>NW_026947497.1:10000000-14800000 GCF_034190915.1 Cavia porcellus
TATAACCTTTTATTCTCTGAAAGTTATTTTCAGTAATTTAATTTAGCTCTCTGATGTGTGATCCTTGGTGAATTATCCAACATTTTTGTACATCAATTCTCTCACCAGAAAAATGGGTTTATAATATGAACCCACTTCAAAGTCCTTCAGGGGTAATAGTAAAAATAACACATTAAAAAATAATAGTCATTTTAACTCAACCAGGTAATTTCCTGAATAATCAATACATAAAAAGAACACCATCCATCAGGATTTATAATTGAGGATATTATGATTAAAGGAAGCACTGTGTCATATTTAATTCTAATTGGACTTTAACTCTGTATTAAAATATCACTGGTTCTCTCTCTGTCACTAATGGCTTAGCATATTTCCACTGATAAACTGCAGGTCAAACCATTTCCTCTCAAATTTAATAAATGCATATAATAAAAAAAATATATGTAGATAGTATATTTATATTATGTGGATACATATGTATATATATAAATATAACTGAAGACACCCTGTCTTTCAATAGCTTCATTATGGAATATCTATGAACAATATTTAAGTTAATCTGAGCTAATAGGAATAAAATTTGTGGCCCAAAGAGAAAGTGGGAGCAAATGGGAGGAAATTGTTGGCAGAATTGTATGTTCAAAAAGTAAAAATTCAGATTAGGGGGTGTTTGAGTCGTGGAATTCTCTTCTTAGGATCTTCTGATCTTTTACATGACATTAGTGGACAAGATTAGACTTCTGTAGTGTATTTCTGTTGCAGTGTTGTGAACTGAGATATGAGATGGATAGAAATAGCTTCTATGAGAAAGAAGGCAAGACTGTCCATGTGTCTGTAAGAGACGGATCGACTGGCTGCTGGTGGGGTGGGGAGAAGAGAACCAAACAAGTGTTTTGGAGGATGCTGACCTGTTCCAGTGATTCTCATAGCCACCGAGTAGAACTGTTTTTTTTTTTAAAATTTGATTTTAAAGAGAATAAAATCAAACAAAATGAAACAATTAAAATTAAGCCCATCAAAACAAAACAATGAAAGTGATACAGAATTTCAGAACAAGATAATAGGAAATTAACAGTGGCTACCATAATGTCTCTTGTTATCGTCAGCATAGCTGTCCATACCATCAGACGTAATGTATCACGTTCACTGTTTCATTTTGACTAGTAGAACTTTTGATTTCCATTCCTGTGATAACCACAATGTCTTATGAGGGTACTGAATGGTTCATACTCTGGTCTATCTGAATTTCAATAATTTTATGTGGGTTTTCCCCATGGCATTCTGCAAAAGTAGTTTTCTCAGAAATCCATCAATAAAGATGTTTCTGGATGGATTTGGAATTTTCTCTTTTATAATAGATCTCAAGAATCCCTACTTCCTAGACTTTTTTGTTTTATAAATGATAGTGAAGCATGATAGTTGTAATCCTGTGTCTTATTTCCAGCTGCTTTCACTAAGTATCATAGACTGGATGGCTTATAAATGTCAGAAATTTAGTTCTCACAGTGCTGAGGCCAGATGTCACCCAGCTAGCCACTCTGGATTAGAGTGCCAGCCCTGCACAGTTCTTGGGACGGTTCTCTTCTGGTTGCTGGCTGTCATTTATTTGTCCTTCAGTGGCATGAGAACAGTCTCTGGTGTTTCCTCCTCTAAGGGCCTATGTCCCATGCATGGGGCCCCTTGCTTCTGACCCACTCACCTCTATAGACTCTGTGGGTTCCACCTCCCAATGCCGTGTAAGGATTTCAGCATGTATATTCCAGGGAAAATCAAATATTCAGACCATAACCGAAGTTTCCTCACATTATTAAAAAAATTAACTGTTTACCAAATCTGATTTGTCTGTGGATATAGGACAGTAGGATTCCATTTTGTATTCTTTATTCTACTTGGTTTTTAAACATTAGGCCCATGCAATCTTTTTGTTCAGAATAAAGTATGTAAATATTCTTCGCAGGCTGTGTATCCTTAGGAATTTTAATCTTATCACTTGGGCTATGTATGCAGAAAAGAAATGGCCATTCATCATTTGCACCCTTGTTTACTCTAGACAATCTGACCATTCAGTTGTTTATTAAAGAATTATTTGTTTTGTCATCTCTGTGCTACCGAACACATGAAATCATTAGTCTCTAGTATTCTTTCTAATCTTTGTTTTGTATCTTTCTGTTGTGATTTTATTTTTTAATTCCTTCAGCACAATTTCTTATACACATTAGAGGCTTAGCATCTTTTTGATTTCTTTCTTTCTAGGAGATAAGTTTCAACATGACTTAATTCAGGAGAACATGTGTCTAGGCTTGGTCCTGTACAGAGGGCCGGCTCCGGCTCCATATCTGGATCTTCACACCACTAAAATGTCAATCTATTTTCCTACTTGGCCATGGAGGAATTTTGGGTGCAAATTTACAGTTATCTAGGATCGCCTTTGAAAAGAGCCTTGGAAGTGTAATTGTTTTATTTATTTTCATGCAAATTGCACTTCTTCCTGCTGGGAAAGCCTGGCCTGGCAGAGACTTTGAGAACTGCTGTAGAATCTGGTTTCTCCCTCTTTCCTGTTCCCCTTTCTTCCCCCCCCCAATCCCCCCAGCACCATGATGTACTTTTGTCTGTTACTGAGCTCATTCATCTATCCTAACCACTTCAATGCCTTTCTCCTCCCTTACAGACTTCCCTGACTTTTAAAGAAGAGTTGAACATTCTTTACTTAGTGCTTTTTCTCTAAATCTCTCTTAAATCCTTTGCTCTCACCAGTTTGCATTTCTTTGATAGGTGACATAATTCTGCACCCAGGGACCCTGTCATCTAGTATTGCCCTGGTAGAAGGTAGCGGAGAGCTTGGTAACATTCCTACCCTCCCCAACAGACTGGCTGAGCAATTTCCAGGCCACTCACTTTTCTATCTAAACATTCTGCCTTTCCTTGTTCTTATTTACAAATAATGTAAAAGGTTTTATAGTTCTAATTAATTTGTAGTACTTCAGCCTTTAAAAGGACTTCACCTTTGTATACTTTATGAAGCCAACTTCAAGCTTTCTTATAAAGTCCTTAGTAGAGAATCTTTCAATGATTCTGATCAGCATAATTTCACAAAATGTCAGAAAGATTCGTCCATATACAGTTTGGGGTCACGTTCCCAAGTCATGCTTTTGGTCTCGCTCTTCTCTGTCACCGTTGGTAGCTTGTTGGGAGGGTGCACACTGCCTGAGGGTCACAGAGGTCGCACGCAGGTGGGATCGCAGCCAGCCACCCACCTAGCTCTGTGACCATGGTCCTGTTTCTTAACTTCTCTGACACTTATTTCTCTGAAATTGAAAATAATATCTATTCTAAAGAATGAGATGAATAAAGGAAATGATATTAAGATCACTAAACACTACCTATTATTTAGATATCTAGTAGAGGTGTAAACATTTTTGCAAAAAAAATCAGCATTATTTATATATGTTACTGTGAGTAAGTGGTGGTTAGTAACCTTACATTTGTGTTGGTAATGCTTGTTACACACACTTCAGTAGCATAATGTATGGCTGCCACTCAGTCTCTAACAGCCCCTTTTCGTTGTTTCATCGTTAGAAAGATGGGCACTTAATACCTGGAAGCACTGCTAATATTTAGAAGTATTGGTATCTCTTATTGGGAATAACACTTTCAAACACTGGCATACAGAGCTGGTATTTGTTTTTTTAAGGACAATGAAAATAAAAATAAAGCACTCAAAGAGACATAAGTCAGAGGATTTGCAGAGTACATAGAATCTTTGTTCTAATGCTATGCAGGGGAAAAAGGACTTACTCCAGTGCCTGGTTTAATCTGCCTCTCCATTTGTGTCAAAACAGCTTATATTCTTTGGCTTGCCTGGAACAACTAAGTTCTGCTTATATTTCCTTTTTGCTGCAAACTTGTTATTTTTATTAATTCTGTCTCTCAAGTTGGTCCTAAGTTAGTGGGCATTGGAAAAAAGAAAGGCAGTAAAAAAACCACATTTTTATATTTATTCCACTTATAACTACTATACAGAAGGAAACATAGGAAATCTCTTCCTCCTCCCATACTCTCGTATATTATCACACACATGCACACACACACACACACACACACACACACACACACACACACACAATCATTTAAATTCGATTTCTTTTGCATTGTAGTAAATGCATATCTCGTATTGTTTTTTACTTCCAAACACAGGCTAATGTTGTATTAGCAGGATTTCCAAACCTGGCCAAATCAAAGAGTGATAATAATTCTTTAGTGCTCAAAAGATAACCATCGGGTCTCACATAGGTACATGAGTTCAAGTTCTACCCAGGATGACAAAACGGCACTCTGGACACACAGCCAGCTCTTAAAACAAGAGTCTCTAGAAAAAGAGACGCTGAAGTTTAAAATAACAGCATGCAGATTTCTTTATAGAATTTAAAGAATGGAAAACACTTGCAAAAATATCAGCAGGCAGGGGCAGGAAGAACAAACGGTAACCAAATTGGTTCCTGTGACAAACCATAACATTTACTTTAAACCATCAGCGTGCTACTCAGTAAAAGGCAGGCTACCACTCCTTTAATAGATCCCAGGCCTTGTTAAACTCACTGGTCTGCAGGAATCACCCAGGTCAAGAGCAGGTCAAAAAGTGAAAACCCATGTGAAAGTAAACTTTGAAATATCTGCTTTTGAAGAGCCCCAGCCGACTGTCTCCGCTGCAGTAAATACACTTCCTTTTTGTGTACGATATTGTTCAATATACTGTACTTAAAATACACGCAGGTAGTATAAACGTCACGATGCTGCTTTATACCCTCTCTAGTAAGTGCCGTTTCAGCCTTTTTCTGTCTTTGGTGAATCTTTTGTGTTTCTTAAAGCCTTAAAAACACCCCAAGCTTACAGAAAAAAGTTCATTTGTTTTGAGTAGTTTTTCTATTTTGTTTTAAAATATCTCCACTCTCTTTAAAACTAGAGCTGTGATTTCCTCATAGGCAGAATAAAGAACCAGACCATGACTCAGTGTGGAATTTATTCTCCTGGTAAACTGGGTATTAATCTGGCCTCCAATACACTTGCTTCAGATTTTGTTCAAGTGTAAGGTCATACTGTGAAGCTGTTTTTCATTTTGTTTTATATGTGTTAATATAATGCCTTATGAATTACCCTAGAGTTTTGTTCTGACAGCTAAAAAGCATAATCGTTTTTCCTTTCAAGGGGATTGAAAGCAAAGCAATTGACTCTATATTTGAAATGATTTATCTAAGATGCTTTCTCTCACATCTTGCCTTAATGTTTATAGAGAATATTCTTGGAGTTTTTACTGGTAGCATTGTATTTATCAAGCTCTTGGTCTGTTTCTCAAAATTGAGTCCACCTTACAGTCTGATCTCTTAGAGTTTATTGTCCAAACTGTCTACAGAGTTAATGGGCACCATACTCTGATCTTGATAGGGAAGAAATAGTCTCTTGAGATTAAAATCAGAGTTCTCTTCATAGGAAAAACAAAGCGAGATCCTTCTGCTATCTCCTCCAGAGAAGGAAAGAAGCCTAGCTTTTCAGACATTTAACTGGAGGCTGAAATGTCTGCATACCTTGGCCATGCATGAGCAATATTTATTGTAAAATCCACAGTGGTAGCCAGGCACTTTCCTTAAATAAATGTAAATGTCAGGAACGTCCACAGATGTACTCGTGGGTGCCGAGTGAGAGCCAGGATGAGGAGGTGGTGCTGGAGGCAGTGGTAATTACAGAACCTCATAGCTGTGGAGCTGTTGTCCCATATCGACAATGTTCTGAGTGCTGTACATGAGCACTGAATCCTCACAACCCGATGAGGTAGGTGCTGTGATACTGCCCCGAGTCTCAGAGCTCACAGTGAAGCAGCCCGAAGCAAACCCAGGTAAATGGCTCTGAAGACTCTGCTTTCAAAGAGCGCCAAGTGACGCCAGATCAAAGAAAATCAAGGTGGCAAATGCCAAAGAAGTCACTTTCAGTGAGGGCCAATAAAGAAGGGTCTGTTCTCAAAGTGGGTGATGTGGAGGCCAAGAAGGGGACCATAGGTAGCGGCCGGCCAGTGCAGGCCAAGGCCACCCCTGTCACTCTGCACTCGGTCACCATGCGCACAGCCACACGAGGTCCAAACAAGATCTACACTGTGGCATGGTGACCCCTGCACTCCCACTGCCCCCGCAATGCGTGTCAGTGTCCTGCTTGACACCCTGTTTGACTGGGTGTCAACTTTTGAAAAGCTTCCCTAGGGCTTGGAAGCACATATGCATGCTCTGCTCAGACTTCCCTCTTCAGTAAAACCTTAAAAACCTCACACAACTCCTGTTAATCCAGTCACTTTTCTGTCTTCTCCGTACAATTCTGATCATAAAGAACTGGCTTCTCTCTGTTTATGAGTCTTTGCCCTTTAGTGTTCATTCATTCGCTCCTTTCTGTTTTAGACTCTTCAAGGTCAAAACCGTAATCATGCATTTTATCCCCAATTTCGGCTCCTTCATGTTTTGCTCACAGTGACTCATTTAACTGCTCACAGTTGAATGAATGGATGATGTGGAAGGAGAGATCAACCAAGGCATTTCAGCTATGCCCTTTAGTAAGTTCGATATAGATGCATGCCGTTTTCAGCAATCAGCAGGGTTTCTGTTGAAGATCACTAAGACTTATACTAGCCTTGTGATACATGTAAACCAAGAAGTGAAACAATACCTGTCATTTTTCTAGAAGAATGTCTTTGGTACCAAGTACTTGTATTTTCAAATCCCAGTTTTTTTGCCTTTGGTCCAAGGACAAAGCTAAAGTTACGCTCTTGAAGACCCAAGTTGTTGATGAGAAGCTTTATGAAAATTGTGTGTTTATCACTTAATATGCAAGTAGTGTCTTTGCACAGAAAGAACTGAATGGATTGAGTGGTGGTTCTAGATTTGAGGCTTAAATTAGGATGGGAGAAGTGGGGAGCATTCAGTAAGAGAGATCACATGGCTGAGCTCACAGAGAAGAGAAAATTTGTCGTCCACTAAGCTGTGTAAGATGCTGGCCAGGCTAGTGAGAAAAGCTTCGAACTGCCAGAGGCCAGGCATGTGGTCACCAGCACTAAGGGCTCCCTGCATCTAATGCATGCTGCTGGACGTGGCCGGCACTCTTGCGTTTTTATGCATATAAATGAATCATTAATTTAATGACTTTTGCAGAGGACACAGGGCCTAATGAATTATAAAAGCAAATACTATAAAAGCAAAGTTATAAAAGCAAATACTTCCAAAGTGGAATTTTAGGAAGATTGGGGTAGAGGAGGATTAGGAAAGGATGGGTCTGTTGGCAGGGAGGACACTCGAGAGGCTTGTCTGTAGTGACCTGAAGATGCTTTGATGGTCATCTCCCCAGGACAGTGCAGGTACTTTGAAATGCAAGGTGGAGAGACCAGGAGTGTGACAGGCTTTAAGAGATGGCTTGGAGTTCAGAAGTGTCAAAATGAGCAAATCAGAGAGCCCAGCAGGTTCCAGTCCAGTATTTTTCCCCCCAAATTTAGACACTAACATGCCCAACATATTTAAAAAGGACTATTCTAAAATATTTTAGTGACTGCTCTATAATGTCATTGTCCTATAACTCTTGTAAGATTTTGTGATATACGAAAGGTTAACTAAACCGAGAATTTAGGGTTTAATATAAATACAAGGTTTTCTAAATCTTATCAAGTCTTAAACCACATTGTTTAAATTGAGTTTTATCATCACTATCTCTCCTTTAAGTAAATTACTTTCTGATGTGCTAGGGGAAAAGTCCTTTCACATTAACCAGATGAAGTAATACCAGTTTGCTTTTGAAATTGTCTATTTTATTATCTCCTCATTCCTTCTTTCTGAAAAGTGAAACCAAAAGAAAAAAAAATCTTAAGGCAATATAATTATATCTTTAATCATCTCAAAGGTAGAACTAAGATAATTCAAAGTAGAACATTGAAATCTTTTTGCAAGTGAGCAGGGAGGGGATGGGGTACATTACTCAAGTCGATGTGCTTGAAACTTGACCAGGAAAAAGTCACTTTCTCAGTGGGGAAAACATTGTTCCTACTGGGGGGAAACATGGTGAATCTTCTCAGTTTTAAAAGCTGTAGGTGGCTCATTAATGCAAGACACTAGGGTAGGATGCTATCTTAGTGCCTCATATTCCATCATTCCTAAGGCACATATGGCCGCAGAAATAATGCTTCTGCATTCCCTTGCTAATGAGAAGTACTGAAAAACATAAAGTATTTGACATATAGTTATAAAAGCAAATACTTTCAAAGTATTGATTTTTTTCCCATTAAATGTTTTTTTTTCATTATTTTACTCAGAACTAATGCTTTAAAAATGTAACCTTGTGAACATAAATATAATGATTTAATTTTTGAATGCATAGTAAATTGTATTATTTTACTAGCATACCAGAAACCACAATTGTCACAGGGGAACCTTTTATTAAACATTATTTCCTAAATAAATTCATCCTGGGGTTATTTACTTTTACATGGTATCTTAGATTTTTGGACACTTGAGAGATATTCAAATCATCTTACAAACTATGTATCTGATTGTATAAATTAATCTAAATATTTAGAATTTTAGCATATTTTTAAAAAATGTGATAAATATTTCAAGATGAAAGAAAATTATATATGATGAAGTAATAATTATTAGGGAGTAATATGCTACCAGTTTTTACTAGCTTGGTTTAATTGAAACTTTAGAAGAAAATTTAAGAGTAATGTTTAATTAAGAAATAATTTTGACAATCTGTTCTTTTGAAGAATGTGAGCTTTTTGTTACAGTCTTCACATCATTTCCAGGGTAGAACCCTAGTGACACTCCCTTTTCATGTGTTTAATTATTAATTATTCTGTTTGTTTGGCTTTGCTATCTGGAAGTACTGCAAGGGAACTGTATAGCTCTGTTCTACTTCATTAAGATGCTAGCATGTTTATTTCTTACCTAAAGACTACATTCAGTCTCTTGGAGAACAGCCTGCCAAGTACGGTAGTTTCTTGCAAAATAATTGGTTTTTCTTAATCTTTAGACATGGAGATTCATAATTTAGAAGAATTCAGTAGTTGTTTCCATTCAACCTAGATAACATCCTTTGTATTGAAAAATCACCCTGGAGACTGTTTATTTACAAGGATCTAAACATGCGTATCTTTATGGCTTTCTCCTGTCACAATGAATCACCAGCTATAAGTTGTCCTTTGTTGGTTTTGGTAAAAATCAAATGAAATCCAGCAGGAGATCTCAGAGAGCATTGTCCAAGAGTGTAAAAATGCCGCGTTGATGACAGATCATACTGTTTTTATTAAAGCTAAGAACATTGACTTTACTTTGCTTTTTGACCCTGGTACTCTACTGTCAAGGTGATTTTATTTCTACAAATTTTCCTTCTGCAGGCCTCATCAATGATTCACCATAAAACATTAGACAAATTCCCATCATCTGTGTGTGATTAGAGCAGGCTCTGTTGTGTGGTTCTCTGCAACTCAAAAGATGTTTTCCAGCTTTGACTAAAGAGGGATCAATTTGCTAATATTCTTTGCTTGCACAATGCCTCTGTGTTTTAATCCCAAATTATAAATGACATTGGCTCAGTATAAAGCATCCTGTTATGCCATTTAATAACACTGTTTAAGAAATTCATATATTTTTTTAAAAATTGTGTATTTACTAAATAATGATTTCTATTTGGGCACGATATGTGAGATCATGTGGTTTCTTAGTACAACATAGTACGCTTACTAAATAGAAGTACATTCAGAAGTGACTAAAGTATATATATACGATTCTAAAGCTAGTAAGTCCCATTGCTGTGTAGCCAGCTGTTTGGGAAGAACCAGGCACTTTGTCTTGTACTTTGTAATCGCACACTGGTTATTATCATGTCACTCCTGTGGTGTGGTGTTCTTCTTCACCATGAAAAAAATGTAGTACAAATTTTTAGTGGTTGTTATTCTGTAAGAATGCAAAATCACATCTGTTAACTGAGTGAGTGTCTCCCACCTACTAGGCACTTTGCACAGGTTATCTCATTCAATATCAACCTAGAAATATGGGTATGATGCTGATAAAACACTCAGAATGGTTATGTAGTTTATTCAAGGTTTCAGAATTAACAGGCAGAGTAGAGTATTGAACTCAGACTTATAGAGTTCTTCCTACTATGCTGCATTTCTCTTTTGTAGACAAAAAAAAAAAAAAATAAAAACAAAACAAAAAAAACCCAAGCAAATAACATAACATCATAGGATGTGAATAAAAAGAAACAAAATAAATTAGAAACCCAAGCAATTCAGCTCCTGGTCTGTTCCTTCACCACTGTGATCTGCTGTCATTCTGAGAAGATGGGTCATACATACTCTTCCTAGAAAGTTCTCTGTGGTTATATGTGGACTAATAAATCATCTAAAAATATTTCATCATAGCATTTGGAGCACTTTCTAAGTCTCTCACTCCTCGTTTTTCAGTCGCATCCCCTACTATATCTTTCCAAATACTGTGCACCCGAACCATATGGATTTCATAGGCGCCCCCAACACATCTTTCAGTGTCTTTATCAGGGAAAAATGTTTACCTCCACTTCTGGTTTCCACATGGAGAATTTATTCCCTCAGTGCGTTATTGGGCTCCTGCTGTCCCCTACTTGCCCATCCCTGGAAAGCTGGGGTGACTCTTCTCATGGATGATTTTGGGAGTAACTACTGGGCACGATGCTGCAGCTGCCTTCAGCAATTGGGACCTAGCTGCTGCATTTGGCCCCTTGCTGTGCCAGGAAAGAGGATTGGGTGTCCAAGAAAGAGAACTGGGTGTCCAGGAAAGAGGATTGGGTGTAGGAAACAGGTTTGGCTGTGTTTCCTCACTGTACGTTTCCATTAGCAGACACACTGGGTGTTTGAACTGACTGGCATCTTTCAAAAAGAAAAATCCAAATTTTAGCTTCCATGTTTTTTCTTTATTTTATTTCTCAAGTGGTTTAGAACCTAGATAGATAAGGGGTTGGCTGTCTATTGAGCATTGTCTTTGAGATCTAAGAGCAGGATTCCTTTCAGTACCTTCCTATCCAATGTCTTTCCGAGCTTCTTCAATCTCCTCCTACCCAGTTCCCGTTTAATATTCAAGCCTTTCTCAAATGTCTTTTGTTCTTTCCTTTTAAAATATCCACATATGACAGAATCTTTCCTTCCTCCAACCTTTCTAGTGCTTTAATAGTTTTAGAGGTAGCTTTAATGGCTACCTCTTTAATAGTTATCTTTGTCCTTATCTTTTACTTCATTTGCTGTACAAGTAAGAAGCCTTACTACAGTGTGTGTGCTGTCTTATTCCCAAGATTGCAACAGTGAACAACTCAGATCCTGCTTTTATCTCTCTTGAGCTGTTATCTTAGCACAGCAGGTGCAGATAGAAATGTAATGACAGTACAGACAATGATATGTATGGTCACTGGAGGTGTGTGGTGTCACAGGCAGGGGACACGCAGTAGGGGTGTCTAACCTGCACCGAGGTATGGTCAAGGTAGCAGTGAAGGCTGCAGCCTGTGCTTAAAGACCCCTTCCAAACTTCAGGTGTGTTAGACATGACTTTTTGGGTAAGACTTGGAAACTCTGTAAGGACTTCAGAAAGTAAGACAGCAGATGGAAAAAAATTTAAAGATGAGCCGAAAGTAGAACATATCAGGGAAACTGGAATTGGGCTTCATTCTCAGAGAACAAGGCATCACACAGTGCGGCATATTTGCAGAAATGCACTATTTTTCATTAAAATGACTTTTCTTAATCTTGACTTGAGAAGGCTCTAATCATAAAGATTATCATTAGCAGTATATTTGTAGCATGCCGAGCATTGTGTTAGCATTACACACACATTAGTTAATCTTTCTAATAACCTCATTATGGTACTGTTATCAAAATTTTAAAAGATAATAAAACCAGATTCAGATGGAGTAGATGACTTGGCAGCTGTCATAGAACTAATAAGGGAGGCGGGAGGGGGCTGGGAGTCATCTCACTCCAAAGTCCTCTCTTTATATACTACTACTATGGCTATGCGACTACTGATTGTCACTCTAATCACTTTACTGTGTGCTGGCCTTATCCGAAGGTTTTATGTCCCCTGTTTATTTAATCCTCATAACAACCCTATGAAGTTTGTAGTATTATTTATTATCTTTCTCTCACAGAGAAAGGCATTCAGACTGAAGGATGGTTAAAAAGCCTGATGAAGTTGTCTTTCTCCAGAGCTCCTTTCTTAAATGTTACAAAAAAAAGTACAGTTATAATCAAGGTTTGTCCTACACGCTAAGTGTCTTGAAGAAAGAAATGATAAAAAAAAATGTGTAGAGTTTCAGCAAGCTGGGATTATAGAAGCCAAGGGAAATGATGTTGGTAGACCTTGTTTTAAAAAGTCACTGTAGATTCACGTATGGGTCTTACTTACTTACTTACTGTGCATGTAACTTGTGTTGGAAGAAAACAGGTAGTCTTTGGTAACAGCTTAATTGATGTGGCACCGAAGTACAAATTGGGGAAATAAGAGCAATTTTGAAAAAGAAAGTATGAGATGGGACACATTTAAGAAGCAGTGTTGAGAGTGACGATCAGATGTCCCACTTGGTTTAGAGAACTTTAGCTGCGTTTTCATTTCCTGGAAACAGGGGCTTCATGAGCAAAGAGATTCTGTAATAGCAAAATGACTACTATAACGTTTCCCACATTATCATGAGCTTTGGCTTCAAACCTTGGTCCATTTTTTTAAATACTGCAGAAGATTTAGCATAGCGTAAATCACTGCTATTTACAAAAGTATGTCTTATATCATTGTGAGGTGTTTTAACAGAATAATAAAATATACATGTTTTCTTCCAACGTTCAACTTTGCGTCTGTGCAAAACTCACTTTCCTAGGGGGAATAATGCCTACCTTTCCCGTCCTCAGTTAATACAGAAGAGCTGTGTGTTAACTTACTGAGAAATAAATGCATGAATTATGCAATTTATTAAGTAGAATATTATTATAAGTCTGCCCAGGATTTAAAAAGTCTAGTGCACTCAGTATGCTCAGTGTGTGTATTCTGTACGAAACAAAAAATATTCTTTCTGCTTTGCTCCATTCTTCATCAGCCATTAACTGGATGATTACCGTGGGCCAGGTTCGTCGTCGTAACAGAGTGAGAAGTTGAGCAGAAACCACAGGACTCACCCTTGTGAGACGGATCGGTTGCTAAGTGTTGTTCAGCAAATATCCGCAAGCTCAGCTTCTTTAAAAAAAGCAGACGTTTTAGTTCTCACTGTCAAGTTTGTCATGGGTAGCTGGGGCCTTGGTTTTGGGTCTCTGCAATCCGAATCCAGGTTTGGTCAGGGCTGTGTTTGACCAGGGCTCGAGATCCTCTTCCCACGTCCCTGACTCTTGTGGCTGCATGACTGAAGGAAGTCCCGGCTCTCCTGCTGGCCTCGGTCAGAGACTGCCATCAGCACAAGTGGCCCCTGCACACCTATGCAGCCCATAACAGAGTCTGTCTCTCAAACCTGGCCCAGAGCCTCTTCTTTCCCTCGGAAATTCTGACACAGTCCATCATCCAAGTGGAAGCAAGATATTGCTCAGAATGTGGCCACTCATCTTGTCAGAGCTACGTTTAACAGTTGGGAAGCTCAGTATTTGAAAATTGTAATTTCTACTTGAAAAATATTTTGTCCCTAGAAACACAAATTGTTTTCCTTGAAGCCACGGGGTCAGTGTGTTGGTCTTTTTACCTCTGACAAAAAGACCACCGAATGCTGTGCTCTGTATGGACACAGTTTGGCAGCTGTTCTCAGAGTAAAGAAGGTTGTCCCCTGAAACATGTGGCCACTCAGCCTGCACAGTGCTGACCCCAAGAGAGCTTCTTGTCACCTTGTGCTTGGCCTCAAGACTCTTTCTGAGGACCAGTGAGATCCACAGCATTTTCATAATGTTAAAATGTTACTCACCTTTTTAGTCTCATTGGGTTGATAGCTGGGCCATGGCAGCATCTCAGCGTGGGTCAAGGATGGCAGCAAAGAAGCCACAGGTTCTGCTCACCACCACGCACCAGCAGCCAGGGCGGAAAGGAGTTTCCCATGGGAGTGTCCTTAATCCAACAGCGGCAATTATACTAATTATGCTTTTATTCAGAATGCAGCAAGGTTGTGTTTTTCAGTGAGGAAATGGGAAGGACACAAAAAACTTTTTAAATTTAATGTACATCTCACTGACCTTTTGTATTCTTTAATTTTTCTCTAGTAGGAGAAAGACAACTTTCATTCATTCATATAGTTGCTATATATTATAATGTAATAATTTAATTACATTCTTTAAAATATATAGTTAAATTTTTGACCCACTAACCGTTCAGTTTGCAGTGTTGCGTGAAGAATGATGTGCTATTTGCCCCCAAATTACTCTTACGTTCCCCCCCCCCGCCCTAAAGAATCACTGTTGCAGAGAGCTTTGTCCTATTTTAAGTTTAGGCATCGTAAAAAAGTAAGAATTCTTTCTTTTGCTGTATTTGAAAGTGATCTGAAATTCTAAACAGAAAAAAAAAATCCCAAGCGTACTTTTTAATCTCTTTAATCCATACAATTAAAGGCAGAATTGTAAAGTTGTAGCATACTTTTGGTTATTCCAATTTTATTAATTATTTGAATCTCGAGAGACATTGTTTTATTACAATTTTCATTAAAAATTTTCGGCACTTTGGTTTTAAAACTTTTAAACTTTTTGATCAATTTTAAAACTTTTGATAATATAGCCTAGATTTGAGATACAGTGGGCTGAATAAAAGATAATCGAATTTGGAATGAAAAGATTTGGTTAATATTTGAGCTGTGCCACTTAGAGATTTAAAATCATTAGTAGGGCTTTTTGTTTGTTTTTAGCTTTTCCAAATTTCAAGGTCTTCCTTAACATGTAAACCAAAGTCTAATTATTATCTAGCCCAGAGATATCTTGTGAGGTTTGGATAAGATAATAGAATGTACTTTGGCTCGTAGTAGGTGCTCAATAATTGCTAGTGAAGCTATCATTTGTAACAGCCTACCTTCAGGATTCTTTCTGAAGATCGAGAAATAAGGACCCTTTTCAGCTAGGAAATTTTATGATAAATTTCCTGAAAAACTAAAGCCTGTATAAGTGCTATGGCATAATTTGATATCTAATATTTTATGTATTCTTTAATAAATCTAGTGATATAAACAATTTGCAATTAATTTTGATAACTATCATCTCTCCTTACATGTTAATAATATGCTTGCTTGTATGTCTGTGGCAAAATTTTTTTATTGAATTGAAGTTTAAAATGAAAGAATGTTCAAACATGACAAAATATATAATTAAACAGTTTTTAAAAATTCTATCATGATAGATTTTTGAAACAAGTTCTGTTTTTTACTCATAAAAAAACACATTTTTCATTCAAGAAGAATGAGGTCTTGAATGAATTTTATTTAGTATATAAAGAAAAAACTCCTCATAAGCTGGTAAGTTGACAAATTGCATAGGGTCTTTTCCAATAGTCATATTTAACATACAAAAATGTAAATGAATTTCACATAGATTTATCTGTTTAAGGGACATTGTATGCTTTGAAAGTTCATTTCTTTCACCATAAATTTTGCTAAAACAAAGTGGAATAATAATGGTGTCTGTTTTTTAAAGATAGCATTATTTTCACTTAAGATAGAAAATTAAATTTGCCATCTCTGTGTGACACTAGCCCAGCAAGTTTTCTGGACTGCCACGCTGTCAAATATGGAGATACTCAGAGGCTGACAGTTGCATTTATTTTCCTGAGGCAGTGGATGCATAGGCCAAATGCTGCGAGGACACTGCTCGGAGCGCCCCAGACCTACTAGGACAGGCAGGGTAACTGTGCTCACAGGTTGCCCTCAGAATAAGTCCTGAGTTTTAGGGCTAAGCCAAGCTGGCGTGCAAAGGGGTTGCTGTTGATCTTTTATACTAATTTTGGATTAATTGTGATCTGCAGCACTGCGTAAACATGCTAGCCCAGTGCTTCAGCTTCTCCACAGCTAAACATTAATCCTTCTTAATGCTCTAAGTCAACTTTTAGTCCTTAGCAGAATTTACCTTAATCTCTGAGTAGTAAGTTAACTGATTTATAAAACGTAATCCATGAGCCCAGAATCTTAAGGATGTATGAATGGCAGCAACCTACCTTTACAGAATGGATCAGACTCAATTCTTTAACCATGACATAAGCTGGTAAAGGAGGTGACACCAAATTTAAGATTGGGGAATCCTGTGATTTTGCTGTATTTTAGTATCTCAGACGTGTGGTGGAATTTAGGATATCGTGTGTGCATGTGCGTGTGTGCGTGTGCGTGTGTGTGCGCATATGCCTGTGCATGTGTGTGTGGTTACCATTTGTAATTGTGTAAGTATGGCTAATAGGAGCTGATTACTTTCCTGCTTTGTATTTTTTTCTCCTTAGGTCTTTGTAGCTAATGTAGTCCATCATCTGAATTAGTGACAGATCTTTTTCTCCATGCTTAGGTACCATTTTATTTCCTAATTCCTTAAACATGTGCACTATAATCATGGAAATCTGCCCTGCGCACTATATCTGGTTTTAGTCTTTCAAATTGGAGTATGACCATCAGTATTACTGATGACAACCTTGGATGGTTCTGTAATGTAATTTGGTTTTGAAAATCATTCATAAAGCTTGTTTTTTAAATTTAAAACTTACTTGACTACTGCGGTCAGCAGGGGTTACATTCTCTCTTCCTCCGAGCCAGCCAGCAGGCACTTTTATGTTTGGTGGTCTATTCCAGCCCACCTCATTCAGAGTTCTCTGGCTTCTTGCAGTCTTTCCCTCTTTATTATGATTTCTCTCAAATTACTAAAATTACATTTGCCAAATCTCCCCAGATTACACGTATAGTTTGTAAATCTAGTTCTTCTTTACCGAATTTTGACTTGAGTTTCTTCAGAGAATTATAAATGTTCATATTGCTTCTCTTGTGTTTGCTAAGACTTTTGGAGCTCACTTAGGTCTTCGTACCATCATCAATATAATGCTGAGCTCTTGGGTGCTTATTCACGTGCGTGGCAAACCCAGCTGGACACAGAGGCCAGCAAAGGGGACGAGCACCTCTGCAGCTCCGTGGGGGAGATCTTTGTTATTTTTCCCTCTGCATTTAGAGCATGTATGTTTCTGAACATGCATGTGCCTTTGGGGTGATATGTGTCCATCAGGGTGTTTGGGCAGGTGTCACCTGCATGGGCTTGATTCAGCGACATCTTTATTGTGTGCATAGAGGAAACGTGAAGCAGGTGTGCTGGTCCTATTCTGGGTGTTAAAGGAAAAGCCTGTGCCTGGGGCAGGGAGGTTACAGCTCAATGCTGTCAGTGGAAAATGTTCTCACAGGATAACCCTGTCATGTCGGAAGGGGAGGAAGAGAGATGCTAGAGAAAGGTGAACTTTTGTAAATGGGGAGCAACTGGGATTCTCCACAGCACCTGGTAAGTTGAGATCTTGGGTCAGGCTGCTGTGAGAGCAAGGGGGACACAGACACAGGCACAAAGAAGTGGGGTGTCTCTCACTACTGGTCTGAATGGTCAGCATCTCCCCCAGGGGAGCCACAGTTCAGTGGCTTCAGAGGCCCGCGCGGGGTAGAGGCGCCTCCACAAAGTGAGGAGCATCAGTGGTACAGACTAGTGACATGGGTGTGACTGCAGCTGGTGGCCTCGGCCTGACTTTCCTTTGTGCCAAGGTGCATTTTAGTTGCAGGCCCCAATGTGCCCTTTCTGAGGCCAAGGTTCTGGTGGAGGGTGAGAGTTGGACAGAAAATAGGAAACAAATGTGACAAACAGGCGGGTGCCCTGATTTGTGGGGGATTAAGTGTAGGGAACAGAGAACAGAGAGCAGGTGAGGGAGAGGGAGGCAGCCAGGTAGGAGTGAGGGAACATCCCAGATGGGTGGCCAGAGACAGGCTAACTGAGACTGAAGTTCGACTTTGGGAAGGTCTTGAGGGAAGCAAGGGACTGACGCATACTGAGGTCTGGATGGAGAATGTTCCAGACTGCTGACAGTGAGTGCCAGAGTCCCGAAGGGGGCGTGTGTCCTGCTATTCCTGAGGGGAGGAGATGAAGCCATCGAGGTGCTTGTGTGTGTGGAGGTGTGGGGGGCGAGGGACAGAGTGGGCTCAGAGGGCTGACAGCCCCTGCCCCACAGAGCCCCAGGACCCTGGCAAGATCTTTGAGTTCTCTTTCTAAGGAGACCCACTTTCAGGAAGTGACTGATCTTCCTTGTGTCTGAGAGAGGAGCTGGGGCTTGTTTATGGGGGTGCCTGTGCTGTGGTCAGTGCTGAAGCAGGGAGACCTCTGGAAGATAATGCATGTTCCAGGCATGAGCAGGACGTTGTCACGAGGATATTCAGTGTGTTTTATGGTCTAGCAGGATGGTAATGTCTTTACAACCAAGACTTCTGAGACTCTGTGGAATGCTATTTTCAGTGGTCTGAATTTCATGTTTAGGGGCTTTGTAAAGGGCTGTTTGTAGCTCTGTAATAGTCTGTTTACTGCCATTTTTCACCTTCCTGATTTACATATTATGATCTATTTCATTTTAAATCTACCTCCTGGATTCCGCAGGTCGGTGGTTCCTATAGTATTTTATATCAGTGACTTAGGATTCCCAGGGGAAAGCTGTCCCTCAGTAGCATTTCGGCAGTCTGCATAGTGTACTGAGGCAAAAGTAAGCTGGAGATAAGAAGGAAAGGGAAAATGAGAAATATAGATGCTCTTACATTGAAGAGCTGAGAATGAAGGGTAGAAAATGCCTTGTTTTAATAAAATACAATGCATAGAAATTCAAACCTTTAAGGTACAATTTGTAACGTGGCCAGAGAGAGACCAGGGCATCCAAAGCTCCTGTTTTACAGGTGAAGACATAGCTATCCAGAGGGGTGAAGTCTCAGAGTTTTGTGGTCTTCCTGGCTTCTCACTTGTGGAGACCACTCCCAATGCCACGCTGCTCAAGAATCAGGGGGCTGTAAAAACTGTTCCCCTTTAGACAGCCAGCTCCCCGAGTGATTTTAAAATGGGCCATTAATTATACATTAAACCAATTGATGGCTATTAGAGTATCTACCAAGATCTTGCAAATATAGATGAATTAGAAATGAATAAGAGGAATCTTTGAAATTACAATGTTTAGTAATTGGAACTTATGATTAAATTTATAAATATCAGTGAATGTGTACTTGGTGGCATAAAGCAGGCTGGTTGCCCATGGGTTTACAAAGATTGTGTTCATACATTCTATAAGCAAACCCATGGGCACTGAAAACAGAAGCTGTGTCTTTGTGTTCTCTCTGCCCGTACAGTGCTGTGATGTGGGATGCTGCATTGATTGTTAAGTTAAATTCATCTTAAACAATTTGGTCCAGGCTTTTCTGAATTATTGTAAAAACTGAAATAATATATTCAGGGGTATTTGTTCACACCTCAGTCACACTCAGTACTCTTTGGCAACTTAGCTAGTTTAAAGTCAACTTTCAGTGGTGCAGACCTCTATACCAAAAACCTTTAAATCCGTGTGCTTGTCTATTCTCGTCTACAGAGCTGAGATGGAAATTCAAAAGGAGTCGAGAAGCAAGCAATGAAAGAGAGAAATGGGAAGTTCTATTCTTCTTAATGCCCTTTCTTCATGTGCCTTTGCACTATTATTAAGTCTTGAACATTTGAACCTAGAGGAGCAGCTCAGGGAAGCAGTTAAAATGTAGGCTTTGGAACTTAACACCCAGGTTTCGATTCCTGCTCTGCCACCTGTTCTTTGTAGAACCACCCACACTCAGTCTGCCTCTTTATAAAATAGGGATTGCTTGCCTCATCAGGCTGTTGCAAATATATTAAGCCTTAAGCCTTGTACACATTGTAAACATTTACTAAAAGTGTGAAAAATCATAACTGTATCTACTTCAAATATAATTATGTGTCATTTTATATGAGGCAGATAAGTCAAAGTGCAAAATAAGCCTTAAGGACATGATTACAATCTCTGGCCATGAACTTAAAGTCATTAAAAGGTCATTTTCCACTAATATTAAAAAAAGAGAAAAGTCTGACAGTTGAATTGGAATGGGATCAACATGAGTATTTGAAAGTTGCTTACATCCTGTTGCATTTTAATTTGCTTTTGTAACAGCTAAGAGGTTGGTTAGAAGGAACAGAAATACAGTATAAGAGAGTAATTAAAACTTGGTTTAGAGCCATGAGGCCTGGGAAGAGAACCAAGAAGAAGCTGAGCCCTTCCTGTGAGCCAGCAGCAATTGTGGGTCAGGCCAGCCCCTCCCTGTGAGCCAACCAACATGTGGGCTGGGGGACAAGGAGTGCTGACCCCTCCCTGCACTGTAAACAACTGACCGATTCAGAGAAGCACAGGCTGAGATGACAGCTACTGAAGTTAAAAAACAACTTAATGCCAGTATTGTTTGATTGATTTTACATCTATTTAGAGGATAACAATATGCAAGATAGCAGCTATGGGGGATTTCCTTCTGAAGGTAGTAACCATTGTTAATTCCCTATTATCTTGTTTTGAAGTCCTATATCATTTTCACTTCTTTGTTTGCTTTGTTGGGTTTTATTCCTTTTGTTTTGCTTGATTTTATTGTGTCTGATGGTAAGGGCAGCTATTTTGAAGACAAGAAGACATATGGTGGCCATTGTTGATTTCCTACTATCTTGTTTTGAAGTCCTGCATCATTTTCACTTCATTCTTTTGTTTTGATTGGTTTTATTCTGTTCTGTTTTGTTTGATTTTAATATATCAGGTGAGCATCTATTTTGAAGATAAGAGGCATTATGGTAGCCATTGTTGATTTCTTTTTACCTTGTTGAAGTCCTGCATCATTTTCACTGTTTTGTTTTGATTAGCGTTATTCTGTTTTATTTTGTTTGGTTTTATTCTCTTAAAAATAAAAAAAAACAGTTTATATTATATTATTATGCTATGTATATTCTGTATATTTTGTACAGTATAAATACATAATATATAGTATACCAAGCATACAGAATATATATTATGTACTTTAAAACATACACTTATATTGTTTAAAATAATACAGAGATGTAATATAGGTAACCAATTTAATCTCCAGGTCCACAGTATTTTAAAACTAACAATTGGGAGCTAAGGGCACATAATTCAAATACATAAAGCCAATGTGCGGAAGGGTTATGTGACCTGTGCATGTTGGCAGGGAGCATTATTTCCTCCCCCAGAGCTCCCTCTGTAGGAGGTACGTCTTTGGGGTTCACTCCGCTTCTTCCTGTCTCTGTGTGAGGTGGAGGGGTGCCATGTTGCTTTCCTAAGGCCACTGTCACAATGCCTAAAACTTGGTAGTTTATAACACAAATGTATTGGAGTACAGCTCTAGAGGCCAGGTGATACTATGGCTTTTCAGCTTCTGGTGGTTCTCAGCAACTTTTGGCCTGTGGCAAACAATTCCAAACTCTACTTCTGTCTTCACCCTGCATTCTCTTCTCTGTGTTCCTCTCCTTTTTCTTACAAGGCTGCTGACCACTAGAATCACCCTTATTGACCTTCCTCCTCCATAACCATCTGGAGATCTTTAAGTTGGTCACTTCTGAGAAGATCTCTTTTCCAAGATCACACAGTTCTGGGGCTTTGGACATGGGAAGGGGATTCGCAGATCCTTGCTCAGAAAGACTTGAGAACTCCAATGCTGGTAGAGAGGGTTAGACTGTCTTACTGAGGGTTTTAGGTGTGTGGGGTATGAAGTTACATACTAAGTTCTCCAATTCAGGCCATATATATAGTAAAAGTGGCATCTTGTCCTCCTCTGCCTGGAGTTATACTTCTCTTTTAATGATCAGAACTCACGCATAGTATGGGAACACATTATTTATTGGTCTTTACATGAACTCAATGACTGTGCAAGCAGTAAATGACCAAGCAGTTCCTAGGAGTCAGCTCTCTTTACCTGAAGCCCAGTGTTCCTTCTAGGCAAATATTACCCTTGGACATATGCAAAAGTCTTCCTCTCTGATTCAAATCTATTATTCTGTGAAATTCAGAAAGTATTCTGAAAAATGGTAAAGAAAATTTGAAAATATGACATATAATGAATATAACAACTTCTCAATGTGTGGGATGTTTGAACAGTATGATAATATGCTGAACTTTATATAATATGTATTGCACATATACTACAAATATTACATGCAGGGATATGGATGATATAAAAATATATAAGGAATTGGAATTACTCGACAATATGAAGAATGACAGAGTACTTAACAAATGTGGTAAGCTCTAAATGATGTCAGATCTTCATGCTGTTCTACATTAGCCATAGACATTTGTGCTATTTATTGCTATCTTTATGAATTTTTTTAATCTATGGCAATTTATCAGAAACCATATTATGAGTTCAAATGATAAAAGATAGTATTTTGGGTTTTGGTTTAGAGTTATCTTAATACTATTCTGTTACATATTGGCATCATACTGTTTTGGATTACGTCTTGAAATTTCTCTGTTTAATAAAGTTACAATTAATACTCACATAGTCTCTTAATTGCTCATATGTTCATGATGTTGTCTACTAAAGGGCAAATCCCTGTCTTTTAGACTTAGGTTTATAAACTAATTATACTGTAAGAATAAAAAGCCACTTTTTCGAAATCCTATCCTAAAGATTTGAAGATAGTGTGTGTTATTTAACATGTGACTCTGTGTTTGTTTTTTGTGTATCTCATTTAGACATTAGGCTCACAAATCTAGCAGATTTAAAGCAAATCCAAAGGGGAAAAGAGAGGACGAATGGAACAGTAATTATAACTTAACAGTTATTCTACCCTTCACTTGCCACTGCTATAATGGTTTCTGCCTTTAAAAAAATTCTCTAAAATAAAAGAACATGGCCAAACAATTCTTTTTAATACAAAGATTTTAAGTATGTGTATATTTACACACACACACACATTTGACTGCAGGTGAATATTTAAATTGCTTGATCTGAGCTGCTCATTAGGTTAGAAAATATTCTTCTTGAGGCCAAGGTCATGAGTTCAGATTCCAGGTGGGCTAGAGCATTTTCCCTGGAAAAAGACTTTTAAAGCCATAGATTGTCTCTGCAAATCCCAATCTATCATCTGCCATTTGTGTTATTTCATGTCAAGTCGAGTGGGCTGATTGTGTTACACAAACCTGTTAGAAGAACTGGACCTGACCAGCCACTCAGCAAAAGAGCACGGTGACTTGTGGCATTCTCCTGGCATGGGAAGGGCTTTGCCATTGAGATGATTTTTATGGCTTCTCCTACTGAACTAAGATTGAAGAAAAAATTTAAAAAAGCATGTCTACTTTGTAGTTAGTAACTCAGGCGATGGTGTGAGGAATTTATTATGAGAGGAAAATCTTCAAATCAAAGCATCTGTAATAGAGGACCAAAGGGAGCTTTAAAGAATAGAAACCTGAGTGCTATCATCTGTTTCCATTCTAAGAAATCCTTTTCTCTTCCTTACCTCTCTCACTTTACCTCCTTCTTATTCCAGAGAAAACTGTTTGATTTTCAACATGTAACTAACTAGATGCTTTGTGTACAAATTCCTATAAACATGGAGTTTCCAAACAGTGGGAAGTTTCCTTTAGGTATTAGTGAAGTGAGTGGGAAGCAGCTTGGTGCACTGCTCAGGAGCTTTGGGATGCATGCAATGAATCTTTTAAGCCAGATCACACGTAAATTAATACATGTAAGTAAAAATGACTGTGGCTTCTGAATTTAACTGTTAAAAAAAATTCGTCAAAGTCTTACGATCAGATACACTAAGTGAATGAGTTCTGTAAGCATATTCATGCAGTAAATGTCATATAACAGACAGACTCGGGGGGGGGGAAATTGTATGAAGCCTCTCTACAAGTATATACATATTTTAGCTTGTGTTTTTGTAGATCCATGTTTATTGCTGAATTCATTTCCATTAAAGCGCCTTTTCTCAGTTCAATGCAAGGTAAACATATTTGGACAGGCAAACATTGAAAGCGACAAGACTTGCTTCTTCAATTTTTACTACTTTGAGTGTTCATTAGATAAGTTTCATTAGTTGTTTTTGATATTGTATTTAAGTTGAGAATATAACTTGAACATCAAATTGAAGACTGAACATCAAGTTCAGTGTTTGAGAGTGTTCTTGATAAGCCCACACCTCCAGAAACCTTGATTAGATCATGGGTCAGGCCAAGCATTTAGTTTACCAAGTGATATTGATGGAGAATCCCAGATAGAACTTGAATAGTCCTAATCCCAGTGGGTCAGAACTGTGAAATAACTACATCTTCAAAATTTCGGATACTATTTGTTTTAAAATTGTTACAACTCAAAGCCTTCTTCAACATGAAATAACACAAATGGCAGATGATGGATTGGGATTTGCAGAGCCAATCTATGGCTTTAAAAGTCTTTTAGTATCACAAAGATACTAAACTAGCAAAAGTATTTAGCTAGTACAGGGATGACTTTTTCATTCCTGTTTAGTGCTAACCCACAAATGAGCTATCTGTCTTTCTGCAAAACTTCACAGACAAAGGAAATTGAGAAGCAATGTAATATCGCCGTTGGTTGAGTTGGTGACCACAATACTGCTTGTATTTTAGAATCTGGAAACCTGAAACACCCTGAGGATAAATAAATGCCTCTCAGGTAACAATAAAGAAAGATAATAAATCAGTGTAAGAACTCTTAAGATTTTGGCTTTAGTTGTATGTTTGGGGCACTGATCTACACTATTCATATATAATTTATTCCTTTCTGTAGGATTATTCAAGCTTTTGTATTTTTTCCATCATCATAAATTTTGTTTTATGATTCTTGACCCCAGAATTTTTATTTGTTGTAAACGGAAAATTTATACGAGTGTGTTTGTAATTTAGAAAGACAGAGCTTTACGAGTTGTCCTCAAATGGGGGCAAGATGCACTGCTGCTGCTGGTGAGGAAAGGGTGTGCTAATCTTAGAGGTCATCTCCTCCTCCTGGTAGCAAAGTGCTTGTAACGCGTGTAAAAAGTCTCCCTTGGCTGTTTAGAGCAAAATGGAATCAGACACTCACATGTAGAAGTCTCCGTATTGGAGCAAAGCCTGCTGAAATTGCGTTTCTGCCAAAATACATTGGTCTCTCTTCCACATGGTGAGAATTTAGGTTTAAAGTGTGGCACATGTTCCTATTTTTGCAGATAAATACCAGACAGCAGCACCTGGGGGAGGGGCCAGGGTGATAGGAGATGTGGCTGGTGATTAGCCTGCAACACTGGCTGCTGATATTAAGTGCTAAACATGTCTCAGGAGACTGCAACTTCAATTACATGATCTCTGTGACTGTAATGGTGATGCTTATGTTGTGTAGTGGAAAACAGTCTATTTTGATGTGTTGAGAAAACAGTGTCAGAAGCAGGTAAATGACTTGTAAAATTTGTTGATAGTTTAGATTCAGAATCTTCTGCTCAATATATAGAAATTTCTTAACTCTATGAATGTTATTTTAATATTTGGACACTAACTGTTTTGACAGATGGGCCAAGCATATAAAAAATATGTGGCCACATGTGGAATTTATTTGGTGAAGGACCTATTTTCAGGAGCAATTGAGTAAATAATCACTGAAAGATAGAAATCAGATACTGTAGTTTAATGTTGTTTTGCTTACTGTTGGTTAATTGCAAATTCTTCAGAAAATGAAACTTCCTTAAATGTTATGTTTCTTATTAATACTTCTCAAGAATTATTGCTATAGGCAAAAACTATACACTGAAAGACTAAAGTTGACCTATCATCATTTATCCTGGGTATTATGATAAAGAAACAGAGCAAAAACAAACAAGAAGTAACTTTATTATACAAGCACACAGTGTGTTAGTGGCAGGAGTGTAAGGGACCAAAGTAGAGACCTGCGGAGTCCGGGTATGCTTCTTGTACTCATTTGACATCCTGTCTTGGACATCTTAAAGACACTTTGGCTTTGGGGTGTGTGAGCCTGACGCCTGACCCCCTCAGACCTGGTCATCTTTCAGAGCTTCCTATCACAGTCCATGGCACATGCATCCCCTTGGTTTGCTGCTTGGAAGCCTGAAAGTAGTTCTTTATGCCTGTGTCCCCTAAGCTGCCATTTGCTCCATCATGTGATCCTCAAAGGCTTATTCATATAAAATGACAACCTGCCAGTTTTTCTCCATCTCCACTGTGTCTCCCCTAGCCCAGGAAGCCACGGTCCCTTGGCCCGGACTCAGCCCTCTGATCAGCCTGTGAATGATCCCTTGGGCATCTGCCTATGTGAGCAATTACTCAGTCCAAATGGTAATTTAATCAGATCCCTGCTCCATACCCTTTACTTGCTTTGAGATAAGTCAGGCCAAGAGAGGCCTTAATCATAACTATATAATGCTGTAGGATCTCTGCTGCTTCTTCCAGCCTCAGTTTCCCATCTTCTTCTCTTTGTGAAGCCAAATAAAATCCCTCTCTTTCAGCCACACATTCTTCCCTGCCTCACAGCTTTGGAACGAGATTTCCTCCTGCTCAGGGAAGTTGCCCCTGACATCACTAAGTCAAACCTCCCATTTAAGAGTCTTTCACTGGTGACTTTGCGGCATTTGTCATTGAATATAGTACAGTAGTAACAGCAGTCTCTCTGCACTTCCTTCCTCCCACTACTGACAATAAAGTTTGCAGGATCAGAGACACAGTCTATGACTCTGTATCAGTATGTTTCTGGCACTGAACAACAGAATGAATGCGTGATCAGTGCAGGTCTCTGTGTCAGTTACCAACTACTTGCGCCGTGGTGCCCTCCTTGGTGAAGGGAGAAAAGTTTAATATTTTGAAAGGCCCTTTCCAGCTTTCCCCCCCAGCATCTGCGTAACATCTAATTAAAATTAAGTATACAGGTTAGTTCAGAAAGCTGTTGGTTGCTGAATCATTGTCAGGGGTGTCTACTATGTGAAGATGGGGTGCAGGAACTGCCCAAAGAAGAGAGGGACAAGGGAGAAGAGAAGAAAAAGAAGAGAAATAAATGCAAAAATCTGGGATGAAAGCAAAGATGAGGGGTGTACTTAAAAGTAGGGAAACCCAGGAAGGAAGTGTAAGGCTCTTTGTAACTCCACTTGGTAAGAGATGAATGGCAGAAGTGTGATCCTCCGTGTAGTGTAGCGTTTACATGCCACTCTTCCACACCTACCTGCACACATACAATTGCATGTGCATGAACTGCGTGTACATACATGCACGCACACACAAGCAAAGCTAATGAGCGTCACCCATTTTCTGCTTGACTGACAAAATGACCTCATGGAGAATTTGTCATCTGAACCCAGAATTCTGGACTTTCTATTGCATCCTCATTTGTGGTTTTCATCACATGAAAATCTCCCCGCACCAATTGTTTTTAGGAGTAATGTGTTAGATTTCAATAGTAGTGAGCTGTGATTTAAAAATTTGTCATCTACAAGGAAATGAATGGTGAAAATGGAGAAAGAGGAAATCTGGATTGCATTTCTTTGACCCATAATAGATTTTACTTAGAAAACAGCCTTCAGTGTAAACAACCTCTGTAGTTTTCATGTTGTCTTTTCCAATAATGATTCTGGAAAAAAATCACTTTTCATAAAATGCACAAATTAAATTTCCCAGGTCCCTGTCATGGGAGGCTCAGCTCTGGCTCAGCCAAATATAAAATCCTGCAAAGTTTGGCTATTCTTTTGCTCACACAGCTTTTCTGAAGGTGGATGATGAGGAAATGCACTTTCAATCTCTGCTTAGTGCTTGAACATTAGTTTGACTTTAATAGGCTGGGATGATTTCAGCTTATAAATCTTCAACTGGAGGATAAAGTTCAAGTAGATAAAATCAAACAGATGTTGGTGGGAGGATTTCTTCATGACCCATAAAAGTGCTATCCTCAAAGCCGAGAATCATTTGTTTTGAATTATTACTGTGTTATCAAAAGGACTGTAGCAGGCTGTTTGTTGAGGAATTGGATCTGTTTATCTGAAAACAGAACAAAGATGCCAGGCTAAAGCGCTCCTGGGAAAGCGTGGTTCAGAGGGTGGCTGACACGGTGGGATGGCTTGGAGACATCTTGCACGACATTCGTCAACAAGCACACTGCGCCAGGGTGGGACAGCCCTGTGTTCACTAGATTGAGGTGAAGGTGGTGTGGGGGCCGGTGGTAGGGAAAGTCTCCTAGTGACTCTTAAAGCTTCTTTCTAAATGAATAACGAGCTGTTAATGGAGAAAAATAATTCATTTTCTCAATTACGGTTATCCAACATTTGGGCTGGCTGGGGCCTCACTGAGTGGAGAGGAGTTGTCAGGGCCACATATAAAACATGTAATGTGGTTAATATATAAAAGCAACTAAGCTTTCTCTAGTTTTAATAATTTTTATTGTGACATTAAAAACAACAGTGAGTGGCCCATGGGTAGCAGGTTGGTGACCCACCTGTCCAGGAGCTGCTTTGCACACACAGGCCATCCTCCCTGCTTTAATAGGAATGCCACACCCATGGGAAAGTGTGTGCCCAGCTTCTACACAACAACTCCCAGTATGCTTTTTCTTTGTATTGATTTGCTTTCCAGGACCAAGTATATCTCTGATTTGAGCACATGCTAAAGGCAGTTCAAAATATTGTGATGCAGCATGAAGAAACAATGGTCTTAAGCATCTAAATGATCATATTTTTGCCTGATGGAAACTACAAAAGATCTATGATGAGCACCTCTACTTGGTTATCAAAATTGCAGTTGTGTTCTGAGTTTACTTAGTATAGAGCTTTGTACATCACTAATGCTAACCTCTCCCCTTGGATTTTTAAGATCTTGGATTAACTGGCCTCCTTTGTGTCTGCATGCCTAATTTTTTCTTCACTTCAGCACTTACAAAGTGTTCTGCTTTTTCTGTTTCATGTACTTGCATTGTTCTAAAAAATCAGTTTCAGGTGATTCGTTTTTCTTTCTCATACCTGGCTATCTGTGATTCCCCACCGTGTAGGATTTTTGTTTTTCTTTTGATTCAAGAACCATCTTAAAATTCTTGTAAAAGTTACAGTCACTTCTCAGAAAAGAGCAATACTTAAAATTTTTTGGGCTCTTTTAAAGCAAAAATCTAATGAAGTCATTTTTTTAAGTCCCCATCCTGACACGCCAGACTCCCGCCCTGATGCACGATAAGAGCCTCTGATAAATCCTTCAAGAGTAGCTGTGTCCTAGTTCTCCATGAAACTGAACTGTTGCAATGCCTCGTCTGGACTATTTCATATAGCACTTACAGAAGAGAGCTCAGGATTTAAGAGGCTGGGTTCCAACTATTTTCTGCTAGTTCTCTAGACTTTAGGATGCACTTTGTGATATTTCATTTTCTCCACCATAAGTTAAATAAACTGAGCTTTCATTTACTCTAAAAAGTCCAGTTGTTCCTGCTAAATTGTAAGCGCTTTGAGGGAAGAGTACTATCTTCCCAGCTTTCTCTGTAAATTGCAGGTTATTGAACGTGGTGTTAGCTTCTGGAAATTATCCAGCAAACACTTCAATTACATACTATTTCAAAATAAAAGTTTACTGATTTTTTTTATAACCTGAAATTTCTTTATGCAAATTTAGAAGAAAGAAATACCAATTTAAGTGAAGAATCAGATGAGATCTCCTTTTCTTTATTTTCTTACAATTTGCCCCTCGTTAAATGTTAGGGCTATGTCACCTATAATTTTGCATTAATGGTTATCATTCCTGGAAAGTATTTTTCTTTTTCTCTTTTGGGAATATGAATAGAAGTTGTCTGAGAGGATACACAATGATTCTACATAAATATCATTTCACATTTTCCTCCACATACATTTTTTCCAAATTCAATCTAATTGTAAACATGCACTTCTTACTATATATGTATATATATTTTTAAAGACCAAGAAAAGCAAACAGTGTAAATGGGAAAATGTTACATGTGGGGACCACAGCTGACTACAAATGTGGCCGCAGGCTCCTCAGCAGACTACTGGCCATCTGGCGTCCAGAGGGGTACCACTGAACAGCCCTGGACCCGCCCTACCTGGTTATGGTAGCAGAAGGATGCTGCGGCGGAAGTGACGTCTACAGTCGCTCTTCTGACGTCCAGCCTTCTCACACAGGGTCTCACTCTGCCTAGTGCTGCCTGCACTGCGGAGGAGCATCAAGATCTTTTTCTTTGCTGTCTCCTCCCACAGATATCCCTCAAGGAAGAGGAGCTCTGGAATGAAGGCTGAGACCTAAGGGCTGGCCTCAATGCTAGAGAGGTTTCAGTGGCTGCCCCCTCTCTTGGAAGGCCTCCTCCCTGGGGCTGCATGTTGGAGGGCACTGGGGCTCAGGCTCTTCTCCTGCATTTGCCTCTTGAGGCCGCGCTGCTGCAGAGAGACCAGGCCCATGCTTGTGACTATCTGGGGCTCATACAGTAAACACGAGTCAACAAGCTTAGCTAGGGCGTTCTGATTTCCTTGGCTTTTGACTTGCTTGTTTCTCTTTTGGTCCTGTTGCTACGTGGATGTGCGCTGTGTGTTCCTGGAAGAAAGGAGGCAGAGGGGAGTCTGAGTGGCTGAGCTGTCTAGGAAAACTGGGACAGAATCGAGCTGGCCAGCGTTGGCAGTAATAGGGAGTTGGAGCAAAATTCAACTGGTTAAAAAATAAAAGGAAAAAGAAAAAAGAAATGAAGGAGGAACAAAACCTGGAAAAAAAGAGTCCATTTCTCTGTGACCCTACTCATGCAAGTGTCTTTTAAAATCTATTATGATGGTTGATGACAGGTTAAAGACTTGTGCATGAGAATCCCTATCTTCTGTTCACGTTGAATATCACTAATATTAACCAGAAAGCAACTATAGCATGCTTTAAGAGCTTTGGTCTCACACAGACCAGAAGCTCGTTTGGTTTGGCCCACGTAATGTTTCTGTCTTCTTAATTTGAAAACTTTCAGATAAAAATTGCAACATTTAGATTCTCGTAAAATTGGATATTTTTAGCAAATATGAGTCCAGTTTCCCACAGGATACCAGTATGTGGAGCTTATGATCACCTGTGTAGACAGGGAGGGCAGGGTTGTGCAGGTTTGACCGTTGTTCCTTGGTTCTGCTGTCCAGTGTGGGCCCACTTAGCTGACTTGCCATTGGAGTATGCAAAATAAAGTCCTTCTAGGTAAAATCTGATCAGGTATTTTCAAATAACCAAGTTTGATTTCTCACAGTTCTCCAGGTGGAAGTGTTCTACACTAAAAATCTTTAGCTGAACTATCCCAAACTTCACTTCTGTGGGGTGTCTTGCCATCAGTCAGTTCTTTCTCTTCTACGCAAAATAAGACTTTTTATCCTAAATAATTACTTTTCAGGTAATGTGTAGGGTACTTATTCAATAATATTCACTATTTTCACACTATTGTACCTTCCAAATTTATAGAGAGGCAAATCTGAGTTTTCAAAAATCACATAAACACAGAATTTATGCTTGGGACAGGATTTGCAGCAGAGTATTTTCCAGGGATTACATGCTCCTTAGTGTGCATTTCTCTGAGTGGTGTTAAGGGTCTTTATGTAAGATGATTGACAGCTTTTTATTTGGCTAAAATTCTTAGTAGTTTTTCATTCTCGGAGCCTAACTCCATCCATCCATCACCTACCTACCTGGCTACCTTATGTAGGACCACAGCAAATAGTAAGGAATACTAATTTAAACAGATTTGGAGCCAGATACATTCTTTCACTTGTGTGCTTAAAATATTTATTTATGGAGTGTGGTGGATTGGTAGCTGGGGATCACCTTAAATACCAGCTGAATTGAATCAGCATGGTGCTGAGCGCGGATTGCCCATGTGGTTGTTGCCAGCATGAAAGGGAAACCTGGAGAGGAAAAATGGTGCCATGCATTTCCTAAGTGGTGTTGTTTGGAGCCATTGGCTTTCCTGGAGGAGGTTGTCACGCTGGCCCTCCTGATATGAACTCAACTGTTGCCATCAGAGGACTCAGTACCTTGTTGCTGAGAATGGTTGTGGTTCATTTTGAGTGAACTCTAGTTCTTACTTTGAGCATTGTTTCCTGGCTCAGGAGAGGGAGATGTGTGCTGTTTAATCTTCAGGAGAAGCTTGTGATGCTGGCTTCCTGATATGAACTCAGCTGTTCTTATTATCAGAGGAGCTCGGGACCTCATTGTCGTTGAGGATGACTATGATACTTTTCAGGAGAGCCCCGATCCTTATTTTAAGCTTTGCTTTTTGGCTCCAAGGCAGAGCCCTCAGCCTGCTGACACAGATTCTTCATCCTGCTGGCATAGGCTTTCTAGCTTTTACCACTGTCCTTTGGGCCTTTCCAGCACAGATCCATGGGATGGACTTGCATGGGTCATTGTCGTGGGCTTTAGATTTTCAGCTGAACTCATGCAGGTTATTGCCATGGGATTCAGGCCCCTGGCTGGATTTTCTAGGTCTTTAGTGTTGCAGACAGACTTCTTGTACTTTCTTTGTATTTGACTCCTTAGGTGACCATTACAAATAATACTATAAATTATGTGTCCTGCATGTAATTGTTTTCCATGCAGTCCCTAACTACAACATGGAGTATGTTTTATCTCAGAAACTCTACAAAGGAATAACTGAGTGCAAGTTATAATTTTTTTTATCAGTACCGAGGATTGAACTCACGACCATGCGCTACTTATGCCGCTGAGCTAAATCCCCAGCCCAATGCAAGTTATAATTTCTGGTTTCAAGATTCAACATTTTATAGAAAAGGAAAGTGAAGGTGTAGTTAGAGAGTCTATTTAAGGTTGTGTAACTATTATGGCAGAGGATGGATTTGAACATTGGTCCACTTTATTTAGCAATCCTCATTTTTTCCACCTTGCTCTGCTCTAGTCTACGCTTTGAGTAATCGTACGTAGCCAGTCATAAATAAGCTGCTTAAATAAGCTGATTTGTGGATGTCATTAAGGATTATTATTATTATTTTTTTACTTATCTCACTGCCCTAGTTCCTGATGTAAACTCTGGCAGGTTCTATGACTCTTCTGGTCACTTTAAGGAAAGATAGATACAACTATCCCTTTTAATCACAAGCAAAGTCTCAGTTCAGAAATCAAAATATCATTTTATGGTGGTGTAAGAAATGAAATATATAATGAAGTTCTGGAAAAAGTGAGCAGCTAGAAGGATAGTAAGACTGATGAAATCAAATCATTTGAAAAAAGAGAAAGCAGAGAGCCATCTCCTAGGTGAGCATGGACTCTGGATGGTGCTTCTTCGCTCCTCCTCTCCTGCTTTCTGTGTCCCTTGTTCCCCAAACCCCTGTATCCTTCAGCAGGGATTGCTGCAATTTGCTGTCCTCCTGTGTATGTTGTATGTGTTGCAAGACATCTTCTGTCCTGGGCCTCTGGGCCTCTTCTGTTTGCCACTCTGACAATCCTCGGTGGTTCATGCCGCAGAGCCCATCAGCCTCCAGGAAACCTCTTTGTGCGGGAGTTGAAGGGAGTGTGGGCTGGTTTCCTCCCGCATGTGGCCCATTTTGCCAGGGCTGAGTGTGCACTGGATGCTGGCCAGGCTGGGGCACGGCCAGAGCCCAGACCTTGCTCCCTTCCTCACTCACCCTCTGCATTTCCTGGAAAGGCATCCATCACCCTCTCCCAGCTGCAGGATAGCGTTCAGTTCTGGAAGGTGTCTGTGGAAAGGCAGGTTTTCCAGGCTTGGTCACAACATACAGGTTCCTCATCCTGACCCATGGGAAGCAGAAAATGGAATTCATCACCAGCAGCAGCCTCTTCAGACCTCTCTAACCCCTTTTATACCCTCAACATGGGCATAAACAATCATGAAGAAGTTGCACAACTGGTTCTTGTCTCCACAGTTATTCATAACATGAAGTAGTAAAGTCAAAATTCTAAACTGTACTCACAACATTTTGGAGACAGACAGGTGAGACTTGTGCGATTATGTTTAAAAATATGTAGAACTTTAGAAAATAATTTAGAATTATCATAAAAATCATTTATGTGATTCCATTAGTTAATTTTATAATGTACCAAAAATTTATCAAACATATCAGTATATTTCTTTGACCATATTATATTTCATGTTCATATTCTCTTTGTTTCAATTTTTCTGATATATTTTAATTAGAGACTTACTGAGTGAGTGAAGAGAAAACTAGATAAAAACGTTAAAAATACTGGATGGAAATGAGAAATCATTTTTGAAAAACAAAATCAATATTTAGTCAAACCTCTGTTGATTTAATCAGAACCTTTTCCATTAATTTCTTGGGGCACAGGAAAGATTGGGCTTTTCCTTGTACCCTTGGAGATGTCTCATCCATACTCTGGGGCTGTAAGCCCACAAGAAAAGATGATTGATCTCCTTTCCCCCAGTCTGGTTCCAAAGCTTTTCTCTGACACCTGGTTGGAAGCGATCCTAGCTGAATGTTGGGTCATAGAGTGAGATCCCTCTGGGTCACTGTCATGGTTTATGTCTGTGGCCCCCAGGCCTCATGAGTTTGCGTTGTGCATTTGTGATTGATTCATTGTCTAGTGCTTGGATTGATGGTGTCAGTGCTCCACCCACATAGGGGTGGAGCCAGGATGTGATGTAATGGCAGGAAAAAGGTGTGTCTTGCTCTTTGCTGGTTCCTGTTTGCTGTTTGCGGCCACCATGAAAGGTGGGCCAGCCATGCCTGCCAGTCTGGGAGCCAACTGAGTGTGGACTGAAACCTCCAAAAACTGTAAGAAATAAACCTTTCCTTTCCCAACTTGGGCTTCAGGTATTTTGTCTCAGCGACAAGTAAAAAGTAACTAAGACAGTCACCATTGAGGGTCCATGCTCACCTAGGAAATACTGTATTTTGGAAGGATATTATAAGTAGCAAGCAGAAAATACCATACCATTGAAAAGAAAGACCAAGAAAAAAGAAAAAAATTTGGAAATTTGTATCTTCCATGGGCACTTTTTTGTACCTTTGGGCAAAGGGTTCTGGTATTTTCACTTTGCCTGGTTCCTTAGAAATTAAGTAACTTGGCCTGCGCTGAAGCTCAGTAGTGGTCAGCACACAAGTGGGCAGAGGTAGTAAGCAGGCCCACAGCTGTTGTATTTGGGCCGAGGTGGGCTCGGTGGAGTTGTTAAGAATGCATCTATTTTTGGACATATTAGGAAGCACCTCAGATCCTTCCTTTTCACATTTACATATATAATGATTCAGATGATTTTAATTAAAAGAATTTTTAAAAAACCGGGATAAATGAGGGCTGTCATCACCAATTGAAGTGTAAAAATACTCCCGGAGACCCTTTTTTCATAATTCGTAGTGGAAGGTGTACTGAGTAGGGACTCTTGATTCACTGAAATCACTGACTGTGCTTCTTTTGGTTGGTAGTGTATTTCTCCCCAGTGGATGACAAGTTCATGTAAGATTTGTAGATAGGCTGAACACATATGTGAATCATTCTCCCAAGGGCAACACACAGCTCCTGTGGGCCAATGCTACTCATCCAACTAAGGAAATTAGCTCCATTCTAAAGTAAACTAAGGCCTTTCTGGATTTTAGAACCACTTATTACTCTGTGGGAAAGGGACCAAACTGCTACTACTCTATGTGCACTATTGTGATTTTAAGCACCATGAAACCTTATAAAAGGCCAGAGTGAAACACGTTGGATTTCTTTTCTTATTCCTGGTAAGTCACCATCCACCCCATTCCCATTTCTTTTTCTTGGGCAGCAAGTGAGTTATTACCATCAGGAGGTGACTGCTGTTGAAGAAGAGGGAACGTGCTAAAGAGGAGGAGAAAGGAAGCAGGGGTCAAGCAGCACCCCCGAGTAAGACAGTGTGTACCTGCATTTGGGCTGGATCATGGCTTACAGCCATGCTAATTAGCAGCACATTTTGGTATTAAGACAAGCTAGGCCTGTGGCACATTCATTCTCTCTGTCTCTGTCTCTGTCTCTCTTTCTCTGTCTCTCTTTCTCTCTGTCTCCTTCCCTCTCTCTCTCTTCCTTAAGACTTAAGGAGAAAGCCAGGGGGGAAAATGAAGTGAGAATTAGATTAAAGCTGCTTGCACTGCTGAATGCTGAGCCTACATGAGCTGCTGGATCAAGGGCCAGCACTGCAAAAGCTTTAGTACAGTTGCTCAAAGTAAGCACAGCTCAGAATTGTGTCCTTCTTCACTGCTCTCCACTGTTAGCGAGGGCTGCTACTGGTGGTGGTGGGGTGCTCTCTAAAAAAATCAAGGATCAAGAATAAATAACTGTAAGCCTTTGTGGCTCAAACAAATTATTTTCTGGTTGGTAGACAGAGTGCTAAGTGGAAGCGGTGAGCTTGAACCTGAGCATCATGACTGGTAATCAGTGCCTGCCTTTCTGTGTGTCCAGAAAGCTCAGGCCTAAGAAACACATTATCAAGCTCAAGTAAATGGCCCTGTGCACCTAGCAAGGTGCCCAGAAAAAATACCCAGGCCCCTAGAACAAAAAGAATCATGCAATGGTCCAAATGGGTCTTAGGTGACTTCGTTACTTTGCATGTGGAAGCAGTGTTCTAAACCATGTAGTTATTGAATCATGAGTTTCTTCCCATTCATGGTATAGAATTGGATGTGGCTTTGGTTCACTACACAGTTTTAAACTTTGGCAAATTGTAGACAATCAACCTCAAAAAAGATTATTCTCTCTTTTACTGGAACTTCTAGTCCACTTGTCATGTAAAAGTCTAAATATTGAAAGCAGCTATTATCTTTAAACATGCAAAATTTGAGGACAGAAAAGAACACAATTCCACTTGAATTTTCATTTATTTAATAACAGTGAATGTAAACAGAACCCATCTCCTCTTTGGGCTACTGGCAGCACTCAGTTAAGCTGTCAAAGAAGAAATTATAGCTATTTCTCATTTTCTCCCGGAGGTGCTGAAAACTTACAACCTCTTTGGGAATTTCACTTTTCTTCATGGACCTGTAACAGGAGCCATTTGATGTAATTTTAATTATGAGTTATTTTGAATGTTGAAAGTTTTATTCCAGCACATACAGGTAGAAGAGACACTCTAACCAATTTTGCTGGAACCTTATTTACCTGAAAAAAAAGTTGAGTGATAATGACATCAATACCAGCGTTAATAGTATCACTCTATTCTAATTGTGAGTTAGACACAATTCTATGGACTTTGTATGTGTAAAATTTATTTTTTCCATAGTCCCCTGAAGAAAACAATATTGCCCTCATTTTAAAGCAGAGGAAGTTTTAAAAATTTGTCAGAGGTCATGCAGTTACAATGTGGCACCACAAATGTGAAGCCCAGATTCTAATATAAGTATTAGGCAAAGTATAGTTCATTCCAAGTAATTCACTTCCTTATTTTGTAAAGTTTAAAAATTCTGAAACAAGAGAAAAGTAGGAAATGCTTGGCTTATAAACAGAGATGATTCTTTAGTCCTTCTACAACTCTATGTAGATTGGTAAGGTTTCTCATTACTGAGACAAAGTACCCAACACCCACCATTTAAAGGAAAAGTTTATTATTTCATTCAAGGTTTTAGGAGGATCCAGTCCATGGTTGCTGGCGCCTAGTACAAATGGTGTGAGGGAAGGATACAATAGAGGAAACTGTCCCCCTCCTGGCAGCCAGGAAGCAGAGAGAGAAGAGCGCAGCCCGGGAGGGAGACACACTTCAAAGGCACCCTTCCAGCAAAGTGTGAAATTTCAGTGCAGTGTATTTCACTTCCGAATAGCTCCTAACTCCTCACACACACTCAGCAATGATTTTTTTGTTGGTGAATCTACTAGTAAGCATAGCATCCCCATGATCTAACCCCAAAATCCTACCTCTGAATATATGAAACTTTTGGGGGAGTATTTTAGATTTAAGGCATAATAGGATAACATTATAATTTTTCAAGACAAATTTAATTAAAATTATCTTCAAAATACTATGCATGAAAATTTCAATAGCCCATGGAGTTTTAGTTAATATTGAAAGTTAAGGAAATGCCCAGAATTGGAGTAATAAGTAGCAGCATATCAATATCATGGAAAAATAAAGGAGGGAGAGAGTATATGTCCATACATAGATGCATACATTTCAATTCTACTAATAACAAAATATGGGTCTAGATATCAGAGACCTTGTGCTAGTTTGGACAAGAGATCACCATGGTATCATAGATAAGTTAATTCTCTACTTCTGTATCTGTAATTATTTATGTCTTTCTATCATTTATCTATACTTAAATCATGAACCAGGAAACAGGATGCAATTCAAGGGAGAAATGAAGATTGAAAGCCAGAAAGCTTGTGTGGAGCACATTTGGTCCAGATTTGAGCATATCTGAGTTGTCCACAGAGGAAGGTTTTTAAGAAGGTGAATGTACAGTGCAGCTAACAGCTTGGTAACTGATAACATTTGGGTTTTAATTAAGAAGGAGTACAGAGACTACTAAACGAAGTTTTTAAAAGAGAGGACAATCATAAACGTGTCTTAGAAGGTCAGAATACTGAACGGAAAGTTAAAAGAGATCACAGTGCTTGAGACGTGGATAAGAACTTAGAGTCCCAGTGGAGTTTTCAAACAAAATATGGCATAAAATCTAGATGGGACATGGGTACTATGCACCTGTAACATAATAAAAGAGAAACGAGCTCTTGGTAGAAAAACAAATGCTAAATTCTAAGCTCTCTAGTGAGATATAGATAGTTGATACTTGCAGTTAAAACCTCAATGTGAAGAGAACACCTTTTAGATGGGAAGATATTTATCTCGTAAATCAACTACCAAGTAGACATTGGCTCCCAGTGGGATACAGATATTGGAGAAAATGGAGGACAGAGCTCTGCTAAAGTTTGAGTCATATTGTACCTTCATGTATCTATAAAACTGTACTGAAAACTAAAACTAAATAATAATTCTAATTTAAATCAGAGTAAAATCTGCATGATATAGAGTTTTAAATTTAGGATTAAATGATCCTTTGTGCTTCACTGATATTTAAAAAATTGTGTCTTCAGAGTTGATTGTACCATAAAGAAAGAATTTTTGAAGCTATATGCATACATACAATTATATTAGAAATCTAGGGTAGCATGAATTCACTAGACTTTATCCTCTTTTCTGATAATCATGGAATTTTGGAGCAAAAAGCCATCTTAAAAGATCATTTATCTAATTACTTTTTATACAGATTAAGAGCAAAAGGTTCAGGTTCAGCAATCCAGCCAAGAGAAATATATTCTTAAGTTACTTGCATTGTGTAAGAACAAATATGTTTTGTTGACAAATAAATATTTGAATAAGACAATAGTTCTGAGACCAAATATACATTTAAAATATCAATTTAAATCTGTGCTTATGGCATCCAAAATATATAATATGTCCTCATTAGTTAATATTTCCTAGTCTTGCCCTTTGCAATTCAAAGAAAAACAAATATACTTTAAAAAATTTTATGTTTGGAGCTAATGATAAAAAAGAAGAAAGTTTTAAGATATTTTCAAGCCCTACTTGAAAAAATATGAGGGATAGTGAGTTTTAATTTCTAATAACTGCAAGTCAACATGATTTAATTGGCCCAATGTCTTCTCTGTTTTTGGAAACAGCAGAGACATCTTGATTGGATGAATTTAACATATGCATCTGATGGAAATCATCTTGCTTCAAATTTGGGATATCATCTCTCTCTTCCATCTATTTGTTTCTCATTAACTTGTACTTCAATGGCAGGGTTCCTTACATTGCCTGTCCTCAGCTAATGGTTCTCTGTGCATATATTTTAAAATATAGATGACAAAGAATGAGCATAATTCAAAATGCGTAAGGTTCAAAACCCAGCACGGTGGCTGGTGGTGTGCGGCCAAGTGATAATCCAAGGGACTGAGCCATGGACACACTCATCTGGTCTCCAGTCCTACTCCCACACAGTCGCAGAGCACATGTGGTATTTAGATGCACAGTTAGTTTATTAAGTTAAAAAATAGAAACAAAGTAGATTCTTTAACTGCTTGCTATGGTGTGTGATTGCTGCCTGCCAGTGTGGGTGGGTTGATGAATGTCCATTCATGCACTGACACTTTATGTCTCTAAGCACATGCGTGTGTGTGTGTGTGTATTTTAAACACAGCTGAGCTCATACTCTGCCTTCTCCTCAGTTGCATCGTAAGAATTTTCCAGTCATAAATATGTTTAATAGCATATTTTTTCTATACAGTATTTCCATGAGTGCATCTTGCATCGCTGGATTTCAAGATGCCAGGTTTGGGGAAGTGGGATTTTGGGTAGTAATTCACAGAGATCTCATGAAGTTCTCTGTTCAAGGTGTTCAGCTGAAGTGACTCGATCACTTTTGCTCATGGGCTGTCTTTGTCTCTTTGGTTGTCATCTCTGGTTCTAATTTCTGACTGATTTTCTTCTCATACGCCCTTGGTGTGCAGCCCAAGACTCACTATCTCCACCTTTATCATAGGCTACCTTTCATGTGGTTCATTCTGCTGTGACTCCAACTCCCATCACAGCCAGTGCTGGCTTTACCATCCCATATCTTACCAGTTACATCTGTGTGTGTAGTGTGTGTGTGTGTATGTGTGTGTTGCACACATATGCAACCTCACAGTCTAGAAAACTATTCTTTCTAGTACTGGGGAGCTGTGAACTGGGCATTATAAAGTCAATACTATTCTAATTTTCTTGGTGGACTCTTTGCTTTGCATCTCAACCCCAGAGTAGATGACAGATTGAGAATGAGTCATAGGTAAGGAAACCAGGACTCCACCCCGCTATGACTTCTCCCTTCCTCCTGATGCTTACGCAGCCCACCCAGAAGTGCAGTAATCTGCCCCTGTCTGTTTCCGTAGCCTCCTTTCTCTCCACCAGGAAGCTCTGTTTTTAAGAGAGATGTTTATCTATATTAAAGGTTATGGAATCTCTGTTTTTTCTGTCTTCATATCATCTATCATCTCAGTTCTGTGAACTGAGTTAAAAGGACTATTCTAAAGTTTTAGTTCATTTTTGTATGTTTTTAAGTGATGTGTCTAAAAACTGTTAGCGTTCTTCCTCTCTAGTCTTATAACCAGTCCACTAGTTAGGATAATATTGTTTTGTTACCCATAAATTTCCTTGTGGTTAGTATCCTTTTAACATCTAGGTATAATTAACCTATTTTTAAAATTAAACTGATTGTAAAAATAATCTTAAATTGTCTTCTTAAATACATCAAACAAGAAAGCAAAAGGGATGTTTTTCCAACTTCACAGTCTATTTCAGCCATAAATATTTGATATCTCCAAAGCCAACACGTTTAGAAGAAGGAAATCTGTGGTAAGAACAATGAGAACAGATGCAAGGTGGGGGAGAGGAGGAATTATAGTAAAGAAATTAAAAGCAATCAAGAAAGAATCGTAGTAGCTGAGCGTGCAGTGAGTAAGAGCTTTCGTGGTGAGAAGCCCGAGGAGTCAGTAGAGCGCTCGAATTCAGCAGAGGAAAGCTCACAAGCACTAACATACAGAAATTCGTAGGTGCACATTTTAATAATTTGCAATGGAAATTGTTAGTGTATTTCATAAGGCATCTGACTTTTATTAGCTGAACTCAGATATTAATGTTTGATAATTTTGAGTAGTGATTCAAGAAGAGAGACTGAGCATTTTCAAGGCAGTGATCTACTGTATCTCAAAGTATAAGGGTCATTATTTTGTACTTTGTTTCAGTGTGTCATTTGATTTCAGAAAGACAAAATTTTTAAAAGCACTTGTGTTATCATTGACATTAAATGCGTTTCTTTTATTTTCTCATTGTGAAGCCTGTTCTTTTAGTCATAAAAAGACTTTCTGCCAACATAATCATTTCCATGCTGAGTTCTGTTGGGTGCCATTACATATCCATTTAAAAACATGAGATCAGCAAATCCATCTATAGGACTATCCCTTGGCTCTAGAAACTTTGAGGGCCAGAAAAACGTAAACTTCTATTGTTTTCTTTTGCTAACGATTACTTTAGTGACAAGAAATATCTGCAGTCTAGAACAGGAAGAAGGAAGTAAACATTTATATACCAGAGAATTAGTTTCACTGAAAAAATGATTATCACAACAGCTTTGCTTTGATTGCTTGCTTGATTTCCTTGTTTTTCTTTCTTTCTTTCTTTTCTTTCTTTTTTTCTTTTTTGCCAGTAAGAAGAAAATAGTTGTGAACAGGAAGCAAAGACAGCTGAGGTTTGGCAGACCTCTGGGAGACGTTTAAAACAACTTGACGTTTACTGCCGCACCAATTTCTTTAAGTGCTAAAGTTAGTAGAAGGCTTGACATTACTATCGCCTTCGTGATTATTGTTTAAAGAAACTTCTTCATTGTAATAAAAAAGAAAATTACAATTTAAAATTTGTTTTTGTTGTTAAAGGTAACAAATACTTTCGCTGAGAGGATTGTTCAGTAAATTGAATATTCTACAATTTAGTAAAGTACACTGTATAGAAACATAAAATGCAATATATAAATTAAAAATTTCTAAATACTTTCCTATAATGAGATGATAATTTGGTTTGAGAACCATATTTTTAATATTTTATCATCAATAATTTGTTTATTTAAAATATTAAGCATAATTAGGGCACTTCTGTTATTCGGTGAAGTACTCTACATGATAATCCAGGTGAAGCATTTGATGGAGCACCTAACACACTGTTACAGCTCAATAAACATTAGCAATAAATTATTAGTAGCTAATCAATTTGACCTTCACACCAATGCATTACATTTCTTTGGTTAACCGTTGATGTTTTACGCTCTCCTTTTTTTTTTTTTTTTTGTCAATCTGGAAAATTTGAGGAAAAATGGAAGTAGATGGTTTTCGTCTGTCCTTCAGCTGTAATGGAGAAGCACCACTCTTTCATGATGAATTAAAGGCAAAGAGCTTCCTAGGGTGCCAAAGCTTGGTAGAGGGTCTAGCGCTTGTCATGTAAGCACCCCGGCTTTCCTTCACCGAGACAGCATTCACGTATACCCTAGAAATATCACTGAGGGCCATTAATTAATTTTAACAAAGAGTTTTACAGATGAAAAAGTGGCACAGAAGGGGTGAGTATTGTCATCAATCATAAGGACTGCAAGTTCAGAAGATAACGTTAAGTTGCTGCGATATTTTAATAACACCAAGGAAAGACATGAGAATTTTTCAGAGGAAAATCCTGCATGAAATTATACACATGTAAAACATGCTGAATGTTTTATTAAATGCTTTTACTGTGACAAAATCATTATATGTGACATTCAACCAAGTTTCTGTAATAGATATTGAACACAACTGTTAATAAAATATATTGCTTTTTAAGTTTTTGGTTAAAATAGTTTGCTCATTGCATATTGATGATTATGACTAAAAGTTGTTGGCTCAGCAAGGCTGGAGATACCTCTACATATTTCTATATCAGTGGATAAATTGATACTGATTCCCAGTGTCGCTAAATCTGTGCAACAATACACAACACAAACATGCAGTAATATCATGCTGTGTGACATAAAATGGTTATGACATTTAAGGATAATCAATTTTGACTCTGATTTACTATGTAAGTGTATATGATGAATGTATTTTATGTTAGCACTTTATTAATCCTATATATTACCAAATTTTAGAAATAGACTGCTGAAATATACTTTTAACATACTGAATTGTGAAATAATACTTATATCATTTGTAAGTCTTATATGTTTTCTAGAAAAGATAGAGAAGCAAGGGAAAATAGTGTTTGTTGAGACTCACCATCACCTACCAAATACTTCAAGGTGTACATGTCTAATGTAGTCTTATTTATAGAGAAATATAAACATGTGGAATATATCTGTTGCATATATAAGAGGAATGCCTGTGGTTCATTTGGTATACCACAGTTTAGAAATGTGTAGATAAAATATAATCTATAATAATTCAAATTATTATATATAAATTATATAAAATATTCACTTTCAAAATGAGTAGATTTTTAGTTATGAGTTCATGGATATAACTATATGTTTGTATACCTAAAGGACCAAATTTTAATTTTGCTTTATAGCGGATATAAATTTTGTGATCACAATTCTTTGTTATTTTAATTATTTTGCATGTCTTTATGAGACAAAATACTCATCAATAAATACAATTATTTCTTAATTTTAAATGGTTAGAAAAAAGTGGCAAAAGAATTATCATCTTACAATAAAAACACATGTGAAATGAGGATACGGTTTGTATAAGTATTTCACCATTTTGCATGACTAAGTAGAATTTCTCAGCACATTTTTCTTTCACAGTAATCCAGTGTTTGTGTATTTAACAAAGGAAAGCTGAGAGATTTTGTGTCTCATAAACTTCTTAGGAAAAACTCTTGGCATCATCATTTGCCTGACATTTTGTCCTAATCTCTCATTTAGTTAAAGATGAAGAAAAAATGTTACAATTTGCTGATATCATCTCCACTATTTCTGCTTTTTCTTAAAAGTTAGAATAAAATACTTAAGCATACTTGTAAACCAGGTCTCTGAAGATATTTCCCCAGGGCAATATTTAGTTTCAAATCATAGTGATTGTGACGGACAACTTGATACTTAAGTGAATTGTATAGGTTAGGTAGTGGGCCATAGTCAGATGATGGTGTCTGCTTCTCAAGGTCTTTAGCATATCTGTGCACAAAACATCAGCATACACAGGGACAGGAAAGCTAGGTGTATAGTAATGCGCTTCAAGCTTTTCTCCATGCAAAATGAAAGCTGGGATTAAAAAATAGTGATTTCCAAAATATTGAATATAATTTTTCAGCATTTCGTGAAGATTCATTAAAAAATTAATATGTTAAACACAGTAATAATACTTTTAGAGTTGAGACAGGTGAAGGAACAAACATGGGAGAATTCTTTAATAATCAATTAAAAAGTGAAAATACCATAAACTAAATATTTGTGATAGATGTAGCAGTAACTCTGGCTTAGATCTCTTTGAGAACCCTTACATATATATGGTTACCTCTCCCTTTGATTTCTAGCTCTAGGCAGGAGTCCGTTTTTCAGTCATCTCTGTCTGTCCCAAGTTCTTTTTACCTTATCTGCAAAACTCTTGGATTGCAGACTTAATGGAGGAATAGTTTTATGAGAAGAGAAAGAAAGACAAAGAGAAGAATTCTGTGACTTGAAGTATTTAGAGAACTTTAGATATTTTCATATTTATCTGTCTGTATCCACCCAACCATCCATCCATCCATCCATCCAGCCATCCGTCTAATCCATCTGTCAAACTATATATCACACTCCAAAAGCTCATCTTTTAAATCTGCTTCAATTGGAATGATTCTGCCTCCTGTTGACAGATAGTGTTACAGAGCTTGTTGTAGTTACCACTTACCACACCCTTGTACACAGGAGGAAAAATATGATGATGTATCACACCTAATTTGGTGGCATTGATGCTGTGGTTTCTCCTAATGAATCCTGACTTGGCACATCCATCTATCATCTCTCTCCAGCACTCGTGTTTTCTGAAGTTTCTCCAGCAAGTATATACATAGAGTTACAGTTATCCAGAAGCACTTAAGTTATCTGAAATTTTATGTTCTAACCACCTTTTAAATCTAATCTATTTTTGCTAACAGCTGTTGAAATACTGAGCCAGGCGACATCGGTGTAACCTTTATTTTCATTAAAGTCAAACTTTCTCAGATATTGAACTGTTATTAAAATTGCATAGTTAATGTTTTCCCAAGAAAAATATCAAGTTCAGTACTCAAAATACCATGAAACTATTGTCATTAAAATACTGGCTATATTGGATTATTATTAGGAAACATTTAAACAGTGATGGTACATAAAGTTGTTTATTGATTTTTTTAAAAGTTCTTAAGTAAGAGTATTATCAGCTGGGTTAAAAACTAGTGATTTATTGTTAAACTTTAGAGCTATTCATGATAATGATTTCTGGCATAATGAATTTATTTGTTTACTTATTTATTGTGTAATATTCAATGGAGGATTGAACTCCTGGACTCCTGTATGTTCGTCAAGTGCTTTACCACTGAGCTACCTTCCAAGCTAAGAACTTTGTCTCTAAACAGGAATATCATTCACTTTAAAGTGTTTCAATTGAAACAATCATCTTTTTCCCCCTCAAAGTGAACATCAGTATTCACTGATGCTCTATATGTTGATTAAAAGATAATTAATGCCAAGGTTCTTATGCAAAACATGTTTTTCTTCTTTGGCTTACTTTAGATAAGTATAAGCCATATTCTTAAGAGTACAAATTTAAAATGTTCTTTAAAAAAAAAACCTATCATAACTGCTGGTTTTAGTCATCATGGATGTTTTGGTTTCTCAATGCTTATCTCCAGTTCAAAGACACACATATCTTTGATGTCACATATCATGGTTTAGAGCAAAATGCAACAGTTCTGGTATGATAGGCAGCAAAACTGGTTCAGAAAGGACAGATATATATTCTTACTTGGATGTAGTATCACTTTTTAAGTTGATCTATAGTTACAAACTCGTAGAAAGTATTAAATTTAATAACAAGTTATTTTGTACAATTTAATGAAGAAAGCAGTTCAAAATACTTTTACTAAGAGGAAGAAACACTTATACTTTTGAAATGTCATATTTATTTTAAAATTTTCTTGAAAATATTGTCATAACATTTCATGAGTATTGTTTTAATATGTATATAGAACATAATTAAACTATATGTTTTTTTATAAATAGTCCACTTTTTAAAACAAGTTCAAATCTCTTTTAAGTAGAGAAATGAGTAATATTTTACTAGTATTTTTAAAATCTTTACATTACTACATTAAGTAAGTTCTTTTTGTCTTTACAGTTACTCTTTTTTTTTATCTCTCTGCTAATATGCCCAAGTATTCGTCTCATTCTGAGGTGGAAATCAGAGTGGCTAGCCTTTGGGTGGCTGGGAACTCGCAGGTCCTGGCCATCTTTCCCAGGTGCCTCCAATCACTTCTGGAAGCTCAACACATCCCCAGGAATAAAGATTTCCAAGATGCAAAGACCTTGCTGCATTAATTGTGAGCATTCTGGAATGTCCTACTGGGACAATCATTGTAAATTTACTAAAACAAACAGAAAATCCAAACAAACCAAAGTGATCTGTACCCCCCTGATACGTGGCTTATTTTTAAATGAATACTAAACTGTTTATTTTTAATCTCACGTGCAATCTAACCAGACTAGTTACCTATTTCTTCAAAATATGCAAATCCTCCTGTGGCTATCAGTGCATCAATCAAATTTTTTAAAAAATGATATTTGTTAGCCTAATTTGAGTACTTCCCAGACATTTAAGATGTATCAATCAATACTCTATGTTGTAATTAGGTTAGATAAAAAAACAAACACATTTAGAGATTATTAACAGTTAATTTATGCACCTAAAATGCAGATTTGTTTTATTATTTTGAAGCTGAAATAAAACTCATTCAAATTTTTAAGACTTTGCGTGATTCACAGTCTGATTTCTTGGTAGTTAATTATATAACACTTACTGGGAACTCAGTGACACATTGTTTCTTGCATGGGATGCCTAGGCTGCTACACAGTGGCAAGATGAAATGGTGCTGATATAAAGGAAACTAATGTTATGCAGTGTTTCTGGCTTTGAAGCGTCCACCTTTAGTACATGCGTTTGTGTTGTATTGTCTTTCTAGTGTATTATACTTTGACTTAATGGTTACTGCCAAATCCAGTTCTCTCTCTCTTTGAAATGATTTAGCTGTAACAGGAAACTTGTTTTCTTTTCTGCCTTTCACACTTTTTCTCTCTTCTGTAGAAGTTTTCTTTATTCTTTAACCCTCCCTGAAATCCAAATGAAGAATTACAATTTAGGCTTCAAAGCAATTTTTAAAAGTCCAGTTACTCACTTGAAAGAAGGGGTATGTGGTCTCGACGATCTTATTTTTTGAATAAGATATTTCAGCAATTTGAGTTTATATCTAACATATGAGTGGAAGCTGACTTAAAGTATTTAGGAATTAATGGTGCATTCAAGTTTCTTTTTATTCCAGTGTTTACTGGGATTAAGAGCGCTCTATAAAATGTGGGTGTGAAATAATAAATGATGTTTAGAAATATAAAGCACTAAAACTTTTTGGACTTATTTCAGAAATCTGGAGAGGTGTCTAGGTTAGTTACCAGAATACCGTGTGAGGATGAATAATTAAAGGGTGAAATTAGAAATCCTCTGAATAAACTCGCAGGCAGCTCAGTCTGTGTGTAGATGTTCCTGCCCAGCTCCTCGCCCCATCCGTGTCAGGGCAGCAGGGAGCCAACAGTACTGGCTCCTGGACTACACTGAACTGAACAGGTCTCCATCCCTGCAGGCATTTCTCAGTAAATTCTGTAAGATTTGCATGGCAATCCTCAAGAAATGGATGGCCCTTGGTAGTTAATACGTGAAATGTAATGCTTGCCTTACAATAGAGACAGAGCATGTTCAGTATGAATGTGTGTATGCTTTCAGCCTGACACCCCCTCACCTCATATGCAATTTTCTTTCCTTTCAAAATTTAGTGAGAGATGGAAGATCGATAGGAGACAAAGCTTTTTACAAAGTCTTTTTCCACTCACAACCCTGACTGATAAAGATGTTTCTAACTGGTTTGGGATTCAGATTTGTGATCTGCAAAATCAAAATAAAGATATTTTTATAGACAATCCATTATAACAATATTTTCTGACAGCAAATCACTAAGCATGTTAATGTTTACATTATACAAAAAAATTTAATTGGTATTTTGTTCCCATATGACAAATATTTTGTGGTTTTATGTGTTTAACAAAATGCCTTATACATAATACAAATTTAGTAAGTTTGTTAAGAATACAAATAATTTATACAAAAAATAGATTTTCTATGCTATAAAATTTGAAACTGGACACTTCATGTATTTTTGAGTGACTGTACCTGAAGATCACATATAATAAAAAAAAATCTGTGAATTGTTTTTAAATCTCTAAAATAAACTAAGGAAATCCAGCTAGTTTGTTGATATCTTATTTTGCATTCACAATGCCTCTTTTGGGTATGTGTGTGTTTGCATGTATATATCCACACATTTTTATATGCACATCTAGATGTGTTCTTTGTCACTCTCTGTCTCTCCTCTTCTCTCCCTCCTTCTCTCTCTCTCTCTCTCTCTCTCTCTCTCACACACACACACACACACACACACACACACACACACACACTTGTGAAGTAAACCATATTTTCTGTTTCTCATGCTGGTTTTGCATATGCTTTGTTTTCTTCATTTCTTATTGATCTCCAATTGGCAGTGTGTCCCAGCATGGGAGCTCTAAGTTTTTTCTGCCCTGTACCCTCTTTGTCAAGTAGTTAATGATCTATAAACAAACACTTACATGGGGAACGCTCTATTTACATGAAGCCATCTGTGAATTCTTTTGTGATGTGAATAATCATATCCTGATTTATCTGTTTTTCAAGTAATTTGATTTTCTTATCTGGTGGTACAGTTTTAGGATATGAAAAAGCAAAACAAAACAAAAAACTCTTTAGGTACTGTTTGGTTTTGAAAATCTTGAAGAAAATTCTGCAAGGTTTAAAAAAAAACTGTTGATGAGATAAGAAATACGCAGTTAATAACAAAACATAACCTTTAGTGAGGACCATGGAGATCAAGGACAATGAGAAAATTGAAAGCTAGGGACTGATTAATGTGCAGTTATTTATATAACAATTCTTATAATCTATGATAATTTGTTACGAAGATACAGATAGATGGCTTATGCTCCACATTTGCAAGTTAAAAAACAAATTGGTATTTTTTAGGAATAAAAATATTGTGTAGCTGAACCTAAACTATATGTTTTCAGTGCAATTTATTGCAGTCAACTTTTTAAAAAATTACCAGTCACGCTTATAAAGACCTATGGTTAGTCTCTGTGGCTCAGATATAGCTGATGTGGTTTCAATAGAAACTACGGAAGTTAAGCAACGAGATAATTTTAAATAATATTTTATCTACTTCCTTAATAATGAAAGTAGCAACCTAAATTTTCAGGTAGTTACATTTTTCCTCAAATGCTATAGTCTTAAATCCTTTGAGATGTGTACAAAAATATGGGTTGAAATCATTATGCATAATTTCTACAAAGAAAAGAGAGTCAGTCTTTATTTTTTCACAAATAAAAGGACTATTTTGTTTCAGGCTGTGTGAAAACTAAACCCAAAACATAGTAGTGAAACATTGTAATGAAATTTGAAGGAAAAATGCAGAATTTTGTTAAAATAGCAAATTAGTCTTTGAATAAATATAATGATTATTCTATATAGTGTCCAATTAAAATAAGTAATTTTATTCAACTATATTTGAATACTTTTTGGAGCGGGATTGCTTGTAGAAGGCAGCGAAATAAGTCTCATTGTCAAATATTTAACTAGAAGGCTTGTTTCTTGTGAACAAAGGTAGGTCAATTTATTGTAGAATAGATGTTTTGATACACAGAAGATCATGTGGCGTGAGCAGATGTCAATGTACATGTTAAATTTTTGTAAGGGCTAATGTTAAAGGCTTCGGCATGTATTTTAAAATAGGATGACTTGTTATCTGTTTAAGATGCATCCTAGGGCATTTTGTATAAGCTAAATAATCCCCGGTTTTTTATTTTATGTCTTATTTTAAAATGTGAAATTCCTTAAATCATGTTTAGGCTAGCATTTTGTAATTTGGTTTATAATTGGAACACTTAACTCTCTCATGAAACAACCAAGCATTTTAAAATGGTGTAAAATACTTGAAATAGGAATTTTAAGATGTACTTAATGCTGAAGCATTATTTTAGTGATTTGTGTGTTTCCCATCTTTTTGTACATTCATAGGTTTTATAAGCATGTGCTTTGATCTCAGAAACTTATTTTCCTGTTCATGTAACTAACTAATCAATAGGGTCTACTAGGATCGGATAAATAGTGTTTGGTTGGAGATAATCCACTGTAATCCCAAAATAGAAATCAAGGAGAGAAATGGTCACAGTAATAAATTATTCTCTCATTCATTCTTGTTACCTTGACTCCACCAATTTTTTTTTCAAATCCCCTGATTAAGGACAATAACACCCAACCTTCCCCATTCAAAAAATGCCCCTTATCTAAAAATACAGAGAAAGATTAAATAAATATATTGGATTAACAATTTTGATTTGGTTTTCATGGTGTAAAGGATTTTTTTAATTGTTACGTAGTAGGGTAATAAATACAGTATGAACCAACAGCTGTCATTTCTGTTGTTAATTGTACAAAAGGGCCTAAAGATTTAGAAGGTGCTCAGTCTTCCAACCTTGCAATTCTGAATAAAAAGGTCGGTAACGCTGAGTGCATAATAAATTTAATGTTTTCAAATGTGAATATTTATTTAGGGATAAAATAAGGGCCGTCCTTTATAGTTACAGCAATCAGGCCCTCTGTAAAGGATAGCCTGGCTATCTCACATGAGTGTAGCTAGTTTTAATTCTAAAAATCTGTCAAGTTCTTTTATAGATGTTAATACACTGCACATGGTACACAGTACGAGAAAGTCTTCTGTAGTAATCAAAATGTTTCAGAAATAATGACAAGGACAGAGTTGCTTGAGGGCAGCGCTCGACTAGACTGCAGTGGCTTGGATGATAAATAATAATGTCAATCCACAGAATTTAAGGACTGACACTGACCCTTTGTGTGGAGCATACTAGAACTTAGGAAGCCTTCCCACTTTGGAATTGCAGACAATTAGATCAGTAAATTAAAGTTTCCTTCGGCTATCATGTAAACATCTCACTACTGTTTTCTACAAATAGAGACACACTTGGGGGTCTGGGTTTATTGTTTGCTGAATGCTTTCCAGTCATGCTTTCGTGATGAACAGGTATGTACATCCCAGGGCCTCCTCCACGGGCTGCTCCCCTAGGGATCTTTCCTTTAATATGTTTTACTTTATAGGGAATCTAGAAATTCCAAAGTTCTCAGATGAAGTTAACTTTCATTTCCTCATACTGAATGTATTTGTTCTATCTTGTGAAAATGAGCACTTTCACGTCTTGTGTAATTACTGAAATTCAATTTTCATGAAAATTTCAATTTCATGAAAACGTAGTTCTTAGCATAATACTTCCACAGACAGATCATAGAACCCGTTGGTGTGTTAGCAGCGCTTTGCCTTATTTAAAAACAATTTTATCTAATAAGGTGAATTTTTATTGCTGGCAATAAAAACTGATGATGCACTATGATAATATTTGTTTCTGCCGTAATACACAAAACGAAAGCTTTATTTATTTGATTAAAATGCAAAAGTGTGGGAGCAGTCAGGTTTTTGTTGTATAGAAGAGAACTTATTTTTATCAGTCACTTTCATAACCTTTAAAGAGCCTTAAATAGTACATATGAAAAACACATTCATATCAGGTTCCCCTTGGGGATTTTTTCTTTGGTTTAAGAAAATTTTATTAAAAATCGGCATTGCAAATAACATTTTTCATAACTATATGTAGACCTGTTAAAATTTTTATTAAAACTGGAGTTCGGCCTGTTCTTTTTCATCATTCTATCAGATATTAAACTGCCGCAGCAGCTGTAGGAAATAGAGAAAGGGATTTTCAAAGGGATTTGAGTCTCCCTGTCTCTGTGCCTTTAGTGATCATATTATCATAACTATCACACATAACAAAGCTCTAAATCTGTAATTCAGATAAAGTAGTCAGGACTCTGAAATACAAAAATCCAAACATATGCCGTAACATTTTTTTGCAATGCTGGCTCCTTTAACATGGATTTTGTAAACTTGGAGAGGCATTCAGGAGATTTTGTGTAGGAACACAAACTAAACAACATCGTTAGCAGTGTGTTTGACAGAGATTTAATTAGAGGTGTTTTCCTACGTCCAAGCAGTTCCATTAAAAGACCTTGCTTACGTGCTCTTGCCAATTATCATCAAACCTTGAAAGATTGTAAGAATGAAACTAGAAGCTTGTTTTGAATCAGGGTCTATACGAATGTGTGTCTGACTCTCCAACAGTTTGAATTGTTTCTCCAGAGCGACATTCCTTAAATGCAGTTTAAAGATGGTAAGTGTGACCACGTAAGTCTTTTATAAGTTAAAAATGAGGGTGATAACCTTGGAATCTGCTGAAATCCAAATAAAAAAGACACAAAGAAAGTTATACATGGAGTTTTCTCTTCATATGTATGGGGCAAATTTATAACTTAATGTGTACCTGAAAAGAATGTAAGGGTTCGCAAAGTTTAAAGTTTGTAAAACTTACCAGAATTTCAAAGCAGTTTGTAGATGAGGGGCTGAATGTATATATTTATTGTAACAGTGCCTTCTACTGGTCACACCTTATTTATGATATGTATGAAGATCCTGTATAGTAATGAAAACTTGCATTTGTTTTATATTGTTCTTGGGTATATTTATTACCTTGGTAAAAGTATTTCTGTGGATCACAAATGTGTTAAAAATGTAGTGTGTTAAAGATTAATGCATTTTATTTCTTTTATACTTTAACAGAAATGAAACCTTTAAATTTTTTTCCCCTAGGGAGAAAAGAATTTCCTACATAATGCAATTTAAAATGTTGCGTATTTCCACCTGTTTATTTTTATTGTCTTTATGATTTTGAAATTGATCTGTCCTTACGACTGTTTTCCCTTTAGCTTTTCAGTCACGCTGTATCTAATTAGACTGATAGAATCCTTACATATTATCAATATCTATAAAATTTGAGAATCATGAAATTTACTTGTAAACTGAGAAATAGCGCAGAATTTAAAATGTAACTTAAATGATTTAAAATAGCATGAGGGTAGTGAAAAATTCTAGATATGAAGTCATAACAAAGATTCTTGATTTCAAATTTGTTTTGAAAAGAATCAGGGGAGCAAAAAAAGAAGCATGTATAATCATGAATAAAAGTTGCATTTTTCAGCAAAATATGTCTTATATGACATTAAGTATGTAATTCTATCCATATTATAATAAACATGAATAGCATCTCTAACATCTATATTATTTTAGTTTTCTTTTTAAATAATATTAACAAAGTGTGTATAGGTGATTATAAACTGTTTTGCTATTAAAAATGTTCTCATTAATTTTATATAGGTATGCTCTTCAGAGAATGAATTATATTACTACAGTAATTTTTATAAGAAATTCTGAACATGGGCATTTGACTATCTGCATAAAATTAAAATCTATACTGTAAAAATATTTTACTTTTGGCTTCTTAAGTTATGAAATCCTGCTTTTATTGCCTGAAGCAGCATTTTAAAGAAACTTCATTACACACAAATTAAAAACCTTGATTTCTGATAAAATTCACTGTCTTTAATTAGAAAGATTCATTTCGGTGTGGTTGGTTCTGTTTATGCTAGCAGTCATGTGAGTCAGAGGGCATCCTCACCACTGCCTCTCTGACAGATCATCAACAGCCAGGTTTGCCTCTGCTTGTAGAGTGAAGTCAGAGGGACTTCTGGGCGACTGATCCCTCTGGGGTAGATTTTCTGTGAGTTTAAGGCAGAACTTGGAGTAACTCATATGTCCATAACAATCTGTGAAGAAAGCCAAATTTTTATTTTCCCAAACTATTTATGAAACTATTTATTGTTTTTTTGAGAAATGAGTTACCATCCTTCTATCTTAACATGCCCAGAGAAAGGTCATGATTAGAAGCTCTGGTTCAATGGTTGCAACACTGTTTAAAATAGTGTTCCAGTGGAATTTTAATCAATGCTGAAAATAATATTTTTTTAAAAGAGAAACAACTGGAAAGAAGTTATGAAAGATGAAAGGGCATGCTTTCTGGTTTGTGGACCCACATTTTCATATTTCATCCCTTCATGGGTAAAGAAATCTCCCCATGGCTTTGTAGTGATGGGGTCTGTTTTGTTTGCTATGTGGCTCCCACCACAGGGACAGAGGTGTTCTGTGTGAAATTTTGTTATTTGGGATGAAGTATATATACATCTCTGTTCACAAACAAGTGTGTAGTTGCTATTTATCCATGTGTCAATTTCCATATCGTATGTGTATGTTTGACCTTGCATGGATGCAGTCCTGCATAATGAACTGTGGAAATGTGTGCACAAGGACATAGAAAGAGGCAACACATGACAGTGGGCAGTTAATGCACCTTCATTTCCATGAGTTAGGGATTGTTGCATAATTCATGAATGGCAGAGAAGAGTCACAAGTGTGAATTTCATATGGGCAACTTAATATACGTTTAATGGGTATCACTACCATCCCTGTTAAAGAATATGTTTAAACTTACATCATTTGTAGTTTGGAATTAAATTTTTTAAAGTGGCACCTCGATAGGAATAAACCATCTGCTCAAAATAATGTGATTCATTCCTAATAAGAAGAGAATATTTATAATCAATGCTTTCTCTTTTTAATCTTCCCACAAACTGACTTTTCCTATCTTGGTGTCATTATTCATTTATATTTTGTTTTATGCAAAGCATTAATACAATCAAAATTGAGTTCTCATCTTTTGAAGTTATCTTAAGCTGTTAAATTCACTTAAAATGTACTGATCGTATTGTGCCATGTTTAGCATAGATATTGTAATGATAATCTGTTGCCTATAGAGAATGTGATTTTTAGGTAGAACTTCAGGATTCTCAGCAGTTCCTTGAGAAGTATGATAAATATAATTCCCTATGAATTTATTTTTCTTGGTTGGTGGATTTAAATCACACTACTTGGTAATTAAAGATTCATTGATCAGTATTGTTTAAATGGTACAGATTAAATGATGTGCTAAGATTTTCCATAAGAACAATGGATTAGTGATTTTAAAAGATTTCAAATATAAAGTGCTGCCTCATCCAATAGCACAGTTTTTTGACAGGACGTAGTTCCTTGTATATGTACACACTTGTACACATGCTATGTAAACACTAAATCCATGGGTTGAATGATAGGCCTACAACTGTCCTTGGAAGTGATATATTTTCATAATGACTCTGGTGAGTCAGATTTAACCTTATGTTTTGTAATTAACTCCAGTGTGCGAGATTTCAGTGTCCTGCTCCATTAATTCTTTGTCTGAGCAATTTCATGAACACAAATTCATTTTGTAGCTCATACCAGTGCCGTATGCATGCAGTGCACCAGGGGTGTCGTGTATACCTGGGAGGAAGCAGCAGATGTGTGCTTCTCAGCTGCTTTTCAGAGACTGATATTTCAAAAATGAAAACATTCAGTGTTTAGAGAGAAATCAGTGAGTACTGGTTTCCTAAGATCCATATTTCTTAACAAAATAATGTATTTCTTCATGCAGGAAAAATTTACTTGAGACTCAGATCTATATTAACTTACATCATATTGTAAAATGTATGACTATAAAGTATTTCAGAAGAATAATGTGTGAAGATTATACAGAGCCATTCATAAAATAAAACACGAAATTTCTATCTCTATCATTAAAATGCTTACAATTTGTTAACATTTTAAAGCATACTTTTCCCCTCCTATTAAGTGGAATGAACTAATTGCACATTTGCAGGGGTGATTATTGAGATGTCATAGGCAACCTTATTATAATCATTCCTGGGCATCAGGCAGGTAGTTAGCAGTTTGGTTCAGGTTGTCTAGGACAACAAACATGTTGTTATGCTGCATCTCCAGGCTGCTAGGATGAAATCAGTTGTGACAAAGCAGTGAAGATTAAATTTGTAACAGATACAGCACCTTTGAAGTACTGGCTTATGATTTCACAGTGGCATTATAAGTCTTACTGCAGTATTTAAGCAGTTAGAAAGAATGCTGGTTATTAGCAGTTGAATTTTGTAAAATAGGGTTTTATTGTCTTTAAATAACCATAGCAGCCATTTGTATTATCCTAGTACAACATTTTTATTGCCATGTATTAGAGTTGGTGAGTATTTTTTTACACTCTATTTCCAGGTAAATTATCTATTAGATCCTATGTTACATAAATAGAAAAATATATAAATATTTATAAAATATGTGATATGTATCTCAAAATACACTACTGTTCTATAAAGACCAAATAAAGAAGCTGTATACTTTATTTTTTCCCAAGTAACAGTTTAACGGTCAAATGCCTGAAGTATTTTAGGCCTCGCAAGATACAGTATATAAGGTAATTTAGAATATATAATACCATAAACCTGAACTATTCCCTTAATAATCTTGAAAGTGCAGCATTAGCAGTACATAAAGCAATTATGTGTTGTTACTAAATCTGATTACAGCTAAATGTTCTGTCTTATCATATGTCAGAAAGAGTGTGGTTCCTAAAATAATGTCTAGAAATCTTGGGGATATGTAATCAACTGTGATCCCACAGATGTTTTATTAGGCATCTGAGGTCCAGGCATACACATCTGAGTAACAAAATTTTATGTAAGTTGCTCTACATAAAACCTGGGCGACACCACTTTGTTTTAATGACTGCGTAGACTTCAATGGGTTAACTTCGCATAAGGGTCAGGTTTTATATGTTTATATTTTCTTAGCCTTGGTCAGGAGAAGTGGCTCTGCTTGCCCTTGCACAGAGCCGGAGTGGTAGGGTTTCACTCCGTTTGAAAACCTAGCACATCCCCAGAGGTTACCTTGGTGTGGATTTCTTTCTCTCTGTATTAAATCGCTCATTGTCGCAAAGTGACTAGTGCTGCTGCACTTTGAAAAGAACTTCTAAGAGGTTAAAAAAAAAAAAAAAAGAAAGGCTTCTGTATGAAAGGATTTTTTACTTCTGCAGACAGAATACAGTTTGCAGCTGTTTGACTTGGGACAGTGATATGGATCCGATTGTGTACAGTAGAGTGGGAGCCGTGGATGCAGCTGGAAGAGAGGTTATAAATTTTAAAAGCAATGCAGATTTTTTACCATTAATTGGCTGCTAATAAAAGCAGACTCAATGACTTCTAACTGTGGGAGCCTGTGACTCTGTATCTGATATCAGGAATTCATACACATTACACACTTTTAGGGACTCAGACCACGACTAATTGAAATGTGAGGCATACTGATCAAATTTAGCATTACCAGCATGCACCATGGTTTGGGACTGTATGGCGACAAGGTAGCATTTATTACTTATTCTCCATAACACTACTTGATTGAAATATCTAGCTATGTTGTCAGCGGAGGCCCAGCTGGGCTTTAGAACAGCTAATTAAGTCATTAAAAGAGAGGTCAAGCAATCTAATTCTTGCATACTAAAGTACAAAAAAGTCTTTTATTATATTTTCTAATAAGTTAAGATTTGAATTTTTAAAGAAATTTCTTTTTAATAATAAATGCATTTACTGGTTTATTTATTAAAGTCAATTTATATATGAGGAGGTAAGAAATTATGAACTTGTCAATACACAATTTCCAAGGCACTTTACATGGTTATGTTCTTTAGTAAGTACATTGTGTATGGGATTTTTGGAAGTTGTTTAATAAATTAAACACTGATGTAAAGGGTTTAGCTCCTGATAGTTTTGTACTGATTATTTCAGCATGGTGTTGCTTTTGAAGGGCAAAATCTTTCCAAGATACATTTTACATCCTGCAAACCGAAGCAAATACAGATGATGACAGTCCTTGATTTGAGGGCTTTTTGGGTACAAGTTTGAGGTTCTGACTGTTTGCGTTTTTGTAATTTATCAAATGCTTTTTTGAATCCCCTTTTCCTTTATCTATTTGAGAAAGCACCACATGAAATACGAGGCATGCTGATCAGGCCTACTGAGGAATACTGAGACTCGTTTGTGTCAGATGCATCTGTGAGGGTGAGAGTGTCAGCCCATCCGAGGGCTAAAATTTACCTTTGGAGGGAAAAAATTGTCTACTTTTTGAAGAAGGCGGCACTACTGACATGTTGCCTCCAAACACACTTACTGTACCGTATAACAGTGGTGTGTTAAAAGATGACTGTTTTGTTTACCTTTATTATTTTCCTATTATATTTTTGTGGTAGACTTCCAGGGTAAACACTGAACAAACACTAGCACTGAACATGCTCCAGAAATGATTAACCAACAAGCGAGCGAATATCTTGGGTTCACTGTGCCAATTTCCTTAATAGTTTGGATAACAATTTATCAGTTTTAGTTTGAGTAACAAATCGTCTTTTTTCTCTTTCACATTAACTCTCAATCCATCATAATATTCAAAGCTAGGTAAGAAACTAGAACATAAAGGTCCAATTTATTAATTTTTGGGGGCAAGCCATATGTTTAAATTATGTATTAAATTAGCAATAAAATCCATTTTTACTTGTTACTCTTGTACCTCATTTGGTAGGCATCACTAATATTTAGTAGAGTCAGTATATATCATTAGTTTTTGTTTTTAAATATTTCTTGTATCATTTAAAAATCAAGCAAGTAGTAAGACAAGAGTGTCTGGTAGAGATTTAAAAAGTATGAGCAAAATGATACAAAATAGTTCAAATTACAAGAGCTGTCTTAGTTAGAAATGGTTTGAAATATCAAATGAGGTCCGCTTTAGAAAAATCCTAGAAGAGAACTATAAAGAGATGCAGGTCTTATTCCAGATTTCATATCTGTTAAGTATCTGTTTTCAGCTAGCGATTGACATGGAACAACTGTTACTAATTTTTGCCCCTTTATTAGAGTGGAGCATGCAGATCTAAATAAGCTACTGCTATTTTGGCAGGAACATACATTTTCAAGGAAAATGTGCACTGACATCAAAATATTATGGTGGTGATAACTTTTTAAAGACTAAGAAACTTCTTGACTGTCCATATAGCTAGTTGTCTTTTAGCGGTTTTTGCTTAAAAGTAATTGGAAGTAAAAAAGAGCACATAATAAATTGTAGATCCGTTGGGCCCAGATGTGTCTCTCCTTGCTAATGTACAAATTTTGTTAGACAGTCATGGGTATTCATACGTACTGGACAGCCTAATACAGTGTGGTAGAGATTGGATGAGGGGCCTCTGAATGTATGCTGTAGAATTCAGGTGGTTACATACTCATTCGTGAAGTCATAGAAATAGCTCTTCCCATGATTGTCCTCAGTTCTGGTCAAAGAGAGTCTTGTGATGAACACACGAAAAACAGTTGAATGCCTATTTCATCACTGCTTGTTCAGTGCATATACCATGCCTTCTCTTCTAGACAAGAGTAAAACCTTGTTTTACTAACAATCACAGGAGTAGCTAATCTTGGTTCCAAGCCAGTATTAGAAATCGATTGTTTGTACCCAAAGTAATTTTTCAGATGTTTGTAAAAATAGCTTTTTTCATGGTAGTCTTTTTTTTTTAGTAATAATAAACATTATTATTTGGCAGATACATTTTATCAGACACACAATGATTAGAAAGAAGGGTGCTCACATTCTTTGAAGTGTAACTCTTGCTGTGTTCACTTAACAGAAGTGTGATCAGAGAGACAGGCAGATACCCTGCCACCTCTTCAGCTGGGCTCTCTGCCCTCCACACCAGTCCTGTCCTGGTGTTGTCTTTCTCGGTGGCACCGGGAGCCTGGAATCAGTGCAGGAGAATTCACAGCCATTGGGGACCTTCCTAGGTGAATTACCAGGAAAATGAAGGTTTCACCTGTTCCTAATAACTTGCTCAAAAGCTTTATTGTTAATGCACTGCATTTGAAACTGGACTCAAATAGCAGCTAAATGTTTTTAAGAAGTTTCTGTCTCTTCCAGGAAAATGTATGATATTAACAGATGCCCTTTAAAATCCCCAAACATGGTATTTTTGCTAGTTGTCTATTTAAAATAAGTACTTCATTTTCCAGGGATCAGAAATTTTAGAATTTCTTTGCCTATATTTATTGTTAAAGACCATGAGTACGGAATGACTGAAGACTAAAAGTCTGGTCTCCAAAGAACTCTAGCTCAATTTTAAAATCAGAAGTTATGGAAGGTTTTGGGTAAGCCTGCGAATCTCTGGGCACCTGTCCAAAATGAACCTCTAAGTCTTTTGAAGTCTACCCATCACTAATACACACAGTGCAGTCTAATCCAGCTGTCTGCCCCCTTTCCTGTTTCCTTTTCTCTTTCTTCAGCCTGTCCTGAGGTACCAATAGCTGCACACTGTGGGAGATGTTTAGTGGGAATGAATTTTGCCTCTTGGAAACGTTCCCACACAGTGAATCTAAGGTTTTGTTTGGAGGAGGAGATGGGGGAGAGAACAGGTACTACTTCAGTCATTTGTCTTTCTGGTTGACGTATATTTACACAATAATTCCTATCTAACTTTAGAGTTACAAACTATTTTAGTTATCAGTAATAACAATAATATCTTCCCAGATCTGTTTTCTGTTTCAACTAAAGATCATACAATTTTAAAGCACAATACAGATTCGCAGATGAAAGTAAACAAGATATAATTTTAGAAAATCAAGTTTATTAACACCTTTTAATACCACATGGCATTACACTATACACTGTTAAGCTGTTTGAGTGGGTCAATGGAATTTTTAATTTTTTTTTCTATTTTGCAGTTGGTAGTTTGGTTAGCGACTACTATTTTAATATATAGTATATTTATTAAAATTCTTTTTCTTTAAAATACTTTTGGGTACGTATGTATTTTAGCTAGTGATAGAAATATTAAAAATAAACCCAACTAAAATGTGAGCATAGTTTCTAAGCATCTTAGTGACAACCACTATGCAAATTTCACATTGTGGGTAGAATATATTTCAAATAACCCAATACTTTAAATAGCATATCTTTTAAGAATCTTTCCTTACTAGATCATCTTCTGTTCATACTAGGATATTCAGTTTTTTGGATTCATTCTATGGAACTGTTTCTGAAGTGGAAATTCCTTAAATATTTCTAAACATATCTTCCAAAAAAGTAGGAGAGTCAATTTAAAGAATTTTGTGTCGTTATCACAGAACCCCACAAACATTAACTGAGAACACAGGGCAGTAGCAGAGAAGCCAGTGTCATCCTTCTGCTCTAACCTGAGGTATAAGTCTGCATTTTGTGTAAATAAAAGATTGGCAAGTTGGAGGAAAGAGACAGCAGCTCTGGAGGACAAAAGCCCACAAGTTCAGGTGAAGAATACACTGGAGGTTGTCTTTGCTCCATTCACCTTGCACTCCTCATTTTTTTCCTCTTTATGATTAAAATCACCAAAACACTGAGCAAGTCTTAAGTGGCGATCACCACACCAAGGACCGTGAAGTGCTGTTGATGAAAAAAAGAGATACTCACAGTCTTAAAATCAAATGTGAGGACAAGCCAAACACTGCTAAGTCAGTGCCATTTAGAACACTGAGTTCTCATCTCAGCCCTGCTAGGATATTTTGCAAGTTATCAAATATTATACACACACACAGTCTCTAAACCAGAAGAGCTGTTCGATTGCTTTTTACATTTGTTGGGAGAGTGAGATGTGAGAATATGTGTTCAAGAACTTTAAAGATTCAATTTCGTTCAAAATTCCAGTGGAGGTTTGTGGGGAGATTATGAGCTGATCCTGAAATTCACCTGGGAGAAAAAGAGGCAAGGAATAACCAAAGCACTTCCGAGAGATGACGAGTAAGGTAGAGCTGGTACCTTGAGGTTACAGCAGTCAAGATGAAGTGTTTCTGAAACCGGCTGGATGGTAAACCAGAATGGAGACTCAGACAGAGAATCCTTTCAAGTGGACACTGGGGGCTCCATGGGCAGTAGAGAAGTGATACACTACCCCAAAATAACCTCAGGACAAGAGCTTAGCCACATGGAAGAAAAATCACAAAATTCTCGATGAATTAATTGTATCTTTATGCAACAGGCAAAAGTTTAAGTCTTTCATTGAAAGTGTAAGAGAAAATATCAGTGCTGAAGAGTATTTCTGCAGACCAAAAACACACATGCAGAGCAGGTTGGTATATTTGATTGCATTGCTAGTAAAACAATTTGGTGTATCACAGCATTTGATAAAACTAGAGAAACATAAAGTAAAACTCCCCTAGGTATAATGATAGAGTTAATATTCAATATACAAAGAACATCTACAAATTTAGAGAAAAAGAGACACACAACTCAGTAGCAAAATAAGCAAAGAATTGAAACAAGAACTGTACAGAAGAGACAAACTAATACTAGGAAAAAGCCCAGCCAAAATATGCTTAGCACCATGACATGTGGATTATACAATGATAAGATATCATTTCACATCTTTTGTGTTGGCAGAAATTAAAAGTCTGGAAGATATCAAGTGTGAGGATGTGGTCAGTGAAATTTCTGTGCACTATTAGTGTGAATATAATTTGGTGCAATAACCTTAAGGAATATTTTGGCATTCTAGCAAGTTACAGCCCGGACATGTTCTAAAACACATTTCAGGAAAGAATAGAACTTGGGGTTGGTGACGAAAGATAAAAGAATTATTTACAATGGATTTTATGTAAAAAATTATATATGCAGCTATTTTTCCAGTACTCTCTGCAGAAGGAAAAAAAGAAACATCTTAAACATACATCAGTGATCATTGGCTAAGTCAAATGTGGCACATTCATAAAAATGAATCTTTGGAAATTTATTTGGGAAGTGAATTAGTAGAGGTAAATCTAGAAAACCCAGTGATAGTGAAATGAAGTTTGCATATTCATAAGGAGTATATTTATAAAGTTAAATTGCCCAAAAATACATTTTTTATACATAAATACTTATATAGGGAAAAAGAGGTGTGTAATATATATGCTAATATCTATGCTATGTATATGCTAATTTCAGGGCACTGACACTCTGTAGAGGGAGGAGTAGAGAGAAATACAATCCAAGGTAGGGTCAAAGGGGCTGTGTCTGTATTCATAATATTTTCTCCATAAAATATGTAAATGTAGCAACACATGAATTCACTTAAAAATTAAACATTAAAAATGGATGCATAATATTTATTTCTATTTATATGGTATTATATAATAATTAGAAATATATGTACAGTGTGTATTAATCAAATCAGGGTAATTAGTATTCCATCAATGTTTTCCAAACTATTATCATTTCTATTTTTTTTTTTAATCACTACCAGGGATCGAACTCGCGACTGCCTGCTTTTAAGGCAGGTGCTTATGCTGCTGAGCTAAACCCCCAGCCCCGATCATCTCTATTTGCTGGAAATCTTTGTGTTTATATAGATATTTTAAAAATAACAAATTGTGTTAGACTATATAATTTTCTTCCCGTGCTCTACAATGCTGGAATTAATTTTTCCTACCCAATTGTATTTTGGTGGTTATTAACCAACCTTGATCTTTTGTCCCTCTCCATCTCCTTCCTAGTCTCTCATAATCACTGTTGTGTTTCCTTCTGAGATTGTATTTTTTTAGCTTCTCCAGTGAGTAACAACTTGTGATATTTGTCTTTCTGTGGGGGGTTTATTTTGTGTATCGTGATATCCTCTGCTTCCATTCACATTGTTGCAATGATTTCATTTATTTTTTAATAGCAAATAATATTTTATTGTATATATAAACCACATTTCACAAAATCATTCGTGTGGTATTTTTTTTTTCTTTTTTCTTCCCCGCTTTTCATTCTATGTGTTCTGTAGCATACTTCAAATCTAGATGTCTTGGACAAATTTCTTGGTCGGTCATGGACATGTGTGATTTCTATTTAGGTTTCTTTTACTTTTGTTTGGAGATTGTTTTACTTAACTGTGTTAATTCTGCTACCTTAACATTCATTGGCAGATCTTAAAGGTAGGTTACAGACATTCGTTATGACCTTGATTCTTATCTTTCCCCTTTTTCAGCTATTGAATGACATCTTGTTGGATTTCATGTCTTACCTGTGGTAAAGAGTGCTGTGATAACCATGGCATTGCAAAGAAGGTTTATTTTTTATATGATTTCATTTTCTTCAAGTAAACACCCAGTAGCATGATGGCTAGATCATCTGGTACTTGCGTTTTCGTGTTTTTTGAAGGAAACCCCATACTATCCTACAAAATGGCCATGCTAATTTCCATTCCCACCAACAGCTTACAAGACGTTCCTTCCTCTGGAACGTCTGCAGGATTTGCTGTTGTGTGTGCATTTGTCTTTTTGGTAATAGGCATTCTATCTGGGGTGTGACGATAGCTCATGCCTTTGATTTTCATGTCTTTGATGGTGATTTATGTCAATTTTTTCATGAACAAGTTGGGCATTTGTGTGTCTTCTTTGAAGAAATGTCTTTTTAGGTCTTTTGTCCATTTTAAAATTAGATTATTGTCCTTTATTACTGCTGTTGATTTGAGGCTTTTTTTGTGTGCTGTGGATATTAATCCTTTGCCAGATGAATTGGTTGCAAATATTTTCTTCAATGCTGCACTTTTCACTAGCAACACATTAGAAATTCTTCAAGTTCATCCTATTCTGTGAATTTTGTGTTTGCATGAAATATTTAAATTTCCAAGAGCTTTTGGAGGCAGTTGTTAGATATCATTCATGTTTGTTAAAAATAATTACTAAATTTAATCATATAAAATTACTATCAAAACAATCATGGTAAGTGTTTGGGATTCTGATTACAAGTTTGGTCTAGGATCCCTGCAGAGCTGGAATCAGACCTCAGAGTGGGACCCCTGTCTGTCTGGTGTGATGACTCTGAGGGGAACCATGAGGCCACCATGTGCTGGGGTCACCTGTTGCTACTGGAATCAGTCTTCCAGCCTCCTCTGGTGCCCTCTAATGTCAGAGCTTAGCAGGGAGCAGATGGCAGAGCAGAAAAGTACTATAGAGAGTGCCAGCCCCAGAATCACACAGCAGAATGTATGAATTTGGTTTTAAAGCTGAAAGACAGTAACTTAATAGCAAGCATATTTCTCAGTAATTTCACAGAACCTTCTGCCTACACCCAGAACTCTGGAATACACTTCCTGGTGGGAAAGAGTGGAAGTTGCTTTTTCTTCCACTAGCCATCTTCTGTGGCCCTGCAAGAAGGCAGCGATATTGTGGCCTTTTCCTCCTGCTCCTGGCCTGCCTCCGATCTCAAGTAAGCCCATATCCACGAATAAACCCTCCAAAGATCTCTTCAGACCTGCTACCAACTTCCTTCCCATATACAAACTCTTTGGCAAAAGCCTCAGCTTTTCTCTCTACATCCTTGCTCTGACCCTGAGTGATCAACAGAACTCGCCATCTGAGCTTCTGCAGACCTATCTCCAACTTGACTGCACAAAACTATGCAGCTGTGGCCTTCTGTGATTCTGATTCTCTGAGCACACGCCCAATTGTCAAGTCTTCATCATCAGTTTGCTACTTTTTAAGCATAACTTCTTGGTGGTCTGTCTTTCCCACACTCCTCCATTTTGCATGTTTCCCACCTCCATGAGATTACCCTGTCTCACGCTAGCTTTTCATTTTCCCTGTGTCCATAGTGTGTCTCTGATTCCCCACCTGCCTTAGAATCTAAAGAGAACACTAATAATACGTGTCATTATGACTGCCATTTGTTCTTGTCGGTGTAGCCAGCCTTGTGGTTTCCTTGTAGATTCCCTGCAGATCAGCACTTGCTGATTAACAGAGATCTTGCTTCCTTACTCACACATCAGGAGTGCCCCTGTGGCTGCTCGGGAGTCCTGCCTTCCCAGCCAGGGCTCTTGAAAGGATGGTCTACGTTTGCCTCTCCCTCTCCAGTCTTTCCATCATGTTCCTGATTTGCTCTTATTTTAGGTCAGTGAGCACTTTTAGAATCAGTGGCAGCTTTTCAATCCTTACCACACTTGATCTACCAAACCGGTGATCACTCTTGAATTTTCCATTCTCCACACATTTAGTTTCTGTAGAATTGTTCTCTTGAGATCTTCTTCCTACATTCTTCCTTATCGGGACATTTTCAAGCTTTTACTTTTCAACTTTTATCTTAAACACTGACATTTTTATGGCTTTTTCTCATTTCATAAGCTTTCTTACTGAATAATATATTTTATTCCTATAGTTTTCATGACCACACAAAATTGATGTCCCATCTGTGTCTCTTGGCTCCAGCCCTGCGGTCCACCTCTTACTGGTATCTTAAACGTATCTGCGCTGCAGCCAGTCATCTTTCCATCCCCAGCTGACCCACCCTGCCTTTCGATGCTGCCCACCCAGTTGGTGAACCCCAGACATGGGTGGCAGATTCATCTTCAGCCCTTCTCTGTTCCTCAGTCTGCATATGTTGAAAATCTATAGAAGAAGCCCCTTTCTCTAATGACCCTGACCTTTTCTTTGGTTTGGTCATCCTTAGAACTATGGTCACTTGTTAGAATTAGAATTCTGGCCTTCTAAGCCATCTCCCCCCACGCCTCCCTCCTGTTTTCCTCTGCTCCATTCGTCATCCCACCCTGAAAATGATGTTTTCAGAAACAGATCAAATCATCTACTTGTTGACATCTTTATACAGTTCTTCGTGGTCTCTGGGATGAAAGCCCACTTCCTCTGTGAGGTGCACAATTTCTTTGGCAGGTGGACCCCCATCTCTTCTGCCTTTCTACCCATGAAAGGCCCATACTGCTGCTGTTCCGAATTTGTCGTCAGTCCCTAAATACTGTTGGTATTTCATATTTCTCCATGTTTACATTTATCCCTATCTGCAGAGTCTACTTGGAACATTTTGATTTTCCTTCTCAACCTTATGTCTAATATTAGGCATTTTCCTCTCTGTGACATTTTGGGAAGCATTTTGCTTAACAATGAAGCTGTGAACTTGGTGTTACCCATACTGCATGTTTTAAAGCTGCTTTGTCCTGATTTAGCTTTCATAATTTATCCTGCTGAGCCTTAAAAGTGTGATGATAATGTAAACCTCTCAGATTTATTAGATAGGATTATGTGCGATAAATGATAAAAGAAGTCAATGAAATGAAATATCCTGCCTAGCGCCAGGCACAGGGTAGAGTCATCTAGTAGGCATTGTCATTGTTGTGACTGTGAATGTTTGGGGTAAGAGCGATGATAGGAACAATGATGTTGTAGGTAACCTCATACAGAATTAGGAAATCCATTTGGTAGATTCTGCACAAATCATCTAAGTTTGCACATGTTACTTCTCTCCAGTAGACTATGAATTGCTTCAAAATCATGGCCTTCTTTTTGTGAATAAATTTAAATATGCCGTACATTATTGCTGGGAGGGCAAGAAGCAGTCGACAAAAAGAGGTATGTAGCAACAGAATAGAATTCAGAGGCACTAAAACTGCATCAAAGGAAAATATGAGTAGGAAGATAACTGGGCAGGACGGTGACTTGAATGACTTTCTTAAAAACTAGTGAATTTTGTGTAGTAGTTTATAAGGTTAAATATATCAAAAAGTATGATAGACAGTTTAATTCAGTTCCTAGGTTTGACCTGTGTTGATAACTCCAAATATGTTTCAAATCTCTTTCTGAGTGAAGAAGTAGACACTATCTGAATACAGTTAACATTGCTTCTCCCTTCACGTTAGCTTCCTTCATGCAGGGCCCTCAACCCTGGAGGGAACCGTTCCAGGCAGGCTTTTCCAGTTTATCACTTATATCCATTACCATAGAACACTACGATTTCAAATGACTGTTGTTTGGGAAAATCCTCACCTCACCAGTGGAAACTCAGAACAGAATGTGAAAACATAATTCAGCAAGAACAATTTAGCACAAAGCACAGCATTTGTGTGAAGAAAGTGCTCTCTCGTATTTTAGACAGCACGGCTGCACCCAAGAACTGAACACAGACGCCAGAATTGTGAGAATGGGCGGGAAAGGGACATAGAATCGACGAGCAATGGTTTACCCTGGTAACACTCAGCGCGAGAAATGGGGATGGAATTCAGTTTTCTATTTATGGGCTCTATAGTCTTGGAGCAAAACAACAGAGCTAGCGTGTCAGCACTAGATCCTAGGACTTTTCTGCTGCTCTTCTTATTTAAAGAGGAGACTTTCTCCATTTTTTCCTGCTCTTTTTCTGCAGAAGCTGCTCTATTTTAGAGGGGAGGGCGCCGGATTTGAGGGCCTGCTGAGAGGGGAGAAACGTTCTGGTGAAACGCAGTGTCCTAGGGGAAACCTGGAGAAAAAAGACAAAAGCTAGAGAAAGAAACATAGATCAGGGGCTGGCCTGATGACGCCTGCTCCCTCTGTCTGCTGACTTCTCTGCCCCCCTGCTCTCCCATTCTCTTGAAGATTTCTCCTCCCTTCCTCCAATTCTGAGAATCCAATAGAATTTTCTGGAAGTCCTTAGATACCTATACCAGTTCCATGATAATTTTGAAATACTTTAAAACTAAGAGGAAGTGGTCAGAATCATGTTAAGGACGAGAGTAACTGTTCAGCTCTAAGGAGCTTTATTCAATTTTTAGCAGAAGTCATTATGGTTTGAGGCAAATTATAAATACTTAAAGTAATCTTTTGTACACACACACACACACACACACACACACACACACACACACATATGAACGCTGTGACAGTTCAAAGCAGAATTCCAGACTTCCTTGAACTGATAATGCAAGCAGACTGAGCTCTCCAGTAAAGGTCTAGAATAGACATTGGTAGCACATGACTCCATGGGGGACATTTGCCTTTCAAGCAGCATCATAAAAATTGTGCATTTACGAATAATGAAGATGTTTATATTACGTATTTGGTGACTGGGATAATCCATGTTGGGGACTCACTGGCTTCCTTTTTGGCTCATCTTTAAATGCTATCGTTGTTTTTCTAATCTATGCTGGGCAATATAGGTACTGGGTCAGGTGGTGGGAGTTATAGGAAGAGCAACATAAGATGCCTTAGACACAGAAATGTACTAGCCTTCCAGACTAAACACCCACTAAGTTCCTGCCTGGCTTGAATAGTCTTCAATTCTGTGTTAAAAGTGTCCTATCTCTCCTCTATAAGTCCTCACCCCCTTGTAGAGTAGTAAGATGCTATCCACGGGTACCTGTGTTGGCGAGGGAGGTGAAGTGCACTGACTGTGAGGTTTATTACCGTTATTACTATTAATTATTATTTTGCTTTCCGGAGCCTATTTTTTCAGTAATATTTATTTTAGGCCATTTATTCCTACCCAAAGGCAAAGATTAAGCATTTCAGGACTCCACTCTACTCACGTCTTTTTTTTTTTTTTTCTAGCCATGGTTTTATAGACTCTTCCTAGAAAAGTGAAATTAAATGCAGTACAGAGAACACAGATAAGAAAAGCCTTGAGGACTCCTGAGAGTACAGGAATGGTAATTTTTGTTACAGAGAGAGGATTGTTTCAATGCAGCCCCAAAGAAGGCCCCTTCCGGCCCATTTCCGGTTTGCAGCCGATTTTGCAGTAACGCCTGCGTAGTATCAGAAAGTCACAACTTGTCCTAAGCTGTATTTAGGCTTTAAATCTCTCTTTTAAAGCTCTGTTTATTTTCATTAAGCCTCTCCTTTTTAGCTCAGGTGATGAATTTGTGTTTAGAAATGTGTAACTTTGGCTTACTTGGCTATTTTCCCCTCATATGGACTCGATGCTGGTAAATGTGCGCAAAAGGGCATTTGTGTAATTGCCTGTTTAATCCGGGAGCTCAGCGCTTTGTGCGCCTCACGGCGCAGTTCCCAGCTCAGGTATTAATGGTGCTTTATTATGTGTTGATGAGGTTGGTATTGATGGCAATGGAAAGAAGATGAGAGTACTCTTAGTATAGTGAGATTTAAACTGCAGAGATATGTGGGCTGTGCAGGAAAAGATCATTCTGGAGTTTTTACAGATATAGAAGGTGCCTGTGCATTCACAGTTGTAAGTGTGCTGGGCACAGTGTTAGACTTGTTAACAAGTTTATTTAATTCTCGGGGCACTGATTAGCAGTAAGCTCTCTGAAGGCAGGGACCATATGCCTTATTCACAGACAAGTCTTGAGCTAGTAGTGGAAGTTGTTATTAGTCTATTTTAGCAGCTGAAAAAACTGAGATCAATTCGGTGTTTAAATAACTCACCCACTGCCACAGACTTGTAAAGGACAGAGCAGAGATTTTATTCCAGGTTTCCATGACTAGTCTACACTGAATTCTAATTTCTTAGAGTGATACATGACACCTCTCATGATCCTGGATGTTTTCCTAGTTTTGCTTCACTCTGTGTATCTATGACTTTATAGATATTATCCTTTGTAGCTGAAACTGTATTTTGTGTGTGTGTGTGTGTGTGTGTGTGTGTGTGTGTGTGTGTGTGTGTATGTGTGTGTGTTTTGGTCTTCAAATATTGCCTTATTGTTTTTCTTTTGCACAATGGTTGGAATTAAACACAGGGCTTTGCACATGGTAGGCAAGCTGTTAGGGCCAGTGCTCTAACCACTGAGTTATGTGCCCAGTCCTGATGCGTTATCATCTACATAAGGATATCACAACTTTACCACCACTGATTGCTCCATTCTATCTAGAATTAATCAGATCCTTCTTTGGGCTACTTCTAAGTCACATATGTAATATTTACTATAATTTTATTCCAGTGCAGAGATCCTATAAGACAATGAGGTATTCAATGTCAGGGACCAATATTTGTTTCTATTCTTTTCTGTAGCCTGAAAGTCTGGATATTATATATTTTATAAATTTGAAATAAATGAATAAATTGGTGACTCTATTACTGAAATATCCTACATTTTGAGTGAGCTGTATTGGTAAAAGAGAGCAAAAAGAACAGAATTCAGAGGATGTTTTGAGTCTGACAGGGTATTTAAGCATATTTATAAGACAGAAGAAAGTGGAATGCGGAAAAATATTATCAATGAGAAATTAGATAATGCAAATTCCAAGAGGAGGTGGGAAGACATAATTGGAGCAGAGTTTGCTTTCCCTGGAGTCACACCAGACCTGACCCCCATTAACACCCCAGTAAAACCTTGGTGGGCTTCGATCAGGTCCTTCTTCACGAACAAATGACGATTGAAGCTAATTTATTTGACACTGTTGCAGTGTCTGATGAGGGGAACCAAGAACTATGTATTAAGGAGAACATTATCTTGTAGATTATTGTTTATTCTTTTTAAAAAATTTTATTTAAAAGGAAAAAGAGAAAAACACAAAACAAAATAAAGCGATGTAAGGGTACAAGTAATACAGAACTACAAAAAAAAAAAAAAACAGTAAGAAATCACCAGTTAATAGATTACATATTATCATCTTAGAGATAGTTGCTCAAATCACAGTATCAAAGCATACAAAGTGGACATTCAAACAGTGAGACTGCAAACAGTTGTGCTCAATGATCCAACCAAAAACATTAATATGGTCAGCTATTTAACACCCCTAAATACACTTGCTATTGTTTATTCTTAAAATGCCACGATGACCAGTCTACTGGCCCTGTCATTTGGATCTGCAGTGTTACCCACTCTGCTGGTTCTTCGTTTTCAGAAGAATTAGCACCTTCCTGGAACACAGAGGAGGATTCTGAGTAGTGGGATGGGCTGACCTGACTTGGTGTGGCATTTTCTGTTTCTTATCCCTACACTGTGTTCAAGAGCACGGACATTCCTATGCTCTGTCAGATCTGATTCAGTCAGAAAACCTGGGTGCGAGGGTCAAGAAATGTGCATTTCGTGAGTTCCCTGGTTGCTGTGAACAGCAAGATGAAGGACTTCTGGGTGGTCCCTTGGGAAAGACCCTGGTGTTGCTTTCAGAGTCTTACTTTTGACCACAACGTATACTGGACCTGCAGCCCTAAGCCCAAGATGCCCATCAGTCCCTGGAGAAGAAAGCTTGTGTTTGCTAAGCTGTCCTGAGAGCTTCACAGTGAAGGACACCTGTGGCTCCTCTGGGCTGCTGGGAGGAACTCACTGGTTATCTCGGCGGCACACAATGACCATTTCAGCTGTGTTGAAATACTTCCTCCTGACTGAAGCACCACCGGTGGCCTCTGTCTGTCCGTCTGCTCCTTACTGGTCGCACGATGTGTGTTCAGTTCCCAGGGTAGTACAGACACGCTCTTGCCTTTGGCTGACTTTCATCTCGCAACTGTTCTTTTCCTCTTCACTTTGAGGATTTAGCCTGCCCTCCAGCTCTTCCCTTCCACTTCTTTTTCTCTGTTTCTTTAAGTCTGGGAAGGCTCATTTAGTACCGTAGTCGTCCTTACATGATACTTTCGTACCGTGTTTTAATGACCTGCTTGTATACGTTTTTCATTGGAGTTTCATCTTCACAGCCATGAGGATGCTTTTGGTGGCTTTTCCTGATTGTTTCCAGAGCCCCGAAGCCCACAGTGGTAACTGGCATAGGGCTGAGTTGGAAGCACAGCAGCGCTTACTGAATCGCCGCTGGGAAATGCAGACACACTGCCCCTGACCATGTGCTTGCAGGCACGCGTGCCAGCCTGGACTGAGTATGCAGCAGTGTTTGAAGAGCACACATCCTTATTAGTATGAGAAGTTCACAGATGACTGCAGTGAGGGACAGCAAGTGCTCAGAGCAGAGTGGGCAACATGAACAGTGCCCGCGTGAAGTGAAAGAAGACAGCAGGTGTACGTGAGGATGGGCAGTACATACAGGAAAACAATTCCTGAAGCATGCACAAGGCCTGATGGAGGCATTTCCTGGGAGAGGCCACACTGGAGTAGAAAAGCACAGGACAAAAGTGACAATGACCAGCCAGTGACTGAACTGTAGTAAATAGTTCAGAAAGACCAGAGTAAAAACTAGAAAGGTTAGCCTGGGAGGAAGTTGAAAAGAAGAAAACATAAAAAGCTTAAACATTCTTCTTTAGTAAGTAGAAAACCACTAGAAGATTGAATTTCCCAACCTCCCCCAGTGCTATGCACATAAAGTGTAAGATTCTTAACCGTGTTTGCTTTTTCCTCTTAGCACGAAGACATTAATTCCCTCAGCTCTGGCTGCTGACTCTGCGCCCCTCCCGTGGGCAGTGGGCCCCCAGCTGGGCTCCATCCTGACTGGTGACTCACTGCTTTTGTGTAGGAAATGACTATCCTGCACAATTTAAGGTTTTTCCATAGGAAAACTTCAATAAAAGTTAAACATTACAGTTCAGAAATATTGTACCATGAGGTCTAATCATTGTACGCACCTCCCAATGGCTTGTTTTAACTGACAATTATTTAATATTCTCAGAGAATTGAATTAACACAAAACACATTCCAAGTACTTAGGGAATTGTTGAATGAGTATAAATTTATTTCCAACTCCTGTAACTTGCTCTCCTTTGGTGAGTTGTACTAAATCATTCATTTTTTTTGGTCATCTCATTGCTGGTTTCTAGTTCATAACCAAGCCTGTTTGAAATCATTTTGTAACACTATATATTTAATATCACTTACTGTTTATGTGTTAACTGAATGACTTACTAAACTAAGATGTACCCTTAAACATTGATCATGTATTATAATTATTTATTCTAAACAGGGTTCAGAACCAGTAGTTGATTGGCCTATTTTTATTATATAAGCTGGTGGTGTCACTATTGTGCAACAAGGCTCTATTCACAGCACCTTGAGTATTCTGCTTCTCTGCTTGTTAGTCTGTAATCTGTGACTAAAAGTAGTAGATTTATGTCATGTCTTTAGTCTTTAAGCTTTTGGCTTCCCGATCCCCACTCTGCACTATTAATGAGGCACTTCTGGATCACTGAGAAAGTCAGCACAAATGTTCTCATGCTATTCGACAAATGTGCTCCTTCAAAGACCAACTTTTGGATGCCTGCCATGGCAGTGCTGGCCAGTGTGAGCAAGGAGTCTGAACTGGCTGGGCTAAATGAAAATATGTTTTCCTCGCTTTCCTGAGAATCCCCATCCCCTGCTTCAGCCCTGCAATACCACAAAGGAAAAGGAGAAAATGTCCAGGAAGTGTAAGCGCATAGCTGCTTTCTCATTTCCCAGACACAGAGGAGAGAAGATTAATTATGGGATGTAAAAGATTTAAATGAAATTCACTTAAAATTTGAAAAGCCATTTGAAATCCATTTCCAAAATAACTACAGTATTGTTTTAGCTGGGCATTTCTGGAGAGCTACTACTGTGTACTGGAAGTACAGTCATGGTAAAAGACTCGAGAGGGAACCTTGGAGAAAAGAAACCATTTCCTGTTTGCACCCATTCTGTCCAGTTCACGTGAGTTACTGGCAGCAATACGTAGGTTGTGCATTAGAAATGCCTTTAGAATTATATAACAGTAAGTCTCCAGAGCCTCTCAGTTCTTCTCTTGTCATCTAGTTCTTTTATCTTCCTTCATCTTTTTCTCCCTCTTTTCTCTGTCCCTCTCCCCTTCTCTCCTTCCCTTCCCTTCCCCTTTTTCTTTATTTTTTTATTATAAACAGAATAAAATCTAACAATACAAAACAGAATAAAACCAGTCAGAGCAGTGAAAGTGACACAGTAAAATCAAATAAAACAAAACAGAATAAAACCAACCAAAACAGAGCATTGAATAAAACAAAGGAACAAATTGGAATAAAGCAAAATAGTGAGAACAATATTGGATTTCAAAAACAAGTCAGAAGGAAACCCCATATTTGCTATATTGCATACTGTCATCCTCCCAAAAGATGCTCAGACCACTGGTCTTAGTCCTGCAAAGTTAACCAGACAATACAAGCACTTAGTTGCTTTTGTACTTCAGTTGCTATCAAGTCAGTCTGTCTTCTGAACCAGCCCAGTTACTTACGGGGGGAGGGGAGAGTTCTTGATTCTCAGCCCAGATGCTGGCTGGCTCACCAGAAAGGCCATCTGGGCCCTGCCTAGTTTGCGTGGCCTACAGGAAGCTTGAACTAGCTTCTTGATGTACTAGTCCCAGACCCAGCATGGCCTCTGCTGACTCATGGGAAAAGTGAGCTGGCTGTTTCCCCTTCCTTCCTTCCTTCTCCTTCCTTCCTTCCTTCCTTCCTTCCTTCCTTCCTTCCTTCCGCCCTTCCATCCTTCCGTCCTTCCTTCCTTTCTTCCTCCAATACTGAGATCTCTTTCTGTACCTGACATTGTGCTAAGTAACAGAGACATGCCAGAAAAAAAGACAGATCATATTATCCTCATGGAGTTTATATTCTAGAGTCAGAAAAGTGGTGAGTAATTTTACACTGAGCTTTAGTGAATAGAATGGCAAGCCTTGAGCATGTGTGATGAGGAACGTTCTGTGCAGAGAATGAAGAGTGTGAAGACTCTCCTGGCTGTAAATCAGGAGAGAGATCAGCAGGCTTGAGGAAGAGCAGAAGTCCCAGCAGATACGGGAGATAACACTGGGAAATGGGAGGAGTAATGGGCATAGGGTCCTGGTCTATGTTGGAAAGCCATAGAAAAGATAAGATCAGATAAGTGATATGATTTGATACAGAGTCTAAATATAGGGAACAATGATAGAAGCCAGAAGATGAGTTATGGAAGCATAACGGTCATTCAAGAAAGCTACACTAGGTGCTTTAGGTAAAGACACAGAGGTGGATTCCATGAGACGTGATTGGATCCTGGTTAATAACTGAAGATAGTTTAGAATTTTCTGATGGACTGGGTGCAACATATGCAAAACATAGATGAATCAAGCATAATTTCCAGTTTGGCTGGTTTATTTATTTACTTATTTAGGGGCCAATAGTAGGGCTTATATTCCTAAATATTTATTTGAACCCAGAATTTATATAGAATTAGATCAGCAACCCATATTGAGGCACATTCGAAATGCGGAGTATTGAAAATATAGTGATGGAAAAGGTGTCACTGCCTTTCGGTATCTTAAATTCTAGTAAAGGTGGACAATAAAGAGGTGAATAAATAAGCAACATGTGTCCTGGTGACACTTGTCATGAAAAGAAGCAGAGGTAGAGGTGATTGAGACCCTGATCCATTCTTCTGAAATTGAAATTTGTTTCTGTGTGATCCACAGATTTGGAAAATGATGGTAACCATTTGTCACCCCACAAACCTATAGGGTAGCTGCAACAAGACTAGAAAATTTGTGCTCTTTAGATGAAAAAACTAGATTTGGGTATCAGGGAGTACTGAGTGGCTCAACATTTTTTTGTGGTTACACATTTTTTTGGCTGTTAGCTTATTGCTTCGATCATGAAACCAAATATATGTAAAATGCATTGAATATGCTTATTATCTATTTCAAAAATCACCTCATACTTTCTAAAATAAACAATTATGAGCACACATGAGTTGACATCTAGATTTCAATAGGATCCAGGAAGATTAGAGTTGTGTTTTACATAGCAAGATCATTAGTTTATAGCTCATATAAGCTATGTTTTGGTGAAAAATGTAAAGCTTTATGCTACTGATCAGTCTTCTGGGCTAGCACCTTTTTAAATTGTGAGAAGTGTCATATTTTATCTTCCTTTACTGCTACTTTGTATTTTTTATATTAAACAGGAATACTTGCTTTGGGAGTCATCTATAAAATAGTTTCTTTACAGTAAAGAGAGATTTCTCTTAAACTGAGATAAATATTTTAAACTAATTCCCTCTAAAATTTCACTTTAGAAATCTGAGACCTTTTGGGGAATATAAATGTGCTGTTGGCTAAGCAGCTCTAAAGCCACGGACTTCTTGTTAACTAAATGCTAAAGTAATGGTTAAAAAAAAAAGAGTATGATTACTTTAATACCGTCTTTTTCCTTGTGCTTAAGCTAGACAACAATGTGGATTTGAAAGAAAGTTTTATCATTTAAGCTTCTGAAAAAATTTGAGTCATTCGCATTTATGCCTTAATTAGAGGCAACAGAATTTGGAAATTTATTTTTCAAATCTTCTCATGGTGGTAGAATTGTAAAAAATGTTTGCATGAAAAATGTGGTATTTCTCCAAAGAGTACTGTGCAGCATTCTGGCTGCCTTTCTTCACGCCGGTTTTGGAAATGTAAGCTCTGGCTTTTTAAATGCTTTGACAGATGTTAAAAGGTGCAGTGTTTATGACAACGATGGAGAGCAGTATTGTAACTTTATGAACATGGAGGAACTGAGAATTAGCAATCAAGTGGCTTAGTGCTGACTTTTGTTTTGAGGTCCTAGACTTTTGGTAATCTTAGGCACACAGTTTGGAGGAAGTCTGATATCACAGGGAGTGTCTAAAATCTTTGTCTGAAAGTCTTTTTGTTCCGGACTGTCAGAGAATATAAAAAATCAGCTGTGGTATTTTCAGAACTATCCGATTTCAAATGTGTTTTATTCAGTGCTTTTATGACCAGTTGCTTGACAACATATAGATATAGTTACTTCACATGAAAGGTCTTGTGCTCCTGGCATTGCCATGTGTTTTTGGACATAGGTACTGTACAAAAGCACAATACAGTAGTTTCCAATCTGTAGATATCAAACTGGTTTTACTGTTTTTCAATCTTGCCAGTTTTAGATTTTCTTTTTATAACTGAAAGCTCTTCCTCCCCACATTCCTTTTGGAGTGTGTTTCCAGACCAGCATTAGTTACTGGCTGTATAATATGTGTTGGGTTGCTTTAACAGAGACTTGGCCTTGCTAGACATTAAATGTGCAATATACATGCTTAAGCTCATGAGAGTCCGCTCTTGTATTAATTGAATATGTGAAAAATTTTTGTTTTTATAGACTGACAATTTCATCCTATAATAGATTTTTAATGAGAAATATAGTTTTAAAATGTACATGTGTTTCAGTAATAACTATCATTGTGAAACTCGATTGGCTGTATATTCAGTTAATTAGGCAGTGGTGGGGACATGCACACACACACTTTTTTTTTTTTTTGGTTTTGTTCTTTTTTTCATCACAATACTTGTGCTTTCTCCCTTTTCCCGTGCTCTTGTACTTTCGACTAATATAATTCCACCAGGATGCTACTATATTGCCAACAGGATTCAAACATGAAGTGCCTGCAAAATCAAGGCAAGCTTGTGGCTTATGATGAAAAACTTTGTAGGCTGTGGGTAGGAAGCCAAAGCAGTTCAATAGGCTCACATTTACTGTTCACCGTTGGGTCCAAAATCCAGTAGGCAGGAAACACATACATACACATTTGAACTGTTCTTCACCTATAAATTTCTACGAAATAATATATACATATAGCTAAAACAGTTTTATTATTGCCATCCCTATATGAAGTATATCAGAAGAAGATATTCATGTACATGTTTTTCCCTTTGTATTTTCCTTATTTGTGTTACTAATGTTCCTAATAGATCGATAATACCGTAGATCAAGAATAGAAGAAAATACAGAATTACCTCAGTGCAAAAATATGTATAAATGACTGGATTTAAAATAACCACTTAGTGGAACGTGTATGTTTAGCAAATACTTTAAAGCCCAATGTTTAGACGATGAACTTGTTGGAGAGAGTGGCTTCGAAGATGCCTGCAGGTTAAAGCAGTTGTATGTTTGGACAAGAGACAGTGGGTACAAGAGACCGAGCAATGCGAAGGGATTATTTTTCCCTTCTAAGAAAAACACTGCTCTGTGGATCACCAAGTCCAGGTCTGTACAAAGAAAAACTAGTTTAGGGCTGTGACTGAGAGCCGATACATTTCAAGAGGGACCGGCCGGCTACACTTGTGAGCAGTGACAGATCTCTGTGAAATATAATCCTGATTAAAAATGCATGTGTGAAACCTCTTCGAAGAGAGCGCTGTGTCCGAGGGCATTTCTTTTGAGGGGCTGCATGTGAGCCAGGAAGACGGATGTGGCCGCTCCTGGGCTGCGTGCTGCAGCATCATTTGCTGCTGTTTTGTATTTCTGAAATGTTCCCTTCCTATAACTGAGCTAAATTGAAGCTCTCTGCTAAAGAAAAGTCATTGACACGTGTAAATTTTAAAAATTCAGAAGTTCAGTGTACATAAAACATGATCTTTTTATAAATACGTTTATCTTACACACATGCATTAAATGGTAGAAAGTTGTCATTTAGAAGAATGCAGACAACTATGTTATTTAAGCCTCTACCACTGCTAAGTTATGTAAAATGAAAAGGAGTCCCGCATGTGACTACTTCACACAGATTAGCAACTCTATTGTTGTTAAGTCTATTACTGTTGTGGCATCAAAGCTGTAATCAACTATTGAACAATCTGAGTGTGTAGATAAACCAATTTTGTTCATTTGGGGTCCAGATGTGTGGGAAGCCAGGTATAAAGTCAGAGACGCTTCTAAAATAGAGATGAGGTAATTCTGTCTGGTTACAAATCAAAACAACCAAATCAACTGTGGAGAAATCTGAGCAAGCCAAATTGTCTTATGTTCTAGTTATTACAATTGGGCGTGATTTTGATCCTAGGATCATGGCCTAGAATGCCTAATTTTAGCCATGCCTTTGTGGAGATCTGAAAGATGGACACAGACTTTGTAGGCAGACATGCTTTAAAACTGTTGTAAATAATAAAAAAAAAAGAATTGGGAAAGAAATTAGTAATGTGACCACATGGTAACTGAGTCAAAGTGTTTGCCTGAAATTCCATGTCTCCAGCTGGTTGTATAATTATGATACACACACAGATATACACAAATGCATATACATACATATATTTATTTATGTATTTATTTTTGGTCTTTTTTGTTTTTATCGGTACCAGGGATCGAACTCACGACTGCCTACTTCCAAGGCAGGCGCTTATGCCGCTGAGCTAAACCTCCAGCCCCCATATACATATATTTATGACAAACAAATATATCAGAAAAAACTTGAGCTGCTTTTGTAGGCCCCATGGCGTTATAATGGATTTGATTTGCAAGATGCCCTTAAATATTTATTTTTCAAAGGCTGTTTTTAGCAAGATTCATTAATACTCCTTGACTAACATCCTTTGTGTCTCACAGTAATCATCATTCCATGCAATGGCTACCACATAAAAAAGAATTTTTATTTTATATCAGTCAGGAAAAATGAGGACCTAATGTTTTCTAGATAACAGCTCCCCACCGAGAACCTGACCGCGCTATCTCTGCATCAGTTGCACTTCTCTGGATGGGCGCAGTAGAGTGTGTGCAGACCTGGGGGATCGCACACGCTCCCTGTCCTGCAGCCTCTTTGGGTCTGGGACTAGTGAGCTGTCATCTCTGGCTGTGCATGGTGCTTCCTAGGAAGATTTGAAAATTAACTCAAGAGGACAGGGCATTTAACCTCTCTTTTCTACTTATGAACCTTGACAATATTCCAGATTTTAGGAGTTCTTATTTATGCAACCGTGTGAGAGGAACATATTTGCCTGCTTTCAGGCCTCAAAATGGAAAACGTCCTTCAGTGTAAGCTGGTTTCCTTCCTTCATCCATTCAGTGAGTGTGCATTGAATATTTATTGGTAACACAAACACAGTTTTAATTGGAGTATGAAAATGAGTATAGAAAGGTAATATTTATGTTCTCTAAATATGAGATCCAAAGTCACCTTACCTTGAACTTTGTGGATGTCCCTAATATTTGTCTATATTTTTAATACTTATTCTTCATTATAGTAGGACTAAATTTTAAAAATGATTTCCTTAAAATGATATTGTGATTTTCCTAAAATGTAACAATATTTGAGGGATACAGTCATGCAATTTAACAGCAATGTATAGAGCATGAAAGAATGGATGGAATTCCACAATAAAATATGTTGCAGGTACAAACCAGTGAAGAAAAATTGCTATCATTGAGAATAACAACAACACAAAGCTTTCTAAAACACTTAAGAGCTTGAATATTTTTTCTAATCCCTTGTTTCCTTTTCCAAGTGAGACATTAAAAAAATAAAACAGTCAATGTTTTTTCTTTAGATTTTTAGGACCCCTGCTGGATGCTTGGCTGCTTGGGGGAGTAAAATGTAATTTATCCTCATCATTCTGTATATTTTACTTTATTTGCAATTAATTCTCTTGCTATATTACATCTGTGATAATACATGTTTTCATACAAATTCTAAGGAGAGTACAGCCTCTAATTTATTTCCCATCTTGCAGTTAATTTAAGAAGGAGTTTAATACCAGTGATCTCCTTTCTTAGTAACAAATACACACAGTGAGTGTTCTGAGACTTGCATATGAATCTAGAATTCAGAAATGGGTTTTTATTACTGCTTTTGATTTTAAAATTAACTACCAATTGCTAACTTAAAAATGCATAATGAGACTTAGTTGTCCCAGCTTGCTATTTAGTTCATTCCTATTATTTGAAAACTTTGTTATTTATATTAATATCAATTATTTTGAGCAAGCTTTCTAGTATAAAATGATTTTCTAATGTTCATCTTCTGAGATATTGTATATATACATATATTTGGAAATACTTCTTTCTGATGTCGGGAAATTTTAAAAATTATAGTCTAAATGTTGGTAAAGCAAATTTTAGAGTATCCATACCAAGATAATTTGAAAATATGTTACTATGCAGTAGTTTTTAATTACAACTACAAAAGTAAAATTTAATAAGACAAAAATCACTCAGTGGATTTATTGACAGGAATTGTCATTGGATGCTATTAAACATCTGATATTTGAAATGATAACTTTCTACCACTTGAAAAACCTATCTATGAAACAGATAAATTCCTTTAGGAAACAAGAAGGCATAACTTTTATAACAATCCCAACTCACTAGAAATAAAAATCCATCTTGATTATAAAACAGTTACACAGAAGACAGGAACAGAGGAGAGATAAATAGAAAATGTTTCAAGCGTCCAAAAGGATTATTTGATTGCATACAATCATGCATCTTGAGTGTTTGTTTTGGAGTACAATTTAAGGATACCTGTTATGATATTTTGGGTGAAAGTCCTTTCCGTATTATATGCCTGAGCAGGGAACCACGGCCCTTCCCAATGACAGGTTTTACATAATATATGAAACTACAGGTCTTTCCAAGAGAGAGTTTGGGGTTTCCTTTCTAATCCCCATGTAGTGACAGTTCGCTTATCATGCCATACAGTATGGTGTCTTCAAGAAAACAGAAGCTAAAAGACTCAAGAGCCCCACATGTAAGAACAGAAATGTTGACCCTTGTTTCTGACTGACCTTGTTGACACATCTTCCATGCAAAGCAGCTGTGGGCCTTGAAAGGCGTTTTAGTGACTGTTATTTGAGTAGCAAATTTGGAATCCAGAGAAATATGTTCCTGCTTAGCATTAATGCACAGGGACAGCAAATGGTAGCAGTCCTGTTGGGCCGGGGCCCCTTGTTAAATCCTCAGTTTGTTAACTGCTGTTTGCAAGGTAAACCCTCCCTCTGGAATGAACTTCTTTAAAGCAAAATGAAATAAAATAAAGGTAAGTAAAAGTAAATAGATTTTCCTATTGAAAGTTATTACTTCAGAAATGAAGAAGATGGATATTGATCGACGCTATCCTTTGCCATTACTGCCAAGCCCGCATAGATAGCTAAGACACTTTATTCTAAGCAAACAGCCATTTTCTTCTCTGACATGGGATTCCAGTGAGAATTGAAAAAAGTAAAAGGTTTGTAAAAACATTTTTCTGTCCTTCTTACAGGGACAATTTATGTTGAAGTAACAGTTTCTAAGATACTCATACCTGTTATTGATTTATTTCTTCTTTGTCATGAGCCATCTCCTGTTTTATAATACAGTTACCCTTGTATACTGCTCTCAGACAGTAATTTAGAAATAATTTTCATTGCAACAATGTCTTGAGGGGTTAAAAATATTGGAAGCATATGAATCACACAGTAAACATGTGTATACCTTATCTAGGTTTCTCTGGTACACAGGGATCGTGATATTTGTTTTCAGCCCTAACAAAAGCAAGTTACCATCGTCTTAATGTTGAGAGTGGAATTTTAAACCCATGAAGTTCCCATGATTTCTGGTGAAATAATCCTTCAATGTGCCCTTGGAAAGCCAGGGAAAAGAAAACAGAAAAAAGGGTGAATCATGCAAACTTAAGGTATATTTATCATTGTCAAGGATGAGCTACTTCTATTGATACAAAGGCAAATCCAAGTAAAAAATCTGTCCCCTCTAAAGAGGAACTTTTGTTTAAATCAACCTGTGTCTCTGAGATATGAAACTATAAATTTGCACACCAGCACATGTATAAGCATCCACTTTACTGCATACCTACCTACCCAGCACGCGGATGTTTCCTCCTAAAAAATCAATATGCCTCTGATTTCTCTATAGTTCATTCACTGTTTATGGATAGGGATTAATGTTTGACCTTCACTTGCCTTCTTGACTTGAACCAATTACTTTGGAATAATTTTTCTGGTTTAACTTTTTATCACATTTTCTGACATCTTAGTGAATAATATTTGACAGCTATGAACATCTGCAAAAGTTATTGTTATCATAACTTGAGTGCAATGGAACTACCTTCACTGACGCTCTGAGATCATATTGCACTAGAGTGGGAACACAATTACATGGAATACTGCTTGATTTTTCATTAGAAATCTCTGCTTAGTTTGCTTTAACAAAGGGAAATTGTTTCAAAATAAAAATAAAAATGACACTTAGAGGGAGAAAGCACACTTGCATTCCATAGAGGAGACACCTCAAGTTATTTGTTATTCACTTTGGAATTGCACATGTTATTGTTTTGTGTGAAATAACCCTTAGTATTCTGACTCTGCATATACTTCTGAATTTGTTCTTAGAAAAATAAAACAAAAATATTTAGAAACACCAATGTTTTAAACCAGCTTTATGCAGCAGAAGTTTGTAAATAATTTCTGATAGAAATATTTCATCCTAGTGTCCAATTTTTGTTCCATATATCCAGGGAAACTGGTTTATTGCATTGTCTTTGAAGAAAGCAATACAGAGAGAAAATGCAGTTAGTCATTTATGTGCATATAACAATATAAATCGCAAAGATTAAGGGGGATCATTTTGGGGAGCACCACAATTTTGCAACCAAAGGCACTTAAATAATTACCTTTTTAAGCAACTTTTATTGACTATGCAGAAGGATAAAAAGTAATCTTACTTGTTTTAAATGGCATAAAGCAACCAAATGCCATTAACAGAGTGTTACATTTCTTTTTTCACTAGGATTGTTGAAGCTTACCAGAAAGAGATAAAAAATGTATAAATTCAGGGACACTGGCTAGTAATATCCCAAACCATTGTCAGTGGACTCCTACTTTCTCCTGCCAAAATATGTGGAAGCATGCATGGATTGTACTAGATTAGTAAGAGGGGCTCGTTTCCGTGGCATTAGCCAGGTATCTTAGCAACAAGACCATACCAGATTCTAGCAGTGCTCTGTGGTGGTGCATGTAATATCCTGGACATAATCTGTCTTTTAATTTTCTTTGGATTGTAGTGATATTACAGATACATGTGTTCAGTTATAGATCTTTATTTAATAAGAAGAATGCCTTAGCTGAAGATTTGTACTATGCCAGGAGTGGGCAACTCACAATAATGTAGCTGGCGTTTTAGCTCAGGTACTGCCTTGTCTCACGTTGCGGATTGACAGCGAAACTTACTCCCTTCATTAAGCTGTGCTTCATAGTTCATATCTGTATGCTGCGAGATGAGGATGCTGCTGGAATTCATAATACTAAGAACGTTATTTAATGTCAGATAGAATGCAAATTGCTCGTACAATTGAAATGTCATCTAAAACATGCCACCGTATGCAACACCACTTTATTATAAGTCACTGAGAGCAATATCTTAAATTTGGAATTGCACTAATCCTTCATCTGCTTTGTTTACCTTTCATCTATAATAGAGATGTCGAATTCCCTCCAAACTGGATTTGCATGTTTTAACTGCTTGCTCGCGCAGCGGAAGATGTGTGGGAGGACCATATAGGAGTACTTCCTTTGATTTTCCTGTCTTTTTGTTGTTTGTTTAATGCAAATTAACAGCAAAAGATAGCTTTCAAATACAAGGCAAAATGCCGTGTCAACCCTTTTGGGGAAATAAGCTAAAGCTTATGGAGGCACATTTGATTATTTAAAGGATGAATTATAAAACAAATATGCTGTCGGTTTATTGGTAATTGATTTTCTTGGTAATTTAGTTTTATGTGGAATTTCTTGCATTTAAATGAAACAATAATTTTATAAGATTTCGTTTTGTTCACAGTGAAATTGCACATAAGCTGTCTAGCACTTGTGTTTTACTTGCTTGGAGAAACTGCCCTGAACAATTCCCTTCCAAAATAATGCTTTCCTGACATGAAAATTCTTGTTTGTACATGAGGGTTCTTACACCTGGTTTCCAAGTATTCACCCACAATAATGGCTTAAGATCAGTTCCAGGGAAGGCCCAGCAGTCCTCTCACCAGTGCTGCATGGGGTAGTTCACAAAGACTTGCATTTTTACAGAGAGTAGAGTTGTATAAAGAAGAACAAAAAGAAAGAAGAGCGTCCCTAAACCTCACTCCTGGCCTCTGTTCCCTCCTGCTCTGTCTCCCTCTCCCCTAAGGCGGCTTTTCCCAAAGAATTCAGCTCTCAAGGAGTGCTTAGCCTCTTTTCACGGGCTGCAATGGAGATTATGTTTTGTTTTGCTTCATATTACACAATATTCTCATTGTTAAGCAGAGTCCTCCAAATTTTAGCATACACCACTAGGGATAAGAGCTCTATCACAAAAGATTGCATCGGTGAGCATAGTGGTGTAAAACCTGTACAACGTTACAAGGATTCCTGAAAGAAAACTCTTGGTTGGCTATATGTCTACATGTCATTTGGTATTGGCATCTGAAGAAGACTTTTTAAAATGTGCCTGTTTTTGTGAACACATGCTTTGACTTCTAAAGCAGCCTCTTCAGTGTGATGACTACCACTGTGCTGTCGTGTTCTTGAAAGTCCTAGAACTGGTTGGGGTAGCTTCTTGGAAGGGTGACTGAAGATGAGACACATTAGAGCCACGTGCTACATTTGTGTAAAATTTGGATTCATGCATTTTTGCCTGGACTCATTGCAAAGATCCTGTAAGGATTTTACACTATCACCAGTTTTCCTCTACCCATTTGAGTTTGAAAATCCTAGATTTAAAATAATGAATAAATAACAATTTATAAAATAATAATTTTCATAGTAAGTGTTATTTTTGGCAGACTAAAACATGGTATTTGTTATATTAATAATTATATATTTTTCATGTTATTCACATAATTCTAATATATGTGTTTTACACACGTGAATACATACATACACACACATCACATATTTATGTAAAATTTGAAATTTTACTTCAAATTGTAACTTTGAGCATCAGGTTTTTGCAAAAACAATTAAAATTGTGCAATATGAGTCAATTTTCCTGGGACTTTCCAGTGAGAATTTTAACCTGAAATCTCATAGTATCCTTTTTAAAATTTTATGAAAAAAAATGATTTTTTTTTCATGGAAGAGAATTTTATTTTTAAAATTTCCCTTAATATATGAAAGCTCAAAAGTATGTTTTAAAGAACATAATATTAAACATAATAAGAATATGGTTTAAGAATAGAATATTAAAATGTGAAATGCTGCTTTTCTTAATGTAAAAGGAGAATCAAAACTAAGATCAAGAACTAATGCCTTTTAATTTACAGCAGTTTGTTTTTTTCTTTTTTTTATTTCTTTCAAGTTTTCATTCTCTTTCCTCTAGTCACTGGCTTGGAAGCTAAGTTGCATTTTTGTCACTCTGGATAACGTCTGGTGGCCAGTTTTTCATTTGCCAGCCTCTTGTGTCTGGTAAGCAATCCATGAGTTTTGTAGACACTGTATACAGAAATCAGTGTAGCAGGCTGGGCCTTGTGATTGCCACTTGACTGTAAGATGCCAAAAGAAACATTAAAAAGATGGTGAAATGTAGGCAAGTTAGAGATCACTTGGAGGTCGTGGAACATGATGAACTTCTCAGGTTGGTGATATGTGACTGGTATCTTCCTGGCCCGTCAAGTCAGGGGCTGGTCCCAGGCTCAGAGCTGTAGAACAATTACGTGCTTCTCCTTCTGTGTACACACGGTGCCCCGAAGTATAACTGAATGAGGAAGTGTTCCAGTGCATACTCCAGAACATTTGTGTTCCTGAGAATGATCTCCTTCACTATAGCTAAAACCTACCACCATCTCTTAAAAATTAAAACAACTATCATTTGATGACTCCAAAGTGTTCATTTATGATCTTAACCTTTCTCATAGATGATAATTACTTCTCTAATTTCTTATTCCTATACTGGATCATCGCAAATTCTGCCATTTGAAAATCTAAATTAATGTTTTCTTCTGAACTCAGGATCGATCATATGGCTGATTTCTCAGTTTTAGTTGTTGCTGCCACCATTTTCTTTATTGCCTGTTTTCAAAGCTTCCCAGTCATCTGATTTGAGTGCAAGGCACATGCTGAGCTTTCTAGGCAACTTTGGACATTTATTTGGAAAATGGGCCATGCACGGGTTTAAAAATCACTTCTAGGTCAAGATATGAACTCATATTAATAAACTCCTAATAAGATCACATATCCATTTCTAATCAAATGAAAGAAGACAGTGTGGAATGTTAGGAGATGGTTAGATCACAATGACCAAACTAGCAAAAAGGAAAAAGATAAATCAAATTTATAGCTAAGAAAAAGTAAGTTTCTCTGGATGAGGAAGGAGTTGCTGATTTGATCTACACGACTGGTTTACCTGATTCAGAGACTGTTTTATCTCTCTGTGCATCAAGATGAGTCGAGTTTATCATTGGAAAATGCAGCTAGGTGATTCTTTTCTTGCCCTTGAAGCTTGATGAATCTGCTAGGCATAGCCTATACCAAAAATCAGATCCAGTGCGTGTGTTGACTATGTACCCACAGTGGAGCCTGGTGGCATCCTGGGATGGAGGCGAATTGTGACACCAACCACTCCATAACTGTAAGGACTTTTGTGAGATGTGCTGGAGAAAAAGGGGTTGGAGACTTTGAAGAGTGGAAACAAACCTAACCTTCTTCTCCTGTCTCATCTCAGAGTCTTAGTTGAAGATGTAACTAAAACCAAACATTGAGGATGGTTTTATGTGTGCATCTGGACTAGGCTAATGGTAGTTTGGTTTAAAAATGGACCACATTGCTAGAGCTGGCACTGCAGAGCCAATCCTTTCCTTGGGGAAAGGCTGTTTCCCTGTGGAAATGCACATTTTAAGTCTGCCCTGCTACAGCAATTTTGACAAGAAAGCTCATGCATGAAACTTGTGAGAGTTAAGAAGTCAGAGAGGGTGCCCTCTAGACTGGGCTGACATTTATTATCCCTGTGTGTCTTCCCAAATTTGAAAACTACTACTTTAAATTCTAGCAATCATAGCCATAAATGCTGTATGTCTGAGGCCTGAATGTTAGCAATCTGTGACCCAGGATGACAACAGGAACAGTCACATTTTCAGAGTCTGCCACAAAGTGGAAGTGTTCTAGGCACATTTCATATTCTGCAGAGTAGTTTGGTTCTTTCTGGCTTATGATTCTCCTCAGGTGTAATGGGAGGATAGAGATAATTAGAGATAATTAGAAAATTAGTGAGAGTCCTGCAACCAGAGAATCTGTCGTAACCCTGCTATTAGACAGTTGAGAAACCTCGGAAGGCAGCTGCTCAACATTGCCAGTGTATCTTCAACACTTCCCGTGAACCACGGGCTTTGTCAAGTGTTTGACATGACCTGTATCTTTCAATCCCATCACAGCACTGTGGGAAAGCAGCTATATTTTCCCATCTTAAGGTTGGGAAAATAGGTTTGGTGATGTTAAATAGCTTTGACAAAATATTTAATAATAATGATAATGATACAGTGGTCCCTTGGAATGTGGAGGAGATTGATTCTAGTACCCCCTCACTTGGGTACCAAAAGTTGTTCATGTAGAAATGATGCAGTATTTGTACATAACCTGGGCCCATTCTCTAGATGACCTGTAATACCTCCTACAGTGCAATGCATATGTGGTTGCATGTTGTACTGTGCAGGGGATAATGATAAGGGAGAGTCGGCCCATGTTCAACACAGGTGTAGCTCTTGAAGCCCTCACTACCTGGTACACAATCTGAAGTGAAGCAAATAATTCTCCAGTGGTGAGTGCTGGAGAGGATCAGGATCTGTGCAAGAGGGAATGTTGCCATACCCACTACTCCATTTACATGGATTCGCCTAGTACTTGGCGTGTGGTAAATTAAACTGTTTCTTTTTGGTATTTTCTTAATTAAAAAATGTTTTCCATTCAAAGTTGGTTGAATCCTAGCATATGAAACTTATAGGTGTGGAAGGGAAGCATGCTTGTAAAGCTAAAGAAATCCTTGCACAAAGACAGATAACCATACTACTAAGTTTTTGTTAGTTCATCAAACAGAATGGTTTGTACTGTCATTGACTGTCCACTTCTTATGCTTTGATTTTGTGACTTGAGCAACTACTTCTAAGATAACAATATGTAACTTGTCAAATAGTGATTTATTATTGGTTTTTTGAAATTCCATACTATTTCTACCCTTTTTTGTTTTGCTTTTTTTTTCTCTAAATAAAAAGAAAGAAAAGAAACCCTTGCACAACACTTACTGTGGGCCTCCTACTGCGAAGCGCTTAGTACATACTAAAAAATAAATTAAACCCTTAGCAACTCTAGGAGGAAGGTAAAATAATTATTTTCTTTCTTTATAGATAATTAAGTTGAGGCCCAGAAAGATTAGGTAACTTTCCTAAGTCATAAATTTAGTAGTGGCTGGACCAGTCCTTAAAAATTAGACACTCAATTTTCAGAAACTACGACCTGTAGTACTAAGCCATGCCAGAGTGTCACAGAAGCAGGGTTTCCCAAGTCCAGAGTTTTACCATCAGTACACAACTGTCATCCCTACATCACAGTGACTGATGTGACCATATTACAGGTTTTTGAACTCATTTTATTACTTGTATATATGAAAGTGGATATCAAGTGTACTCTCTTGCTGTGATCAGTATCTTTTCAGTAGCAAAGGACTGTGATTAAAGCAATGATAAATAAGAACATGTTTACTGCTGTGGGTGTAGCTCAGTGGCACAAGTACCTGCCTAGCAGGTGCGAGGTTGTAAGTTCAATTCCCAGCACCATAAAAAAAGAACATATTTATTGAGTAAACAAGCACTTTAAGATGTTCATCTCTTCATGACTTTAAACCTTTTGCTGAACTTATTTGTGTCAATTAGTAAATTAAGTGAACCCTAAAAATTATACCATTGCCATCTTTTTGTGATTATACTTCTTAGTAAATTATCTCAGAGAAAATCAATCCTACGTCAAAATACACTCTATTGAGTGAACTCTTGTGCCTCTACTATTAGAGGGTAGTAATAAATATGTTACTAATTATTAAAATTATTCCAATCAGTACTCAGCACAATACCACAGATTTCCTCTGTGGTTTAATCTTTGTTTTTAATCTGAAATTGATTTTGCATTTGTATTATTAGTCTATTTTGTGACTCTGGTCTTTAGAAGCCATGCAAAACAATAGCTTGAGACTAGAAAGCTCTTTAACCATTCTATTTTCATTATATTGAACAGTAAAAATATGTCACCACTTCTATGATGTCATTTTCAACTTGAATAAGCTTAAAGCACTTATTGAAAAATCCTGGGTAATTTCAGATTGTGTTGACATTAGAAAGGATTGCCAGGAAAGACAGCGTCTTGTAGCTCTAAGTAGCAGTCTGAAGTCAATCTAGTCATAATTATGGTTACATCTTGATCACTTGCATTTTCCTGTTTATTAACATTGTAAAAAACATTTTATTAGAGCCATCTTTAATACATATGAAAAATTAATCCCTTTTTGTTGCAATGGAGACCTTGAAACAGAGATGGAGAATGTGAGTAGAGGGCTTAAATTTTTTTCCTGGAGGGGTTCCTGCTTGTTAAAACCAAAGCAAATCTACTAAAATCTTCATCACGACCCGGAGCTCAGTGGCTTTTGCTTCGTTGTCCTGAAAGGGCCGCCACAGGCCTGACCAACCGGCCTCATCCCTGGGCCTCCAGAACCCGCTACACAGGCGCTGTCTCAACCAGCCCAGCTGAACAGAAAACGCTCAGAGACAAAACCACAGCAGCCAGCCTGAACTGCTGGTGCTGGGAGGGTACTCACAGGAAAGTTGAAAAAGATTATGTAAAATAGCTCTCAGATGTTAGGTAGGAAAAATTACTTACTGCCTCTAAACAGGAAGATTGTAAACAAGGTCGCCTGGTTTTTGAAAAAGATCAACTGCATAAGATCAGCTTTCCAAATGCTACTTAGCCCGAGCCATGCCTCAAACCTGGCTTTCATAAAGTACCATCAGGCATAGGCTCACCCACTTGTGTCTAAAGGACAGAGGGAGAAACGGGAGAGGTTTATCCCTTATTTCCGAGCCCCTTTCTGTGCTGGGCAGAGCCAAAAGGCCGAATAGACTGCTTCATCCAAAATCCACACTTGTGCCGTGCCATCCTAAACATGGAGCTAAGTAACCTGGCAGTGCAATAATTAAAAAAATATTATTTTAGAAAGAGTTGATACTGAAAATGTGACCGAGTCAGTGTTCCCTTACTGTTTCTTCTGGTGATTAAGAATATGTATTATGACCATGTGTTGAATCTATCTCATTTTTTAAAAATGCTGTTACTGATTTTCACTCTGTCACAAGTTAGTTTGTATGGTATAAACCTTGTAGAAATTTACTAGTGTTTTGCAGCAGCTCAGGGTGCTAGAGTTCACAATTTGATATGTTTTATGAAGAGCCAGAAGATAGGACTTCAGCTTTCCCTGCAAGGAACTGATAAGTGTTTAAGGAAGTGAAAATACTAATAATTCTGAATTGATCATTGAACATTACATACCTATTTCAAGCCATCACTGTGAAGCCTATAAATACGTACAATTAAAAAAGAAAAATGACATTTATATGAGTTCTATATGTGATAATTGTACATATTTCTATTACATTTTAAAATAGTGACTAAGTAAGTGTAACAATTTGAATTTTTTGATCTCATTCTCCCAAACTCTGTGTGGCTATTCCTTACTGTGCTCCTTCTCCTGATCCCTGCAGGCCACAGACATTTTCTAGTAAGAAACCTGAAACCCTAAGAATGATGATTTCTCAACTTATTACTGTACAGGAGCCAGCCTGCACCCCCGGAGAGCTTACATTTCCAGGTTTTATTTACCCTCAATATATTTGCCTAAGCATTTGTTTCTTCACTTTCTGCTTTGGGAATACTTCTAACGGAAAATAGGCAATAGTAGCATGGACCTGCTAGATCAATCAGAAGGAACCAGGTCAGAATTTGGACAGAGCCTGAGTGGGCAGAGGTGTTACAGGTGGGTGGAGCATGCAGACCCAAGGTCCCCGGACATCCCAGTTTGAGCTGGACGGGTGGGTGAGTACTCGGACATGGTAGTGAGACCACTGACCACCAGAAATCCACTTCCTAGGAACGTGTGGCATGTGAGTGCGCATGGAGCCACCAGTGGATCAGGAGGCGGTAGACCCGTGTAAGTATAGGATTGGCATGCCCAAGGGAGGGAAGTGTGTGGGCCCTACAGTAGCGGAAAATGAAGGGTAATCTCACATAATCCATATATAGTTCACTTCCTACATGCTCCCCACCTGGTACGCTGAGGGCCGATCCTATGTGGATCTTTAAAGAATTGCATACAACTTGTGAAATAATTCTAGCTAATAGTTCTGTCTCTGGTAAGTGCATACTGGCTTTTAGAAATGTTTACAATATTGAATGGACATTTCCTAAGAATCAGTCTGTGGCTTCTTTCTTGGGAGAACTGCCCCTTGGTTCATTTTCCTTGCAGAGGATAGAGAGTGACAGTCATGACTAGCGTTTCTGAGGAAAGGTTTTAAGAGCCTCAGGAGCCTCCACAGTGCCATCTTTTCCACTTCATGTGTGGTCTGCAGTGTAGTAGATGGGAAATAGAAAACTTGGAACAGATGTCACAATGAACTCCAAGTGGACATGTAATATGAATGAAATGACACTCATCTTACAGGGACCCAGCAAGGCCAAGCTTATACCTACACAACTCAACAGCTAAAGCTCAGAATGGCCTATTTGTCCATACACAGATGAATGGATAGAGGAAATATATTTATGCACCAATACTACCTACCTTGTCATGATGAAAGATAGATAACGTATCATTCATAGGAAAATGGATGCACCTTCAGACCATAATGTTAAAGTGAAATAAATCAGACACACAAATTTAAATATTGCATGGTTTATCTTCGGTGAAAAACCCAGAATACAAATAAAGAGCAGAATGAAGATGGACAATAAGAAGTAGGGAGATGGTTCTTTCTCAAATGGAAAGGGACCAAGAGATGGAGCGAGCATGTAAGGGAGAGAGTAAAAGGGACTAAAAGAATTAAGGTGTGTAGTGTGCATGTACCAACTTCCCGCAAGGCGTGTAAACATCACATGCCGCAGGCGTGGTCTAACAGAAATATCCTGTATTTTATAAGTCATGATATTTGGAGGCTGATTTGTTGTTGCAATGCTTTACTTGAGCTGACTACCAAGGCTGCCATTAAGAGAACTGTCCACACTGGAAGACAGTGAGTATTTGTATGCCCTTTGATAGTTCCTGTATTAGTGCTTTAAATTATTATGTGCTTTAATTATATGACCCTTAAAAATAGCTTCAGTATGGTCCATGCTTTTATGTAATCACAGCACTCTAGGACCCCAAGGAAAAAGAATCATAAATTTGAGCTTAAAATAATAATAATAAGCTCAATGTCTTACATTTTTATTGTTTGATCTACCATATAAACAAGAAACCTCTGAGATGAAATATTTTAAAATACATCAAGATGAATCAATGAGTAGATAATTAACGTATGTTTCTCTCTAATAACCATGAGTGATGCAAACACATCAAAAGAGTATAAGGAAACTATTTCCATACCCCCACTTGACCCATAGTCCCCTCTAGAGTTGACCTGTCTGCCCTGAGGAGTGACGCAGTAATGGCCTTGGTCTCTGTGCATCTCAATCACCATGAAAGCCCCCTGCTCCTAGGCCCCTCTCATTGTGCAGCTTCCAGGGCTCAAAGGGGTGACATCACCTGTCCTGTCTACCTCACTGTCTTGTCAGGAAAACCTTCTATGTCTGGGCTGGGAAGGCGTTTGATGACTGGACCGGTGAATATGTTAATCTTAGAATCAAAGGCAGGCTGCAGGTACCTATTTAAATCATCTTTGATATCTGACTGTTAAATGTAAAGTTGTTCTCCACCCCTTGGGGTAAACGGAGGAGGCTGGCTGCATCCGGCCGTGGTTTGGGCCTCTGCTTGATGTCTTCAGCCTCTTCACCGAGCCACCTCCGTGACCTCCTGCATCGTCCCCAGCAGGCCCACACCCTTCCTCGTCCTGCCGACTCTTTACTGGTAGCCCAGGGCCACCCTGCTGGAGGCATGGTATGTCCTCAATCTCTTTGCTGCCTCCAGGCTACGGGGGTCTTGTTTACCTTCCATTCCCTTTATCAGGCTCCTCCTCAGAAATTTAGGGCCCCTTGGCACACTCTTTGCTGCCATAATCAACACCGGATTCCTGACACAGCTTTTTCATCTTGCCAAGAAGATTCTATCCACTAATTTATCATTTATCTTTCTCCAGCACAACTACCGTCAGAAACCTTGGTGCAGAGATCTCTTTCCAGTGTTCCCTGGTCAGGTCCTGTACCTCTTGTGTCTCATGAACTTTCCTCCCTCTCTTGCCCTGTCCTGGGCCTCAGAAATACAGATTATTGCAACCGCCATGCCAGAGCACTCCCGCTTGCCCTCCCTGACTGTTGCCTTTCTCCCTTCCTCCCTTTTCTTTTCTTTTCTCCTTTTTTGTCACCTCTCTAGTTCCCAGGCTCCTCTCTTCCCTAAGATGCTGTGCTGTCTTCACGATGGCTCTCTTGCCCACCCTCAGCTCCCTTGCTCATCTTTCCGGTCCTTCAAAACCCAAACCTGTTAAACTCAAGTCTTTGCCCATTATTCAGCTGCCCAACAGCTGACAGGAGTGGAGAAAAACCATGCAACAGGGCCTGTATCTTTCTTGCATTCATGACCACTAATCTCAGGTAGGTGCTAAGCACTGCCTTGCAATCAGTCTTTCCGTTCCTGAAAGAGCTGTATTCCATTCTGAGAGGATCATTTCACGTCTTTTAGTTTTCTCTTTTAACCTCCCGTGCTTTTTTCTATGCCCTCTTTCAAAATGTGCCCATTCTCTCACTGAAAAAAGAAAAACAGAACATAACTTGTGTGCCCCTCTGCAGCAAATCTAGCACCCCACTCACCTGTCCCCAGCCATTCTGTCTTCTCTCTAGGAATAATGCATGCAGTGTCTTTGTCCATCTAAGGAAACCCCCTCGCTTATGCAGTCTTTCCCTTTGGAGCATTGTTTCTGCAGTTGCTTTTTCTCTCCTGCACCGAGTTACTCAGTCTATGGATTAGTCCCCACATCATACACACATGCCATCTGTCACCATGGTCAACATTCTCCCAGATATCTCCTCAGTGCTCGAACTTTTCTAGAAAATTTTTCCAAAGATTTTGCATAATCCCCCCCTCTTTTTTTATCCTCTGTTGAACACACAAGGTTACCTCCTTGGCATTTCTCAGGGACCAAAGGATACGTGTTGCGAAGTCCCATGGGCAGTTGGAAGTGCTTACTTAACTTTCATAGAAGCCAGTTTTGACCAGATGAAGACCTTATCCTTCTTAAAGTACATTTGTCACATGACACCACTCTTCTCACATGAGAACATGAAAGCACTCTGGGGTGCGTTGATGGGTCCTCTCTTTTCTTGTTCTGAACTTAGTCTGTGGGGAACTCCCATGGTGCCTTAGCTTGGGCTCTTCTTTCACGCACTGTTGCCAGAATTGTCTGTGTGGAATCCCACACCCTACTCTCCAACTCCATCACAGCACATCCAGTTAGGTATATGATAAGAATTTCTAAGTCAACATGTGTGAATCCAGATTTCACTTTTGTAAAGTCTGCTTCTCTGGCAATACTCCCATCGCATCAAACCAGGGTTCCACTCATTCTATTACTAAAAAAAAAAAAAAAAAAAAAAAGAGAGAGAGAGAGAGAGAGAGAGAGACTTTCTTTTTTATACCCCATATCTAGCACAGTTCTGTTTATTTTACTTTGAAAGTTTGTTTAGAATCTGACCACTTCTTGCTAATTTCCATCCTGATCTTTGGTCCAAAGTGGCATCATCTACTGGGGTGATACCAGCTCTCAGATTGTTACCTTTCTTCCATCTGGTTTTGCTATAGTCTATTCATTAAAAAAGCTAAAAAATATCACACTGAAATGCAAATTTTAATTTGTGTCTCTTCTGTTCAAAACTTTAATGGCAGGGGCTGGGGATTTAGCTCAGCGGCATAAGCACCTGCCTTGCAAGCAGGCAGTCGTGAGTTCAATCCCTGGTACTGATAAAAATGAAAAAGACCAAAAAAAAAAAAAAAAACCTTTAATGGCTTCTCAAACTGGTCATTTCTCTAAGTATTTCTTGCCTTCTATGATAATAAGATGCTAGAAGTTCTGGGTTATTCCTTTATATTTTATTTGCTTTCATGTATGATTAGTATCTTTGTATTTTTCTTTGCTATTAGGTATTTTCTTGCCATTATTTGCCTGTCCTTTCATTCAAATCTTTAATTTCAGAGACAGTAATTTCACTTCCCACAAACCTCATATATTTGCATAATTTCTTTTGGATGGCATTCTAATCTTGGATTGTGGATACAATGATTTCCACAAAGAGGTTTATTTTAATTTTTGGAAAGTATTATTATATTCTTGAAGTAATTGTTTATTCGAAGACTATTTTTATATAGAATAGATCATTTTCTTTTATGCTTCTCTTCACTATTTGCTGAGAATCTTTGGCCATCTATTTATATTAAAAAAGAAACACAAGTTAGCTATAGGTGTTCTCTCTGCTAATAGATCAGCAGGTGTGTCTTATAAATGGCAGACTTGGAACTTGGTGTTTAGCTGGGTACAGCTGATAGATGAACATGTTCAATTATAAAATGAATGAGCAAACAGCAGACATTAGGTTTCCTATCTCCAAAAGCATGAACAAAGAGGATCTTATTCCTGGCAGTAACATTCACAGTGGAAATATAGATGTAACCAAGCAAGCCCATTCAAAATCTTCGGACAGTTCCCTGGAGATTAAACCAGAGAAGACATACCTTGCCTCAGCGATGCTAACTGAGGATACAACTTGGTGAGTTGATCCACATTCATATTTCATTTAGCACTCCTGATTTTATTCTCCTTGATTCTCACTTTTAACGTAACAGCAGCAGAATTTCATGAAGCATATCCCAGCATATTCATGCAACTATATCTCATATAGTTTCAGCCAATATTAGCTTTCAGAAATAAATTTAAGTCTCTGTATTTGTGACTCCATTTCTCTTCTCTTTCCTTCTCCTTCTAGTTAAGAAATTTTTATTTGTATCTTTTATGGTTCATATCACAAAATGCCTGGGTATTCTGATGGGATGGGAGAAATAATTCTACTTGGTCATCTGGTGCACAATTTGTGCTGTGATCATGACTGAGGTTCTCATATTATTCTCTGTGAATTTACCATTTTAGCAAACACCATATGAATTCCATAAATTTTCTCCCAAATTCTGGAAGGCTACTTATTTCATCTATATCAATTGTTCCTTGTGTCTATGTGTAATTCATTTAGATGAAGAAAATAGTACCTGCTATCATCCACTACAAAATCTGTATAAAGCTGACAATGAGTGGGGAGGGTTTCCATTCTACAGTATTTGTTGATTTATTTTCTTTCTGTGGAACCCAGAAAAATGTGTGAAGTAAATGAAAAGTCTTGTTTTCTTTTAATGGCATCATGATGATCACTTACTATGGGGCATTTTCATGACTTGCACATGTTTGGTGCTTTTTGATTTGCTAAATGTGTATGATTCGGTGTCATATTCTCTAATACAAGATGACGAGAAAACCCTCAAACCGCGATGGTTTCTGCTACGAATATCCTTTCAGACTATTTGCATGTGTCAGCCAAAAGTGGTATAAGGAAAAAAAGGAACAGAGGCTATTTCTCATAAGGTAAGAAAAATACATAAACAGCCTCAAAAATAAGTGTCAACACCAGGGGTTTTGTTCAGCGGCTTAAGTGCCTGCTTGGCAAACTTGAAGTCATGAGTTCGATGCCTGGTACCAACAAAAAAGTATCAAAATTCAGTTTCCTTCAACTTTATGTGAAGTTGAAAGAAATTTCTCCATTTTTCTAGTTTTTCCATTTTGTAACCTTAAAACTATCAGCATAAGATTTTCATTGAGAAAGTCATACTTAGTTATTTTATTTTCATCATTAATTCACTGCACATGCTCCATCTGAACTATAAGTTACTTTTTAAATTTAAACATTAAGGATCACAGCTTTCTTAGCACAATGAGGTGATAAATCCAAGGGAATTTCAATGTTTTGGATATGTTAATATTCTTGTCTTAAATATTATTGAGCTGACCAAGACATTTAATTGTCTTAATTATGCATTTCCTTTAATGTCCACAAACATAGCTTTGTTGTACAGTCGAGTTTAAATACTTGTGACACAAGCAGATTAGTTGATAAATGTGTAATGAACGGTCTGTACATACAGGGATTGTTTGGAGGAGCAGCGTAGTTATGACACAGAAGGACGTGGGGTGCTTTAATTTGAAATAACTTGAGCAGACAACATAATCACAGGCCAACTTGGAAGGCCACATGAAGTCACTAGACTCCTAAAAACAGTGTCCTAAATTCACATATTATACACAAAAAGGAAAGAAGTGAATTGTGGGAAGCTAAATTTTGAAGGCTAAAATCTCTTTTGCTTCTCCTGCATCATGGTTTACTATTCCATAACCTCTCGGATCCTCTTCTAGCCTCACCCTGGCTCCAGCCATCCTGCCTGGCTGTCCCTGCAGGCTCTTCCCCCTTCTCTCCATCCTACTCCCGAGACCCAGGACACTGGCATTCTCAAGGGCTCCTTGCTAAAATAATTATTGTGCTTTTTTTCCTGCTTCCAAAACTTACTCACTGAGTAGTTCAAAGCTTCTAATTTGTGTTCATGAAACTCATCAATAAAAATTTCTATATTTAATCCCAAAGTGTTAATTTTGATTACTTGTAAATATACGCATGCATTTTGGTATTAATATGTATATACTATAAAGCATACATAGAAATAAAAATAAGGATGATTAAAAATAAGTTACTTTATCTACAGTGAAATCTTATACATCGACTCCAATAGAAATTTAGTAGCTTTCCATGTATATGCACATACTTTTAGAGATATTTGCATAGCTTATTTTATTTGGAATGATTATGTAGTTTAAAATCAACTGAAGTGTTTCTTGTAGGATATTAAGTGTCAATGACTTAATGTGATTCCTTTCAAAGATAGGTCACATTTCAATAAAAGTATCTCTACAGAAAAATGACAAACCACAGCATCATAATCTGTGATGATTATGCAGATAACATTATTTAAATTGTTTAATGAACCCAAAATTGTACATATTTGTACAACAGTGTAATACTATGTATGTACAATGTATAATGATCAATGCAGGTAGTAGGTCTTTCACCCTGGAGAGGTGGCATTTCTTTAGGTTGAATACATTATAGAATACTCTTTATGGACATTTTGAAATTTGTAATTAATTATTGTAAACTACATTCACCTTACATGCTAGAGAAAACTGGATTTCATTCCTCCCTTTAAATTTTAGCTTAGTATCCATTATAAGGAAGAAAGCTTTGAGGGAAAAGACTACTACATAAGTTTAGAACTGATTATAGAGAGAGGTTTTATAAGAAGGGAATTTGTAAAAGAGGGTATTATAAATTGCATTCAAAGGTGGGCGCTGAAATATGTAAACATCTTCAGGAGCATATGTCTAATAATAGACTTCGATTGGAGTGAAGAAGAGTAATAATTTACATTGAAGATATTTTTATTCTCTTTGAATTGTACACATAAAATGTGGCTACAGTATTTAGTTTATCATTTCAGTATCTATAGAATCATAAAGCATTTCAAGTTGAAAAGAACTTTAATTAGCACTTAAACATAATCAACATTTCCATCACTTCAAATACCACTTCCATCTTTTAATATTTTATCCAAACTCTTCATTTGATAGTTAAGGAGCAGAAGCAGAGTGGTCAGGGCTCCTGAGGAGGTCACAGAATTAGTGACAGGGCTGAGGCTCTGTAGCTTTGCTGTTCTTACTATGAGGCCAACTGGCCCTTTTTCTTTATCAACAGAAGCAAGAACAGATCCTGTCTGAAAAGACACTCCCAACTTTATATGCCTCTGCTTGCAGAAGACCTCTCAGAAGTCTCAACAGTAGATGCCAATTTTAAAACCCCATCTATGGTGAAGTTATGGTTGTTTTTAGTATAATTAATAAGAGGATTTCCCCATTCATCCTCAGAGGAAAGCAGAACAAGATGAAGAGCAGAGAAAATAACCTAAAGCCTATGCAGAGTAAAATCCAAACACATTGGAACTCAGAGCAGTTTAAACAGTCTGTAGAAAAATGTGTACTAGTTTTCTAAATCTTTCTTGCAAAGCGACTTTTATAAAATTTTTAGTTTTCCAGGTCTGTAAGCCAGAATAGGATTTGGATAAGTGACCATCAAGACACTGTGAAGAGAAAGGAGGCATACTCCTCTGTATTTGTAGAGTCCCAAATATGGATTTGGTGGTCAAAAAGAGTAATGAATACTGTTCATTGAATAGTTGATGTGTATGGTGCCCTGTATACTATGTTTTTGATAGCACTGGCTCAGATCCTTTGAGCTTCCATTTCTTTGGGCTAAATATAGACTCCTTTTCAGCTGTAATTATACATCAAAATCTAATCTCACTACATACTTATTACTTGCCATTGTCTGTCTCTCCCATGAAAGTATAATCACTCTGTTAGAAACTATTATGGTTTGAATCTGGATGATCCCCAAAGCCTCACGCAGTCATAAAGGTGGGTTTCTAGAGTTTGTGAAGGATTCATGGTTCAATGTTGGGATTATGGGTGTGAGTGCTACACCCAAGTAGGTCTGGCCCACATACAATATAAGGAACAGAAAGAGTCTTGTCTCTGTGTTCCTCTCTTTTTGCTCTTATTGCTTGTGCTGTTTTCCACTGCCATGAACTGTTGTCCTCTGCCATGTACCACTCTGCCTTGGAGAAAGCTGATTATGGACTGAAACCTCCACAAACTGTGAGCCAAATAAACCTTTCCTTTTTCAGGTTGGCATCAGGCATTTTGTATCAGCAACAAGAGAAAAGTAACCAAGACAGGAACCTACCTAAGAGAAATAAAAGGATTTTGTCACACAAGTATTCAAAAATGTTGGAAGCATTTTCTGTAATAGTCAAACAGTCAAAATATACTGAAAATAGCTCAGTCTTTCTGCTGATGAATGGATAAGCAAAATAGAATGGTATATGAACACAGTGGAATATTAGTTGGCAATAAAACGGATAAAATAGAGTATAATATCATTAAACCTTGAATATATTGTGCTAAATGAAACAGCCAATCATAAACAGTGACATAGTTCATGAGTCAAAGTATTAGCATTCTAAAACTGTTGTAATCAAATGTCAGAAATTTGTTTTCTCATAGATCTAGAGACCAGAAGCTCAGGATCAGGGTATGGGCTATCCTATTTTCTCCTGAGGGCTGCCTCTTGGGTCACCTTCTGGCTGTGTCTAGTGTCTCTTGTGCACTCATAACTCTGGAATCTTTTCCTTTTCCTATAATCCATCAATCCCACTGGAAGGGGCACCATCCTTATAACCTCAGTTAGCCTCAGTTACCTTTGAAAAACCCTGTCTCTAAATATGAGAGGCAAGAGCTTTTCCATTTGAATTGCAGGGGTCACAATTCATTCCACAGCATGCTATTTATATGAAACTTCCAGAACTGGTTAATGTATCAAATAAGAAAGCACAGTAACAATTACTAGGGGTTCAGGATGAAGGGAAAACAAAGAATGACTATCAATAGGTACAGGTTTTTTTCTTGGACTGGTAAAACCATTCTGGGATTATGAACTAGAGTTGGTTGGAAGACTGTGAATATACCAAGCTTCACTGAATATACCACAGGCTGCCAGCAGGATGGATTACATGATGCATCTTAACAAAAATGTAAAACTGCGATCTTCATGCGGTGAAGGCGATCTGGAGATGGCGACCACATTGCTAGCTTTCACAAAGGGAATTTAATAGGCTCTGAAGAACTGAGAAGACAAAACAGGAGTAAGGTAAGAGCACAGGAATAACTGCAGGGAAGAGCCGCTTCCTCGTGTAGGGCTGAGAGAACAAAGGGGGGAATCTGAACCTGTTCCGCTGTGTGCAGGCCGCAAGGTAGAGAACTCTGGGGACGGCTCTTCAGCTCGTGCTCCTGTCTCTGAAGAAGTGTGATATGCTCCGTGCAACTTAGAAAAACTGCAAAATGGACTCAAAGGCTTGTAGGGTTGCTGCTTCTATCAGGGTGAAGAACCACTGTGATGCCCTCAGAAATAGGAGGTGAAGAGGAAGCCTGCAGGAAGCAGTGCCCTGTGCCCTGTGCCCCTTCTTGCAGCCTCCTAGGGCCCTCCATGGGCAGATCCTTTATTATAGCTTGCCAGGGAAATCCCACCAGTAAATGTGCCATTGGGATTGTGTTCACCAGATTCACCAACTGGCCAGAGGCTCAACAGTCTCACTGTGGCCAGCGGCTGGAGAACCAGGGAAAATGGCAGCTTCCCAGTCCAGGCTGTGGAGCCTCCAACAAGACAGGGAGGTTGATGATGCAGTCCCAGGCTAAGGAAAAAGGCGTAAAAACCTTCTGGAGAGTCACAGATGGGAGTCTACTTTCTCAGGCTCAAGAACCCAGAGCCTGATATCCACGGTGTTCAGTCAGATGAATCTTTCCCACTCTGTTCACTGACCCACAGGCCAGTCTGTTCTGGCAGCAGCCTCCTGAGCACACCTAGGACAGTGCCTGACCAACCCTGTCGGTGCTGACAGGTAGCAGCCTTTGGCTGGTGTAGCTCCAGCCCCAGTCCCAGACCCAGTATCAGAAAACCAGTAACACACAGGTATGTTTGAAACTCAATGACCACAGCTATACTCATAGCTAACCCAGTGGGTAACCAGCTGTGGTTTACCATAAACAAGGGGATCTGTCACCTTTTCCAAGCTCAGTGATTCTGACGTCAAAACAAAGGGCGCAGCTGAGGACAGCAGTGGCAGGTGCAGGTCCACCGGCAATGGGTGCTTAGCTTTCCATGCATTCCAAAGAATCCCTCAGACTGTTTCGCAGGCAGACCTCTGCTTCTAGCAGGGTAGTCGGCTCCCTACTCTTTCTGGAAGCCTGATCAGGGGGTCAGCCAGACACATACCTACTGCATGGGCTGCTTTCTACCTCGTTGTGGGGGGAGAGAGGAGCTGCATACACAGGAGGCCTGGTTGCAGAGGTCTCTTTGCACTAAAATGTTTCAAATTAAGTAAGACAGACTCTTATTTTGGTGTTTGTAGTAACATAGTCATATGTATATTAGGTATGTGTATTTATATTATTATACAATTGAAGACTTTCAGGAGCAGAACTTTTGAGCTTCATTTTCTATTGCATCAGAGCGAGTAGATGACAACTGACACCAAACTTTTTACTAAGCACCATGTGATAATACTTGTTTATATGTTGTTATTTTCTTGTGTTCATATTTTGAATGCATCCCCTTTGAGAGGAAAGGACAGAACAGTCCTTCCTCTTTGAGGATAGAACTGTATTCCATTGTCCTTTGAGGACAGAGCTGGATTCTAAAGTATTCTATTTTGGGGTTTTACTTGAATTTAAATGCCAAAAGCTCATTTATTTATGAAAGGATGGTGAGAGTAGATGGCAGTTTCTACTTGCATTTATTATAATACTGTTATTGTAATATTATATCGTGGTATTAAGGCAACTCTATCAATCTTCCTAGTCCTTTAATTTGTCACTTGCATGCATGAAAAAGTATATATTCTGAAAACCAAACTCCAAGAGACATGTCCACTGTTCTGAAACCCCCTTTCTTCTGTTCGTTATTCTTCTGCTGGCTAAAGAGTCAGACCTGCATCTCTCCCCCACTATTCCCAAGTGCTTTTTGCGTCATAGAGTTTGTGCATCACAACCAGTGGTGTTAAGCACTGCAGTCTGGTGGCTGGGAGAGACAGGCAGCATTGTGTCCTGTAGGATTTACTCACAGTTTTTTCTTTAAAATTCTGCATTTCCTCTTGTTTTGCTGCCTTTCCTGTACTGTCCTCCTCTCCTGTTCTTTCTCTTTATGTCTAGGAGCTCTATGGTAACAAGAAACAGTCTTGATTCTTTCGTAGGGTTGACTTTCTGCTCAATCTTCCTTTCTTTTCTGATTGAATCTCTACTGGACTTCCAGCTGTCAAAGTTACTTCCTGCAAGCATGCAGCACGTCTCAGTGAAAGTTCATTTTATTGTGAATAATTCAATTTATGTAAAAACTAATTTCTTAATCCAAATTCCAAGTTACCAAAATATGACCACGCTAAAATTTTATCACATTTCATCCTTACAAAGTATTAGACTTACTGTCAGATCGTAGGAGAGAGCATTTGTCTGTAGTTCAATGTCTGTATCTTGGGAACTGCTATGCTACCTGACCTACTCTGGTCTTTGATACAAGACTCTGGGCTTCAGTTGTGTCCACTGTGCTGTTGCATTTTGTGCCAGCAGAAGCTTCTGGGAGTTCACCCAAAGGCAATCCAGGCAATGTACCCACTGTTAGTTATCTAGTCTGGTGGTTCTAAGGGCCCAGGGAACCAAAGCTAAGGTCCATATACAGAAACAAAATCATGATTTGATTTTGAAACAGACCAAAAAAAAATACTCAGCCACTTATGCCTGTGAAATCAATGCCATCCAGTGATGGGAGCAAATCCAGTCTGTGAAACTCAACATAAAGAGAAAACCAGTTCTTTCCATCTAGTGAGGGCACCTGGGTCCTCCAATTGCTCATTGTCTGCTCGATGACCATTGGCAGTTCCTCACCCCAGAAATTAAGCACACTTTGTATTATTAGGCTGACTTTTATAGAATTAGCAAAAAGCATGCTATCAACTTGCATATACTTTATTCAATAGGTCATTCTGTTACTACCAATTACTTAATAGGAGAATTAAAATACAATTCTTGGAGAAAAACAGTAATCACTCCTCAAGCAATGTGGCTGTTTTTAAAAAATAGTTTTTCTTCTTGCACTTAAAAATTTGCTCATCTTTTGTTTTATAGCCGTGGTAAATTTATGACGATTTTCCAAGGTAAATTATACCATTTGGGACAGGCATTAAACTTCCATGCATGATACTCCTATATATTTATGTATCATTTCTCTCTGTGTTTAAGACAAAGTTTTATATTAATTAGCTGCTGAAAAACACATAGCTTTATCTTTTTTCCAGCAAGAATCTGTAGCTCACTGCTCTGACTTAAGTGTTAGCAATAAAGATAGCACTTAATTTGTTAAGTCATCTCAGTCTTTTAAGTGAGATACATCATCCAAGACAGGGATGGGACTCAAGCTCCGTGGAATTAAACATTCTACGTTTTCAGAGATTCAAAGTATAAATGCCTTTTGGTGCCTGACATGTTTACTTTTAAAATGAACCAGATTATCAAAAATGAGTTCCTGGACTGGATGATCTCGGATAATCTTTCCAGGTCCCCAACTTATATGCTCCTACTGCTATGGCTTTCTCCATATCTCTGTTGTGAAATTATCTTGTTAAGGCCATGACTGTTTTAAAAGGTATGCGCTTGCTTCAGAGAGGTCACATCATTTTTTAAATAAACCGCCTAGTACCCAAAATTGACATTTCCTTGGTAAACTTGCCAGGAAGACAATTTCACTGTTTATGTTATGTCATAGTTCTTGTTTCTGCTCATTCACAGCTTATTACAAAATGAAATTTAGAGTCTTTGTATGTGGTGCCAGAATCAGCGGGCTATTATCGTGCAGGGCTAATACTTCTAACCCCTCCGCCAGACTTTGGAAATCAATGTTCATTTCACGCCAAGTCCCCCTCCCCCAGTGCTGCTCCACAAATACCAATGCCAGGAGAGACGACCCCTTTTAATTCCTTAATATAGGCCACGGTTCTCTTTGATTTATAGAAGACTGGTGGTCTATTTATAAAATATGTATCTGCAAGATGCAGTTTATGAGAAACTTGGCTTTTGGGACACATTAATTCTAACTGCAGATGCAACTTTCATGTTTTATAATATAACCCTGACAGCTGTAATTTCAGATTAAAGATTTTTCATTCACATTCCCATCCTGATTGCTCTGCACGGTCCTTATATGACCTTATTGTCAATAGCAAGTGTTCACCCTACTGGGAGTCATTTAATAACCAGCTGCCATTTAAAGTGTGGACAGAACATTTGTCTCAGCCAGGCCATCTCGAGTCGAGATCCTCTGCACCCGGAGCTGGGACCTCCTCAAGAAAAACAACAGCTGCTCTGCACTATTGTCCTGGCTTCTCCCTTTCTGCGGTGGCTAGTTAAAATAAACATGGACGCTCTTGGTGAATTTTCTGAATGCATTTGTGAGTTTGTTATTCTAGTAATCAAATCGTCCCTCTGTCAGCTCCTCATCCCCAATCCCTGATATTACCCTGACCTCCATCTACTTTATGACCCAAGCTTATATTCTTTTCTGATTTCTATAAATGCCTGTTTCTCTTAAAGTCGTTTGCATTGGTTACTTAGAATTGAGCAATGTGAAAACTGTAGGGTAAGAAGATAGCCTAAAATGTCTGTGTTTTGGGGAGGCTGTTGTGTCAGTTTTTACACATTATGTTTGCAAATGATCGGATTGTAATTAAAAATACCTTTAATTATAACAGTGAGCCAATCGTCTAGAAATAGACTTACAAATCCTAGTCTGTCTATAAAATCTCTGAGATCTACAGTGAATATATGAAAACATATTCATGACTGGTAATGTTTTTGTTTAGTGTCTCCCTTTAAATTTCCTTAACTTGACAGCAAGGGATTAGCTTCTCCTGCAGTCAGTGGTAAAAGGAAATAAAAATGAAAAGTAAAAGAAAGCTTAAAAAAACGGACTCTTTCATGGCTAATTAAACCAGAATACCAATCAATCATTGGAAATAAGTGATGAATTTAGTATGCTTGCAAGCTTACTGTAGCCTGTAGTGATTGCTACACCCTGAAATTACAATTCCCATCAGCTTATAGGGTAATCGTTTACCTTAAGCCTTATCTTTATCTATTATATTGATCTGAGCTCTAAGGCGAAGAATGGAAGGTTGGTGGTCCAAGTAAGTGTGTGGAGTTAACTGTCTCAGTTAAGAAACACAGGGTCTTCTGATTCATAGATGAAGAGTTTCTTTTTTCTCCTTTCATTTCAACTGCTGGGAAAGAACCTTGGTTCTGGATCCCATGGGCACATCTAGTCCTGATAAATGGTGCTGACGGGCAGGGGTCGGCCCTTGAAGAAGCCATGTAGTGTCTTCCCAGTTGACTTTGTCACACAGGCTTGTTCCCTCTTTCAATGTGGAAAAGTTAGGCTTTGGGTTGCATCATCAACCACTATAAAGAGAAGACCACAATGTTAGATTTATGCCACATAATTGAAACCTTACATTAGAACTGAAATGTTTTCTGATGACTATATTTTCCGATACTTGATTTCATAGTTATCCACTTCCACATGAATTTGCCCAACAAATTTTCTCCTTGAGAGTCAGGTGTCCTTTTCACACAGTGACAGGTTTTTTATTTTACAAATGTTATGAGCCCATCACGAGGGGGCTCTTAAGTTTTACACTGAGATAATGGGATAGCAAGTAATGCTTCCAAAAAAAAAAAATCAGGTCCATATATATTCCTATAGGTGTTTGAAAATGTCTTACAATTTGGCACATTGATGAATATGCCCCTTTAATAGAACAAGGTGAGGGAGAAGGATGTGATTCACTGCAGTTCAAAGAATGGAGGGAAGGCCCAGCATTTGATAGCCATTACTTTGGAAAACAAGACTGCTGACCTTTCTGATTAGCACCCTTGCCAGCGTGACTGGTGCCTCCCACCAGTCAGTGTGATTTCTTCTCCAAGAATGATTCCATGACTAAGCAATGAGCCCTCAAGCCTGTGGGGTCTGCAGTTTTCTGGGATCCAGCTTGTTGATCCTGTCCGAGGGGCCACTCTCTCCTCTTGCTGTCTTAACACACCTCATATATTAGCCACTCACAGAGCAAAAGCACATGCACACTTGGCCCGGCTCCCCTATGTGTCATTGTCTGGGGGCAGCATAAAGAATTAGGGCAGCTGCAGCCCCAAGAAGAGCCCACGGCTTGGAACATCTGCAGTTCAAGTTCAGTTCTAGATGAAAAATAAATTGGGATGTCTTGCTTCCATTGGAATGGGGGTCCCATGACTAATCATCCCTAGAAGAGCTCTGGCATTAGAGTTTAGAAAAAAATGAAGGCGTCTTCATTTTCTGCCTCTGGACTTCAGTCCTCTGTGTAGATGTGGAATGCAGTTCAGACAATTGCCTTAAGGAAGGCCATGGATGTTTACATGCAAGATTTTTTTTCCTTGTTTGACTAAATAGAGACCAGTAAAAAAAATTACATTTTAAGAAATAAAGTACAGGAGACATGATGTAGTAAAATGCTATAAAAGGACAGACCTTTGGCATCCCAATGAAAAAAATTCCTGGAGGGCCAGGCCTGCAGGGGTGCTGCTGTCTCACTATTTACAATAAACAAAAGCCTGAAGCTCTGGAGGCTAATGGGGCCCTTGCTTGGTGTTTCCTCATCTGCCGCAGGATCTGGTGTCTGATAATCTGGGACTCCTGTGTGTTGAGGAGGATAGGCTGATGGTAAGCAGCAGAGTCCACTTAGAGGTAGGGGAGAGGGGTGTGTAAGCTCTTTGTGGCTAGGTTGAGCTAAAAGACTTTGTTTATTTAAAATTCCTCCCAAGTCCGCTAGGACCCAGCAAGGGCCACAGAAGTCAAATTCCCCTATGTCCTGTGTATCTTTCGGGGAGTGTCTGGCTGGTGAAAGACTAAACAAGATATCTACAACATTTCTTAAAGATCCCAGGATATTTTATCTGGTATATATTGTTTTACCTTTTATGCCTTGAAAGTTTGGTTGGATGTCATTTAAGTAATAAGTTATTTCAATCTACATGTGGATGAAGAAGAACTTAACAGTTGCTCTAATAGTATTTTTTGTTTTTGGAAAACAAAGCTAATCCACATTTTAATGACTTAGCCTCCTTTGTTTTCATGAACCTTTTAGTTCGGGTGAAAGCAGATCCCCAGGACTATTTCCACAAGTTGTGCTGTAAGAACCTGAGCTTAGTTATAAGTGAGCTCCCCAGAGAAAGTTAATTCTACCTTGGTGGTTGTCCTGGGTCAGAAGTGTCACTTCCGGGTGTTCAGTCTGATGATCATTCCAACCTGTGGGCTCCTAACCACTGATGATGTGATTTCCAGAATGTGGGGTTGGCGAATGTAATAATGTCTTGTATCAACTTGACACTGTGGAAAAATAGGACCACCTTCTTTTTTGGTCTTGTCAGAATTTTTTCATTTTTGCTTTGACTGAATTATCATAACCTTGCTTTGCCTCCAAAAGTAAAAAAGACACTGCTTTCCATTTATTAAATTAAGCTTTACTGAGCATTATATTTTCATTGAAATGCAAAACTTGAAAACACACTGATTTGCTAAAATTTTAGTAGCTTCAATGCACATATATATATATAAAAATTTGATGCTTGCTGTACTTTAGACCAAGATACCTTTCACTCCTATTAAATCTTTATTATCGATTAAGATCCTTGGTGAAGTTTACAATGTCATTTCTTTTCCGGAATTCCTGGTAAAAAATATCATAGTTTAGAAGTTGGTAATAAGCACTATGAAGTGAAACAGAAACCTCAATCTATTTCTAAATCTTTGTGCCATGGTATTTCATGACTTCAAATATCTGAATTGTGTCCCTTGTTAGTCACCATTGAGTTGCTTCACATTGATGCAAGTGGAGAAAGGCAAGCCAGTATTTTTAGAAACAGATTTGCTGACAGCATAAGAAAGTGTAAATCTTTTAGCAATCTATCAAGAAGTGTTTACTGAATGCCTATTGTAAACCTAGCGCTGTGAAAGATACTGCGCAACATGTGGAAAACAGACAGTTCTGACTTTTTCAAGAGAGTTATAATCACACAAGATGAAGCAGATCTGAACACAGGAAATGCGTGGACAGCACAGACAAGCATAAAAAGTGGGCAGTAGATGAAGGCAGAAATTTAGTGATGAGCACAGGCTGAAGGAGAACTTACCTGAAGAAGTAGTTTGAAATGAACCTAAAGAAAGACCTGAAATCAGATGCAGAATGGAGGACAATGTGATGTATGGATCACACATGGCACGAGACTGGGAGCCAGGCAGAGGACGCGCGTGAAGAAGAGAGTTGACCAGCTTTAAGGAAAGACCTTTGGGTAGCTCCAGAGAGGACAGAAACCCCAAGCCGAACTCTGATTCCATGTGGTGGACGAGAGTAAGCCATGGGTGCCTTTTATCCTGAGAAATGAAATGCCATTGAATATACAAAATCATTTGGGTAGGGAAAGTCTAGGACCAGTGAATGGGGAGCCTGAACCAGGATTGACGGTGGAGATTGAGAAAAAAAGACCAACCAACTTTTCATTTAAATATGAGCTCTAATTATAACACTGAATTTTCATATTAAACACTTTAATTTGTTATGTTTTATCCTTTGGTAGCTTTTGTGTAAGAAAGGTTTGCCTAATAATGTTCTAAAGCTATATTATTTTAAAAAATTTTATTTATGTTGCCAAAAGAAAACTAAAGAACTTTTAAACAAATGTTGCATCAATAAAAAGCAAAAAATTAAAGTTATATAAAATTCCACTCTACTTTGAAATTATTACCACTAATATTGTTTAGTCACTTCTCTACTCATATTTTGTAAATAGCAATATACAATGGCCTTTTTCTGTAAGCTTCTTTTTAAATTTCTTCCTCTTTTTTTTTTCTTTTTATAGTACTAGGAATAATGTCCAGGGCTTTCCTTACTGAGCTATACCCTAGCTCTTTGTTAATTTATTAATTTTGAGGATCTTGTTAAGTTGCTAAGTTGTCAAGGCTGGCTCCAACTTGGAATCCTCCTGCATCTACCTCCTGGAGTAATCTCCTTTTTATAATTGCGTGTAATGAACTTGTCTTTCCTATGGTATTTAAATATTGTATACTTACAATTGAAAAGGCCACATGGTATTGCATGGTACAAATAGAGCATGCATCTTTCCCTGATTTCTATTGTGGGTATTAGGTGGTTTCTAGGTTTTTCTATAATAAAAGCGGTTCATAAACATCCTTATAGCTTGATCTCTGTGTACCTACAAGATAATTGGTTATACTGTGGTGAAATTGAGATTTTTCCTAACATTTTGGGTTTCTATATAAACACAACAGCAATTTAGGTTGATAGATTTCCTATCATGCCCAGTCCTATAATGCTAGGTGTCATGTAAATTGAGAAGTTGTGGAAGACGAGGCCTGAAATACTTTGCCTAAGCTGAGAGCATCTACTTCACGTTCTGAGAACAGGTGGTTTTGGTTTTAGGTAGCACTAGGAAATGAGCTGGGCAGTTGATTTCAGGCCAGATAATGGAGATGTGAAATACACATTAAGGAGTTTATGCACGATTCAAACAAACTCAATATTTTTAAAAACATATCTTTGACACTTTTGGAATGCTTCAGGGTAGGTCACTGAGGTCTGTGGTTTGATGTGGAAAGAAGCATATGTATCAGTAGGGAGAGGAGGGGGAGGTTTCTGCAGTTTTCCAGGTCTCCGTTGGGTGCATCTCATGGGCTGGTGGAGAGATGCAGCCTTCCAGCTGGGATGTGTGTGCAGATGCTGGGCGCAGCTCACTGCAGCCTTCATGATATGCAGGCGTCTTCTCAGGTGCTGACTTGGTGCCACCTTGTCACCTCTCTGCACTCTTCTTTCAACAGTAGCCACACGTTACAGGATTGGGGAAGCATCTGCACAAGCATATCTCCCCCTGCCTTTTCTTTTTTTAAAACAAAGATAGAATAATAATATCTTTATCCTAATATAAACCGTAGTTTTTTAATGAAGCTCTCAGTTGTTTGACCTAGCAGGACTGGAGCCAGATATAATTTTTCACAACAGCAGCAAAAACAGAGGTGGCACAGGCCGGAGTCCACCCCAAGTTCCCAGTTTTCTGTGGGGTGTAGAGGAGGATACAGCAGCATCTGAACACATGAGCATTGGTAAGATGTTCAGAATTTCTCAAATCAGACAGAAATTTGAATAAAGGGAAAAATAAGACAGGGAAGAAAAGCTGAACACATTGTTGGGTTAGTAAAGTTCTCAGGCAGGTCATTTTTGTATGATTTACATGCCCCTGCTTTGAATCCTACTCTAACACTCAAATTTATTCCAAATTGAGTATTTACATCATCTTTTCTGGTAGCTTTGCAGCTATCAAGTCCAAAATGCTCTCTGACAATAAAAATATTTTGAACTACACTCTACTGCTTTTTTAAAAACAAAGTAATGCAAACTGTTCCTTTTCTGCCAAGTTGATCATGTTTATTATTACAAAATACAAGTTTATTTTTAATGGGTACCTATTATGTACAGGCAGGCACAAAATATTTTATGGGAGGGGTCATCTCATTTCTGTTTCATGCCATGGAATTTTTCTTTGAGAAAAGCTTTGAGAGTGCTGCTCTTAGCCATAGGCTAAAAAATCAAGTTATGATGCAGAGAGCCCCAAACTTGTTTGGATATGAACTTCTGGAATCCATTCAGCCTGTCTTTCTGGATGCAAAGGTTATGGCACTGAATTTGTACTGAAATCTAAGGGTTGTTACCATAGCAGCGTTTGAAGACTTTACTATAGACTTGTATTATTGCCTTTCAAAAATAACAGTAAGAGCATGTCTGTGATGTTATCATTATTTTACTTCTGATAATAAAGCAATTTGAAATACCCCATTCATTTGCAAATATAAGCAGACAGCATCATACAGATTACACATAACACAAATTGTGCAATGCATTTGGCTCCTGGAAGCAAGGTTTTACCAAGATCTGCGGATGCCTTTGTGCTCCAGAAACGGAGCGCTCGTACCGTGCTCCTCTGGCTCTACTCAGCGCATTTCCTTTCCCAGGGATGCGCTTCCTCTCCTCTGCAGAAAATTTGGCTGTGAAAGACATGCGTGCAAATGGCCACAGGTGTTGAGCCTGGAGCATGACGTCAGACATGCAAATGAACAAATGGCAGTTTATCAAGCTGCACAAGCATCTGCAAACGCCACGCATGGCTCTGACCACGGGCCAGCACTGCTTTGAGCTCCTCTGCATTCTGCTCTCACTTGCTACAATTGAGTTTGCTTGGTTTGTTTGTTTTGTTTTGTTTTGTTTTTGGTACTGAGGATCCAAGCTTTAGTTTTTAATCTGTGTAATTTCTAAAGATTCAGAGGAGAATAAGGCCACCTATGGAATATTTCGCATAATACACTCCGTTGAAGAGATAAACCACATAAAACCTCTGTGAATTACATTTTCATATGGGCCTTAAGCTAACATACAGGAAAAATGACTGAAAAAGGATTTTTGCAAACTTTTGCAAAAATAAGTCTCTAAGATGCTATTCATTCTGTAGTCCACCCCCCCCCCCCCGGTAAAAACAAACATAATGCATTTCTTTTAGAATTTAGCAGTAGTAGAAAAAGTTTGCCTCTGGAAAACTAATAGTTATGTTTACCTTTGCTGGTCAAAGAGATCTAGACATTTCATTTTTCCTAATCTATGGCCAGGTCTAACAATAAGCTTGGTGTAATACAGATAACTAGTGTGATATATATATATCATATATATATTTTTTTAAATATTTTTTTTAAAATTTCACTTTAATCCTTCAGTTCAGGTCGATACAAAATGACACAGCTACAGAACTGGAAATCACATCTACTAGGAAGACCAAGGGTACATGCTGCTCTGGAGCCTTGGTTCTCACAGTAACACCCCAGCGCGCAGTCCAAATGATCACCATGAAATGACCACTGTCCTCCTATCCCTCAGCATTGCCCTCTCTCAGTTCAGGGATCCATTTTTGTGTTGTTATTGTACAATCTTAGTTACTCATCTGCATTTCAATTGTGTTCCCTTTAAAGCCATTCGGAATATTCTTAGAACTTTTTCTATAATGAAATCTCAGCATCTCTGTCACTTGCTTTTGACCCAAAAATCTTCCTAAGGATGTTTTAAAAAATAAAACGGTGCAGGATAAGTTGTGACTGTTCTATCAAAAAAGTGTTCTCCATTCAAATATAGTGGAGCATTTCTTGGAGGTAAAGGGATTTGTTTACTGCAAGATTATTCTGAGTCTTTAGTATTTCAAGGGTCACTGGGGACTTCTTAGAGCTGTATGAAAAGCATTTACAGCTTCTAAGTCTTTCACAATCATACCCATTCGTGTAGAAGCCTTGGGGCAAAATGTCCGAAGAATCACTCTTTAGCAAGCAGGTGCCTGTAAGCACAAACCTGGGTCCCTCGTTTCTGATGGAACATGCCCTCCATAACCCGCCTCCCTTATTTTGCCGGCCCTGTGTTGCCCTATGTGCTGTAGTCTAGCGGGAGAACCCGTCACGCCTGGGCCACACCATGTGCTTTCTCATCTCTGTGTGATTTCCTGCTGTTCCTTCTGCCTACGAGCACATTTCTCCTTTCTCCATGTAGGATTCTGTCACCTTTCAAGACCCCATCTACATTTCTCCTTTCCTTTGAAGGAGTTCCTCTCTGTTTCCCTAAGACAGAATTCTTTCCTTCTCCCTTCATGTTGTTTCTGAATATTTCTCAAGCTCCTATTATAATCACTGAAGATCATTTATTTATTTCATTAAACATGCATCTCAGTGTTATAAAAACCGCATGCTCAGGATTTAGATTTCCCATAAAAGTGAAAGGTGATCGTATCAATTAGTCTCCATCATGGGTGTTCTCTTGCTCAGTGAACCACACTATGAGCATCCAGGTCATTGAATAGTTCCTTATCTCTGGATCTGGGCCACCCCATCCTCACTTTCTTGCTTTTGGTCACTAGACTTTTGTGGGAAAGGTACATCATGACTTCCAAGGCTAGGTTACACTCATTCTAGGGAAAGGTAACCACCGTGTAAAGAGGTGGAAGACCTTGAGACCACTGCTTTGTAAGGAAGCAGGCTAGTTATGTGGTTGGAGGGAGGAGAGAGAAGGGGAGAGAGAGAGAGAGGAGAGAAGCAGGGAGAAATAGCAAGAGCTCCACAGCCAGTCTGTTTTTCCAGACACTGTAGATAAGGTAACAGACTTGAGAGATCTTATCTTTAGCTGCAGCCCAAACATTATCTGACTATAACTGCAAACTCTTGTGACATCTGTCCCGTTGAATTTGATCAACTTGGAAGTAGGAGAGGACATCTGCTTTGAGATCAGTTGGGGGTAAAGTTGCAAAGACCTTAAAGAGACTATTGGTGAAGCCTGTGATAAAAAAAAAAATGTGTATCTATCTATCATCTATCTGCTGATTTTTTTAGTTGTGCATTTTAATGTTAAAAAAGTATTAAAAAGCAAATAATTTTCAATTTTTAAGTAAAATGCATAAGAAACACTTGTAAATTAGTAGTTTCTAGGTAAAATTTTTTTATTCTCAGCTTTGCCAAGATTCGAGAGAAATGCCTCAGGTAAGCATAAAACTCAAGTGCTACCATAACACACTTCTCAGGGTGACTATTTGGTTTCTTTGATAAGATCTTAAAACATTTACAAACTCCTGGATAGATCTTCAGAGGTAGACCGTGAGTTGGCAAACGTTTTCTATACAAAGGTAGATACTGAATATTTTAGATTCACAGGCTACATAAAACCTTTGTGCTATGTTCTTTATTGTGGTATACGCACATAGCAGTTCACTGTTAGTGACATGCAGCATTCCCACAGAGCTGTGTAACCATCAGCACTATCTAGATGCAGAACATGTTCATCCCTAGGAAAACCTAGACCCTTTCAGCGTAACTCTGTCTCACACCCCCTCCCTCTCCTGGAAAGCCACTAATCTATTCTCTACAGATTTTCCTTCTCTGAGTATTTTATATCAGTGGAACTATTGTGTCTACATTTATTACCACAATGATTTAAGCATCATCCCTGTCGTCACATATGAGTATTTCATTTTTTTATAGATAAGTAATAAATATTCATTTTTGTATATCCAACATTTTCTTATCCTTTATCAATTCAAAGATATTTGGTTGTTTCCATCTTTTGGCTATGATGAAGAATGCTGTTAGGAGCACTTATACACAAATTTTTCTTTTTGAATATTCATTTCAGTACTTCTAGAGATGTACTGAAGAGCGGAATTGCTGAGTCACACTATGCTTTCATTAAATTTACCAACAAATTGCTTAACTGTTGTCTATAAAGACTGCACAGTATTACATCCTAACTAAGGAAGAATGTTTCCAATTTCATCTTATATTTGTCAACACTTGTTATTCACTTTTAAAATTTTATTTTGCCTTTAGTTAAGGCTAGCCTAAAGAAAGATATCTTGAGTTTTGATTTGCATTTCCTTAATTTCCTAATGGCTAATCATGTGGTCCTTTTTTTTTCATATACTTGTGGAACATGTATGTATCTTCTTTAATATAACGTGTGTGGGAGTCACATGAGGATTTTTGTTCACATGTAAACCTGATTCAATGAAGTAATCTTAGACGTTAAGAATAGCTCCTTTATGCAGTGAGACCTCTGGTAGGCCAGGGTGGAGGAATAGCATCTTTTTGCAAGTTGGAGGAATGTAAACATTCATGGCCAGTTAGGTGAATGATGGCTGTGAATCCTCTGTCACAAGAGACACTCACTTCACTATGAAATCTGAGTTAGTCATAGAGTGTTTAACTAATAGTGGGGATAAAAATGATGCTATTCCAATTGTAGTCTTCAGCCTTAGGAAGGCCTGGTAGCTTAAGCTTCTAAGGAGAAGAGGGACCTGATGGCATAGACAGGGAAAAGGCTCGGCCATCCTCGGGCCTAGCATCTTAGTGGCGCGGTTCTAGCACCTCTAGCCAAATTGAATCTGACTGCAGTTGCATGATAGAGTACAGAGAACTCAACAGAAAAGATAACTAGTGGGGTCCATTATAAGGAATCACGAGAGTTTATAAAATGGTTCTTCTTTAAAAGCCTCTTACATTTGGAGGTAAATTATGTAGCACTGACTAAGCCCAAACAATTGAGAAACTCTCTAGGCCCAATTAAATGCTGAAATAAGTGCAGCTGCATAGAAATGATCCTGAAAGACTGACTATGTGCCCAGCGTGGACCTAAAACCCAGACACAGAGGAGTGACACTCTCACGTCAACATCTGTACTAGGCATCAACATCTGTGCAGCCGATCAGAGCAGTGGTCAGAAGGCCCCACAACTGCCTCTGTTTCCCTCACCTGCCTGTCACTAAGCAGATCAGATGCTGGGGGGCTTCTTAAAGGACTGAGTGAAGCTCCCTGATGATTTAAGTAAATGTTTTTTCCTGATGTTAGCAATAAACTTGGAAAGGAGTTTCCGCTCAAGAGTATAGAAGAGTTCCATAGAATCAAGAGGAAGAGAGACCTTAGGGTAACCTGATTTATATAATGTCTGATGTATTTGTATCATAGAAATCGAGCAGTGGAATGAACTCTACCTCCCACAGGCCTTGTCCTGTTGACATCAGCTAAAGAACAGCTAAAATGCAAGTTATCCTGTACTTCTGACACCATGTATGGCTTCTGCATCAGATGGTTCTTTCTATGCTGAAGGAAACTGACACTACAGTCAGGGAGAGAGGTTCGGCATTTGATCAGGTAAGCATATCTGCAGATCAATTTAGAAAGTCCGTGTCTTTATTGTCATGTTTGCTGTCGGTGGTGGTGGTAGTTGTGCTAGAGTTTTATCAATCGCTTTGACTCCTCTATCAGACAGAAGCATTATTTCATGAAGCAAGCAGCCTTTATTTAAGAACTCTAATAATTAGTGAGCAGTCCACTCGGAAGGTTGTGCCCAGATCTGTCTTTCCCAGGGAGGCCAAGTCTCAGCCTGTGGCTTTGGTAGCTCTGCGATGACACCATCCCTGCTTTGAGGTTTTCCTGTGAGTTTCTTAATCAGTGCAAGCCACGTAGCCACGGATGTCATGCAGGGCAGAAGGAACGCAACACAGGAGATGGCATTTGGAGTATGGAAGGGGAAAGAGATGGAGAAGATGAACCCAGGAGTTGTGGCTACCTGTCTTGCTCTGCTCTAAGCTACTTGAGGACAGTTCCACCTCCGTTACTTTTCCAAATATAAGGCACAGTCTTGCTGTATTACTTTAGATGAGAAGCAGTAGTAGATGACGCTGGTTAAATATGTGGACCCTGGATTCAGACTTTCAGGTTCAAATCCCTGCCATACCCAGCTCTTTCTGGGTGATATCAGACTACTTACTTGAGATACATAGAGTCTTTGTTTTTTCTATCATAAAGTGAAGATTATGAATTTATTTCTTGGGGTTATGAAAATTAAATGAGTTCACATCTATTTCTCTCTTTCTCTACTTCTATCTCTACCTATAAATTACTTAAGAAACAACTGACAGGAAAGCACTATGAATTGCTACATATTATTATCACTAACATGAAGCACACATGTGTGATCTCAGAACTCATCTCTGATAAACGGGTGTGACAGTGTTAGGAGGACAAAACACCATCAATCATTGAGCAAAATCATTCCAGACATACTGGTTTTTACAAGGTGGGCATTATTATACCTGCCTTCTGTATAAGAAAATGGTGGCTTAGACAATTTAAATAATGTGTCCAAAATTACAAAGCCAGTAAGTGGCACATCCAAGATTTGTTACTAGCTTGTCCAATTTGAAAACTTATCCTTTCTTCTGTGCTATAAGAAGAATGAAAATGACTCACACTGCTGGATAGTCAGAGAAGATCCCAGCGGAGGTGAGACTGAAAATAACCAAAGAGACCTGAAGACAAAGCTTTCTGTGCAATCTTTTCTAACTTTCTTGACTTTTAAAAATATGTTTAATTTATTGAGTAGAAGAAAAATACTTATTTAAAATTATGCATGTAATCATTCATACTGAACAATTTAATTTTACAGAAGACTTTAAGTTCAGATTTACAAATCTTTTTGTTCTATTTTGAAATCTTCTATTTTAAATATGAGAGTAGGGCATTATCTTTCCAGTAGGCCCTTTGATTATGATTTGATTAACTCAAACTGAACACAGTGAATCCCCTTTTAAGAAGTTATTTTTACAAACTTAATTTACTGTAATACTTTCAACTGCAATATATGTTTATTTCTTAACACTTAAATGCTTGGCAAATACATTTGTTACCTGTAAAATGAAACCTTCCCAAATGTTTAGATGGTTCTGAATTTCTAATAAATAAATCCTTAACATCAGTAATTTTAAAAATGGAATTTTTATCTTTGTTTTGTATAATGCAGACCCTTACATATTCTGATTAGAAAGTGATGTGTACATATATAGTGATATATAAATAATATATGTATTTACATATAAATATAAATTTATAAATACATATGTAGCAATATATATAAATGACATATATTAAGTGAGATATATATATATATATATATATATATATATATATATATGTCACTGTCCCAGTTCAGCTCCTTTATTGGTAGTTATATTTTTAGATAAAACAACTTATTCAAATGATATTTTCTAGATGTTCATTAATCATATATATCTTTCTAGATATTTTTCATAGCATTACTTTAATTGCTGTTTACCATTCATTTAGAAAACTAAACATAAAAATGTTTCAAGATAAAGAGAATGAAGTACTACGACTCTTTCATGTTATTATAAAACAATTTTCTGTCTATTGTATGCACATAAGTTTTAGGTGACCATCAGAAATAAAAAATAGAAATGCAGAAATGAGTGGAATCAGGATTAGCTTTTCCACATGTAGAATAAGATAAAATCCTGAATACTACCCATTAGTTTATATAAATTTGGAGTGCTAAATTATATATAATAATTGATCTAATACACTTAAGAAGAAGGCAGAAAGACAAAACACAGAAAGAATGTAAGCTCCTTAAAGAAGAAACAAAATACATAGATAGATTAATATGATGATCTGGCTAATGGAATTACCATCACTTCATCTTCTTTAAGGAAAGTAAGTTATTTTTTGGCACTGAGAAAAGAGGAAAGGAGTTATTTTGGTAATACTGGATAATAGCTTGAAATCCAAGAGTTACTGAGTGAATGCCTGGACTAAACCATCTTAGTTTAATGTGGAGATGTGTGCGTCTTTGAATCTTTGTAGAAAAATAACTCAGGATTTCTTTATATATTTTGTCTTCTTTTTGTTTGCTCAGTGAATCATCACATGATCTCTTCATGTTTTTCCTCACACCAGTACTGCAGTTCAAGTTTACTGATGATTTTCTAACATTGTTTCTTTCCCCAGGTAAGCAGAATGCCAACAAGGCTTACATGTGTGTGGGAATTACACTCAGGGTCCTCTTGAGGGGCAGAGTCTTGCACAGGGACCTATTGTTTCTGAGGCTATGTAGATTGGGGACAACCAACCGACATAGCCTCGTGCCTTTGGGCATTTACTCTGTGATTGTGGTGGAGCATATGTTTCTGAATTTATTTTAAAGATTTATTTTAAAGATTCAGAGACCTTAAGCTTCTCCCATGAAGATAGTTAGCATCAAAGTTTTCCCCAATGTTTAAGCTCAGTCAATATGAACTGCTGTGCTTTCTCATTTCTTAGTGACAACGAATGCTCACTTTACTTAAAGGGAAAAAAAAGTCACCATCAAGGGATTCTATCACTTTCCATTGTCTTGTGAGAGCTGGATTTTTTCACTGTCATGCTGTCTCAAAACTTACAAAGCTCCTGCATGTAGAACCATGACGATGGAAAATGCACAATTAGACAGAAAAATCCCCAAGAGTAAAAGGAGTGCTTTTTTCTACTGTCTTGCCCAGAGTCACTCAAGTAGGGTCACATACACAAGATTTTATTGAAATGACCAAGAAGGAAAGAGGACAATGAAACTATACTGTGTGTCTACTTTTGCTATTTATAGTTTTGTTTAATCATCTGTAAAACTCAGGTCATAATATATAGAAAAATTAGTAAGTGTACTGTTTTGAATATGAGATTGTGCATATAATGCAATTTTTCATGTTTTACTATTTTATTGATATTTATTTCCATATTAATATTGATTTCATGAAAATGTAGGAAAGAATGACAGACAAATTGAGAAATCATAATTCTAAGAACTAAGCAGTTTTTCATTTCTCTTTAGCTGTGATTTGAACATGTCACCATTAAGAGATTTATCTAAATTTAAGTTCAAGTTATTAAGTTCCAGATTTTCAATTATTGCTAATTTGTTTTTTAAAAAGAATTTCATTTACAAACCAGATGCTTAATTACTTTGAATTCTTATCATTAATCTCATCTTTATAGCAATTTCCATAAGACGTATAAGAAAGAGTATTAGAAGAAAGATTAAGGAGAAACAATCACTGTGGATAAGATAGCAGACATGATTCCCATCTGTAGTGCACTGCTTCCTATTCTTGTTTTCCTTTGATTTCATAAAAGGAAGAAGAGTCTGGAAGCTCTTTTATGATGCCCAGGTAGTTATGAAGGTCTTATGTATATGTACATGCTCATGCTTCTCTGGTTTATTCATGATTTGGTACCATTAGGAGACAGCAAGTAGGAAACAAGTTACCTATAACATGGACTATGATGTTTTTCATGAGAGCTATCCATACTCAACAAACAAAATTTCTAGCTTGATTGAAAATTTTTCTATTGACTTAAGAAAGTGGCATGTGGAAATACAGTATTACTATGGCTATTTTTATTGATTTTCTTGTTTAGTTATTTCATTTGCATAGTAATTTCAGAAAATAAATATCAAAAGGGGCAAGAAAGTTAAGAATGCTAAACTTTTCCCATATTCAGCAGACTTTACAGACAGTGTGACATTAGACAAAATTTTTTCAGTTTTGAGTTTATAGAAGTTTACACTGTCTTGTTATGTTTGATATGATAGTGTATGAAGGTATACTCAAATATTTCAAGGAAAGAGACACTATGGTAGCTACTGTTATGTCAGACTGTCTTGTGGTGAAACACTATGTTGCTTAAATTATTCTGTTCTGACCTGTGTTGTTATGTCCTCTTTATCTTAATCTTTTTAAAATAAAAATTAAAAAAGAAGTTTAATCTTAGCTAATAGACTACTTTTACAACAGTATTATTAATAATGCATATCAAAGGTAGCCAAATTAGGAAAATTAGTAAGCTTATTCTATTTATATTGGAAAGATCTCTCTCTCTCTCTTTCTCTCTCTCTTTTCACTTTGTTGGCCACACAACAATAAATGCTCAATAATGCTCATATACAGACAGTAATTTCGAGCACCTGAGTGGTTTTGTGTTTGACCTATCACACTGCTCTTGAGAATACATGAACATGTATTACTTAGTATTTATTACTGGATGCAAGTGACTCACCACTTTTGGGGATAGAAAGAATTCAGAGAAAGGGTCACCTAGAAATGGTTTATGCATTAATGACGGTTCTTTACTATTTTCATTCAGATTGTTGTGAACTTATTTGGGGAGGGTTGTGTAATAGACTCACTACTTATTAATAAAATGAACTAAAACATTCTCAGTAGCATTGTCGGTAGGTCAGAGCAAATGAAATTACTAATCTTTGAAAGCCAATAAGAAGCATTCAGACTCCAGAGTAGATATCAGTGCAACCCACTGAAATCCCAAATCCAGTTTATTGGCATTAAGTTGATTCACTTATTCTATTTTTCTATTTTGTGATGGGCCAATATAGTAGATGCATTAAGTGTCTTAGGCAAATGGAAATCTAAAGCATAATTTGATATATATATATATAGAACAATAGTGATGGCCTGAAATTCCTGATTTTATCAAATTTCTATTTTAAAAGCTTTTGGCCATGTCTTTCTCACTTTTGTTGATATTGATAATTTGAACAAATGTTACAACCTCATAGCTGTAGTCCGTCAGATAAAGATTACAGGAGCAGGAAATGATAGTTGGAAAATTAAATCAACCTGGATTTTATAAAAAGAGTTTAGAAGCGGTAGATACTCCAGTATTTTCTAAATTCCATGAATGGAATGGAAGAGGATATGTTTATGCACATGTGCGTGTGTGCGTGTGTGTGTGATTTGGATCTGTTCGCATTTGGCTGAAGATAGATTGGCAGTAACAGCTGCCACCAAGTGTCAACAGTGAAGTCCAGCGAAGTCTGGCAACCCCCCAACTGTTTCCATTCAAATGAGTTATGAGTTCTCACCGTTCAGAATCACTCTCATTTAAAAAAAAAAAATCCTAAGTCGAGTTGTGAGAATTGGGGAATATCCACCTGGCAGGGAAATTTTCATGCTTTGGGAAAAAAGTGGAAAAAGGAGATTATATTAGATCGATCAAAGTCACTAGAAAATGTTAAAGCGAGGGCAGAAAACAGCAGTGAGAAATAACAAAAAAGCAATCGGGGAGACCCCATTAATGGGAACGAGTGTCAGTTTTTCTTCGTTCAAGGACGTGGACACAATGGAGCAGGACTGGGAGAGTTATAAGAAACGCAGAGAGACCAGGGGGCCCCGACCCTGGACATCAAAGCCTCCTTGCAGGAAAAAAGGCTTGGTTACTTGTAGCTTAATCCAACATTACACACTTCTTTCAAAGATCAAAAATGCTGCTCAGCCTTGGATAGCTGGGCATTCTCACCACTAATCCAGCCTTAATTATAAAAATTTTATACTCCCTCAGTTTCTCGCTGCCTGCACCAACAAATGCCTTCTGGGAGAGAGGGGCACAGAAAATAGGCGAGCGGAAATTAAGGCCTACTACATGGTGAAAGGGAACTGTTGCTTCCTGAGTGGCCACAGCCAGCGAGTGTATCTCATACACATCCTTATGTGAAGAATTGGTCACAGAAATGCTCTTCTGTCTTAGAGGAGTCCCTCAGAGTCTTTAGAAATATTATTCTTTTATTCTTCCCTAACTCTAATAGGCCGAAACTCTTTCTGTCTCAAAGTATCTTAAATGATGCTGGAGGCCACAAACCACTTCAGGCTACTCGTATCAAAAGGTAAAGACCACATATTTCTTTTCAACTAGCTTTTAGCCACACATCACTGATTTGTGGTCTCTTCATGCCCTGAGGTCTAAAAGTGCATGCCATTTGTGCCTATCTACTTGAACTTGAATGATGTCAAGTCACAGAGTTCCATATATTACGTCCAGAGCAAAATAAATAAATTATCCCAGGCAATTCTCATGAATATTGCAAGTTGAGAGCCTCGCACTCCTTTCCCGTGATTAACATTTCTCTCTCTGCCGTCTCTCCTCCCAGAGCGTCTCTCTAATGCTTGGAGACAATTAGCATATCTCTCCTTCAGCCTTCTTTCCTCCAGCCTGGACATGTCCCTTGCTCACAGGTCTGTCTTATTTCCAAAGCTTTTATCAGTGCAGTTGCTTTCCTTTGAACTTTCTCCAGTCTGCCTATTCAGACGAACGATATCCCAAACAGTGGGCCTCGTGGAACAGCTCAAAGCCGTAAAAGTGAATTCTTGGTTTTTGCATTCCGCTTACAATCTAGGTGCATTAAAGTCTTTGCCTTCAGTGGAAATAGATTCTTTTTAATCTTGTGAAGTTTATTGCTCACAATCTGAACCGTCAGAGACTTTGGTACTATTAAATTCTCTCTTCTGTTAATGTGGACAGATGATTCCTTTGCATGAGAGTTTTACATCATTTATAAGCAATTTTTCCAATGCATTAAAAGTTACTCTGTATTAATGTCTCTCTTTGATGATAATTAAAATCCCCAACATGTTTAATAGTTTTTCGATCATCCTCTGGATTGTGTTTCTGATTCATAACGCACCACTGAATCACATGGTGGAGAAGACAGTACGGAATGTACATTTTCTTCAAACATGACACAGGCCTATTAGCAATTGTTCTGGTGTCCAGAGATCAGAAACAATAGGCTATCCATCTTTTGACAGTTTCCCCTAATCCATATTTCTCTGGTTTCTCTATAAGAGTGCCACCCCCTGCTTTTGAAGAGAGGACAGGTGTTACATGACAGCTGTACTGGGTTCCTTCCGGCCATCCCCCAGCAGCCAGGAGTCTCTCCTGTCCCTGGCCCCTGGCTCCAACCCAGTTCTCATTTCCACCACAGACTGAGGACAAGTCACAGATGGAGGCTGAAAAGCCACAGTCCAAATTCTGGAAAATATGATTGTGACTTATCATCAGAAACTTTTTATAATTTAGCAGAGGATAGATAAGAACTTTAGTGTATGCATTTGTCCAGAAAAGTACCACAGCCCAAAATGCACCTTCACATTATCAAGAAGACAGAAATACTTACAAATAATACACCTTTCACATGTCAGTCATTTTTTATAGAATCTGAATTGATTATAAATTAATCAGATGTTGGAAATAAGATATCTTGAAAGTAAACATAATAGCATTTAATGTTATTTTGGAATCATGTTCCTATATGAAATAGTGTTTGCTCAAACAAACAATAAACCTTCTTGGGAAGAAAACACATACTTCTGTTATGAAAAATTCTCATAAATTATATCTAAAAGCCACTTAAGTGGCAATTATTTATGCTCATATCTGACAAGCCTGCTAAATAGTGGCAAAAGAAATCCATTAATCCCTGTTACTTTTTACAATGTATTCCCAATAGCAGAAAGAGAATCCAGTTAGCAGAGTACTGAGAATTTCAGTGGTAGTATGAAATTATTTTGAAATTTTGTGTTTTATATATAACACTTACGTTGATTTTTAATTCTACTCCGTGATATGCCTGTGGTTGTTTTCCATGTAAAAAGCTAATTAAATTTTTACATTGAGATTTTTTTTGTTTGCTAAAACTGTGACTCTAATAATATGAATCTTTTTTAGCCTGATGTTTAGGAAGTGATGCACGTACTTACTGATGGTTTAGCATTCCATTCCTACCCAACATTTATGCTCTCTGCTCTTCATATGCTTAGGAAAGACCCATCAGGTATAGAACAGAGACCAGCACATAAGAGGTGCCAAAAATATTTGTGGTAAGTTGCTTAACCCTTGAGGCTCACTATGCATCTTTTATTCCAAAAAATATTCTCATGTGCAAGGCAGAAATTTATAGCACATTGTCATTGAGATTCATCTTTGAATTCACAATGACTCTAGTGTCAACCAGTTTGAACAAATGAACCACAGCACTGTACTCTCCATACTTCTCAGGCACCTCTCAACACATTGCACTTGCTATTTGCTTGTTTCCCTTGTTTACTGGTTGGGGAAGGAAGGAGCAAGTCCAGGGCAGAAGCTGTGATTTGATTTCTACATCCAGGGAAGGAATGAGTTCACTGAAGGATGGATGCACAATTCTGGCTTAGAGAGCAGGTGAGAGTTTATTTTTGTGTGATACGTGATATGGGTCCGATCTTTTAAAGACCCTCTCCAATCTGGCCATCTTCAACCTTAATTTCTGTTCTCCTCAACTGCCCAACAGACAGTGCTTGGTACACAGAATGAGCCTAATATACCCTGATAGTACACATGGCAACTAGCAGTGCTCAGTAAAGGCCACTCACCATTCTGTGGTCCTATTCTGTAACAAAAGCATAGAATTCTATTGACGCCCGCCTCAGACACACAGGTACATGTCCAAACTCAGGAGTACCTCAGCTAGTCTTTCTCCTGAAACCTTCCTACCTGTTGAGAATGCTATTCTTGCCCTATCTTTCTACCTGAACGCAGTCCAGCTTCTACCTGTGGGCTCCCAACCTCTGTCCAGACTCTTCCATATTTGTCACACAAGAATAACTCTCATTGATATGCAAACAAGTACATTTCATTGCATACTATTTTGCATTATTCATAAATCACTACTTAGGCTACCAGTCTTCTCTGTCACTTGTCGCATTTCCTAGGATTGAGGATGTATGGAGACACAGAGCAAGTATTTATATTTTCATAAATATGTATCGTTAAGGACTCCCCTTTCTTAGAGTTGTATAGTTCAAAAGCGAATGAAAACATGGCAGAAAAGATTTGTTTAAAAGTTGCTTCCGTGAAAAATTATTTAAAATTCCTCCAGCTTCCAAACAGCCATTTGGCTGCTTATTGGAATGAAATCCTTCGTGGTTTAGTTAAAGATTGAAATGTTCTCATATTTATTTGATCTGTGGGATCAGTTTTGCAGTTCTGGATGACTTTAAACTTCATGGAAGTCATTTTGCAGGAAATTGCAAATTATTCTGCATCAACTTTCTTTGTCTCTTATTCTATGCTGCCCTAACTTAAAAGGCAACAAGACTCCTTTCTTGTCCCGAGGGCTGTAGTAAATTGATTTGGGAGTGGGGGTGGTTGGAGTGGGGAGACTGCTTCTCACCATCACTTTAAATTCCTCTTCTCTGCTTGAATATTAGTCTTAAGAACAAATGCTCTGAATGAAAGAAATGACTTTTATTTTAGAGCATATTTTCTTTATTTAGCATGTATTTGGACACATTTAAAGTGTTCAGATGTTCTTTTTTTAATGTAATCGTTATATCATCATTTATGTATTAGTTATACTGCACAAATACTTTCCAGAAGTTATAGTAATATCCCCTACTGTTTACTTAGTACTTGTTTCAAAAGAAGATTGAATTAATCTTCTAAAAAGAACCTCAAGTACCTGTGTTTCTTGTCTGTTATTATACTCCTGGCCGACTATCAATGTCCTGGAAAGACAACAGGTCCAAACTCAAAACGGAGAAGACCATAGTGCGTTCTCTCCGCCTCTGGCCAGCAGTCATAGCCAAGGGTGCAGAAACCCGCAGAGATTCCATTTGGTTTTCCCAAAGCTTTGTTGGAGGTGCGGAAGAAATGGTCTAGACATGATACTGGATTAAGAACTAACAACAAGAAGTTAGTGGATTATAACAGCAGGAAAGTATAATCTCTTGCCTACTTTGTTGGGCTTACCTTGCATGTCAAATGTCAGCTCCTTTTTCTGCACATTTTCTAAAAACAATAGCATTGTTGATAGTTTGGCCTGTGTCTTTGCAGGCTTGCTTTGTTGGAACCAGTCTGCCTTTGGCACATGGAGACAAGGCTGGAGTTGAAAAGCAGAAAGGAAATGCCAGGGAAGTTTCTCCAGAACTATAATATCTGTTTACATTTTTGTGTGGGTGAGAGAAACAAAGCCACTCGCTGAGTTAAGAGACCCAGTCCTGGAAACACAGGTCACAAGATGTTACAGCCATAAAACCTTTGGGCTTTGTCTACCTGTGGAAGCCGGTACAGGTGCTTACTCAGGTGTACCCTTTACCCTTCCACTTAGCCATCCGATGGTCTTCCTGGTGGTGGAGGTTTTTTTTTTTTTTTTTTTTTTAACAGATTATGTAATTAAGAGAAGAGGCTGAAGGGTGTCCTCTCTAGGGTTGTGTTTTACAACACTTTGGACAAGTTTCCGGGACCCATAGAGGTGTAAGCCCGCACTGTCTGGCCTTTTCCAAGCCCTCCTTTTGTCATTTCCACTGCATGGGTTCAGGGGAGCCAGAGGGCACAGGTTCTCATAGGACCAGGTCCGATGTTGAAAGCAAAGCGTAGTTTGGGCAGTTTTAACAGTGTGCCACGGGCACGCTACCTGTAGACCTTGCAGGGTTTGCCGCTTGTCTTTCAGAGCCCAAAGCAACACCAGACAGTTAACACTGACTCCTTTAGGGATTGTGCTCCACTTTTCATCTGCTTTTTTTTTTGACATTGTTTGAAATGGTTAATTTTAAAGTGACCATAACCAGTTTCTAACCATAACTAGCCCTCACATACTTTACAATCTTTTAAAATGAAGGCTGAAGGCAAGGTCTTCTGAAAATGCCTTGGTAATTCAGGGGTTCCCTTTGCAAACGCTGTGAGAGACAAGTAAATTTAGGGTGAGTGTACTTTGCCTGACCTGGGTTCTTCTCTGATATGATCATTGTAGCTACCTATCTGCTTGTGGAATTTCAATGCTTAAAGGTTACTTTTCTTTCTGTCTAAGTGATATACAGCCAGGTTGTACTTTATAAAAAAAGCTACTTTTCAGGGAAAAGCTATTTGCATTCTTCTAGTAGGAATGATTGGGATATCCTTATTATTTATGACTATATAGGTGATACCATAAATAAGGGCCAAAATGATTGTACCTTTTTTCTTTCATAGTTCAGTTAGTCATAATGTCATCCCAAACTGTTCTCTTGAGCAAAATTCATGCCAGATAGCTTGTTTGCTCCACTTTGACACAGTTGAGCTAAATTACTGAAGCCATTTGAAATTATTAAATGTAAGAGCAGTACGATCATTCCCCTTAAGAAAATGATTTTGGACTTTGTATCACTCCCCTCACTTGAAGGGGGCTATAAACTTCAGTCTCTGTGTGATCACTGCCCTCCACAAGAATAAGGCCAAATGTGAAAAATACCAATCAAATTATTTTTAAACATGTCAAGATTTGAAAATGTTAAAGATTGTTGTCTTGTGTCTCTGAGTATTTTTAGCTCTACTCTTAAATATTTTGCTGACTTTGTAAGTGACTTTCTGTTTTTAAGGATATAAATAGGGTTGAACAAGATAAGTCCAACTGCATTGTAAATGTATAAAAATCCTGAGATCATTTCCAGGCTTAAAGTTATTTTGTTGAGACTCGCAGAAGCCAGCAAGCAATGTTACTCTTTATGATGTGCACGTGTTAGGTCATCGAAAGAGCCAATCAGCTGCAGTCAGAGTAAACTGGTTACTAAAACGGGACAAGAAATAAAGGAACCAATGAGGCAGTGCTCACAATCCAAATTGGATAGGTCTTACAGACTGCGCCTTGGAAACTAAGAGTAGAGAGGGATGGAAGAATGTTTGAAATCTGAAAAACTAGAGGCATTGCAGTGTCATTCAGCAGTCTGTGACACAGGAAGGGGAATAGGTGTGGAGGGTACACCGTGTGACCATGATTGCACGTGACTAGCAATGGAGATCAGGAATGCAGGCAAAAAGTCAAATGAAGATATAATCAAATATAGAGCTATCAATTAGGAGATTCTTAGGGAAATATAGAGAGGAAAACTTCCAAGGGAAGCTTATGCTGTGAATGCAAATAGCCAACTCTGTTTGCAGCCCTGGATATATCTTTTATCCCTAGATTCCTAAAGAAATTAGAAATTAGACAATAATATGGGTTTTTGGAAAGAAAGTTCTAAATCAGCATGAAATTAAGAAATAGAATTCCACCTGCTTCTTCTTCCGTCTTCGACCTTTCTTTGTTTTTCCATCTAACATTTCTATTTTCCATTATATACATTCACATTTTATTTCCTTAAAGTCTATCTCTTTCTAACTAGGACACAAAATTGATGAGATGCAAGACTTACTTCTCTCTATCACTGGAATATCTTCTGTTCCCCAAAATAATTGTTAAATGAATAAAACCTCTATATGACACAATTTGTGAAATTTTAAGTATACATAGATTTGCATAGAGAAATGGAAAATAGAGACAGTGAAAATCTTCCTGAAATTATTTCTGCTCTGGAAAAGCAGCATTCCTAAAACATAATGGAGGACATATTAGTAAGGTTAATTTATCTTCTGACCTAAAGTGATGAGAGCAAACTAGAGCATAAACAAGTACCAGGTAAAAAGTTGGGTCCCTGGTGAAGGCTCAGGACACAGCAGGCATCCACAGCCCACAGAAAACATACAATATGGGGTCCCCCTGAGGAACAGACAGAGGCACTGACAATGTGCGGACCAGGGCGGGCCTGAGGAGTGACTCTCATCAGAAATCCTGTATTGTGAGGCTCTGCTTTCCAAGAGGCAAGAATGAAATGGGCAGAAATAGTCACAACAGCAGAGGAAGAAGCAGGAGATCTATGCAAAGATATTGGAGCTGGAAATTGAGCACCTAAATGTAAGCACAGGTACCACAGGTGTGAAATGGATCCTGACATACAGTGACAGTCCAGTGTGTGAGCAGTAAAGGTGATGCTAACAAAACGTATGTGGGGAATTAAAAACCACAGTAAGGAACTAGTGTTAATAGGTTAATAGATAGGTAACAAATCAGAGAAGGGAGAGTGAGAGAGAAGATTTAGGAAATACAATATATATGTAATGGGAGTTCAAAAAAGACAAGTCAGTAACCTTAAGAAAAAGGTAAATGTAATATATAGTTCATTAGTATGTCAAGAAAAAATATCAAGAAAGAAATTAAAACTAAAAAGGAGCAGAGAGAACATAAAAAACAAGTAATAAAAGAAATTTTCCTCAAGACCAACCTATCTGCAAAGTATGGATTTTTTTTTCTGTTCATCCAAAAAGAAAATTGAAATAATTCCTGTAATATAAAATATTAACAGTAGTGGTTTGAAACAACTGCTCAAAGACATGCTACAGTTGCTTAAGTTGTAAATTACAATTTGAAAAATAGAATTACGGGAGGCATTCTACAGGACTACACAAGCAAACCGACAAGATAGAGTGAAGGTCATTTTAATGAGGTTGTAAACATTCTTAAAAGCAGAAATCATTTGTCAAAAGCAAAACGTGTGTTAGAACTATATCACAATGGGTACAAAAATCTGAATTCTATGAGCGATACTGAGAAATGCGTAACAAGGTGGGAAGAAGGCATTTTAGACAGATAAAATAAAAGTTTTCATGCTTTCAGCAGTTTTGATCTTATTGTCTAACAATTTTATTAAAGAGAAATATATTTTGAAATCTAAAGGAAACTATTAGTAAATGAAAACAAAATTTTAATTTTACATGATTATTGCACAAGAAGTATTTACCAGGAGAAGGAAGAAATATTTTAGAAGACATAAAAATTCAGCAGACGAGAGATCAAAATTTAAAGGACAGATGCTGGCTAACGTGTGACCTGTGAAACTGAGTGACACCGCGATTGCAGCGTCATGTAGGCTGTGGAGTAGGGCTAGCTAGCAGCCAGCTCAGGCCATGGCCTCCATGGTCGGGGCCTGTGCAGGAAGCCGGAAGGCCTTGGCAAAGGCATCGTGATGCCATCACTAACATACGGTCAGCCCCCTCTGGTCCAGAGTTTCATTTTCCCTACTTCCAACTGCCTGTGGTCTGCTGCAGTGCAAAGATAGTAATGTGAAATTCTCAAAATAAATATTTTATATTTTAATAACTTTTCAAGAGTGCATTTTATAACTATTCCTTTTTATTATTGTTAATTTCTTACGGTGTTTAATTTAAATTTTATCCTAAAGATGCGTAGATAAGAAAAAGTAAGGTTGGGTACTATTCACTGTTTAGGTAACCAACAGAGGTCTAGGGACATCACTTCACAATGAAGAGGCCCTGATCCCCTAGGCTTCCTTATAGCCATTTACTGAAGCGCCTCTGAGGGCGGTACGCTCATGGAAATAAGGTTGCCATCCGAGATGAGGAAGACATGCATTATCCTGGAGAAAAGGTCCTTAGTAAAGCAGTGAGAGAAAAGGACCATACTGTGACCTAGACAGCAGAGACCTGGCCAAAGCAGGAGGAATTCTGTAGGGAAATCCCAGAGAACTAAGTAAATGAATTTGAGCAATCAAAGAAAAACATGAATAAGGGACAGTTGTGATAAGATATTCAAAAAATGCATACCTATGTATTATATATACTATGCACTGTATATAATGTTTTATAAATAGAAGTAATTTAAAAGGTTGTATATATTAACTTTAGAAAATCTACAAATCTGTTGCACAAGAAAGAAATATAATCATTATATATTCTATAGTGCTATATGAAAAACTTTTAAATCATAATAATAATTTAAAAAATAGTCTAACGAGTTGATATATGAATATACTTGGAATATAAAGGAAGGTATTAAGGAGTAAACTGTCTAAATACATTTAAATCATATAAAAAGCCATATATTTTGAAAAGAGTATTTTTTCCTTAGGAAAGAGTTCTTTTATGTTTCTTAATTCAGATTTTGTAATACATACATATATATTACAGCATATATATGTTTCAATTGATATGTACATTTAAATATGATGATATTTTTTGATACATCTATGCACAATTTTTATAACCAAATATAGAATTTAACAAAATGTGTTTCAATAAAAATAAATAAATTTAGAAATTAAAAGGAAAAACTACTCTTTTGCCATGTCAAATATCAAAACCATAAGATGTTAAATAAAAAGGGAAAAGAAAAATAATTTTTTATCAACACACTACATGAAGTACCTTAAATATAAAAACCAATACTCAAAACATTAAAGAAAGGATGAGATCTTTTTAAATTCATAACAGAAAAATCTTGAGCAAAACACAAAATTATGAAGTCATAAAAGGTTATGAGATTTGCACATATTTAAAAAAAAAACAATGTACCCTGAAAAAGTCACAATGAACAAAATTAGGAAATGAATTTTTCTTTTTAAGAGTAGTATATAAAAGTTTCTAAAGTTTGAAATGAAAAATGTGAGCGTTCCATGTAAAGGAGCAAAAACAAAGTAAGAGAATAAAAGAAACACAATGTGTAATTTAATATTTGAAAATGATTCAGTTCTACACCGCAATCATAGTTACAGAAAAAAGCCAAAATTTCTCTTCAGAACAATTAGATTTAGAAAATTATTAATAATATATAACCTTTGAAAATAAGTTGGAAACAGTGTCTGTCATATTTAAAATGAATATATTGATTGGTCAATTCTACTTGTAAGAATTTTCCTCATATATCTTTTTGTACATGCACAGGAGACTTATGTGAAAAACAGCTGCTGCCTTCACTGCATTGTTGATTTTAAAACAAAGCTAAGAAAAAAGATAAATAAATGTTGGTATAATAATGTACCAAACTCCTATATTTTAGTTAAAAGAAAAACAAAAGCAAATTAAAACACAGGTAAATTCATATTTATTGATTTGGAAAAACCTCTAAGGTATTACATTTTGAAAACAAGATGATAAACAATATATATTGTGTTTCAATTATAACAAAACTCCCTGAGCCTACTCTTTCATTTCTTCTCTCTCTCTTTTTCTTTCTCTGTCACATAAACACACACATAAGTATATACACACTCATTTATTTAGATGTGTAAGTGTGTTTGTGATATATTTTGGCAATATAGTCTTACATTTGTATTTGTATACTTACTGTATGTAGGTACCTGTGCATGTATGTACAAATATATGACAATTGACAAAACAAAACAATGTTACAAAACAGATGAGATTATAAACCATGCTATTAACAGTAATTGTCTCTTTGGAGAAGTGAAGATTAGACATGGCAGAAGATGAATTAACTTTCTTTTCTGTATACCTTTATGTTTAAACTTCTAACTGATCTAAAATTTAGAGAAATGATAAAAATACTACTTATTTTCTACCAAATTAACAAATATCAAAGAAAATTATTATGTTAAAATTGGCAAGGACTTTGGAACATACCCTCAGGAAGTCCCAAGCAATTTTTTTTCTTTTTTCTTTTTTGGTACCAGGGCTCAAACTCATGCCCTCACACTTACCAGGCAAGTGTTTGAGCCACTGAGCTAAATCCCCAGTGCCCCCAAGCAATTTTTTGACTCTGAAATTCCTAGCATAGAGCTGAGTGGAGTCAGATAGAGGGTGAGACTCAGAGACTGGGAGAAAATGTTGATAACAAATCTTGAACATTAAATCACTATTCTTACAATGTGGATGTTAATTTTTTTTTTTTTTGAGACAGAGTCTTGCTATGTAGTTTAGCTGACTTGTTTTTGAATTCACTGTGTAGCCCAGGCTGGCCATGGGCAATCCTCATGGCAATCCTCCTGCCTCAGCTTCCTGAGTGCTAGAATTTAAGCATGTGTTGCTATACCCAACAAATGGTTTGTTTTAATGGACAGAAGGTTAGTTATTTATTTCTTAAGTCAAATCTAAATATCTGCATCATACTTTTAAACAAGTGAGCAAGTGAACCCAGCAGGCATTTTAGACTGTGAACATGTTTTGAGAACTGAGACAGCTTTTAAAGAAAAACCAGGAAGAATGTTTGCTAAAATAGAGTCCATGAAAGGAAACTCTAGAATGAACATTTTAATCATCCCATTTTCTTAGTTTTATTTAGTTATTTATTTTTATTTATATTTTTTGGCCTTTTTGAGACATGGTTTCACTAAGCAGGCTGGCCTTAAGTTCACTTTGTAACCTAGCTGGTCTCAAACTCACCATAATCCTTCTGCCCCAGCCTCAGCTTCTCGAGTGTTGGAATTACAGGCCTGTGACACCACACTGGCATTTTCTTAGTTTTCCAGATTCAAAATTATATTAGGTTTACAATAATTCATGCCTGGAAATATCTACTCCAATAAAAAAGTACTCCTAAACTAACATTTAGGTATGTTAGCACTGTTGTGGGTTACCAACAATTAGTGGTGCCATTTTTAAAATAATTATGTCTTTCTTATAAAAACTAACAATAAAATGTTGAAATCTTAGATAATTGGGAGCAATTTAATTGTCTCCTAAAGCTCTGTTCTTATCCAGTCTTAAAAGATGAACGCAGTCATAGCATAGTTTGCACATCCTGTATTTTTTTAAATGAACCTGTATTTTATATGACTGTAATAATTGTGTGTTGATAGTCCGGTTTAATATTCTGCACCTTAGAGACAGTCCAGATGATCAGATAATTACTCCTGGGTGTGCCAGGTATGCGGTGCAGAGCGCCTCTGCAGCCCCTGAGCCGAGATGCTCAGGTGAGACAGCGTCCATGTGTGAGTTCCCTGTTGCAGTCTGGGCACTGTGACTCTGAAAGGCTTGCTATCGCCGTCCAGGTGAGTAAGGACAAATGAAACAGGGCCTTTGAGGAGGAGCTTGCAGATTCCCAGGTAAAGCAGCCTAAGGGAGCCTCACAGCTCATGTGGGCGCACGTGCGAGATGCCTTGTCCCCATCAGGCCGCAGGCTGGCTGCCTGCGGGGGAGCAGGGCACTGGAGGGGGTGCTCCTGCAGGAAGAACGGACCCTGTGTTTAAGGAGCCCAGGCTGGCATGAAGAAAAGCCAGGACCCTCCTGCGCCATTACCAGCTAAGGTTCTCTGCCGTGTCTTAAATTTACCCAAAAGTATAGTACATGCCAACGGAGGTAACTGAGAACGCAAATGTATGTTTAAATTTGCACAAAGTCCTTTTGGGTTGGGGGTGTAGCTCTGTGGTAGGATAGATGTTTAGCTTGCACAAGACTAAATCAATCAGTATAACAGCAAAAAAAATTTTTTTTAAATGTAGCTAAGTTTAGTTAAGTGCTTCCTACATGCATAAACAGAACTAAACTAATGCAACACACCTATGAAGAGAACATTTTACTGCCTTTACCAGACAGTGAGGAAGATGAGGTACAGAAATCCAAGGACAAAAAGCTAATGTGCGGAAAAGAATTGAGCAAAGCTCAAGTGACTTTCACAACAGACACTGAGAAAGCATCTTTTTTAAGTTTTCAAACTAAATTGAGTATGTTTCTAACTACTTAGTTCTGCTAACAGAAGGAGAAACAAAATGAAATAAATCAGTAAATCCTCCAAGAAGCCCCAAATCATCTTGATCTCTCCTCCTCCACTGCCATCCAGCTGCTGGATCCTGCTGAGAAGTCTACCTGCACATTCAAAGCCTCAGTGGCTAACAGTAGGTCAACCGAGGGCCATATCACAGGAGGAAGCCCATAGACACGGCAAACAATGTCCAGAGCTCATATCAGACACTTGGAGTCATCCTCCACTCACCCGTTGAGTCACACCCAGCCCTGCGCCTGTACCGTCACGTGTGCTCCGCACAGGGACAGAGGCTGGGTGAGGAAGGCTGCGGGTACCTGGGACCTGCTGATGTGGACAACAGCCAAACAAAGGGAGCTGCACACAGAGAAGTCAATGGCATTGCTCTTTTTGCATCTGACTACAGGAGAAATGGGATGAAGGAAGGCTGGAGAAGAATGCTTTAAATGAGGCGGGTCAGCGAAGGTCAAAAGGAAATGTCTGGACTTGTAGCTGAGCCTCTGGATGTGAAACGTGGAAGGGAGGCCAAGCCATGGAGCAAGGTCAGGGCAGACATCAGAGCGTCAGCTGCAGCTTGGATTGAACACCTCTAAAGCAGTGGGAAGAAACTTTGGAAAGGAAAGGGTGGAATCGAAGACAACAAATTTGAAAGTATCTCAGAGGAGCAGTTGATGTGTTTCAAAAACTGTTCGCTCAATAAACAATGAACTGCATTTATCTTGGTCAAAACCAAAGAAGGATCTTAATCTTGTCTACTAAAAGTAAATTTGTTGTGCAAGGGATTTAGCTCAGTGGCATCAGTGCCTGCCTGGCAAGTGCAAGATCCTGAGTTGGATTCCCTGTACCAAAAAAACAAATAATCAAAAAATTATAATCTGGTCAGTGCCAGTTTATACTGGTACTCACAGGTTAACTAGGTACCCTTTCACTAAGTACTTCCAGACTTTCTCTGGGCCAGGCCTCTCCTGCCCCACGTCGTGCTGACAAGGAGAAGCCTCTGTGATATCTCCACCGGGGTAGAGGCATCTTGTGGTTAGTGTAGTATCTTGCGGTGTTCCCCAGACTGGGCCTCCGGTGCTCCCCTCAGCCTTTGCAGGACTGCTTGTCTCAGTCAAGGCTGAGACGACACAATCTGAGGTCTCTTCCCATGCACCTGCCCACATGGTGGCTTTACCATCTGTGACAATCCAAGTAACATCACCCACCTGTGCCCATGTATTCCAGGAAGCGAACCCTTCTGATATCAGCCCTTGGGCAGTTCTGGTTTATTTTCCTTAGCCAACTGCCTGTTCCCTGCCCTGTGATTTTGTTTATTTTCTAGTTCCCTTGACATGGAGTTTTCCATATGAAAAGTTTAACTTGGGTGGAAGGAATCACTCACATTTTGAGGGAGGCACGTCCTTCAGAACACTTTATGGGGAAAGCAGGACACGGAGGTCGACGTGAGTCTGGAGATCTTGGGTATTCACCATGGTGAGCTTCAGCGGCTCTAATTGGAAGGTGCTTTTAATGTGCATCACTTTTGCCATCTTATTTATACCTTCTCAGAGTTACAGATGATGGAGGACATCGTGAGTGGTTTATGACTGAGGTTTAATACTTTATGGGAGCATTGGTTTGGAATTTGAGCTTTGAAAGCTGTCTGGACATTTTCCTGATGTCTTTATTGTCTTCTCGGTCAGTCTTAAGTTGAATTCTACCTTCATGTCCCCCTTCCTCTCTCTCTGTTCTCACCACTGGGAAAATAGGACCAATAATTCAATAAGAGAAACATTTACCTCACAAGAGAGCTTTTCAGGTAGATGTCATCTTCTAATGGAAAATTATTGCACGATATATATTATCATAGTAAAGGCAGAACCAGTTTAAAGATAAATGTCTCAGGGCTTTGTCCTTCTACATATGTTTCTCTAGAAACAGGAAATATCAAGTCAACGAGCAGCAAGCCTACTACTCTATAGTCAACAGAAAAAGTAAAAATGCAATTAAACAATATAGTTAGAAAAAATCCTGTTGAGTTAGTATCCCAACATATCTCATTACTGAAACATTAATCTGATGAGAAATCCACAAAAATATCATTTAACTAAAGCTCTGAAAAATATAAAAATTAACTCAAATATGTTAAAAATGTTTAAGATTTTTCCTTCTTGTTTTTTGTGGTGCTGGGCATTGAACCCAGGGATTCCTACCTATCAGTGAAGTGCTCTGCCACTGAGCTGCATCTCAACCATGGTCATTTTTTTCTCATTAAAGATGACTATTATAGTAATTATAGTAAATTTGAAAACTTCCACAAGAACTATCGTCAATACATCAATCTAAAAGTTGGTGCCTGGTGTTTAAATGAATTGGATAAGAGTCAAATGGCCAAGCATACCTAGTTTGCTACTATTCTCAATTTTTGTAAACAAAAGTATTCCAGGAAGCTGGCATTTGTAGCTCTTTAGTGGCAAATATAACCCTGGAGGGCAGAAATTTCATGTAAACTCAGAATCCAACAGGCGAGTGCTCTAAATCTGTTGAAAACTGGCCCAGCACAGAGGATGAGACAGTCTGGGTTTTCCTCCTTTTCCCCTTTGTGAGCAATCAGTTTGTGAGGGTGAGTGAAAGACTCTCAAAGAACATAGGAGCTGCGGTCACATGCCAGTCACAGCCACACCGCTAATCTGAAGTTTCTCCTTCTCAGGCTCTCACGAGTGTGATAGCCACAGTGCTTGGTTCCCTCACTGCAGTCTGCATGACTCAGAATCCATGACTGCCACCAAGCTTGTCTACTCCACCAATTCCTCAGTTCCAACATAGAAATTATGGTACCTTAACTTACAAATTGGGTTTTGCATAAATTATTGAGAAAATCTGTGCCATAGATTTAATCCATCACCCACTACCAAGTCAGTACATTCTATGTATTAGCTATTATTAAATTTATTTCACTCATTGTCAAATACTTACAAGTATTAGAACTATTCAGGAATCCCTATACAATTTAGTGATCTAAAGTTTGACAGAATCACAGTGGACTCAACCTGAAGTTCTAGAAGGGATAGCAGGTTTATTTCCCTAAATGGAGTATTTGCTAAACAGTATTCCCAGAGATGTGGAAAAGCCACAAACAGCGAGTCAATCCCCCACTTTCCCAGTTGTATCGTGTTCCTTACCTTCCCTGAGGATCTGATGTTTAGGGCTAAGTTAAATTCCTCACTTCTTTTTCTTTTCAATCCCCCAGCAAACTCCCTGCATCTAGGGACCTGGAGGTCCGTGGTGTGAAATTTAACAAATGGAAAGGGGCTCTTGCTACATTTTTTATTCAGTGGGTCATACTGACTAGGTACCCTCTGATGGATAGCATATCGTCACATAAGACTCACATTAACTTCAAAGAAGGCGACATACAATGGCACACGAAGTGGTAAGCAACATTTCCAGGACATAATGAAGTATGATATGAAGCAGTGCTGAAGCAGATGTCCTGGGAGAGGAAACAGTAGCGGCAAACCAAGTGAGTGGCTGTCAAAGGCAGGCCTGGGTCACTCACTCAGCCTTAACGAGATCATGCTGACAGCCAGCCAGAAAGGAGAGCTGGGAATCAAAAGCACGTTGGAAACTCTGAAGCCACCGTTGTTAAGCAAAAGCCGGCTTGCCAGAAAGTGCTGGTCATTCATAAATTTCCCCAGACTCGGGGACCTGGGAGTGTTGAGAAATGGGCAAGGACCACGTAGCTATGAAATATAACCAGACCCAGGAAGGAATGTGGGAGCCCAGAAGAGGAGCTTGTCTATTTTTGATAAAGGTGAGTGATTCCAATTCTGCTCACCTATAGCTCTGTAATGTTACAGTTCGGGGCTTGTGTTTGAATTAAGCATGTTGAAAGATTTTTTACTAGTGTGGAGAACATTTTGACACTAGTGAAGTTACACTGTGATTCAGCTCTGCTGTCTCCTGAAAAGCTCCGAGGTTTCCTATGCTGGTGAGTGTGTAGAGGGAGACAAAGAGGGCCCTTGCACAGAAAGACTGAGTGTCTAGCTCCCCAAATGTCATCCTATGGAGATACCTTATGCCATAAAAGAATCCCCAGCCTGGCTGAAAATCTTGGCTTGGCCGTCTGATGGGAAATGCCAGGGCTGTCGGACGAGCTGTGTACAAAGAGAAGTGGTTCTTCAGGAAAAAGGGCATGGGAGGGATAAAAAAGGTCAACACCCATTATTAGAAAATCTCTCTGGATCGCTTATGTGTCTGTAAAACTTTAGTAGCGAGAGACAAGCTGTAGTGGAAAAATACAGCTCTGGGGAGAAAGCACGGTCACTGTCCCCTGCATGGTTCGTTCCAGAGTGGTTAACACAGAAGTTGCGCTGGGTAGTTACCCACTGCCTGCTGCCTTTGCTGACGAGTTGTTAAGGAATCTGATTAATGGAACAAATGTGGTTTTGGCATAACAATCAAGATGGGCTCTTTAGACAAAGCAGGATTTGTCTACTTTGCCCAATGCCCATTCAAGACGGACAAGTCGACATTTTAAAAATGGAAAACAGATGTTTGGTACAAAGCATTAAAAGTGTCAGGTACAGATGAAGGACCACGGCTGCTAGATGGATGTGATCCAAGAAAGGAATGCGGGAAACCTGACATTTCATCCAACAGGCATACGTGTGTTCTAAAGGAATCACAGTCTTCCGCTAAGTACGGGGAAGTTATCCATATTTAGTACATTAGGAGACTTCTGAGTCGCCTAGCAGTTGTCATAATAATTGATTATCAATCTAGACAATTGGTTTGTCAGATTGTTATCTTTAAATGTCCCTTACAATCCAAAGTCTAAAATTATAACTATGGATTTTTTGTCAGCAAACATCTAAATTCGGTCCATGGGAGAGTCTAGAAGCTGAAAACTAGGATGTTTAGTAAACTTACCTCCATTTTCTAAAGCAATGCAACAGGGGACTATCTGTAAAATCAAGTTAAATTTCATTTTTATGTGTTGGAACTCTTATATGGGATAGTTGCAAAAGCTTCCCACATTGTTTTAATAAGTAGCTAGATTAGAAAATACTGCTTTCAATGTGGCGATATGTCTAAAATATGACTCTATTTTGCCTTTTCTAACCTGGTGTTTGTTGGCGTATACCCTATGATACGCAAAGGGTCACCCCAAGTGTACCACTTATTGTGCTAGTGATAGCACAGGACCATGAATAAAACCATGGGTTCCACAGTGGAGAAGTCTGGCTAGGAAACTCAGACCCCCACACACTCATTATACAATCTTGGAGAGATGACGTATTCTGTCTGCTTCTCAGTGCATTCATGTATTAAGGGGATAATGATGGCACCCACCTTTTAACTTGTTCTAAAGATTGAATTGAAGATTATATGTAAATGAGATACATAAAAAAACTTTAGAACAATTTAAATCGAACAACCCCAGCACATCATTTTTCTGCCTTGTTAAATGAAGTGTTTATTTTAGAGAGATGAAAGTGTTTCTATGGGTCTGTCTCTAATTCTGTTTTTCTATTGGAGTGGTGCATGGAAGTCACCTGACGTGTTCCCAGAAGTAGAGCTGGTGGGGCTCTGTCACCAGATAGGTTGGGGGCGATGCAGACAAGCAGGATGCAACATTAGATAAACTGGTCCAGTGCATGCTATTGAAATGTGCACTGATGGAGATTTGCTGCTTCTTTGTCCTTTTATCTGTGGTTTGTGCTCAGGAAAAAAACCTTTCAAACATATCTACAAGTGTCTTAGAAGACATGGAGATGCTATTTCCAACATGCTAATTCAGAACTTTGTCATCAGCTTTGTAGATTTGAATTTATATGGCAAAGCATGTTAACTCTATCTGTAAAGGTGCACTGATTTTTAGATGCCTTTCCAGTAGATTTCTCCCGTGGGATGGTTATTTTCTGAAGGGTACGGACCTCTTTTATCACTTTTGGGAGAGTAACAAAGAGTTGGAGAGCTTTCTCCAACATCCCTACTTACTCTCTGATGAGCAGGAAGACCAGAACTGTTAGTCTGGGAGAAAAAGGAATGCTCCAAATGCAGACCTTTTTCACCCACCTTTGTTCCTTAATTAGGTCTCACCCTCCAAATGCAAGTATCAGTATTACTTTTAATTTTCCCAGATAACTCACCTATTGGTTAATAACCTGGTTTTATACTTATTGCTAACAATCCTTCAGTTTCCTCATCATTAAAACATTACTATCTCCTAGTTTACATAGTGAAGTTTTCCATTGTAAAAACAATACATACTTATTATGGGAGATTTGAATCAGAGACTAAAAGAAGAAAAAGAAAAATTATTCTGACCTAGAAATAACATTCTTAATGCTAGGTATGTTTTCTTTCAGTGTTTTCCTCTGCTCAAATTTTTCCCTTTGGATTCCAGCACGAATTCCACACTGTATTACTCTGTCTTTAAAGAAAATAAAATTAAATACTTTGACATATTCTTTCCAAATTATTAATATAAAAATTGGCTTTTAATTTTCTAGTTTTTATAAGATGTCCTTTATTTACGTGCTGTCAACAGAAAATGATGCAGATGCCTTCTGAACCTAGCCGTTCCGAGTCTCTCCCCCACCACTAGAATGAGAAGTGCTTCTGATTCTGTTGCTTTGCCACCTTTAGTCCCCAAAGTGAAGATTCCATAAGTCTTAGAGGTCGACCAAGCATCTCAGTGGCAGACGTGTGAGTGTTAGTAATTGGAAAGTGGATCCAAGGAGAGAAATAAAACAAAACAAAAGTGTGGAGCTTCAACTCATTGGCCATAACTGGCCACAGGAAGTGAAATTTATCTGCTCAGTAAAGGAGTCAGAAATATTTAGAGAACAACACTAATGACCACCACAGATACAGTCAAAGTAGCTAGCTCATCTGCTGTCTTTGAAGCTACAAAAGGAAACATGTAGACTGGCTTCCTTTTTATAATGAGTATACTTTATAAAGATATAGAGACTCATAAATAAGACATCAAAACTAGAACATTAAAAGCCAGTTTTTATATTAATAATTTGAAAAGAATAAGTCAAAGTATTGAATTTTATTTTCTTCAAAGACAGAGTAATGCAGTGTGGAATTCGTGCTGGAATCTAAAGGGAAAAATTTAAGCAGAGGAAAACCCTGGAAGACAACATGTCCAGTATTAAGAATGTTATTTCCAGGTCCAAATAATTTCTTTCTTTCTTTTTTTAACTCTCTGCTTCAAATTTCTCATATTAAGTATGCATTGCTTCTATAATGGAAAACTTTGCTAAGTACAGTAGGAGACAGTAGTAATGTTTCAGAGAAGAGGAAACTGAAGGATTGTTAGCAAAGAGTAAAACCAGGCTATTAAGTAGTAGGCTAGTTATCTGGGCAAAGTCTTTTTCTTGGAGGTTTAAAAGTAATATTGACTCTTGCATTTGGAGGGTGAGACTTAATTAAGAGACAAAAGTGGTGGAAAGAACTCTGTGCTGGGCTTTTCGTTTTACTTGAGACAATGAGAGGAATACGCAGCTGTTTTCAAAGAGAAAATCTGTTTAAGTTTCAGCTTCTAGCATTTTGTAGGGGTTGGTTTTTTCATCTTTAAGTTTTTAATTTTTGAGGAGATCTAGAATGTTACTTAGGAACATCACAATGCACCTTCAGATTTGATTGACTCTTAAACCAAGCCATCGATGGTATAAGTTTTATTTTTTTAAATAAAAGAAGATGATTTATTTAAAGGTTGGGGAAGGGAAGACAGAGAGAAAAAAGGCAGACAGCTCCTCTGGATGAGTAGAGAATCTTTGAAAGAGGGAACACCTGGATGGTAGAGTTTTGTTTTTTTTGTTTTTTTTTTTTTTTACAAAGTACACTTTTAAAAATAATTTTAAGAAGTAATTCAATGTAATAGTGACAGCGAGCAGGTCAACAGCCAGGAGGCATGGAAAGATTACTGAGAGCTGTGAGGAGACTTTAGGGTGATGAACAGGTTGATTGAATTCTTGATTGAGCTAATGATTTCATAACATACATGTTGTAAATTACCAAGCTGCATAATTTAAATATGTGCAATCACACCTGAATGAAACTATATAATTTAGAGTAGCAGGTGAATAGTATAACTCACAGGGCTTTCTTTACATTAAGCCACCAAACTTCAAAGTCAAGAATGGATCCCTAACATGTCATATTTTTCTCAACATGGAGGTTGGAGTGTGAAATTTTCAGATGAACTCAAGTAGAGGGAATAAGAATGGAGCAGGAGTTAGCACTCGTAGGAAGCAAGGAAATAAAATTAGCAACTGGAAGCTGCTCAGTAGATCTTCCTGTTCCTGGAGGTTACAAGTGTGGCTGAGATCTTAGCTTCCTAGACAGAATCCCCACTAGTGACACTAGTCACCATGATTATAAATTACCAACATTATGTACGATGGTTACACAGAGGGTTTTGTCAATGAGATGAAATTGATGTCTCTTCAGGTATGATTTGAATATAGCTAAACCACAGTTAACATAAATTCACACTGCTTTGGAGATTCTGAAAACTGTCAAATTTGTGACTCTGTAGATAACAAGTAATAAATGACAATAAGTGACATTTAAAATTCCCAGGTAAATGCCAACATGTAGGCGGCAACATATCTTCTACGGAAACAAGCCGAGTCATTGTCTTAAGATTTGGAAATACCATGCTTGTTAAATAATGTCATTTTTCTTGAATTTTTCAATACATTGAACTTTTGGATCCTAACTTAACTTTTTAAAATTCAGGCTAATAACCATGATGATATTAAGCCTCTAGTAATAACTAAGTCTATTTCTATAAGAGGAAATAAGAGCTGAGGTAAAAGTATTCTTTTGATCCATCAGTTCAGCTGTGGCTATTATGTTCTACAAAGACAGAAATATATGAGTCACTTTGATCTCCCCATCATTTATAAAGGCCACAGCTGATTGGATTAAGTCACACATGTTCTCAAAACTGAGGTATCATTGAATATATAGAAGTAACAAATGAAACACTTTCAAATTCTAAAATTTTACATGTATAGTGAAGGATGATCCAACTATAAAAAGTAGTATTCATTAATAATGTGCAGGTTCAACTGCTAAGACTTTAAATAATAGTTGCAAAGTACATACAAATATGCTTTCATACAGAGAGCTCTTTGAAAACATCTTTGTGTAAATAAGCATACAGTTTTCAGCATATTTTTTGTCTAGGCTTTTCAAGTAGAACTCAGGAAAAATTACATTAAAGGCTTTGGAAGTTAGGTTCTCAGTGGTGGATGCCATTGTCAAATCACTTCACTTAGCATCTCGCTAAACAGTTCTAGCATTAGGGGGAATAACTAGAGATTATCAGGATTCTGAAGGTGAACAGGATTGCACATTAAGACGATGAATATCTAATCTGAAATCCAGAAAATTGCTCTTCTATGACAGAGTATATAGCAACAGTGTTTATTATAGACAGTTTTTCTTTTGTTCTTTTTTTTTTTTTTTTTTTTTTTTTTTTTTGTCTTTTTCAATTTTAACAGTACCAGGGATCGAACTCATGACTGCCTGCTTGCAAGGCAGGCACTTATGCCACTGAGCTAAATCCCCAGCCCCCAGACAGTTTTTCTTAAGAAGAGTTTGGGATGTGGGAAAGGCAATAAATCTTTTAATAATCAAAAGCTCAGTTCTCCAAAACAAAAATATGTTACTGAGAAAAAAGTATGGTTACTTGCTAAGCCATTCTTTCCCTGACATCCCTGGAATAAAGTGCGGCAGAGATGGTATGCTGCCCTTGCCAGGGTGCTCTTAGATCCTGTGCCTGTGACTGAGTTCCAGGTCATGCGCAGTAATGGGCTTTGTAGGTGTGACGCTAAGAACCTTCCACAGGTGAAGCCCCTGTTCTTTTCCTCTCCAGATGTTTGGAATGGAGATAATCCTTAGCATCCATTTAGGGGATGAATATCAGTGAACAGATAGACACAAATGGAACACAGCTGACTGACTGAATTGGTCTTTAAAGAAGAACCTACTTATTAGGACCATCTTGGATTTCACACGCATGAAAAGTATACTTTGTGAGTTCAGCCACTGTGATACTGCATTTATTTTCTTTAGCTAGCATCATCACATTGATATAATCGCTAAAATTTTTTAAAAATCACATTTTATATCAAAGGCAGCATATTTAGAACAGGATCAAGGTACTGAGAGAGACTACAAGCAAAGAAGAGGTTATGACTTTTCAAAAAAGTATTAGGATTCTCCAGAGAGACAGGGCCAGTATACATAGGTAGAAGATAGATAGATAGATAGATAGATAGATAGATAGATAGATAGATAGATAGATGATAGACAGACAGATAAGTTGAGGAAGGATTCATTACGGAAATTGGCATACATGTAGGCCAATAAGTTCCTGTTGCTCTCTCCGGGCCTTCAGTGTATTGGGTACCTGCCTGCATTGGGAGAGCAGCTCTGCTTTACTCAGTCCTCAAAATCAAATGCTCACCTCTATCGGAAATATCTGCACAGACATACCCAGAACCTTTTACTTGCTACCTGGTTATCTCTTAACCCTTCAAGTTTCCACATGCAATTGCTGTTACACAAAAACATACAGTAGTCACTCCTAATCCTCAATTTCATTTCCCATAATTTCAGTTACCTATAATCAACCATGTTAAATAAAAATTCCTGAAATAAATAATTCAAAAATTTTAAATAACTTCCATTATATAGCACATTATAATCAATATTGCATTTTATAATTATTTTCTATTGGGTAATGCTTACTGTGATAATTTTATATGTTAAACAATGTCAGAATTACCTATGCTTAGAAAAATGTGGACTCTAAGAGGTTTGGTACCACTGGAGTCATAGCTGTCTACAGGGGCCTTGAATGTGTCAGTCACAGATAAGGGACTATTCCTCTGTTAGGTTTCTACTACCTCAGGACCTGGCACACATGACCCTGGCTACTCAGTCTCCTCGTGTGCTAAACTGAAAACAATCTGTCTGTATTTTGAAATGCCATACAGTTTAAGTATATCTTTCTCATGCATTTATTACCTCTTAACATACTATAATTAGGACACATTTTATTTCTCCTCTAGACACTGTACTCTAAAAGTTTATAGGCTATTATTTCATATCCTGACATACCTTGTGTTTTATTGAATATTTAAAAGTTTAATTGTTTACCAATGTTTGTTATATCAACCAATATTTATTTATATAGACTATGGATCATGGATCATCTATGTGCGCATATAAATTGCTTAAAATTTTCCCTATTTGGGACCACAGTTTTACCTCAGCAGCATAAGCATTTGCCTGACAAGTGCAAGTGAATTCCATCCCCAGTACCAAAAGAAAAAAAATTTCCCTATTTGTGTTTAACATGTAAGTAGGTTCCAAAGAAGAATATTTTCTATGCCTCCATCACTTCATCAAACCTTCTTATCCAGGGGCTAAGCAAAATGGCTATTTTTATAGCAAACAGATTTTTATGGTTTAGGGTGAAAATTGGTATGTATTTTTTAAACTACTAGCTTTGTAGATTGTTCACTTTCTGGGAAAGAGTATAGGAAACTACGTTTGTTTATTTTTGTGGTGCATACATATCACATGAATAACTAGAATACAATAAAAAACTCATTCAAATGTAAATATTTACAACTTAGCTGTTACAAAAAGATTTGATTTAGTTCTAATGTTGTATCATAAAATGCAACTCATCATTTATTTCCATACTTTTGTATTTTTCATAAATAGCTTGAAGTTTTGTACTGTTAGATGTTAAGTTTCCTTTTTATTTATTTTCACTAATAATCCCCCCTACATTTCCCAAATTACTGCTTAACTGAAGATGTAACAGCTGCTTATGTTTGATTTCAATACATCATTTTATAGTTCTTTTTAAAAAAACAATCGTACTTTCTATTTAATTTCTCCATGAATGTAAAAATCCAAAACTAAAATCTATTAAAGGTAAATGATTAAAATACTACTATTAAAAATTAGGATGATCAAGCTGTTTAATAGGTAAATGTTAGAATGAATCACATACTATTTTATAGCGTAAAATAACATCTGCAAAGAATATGTAATTTAGCAATGAATTTTCATGCTATATCTCATAGTCACATTACACAAGAAAGGTTTAGAAATACTATCATAACCCCAAAGAATACTGTACTTTTGCTTCAGACGATGGGCATGTTTTCACATTTTATGCTGTACGGAGACACTGTCATTGTCATTACATAGGAGCCAGCGGGAGCAGCAGGGCACACTCTCATGTCAGCCTGCTCTTCCTTCTGATTATAGGAACTGCAAGAGGGAAGATTTAACATTCTCACTGCAAAGGAAGCCTGTGAGGTGATGGATATGTGAATTGGCCTGATTTAGTCATTGTTGAATATGCTCACGCTTCATGAACACATTTTGTCTCATAAGTATATATAATTATCTGCCATTCAAAATGAATTTTATAATCTAACAAAATACACAAGCTGACCAGACAGATGAGCCGCAGTCCTGTCAAACAGGTGCTGAATCTGATTTAAGTGAAGTCTCCAACAGTCAACCTTATCCCTGATCTAGGGGCACAGCTGTGGCACCCAGGAAGCCTTGAAAGGTCTGTGCCTGCAAGGCTCAGGCAGGTCTCCGGGAGAGGGCGGGGGATCCAGAGTCCACAGGTGTCTATTCCGAAGTTCCCACAGCATCCCGGCGACATGCACAAGGAGGTCCAGCTGGGGATGCTGCATGCAGGCTGCGTGGAACCTGCTCTGCAGAGCCTGCCCCCAGGAGGAGCTGCTCTGCATTGAGAGGGCCTGGCCCAGTCCGCTGACCTGGGCCGGGAAATGCCCACCAGAGTCCTCTCCCCGCACCCCCCACCCTGCACCCCTGTCCCACCTCGGGGCTCCTTAGGGGCGCCGTGAGTGTCGCGGGCTGCGGGGACTCCTCAACTGTGACCTGAGCTGAGACCGCAGCACCCCTGACCTTGTGCAAGGCTCCCGACCCAGAACCCAGATCCAGAACGAGAAGGTCCCCAGAGTGTGCCACACTCACCCACAGGGTTTGACCTGGTCAGAGGAGGACGGCTCTCTCAGGCTGCCGAGTCTAGGGGACCTGGGCTTGGGAAAACTGTCTCACATGTTTATAGGATGCTGGCCTGTTAGCCTGACTGCGAGTCTGTATATGCACCCTTGTTAACCTCATAAGGATTTCTTATGAAATAAATCTGATGCGGTGAAAAAGGAGGATGGACGGAGCGGGAAAGGGGACTTGAGATGTTTCATGTACAGGTACTACTTCCTCACAGTGAAGTTAATCTCTGTGTGTTACAAACATGCACCAACACAAATTTTTAAAAATTTTAAAAACTTCATGTCCATACAATTGACAAATGAACCAATTCCTGGAAAGACACACAATTTCCCAAGATGTGGACAGGAAAAGAGGGATAATCTGAATAGACATATATAAAATAAACTGAACCACTAACTAATTCTGTTTCAAACAGAAAGCACCAAGTTTATATGCTGTTATTAATGAATGTTACTAAACATTTAAGGAAGATGTATCAGTTCTCTACAATATCTTCCGGAACAGAGAATGAGATGGCTCACTACTCATGCATTACGTGAAGCCAGCATTACCGTACTATCTAAGTCCAAATATTACAAGTAAATAAAACTCCAGATATGTTACTCATGAGCATGCAAAAAAATTTCAGCAAAATGTTTGTAAATCAAATCCAAAAATGTATAAAAAGAATTATATACCATGATGAAATTGCATTTGTCTCAGGTATGGAAGGATTTTCAGCAATTGAAAATCAATCATAGTGATGCATAAAATTAGTGTATCATCAATGTAAAAATAAAATGCATCAATATATGTATATTAATATATTACTAAAATAAATAAAAATATTTGACAGAATCCAACACATAGCCATAATCAAAAGTTTCAGAAAACTAGGAATTAAAGAGAGCTTTTCATGGTTTAGATGTCAAATGTCCCCCTCAAATTCTCAGGTATGTGGGAGGTGATTAAGTCATGGGGTTGCTATGGCTGACTTACTGTTAGTAGGCGGGACATTGGCAGTGGGACCTGAAGGGTACAGTGCTGTCCGCAGGGCCCCCTCTCTGTCTTTCTGCTTCCTAGCTGCCTCCAGAGGGGTAGCTGTCTTCTGCTATTTCTTTCCCTCACCCCTTGTCTGCCTTGGAGCCAGCTTGAATGGGAACCGTGAGCCAAAATAAACCCCCTTTCTTTAAGTTTTGGATGTTGGATATTTTGTCCCAGTGATGGAAAGTGGTTAAGACACTCAATAAAGAATATCTCTGAAATCTTTAGCTAACACCGTGCTTAACAGTGAGAAACTAGAAACTTTCTTGCTAAGATCAGGAACACAGCAAGGAAGTTCCTCTCCTCTCGCCACTCCTTTCCTACATTTTATGAAAACTCTACCTTATTCAATAAGGCAAGAAAGTATAAGTTGGACAATTTGCAAAGGAAAAAAGTAACATTTCTTTGCTCACCAAGAATATCATTGTTTCTGTGAAAATTCCACAGGAATCAACAAAAACATCCCTAAAAAAATCCTGTAACATTATAACAGAGTTGAAAACCCAGTTAAGATACAAAAGTGTGTCACTTACTTGTAAATCAGCAGCTGACAACTGGAATTTGCCGTTAAAATACATCAAGCATTTATATTATTACTCTCAAAATAAAATATACATGAATAAATCTAAAATAAGTGTGCAAAGTCTATATGAGGAAAACCAGTAAACCTTGATAAAACAAATTAGAGAAACAAAAAATGGATAGATATTTTATGTTCATGAGTAGGAACACTCAGTATTATTGAAATATTAGTTATCTCAATTTATATATAGATTTAACAGAATCTCCATAAAAATTTCAGCTATTTTTTGAATATTAGAAAATTGCTTTTACATGGAGAGGCAAAGACCCAGCATAGCCAACACAATACTGCAGGAGATGGATGAAATCAGAGGAATGATAGGACCTGATTTCAGGATCTACCCTAATTATAATAATTAAGAAAGAATGTGTATTGGTAAAAGAATAGATAAATAAAACAATTGAGCAGGATAGTATGCCAAGAAACAGACTCAGCAATGTATCATTGATAAAGAAACAAAGGAAACACAATGAAGAAAATACACACAGACTCTTCAGTAAATTATGCTGCAAGACTTTGGCATCCACAAACAGGAACACAATTTTAATAATTTATAAACTGAATAAGTTTTAAGAAGGTGTTGGAATCACGTGCTCATCAACAGATCTAGACACAGACATTATGTCTACAAAAACTAATTAAAAAGTCATAGAACTACATGTGAAATTCAAAACTATTAAAAAACCTAGAAGATAGAAAGAAATCTAAATGACTCTGTCAATACAACTCCATAAGCAATACTCATGGAAGAAATACTACAGAAGCTACAATTCATTAACATTAACATCTTCTAGTCTATGAATGATACTGGGAAAAAGAAGACAAACCACAGACTGAAAGAAAACATCTTTGATAATATATCTGAGGATTCTTATCTAAAATATACAAAAGGTCTCAAAATTGAATCATAATGAACAATCTAACTTAAAAATTAACAAGAGATTGGAAGAAGAGTTTTTAAAATGGACCAAAATAGCTCATCAAATATATGAGAAAAAAAAACATCTGTCATTAGGGGATTGCAAATTGAATCAAGAATACGCCACTGCACATCTAATGCAATGGCTTAACTCCAGTGTTGTAGTTACTTTCCTCGTTGCTGAGACAATATCTAACACCCAAAGTTAAAGGAGGAAAAGGTTATTTAGCTCACAGTTTCTGGAGGTTTCAGTCCATAATCAACTGGCTTCAAGGCAAGGCGGCATGGCAGAGGAGCAGAGTTTAAGAAGGCAGAAGACCGCAAAAGCAGGAAGAGTGAAAGGGTGGAGCAAGCCTCTTTTCCGCCCTTCTACTATAAGCGAGCTACTCACCTTAGGGTGGGAGCAACACTGACATCCTCAATCTCAGCACTAGACAATCTAGATTGAGTCGCCTTGGAAAAACCTACTCTCCATGGTAGAATTGAGGCTTGGGGGGGGCATCCAAACACAAAGCACAACAGTAAGTGAAATTATTTTGTTTCATCCTGTTGGGAACATGCCCCCAGATTCAACTGATCAGTGCAGATGATAAAGCACTCAGACACCACGAAACCTAGACAAGTTTTTGTCTGACTTTTGTAGAAGGGCTTGAGCACTCTCTTCCCTCTACCACGAGGTAGCAGGAGCACAGATTTTTTTATCCCTAACATGTGAGAAGCAACTGGCCTTTCTCCCCTTGGCTGTGTGGAAGGTTCACAATGTACCTCAATTGACTAGATTAAGTGCCATGAAGGGGGGAACCCAAAGGTTTGCTGGGAAGGGTTGATAAGAAGGAAGAACAGGGGTGGGGAGTGGAAAGTCCCAGGCTGTTGATAGATTAACTTTGGCAGAGAAGCAGGTTCTGGGAATCTAACTTGAACAAACATTTTCCATACCTTCGAGTGCTTAAAGAGAAGAAAAGTGGTCTTGGGGGTAGCCCAGAGTGGGTCAGGGCTCAAGACAGAGACACTCTCTTATGTTTGATGGAAAAGATAGGCTGGAATTTCTCACAATTAACAAGTAGATTTGAGATAATTGTGATAATCTTTTTCCAATCCACTTTTTTGAGGACTAACATGTACAATAAAAAATTTGATGGATTATGTCAATTATCTATTAATGTACCTCCACCATGATTGAGAAATGGAAATTTCCATGATATTGAGCATTTTCTTGTGCCTTCACGGGACGTCTTGCCCTTCACTTGAGAAGCAACCACTGATATACCTTTTGTCACCAAAGACAGGCTTGTGTATTACACACATGGACTCATATTGAATACATCATTTTGGTCTAGACTTTTCACTTAATGCAGTATTTTTGAATTTCATCTATATCTTGCGTACACAAACAAAATAATTCCCTACTTTTTATTGCTGAGTAGCTTTCCATTTTCTGTATGAGTACTTTGTTTCATTGCCTGATGATGGCTTTCGTTGTTTTCAATTTGGGGCTATTTTGTAAAGCTGCTAGAATCAAGACTGCAAAGATTTGGCATGCACACCAGCTTGTCTTGCTCTTGGGTCTCTAAGAATCTAAAGTGGAATTGCTGGGTACCTAGTAGATTTAAATTTAATTTTTAGAGAGGCTACCAAATCGTTTTTCACGATGGCTGGAACATCACCTATTTCACATTCCCACTGGCAGTGTATGAGAGATGTTGCCCCACTTACCAACACTGGGTTTTACAAATATTTATTGTTTTGATGATTCTGATGAATGTGCAGCAGTATCTCCTTGTAGTTTTAATTTGCAATTTCCAATGTAATCTAATTTTGAATGTTTTAATTTGAATTAATGTTAAAAAGTAGTTTGTATATGGTGATAGAATTGTAATTTTCAGAAAGCCTATTCTGTTGTCTTATTTGGACACCATGGAACTATTGGATACATCGTGCATGTTGGGAATCCCAGGGGTCCTTCCTTCCCCTCCCCAGCTCCCCACTTTTTACATTAGCCCGCCTGGGTGGCAGGCGGCTCTCCCCAGACCAGATGCAGGGCCTTCAACTCCTCTCCACTCCCCAGAGGCCCCTCTTCTCCTGGCTGCGAATACAGGTGCTCTGCTGGGGTGCACCTGGTGTGTCCCCGCATCCTGTGTGCCATCCCTGTCAGACAGGTAGACCTGCGTGGTCAGACTCTGCTCCTCAAACTCCAGGGAGACCTTGGTGCACAGTCTCCAGATGATAAGGCCACTGTCTGCAGGCCTCTCCTCATTGCTCTTGGGCGGCTCTGCAGAGCTCTTCCCTGTGAGTGAGGTGAGCGTGCTCAGAGGCCACAGCCCAGACTCGGGGCACCCGGGCACTCTCTACCTGATGCTCATCACATGCAGTTTACAGTGGTCCAAAAGGATTTTTCATAGGCTCCGTCTGCTGAAGGATTTGAGACTACAAATATGATTGGAGTTCGTTATAAATGTATTCTGTATCTGAATAGGGGTAGAAGGGTAGACTAGATGGACCGGGAACAATGAACCTGGTGGAAAATTGCATGTTTCAATGTACAGAAATGTTGCTAGTGTTCATATTACAATGGCTGAGATTAGAATACAAGGCGCCATGACTGGTAGGCTTTGAGCACTCTACGCTTACCTTTGTGATGTGTGATTGAAAAATCAAGCAGCTTTCCTTTTGATTTTCTTTTCCATCTGGTTTTTACATTTAACAACCCAAGAACTGTATCAGTTATCCCTCAAAATGGTCTCCTTTTTTATTGGATGCAACATCCCCCAACCCCAGCCTGGGGCCATCCGAGCGCTTTAGAGCTGTATTCCACACATCAAATGTTCCCTCAGCTCATATTAGAAGGGTAAAAGCTTTTTAGGTTTGAGGTCTCTGAGTTAAAATAAGACCTCCAAAAAGTTATTTTCCACAGAGTTTCTAGCAATATTAATGGTTCAGACCTCACAATTGGTGAATTAGAACTTGTTTGTGGTCAGCTCAGTGAAACCTGTGTTTTACTAACAAAATCGGAGTTTCATTTACTTTACAGAATAAGGGAATCATCACACATTAATCACAATTACTTGTTAAAGGGCTATGATCTATAGTTTAAAAAAAACAATAGAACCACTGTTCTAAGAAACATTTCATCTAAGAAAAACTGATTTTGTAATTCAAACCAGAAATTGCTCCAGATATTCTGCCTAGATGGGCTCATTTTGTGAGCCATTTTATCTGGGCAACTTGTTGACATTTTTCGTGTTTGTAACTTCATAGGCAGCGGTCATTTGTTACTCCGACATCACCCATCTGTACATTTGTCATTCTCCCGCTGATCTGGGCACCAGTTGGGCAATGGAAATTTAGGGCTTGCAGAGTAATACTGTTACGTGAAGGGTATCATTAGAGGAGAACACTGTACTTCAAAGCACATGCACATATGGTTTTGACTTGTATAAAGATGGCAGGTGGACATGAAGAAAAGGTTGATTTCAAATTTATTTCCATGATAGGAGGAACTTCTTAAAACTCCAAGGAAGATTAATTTTCAATTTGGAATTCCTAATAACTGAAACATGATCAGAATTTTACAACTTCCTGAAGTACATATTCTAGATGACCAAGCTATTTTCGTGGAAACCAATGGGACAATTTAATATAAGAGTCAGAATGATAGACTACTGACAAATGTTCGGTAAGAGAAAGCCAGCACATGTCAGCTGAAACCCATTTGAAAATATTTAACTAGAGGATTTATAACACAGGGGAGCTGAAAAATAAATTAACTTTAAATGCGATCCAAATAAAATCAAGCATAGTTTCAAAATTCAGTATTTATTTAGAAAGACCAATTTATTATATACCCTATTTATTTTAATGTTTCTCAGCATATGAGTGGTCCTGAATGCTAAAATTTCTTTAATGATGGTAGCAGTTGGACCTTTCTAAAAGCATTTTTCCTTCTGTGACAATGATACCTCTAGTCAAAGAAGAGGCAAAGGTTGGATAAACATAAATTAGAATTCAAATGTTAGCAATTATCCTACAGACTTTTGCACATATAGTATATTCATGTTCTTCAACAGTATTCACATTTATGAAAAATACAAGAAATCATCTAAATGTCCATTTTTAGAGGAGCTTAAATGAGTCCTGTTACAAAAGTACGGTGAATGCTATATGCCATTTCACATGGCGAATGCAGAGCCATATATCATAACATGGAAGAGCTTCCCAGATGTAATGACAAAATGGAAAAGCAGAGCTCAGAACAGGGTGGAGAATATGCCAGTACTTTTGCAAAAAGAATACATAATATAAATATTCTTCATATGGATAAGTTTAGAATTCAAACAACTGACTCAAAGTTTCAAAATTACATATTGCCTGTCCCTTGTCAATATTATGCATAAAAGAAGAAAGTGCTTTTCCTGTCCCTGGGGAGACTGTTTTATGCCTTCATGTCCTAAGTGGCTCGAAGGCACAAATGTCTGCTTTACACTCTTGCATAGAAATAATTTATTATCTTGTAAAAGCCCACAAAGGTCCTTTTTTGTTGTTTCTTTTGGGGGGATAAGGACTTCCTTTTCTTGGTTTTGGGGAGTCAGGACTTTCCTAGAGGAGGGGGACTGTCCCTCAGAGGCACCTCTTCACTCAGAGAGGGTCTGGATGCAGGAAAACGGTAGCACAGAGCTTGTGCGGAGGGGAGCTGGGACTGGGACTTTCACAGTTTCTAACTTTGTGACAGGCAAGAGTCGTGTACTTCATAGATTTTTGTTCTGGTAGTTTTTAATATGAATCTAGAGCAGCTGATACTCTGGCATAGTGAGTTCTTGAGAAAGTTTTTAGGATAATTTTGGAATGTCAGATGAAGACTGGAACGGAAAGGCAGAGGCATCTTCTGTAAGTAAGACTAAAGGTTACTTTTTGGGAGAGTGGGCAGGAAATGAAGAGGAAATATTTCCCAGCAGGGATTATCATCATGGTAAAGAATCCCAGACATGGTAGTAGGTTGGTTCCTGCACCCCAGACCTAAACTGTTTGTCTCCTAGCTCGTGTATAGCAGCAGCAGAAACCAAGTAGGATCTTTCTTTCCCCAGCGGAACCAGCTTTGGGAGGAAGGGGCCAAAGCATAGGCAGAATTTGGGGGTCGTATTCTGTAGCACACTACTTAGGTCCAACGTCTCCCACCCTTACACCTGTGTTCCCAGTTGTGGGGTGCACTAGTAGGGCCTGAGGAAGAGCTGTAGCATCAGCAGGTAAACTCCATTGGTAAGGGAGATAGGGAGGAGAGAGAGAAGAGAAATAAAAGACAACATACTTGGCTGAGCTGAGATGGCCCATCATGCGCTAAGGGAAAGCTGGAGTACTGGAGAAATCCCTCATATAACTCAGTTCAGTTCCAAAGGTCTAAGAACCGGCTGAGGAAATGATAAATACCAGGACAGCAGAAGATAAGGTGGGATATTTCAGCCCAACCAGTAAGGAAGAATAAAAGGGATAAACTCATCCTTCCCCTGACTTTTGTCCTATTTGTACCCTCAGTAGACTGAGTGATGCCCAGCCTTGCCAGGGAAAGAAATCTGGCTGTATGAGTCTACTGATTCAAGTCCAAACTTCATCCACCATGATGCTCATAGAAACATCTAGAAGTGATACTGAATCTGGCTATTTTGGGGTCTTCTCAGACTGACACTTCCAATAAATCATTACACAGAGAAAGTAGAATAACTCAAAACTAACATGTCATTGAAGCCCATGTCCACAAAAATAGGTAGATCCTATGCAGTAACCTAAGCAGCAAATTGCTTGCTAAAATAGATTTAAATGAAATCATACTGTATTAACATAATATCCATCAGAATACAATTGAAATCATTCATCATACTGAGAACCAGTGAAGTCACAGTTTCGATGAATAAAAAACAGTGTGTAAATTGAATGAATACAAGACAAATAGTAAAATGGCTCACTTGTGGAAACCATGTGAAAGTGGTTTTAATGAAGTCATAGAAATGCTTCAATCAGCATTCTAGAAAGAAATGAAAAGGTATAATATATTCACAAGGATATCAAAGTTATATGTACTAAAAAGGACTTTGACAAAGAGGATTTCTCCAAACATTTTAAAAATAAGTACTCTTACGTAAATTCTTCTGGAGATTTTCTTTAAAAGAAGAATTAAACTCCTGTTCTTTTTGTAAGAGAAAGAAAAATTTTGATACAGAACAGTGACAAGTTCCTTATGAAAAAAAAGAAATTAGAGAGCAAGTGGTTTGATGAACACAGATGTGCAGTCTTCAGAAATCCACATTGGGGAGATTGTTTCCCTTCTGACACGTAAGGAAGTTAAATGCCATCACTCTTAGTCTAAGAACATGAAGTTTAACAAACTGTAAATCAGTCACTTTCCTTGTGCCTGACCCTTAACTGAAGTTGTATGGCAAGCCATCATCCAAAATCTAGTCAGACAGCTAACTAGAGAGGTGGAGGAACAAAAGTCTACTTATCTGGAGCCAAAGCTGCTTAAACCACATGGACAGGGGCTCCTGGATGGTAATTTTGAGAGTTACTGTTGGGCCAGTAGGAGATAAGACACTCCGTAGGACCATTGCTTCCGCTGTGACTCATGAACTTCTCTCCAAGAACCCTTCCAGGTTCTCACAGTGGGGGTTCAAGGAAGAGCCCCTTATTAATCCCATCAGGGTAGAGTATGAGAGGGAGAGGAAGACACTCGAGAAATACACCACAGACTATTTCATTACAAAAGTGACAGGGCAGTATGCCGTCCAGAAACCTCGCTGTAGAAAGTGAAATCCTCTCCATTCCAGCCTCCTTCGATCTAAGGGTGGCCAAAGGTAGGATCAAAAAAGGAAAGGGTCTCTCTGTTGGGAGCACTGCAGCCAAGGCAGGTGACAGGTGGTAAAAAGTTATGCTATCTTCAAAGGATCGGAAGCTGAGGAGAGGAGAATCAATTGGAAGGTTAAAAACTACTCCCTTTCCTTTGAGCCTATCATCACATCACAAGGTGGAAATATAACAGTGTTTTGCAGCTAAAGTTCTTGAAGACACAGTCTATCTCAGAAGAGTCCTTAGTGTGCACAAAATCAAGAAGGATGAGAAGACCAGGACACTGAAACAATCTGATGAGCACAGAGCCAAGGTAGTGATCACTAAACACAGCACAACTCCTAATCAGACTAACAAATACCCTTTCACTAACGACCCGCTTGCCCAATACAACATACCTGACTTTTAAACAAATGTGCTGCAAAATATATCAGAAAATATTTTTAAAAGTCTAAAAGGAGAAAATAAGCACTAGGACCAATCTTGGATATGATCCAGGTATTAAATTTGTGATACATGGATTTAAAATAACCATAATCGATGTATTAAAGATTCTTCTAGAATGGTAGGCAACATGCAAGAGCAGATAAATAATATAAGCAGAACATGGAAACTAGAGAGAAAACATCAAGTGAAAAAAATTAAACAAAGCATTAAACAGAAATGACAAATGGATTTGGATGAGTGCATTAGAAAACTGAACACAGATGAATATACAGTCTGTGACTATGTGTAGATCAGAAGAAATCTTCCAAGTTAAAATGCAAAGAGCAAAAATAACACAGAAGGAACAGAACATCCACTAACTCTGGGATAATTTTAAAGGATGTAATTTATGAGGAATTGGATTATCAAAAAAAGAACAGAATGGAGCAGAATAACTGGAATAATAATGGTCAATAACTTTCTAAAATCCACTTTAAATATCTTCTCTAATCTAGAATTATGTATTCAGTGAAATTATCCAATAAAAATAAGGAGATGAAAAGACTTCCTGAAACAGACAAAAATCGGTGGAATGTAGTTCAGTATTGCAGGAAATGGCAAAAGATATTTTAACAACAATCACATGTGAAAAATTTGATCTACATAAAGAATGGAAGAGCACTGGAAAAAATAAATGAAAGTATAATAAAATGTTCACCATTTATTTAAAATGCAGCTATTTATTTATTGCAGTACATGAAATTAAACCCAGAGCATTGCACATGCTAGGCAAGTGCTCTACTACTGTAATGCATCCCCAACCCTGAAACTAGGTATTTAGAACCTTTAATAATAACAAAGGAATGGGTAATTATAAGATATGTTCAACTGAAATGAATTACAGCAGCATCTCAAGATATGGGAAAGAAAATTTGGGAAAACCCTAACATTCCTGCATTACACATGAAATAGTAAAAATATTTTTATCATGCTGCACTTAGATTATTTAAAACCAGAGGAAGAATGAAGAGGAGGATGAGGAAGAAAAGAGAAGAAACAAGTAAATACAGAGCAAATAGAGCAAATGGATTACAGCTATAAGGAGGTAGGTATTGATCCACGTATATCAATACTCATTTTAGATATTAGCAGTATAAATATACCAGTTAAAGAAGAGATTATTAGAGTGAAGAGAAAGGACCATCCAATTTCAGAAATCCAACTTGAATATAAAGGTTAAAACAAAAGTAAAAGTATTTTATGGATGAAAAATAACATACTTATTATCATTATCCAAAAAAAAAAAAAAACTAGAGAATTGCATAATTTAAGACAACACAGACTTCTGAACAAGGAAACTTATTGGTGATAAGGAGAGGCTTTATCTGGTACAAAGAATTCATTTCTCTAAGAAGTTAGACATGTCTAAGCCTATAGGCATGCAATGACAAAAATACTGCACACATGATGCAAAAACTTTATAGAATTTTAAGAAGAAATAAATCCATGATTTTAATTGGACACTCAGATATTGCTCTTTTTGGAACTTATAGTTTAAACAGAAAGAAACCAACAAAAAGATACCATGATCTTAACAAGCGTTATCATTTGCCTACAACTAATACTTGCATGGTACTCTATCAAAGAATACTCAATATTCTTGTTGAGTTATCATGAGACATTCGGTACCATAAAATACCTTTGTCAAAGTAAAATAATAAAACATAAAATACAATATGCATTTTCAAACCACAATGGAATTAAACTAAAAATCAATAATAAGATAATTGAAAAACCTATAGATAATGGGTAACTACACTGCATACTCTAAATAACACATAGGTCCAAAAAAGAAGCCTCAACATACATGGAAATTTATTTGGAACTAAATAAATATGAAAATACAACATCTTCAAAATTTATGGGACAGAGCACAAGAGAGTGATGCCATAGTTAGGCTATGACCTGAAAATACCCTATGCTGGAAATTTAACCCCCAGGGCAGGAGTTTTGAGAGGTAGGCATGATAAAAGACACTTAGGATATGAGTGTGCCACTCTCATGCATGGATTTGTGCTGATTATAAAAGGACTTCACTTTGCAAGTTTGCTTTCTTGTTCACCCTCTCTTTACCTTTGTGCCCTGGAAAGTTGTGCCAAGGAAATTGTTGCCACATGCCAATGCCTCAATCTTTGACTTCCAAGCCCCCAGCAATGTGAGCCAAGGCATTTCTGTTTATTATTTGGCAAATTCCATGAAACATTTAAGTCAATCCTATACCCAAGTCCTCATGTGCTCTCTCAGAAAACATAAGCAGAGTGAATACTTTCCAATTCAGTTCATGAGAGCAATAAATATATTACAAAAAAGAAACAGGTGATCATCTCCCATAAACATAAATACAAAAATCCTCAATCAAACATTACAAAATCAAGTTTGACAATCTATAAAAAGAACAATACAACATGACCAATTCCAATTTATTATAGGAATGAAAGATTGGTTTAATATCCAAGGGACAGGTAAAGTTAATTGTCAACTTGACTGGCCTGCCCACTGAGAAGTAAGCAGCTTTGCTGTCCCATTCCCCTCTGCATGATGTTTCTGCCTTGGAGCAAGCTAGCCATGGACTGAGTCCTTTGGAACTGTGAACTGAATAAACCATCTGGACATGTAAGCAGTGGCTGCTGGGAATTTGACTCCAGTCACAGGGAATCTGATTAATCTCCATAAGTCAATCAATGTAATTTATTATATTAACAAACCAGATAATAAAACCACATGATCATATTACTATGTGCAGAAAAAATATAATCAAAGTACCTAATTGTATTACAAATGGATAAAACTATGTCACTGAAGATGGTGGTCACAGACTCTTTAATTTTGAAAATATGTTTTTTAATTTTGCACTGTTTAATCAGCAAAGACTAAGGCAAAAGGATAAAACTGTAAAGTTGTTTCATACATAAGTGGAGATAAATAAATCTGAAACTGCTGTACTCATACATGGGAACTAAGTCAAAGAATGGGAGGTAGTGGGAATCAGCCCATTTTCTCACTGTTGAGAGTGGCAGGTTACAGACAAGCAAAAAGGGGGGCTGTAGTTTGGATCCTGAATGCCTCCAAAAGCCTAGTAATTAAAGATTTGGCACCTACGGTGCTACTGCTGGGAAATGGGGGCATCTTTTAGGGACTGGGTCTATTGAGATAGTTTAGGACACTGGGGCCATGATCCTGAAGGAAATTTTGGGATGACAGCTATTTCTCCTTTCTCTCTTTGCTTCCTGGTCATGAAATAAGGATTGTGCTCCACCATGCCCTGTGAGCATGGTTTGCTGCTCCAACAGCATCTAAAAGGATGGATCTGGCGTATGGATTGGAACTCTAAGCACGATCACCTTCTCTTTCTATCAGTTAACAATCTCAGGTATTTCATTTTAGGGATAGGTAGCAGAAAGCCTGGAGTATTCTATGTGATTGGATTTGGAGGTAGCAGCGTGATTTCATGTTTAACTTAATCTAGATAATGACAGATACCTACAAAAATATTTACAGATACATGCATTCAACCCTAAATAGAAAGACTGTACAGATACCTGCTTGAATATATGTATAAGTGAACATCAACATCCATAAATATATTTTCCTGTTCTGTCCTTGAAGTGACAGTACTCTACTGTCAATGCTCAAATCCAACATGCACATTTTATTTGCAATATCCTACTATAGCAAAAGGGACTAGGTCTCCTTGGGAAGATGGCTAAGTCTAGGGCTAAGAAGAGAATAAACAGGTTGAGCCTGGAAAACGTTCTGGAAAAAGCAGAAAATTCATAAAACAAGTAGCCGAAGGACTATATAAAATCCACACTGAGGTCAACTAAAAGAAGCCCCAGTAGCAAATTGTGAACATTTTGAACTTCAAAATAAATGTAGTACTGTATCTGATACTATTATGGTTTACACACTGTGTCAACTTGAGAAGTCTAGAAGCTTTACTAAGTGACCCAGCAAATCTACATCCTGGAGTGTAGAGAACAAGCAGTTATCATTCTAGGATACTGCTCATTGTGTCAGTTTGAGAAGGTGGGAACTTTGATTCAGCAGCGGGCCGGGGTTCCCAGTTTGTAACACCATCTGCCTGGACTTTGTCTCCTGGCTTCCAGCACAGACTGTTTGGCTTCTGCTTGGGACTCTGTAGCCTTCATCATAGACTTTTTAGCCCTTCATCGTAGATCTTCAGTGTTCTTTCATAGACCCATAGGCCTCCTGATATAGATTTGCACAGGACACTGCAGTGAGTGGGACCCTTCAGCCTCCAGCATGCAGACACCCTTCTTATACAATTGTATATCTTGTGATATATCTGTTTCTCTAGTAAACTCTGACTGATACAGATACAAAAAATAATTGAGTAAATAATTAAATGAGAGAATTTTTAAAAATCTATCCTGCAAGAAAATTTCAAATAATTAATAGGAATACCCTTCCTTCAAATAGACGGAGCTTAACTCTACCCTTTAAGTGTAAGGTACACATCATGCTTCTTTCAAAGGAAGCATTAGGAGATGGGGGCAGAAAGAGTAATGTCACAATAGGGGAATCTGATAAATCACAATCTTGCCAGATCATGGCAGCTCACATTGAATTTGATAACTCATACGGTTAGGAGAATAATGTACTTACATGAATACTGTCCTCTGGAGGACCAACCCTTTAATGTATGGTCCATGTAGGACATTCAAAATCTGAATTACAGCAGTGACTTGTAATAATTTCTATTTTGTCCATTTGTATTTTTCTTCCTCTTTTTAAAAATATATTTTATGCTAAAAAGCACTGACTTTGGACTGTGATTTATTATAAATTGAAAGAATGCACACAAATTGGAGAATAGAATTAAGTGATATGTATAGACCCTAATACATCAAGCCAGTTGGAACTTATTCTTGGAATGTAAAGATACTTTATTAGAAAATCAGTTGATATACCTCACAACATTTACAGAAAAAGGCAAAATTACACGATGACCTTAATAGATTTAAGTAGAACATTAACAGAATAGTGGAGCAGAAAATCCTTCTGTGTATGTATTTATCTCCCTATTGTGTTATGTGTACATTTGCATATATCTCTTAACATCAAAGAAGTGTTTATATAATGTGCTCAGTGATCAAATGTTTACACAGCATTGTTAAGTAAGATCCCAATTGTTTCATGATAATTCCATGAGCCACTCTAATCCTTTCTACTTCAATTGAACTATGATGTTGATTGTAAAAGTCCATCACCTAAGTTCTATTTTTCAGTTTGAACAGTGTTGAAGAGTATAAATATCGTAATATTTTTTGTTCTCTGGGATCCAGCAGATCCTCGAAACACCGACTGCCTGTTACTAAGAACAAAGCCTTCTTCCCAGCATGCTTGGTCTTTCTCCCCCAAAACCAATCAAACCAGCCAAGGGAACCAAGTCAAGTCAATACTGAATCAAATTAAATGCTACGAAATGAAATTCCAATATTGCAAGTAACATTCTTCTGAGGCTTCATTTATATTTTATTAACCGTTTTTAAATGTCATTTCTGTATTTTTGAATAGCAGAAGTCTCAAAAACCAATTTGAATATTTCATCTGGAAATGACTTTTTTTATTTCATCCATAGAAACCCATCGAAAACTATGTACAGGAGACTGAGGGAATAACAAAGTAGCTTGCTGGAGCCTTTTAGAGCCCAGCTCTAAACATCTATGTCAAATAACCTTTGTAACTTCATAGAAAAGAAAAACTCTTAAGTGATCTGCTTCCCAGCAAACTGTCTGAGACATTTTTTGAGTACTATGCACATAACTCCAATCCCTGTTGGGATTTATTTTTTTTTAAGTAGAAATAAGAAAGGTGGAATCGATGGATTAGGTAAAAGTTGAAACTGAACATTTAGAGCGTCTCAACAAGCACCAAATCAATTATATTGCTTTTTCTACTCTTCACTTAAAAACCATCTGGGGCTGTCATGTAGCCTCAGCCTGTCCTTAAGCACTGTCAAGAAAGAATTGTACAGATTGTCAAGAACACATGCCTTATGCAGCTTGTACAACGTTGGAATGAAGAATGCAGCTCGTTCAACAATGGGTAAAATTATACAGTGCTCAGGAAGTCCGTGGTTATGAACAGCTCCAGGATAATGTAAATGTTTATAAAGCACAGTCATCAGTTAAAGATTTCACACCTTCTCCCACAAAACACCTCATTTATTTTTAATTTTTTGAAATTTTTTTCATGTTACATTTTTAAGGCTTAAATATATTAGAAAATTTTAATCTCAGATTTCAAAACCTATGTTTCTACCTATGTTAACCTATGTTTGTAGATTCATGGAAGTGCAAAACCATTAAAAATTTCTCTTCTTTTTTATCATGTCATAAGGAATATGGAGAGCTATAGAAGGGATCCACAATGATTTTTAAGTTATAGAAGTGATATTTTGGACGTTAATAATTAACATAAGTAAATAACAGTTTAATCTAATTCATACATTCTGAGTGCTTACAGAGTTTCATTCACTTGCTTGATTACTATAAATGGGATTATTCAGAATAAAAATACAACCAGCTATTCTGACAATAGAAGAGCAAATATCCATACATTCTAATTTTATGGAAAGAACTATAAAATGTGCATGATACATTATCCTAGGTTAAATAAAATAGAACTTTAACTCAGTTTGTATTTTAGCATGTGATTCAAATATTAACGGAAACCTTGCTCATGTCTGTAATCACCTCGGATGCTTACCTAATCGGTTACATATTAATTCAACATCACTTGTTTCCTATTACTCATTTATGGAAATGCTTTTCAAAATTCTCAGGGTTTTGTTTTTGTTAAAAGTAATAAGAACTAAGGAGTAATAAAACCCAAAATGTGTAAATTTTGTTATAAAAAAGAGAGGGGAAAAAAAAGAGTTCTAAATGATACAACAGCAAGAGTGTTTAGGGGTGTTAAACAGCTGACCATATTAATGTTTTTGGTTGGATCATTGAACACAACTGTTTGCAGTCTCATTGTTTGAGTGTCCACTTTGTATGCTTTGATACTGTGATTTGAGCAACTATCTCTAAGATGATAATATGTAATCTATTAACCGGTGATTTCTTACTGTTTTTTTTTTTTTTTTTGTAGTTCTGTATTACTTGTACCCTTACACTGCTTTGTTTTGTTTTGTTTTTTCTCTTTTTCCTTTTAAATAAAATTTTAAAAAAATATTGCATTTTGATGGTCTAATATTTTTTCTAACACATTTTGGACCTTTTAAACCACTGAAAGGAAAAATTTCTGTGTGTTAAAATAATGTCTCCAAAGAAACTGAACATAACCTGACCTATTGCTGAAGATGCTTAACTTCCTTTCATTTTGTTCAAATTTTTTATGGAAAACCTAAATATTTCATTTGAGAGGAAAACAATTGTAGAAAACAACTTGGACTTACTGATTCACAAACTTGTCATTATTACTCAGAATGATAGAGCTAACTGTTCTGATGGGTATTTGTCGCTTGTAATGTATTCTACAGAGATTGGGTTTGGAAATTTGGGATGGGGTACCCCTAAGCACCTCTGCACTCCTGATAAGTGCTATGAGCTCACATGGTGCTGAGTAGGAGAAGCAGCTTCAGGGCATAGATAAGTAAGCAGATAAGTATGTCTATAATGACCCCAGATCTGAAGAGCCAGTAATGATTTTGATTTGTTTCACATTTAGAGCCAGTCTATGACTTATTTACCTCTGTATTCATATTTACCCAGTTTAAAAAACGCCATAAATAGCTGTTCTGTATTGTCTCTCTGGTGTTTTCTTCAGAGATCGTGGCTGACAGTGGATATGAAGTTAGAGTCTTTCCCTGTTCTATGGAGAATTGGGTACTCAGCGACTGTAATGCTTTAAATTCAGATTAACAGACCTGAAACCTGTAATCATAGAGAGAGACATCATAAGAGACAGCTCATTTCTTTATTCTTTCTCTCATTGTCAATATGTATTTGAAATCAGTTTGAAATATAGCTCTTTCTATTATTTTGTAGTTTATTTTTCAATTTGCTTACAATGACCAGTGACTTCGTTTTTGAAGCCAAACAGCATTATTACCTATTGATCATTAAATCGTTCAGACACAAGCAATGCACAGAATGAAAATTATTGCATTAAAAATAATCTGGTTATAAGTGAGAGACCAGTAAATAAAATATATCTAAAGGTCAAGAAGAAAACATTAGCGATATTAACTTTAACCTGAAGCACTGGGTACCCTTCATAAGTCCTGGGTTTCTCTATGACCCCTGAGAGTCCAGGCCCTTCACAAGCTGCAAAACGGGCAGTGTTAGTGCTGCAGATTGGAAAAAGAGCTTGGGGTCAGAGGTCGACACAGTGAGGGGTTTGCTCTTTAAGAGGTTATCTGTGGATCTGCAAAGCCAAAGTGTAATTGGGTTTTGTGATGTGATTTTAGTGTGTAATTGTATATGATCTTAGATAGTTTCAAAGACAAGGTTGGAAGGTTTTTCTAGCCTGTTTGTGATAGCAATTTTAGGGATTGTGTGAAATCTTGGGTAGACAATTCAAAATGGTCAAAAATAGCCATCAGAAGAGATAAAGTAAATCCTTTAGGTACTTTAGTTCTAATTTCAGCATATTGATTCTAAAGTTGTGTATTCCCCCTTTTTTAGGACATTACATTGGTTAAAATAAAGATACTTTGCAAGGCTAGTATTAGGGTTGCCAATTTTGTATCATCATCGTGACTCTAGTGTTTCAGAATTTGAATTGTATTTGAGGATTACTGAATGATTATAAAGAAAGAAAATGTTACAGCATCACAATTGGTTGTTAAGAGTTGCTTTATTGCTGTTAATTTTGTTAATTTTCTGACTCCTGAACATTCTAAACTATGAGAAATAAACATTTCCTTATTGTTTTAGTTGTTTAGGGTTGTCTTGATTAAGCTGTCACTGCTGTCAGATGTCCTTATAAGCCTGGTTGGATCTATTTCATGTTAGGAAAAAGCTCAGATAAATCCAGGAAAGCTTAATGTTTATCCAATGTGAAAATAATTACTCAAAAGTGTTATTCTTAATCCAGATAATTAGAGTGAGGAAGGAAAGATCAGTGTCATTGTGAATTATGCCCCGGCAATTGACTCTTGGTCCTTGTAAGTTTCAGGTGAAGATGTGAATGGATAAAGGTTAGATTAAACATAATCCAAAGTAGCTGCAACCTTAATCTGTTATGATACAAGGATGATCACTTAAAAAGAGCTGGATTGTGGGATTGTTTCTGGTTGGATAAGATGCCGCTCGACTGGGACTAGTCTTAAAACATGCTTAGCACCATGTCACTGCAGCTGTGAGCACTTGTGCACGACTGTAGCCTGCCACAGCGAGCAGGGGCTCCTGGGTGCAAGCTACACACTGGAGCATAGTACTTCCGCCGTGTCTGGGCTTCACGTTGATATGCCTTCCAACGGTCTGCAGGAAGCAACACTTCCTGTGACCTCGTGGCTTCTCTTTGGGGTTGTAATAAGCATGGATTTAGAATCTGTTAAAACTCTGTCAGACATAAAGTTATTAACTTAAGCAATTAGAAGGCATATTTGTGATTGAGCTTTCCTGGCTCTGATTGAACATGGAAACTGTATTTTATGTTGGATTCTTTAAGTAATACATCATATTTGCAGAATTAATTATCTGTCAAATATTTTGAAAATAAAATTATATCTTTCAATATATTTATGTGGAATTAAAAAGGGTTTGGAGGGTAGTAGAAAGAATGAGATCCAAAAGTGGCAGGATATAAAATCCAGCCTTTTTTTTTAAATTAAAAGAATTATTGGGAGTCTCATCTATTTCTCCCAATAATAAGCCTCAGGAATTTAACATACCTAATTTCTGAATCATAGAATTGATTCACTTTGAGTATAGAAAATGGAATAAAAATGTTAGAAACTATTATTGAGATCTCATTGTCTAAACATACATTGCTAACTTATGGCAAATAAATTTTCATTAGTTTGGATATTCAATCATTTCATATTATTTCTCTGCCCAGTAAAATTATATGGTACCACATTTATTGATGTTAAACAGTTTAGAAAATAACTAGTACAATGTAAAAAACTGCTAATATTATTACTCTTGAACATGTATTTAGCTTTACTTGGCATAATCAAAGTTTTAGAAAATTAGATTTAAATACTTTAATAAAGTATATTCTAATGAGTGTCACTGAAATATATCAATATATTTTTAAGCCTTATCAAAATCTAACTGTACAGTATCCAGTGCTTGCTATTCTTGCTACATAGCATAATATGCTATAAATATAACAAATACATTTTCAGTTACATTGATGGCTTCCATATGTATTTGTAAAAAAAGTTATTTTTCAAAGATCACACCCATTTGTTAACACTGATCACCCGTATTTAGCACTTGCTACATATTTTTACTGTTATTATTTACTGTTATTAACTTTGTGGCTGATGTGATCTGCTACACGCAGACAGTGGCGCATGAGTTATTAAGAGAGCAGTGAATAACATCTTTGCTTGTATGAAGCTTATATTCTTATGGGCTGAGAGAAAACATGATAAAAAGTAAATGTGCGCTGTGTTACAGAATGACAAATGCACGGAAGGTAATGTGTGCTTGGGGTTTGAGAAGAGGGTCTGGTGGGTTACTCTTTAAGGTAAGAATTCCAGGTAGGGCCTTAGAGAAAAAGTAGCATTTGAAAAAAGACCCGGAAGGTACCAGAGCATAGGACTTGTGGTGCTCTTGGCTAACACTGTCCTGGCTTCTGTATACTTACCTTTGGTAAAAGGAACAAATTCTCAGGTGAATTGTTCGTTAGATATTAAAATATTGTTATCATTTCAAGACCTATTAATGAGTCTTGTAAACCACTAGCTTTTTTCTCTTTGAAAAAATGTTCAAATTAAACAACCTTCAATATATTGTAAATCTAAAATATTTGCAATTATATCATGCTTTTGATTTTTGAGGAATGCATCTCTGTATCAGCCAGGTAATGACGGAAGCCTATAGGTCTGCATAGTCAAGAACATACCTTTACTCTTGTAAGGAAGAATGAGAGCTAATTGGGAAACTACCTGTGGGTGCTGTGTCACTGTGACTGCTACAGGCCTGTGGAATTGTGTCATCCTCACATCGTCTGTCACATGGATGAGTGTCTCCAGCTAGACCTGGGCCTGCGAGTGGGGAGAAATAATAAGTGTGACAGGCAGTGTGTGTAGATGTTTCAGCCACCGACTGGGGGCAGAAACTCATTCTCCGCCTTTTCAAAGCATCATTTCATTGCAAATATCCCAAGAGAATCTGTATCTTAAATTTGTGTCATTTATTTTGAATTCAATGTAGATTTATTTCCAGATACTCACTGGAGGAAAGAATTTCCTGAAGGAGCTAAAGGAATGCACTTCAAAGCGAGTAGCTCTCTAGAAAGAGAATAAAAGCCGAGAGACAGGGAAGCTGAATGACTGAGGCACATCTGCCCAGGTGCGTCACCACCTGTGGGTCTCACAGCCCTGCCGGGGGAAGTCGCGTAGCAGGTGGAGAGGGACAATGTGGGCAGGAATCACAGATCCATGGCATGGCAGCAATCAGCCAAATGTGCTGGCCCTTGGCAAATGCGTCTGATGCCATGGTCCCCTTCCCGTGCCTGGGAGAGAGCAGAGGAATTATGAGTCCACCAAATCATCAAACACTGCAATAGTGTGATTCCTAATGTTTGAAAAATTATTATTTGCTCACATGAAACAGTCCTCTCTCTCCTGCAGGAGAAAGGTCACCACTGATCCTGATGAATGGCAAAGAACAGACCTGCCGAGAGGGTACTTGCCTAATAGATGTCCTCACAACTTTATAAAGACCAGGAGAGGTGCCGTATGCTCACTTGATACAATACACAAAACAAATGGAAATTATTAGAAAATTAGGAATAGGAACAACCAAAGGATATAAAGCTGGTATCTATTTAAAAATACCATCCTACGTTGACTTTTGTATCAGATATGCTTATGAAACTCATTTCATTTAAAAGAGATCTGCTGTGGCTAATCCTTTAAATTATGAAATGAGGGACAAATGTGGTCATTAATACAATTAATCCCTTAATTTCTTCTGAAAGTTCTTGCCAAGAAAATAAGACAAACACAGACATAAAATTTGCAACTATCACATAGCATACAAATCCATCATTATTAGCAGATTATATGATTGTTTTCCTAGAACACCCAGGAGGCTCTGCTGATAAACTATTAGGACTAATGAAGGGAGTCGTCAAGTGCTAGGATGTAAAATAAATATGAACTATTAATTAATCAGAGCTTTGTTACATGCTAAGTAAAGAAATGATGCTTCTATGAAAATGAAAAATGAAAAAAGATTAAATTCAACTCTAGTTTAAAAATTAATTCTTATTAAAATACCATAAGAATAATAAAAAGGGCAATTAATAAAATGGCATTTAGTAAGTAATGTGTATATGACAGGGAAAGAAGTAGAATTCTTAACTGAAAAGAATATTTAAAAATTAGAAGGAAGTAGCCTCTGCAAGAAAATGGTAGGACATATGAAGAGGCAAATCACAAATGCACAGCACTAATCTGTGAAAGAGACAATATTCGACTTCACTAACACTAAATTTAAATAGTACTAAGGTACCACTGACCTTTGGGATTCATTATCTGTTAGTTGTAAATCAGGAATTGCTAGGATTTGAGTATTTTTGTCTCACTGTAAACTTACTTATTTTGAAACATAATGTCCAGTGCTAGGCTGTAGGACCCAATGGGCCTTGGGTAGGTCATTTACGGTCCTGAATGAAGGGCTCATGAAAGTGGATTTGCTCCTTTCTCCTCCTCTGCCATATGAGGTACGAAGTTGCTCCCATGTGTAGAACACAACATTCAAGGCATTGTCTTTGAAGTGAAACTGGGACCTCATCAGACAGCAAGTGTCCTTCACCATGGACTCCCTGCACCCAGAGCTGTGAAAAATAAGCTTCTGTTCTTTAAAAATTACTCAGAGAGGGTATTTTGTTATAGCAGCACAGAATAGTCTAAGACAGGAATGCTGAACAAATCTAAGGGTGAGGAATCATGTAAGGATATCAAGAGCAGAGAGCAGGAATCCCTGGAGAGATAACTTAGCTGAATGAATTCACATCTTCCAATAAGCATCAAAGATTAAAGATTAAAAAAAAGTAATGAGAAATTCATGTGTTAAAGAGTGATGCGACATGGGGGTTAGCAGAATGATAGCAAATCTGTGGAAAGCATTTTATGTAAAGATCAATCTGATGTTCATATTTTGGACTCATAACTATATTTCTAGAATTTTGTCATCAAGATAACTATTTCCCCCCTTCTGACACGTGAGGAGCAAAGTTGCTCCCACGTGTAGAACACAGCATTCAAGGCACCATCTTGGAAGTGACAGGAGCATTCACCACAGCCTTACACTAACTTCCACAAAGAGGAAACACGAAAAAAGTAGCAGTTACATCTGGCATGAGAATATTGGCCAGTTCCATTGATGATGTTTTCAAAGTAAATTCCATAGTTTTAGGAAATGTTTGCATTTTTAAACAAAAGAAACAAGATGCAAACAACTCCATAGTATGTATGAAGGGCAGGAGAGATCAACCATTCCATTGTTATAGGCAAATAGTTTTTGGTGAAAAGATTGTGCAATTATGACAGAAAATTTCAAACAGATCGTTTTGATTTCTGGAAATATCTATGTACACAAAAGGGAACTTTCCAAGGTTTTCTTTTGCTCTTTCATTTTTCCTTATCATGAGGTCTATGACTTCAGCTGAAGAGGTGGTCAGCTATGCTGGCCACAGTGTGTCCGGCCATTCGAGTTGGTGGTATCCCACACAATGGGCAGGACCACAGAACTGGGCTTCTTCCATATCTCAATCCCCAATGTTAGGCTTGGCTGAAGTATTACACGATCATAACAAATGCTATACTTTAAAAGTAAGTTCATGTCAACATACATTTAATATCATTTAATGCTTTTTAGCTAAAGTTACTAAGTTTTACTTTTGCTTCTAATATGAGTCCAGCATTGATCTACTTTTAAGGAGTCAGATCTCTCCACCATCATCCATTAAAATTTTATAATCACATATTTTTGAATTACAGCAGCTAATTGTCTGACATGAGGACGTCAATCAAGAAAATGCTTATTCTTTAATTCTATGGCCTTGGATACCTGCTTAGAGATTTTGCCTATACCTGCATCCAGCCCTCTCCCTCATCATACGTCATTCATTCCTGTAGTGTCTGTCTCCCTGCTAAACTGGAGGAACACAAAAGCCAAGGACATCTGGCTCACTATTTCCAGTACTTGACCACTGTGCCTGGAGCACCTGGGGAACACAGTAGTGCTTTGCTGATTGGCTGAGTGGATGAAGCTCTGGGTGTGTGCATTTGTTTGTGAGAACACATCTGGGGCCTTTCGGCTTGTTTTTACTGTGTCTATTGTCCTCTGCCCTGGGAAATTCACAACCCATGATGACAGTCATTTAATTGTATAAATTTCACTTTTTTGTTTTTCATTAGTACATGTTTGCAGTACATAATGATAATATTCACTTTAAAGATTTGTTTCATGTACATAACACATTTCAACTCTCCCCTCTCTCCTGGTTTGATGATAGTCCACTTCCCAATGTCCACACCTTCCCTTTCCCACACACAAAGTACAGAGCAAGTAAGGTAGCTAAGCAAACAATCACACAGCCAGTTCTAGGGGACAGTACTGTTTATTTAGTCAAGTAATAGGAAATAGCTTGTCTATCTGTGTTTTTCAGTTAATTGGATAAATTGGCTATTTTTGATCATCACGTTTCTATGCATACCAGTCTCCTATACAGTTCAATTTCAATTTCTGTGTTCATGTCCATTCATGTGTGCTAAGCACAGTAGCTCCCAAAGATGCACACTCTTTGATCTTCAGAGCTGTGAATACTTTATATTGTCTGGCTAAAGAGACTTTGGGGTGAGATTTAGGATATGGATAGGGAGATGGAAGGTTGCCCTGGGGTATCCACTGGAATCCTATGGTTCCTTTAGAAATGCAAAACTTTTCCTGAGATAGGTGTGACAGTGGAAGTGGTTCAGAGACACGTGACATTGCTGGCTTGGAAAATGGAGGATAGCGCCAATGAACTGAACCACATGGGGAACCTTTGGAAGCTGGTAAAGAATGTCAGGGAAACAAACGCTCCCTTAGATTTTCCAGAGAGGAACATGGCCCCACAAACACCCTTACTTATTAGCCCAGTGACACCAATGGTGGATTTGTGGATTTGAGACCCACTGAATTAGATCATAAATCGCGTTATTCTAAGCCACCCAATTTGTAATGATTTGCTCCAACAGTGACAGAAAACAAATGCATTGATATTTTCAGTTAAAGTCACATAAATCTATATGCTTAATGAACTGTTTTAATAGAGAGGCTTGTTCAAATTAGTATAACTTTATAGCAGCTTACTATGACCAAGTAAGTTTAGATAGATGTGGATTTTTAACATTGGGAATATAGCTTAAAGAAAATATAATCAGGAAAGGCAGATGGAATTTTAATAGTGCCCCTTTCCTGCTGTTTTTGGTGAGATTTTGTGGGAATCAGTACGTGCAGTAAAATTAGGAGTGCGTGTGGCTACTGCCATGTTTTCTTTGATGGAGGAAAGGGAATGTCAGCAGAGATGTGGGAGATGGAAGGTGACTTGTGGTCAAGCTGGTGAAATATTTGGTGGCTTGTTGATGTTATATATGACTTCTTAGTTGTAATCTCTTGGCAATGTGATCGTATTTCATCTGGAGTTTTCCAATATTTGACTTACTATTGACATGGGACTAAAGAAATGAAAACAAGAAACTCAAAGATTAAATAAATTATACAAGATCATAGTTAAAACTGCATTAAAGCTTAATCTTTGGTTTCTTTTATTTCTACTTAAGAAGGGGAAAACATAGGTAAACTCTTGAAAAGTTCAAAAGCAATGAACTTTTAATGCCAGTTATTTATTCATATAAAGTATATCTATTTAAGAAATCTCATAAGGTTTCATCTGTTTGAAATAATATAATTATATTCAGAATTTCAGAAATGTGTTCTTGCATTTGACTTTATAAATTTTCTATTGCCATTACAAATCACCACAGACTTAGTGCCTTAAAACAACACAAACACATTAGCCTAACAGTTCCAGAGTCAGAAATGAGTGCTATGTAATAAAATCAAGGTGTCTATAAAGGTGGTTCATTCTGGGTTCTCCCTCCAGACAAGAGTCTAATTCTTTGCCTCTGACTGTTTTTATCGCTTGTCTTCTGACTGCATTGCTCCAATCTCTAACCCTCACCACCACATCTTCTCTGATTCCGATGTACCCTGCATCCCCCTTGTAAGGATCTTTGTGATTTCATAAGGCTCCTCCAGAGAATCCAGCATTGCAAAGGCCTTAATCATCCACAAAAGTGCCTTTTTGTCATATCAGGTAACAGTCGGAAGTTCCAGGGATTAGGATCTAGGCATATTTGGTGGATATGAGAGAGACATTACTCAGCTACCACAGTGTTAACGAGAAATCATAAATGCTGTGTAGCTTTTCAACATCCTTATCCTTAATTTTGAAGTCTAGGATTCTCTTTTTACAAAGATTCCCCATGAAATATCTTTGATTGTCATTTCAGTCAGGACTCCATGCACAGCTTACAATACACAGAATAACAAAACCATGGAGTTGCTAGAGCCTGGAGGAATTATGTATTACTTAAATTTTAAAATAAGTAATGTTCGCCTTAGTGTTTTTGTATGTTAATTTAATCCTGACAAATGCTCAGTGAAACACATATTACTATTCTCACCCTACTTTTTAAATAAGAGAATTAAGCTGGAGGTGAGAATGAAACTCAGTAGTCATGTAGTAGCCAGCTTGCCTGTGTGCACCAGGGTCTGGGTTCGATCCTCAGCCCTGTTAAAAATAAAGACAACTAAGAAGTGAATGGAAGACGTTGCATCAGGAGCTGCTTACTCCAAAAATATCTTTAGGCCGTTTAAAATCAATTTGTTAATTGCTTCCAAATAGTCATAATCACAACCAACACATTTAAGACTATTAGAATACACACAGAAACTATATTTAAAATTTTATATAGTTACCTTGTTTTACTTAGAACTTCCCACGTTGTTTCTCTATATAAACAAACCAGTCAATTGAAAGAACAAATCAACCAGATTAGTGGTTTCATTAGTATCTGTCTGTCTGATTAAATAACTACAGCAGCTATAATTGAACACAGTGTTCTCAACATTTGCTGGAGCTTCTGAGACTTACTGCTTACAGTTACCCCCATTGTCACGTCTTTTAAAAAGTCTGTGTCTGTTGCTCTAACTAAAATACAAAAGCAGCCTTCTCACTGCTCTCTCCGTCCCTTCAGCCCTTTTTGCAGTGTGATCCAGTCATCTTCGTCTTGGCCCCAGTAAGGAGCTAGTGATTTTTGTTAAGTACTTGCTCTGCAATTCTAATATTGTGCAAGTCAAAGTCCTGTCATGAAGACTGATTTATGTATAGTTTTGCTTTGCTTAGTTAAGGAATGGGCTAGTGCAAAACCTGTCTCACAAGGTAAATCTTACAAGACAAGCTAGTGCTGATTTAATATCATCTTGTTTTGAAGTCCCAACAAGCTTTTGCTCTTCTGTCTCTGTCGGTTTATCATGTTGTATCTTATTGGATTTGATTATATGTGATAGTATAAACAATTTTTTATAGACAAGGAGATAATATAGAAACCATGGGTAGTTGTCTGTTAGTTGATTCTAAATACCCTGTAATACTTTCATTCTGTTGAATGGTTTTACACTGTCATGTTGTGTTTGATGCTATAAAATACAAAGTTATACTCAAGTATTTCAAGGAAAGAGACACAATGGTAGCTACTTTTATGCTGGGTTATCTTGTGGTGAAACACTATGTTGCTTAAAATGTTCTGTTCTGACCTGTGGTATTATGTTTTTATGTCCTCTTTTATCTTAATCTCCTTTTTATTTATTTATTTTTTTAATAAAAAATCTTACAAGACAGTATTCATGATTAAATCGGCCATACCCGTAACATTATAAAGTGTAAAAATTGTTTTCCCTGTTTTCTGTATGTAGCCTAATGGTTGCCTCTCATGACTATATACATTATTCAAATCACCATTTATGGCACAGTTTTACAAGTGTTCCAACAAGTATAGGCATAACCACTTAAACGTTTAATTCTTTTATGGTAAATGCTGAAAATCTTCAGCCTTCTAGTTCCTACCTTATATTTGATGTATCTACCTTTGGTACTTCGTGTGCAAGCTGTGGAAGTTAAAATAATTCTAAGTGTTCACAGTCTACAAGCAGGAAATTTAGTAGAGGGCTCCTCTACTGAAAAATCAGTGACACATTTACGGGTCTCTCTTTCAGCAATATCCCTTCCCAGTTCTTCACTTACTTGGGATTCTATTGTGTAACAAAACTAGAGAGAAAGAGTAGCATCTTGGTTCATCCGGAAAAGCTGACCACACTCATGTTCTAATGGGAAAGAGGGCCGGGGTTGTGTTTGTCCCTGGATGCAGAGTTTGGAAAAAAACAAAATTTTGCCAAACACCTTCTGTTTGTAAGCCAAATTAGACAAGGCTAGAAAATAATATTCTGAGCTTCAAAAACAATTTGATATAAATGATCTAAAATGTAGGCTACATTTTAATTTTTAAAAAACTATCTTTTCAATAAATTGAAAACTCAAATCTCTTTTGTTATATTTTTTTCGGTTCATTACAATTTGTTTCATTTAAAAATACAAATGGAAACAAAAAAATCATTTTCCAATGAAACTGGGAACACTCTGGGTGGTTGTCCAGGTTTCCTTCCCTGTAGGCTGTTCTCAAGCCAATCAGATGAGCACAAATGAATTCCAACTGGAGCTGATCACTGTATTTTTTAACCCTAGTGAAGTTAGTATGCAATGTTTTTTTGGACTTGCTTTTTAAAAACAGAACATAATGAGGAAGACACTCCATTAATTGAAGGTTCTTTAGATTCACTTTCTTGTACTGTACTCTAAATATTTGAATCAATGCCATCAGTATATTTGTAATTCAAATTTAGAGCAAAAACATTAATGATCCTCTTTTTATCTTTAAAGGTATGGTACTAATGGAAGAGGAAAGTACTCTGATCTATTAGAACTCATAAAAATCAAGGATAAATTACCTAAAATTCATGTAATATTTTGATGATATAAAAGGTATCAAATTTTAAAATTTAAAATAGAGGCTATGATTTCATAAAGAAAAGGATCCCAGGATTTAAAATAAAACTTTTAAAACCTATGTTTAAACCTACATGCATTCTGGAAATTAAATCAAACATTGTTTAAGCCAGAACACTTGTATTTGGTTTGTTGTGAATATAATTTAATTCCACTCAGCCTAGCAATAGAAGTACATGTTAGAGGTATTGTCATTACATAGGATTGTGGGTTGAGACAGAGTAAGACAAATAAACACACACATATAGTCAGATACACACACGAATGAATGTGTGTATATACATATATAATTTTGTTTCTATTTTTTGTAATTTTAAAATAAATTTTATCATTTGTGTTGTTTTACATAATGAATACAATATGATTTGTTATTTAAGAACAACAATATATTTTCACAATATTAAGAAAACTTACCACGTCTATAATATATAGTATTTGAATTATAGCCACAAGAGAATGGTCACCTATTAACATATCTGAAGCTTTTCCACTCAGTAATATGGTAGTAATATTTTTGTATTTTATAATATTTCCAAACATAACATAAAATCTATTCAATAGTCCTGGCATTAAAAACCTTTTCACCATAAACTACCAAAATGGATAATTTGATAAAACTTTCATTTATTGTTTATTGGAACCATAGAAAGCATTCCAATTGTTTAGTAAATAATTACATCTTTACTGAGAGTTGTGTACATTAAAAATGTACATTGCAACTTAGCTCCCTTAGAAGAAATTATCTTCATTTAGTTTTAGTCTCTTAAAACATGCAGTCATCTTACCTGATACTCACATCAGTTTATCAACAAAATGTTCTGATTTTATCACTAAACATCACTCACATGTACTACAAATGGCTACATATCCTATAGGAGAAAAATATAATGAAGTTCCTCCTACTACTATGTAAAAGAAAATTATATTTTAATTTTGAACTTAAAAATTCTATTTGCTTTTGTAATTCACATATTCTTTTTAAAATATGTTAAAAACTACTTTTTAAAATTAAAGATTCTGGGGGCTAGGGATTTAACTCAGTGGCATAAGCACCTGCCTTAGGCAAGCATGGGGTTGTAAGTTCGATCCCCAGTGCCAAAAAAAAAAATTTTTTTTTAAAAGATTCTAACAGGAATCCCTTGAGCATACAGTCCATTCTATTCATGTATTCTATGTCTGGAAAGCAGAATATTTGCATATATGTGAATGCAGAGAGATACATGTTCACGCATATACTCAAATGCATAACTTTTATGTAATAAACCAAAATACAAATGAATAAACAGTCTGAATCAGAATAAATACATAGTATATATCTCACCTTATTTTTCAGGAGATTCTATTATAATGCATATTTGGAAGATTCATTATAAATTCAGAGAAAATATAAAAGACACAGTTATAAGATAGAATAGAATGCTATATCAAATAACTCCCTGAGAATGATAAAAATTTTAAACAGTAAAAACAAAAGAAAAAACCTATTAGTAGGGAAACCTCACAGAAAGAAAAATAGGGTGACCAAGAATTAGAAAGTTGTAGAAAAAGGTACAGAAAATCAGAGGATTTATTCATGAGTTCCTCCATTTGACTAGTAAAGTTATGGGAGAAGAGAGAAGATGGCCAATGAAATTGAATAAAATCTTATACTAGGAGTGATAGGCATAGATTTCCTAATTGAAAGAACCAATGGAAGTCAATAAATCATGAAATGCCTACATCAAAGCACATCTTTGTAGAATTTTAGAACTTTAGGATAGAGAGAAGAGTCTAGAAGCTTCCACAGAGAGATGAAAAAAATGCCGTGCTCAGATGTTTGAAATCAATTTTATCATTAGATGTCACAGTAATAATTCTGGAATTTGAAAGATGACCTCTCCACATGGTACATTTAAATTTGAAGATGCAAATATTTTTAGACATTTGGAATTTCAACATAATTGGCCTCATATACTTACCTTAAAGATGAAAAATAAAGCATGTGTTACATTCAGTAAGGGAATGAATGAGGCGTGAGAAAGAAATGGGACAAAAGAAAGAGGAGATTCTGCATAAAAGAAGCGGGAAGATATTGTGTTTCTAAGGCCATAGCTGCCCAAGAATCAAAAATACAGAAAGAGTTTCAAAACACATGGAGCTAAAAAGACAGAACAGTAAGAGACAGCTCACTGCAAGATGCTGAGATAGATTGCTGGCATATACACAGAAAAGTAAGAAAAACAAACAAAAATGTAGACTATAGTTAACTCCAAAGAAAGCAAAGTGATATCCTATCCACTCAGGAAAGTAGTTTCTATTGTATCCCCAAACTCAGCTTTTAAATGCACACAAATATACAGACAATATTCTTCACACAGAACATGTCTATGTTGGGAAGATTCGAGCTAATGATTTGTGTGTGTGTTTGCATGTGTAGGTGGAGAATAAAGAGGACAGTGATAGCAATAGTTACTGTATGTTTAATCTTCCACATTATGAAGTCCAGGAGATTGTCTGTCTGTCTGTTTAAAAAGTGGTATAAAAATATTTGCCTTTGTGAAGTGGGTCTCAAAGGTTACCAGGGATAAGCTTTATCTGCTGAAAAAATTCTTAGGTTCTTGAGCTAGACATCCATATTACTCTGATAAAAACTTAAAAATTCAAAGCAATATTCAGTGCATCTGTCTCTTCCATTTAGCCAATTGTGAATCCTTCAAGGAGGCAGTTAATTTCCTTCCTCTGTATATGAACCAATCATGCATAGAAAAATTGCACCCATGCATACATAGATGTGCGAACATATAACTCAAAACCAAGCTGAAAACTTTGGACAGACTTGATAAATATGAATTATATTGTCTAAAATCACTCCAAAAGGAGATACTTGTAATAAACTAAAAACATAATCTATCTGGGATAAAGGTCCCAGCTTTAGTCTATGTTTGGGTTGCTTTGTCAGCGTATTAGGTTCATGCTCTTCATAAAACCAGAACTGGATGAGGTTTACCTTGGAAAATTCAACACAAAACTCCAATCAAAGACCAATTCAGAGAAAAAGAAATCTAAGAAGACCAAAAGAGGGGGAGACATTCAGGTTGTGCATGAAAAGAAGTTGTTGACATTTTGTATACTTTTAAAGTTACTTTCCTCTGCCACACAGTCTTTGGTAATTGACCAAGAAGCGGGCTGCGGAGTGGGATGCGAGGGAGTCTGCAGTAATTGTAAAGAGTGGAGAGCTCTCGAGAGAGAAGCAACATGATAACGTCCTCCTCTCAGCAGTTCTGGAGAGCAGCTTTCCTGCCTTTCATCCCCTTTTCACTCTAGATTAGAGAAAAACCTAACGAAAATGTCTATTTCCAACCACTTTCTTCCTTTCAGAGTAGAAAGGAGCAGGATAAGGCTGCCAGTTTCCTTCCAACAAATCAGGCTGAGTGCGTTGATGAGTTTTCTGTCTCAGCTGCCGCTGGGGTACCCAGCAGGCTGAACCCCTCTCCGCAGAGCAGCTCCTCTCGGTGTAAAAAGGATGTGGCTAGCTGAACACTCTCCACCTGACTGCCTGGAGTATCTTCTGCCCCTGCTGGGAGGGAGCTCCTACAGGGCCCATTTCCTGTCTAAATCACAAGTTTACCAAAGGCCACGGGATGGTTTAATACATCATTTGTTTCTTTTTATTGGGGTCTTTTTTGCTTTTCCTGTTTGGCAAACACAAGGCTAAGTATGTAATGACTGATTAATACATTTTGGTAAGAAGATGTGTGTGCTAATAATGTAGCCTCGAAATTGGCCACGTGATTTTTGTTTTCCTAATTGCTCTGGCCTTTGCCTTCCTGAGGTTTTGCTTTGGTAAGAAGCACTGAACCTTTCTGTCCTAATGTCAGGAGAACATGGCATAATGCACCCATATTTCAAGAACGACAAATGACATTTGAATGAGGAGCCAAGAAGTGAAACCCAGGCTTGTCGCTGGTCTTGCAAATCAGGTGCTTTTTACTAACATCACAGTACTCTGCTGTGCAGCCTGGGAAAGGCTTGTGCCTTACACAGGATGTTTCCAGGTTCTCTCTTCTGTTCTGTAGAACATTACTGTCAGTTCACTTTGAAGAGGAAAATAAAAGCTTTAAGTAAAAGCCTGCCCAGCATGCCCGCCAAGACCAACTGGACATGTTGGCCAGGTCCCACCCCAGAGCACCTCTTTCTCTGTGTAAATCTCAATCTTACACTGCTGCCCTTGTGTAACTGATGACCTTACAATGTAACTTAAAATTTAACCAGGACATTCCTGCCTTTGTGTAACTCATGCTTTGTATACCTGATGGTCTTATGATATAACCTGAAATGTTTAGAGCCCCCTAACAATCGATGATGACACCAAACCCTCCCACAAGTGCAGAATCTGCCTTTGTTGGCTTGCATTTTCCCTTCAAAAGCCTAAAGCCGTGCTGGGCAGGCTCTGGCTGTTTGAGAGAGGTCCCAGGGTAATAAACTGCCTCCCCCGCTGGTCTGTTTTCTCTAACAATCACTTAAGCATACACCTATGTACAATTGCCTAATGCATTATTTCATTCTTCTTGTCTCTGAGTCTGTTCTTTTTTTATATGCATACACATGTATTTTATTGGTACATGTTTGTGGTACGTGATGCTTACATCCCTCATGGGAAGTTGCCACATGGACATTGTATCTCTTCTTTTTTATTCTCTTCCTCTCCATTCTGTTCCCCTACTATCTCTTCACTGCCTTTCTTCTCTTGCTTCACAAGAGAGAATAGCTGGGACTAGCAGAATTTCTAGGTTTGGTGTTTTGAAGAATCTCCATAGTGATTTTCTTAGTGGTTATACTTGTTTACATTCCCACCAATAGTGTAGAAGGGTTTCTTTTTCTCCAGCTTTATCAGCACTTATTATTTAATTTCTTGATGAAAGTCATTTTTCTGAGATAAGACAGAATCTCAATGTTTTAATTTGCATTTTTCTAATGGCCAGTGATGTTGAGTAGGTCTCCATTATTATTATTATTTTTTTTTTGTCTTTTTCCTTTTTATCGGTACCAGGGATCGAACTCACGACTGCCTGCTTGCAAGGCAGGCGCTTATGCTGCTGAGCTAAACCTCCAGCCCCTAGGTCTCCATTATTTATTGGCCTTTTGTACTCCTGAGAAGTGTTGGTTCATTTCAGTTGCTCATTTTTTGAGGGGTCCAATTATTTTGAGCTTCTGTGTGTTCTAGATATGAGTCCTCAGTCTGAGGACTTCTCAGTCTGAGAAAGAGCTGCCAAAAAATGTTTTCCATTTGAAAGCTATCTCTTTATTCTGTTGATTGTTTCTTTTACTGTGCAGAAGCTTTTAACTTTGGGATGATCCTATTTGTAGATTTTTTGTACTGTTTCTTGTGCAATTGGGGTTCAGTTATCTATCACTACTGTCAGCAATTTTCTCTGAGATAAACCACAAATGAGAAGTATAAAATATTTTATCTTTATCCATTCTTTAATGTTTTCTTTTTTATGTATGTTCATTTATGGCTTTGATCCTTGTTTTTATACCTGAATAACTTCTTTTAATATTTAAAAATATGTAGTAATAATCTGCTAGCAATTAATTTACTTGGTTTTTGGTTATGTGAAAAATAAAATTTATCTTTAACTTTTTAAAATATTTTATTTAAAAGGAAAAAGAGGGAAAAAAAGCAGAACAAAACAAAACAGTGTAAGGGTACAAGTCAAACATATCAAAACTGTGTAACACCATTCAAGTGGATGAAAGCATTGTAGAGTATTTAGAACCAGCTAACAGAAAAAATGATCAATGGTTTCTGTATTATCTCTTTGCCTATAACAATTTTTGTTTATACTACCACATATGATAAAATCCAGCAAGTTACAACATGATAAAATCAATGGAGACAGAAGAGCCATAGTTTGGTGCGGCTTTAAGACAAGATGGTATTAAATTGGCACTAGCTGTTATTATGTCTTATTTTCTTCAAAGTAGCTGTTCATTGCATCACCGGCCATAATATCAAACAGCCCAGAATAAAGCCATTCCAATTAATGAGTGAAAATTTTATAAAGCTTCAAGGCCACATAATGGGGAATCATGGTTATCACATACTTTTATATATTTGAATCATTTCCTACACTAGGGAAACTATTCGGTGTTCACAGATGCGAGTTTGATTTAGTTCACTTAAGACTACGGTTTCAAGCTGTGCCCATTTATTGATAAATACCTCAATGTGATCCTTCTTTATAGCTGAGTAGTACTACATTGTATAGAAATACCACAGCTTTTTTGTCCATTCCTCAGTTGATGGACATTTGGGTTGTTTCCAAGATCTGGCAATTACAAATTGTGCTGCTATAAACATAGGTGTGCATATATCACTGTGGTATGATGCTTTCAGGTCTTCTGGGAAGATGCCTAGAAGTGGAATAGCTGGAACAAATGGGACTTCCAATCCCAGCTTTTTGAGAAATCTCCACACTGACCTCCACAAAGGTTGTACTAGTCTACACTCCCACCAACAGTGTAGGAGAGTTCCTTTTTCCCCACAGCCTCTCCAGCACTTGTTGTTGTTGGTTTTCTTAATCCTGGCCATCCTTTCAGGTGTGAGATGGGATCTCAGTGTGGTTTTAATTTGCATTTCCCTAATAACCAATGATGATGAACATTTTTTCGTGTATTTATTTGCCATTTGTATTTCTTCGTCTGAGAAGTGTGTATTCATCTCAGATGCCCATTTTTGGATTGGGTTTTTGAATTTTGGGGGTCTGATTTTTTTAAATTCTTTATATGTTTTAGACAAAAGTCCTTTTTCTGAGGGGGAGTTCACCCAGATCTTTTCCCAATTTGTGGGTTTTCTTTTCACTGTGCTAGAGATTTTTTTTTTTTTTTTTGACTTACAGAACCTTTTTAATAAGAGGTGGTTCCAGTTATTGATTCTGGGAAGTATTTCCCATGCAGTTTGAGTCCTGTTCATGAATTCTCGACCTACCCCTATGTCTTCAAGGTTTCTACCCAATTTGTCTTCCAATAGATTTAGTGTTTCTGTTTTAATATTCAGATCTTTGATCCTTTTAGATTTTAATTTAGTACATGGTGATAGGCTTGGTTCAACTTTTAGCTTTTGGCAAATGTAGAGCCAGTTTTTCCAACACCATTTATTAAAAAGACTGTCATTTTTCCAGTGAACCTGCTTGGCTCCTTTATCAAAGATAAGGTGGTTGAGTGTGTTTGTAGTTGTGGTTGTATCTTCTAATCTATTCCATTGATCCTCTGCTCTGTTTTGATTCCAGTACCATGTTGATCTTACTACTGTTGCTTTGTAGTATAACTTCAAGTCAGGGATTGTGATGCCTCCTGCCTTGCCTTTGTTGCTTAGAATTGCCTTTGATATTCTAGGTCTCTTCTGGTTCCCGATGAACCTTAGGAGTGATTTCTCTAGATCTATAAGGTATGTTGATGGTATTTTTATTGGGATTGCACTGAATCTGTGTAACAGTTTTGGGAGAATGGCCATTTTCACAATGTTTATTGTTTCTATCCATGAACATGGGATATCTTTCCATTTTCTGAGATCATCTTCAATTTCTTCTTTCAGTGTATTATAATTTTCCCTGTATAGGTCTCTCACTTCTTTCGTAAGAGTAATTCCTAAATATTTCATTTTTTTGCTTGCTAGTGTGAAGAGTGTGGCTTCTCTTATTTCTCTCTGTGTGATTTTGTTGTTAGTGTATAAGAATGTTACTGATTTCTGAGTATTGATTTTGTACCCAGCTACATTACTGAATTTATTTATTATATCTAAGAGTCTTTCAATGGAGTTTAGGGGGTCTTCCATGTAGAGTATCATGTGATCTGCAAATAACAACAATTTAACTTCTTCTTTTCCTATCTTTACCCCTTTTATTTTTCTCTCTTGTCTAATTGCTCTGGCTAGTACTTCCAGAACTATATTAAATAGGAGAGGTGATAAAGGACATCCTTGTCTTGTGCCTGATTTTAAAGTAAGGCTTTCATTTTTTGGCCATTTAGTATGATACTGGCTATTGGTTTGTCGTAGACAGCCTTTATTATATTGAGGTAAAGACCATCTATTCCAATTTTCTGCAAAGTTCTTATCATGAATGAATGTTGGACCTTATCAAAGGATTTTTCTGCATCTATGGAAATGATCATGTGATTCTTACTTTTGGCTTTATTGATATGGTGGATTACATTTATTGATTTAGGTATGTTGAACCATCCCTGCATGCCTGGGATGAATCCCATTTGGTCATGGTGTATAATCTTCTTGATGATTTGCTGCATCCTATTTGACAATATTTTATTGAGGATTTTTGCATCTGTGTTCATTAGGTGGATTGGTCTGTAGTTCTCTTTTTCGGTTGAGTCCTTCCCAGGTTTTGGTACTAGAGTAATATTTGCTTCCAGGAATGACTTGGGAAGGATTGCTTCCCTTTCAATTTCATTGAAGAGTTTGAGGAGTGTCAGTATTAGGTCTTGTTTGTATTTCTTGTAGAATTCTTCAGTGAATCTGTCTGGGCCTGGGCTCTTCTTTGCAGGTAAGGAATTAATTACATGTTCAAATTTCATTGATAGAGATTGGGTTATTCAGCAGTTTTACATCCTCTTGATCTAGCTTTGGTACTTTATATGTTTCTAAGAATCTGTCTATTTCTTCTGTGTTATCAAACTTTGAGAGTAGAGGTTTTCAAAATAGGTGTTGATGATCTTCTGTATTTCTATTGAGTCTGTAGTGACTTCACCTTTTTATTTCTTATTGCATGGATTTGAGCTCTTTCTTCCCTTTTTTAATAAGGTTGGCTAAGGGCTTATTGATTTTATTTATTCTTTCAAAGATTCAACTTTTTGATTCATTGATTCTTTGGATTGTTTTCTTAGTCTCTATTGCGTTGATTTCTGCTCTGATTTTTATAATTTCCTCTCTTCTTTTGGCTTTGGGCTTGACTTGCTCTTCTTTTTCTAGCTGTTTGATATGCAGCATCATGTTGTTTATTTGTATTCGTTCTGTTTTCCTGATGTGGGAGCTCAGTGCAATAAATTTTCCTCTGAGGACGGCTTTCATTGCATCCCATAGATTCCGGTAAGTTGTATCTGCATTTTCATTTGTTTGTAGGTATTGCGTAATTTCTTTTTCAATTTCCTCTGTGACCCACTGATTACTCAGGAGTGTGTTATTCAGTTTCCATTGGTTTGTGGGATTTTTGCAGTATCTTTTATTGTTAATTACTAATTTCATGGCACTATGGTCCGATAGCATGCAAGGGATAATTTCAACTCTTTTGCATTTATTTAAATATGTTCTGTGAGTTAATATATGGTCTATTTTAGAGAATGACTCATGTACTCCTGAGAAGAATGTGTATTCTGTTGTTGTTGGACAAGTGTTAAAAATCCCATTTACAAATTATGTTTGACCTTAAGCTACTAGAAATGATAACCAGCAGAAACTACAAACACAAAACTTGGATAATGCATATTCTGGATATTAAAAATATCAAGAAGAGATAGTAAATCTCTCTAAAATATATAAGAAAACTAAGTATAATGTTACTAATAATTAAGGAATTTTAGACTATTGAAAATTACTAAGTAATCTTGAAAAAATTAAAAAGTATAACTCTTAGAAACTAAAACCTTAAAAATCTAATTTACAAGCTTTATAAGATTATCAGCTTACATGCTATTAAAGGAAGTACATGTAAAATTGAAAATTTCTTAAAAGAAATTATCTAGAATAAAACAAACGCACAATGAGGCTGAAAATGGAAGAAAATTAAGAAATACAAAATGGAACATGGGAATATAAAACTAAAATGAAGATGTTCTTTTGTAAACCTACAAGAAGAAAATAACGAAAGGTCATTTTACAAGAAGAAAACAAAAATTCTATCTAAGCATTTCTCATTACTGATGAAAAAGTGACCTTAATTATAGACAAGATGGTAGCTACAGTGTTTGTCTATAAAATGAAAAATTTGGTGTTAATATTTCATTTAGATGCATACAGTGTTTTCCCAAGATGCTTTACTCTTCATAAAGTAATGGTGATGACATGCAGTGTTTGTTTAGTAATCATTTTTAATTGTAAAACAATAATTTCTTAATTTATTATTTTTCTTCCACTGTAGCCATAAACCATAACACAGGACTGTATAAGGAATAACTAGGATACCATATAAGAAGGTAATTGAAAATTGTAAGGTATATATTATTTGTTGAAGTAGTAATAGTAGTAGATAGCAATGCTAAGATCAATGGTTCTATTTTTGCTTTGAAATAACCCTTAATTATACCTAAATCCACTGGTGAAATATAAAAGTTTGCACTTCATATGTATGTTTAATGGGATTATATGATGTGAGAGTGATATAAGAATAGTTTTAAAATATTATTTAATAGTCTTATTGTGTAAGGACTCATGCATTATATGATACAAGAAAATGGAGAGCTTCCAATGTGGGAAGGCAGATGGGCTCCTATGTTGTAACTGCAAAGATATTCAAAATATTTTAGCCCTGAGAAGTGTAATACAAGTTAGATTTTGTTTGCTGCTTCTTCTGCTTCACGATTCAAATTATGGTACGAGTATATTTCTTACTCATCACACTCTTCTTGTTTACTTGTCATTTATGTGATAATCATCCTTTAAGATTTGAATCAGGGACTTTGATTCATCACAAGCCTTTCTTGATTGCCTTGATCCTCTATGGGCTTAAGTATTCTCTACTTTTTTTTCAAAGCATCCAAAGTCTGTACCTCTACCTTTGGTCACTGTATTTTAATCATATGTATATACCCACTATTAGACTCCATTGTTTTGAGAATGGAAATTCTGCTTTATATGTCTTTGTCCTTATGGTTGATGGTAGCATATAATAATAACTTGGCAAATATTAACTGAGAAGAAAAGAAAATCATAGCTTGGGAAGGAAGATGATTTACATAAAGAATAATGACATGAGAATAACAGCATAATTCTAGAAACTAAACAATATAGAATAATATATTACATATTTTGAGATGAAATTTATCTTAGCTAAATAATCATTTAAGAAAAAATAAAAATGTAGTTGTGAAACAATTGAAAATGCAAAATTTGTCCATTTTGAGCAAGCATTTGAAATGTGTCCTTTTGGAAAAAGAAAAATAACTTTGAAAGAAATTCCTGAGATGCAAGAAGACGAAAAAATTAAGAAACATGTTGGTAAATCTGAAAAAACAGTGGATATATAGCACAGTAATAGTGACTAACATAGAAAAGCTAACAAAAGATGAGGTTAAAACTAGGTAAAATAATAATATGTAACAATATAAAATGTACTTGGTTATATGTTTTAATATCCTTATATTTTAGAAATGCCTGATAAAAATTAAGGCCAATCATAAAGAATTTAAAATATTATGTAAGTTCTAGATAAAAAGATTACAAATAGAATTTTAAAATGTATCCCAAGGAAGGCAAACATAATATAAAAACAGCATATTTCGACAGAATATAGGAAAATAATGGAAATAATTCCATAAACACAAATATTCTGAACTCTTTAACAGGTAGAGATCAAAACAATTAAATAGCAGAGGAATACTTATAATATGACCATTTATAAAAAAATTTATGTACCAATAAATACTATCATATAGGAAAATCATTTAGAAATCATAAAGTTACAATAAAAATAAAGAACTTTCCAAATGATATATTTTTTAATTGGACGTGAGTGTTTAGTTCAGGAGTTCACTGGGTGATTGTACAGGGTACCCATTATTTAACTCTTCATTGACTTCACTTGCTAATATTTTGACAAAAATATAGATTACTTTTTAATCTGTTTTAAAATAGAGACATTACTGGACTCAGTATATTACATGTGCTAAATTAAACTCTCAGAGCCTTCTACCTATTGTCATACTGTAATTGTTTATATTTTGGTTTTTAAGTTTCCCTGTTGCCTTTATAATCAACATAGTATCTTCAAATTATTGTAAGAAGATGAGCAAAGAAACTGGCTTCCATAAGTAGCGTGTTAGAAACTGAGGTCTGAAAGATGAGGAACAGCCTCTGCTGTGGGAAAACTGGAATGCAGAAAAACATTTGAGCCAGTGTCCAGTTACAAAACTTTTCTATCTTCCTACTGCTCATTTTTAAGGGACTACTTTTCACGAAATGCAAAGATGAGAATAAATTGTCCTGTTCTCCCAATTTCCAACAGTGCAATTGGCACCATCTGTATTAAATGACTCTATTTACCCGAAGGAGCAATGGAAGTTGTTATATTGGCCTTTGTGAGATAAATGACTTGTTACAATGCTGCAGTTCAACTAACATGGAATTCTCACCATTTCTCCAATCCCTAGACTAGGTAGAGTTTTGACAGAATGTCCACTAAAATCACTGTGGAGTCCAACACATGACACCCAATCAATAGCCCTTCTTCCTTCCCAGCTTTTATTTCTTCTGAAATACATTCTTTTACTTTTTGGATATTGTAGAAGAATGTTTTCTATTTTATTTAAGTTTTTTCCCCATTATTTTGGAAAAATGGTAGAAATATTTACAAAAGACATTGCCATTACACCTCTGGCTATGATACTTAGTTTATGTGCGCTGAAAACAGAGGGAGAAAGGATTGGTATGATAAATTATAAATAGCTGCTATAATCTCATAAGTAGTTTAAAAATTATGTTTTAGGTTGCAAACTTATTACATTGTATGTACTTACAGAAAGATTAGATGGATATAAAATACAGTATCTTAATAGAAAAATCAGGATTTCCCACCGGACCAGGGGACCAGGCCAATTCAGAGAATGTAGCAGCTGCTGCTGGGAGCTCCGCCCAGCCTGTGGGAACTTTATCCCTGACTTGGGGGACCAGACCGGCTCCCCACTGGACCAGAGACCAGGCTGGAAAGGTGAGAGTAACAGCAGCGGCTGGGAGCTCCGACCAGCCTGGGGAGACACTCTTCCTGGCCTGAGGAGCAGGCCATAGTTCCCCGCTGGGTCCAGTGAGTGGGGCCTTCGCAGGGTACCCCATCCCAAGCTGGTGGATCTCTCTCCTACACCTGGAACAACACTTGACTTCCAAATACAGGAAAATGACAAAATGAAAGTCTAAAATGCAATCTCCAACATCCAGCCCATCCCAAGAAAGCCCAGGAGCCATGTGCATAGAAGAAAACACATGCCACATAACTGAAATACCTGAAATAATGGTAACTGAAATAAAGAAGCAAATATGGGAAGCCTTAAAGGAATTCAAACTAGAAATATTCTCTCAGATGAAAGAAGAATTGATAAAAGAAATGAAGCAGATGCTAAACATAGCTAAAGAAGAGGCAGTTAAAAAATTAGAGGAACTAAACAAAAAGATAGAATCCCTGGATGAACAATATAAGAAACAAACAGAATACACAAAACAGATGCAAAGAGATATACAGGAAATCAAAAACTCCATTGAAAGTTGTAAAAACTGCCTCAATGAATGTGAAGATAGAATCTCAGACCTCGAAGACAAGATTTCAACAAGGGAACAGGAAAGAAAAGATCTTTTAAAAATAACAAGAAATCAGGAAATAACAATTCAACACCTACAAGATGATGCAAAGAGAAACAACATAAGGTTGATAGGGATAAATGAAAAAGAAGGGGATAACATAAAGGATGTCAAGAGGATATTTAGAGAAGTAATAGCTGAAAATTTCCCAAACATGAGATTGGAAACTGATATCAATGAAGCATACAGATCTCCAAATAGTCACAACCAAAATAAATCTACACCCAGACATATAATAATGACCATCTCAGAAACTGAACAAAAGAATAGAATATTAAAGGCTGTCAGACAGAAAAGACAGATCACCTATAATGGAAAACTTATCAGAATTACAGCAGACTTCTCAGCACAAACAATAAAGTCAAGAAGAGCATGGAGTGATGTATTTCAGATCCTAAAGGAAAATGATTTCCAACCTAGGCTGATGTACCCTGCAAAACTGTCCTTCAAATTTGATGGAGAAATAAGATACTTCCATGACAAAGAACAGCTGAAAAATTTCATGATCACCAAGCCAACCCTGCAAAGAATACTGAAAGACAGCCTAGATACGTTTAGGAAAGAACCACTAAACAAAGCAGACAGTTGAACAGAGCAGAAAGATAAACATGCAACACCAGAAAAATAATATGTCAACAATAAATCAATTTATAACAGTTCTTACTATTAATGTAAATAGTCTCAATACACCAATTAAAAGAAACACACTGGCAGAATGGATCAAGAAACAAAATCCAACCATATGCTGTCTACAAGAAGCCCACCTAACTCAAAAGGATACTCACAGGTCCAAAGTCACAGGATGGAAAAAACACTCCATGCAACAGGAACCCCAAAAAAAGCGGGGGTAGCTATTCTGTTTGCAGACAAAGTCAACTTCAAGCCAATAATGATTAGAAAGGATAAAGAAGGTCACTACATACTGGTTAGGGGAAAACTCCAAGAGGAAGAGATAACTATCTTAGATATATATGCACCAAACTCCAGAGAACCCAGTTATATAAAAGAAGTACTAACAGAAATGAAAAACCAAATCAGCAGTAACACAATTCTGACAGGAGATCTTAACAAACCATTGACACCAATGGACAGATCAACCAAACAAAATAAACAAAGAAATAAAAGAACTGAATTGCACCTGTGAACAAATGGACTTAATGGACATATACAGAGTATTCCACCCAACAACAACAGAATACACATTCTTCTCAGGAGTACATGGGTCATTCTCTAAAATAGACCATATATTAACTCACAGAACATCTTTAAATAAATGCAAAAGAGTTGAAATTATCCCTTGCATGCTATCAGACCATAGCGCCATGAAATTGGTAATTAATGATAAGAGATACTGCAAAAATCCCACAAACCAATGGAAACTGAATAACACACTCCTGAGTAATCAGTGGGCACAGAGGAAATTTAAAAAGAAATTAAGCAATACCTACAAACAAATGAAAATACAGATACAACTTACCAGAATCTATGGGATGCAATGAAAGCTGTCCTCAGAGGAAAATTTATTGCACTGAGCTCCCACATCAGGAAAACAGAACGAATACAAATAAACAACATGATGCTGCATATCAAACAGCTAGAAAAAGAAGAGCAAGTCAAGCCCAAAGCCAAAAGAAGAGAGGAAATTATAAAAATCAGAGCAGAAATCAATGCAATAGAGACTAAGAAAAGAATCAACGAATCAAAAAGTTGGTTCTTTGAAAGAATAAATAAAATTGATAAGCCCCTAGCCAACCTTATTTTAAAAAAGGGAAGAAAGAGCTCGAATCCTTGCAATAAGAAATGAAAAAGGTGAAGTCACTACAGACTCAATAGAAATACAGAAGATCATCAACACCTATTTCGAAAACCTCTACTCTCAAAGATTTGATAACACAGAAGAAATAGACAGATTCTTAGAAACATATGAAGTACCAAAGCTAGATCAAGAGGATGTAAAACTGCTGAATAACCCAATCTCTATCAATGAAATTGAACATGTAATTAATTCCTTACCTACAAATAAGAGCTCAGGCCCAGACAGATTCACTGAAGAATTCTACAAGAAATACAAAGAAGACCAAATACTGACACTCTTCAAACTCTTCAATGAAATTGAAAGGGAAGCAATCCTTCCCAAGTCATTCCTGGAAGCAAATATTACTCTAGTACCAAAACCTGGGAAGGATCCAACCGAAAAAGAGAACTATAGACCAATCCACCTAATGAACACAGATGCAAAAATCCTCAATAAAATATTGTCAAATAGGATGCAGCAAATCATCAAGAAGATTATACACCATGACCAAGTGGGATTCATCCCAGGCATGCAGGGATGGTTCAACATACCTAAATCAATAAATGTAATCCACCATATCAATAAAGCCAAAAGTAAGAATCACATGATCATTTCCATAGATGCAGAAAAATCCTTTGATAAGGTCCAACATTCATTCATGATAACAACTTTGCAGAAAATTGGAATAGATGGTCTTTATCTCAATATAATAAAGGCTGTCTATGACAAACCAACAGCCAATATCATACTAAATGATCAAAAATTGAAAGCCTTTACTTTAAAATCAGGCACAAGACAAGGATGTCCTTTATCACCTCTCCTATTTAATATAGTACTGGAAGTACTAGCCAGAGCAATTAGACAAGAGAGAAAAATAAAAGGGGTAAAGATAGGAAAAGAAGAAGTTAAATTGTCGTTATTTGCAGATCACGTGATACTCTACATAGAAGACCCCCCTAAACTCCATTGAAAGACTCTTAGATATAATAAACTCAGTAATGTAGCTGGGTACAAAATCAGTACTCAGAAATCAATAGCATTCTTATACACTAACAACAAAATCACAGAGAAGCCACACTCTTCACACTAGCAAGCAAAAAAATGAAATATTTAGGAATTACTCTTACGAAAGAAGTGAAAGACCTATACAGGGAAAATTATAATACACTGAAAGAAGAAATTGAAGATGATCTCAGAAAATGGAAAGATATCCCTTGTTCATGGATAGGAAGAACAAACATTGTGAAAATGGCCATTCTCCCAAAACTGTTACACAGATTCAATGCAATCCCAATAAAAATACCATCAACATACCTTAGAGATCTAGAGAAATCACTCCTAAGGTTCATCGGGAACCAGAAGAGACCTAGAATATCAAAGGCAATTCTAAGCAACAAAGGCAAGGCAGGAGGCATCACAATCCCTGACTTGAAGTTATACTACAAAGCAACAGTAGTAAGATCAACATGGTACTGGAATCAAAACAGAGCAGAGGATCAATGGAATAGATTAGAAGATACAACCACAACTACAAACACACTCAACCACCTTATCTTTGATAAAGGAGCCAAGCAGGTTCCCTGGAAAAACGACAGTCTTTTTAATAAATGGTGTTGGAAAAACTGGCTCTCCATTTGCCGAGAACTAAAACTCGACCCAAGCCTATCACCATGTACTAAATTAAAATCTAAATGGATCAAAGATCTGAATATTAAAACAGAAACACTAAATCTATTGGAAGACAAATTGGGTAGAAACCTTGAAGACATAGGGGTAGGTAGAGAATTCATGAACAGGACTCAAACTGCATGGGAAATACTTCCCAGAATCAATAACTGGGACTACCTCTTATTAAAAAGTTTCTGTAAGTCAAAAAAATCTCCAGCATAGTGAAAAGAAAACCCACAAATTGGGAAAAGATCTTAGTGAGCTTCCCCTCAGAAAAAGGACTTTTGTCTAAAACATATAAAGAATTAAAAAAAATCAGACCCCCAAAATTCAAAGACCCAATCCAAAAATGGGCATCTGAGATGAATACACACTTCTCAGACGAAGAAATACAAATGGCAAATAAATACCTGAAAAAATGTTCATCATCATTGGTTATTAGGGAAATGCAAATTAAAACCACACTGAGACTCTGTCTCACTCCTGAAAGGATGGCCAGGATCAAGAAATCCAACAACAACAAGTGCTGGAGAGGCTGTGGGGAAAAAGGAACTCTCCTACACTGTTGGTGGGAGTGTAGACTAGTACAACCTTTGTGGAGGTCAGTGTGGAGATTTCTCAAAAAGCTGGGATTGGAAGTCCCATTTGTTCCAGCTATTCCACTTCTAGGCATCTTCCCAGAAGACCTGAAAGCATCATACCACAGTGATATATGCACACCTATGTTTATAGCAGCACAATTTGTAATTGCCAGATCTTGGAAACAACCCAAATGTCCATCAACTGAGGAATGGACAAAAAAGCTGTGGTATTTCTATACAATGTAGTACTACTCAACTATAAAGAAGGATCACATTGAGGTATTTATCAATAAATGGGCACAGCTTGAAACCGTAGTCTTAAGTGAACTAAATCAAACTCGCATCTGTGAACACCGAATAGTTTCCCTAGTGTAGGAAATGATTCAAATATATAAAAGTATGTGATAACCATGATTCCCCATTATGTGGCCTTGAAGCCTTATAAAATTTTCACTCATTAATTGGAATGGCTTTATTCTGGGCTGTTTGATATTATGGCCGGTGATGCAATGAACAGCTACTTTGAAGAAAATAAGACATAATAACAGCTAGTGCCAATTTAATACCATCTTGTCTTAAAGCCGCACCAAACTATGGCTCTTCTGTCTCCATTGATTTTATCATGTTGTAACTTGCTGGATTTTATCATATGTGGTAGTATAAACAAATATTGTTATAGGCAAAGAGATAATACAGAAACCATTGATCATTTTTTCTGTTAGCTGGTTCTAAGTACTCTACAATGCTTTCATCCACTTGAACGGTGTTACACAGTCTTGGTATGTTTGATGCTGTAGCATATGACGTTATATTCAAATATTTCAAAGAAAAAGACACTATGGTAACTACTATTAAGTCAGGTCATTTGGTGGTGAAGCACTATGTTGCTGAAAGTGTCATGCTTTAACTTGTATTGTTATGTTGTTATGCCCCCTTTTATCTCATCCTCTCCCTTATTCATTAAAAAATTATTCAATTTTTTAAAAAAACTATCAACCATAAAAAATGCTGCTGGGTCTGTAGGGAAAAAGGAACCCTTTTCATCTGTTGGTTAGAGAGTAGACTAGTACAAACACTGTGGAAATCATTGTGGAGATTCCTCAAAAAATTAGTATTAGAGGTCCCATTCAACCTAGGTATTCCCCTTCTGTGTATCTTCCCAGAAGTATTGAAAAACATCACACCACAGTGACATATGTGCAACCATTAGGTCCAAAATATACAATAGTCACCGTGAAATGGAAGGAAACTGTTCAATAAAAATAAGAAACTAAGATAGGGGAAAAGAGAAAGGACAGAAGGGAAAAGAAAAAAATGCAAGTTAGTTATACCATTAGTGTCACTTAGTTCACTGAATAGGAAAGGTTGTGCTAATATTGATTGAACAAATTTTTATGCCCATATTTTGTACTTGAGTGACTAAAGATAATGATGTGTAATTTATCAACAATTGTTACTTCTTTATTATTTTGTTGTGAAAATTTGTTTTACCCTTTCTTCTTAATATTAACAAATAAAGTAAAAAAATAGAAAAATCAGATATACAGAAAAAATCTACATAATCTCACAATTAAAATAAAGCCAATTATAATCCTTTTTTTTACACCACTCTGTCTTCATGAGAAGACACATCATCATACACACATTTATTTCAAACATTTGCAAGCTCTTCTTTCAAAAAATACCAACTGAGGTTCAACCTACACAAAAAATGTATACATTTACAGTAAAATCAAATCATGTAAAAGTAGAAAAAATAGCATGTTAGTCAATTTTTTATCTGCTACAAATATGAAAATACATTTTGCTCTCAAAGCACACTTCAGGTTGGAGAGTAGCTTGATGATGACAAGTAGCAAACATTCATGTGTCAATCATTGTCAAAAATAATTAACCATGTATTCATTACAGTTGCCTTTGGAAAACACATAGAATAGTGAAGAATATAGGTGAATCAAATCATTTCCTTAATTTGATAATTTTTAAATTAATAATTAATAGAAAATGACACATTGAATCATACCTTATGAGGACATTTCTTGAAGACACTGTAATAACAGAGTATGATATTTGCATTTCTTACACTATGTCAGCAGAAATGAGAAAGGCAGTCAGGAAAATACAAATATACGAGTTTATACTACCTTAGTTCTATGAATTATATGGCTGTGTGACTGCCCTATTTAATAATTTTTTTGTGTGGTACTGGGGATCGAACTCATGACCTTCTACTTTCCAGGTAGGCTCTTAGGCCACTGAGCTAAATCCCTGGCTTCCTGTTAAATAATAAGCCAGTGATAATCCTAATGGAATTCCTTACTAAAGTTTGTTAATGTTAGCTGACTCAAGAGAAAATATAGAGCAGAATTTAAAATTTATCCATAAGATAAAAAAAACTATTTTTGTCTACTTAGTATTGTGTTATAATATAGTAAGTTCCCAATTACAAACATTAGAGTTGCAAGCTTTCACAAGTACCAACTGTCTTGGTTACTTTTCTCTCATTGCTGGTACAAAATACCTGGCACTCAAAATTAAGGAAGGAAAGGTTTATTTAGCTCACTGTTTGTGGAGGTTTTAGTCCATAATCAGCTGGCTCTAAGGCTGGTTGGCATGGCATCAGTATAGCACTTTAAGGCAGCAGCCATCAAAAGTAGCCAGAGCAAAAGTGGGGAAAATAAGCCTCTTCTCCTCCCTTTACTGTAAGCAAACTATCCCCCACCACCACTGCCCAAAGCAAGTGTAACAGCTACACCACCTCTGTGCCCTCCTTTTGCACAAGCTGAGGATATTTATAAAGTAAGCATCCTGACTTCGTACTGAGTTTCATAACTTCTAAACTTCTCAAGTTGACACAGTGTATTAACCATAACACCAAGACCTCACACTGTGAATGTCCATACAGGAAAACAAATTGCTCAAGTAGCTCATGCACCTGCTGAAACTGTCTAAGCCGTGCTGCTGTGTGGTTACTGCACAGTGGGACAGTGCACAGTAATACAGCATTTAATCAGAACCCACGGTGTCCTTAAGCAAGAGGAAAAGCAGTGGTAATGTGGAAAGCACTGCTAGGAAGCACAAATAACTATACACTGTATCTGTGTCAAAGGCATGCAAGACTCCTTTGGCTGAATTTAGGAATAAGTCTGTCTTATAAATGATCTCCCAGAAAGAAATCTGTTGATAACTCAGAAACTTATCGTGTAAAATTTCAAATCAAGAAGAAAATGTAATACTTGTCTTGAAATCAGAAGATGAGCTTAAAAAAAACTCATTAACGTTTTTATTTATTTATTTTTATTTTAAAGAGGGTAAAATTGAACACAGAACATTAAAAAGCAATGTAAGAGACATAGATTTCAAAGTTAGACAATCAGAGATTTTCACTATCATTATCACTACCTCACTATTTCACTATCTGTTTTCTTCCAAATAGTTGACTGTATCTTCACATACAGAGAATTCACATGAAACAACATAGTATTGAATTGATCTGAACAAGATGAGAAAGGTGTTTTAGGTCTTCAAGATCAGGCAACACAGAAGTCAACAATGGCTGTCATGTGTCTCTCATTCTTTTTAAAATAGCTGTCCATACTTTCATGTATGTTAAGATTAAACAAAACAGGCTAAAATCATTCTGAACAAAGAATAGTAATATTGCTGGATTTCACATCATGACACACGGGATCAGCACTGGGTACTGTAGTGTATCTTTTTCTTCAAAGTAGTTGTTCATTTCATCATGTGTTATATGATCAGTTTTCATAAACTGTTTATAGGTTCTATGCATGCATGAGTCTCTACATGTATATCTATCCTTTCTGTATTAGAGAGAGAAACAAAGCAAGACAAAACATATTCCTATAAAAACATGAAATGAAAAAGTCATATAAAACCACAGTACAAGGTGTTCTACAATGGTTACTGTGTTGTCTCTTGTTATCTTCAATGTAATTGTCTATATCATCAGACATAGTATAATTGTGTATAGTGGTACATAGCAATATTAATACAAACTAAACATTGTAGATAGTGTAAAACTTCAAATGCAGATAATAATCAAACCAGGATGGGTATCCTAGTGAATCTTGTCATCTTCATTGTAGTTGCCTATACTCTCAGACTTGATACTATCAATCATAACAGATTTGAATAAAACCTGTTGATACCAAACAGCAATCTAACAAATCAGATTCAACCAAGATCAGTCATAGTAAAACAGTATAAGTTATACAGGGCTCCAGATTAAGTTAATAGGAAATTAAGGATGATTACCATATTATACCCTGCTATTTTGGAGATAGCTGTCTATGCCCTCAAATCTAGTGTAAGTAGAAAAACTGGAACAGAATATAATCTATCTAAACAGAACAGTGTGAGTAATATGGGTTTTGAATCCTGATAAACTATTAACAATATCCTTTGCCTTCTTTTTTTTAGAGTATTCTGTCTCTTTCACTCACACAGGGTACACTGTGCCTTTTGGGTCCCATGAACTCCCTCAGTTTTTAGATTTGGGGCAACCTGATATTTACCTAAGTGGTTCCAAATCTTCTCACTCCTGGACTTGATCTCAAGTTATATTCCTTTACCTACATAAGACTGTCTTTTCAACCTATCTGCAGGTGCTATTCAAATTGCCCCTATTACTCTCTCATTCCCTGTCACATAGAGCATTGTTTTCTCATATTTGATTTTTGGTCCATAAACCCTTTCCCAGGTTAATTATATTTCCTATACAGGGCATCTCAGTTGACCCTACCACCTAATCCATTCTGCCTGTGTTTCTCTTCTTTTCTTTCTTTCTTTTTTTTTTTAATGTATCAAGGCCATCTATATTAGAGATTATAGCCAACCTTCACTGCCTCATTTCTGCTATGCTATTTTTCTGCCATTAGTTGTCTGCTTTTCTCCTTCATTCCACATTCTTCCCCTTTCGTTGAGACCTCTCTTCCACTGTTCCTGATATCCTGGTATTTTTATCTCTCTCTAGAATGTCCTTCAGTATTCTCTATAGAGTTGGAGTGGTGGTCATGAATTCTCCCAGTTTCTCTTTGTCTTGGAAGCATCTTGTTTCTCCATTAATTTCTAGAGACAGTTTTGCAGGGCACATCAATCTGGGCTGGAGGGTATTTTCTTTTTTAAAAATTTTATTTAAAAGGAAAAAGAGGAAAAAGCAAAACAAAACAAAGCGGTGTAAGGGTACAAGTAATACAGAACTACAAAAAAAAACAGTAAGAAATCACCAGTTAATAGATTATACATTATCATCTTAGAGATAGTTGCTCAAGTCACAGTATCAAAGCATACAAAGTGGACATTCAAACAGAGAGACTGCAAACAGTTGTGTTCAATGATCCAACCAAAAACATTAAAATGGTCAGCTAAGGAGGGTATTTTCTTTCAGGGCTTGGAATACTTTGCTCCAAGCTCTTCTTGATTTGATGGTCTGTGTTGAGAAGTCTGCTGTGATTTTGATGGGTTTTCCCTTATAGGTTATCTGTTTCTTTTCTCTGACAGCTTTTAATATTCTGTTCGTATACTGAATTTCTGGGATCTTGATTATTATATGTCTGGGTGTAGCTCTGTTTTGGTTGTAGGGGTCTGGAGTTCTGTATGCCTCATACATCTGATGCTTATCATTTCCTTTTCCTGTGATTGGGAAGTTTTCCTTAATTATTTCTGTGAATAGCCTTTGTATTTCCTTTGTTTTTATCCCTGCTTCTTCATTCACATTCTTTATTCTTATGTTATAGAGCCTCTTATCGTCTTCCAGCCTTTGTATTGTTACTGCCTGTTTTCTTGTTGTTTTTCAGAGATCTTTCCTTTTATGATCACACATTGCAAACCTATTTTCAAGTTTTGATAGCCTATCCTGAGTTTCTTTCAAGTGGTTTTGCCAGCTTTCAATGGAGTTTAATTTCTGGTAATGTCTTTGAATCTGCTTCATGTATTCTAAGTTTTCTTTATATGCTTCATCGAACATTTCTCTCCTTTTTTGTGTTCCTTCAGTCTTCTATGTCTTTTTGAAAGGTTTTTAGCATTTCTTTTATTAATCTATGTATATCTTGCTTTGCTTGATTAAATATTTTACTTTTGAGCTCATCTATGAGGTCCTAAAGATATCTCTTTATGTCCACTGATGCTGTGTCTGATACTGCATGTTTGTTGCCCACAGTCTCTTTTATATTTACCTCTACTGCATAAATGTTCTCAGGCCTGGCGGATGGGGACTTTTTCTTATTTCTTTCTCTTGTCATGTTTTTGGTTTCTCCCATACAGGTGTACAGAGGAGGTCCCTGCCGCTTTCCTTCTTGGTTATGGTTCTTCTGAAAGACACTGGCTAGGGATTCCTTCCCTTTCTAGTTTTCTGTTGAGGTGCAAACAGGGGTGGCATATGCTGTCTCCTCCCCTCTGGGTCAGTCAACCTGTGGGGGCCTTCAATGTGTTAGTGTGTGCCACACGTATGGAATTGGTTTGGGATGACTTATTGGGTCCCAGCCAGGGGCATGACCCACACTAAGCAGATCCCACCAATCTATTCTGGAAAGGAAACGACCAACTAAAGTCACTGCTGTTCTTTGTTCCCGCCCATCCTGCCTGACTCCAACATGTCTTCCAGTTGGTTGCCCCTTTTCCGTGGGAGGGTCTTATTCACAGCACTCAACACGGGTCATTGCAGGTCCCTTGCTGGCTCTGTTCTCTGTTGGGCTTGCCAACCTCTGACTTCAGTGGGAACACAGCTGCAGTGAGTCATGGTGGGTGTTTGGGTGGCTGGGGTGTGTTGCAGTGACCACGGGAGTTCAGGCGTCTGGGAGAGTCAACAGCGGGAATTCAGGCACTCCGGGGAGAGCACCATGGCCGCTAATCTTAGCTGATCTAATGATAGCCCTGGGACTGCATGTTTGATCAGCTCCTTTCCCTTTAATATCTTCCTGGGTTTAGAGGACCCATCTCCTTCTGTCCAGACCTCTCCACAATGTTTTATTCTGGCATCTGAGTTGTCTCTCTCAGGGAGCCTCTGTATTCTGCTGCTTATTGATTTGCCATCTTTAGCTCCTTACTGATGTTTAGAAATTTTAAATTGTATATATATAAGTATGAAAGTAAGGATTATATATTTAAACTTTAAGATAAGACGTGTTTATTGTACAAATCTGGTCCACAGCTGACTTAGTGTTGGTGGGGAAACAATTTGGCTTCTGAAACTTAAAATATGATTGTGTGTGTGTATGTGTGTGTGTGTGTGTGTGTGTGTGTGTGTACATGTTTGATTTTGAAGGATGATTTATGTGTTAGATTTGGCACTTTTAAGCTCATTTGAATTTTTTCAAAAGTCAATTTATTGTATTTCATATTCTAAAAATGTTCAACTTATTTTAGTGCATATTCAAGGTAAGATTAAGAAAAATCTATTAGGATATGTATGTATCTAATACTCCACTGATTTCACTTATAAATGTTGCACATTATTAAAGACTGTGGGGAGTGGCTGACAGTGATATCAGTCATCAATTCAAAGCCTTGCAAGATCATGCATCCACTCCCATTAACCTCTTTCCAGATGGCACTTGTGGTGAGCCACATTGAAACTACCACTATACACACTGGCCAAGAAGATCTTAATTTATTTCATACTCTCCAATTTACTATCAGTCATGCCATGTCCCCTGCTTTATTGATAATTTACATTCTCATTCCCAATTGCTGGGCCTCTCATTGAGAGAAATGCTGCAATAGACAGATCACTGGCTACTGTCATTGTTACTCCTTCAGATGCCATTCAACAGGCTTCTGCCTCTGATGACACCTTCCATCAAAACATTTCTGCCTTACACAAAGGGTTCCATTTAACCCAGCTACAGGCTTGACAACGTGTAAAATAACTTTTTTCACTCTCTATGGGGATAATTTACAATCATCTCTGGCAAATGGATGTCACTTACATTTCTGAATTTATCTCTTTATATCGGGTCCACATTTCAGTGTATACTTCCTTAGGATTATTTTTGTTTCTGCATGCTCTGATAAAATGGCTAAATACATCATTGTTCATTGTTTGAATGCCTTTGATTTCTGTGGCTGCCCATGGGCACTTAAAACTAACAATGGTCTGGGTTGTATGAGTACTACCTTCCAAATATTTTGTAAAAATTTTTGTATTTCCCTTACCATGGGAATTCCTTATAATCTTCAAGATCAAGGAATTGTTAAATGTGCTCACCATACACTCAAAATTCAATTACAAAAGTGAGAAGGGAACTCCTTCCCTACAACATTCATATCTCATAATGGACTTCACTTGGCAATATAGACCATTGGCTTTTTAAATGCTATGAGAGATGGGCTATGACAACAGAAAGACAATTCAATCAGTAAAAGGAAAAGAAGCTAGGAAGGATCCTTTGGGAAGATCCTCATACTGGACAATGGAAGGGACCCAGCCCAGTACTTGTTTGGGATTGAGGCTATGCCTGGGTCTTTCTAGAGAATGCTAATAACCTGAGTGTCTATCCGCCAATCTGTCTCATGGAACCAAACCTGGAGAAGGAGTTAGTTATATTTTTCAAGAAGCTGATTCTCAGTCCTGAGTTGGTGATGTCTCAGAGACCATACCACAACCAATAGACAAGGATAGGGCAAGACTTGACCTGAGGACAATCGAGAAAAATGACCCAGGATACCAAGGGGATGATAACCAATAATGAAAATCAGAGGTCTTAGTAGATGATAGACTGCATAGAGATAACTGAGGTGGGAGGTAGATAAAAGAAAAATACAAAAGTTGTCAGTATTCTTAAGACAAATTTAAGTATATGTATAATATATATATATATTATACATATACTTAGGTATGCGTGTATATACATATAAATTTAATGGTTTTACTCTTCAAATTATAAGAGATCTCTTCTAATTGAACCACAAAAATTCTGACTAGTCTATTTATAATTACAAATTCTAAAATAAAAAAGTAGTTATAATTTAATTTGTTCACCCTGGTTTTATAAAATGTTAGTCTTGTTTGTTCAGTCCGTTAAGCTGTATACTTGTCCATTTGTCCAATGTATGTAGAGCTGGTTTTCATTTGAGCCCAGTATTTTTTTCTTTTCCTTTTTCTTTTGAATTTTGGATCATTTGTTCAAAATTTAATTTGGGTTATAGGTTTAAAAGCATGCTTTCATTTGGGTTGCCAGATTGTCAATATATCAAATTCAGTTTTCTCATATGTCCTCAGAAATTTGTTAAGGAGACTAAATGGGGACCCTTCAGGTTTGAGGAAACTATTGATCAGGGTTCCCTTTGGTGAGTAAAGGAGTAACTGCCTGTGAAGTTATCCTACCCTTTGTTCATTAATGGAAGAACCTAATGATCTCCATAGTCTTATAAGAGATACCCCAATAAGTGTTACTAAAGTATATTTGTGTGATATATTTATATGGGTCATCATCAAAAGATTAAGTTTTCTGAAAATGAGACAATAAGTTTTTCTGACTTAAATATTCTCTGATACAAAACTAAATTAAAAAATAAGTTTTCATATGGCTATGACAACTGACTGTTAGCAGTCTCATATTGAATTAAATGTATTCATGCTTTCAGGTGTACAGGTCTTCCAAAATGTAAAGCATAGATTGTTTATGGTGATAGATCTTTCTCTTTAAGATTCAGACCTCTTCCTTTAACAAAAACTTATGTGATATATATACTATGCATGTGTCATTATTACTTAGAAATGCTTAGACATTAAGAAGTCCAGACAATGTCACAAACTTCTTTAATGACATTTCATTAGCGGTCAACAAGTTAGGTAAAAGCTTCTTATGTACTAGACACAGATAATTGACTAAAAAGACTATTTTATGTCAAAATGGAAATTGTTACAAAAATGTCATCATAACTTTCATTCTGCAATATGTATGGTTTTTGATTTCAAGTTTCCCATGAAAAACTGTGTAATTGTTGTTTTTTAACATTCTATAGAAGCTCAACTACTAGAACATCCATGTTTGGTAAGAAATAACTGTTCTGCATTGTATTTCAAGGTGTTTGATGTTCAGATAAAACTATATATTAAGTTCACTGCTTCCATTATAATGTAATATCACTAACCTTCTCTTGTGGATGTTCGACAACTGACCAAGAAAATTATTAGGCCATGAAGAAAAAGATCAATGGTGTATTACACCTAAGGAAAGTCACTAGGATAAAAAGTCCCCCAAGCTTTCATAGAAAACAACTTGATCAAGCAATGGCCATGACTCATCCTCATCCAGATATCTGACACTGATAGAAGTAGAAAGATGTACTGTGCATGGTTCCAAGGCAAATTCTGAGGAGACTTAACAGACCTGGATAGATAGCAAAAAATCAATTAATACAGATTTCACCTTAACTTGGTCTTAAACATCCAGCAGAAAACTATAACCACAAGATATATCAAACAATGCCATAATAATTGTTAGCTATAAAAGAAACTCAAATCACTAACACCTTCCAACAATTACCAGCTATACTGGTAACTGACTAATGCTGTTGGTTCATGGTCTGTATGGGGTTAAATTGTTGAATGCAGGAACCTAAAATTCATGGACCGGAATTCTTTAGCCTAAATGGGTAGGTTCACTTAGAACGGAAAGGATTTGAGAATGAGAATATGTTCTACAGAGTCCTCCAAACACAGTTTCTCCATCTTTAACTGACTACCCATTGTTTGCAACTACAAAATAGAAAGGGGGGCTGTGGGGATCAGCCAAAGCTGGAGATGGATCACTTGTGTGTAGTGCCTGAGGCAAGTCATGTGATCCAAGAAGAAGGAGAGTCTGAGGCAATCCAGGCAGGCAGGTTGCTAGGCAGAGGGTTTTATGTGAAAATAGCCTCCTGAATGTTTAAATAAAAGTGCTGCAATCACTGATTTCTTTTCCTCCTTCCAGAAAGAGGGCTCCATCTGACCTCATCTTTCTATATTCTGACTTTTGTCTTTATTTCTTCATCCCGAGATCACAACTTTTTAATCCATTCCTCAGTTGATGAGTACTTGAGTTGTTTCCAAGATTTAACTGTGACAAATTGTGCTGCGATAAACATGGATGCAGCACATATATTGCTGTGGTATGATGTTTTCAATTCTTCTGGGAAGATAACCAGAAGGAAATGGGACCTCTAATCCTAGTTTTTTGTTTTGTTTTGTTTTGTTTTGTGGAATCTCCACACTGACTTCCTCATTGATTGCACCGGTCTACACTCCCACCAACAGTAGAGAATGCCCCCTTTTTATCACAGCCCTGCTAGAGTTCTTATTGGTTGATTTTTTGATAGCAGTCATTCTTTCTGGTGTGAGCTGGAATCCCAGTGTTGTTTTAATTTGTACTTATCAAATGACCAGTGATATTGAACATTGTTTTCATATATTTATTTACCATTTGTGTTTCTTCATCTGAGAAATGTATATTATGTGAGATGTCCACTTTTGGAGTATATCTTTGAACTTGGGAATTTGATTTATTTTAATTCTTCATATGTTCTAAATATAAAACCTTTGACTGAGGGACAATTGGCTAAATACTTTCCCATCCTGTTGGTTATCTTTTCACTTTTTTGGTGATTTCTTTTGCTGTGCAAAAGCTTTTTAGTAAGATGAGTTCTCAGTTGTTGATTCTTTGAAATATTTCCCATGGAGTCTGGGTTTTGTTTATGAACTCTATACCTACATCTATGTCTTTAAGATTTCTACCTATTTTTTCTTCCAGTAGAGTGAGTGTTTCTATTTTAATATTTAGGTCCATTATCCATTTAGATGTTAGTACTTGGTGATAGACATGAGTCTAGATTTGATCTGTGGCATGTAGAGAGCTAATATTTCCAGCATCATTTTTAAAGATCCTTCCACTGAACATGTTTGACCCCTTTTTAGTGAACATCTTTGTCTTGCTCCTGGTTTTAGAGTGAAAGTTTTCAGTTTGTGTCTATTTGGTATGATGTTTGGTCTTGGTTTGTCATAGATGGCTTTTTATCAGATTGAGATAAAGATCATCTATTCTAATTTTCTGTGGAGTTTTATGAATGAGTGCTGGACTTTGTCAAAAGCTTTTTTTTTTTGTATTTATTGAGATGATCATATAGTTTCTGCCACTGACTCTAATGATATGTGCCTTGTCCAGCACACCTTTTGAGCTCTAGGTGGCAGATGGTTGAGGATGAAGAAATGAAGACAAGAGTGACAATATAGAAAGTTGGAGCTGGAGCTTTCTATATCAGGCGGAGCCTCCTCTCCTGATGGGAGAAAATAGAACTGCCTAACAACTGCAGTGCATCTATTTATAGACTCAATAGGTGAAGGTTACATGACACTCCTTTGTCTCTCAACTTGATAGTTTTACCTCACCTCAGAGTGCCTCACATTCTCAGATCTGAAATAGCTTGTTTATGTGGCTTGCCTCAGGTCCTCTACATTCCTGGAATGGCTTTCCTTTAGTTCCATTTGTGTGACCAGTCTCCAAATTCAGCTGATCACCACAAATATTTGTGTATTGCATTTATTCAATTGTATGTGTTGCATTCCTGAGATGAATTCAATTTGATTGTGATGTGTAATATTCTTGATAATTTGCTGCATTCTATTTTTAGTGTCTTATTGAGGATTTTTGCATCTGTGTTTATTAGGGAGATTGGCTTATAATTCTCTTTCTTAGTTTGGTCTTTCCCTGGTTTTGGTATCAGGGTAATGCTTGCTTCCAGGAATGAATTTGAGAGTATTACATTCCTTTCAGTTTTATCAAAAATTTTGAGAAGTAGTGTTTTTAGGTCTTCTCTACATTTCTTATGGAATTCATCAGTAAATCCATTAGAACCTGGGCTTTTCTTTGTTGGTAGGTTTTTAATTACATCTTCAATTCAATGGACTGATATTAGTTTATTTAGAATTTTTACATCTTCTTGATTCAGCTTTGGTAATTCATATGTATCTAGGAATCTGTCAATTTCCTCTGCATTCTCCATCTTATTGGAATACAAGTTCTCAAAGTAGGTATAGATTATCTGGATTTCTGCGAGATCTGTTGTGATTTAACCTTTTTTATTCTTAATTGCATGAATTTGAGTCTTTTCTTTCCCCTTTCTGATAAAGATTGACTAAGATTTGTTGATTTTATTTAATCTTTTGAAGAACCAATTCTTTGATTCATTGATTCTTGGCATGTTTGCTTAGTCTCCAAAGCATTGATTTCTGCTCTGATCTTTATAATTTATTCCCTTCTATCACCTTTGGGTTTGGCCTGCTCTTTTGTTTCTAACATTAAGTTATTTGTGCTTGATCCATTTTACTGATATGGGTATTTACTCTATAAATTTCCCTCTTAGGATTGCTTTCATTGTGTCCCATAAATTCCAGTATATTGTATTGTCATTATCATTGATTTCAGAAACTATGTAATTTCCTCTTTAATTTCATCTCTGACCCATTATTGTACAGGAAGGTGTTATTTCATTTTGATATATTTATGAAGTTCTTGTGCTTTCTATTGCCAGTGATTTCCAATTTCATTGCACTATGTTCTGATAATATGCTTAAGATAATTTCAATTCCTTTGCATTTACCTAAGCATGTTCTATGAGCTGCTAGTATGTGATTTATTTTGAAGAATGTCATGTGTGTAGCTGAGAAGAATGTGTATTCTGATGTTGTGAGTGGAACACTCTGTCCATTTGTTCAAAATTTTGGTTCAGTTCCAGAATTTTGTTCGTGATTTTTTGTCTAGTTAATCTGTCTTTTTGTGACAGTGGGGTATTGAGACTCAATACAATTGTATTAGTAATGTATTGATTTTTCATGTCTGTTAATATCTGTTTTATATAGTGTTGTACACTGGTATTTGTTGCATATATATTTATGATTGTTACTTCTTCCTCTTGGTAGTTACCTTCACATGCATGTAGTTACCTCTTTTCTCTCTCTTTTGATCAGTCTTAGTTTGAAATTCACTTTGTCTACAAATACAATAGCTACCCCTACTTTTTTCTAGGTTCCTGTTGAATGGAGTATTGTTGTCCATCATTTGACTTTTACTCTATGAATTTCTTTTTCAATTAAATGTGTTTCTTCTATGCAGCATATTGTTGGATCTTGCTTCTGCCAGTCTGTGTCTTTTGATTGGTAAATTGAGACTATTAACACTGATGGTTTTAACTGATATGTATTGATTTATCTTTGTTAAGTGATTTTCCTATTGTTGGTTTTCCTTTTTCCCCTTTCTCTTTGTTTAATTGCCTTGCCTGGTGGATTCCTTCTGTTGGGGTTCACGGAGTTGTAGTCCTTGTTATCTCTTTTTAGAATGTCCTTCAAAACATTTCATGGCCGTAAATTTCCTTAAGTACTCTTTATCATGGAAATATTTTATTTCTCCATTAATTTTGAAAGTTAGTTTCACAGCGTTCATCAAACTGGGTTGGAACTGTTTTCCTTTAGAGCTTGAAATACTTCCCTCTAAGCTCTCCTTGACTTGAGAGTTTGTGCTGAGAAGTCAGCTGTGATTCTGATGGGTTTTCATAGGTGATTTCTTTGTTTTCTCTAAAGACTTTTAATATTCTATTCTTGTGTTGAATTTCTGGAATTAAGACTATGCAATGCCTGGCTGTAGATTTTTTTGCAAGCTAATTGTAGTTATATAAATCAATCTTTAGCTATTCTTCTTTGTATCATCTAGCAGCTGCTAGATTGGTTTCTCAAGGTCCCTCTCTATGTTTAAGAAATCTTTCTTTTCATGGTCACCAATCACAATCCTGTTTTCTCTATCTGAGATTCTGTCCTCACATTGGTTCATTGTGCTGCAGATATTTTCAGTGAAATTTTTACAATCCTGGTTATTTTCTTGAATCTTATAGATTCCATTTCTTTCCTATGTTGGGCATTTGTGGCTTCCATCATTCTTTAAGATTCTCTAATTTTTGTCTGTATCTCTTCTAGAGTCCCTTAGTATGATTTTCATTATGAACATCATCACTGTACTTATCTGAGAAATTATTTCTGATTTTTCCCCCAAGAACCTCATTCAATTGCTTTGTTGTTATACTTCAGAGAGGTCAAGTGGGTGCCTTTTGGATTGCTCCACCTCATTGCCCCTGAGTTTGCCTTTGGTGAACTTGAAGTATGGGATTTCATCTTGTTTAAGTGTCTTCTTGTTTTCTCTTGTCTGTCTGTCTGTCTGTCTCTCCCTCCCTCAGTTTAATTCATGTCTTGATGCTTGTAAATTGCCTAAGGTGAATTACTGTATTTCTAGAGTTTAGAACACTTAGGAAATGACCATTTCTCTGAGGAGTCTTCCAGGTGTACCTAGCTTTTGGGTTTTGAGTCTGTTGCAAGATCCTACCTACCTCTTTAATTTGTTGGGGACAAGAAGTTGCTTCCTGCTTTGCTTAACCCCTGGTTCTTTGGCATTGTCTCACAGTATTTTCAGTTACCTGTAGTGAATCTCAGCATTGGAATACCAGGAAGAACCCCTGTTTAGAACAATTATGTCATTTTTGGCTAATGGGGTACTATCAGCAATAACAATACTATCAAATACAACCTAGAAAATGACAAACTGAGCTAACATATTAATTTGCCACCTTTAACCATATGAACTAGATTCATGATTGTATAACAAAATCTAAAACAAACCAGAAAATTGTATGTAGTATATTAATCCTTAAAATATCAATTTCACCCTCAGGGGCCAAAATTTAAAAAAGGGTTAGGTAAAAAACAGAAAAGTAGAAGAGGAAGAAATTAGAGGTAAGACTGGAGGACAAAGGATAGTCATGCTAACTTTGGAAAACTGGTGTAGAAGACAGGGAGAAAATAGAGAAAAAAGAAATAAAGAAAAGAACAGAACAACAACCACAAAGAGACTGGAGACTACATTCACACTCATATAAAACAAAACCAAACAATGAAAGAAAAGCAAAACCACTACCACAACAAAAAATAGAAAGAGAGAGAGAGGGAGAGAGAGAGAGAGAGAGAGAGAGAGAGAGAGAGAGAGAGAGAGAGAGAAGAATAGGAAAGGAAAGAAAAGAAATAGGAAAGGGAAGGGAAGGGAAGGGAAGGGAAGGAAAGGAAAGGAAAGGAAAGGAAAGGAAAGGAAAGGAAAGGAAAGGAAAGGAAAGGAAAGGAAAGGAAAGGAAAGGAAAGGAAAGGAAAAAGAAAAATATCCACTTCCAGGTTTGTTTCTGCTGTCACTGGTAGAAAACGTGTGGGGACAGAGTCTGGATCCATGTGGAGTCATCCCAGCAAGCCAGCAGTAGCTTTATGGTGAGGTAGTGGGTAATCTCAGTGAGCTTGTACCTTTATTTTCCTTGAAACTTAGGCTGTATTCTGAATACAAGAGCCAAGTTCAGACCCATTTAGTCTACAGCAGTCAGCACACCTTCTGAGGAGGAACTCAGCCTGGAGCTGCTGAGTGGATCCAGCAGTTGTTACAAGTTCTGAGCTCAGTTAGCTCCTCTCTAAGGTGACTCCTAGCCAATCACTCTTTCCCTCTGTAAGACTGAGCCCTCAGCATGCACCACCAGTTAGTGCAGTCCTCTACTCCCACTGCCCCCATCCATTGTTGTGTCTTTCTGTGAAGGCCTCTGAGGTCAGCAGCAGTCACTGCATGTCTACAGATTTGAACTGCTCTTCTCCAACAGTGAGTCCCAACTCAGAAAGAAGGCTCCACCAGCTACCTCCTTCTTCTTCATTGAAATTTTTCTTTGCTCTTCCTGTAGGTTTCAATACTTGCTTCAGATCCTTCTTGGGTCCAGGGACCCACTTTTCTACTCCTTGTCTTCCTTGCGTTACTATACTCCAGTGTCCAAATGGCAACTGTCAGAGAAGCTTTCTCTGCTGCTTACCACTCTACTATCTGTCTTTTTTCATTAATCAGAAATGCCCCCTTCTGCTTCAGCGGTTTTCTCTTGCAGAACAAGCATAATGCATCACAGCACCAGAAGGGGAACCAAAACTTGAGGTTCATTCATGGTCGGGAGCACTGTGGCAAATACAGTCTACCTCTGAAAATGTCCAAGTATTCTGATCATACATATTGCAGCATGAGGGAAGACTCTTGATAATTGGCAGGTGTGCTGATTGCTCACGGATTATGGTCCAATGTGAGTGAAATAAGGTTCAGAAGGATGAAAACTATGCCTGAAAGTCATCCTTGAAATTCTTGACAATTTCAGGATAATAAAATGTTCTTTCTAATTTTCTATTGTTAAAGTTATAAAGATAGGAGCTAAAGAAACATCATTTGTAAGTGTGTTTTATAAAGTATGGTAGCATAATTTTGCTTATAAAATTAAGAATTGACAAATTACAACTACTGAGTAAGGGAAAAATTAGAGATGGCAGTTGAATAGGCCATTTCTCAATAAATTGCTTAGTCAGTTTCTGATTTATGTAATTTTATGGAATATCTTTCTCTAAACTTGAAAGGGAACAGGTCTTTTGAATTAATTTTTTTGAAATCAAGTTAAAAATAGAATTCTGGTACATAATGTTATGTTTTATACCAAACTAAGGCAACTAACTTAAAATATTTATACAGTTTATATTTTAAAACTATTTCAACTCAACTATTTAAACCTTAAATATCTTGATAAGGTTATATTTTAAACATTCATTAGAACAAATGGCACTGAAAATATGCTACTAAAACAAATAAAATGCAAGATTTCCTTGCTCAGATTTAATAATGGCATAAGCTTTGCCTCATGGTTTTCACTGAGTGAGATTAGTAGCAAATTGAGGGTCTTCCTCATGCAGACTATATGTGATACTGAGGCTGGCACACGTGAATTCAAGTCACTGCTTTCTTGATTAATAGTAGATGACGTAGGGCAAAAGCCTACCTGACCTTGAGCAAACACCTTCCTCACCTTCAACTTTTTCTATAAAGTAGCAGCAATATTAGTTATATAGGATGCTCTCAAAGGATTGAATTATATAATTATATAAAAGCAATGGCTTGCTCTGTCCTAGTCCTGTGATAGATAATCTTCAAAGAGGTTTGCAGAGGACTTATTGCTTGCATGGGTTTTTCTTCTTAAGACTGTGCTTCTCATATTTCTCCTGAGCTTCTACTCAGGTAGCTAGGACAACGAAGGATTAGTTGTATTCATATTTTTTTTTAATTTTAAAGACAATAAAACAAAAGAGAACAGAACAAAGCAAATCACCACAGAACAATACAAGCAACATAGCACTTCACACTAAGAAAACCGATATCAACAGTGGCTACCATTATGTCCCTTTTCTTTGAAACAGTTTAAGCATACCTTGACACACAACAATATCAAATATAATAAAACAGTATAAAACCAAGAGAATGAAAGCATTACACAACATTCAAAACCAAATAACAGGAAATGAACAATGGCTACTAGAATATCTCATTTTCCTTAAATAATTTGTTTATACCATCACACATAATTAAATCTAATAAGACACAACAGGGTTGAACCAATCAAAACAGAAGAACAAAAGCATGGTAGGATTTCAAAGCAAGATGATGCCAAATCAGCAATGGCTTCCATAATGTCTTGTTTTCTTTAAAATAGCTGTTCATACCATCACACAAAACAAAATTAAACAAAACAGAATAAAACCAATCCAACCAATGAATGAAAGCATTATAAGACTTCAAAGCAATATAACGGGAAACCATGATTACCATAAAATCTTATGTACTCTTACCACTTCTTACACTAGGGAGACTCTATGGTATTTATCCATTGAGTCTTATTTATTTCATGTATGAGTATGGTCTAAAGTTGCATCCATTTATTTATAAATATCTTAATGTGATCATTCTTTATAGCTGAGTAGTATCTCATTGTATAAAAATACCACATCTTTTTTATCCACTCTTCAGTTGATGGGCATTTAGGTTGTTTCCAAGATTTGCCTATTACAAATTGTGCTGCTATAGACATGGGTGCGCATATATCACTGTGATATGATGTTTTCAGTTCTTCTGGAAATATGCACAGAAGTACAATAGGTGGAACAAATGGGACTTCCAATCCCAGCTGTTTGAGGAACCTCCAGACTGACCTCCACAGTGGATGCACCAGTCTGCACTCCCACCAACAGTGCAGAAGAGTTACTTTTTCCACTGCAGCCTCTCCAGCATTTGTTGTTGGTAGTTTTCTTTATCCTGGCCATTCTTTCTGGAATGAGATGAAATCTCAGTGTGATTTTAATTTACATTTCTCTAATGACCAATGATGCTGAACATTTTTTCATGTATTTTTTGCCATTTTGCATCTCCTCATCTGAGAAATGTGTATTCATCTCAGATGCCCATTTTTGGACTGGGTCTTTGAATTTCAGGGGTCTGATTTTTTTTAATTCTTTATATGTTCTAGGCAGAAGTCCTTTGTCTGAGGGACAGTTCACCAAGAGTTTTTCCTAATTTGTGGCTTTTCTTTTCACTATGCTGGAAATTTCTTTCAACATGTAGAAACCTTTTAATAAGATATGATCCCAGTTACTAATTCTGGGAAGTAGTTCCCATGCAGTTTGATTCTTGTTCATGAATTCTCTACCTACCCCTATGTCTTCAGGATTTCTACCTACTTTGTCTTCCAGCAGATTTAGTGTTTCTGCTTTAATGTTTAAATCTTTGATCCATTTAGACTTTAGTTTAGTACATGGTGGTAGGCATGGGTCTGGTTTTAGTTTTCTGCATATGGCGAGCCAATTTTTCCAGCTCTACTTATTAAAGAGACTATCTTTCTTCCAGTGAATGTGTTTGGCCCCTTTATCAAAGATAAGGTAGCTGATTGTGTTTGTAGTTGTAGTTGTATCTTCTAATCTATTCCATTGATTTTCAGGTCTGTTTTTATTCCCATATTATGTTGATTTTATTACAATAGCTTTGTAGTATAACTTCAAGTCAGGGATTGTGACGCTTCCTGCCTTGCCTTTGTTACTTAGAATTGCCTTTGCTGTTGTAGGTCTCTTCTGATTCTAGATGACTTTTAGGAGTGATGTCTCTAAATCTGTGAGGTTTGCTTGTAGTATTGTGATGGGGATTGCATTAAATCTGTATAACAATTTTGGAGGAATGGCCATTTTCACAATATTCTTCCTATGAACAAGGGATGTCTTTCTATTTTCTGCGGTCCTCTTCAATTTTTTTTCAGGATATTAAAATTTTCCTTGAATATATCTTTTACTTCTTTTGTTAGATTGATTCCTAAGTATTACATTTTTTGGATGCTATTGTGAAGGGTGTGGCTGCTCTTATTTCTCTCCCAGTTATTTTGTTGTTAGTGTATAGGAATGCTATTGATTTTTGAGTGTAGACTTTGTATCCAGCTACATTACAATATATTTCTTAGACTTAGGAGTCTTTCAATGGAGTTTTGGGGGTCCTCTATGTAGAGTATCATGTCATCTGCAAATAATGATAATTTAACTTCCTCTTTTCCTATCCTTACTCCTTTAAATGTCTGTTTCTTGTCTAATTGCTCTGGTTAGTATTTCCAGCACTATATTCTCTACCTACCCCTACGTCTTCAAGATTTCTACCTACTTTGTCTTCCAGCAGATTTAGTATTTCTGCTTTAATATTTAAATCTTCGATCCATTTAGACTTTAGTTTAGTAGTCTATAATCAGAGTGGTGATAATGGACATCCTTGTCTTGTGTCTGATTTTAGGGTAAAGACTTTCAGTTTTTGGCCATTTAGTATGATGCTGGCTGTTGGTTTGTCATAGATGGCTTTTATCATATTGAGGTAAAGACCATCTATTCCACTTTTCTGTAGGGTTCTTATCATCAATAAGTGTTAGACCTTATTAAAAGCTTTTTCTACATCTATAGAAATGATCATGTGATTCTTATTTTTGGTTCTACTGATATGGTAGATTACATTTATTGATTTATGTATGTTGAACCATCCCTGCATTCCTGGGATGAATCCCACTTGGTTGTGGTGTATAATCTTCTTGATGATTTTATGCATTCTGTTTGCCAATATTTTATTGAGAATTTTTGCATCTATTTTCATTAGGGAGATTGGCCTATGGTGCACTTTTTAAATTGGGTCTTTCTCGGGTTTTGGTACTAGAGTAATAGTAGCTTCCAGGAATGAGTTAGGAAGAATTTCTTCCCTTTTAATTTCATTGAAGAGTTTAAGGAATGTCAGCATTAAGTCTTCTTTGAATCTCTTGTAGAATTCCACAGTGAATTCATCTGAGCCTGGGCTCTTCTTTATTGGTAAGGATTTAATTACATTTTTATTTCATTAATTGAAATTGGGTTATTCAACTGTCTTACATCTTCTTGACTTAGCTTTGGTTAATTCATATATTTTTAAAAATCTGTCCATTTCTTCTGTGTTATCAAACCTATGAGAGTAGAGCTTTTTGAAATAGGTGTTAATGATCTTCTGTATTTCCACAGAGTCTCTAGTAATTTCACCCTTTTCGTTCCTTATTGCATGAATTTCAGTTTTTCTTCTTTCTTTTTAATTAAGGTTGGCTAGGGGCTTGTTGTAGTCAGGGGTTATTCACAGAGAACAATTAGAATCAGGACATGGAGTCTACGGCCATACCACCCTGAACGAGCCCGATCTCGTCTGATCTCAGAAGCTGAGCAGGGTCAGGCCTGGTTAGTACTTGGATGGGAGAATCAGGGCATGGGGTTTATAATATTATTTTTATAATGGTCACTGGGAGTTAACACAAGAAAATGCAGGAAATCTATCCACAACACCAAAGACATAGAATATTTAGTTAAGGGCCTAAATCTCACAGCTATGTCCCACATAAGTACAGATGAAAACTCAGAGCTCATGACAATGCTTCCCATGAGTCCAACTGGAGGTCCAGAGCCCACAAGAAGGACTCACACCAGTCTCCTTTACAGATCCATGTCAGGAAGTCCCAAAGGTCGATGGTGGAAGCCAGAAAGTCCCTGACAGGTGGGTGAAGGAGCTGTGCTGGTGAGTTGAGGGTTCTATGCTGGAGCCGAGAAGTCACACTCACAACAAAGACCAGGGCTGTCTTGAAAGGCACCACAGCCATCCTCAGTGACATAGAGGCCCTGAACTCCTCCTCTGACAAGCACAGTCAGGTACATTCCAGGAAGCAAGTGTGATGAGTTCATCCTAGAGACCAAGCGGCACATGTCTTCTCCTCCAGAGCCAGGAAGCAATGCTCAACGTGAGGACCAAAGCTTCTCCAGGAGAACCAGTAGCTCAAACAGCAACTCGTAGGAGAACCCACAATGCCTCAACACAACAATCAACAACACGTTAACGCCTGTCTTCTCCTTCTCCACCCCATTGTTATTTTTGCTGGCAACTTTCCTCAAGTGGAGCATCTATGTTAAGTGCCATGTTGATGTAATCCAACTGGCATTAAGTTGACCACCAGTTCTTAATGCATAACAGGGCTTATCAATTTTATTTATTCTTTCAAAGAACCAACTCTTTGATTCATTTATTCTTTGTATTGTTTTCTTAGTCTCTATTGCATTGATTTCTGCTCTGCTCTTTATAATTTCCTCTCTTCTTTTGGCTTTGGGCTTGACTTGCTCTTCTTTTTCTAGATGTTTGCAGTGTAGCATCAGGTTGTTTATTTGTGTTCATTCTGTTTTCCTGATGTGGAAATTCACTGCAATAAATTTTCTTCTGAGGACTGCTTTCATTGCATCCCACAGATTCCGGTAAGTTATATTTGTATTTTCGTTTGCTTGTAGATATTGTTTAATTTCTTCTTTAATTTCCTCTGTGACCCGCTGATTGCTCAGGAGTATATTATTCAATTTCCATGTGTTTGTGGGGTTTTTGCAGTTTCTTTTATCATTTATTTCTAGTTTCAAAGTGCTATGATCCAATAACATGCATGGGATAATTTCAATTCTTTTGCTTTTCCTTAAGTATGTTCTGTGGGCTATTATATGGTCTATTTTAGAAGTTGTCCCATGTACTGCTGAGAAGAATGTATATTCTGATGTTGTTGTGTGGAACACTCTGTATACATCTATCAAGTCCATTTGTTCACAGGTGTGATTCAGTTCTGTTATTTCTTTCCTGATTTTCTGCCTGGCTGATCTGTCCCTTTGTGTCATTGTATGCTGTTATAATTGTGTTATTGCTTATTTGATTTTTCATTTCTGCTAATATTTGTTTTGTATGGCTGGGTGCTCCCAAATTTGGTGCATATATATTTAAGATTGTCACTTCTTCCTCTTGAAGTTTTCTCCTAACTAGTATGTAGTGACCTTTTTTATGTCTTCAGATCATTCTTGGTTTGAAGTTCACATTGTCTGCAAAAAGAATAGCTACCCATGCTTTTTTGGGGGGTTCCTGTTGCATGAAGTATTGTTTTCCATCCTTTGACTTTTAGTCTATGAGTTTTCTTCTGGGTTAGAAGTGTTTCTTGTAGACAGCATATGGTTAGATTTTGTTTCTTGATCTATTCTGCCAGTTTGTTTCTTTTAATTGGTGAATTGAGTACATTTACATTAATGATTATAACTGATATATATTTGTTTATTTTTGACATGTTATCTTTCTGCTCTTGATTCTTTACCTTTTCACTCTGTTAAGTTGTCTGTCTTGCTTAGTGGTTTTTTCCTATGTCTGTCTAGAATGTCTTTCAGTATTCTTTACAGGGTTGGTTTGGTCGACATGAAGTTATTTGCCATGGTCAGCTGTTCTTTGTTATGAAAGTATCTTATTTCTCCATCCATTTTGAAGGACAGCTTTTCAGGGTACATCAGTCTGGGTTGAAAGTCGTTTTCCTTTCGGATCTGAAATACTTTATTACATGCTCTTCTTGACTTCATTTTTTGTGTTGAGAAGTCTGCTGTGATTCTCATAAGCTTTCCTTTATAGATGATCTGTCTCCTCTCTCTAGCAACTTTTAATATTCTATTCTTATGTTTGATTTCTAAGATGTTGATTATTATTTGTCTGAGTATAGCTTTATTTTGGTTATGGCTATTTGCAGTTCTGTATGCTTCACTGATCTGTATATCAGTTTCCATTCTCATGTTTGGGAAATTTTCAGCTATTACTTCTGTAAATAGCCCCTTGATGTCATTTGTGTTATCCCCTTCCATGTTGTTTTTCTTGACATCATCTTGCAGTTATTGAATTGTTATTTCCTAATTCTTTCCTTTCCTTTCCTGTTCAGTAGCTCAACCATGTCTTTGAGGTTTGAAATTCTATCTTCACTTTAATTGAGGTAGTTTTGCCAACTTTTAATGGAATTTTTCATATCCTGTGTATCTCTTTGAATCTGCTTCATGCATTCGGTTTGTTTCTTATATTGTTCATTCAGGGTTTCCATCTTTTTGCATTGTTCCTCTAATTTTTTGACTATGTCTTCTTTAGATGTTTTCAGCATTTCTTTCATTACATTTATCATTTCTTGTTTTACCTGAGAGATTATTTATAATTTGAGTTCTTTTATAGCTTCCCAGAGTTGTTTCTTTACTTCAGTTGTTATCATTTCAGACATTTCAGATGTATGGCTTACATTTTCTTCTATGTACATGGTTCCTAGGCTTGCTTGGGATGGCCTGGAGGTTTGAGATTGCATTTTGGTCTTTTGTTTTGTCATGTTTCTGTATTTCTGGTTTTTGAGTGGTGTTCCAAAGATTCCCCAACGTGTGCTGGAAATCACTTTGTGCATCTTCAGCTCCTGGGACTGAATGGAGGTTGCTAGGCATGGCCTCTCATGTGTCCTCTGGTGATTTAGGATGCTGAGTGGGGTCTTACCCACTGGCAGTGATGGTCCAAGGCTTCCCTGTGGGTGCTGGAAATCACTCCACATGCCTTTGGCTCCCAGGACTGAATGGAGGTCACTGGGTATGATCCAGTCAGGCTCACGGGGCCTCCTGTGCATCCTTCAGTGATTTAGGATGCTGGGTGGGGTCTGAACTGCTGGGAGCAATGATATAAAGCTTCCCCTGTGCATGGTGCTCCCAGGACTCTATATTCATATTTTTTTTCTGTATTCATATTTTAATAGATTAGGTCAGGCAAATGTTTTCCTAAAATCTGAAAAAATTTTCCTTTATTCGTTACTGGAGATTGAACCCAGGGCCTCATAAGTGCTAGGCAGCTACTTTATCAATGGGATATGTCTCTAGCCTTTTTTATTTGTTTTTAAATTTTGATATAGGTTCTTGGTAAGTTGTATAGTCTGTCCTCAAACTTGCTATTCTCCTGCCTTAGCCTTTAGACTAGCTGGGATTACAGGTATACACTACTACACCCCCCAAAATTCTAAGTATTATAATGACCATTTATACATAATGTAACTGAATCGTAAGTTAGAAATTGTAGGTTTAAGTCTTTGTAAAATGTCTCTAATGGGACTGGGGTTCAAATGTGTTATACTTGTATCTAGAAGCCCCACCAAAAGCTGTATGCTCTCACAAGTGAGGAGTTTGAAGGTGACTGGATCATGGAGATTGTAATACCCATCACTGAAAATCTGATTAGAGGAGGTGTTCATTGGGGATGTGGCCTGGAAAAGTCTCTCTCCTTTCTCCTCCTTTGATCTCTGACTGGTTTTGCTTCTATAACATGAGCCGGTTTTTCCTTTGCAGTGATTCTTTGCCATGTTTTGCTTTCAAAACCAGCTGACCATGGACTGAATTCTCCATAAGCTGTGAGCTGAAGTAAACCTTTTTTTCTTTAACTTTAGTTTCAGATATTGTGTCTCAACATGTGAAAGGTAGCCAAGACAAAATGTGAACTTTCTTACTCCAAAGTCTGTGCTATTTTCATTATATCTCCAATCTTCATTGTTATTAATGCACTGGACATTCAGAAGTGAACCAAGCAAACTAGTCTCTCACTAGAATTTTTGGCTAAAGCAATGGTGATATTAGTCAGATTAGTTGCCTGGAGAGAGGACTATAACTTCAACCCTTGATTCTGATTCTGAAATTCATTAAGATAAACAGATTTGTCTAGAATACTCAGTGCTTTAACCTAAAGGCTATGAACATTATTTCATTTAAGGGTATTTCATTTAAGGGTCATATAAGTGCCACATGGTCCCCTGTAGCATCTATGTATCTAAACAAACAAACACACAAACAAAACCAGGAGGATGAAGGTGGTGAGCAACAGCAGGAAACTTCTAGAAGGAAATTGAAGCTTGGAAAAGGAAACCAAAAGGGGGTGAATTTCTCCATTTTTATAGTTTATAGTTCTAAAAACTCCACAATCTTAGTGACCCACAGAATGAGATAAAGCTTGGGGCAGAAAGATCACTGCAGAGTGAGAACAGACTCTATGAAAGAAGAGGAAATGTTCCATGTTCTATTGGACCCTGAGTCTCTGCCTGGCTCATCTGCCTGGCAGATCTTAAGTAACCCTGCTGAAGTTTAAGTTGAAGGTAGATTGGAGCTGCTGCCTGAGTTGTGACCCAATCAAATTAACTGCTTACCAAGACAAAAATAACAGCATTTTCCAGAGGACTATACAATAATCCACAGATTCCATAATATGTATACATTCACAGTGTCTGAAATACCTCCCCAAATTACCCATCTTAATGGATGTTCACCTCTGTTCATCTTTGCTCTATATTTGTAAATTATCAAACAAAAGTATATATGAAAGTTGATGATTAGATCATATTTCAAATCTTCTTCCCATCTACTCAACCCATGTCACCCACTTTTCCAAAAGTCAGACTTCAGTTTCTTAATGCCACACTTCTTGATGTCACACTTTATGATCTTTACCTTCTTATATGCTGAATACCTCAGCATGTAGGTACTTAGAAAATTTTTTTATTAAAGTTAAATCATGAGTACTAAGTTTAAGTCTTCTGCATCTTTCTGTAAAACACCACATCATTATTTTCTCCAAAAACAACTTGCAAATGTGATTAATTGCATCAATCACCCAGGTTTATACCAAAGGCAAAAGGTGATTTGATTTCATTTAGGTAGCTATACCTCTTTTCTTTAATTGTATAACATTTGGTATTTTATATAAAAATGGAGATTAAACATGCTGTCTTACTTTTCCTGTTGCAGAGACAAAACCGTCAACAACCAAAATCAAAGGAGGAAAGGATTTTTCTAGTTCTCAGTTTGTAGAGGCTTCAGTCCTCAGGTGGCTGGTTCCAAGGCAAGGTGGTATCTCTGAAGAGAAACAGTCCATACAGACAGAAGGCAGCAAGCAAGTGACAAGCAATGGCCAGTGGCCCCCCTTTTCCCCTTAGATTTTATGCAGTTTACCTGCCATTAAGGTGGGCAGCACTCGCTCAAGGTGAGACACCCTTAATCCTACCCAGACCTATAGCAAACCAATTAGTGGGTTACCTTAGTAACTGCATACCCTAGATCTAGCCACCTTCAAAAAGCACCACCTAGGACTACCTGAGGCTTTGGGGGGCATCTAGACACAAACCACAACAGGTAACATACATCTGCCTAAGAGTTCTAGGATCTTCATTAAACTATCACCTCTAGGAGAAGTGTCTGACACACCCAGAAGATGAAGCAATCAGCAAATTTTTGAATTTGCCTATCATCTGTTTTCTAACTTGACTACTTCACAAAGTAGGTTTGGTTTGTCAGACAAAGTTTATTCTACAACTGAAAAAACATGCAGAAATCACCTCTGTTGGCTTCTTTGAATCTGAGTCTTGGGAATGCTTGTACTTAAAAAATAAAAACTGAATGTTTTATGTATTCTCAAGTATGAAAGAGAAAACCCTACACCTTGATATAATAACAATTGCAATATTTAGGACTTGTCATACTTAGATCTTAAAATATTGTCTTAAATATTATCTCAGTTGATCCTTATAATACATCAACTAGGTAGATATCCCACATAATTATGAGAGCAGTGATCCTCAGAGAAATGATAAATAATAATAAGTGACTTGTTATAAAATTCAGCAGAATTTGAACCTAGATAATATATTATTGCTAAATTTGCTTTATTCATTCCACAGAATATTTTTGGACAGGGGTAAGGAGCTGATTAATTTTTTAAAAGTATTTATATACCAAGATTAATAATAAAATTAAAATTGATTTTGTAATATTCTTAATGAACTGATTTGAAGACTAATACTCTCAGTGCAATTAGATAGGTATGATCTTTGTCATCAGACTTTGAAAGAGCGAATTCATTAGTAATTAAAACACGGTATGAAATTAATTTTAAATACCCCACATCTACCTAGCCTACCTAGAAAGCCACCTGTTTAGTATTAATTTAGATAAAATCCTTTGTTTGTTATAATTCCTTTAGGCAATAGAGAGAGCCACTTTGGCTTCCTGTTGGGTTTAGTAAAGACAGTTAACTTTGGCCAGGAGTCTGGTAATCAACCAGAGTGTGTCCATACCACAGGGTGCTGATTGGGACCAGTGTGTGACTCAGTGGTACAGAATCTGCCCAGCATGTATCAGGCTTGGTGACCCAAGACCGTGATACAAACAACCCAGGATATTTTATGTGGCCCACATATTATGGATTAGATGTAGTTTATGAAATAGCTTTTGTAGTATCAGTAAGCAGAACTCTTAATCATCTAGACTCAGAGTATGTTTTAAGATGTTCCAAAATAGTATTTTAGAGTACGCTTTGATGTTCACTTTACTACACACTCAAAGGAAGAATATTGTCTGAGAGTTTGTACTGAAGCTTCTCCAAAAACCTTCTGGAAATCGCTTCACCTCTTTGCTTCCATTTATCTAGCATGTCATACTTTAATAGCTACCTCGTAGGTTAGTAATGATAAAATGAGTACTCAGGCATAGAGCACAGGCTTGTAATCCTAGTCTCTGGGAGGTGGAGGCAGGATTATCTTCAGTTCCAACTCAGTCTAAGAAATATAGTGAAACTATCAATAAATAAAAAAAAATAAGGCTAAAGATGTAGCGATGTGTGCAGGCCTGAACTGCAATCACTAATACCACAAATGTTTAAATGAGTAAGATGAAGCTCTTAGAAGAGAACTGGGTTTACATTAAATACTGAAGAAATATTAGCTTGTACTGCTCTTGTTGACAATCTGATTATTGAGGTTTTTGTTTCCTCCACCAACAGCTTCCTTCACTAGCTGCAAAACAGTACCTTGGTTAACTCTCAGAGTGGTGGTGAGAAACCTTACTCACAAAAGAAAAGCTTCAGAAAAGAAGAAAGGCATTAACTTCTTTTTTTCAATGAAATTATAAATGAGTATAAGTTTTAATCTAGGGCGACAGTTCAATATATTAACGTAACTTGCAAAATATTCAACATTCAGCAAAAAACATCTTTTTCAAGCTTTCGCATTCAGTATGATTTACTTATAAAGTATTTAGATGGTACTTCAAATATTTCCCTTGATTAGGTATGTAAGATGATAAAGGTATTTCTAAAAAGTAGTGAACATTGGAAAGTATTTCAATGGTCAATTTTAGGGAAGAATTACTAAAAATACTAATGTCGGATCTTCTAGTTGACAGAATAAACCTAGGTGGAGGTTCACAGTTCTTTTACTTAGGTCAAGCCGGTAATTTCTGTATGTACTGTAACATAAAATTCTAACTGAAAGGCTAGTTAAAAGATCTCAAATTTCAGTTCTGTGGTTGACCGATGTGTTTAGGACTCTTCAGACAGCATTAGCATGTCCTACTGCGAGGGCCCCCCGAGTTCACTGTGGAGCTGTATCCTGAATAGGTGTGGGCCCAGCTAATGTAAGCCACCTTCTCAGGGCCTAATTTTCCACATTGTTCTTGGAGTCCTTCCTCTACAGCACAGAGGCTGCTACTATAAGGTACAGTCTGCCATGCATTCCAGCCTAATTTAGGGGGCGTCTTAGTTTTGGGTAAGCCTCTCATTGTGTTCAAATATCACTTTCTTCACTGGTAAGACAATTAATGCAAGTGATTTCTCACAGCCTGAGTTCCCGGGGCAGTGAAATTATGTGGTGTATCTGGATGGACGTGGTAAGCAGTGTTTGTGTTGAGCTATTTTGGTGTTGAACTAATGATAAAATCAAGAGGAAGACTATTAGAATTTAAAGTGAAAGAGTTCATTCTTTTCTCCAACTTAATGCTTTATTGTTGCACATAATGAGTTTTTTCCTAGATAAATAAGACACAGTGGTTAAGGAGCAGTGACAGTGGACGACCTTCAACAGGAAGACAACACTGACTATCGGTTCAGAACTTGATCACATCCCAGCGAGATTCCTCAAGGACTCAAAGTGGCACATGCAGCCAGGGCACCATCCAGGCTGCCCATTCTGTCCCCTTCTCTGTCACAAGACTGCACTGTGTTGTGAATGCTCCCAAATGAGCGCTGTTTTTTCTTACCTCACACTTTTACATGTATCATTTTCCCCTCCTAACACAGGCCTTTTCCTCTTATACATGTAGTGACTTTCTACTCAGCCTTTATAACTCAAGTCACACTTACTTTGACCATGAAAGCATTCCTGACTTCCTTTCTGTGCTCATCAAAGTAAGTCATTGTTGCAACTTGTCACTTAGTTGCACGATCAACTCTGTGAACTCTTCCCTCTTGAATTCTGAAGCTTCAGGTGGCAGGTACAGCTACAGAGTGGACAGGCTCTGATGTCACAGTGAATGGGTTCAAGCCCTACCTCTACCACTTCCTAACCATGGGCAGGGAAAGAAATTATGTGGTAACCAATTGAAGCATATAGGCGTATATATTTAGGTAACCACAAAATTTAATGAATTAAATAAGTAAAGTTCTTAGAACAATGTCCAACTTATATTATAAATTCATGTTAGATATAAAAATTCATCTCCTTAACTTCCAAATGAACATTGTGTATTTGGAACATAGTGGGTATCTAATAACAACATAAATGGATAGTGATTTTTAAATCCAACTACAAGCAAAAAAATTTTTAAAAATCTTTAAAATAAGTCACTGCATTGTTATATTTAAAAAGTATGGTCTTGAATAGTATATTTGAAAAGTAAAATCTTTACTAAGTATACATGTATTTGTGTGTGAATTATATGAAAAAAGTGGGACTTACTAAATAAGAATCCTGCCTAAACTCATGCATTCTTTGATTCAGGCAATAAACAATTAAAATTGAACAGGAAATAGAATTTATTTAGCTCTTTAATGGCTTTAAACACTCACTAAAACAACAAAGAGAAAATACAATTATTGAGTCATGAACTCTCATGCTACAAAGATCAACATTTGATCAAAGTCACAGATATTTTTAAATTAATTTATAAACTGAATGTAATTTCTTCCCAAATAGTAAATGTTTTCTAACATTTTCAAAACACTTGTAAAATTTATGCGGAAAATAAAGGTGAACAACATTTGAAAATATTTGAAAAAAAAATGAAAATTTGCTGTCACATCTCATCACATAATTAACATTAGAAACAAAACATGTCAAATATTTTATGTTGATACACTGGAATATTGAAGCACCAAGAAAAGATTATGAAGTAAATTATCTTAGATAAATTAGTAAAATATATTAGTAAAGTATATTTTAGAAAAATAAAGAGGTCTTAATATTATATGCTAAAATTTATTATAAGGTAATAGAATAAAATGTAAAGGAAGAAATAGAAGAACTAGAAGAAAAGTAGAAATAAGTATGTATGTAATTATAGGATGGATAAGTCTTTGTAGGCATAAAACTAAAGGGAAAGAAAACAGTTCATAAGATTGATAGAGAAATACATGAAGGTCTAAAACATCTGACATGACAATGTATCTAGTGACTAAGAACACTAATTTAGAGAAAGGCACATTTTGTTTAGCAAGCTATTTGTTATGGTCTGTATCTGGATGTCTCCAGGGAACCTCATGATCTCAGAAGCAAGGCTAATCACAGGGGTGTGGCCTAGAAGGGTGTATAAATAACCCTTTCTGGCTCCATTTTCCTTTCTCATGTTCCTGGCCACCATGAGGTGAGAAGTTTCACCCACCATGCCCCTCTACAGTGCTGTACACCATGTAGGGGCTGAAACTTCTCAACTGTGATACAAAACAAACTTCTCCTCCTTTAAATTGTGAGTGTCATGTATTTTGTTCGAGCAACAAAGAAACTGAGTAAGACATTAACTCTGAAATAGATTGGGTATGATCTTTAAGAAAAGGACATAATGCCAACTTTGTTATACAGCTGCATTGTGGTGGGTGTATAATACCCATACTTAATTTTTAGACTATTTCTATTGATGGTGTATTAACTTTAATTTTATGAGTTTTCTTATATTAAACAATGAGAATTTAGCAGGAAAAATGTAAAAACAAAATATTGATTTTAAATATTTATTGTTTGTAAAAAAAGCATCAAAATTTTCAACAACAATTTTTTTGGTGTACATAGTAAAAAAAGAAATAAATTTCAGTATGAACTACAATGAAAATACCAGGACAAATCTACAAAAAAATTTTTGCTTCAATTATTGCATCTAAGCTAGTCTGCATAGAACACTTTCCATGCACACATATGAATTACACTGACAGCACATGTTTTGCTTTCCTAGACTTTATGTAGGACATACTCAGCATCTCACTTGTCTTGTTGCTTTTTTTAGGGTATACTTATTATATTATTCAATGTGTAACTAAGAAGAACATAAAATAAAGTATTAAATTCTAATCATGTATTGCAATAGAAAAAAATCAACATTTTTACATCAGCTGTGTAGTTGCTTACAAAACCTACAAGATAACATCAGAAATAAATTCCTATATGAACTATGGTGAAAATACTTTATAATTCTATAGCAACAATAATCCTTGCTTCAATTGTCACACCCACGGCAGTCTTCACACATGACCGGGTTTCCGTGTACAGACCTTACTTTCACGGACAGCGCATGCGCCGAGCTTTCCTTTCCTATGTAGTAGGCCACACATGACATCTATCTCGTCTTCCTGTTTTGTCAAGGGCTTCCTACTATATTGTACAATGTGCCGCTAGCAAGAAAACAAGATATCAATAAAATAAAACATCAAATATGTAATGAGTGCTTATGATAGACATCAATATTTTCACATCAGTTACTTACTTACTTACAAAACTTAAAAGATAACATCAGAAATAAAAATCTATGTAAACTACAATGTAAATACCAATAAAAGTCTGCCACAGAAGTAATCTTTGTTTCAACTATCATATCCAAGGCACTCTTCACATGTAAAAACCACATTACATACACAAGTATAGTTTATGTATGTTTTGTTTTACTGTCTCTCTCTCTCATTTTTTTTGCTTGTTTGTTTGGTTGGTTTTTTTTTTTTTTTTTTTTTTTTTTTTTGGTGCCAGGGATCAAACTCACAACCTCACACAACCCCCGCCCCGTCCTTTTTTTTTTGTAGGCCACAGTTGACCACTTTTTGGTTTTCTTGTTGTCATAGTAGGTCTTTGTATGCCTTCCTGTTAACCTGTCAGCTCAACAGTGTGCTCCACAGTTTTCTTTTTTGCATAGTTCTTTGGGCAGAAACATTTTGTTTTTCCCCAGCTGTAAATGCTCTCCTGAATTCCAGCCCTAACCCTCTAAGAAAATCTGTCTGTGCTATTTTTCACTTGTTATTTTCTTTGTAAACTATTAAACTATGCCACGCATATTTAGGATCCAATAAGACACAGTCACTGGCCAGTGCTTTGTGTTTCATGGAGTAATAGTTGTTGCATAGCTCACCAACGTTTACTTTACCTTTGGATTCGTTGTAGAAAGTTACCATGTCAGGTTTCTGTTTTGTTAAGGTTTCCCTATTAATATTTCCATCGTGTGCAATGTTGACACGAGCAATGCCAGTTTGCTTTACTTTGGCATATATGAGGTCAATGTTTTATCTTTCTGAAACCCAAAGATTGTTACACAAGTCGCTATTTTGCAATGATATCTCATTTGGAATTTCTGCTTTATTCTTGTATATAGTCCTACACTAGTCAACTCACGCTCTGTTAGCAAATGTAACATCAATTGAAAAGAGTAAACTGATTGTCAAATGTCACATTCCAATCAGTTTGAGAGATAGCAACATTCTATTTATCACTATAGGAATAAAGACCTGGTGGCTGAATTCTAGGATTATTTTCTAAACTGAAAGCATAATAGATCTCTGCATCTACGAGGGCAAGAGTTTTTTTTGTTGTTGTTGTTGTTTGGTTTTTTTTTTTTTTTTTTTTTTTGCATATATTGCCTGAAGCTTCAAAGACCATGACATTCTGAGAAATGCTCATCAATAGTTGTTTCAGATGGTGTGTAAATTGTCTGACAGTTACACACAAATCTCTAAAACAATGAGCAAATACCCACCAGATTATCGGTTCTTTATCTTTCTTGGTTGCTGGTTTTGTCATGAAACCTCAGGCAATTTTGAAGGAAACCAAATCTCTTAAGTGTAATTGCTAGTCTATAAACCTCAAGCCCACACCCATTCCTTTTCCCCAAGCCTTTTACATTCCCACGACTGCCATGAGAAAGCCCTAAATACAGACCTATAAATGTTTTAGTTCAGCTGGTGAATTGTCATAATAAATACATTTTGAGTATTGTTATTGGTGCATATAGAACATTTTACTTGTATTTCAGCATTTTGTATTTCACAATATCTTGTAGCATTTCATTTGTTACATACAATTGCCAACACTGATTGGCAATGCTGGCATTCCACCCCAAGTTTCACTCCTGCCAAGATTCTCACCACACTTTCAGACTTAGTTCTAACATTGGATTGTTCTACTTGGTTGTACCATTTTGATTAGTGAAACATGTGCTCACATGACTACTCTCTCTGTCATGTGAATCAGGGAGGTCTTCATCCCCTGTGTCTGTATTGGTTGAATTTTGCTCCATTTCACTGTCACAAGAACTTTGACCCACATGGCCAAAGTCAAAGTCATTATCATCTCTATTATCTATGTATGTGTAATCTGGTGATTCACTTTTGACCTTTTCTAAAATTTGCTAATCTGGTTTTTCATGTGCTCTGGTGCTGAACTGGGCTATTTTTACTAGAAAAATCAAAACAAAACATTTGAAAAAAAAACAAATCCTAAATATACAGAAGTTCAATGATGAGCCTTCCGTGGGTGAAACCCACTTATTACTACTTTGGAACTCCTGTAAACACCTTGCTGTTTGTCTGTCAAGTGGGTGAATTCACAGATGAGTTTTTGTTTTCCTCAAGTGTAGTTACTACTCATCCACATTCCATTATGGTAAAATACATTTTTTTTTGTATCAAAAGAGTGATATGTGTATACTTTACTCCTTGTGATGCTCAAGTAAACATATGCAAAGTCTGTTAGGCAGAGCATTATGTGTGTAGAAAATCCTAATTTGACAATTTTGCACATGTGCACACACGTTGCTACTCATCATACCAAGTGAGTAGACACAAAGATAGCTTTACGTGTCCCCCAGGTGCAGCTACTGAGATACACAAATGGCTACTATTATTCTAACGTAGAAATTTACAGTAGAAAAGTATGGGGTGTGTTGTTGTAGCCCAGTGTTATGCTCTATGGGTACATCTATGCATCTGAATTTTACAGTCTGGAAAACAGTCATAGAAATATTGCAATGGGTACTATTATTATAAAATGACTACCATTTGAGAGTTTTGTGAGGAATAAATAAAATAGTGATTATTAAGTACTTAGTACAAACTGTGAAAAAACAAACGGAAAACCTAGAAATAATCAAAATATGTGATACACAAAGATTTAGCATTACTAATATAAAAAATTCTTATACATTTCCATTAAAAATAAACCCAGACATAAAAGACAAAAACATGCAGTTCACCCAGAAGCATAACCAGAACTAGAAACAGAAGTCATTCCTAGCTGTTAAGACTAAGAATGACTCCTGGCTTTTGCATTTCCCAAATTCTCTATAAGAAACAACTAACATTTATAAAGAAACATGAGAAGTACTAGGGGGCTGCTTATTTTATTTACAGGACAAGCAAAGTCTTAAGTGAAGGTAATTTAAGTTGATTTAAGTTAAAAATCTTGATCCCTTGATCTGCATACTTCACAAAATCTGGGTTCCTTCACAGTATTTCTAAAGTTCCTAGAATGTTCTTAACATGTCTTGGCTTTTGCTTATTACCTTTTGTCCTGAGACACTGCTACACTGGCTTTCTTGCTGCATTTCTCATCACGTTGTAACTGGTCACCCTTGTCCTGCTTCAATCAACCCAAGAAGATTAAGAGAGAAAGACAGAAGGAGAAAAGGGGAGCAGGGGAGGTGGTATTGAAATAATTAGTCTCTAGCCTTTGGTGAGGATAACACATACTATTCATATGAGAGTATAAAAACAGACTCCTACTTGAAATTCATATTGTATAACTACAAATTTCATGCCTTAAAATGTTCTACGATAAGGTGTTTGTCATCAGCTGATATGAATCAGAGGCAGATTTTATGGACATATTTTAAAGGAAGACATAATGAGATTAGTTTACAATAATCCAGACCACTATTTCAAATAGATTGCTATCCTTATTTTTCTGTGCTTCTGATTTTTTTTATTGCCTTCTTCCTATGACCTTTAACTGAGAGACATATATAAAGATTGCACACTAATGTTTCAACTGATTCCTTTCATTGTTATTGGTAAGTTTTATACATAAGGTTCTTATTGTCCCCGTAGAAGGCAGAGGTAAAATCAATTTCCTCTTTAACATATTGATAAACAACTCCAGATATAAGAGGTAGGGAGGAGAAACTAGATTTACCTTTGTGTGACCTACGTAGGAATGCTGGAAAAAATTAATTCCAGAATATTATGTCAACATTCCTTGAAGTTGTGGATATGATTTACATAGTAGGTCTTCTCCATCCAGCCAACTACTTTCATCTCGATACTGTAAATTGCTTTCATTTTCCTCCTCCGATCTCTTGCTCGGGGTATTGTTGGGATAAATTATGGAACTGAAAATGGTGTGTAGATTGTCTAAGAAATTGAGTGCAGTCAGCCTTAAAAGTGCTGGATGATGTGCTAAAGCGGCTACCTCACCCTGGCCATGTCCCATATGTCGTCAATGAACAGCTGCTTTTAACTTTGCCTTTTTGCCCAGAGCATGAGAGCTGCTGGATTTATTGAATTAATAACCACTCCATTATGTGTGTTTTGTTTTCCTGTGACCGTGAAATCTGGCTGTAATGTTAGGAAAGTGTAAGACAGGTCTCCCTAACAAACAAGGCGCTATCTATTTTTTGGGTCATTATTTAATGCTTAATCTTTTGGGTAGAAAATAATAGGGAAATCCTTTCAAATCTGGAATAGAATGTTTCGAACAATATTGAGTTAAAAAGGAATTTTATGGGTTACACAGATAGATAGAGGCTGGCTTTCACTATGATTTGTGGTCTGAAGCATAGCTACTGACTGCAATGTGTTTGTGATTGAATAGGGCTTTTTTTGTATTTTCTTTTCAAAGCAGAATATTATAATACATATCTATTTTTTTTCTCACACACATATCTAAATACTTTCTTCAGAAAATGAGGGCAAAATAGAAGACTATCTTCCCTTTACGCTCTGGGTCATTTCCTGAAGAGTTTTGAATTCAGCACGAAAGGCAGGACTTTCACAGAGGTGGAATGTAGCACATGTGGAAAAGGTTGGACCAACGACCTTTAATTCTTTGACCAAGAAGGTGTGAGGTAAGTCTTCTATCAAGAAGTTTCAGCCAGGATCATTTTGATTGATGGCGTTTTTCTTTTTTCTCTCTTTTGTTTTCCTCTCTTTGGCTTTCCTTTCTTTTTCAACTTTTTTTTTTTTTTTCAGTTCACTTACTGTTGTTCATGTTTTCCAACTTCTGTTCCTCCCACCGTGAGTTTATAGAAAAAAATACAGAAAGTGAATTGATTGTGTCAGCTGTGTCTTACCGCCTGGTTATTTTCCTCTTATTGCTTCTAGTGGCAGGAATGGCTGGCTTTGGAAGACTTAGAACATTTTACTTTTGAAATTTAGTTTTGATCTATGTATTTCTTGGGAATAATATTAATAAACATAATATAATTTGTCGATAAAAACGATCCAAAAGATTATGTATTTTAATCTCTCACTTTATGCATGGGAAAACAAAGCCTTAGGAATGATTTTTAATTTGTATAAGATTATAACAAACTATCATAACACATTTCTATGGATTTCTTTCTCTCTCTCTCTTTTTTTTTTTTTTTTTTTTTTTTTTTTTTTTTTTTTTTTTTTTGTGTGTGTGTCTTCTTTTAATACCAGGAATTGAACTCAGGACCTTAAGCTTGCCAAGTGGGCACTTATGCCCCTGAGCTATACCCCCCCAGCTGAATTTCTAATTTAAAGTCTCCTCTACTGTGAAGCTAAAGGGAAAGATTTGTATTTTTACAGAAATTTAATCTTCTCTTGGTTTGTTATTTTTAGTACAGAATTTCTCAAAATTATCAAGCAGTAGATAAAGGCTCTCTAGATATTCTCATTTAAAGTCAAGTTTATACACTGAGACTTAAAACTATAGTGTATTAAAAATAAATGACTACAAGGGTATTCAAAAATTCTAAGACTCCAAAATGCCTTTCAAATCACTTGGGTAAAATTAAATTTTGTTCAGCACGTTAGCTTTTGTTTTTCTAAAATTGGTTAATTCAACATAGGAGCTTCATGAGTGCTCCCCTAAGTCAGGCTCTGTGCTATGTCTCATGGATCTTAAATGCAACCTTCTGTAAAAGGCACAATGGTCCTTTTTTACAAACTGGAAATGTGAGGATTAGAGCTCTAGCAATTTATTTAATGTTATAAAACTAAGTGATTGTGCTGGTATTGAAATTCTGGTCTATTTGAGATCAATGCTCAAGTTCTTTCCATTACATCCATCTATAAATATTATATTAAGTTACTACCCAAATCCCCACCAACACAAGAAAGGAAAGAGCTTCTTACTTCTGTCTTTGAAATACACTGAAAGAGAAACTGAGGAAGGGTCTCATTCTCCTGTCTCCACCCTGCACAAGGGCAGACACAATGCTTTTGCTCAACTAATCATGTACAACTCAGTGTTGTATAACTGCAAAAGTCCTTTATTGCTAATTAAAATCCAAGAAGAGCCACAGTTTTTATGTCATAATTTTATTTGTAGTTTCTGGGACAATTTAAGCCAATTAAAATATTTGGCAAACGTGGTGGAAATCTTAAAATTAATATTATAATCTATAAAATTAGATTCAATTGAACAAATATTTATTGGTTCCCCAAAGCAAAATGTTTACAGCGAATGATATGCCAAAAAACATATATACAAAATCAGTCTTGGAAATCTGTTTCAGACATCTGTTTTCTGATAAAGATTGCTAACTGGGTCATTGAGAGTGGTGTTTTGGGTCATTGTTTCTATAATTAATATGGAAATGAAATGAATTATTTACTCTTGGAAAGGAATCTGAAAGTGGTCAGTAGAGGGACCAAGGCAGTGTTTGTGGGGGTGATGCTGGTCAGATTTGTTCAGTGTCTTGCGGGCCCCTGTCGTCTGCATGCTGCTCTGAAGCTGCTTCAGTCAAAGGACCTCACAGAGTCACATGACCATGAGACCCACGAGACGCCCTGTGTCCCAGGGTGTGTTTGTGTCTCCCAGTGAGGGCAATAAACACTGCCCTATTTCCCTCGTGTATTAATAGTCAATATATAATAATCTTGGAATTATTTATATAATTCTTTCCTTAAATCCAAAAATTCATTAGTTAATTGTTCAAACAATTTCCTGGAGTTGTGTGTAAGTTGACGGGTGGACAGTGTGGTCATTGGGCCTGACTCTAGCTGTGTGCTTACCCCTCCAGCTAGGAGAGGAGCAAGGAGGTAGAGGACAGTGACCCAAGTGTTGGAGAGATTTCTTCTCATCATGTAAAATAGGGAAAATGCGTCTTCAGCCCAGCGCCACAAAATCTAAGAACTCCAAACCAAACCTTCACCTCTAAAACATGCACATTTAACATGAAAAATATCTCAGAGATAGTGAGATTTAAAATGAAGTTGATTCACTTCATAAAATAGTTTATAATTTTTTTGACCATATGAGAAAGAGGCTAAATTTCTAAATTGATTTTTATTTAGAGTTGACTCCAAATAAAGGAGAAATTCTGTATGGTAGCTGTATTGGCATCAGTGTTGGCACAGTAGTTGCCTTGAGCATTGACAGCTGACATCTAATGACAGAATGTGAGCAGCCATCCCTTGTAGGAACTGCTGAGATCTTTCGTAAGCCTGTGGTGGTGGTAATACAATTTTTGATTGATATAACAACAAAAGCGACTAGGTCTCTGCATCAAAATCCAGAGCTTTGTCCTTGCTACTATGCAAATAAGTAGTGCATTAGGAAAATAAGAATTACTCTATGGACCATCTAGCAGATAATTTATTTATCAGAGAAATTTAAGTAAATGTCTACTTTCTGTTCAAACCCTCTGACCCCTGACCTTAGCTAAGCTACACATAAAGCATACCTATGGGTTTCAGAAACACCTACAGCACATCTAAGTAAGATTTAAACATTCTAAACATTTACTTAAATAAATAAATTGAATCTGTTTATTCAGATCAAAAATGTTCAGGCTTCACTGGGAGATTTTATTTTTTATATCATGCTAAAAGAGATAAGGCCCTGACTGAAGCTGTTGAGGAGCTTGAATCCATAAACAGGACCAAGTTCTGCTTTCTAAGCCACCACTGGAAAGAAGGACAGCAGGTGAAAATGTTCCTACCGGGCCACATTCTAGAGAAACCAAATATTTAAATTTCATTTTTCAGATTTTTAGTGGTGTTCTAAACAAACTTTTTGCTGTTACAGTGCAGACACAATTGCAGGGCTCTGGGTCCTTAAATCAACTGACTTCACCTGTGTTCTGCAGAGGCTGGTTTTCCTGGGTGGTCTGAGAATTGCCTCAGGAGAGAGCACTGATGCAGTCTAATCCGGATGTTACAAAGGTATGTAAAAAGGCCGTCTTGCGAGCTTAGTTTATGTGTTGTCTGGTCCTTCATGTGGAAATAGACATTCTTTTCAGCTGTTTTGGAGCCTCTGTGGAATGAATGGGCTTGCAAAGCTATTAACATTGATTTTCTTAATAAAAGAGGTAAAGTGAGACTTTGAGCTAGTGTTGAGATAAAAATACGTACAAGAAAATGAACTCATTTTTAGAACTTAAATTCAAACTGAACACTTGTATGTTGCATCTGTGTCTAGCTTTATTCTACCCTCGCATTTATTGTTCTTGTATCACATAAAAGTATGTAACAAAATTTATGTTGGGCGTTTATTTTTTAAAATGTAGGGGACAATGACAGTGTGTTTGGTGCACAGTATGGTATCACCAAACACCAATTGGCCAAGTGTGAAATTAGAGAGATTGTTAACCTGCCCACGGAGCTGGGAAGAGAGGAGACTGCTCCAGGACAGGGCACCTTGGAGCCAGAGCAGGATCCCCCCCAAGACTGAACTCCTAAGACCTGACAGCACTGGAGATGCAGTCACCCCAAGGAGCAATGTACCGCCTGCCCTGCCTACCACTCACAGAGAGCCACTTCGGTTAGTTCAGTACATCAAAGTGGCATCCCTCACATGAGATGGCAGACGGAGCAGCCCAAATCATGCAGTCCAATCCTGCTCCAGCCAGCTGGAGTCTCAAGCTAAGGCACTGGCTTTACTTACAATGCATACGGAACCTGCTTCTCAGCGTGACCTTTCGCTCATTTTAGAGAATTAACTGGAGCTTACCAAGAGGTAACCTTCTCCCTCTTTCATGCACCTGCACACCTTCCAAATAAAGAATGCTGAAACCAAATGATCCTTGAAGGCAAGGAAACAGTGATGACCTTTTATGAGCAAGTCTTCCCGGAAAACATCTGTGAGGAAAGGTCTTGATATGAGAATCAGTGTCAAAAGAACTGATAATTTGAGAAGACATTTAAAGCCTCAGAATTTATTTCCAAGAAAGTCCTAAAATCCCAGAAAAAAAAAACTTGTTGAATAAATGAAAAAGAAAACAAAAACAAGAAATATATCTTGCCTTGATCTGTGTGGACTAAGAGAGAAACCTATGCCGTGCAATTATTTGAAAGTTACCAGGATGGATGTTTTAATCATTTCATTATAATTGGTTATCTTCAGTGAAAAAATCCTGAGGAGGCATGCAGCTCAGAATTATTCAAGTAAAAATTCTAGTGTAAATGGTTTTAATCTTTTCTAGTCAAATTAATATGGTGTGGTCGTCTTGTGGATGCAAATTCAGTTATCTTTCATGTTGACGCATATAAGAAAATTCCAGCCAGACACACATGATTTATCCTTTATATCTGGAGCCAGGCTGTAATCATTTACCCCTTTTCAAGTTGAATTTGGCAACTTTACTTGCTGTATGCATTTTGTGAAAGTGAAAATATATTCTGCAGCTTTTGATGTGTTGATTTGTAGGAAGGTAAAGACAGCTGCATGAGGTCCCAGGAGACGGGCTCTGTGGCTGAATGAAGACCTCTAGTGCTTTCTTGTTAGCCAAGATAGATCTCCATCCTGATGAACCACAACTAGTCAATAGCAGGGGCTCTCGGTGCACGCGATCAGAGGCCACAAATCAGGTTTCCGTGGGACTAGGTTATCGGCATATTGTGCCGTTGGCCATGCCCTACTGCTACTGGCCTGACTGTAATTTTTTCCCCAGTGAAGTTTTTAAAGTCGCAGGCTGAGACTGTATGCTCTCTTGGCAATGAGGCTGTCACTAATCTGCCAGATATCAATTACCTATCAAATAAATTGCTATTTTAATGTACTCAGCCCCTTACTATCAAGGAGGTTGAAGGCTAGCCGGATTTCCTATTGCTGGGGTTTCCTCTCCAAAATTTATTTTCAATGTCTCCTTCCTTATGGCCAACACATGTACAATTACACAGATGTGATGCATGTGAATGGGTTGATGTGCTCCATTGTTAAGTCTCTGTTGCGTGTGTCTGAAGTTTTACAGTAGTCCCTATCTAGGACTCAATGTACCTAGCTTCTTATTATCTTACCTATTTTGCTTCCACATGCAGCTTTCTAAAATAGATATCTAATCCTCTTTTAGAATTTCCACATGTTTCTGTATATCTCAAGCAGGCTTCTTTAAAAATCTCCTTCTGTTAGGGTTTAGGAGACCCTAAAATATGCTTTATTATTGAAAAGTGCTCTCTGGTTACTAAACTGTCCCCTGAAAGTGGTCAGGTGCCTCTTTTTCTTAAAATTATAGTTTGAATTTAAGTACCAAGGCCATGTGTGAAATGCTTATGCTACTGACTTGTAGCTCTGTGTTGAGAGGATTAGTGGGTTATTTTGGTGAGCAGAGCCCCTTCCCAGTCAGTGCTCTGAGCAGACTGAGCCCTCAACATTGATCTTCCTCTTGAAACAGGCTGCTGACTCTGCTGGCTGGGCTCCTTCTCAGAAAATCCTGTTGTGCACCTCAGTCTCTAAGCAGATCCTGTGGTACTGCACATTATGCTCCCTGCTGGGACAGTTTCCATGCTTCTCTACTCTGATGGCAGGGGAAATCTCCTGGAGGCAACTTGTTTCCTTCTCTGCCAGTGTGAGATGCTAGCTGGACCCCTGTACTGTGGCTTAAAAGCATCAACACCATGCTTTTGCGAAGGCATTTATGAATGAATGGCACATGGTACCCTGGTCTCAAACTGCCCACTCCTCCGAGCAGTCAATAACCCAGGACAATCTGATAGCCCTAAGCCCAGACTCCTCCAACTCCTCAGAACACTTGCCTCTCCTAGCCTTGAGGACAGCATAGTGCAGCTCCCCGAGACTGCCTTTGCATAACGTCTTCTTTTTGTGGGTTTACTAAACCCCTAGTCAGTCTCTAAATCTTAGATCAGACTTCAACTCTTTCCTAGCATTTACAAAAGCTGAAGAGGAAAAAGATATTCTTGTTTAAATGAGAGAGGCTGATCCTGCTTGGAGAAGGAGGTAGTAGTGCTGGATATGGGTAGCACGGATAATTAATGTAGCCCAGTCTAAAAGAGGTGGTAAAGGTCGCTATCAAATGTGCAGAGGGGCAGCACTGTCGGCCTGCTATTACTCAGCCTCACAGGGCAAGGCATCCGCTGCGGATAGTAACCCCTGGTCCAAGTGCATCTCTCCCCACTCCAACAGAGTCATGGCCACCACCTTCTCTTGTTGGGATCACTGTCATATTGCCTCCCACATGGTTCTCTAGCTTCTACTCTTGCTATGCCTTAGAATAATCCCAATCAAACAGCCAGAGTCAGTCTTGAATGCTATTCAGATCTTGTTGCTCCTGCTGAAATCTTTCCATCCTCCTCCCGCAGTTGCCTGGTTCCCTTTTCTCCACTAAACACATCACTTTCTAATGCAATATGGAAGTAACTTATTTATGCTGTTGATGTTAATTCCCCACCCCTATTCATGTGAAAGTTCCAGAAAGGAGATTTGGTGTGTTTACTTTTCTGTTGTATCCACAGTAGCTAGGACACCTCAGAAGTCCTCAATAAATATGTATTAAAATGATGAGTGAATTTTCCCATGGCTGCTTGGAAACATGGTAGAGATTGGCAGACCCACAGAAAGTATGCCAGTTACGGCTTTGACCTGAACTTGGACGCCTCTGGCAAAAAATCTCTTTCAATAAAACATTTTGATTACTAATTAAACTTAGTAAATTTACATAACTATGTAAGATGACCCTGTGGCTTTTATGAATTAAGTTGTTACTCTGACTCATCTCTGCTGATTATTTCTTAGATATATTTGTAAAATTAATGACCCTTAAATTTACAGTTTTCCTGAATGTACTAGTAGAATGACTTTGAAATAATGACTTTCTAATCAAACGTCACAAAAATAAGCAAAGCTAACAACACTTAGAATTTACATTTGAATCACTAAAATAAATGGAAAAAGCTTCATAATTAATTGCATATTTATGCTTTGAATGCCACTGTGTGTGCATATCATCATCATTTGTTTGAAAAATTGTCTGATAATCTTATAAATAATCTTATAATCTCATAGTTGCTGAAAGCAACTGAAAAACATTAAAATCATTGCTTTTCATTAATATATAGGGTACTGGGGGAAACTCAGTTTTTTCTTTATTAGCTATATTTTACAGGGACATGTAATCTTAGATAATACACTGAATTTTATTTAAACTACAGAAAGGTTTATTTCTGAATCCAGTCCATAACCAATATTCAATTTTTGTCTGTCTCAGCACGAATAAACCAAGAGAACATTTTCACACTCAAAGGCAGCTACGCCTCCCCGTCCTGAAGATCAAGTGGTGACTATTTGGGCATTGAACAACATATCCATGGAGTCCAGTCACACATTTCTCAACACCATTATTCAGACAGAAAAGGAATGAAAGCCAGAGCCTATAAAAGTAATTCTTGAATGGCTTGAGGAGTGTATAAAATGTGCTCTATAATTTCCAACCTCCTGCAGTGCAAGTGATTAGCTAAAGAAACACTTTGAACCTGTTAGTTGTACATCTTTTAAACCATTTTAAATTATGGAACAGATAGTCCTCAAGAAATTAATTAAAGTTTTGGACAATAATGCAATCAGGGATATCTGTGTTTGCAGTCTTTTCTCTCTGCTTGCATACATCTTTGTCTGTCAAGTACATCAAACAGCTAATTAGCCCCATTTTAAGAGCTCACTGCTCACATCACTTAAAAGGATCTCAGGCTGTCTTCTCGGAGTTCACACTTTCTGCACACTGGTTTTCTGAATGTTTCTTAGACTGAAGAACTCTCCTCCCAGCACATTGGAGGAACTATAAAGGTAGATGAGTTTACTTCTTATTGTTTTCTTCATTTTGTCAGTCATGACCAGCACTTTATAAATAATCTTATAAAGATTGTTAAACTTATTTCTGGTAGGATTTGCTTATTTTCATCAAATTCCCTTGGAGTTGCTGAAAAACATTAAAATGATTACTTTTTATTAATACATAGGGTACTGGGGGAAAATTATGAGACATTAAAAAGTGTTGCTTTTATTTAGCATAAAGACTTACCACCATGACAAAAGTTGAGCACTTCAAATACTCATTTTAGAAATCACATGTTAGCACATGTTAAAAGTTATAACCATAACTAGAGACAGAATTTCTGACTCATGGCTTCCATGAATCTGAACTATCACATGTCATCTCAAATTGACTGTAAAAATAACTCAAGACGCCAGAGTGTTTCAATTAACAGCTGAAATATTGTGATATTTTAACACAGGTGATATAAAGACACAGGAGCCACAAATGGATACATGGCCATGAGTTATAGCTGTTTCCTTGAAGTTTATGGTTGAAGGCAGGTGTAAAGGATACATTCACGCTTCATGAGCCAGTTAGGCAGGATAGGGTGTGGTGGGGAGGAGCAGGGACGTGATTTCCTGATTGTGTCTGTCTGTGTGAGACTTTGTCTTGGAGGACATATGGTAAATGGGCCAAGAACACCCAGGGTACTTCAGATAGGAACGCTATAGTACCTTGGTAAAAAATTGTCAAACAGATGATTGTGAAATAACAATATTAGACGTCTGTTGTAAAGTTGGTATAAATTCAACTTTGTTTTCAATGTTGAAATAACTCATTAAATCTTCAAAACAAACTATTGAATTAGTCACTATTATTTAATATTATCATTAACTTATCCAAGGAGGAACTGATATACAGACAGTTTGAGTAACTTGCTCAAGGTCTCACATTCACCGAAGGGTGCATTTAGGATGTGATCCCAGGTGGTCAGAATCCAAGCTCTGCAATCTTCAAATCTGGAAGGAAGAATGAAACATAGAGATGATGGAGAAAAGATGGAGGAGATGAAGATGGGGGAGAAGTGAGGGGAGAAATTACAGAAGACAAAAAGCTAAATAAAGACCAAACAAAAATTCTTTATAGAAGGCCAAGATGTTTAACAGGTTAAGAAAAAAATAGTGAGAAAAATATTTTTGGAGAGGTGTGATATTTGGCCTATTTGAATGAATCACACGGGATTTAAGGTATTTTGTGGGTTTTTTTTTTGCAGATTCTATTAAATGAGAATCATAACTTGCATTAATGCTAAAGTACATTTTCATACTCAGCAAAAACATTACAACAAATGTGCATACTGTGATTTCAAGGAAAAGCTAATGAAAGCCAAGTTGATACATGGAGTATCTAGATAAAATGAGGTAAAACCAAACACATGAGCCTACCCTGTGCTCGGAGCTGTTCTAGACGTTTCCCTTGGGTGGGTCAACATTTTGTTTAAGGTGTTCCCAGACACAGATTTTCTTCCTCTACAGAAAAATATTGTAAAAGTAATTGCCTCCAACAAATGAGGGTTTTATTTTATAGGACTCCACTTCAGCATGTGAGAAGAATATTAGAAAGCTGAATATATTTCTGGGCACCCCAAGCTTTTGGTTTAGTAATTGGTTTCTACCTCATTCCCATGACTACCGCCCATTTTAACTCCATTTGTTGAGATCCTATCTTGTACTTCCATGTTTAATGGGTCCCTTGGACCTTGAAGCTGATTGATCAAATAGTTCTTTTGGGAAAGTTTCTTGTCCTTTCATCTCCTCTCAGGGGCTGACATACTCTTCCTGAAGCCCTTGCCAGCAAGAGTGGCCACATATATGGCCATAGCTCTCTAATTTTAACTTCCTCTTGGCTGTGTTCCTGAGAAGTCCACAGAGGACCATCATTGTGGTTTTTACTGGTCTAGTTTTCTTGCCACACTTTCAGCCTTCAAAAACCAAGGAGAGTCCATGTGTTCTATTTCTTGTGATATAGCGGCTGCTTACAAAATGCTTATTGAATGGGCCAAATGAAAACTAATTCCTGTAAATTTTCTCCTTCTGGTGTCCAGGTACCATCTTTATCTCCATGTTAAATCTTAGCGACTACCTCCACCTGTCACTTATTGCTGCATCTCTAATTCCTCCTCACACTCCTTGCAAGTCACTGAGTTGTTATCAAGAGCAAGATTTCCAACAGCAGCTGCAGCTCCTTGCCTGTTTCTTAGATCTAGCTTCTCCTGACTGGTCTCTTCCTTGCTTTGCCTACTGAAACTGACACTCCAATTCTAAGATATTAACACTACAATAACTAACATCTTTGACTACCCAGAACCGTGCACTACTTTAAATAAGATTTGTCCACCTAAGCACAAAAATTTATAGTCATATAGTTCTAATGAGCTTGAAGAAAGTAATTTTGGTACAAATTCCACTAGATTTGAGCCATTAAACTTTGTATTCTCTCATCAGGTACATGACACAGAGCAAAAAAATCTGGGGAACTTCATCTTTATCATAGCATTTCTGGTAGCTGCTATGATTCTTGTCTGACAAAAATGACTTACAGTAAACGGAGGAATATAAGACATAATGAGTATGTACATTACTGCTTGTGTTTTCCCAGGCCTTGTTTCTGGTCTTCATGCCTTTTGCTGCATCCACATCTGGAGAGGAATTCTTGCATTGTTTCTCACATGGAAAAACATTAGGAACTTATCTAGAAAAAAATTCTGTTTCTCGATTGCCTTCTGGGAATTACTAATTGTGATTTGACATTCCTCATAAGTGAAATGTATGTGCATGTTTTACCGTAACATTTTGGTCTTTTTCTTTTTTATCAGAACCAGGGATCAAACTCACGACTGCACACTTGCAAGGCAGATGCTTATGCCGCTGAGCTAAATCCCCAGCCCCTTAATGTAACATTTTAACAGATGGGGTAGAGGTATCTAATCAGAGAAGACAGCAGGATGGGGTCAGGATTCTGGAATCCAATCTGTAGTGTCGTCTTCTGATTACAATGACATCAACAAAGCCTCTTGAAACAAAAAAGACTATTATCATTACCAAAATGAGATTCTAAATCAGATATATATGTTAACTATAGTTTTCAAGATAAAATACAGTAAGGCAGAATGATAAAAGTCAGATACAATTCACAGGATATATTCACCATCTACTGCAAATATAACAGCATATCATGAATTGATATGCTGAATTGATATCATTGTTGGTTTGCCTCAAGAATATTGTGGTTTTTTTTACACTAGGGAGACAATATGATATTTACAAATGTAACTTTGATTTATTTCAGTTATGAGTATGGTCTTAAGTTGCCTCCATTTACCTATAAAAGCCTCAAGATTATCCTTCAGCTGTGAAATAGTCCATTGTATTAAAATACTACATCTTTTTTACCCATTCTGTGGTCGATGGGTATTTGGGTTGCTTCCAAGATTTAACTGTTACAAATTGTGCTGCTATGAAAAAACCCGAAAGGATAATAAGATTCAAAATGTACAATAGATAGTGTGATAACAAAAGGGAAAGAAAGTGCTTAAAAAGAAAGGACAGCTCGAATAGGGAAAGGAGAGAAGGGGAAAGATGGTATGTGAATAGGTACACATATGTATGTATGTATGTATGTATGTATGTATGTATGTATAGACAAGATAGATGGAGATACTACTAATCTCTGTTAATTCATCCAAATGAACAGTTTGTGCTCTCATTGTTTGCTTGATCATTTTTTTGTACCTAAGTCTTGTAAACCGAACAATTGCTTGTAAGATAACAATATGCAACATATTAATTAGTGTTAATTTTCTGCTATTTTTGAAGTTGTATAATTTCTATTCTTTTTTCTGTTTTGCTTTTTCAAAATAAACAAAAAGAATATTATGTTTAAATTAAGATAAATATTTAAGCTGATCGCTTGTTTTGCATTTGGAATTCTTTTGTCTGAATTTGAAATGGCACCTACTATTTTATTTCCAGAATTCATGAGACTCTCAGAAGAGCAGAGATAATTTTGAAAGATGCATATATCCAAGAGAGTACTAAGATAAAAAGAAAAATAACAATAGTGATATAGGATGTCAAATGGTTTTCTTTGGTGCTACTAAATCCTTAAAGTAAAAACATTACTCAACATTCCATTTCCAATCCGGATGAAACACATTTGTGTTCAAACCATTAAAAGTTGCAGACTATTTTGATAATTTATATGAGGAGGGTCTTAGGGTCAAGATCATGTAAGAAGAAATTGTCATCTGCCAGAACAATTTATGTCACATCAGAAACAGGAAAGACTAAAAACAAGTGATTTATTAAAAATTTAGAATGTAGCTTCTAAATTTGTATGGTCAAATACTTAAAGCATCTATAATCAGTTAATAATTATCAAAGCCTTGACATGTTATACATTCATGGTCCCTAGAATAAAATATACATGCAAATCTAGTTCAATTAATATATCATCTGTTCTCATATCTGGAGAAAATGTGGGTTTTGCAAAAATTATTAGCTGTACTAGGTAAAATACTGCCACTTCCTTTTGAACATATTAGTTTCTTAGTATTTCTTTCAATTTGAAATATTTTTAAAATATTTCTGCCTGTCATGATAATGCACACCTGTAACCTCAGCACTTGGCAGGCTGAAGCAAGAAGACTACTTTAAGTTCAAGGCCAGCCTGGACTAACAGAGTCCCTGTCTCAAAAAACAAAAACCAGAAACATATGCATTATACTTCCTAGTGATCTTTTCATTTCAGTGCTTTAAGAATGGTTTACTTTTCTTCTAAAACTAAGGGCCAGTGTATAGTAAGGTTATTGAAATCATTTCCAATGATTAGCCACCAATTGGGAAGTGTTAACAAATGTATCATATATCTGATATACATATTTTGAGTGTGCAGGTATATTTGTCAATACATTTTTAGAAATCAGATAATGGACAGATATCACATAAAGGACAAATGTGATTATTAGTTTAATAAATGCTTTGCAATTATCTCCATGAAATTATTTTTCCATTTTCATGCACCAGATATGTCCAAACAATATAAGAAAATCTCCAACTTTTGGATTATTTTGCCAATCTGATCAATGAAAATAGTATCTTAGTATAGTAGCTATAATCTGAATTTTTAATTTTCACTGAAGTTGAACCTTCTCTCATTAAAAAATATTTGTATTTCTCTTTAGTAAAACACAAATCTTCTTTATATCTTGCTATAGCTAATATAATACTTTCAAGGTATTTTTTAAAACGTTTTCTAATTGTAAATTCTATGCCTAATTTTTCATCTGTTTCTTTCACTTTTAAAGGACTGCAATTTGTGCTGATTTTGGCTTGGCCTCTCCTTCTAGCGGTGCTGCCTTGGGGGCCTTTAGTCCTGGTCTTCAGTTCCCCACCCTTTGCGGAGCCCATCACCCTGACCGGGGCCCCAGGCTGGCTGCGCAGGTGAGAGCACCTGGGTGCAGCAGGTAGGCGCTCCTGTTGTCAGAACGCTGCTCACCTGACCGAAGTAAGACCTACTGATAAATCCATAGACCCACAGGAAGTCTCCATAGAGCCTGAGAATATGTTACTCAGTTTAACCGGATCTGTTTGAGTGATAAGATCAAAGACACAAAAGCTAGAGAAGTCCAAATCTCATTTATCACAGTTTTAAGGCTTAGTTTTGTTTAATTACAATAAAATCTTTAAAATGATGATGTTAATTGATTCCTATTCAAAGATTTTGGCATTCACATGATGCTTGATGGCAAATGTTTAGGTCTGAATTTCAGCTGCATCCCTTTCAAGCAGTGATCTGTGCCTCACTTTCTTCAAACTGTGAAATGGGATTTTAATGGCCATAGACACAGAAAAACATTGTTGAGTATTAAGCAATACATGAAAATTACTTAGAATAATATGTGCCTTATTCTAAGTAAGTGCCAAATAACAGAGGGCTGATACTGTCAGTGATAAATGAGTAAGAAATGATAGATATTAGTAACATTAGATCTACTGTTTAATTTTAAAAGTATTGTAACTCACTTTGAGCAAAGTTAAACATTTGTAGATGCTTGTTATGATTTAAACGTGCAACACTGAAGTTGCAAAATTCAAAGTTAATTGCCAAAGTGCCAAGTTGCAGGATAATAATGGAAAGCTGAGTAAAAATTATCAGTTAATTTTTATTACTGAAAAAAGTGAAAATTATATATTCAAACAGCATATTTAGAAATTCAATTCATTGCATAAACGGTGGATATCTAAATTACTATACATTAATTAAATGTTATTTTTTTGAACAAATATAAAGACATCACCTGAAAATTTTGTATCATTGCCTAAAAAAGGAGAAAGTTAGAAAATTTTATCATTAATCGTAATTGATACTTTTTATATCAAAATCTAATATACATATACATACACACATTTTCATAAAGTTAATTAGGTTTCTCCAGTGAAAGAATTCTTAGGAATTATTGTCCTACTTATAAGTGAATTTCCAGTAAAAGGATAAACACAGCATTTTCTAGTTGGAGTCAAAACTCTTTTGCTTCCTCTTCCCTTTTCCCTCCCTTCTTTTTCCTGTCTTTCTTTTTTTCCTTCTTCCTTTTTAAACCTTCCTTTATTTCCAGGAGCTATCTTTAGGGGGTGGCTTGCAGGATATGCACTACATGTATTTCCATAGTTCAAAAAATACATATAAAAGGGCACTTTGGCTTCTGACGAATTTAATACTTTTGCTTTGCCCAAATTACTTATTTCTATGGATAAACTTTCAACTTATCAAACAAAATTAATTCTAATGTTAAATATTTTAACTTTTTCATGTTCATTTTTTCTCACTGAGACCTTTTATTTCTTATTTGCTATGGCAAGATGTTATGCATTGTAGAGTCTAGATGTATTCATATTATAAATTCACACTTATATTATACAGAAAGATTTACTGTTAAAGCTTTTCAGTATATTCAGGATTCAGATACAAGCTGTATTTGGAGATTGCTTTTGATGGAATTCTATATGCCAGAAAAAATATTTATACTGTGTTAAATCAAGGAGTATCATTTATCTGTAAGGAGTGATAATTTGACTTCTTTGTTTCCCATATGTACCATTTTAAGTTTTTTTCTCTTGCCTGGTTGTTCTGGTCAATATTTTGAGTACTATATTGAGTAGGAGTGATTATAGTGGACATTCTTGTATTGGTTCTGATTTAAAAGGAAAAGCTTTCAGTTTTCTCCGCTGTTACTGTGCTGGCAGTGGCTTTGCCATAGATGGCGTATATCAGAGTGAGCTTAGGGCCTCCTATACCTATGTTTTGCAAGTTTTTTTTTTTTTATCATGAATAGATGTTAGACTTTGTTGAAGGATTTTTCGGCATTTTGTGTAATGATCATGTAATTTTTGTCCTTGCTTCTATTTATGTGATGCATTACATTTATTGATTTACATATATTGAACCATCCCTGCATTCCTGAAATGAAGCCTACTTGGTCATGCCATATGGTCTAATGATTTGTTGCATTTTTGTTTGCGAGTATCTTGCAGAGGATTTTTACATGTGTGTTCATTAAAGAGATTGCCTTGTAGTTTTCATTTTTATTTGGGTCCTTGTTTAGTCTTGGAATCAGGGTAGTACTAGCTTCTAGTGATGGATTTGAAGATATTGTACTCCTCTTCTACCTTATTAAAGTGTTTGATGAGCATTGGTGTTATATCCTCCCTGATGATGATCTTATAAAGTTCGGTAGTTAAATCCATCAGGTTCCGGGTTTTTCTTAGTTGGTATTTTTTTATTATTGCTTTAATTTCATTTCTAGCTATTTGATTTTTCACCATTTTTGTGTCTTCTTTGTTCAGTTTTTCTAATTCATATGTGTCCATTTCTTCTAATTTGTTAGAATTCAATTTTTCACAGTGGTTGCTAGTGAGCTTTTATATTTCAATGGATGCTGTGATTTTGACTTTTTCATTTCTCATTGCGTTGATGTGGGTCTTCCTTTTTGTTTGGTCAGTTTGGATAACAGTTTCGTTATTTTATTTATTCTTTTGAAAACCAGTTGTTCAAATCATTTGCTTTTTGTGTATTTTTTAAATTTCAGTTTCATCAATTTCTACTTTGATATTTATGCATTTCCTTCTTGTATGACATTTGGGTTTGAAATTTTCTTGCTGTTCCAGTTTATTGAGATACATTATTAATTTGCTTATTCAATCTTTCTCTTTATCTAACGCAAGCATTACAGCAATGAACTGTTCTCTTAGGCTCTGGAATGTTATTTTGGCATTATTGTTTTATTCTAGAAGTTGTTTAATTTCTACCTTGATTTCTTCTATGGCCCACTGAGTTCATGACTAAGTTATTAATATCCACTTGTTAATGAAATTTCTGTTATTTTTGCAATTGATTTGTAAGATTTAATGTGCTTTGATCTAAAAGGATACACGGGATGCATTCTTGTATTTATCTGAGCAGGTTTTATCTATTAGCATGTTCTATATTTTGGAGAAAGTTTCATGTGCTGCTGAGAAGAATGTATATTCTGTGGTAGTGTGATATATCACCCTGTAGATATCTAGTAAGTCCATTTGTTTGAAGACACAGTTCTGCTCTCGTATTTCTTTGTTAGTTTTCTGTTTAGTTAATCTGCCTTTCTGTGAGTGGGGCATTGAGGTCCCTCAATATGATTGTGTTAGTGTGCATTTGGATTTTATGTCCAGAAGTATTTGTTTTATGAAGTTAGGTGCCCCAGTATTCAGTGTATATGCATTTCCAAATGTTATTGTTTCCTTTAGAATTGTTTTCTTAACTATTACATAGTAACATACTCTGATACTTCTGATCAGTTTTACTGTGGAGTTTACTTTGTTTGAGAATGATATGTTTATTCTTGTTTGTTTTGGGCTTCTGGTGTATGAGTATTGTTTTCTACCCTTTGGTTTTAGATTATGAATTTCTATTTGGATTAGGTGAGGTTTTGAATGCAATAGACTGCTGGATTCTGTTATTTTCCCCTCTCCATTCTGCCAATCGGTGTCTTTTAATTCATATGCTAACAACATTTACCTTGAGAGTGATTACTGAAAACTATTGGCTTATTCCTGTCATTGTACTTTTTTGTTGGCTTCTCAAGTTGTCTCTTTTCTATGTAAGATACTTTACATAGAACCCCTCAAAAATTCCATCAAAAGACACCTAGAATTAATAATCAAATTCACCAATGTAGTGTAATGCAAAATCAATAGCACCAAAAAACACACAAAACTCAGTAGCATTCCTGAACACCAATTATGAACCAAACCTGCAGTCAATTAGAAAGCAATAAAGCTCACAATAACCAAAAACTTAAATACACAGGAAGTAACCTAACCAAAGAAGTGGATGATTTCTATAATGAAAATACAATCCTGTAAGAAAGGAAATCATAAACGACATTAAAAAATTAACAAATGTTTCCTATTTCTGAATAGACAGAACCAACATTGTCAAAATGGTCATTCTTCTAAAACTGTTGCATAGGTTTCATGCAATCTCAATCAAAATACAAACATTTCTCACAAACAAAAGAAAACTATCCTAAAATTCATATGGAACAAGAAGAGACCCAGAATAATAAGAGCCATCCTGGGTAACAGGAGCAAAGTAGGAAGCATCACAATACCTTGCTTCAAGTAATATCACAAAGCTACAGTGATACAAACAGCATGGTGCTGGTTCACAAACACACAGACACATGCACAAACAAGACATGTGGATCAATTTTATAGGACAGAGGGTATAGAGACAGCACCAGACACATTCAGTCATTTGATATGTGACAAAGGGGCAGAAAATATGTACTAGAGAAAAGAGAACCTTTTTAGAAAGAGGTGCTGGGAAAACTCACTATTCACATGCTGGGGTTTGAAATGACACCTACCTCTTTTATCGTGCACTCAGCTGAAATCAAAGTAGATCAAAGATGTAAAGGTTAAAATATAACCTTTAGATGGAGAAGGTAAGGTAGGAAAACTCTTGAGTTCAGAGGCATAAGCAAGGACTTTCTAAATCAAACCCCAGTTGCACAAGACATAATGTCAATAATCAACAAATGGGATATCAAATTGCAAAGTTTTTGTACAGCAGACAATTAACAGAGTGAAGTGACAGCTTCCCAGATAAGAAAAAAATGTTACTAAATATACCATGGGCAGAGGACTAACTCCAGAAATCTGCAAAGAACCCAGAAAAAGTAGACCCATCCTGTTAAAGATGCAACCAAAAAAAATTGGCAGTTCAAATGGAAAGATGCTTCTGAGAAGAAATTCAAGTGACCAATAAACACATGAAAAAATATTCAACACCCCTTTATCACTGGAGAAATGCAAATTAGCATATTAGCATAATTATTTATGCACACGTGTTTGTAGTATGTAATGATTCCATTTGTTGTGGGGAGCTGGTATGTGTTTTAATTGTTTAATGACCTTCTGCCCCTCCATCTCTTAATCTTCCTATTTGCAAAAGTTCTTGCTACCTTCTGAAGTACTTCTGGAAGTCTTTTGTGAGTATCTAACTGCACTGCCTGAGCCACCAGATTTTCCTGCATCTATTCAAAACGTCTGTCTCTTAGGTCACTGTGACCCTAGGGAAAAACCCGAAGTTGTGGGCGGCAGACCCATGGCCTAAGATGGATGAGGACATACTGGGATGTTTTTACCAGCTTAATGGATTTCAGCAGCAGTGGTCTCTGTAGTATTTTTATATCACACATTGTAAAGACACAAAAGAGGACTTTCAGAACTGCTTTGGAAAAGGATGAATCTGGGATAAGGGTGTTGAAAGAGAGGTGGAGATTTTTAGGGAGATTAAGGACAACCCTTTACAGTCAGAGAATTTTAAAATTTAAATATTTACTGTATGTTCGGACCACTTATCATCATCCAGGACCTTGGGGTGCTGCTTAGCTGCATCTCTTTCTCCTGTGGTTTTATAACGCAAAATTTCGGAAGCCAAGGCTGTGTGATTCTTGGTTCCGTCACATTCCGCTGGCCAACTAGACTGAATGAAGGACAGCTCACTCATTCTCCCTCTTGATGGAAGGAGCTGGAAAACATTTTGGTTCTGATTCTCAAGACACTGAAAATTAACTTTTGCCAAGTTTTTACATGAATACTCAAAGATAGGTTGGGAGCTGGGATAAAGGCATCTATCCAAGCTTGATGAAAAGGAAGAATTAGCTTGTAAAGAAAGTAGTATAAACAACCAATGATGCTCTATGCTACAATTTAGTTTTAAGTAATTCTGTCTATTTAGAAAATATTTGGGGAGAATAGTGATTTAGCTTTGTTTTCACAGGCGGAGGTACAGCATAGTGGGACAGCGTAAGTTATGGAACCCAGGTCTCTCCTGTATCAGTTCTATGGCCCAAGGTTAGCATGACACAGAGTGCCTTCTGAGGACTCAAGTGACAGCAGATGAAGTAACTTTGGGAAAGCACATGCATTCCGTAAACGACAATCAGAGCCTTATCTTTGTCTTGTTATTTTGCACTTTGTTAGAATCTATTTAAACTAAGGAAAGAAAAAACAAACCCCAGATCCCATAACCTTTTCCCCTGTACTTTTCACCCTCTGGTTTAAAATACAATATGAGTAAGGAAGGTTATATGATACATTCCACTTTTTTCTTTTGATGTAATTTGTTCACAGAAGGAAAAGAGAAGAAATTATTTTTTAAACCAGAAGGTAAGTACCTTTTAAAAGTCAGTTACTGAACTTGGTAGCACTTGGGAGGCTGAGGCAAGAGGATCTGAGTTCAAGGGCAACCTACATTACATAGTTCAAGGCCAGCCTGAACTACAGAGTACAACTGTCTCAGGAAAACAAATCTGAGTCATGTGATAATTGCGTTTATGTGTGTGCTAAAGGATGGGAATCATACAATTGGATTACAGATGATAGAGATATTATGTGTTAAATAAACCCCTCCAAGATAGTTTGCTTTGAAAGATAAGTAGTTCTTGTGCCCAGCTCTGAGGAAGCCCAGGAGACAGAGCAAGCTTTGGAAGCACCAGTGGTGACATATAACTTGGCTTTCCCATCAGGTGATGCGGAGGGAAGCTCTGGCGCTCAAAGCCAACCTAATTTGGGGTAAGGGTAGTGTGAGGATCCCTCTGGGGTAGGAGGCAGTCGAGGCGCTCTCCCTGTCACCTTCTGAGGTGCCATCGATGGTTCCTGTAAAGAAGAGCTTCTAAGTGCTGTGATCCTGCCTGTCTGAATGCTTGCTTCCGTCTTCTTCTGGAATCTCACAGAAAAATCATTTTTTAAAATCTTCTGTGTGGTGCTGTTTGTTTTCAACAAATGATTCAGGGAGAAGACTCTGGGGATGCTGGCAATGGTTTCAGTGTGCAGGAGCAAGTGCCCCCTCAGCGGGTGGTGGAACCCGGCAGGGCACAGGCCACGAGATCACCTTCCAGGACCAGGGCCCAGCATCCCTCAGTGGTGCTGGGACCTGCGACTGGGACAGTGCCAGGCAGGAGGAGCCAGAGGAGGAAGGAGCACAGGAAAGGCCTGGCTGAGAGGCAGCAGGAAGCTACAAAGGCCGAGGAGGGAAACTGTCACTCTGGTTGCCTTAGGTGAGGGCTGTCCTTCCCCTCTGAGGTCAGCCTGAACAAGGCCGAGCAGGCTATCATCTTTGATTTAGTTTTCACTCCTGGCTGTCACAGACATGTGTCTTGCCTTCTACTTAAATAAATAATCCTGATGTGGCCTGCATTATACTTAAATAAATAACCCTGATGTTCTTTAACTAAACGTGGTCTTTCCTTTTAGCTTTGTTCCACCTCTTTCAGACGACATCTGTATGCCTGGTGTCTAGCAGTACTGAGAGCCACACCTACCATGATTCTCCGCTGTGGCGTGATGAAACGCTCTATTTATATTAAAATGAAGGTGCTCCTAGGGGAGACATAGAGCAAAATGAAACAACCAGCAGAGCTTTGGAGATTGAATACGGGAAGTTGACAGCGATGGCACAGTGCTAAGTTTCGTTCCCCAGTGGCCCCACAGTCTGCACAAACCACAGTGGCTCCAACCCATAGCTCTTGTAGGTCTGAGACTCAGAGGAGCCCCTTGTGAGATCATTTCTGGCCTTCATGCCTTGACTTGGTGCACCACTGCAGTAATGTACTGCTTGCCTAAGACAAGCGTTTATTCCATTTTTGTTACCCCAATGAAACATTTTATCAGATAGTTGTATTTTTTCACAGCAATACTATGAAGGCTATGATAAGCAGTTGTCTACAGCTGATGAGGAGGTAAATCACAGCAATCATATTAACTTTAACATGGCACGACAACAGGTTTGAAAGGAAAGAAAGGAAGAAAAGATGAGATGCCAGAGTTCTTTCCTTGACGAACAATTTTCATGCAAATATAATGGAGGAGATGAAGCAGAAGTGAGTACAGGTTTTCTTTGGGATCCGAGGTTTCCAGCCACTGGTTCACAGCCTGACAAACAGCCAATGAATGCCATGAAAGAAATAACTGTGATTTTGCTTTGTTTTGGTTTGGCTTGGTTTCATTTTGTTACTTTTCAGGTGTAGGATTTTGTGGGAAGTGTTTTTACTCCTTTAATATACAAATTTTTTATCCATTAAATGCCATACTGAATCAGTGATCTTTTAGCTTTTCCCAGAAATAAAATTTATTGTTTTTATTGAAGTTTGAACTTAATGAAGTTCGTACCAGAAAAATTCAAGAACTTGAATTTATTTATAAAAAGAGGTGAGAAATTAGCCATTCTTTGAGCACCTTATTCAGACTGCTTTACTTGAAGGTCAGGTACTAGTATATGAGAAAAACAAAACAAAACAAAACAAAAAATGTTCGTGACCTCAATTTTGTGCACATTTCCTGAGAATTCTGGATATTTGGTAGGCTACTATTTGAGAAGAATCATTCTTTTAGTTAGGTAGGATTTCTTTTCTGGGCTTTCATCTATTTTTTAAGGAATAGCAAATCCTCTACCAGGGCAACTTTTAGTTAAAATGTATCAGTGCATATTTTAAAAAGACAGAGATAACACCATGCATCATGTTTGCCAAAAAAGTATAATTTCAAAATGACTGCTTCCCTATATCCATCAGATATCTACTGACAGGAATAATGCAAAGTAAGGCATAAAATATATAAATCCATTTACTACTGCAGACTTTTAAAGTCTACCCCTGGGTTTCATGGCAGGATAAGTCAGCTGCCTGCCTGAATAGTATTGCATTGGCTCCTTGAGGACTGCCTTTACTGAAATGTTGTTTCACAGGGAAGCCAACAATACTACGTCACTTGTCACTGTGTCCACTCTGAAATTCTGCTTGATGATATAAGCCGGTCCATTACATGGTGCTGGTTTGACAAGCACCACGGGGAGGATTCTCTGACGGATATTAGTAACAGCAATGATTTTGCTTCTCCCAATAACTGTTCTGATTGAGTCTTATTCACCTTGTAAATTGTATAACTGACTAGAATTATTTTTTCCAATCAGCTGTTAAAAATCTTAGAGCCAATATGCAGCCTGCCAGGCACAAGTCTTTTCAGTCAGAATCCAATGAGGGTTTGTAAGGGTCTCATTTCTGCTCAGTTTTAGGACTTACCAGTATTATTCTTCACTTTATATCTCTTATCATTTTACCTCAGTTGTTCTTTTAATTTTCTTTTTAACCTCACCAGTTATTTCTTCAATTAGATTACATTTATATATATAGTTGTTTAATTATATATTCTATCTATCTTGTTTAAAAAATATTTTATGGTTGTGAGTTCGATCCCTGGTACCAAGAAGAAGAAAGTATTTTAAAAAAAATTGAATGAAATATGCACCATAGCAGTTAAAAGATAAGCTCATAAATTAGAAAAATAGGATGAAAAATGAAGTGCACCCACTTGATTTCTGTGTTTGTCCAGGATGTTATAACAATTGTCCTTAATCCAAATAATTTGTAGACATCAGGAAAGCACTGTTCACAGTCCTGGAGCCCCAGAATTCTAAAATGAAGGCTGCAGCACAATTGGTATCTGAAGAGGGCAAACTTCCACAGGTGGCACCTTTCACATGGCCCCATGGTGGGAGAGCAGGCCAGTGGTTCCCTCGAGCTCTTTACAAGGAGTGGCGTCAATCCCACGTGTGACCGGAAAATTGTCATGACCCTGTCACCTCCCAAAGGCTTCATCTCATCGCAGCATCTCCTTCAGGCTTCAACAGATGGACTTGGGGGAAATGCAAGCATGCAGACCACAGCAGTGGCCATGTCTAGACCAGACTGATTGTTTGTTGCTTGTTTTTCTGGCTTTTGAGACAGTTTTTCCTTATGTAGTTCAGGTTGCCCACACCTCCAGAGCTCTGGCAGTCCCTGCTTTGGTTTATTGCTAGATACCCCTCACCCCCAAGCCTCATGTGCTCAAAGCTGGAGCTTGTGGAGGGTGATTGCATCATGGGTTGTGAGACTGGCACTGGATTCTCCTGCTCATGAATTTCTAGCTAAATGTCATCTTGGGAGCGGGAGCCAGCTGGGAGGAGGTGGTTTTGGGTCATGGCAAGAAGGGTCCACCTCCTTCCTTTTTCTGTGATCCTTCTCCCTGCTTTGGGCTGCCCTGCCATGAATTGTTTCTCCTGGCCGACGTCCTTCTACCATGCTGTCCTGCCTTGGAGCCAGCCAGTGATGGACTGAAACCTTTACACACTGTGAGCTCACATAAACCTTCCCTCCTTTAATCTGTGGATGCTGAGTATTGTGTCTCAGGGACTAGAAAATAGCTAAGAATGTTCCTTCCACCATTTTCTTATTGTCCAAATGGTAAATTCATTATCCATTTCTTTAATACTTTCGACAATAGTTGTAACCTGTTGGTTTACTTCTGGAAAGAATTTCTCATGGCCTACTCTCAGGAATTTGATAATCATATGAACTAAATGCTGTGTGATTTGAAAATAATCAAAATATGAGAAAGTAAGTACTGTGCAACTTAAAAGTAAATGGATAGGTAGTTTCATGATAAGTAGGTAAATACTGAAGTTCAATAAGTGTTTTGACTATAAAATTGCAGGATGGTGGGGCTTCAGGAAAGTAAGAGAAAATCCTGCAATGCCATGACCAGAGAGTATTCTGGAAGAAGTTCACCTTTGGTGTAGTTTGGTCCTATTGTTCCTTTATTTATTTACTTACTCTCCACAGAACAGGAAGTGCTGCTCTTCCTGTAGTCCTGGAATCCTGACCTGTGAATCTGTGAGTCCCAGACAATGCCCCCTGAAAACTCCCTTCCCACTCACTCGCTGCGACCTCTAAGAACTCTCTAGCTGCACCTCTAAAATGAGGCCAATGACACTGAGTTGTTGTATTGGCTGCCATGAGGTTTGGCAGTGAATGATTGAAATGCACTAAAAAATAAGAACAAAAAATGAAAAAAGAGTAAAGGTCACTCAGGTCAGCAGAAATGCACAAGGTATTTGAGGTGAACTGGGGTAAACAAATATGCAGCTGAGACCCAAGCCAGAGGCAGTGGGGTGGGTTCATGTGGCTCTCTGTTGTCCAAGGGTACAGTGTGTTTATGCAACACTAACAAAACATTTGCATCACAAAGAGGATAGGCAATTTCTTCCCAGCGAACTGTAACTTCACTAGCAGTGATCTTAAACAAAAATTTAGCATTGTAAATATGTTCAAAAGTGCAAAGGCAAAGCAGAATTAAGTGGGAAAATGGTTGTGTTTTCCACATTAAGTGGGAAAATACAGAAGGTTTTGAGGGCCCCTGGGAAGCCAGGATCAAGGAGGAGACAATGTAAGGAAAACGGCCACTGGTACAGACCCTGTTCATAGTGAGGGACAGGTGACTTCGGTGCATGTATTCGCCAAGGTTGGAAATGGGCAGAAACACTCCTATGAGCATCTGCTAGTCACAACCAGTTAAGCTGTGAGCACTGAGGATCTGTCAGATGTGTGCTGAAGGAGACTTCAAGTCACCTTCTCAATAACGCTGCAGCACAGGAGAGGTCTGAAGATGGTGGCTTGATAGGTAGCAGGAGAGAGAGCCTCTCTGAGAAAAAAAACTTATGGTGGGAGGATGCGGGGCAATGGAGAGGAGAACCAACGTGGAGAGCTGCATTAATCCATGGTGAGTGCTAGGAATTAGGTCTCGTGGAGGGGGTGACTGGCAGGATGACATATTGGAGTTGGGCAAGATGGGCCTGAACCTGGAACCACAGTGGCATCAGTCAGCCGCCCCTGCCCCAAAGAGGACTGGTGGGATCTGCTTGGGCTGAGTCATGCCTCTGGTTGCAACTCAATAGCCAGGGATGAAACTGACCTGAACCTAGGACTACTTCTGCACAGCACAGACTAACATGCTGAAGACACTCACTGGTTGACTGGCTCAGAGGAGAGGGGCCAGCCCTCATTGTCCCTGTGTGCACCTCAGATCAACAGTAAACTGGAGAAGGCAGCAATCCCCTAGCCAGCAGGCTTTAGAAAAACCAAGGCAATATGGAAAGGGACTGAGACCTCCACTTTACACCTGTCTGAATGAAACCAGAAACATGACAAGAAAAAGAAACAAGAAAAAGCCTTCAGCTGCTGACCCAGGGAAAATAAGCCCAGGAAAGGTAAATACAGAAGAGATCTAGGACAGCAATCATGCAATATCAGCCACAGCATCAGCAGAAATGAAGATATACTTTCGTGACCTCATAGATGAACTTAAAACTGAAATTCTACTTCAAGAGAGGCATCATATAAAAAGATTAATAAAAGAAATGCTAAGTACCTCAAAGAAGACACAGAGGGAAGAATGGAGGAACCCAGAAAAAGGAGAAAAAACTTTGATGAAGAATATAAACAAAATCTAGAATACATGAAACAAATCCAAAGAGATTACCAGGGAAGCTGGCAAATTTCCTTGACAGAAACCAAAATTAGACTTTCAAAACTTGAAGATAGATTTGCAATGTGTGATCATAAAAGAAAAGATCTCTTAAAAGTAACAAGGAATCAGGAAGTAACAGTACAAAGGCTGGAAGATGACAAGGTGATCTATCACTTAAGAATAAAAAATGTGAGTGAAGAAGCAGGATTAAACACATATAATTACAAAGGCTATTCACATAAATAATTAAGGAAAACTTCCCAAACATAGGAAAAGAAATAATATCCAGATAAATGAGGCATACAGAACTCCAGCCAGCTACAACCAAAACTGATCTACACCCAGACATATAATAATCAAGATTCCAGAAATTCATCACAAAAACAGAATATGAAAGCGGTCAGAGAAAAGAAACAGATCACCTATAAAGGAAAACACATCAAAAATCATGACAGACTTCTTGACACAAACTATCAAATCAAGAAGAACTTGGAGTGTAGTATTCCAAGCCCTGAAAGAAAATAACATCCAACCCAGATTAATATACCCTGCAAAACTGTCTCTCAAAATTAAGAGCGAAACAAGATGTTTCAATGACAAAGAGGAACTGTGGGAGTTCATGACCACCAATCCAAAAAATACTGAAGGATATTCTAGAGAGAGAAAAAAATACTAGGATTCCAACAACAGTGGCAGAGAGGTCTCAATGAAGGGGGCAGGCAGTGGAATGAAAGAGAAAGGTAAACAGCAACAGAAAAATAGAATAGCAGAGATGAGGCAGAGAAGGTTGACTATAATCTTTATCATAGATGACCTTAATACCCTAACAAAAAGAAACACAGGCAGAGTAGATCAGGAGAGAGGGTTTATCAAGATGCTCTGAATAAGAAATATACTCAACCCGAAAGAGGGTTAATAAACTGAAAGTCAAAGATGAGAAAATGATGCTCTATGTGACAGGAAACCAGAGAGAAACAGGGACAGCTCTTCCAGCAGCTGCAGATAGTTTGGAAATTCATGACACTTTTGTGCAGTGGAGAACTACTCAGCTAGAAGGAAGGAAAACCTTGAGGCTTTAGTAGGTAAAGGAATACAGCTCAAGATCAAGCTCAGGGGTAAAAAGGTTCAGAACCACTTAGGTAGATAGTGGGTTGCCCCTCCTAATCTAAAAACTAAAGGAGTTCGTGGAACCCAAAATGTACAAAGCACCCTGAGAAAGGAAAAGGGGAAGAATTGTCTAAAACAGGAAGGCAGAGGACATTGTTAATAGTGTATCAGGATTTAAAAGCCACATTAGTCTTATTGCTCTGTTTAGTTTGATTTTATTCAGTTCTAGTCTGTCTACTCATACTAGATTTGGGGGCTCAGACAGCTATCCCAAAAATAACAGGATATATATACTACGGTAACTATCCTTACTTTCCTATTAACTTAAACTGAAACCCTATATTACTTACATTGTCTTACTGTGACTGATATTATTTGAATCTGATTTGTTAGATTGCTGTTTTGTCTTGACCGATTGTATTCGAATTTGGTATATTTGATAGTATCAAGTCTAAGAGTAGAGGCAACTACTCTGAAGATGACAAGATGCAAAAGATACCCATTCCAGTTTTATTATTAACTGCTTTTGAAGTCCTACAATGTCTCCAATGTTGTGGGGTTTTTTTTTTTTTTTTCTGGCTTTTTTCTTTTTATCAGTACCGGGGATCGAACTCACGACTATCTGCTTGCAGGGCAGACGCTTATGCCGCTGAGCTAAATCTCCAGCCCCCAATGTTGTGTTTTTATTAATATTGCTATGTAGTGCTGTGTTCAATTATATTATGCCTGATGATATAGATAATTCTATTGAAAATAATAAGATACATCATAATAACTACTGTAGATCACCTAGTATTGTGATTTTATATGTCTTTTTCATTTCATATTTTGCTAGGAAATTGTTTTGTTGTCTTATTTTGATCTGTTTTTCCCTATAATACAGAAAGGATAGGTATACATGTAGAGATTCACTCATGTATAGAACTTCTAAACAGTTTAGGAGAATAGATTATATAATGCATTACATTATATATATATATATATATATAATGTAATGAATAGATATTCTGAAGAAGAGACACTAAGATAAAATCTAGCAATACTATTATTCTCTGTTCAGAGTGATATTAGTCTATTTTCTTTTATTTAATTTCAACATATGTAAAGATATGGACAGCTATTTTGAAGAGAACAAGAGACATTATGGCAGCCATTGTTGACTCCCCTATTGTCTGGTCTTGAAGACCTAAAACGCCTTCATCATCCTGTTCTGATCAGTTTAGTACTATATCGTTCAGTATGTATTCACAGTGTGTGAAGATGTGGACAACTATTTGGAAGAAAACAAGAGACAATGTGATAGACAGTGAAGATCTTCAGTGGTCTTGCTTTGAAATCTGTATTTCTTAAAATTGTTTCCTTATGATCTGTTTTGTTCTGTTTAATCTTACCATCTTCAAAATAAAAAAAAATTTAAAAATAATGCTGCAACACGGATGGAATTATATTTGCTGTATACACAAGGAAACCAAGGCTCAGATAAGTTACTTCACTTCGTAATGGTCACAAATGTAAGACAACAAACAGAAACTTCCACCCAGAAATATATGCTTACTTTAAAACTTAGTGCTCACAAACAAACAGACCTGTGTGACCAGCGATCAGACTGAAGACCAGGTCATCCATAAGTGTCCATGCTCCCGGCAGCCCCTCTTCCCCACAAGAGAAATAACTGCCAGCACTTAAAAGGCTGTAAATTAGTTGGATTGTTCCTGAACTCCATGTAAATGGAATCGTGAAGCACATGTCTTTTCATGTCAGGCTTGTGTTCACATTTCTGTGAGTGCTAACCAGCCCATCGTATGTCAGTGCACTTTGCTCCTTTGTAGTTGACTACACCACAGCATATTTATCAGTTAACTATTGATGGACACTGCAACTATTTCCTATTTGAAATGTTAAAATAGTATTCGTAATAACATTGTGTGCCAGCATTTTGATAAACATGTTTACGCCTATATTCTTTTTATTCATTTACATATGAATTTGTGATTCATAAGATAAACATGTTCAGAGCTATCTGTGCAGTTTCCCAAACTGTTTATAGCAATTTATGGCCCCACTTGCAATGCCTGAGAGCTCTAATTCCTTCAAATTCAACACTGTTTAGTATTTAGTCCCCTTTTGGTTTTGGTTTGGATACTATAGTTTTGTTGTTGCTACCATTGTAACCTTGGAAAATTACTTTGAACTTCATAGTAATCCAGAAATGATATAATCAACCCATGAAGCTGAGTTCTAAGGCAACAACACCTTTGATCTAACATTTTAGTAGGTATGAATGCCATGCCAGTTTATGGACAGAAATATTCCTGTTGAAATTGTTGAAGAACTGTCTTTGGATTTCCTTAATAAAGAGTAACTACATTATGTATACATACAAATACTACACCCTAAAGAGCCCATACTTTGTCTAATGAAACTATAAAATAAGGTATCATAACAAAATTAGTTTTTGAGCTTAGCACATCCTGCCCCCCCCCCCCCATAGCACAACAGCAGTCCACCCTGGAGGCCAGTCAGTTCATGGACAACATCAGGAGGACACACACACATAATCTCCACTGCGCTTCAGAAAATGAGGGAGACCCTAACAGAGCAGAGGTTTCCCCCCCGCCACGACTGTCTGCACTGCCGTGTGGTCAAGTGTGTCAAGAGAAGCTTTGGGGTGGCGTGGGAGGTTGTCATGGGTTCCTGATGAAGTAAAACAGGGCAGTACCAGCACATGTGAAGACTTTGAGCCGAAACAGAGCAGTCTGTGGCACGGCCAGAAAGGGATGCTGTGCGCAGCGTGGCCTCCCACTGTAAGTCAGGACACTTGGCTTCTGTGTCTGGTCCTGCGATGGCTTCCCACCCTGTGTGAGTCCTCTGAGTGTCCGGATTTGATTTCCCTTGGCTGACTTGAGATTACACATCTCCTGCGATACAGTTCTCACAGTGAGGAAATGTAAGTGCAGATTTCCGAACTTCACTCCCACACAAGACAAATCTAGAGGGTTTGCAGGCAACTCCGTGGTGCTGAGTAACTTCAGATTTTCTTAAACTTCGATTTCACCCAGAATGTACCTACTTCCATGTAATTTGTATATTAGGTGTCTGCATAAATTTCCACTTGGGAAAAGTAGTTGCAGTTGTCAAAAATCTAAATTGTTTGAAAACCAGTGCTTAAGGATCCTATTTTTAAAATCGAAACATTTGCTTTAATTTTCCTTTGTTGTATAACATATATATATAGAAAAGCACACACATGGAAAGTGGACGACGTAGTGGATTTTCGTTATGTGACAAACGTGTGAATAAAAAGAAGCCAACTGTCCCCAAAGCTCCTGTCGTGTCACTTGTCAGCCCCTGCCCTCGCTCACGTGTGACTGCTCACCTGATTCCAAATACTCTTGGTTGGTTGGTTTTGCCTGTTCTTGAATTTGTATAGCACGTTTATTTAGAATACTTTTTCTTGCATCCTTTTTTGACCCAATATAATATTTGAAATTCTTGTATATTTTTGGTTTAGTAAAATAAATTTCCATTTTTTCAGAGTGTTCCACTATATGACTATAATATATTTATGTAGTCAATTTGTAATATCTAGATTTTTGTTATTAAAATATTGCCATCAATATTCTTTAACATATCCAGCTGGCAACCTATGTTTACATTTCTTTTAGGATTTTTTAAGCTGTGAAATTGTAAGATACAGAATATAATAGGTATACATAGTTCTTGTCCCAGTTTTTCTAAGTGAGTGTACCAGTTTATAATGTCCAGGAAGTGTTTAGAATTCCAGTGGCTCGGGGCTGGAGATTTAGCTCAGCGGCATAAGCACCTGCCTTGCAAGCAGGCGGTCGTGAGTTTGATCCCTGGTACCGATAAAAATGAAAAAGACAAAAAAAAAGAATTCCAGTGGCTTCATGCCTTTGTCACCTGACAATTTTTAAAAGATTTTTGACATCAAATGGGTGGGTGAGGCTTATGAAATAGTCTCATTGTTTTTAAAATTGTGCATCTCTGTGAAACAGCTTTTCTTAGGACATCTTTTGCACATTTTAAAGTTTACTATTTATTTTTCTTATGCTTCTTTCCATTATGTGTGTGGATCTGAGTTTCTGACTTTGTTATTTTGCTTCTTTCGGATGAGTTTGTTTTAACGTTTCTTAGAAGGCAGGTACATTGGGAACAAGTTCCTCCATTTTCCCTTATTGAACAAGGTATTTCTCCTCACATTTGAAAAACAATTTCATTGGATCTATAGTCTGAGGTTTTTATTTTTCAGGTACTTTTAAGTATTTTACAGACTTTTGTTTGGATGATATCTGAAGAAAAATCTTATATAATTACATTTTTTTTTGCTCTAGAGTTAAGGTGTTTTTTCCTCTGGTTTTTTATGATTTTTTTTTTTTTTGGACATTGGTCTTCTGTATTCTGAAAATGATTTTCCTTGATATAAATGTTTTGATTTTTTGGTTTTTTTTGGCGGTACCGGGGATCAAACTCACGACCTCGCACTTGCCAGGCAGGCACTTTATGCCACTGTGCTAAATCCCCAGCCCAAGTGTTTGATATTTAAGCTGCTTGATTGAATGGCTTGATGTGATGGGTTTTTTTATATATAGATTAATATCTATCATTCATTTCAGAGAACTCAGTCATTAATCACTATTTCACACACGTCTTCTGTTCCCATCTTACGTCTCCTGATATTCTCACTATGTATATGTTACATGTTTTATAATTAACCCACAGTTCTTAGATACATATTCTGCTCTCTTTTGGAATGGTTTTATTGTTTATCAGTTTTGAGAATTTCCAGTGCCATGTTTTCAAACTCTTTGACTCTTTCTATAGCCATGTTCAGTCATAAACCTGGCCATGGCAGCCTTCACGTTTATACCAGTGACTTTAATATCCAGCATTTCGTTGCAGCCTTCCTGTGAATGTCCATCTCCCTGTTTACACTGCCAGTTTATTCTTGCACATCATCCACTGTTTCCATTGTATCCCTTACTGTTATGATCTGAATTATTTTAAATTCCTGATGTGATATTTTCCAGAGCTCCTCCTTATCTGAGTTTAACTTTAATGCTTGCTTTATCTCTTCAGCCTCTGCTTTGTCCCTTAGTGGGCCTTGAAATGTTTTGTTGAAAGTTGTGCATGGTGCATCAGGAAAAAGGAACTGAGGTAGATAAGCATCTAGCATGGGATTTGTGGTTATCTGCCCACACATTAGATCACTTTTACTAATTGTTCTAGTGATAGTGAACGTTCCCTCTGGAGTTCTTTGTTTTGTGTCCTCTCTTGCATTCAGGTTCCTCTTGGGACTTTGGGTTTTCTTAGACTCCATTGCAGATCTGCAGCTTTCATCCCATCATTACCCAAGAAACATTGGTCAGGTGTGGGGGAGGGGAAGCATTTTCTAGTCCTTTAATTAGGTCTTGGACTTTTGGCTTTTTCCACAGCTCCTACGTTAGGCATTTTATTTTACCTTTTTTCCTCCACCTGTAATGGTTCATACGAGGTGTTATCTTACTGGGTTGAGGAATACAAAGGGGGATGGTAAAATACTGTTTCCGGTTAGATCCATAAAGGCATTTCTAGCAGACAGCAGCATTTGAATTAGCAGACTGAGTAAAGATCTGTCCTCACTAATCTCTGTGGACATCCAACAATAAGGGACCAGATAAACCAAAGAAGAGGTGATTGCTCTTCTGTGGTACTGGGACATCTGTCTTCTGGCCTTGGGCATCAAGACTCAAGGTTCTCAGGCCTTTCAATGCCAGGACCCATGATGGAAGGCCCATGTTTTCTGGCTGCCCGTCCTCTGCCTTGGTACCCAGGACTTCAGACTGAGGTTGAATTTCCTCACTGGTGGCACTGGTTCTCCACCATAGTTTCAGGATTTTGATTTTCCAAATTGCATGGGCCAAGTCCAATAATCAATCCATTCTTTTGTATTTATCTGTCTATAACCTGTATCTATGCTTATCACCGTGCCATGCCCATGCCCACGCCCATGCCTGTGCCTGTGCTGATGATCTGTTGATTGTTTCCTGTAACTATCATGAGGAATTCAGACTTTGATAAAAACCGCCATTTGTTTAGCTTCCAGTAAATTTCTCCCCTTGAGGGAAGGTTTTGTCAGGAGAAAAAGAGGTTCTGGGCACATTTCAAACAGGTTCGTCATTCTCTTTTCCCTACTCGAATTATGAAGAAATTTTTCTCTAATCTGTAAAGCATAAAGATTTATAAATGAACATTTTTCAACTAGAAAACTTATAGATGGATAAAATATAAATCAGTGTGTAAATATTCATCCCATTTAAAATTTTTCTTTTGGACAATAATTTCTTTGAATATTATGTAGGAAATTTATATTTTAAATATATTTAAACCCATGACTTTTGTAAAAGAGAAAAAAAAATATGAGTCACACTTAGGGAGAAGCAATACTCTAAATAGGTTAGGTGTTCTAGTCCATTCTATGTACAATTTAAAAGGCGTTAGTGATTTATTTTTGGGTAACAAATGACAAATTTGAACAGTTTTTAATGTATGAATAGAACAGTTTAAGGTAGTGGGGATTGATTTTTTTAATTTTAGAAATTTAAAGCATTATTTTTTCCAGTCTCTCTATAAAGATACAAAAGAGAAAGAGAGAGATCAACTTTAATAAAGCACGTCTATATAATTCCCCCACAGATAAAAAAAAATCCAGAGCTTTTAGTCGTTGGTTGCTGAATACATTATGTAAAGTAGAGAGGCCTATGCTTTTTAAAATTAGATTATTTTATGATGTTACACAATTTGGAATTAGCAAAGACCAAGATTTATTTAAATTATAACTTGGGTTAATCAGTTCACTATATAAGCATTTAAAAATAAACATATAATAAGGTAGAAATCTGTTTAAAGATAAATGTTAAAGGAAGCACATTTTCTGTGAGGCAATACTGAATCCACATGACAGTTCCTTCATGGGGAGAACCACGCACTAAAATATTTGGACCTCCAGATAAAGAACATAAAATATAGTGAAACTAGTTTTGAGTTGCTCATAAAATACACAGTTTTTAAATATTAGGATTTCCAGGGTCCAGATTTAAATGTGTTCAGCATTTTTCCTTTTAATGCTATCTTTTCATTTACCAAATTACTATCCCAAGTAATTCACTAACTTAATTTCTTTTTCTTCTTTAAACAAAAAAGGATTCTCAAATAGCGAGATACCACATAGTATTGCATCATGCACATTTTGATAAGGGCATAAGTGCTAATTTCTTTTACATGTCACATCAATATGGCATGCAATATGTATTCAGCAGTTCAGAGAATAAAAGTATAAAATCAGGATATGATAGATGAATGTCAGGTGTATAAGGGGGAGACATGTATTTCCCCTGATGTGTTTTACTCCCGTTTAATTCATTGTGATTGGAGTCAGTGTCTGCAGCAGCAAAATATATCTGACCTCCAAAATTACAAACTGCACATTTGCAGAAGCTCCTTTACACTTGTCACTTAAGCTGCTTTTCCCTTCTTATTAAGAATTAGATATTATAGAACCGTGCATGGACCTAGGCACTTATTCTTTAAAAGGAGCACTGTTAAGAAAATTTTCACACTGTATTGTAAACATTTCATTTTCCCTTTGTCCTCCCCACCATTTGACATAGATTTGTGATGCCTCAGATTTTTCTCTCTTAATTTTGAAAAGTTAATTAAAAGAAGGGAGGAATGGAATGGAGTGTTTCTAACAACCAGCCAAATTCATTTGAAGAGTAAAAATAATTGCTGTAAGAAATTAAGGTGCAAGCACATGCCCGCTGTAATTGGTGCGTACTTATTAGGAGCTCTTCTTTCCAAACCTCTCTCGGTATTTGGGGCCCATGATGATGTGAATACTTAGGGGAGAAGTGTGATTAGAGACAGTGTAGTTCATTCAGTAAACATTTCTTAGTGTTTGATGTGAGTGAACTGAGCGTCACATATGATTTTACACTTTCATCCTTTCAGGCAACTGACAGGTCTCTAATCTCCATCTCAGAATCTTCTCTCAGCTTGAACTTTGGCTCATAAAGGTCATTTCTGAACCACTTGGGACAGAGAGCCACATTCATGAAATCCCACAGAGTCGATAGATGCGATAATAGCTTTAGGCACATTTTCTTAAGACCCAAGGGAAAAGACAATTTCAATAAATGTAAAACTATGCCATCCACAATCCACACACAATATCTTAGAAAAATCTCACAGGAATAAATCTTCTTTTTTTCTTCAGGCAAGAGCCTCTTTAACAATAACAATGCAAGACACGATGAAAGGTGTGAGATTCTAACCCTGCCAAAAGAAAGAAACACACACACATGCACACACACACACACACATGCACACACAGGCACACACACACACAGATGCACACACACAATCTATTTGATCGAAAGCCTCCACCACAAAAAGCACATTCATATATCATACGTTTGATGTATCATTTTTCTTGTATGTTGTGAATAGTTAGACCTTATCAGAAGGGTTATACATGTTTGAAAAGAAACCAAGTTAATGAGAAAAAAGACAAGTATATCAGTTATGGGATGATTTAAATATATTTTGTTTTTTCACTGTACCTATTAAGAACAGGGGGAAAAAGGCAAGAGAGAGGAAAGGCACATAGGTTAGATAGGTCGTGATAATTAACAGACAGTTCCTCGGTAGCAGATGTCTGAGTTAAGCAGTAAAGGGCATTCTCTTCCCTTGACGTGCTATCAAAGGGAAAAGCAAAGGCTATGCAAATGGAGTAGGAAACTATCTGTGTACGTGTTTTAGCGTTTGAATAATCACAAAGATATTTTGGAACTGTGTTTTAATCTATAGGACAATTTAAGAGATTTCACGACAAAATTATTATTTTGCTTGCTACAAATTTTAGCATTGTCTTTGATTTTTTTCTTTCCTTGCTATATAGTTCATGTTGTAAAGGAATTCTTCTTGAAAGTAAAGTATCCCCTCCAGCAAAATATTTTACTCAGTTTGCCTCAGAGAATTCTGCTGGCAGTAAAAAAGAAAAAGATACTCCAGGAAAACTTGAAATGCAACAGTTTAAAAATATTTTTAAATGACCTTTCAAATGAAATTGTTCAATAGGTCAAAATTAATCTCTTTGTTTTACTTCAATCAACATTTTATTATATTTAATATGTTGTAATGTATTTAAATCTTACCAATATTTTAAGGTGATTCTCTTCTTTTGCACTTATTTTAAATAGTGTGCATGTGATGGACCACAAATCCCATCCTTCAAAACAGATGATATTAGAAAGGGTTTTCTTGTTTACTCTCAAAAGGTCTCCTGAATGTAGCTAGTACCAACAGAGAAATTCTTCTAAAGGTAGAATAGGGATTTTAATTTGCCCCTAACCAGGCAATGATGGAAGCCAATGCAAATAACATTCATCTGATTCTGTAAAATTCATAATAAAAATAATGAAGCATCTGGCAAACAGCGAAAGGTCAAGGAAAAAACATTTTAAAATGTAAAGTGTGTTGGTCCCTGTGGTAAAGACTTGTAGGTTGTTAAGGACTGTTGCTGCCTCAGGAAGTCCTTGTATCTCATTTTTAGACTAAGAATATATTTTCCTTCATGTTTCCAGTATTAGCTTCAGAGTGGAATTAGTTTTGGGGACCAGCAATAAACCATGTTCCTCGGTCCATTTTCTTTCAGATGGTTTAGAGCTGTGGTTCTCAAACTTTGTTGCTAATTGGAATCGTCAGGTACGTTAGTCTGTTGTGCATGTACTACACAATCCCTGAGACTGAGCAGGTTAGATAGAAGAAAAGTGATTTTTCTCACCGGTCAGAGGCAGAGGAATCCAAGGACAAGGTGTCCTCTAGTTTGCTTTTCTGGTGAGGCTGGCTTTCTGCTGGCAAGATGGCGCCCTGGGCTGTTCTGCCAGGGGAGGAGTGCTGGGTCCTCACTTGGCTGAAGGGAGGAGGCCAGGGCTTCTGAACACTGCGTGGAGTCTTGAGATGAAGAGGTTTCACAAGGCAATCACCTCTCAAAGCCTTATCGTTTAATGGCATTACATTGATCATTAAATATTAATGCTTGAGTGTTAAAAGTTTCACATTAAACCAAGCAGCAAGAAAACTATTAGGTCCCTTTTTGGCAAATAAATAATCTCAAGGGCTGAGACACAGGCAGTGTAATGCTCCCCACGATGACTATAGTGTGCCGGTGGTTTGAGAACTAGTGCATCTAGCATCTACACCAGTGAAGGTGTGTACAGATGTGAACGACCAATAAAGAGTAAGATATCCTCATTCCTGTGTTGGATTTAAAACACTTGTGAGGAGTGATATAAAGAGAATAACAAAGATGTGAATAAAAGAGTGGAGAAATATGGAATTTATCAGGATAAACACAAGGATTAGGTGTGCAAAAGGGATTCTCATCCAGAGCACCTGATTTCAGGCTTATAACATGGATTTGAATAGAAATCAAGGGAAGGGAAGGGAAGGGAAGTTTTCTGTGTATTAAGTTTTTGGTATATGATCTATTTTGTCAAGTGAGCATGTTGCTAGATGCTGGGAAAAGAAAACTTAAATGAAATAGATGTTAATCCTTAATTTGTGGCTGCTGATTTTGGGATTGTAGTTTTAGGAGGAATATTATTTTAGCTCTGATAATAAAATAAACCTTTCAACCATTGGTCTAAATAGAAAAGTTTTTTTTTTTCATTTCTCTGGAAGTTTTCATTTTCTAGTGCTTTGGTCATGTAAATAATTTTATAATCTAATATGGTGTAAAATAAGACTATAAGCTTCAATGAATGACTCTTTGGTTTTCACTCATAAACTTTAAAGAAAATCAATTTTAAAGATTATTAGTCAATTCTCATTTATATTAAGCAAGGGACAATTTTGACAACTTTGGTAAGTTTTCTGTTTTCCATGGTTTATCCTGAAAGGTAAAAGTCAAACTACTGGCTTTGTGAATTGCCTAAAAAACAAAAACTTCCTATTATCTTAATCTAGATTTATGCTCCATAACTGTTATATATATTTAGAAATAAATTAATGTTATACAGTCTTTTCTAATGTTATACAATCTTATAAACTATAAACATTGTATAACATTATAAACAATATAAACTAATGTTATACAATCTGAATTTTTATTCTACCTTAGAATACTTTAAAATAGGTTGCCCAAAATGCACTTTAAGTTAAATTATGGTGATGTTCTATAAATATGCTATAAATATTGAATTACAATTAACAGGTAAATTTCTCTATGTGTTGATTAAATTTTAATGAAACTACATAAAAATAGAAGAAAAACAATTCATATAACATTGTAAACTACGTAAATAATAAAATTGTTCATTCTTTTTGAAACCTACATTCTGACAAACTCATTTTGTCAGAATATTGGTTTTTCTTTCTTTATTTCTTTGGGGTTTGATCCCATTTTAACAAACATTAATCCTCCTAGGTATTATGCTCTGAAATCCTGTCTATTCTTTATTTATATAAGAGAAGAAAGGCACAGAAATAAAAGCAAAAGAGACAAACAACACCAAACCTAAAACAATAATAGTACAGGTTCTCAAAATAAGATGATAGGAATTTAACAATGGTTGTTATATTGCCTAATGTTACTGTCACAAGGATTGCTTAGATTACCAAATATAGATATATAAAATGGATCTAATCATAAGAGTATTAACTGTTCCTTTCCAAGAACTAATAGAATTTGTAGTATACTCATCGTAGCTATCTTGTATATATATGAATATATACACAAATTTATGTCTTTTTCCTTTTAATTCTGTCTATTCTTGAAGGTTACCCAACATCTCACTATTTAAAAACAAAGAACCTGGAAAGTTCCATAAGAGAGAACTGACTTGCTATATATGATTAATGATTTTCAAGAAACAGAGTTGAGGGAGGAAACAGAGACAGTAGATATATAACATGAATTTATATTTAGAGTGTATTTGCCAATTTTTTCGGAGGCAAGAAATAATTCAATATAGAATTTTTTGTTGTCAAAAGGATAATGAATCAACACATTTATGTAACACTACCATGTTTGTCATATGAACATAACTTAGTGTCTCGTTTGACATCTTTGGGGAATGAATTTTCCAGATGCCTGAAATTTGCCTCCAACAAGAATGTCATTACCGAAACTATTCTTCGTAGTAGAAAACATACAGAATTCAATTATTCAGTTTCCCTTTGAAACCTTCAGTTTTGTTCTTTTGCAACTAAAAGGCAAAAGGCAGATGCTGGAAGATTATGATAAAAGTGGAGCTAAACAAAAACAAAACTAACTACAAGGAACAGGGGCAGTAACTGAGCGGGGAGGGGAAGCAGGAAGCGGAGAAGGCCACACAGAAGTGAGTGCAGAACTGAACGGCCGTCTCTGTGTCTCACCACATCTTTGAGAATGCACAGACCGGGGAAAAGAGAAAAGGCAAGTCGTGTTCTTCAGGCTTCCACTGAGGCACAGCAAGCAGGGTGAGGTCAGAACTGCCAGCTGGCCTCCATGTTAGTTTAAATGAGTTCCCTCCAATTCTGACATTAACTTCTCTCTTATTTAACAGGATAATTCGTGGCTTCCCTAAAGAGAAAAAGAATCAAGTTGGATGTTAGGAAACTAAAATTCTAAACCCACATGTAGAATTATTCAGTCTATAATTGTAGATTAATAACCTAAGAGGCACCATGTATGCCTCAGAATGATTATTTATTTTATATGGAACAATGCATGGGTACTAAAAGGTGCAAAACTTTCAATTCCTAAAACCTAGAATTAAAATGAAAGTGCATATATTATAATCAAGTATTTTAATTGTCCTTAAGTTATTGTCCTTTAGAAGCTATTTAAGGAACATTATAACTTAATATATCAAAAATGGAAGAAGACATTAAACTTGGAAGCCAGTGATATCTCGAAGAACACATTCATTCATTCAGCCGGTGCAACTAAACTTAGTCATTCACATATTCATTGCTATAATTTTTGAATGAAAATTCCATCCTAGAATTTGGAATTACTAAGTATTGAGTGCAAAGAGTCTACATTCTATTAGGTAGTTTGCAGACTACTAAGAGACAGACATCAGTCACCAGCCCCTCACAAGAATGAATGTGAAATTGCAGTAAATCAATCAGTTTTATGAGAACAGGGAAGATCTGATCTTCTCAGAGAAAAGTTACAAAAATTTATCCTCAAAAAAAGTAACATGCATTAAGATATGAAGATTAGATAGGAGCTGGTGTTAGAAGAAAAGAAATGTTTTGCTAGAACAGCATAGAAAGAAAAAAACCACTGTAACAGAAGCAACCACAGCACACATCTACAGCAGTGAGTGAAAGCCAACATGCCTGGAGCACAAGGTAAGGACCGGGTAATGCTGTAAGCTAAGACTCAATAACAATGTGGGACTGAGAGTCTGCAAATATTTCTAGACCATCAAAAGTGTGAGTACCTATGAGAAAAATGGGAACCACGAGACAAACAAACATGGTATGAATTGATCTGCCTCTGGAATTGCTTGTTATGGTTGTTTTGTTAAGAATGGATGGGTGGGTATGAGAATAGATGAAAGTAGACAAATTAGTCACAAATAAATTATGAAGAGGCAAGTGGTGATAACATCTTGGCTGAAGGTGGCAGTGGGAGCCAAGAACATGAAAGAATTTAAGAAACTGTAGTAAGTAAAATTGACAAACTGCATTATATTTAGGGTAGCTGGTAAAGCTACATGGATTGTGAAATCTTTCATTGATTAAAGGAATGAAGCAGTGGTGAGAACATCAGTGTATTCTCAGCTTTACTGACAATCTGCGGTTTGTGAAATAGCCAAGAAGAGATATAAACAGTTAGAAAACGTCTAGGTCAAAGGAAGGTCAAAGCTTGATATCGGTCAAACACAAAAATGTACAATGCTTACAGGATAGTATTTGAAGCAAATTCCATGCCTTTGGTCTTAGTAAAGAGAATTTTGGTTGGAATATTGAACTTCAGATCAATCTAAAAAAGAGCTGGTAAGCTGGATATTAAAAATAATTGTTTCTTGAAATACTTATCAAAATAAAAATAATCATGAAAATGAAAAGATAAACCACAGACTGGAAGAAAACATTTTCAAAAACACATCTGCTAAAGAACTTACTAAAATGTCTAGAGAGCTCTTAAAACTTAACAACCCAATCAGCCTAATTGAAAAATAGACAAAAGACTCAACAGACATTGCATCAAAGAAAATCTAGAAAGGAAAATAGCATTAGGAAAGATTTTCAGTAGCATATGCCATTAGGGAATTACAAATGAAAACAGCAGTGAGGTACCATTATAGTTCTATAAGAATGGCCCTCATCCAATAGAGATTGAGAACACTAACAGCACCAACTTCCGGTAGGGATACAAAGCCAAGAAAGCCTCATTCATTGGATGGGATGAAAAAAAATGTGCTCTGAAAGATGGTTCAGCAGTTCCTTACAAAACTAGGCATACACTGGCCAAATGCTGCAGCAATCACACTCTTTGCTGTTTACCTAAAGAAAATGAAAACATGCCTACACAAAACTTGCGCACTGATGTTTTTGGTAATTTCGCTCATAGTTGTCAAAAGTTGGAGGCAACTAAGATATCTCTCTGTAGTTGAATGAATGAAAAAGCTCTGGTACACCTGGAAAGTGGATTGTTACACGGTGCTGAAAGGAAATTAGCTGTCCAGCTTTGGTTCTGCCTCTCCGTGAACAGGAGATATCATTGCATTTTCTGATGTTCTTTTTAATTGTGGAGGAAACCTAAGTGCATATTTTTAAATGATAAACTAATTTGATAAGCTAATCTGCTAAAAGGACCAGCGATTTTCAGGGAAGAGAGTCAGGAAACCAAGACTAGAAGACACAAGGGGTTTTTAAGGCAGTGAATGCATTCTGGATAGCACAATAATGACAAGTATATGCCTTAACACATTTTTCAAAACCTATAAGATGTAGAACACTATGGGATTTGGCTGACACTGATGTGTCAAAAAAGGTTCATCAGTGGGTACAAATGCAGGCTGTTAATGGTAGAAGAGGCTATATAAGTGTCGGAGAATATATAAGAAGTCTTTGTACTTTCTGCTTAAGTGAATTTAAAGCTAGTGTAAAAAAATCTACTAAAATTATAGTTAGTAAAGACAATTTTTTTTCTAGAAACATCAATAATAAGCAAGAAGGAAGAGCATAGATGAGGGTTTAGAGAAAGAACTCTTGATTTAGTTTCTTATAACATTCTTTCATGTCAATGTTTAAGATTTACTCTTGTTTTGGGGTCTTTTTGGGCAGTGCCTATGAATCAGCCAGGAAGGAAGTCAAAGTGAAGAGTCAAAAGTTGCATAATGCCATTAGACAGTGCTCACAATTACTAAATTTTAAATATAAAACTATCATGTTTACTAATGAATATGCTTAAAACAAATTATTTAGATAGCGAGGGTTCATTTTGAAAGGTATTTACTTAAAATGTACTGCACACATTCCTATGAAAATGGAATATGCTATTACTTATATATCATTTTGTATATATCATACACACCTCCAGTTGCTTTTGCAGTACTGGTGATAGAACCCCACCAAGGCTTTTGACCTCCATTTCTAGTATTCTTTAGCTTTTTACTTGAGACATGATCTTGCTAAGTTACTAATTCCCAGGCTGGGCTTGAACTCGCCATTTTTAGTCTCAACTTTGTAGTAACTACATCTGACTTGCTCCTTTAAACTTCCTTTAAAAGAATATCTCTCTCTCTCTCTCTCTCTCTCTCTCTCTCTCTCTCTCTCTCTCCCCCTCTCTCTCCCTCCCTCCCTCCCTCCATCTCTTTCATCCTTATCCCTCTTTAACCTTTAAGTGACACAGCATTGTAACACAGAGAAATACATGATACCTTGCACAGAGGAAGTAAGAGGAAGACTTGCTGTTTAGTGAAAGATGATTTTTTTACAGGTTCTGACAATTAGGATGTGTTGCTATTCACTGTCTATTATGTTCTGTTTAAAAATATAGATATGTACCCTATTGTATTTGTATTTGAAGTTTCTGGCCCATGAAGTTCCTAAAAATGCACAATGGATATAATTATTATGAATACAAGGTTATTTTTATTAAGTAATGTACTTTTTGTTCTCCTCTATGTCTATAATTAAATCACAAGTTATACTTTGTTTTCATGAAAACATCATGCGAACAATACGTTTAATTAGGTAGCATGGAAAATGCCATGGAAAATGCCAAATGTCTGCAGATGGGGTGGGCTGCAGAATGAGAGACAGTGGACGTCAGGAGGGTAGTATCTTCATCTTTCTGCTACACATTTAGTGGGGAGCACAGTGGATACTGGGGAGTCGATTGAATTCCATTGACCATTCTCACAGGGCTGGAGGAAGTAGTCCTCCCTCAGTCTCTTTTATGTAGTAAACACTGGAAAAATTGATAGTTAATGCTATTCTTTTCATACTTTTATCATTTTCTGAAACCATCAGATGAAAATGCACACAATGACTCAAACAGAACAAAATTACAATTGATGTTGCGTGATTTCAGCTTGTGTGCCTTTATACCTCCCAAGGACGCGAGTAAGAAAGAAGTCATCCCAAAGACCTTGCTGGTGCAAAGGAAAGGAATAAAGGCCAGGCACCCAGGATGGGCATGTTAGTGGTAGAGGGCAGAGAGTTTTGGATTTAGGGAACTCTGCTTTTTCTAAACAGATGTCCTCATCATGGAAGTTATTGTAGTCTCCACTTAACCAGATGGGATACCAAACTCCCTGTTGTGTTCAGAACTGGCAGGGCTCATTAAGTTGGCTTTAAATTGGGTATTAAGGGAGGATCTGTTGCTTAGCCCAAATAATCTCAACATGCACAATGGAGAGAAGAGGGAGTTCAACAAGCAAAGATAAAATATAAGATAAGTGATGTCATATTAACATACTGGACTTAATTGTCTATAAGTAACTACAAAGTAAATGGGAAATTAAAAAGATTAGCAGGAAATGTTTCTAAATGATGGAGAATATGACCTAATGCACACAATAAAAATAGAAAGATAACATTTCCTTGTTTGCAATGCCAAATTGATAGTGAAAGTATACTCCATAACAAAAATTAAAAGCAAATTAAGCTGTAGGAAGAAACACTGTAAATCAGAACCCCCCAAAAGTGGAAAAAATACGTTGCCATTTAGTAATGGTAAATAGCAGAAAACAGTCTTTGACTAGAAATACAAAAGATGAAAATAAACAGTTGTAGTTGGAATGTTCTCAAATATAAATAAGAATTCCTTTAATTCTTAAACTACTTGGACCAAGGGATAATTTCAGAATCTAAAAAAGAGGACTTCTATATATTAACTATGAATTAGCAATATTTATTTGTACTGATTCACGATAATTAAGTATATCCACTTGTAAGTACGAGCATTGAAATACTGACAGGACTAGTGTTGGTAATAATGAAGATTATTTTCTTCTTTGGAAATAATGAAAACAATACAGATACCACATTTACTTTATCAATAAGGTCTATTTCAATGTATTGAACAGATTTTACTAAATTTGTTTCATGGGAGTACATTTCCAGATAGTTAACAGATTTAATGAAGAAAACCATGGGTGATTGAATACTAGCTAGATGATACCTGATCATAAGGGAGAAGGTCATTTATTAAGCCTATCTTTAATTTCTAGAGATTGTGAAAAGGAGCAGGCTCAGCGATATGTATAATTGATATAAAAGTTCAACTATTAACAATGACCACTTTAATATATTAGTTACTAGTACAGGCTTCAAATCTCTTTGTGATTCTATTAACTTACTTAAACACATTATCAGTCTCTCCAAAACTAATTTTCTCATCTACACAGTGAGGAAAATATTACTTATCTGGGCTTTTCTAGATAATTTTTGTAAAACATTTGTATCCTATGGAATATAAGGAGACTAAATCATTGCTAGCTAAATTATTAATAAAACAATTACCCAAACTAATTAAGTCAAATTTTATCTAGAGACAAGAAAATTAGAAGGTAAAAATAAAACCATAGTTTGCATTCACAGGTACTATTAGACTTTGCCAATGTTAATTAATTAATAAAACCAGTCTTTAGGAGAGGGGATTTATATCCAAATGAAGAGTGATGTAGCTCAGTTTAAAAAAAAGGAGGGAAGGGTAAGAGGGAACTGAAAGTGTAGATTAGCTTGTATCCCCAAAATTACAGAAAGGAAAAGTTTGGAAGTTTTTTGGTTTTTGAAAAAATTTTATTAGTACATGTTTGCAGTACATAATGATTACATTCATTATAGGGAAACTATACGTGTACATAACACATCTCATTTCTTTCTTCACCTTCCCCTCCAGCACCTTTTTTTCAGATGCATTTATTAACAATATTAATGTTGTGAACTTGCATGATTTTTATGAATATTTAGTATATACTTTATATATTATGTATATGAAATTGTACCTCCCCAAGAAGTGGGAAATACATTTAAAAATATACATTTCTTGAGCTTACAGTTCAAGAATGGATAGAAATTCTCTTTAACTTTCCCAAACTAAGAATCACATTGATTCATGCTGGTTCTGGTGAAGTGTACCTAAGCCATCTTGCTTTAACTAGAGGATATTCTAGAAATGCAGTTGAAGAATGCAGTACATCTAAAGTATAAAATTATAGCTCTGGTTTAGCTTCAAAGAGAGGCTCAATCAACTTATTTATCTCATTTTTATACTAAGGCTATAATTTATTGTCTGTGATAAGTCAGGAACCACAGTAACCTTTGGATACATGATGAGGGGCCCAAACAACTTGTCATTCTGGATTAGATTATCCTTTCCTTGCTCGTTTGGCCATTTTACAATCTCTGAAGCACAGTCCTTCCCCAGTATCCTTCCCTTTTCTTTCCTATCAGATTTAATCACTTTATCTATTGCCTCTATGTAAGGTTTCCTGGCTCTATATAAAGTTTCCATAGACATGAAGTATTCCTACTTTATCATTTCTTCAGATGTACATAAATTATATCCTAATGTCTTAGTTTCATGATAAAGCACCTCCTGAATCTCTCCCATTATCTGTCCAAACCAATGTTTTTCTCTTCCATGCATGACTGTCACATGCAAATGACATGAAATGGCATGTCATGCATGTTCCTGTCTTTAAACTTTTGGCCATTTTTTCCTGTGCTGTCCTTTTAGCACAGCAAACCCACACTTATTAAATGAAATCCCATATGGAAAGCTTTCTCATACTCTCCATAGCAGGACAAGTAATTTTTTCTCATCTGTGATACATTCCTGAAATATTTATAAAATGTGTGAATTAAATAACTGGCTTCAGTTTCAAATTAAAGATCATTTTCCTGTCATTTCTAATTACTATCTATAATGCTTTGGTAAGAAGTAGTCTTCTATTGGCATTTCCATTTCCTTTCCATTTCTAGACATATTTTCATAAGAAAGTAAAGGATTATGATATTTTATGTGCGTATGCCAACTTTCCAGAACAAACCTTACTATCATATAGTATTAACACATACTAATATACTATACAAAAATACAATAAAGATAGTTTATAAGTAAATAGTGAACTGATGCATCAATTTTGTTGAAAAACTAAATATGATAAGGCCACTGAAATGGGAGGGTTGCTTGGTTTGCTGTGCTATTGGTAGCCTTGGTATAAATGATTCATCTGTATATTTAAATGGAAATTTGGAGGATGTCAGAGTAAGATGATAAAAAAGTCAAAGAGTTAATTTAACAAAAAAAATTGTGGACAGTCTCCATCAGTGAAGGTAACTATCACTTATACAGTAAAGATTTGGTAAGAACTCTATACTGCAATCATTGCCTGTCAGTAATTATCAATAAGTCTACACCATAGAAGATTAAACTGATAATCAGTACCTAAGTCATGTAGGTATTTAGTGATATAGCTAAAATATAAGTCCTGATCTTTTTTGTTCAAAGACCATTTTGAATTAGTTTCTTCCTAGATGGTATCAGTTATTCTTTCTCTCAGGCCTATTCAACTGGTTTTCAACTACCACACTGTTTAGATTTTCTGGTTCCTAGGAATGCACTAGCCCATAGAATTCTCCTGGGTACCATCTGAATGTAGAGGACTCTGCTATACCCAATGCCTTGCAATATTTATATACTTCAAACTCCACTAATGGTTGCTGGATAAGTTAATGAATAGACAATCAAATTAAGGAAATAAAACATGCATAAAATAAAAGTTATTGTGCATTATCAGCAACCCTTTCCATAGTGTCAGTTATGAGTGAGTCCCCAATCTCCTATCCCCAAGTTACAGCACACTGCAAGAAAGAAAAAGATCAAGAGACAAGAACTACAAGGAAATAGGATTCTGGGATGATCAACGTTCTCTGGGAACAAAGACCTAGAATCTCTAGTTAGCCACTCTTTTATTAGCTAGTGCAGTGGGAGGGGTACAGGGCATTTCCTGGAACAGCACAGAAGTAGCGGTTGAATGGGCAAGTTTAACATCATGAAGGAAATGAGTTAAGAGTCCTTCCCACTCCTGGGTTCTAGTTCCCCAGTATTTTCTTCAGCAAACCTCATCCTGACCTGGGAATACCACAGCCTCAAGTTCTTACTGGGGGTGACAGAAAGCCAGATTTCTAAATTACAAAACAGCCCAAAACACAGGGCAAAGAGGACTTCAGACGGACACTATGTCAATTTATAATTTATACTCCCCAGAAATGCACAGAAGTAGAGGATTTTTGGTTTTACACTAATTTATAGACATTTTGTGTAGAGTGAATGTCTGTCTTGGTACTTTTATTCTCATTGTTGAGACAAAATACCTGATACCCAAAATTAGGGAAAGAAAGGTTTATTTAGCTTACAGTTTTGAAGGTTTCAGTCCATACTCAGCTGGCTTTAAGGCAGGGTGGTGGGGCTGATGGGCAGCTGTTCATAGTGGCCACAATAGTGAAAAGGGAAAAGGCCTGCCTCCTTCCCTCCCTTATATTGTGTGCTGGCTCTGCCCCTGGGTGGGTGCAGCACTCACACTGCCACACTGCCGATCCCAGCACTAGACAACAAACCAATCACAAACTCTAGATTTAATCACCTCCATGACTGCATGAGGCTTGGGGTCACCCAGACACAAACTATAACAACTTTGAAGATTCTATTGTCCTCCTGTAGGAAATACAAAACTAAGGTGGGTTTAAATAGAGAAGCCTCTGTTCTCCTGTTCTGTGAAAAGCATCATGTCATAAATAGGAAGGGGAGCAATGTGGGGATATGGTTAGATTGTCTGGTTAAAAGTGCCTTTTAGCTCTCTCTCTTGTTGCTGGATGTATTGAGGGAAGCAGAAATATTCTTCTCCCAAATGTTTCTTTCAAAGGGTTAGGAATAACATTCCCAAATTCCATTTCTAAATCTATTCTAGCTGTGTTTAGTGACTGTAACCACACCGTGAAATGTATATTATGCATGTTTACCTGCCTGTACTTAGTATACGTGTTAGTGTCACAATAAGTCCTTTAAAGAGTTCCTCCTTGTCCTGACACTCAGTTATATGCTGCACAGTTTTATTATTTTTTATATTTTCCATGTTTTTAGAATCTGCCTTGGTTACTTTTTCTCTCATCACTGAGACAAAATACCTGATTCCCAAAATTAAGGAAGGAAAGGTTTATTTAGTTTGTGAAGTTTTCAATCCATAATCAGCTGGCTCCAGGGAGAGGCAACCACTCATAGTGGCAGAAAAAGGCAAAAGCAACAAGGACAGAAAGGGAGGAGGGCTAGAGAAGACTCTTTTGCTTCCTTACATTTTATGTAGGTCCCATGCACATGGGTGTAGTACTCACACCCATAACCCCACCATGAATCAATCATAAACTCAAGCCGCCTGCCTCCATGACCACAAGAGGCTTTGGAGGGACATTCAGACACAAACTATAATATTTTTCTCTGGCTTCCCAAAGACTCATGCATATCTTTTATGCAAAAGGACAGTCCATTTCGAAGAGCTGCCAAAATCCTAAGAGTTTCAGGATTGCTGAAAAGTCCAACTCCCAAGTCTCCCCTGAGATTTAATGCACTCTTAGCTATGAACTCCTGTACAAATACAAAGTTAAACAAATCCAACATTCAATGGCAAAAGACAAACATTACCATTCTAAAGGGTACAAATGGGAGTACAAAAGATTGGGACCAAAGCAAGTCCAAAATACAACAGGGAAAGCATTGAGTCCTGTAGTTTCATGTGCAGTATCTGAGGCAATCTATGGCAAGTTGTGAGCTCCAAAATGCTTGCATGATTCCGATATTACAGTGCTTCTGGTGGTTGTAGCGACCAGGTCTTTTCTCTTAGGCCTGCCCTTCTCAATCCTTGCATCTTAGATTATCCACATTCCTAGTTTCTCTATACTGCTTGGTTCTTCACTGTACCTTTGGTTTTACACTCACACCTTCATGCACTGCCCTCCAGGGGCAAACTGCCTGACCTGCCAGGCCTTCTGAAATCTAGGTGGAAGCCTTCTTAACCTTGTGACTCTTGAATTCTGCAGGCACCTAAAACCAGCACCACTTGGATGATGCCAAGATCTGCAACCATCTGGAACAGTAGCCAGGTTTTCCTCTCTCTTTGCTGTAGGAGTTAAGTTCCTGGATTGCTAGGTACTCTGAACCTGATTCTGAGGAACAAATTCTCTATGCTTTTGCCATTTTGGAACCTGGTGCAGCCACTGCCATTCTGAAACATAATGTGGCTGCCACCATTCTAGAACATGGTACTCTGTGGCTTTCTACTCAGAGAAAAATCTTTCACTTTTGCAGTTTTAAAGCTGCAAAGGGTAGAGACTTGTTGCTTCTCGTGATGCCCTTAAGGCCATCTTTTCTATTCTCCTATTTCTTCTCAGGAATGCATATCTCCTCAGCTCTATTTTGCAGGCCACAGATTTACTGGAGTTTTCTTTCTGGCCAAACTCAAACATTTTAAATCATTCTTCTTAATTCTCAACATAGATCTGGCTAAAATCCCCCAGCAATAGCCATGCCACAGCCTTAACATTTGATTGCTTTGAAATTTGTTCTGCCAGATTAATTAGTCTTCTAAATTTAATCTCAGCTTCTGGACAAGAGCAAAATGCAGAGAAATGTTTTGTCAAGCCATAACACACATGATCTGGAGTCCAGTAGCCAACATAGTCCTTCTTCCCAGCAGAAACCTCCCAAGCCTGGTCTTTATTGGCAGGATCTCTATCAGTCTTCTGGTCTTTTGAGCTCTGACCAAAATCTTCCATACAGAAGGTTTTTCCAGCTCAATTGCTTCAGGCAATGTCTCTGAACCTTTCCAAACTCTTCCCAGAAGCCCTTCATAAACGCTCTTGATCCAAGTGGTCAGGTACAGTCACAGTAATGACTCTACTTTTCTGGTACCAAATTCTGTCTTGGTTATTTTTCTTTCACCCCCAAAATTAAGAAACAAAAGGTTTATTTAGTTCACAGTTTGCGGAGCTTTCAGTTAGTAATCAGCTGGCTCCAACACAGGGTGTAATGGCACAAGGACAACCATTCATGGTGGCAGAAAACAGCAAAAGTAACAAAAGCAAAAAGGAGGAGTTCTGTAGAACACTCTTTCCCTCATATTTTATGTAGGCCACAACCATTTAGATATAGCACTCATGTGCATATACCCAGTATTGGACTCTGAACCAATCACAGACTTTAGAGGCCTATCCACATCACACCATGAGGATTTGAGGGGACATCCAGACACAAATCATAACAGAACTGTGGGTAAAATTTTTAATTATATGAATGCAAAATGTTTAATTTTAACATTTTCATTTCCCTTTTCTTATTCTCTTCTGTCATCCTTGAGAAGCACTGGCAAAAGCTTCATGTAATATTCTAGGTCACTGGTTTTTAAAATAGTTATCTTTGCTTTGAACTTAGTCTTCTTTGCATTACAATTGAGACTGTGGCATAAAAAGCACAACTTATAGGTTTAACTATTCATTTTGTTTTGTCTATATAATAAAGTCCCAACCACTTATACTGTGTACCTACCTTCTTTTAATGACTCATGACTATAGAATTCCCATAGGAATCCTCTCTTATTTACCAACTATGGCTACTGTGGCTACAAATGTCTCTTTTGGTCATATTCCTGCCATGAAATTGGATTAAAAAAAGCATGAATTTGGATGTCTTTCTTGTGTTGAAGTCATCTGATGTTTTTCATCATTCCTGAAAGCTTTGGTTAGGTGTAATACAAAGACTGCTGTTCTTGGCAATTTTATTAAAAATGGTTTTTAAATTCTAGTCAATGCTAGATGTACTTCATTGCGTCCTCTTTAAAAAGGAAGGCTATTTATACAGTTATTGCCATCACTAAAATGTATCAACCAAAGAAACAAAATAAAAAGTCTGGAGCTTTATGTAAAAACAAATGTGATTTTGGAAGTTGATGAAGAAAATATCTCAAAACACTGGACAGATTCATTAACCAGAAGAGGAATATGTTAAAAAAGAACTAAATACAACCTTTAAGAACTAAAATAGTATATGCTATTCAAAGAAATGAAATAGAAGTATCACAAAAACATCATTTTATGGATTAAAATTTAAATAAATATATTCCTAAGAAAAAAAGTTTTAATCTCCATTAAAGTTTGTGTATGCATGAGTTAGAGACTACAATTTACTGTTGGTAAAAATTAATATCATATTGCCTCAGGATGGCTTGGTGGAAAAACACACAGAATTATATCCTTTGCCTTTGTGTAGTTTCCCTTATTATACGTCAAGTAAATACATATATCAGCCTGTATTTATTCTTCTATTTTCTTGATCTATTTGTCTGTTTATAGACTATCACAACTCTATAATTGCCCTATGCTTTATGGTAGCTCTTAAGATTTTATCATTTATTTTTCTTAAAAGTTTTATTGTCTATTCCAAATCCTTTGAATTCTGAAATTAATTTTGAAATCAGCTTGCTGTTATTTAGATATTTGTTTTATGGGATCTAAGTCAAATCAAGATCAATTTTGGAAAATCAATGTATTAACAATACTGGACCTTCCAATCCATGAACAAAGTATAATTCTCCATTAATTGAGGTCATCTCAATCAAATCAATATTTTCTAGTTTTGAATGTAAAGATTTCCACATCATTTTTTTCACTTTTATTCCTATGTGTGTGAGAGTTTTTAGACTTTCATAGTTGGAATTGTGTTTTCAATTTCAATTTGAAATTTTTCTTGTTAGTGGATGGCAACTCTATTGACTTTTCCTATTGTTGTTGTATCCAGAGTACTTGCAAACACACATATTATTTTAATATACCTTTAAATTGGTTCATATGCTCTCTTTATATAATTATACATATTTCATATAAGTTAATAACCTGCTATCAAAAGACAATACTAAAAATAAATGGGTAAGTCATAAACTGAGAAAATAAAAAATGTGTAGGTATATGTATGTCAGTATGTGCATGTGACAAAGATCATATATATATATATATATATATATGAGAACTCTTACAAGTCATTGAGAAAAAGATAAACCAACTGAAAATGGGCAAAATACTCAAATCAAAACAGCAAGTCAACATTTTCAAAAGTGCTTAATACTTTTATTCATCATACAAATTCAGATTAAAGCTACAGGGAGATATATACCCATGAAATTTGTTAAGATTAAAAATATTGATAACATTAACTATTATAAAAGAAATAGATCAGGTAGAATTCCAAATCTCACTTTGATAAGAGGAAAAAATACTTGGAAAATAGTGTCCACCAAAAGTAAATATATGCTCACTCAAATGAAAAAGCAATGCTATTTATGAATGGTTTTCTAATAAAATGAAGAAGTAGGTCCCTGAATGGTGATGTATATATATGCAGAAACTGTGAATGTGTGTGTGTGCATGTATCTATCTATCTCTCTCTCTATCTATCTATTTATCTATCTATATTTATCTGCACATATTTATAGTGTTGACAGCAACTTTATTCATAATGCTTTCAAAATGGGAGCGACATAAACATTTAAATATATGAAAATGTGTAACAAATTATGATATATTCTCCAGTAGAGTACTACACAAGAAGAAATAAGAAACTATGGATACAACTGGCTGAATATAAAAAACTGAGTAAAAAACAAAATATCCTAAAGAGTACACACTGTGTGAATCCATTTAAGTCAAAGTTGGCCAAAAAAATTTTTTTTCTAGTTTAGGAGTCAGAATAGAGTTTGTCTTTAAGTTGGGAAGGTGCCCGCCAGGGAGAGGTAAACGGAGCTCTTGTAGGGTCTGGGGAATGTTCAGTATGTTGATGTGGGCGGTGGCCACATAGAGTTTTACAAATTTAAAAATTCTCAAGCTGTTCACTTTGTAATTGGTGCTGCATAGATTTTACTTTAATTTAGAAGATTGATTACATGGAAATGAGAATTTTAAATACTACTGATGAAATAGTAAAATGTTGGTATAACATTTGAAAATATGATTAAACATTTTTAAATAACTGTAGTTTTTCTTTTTATTTTATGAAAAATAAAGCAAATTTTCATAACCAAATAAGAAAATAGCAATATTTACTACATTATGTATCGTTACCTTTAAATAGTATAAGATGTAAATCAAAAAGATTCTTACAAAACAGAGACAAACGTAACTTAGATCCAGAAATTTTACATCTGATAGCTGATTCTAAGAAAAGACAAAATTGTATATAGAAGAAGACCACATTTTTATGATAGTAATGAAAGCAAGACAGAAAAACCCTAAATGTCTAACACCTGGTGACTGAATAATTATATCTTAGTCAAAATATAAGCTTAGTAACTTGTTTAGTGTCACCCAACTAATAAGTAGCAGAGCTTACAACTGAATCTAGGTTTGTCTGAACACAGAGATTGGATTTCTAACAAGTTTGGTAAAGTTTTTATACAGAAATTTCATAATCTAACAACATTCTATATACATAATGCAGAAAATTGACAAACATATCCACACATCTGTGCACGAAAGTACAACTCTTGAGATCTACAGTTAGTGCCAGACCCTCTGCTTGTCAGTCAGATAACTAGCCTGCAGATTTTTCCTGGTTTTCTCATAAACTTTATAGTGCAATCTATTTACACTGTAGAGAACTGAACAATTCAGAAGATATTTACAGTTCCTAGCAGGGTTTTACTGTACATAGGCCACAGATGAGCAGGAAATCTATCTGATAGAGATGGACCAAGCTGCTGAGTCTGTCGTTTTTGATGTTGAGATTATGGACAATTTCAAAATATGCAAATGTTTAGTAGATAAATTTTTTTCTTGTTATACACTGGATTGTTGCTAAATTGACCCCAAAAAGGCCATGGCAGAAGTGATATGTGCAGAGAACAGGCCGGTTCTTGATTCATTTCCTGCCATCACCCAGCTAGCTCATTTAATTTGGGATTTACACTTTACAGAAAATGTTAATGTTTACTGAAAGCATAATTTGTACCAGGGATCTTTGCAATGTCCCTTCTGGTCACATATCCCCATTTATTCATTTCAACAGCTCAGTGAGGTCACTGTTACTGTTATCCCTATTTTATGTGTAAGGACACAACTACAGAGAAGCTCACTAACTTGCACAAGGATGCAATGTGCAGTTTTTTAGCACAGAAAGTCTAATGCTGGGGACTTGCTCTAAACTCCTAAACTGTACCTCTTTTGTGAGAGCACTCATTTCAACTATAAAATACATAGTCAGACAGGTCAGTTAGAAGGCACCAACACACTGAAATAATCTGTGATCTTTAATTTCTGCCAAAATTTATATTTTATATAAGCAGAAAATCTGGTTTTTCTGCTAGTGTCTATGATGCGCCAAACTCAGTAGGAGCTTTTCTCTTTCTTTTCCTCTGTATCAATTCCATGAGCCACTTGGTCAGAGTGACAGCACAGGAGCCTTCAGAATCGGGAAGCACACAGCAACCTGAGAACATGCTGGGATTCAGCCCAAACACAGCTTTTTGATGATTTCATAAATGTGAACTTGAAAAGGAGGACTGAAAGTTATCCTTAACCTCACCCAAGATGTTCTAATTTTTAAGTCAGTGATTTAATATAATTTCTTTAGCTGTTAGTTGGATTCAGAGTAAACTTCAAGCATAAAATCACACAAAGCTTTTGTTTTGCAAAGCTCTTCCACAAATCACCCCGGTTTCATGCCCTAATTAATCAGAGTTCTTGAGGGAACAAGAGGTTTCTTGGTTTTCAGTTTCTGCAGGTATACTAATAGCATAGCAGGAGAATTCTGAAATAACATGGGTTATTTTTCATATTTGAAGCAGTTTCCCATGGATTCTTACATAATCATCTAGAAAATGTGAAGCATTGTTTCTATTGAAATTGTAGTTTATCCTGACATGAACTCCCAAGACTGCAAGAATCTATCAGTTACTAGGATTGTTGAACGTAATATTATTCCAATATGTTAAATTGAACATATCATTATATTTAGAAACCCCTACCATAGTCCCTGACCCTTATAATCCACACAAGAGTCTAAGCACTTCTTTTCTCAATTAGATCAGCTTTTAAAACATGTAATAAAGCATTTCTCATTGATGGAAATAAAAATAGAATACGATTTTCCAATTTAATAGAAGAGTCTAACAGGATATTGGGATCCAGTAAGGTTTAGCTAACAATCAAGTCTAAAGAGAAACATTACTTGATTTCCTTATATGTTATCATTAGCCCCGTAAAATTGGCTTATCGAGTAGAGTCTCAAATCAAAATTTTACAACACCTCTCTCAGCACATTGCACACTGGGGCCTTGTGCTTAAAGGATGCATTCATTTATTATCCAGAATTGGTTTTTGTTTTTTTTAAGGAAGTGCAGTTGTAGAGCTGAGGTGGTTGTTTTCTCTACTGTAGGCGATTGTGTTGCAACAAGTCTCCTGGTCAAAAATAACTGCTATGACAATGGAATTGCCTTAGTTTGGACAATCTATGCCAGATACGCTGTAGTAAATAAACCACCAGATTTTCATATTTTAGGGTTCTGGGTGCCATGGCTTGTAATTGTACTCATCCATGTAAAATTATTTACATAATTACAGCTCAAACCAATCAGTTACTCCTTTGTAAGGCTAAAGGTCGCATCCAGCATAAGCAAGTAGCTCAGATGCGGCCTGGCTCTTAATACCTGCTCGCTCCGGGGCTGCCGCCCTATTCCCAGGGCTTATTGCCCTCTGTCCTGTGGCTCCAGGTAATGTAAATTGTATCTTGTCCCTGGGTAATCGAGATCAGTGTTGCCTTGTCTGTCCATCCCGGGCCCAGGCCCTCTCTGTGCTTCGATAATGGTTTTGGTGGGCAATCAAGGCGGATGCCTTCTTGACTCATCTCTCATAATAGATTGTCCTCCTCAGGCAAAATTGAATAACCCCCGACATGGCCTGGAGGCGAGCAATGAGAATTCAATAAGTCTGCAGGGTCAATGTCCTGTCATTTTTGGCAAGCAAGTAATTATTCTGCACTAACATTCAGTAATAGGAGGAGGAAACTGCTCGGACACTTTCATCCCGATGCCCAGGAAAGTCACCTTAACAGGATTTTTCCTCTCATCAGCAATAATTCCTTCTCCTCTTCTGATGTGATTTGGGGCACTTTTCATGTGAGTTGCATGTGTGCATTTGCCAGCTGCTTTTTTTTTTTTCTTCAAACCTGCAATGTCTGTGGGAAAGTTTAACAAATTCACTGCCTGTTGTTTAATATTTTCCACGTTTATGGGTTGCAGTTGTGCTGTCTATTTGCCTTTACTGATTTGTGAAAGATTTATTATAAACCAAATACAGCTGTTCTTCCCTTTCATAAAGTCGAACCATTTTGGCAAACCTGCTTTCTGCTATGGAAAGACATCTAAAGTGGCTTTCCTCACCAGCTCTGCCTACAGGAGCATTTAGCTCTGTTTAATGGCACAGCAGAGGTGATCTGTTTAGAGGCACAGCTAAAGCGATTGTGGAATAACTTAAGCAAAAGAGAATGCAGATGCTTCAAACATAAACAAGAAAGGGGAATAAATGGCTTTTGCTTTTTGCCTTCTGTTGGGATTTATGGTTATTGTGCATGGGTCCCAAGAGGCTAGGTTTATAATATCCCCCTGCCCCCAAAAATCACCTGCAATTTGAACATTTTGGACTCGCAGCCACATTGAATCACACACGTTTAACTGTGTAACCCTAATATTGTGATCAACCAAAATTTTAATGTTCTTAGGATGCCGCTGTGTGAACTGTCTGCATCCCCATCGATGTACACGGAGAAAATTTCTTGTTATATAAAGAAACGTACTCACTTTAGGTGATCTGTGGCTACTGTGGCATTTAAAACTCTGACTTATGACATTTATATGGATAAATGTTGAGTAGCTAGTTTTGAAGAAAGAAAATTTTAGTGCCAGTGTCATTTCTAATGTCGTCCTTTTAAACTATGTTGTTAAATTGCAGAGTTGGAAACAAAAGAGCTTCTTCAACCCAAGCCAAGTTGCTTTTTTCCTCCATTTCGCTCTCTGTGAAACTATTGCTTTATTCATTGTAAGGAACCTTTATCTTCTGTCTCCTGAGATCCGAGCACAGGGAGTAATGAAGAGCGTCTAGAAGACCAGACTAAGCACTTTCTATGACTGATTGACGATTGATTATCGCTGCGATGTCTCCCCACGGTCACTCATCACTATGCTTTTTTGACAACCAAGCTCTATTTCTGACATGAAAAAGGTGTTTTGATCTGCATCAATTTGGCTTGTTAACTGTGACAAAACTCAAACTGATACTGATCATGTTCAGTTGTCGATGTTGATTTGGATCCTGGGTGTAGGAAAGCTATAATAAAATACTTCAGTTTTTATTTAGGGTATCATAGTATTGGAATAGTCAGTGACTACTCTTCAAGAAATCTTTCTCATTATCCTCAAGCATTTAAGACTTTATTCACTGTGTCAACTATTTGCCTTTATTTTATTATACTTTTAATACTATGAATTTTTAGTAAAGTATTTTGGCCTTTTTATGGCCTTTCATTTTACAACATTAGAAGAGAAATTATAGCTGCTTTTCATGCAAACAGCTGAGAAATAAGAATCGTGAAAGACATTTCGCAGAAAGTACATGTGTCCTAAAAACAGAGCATAGTACGATTAATATATTTTAAAGATTGTGTTAAAGAAGGGAAAACATTGAAAAATTTCTGTTTTTAATTTCCCAAGTGCTTTGAGTAAAAGGATGAAATATAATTAGTCACTTGCCAATTAATTACTTTTCCTCTGATTTTAAGACAAAATGCATGTGAAATTAATATACCCTAAACATTTGTCAAAAGGCTTATTATAAAGGAATATTTGCTATTAAGAAACCCTGATGGCTTATATTTTTAAACATATTTAATTTTGTCATTTTTAAATTTTGTAACTGGAAATTAATAAGACAACATTTTTCAAATCAAATACTATGTCACCCTTGAAATTGAAGTATAAATTTTTCCTTTTGCAGTCTATCTTCTCTTTCCTTCACAAGCTGTTAAGAACTGAATTTACCATCATGCCACAGAGCAAATACAGTATGCCCATTGAGCAGTATTAATTGTTTTTGATGAAATCCTTGAAAATGTCCATGAGACCTTAGCTACCACTGTTTTAGAATAAAGTTGTTTATTCCATAGCATATCATTTTGGGACTTGCACTATTAATTCTCTCCTCTTTTCCATAATAGTTATCTTTACTTTCTTAATTCAATATATCCAACATTGTGCTGCACTTGCAAAAACATTAAATTTAATTTTCATTACTTTGGCATATTAAAACTACTGCAAATCAATTGGTACATTAGCCCAAAAGGTTATACAGAGCTCCTTTCTAATGGCTCAGCTTCTCTATCATTGTTCAGGAGGGAATTTAATTTATAAAAAAAAAACCCTAATATCTAGGTTTTTCCCTTCCATTCAGAATACACACAGCGTGAAAGCAGATTCTTTGCTGATGGCTGGGAAGTTGCCTAATCAGGTCTTCTGACTCTTACCTTTCCACGTGTTCTCATGTCACTGAAACTTGTGAGCTCAAGGCTGCTCTGAACTTATCACCAGGATGAGTATCAGGCAAGCACTGCACACTAACTTTTCCGTGTTTTGAGATGAGCCTGTGCCTCGCTTTGTTTTTCCTTGGCACCCTCCGAGGCAGTGCTCACAGTTCAGGGCGTTGCACCCAGGACTCACTGGCGCTTCTGGCTGCTGGCCAGTGTGGGCCCACAAGCAGCTGTCTGCTGGCCCCAGCCACACCCTCATCTCGGGCTCCGTCTCTGCAAACTGTCAGAGCCACACTGAGATGTGATGCAAGAGTCAGGGTGGAGGGCCAGGGTAGACAATGTTTATGATTCTCCATCTGCCTTGCCCTGCCTGTATGTCTGGTACACAGTGTGGTAGGTATGGCCAACTCACGACTCTTGTGTCTGCTTCTTTTTCTTGAACTTTTTGTTCATTTGCTTTGAGATGTTCATTTTAAACATCATTTCATTCCATTTTCCGAGCTTACCTTATATAAAGCCTAAAACACCAGAAAAGCATCATAGAGCAGCTTTTGATGAGAAGTATAACTTGAACAATCCAGAGCGGGGCAAGAACCCACAGAGGTCCCTGCTGGAAAAGCAGGCCACTCCCTTGTGCTGGTATAGAATACGAAGTCAAGAACTCATTTCTACAGCTGGACCTTGGGATCAACCCCTAGCTCTTCATTTGTTATTTTTTCTTACAATCTTTATGCAACATCTTTGTGCCTTTTATAAAATGGAAACATTAATAAAAATTGACATCTAAAGCTGTTGTGACAATGAAACAAGCAAAAATAGCTCATGCTGTTACACAGTGGTGTGGAGAAGCTGATCTTATCCAAAGTGCTTCCTCAAACATCATCCTTCTGACTCATGAAAAGCACACAAATCTTTTTTACACGCAGAAACTAAAGTGATTTAACCCATGGCACATGACGAGAAAGACTTGATCCAGGTCTCCTTTTAAACCTAAGCTTCTTTTTCCCCTTCGGCAATTATTTTTCTATTTGGAAGACTGAGTATCATTTAGTATGATGGGTTTAAATTTTAAACAGTAAGTGAAAAGCTAAAATGTATAGTGAATATTACCAAGAGAAAAGAAAGTAAACCCAGTAGGTCTTGATAAGAGAAAAAGCATGAGCTCTACAGTTTCACAGTCTATCCATAAATTGACTTATTTAGGAAATATGTTAGAAACTGGGACACTTAGGCCTCATGTGTACAAAGAAGATAATATACTTTAAATTGAATTCTAGAAGTTCAGTGGAGGAAGAGGTAAAATGATTTTAGTATCATATGATACAGATACCCACGACTCAGATTGAGAATGAAAGAAACCAGGCAAATTTACACGCAGTAAAGGGAATGATTGCGCAGCTCAGAGTTTTTAAAGGTTATTGTGAATTATCTGAAAATTGTAGTCTACATAGCAAAACTGGAGACCAAGAGACTGAGTTATGATAGCTGGGGCAAGGTATATAACGGTGATTTGTTGAAGATAGAACTACTTTTCCTAAATCATGAAGCTTTAGTGTTTATACATGAAAGAGGGAATCTAGTAAAAAGGATTAATTTTAGATAAAATTGAAACAGTGACTGGATAAGCATTTTATCAAGTATACAACTTCAAAATGTTGCCATAGAAACAGATTCTTCAAATGAGAAGAAAAGAAAGATGGATAAAAATGCTGAGCAAACTCAGACAAGAACCATCTCATTGGCCAGTGCTTTGCTTGCTTATAAATCTAAACATGGCGCCTATGTCCTGAAGTCACCATGCCACGCCATACTTTAGCAAACGTTCAGGCTCCAAGGTGGTTCAGGAACACTGTCTCCCTTCATGCTTGGGCGATGGCAACCGACAACTCTGCAAACAATGATTCATGGCAGCTAAAACCTTTGAGATGACTCACACTGAAACTGGACAGCCAAAAATAGAGATCTCTCTGAGCAACAAGCTGCCAGACACTCAAAAGGACAAAAAGAAAAAGCAAACTGAAAATGAAAGGTGACTTAGACAACAACCTACGCTACTTCTTTGTTTTATGAAACACGGTAATACCCATTATGCATACACTTAATTTACATGAACTTAATTTACATGAATTAGGGACATGAATGCCTAATTCACGTATAATCCCAAGGAAGGTGCAGGGCTGCTTATTATCTTTTCTATCATTAAGGCAGATGGTTTAGGAGAGGGAGGAAGGAGTAACTGCTGAATAACATGATTTTCTGATTGGACGGGGTATTTTCAATTGGGGAGAAAAATCCTTAAAGTTGCTTCTATTCAAATGTTTCATGATCACTCCAACTAACATCTGGATTTTGTCATTTTTTGTTTTAAATTTAAAGCAGTATTATTGGTGTAGTCTGTTATCTACCTATTTTCTTAAATAAAGAGGGCATTAGAAAGGCATATATTTTAAGTAACATAAGATTTTAATTGCACTCTATTTGAAAAAAATCACCACTTTGGGTTCTGGCAGATGAGATACTTTTGAGTAGAGTGTGATCGAGGTGCTGGTGGTGTTACTCATGAGCAAAGAAGGGGACCTTAGGTACCCAATCTTTTATCAAATACTGAAGTGTGAACGCTTGGAATTCTGGGTCATAAATCTCAGAAGAAAATGGTAGGTTTTATTTTTTTTCCCTGTCTTCTTTTTACTAAATTTTGGGAGCTAGGCACATAGCTGTTTTCATTTCTAGAACGGGAGGTACTGATTGAACTTTGATATGTGAGTTGAAACTTAGAGCACAGGGCTTTTCCTCTGGAGCGGACAGAGAAGGAGTCATGTTAGTCCCTTGCTCTAGACCTCCACCCTTCTCTGGGTAGTAGATCCTGTGCTCCTGGGTTTCCTGGGCAGCACCAATACAAAGGCAAAAAGAGCTAGAGAGTGAACTGAACTGTACTTTCTATCTCTGCATGCAAAAGTAGGAATTCTCATGCTCCATGAATGGACATTTAGGATTCATCCTGTGGACATTAGAAAACTGTACATAGTGACCACATCTTTCTGGTTTATTTGATATAGATTTCAATAATGTATACCTAAACAGTTAACAAAAAAATTTATTTTGTTTTTACCCCAGAAACAGAAATACCATGAGAAAATCTGTGACAATGAAATGCTGTTCAAGATAGAAACAAAATAAAACCATTGAAAAATTAGATTGTATCTCTGCTTTTGCATCTCCAGTTAAGACTTTCCTCTCCATGGTAAGCTGAATACTTTCAAGCAACTCTCCTGGAAATGCATTTTAGATTTTAAAATAATAACAATGTTTTAATGATGATGTCATCTATGTAATGGCAACTGTTTACTGTTGGCTTTTGATCAGTGCACCCGCTCTGTGCTACCTCGCCTCAAAGACTTTTCCTTCACATTTTGTACAGAGAGGTATGAACAGTGTAGGAGAGGAAGGAAAAGGGGATTGTAGTGGCAACATTACATTCCAATGTCTTGGCCTGTATTCCCCCTTGGACTTCGCTGTAATTATATACTGACCTCTGAGATCAGTGGCTGGTTATTTATGGGATAATATGATTAAAGTATACGTAACAAGTATGCTAAATTATTTTTAATGCAATTCTAGTGTAGAAGATCTGTGTAATTGCTAATTCCATTTCATTCTCAAGGCATCTGAGATAACGTCCCTGGGGTCCAACCCTATAAACTAGACTAAGGCTCTATCCACACAAACGCCAGTTTGAATCTGTTGGCTTGGCTCTCCCAATGACTATTTCGTGAGGAGAAGGAAGCTTGTGGCTGCTGAGAAAATGCAAAAGATACACAGACTCCTTTCAAGAGAATTTGTGGCATCTAAATAATTGTTAAACATGATTTTCTGTCACATTTGGTATAAAACTTGCTTTTTCTCTTTCATCCCTGAAACACAAGAAATAGGAAATTGGAGTTTCCTTTTGTTCTGTGTGAACTACTTTGCCATTTTTATTTTGTTTTCTGGGATTTGGATGGAGCAATTTCAGATGCATTCCAGGTATTTCTATTGGAGTAAAATGTGACTGATTATCTTTTTCAGGCACTTAAAACTTTATGTGCTGATGCAGGTAGGGAAAACTGGCTGGAAGAAGGCTGCCAGTGACGGTACCATTCACGTCAGAAGAAGTTCAGAAGGTACAGCAAGAAACAGAAATCAGCGAGAGAGTGTCTCAGGGCAGTGGGCCAGTTCAAGAAAACTACTGTATTGTAAGAGGCAGGGCCGATCTGGCCAATGATTTCTGCTGAGGAAAGAAATAAAGCAGAATAGAGGCTTGTGCTTCAAGAAACTTAATGAATTGCCACAACCAAGTCAAATTCTTAGTTTAGGTGTTAGAACAAAGTTTGAAGTTTGCTGGACTCAGGTGTGTATTCTGAAGCATAGTATTAATATTAGCAGATGCTGGTGATAAGGGTTACTATGGATGACTCATTTCATCTGTCAGTTATAACTAGTTGCTGCTGTATATAAATTTTTATAAATTAAAAATTTATATTTTCATTTCTCTCCATGTTTTGTAGTGTCTTAAAATAGCTGTCACATAGTTATAAAAGATGTTGTTACTTAGTTTCTCTAATGAGTTAATAACCATGGTGTTATATGTTCCTCTTGTGTTTCTTTAGATAAGAATTTCTGTGTGTGTGTGTGTGTGTGTATTTATTAGTATATGTTTACAGTACATAATGATTACATTCATTTTGAGAAGTTGGTACCTGCACATAACACAGCTTAATTCTTTTCATGAACCACCTTCCCCATATCTCAGTCCCCTTTCCATCTGCAAAATATCTCACTACTTCCTACTATGTGTCTCTTATTTTGTCCTGTAATTTAGTTATACTTTGAGGTTTTTCATATAAGAAAAACCATGTGATATTTAGGCATATGAGTATGATTTATTTTAGTTAGCATTATGGTTTCAAGGTGCTTTCATTTTTTTACAGATGACAAATTTATCCTTCTTTATAGCAGAATGCTATACTATTACCTATAAATACCACAGCTTGCTTGGCCAAGTGTCAATGATTTTATAAACAGTATCTTTACTGACAACCTCAGACATCTTTGTTAAAGAAGGAAGGGATGGGAGATCACAGAGCTACAGAGCACTAAATGAAGACTCAGGCATAGTGAAGAATTTGCTTTTGCTCTCATTCTCAAATATGTGAGGAGGAATATAGAGTTTAAAATGAAAACCCTGGAAGCTCATTTGGTTCAGGCTGAGACTGACATTTGCAAGCCATGTAACCTTTGCAAGTTGCATTAGTTGTCAACTGCTCTATTTCCTCACCTGTAAATATGAATGACGTCGATGCACAGCCCAGAGTTGAAATGTTAAGTAAAAGAATCAACATGAGGTACTCAATTAGCTGCCAGAGATCACATTTGCTAAGCTCTCTGACTGCAGAGCTTTTGTCTAGTTTACCACTGTGACTCGGTACCTGGAAAGGGACTGTCACATAGTAGGCAGTTGGTGTATATTGGCCAATGAAAAGCAAGTTTGGGGAGACTACATTTGAGTACTGCAGCTGGGTGAAACCACCTTTAGTAATAGAGTTTGTGATCTATCCCTTGTCCTTGTCTTGATTATTGCCTTATTCCTGGAACAAAATACCAAATACTCACAATTTAATGGAGGAGAGATTTATTTTCATTCACAGTTTGAGAAGTTTCAGTCCATAGTCAGCCTGCTCAAAGACAGAGAAATACACCAGAGGAGAAACAATGTACACATGGCAGAAAGAAGCAGCCAGGGATCAAGGGAGGAGAAGAGATACATACAGCCCTCAAGGCTACATGTATTGTGACCGAATTCTTCCCACAGGCTCACCTCCCATCATCACACTTAGCTATAAACCCACCCGTGCTTAACCCAGGGATGACGGCCACACATCCATGATCCAGTCATCTTCCAAGAGCTCCACCTGTGTGCACACGAGGCTTTGGGGGACATCTAGCTATAATGCATAACAGTCCTCATGAAAGAAAGAGTTTGCTAATATGGGATAAGTTCACAGAAATAATTCAACCAAGGAACTACAAATAGCATCATTTCTTAGGAGCAGAAAATGGGCAAAAGCTTTCCATTCTGTGCTGATTATTCTTTTCTTCTAGATAAGCATTGTTCTATTATTCTATTGGTTTCTCTCCTGGTTGCCATCCTTTCTGGGAACATGTTTTTCCATTTTTCCCTTTCTCCAGGATCTGTAGGCATCCCTGGAGGCCTTGCTCACTATTGATTTTCTCTGAATTTATCTTCTGCATAGTAAGAGCAAGGAAAGGGACCCCGAGTTTATCCTCAAGGACGTATTAGCTGTTACCCCTGCCCTGCCTTATCTGCTGCAATGCATAGCCCCCTCACTTCAGTTGTGAAAGAATGTTTGCGTCACAAAAGTACAGGCCACTTGAATATCTAGAGCTGTCCATGCGGGAATATGCTTTGATGTGCCGCACAGATTTAGCGAGGCTCGAAACTTTACTTTCATTCCTCTGGGTCTTTCATGTATAAATGAAGGAGGTGACGCCACGCAGCTTCTTGGAGAACGTGAAATCACTGACCTCAAGGAGCTCACAGTTGTGGCCGCTGCTCGATTAGATCCAAAGGAAAACTGAACTGCTTTAGTTCTGAGATAATCATGTGGATATTTGATGTATTTCACTAACTGAAAAGAATTCGAAAATTTTCTTTAACTATGGGGCTCAAATAAGCCACAAAGCTGTACAATTTTTCAAATAGCTAGTACTCAATTGAACAGTCACAGTGTCTTCAAGGGTGCTGTTTAGTACTGGCTTTTCGTTGTTGTTGTCTTTTTGAGACATGGTTTCACTGTGCAGTTCAGGCTGGCCTTAAACTCACCCACTGTGTATTCCTGGCTGACCTCCAATTCATGACAATCCTCCTGCCTCAGCCACCTTACTGTAGGGGTTACAGGTGTGCACCATGACACCTGGCATATCTGGTATTATTTTTGCACGGGCCCCTAGCAAAGTGCACCTGCCTGTTACTGACCAGGAACTCTATAGCAGGAGAAAGAAGAGTACCTCACCTCACCTAAGGGCAAAAATAGTAGGCAATTGTTGAAAAATATACAACAACTTGGAAAACACTATAAAAGAAAGGTATAAGATCCTGCGAAATTATTTTGATTAAATTGTAACTCTTCCATCCATTTGTAGACAGACTTACATTATCCCTCATATGAAAATACTTTCTCTACTGGCTAAATAAAAATAATTCCCTTAATGTTCTATTAAATACAGTGAATGCTTTTCCTTTTATTATAACACTGCTGACATTTTCAGTGATGCATCTTGGCTATTGAAGAGAGATCCCAAACTGCTAGTTGATACAGACCTTTCAATACCCTCGCTTGGAAAAATTGCCCCTGGATCTGGCTATGAAAACACTTTGAAGGATTCAGAGAACCGCATCAAATGGCTTCCCAGGCAGGCAAGCCAGGAAGACCTCGGAGTCAGCAGGGGCTTGGGGATGGATTTGCTTTTGCATCATTCCTGGAGTTCATTCTGTTGCAACCTTCCTAACATCTCCGCTCTGTCTTTTTCTTTCTGGCTCTGGCTCTGCCTCTATCACCCTCTCTCACCTTTGCATAAGTGAGCGTGTTATCTATCAAGGTTTTGTGAACCATAATCGACTGCTAGATTTATCCTGTATGTTTCTGCTTTGCATTCAGGACTCTTTTAGGAGTAGAAAAATAGAAGAAAACCACAAAAACAAGAAATTTCGATTAATGCATTGCTAGTGTAAAAGGAAAAGCATAAGCAGCTTTGAAAGCACACTGCTAACATGAGACACCTGCTAACTTGGTGTCTCAGTGCTTAGCGGTGAGAATGCTACAGTAAAGGAAAGGGGGGCAGGCGTTTTCTCTTTATTCTTCCTTCCGTCCCCAAATTAAAGCTCTTCAGAAATGCAATCAGGGATCCAGGACTCGGTTAGAACCCAACAGGGAGTGGGAAAGAGGAACATGAATTCTCCTTTGTGCTTTTTCCCGAGTCCTGCTTCTTTTGAATAAAATACTTCAGTAAAGAAATGCATATGGAGAGAAATGGTAAATCATTTTTTCTTCCCCACAGAAAGAAATGGGCTGTGATGAATTCTGTCTTTGTGTCCTGATCTAAGGCACACTTAGTGTCTTGGTTATTTTTCTCTCTTTGTTGAGACAAAACATAAAGGAAGGAAAGGCTTATTTCTTAGTTTCTGTAAATTTCAGTCCATCCTCAGCTGGCTCCAAGGCAGGGTGGCATGGCACCAGGCAACACTTCTGCAAAAAAGGAGAAAATAAGCCTCTTCTCCTCCTTTATAGGGTACACAAACTACCTGCAACCCCAGTGGGCATAGCACTCACAAAATCTCTGTAAACTGCTCTTGCACAAGATGAAGATATTTACAAAGTAAGAATCCTGGCTCCCTGCTGAGACTCTCAGCTAAACTTCTAAACCATAGCACGTAGACTGCTGATGGGAATAGGGCTGAGGATGCATAATCTTCATTTTCACTCTGTCATTCATTCCCCCCCCCACCAAGTAAAGAGGGTAAGGTGTAATATTAAGTACACATGCATTGAAATGCTGCAAAAATTTCAGCTTTCTTTCTCATAAAATAGTAGTGACACCATTAGGTGCAGTATTGACACTTCACCCAACATGTATTTGTGAATATTTGTGGCATGCCTAGCACAGTGCCTGGTGATGGGAAAAAGGGGGCGAACAAGTCAGCTAACTTGTGATTTCTTGAAGCTTACCTTCCTCTCCTTATCACAGGCAATGTGGGTACAAAACTCTCGCTGTAGAGAAGCATTCGAGAATTTTTTACTTCCTTTTGAACATCATAACTTTATAGGTGCAACGTGTACCTGGGAACCTTTATCAGTACAGGGCTGTTAGGAGTGCTATATTCTAAGAAAGGTTTTAAAACATTTTTATTCAATGTTTTATTCTTATCATATGACTTTTGGTGTCTTTCTCTTCATTCTACAAAAACTGATACTAGATCTTTGCAATGAACTTCAACATTCATTGCATACTTAAAAAGCCTCTAGTTTCTGTCTGTATTGTATGAAGTCTTATGGATATGATTTTCACAATTTATCCATATGTTTAGCATTATCTTGCATTGCAAAAGAATGAGAATCTTTGACGCTGGCTACTCTGTCCCTATCCTGTTCATTCCAAGCTATGGACAAGCCCACAGTGTTTCTCCAGGAAGAATGTCTCCCTCTTGTCCACGGACAGTCAAAACTGCTCCTGCACCAAGACCATGCACCAGGCCTGCATCCCTCATAATATTTCCTGGGTCTCCTCTAGTGGGCTTTCACACTCTCTTTTCCTTAGTCCTTATAGTCATAGTGACTGTGTACCCTGGACAGTACACATTTCTATGTGGCTCTCTTTTTTTCTAAATATGGATTACTGTGAACCATATAATTTTTCCAGAGTGGATGTCTCCTCTAATCAGTTAGATTGCATAAGCTCCAGACAGGCACTCGATACTGAATGATTCAATCAATCCAGCCGCATTTTGATTATTCTCTCATGAGGGTAACCATATGCTGTGAACTTATCTTATCAATTAATTTGGTGGAAGAGCTATTGGTGCAGGGGGCTGTTTCCTCTCACATCACTGCACATGCAGAGTAAATAGTAAAGCGGCCCGGGGATGTGTGTTTCTGGGTGGGTGGGAGGAATTGGGTGGTGCATCGCACAAGAAATTTCTGTAAGGTTCTTGAAATGCATACCTCACATTCTCCTTTTGATAGAGCACTTCTGTGCCCTAAAGTAAATAAACCAAACACAACACTTAGATGAGATTCTGGTAACTAGTCACCCTTATTATGTCTTCTTGAAAGCTGAAGTTGTTTGTTGTGCCATATTCTGAAAGCATAAATAATTTTAGTGAGCAGTGAAATGACTAAAAGGCCCAGTGCAAGTGAAATGAGCTCAGGCTTTCTTGGTGGGTAGTCATGACAGAAGTCGAAGGGCCCGAATAACACACTTTTCTTTGCCCTTTGCTGCTGTATTGTTACAGCTGTGTCTTTATGTCTCTTCCGCATCCAGCACTAGCCTGCATTCTGACCCAAATCAATGTAGCTAGCAAAGTGTAAAACGCTGGGCCATTACAGTGATGATCTTTGTTCTGCTATTACTGACATCTAAATTTGCTGATATTGATATAATAAGCCATTTTGTCTTTTCATTTGTATAAACCAAATGTGTGGCTTAACTTATTGATTTTGTGATCAAGATATAGTTTACTGAAGTGTTTATAAAATGAACTTGTAAATACTCATTCATTAATCCAACAAGCACCTCTAGCATACCCTGCCTTTTCCTGAGCTCCATAGAAAATGTAATTTTGGTCGAGTGGTAGGTGTAGAAAGGTGTATGAGGGAACATCCATCATTTAGGATCTTCACTATAAAATTTAGAAGAAGACTTGTGGAAGAAGAGTTAAAGGGAAATAGAATTAAAGTTAAGTTTTGGGGGTTTTGTTTGTGTTTTAAATGGAAAGAAAATAAACCAGTAAAAACAGACATAAAAAGATACCGAGAAAGCTGGCTGTGTAGCTCAGTGATAGAGCCCTTTCCTGGTGTGCACAAGGTCCTTGGTTGAATTTGTTTCCACCATATATATGTGATATATGCATATACGTGCATGTATATATGTGTGTGTGTGTTTATACACTGAGGAAAAAGAAATATGTTTGTAAGGACTAGAAGGTAGACTTATGTGACTTTTCACAGCAATAGCTAAAGTAACACACATTTGTCTTGTTATCCATTGGTATAACTGTCATATCACAGATTGGGAAAGTTAAACCAGTTGAGTTATTGTCTCAACTCACGCACCTCACCAGGAGAAGCAGGGCTACTATTTAGGTTTGCTTGATTACCTTTTATTCTAAATATCAAGGGTCTGGTCTAGGACACAGGTAGAAAAAGGTTTATGAACTAAGAAACCATCTGTTCAAAAACTCATCTTGCTAAAGTCATAGGTGATTTTCTAAATTAAGCTAGCTTATTGGGCATGTTTGCATTCTTTTAGTTAAGCTTTCTAGAATATTAAGGTCAGTGACTGCTTCATTTAAAAAAAAAAACTCTCTTTGGCTTTGGTTTCCAAAATGTTAAACTTTTAATACTCCTCCTGTTTCTCCAATCATTCTATAGCTTTGATCCCTCTTTCCTCTACTTTCTCTTAAAGTCTGAATGTTCTAGAGTCCATTTCTTGAAACTTTGTATTCTTAACTTTGTGCATTTTCCTCATTTACACATCCCCGGATGACTTCATAACCATCTGTGCACTGAGGACCATCCATACCTTGGTATCTAAATTATTTATACTATCAGCACCTAAATATTTCCACCTTGCCAGCTCAAATACAACATGCCCATAATTAAGTAATGTATTCCTTTTATTTCCTGTGGTGCATTTTAAAATTGTATCTATATTCAGAGAAATCAGCACAGAAAGCTGATGTCAGTCATCATAGACATCTTGTTCACAGCCTGTGTTTTTTCTGAGTCCCTCTTTTAATTCATCCTTTCCTCCCATCCCACTCCAGGCCAGTGCCTTAGGCCCCTTCCTTTAACTTGTGACATTTTCTTTTTCCTTTTAGTGTTCCTAATTTTCAGTCTACACACCACACTTCTTATGCAACGATATTTTAAGTCATATTTTTATTTTCATATCATAGAGAAAAATAACTTGAGAATATTAAATGTAACGTGCAATTCCTTTAGTTACCCACACCCTTTAATCCTCCTACCTGTGCTCCACCTCCAGTTTCCCCCTCTATTTCTTCCCCTTTTCTCTTGCTGGAGTGCTTTCAACTTCTCTGGTTCCCATCCAGTTCTCTCCCTCTGTTTTTCAAACTTAACTCAGGAATTTCCTTGTTTAGAGCCAGGGACATAGTTCAGTGGCGCAGCACCTGCATAACAAGTGCAAGGTCCTGAGTTTTATTTCCAGTAAAAAAGAAAAACAAAAACACTCCCCTTGTGTAGAAAGCCTTCCTCGAATCTTCTGTGTGTTCTCATTATATTCTACAGATCTTCAGGGAAGGCAACATCTTTAAACATCCAGTACCCTGGCTCACACCTGGCTCACATCTGGTTACTCAGTACACAGCTGGAAGGCTAATGAACAAAGGGGAATCTGTCGTTTCTCTTGTTGCATTCTATTGATATAGATGGGAAACATGTTAGCATCAAGAGCTCCATTCTCCACCACCAGTTACTGTGTGATCCTACCTCCTCAGCTACAGCTGTTAAGCTTCACTTTCTACAACCTTCAAATAAAGAGATTAGGCCAGATATTTTTTAGTTACTCTGTAATCTCTAAACATTTAAATTCTTTACAGCATTTTGTTATTTGATTACACCTTTCTGGGTAATTCTAAACAATATAAATATATGTAAAGTGATAGGAGCATATAAGTTTCTGGTATGTTACTTTATCTTCACATTTATTCTGTTTACCTTTTCTTTTCCAAATACGGGCACATTAATGTCGTTTTCCAATCTAGGAGTATAGCACCTTGCTTATATGTGCTGGCAACATCATAAATAGCTTGATCTATTGAAAACAATAAACTAAACATGTTACAGAAGAAACCCGTGCCTCTTGTTGGTATTATCTCCTTCAAGATGACAGGCGATCTCGGGAGGCCAGAGAATTCTTAGCTGTATGAGTTTGTGACTAATAGGTGGTTTGATGTGACAAGAGCTGGCTGTCTTGGGAAATTGAGCTATCTTCATGCTCGATACCCTTTGTGTCTCATTCTTTGTAGGTTATTGTTGGAGGCCTGTGGGGACCTCTTTTACAGTTTGCATTCACAGACGATATGAGATCAGCAAGAACTCTGTAGTTTTAGTGTCATTATTGATCTGCTGCCATTCCATTCGGTAGCTAATTTGCTTGTTAGCAGTTATTTGAAAGCCTGTTTATATTTTTTGTATGACCAATGCTACACACCGACCCTGAATTTTTCTCTTTTTTGCTAGATTCAAGCAAAATGGAAAAACTTGCATGAAGAGATTATATTTGAATGTTTTATGATTTGTGGCTTGTAAATAATAGTTTCAAAAACATAAGGATGCTACTGTGAATTTAGAATCTTTGGTAAGTTCTATGTAAGTTCATTCAAATTAAAACAAAAAGCAAACATTTATGACAAAATATCACATGTAAAGTCTTTGTTCTATGAATTTATATACAAATTACAAGCAGAGTGATGTATTAGGAATTCATGAACACTGTTCCTAAAGTTGGGATTTATTTGAAGTCGAACACTCAATAAATGTGTGAGTTGATTGACTGATTCTCTGTTTTGAAGGTGACCATAATACACCCTTCTTATCCATGCCAATTGTTGAAGGAAAAAGCTTCCTTTTTTTGTTTATCTAGAATCAGAAGCATCCTTCCCTTCTCTGAAGTCAATGCCTGACACACATATTAGTCCTAAATGACATTCTGCTTGGCTGAATATGCATGTGTGTATTTTTCCTGACACATCTAATTAAAGAGAGTCCAGATCTCTGACAAAATTTGTAAAAGACAAAAGGAAAATATGGCATTTCTCCATATTTTAAATGCACAGCACGAATAAAATATATTTTAGAGTCATTTAAATCCTATAGCTGAGTTGAGAAAAACAATTATCTTGATACTGAAGAGGAAAAACCCATCTAAAGAAGCGCTTGTGCTGACATTAGTGCTGCCCCCTAGTGGGAGGGCAGGTATAACCAGCTTTCCAAAGCCACAGTGGGATGAGGCTTGCATATCTATTGTCTTAGCAAGAAAGAAAAGGTTATGTGGGAGATTCAGAGCATGGAAGAGTGTAACTCAGACCCCTACATAAAACAGGGAGCATCAGGAAGCTGCAGAGATTCTACCACAGATGGCTAGAGAAAAGCAACCCCAGACTAATGTATAGAACAATTGTAATAGGTTACAGTGGCATGAAAATTTCTCTCATGAGAATGTGCATTGAACATTCCTTGATTTCACATGAGCCACATGGTCACACACTAAGAAATGAAGGACAAATGTCCATAAAATGGTTTACAGGTAGTGACTTCCAGAAGAAGCACAAGTAAAACTGTTCTGGAGGGACAAATACAGACTTGAAAAACTATCCCAAGTAAATGAAGACTAAGAAACCATTGCAGGCGTGTGTTAGAGCAAACAGCTTTATCAACAACATAGTAAAATGGTAGAGTCAGTGGACGTGTTTAACAAGCAATAAGAATCATCTAGGAAAGGTTCAGAAAAGTGAATCAGTAAGTTGTGGAAATCGTCCATACAGTAGCACCAGGAAATAAAATCAGCATGAAACTCAAGATAAAAGAAAAAAGGACACAGCATAGCACACGGTCTAGATGACCAGTGTCATAGCAGAGAGGACCAATAACAAAGAAGACTCAGATTTTGAAAGTGATGGAAAATCGTTCCAAATTCATGAAAGACAATAGATTCACCGGAATCCTCAGATTCAAAACATGAATCCATATTTAGACATGTACATTTACAGTGCAGTGAAAGAGCTTTACAAATGAACTGTGGAAACAGATGGACCACAAAGGAACTGCAGTTACAATGGAGAAGAACCCTTTGCTGCAAAACAAAACACCAGAAAATGATGTGATATTTTCAAATTCAAAGCAGTAATAAAGCAAACAATGCTTACATGAACACTATCAATCAACCTAAACTATCATTCAAAACTGAAGGCAATATTCTGTTTACTCATAAGCTCAGTACTGGGAATTGAATCTAGATCTGTCACAGATTAGGGAAGCCCTCTCCCACCAAGCTGTATCTCCAATTTATTGTATTTTTATTTATTTTGAAAAAGTCTTGCTCAGTTTCCTAGACTGGCCTTAAACTTGTGAATGCTTCTGCCTCACCTTACTGGGTAGCTAGGATTACAGGAGTGAGCTATCACTGGCACATTTGCAGGACAACATTTTTGAATGTTGTACTGAAAGAAATTTTAGATATAGGATAGAGAAAATATACCATCCACCAAGGCTTTTGGGAAGTATAACTAACAAAGTTCGGGAAGGAGAAAATTCCTAGAAAGAGGAATGGGCTATGAAAAGGATTTATGAGTTATGAAACTATTGAAACTGGGCATTCCTATGAACAGAATTTGATTATCTAAAACAATAATAGTCTAGGCCTGGGGGTTTAGTTCAGTGGCACAAGCACCTGCCTAGCAAGTGTGGGGTTGTGAGTTCGATCCCCAGTACCAAAAAAACAAAGCAAAAACAAACAAACAAACAAAAAAAAAAAAAACCAAAAAAACAGTAATAGTCTATACAATAAATATTATAGTCTTAAATACAATACCCTACAAACCCATCCCCTACTAATATATACTTTCACTCAAACATATTTGTGTTTCTTGTCTTTTCATATGAAGACGAATAAATTTCTTTTCTCTTTTCAAATGCTAGCTTCCCCTTCTGTCTTTTGGATTCCAAGATGGAGAGAGATTATGAAGATAGTCTAAACTCTGCTTGCTTTAAGGAACCAACTTTCCCCCTAGAGTGATGTAAATGTTCTCTTTGCAGGATTTGAGCTTACCAATATGTGGAACAGCGGGTCCCATCTGCGTCAGATTAAGAAGGCAGAGGGCTTCCTGCAACACGGGCTTGAGGTGTGCTGGGGCTGGGTCAGTCTGCCGCATCGAATCCGGGTTCTTCCTGTCCCTGGAGATGCAAAGAGACATTTAAATGCTAGGAGGGGTGAACGGTATTGGAAGAATCAGCTCTTAGATCCGTCCTTCCTTGGGCACCCTTTTCTGAAATTCCTCCGTTGCAGAATAAGCTCAGAATTGAAGACTCTTATAAATGCTGTTTTCTAATATGAATTTCCATAATTATCCTTCCCACCCTCTACCAGGAAAGCATGGTACTTCTCACTTCTGTTGAATCTTTAAAAAATACATTGATAGGAAGTATAAGAAGAGATGAATCAATGTGGAGCAGCCTGGCGGACTCCAGAGGCCGCAGTGGGACTCTGCCAGGCACCGCCCCTGTGTCTCCCGAGTCAGGGTGCCGGACACAAGGCTCAGGCTCACATCTGCTGAGTCCAGCTGTGCTGCAGCCGTGAGGCCTGGCACTCCGTGGCCTTGCTTCCTCCGTCCTCAACTGTAGTACAAGATTTAAGAGAGTTTGGGAAGAGCAAAAAGGGAGCTTCAGGAAGAATATTATTTGTTTTGTCCCCATCCTTGTGTCTGTCCTACATGGACAGGTATCTTTCGGTTTATGACCCAGCTGTGTATTTATCATCCATCAGTCTTCATATACTTTTCTAAACCAGTCTTTTCAGGATCTGTAAAAAGCCTTCAGATAATTTTCAGTGTTCTATATCATGTATCCTCTTTTTTTTTTTTTTTTTTTTTTTTTTCTTTTGGCATTCTAGGTTATGATAACGAGTTTGATGAGGCATTTTTCTGAGTTTTGGAGTATGTCTTAAGTTTTGATTGCATCATTTTTTAGGAATTGAAGGAAGATGAATTAAAATGTTACATCCACATCTTGACACATAGATCTTATGTATCTTTAATGAAGTGAATGTAAATCAGATACGTCAGTGTTTTAAACTCTCTTTAGTATTTATTCATACTCATAAGAAAACATTGTTGATAAATTTTACCAAAAATAGATAAGCATTAGAAATCTGTATTTGCCCCTTTTTCTTCCTATTTTACTGTCCTTTACTATACAAGCCTCTTATTTATAAATGTGTATACTTAGTTTTTATATTTAGTTTTACTAAATACCAAGGTGTTTGAAGTTTAAGCACGAATTACACCACAGCCATTAGGTACCAGGGGATACCACAGGTTGCTTTCTCTTTCATTGCCGACTTTAGGGAATTGTCTACTTTAGGAAAATTGCCCTTTTAAGAGCAAAAATATGAACATACCACAATATATCTTCAAAATACAATGTAACATAAACCTTGAAATTTGTATAATAATTTTGAGTTAATCTTGATTCTTCTCATGTTACTATGTAGCTTTAATTCTATAAAATTTATAATTAAAAATTGAAAAATTTGAAGCAATATTACCAATGTATATCATATACTATTTCTCAAGAATCAATTTTTTCCTCAGGGCATATCTTTTTGATAAATATTGAAATAATTATGAAGTTAAATTTAATATGAATATATAGGTTTTTATATGCAACCCATGGTATTGATTTTCAATACCAATACTACAATTCCAATTATATTTTTCCTTACTCTGGATTCATATTTTTCACTGAAAAAGAAGGTGCCTTGAAGTATACTATTAGGAGGAATGACTACTAATCCTTTGATAAGCTTTGGTGAAGCATTTTGTGGGACTTTCCTGAAATACTGAAATTGCATGGTGAGAGTAACTAAAATAGAAATACTTTTGCAAGCAAGATTTGCAATGCTTTGCTTTCTACAAAGTTGAAGGAAGATTCATTATCAATTACAAAGCTTAAAATACTTGTAATTATACATTGGTGTGCGGTTTTAGGCATACATCCTGTATATGCTCAGAGAATATAGTGACACGGTTAGCAGGATTCCAGCATCCCTATCTACTGATTTATATGCATTAGATTTCTCAGCGCCTGTATTTGTAAAAGGGAAAATGCAGACAGATTGGATGCCAGACCCTGCCACAACCTTGCATAAAGTATTTAAAAGCACTTCATTTCAATAATAAATGAATATGAATATAATTTCACTTGTTTTTGTATTTCCTATAACTTAACATGTACAGTATTTTGTTGTTTTAACAATTAAGTAAAATGATTATAACTGTACCTTGTGTATATTCATTAACACTTAAAACCTGAAGATCAGGTGGTATTTTAAAATGTTAGTATTTCAGTATGTCTCCCTAATTGGTCCACTAAAGCACAAGTGAAGTGATTTGCAGAGCGCTTCATTAGAATAAAATGTTGAAGAATTGAATACAAATAAGAGTTCAAGGATGGATAAAGAATGAGGTAATGGTTCTGCCGTAAAGAAGTGGCCATGTATTTTTTAAGTAGCTGATGGTTAATAAAAGAATTCCACAGCATTATGATTCTATTGGAAATATTTGAAATAAAATTATTTCCTTTTAATTTAGACTTTTAATTTATTTATACTATAGGAACAGAAGCAAAGCCCTAAAAGTGTAGATTTGAATAGATTTGCACAAACCAAACGCAGTCATGTAATCATCCAGCACCAAAAGCGTCACTCCCTGATGGCCCCCCGTGGCACTCATGCCAGCCACGCAGGTGACACCACCCTGATGAGGGACAGCAGACTGCTTGCCTGGTTTGTACTTAATATCAATGAAATGAATGTTTGGTATCATACAGTGCCTTTAATTTGCATTTCCCTGATGAATAATAAAATGAAATAATTTCATAAGTATTTCAGTCAAGCGAAGTCTTCTGCTGTGAAGCACTTCCTCAAATATTTTTGATCTTGTGGTTCATCTTTTTTCTTCTTTGTTAGGGAACTGTTTATGTGGATGAGGGTTCTTTGTCGAGTAAGTTTATTGCGAGCGAATTTACTTCAGTGCATGGTTTTGTTGGGTATTCACTAACGTCTTTGGTGATGGTGGTGACTCAGTGGTTTCAGACCCCAGAATTGCCCCTGGAGCAGTCCAAGGTTGACTCCGGCCGCCAGGACCATGTCCTCGTCCCTTGGAGTCTGGCTGTAATTTCCCTCGTTGGACCTTCTTCCCCTGTGATCTCCTTTCGTATTCAACAGTTCTCAATTTTAACAGCGTTCACTTTATCCACTTTATCAATTCTTCTGTCTTATCCTTAGAATAAACAATTGATGCCTATTTTAGAAATCTTTGTCTGTCACAAAGGCATATAAAAACTATCCTGTTTTCCCTTAAAAGTTTCTCTATTTTACCTTTTAAGTCATCCAGTTAGGAATTTTTATGCATGATCTGAGGCAGGAGGAAAGATACGGTTTCTTCTATAGCTCTCTATTTTATGACAATTATAGAAGACACTCATCTTACACTGATGTCTTAACTTTGTAATAAGTTGGAAAGCATATATTTTATCTCTGAATTCTGTTCTGTTGATCAATTTGTCTATTTTTGTGCTACTAATATGCTATTTTATTCATTATGGCCATTTTAAAACTTTTGCATGTGTTTATGACTTTTAGAACTATTAAAGCATGACCAAAGAAAACTTCTAAGGACTTCATTAAGATTGTTTTGAACAAGAATTGAAATCTTGAATATATTGAGTCTTCAAATCAATATGTTCCTTTTCTATTGTCTTCAATATCTCTCCTTTTTGTGTTATATAGCATAAATTTTCCAACATTTTTGGCTTTGTGGGTATATTATATTCTTTATGAAAATGTCAACTAAATTTGTTACGATTTTATATACTTTATTAGAATATCTTAAAATATTTACTTTGGATTTCTTATTACAAGCTAAATTTGGTAGTATTTGTAAATACAGTCATTGTTTATGTTGATTTGGTCCCCTGTGAATTTACTTACTAATTTTAACAGCTTGTCTGTAAATATTTTAGATTTTCTAAACACACTACAAAGTTGTCTTGGAGTAATGTCTCTTCTATTTATGACTTTCCAAATAGTAGCTGTGAAGGTAGCTTAAACTTTGTCTCATTTTATTCCTAGAGGAATTTAATATTTCACCAGTGATTATAATATTTTTAAAAGATGGTGTATATTCAGCTTAGCAAGTTCCTCTGTACTTCTGGTTCAGTAAAAATTTTGAACTATGAATTAGTGTTCATGTCATTAATGCCTTTTCTGGTTGTATCAAAAGGATCAGAGAATTGTTTCATTTTCTTTCTTCCCTCTGTTAATACATATAATTAACAGATCTGAACAGAGTACAAGATTTTACCCTACTTTGGATTATTCTGCCACACTCTCACGGATGCTGACAGCAGACGAGCTACAGGTAAGCAATGGTTTATCGCAACAATAACACTTGTAAGAATAACATTTGCTCTGGTACCTGGAGCTTTAGCTCAATACAGCATGGACGATACCTAAGTACACATCTGTGCAAATTAACAGAGAGGAACAATCAGGCTGGAGAACCTAAATCTCACACAATATGCACTTACGATGCTCAGTTGCTTTTATTATACTGCATGGCAGGTAACTGGCCCTTTGCTCTGAAGGATGATACTTTATATTCTGAACCTATGGAATATATGTCTCATCCAGAAAGAAAAGTGTGGAAATAAGGCTGTCAGTGCCTGTACTTGCAAGATGTGCAAAAGCATGAAGGACCCATAAGGAGTGGATACCCAACAACGGTGAATTGTGGCGATCTTTAGCTGTCCATCACGCATGCACGCCTCGAAGAAAGCCATGAGGTGTACCCTGCTTACCATATGGAGTGTGATTTACTAGTATTTTCTAAGCAGTTTGCATCCACACTGATGTGAAAAGTTGCTCTGTAAATGTTACCTTCTTGATATATCCTTGTTAAATATCTTGTGTTGCCTTATAAAATATGTTGTCTTAAAATATGTATTCCTTCCTTTCTCATATTCTGGATTTGTAAGCGTGTGTGTGCACGTGTGTGTATAAAGTAAGTATTTGCAAGAATTACATGGTAAAGCCATCTGGATTTGGAGAAGTATCTTAATGTAAAGGATTGTAGTTACTTTTAATAACAGGGCCATAAATGGATACATTTCTAGGTTTTCTTCAATTAAGTTGTATTTGAAAGAAATCGCACCTTCCTGTAAAGTATCAAATGTGTGTAGACTTTAAATGTATTTGTGTTTCTAAGAATTGCTTCTCTGTTTATAATTCTTAGGCTCAGTTCTTTCACAGCCATTCATCAATTATTAATCTTTATGTATGCACAACGTTGGCTCTATATTTTGTATTGCATCTTTGTCTTCCATTTCCTCCATTTTCATCCTTTAATCACTATTTGTTTTCCCATATTCCTTTGCCTTAATTTACTTTCCTTGTATATTTTACTGATAGACAATCTTAAGAAACCAGATTTCAGTTTTCTATTAACCTCACTTAAATTTATATATTTCCCTATTGAAACTGCTTTAGCTAGTTTCTAAAACTTTGTATTTGTTGTATTTTCATTAACTTTAGATCTAAATAGGACCTAGTTTAAATTCCAAAATATGTGAAATTATGCTTTTACAGTCAATATTTATTTCTAGTTACCTGTGCCTTTCTGGTGTTTTTAAATTTCTCTTGCATTTTCTTTTCATATAAATGGGAGCTTTATGCTTTTTTCTGACAGAGATTTCTGTAGGGTTTCTTCTAATAGAAACAGTCTGACAACAACATTTTTCTTTGATTTTGCCTTTTGGGTTTCTGAAAGAAAATTTTTACTGTATAAACACTAGTTATGAGGCTATGTTCTTTCAACACAGTTGTGATAACATAATTTCTGATTTTTATTGTTCTTGGTTAGAATTCAAATGCCATTTGTCTTGGGTTTTTTCTCTTTCTCTTTTTAGAAAATGTATCTTTTCCTCTGTTTGCTTTAAAATTTCCTGCCAACTAATGTTTAGCAGGTATGGTATAGCAGGTACCAGTTATGAAGATCTGTGTTCTCTGCTGAAGTCTTTGAATCCATGCATTACTTCACAATTTTGGATACTCATTGGCTTTTATAAATTTTAATTCATTTTCCCACTTTCTATCTCCTTATTTTCTGAAATATTTTCAGTGTTTAATTAGTTTCTTTTTTTTTACTGACTTTTCTGCATTGAAGTTTGTATGTATTCTATTATTCTCTTTAAGAGGCATCTTGTACTTCACGAATCTTATATTCTGTGTCCTATCTGTACCAAACACTTTTGAAATCTTTAATTTCATGGGGTTTTTTAAGTGTCAAAATGTCTCATTGAAAAAATTTGTATAGATTGCAACTTTTGGTGAAACTCTATCTTTTTATTCCTTTTCAAGCTTTATCATTGACTTTTAAATCTTTTTGTCCATGAATAATGTAAAACCTTTATTTTTAACACTTTAAAATGTACTAGTTATATTTTCCGGTTTTTTCTCTTGCTTTGTACTGTCTCATGTCTTTGACTGTCTAACAATATTTTTATTTAACACACATTCTATGTGAAACCAACATAGCAGTTTTAAGTGATCACATTTTGCACTAACGAAGCCTTCCCTTTTCTCAGAGAGGCAAGGTTGATAAAATGCAGTGTGTTTCTCATCCCTGCAACATGCATCTCTTTCTGAGGATTTCAAAATGTTACTTTAAAACTTATTTGTTTTCTTCTAATTTTCTCACTGGCCATATTGCTGTATTATATCCTAGGAGTATGGAGTTGGAATTTGCAGTTCTTGAAATCCTCACTTTTGCATAAGCCTTAAATGCCGTGCTTTGCAATGATTCCGTCTATGATTTAAAAAAAAAATGAAGTAAAAAACAGGCCACATCTGAGGTGTGCGCACAGGTGTATTTTTAAAAATATATCAACTTCTTTTAAGGTATCCAGTTTGTTGCCATGTGGCTGGTGACAGCAGTCGCCTGCCATCCCTCCTCTTTCTGTGGCCTCAGTAGTCATTTTTCTTCGCCTTTATCATTTTATCCCAGGCCTCCCTCTCACTTGTCCAGGAGGCAGTTTCACTCCAGGTTCCGTTACTGCTCTGAGGTGGACCCTGCAGTCCAGATCTCAGCCTTGAGTGGTCCTCAGGAAAGGGGTGAGAGTGGACCACCGGGCTCTATCCCCAGGGAAAAGCAGGCTACCGTGGTACCTGCTTCTTCCGTGCCAAGATGAGTGTGGAGCTGTGTTCTCTGTCACCGAAGTCACCGTCTCCAACCTCCTTGAATGGTCAGAGCTCCAAGCCTAGAGGGATCAGTGCCAGCTCTTGGGGAAGCTCTGGGGGAAATGGGGCGCTGGACTCACCCATGAGCTCTTTCCTTCCTGAGGGAGGAACTGGGAACTCGGATTGTTCATCTCTTCATCCAGACCAAAAAAGTGAGGAGAGCTGTTCCATTCACTTGTGGGTAAGAAACTGTATGGATAGAAAGTGCAGTAAAATAATTTATTGTACACTGATCTGAAACAGTGTACAATACACTGTTTCAGATCAGTGTACAATAATATACACTAATGTACAATAATGTACACATTATTTAATTGTAGTGTAACCCCACTACAATTAAAACATGTAGTGGGAAATAATTTAAAATAACAAAATATAAGAATAATCTGAACAAGGAGTAGATTAAAATCATCAGAACTATATTTTATTTATTTATTTATTTTTTAAATTTTGAGACAGAGTCTCACTGAACAGTTTAGGTTGGCCTTGAACTCACTTTGTAGCCCAGGCTGGGCCTCAAACTCATGGCAATCCTCCTGCCTCAGCCTCCTGAGAGATGGGATTAAAAATGTGTGCCACCACTCCTGGCTTCAGAACTATATTTTTAAAATAGATTTTTATATTTTATGAACAATTTTAAATCTCAGTAACATTCAATGAAAAGGACAGAGGGCAGAGATTTTCTTATCTTCCCCCAGCATACACAAAGCCTTCTCGTTGTCTATATTCTGCACCACAGAAGTAAATTTGTTACAATCTCTTAACCTACATTGGTGCTCCATTATCACCCAAAGCCTGTAAGTTTACATAAGGTTCATGCGTAGTGGGTGCCATTACAGGACTTTGGACATGCATAGTGGGTTTTATCCACTCTGATGATTTCATACATAGCAGCTTCTCTTCCCTAATAATCCAGTATGCACCATCTACCCATCATAATCTCCCATTGTCACACCTGGAAATCATTGCCCTGTCTTCAATTTTGCCTCTTCATATATAAAACACCATTTACAGAAACCAGAATCCTGCCCCATTTTCAGGTTGGCCTCTTTCAACTTAGTAATATATATTTAAAGTTCTTCTGTGACTTTTCATGACTTGATTGCCCATTTATTTATAGGGCTGAAACATCCCAGCATCTGAATGTATCATGAGTTTGTTTTTGAATCCATTTACATACTGGAAATTGTCTAGGTTGCTTTTAACTCTTGCAACTATGAATTGTTATATCTGTGTGCAAGTTTTTACGTGGACATAAATTTCCAACTTGGATAAGTACCTAGGAAAACACTACCGAATTGTATTAAATACACCTTTGTTCCATTTTATAAGGAACCATCAAACTATCTTCCAAAAGGTCCATACCATTACATTTTTCCACCAGCAGTGAAAGAGACTTCCTGTTGCCAGCATTTGATGTTGTTAGGATTCTGTTTCATAGGTGTGTATTGGCATTTTGTTGTTAAGATTTATTTCCCTCATAGCACCTTTCGCATGCTGCTGAGTGGCCACTTGTGTGTCTTTTTTAAGGGTGTCTTTTACCTATATTTCTCATTGATTTTGTTTGTGTTCCTTCTATTGAGTTTTAAGAGTTTTTTATATATATTTGGACAGCATACCTTTTTCAGATTTATGTTTTGCAAATATTTTCTCCCAACATGTGGCTTCCCTTTTCATTCCCTGACAGTGTCTTTTATAGAATATAAATATTAAAAGTCAATGTGTTCTAGATCATCAGTAGTTTTTTAGAGATTATATCTTTGGTGTTAAAACTAAAATGTCATCACCAAATGCAAAGTCACCTAGATTACCTTCTGTGTGCTCTTATAAGACTTGTATAGCTTTGTACTTTATACTTAGGTCTGAAAACCATTGAATGTAAACTTTTGAGATGTGGGGAAAATTCATAACTTGGGGTCTGGATGTCCAGTTGTTCTATCACTATTTGTTGAGAACAATAATGTTTCCATTGTGTCACCTCTCCTTCTTTGCCAAAGTTCAGTTGCCTGATCATTAGCAGTCCCACATATCTTGAGTACTGTGGCTTTGGTTATATCTTATAATTGGGTGGTGGCATAGTGTGAGCTACTGTGTTGGTCTTGTTTGGATACTGAGTTGGCTCCTCTGTCTTTAGATTCTCCTTAGAAACTTCAGAATTACTTTTCCTATATACACAAAGTAAATTAGTAATTTAACTGTTTTGAAAGATAAAAATGTGAGTTATTTGTTGAAAAATTTATCATATAATATGATAAATAAAAAAGAGAAAGGGAAGAAATGAAACTAAGGTCACATAATACACTGGAAAAGAGAAAATCCAGTACATCTATAGAGACAGCAAGTTAAGGAATAAAGAACATACTATCCAGGAATAAATTTTATAATTTACGTGTAGTGAAGTTGAAGTGGATAATGACAAGATGAGCAAGTACGTATCATATGAAGGGTAAAAATAAGAGACCTATGGCAAATGAAAACCCAATAATGATTCAGAACTAAAAATTAATGATTTCAACCAAAGTTAAGAGTAAATGGAATAGGATTTACTTCTCTAAGTTTTTAAAAATTTCCTCCTGAAATTATGGAGGTAATTGAGACAGTCATGTGTTACTTAATAAAGGATATATATTTTGAGAAATTCATTGTTAGGAGTGTTTCACTGTTGTGTGAACACAATAAAGTCATAGGAACACAGAAACTAAGATAGCTACAACCTCACTAGGATATATAGTCTGATGGGACCACAGACACACAGGCATGTTTTTAAAACAGTATCATATGGTGCAAAACTGTATGACATTTTATTATGTATCAGTAGCAAAATAGGCCACCTCAATAAGGAGATGTGGCTACTATGTGGCTTTGATAAAATGACAGAGAAATAAAGTAATTGCAATATAAATTATGAAATATAGCTTTCAAATTAACAAGAGTAAAATCAAAATGCATAATCAAATCAACAAAGATGGCTGGGCATGGTGGCACATGCCTGTAATCCAGCAATTGGGAATCTGAGACGGGAGGATTGCTGTGAGTTTGAGACCAGCCTGGGCTCTGAAGTGAATTTGAGATCAACTCTGAACTGCATAGCAAAACCTTATCTCAAGGCAAAAAAGAAAAAAAAAAAACTGATTAGATTAGAATGAAATAAAGAAAAATATAAAACAAGATAAAATAACATGAATGTCTTAAAAGACTTCAAGTTTGTTATACAAAATACTAATTTAATGGATATTCCATTTTGGAAAAAAGACTGTAAAATTGGTTTAATAATAAAAACCATGATGTGCAAGAGATGTACAAAACCACGTAATAGGTGCTTTAATGTATAAGAAACCTTCTTAAACAATGATAGCCCAAACTGATTTCCAAATAAAAACTATGGGACTTAAAGTAAAAATCAGCATTAGTATTAAAGAATAATAGAAATCCTGGATTGCAAAATGTGTATATCACAGTCATGTACGCACCAAATACAAAAACCACCTGCACCAAATACAAAGACACTTGAATGAGGTTAAATTAATAAAGATAAAATAAAAAGTGAAATATAAAATTAAAGCAGAATAAATAAATTTAAAAACTATGTAATAACTAACATTTAATTAATATTGAACTCCTTGTAAAACGAAGTTTTCACAAGTTTCATCAGCTAACAAGAAAAATTTCATCCAATTTTTAAAATTTGAAATAATAAAATAGGTATATTACCAAAATACAAGTAAAAGAATTTTAAAAGAATATTGCTATACTACAAAAATAAATATAAGCCCTGGAGTATACTAATGGCTTTTCATAAAATACAAAATAAAACTATAATAGAAAATTGAGTAGTATAATTTACCACAGAAGAGACCATAAGCACATTGAAAACTTTAATATAGCTATTAAAAATAGTGTCTCATGTTAAGATGTCCAGGTTCAAGTTTATTCCAAACTGGAAGAATTTGAGCATAGACATGTTACATAAACTTTCTCTGTCCCAGTTTTCCATTTAAAAATTTACCTATAGTTTCTATTTTATTGTATGATTAAAGAATCAAGTGAATAAAAAAATGAAAATACCTTACAAGTTTTCATGACACACAAAAAAATTCTGTGTGACTGCAATCATCACTTTGACCATTCGATAGCACAATCTTCCAAGAAAAAAAAATCTCTATTCTAACACTTAAAATAGCTAAAACTGTGTAAGTCATAGTAAAACAAAGCAAACTGACCAACCATGACAGGGGCAATGTCCTCGGTAGAAAGGATTTGTATCTACAGAGTGACCTTTACTAAGCATGGAACATCTACAGCAAAATAGAGGTCTGGTGAAAACTTAGTAGAGGATTTAAAGAGTTACTCGCACCAGGGCAAATGAAGATAATTTTAAAAAAAACATAAAATTATCAAGGAGAAAATCAAAATGGTCAAAAACATTTGGAAAACACTTAAACTTTGTAGTAATTAAGGAAACACATTTTCAACTAAAGATGAAGTTGCACTAACCCATCAGCGGGAGTTGTAGATACCTACAACTGATGTATATGCAGGGATAATGTTACTCTCAGATGATGCCGATGGCCCAGTGAGGTTTTACACTAACATTTTTATACAAGCAAAATATTGACACTGAATACCTGTGGTTAGCAGACGGTGGAACAGTTTAGAGCACATTCTTAACACAGAACTCTGTGTCAACATGTGGAAATCTTTTAAGATCTAGACCAGTGTATCACTTCATCTGAACAGAGGGATACAAGTGAGCTAGAATAGCCAGTTTATGACTAAAAATACTCTCCTTTCCTCCAATGAAAAATAGTTTTTTTTTTTAAAAAATCCCTTATCAAATTTATTGCCTAATTGTCCTGACTAGAAATTATAAATATATTTAAGGTTTCCCTACTGTTTTCTGTCATTGGTGGATTCTTCACTCTCTTACTGTGCATAGAAAATTTACGTCCGTAAGCAATGGTTGATGACCAACAGGTAGAAAGTCAATTATCCTTATAATTATCAAAGAAGACATATTTGGAATCTGTTTAAATACAAATTTTTATAATATTTTAAAATGAGATATCATTAGCTTCTACACTCTAATAAACAGAATGTAGGTAATGTGTGAGATCCTATCCTTGTCTAACCTACACTGTTCATAAAGCTTTTGGAAACAGCTCCCCCTGACTTAGTGAAGACTTGTGGACATTAAGTGCACTGGAGGGAGGAAAGGTGGGCTGGAGTGGGGAATCTAGAAGGATACTGTAATGGTTGATATACTGTCAACCTGAGAAATTTAGGAGTTTAAGCAACTCAGCAGGTAGGCAGGATCTTTACTTTGTAAACATCTTCATCCTGTCTAAGAGGAGGCAGGGAGATGGGGTGAGTGTCACACCTACCCTAGGTGCATAGCCTGCTTAAAATATAATGGAAGAGGCTTACTCTTCATCGCCTTTGCTCTGCCACCTTGAAGTGTTGCTCCTGTGCCACACGGCTGCCTGCCTTGGAGCTAACTGGTTATGGACTGAAACCTCCACAAACTGTGAACGGAGTAAACCTTTCTTTTCTTAATTTTTGGTGTCTCAGCAACAAGAGAAAAATTGAGACAGATATAGACCAAGTTCATTAATGATTTTCTTTATGTGATGACTTCAGAGAATTTATCTTTTCATCATTTTCTGTATTGAGCAAGATCATTCATTTTTATTATTACACTATAAAAGGAAATTTCCATCAGTAACCCCAGCCACAGAACATATGTTTTAAAGACCTAAATTGTGGGGGTGGAAATTTAGGCAAAAAAACATTGTCTTAAAGTTTTCTAGCTGTTAATATGAAAGAAGCAATCTGGTCAACAGGCCCAATTAGTCTTTCCTTTGTTTCTTTCATCACTGTGTCATGCTGACAAGAGAAATAACAGTCTCCACTTCAGTTTTTTTAGTTTATGTCCATTTGCTGTTCGGTGCTTTGGGTAGAAAAGAGTAGTTTTAACAGTGTTCAGCTTTAAATCTAAGAAGGAAAGACGAGATCCAAAATGAGACTTATTCCGAGTTGGTTAATTCCTGACATAGTTATCTGTTTCATCATACATTCCTTTTTGTTTTGAGTAGAAGAGTGATGTTAATGATTTAAACGTGTTGTTGGTTGTTCTCATGCTTCAGAACCTGCCATACCGCTAACAGTTCAATTTTGGACATGAGCTTGGAGTCTCACTTGCAGTCAGAGAACAGACATTGTTTTCATTTCTGTTAATGTAGCCAACTCTGCAACAGTATGCATGTACATTTTAATTATTGTACTCTTTTTCATAGTTTTTTTTTTTTTACCACTTTTGTGTCTTTGTGATAGCACTGTATTAAAAAGCTTCATAAGGGGCATGAACAGAAAGCTCTGAGGCACTGGCTTTGGTAGTAATTAAGTGGCAGCACATTTCAGCGCCATGGATATTTAATGTCACCACAGTATCAGTTTCACATATGGTGCAGTACCGTGTGTGGGAATTAAATGCAGAGCAGTGTGTTATCAAGGCTTAATCATGGAAATGGTATTCACATTTAGGCCTCTGTTCTTAATTGAATTTTTGCTTCTTTATTTAGAAACAAAGATTTTTTTGATAAGGTTAAATTGATTTTAAGCAGAAGCATATTCTTCAGAAATTAATTTTCATATTTTCTTCCTGGTACTCAGTTGTCAGTGAATGTCACAGTGTGTGGGTGATAGCAGTGTGCACTCTCTTTCTATTCTGGAGCCATCATACAAAACTGATGAAAAATGAAAAGAAGCAGAAATAAAATACTGATACAGGGAAAATATCTACAACAGTATCTATGGTTACAATGGATTTTCCTTTTGATTTGTGAACATAAAATAAGCATAAACTTCTGAAATTAATGTAAAGTGGGCATTTAAAATTTTTGAGCTATGCTAGTCATTACTCTATCATTTCTGAGGCAGTAGCTTCAAAAGTAGCTCCTAAATCTAAGTTGCAGAAAATAGTCACATGCTTAAGTTCTTTGGTAGCAATGGTTTTAATTCAGTAGCATCTAAGGGACCACAGAGCTTATAAAGTAAGTGATGAAAACCTTTTTGTTTTTAAACTTACTTTGCTTCTTGATCAATGAATGATTTTATCAATGAACTCTCAAGATTTTATCAGTTGGGTTTTCAGAATATTTTAGATCATTTGAAAATTTAAGTAAGCACCTAGGCCACAACTTAATTAAACATGGTTATTTACATAATAATGGAATGAATATAAAATAATTGATTTGAATTTAAGTTTAGTTTACTTGTAGTGAAATAAAATATTTGAAACCTGAGAATAATTTATGTTCCAAATTATTATTTGCTTTGAAGTCATCAACATCCATTTATGTACTATAGTACCAGAAAGCAATTCAAGGTAGTAAAATGCTCATTTAAACTCAGGAGATTTAAAATTAAATTTAGGAAGGTGTCACTCCTTCAATTCACTAAATGAGTAGGCATGGTAAATTTTTTATTTATTGGATCAAATTTGATCATAATAAAATAGTCATTATTTTACCGTAAGATGCTGGAAAAAATACTGAGACTGACAGAATACAGAAATTCAAGATTTTGAAGGATTTCTGAATTCAAGTCCCAGGACGTGTAGCTGACAGTACAACTTAGCTAGGCATCACTTAGCCTCTTGCAAAAGTGAAAACTGATAAATGTAGAGAAAAATTGTTTTTGTCTTATTTTTAGATGGATCTATTTGATAGGATTCTAAAGAGATTATGATCATTACTATCTATTTCTCTCAAAATATTAATTAGGGTGGATTCAATTTCTTATGCAGGATTTCTAGTGGGAAGCGGTCCTCATCCAGGCCACATTATAGCCACATTAATTTATTGCTCATTGCTCTTCCCCCTGGGCTAGACAGTGAACTTTGTGCAGTAACTTTCTCAGTGATCTTTGTGCTGTAAGCATTTACTTTACAGTAATACAGTAATAAGTGTTCAGTAACTGCTCTTTGACTCCAATCTAAAATGCCTTTACCACTTTTGGAGACATAAAGCTCCCGTGCCTAGGAGTATAAAGATCCATTAGATCACAACTTTAGGATCTTTCTGAGAAACAGCCACAACCAAACCAAAACAAACCAAACCAGAACATTTGTGTTCTATTAAAATTTATCCTCAGAGAAGTGGTTACTCCTTGACTAGGATAAAATGGGCTTCCTGCTTAGTTTTTTAGAGAATTAAAATGTAATACTTCTAGATGATCTCGAAGGGATGTTGGTAAAGAGAGTGCATGAGTTTATGTGTAAATCACATTAAATACAAGTTATCGGTAGATATTCAGGATGTGATGTGCTCAGTTCTGAGTTGTAGAGGAGAAGATGGGGTAAATATTCATATTGTATTATTATATGAGCTTTAAATAAGGTTTATTTGCACTTTTAAGAATTTGCTGATGTTTTGGCAGGTAGATCTTGCTTATAATGGGACAATCACGGTAATTACCATGTTTATTTCCTTCACTTCAGGATAGAAATAATGCTAGCACAACCATTTCCTCAGGGATAAACACGTTGCTCATGGAGTGAATACTTTAATCTCTTCACTTGAACTCATTTCTTATGGATCCCTATTACTTGTTAAGCTGAATGTGAGTTAACCTCATACAGAGGTTAAGTTCCTAAAAGTACAAGGGTATAACTCTCTGTCAACAAAGAAAATGTCATGAGATCAAATTCATTTGTCCCTTAGCTTTAGATGTGCTGAAATCATCACTGGCATGCATAGCCATCCATAGCCAGTTGATAAGGCAGAAAGGACAACTCCTACATAGCCCAGAACTATTGTCAGCACAAACCAAACCAATGGATCCCTTTCCATGTCTTGCACTTCTATTATTTGAATTTAAAGGCATACCACCTGCACATTCCTCTCCAACCTCAATTTATTATTCCAGGCATTTTCACATCCAAATATATAGAAGTCAGGTCAGAAATACTAGTATTCCCATCAATAATGAGAAGTGGCAAAGCTATTGCTTTAAAAGATCCAGCTGTAGTAGGGAGTTTGTGTATACACATGCAGGCATGCCTGTTGGTTCAGAAAACTATTTTACATGGCAGATGGGACAGGGTTGGTGGTTCAGTACCTCAGAAATTGGAACATCAAGTTTTGTATTTATATGAAAGCTTTGAATTATAAAACATTATTTGACTGGATGTGAGAATGAATCTTAGAATCAGAAAGCCCATTCCCTTTGTTATAAGGATTAGAGAAGTTGGCCCAAAAGCCATAGAGCTGTAGAGGGCCACCCCGAGGGGTGGAATAAATTCTTTCACTGAGGGATCAAGGTGCCTCTGCATGTGTTCTAACAGCATAAGATGACTAGTCACTTCAGTGTGAACAATGTTAGTGTTTATTTATCTATGGCTCTAAAATATTTTGAGGCATTGGAATTGGCCTGTATAAACTCTGCATGATAACTAATTATTCTATTTCTTTAAAAAGTTAGAATTTAAAAAAAAATTCCCTATGATCATAGTCTCTTATGAATTTATTATAAAAATGAAACAAATGACTATAAAATATCCAGCTTAAAATCTGGGAGATTATGTGCTAAAAATGGTGTGTATTACCATTGCTTACTTTGGAAAGTAAGACAATGACTGCTTACTTTCTGTAAGAAATTATTATATCCTGCTTTCATAAAAACCTATTTTTTGCTGAGTCTTTGAACACATGTATCTCTATTAAGATAATCCCTGCACAAACTAAAGAAAGTTAGTATTTCACCCTGTAGCAGCGATGTAATTATGCAGTTGTATTTGATGAGTCAAGAACTATTAGCACGAAAATCTACAGTGCTGGAAATGATTTTATAACACTCAGATTAGAAATTAAGGATTCATAAAATAAATGTGAACATGTTATCATAGAGAAAACTTCTTATACTAGTATATTACAAAGTAGAAAAACAAAACTTACGACACTTACAAAAGAAACAGGGACAGGGCAAAAAAGTAGAGTATACATTAGTTCTACAGGAACTGAACAAATAGTCCTTTTCCTTTGCTCTCAAAACAAGGGAAAGGTCCCCGCTGGAGTCTAATGCTCTATTACTGGCCAGGTGGACCTTGTCCTTATAAACAAAACTCATGACAGAAACCTGCAGTCAGTGAGAGCTTACGTCTAAATAAATCACCGATCTGCACTGCAGTTCACATGGCATCCCACACAGCCTAGAGCTGAAATAATTTCAATATTTCACACTACAATGACTCCTAAATGATACAAATCCATTGAACAATTTACATCCAAAAAGACAAAATCAATACCTTAGAATCCAGAATCTACTCCAGCGTTCCCAGAGACCCTTTCCTGTTGAGTGTGAACACAAAGCTGCTACTAGGTGCCTATAAGGGAGGTGATGGGGAATGTTAGGAAGCTGCTATCCAGACCTGCAGCTCTGATGAGAGCACAGTAGCAGGGAGGGCACAGGGCTCCTCCAGAGCATGCACAAGGAGTTCAGGGCAGATCCAGTTCTGAATACTCAAGTACCTTGATTCCACGAATCCCAAATATGCTCCCCCCCCAAAAAAAAATTCCCAGTACTATACCATAATGGGAGTCCATTTACATACAAAGTACTGCTGGGAACTCACTGGCTCTGTTTCCTATTCTAATTGCATACCAAAAAAATTAAGTTAAAGATCAAAAAAGTAATGAATTCGTAAGCAGTAATTCACCCTCAGCTTTCTGCAGTTTTGCTGGAGCTGAGGCCATAAATCCTACCCCAAGTATAGATTCCTAACCTTGTTCCTACCTGTTGGTAATCCAACAGCCTTCTCCTCCTAGTGGATCTGGAGAAATGCACTGGAGCATTGCAGTCATTGCTACTTTATCACTATAAATCATTGACATGCATATGTGAGAGTAAGCCCTACTTCAAAATTGTCAGGAGTGGTAGTTAGAGTACCAGACTGCTGCAGTACACAGCGAAGAGGATCCTAATAGGACACTGTGAGTGCTATTTCATCCCCTTCCTCTGCTGTTTTTAATAGCAGACCAGGACACTGCAAATTGTTCTCAGTGATACACTGCCTCCCTCTCTGGTGGTACTAGCATCTCGGGAGCTAGTCTTCTTTGTCAGATACATGAACATACGAATTTTATGTTATGGTTGAATTTATTAAAGTGTGAGCTCAAAAAAGAACAGAAGTCTGTTGAAGTACTTTTAAAAACTGAAAAAAAAAATGCTGTGTTGTTTTAAATTTCCTGAGAATTACAGTTATTAACCATTTAGCAATGATTTTGTAATGTACGTCAGTGCGTCCACATTCTGTACTGGTTCATCACATTAATGAGCACACTTTCTAAAAATGTTTCCCTCTGGCTGTACTGTTGGCCTGTTTCAATTTCTGTGCAGTAATCCAGTAAAGTGAATGAATCACATGATGGCGGTTCATGCAAAGAAGTATAAGCCAGTGTGGGAACAACTCTGGGTGCCACGGTAGTGACCCAGGTCAGCGGCCAGGACAGAGAGGACAAGCTGTGACCACGTGTGCTTTTTCACTGGTCTCAAGAACAACAGATGCACGGCGTGATTTAGCCCCAGAATTTTCACAGACCCATGCGAGTCAGGCTACTTTAAATCATAGATATGCTAAAGAAGTTTGCTAAGGAAAATCAAAAAATCAGTTTACTGGTCATACTATTTTTTACCTTTGTTAAATGATAAAAGTGTAAAATAATTGTAACATGAAATGCTTATTTATTTATGGTTACAAAATAAGTTGAGGCAGTGGGCTTGGCTTGTATTAGCTCTGTATGAGAACACACATTCTATCTCATTAAAGAATTAGATTTTTTTTGTTTAATTGTTCATATAAATAGGATTTTCATTAATGTCTTCAATTTAGGTGAACTAAGATATACTTTAGTGAATATAAGTCCATAAAACTTTTTAAAACAAAATTTGTGCTACCACTTTTTTTTTTTTTTTTTTTTGAGACAGTGTCTCCCCATGTAATTCAGGCTGACTGTAAACTGACTGTGTAACCCAGACTGGGCTCAAACTCCCAGCAACCCTCCCTTCTGCCTCCACAGTGCTGGAATTACAGCCATGCACCAAATGCCTGATCATGCCACCATTCTTAATATTAACATATCCCCTTTCATATTTAAATATGAATGTTTTTAATGAAAATATACACTATGCAAAAATGGAAGGTTTTGCTTTAAATGAGCACAACCTTCTTTTGGATCAGAAAAGGAAATAGTTTCACGTTCACACTTGCCCTCGGTAGGAAGTGTGAGCAGTGCAAGATGCGGATGATGGACTTCACCATCTGGAGCAGGAAGGCGAAGGTCTTGCTGTGTGCTTTCCAATAACCCCGGAAGTACCATTCAAAAACTTCCTGAAGGAAAGAAAGCCTAAGGAATCTGGTACATACTAACTCCCACAGATAATACATAGCTTCTCATTTATTAATCAATCTCCATCAAATATTTCCACCTATATTTGACAATTAAGTGCATATCTAGTATGATATGCCACTTTTATGAGATGTAGCATCTGCTAGACTGACATTTAAAGAACCATTGTTGTGTTTTTATACAAGAAAACTATTAAGAAAATGTGCAGTTAGTATCATTTATAATTTATGAAATATTTTTCTGTGAAATAGGCCAATAAGGAGAACAGATATAGTATTTTATAGATAAGATATAAATTTCTCTAAGGTACTATTTGAAAATTCAATTCCACAAAATTTTCAGTGGTTCATATGTCCTTGGACTCAAAAGATTATAATATGTTGGGAAACACACAGACAGGCAAAAATTTTCACACTGCCAAAGTGTTACAAGTGCTATAGTGAATACAGAAAATATTGTGCTTTTACTAATACAGAAAAGATTAATGAAAAAATTACAGAAAAGTCTTAATTTATAATACTACAATGACTTGGGCATAATTTTTAAATCAAGGAGTTTCTCTTTAACATCCTCCCAACTATTTAGCAATTTTTGATTAAACTGACATAATTTCTCTAAACTTTATTTTATTTTGGTACCTGGAATTGAACTCACAACCTTGTACTTGCCAGGCAAGTGCTGTGCCATTAAGGTATATCTCCGGCCCCTATACTTTGTTTTCAAATCAATAAATTGTAAGTATTTTTTAAAAGAGTGAAATAACCAGGCCTTATGCGAAAAGAGCTTTATTAACCGTTTTAAAATAAGGAAATGTGTCATTAAGTATATTCCTATTATTATGATTTATTTTGTTCCCTTTTATCTGTATTATGGATACAAAACAGGGAACAGTGATTTATGAACCTACAGAGTCAGTCAAAAGATAAGTTACTCTACATTAGTCACCCTAAACCTTTCTGTTTTCTCCACAGTAGGAAAAGAATCATGAAAACCAGAGATGAATCCGTCAGCCTGAATTTCTTCTTACCAGCATGGGAAGGGGAATTTATGTGCTAGAAAACCTTCTGTGAAAACTAAACTTAGCTTCACAGCAGTGATCTTTCGTAATGAGACCCTTAAGCAGAGTTATGGCTTAGAAGAAATTCAACAGAACACTTGCAAATGTCTATGTTTATGGGGCATTCCAAAACAGATAATACTCCGGACAACAAAAGACACACATCAACAGTGATTCACACAGACTTTAATAATTATGGCGACAAGGACTTTGCCAAAGGAGACCCCTGAACACACTGGTGGACACAAGGTCCCAGGACAACAGACTATGCATAGACACTGCGGCTGCACCCGCCCTGTGAACAAAGGAAGTCGTGATGGGATGGGAGCCTGGGAGCAGGGCAGGGACAGCCTCTGACAACCACGTGAAAGAGTCTAAGGTTTTTCCTTATACCCAGTTCAGTAAGACCATGTTGAAGAGCTTTGTAAGACGATGGCATGGTAAGGTTTTCTTTTACAAGTCTACCGTGACTGCTGAGTGGGGAAAGAACTGTGGTGACAAGAGAGGAAAGGGCAAGGTCAGCTCAGTGAGGCGACGGCGACAGCCCTTCCTTCTGACGGTAAGAATTCTGACTTTTCTCCATGGTAAGAGTTTGATCGGCCAGGTATCGGTAGAAGCTGCTGAGTAGAACATCTTGGGAAACTTTACACTATAGAGGATCTGAATCTATATTGTTTGAATGTAAACATTTCTCCAAAATCCATGTTGAAACTTAAAATTCAATGTGAAGGTATTAAAAAGTAGAGTGTTTTGGAGGATTGAACCAGCGGGCTCTTTCTTGGTGAACAGGGTGAATGTCCTTCTTTGAATTTTATTTTATTAGTACATGTTTGTTGTACAAGAAGTTTTACATTTATCTTAGGTAGTACATAGCACATCTTGATTTTTTTTTATTCTGCTTCTCTTCCTCCAACTTTCCTCTCTCAGAATCTAAATCTTTATTCCCCGTTTCATTACTATCATCATTGCTGTTATTAACTTGTGTTTATAACATGTAATATTCACTGTAATGCACCTTTTGTCTCCTCCTTTCCTCCTTCCTTTGTTGTTGATCTCCTGGACCATTTCTCACTTGCAAATGATCTTCTATCAATTCTTTATGTTATTCTTTCTTTGTACTTTGCCTTACTTAAAAGAGAGATATATAAGCTTGTGTGTCTGATTCATTTTATTTTGTATTTTCTCATGTCCACATTTTCCTATAAATGTCCCAAATTTATCCAAGGAATATTCTATTATGTACAGCTATCACATTTTCTTTATTTATTCATCTGTTGATAGATACACAGGCTGCTTCCAGAATTTAGCCATCAAAAATTGTGCTGCTATCAATATTGGTTTCAAGGTAAAATTATGTCTTTATCTCTTTTAGAAAGGAATCAAGAAGAGGAAGAACTGGGTCAAATGGGATTTTTAAATTGTAGTTCTTTAAGAAACCTCCCAGCTGCTTTCCATAATAGTTGTACTGGTTTGCTTTCCCATCAACCATGTAGAAGGGATCCTTTCCACCACAGTTGCTCTCACAATTGTTATTTGAGTTCTTGATTACCATTCTCTCTGATGTGAGATGAAACCACGAATCAAAATAAACATTTTCTAAATTGTTTGAAATGATTAGGGTTTGTTAGAGGAAAATTGATAGAATTATGTGATTTAGATATAGATTTAGATGATTTAGATGTAGATTTAGATTTAGATTTAGATTTAGATTTAGATTTAGATTTAGATTTAGATTTAGATTTAGATTTAGATTTAGATTTAGATTTATGCAATGGAATCTGTCAAGAAGTGGGAGAATCCACAATAGCTGTCCATGCACTGGAAACCCAGAGAATATTGTATCTGCTCATTTCAAGAAGGTAGAAATCCTGGAATGAGAAGGATCAAAGATACATCACCAGTCCAAGATCGGCCTGGAAGCTTCCTGGAGGATTGCTGGTATGAGTCTACACCCAAAGGCTGAAGAAATGATACTGATGCCCACAGGTGAGTCAGCAGAAGACCCACAGGTTCCTGCAGAGTAGAATTCCTCAAAATGTGTGCCAAGTTTCTCCTTTCCTTTTTATTTACCAAGCTACAAGTCTGTTGGGTGGTGATACCCACATTCCTAGAGGGTTTCCCACTCTCTATACTCCTCATCTCTGAAAATACCCAACAGTGCCCTCAGAACTGGCTCACTGTTCTGATAGGTGTTTTGTAATCCAGCCCAGGTGACACACCAAAATAAGTGTCACCTTGTTTATTCCATGTATTTGGTCACAGTGAACAGAAATCTAACTAATATTTATGGCTAAAATTGTATTTTATAGCTTTACAGCTAGGATTAGATAAATACAATTGATAGACTTAGAAATAATTATTCATTATTTTCTTAACTAAAACCAAAGATATCAAATAAGTGGTTGTTCACATTTTGTTCCCATGTATGAAGAAGTTATGGCTTCCATATCTATGTTTTATCCCTCCTTTGTGTGTATTTTGGACAAACAGAGCAATGTGTTTTTGTATAGGCCTAACACAATGAGTCACACACTTTACTATGCTACAAGATACATTTAAAATACATATTTAGAAAAAAAAGTATCTTTCAAGGAACTAAGGATGGGGCTGAAACAGACACATTGCTCAATACTACGACTGTGATTACTTTGCATGTGATCACGCACAGTAAGTACTCAGCGAGCTGAATGACCATCACTGCAACTCCTCTGAAATAGTTTAAACACTGAAAAAGCCCTAATTATCTACGTTGTAGCTCTCTCTCCAAAAATTTCTCTGTCCATTGTTTCTCAACTTTGGAAATGACCTCTAACCCAAAATGTAACGCAGAACTGGCATCCTTCTCTCTTACTTGCCATAGAAAATAAAGAGTAAGTTACTGGACCTCCGCCCTCCTAACAGAAAACTCACACTTGATCATCCTGTTTAAATTCTAGCAAAGGCAAAGTATCTATCATATTTTGTAACCTTATTGATTTTATCCCTCAAGAAGTATGATGTGACTATTTGATTATCTGTGCTGATGTAAGTAAAATTGAGAATAGAATACTTTAACCTTTAAAATAGTGAAATATTTTCTAAGATTTTTATAGTTACAAATCACTATTTTATGGATTTTATGGGATAAGTATGTGTCTTTGGGATATGTACAAATACTTTGCACCATTTAAAATTAGTCAACAATGGCTAAAATTGTTTAAAATTAGGAAGGAAGTTGGGAGAAACAATAGAATTAGAACCAATATGTCTGATGATTCAAATAAGTATGTTTCTTTAATGGAAGGATTCTTGAAAAACCCGAATGAAGTTCAATACCATGAAATACATCCCTATAAAAGTGTTCTGAACATTTTTGGATAAAATTTTAAGTCTTGGGGATTCTAGTATCAATTTACTTAAGTCTTATGTCACTGTTAGTAGCTTTTTACAAACATTTAAGATTATTTTAAAATTGTCAAATGACAAAAATCATTGTATCTTCATGGAACACCGTGCTGCATTTTGATATAGGTGTACACTGTGGAATGATTAAATCAAGTGTGTGAAGTCACAGTTTGTTAATTTTCTTGATCGAACCATTCTACAATATTAACAACTTTGGAAAGACAAGTATATGTAAGAGGAATCTCCATTTACCCACAAATCCTAAAACAATTTGAGTTCATTTCAAAATGGCCTATAATAAAAGTTAGTGGTGGTAGTTTTCTTAAAAAGACATAAGGCTTGAAATACAGTTTTAAATCAATGTCCAAAGGGGTGTGTGTGTGTGTGTGTGTGTGTGTGTGTGTGTGATCTGTAACATGAGTTCTGCTTACTGATGGTGTGAAATTCTATTTAAATTACTTTGTGTTTTTTCTTGCTTATTTTATGTTTTTAATTCTTTTTGTATTTTTGTCTCATTTTTTTTCTTTTCTCGTCTTTTTTGTTTTACTGTTGCATTTAAAAAGTGGTAGTCATCGTTTCTTGGCCTTTTGGCTAAGATCAAGTGTAAAAAGTGGTCGTGGAATGATCACGATACAGGAATCATCTTTAATATGGCTGAATTTAAAAAGCAGAAGGAAAAAAATTGTACTGTACACTGAACATGTTTTTACTGTGAAATCTCATGCAGAAAATAGAAGTCCTTGTTGCACCATATAGACTAGATTGTTATCTTGTTTATCCCACTACTAGAAGTAGGCTGATGATGCCTCTGATTGTGTGTTATAACCCATCCCTAGGCCTGGCTACTATGCTTCAGCCAGGGGAAAGTGCTACACATTAATGCTGAACATTATCGTGATTGTCTGTCCACCTCATCCCAGTCAGTCTCTTCTTTGCAGCACTTGCATTGAAACCCTTTGGATGCAAGAGACTTGGAAATAAGGAAGGAATTTGGTGGTAGGATGCTATGGAGTTGCATATATTTATTTTTAATATAAAGCTATTGCTGAGACTTGAGGGAATTTTTTTTGTTTGTGTATGGTATAGGGGATGAACCAAGGGCCTTCACACTATACAGCCTAACTCTCTAAATTGCTCAGGCTGGAGTCACATTTGCAATCCTCCCAGAGTGCTGGGATTACACAGCATGAATGGTCATGACCTGCTTCTTGAGAGAATACACTACAACTGCCTTGACTTTGTACCTCTCTCTCATCTCCTTCTCACCCTCCCCTTCCTTTTCTGCTTCTTCTTTTTTCTGGATTTCCTGTTTCTCTTCATTCTACCCATCAGTTTCCTCCAGAATACATGAGCCTTTGCTATCAACAGTTCTGCGTCCAGTTCATTATTTTTGTGCTGGAAAAAGGCTTGATTTTCCTTCTGCCAGTTCCTGCTCAGACACCATATTTTGCCTGAATTGATTCAGGGGACCATCACGTGGTCAGCACCCGTAGCAGGTGGAGTCGCCCCAATGGAGGCACTCCCTGACTGCAGTGCATGTGCCGCAGAAGCTTTAAAATGAAAGGAAAATTCCAAGGGGACTGGGGTACATTCAGGTGAGTCTTCACTGCATTCCTCATGCTTTACTGGGATTTAATCCTTAATATTTTGGAGAGCTTAGAAGAAAATTTAGAATTTTTTCAAGAGGTTACTACAAGTGCTGTTGTACTTTGTTTGTTTTGTTTTGTTTATTATATTTTGTAAGCATCTGAAAAGCTTTCAGTGGGCTCCGATTATCTCTGCCCAAGAAGTGTCACCTGGTGCTCCAGGAGTTTCACATCAAAGGGACTTGTGCTTGCTTTTCTGGACAAGATGTAATTTATCTTTTAATAAGTCCAATGTTTTCTTGAAAAAAATTAAGTTTTATTACTTATTAATGATTTCCCTTTCCACTTTCAGATCTAATATAAGACATTCCTTTTAGAAGCAATTTTATACTCCCCAGTGCATGCAATAGAAACATACATCTTTAGGAAGGTAAATGTACATACTATAATCATCTTATAGGTATAATTTAGGTGACTTTCACATGAAAAGGATATATTAGTGGCTTTGGTATTTTACCCAAACAAATTATTTTTATTTAGATATTGTCCTGGTTGATATCTATACTAAATGTTTACATTTGGACTTATCAATGTCATCTTAATGTTTATTTTTCTTTGTTCTTTCTCTGTGAATTCCTTTCAAATTTCACTAATTCAATTCCATTTATTTTCTTAGATTTGATTTTTAATGTATGCCAATTAATTGAATTGAGATTTTGTAGTCATTTTTTCTGCCACTGATTTTTTTTCCAGATTAAAATTTAAGTGTATATATACTTTTCTTTAAATCATAATTTAAGGAAAGTAAAAGTTATCAGAATCAGAAGTTGTTTTCTTGTGCTAGACAGATTTCCTTGGGAAGAAGTGGGATAGTTATGGCTTCAGTAAGATTGATTTGAAAAGAAAAATGTGATTTAATTGGCTTATATTAAGAGCATCAAGAAAGTTGAAGAACATTAAATGAAAAATAACTGTGGTTGAGGACCTGTGTGCTCTCCACATCCTTTATCCCCTTCTTTTTAAAAAATATTGGCTACCGCTGTGCATGTATGTTTGAGCTTTGATCAAATACACAGTGATTAAATTAAAAATGTTTATTTCAGGGCAGGACCTATTGCCATTAATTTTTGCCACATATTCTCCCTCATTTGAATCCACTTATCCCATCATGTTTCTCTCCTTTTGAAGCAGTCCTTGAGTCTTTATGAGATGTAACCAAAAGTATTGTAAATGCGGATGCTGAGTGCCATGCAAAGGAGAGGCAGGCTGGTAAAAACACGCACAATATCTAAGCGATCTGGCACCATTTAGCTTTTAACTTCCCCAAAGTCGGAGTTACCATGAAAGGTAAATGGTTTGAATTGATTCACAACATTTAGGCAACAATGATGGTGCAACTAAAAACATTCATTAAAAAAAAAAAAAAAAAAGACTTTAGAACTGCTTCAGAGAGCGGCAAGGATGATGGGAGAAGCGTATTCCAGCCTAGGGAGGGCATGAGGGAGGACACTGGTAGTACATCTTTTCCCACAATCTATTTTTAAGATTTAGTTATCCACTATATTCGTCTAATGCACTTCATACAGTCAAGAGCTTTAAGTGGCTATGAGTTGAATCCTGATACTGCCTTGCCTATAAAAAAAATTACAAGCCATTAGATTTAGAAACAATACCAGAGCATTCTTCTATTGCCTTGGCAAGTCATACAGACATTTCATTGCCTATGGCTACTAGTTCACTAAGATTATAAAACTGCAATATATCCCTGCGAAATTGCAGTTGAGAATTCGTGGCCTCAGTCTTTGGAGGAATTTTTTTTTTTTTTTTTTGAACCTAACTAATAATTGCTCAGAAAACCCCAGCAATTCGTCAAACACTGCATATATCCTCCACAACTGCTTTTTTTGTGTGTGTGTGGTTAGTTGGTTGGTTTTGTTATGCTGCTTTTCTCAAAAGGTTTGCAAGTAGCCAATCCGAGAGCGCTATTCAGTTCTCCTGCTGCCGATTGGCTGCTTCCCTGTACCCCGTCTGGGTCAGATTCGCCAGAACGCCCGCATCCTAACAGGTAGCTGTGCTGTGTGATGGTATTTCCTGTTCTTGGTTTTGTTCTCCTTAAAGCCCCAAGATGCACTCAAAGTGCCCTGCACTTTCCAAGGCTTTAGTAATACAGCATTTTATTAAATGAAATTACATGTGTGAAAGATTTGAACTGTAAAAGTAGGCACTTAATAGATATTTTTTCTGGCCATATCTGAAATTTTCAGTTGTTTACAATTTTCGGGCGCTCTAGGATCGTAATCCCAGCAAATTCTAGAAATCCTTTCTCACAAAAGAGGAGGAGTGTCATTCCACATGAAAAATGATAAATGTTCACCAACTATCCCACAATTTCATAGCTAATAGTCACAGAATGCGATTTGGACATAGTTATCCGGACTACACAGTTCAAAAACTTCCCAAAACATAAACTAAACGCTCACAAATTCTTAATGTTCCTTAGGCAATTTTGTTGCAATAAAACATGTATAGGCTTATTTTCTACTCCTTCTAAACTTTAAACTGCTTACAGGTCATAATATTCCTTAACATTCTTAAAAATCTCTTGATATGCGACAAAATGCTTTTCACAGAGAATCAGAGTGCATATTTAGAATATGCTGGTAGGCTGATTATACAAATCTTTCTTCAGTTTATCCACAAATTTTCCTATTTATCATACACAAATGCAGTCACATTTCTTAAAGGGAGAGGAAAATTATAGAATGAATATAATTTCTAAGAATAATTAAGAGTTCTACAAAATAAGTTTGCCAAGTTTCTGACATGCATATCATTATATTAAAATCATGGGAAGTACAGGGGGAAAATGGTGTAGGAGGCTTGTTTTTATTGAGCAGGCCTGTAGCAAGGGGGTGGGCCAGAAGCACTTCTGACAGATGTATTACATTTTTTACTACTAGTGACTTAAATTTCTAGTCTTTACTTTAGGTTTTAACTTGTTAGTTTGTTTAAGAATTAGGTGTTCAATTAGTATAAATGAGGAATTAGCTTAAATAATTATTTTATGTACTGACCAAATTATTATAGGTCCTGCTATTTGTTTTTGTTTTTTATTTATTTTTTCCTCATGGCCTCTGAATTGATGTTGAGTAGTCACTTGCACGTAATTCACACATACAATAAAATTTTCTGAGTTTTAAAAAAAATCTTGGGGGCTGGGGATTTAGCTCAGCGGCATAAGCACCTGCCTTGCAAGCAGGCGGTCGTGAGTTCAATCCCTGGTACTGATAAAAAAAAAAAAAATATATATATATATATATATATATATATATATATATATATGTAAAAAAATCTTTTCTTACAGACTCATCTAGAAATTGATAAATGGCATAACATGCTTATTTAAAAATCTATATCAAAACGTTTAAACAAATTTTCTTATATTTTAAAACAGTAGCTGTCTTGGATACTTTCCTCATCACTGAGACACCATTCTTAATAGCCACTACTTTAAAGAAGAGGTTAATTTTGATCCACATTTTTAAAATATTTTATTGCACTGTAGGTTGGCTCACTCCATGGCTGAGTGGCATGGTGACAGGGCTGCCTGGCGTGTTGGAAGCCTGGAGTAAACAGTGAAGAGAGGAAGCAGTGAGGGAGATGCCTCCTTCCCACTCGTGTCCCAAGAGTCAAATGCATCCTTTTTATGCAAAATGCATTTAGTCCTTCTTTAAATGTTGACAAAGTCTTAACAGTTTCAGCACTGCTAAGATGTTGAAGGCCAAAGATTCTGCTGAAATTCAAGACCAATTCTTACCTGAAAGCCCCCATAAAAATAAAAAAACATAAACATTTCCAACATACAGTGTCCCAGGATAAACATTCACAATTTAAAAAGTAGAACAGGACAATAGAAACCATGGAGCCAAAGCAAAACTAAAACCCAGCAGGAAAAACATCAAATCCCATAACTTGCGCCAGCACCCAGGGTGAAGACATGAACTGCCTAGTATTTGGACAGCCCTGGCATTACAGTATTGCCAGTTGTGCCTCTCAGGGTCTCTCTTGGGGGTAGCGTCACTCACACATGTTGCCTTTGTCTTTTCTCAGATGTTCCATATTCCTGGACTCTCCAGCTTCCTGAGATTTCCACTACATTTTTGGCTTTGCTGGAAAACTTCCTGACCTCACAACTCTCATTCTGCATGTGTGTAAAACATGGTTGGTGCAAAGTTCTGCTATGAGCTAGAGAAGTTTCAGTCATGCCACAGAGGCGTCCAAAAACTTGGATTGCTGGGCTCTGTGAAACAAATCCAGCCACCTCATTTACTAGCTGGACTGTCTAGAACAATGTGCTCTGTGGTTCTCTTCTCAAAGAAGAGTCTTCCATCTTTGCATCTCTTATCCCATGAAAAGCAGTCTTTCTGGCTCTCAAGAGGTCCTCAAAATGTCTTTTGCACTGGACTAATGTGAAGCACATAGTTTATTTAAAATGCTAATGTTTTTAACAACCAAGCTCTTCTTTGCTAAAAATTTATAGGCTGTGTCTTTGTATGAACTTCTCTGATAAAACTCAAAATTTTTTAAATCACTCAGCTGTGTTAATTGCTCTTCATTCTCAGCATAGATCTTACTAAAAACTGTCATCAGTACTCATGCCACAGCCTCAACATTGTGCGGTCTTGAAATTGAGTAATTAGTCCACCACCACTCCTAAAATGTCACTGGACATGAACAAAGTATAGACAAATTTTCTGCCACAGCATAACATATGTTCTGTAGACCAAATATCAATGATTTTTTCCCAACTGAGACTTTCTGAGCTGTTAATTTGCATTTATGTCAACATTCTGGTCTTTTGAGCTCCAACCAAAATCTCCCATCAAGCTCCAGTTACATCAGTCAAGGACAATTCTAACCTTCATCTCCAAAACTTTCCAAACTCCCCTGTGAACCATTTATTTCCAAGGACTTCTAAATGACATCACATCATCAGTTAGGTTATAGTAATGATCCAGATTCCCCAGTACTAGAATTTGTCCTTGCCACTTTCCTGAGGCTGAGGCACAATATATAATATCCACAACTTAAAGAAGAGGTTTATTTTTATTCACATTTCAGTCCTTACTGCCTCCCTCCAAAGAAACATGATTAGAGGGGTATAACCAAAGAAAAGCTGCTCAAGACATGGTAGCCAGTTAGCAAACAGAGAAGGGAGGAACTGGCAAGTGACACACTTTTCCAGCTCATGTCTCCAGTGACCTAGTTCCTGGAGCCCTGTTTCCTAACAGCAGGTCAGCTACACCACCTCTGTGGTCCAATTCTCATCCAAAAGCCCTGCCTATGAGTGCATGAAGCTCTTTGGGGACATAAGGATTTAAATTATAATAGTAGAACACATTTGTTTATTTCCTGATTAACTCAGACTTGAATTACATTTATGAAATCCTAGTGAAAAAGAATGTTTCAAGTAATCTCACTAAATGAAAATGGAACTTTTTCTATTAAAACATTTTAACGTAAACAAGATGTCTAACAAATCCATTACTATGCCAAGCATAGATATAAGTCACACCAACTAATATTTCTGGGTCTATTACTTTAAGTTTGCATTGTTCTGAAAAAATTATATAATTTATTTGTGACTGATTTTATTTCAAATATAGCCACTCCTCACTTACGATAGACCAATTTCACAGTTGTTAAAGCCTTTTCAAGATACCATGGCATTGCCCAGGAAGATTTACTTTTGTGAAAGCCTTTGAACTCTTAGCAGTGGAACTGGAGGCTTTATGCAGTATACATGAGGGAGGTATTTCTTGCTATGCCAACGACCAGATTCACCACAGCTGTGACACAAAATCTGGAAGTTTGTGTTGGAAAGGCAGTATTAGGCACAGATGTTGTGAAATGATGGTGAGCATTTTCAGTTATCCTTGTGGAAATGGCAACTCACACACACACACACACACACACACACACACACACACAATCTTACAGAAGAGACTAGTTTCTTCAGATGATCACAGTCCCATGAGGATTTCTCACTTAAGAATTAGAGTCTTTGTTGTTACTGGGCTTCTTCCTTCCACTGAAGAGACTGGTGATTTGGAAAATCCAAACTGCTTGCTTTGTATCTTCCAAGTCTACAGCTGAGGCTGGGCAGGCTTTCAAGATGTGATACTTGAACAAATAGAATGTTAGGCACAGACCCAGCACTTCCCAGGGTATACTGCAGTCTATTTAACAGAGAGCTCCTAAGCATACAGAGAATGGCAAGGCATCCTATTTACCTTAACTTTGGATTGTATGCTTTCTCCACCAGATAGACAAAGGCAATATGACTACTAGGCTCTGATTCACATTAATTTGTAGCAGATGGAGAACCCATGTTTTTCCAAGATATTTGTGGTGTAGCAAATCTTGCTGTAGAAGAAAGAAATATGGCATTCAGCTGTTTGTTAAACTGTTCGTTTATATTAATATATTTTAAGGCAGTTATTTTATTAAGTGATTTTAGTACAGTAGGTGTTTGGGATTAGCATGGTGTTATGTTGGGCTGGTTTAAATTAAAGCTGTACAAAACTATAAAAAATTTGGTATAATTGGCAAAATATTTTTTTTCTCTCCTTCATATGACGTTTTGAAGCTCACCACATTTTCAGGGTATTCATATTGGCTCCAAATGGCCTGGGAAATATACATTTTAGAAATGTTCATGTCTAAATATTAGTGCTTATATAACTGTGACTCTCTTCTCCAAAGTCTCTCTGATGTCTTTCTACATTTTTTCCCTAGCTATTTGTCATGTTTTTTGCTTAGCTCAAGAATTTCAGGGAAATCTTGTTGGTATTGGCCTTCTTAGAAATAAAGCATAAATATGCGGGTTAGCAACATTTTCTAAAAACTTGAATATATCAGTATATCATCAAATCAGCATTCCAAGAGATATTCTAATCCTGGATTCCCCAGGATATTACAAAATCTTGCTTTTTATTATATCCAACATTCACTTTTGCTTCCATGCAAATAATGTAATTTCTATGTTTCCTCTTTTTAAAATTAATTGTATTAGCATGTCTTAGATGCACATAATGGAGAATTATGGAGAATCTCCTCATGGAGAATTTGTTCCTGTACCTGGTACATCTTGATTCTTCTTTTTTGCTTAGTCCTTTCCCCTCCCTTCAAGCCATCTTTACCTCCTTACTAACAAATTCTTGTTTGCATCTTTCTCATCCTGTTCCCCTTTTCTTTGCTCTTTCTTCCCTTCCCCCTCCCTCCTCCACTTCCCATCTAACATGTTCCATTTATTTCACAGTATCCATTATACAGTTTGGTCCTTATGTCAGCTTCTCACACCAGATAAACTGTGTGATATTTAAACATGTGTATTCAATTTTTTTCACTGGGTATGATCTCAAGATACATCCATTTACCTAGAAGTGTCTCATTTATTCTTCTTTATAATTGGATCATACTCCATTATATAAAAATACAGCATCTTTTTGAGCATTCCTCAGTTAATGGGCATTTGGGTTGTTTCCAATATTTAGCTATCACAAATTATGTTGCTATAAACATGGGTATACATATATCACTGTGGTATGATATTTTTAATTCTTCCAGGAAGATCCCCCCAAGGGGTAAAGCTGGGTCAAATGGAACCTTTAATTCTAGTTTTTTTGAGGAATCTCCACACTGATTTCCACAGTGGTTGTACCAGTCTACACTCTCACCAAGAGTGAAGGAAGAGTGAAGAGCCTATTCGTCTTTAGTATTTGTTGTTGGTTGATATCTTGACGATACCAATTCTTTCTGGTGTGAGATGGAATCTCAGTATGATTTTAATTTGCTTCTCTTGAGTGACTGGTGATGTTGCACATTTTTTCATATATTTATATGCCATTTATATGCCATTTATATGCCATTATTTCTTCATCTGAGAATTCATTTTCCTTTATATATTCATCTCAGATCCTCATTTTGGGAGTGTCCTTCAAATTTAGGGATTCTGATTTTTTAAAAAATTCTTATAAGTTCTAGATATTAATACTTTGTCTGAGGAAATGAAAATTTTTCCCACTCCTAGTTGTCTTTTCACTCTGTTGGTCACTTTTTTGCTGAGCAAAAGCTTTTTAATAAGATGAGATCCCAGTTGTTGATTCTTTGTGATATTGCCTGTGCAATTGGAATTTGGTTCATGAAGTCTTTGTCTACACTGATGTCTCCAAATGTTCTGTGTTTTCACTGTTCCAGAAGATTTAGTGTTTCTGCTTTAATATTTAGATTTTTTATCAATTTTGATTTTAGTTTAGTGCATGGTGATAGACATGGGTCTAGGTTTACTCTTCAGCATGTGAGAGCCAGATTTTCTAGCACCATTTATTAAAGAGGCTATCTTTTCCAGTGAACATGTTTGGCACCTTTGTCAAAAGTAAGGTGACTGAGTATATTTTGAGTGATTTCTGCAACTTCTAGTGTGTTCTACTGATCCTCAGGTCTTTTTTCCCCCAGTATGATGATGCCATTTTTATCACAGAAGTTTTGCAGCATAATTTCAAGTCTGGGATTGTGAAGTTCCCTGTCTCGCCTTTGTTACCAATAACTGTTTTGTTATTCTAGGTTTTTTCTAGATCCAAATGAATTTTAAGATTATTTTCTGTAATTCTGTGAGGTATGTTATTGCTATTTTGATTGGAATTGCATTAAATCTGTATAACAATTTTGTAAATGTGACCATTTTCATTATATTGGGTCTTCTTGCCCATAGGCAAGGAATATGTTTCCATTTCCTAATATCTTCTTCAACATCCTTTTTCAGAGTACTGTAGTTTTCAATGTAAAGGTTTTTTACTTCCTTCATTAGATTGATTCCTAAGTATTTCATTTTTTGGATGTTATTGTGAAAAGTGTTGTTTCTCTAATTTATTCTTCCGTGGGTTTGTTATTTGTGTAAGGGATGCTATTGATTTTGAGTGTTGACTTTGTATCCAGCTGTGTTACTGAATTCGATTATTTACATCCAGAAGTCTTTTGGTGGAATTTTTGGAGATTCTATGTAGAGTATCATGTCATCCTCAAATAATGATAATTTAACTTACTCTCTTAATCTTATTCCTTTTATTTCTTTATCTTTTCTAATTTCTCTAGCTAATGTTTCAAGGATTGTCTTGAATAAGAGTAGTGATAGTGGGCATACTTGTCTTGTTCCTGATTTTAGTGTGAAAGCCTTCAGTTTTTTGACCATTGAGTATGGTGTTGGCTGTTGATTTGTAAAAGATGGCTTCTATCAGATTGAGATAAAGACCATCTATTCCAGTTTCCTGTAGGGTTTTTATGATGCATAGGTGTTGGACTCTGTCAAATGCTTTTTATGCAACTATTGAGATGATTGTGTGTTTGCCCTTGTTTTGTTAATATGGTATATTAAAGTTATTGACTTGTGTATGTTGAAACCTACACAAGTACCCCTATATCCCTGGGGTGAATCCTACTTTTTGATTGTCAAATATTCTTCTTGATGATTTGCTGCATTTCTGTTTGCCTGTTTATGTTCATTAAGATGCTTAGCACAGATTTTTCAGCTGGATCCTTCTCTGGTTTGGGCACCACAGTAATGCTTGCTTGCACGAACAGTTAGGGAAAATTTCTCCCATTTAAATTTCATTAAAGAGTTTGAGGAATGTGGCATTAGATTTTTCTCTAAGTTTCTTGTAGAATTAAGCAGTGAAGCCAATAGGAACTTAGCTTTTCTTTTTTGGTTGATTTTTTATTGTATCTTTAATTTGATTAACTAATATTGGGATATTTATCTTATTTCAACTTTGGCAATTCATATGTTTCTAGGAATCTGTCCATTTCTCTTTGTTTTCATCTTACTAAAACACAGAGTCTTGAAGTAGGTATTGATGATCTGAATTTTTGAATCATCTGTTGTGATTTCAACTTTTTCATTCCTAATTGCATGGATTTTTGTTTTTCCTTTTTTGGGGGGATAAGATTAGCTAAGTGTCAATTTTATTTGTTCTTTCAAAGAATCAGCTCTTCAATCCATTAATTCTATGTATTGTTTTCTTTGACTTGATTACATTCATTTTTGCTCTGATCTTTATAATTTCCACACTTGTACAAGCTTTGAAGTTTTTTTAAAAAGCTTGAAATTCAACATTAGATGCTTGCTCTGTCTTTCTGATATAGGAATTCATCTCTATAAATTTTCCTTCTAGGGCTGTTTTCATTGCATTCCATAAGTTCCAGTATGTTGTATTGGACTTACCATTTAATTGTAGAAACTGTCCAGTTTCTTCTTTAATTTCATTTGTGGTCCATTGGTTGTTCAGGAGGCATTATTTTAATTTCTATCTCTCTATGAAGGTTTTGTGGTTTCTTTTGTCACTAATTTCTAATTTTGTTACATTATGGCCTGATAATGTATGTGGAGCAACATCAATCCTTGTTTATTAAGCATGTTCTAGGAGCTACTCTGTGGTCTGTTTTGGAGAACATCTCATGGGCAGTTGAGGAGAATGTGTATTCTGATGGGGTGGACCTATTATATCCTTTTATTCAAAAGTTTGGTTCAATTCTGATATTTCTTTGATGATTTTTTTATCTAGTGGATCTGTATATTTGTAACATTGGGGTGTTGAAGCCCCTCATTACAATTGTATTAGTGTGTACTTGATTTTCCATATCAATTAATATTTGTTTTATATACTTGGGTGCACTGGTATTATATAAATTCATGTTTTTGTTATCTCTTACTCTTGGCTTGTTCTCTTAACAATTGTGTACTGATCTTTGTCTCTCATGATCAGTCTTGGCTTAAAATCCACATTGTCTATAAATCCAAAATCTGTGCTGCTCTTTTCTGGGTACCTGTTGCATGGAGTATTGTTTTGTATCCTTTGAATTTCACTCTATGAAATTTTTAATTAAATGTGATCCTTGTATGTAGCATATTGTTGATTCTTATTTCTTCATCCATTCTGCCAGTCTGTTTCTTTTGTTTGGTGAATTAAAATCATTTTCATTGATGACTATAACTGACATGGACTTGTCATGCAATTGTTGTTGTCAGTTCTTTTTCTTTCTCCTCTGTTTAACTTCCTTCCTTGCCTGGAAACTCATTCTGTTGGGGTTTGTGGAGTTTCAGTCTTAATTGTCTCTTTGTATAGTATCCCTCGCAACATTTTGGAGTGCTGGTCATGGAACATTTTGGTGGTCATGGATTTCTTCAGGTGGTTTTTGTCATGGAAGTCTCTTATTTCTTCATCTGTTTGCAAAGTCAGTTTTGTGGGGTACATCAATCTGAGTTGGGAGTTGTTTTCTTTCAAGGCTTGAAATACTTCCAGCTCTCATTGAAGCTTTCTTCATGCTCTCCTTGACTTAAGGATTTTTTGAGAACTCTGTTGTGACTCTGATAGGCTTTCCTTTATAGGTCATTTGTATCTTAATTTTTTCCTATTTTGTTCTTGTGTAGAATTTGTGCAATATTGACTATAATATGCTGTGTAGGTTTTTAAAATCATATTTAATTGGCTTTCTATATGCTTCACTTATCTGTATGTCAATTTTTTTAGTGAATGGGAAATTTTCTGCCATTCCTTCTATGAATGGGTTTATGTCATTTGAGCTATCTCTTGCTTTATGATTGACTTCCATAAATATTATATTTCATCTTTGCATCATTTAGCATTTGTTTCGTTGATTTTTTTGTGGTCCATTATTGTTTCCAACAAATTTCTTTTTTCATGATAACTAACCTGAAACCTGTCTTCTAGGTCTGATATTCTGTCCTCACATCAATTCATTCTGCTGCATATACTTTCAGTTAAATTTCTAATCTCTTGGAAATCTGTTTACTTCTGTAGCTTCTCATTTTTTTTGTTTGCTTATTTGTTAATTTATGCTTTGTTGCTTGTAATTTGCTTATGGTAGGTAGCATTATTGCCAGTATCAAGAATCTCTAGGAAATAGAGATGTCTGAGGTGTAGCTGGCTTTTGAATTTTGGGACTGTTGCAATCTGTTGGGATTTAAAGGTTACTACTTATTTGGCCTCCCCCCTGGTTCTTTGGGACTGGTCTATAGTATTGTTTATGACTCTCAGGCAACCTTGGTCTTGGGATACAAGGAAGAACAATTGATTAGAACAGCTATAATACCTTGGCTAAAGTGGTACAATCAGTAATAACAATAGCATTAAGTATAGCCTAGGAAATGACAAACTGTGCTATTAACTTGTCACCCTTAATCCTATGAACAAGACTTGTAGTTACATAATAAAATCTAAATTGAAACAGAAAATTGTATATGTGAGTATCCCCTCCATATGGAGATTTTACCCTCAGAGGAGGAATTTAAAAGGAAATAGAAGAAAAATAGAGAAATAGAAGAAGGAAATTAGAAGCAAGGCTGAAGGACAAAGGAAGATTGCCTAAGGTTTGGGAAATAGTGAATATAGACAGAAGGGAAGGAAAGAAGGAAGGAACAGAAACCAGACTTGAACAACTCAGCAACCAAAAAATATAGAAACGGTATTCACACTCATACAAAAAGAGAAATGAACAATCAAAAGAAAAGCAAAAAAAAAAGGAAGAAAAGAAAAAATACTGTCCACAGAGTATCTCTGTTCTCACTGGTGGACAGGGGGCAGACAGAGTCCAAATTCTTGTTGATTGATCCTAGAAAGCCAGCAGTAAAATTAAGGTGAGTAGGGATTTATACCAGAAAGCCTGTTCCATCAGCTCCACTGAAGTTCAGGCTGCTTCTGGCTTCCTGGCTGTGAGGCTGGGAACTGTGTTTTTCAGCCCACAACACTCTGGGTGTCTCCTGGCAGCTGAACTCAGTTCTCTAACCTTGTGTGTCTCCCAGAGATGCACCTCACCCTGACATTGGGAGTTGCTAGATGGAGCCAACCTGCAGCTGCTCTGACCTCTGAGTTCAGTTGTCTCCTTTCCAAAATGGTGACCATCCAAGGTTTCTCTCCTGGGGATGCCCGAACTGGACTGAAATGGAATCATTCACCAGCCACTTCAGTACACCGTATTCACTGTTCTGGCCCACTGATGTGATTCTCCTTGGTGGCCTCTGGAGCTATCAGTAGTCACTGAGTCTCTTTATGTTCCAGCTGCTCTTCCCACACTGTAACCTGGGGCTCAGGGAAAAAGTGCCTATTGCCACCTTCCTCTTCGGCACTGAGGTCTCTCTCTTTACTCTCTCTGTGGGCTCTAATTTTCACTTTAGATACTTGCTAGGTCCTGAAGACCCTCTTGCCTCCCTTTTCCCTTCTTCATGATGCTAAATTTCAGCATCTGGATTCCAAATATTCGAGAGACTCTTTCTCTGACACCACTCTGACATCTTCCAGAAAGTCCACAATTCCTGTGTGGAAAATAACTTTCCAAAAACAATTATTGCACATGTTAGTTCATGTTTAAAAGTTTTAAATGGGGTTTTCACTGATCTTAGATAAATTCCTTAATTTTCCAACTAGTTTTTGGAAAACTCCTAGTTTCAATTCCTCTGATCGGTTCTTCCTATATTATATCGCATATTTAGTACCTTTTCTTGCAAATCCCGCAGATCTCTGGTTGTTTGTATGTGTCCCAACTTCTCTTGAAAGCACACAGTGCCATTTCTTTTTGTCTGGGTAGTTCTTAGGTATCCCTTTGATTTTAGTTTAAATGTTAACTTAAAAATAAAATTTTCCTAACTGAACACCTTACAAGGGGCATGTTGTACCTTATTTAATTATCTTTCTGTTTCTACAGTATTTCTAAAAACAAGAATTACAATGTTAAGAACCTAGTAGAATTCTACCACAAAGTTAATGATCTATTTTGCAGAATTAGAGACAAAGAAATTATATCTACAAATTGAAATTTCGGATTAATGAAATAAAGAAAGAAAAACAACTGTAGTGGAGTGTAAAGAATAAACAATGCACCTGAGAGAGAAACAAGAGAAGATATTTGGATACTAAGTTGAAGACTAAATTGTCAAATAGTGTTTCCTTTCATGGTCTATATACTCACCATAAAATATGAGGCAAATGAGAGAAATTTAAGAGATATAGACTTGGAGAAGAGAAATACTCATCACTATAAGAGAAAAACTGCCTTTCCTGGAGACATTCAATTGGACTCTTGGACATCTATGGAATATTGAGAGCCCATATGAGAATATTAGGTGTGGGAATTTTCTCCAGTCATGATTAAGCTTTCTGAGTGAAGGTGATGAAGAACTACAAAGCTGAATAAATTTTTTAAAGTACTGTATGTTAAATCCTCTGCCCAGAGGCAAAAGATGAAGTAATCCAAATTCTAGGGATCAAAGAAATCTTCCAAAAACTCCTTTGGGGAATTTTTCAGTAAGGAGATTTTGAAAAAGTAGAACAAGGCATTTCAGCTAGAGAAATGCACCATATCCAGACACATGAAAGAGCTCAGCAAGTTCAGTGATACATACAGGACAAAATCCGGATGGCAGAAGTAGTGGCTGCAGTATTCGGACCCTAAAAGACCTTCCAGAACGTGTTAAGGATACTGGGCAGACTAAAGATAAGCAGTACTACTGCGGACTTTTAAATGCAAAACTGACAACCAGACTTGATGTAGCAGTAGGATATAAAGTGAATTTGAGCTGGAGATGTAGTCCATAGCACAGCACCTGCATGGCAAGTTCAAGGTCTTGCATTCAACTCCTAATACCAAATAAATAAAGCAAATTTAAGTGTTTGGGACTTGAAAATTGCAGTTACTAACTAGAAGGAAACAAATGAGGAACTAAATTAGTGATGGTAAAAATTATATTTGCTTTTATCAGTATTGGAATGATATGGAAAGAGTCCTAGGAAAATTAAATGATTTATTTAAAATCCCATGAAGTCTTAGCAGTGGAAGTAAAGCTCACAGGCAGAGCTGGCTCCAAGTCCAGTTCTGTTTGCACTGTTTTGGTGGGAAGCTTCCCCAGGCTGAAGACCACCCCTCACTGTCCTACCCAGGATTTCACTCAGGGGCACTGAATGCAAGGAAAGTGAGTTGTGCCATGTCACCACCAGACACTACGAAGACGGTGGATAGATCTCCTAACAGCTATTGCTCACCTCTGAAGGACAAAGACAAACCTGGGTCTGGAGTCTTAACAGACAACCGAGATGTGAGGATATTGCTGTATTTGATTTGGCTAACAATACACACATGAATACATAAGCATGTCGTTCTCTGTCCATTTCATACCTGCTTTTCCTCCTGAGGCCATCATATTTCCCTTCAGTTGCATCTTCTGCAGATTCATTTTGATCGTTTTGGCCTGCACACCTATTTGCTGCCTTCTTCACCCGTGAATCTCCTTGATTCCTGTTCCCTTTTCCCGCGGCTGCTGTGAAGCTTTCATCTCTCTGCAGGGTGGACACTCTCAGTAACCGGAAGTACATCACGTGTTCTTGGGGCAAGAACAAGCCACAGTGCATACGATGCAGCCCGAGGCAGCAAGCTGCCCAGCAGTTCCTTAGGATGGACTGTCCACGCTTCCTTTTGCTATCTGGATGAAATCTAGAAGCTTGGAAGTGTGAAAAATCGTTCACTTTATTTTCATTTTAATTTACTTAGCATTTAAAATGCTCCAAAACAAAATAAATATTGAACCAACAAGAGGAGTGAAATGACTGAAGGAGAGATAGAAATCACCAAACAGCTGTGCCGCTCTGAATGTTACAGCAGAGCTTGGGAGATTTAGTAAGGAAATAACGCAGGACTCAGATCCCTGTGTACGAGAAGGCTTTGTTTTCAAGCCTGCTGACAATGGGGATTGTCACACATACGGATAATGGCACTTGCTGTCAGAATTAAAACTTTCCTTTTAGTATCCCATATTTTTATTGAAGAAAGTATCAGAAAACTAGCAAATTCCTAAAGCTAACCATATAGGTATACTGCTCAATGATCAGTTGTTATTAAATAAGTGCTTAAATATGCAGGTCATCTTTTACATATTCATTCATTTGATTTCCAGACTAGATGTTATGGATTGAGAACTGGTGGTCAACGTAATGCCAGCTGGATTACATCAGCATGCATTGAGTGAAGATGGTCCACCTGAGGAGGGTTGCCAGGATAAATAGGTGAGAAGAAGGGAGGTGTTGAGGGTTGAGGTATTAAGGAGGCATTGTGGATTCTCCTACGAGTTGCTGTCTGAGCTTTTGGTTCTCCTGGAGAAGCTTTGGTCCTCACGTCAAGCATTGCTTCCTGGCTCCAGAGGGGAAAATGTGTGCTGCTTGGTCTCCAGGATAAACTTGTCACGCTGCTTCCTGGCACATACCCGACTGTGCTTGTCATTGGAGGAGCTCGGGGCCTTGGTGTTGCTAAGGACAGCTGTGGTGCCTTTCAGGATAGCCCTGGTCTTTGTTGTGAGTGTGACTTCTCGGCTCCACTGTAGAACACTTATCCCACTAGCACAGCTCCTTCATCCTGCTGGCATAGACTTTCTGGCTTCCACCACTGACCCTTGGGTCTTCCCAGCATGGATCCATAAAAAAGACTGGCGTGAGTCCTTCTTGTGGGCTCTGGGCCTCCAGTTGGACTCATGGGAGGCATTGTCCTGAGCTCTGGGTTTTTATCTGGACTCATGTGGGACATATGCTGTGGGGTTTAGGCTCTTGACTAAATAATCTATGTCTTTGGGGTTGTGGATAGATTTCCTGCATTTTCCTGTGTTAACTTCTGGTGACCATTATAAAAATATACACTCCATGCCTTGATCATAATTGTTCTCTGTGTACAACCCCTGACAACAATAGAAATTGGTTCCAGGAGTGGGGTCACTTGCTGTGACTATACCTGACCATGTTTTTCAAGAGGCTTTGGAAATGGTTTGTGGGCAGAGTTTGGAAAGGATCAGACATGTTGCCTGGATGCATAGAACTGGAGAAGCTTAGGCTGTTCTATAGAGGAGATTCTGGTCAGAGCTCAGGAGACAGAAGAGTGATAGAAAGCCGCATGGCAAAGACCAGGCTTGGGAGGTTTCTGCTGGGAAGAAGGACTGCATTGGTTGTTGGACTCACCATGATTTGTGTTATGGCTTGGCAGAAAGTTTGTCTGCATTTTGTTCATGCCCAGAGACTTTGCCTAACACTGACACAAACAGCAATGGACTGCTTAATCTTGAAAAAGAAATTAAAAAGCAATCAAACAGTGAGGCTGTGGTGTGACTATTGTTGGGGGCTTTTACCCAGCTTTTTGTTTCAAATCAAGAACAAAGAGCCCAGCAGGATAATTTGCAAAACTGTGAGTTTGATCAGAAGGAAAATGCCAGGAAGGATGTGGATTGTAAAGACAGAGTTGAGATTTTGATTGCTGAAGAGAAACAGAGAGATAAGAAAGATGGTCCCAGGACACCCCAGGAAGTGGGTCCTCACCCTTTTCAGCCTCACTGCAAAGGTGAATTTGCTCAGAGAGAAAAGCTGCAGAGCACCATGCTGCAGATGGCAACAAAGGCCACATGAGGTTCCAGAATGGTGGCAATGTAGAGAAGCTTTTCCTCACAATCAGGTAAACAGAGCCCTGTGATCCAGGCAATTGACCCATACAGCCAAGAGAGAGAAAAGCCTGGCTACTGTTCCAGCCAGCAGCAAATCTTGGCAGCATCCACAAGGTGCTGATTTTAGGTGCAAGGAAAATGCACAGATTCTGAGGGTAAGATGGCTTCCACCTCAATTGCAAAGGGCCTGGGAGGCCAAGCAGTGTGCCCCTGAGAGGGTAATTTGTGAAGATGTAAAGGTGAAGCCAAAGGTGCACTGGAGACCCCAGAAGTTTGGAAAAGCCAGGAATGTGGATGATCCAAGGAAAGCTCCTAAAAGCAAGCAAAGAGGATTTAAGAGAAAAGCTGTGGGAGCTGAAACCCCTGGAAGTACCATAGGGTTGGAATCACCCAAGCCTTTTGGAGCTTGCAACTAGATTGCTTCAGATGGTGAGCATGGAACTGTAGGACTTAATGTTCGTCCTGTTGGATGTTGGACTAGCTTTGTTTCCAATGCTTTATATTCCCCTGTTTGTAACTTTTGGAATGGTAATATTTATCTTGTGCCTTTGCATTTCAGAAATGTTTAATCTTGTTTCATTTGTACAGGGGGTTACAGTTAAGAGTTTACCATAAGATCTTGGAGGAGACTTGAGACTTGGACTTTTCAGCAATGCTGAGACTTAGGACTTTGGCAACTCTTGGAGGTGGACTAAATGTCTTTTGTATAAAAGATGTACATGAGTCCTGGGGCCAGGGGTGGAATGTTATGGTTTATGTCTGTGGCCCCCAGGTCTCATGAGTTTGCATTGTGTATTTGTGATGGTTCATTGTCTAGTGCTTGGATTTATGGTGTCAGTGCTTCACCCACATAGGGGTGGAGCCAGGATGTGATGTAATGGCAGGAAGAAGGTGTTTCTTTCTCTTTGCTGGTTTGAGCTTGCTGTTTGCAGCCACCATGAACTGTGGCCCAGCCATGCCCGCCTGCCTGGGAGCCAACTGAGTGTGGACTGAAACCTCCAAAACCTGTAAGAAATAAACCTTTCCTTTCTCAACTTGGGCTTCAGGTATTTTGGCTCAGCAATGAGTAAAAAGTAACTAAGACACTAGATTAAACAGGTAATATTAATCCATTTAGTGAGAGAGTGAGGGTAGATATTAATCTTATTCCAAAGGAATCTAAAACTCTTAAAAGTTTTATTTTATTCCATCCTAGCACTGGCAAGAAACTCAGAATATTATTTATAAGACTTGGTTCATTTTTCCTGTTATTGGTAAATCAGCTCCATTATCTTACATACTACATTGTATTTCACAAGGTCTATCAGCATTAGAAGAGTTTCGTTCTTAAAAGTGTGCATCCCTTCATTCATTTATTGAGTAGAAATCTACACTGAGTAATTACTATTTTCCAGATATTTCTGTTTTCTGATGTTGATTAGAACATATAAAATGTGAATATTTCCATTGAGTGAATTAAAAGTTAAAGTATGATTATTATACTTTGAGATATAAAATGTGCTACAAATAGAAAGGAAATCTGTGAGTTAATATATTCTGATGCTGTGCAATTTCCATACTAATATTAGTTACTTAATAATTTACTAATTTGGTCAATATTGGTATCAAACCCTAATAGTCTTAACAGTAAAATACGTGCAAAAGAATAATTGAAACTCTTTAATTTTTTTCTACAAATTGAAATAAAAATTTTATTATTCAATTTAATTTTAATTTGAGTCAAAGACTATCACACTGTTTTAGCATATTATAACTACTAACCTAGTAAAAATCAATTCTAGAAGAATTATTTTCATGTTTACAACAGAGGAATTTTGTTCATTAACAGCTACTGAATTAATGGGTTTTGCTATTAGTAGTAATAAAAAGTTTGAAACACATTCTGTTGCTAGTTATGTGCTGAAGAATCTTGATTTTATATTTTAAGTTTATTTTAGGTGAAAAATCACACAAAGTTTCAACACTTACTTAAGATCACAAGGTTAATAAATAACCAAGCCAGGATTTGAATATGGCATATCTGCTCTTGATTCATACAGTTCCTATAGAGTAATTCTATTCCAGCATGACCTGGTAATAACTGAGAGGAAATACCTGAAACACTATTACATGTGGAATTTTACTTAGAATGCTCAATGGAAGAAGACATTTATAACAACAAAAAAATTAAAAAAGCATTTAAAATATTGTACATTTGGTGATTTTGAGCAGACAATCCTACCAGAAACAAGGTTAGAAGAGGTAGAAAGTTATATTTACCTAACCACTGAGTTGGAGGGAAGTTGCCATGATGTGAACACTTTAATAATTGTCAGAAGCATTCTATGAAAGTGGAATTTTTTATCTTTCTGAAATATTATGTATAATGTATATGTGCAAGCCTGAAGATATCTAATATAACCCTAGCTGCTCATTCCATTTAAGAAACATGAAGCTGAAATGGAATTCTGCAGGAGATTAGTAGGGGAAAAAGATAATGAAAATGTGACTTCCATACAAAAAGTCATCTATCTGGAAAGAAACAGAAATTGACCCTATAGAGCTGCAGCTTTTCACTTTTGAACAGTTATTTCCTTTCAACAGAAAAGTAGCTATCTAACAAAAAGGTGGGGAGGACTATTTTTATGAAAGCAGTGTACAATTTACAAGGCCATTTGAGACTTTTCCTACAAAATAATCCCATAGTATAACTAAGAATGTAAAGGCAGAATAATATATATTCACTAGTGTAGAGAAATATTTTGCATGCAAAATAATTTTTAAAAAATAAATGCTTTTTATGCAATTAGGGAATCGATGTCAGAGAATCATGACAAATTTTTGATCACATAAACTATATAAGACATAAACAAACCAAACTAAGTAATACAAAACCCAAATAGTCATAACAGGAAATATAATCAGTTAAATGGTTCATTTGAGAATCTAAATAACTTTGAAAAATTAGATATCCATGAAGGGTTACTAGATTCTCACAAAGCATGAAAAATTACATTGGTTTCTATGGTACTTACAGAGTCAAAGTATACCGCAACCTGGTCATTTACATTAGCTTGTATTTTGCAAATCAAAAACTAGACGAAAGAAGAATCCAAATATCTACTTTATTTTCCATCACTCTGAAACCACAACAGCAAACCAAACTACCCTATACAACCAACTACAAAAGTGCTTACAATAATTTATGGCCATGGAAATACCTACGTTATTTTCAATGTGCAACACTAAATTTCCTGAATGCTCTCAAAAGTAATTTTTCACTTGTTATGGCTTAAAAGTAATAATTTGCCTTTTTCACCGGGGGATCGCTTCACTTCTACAGACAAGACATATGGAAAACTCTCAGATTTCAAAGAAAATTTATTTTAGAACAATTTGTGGTTTCTAAAATACCTTAATTGTTTTGAAGTAGAAAAATAAATATATGCTTACTCCAAGATTGAACTGTAATTAAAATGTTCCCTGCATGTATATTTAAAATGACTTTAAGTCTGGAGAAATCTGGCATTTAAATTAGTGTAATCATAATTTTCATAAACTACACAATTTAATTTTTCCTCTACTGAAGAAGCACTTAAAATAATGAATTTTTCAGTAAGTAAATCCACCTCTGACATTTTTGGATGGAGATTGTGATCTTTCAAAACTACCCTTCTGTTGCAGTGTCTATAACTGGACAAATCATCTAATGTTATAGTAGAAAAAGCTTGAAAACCAGCTAGTACATTGTGACATGTTTAGATTTATATACTCTTCTTACTGAGTATATAAGATTATTAACTATATATCATTACCAGTTTAATTCCAAAAAATGTAGTAATTAGTTAACTAAAGATCCTAGAAAGCTAGACAATACTCAACTGCATGCACTTTTCAAAATCTCTGCCACTCAATGTGTGCTCCAACCAAATACTAATTAAATAGGACATTAGAAGAACAATATGAGTCTTTGATAAAATGAGTTTGACAAAAGTTGGGTTAACCAAATTTGAAAGATTTCCTTCTACACAATTACATGGAAGAGTTAAATTGTAATTCATGAATCTTTAAGAGAAAGATGCATTACACTGTTTCACCAAATATATCTAACTTCAGAATATATATCTATTTTCTTTCAGAGATTCTTATGAGCTAGTGTTGTACAGGATGTATCTTGACAAAATTGGGTTTCATAATGGATTTAAATTAGAATAATATAGATTTAAATACGTATAGATTTCATAATCTAGTGTTCTCATATTTAAGATAAGTTTTGGTCATTAAAGATATTACAATGTAGAATTACATTAGCTTACATATGGATTTAATATGTACTATACTTTGTATGCTATATAGCATATGTACATATTAATATAGTTATGTAATATATAGCACATATTACATATAATTGCATAACATATTTACATAACTACAAAGCCAAGTGAATTATCCTTGGTGAGATTAAGGTAACTTTAATTATTTCTTTCTACAGTGTGTTAAAAGGAAATCACTGTAACTAACATTTATAAATGCCTTCGTTCATTCATTATATAGACCAGTTTGAGTAATAATATTTAGGTATTAAGAGAGAAATGATTCCCTATTTAGAAACCAATTACATGCCTTTTACTATGCCTCATATTCTAAGGTTAAATATACCTTAAACTGGGCCTGAATATAACTCAGTAGCACAGTACCTGCCTGGCAAGTGTGAGATCCTGAGTTAAATTTCCGGTACAAAAAAATAAATTTAAATTACATACTCTGATCATAAAAACCCTTCATAAAGTTGGTACTAGATTTAATATTCAAACATTAAAAATGAAATGAATTGACATCTATGTTCTTTCCATAAAAGTATTCTATAAACTTTGAAGTCTCTGTTTATGCTTTCACTTGTTTTCCACAATGTGTTAGATTTTTTAAAGTAAATTTTGTCTTTAAAAGAAAAATAAAATTCCCTGAAGCAAATTCTTTCCAGTTTTTGGAATGACATCATCTTATATTATTGGAGACATATTTTGACTATTCATTTATATGGTGTTGCACAACATTCACTTTAATAGGAAAAGTTAAATACACAAATAATTTGAAGTCACATAAGAAAATTATTCATCTATGACTAATTTTTCAATTGAAAAAATTATTTGGTGAATTATGTTAAAACAAGTGTTCTTATAACTCGACATTGGCTCTACACATATGAAATTTAACTCTTCTTATTTGGTTAAAATTTGTTGTATGTAACTCATTTTTTTAAAAATCCTGTACCAGTTCCCCAAGTTGAAAGTAATTATTTTGCATTGCAAACATACACTAATAATTTTTTAAAATCCACAGAAATGACAATCAGAAAAAAGTTGCTGTGAGCATTAAATGCATTTTTCTGTCTCATAAGCTAAATGAGTTAATTATATAATTCATTAAATTATGTGATTAAACTGAGTTAAGCAGGAACATAGTCCTACAACTTAATTCATCTGATGTGCAAAGAAGTTTCACGGGCTTTGGATTCTGATTGAATGGACTTAAGAACTGACTGATAGAAGTTGTTGTTTGTTAGCTAACCAACTATTCTGAATGATGCGCCTAAAGTTTCAGTCAAATAACTTGAACTTCAACTTAGAGAAATAAAATAGGTTAAAGAATGAAGGTTATGTCCCTTATTTCACCACTTCTAATAGATGTAATATTTATAACACATACACCAAAAGAAATTTCTTCTCCATTAACCTGCTTTTCCTTAGACATACTCTGCTATTTATGGAGTGCGTTGTTTGGTATCTTGGTTTACTTGCTTTTATTTGTTTTATATTGTCTCAGGAAAAATTAATATGATAACTGTGCTCAGTGTTTGGAAAGAATGAATTTGAGGTGGCTTCTGCTTTCTGGTGTGTTACATTCTTCCCTGGGGAGAACGAATTCCAAAGCAATAATAAAATTAAATGAGGTGGTAAAGAAGTGGCAATTGGGGTAAGAAGAACATACTAAATGAAAATGCTCTGGCACCCCACTTCCCCGCTTTCCTTACATCTCCAGGTATAAAAAATGGTTAGTGATAGAAACTGAAACTCAGAGAGTACAAAATAAATTCAATTTATAGAAGAAAATTCTACTCATAAAAAGTATTACAAGAGTTTGTTGGTAATGAGGCTTCTGTTTCAGCTAAATAAGTCATTATCACACCTTGTCACTAAATGTGGCCACTGTGAATAGTTACTATTGCATGACTACTATTAAAATATAAATTTTGCCTTCATAGTATGCTAGTTAAGGGTTTTTTTTTTTTTTTTTGTACAAGCAGTGAAGAATCTTTGCAAGGAACTCTTTTAAAAAATAATTTTGTCTCTGACAAGTACTCCCCCAAAATAGACCCAAAACAGAAAATCTTGTTCCACTTCCCCTTGCCATGCTCTTTTCTGGACATTTCTCTCCTGATTAAAATGGACCATGCACCTGCTTGTTCTCTCTTGAATCCCCATAGAATTCTTTTAATTCATTAGGTTTTGGTAGAGTAAGGACTATTGTAAGAGATGGTTCTGTGACACTGTTAAATATAGTTTTGCAGAAATGTGTTAAACTTGAAACCTGTGTTTTGCTCAGTGTCAATTACGCATGGCTCGAACACCATGAGAGACTGTCTACAAGCCAACAGTCCCATTTCAACCCGTGAACACTTGAGCTTTGCAATTGATCCTGTTTTGTTCTTTGTTTTGATCTATTAGATGCTCCCTGTTTTGCCTAAGTCGTCCTTTCTGTTTCATTTAATTTTTCTGCCATTATTTTCCAATTTCTTACTAACTTTGTTTTGGTCGTATATTATACATCATTCTGTAAACAGCTTAGGTTGTTTTAGGGTGAAGTATGTTGCAAAGAATATATGTCATAGTTTTAAAATTTAGTGATTATTAAAAATGTTTTCTGCCAATTTTTTTTTTCTAATTCAGTGCATTTCTAGATGATTAAATATTTCAGGAATACAACAGTAGGAAATATGTTCACTGTAATGTTAGCTTTTATAACAAATCAGTTCATATTTACCTTCTCGATCTCTTAGACATTATATTACAATTTATCAAAAAGTATAAGACAGAAGTTTTCAGAATTACCTTAGCCATTTCATGACCCTAACCACTTTCATGCCATACCCTCTCTGGAGCATTTATAGCAAAATGTTGACTTTAATCTTTATCCTGTAAGACTGTAAAATAGCACTCCACACTGAGGGGGCCCCAGCAGCTGCCTCGAGTCAGGAAACCCACATGTTGTAATCTCTCTGCCAGCTTGGACTAACAAGGAAGGAGAGTGTGTGTAATAATAAACATATCCATTTCACTTCTACATAGCTTTTGCCTTTCCATTTTTTAGCAAAGACTACTGCTTGCAGGACTAGAATAACAATTTTAAGCATGACTTCTATCATACTGTTTTCCATAATTGAGGTACACCCATTTCAAATGCCTCATTGGTGCTTCTTCAGCTCAACAGGGCCCTCAGTGGGAAACTTTCCAAAGAAGACAAGAATTTAATAAACATAAAGTTTAACTCGGTAGTTCTAAACAAGTAAGCAACTCATGATGATGGGTGCAATGGCAGGTGTCCACACAACTCCTTTGACAGATGATTTTTAAGCATAAACAAGCAGGAAAGTAATCTGTTAGTTAATTAGGACTTGGAGAGCCTTAACCTGTGTGTAGAGATTGAACAAGTTGTCTGTGGGTGTCTTGGTTACTTTTCTCTCATTGCTGGAGCAAAATACCAGACACCCAAAATGAAGGCAGGAAAGGTTCATTTTGCTCACAGTTTGTGGAGATTTCTGTCCATAATCAGCTGGTTCCAAGGCAGAGTGACATGGCAATGGAGCAACACTTCAAGGCAGCAGCCAGCAAAATCAGAACAAAAGTGGGAAGAGCAAGCCTCTTCTCCTCCCTTATATTGTATGCAAGCCATCCATCCCCCACCAGGGCAGGTGTAGCACTCACAAAATCTCTGTGCCCTCCTCTTGCACAGGCTCAGGATATTTACAGTAAGGATACTGACACTCTGCGGAGTCTCTTCCTTAAACATCTAAACCTCTCAAGCTGACACAATGTATCAAGCATAACAGAGAGCTTACTAGGAAGACAAGAACAGAACTCAGTGTTTCCTTCTCCACTGGATAATATTGGCTGAACTTTGACACCGAATACATTTGAAGTCTCCCTTGGCAAATAGGAAGAAAAGTCTGGTTTGAGAACCAAGTCTCAGGAAGTCAAACGTCTTACAAAAAGATTGGAAAATCTAACTGCTTTCTGCTTTCAGGGTCTATGAATGTGGTAGTAACCACAAAGCACTGCTGACTTTTCTAACATGCTTACCTGAACTGTGATTTCCAGCAGTGATACCATTTCTTTAAAAAATTACAGTTCAGTGTATATGCACATGTATAGACAGACACACTTTCACATCTCTAGCAATAGTTTATATTAATTGCTTCCTCAGTCTCCCAGGCTTTCAAAACAGTCCAGTGAGGTTAATGTTATCTTTCTCATTTTACACAGCAGGAAAATCACTTCAGTAGGGATAAACATGCAGCTCAAAATCTGAACCAAGAAAAAAACAAAGTTATTGGATCCCAAGAGGTAAGCTTCTTTCCTCAACTTAGGTTGTTTCGTTGCTATGTCATATGCTGTGGGCTTCAAACTCTTTCTGTCTGATTTTTCCACATCTCTCTTATAAGCATGTGTATATTTTCTCATCCCAACTGATTTTGTCTCTTCCTGGGGAAGCAGCTCTAATGTATCTCACACTTTCTGTTCTGTTCTAGCGTGATATTTTTGCTTTTCTGTGACTCCTTTCATACCACCAAGATGACTGGTTTTTATATCTGATTGTTGCTAACATGGAGGTTATTATCCACATTCCCCCTGCATAGCTTAGACCAAACAAAAATTTTTAAAACGAGTAAAAAAAAATGAATTACTCTACACATGTTATTTTTACATAAACAACCTTAAAATTTGGCCCTGATAACTCAGATCTGTGGCAATCTTGAGAAAGAATTCAGCAAAAAATATCTGCATCAAATAGGGGGGCTTGCAGAACTGAAGGACGGCGCTCCTGCTCACGCCCTCCCCTCCACTTAGAAAGTAAATGTCCCTGTATCTATAGAGCCAGAAGAAGAAAGATCAAATCCATCAGGATAACCAATGGGTCAATGCATTTATAATCAACTCTGATGACATATAAATGCTCTTTACCAAGAAAGAGCAATAAACACATTCTCTGTAGGCTTAGTTTTAAGTTGATCTACAGCAACTTTCTCTAGTTTACTTTTTAATTTTAATTTTTACTTCTGTTTATACAAGCTTCCAGTATGTAAGAATTACATTCACTGTGGGCCTGTACAGAACTCATCTTAATTTTTCTTTTATTCCTCTCCCCTCCTGTCTCTATCTTGAGTCCTCTTCTGTCTTTTATTTTGCTCTTTATAGAAGCCATGCTGTTATAGTTTATGTCTACATGTCTCCCTAAAACCTTATATTCTCACAGGCAGGGATTTGAGGAGGTGACTAGACCATGGGTGTTTGACATTGGATTAGTCCACTAAGAGGTGTATAGCTGGGTATGATGCTGGGAAGTGTAGCCTGATGGGAAGAGGTGGGTCACCCTGGCATGGTCTGGAGATAACGTTCCCTTGCCGTGAGCCCTTGCTGCTTCCAATCTGCCATGCCATGAACTGTTGCCCCTCTGCCATGTCACTTGCTTTGGAATCAGCTGGCTGTGGACTGAAACCTCCACAAACTTTAAAGTAGAAAGAACCTTTCTTCCTTAGTTTGTGAGTGTTGAGTATTGTATCTTAGCTTTGAGAAGGTAACTAAGACACATGCAGTATTTAAGCTTGTGTGGCTTATTTATTTCATTTAACATCAGGCCTCAAGATGCACCCATTTTGCTTCAGATGACTGGAATTTATCCTTCTTTACAGCAGTGTTATACACCCTTAAGTGTAAGAACCATATTTTCTATATCTGTGCATCTCTCGAAAGACATAAATGTCACATTCAAGGTTTCATTTTTATGAACTGTGTTGCTGTAAATGTTATAAACTTGGGTACACTGTGTTCCTCCCTATAATATCTTTAAGGGAGGAACTATTTGTGCATCAAAAACTATCTCTCTGGATTCTGGCCTTTTCTCTACCCCATGCTTTTTCAAGAGAAGTGATATCATCTTAAAAATTATTTGAGGGGTAATAAAAATATTTCACACACAAAAGTAGATATACAGAATATCTCTCCCTTCAAATATTCTACAGAGGGATCTTTGAACAATATGTCACAAAGACTCCTGAGAGGGAAATGGCTAAAACAAGTTTGAGAAACACTATTTTACCAAAAATTTCCAGTGACATTCTTTTATCTTACACAATGTGATCTATCAAAATTATCCCATAAAAAATCTTTGTATTGTACATAAATTCTCAGATATAAACCATATTATTGGAGTGACATACAGACATGGTTCATATCACTCACATTTGCGTACACATGTTTAAAGTGTGAAACAGTGCCTCTCATGAATCACTATAATTTGGCTTTTTCAAAGGAAAATAAAAGATAAATATATTTGGAACATAAAAGATCTTATCTTATGCTGCAGGCACATGGGCAGACTTCATCTTCCACTCATCAGTCCTGAGACCTCTTAACATTAGTCATCTCCAGACCTTGGGAAAAATTGGCTCTTTTCCTGCTGAACTCCAAGGTGCAAACGCTTGGCTTCTTGCCAGCGTTTCTAGTGACTGAGGCCACATCACACGGTGGCCGGCCGGCATCCCCTTGAGTAGGAGATTTCCAAAAGCTGTTTGTAATTATCTCCCGTTGGGAGATAAAGAAAAGATAGCAAGTGTCTGTTTTATATGAACTGAAACTACTTCACTTAATGAAAAAACATAAAAGCAAAAGTCTCACATGTTGTATTAATCAGTAAGACTCCACTGCAAAATGTTTTAATGTTTGCTATTACCAAACTCTGTCTCCCTAGGCAGGATAGATAAGTAGAACCAATAACAATAAGATCCCCACTTTTAATCATTCATCTGATGTGTAAACAGGCCACCAGGAAGTCTCTGCATCTGAAGTAAACATGAAGGAAAGAGAAAATGTGGCCAAGACTTGCCCCGAACCACTCAACATGGGGTGGGAAAGAAAAGGTTGCAAGGGTCCCTGAAGGACCAATCGCTGGCCAAGCTGGATCTCTGGTTTTCTCCTGGAGGAGCATAGGCAGAGCCACTGGCCTTCAAGACTGCGTGGATTTGTGTCATGGTGCTCATGAAAGGAGGCACCTTTCCCACGATTAGCAGGACAGGAAGGAGATTGGTCTGACTGGACTTCTGATGGTTCCTATGGTTTATCCGCTGCATCTGACAAATCTGTTCTCTTTTCTTTATTGAAAGCCATATATGATACTTTTACTTGGATCAAACAGAAATCTTTAAAAACTTCTCTCTTGAAAGCTTCTCTGTGTAAGACTCCCTCTTTATCCCTTGTCTGTACTCATAGAGTCTAAGAATCAGCAAAGTTAGGCCCAGAAGTGCACAAAAAAGCATCTAGGTTCCACACTCCAAGATCTTCCCTTCTAATGCAGACTCTTCCTTATACAGATGAGACTTGATGTTCCCGAAGATTCCGTAGCTACCAGACCCAGAACAGACTTGGACCTCCCGATTCCTGGAGCAGCCCCTTTTCCCCAGGACGATCCTGTAGGCCTCTCCCACCATCAAGTCTTCCTCACCCTAATCCACCCCGCACAGCCCTCTCCTCCCTGGAGCTGCTCTTCTGGTCCACACCACTGTGTTCCACACCAGCCTTATCGTCCACAGAAAGCACTGTTCTGTGGTGTAATCACCGGTAAAGATCTCTGAGCCTGAAGCTCAGCCGGGGGAACCCCTCACCTTCCCCCACCTCTGTGCCTTCACTTCTTACACCCCAGCTCTCCTGACTCTCCCTCTCCTCCAATTCATCCTTACAAGGAGACCAAGAACGCAGGAATTGCCAAGCCAGTGCTCCCTTCGGACCCATGCACTTCACTGAATGGTGGATCACGTTTAGTGTTTCTTAAATAACATTCATTAAATAGTAACTCTTACATTTTTCCAAGCCTGTGATAAACACTAGAGATAGAAAAAGGCGTGGTTTCCAGTCTTTAGAGTCCTAGTTTGGAAATCTAGTCTCCCCTTGACCTATTTTTCATTGTTCATTTTACTCACACCTTTTTCTCAGACTTCTTATCTACACGCAGTTCTGCCCGGCTCTTGAATGCTGCTGTGGTCTTCAGGGTTCTGTGGGGAAGCCCTTTCCCTTCTCTGCTAATATAAACCTCTATAGTTGCCTTACCCATACCTGTAACCCACTAGTCTGCACTTGCAACTATCAGTTAGATACCTCTAAAGGCCTAGAGAACACACATATGCTAAAATTGAAGTCATTATCTTTCCTCACTCTCCTAGTGCTTTGTGTCCATCTGACACTACAATATTCAGTAGTCCCTTAGACAAGAAAGTCAGTATCTTTGGTCTCTCCCCTTCTCTTTTACATTCTGTGCAGATGGTCAGTGCAAAGCCCTGTGGAGACCCACATGTACCTGCTCTATTTCAGCATATACGCTTTACCCAAGTTCAGCTTTTCATTTTGTTACTGAACAATAACATCTCACATGACTTACTCCTACCCACATTCTCCACTCCTGCCTGGATTCTCTTCCTAAAAGAAAGATTTACATAAACTTTGCACTTAATAATTTCCCCTATATTTTGCTTTGATTTTTTTTTACCTTGATTCAGAAGATTTAATTAAGATACATCACAATAACATGTAAAAATAAAGCATCATCAAAGAAAGAATAGAATAAAAATACAATGAAGCCAGAGTTGAAGGTCAAGTCGACAAATTCTGTATTATTTTCTACTGACAGTCACAGACATAGCTTTGAGTTGACAATGCCTAGAAGGTATTACGATACCTAAAAAATAATTTCTACATATGATTTCTTCTTTTAAGTAGATTTTAAGTAGATTATAGGCAATTATGTTTGCTTTTTTTTTTTTTTTTGTCTTTTTCCTTTTTATCGTACCGGGGATCGAACTCATGACTGCCTGCTTGCCAGGCAGGCGCTTATGCCGCTGAGCTAAATCCCCAGCCCCTATATTTGCTTTTTTGTTTGTGTGAGTTATATATTCATAGAACATAATGTAGTACTTTACTGACATAGATGCAATCTATAATCTATATGAATACTTCTACCTTTTAAATATCTTGATATTCATATCTTTATTTCTTATCTATGTTTACCTAAGTACTAGAAATTGTTAAATGCTAAATATGATATTGAAAAATGAATACCAACATGCACAGTCATGGTTTAAAACATTGAACAGAAATCAGATTTCCCCTGAGTTTGCAAACTCTTCTTCACTGTGTCAATATTTTTTCCATAAATTAGCTTAATAGTAACACAATCTTTCTTTGGAACTACATAATTTATTGAAAAAAATAGTCATGATTATCAACCAGGTTACCACATGACAAGCTAGGCAAACTCTCTGTAAGATAACAGAACATGTTCTTATAACTACCACGGTGCAATTAGGCTGTGTACAATTGGAGGTGAAGTAGGAAGAATCCATCTGGTATTCATTTGGAAAATAAATTAGAGGGAAGCTATTATTAGAGATTATAGTTTGTCTTCTTAAAATTTATAGTCTTTCTGGAATGATCCTAGTTGTGGGAGTAAAGTAGCAAACTTCTTTCTATTTTGAATAAAGTTGCTGTAAGCATTTTTGTTATGGTCTTCAATTTATATACATTATTTATGTTTGTTGTGAAAGTTGATGTCTATAGTTAGGCAGAGATGGCATTTCATGTGTTTGCACTGATGGCTCTGGAAGGGGAAGAAACAGACGTTTTCATGCTCCGGAATTGATTGCAGCCATATGATCTCTTCGACATGAATGTGATTAACAGAGGACAGTGCATTGATTGCTTGTGTAAAGAAGATATTCCATTAAAGCCGGTGTCTGGCCCCGCACTGGGAGCAGCATCAGATACTAATCACAGACACGTAATTCACAGGTTCTGGCGTTTCTGTTTAAGAGCTCGGCTGCCCCAGCATTGTACAGTCATGGTCTCGACATATTGTTGACAAGAACTGCCAAGGACCTCGACTTCATTTCTCACACGAGAAGGCAGCAGAAACTTGGAAATGATCTCCAGCATGACACCAATCAGACTTTTTCAGCTGGAGCGCAGATACCCTCCCATTTGTACCCTCTGAGCTAACTCACAAATTTGTTTCAACATTCCTCTGCTTCTAGGAAATGCAAGTAAAAGATGTGTGACTGCAACACCATGTTAACATGTGTCGTCCATTGCGTACGCAGTCATGCTTTAGGGTATCTCCTTTTTTCTTTTTAACATCTTTGTACATACAATATGAGAGCAAGCTTGTACAAACAATACAAAAATTGCTCTGTGTGAATAACGTATCTTTGACACTCAACATAAAAAAGTTTCACTAGACATGGACCTTGGGGCTTATTCAAGGTTTTGTAACTTTCAACGATCCCATGTTAGTTTGGGGCTTGTCAAATGCATCCACATCCTAATGAGAAAGTGAGTCTCACCTACTTTCCAAACCTCTTCAGGTCCCAGGACCAGAATTAGTCTTGTTATCAGAATTCCTCTTCCAAACACCTAAGTAGTCTGTGCTTCTTGGAAGCTGATTGTGAAGAATCCTGGCGGGCGAGATGACCTGGGACTTGCTCATCCCTCACAGGATGCACAGTCAGTGTTTTTCAGTGTAAACATCACTGCTGATTTCATTTGCAGGATACATTTTCACTTTCAAAGAGCCAGCAGCACAGCAAGGTATTCCAGGTCAGGAGAAGCCCTGGAGCTCTTCAAATCACTTCCCTGCTTCTGTCTTTTTTTAAAAGATGAAAAGTAATGTAATGTGGCTATTTCTTTCTAAAATAAAACACTATGAAATACATGGAAGCCTTAAAACTATTTCAGATCCATGAGATACCACCAGTAACCATTTAACTCAGAAAATGCAATGGTGGTGGGTGGAAATTGTTACTCAAATAGGAAGCCTCTTTGCATCCCATGACCCAAACTGACTCCAAAGATGGAATTGTTGTTTCCTGTACTCCTTCTTAGTAAGAAAAAGAAGGTTCCAGATCCCTGAGTGGGTACCGGGCTTAAATAACATCAATTCTCAAAATTATGATTGGATATTGATGTAAGAAGCCAAGTTCAACCCGTGTGATAGGACTGAAAATATATCATTCGTCAGTTTACTTTGTGTTCTATTAATTTGTAGGCATGAATAGTTTGTACAAACACATTTAGGCAGGTAATTATATATTTGGAACATACATGTGACATGGATTTTTTTTTGTTTGTTTTGTTACCTTTTTCTTGAAAGTCAGTCACACACTGTATAGTTCAGAGGACATGTAGCGTGGTGCTGTGTTTCTGACAATGTTTTGATGTTTGATATTTTTCTATTCTTTTCTTTTCCTTTTCTTTCAGTGCCAGGAATTGAACTTGGGACTTGCACATGAGTTACATCTCCAGTGCAGTAAAAAATCTATTTTTATTTTGAGACAGGATGTCCTTAAGGCAGTAAATTGCCCAGAGTGGTACTGAATTTGCAGTTCTCCTGCCTCAGCCTTCTCGAGTACTGGAGTGGTGTTTCTTATTTCCCACGATAGCTATCTACCCTCATTATTCCCCGCTAGTAGATCCTCTAGCGGGGACTTAATTTTAGACTTAAATTCTATTTTTCAGTTGCTGGTAAATTCTTCACACGCGTCAGTCTTAGAATGTTGTTTCAGTTTCCACGAGAAATACAAGGTCGAGCCTTCCTTGAAGCCGCCTGCACCTTGGTACTCACTACACAGAAATCAAGCCTCCATTATGAGACAAGGATCAAATCCACATCCTCTGCAACACACATTGAAATTCTTGCCTTTTTTTAGCTAGTATGTGTGTCAGCTTTTTTTTCTCTTTTTGTGAACTTGCGGCCTCAGATGTTAGTTAAATTTTACTATTCTTCAAAAGCATTTATTTGAAAAACATGTGAATGGAAAATGAACATGCTAAACTAATTAGGGTATGCAAATGTGGTTCAGTAAGACTGCTTTTTAAGTGAATCATGCTTATTTGAATATACAAATAAAAGAAAATTTGTTTCAGTAACGATCTGGAAGTTAGTTCATGTGGAACAAATAAAGGCTTAAATTATAAGGATTAACTTTTCAGAATCTACTTTGCAGGTCACCTTTTTAATAGTAGGAAACGTAGACGTGAGCCAGAGGCCCAGCTCAGCATTCTCAGAGGCTTGTAAGTCACAGAAGGCTTCCAAGCGCCTGTCCTCATTCAGAGGGAATGAGGACACTGAAGAGCATGGGGAGGGTTTGCTTACTTCTTTCCAGACAGTTTAAGAGCAAACAGGTGCAGTTCTAGAACTGTAAAAAGGAGACACTTAATACACTTTTCTTGAAAAAAAAAAATTTTAAAGCATAAAATAGAAAACATTTGGTATGTTTATGTCCCCCTCCTTCATTCTTGATGCAGAAAATCTATAAAGGATATAAGAGAAGAGAAATAGCATAAAGAGAATGGAAAAATTATGCTTAAAAGCATAAAATGAATCGTATGAGGCAACGAATTCTGAAGATATTTCAGACAGAGACTGAGTTCCATGGGTACAGTAGTACACTTAATGGTCAGGATTTTACATAGGTAAGGACTGGGATTCATTGAGTCACAATTACTAAATGTCATGAACCAGAAAGATTAAAACTTTTTCTAGGATACTTAGCCACTGACCTAGCAAAGGCATCATTTCTGCTGATGTACTCACGTTCTGTGTGTACTTGCAAACATACTGCATTATTCCTATGAAACTATTTTACAATTTATATTCTCTTAGAGTTTTTAATATTACCTCATTTATTCTTCAAACAATAAATATTTACTGAGTTCCAAGTACACATCCTTCACTGCTGAAGGAAGCGTGGGGAATTCAGGAGTGAATCTGGCATGCTCAGAGCCCATACCGCTCCTGCAGGTTTATTCAGGAGACAAAACATTTCTTCTCCAAGAGAAGCATCTCCAGCTAAAATTCTCCAGGTGTCTATCTGCATGCATTTATGTGATAAAAGGCTTTTTTTTTTTTTTGGTCTGGAGGAGTAAGAAAGAAAAACATAATCCAGTAATCACAAGTGCCTGCGGAATAGAAAGTAGAAGCAGCTTACCTGTATGTTCCTGTTGCTCCCAAAGGCTGGGTTTGAGCTTCTCTGAAAAACATAATAAATAAAGGAAGTGTTTTTCCAAGAGTGACTTTGGGAGTTAATGACACCATAATGCTGTGAAAAGGTATCCGAAGCTGGGGAGTTTTTTTCAATTGTTTCCTTTCTCTTTGGCAAAGCGGAAATACAATTCTGTATGCCTTGGGCCCACAGGGTTAGGGGTAGGATTCAGGTAGTGGGGAAGTCCTAGATTGGCTTCCGCAGGGAAGAGTTTGAGCAGACCCAGCTAAGAGGCCAACACAGAAACTCAGTGGAAGAGCAGAAGAACCCAACAATATGAATGTGCTGGATATGAGACCTGGAGAGACTTTGTAGAAAGGAAGTGGCTCGAAGCCCTGGCTTGTGGAGTGGGACTAATACAGGCACAGATGCTCAGTGAACTTCAACTAGAAGGTTATTTAACTTTATAATTAAGTGTGATATAAGTCTATATTAATGAAACAAACTAAGAATTCGCTCATCTCAACAACACGGTTTTTCCAGAATGTTCTCTCACTTGTAGAATGAAAGCTTAGGCTAGACAATTTTTAACACAAATTCCTCCTTCAACGGGAGAGTGCATACACTTAACATGTAAAACAATCATAAACTATAAATCAGCGAGGAGTATTAGATCTTCATTAAGTCCTATTTAGTTAATGAATTTTGACATCAAGGCAAAAAGGCAAGAGGAATGAGAAATACAGAGGAATACACACTCTTTTTTTCAATTACTGGGGCATATTCTTCTTTACTAAACTCTAGAACTCAAGTCAAAAGATAGACAAGTTGGTGCTGGACAAACTGGTTCAAATTAGATACTAGAGCTATTTAACTGCTATACAAAATTAATATTGTGGGTCACGGGGGCTAGAAAGGTCTGTGACTCAAGAAATGCAAGCTACATATGTTAGAGAAAATATTCTATTATTAGAGGAAAATTGAAATGTTCAAAAGAAATGTTAAATGCCAGAAGAAACTTTAGAGATCAAAGCAATAACCTAGATAATAGAATATTAGGTAACTATCAGATTTCAGAGATGGAACCATATATTCCTCCAGAAGTATGAGAAGTGAATAAATTGTGGGAGGTTAATGACTACAAGGCCATTTGTCACCTGAAATCCTCTCTCACATTTGTTACCTTGGTTGGGAAAGGTTAGATTATATTTGGAGAGAAGTTAAATGAAAACAGTATCATAATCTCATATAGATCAAGAGATCCTATAATTCTGATGAACACTACCAGCATGAAAATTGCCAAATCCTTGAGTCTTCAGAGACATATAAGTGAATTTCCATCCTATTCCCAAATTTTCTGATAGAGCTGTATATGTATATATACATATATAAATATATCCAACCAAAGTTATTAACTGTTACAGGGCCCAAATGCATTTTAAGTCTTATGTAGAAAACTGTTACATGATATTTGAACCAATGAAATTCTTTCTATCTACATTAATCATAGTCCTAAACTTCTTGCATGTTTGGAGTCACAATTCAGATGTCTGAGAGTAGAAACCTGTTCTGAGTGAGAATCATCGTAGCCTGACTTACCATATCAGTCACTTTAAATTATGAAAGGAGAATTAGAACAGAAACCATACAACATACACAAGAAATTGGTCCAGTAAAAAGGAATAGCACTCAGGAGGCTGATGCAGGAAGATTGCCAGGAGTTCAAGGCCAGCCTGGGCTACAGCGAGTTCAAAGCCAGCTTGAATTACATAGCGAGATCCTGTCTCATAATAAGACAAGACAAAACAAAGCAATATGCATATGCACGGATAAATAGTTGTAAGAACAATTGGATATCTTTGTTTATCAGAACGCAACTTTCATTGCCAGCATTGTGAAGTGATGGTTGTTTGTCTTTCATCCTCTCACAGATCAGGAATCTTTCTCTTTAGATTCCACAGAGGGCTTCCCCTTGGCAAGGGAGGCTCCAGTGATTAAGCGAAAATTCTTAGGACCTGAGCTAAAACTATGGTATGCTGGCCTACCCAAGCATTTGGAAGGGGGCAGCCAAAAGTTCAAGGCATTTTCCAGGCTTTGGATGGTTTGGAGTTAAATCTGATGAACTCAGTAATGGTCCAGATAAAAGTGACCGAGGAAGGGCATAGAGGAGAAGGGAGCGGGGCTCCTGGCGGTGGCCAGCACGGAGACAAGGCATTGGCAGTGTTTGATGACCACCACAGCAAAGACCATGGGCCAGCTGTAATGTAGAGAACTAAAGCAAAAATTTAGAAAGGAGAAATATATTTGGAATTCAAAGCTTTCAGGTTTTAGTAAATGTATCAGTCACTTCCCTGTCACAGGGACAAGAATGCCAGACTCCCAGACCTGAAAGGAGGGGAGGTTTATTGTCACTGGCTCCAAGGCAGACATGGCAGTGGAATGATCCTCAAGCCATGGCACCTGGAGGCAGAGAGAGAGAAGGGTCTCAGGGGTAAGAATGCAATGTGCCCTTCTAGGTCAAACCCCAGGGACCCATTACCTCCAACCAGGCCACAGCTCCCAACAGCCCAATGAGCTATGATCTCATCAATGAGCCCCTATGGTCCAGAGCTACCTCTGTACATGAGACTTTTAGACCTGAGCCATAACAGAATCATTCTACATCTGATGTTTTCTATAATATTCATGAGGAAATTCAAATAAAAACATGCATATAAAATAAAAATGAAAAATTTAGAACTGTAGCGTAAATAGCCTATGGATGATAAAGGAGACAGGAATAAGTGATACTGAATGGCAAGAGAAAAATGAGATATGAATTGTATATCATATTTTAATTATGTATATGGAAATGGCTGAAAAACAAAATCTCTCCTACTTGGTGTAGGGATTAGCATATAGATGTAACTCTGTGCACACTGGGAATTATACAGTGATGAGTATATAATCCTAACCGCAGTTCAATCAGCTTAAATAATAAGAATAAGGAAACCAACATATACCAAATGTTAAGATTTACCTAAAAATTCAGTGCTAAGTGAGTATGCAAAGCTTCTTGTAATGTATTAATATACATCATATGATCAGAAAAGAGCAACGCTCCGCTCCTACCGTTCCAGACTCGTAGATGAGCTCAAGATGTATTCCCGTGTGGCAAACACAGGATTTTCAGAGCATCATAAAAGCTTTTTATTGTACACTCCAATGCTGTCATCCACAGTTAGCTAACAAATATGATAGGTTTTTAATATAATCCACCCCGTCCTTGCCAGTGCTCCTCGTACGTTACGTCATCTCTATGTGGGCCAAGAGTTTGTTTTCCCCAGCTGGCCTGCATGAAGCTGTTGACAGCCCTTCTGACTGAGAAACTGTAGAACAGCAGTCTTCCAATTCGTTTAGTACTACTGACAAAGAAAGAGCTGTTGATACGCCGATGCGAAAGCACTCTATCAGGCATTACATAGTGTCTGTGTTCTCAGCATGTTCCGGGCGTGATAAGTCATCACACATGCTCCTCGACATCTTTCTGCAATTCACCGCTGTGTAGAGTTTCCTAGAGTTGAAATCAGGGTAACAGAATGTAAAAAGCCAAGAGTGACATCATCAGCAACTGGTAGCAGTCACTGTATCATAAATAATGTTTTGCAGACGTGCAAAAAAATGGAGCTGCAAAAAGTCCACCACGATTGCTTGGAACCAAATTGGACATCAGCAGTTTCACTAATCTGAACACACTGATTTTAACCCAAGTCATGACAAAGCACAGAAATATCCGAAATGCTTTCTATTGAGAAGTCAAAGTAAGAGGGCTCTGGATGATAATGCCCATCAAAAGGGCATTTTTATTCAGCAAATAAAAAAAGAGTCTTTCTCTTAAATCAGGATCACGCATCAGCAACTTTAGGTCCCACAAAGCAATGGGTGGCACCGCACAGGAGGTGGCTCTGCTGTGGATAGACTGTCCCCTGATTATGATTATGCCTTAGTATTAATAAGGACGGCAGCTGCAGCAATCTGTTCAATTTTATGCAAATTAGCCTTAGCCCTCTGGCTTCTGGCTAGTGGCCAAAGCAGCCTTCGGCTGGGTAAAGTTTGGATTTGTGCTTTATTCTACTGCTGCAAAGGTTTATTTAATTATCTGTATTTATTTAAAGCAGAACAGTACAAAGCAGTCCTGCATCCTGGTTAACTTTGTGATCGCTGGATTGTGTGGGATTTTCCACCCACCCACAAGCTAGTTTGAATCATTGAATATGTCCCTAAACAAGAAGGCTTGCCTCTTCCTGTTGCTGTCTTCGGTAATAAAGAACTCAAGGTACATTCTCCTTACGGTATCACTGAAGATTCGTGAAATCAAGTAACACAGGATCACTGTTAAAGCAAAACTTTCTTAGTTGAGGATGAGCATCAGAAACCATCTGAATTAGGGATTGATTTATGTAATATTTTAAAAGAAATATGCATCTTCTATTTCCAACCATGTATGTCTAATAATCCAAAATCTTGTTGGCAGTTTATGGAAAGACATATTTTGTACATTTTTATTAGCACGTACTGGTCATACAGATTGATGTGCTCATTCTGACAGATTTGTGCATGCACATGACCTACTTTAATCACAACCCTAATAGTCCCCTACCCTCCCTCAGTTTCACATTTTTGGGTGGCTTCAATGTGTATATATAACAGATTTTGAAATATCTTTTCTCATGCCTGCTTTTCACACATTCATATGATGATTTATAATTATCAACTCAATTTTATATTCCAGCTATACAAAGTATTAAAAGTAACTTACCTTGTAAAGGAAATTAATTATTCCTTTATAGACTTGTTTATGGTAAAGTTAACTGGGATAGCCAACAGATTTCTTCCCTGAGAATACATATAATCGCATATAAGTGAACTTGAGCTCAGCCAAAGTCTTCAAATCTCAAACACCTGAATTAATGAGGTTCTAGAAAAATTTGAAAATACTTATTACTGGCCACCTAGGAATCACCAGTTTCACATGCGCTGAGGTAATGTGAGATGTGGCTTGGCACTCATTTCTAAAGTTGCTTTAAACATTTTATTTTAATTATATTTGTAGTGCTTTTTGATTTTCATAAATTCGTGGTTTTCATAAACACTCTTAATTATTTCATAGGCCACAAGGGATATGGAAATCATATTTTTATCAGCTAATTATGTGCAGTATTATTTAAAGTCACAAAAATGCAGAGATAGCGCCCACCAGCTCTAGCCGCTTGGACTAAGGTTTCGGCGTGGACTGGCCCCTTCCTCCTGTTAATCTAGCCTCTTATGCGCCTCCTTTTATTTTAAGCACAGCTTCAGCTGACAGCCAGCACTTGTTCTGGTTTTGAATCAGACGCTGGCGGTGTTCCCAGAATATGAACCAGTTGTTTCTTTTGCACACTCTCTCATTGTCCCTCGCCATCCCAGCTGCTTTCAAAGCAACGTGCCCTAACCAAACTCACACTCTCTTTAATGAGAATTAAAGTGCCCCAATCAAAGCAGTGCTTTTCGTGCAGCCAGTCTCTTGAGTAAATCGGGACAGTTGTTACTTGGTGATGAGGAGGAGAGCATTTACTAAGGCATCTCTTCTTTCCAGCTGAAGAAATTACCCGTGTGTAAATAAGTATTGCTTTAATTATCAATTTCCTCCTTATTTTAGCTACTGGCAGCCTGATCTAACAATTATCTTAATTATTTGCGCTGGTACTGATAGCAAGTACTTCACTTTTGTCTTTATGAAAAACTGTTATTTTTTTCTAATAATGATCAATACTTCACTTTTACCATCCCATCCTATTTATTACTAAACCTATCTTTAATGCAACAGTATTTCTGACAAAGTAGACTTTAATCTGTTCAGTGAGTCTGCTACTCTCTAAAGTCCTGTGAGGAAATTTTCCTTTAAGACATCACTGGGCAATCATCTGTAGGACAATATAATCGTGGGGTCCTGTGGAGATGTGTTTATACCACAATACTAAAATATTAATTGTTATTTTAGGTAGGGATTTTAAGCACATAATCCTTTCGCATTGTGATAAAACACTTAATTTGCTTTTGAAAAGAGGCTGATTTTAAAATGTGGACATTTATTAAATAAAAAATAATGTAAAGTAGATTCATTAAATAAGTTGTGATACTTTCAAAATATAATGTGCAGACTTACTGCTATTGGCCTGGAGTGACTATGGTGTTTTATAAATTAAAAATAGTTATTAGTTTTATTAAATGCCCAAAGATGATTCCAAGATATACATACATGAAGCATGGTGACATATTTATACTATTTCACACAGATAGGAAATGACTACTTTCTATATTCAGTATATTGTCTTCACTATTTCTGATGCTTCTGAGGTGAAAGAATTTGGGGAAAAAAAGCTAAATTAAATTGCCAATAGAATATTCAAATTTATTTTCCCAATTTAATGGCCCTTATCCACAGTGTTGTAGTCAGGATTTGCAAGGGAATAGATTCAATACAGGACACATAATTTGTAGGATTATTTTACAATATTCACCCAAAGTATGAAGTACGGAAGAGTACAGGAGACCTGTCCACACACTAGAGACCCCAAAACTCCAGCTGAGAGCCTGGATCCCATAGCAATTGCCTGCATGAATCCAGCTGAAGACCTAGAGCCAATGGCAATATTTTCTAAGTCAAGCAAGAGACCTAGAGCCAATGACAATGTCTCATGCAAGTCTCTATCAAGGACCTGCACCAGGAGGTCCAAAAATCAGCGGTGGAATCTAGAAATTCTACACCTGCAAGATGAAGGATCTGTGCCAACAGGCTGAGGGATCTGCAGTGCCACCAGGAAGGGATGCTCAAGGTAAGGATCAGAGCTCCCCGAAGAGAACTGCAGTCATCCTCGCTGAGAGCGAGGACCTGAGCTTCTCCAATGATGAGAAAAGCCGAGTTCATATCAGGAAAACCAGTGTGATCAGCTTCTCCAGAAAAATCAACAGCACACCATCTTCCCCTCGAGTTCTGCTTTTGTGCTGTAGGTGACAATCCTCAGGTGGGCTTTCCATACCCACCACCATGCTGACTCAGGTCAGCTGAGTGCCACAAGTTGACCATGATTCCTCACATACAGGATCTGGTATCCTTTGGGTAAATCCTTATTTGGTGTGTTTTTATTCTCTCTTCTATGTCCGTTTTCTCTGGATGACTAGGGGACCAGTGGGAGTTGCATATGACTGTGTGACTGTTGAAAATAAAGTCCTCATTGTCCTACAGTGACCTTGATCTGTACTAATTTCTGCAGGTTGTTCTTCCTTTCTTGTTCTACTGATACTTAGCTAAGGCAAGTCCTTCCTCTCTCTCAGACCTTTATTTGGTACCAATCATGCAACTTTATGGCCCTGGCCACCCATCTCTAATTACAAAAATTATTAAAAACTTATTCTTAAATTACTTAAATCACTTTTTCCTCTGCTGATCCACCAATTAATCTTATAATTCTCTGTCCCTTCAAGGAATCCCACTGGAACTTCTGTACCTAGCCAGCCTTCCTAAGGTCATGGGATTCTAGAAATCCTGGGTCAGGTTCACTTCCTGTGGCCAAAGCCATGCTACTAGACACTCTTTTGGAACCCACCTGGAAATGGTTTTTCCCGGTAGCTTTCCCTTGCTCCCAGATTTGCAAAGGGAATAGCTAGTAGCTTCAATTATTTTAAAATTGCCTTGTACCTACTTAGAGACATGATTGGATCCTCCTCCTATGTTAGTCCAACTATGATGATTGAAACACTATCACCAGACTAATTCATCTTGTCTCTTAAGTTTCTCCTTTTCATATCACTGGTATGCCATAAGAGGTGGGCTTTACAGTGTGTCCTCCTCTCTTGAAGGGCATTTCCTATTCCTGCATCATTAGAGCTAACAGGTTGGCTTTAATGATGGAAGAGCCCTACTCATTATGGAGATGTTGCTCTTGATACCAATGTGGTCTCAATCTCCTTTACACTGCTGTAACAGAATGCCACAGCCTGGATAATGTGTTATGAGCAGAAACTTATTGGCTTGTGTTTCTGAAGTGAGAATTCCAAGGTCAAGTGGCCAGAATCTGTCACGGGCTTCCTTTCTGTGTCATTCCATGGCATAAGAGCAAAAGGAAGGAAAGGGAAGGCAGGAGGAGAAGGGGGCCATGTTTGTACAAGAATTCCACTCCCAAGGTAGTGAAGCCACTGTCTCCAAAAGAGTATTAATCCATTCAAGAAGGGAGACCCTCATGGCTTAATTGCCTCCTAAAGACCTTACCTAGCAAGAAAGATAAGTTTCCAGTACATCAGTATAAAAATGTGGTTAAATTTGAATAATGACTTCCATGATATGCCAGAGAAAGTATAAAATATGCCAGTGAAATCATTAACAGAAGAATCGCTCTAAATCTAATTTGCAAATTGTAGAACTGGGCATGATGGCACACACCTGTCATCCCAGCATTGAGAGATGCTGAAATATGTGGACTCCCAGTTTGAGTCCTACCTGGACAACTTAGCAAGACTATCTCATTTAATAAAAAATTAAACGGAGCTGAGGATGTATTTCTGTGGGAAGGCCCTGGGTTCAATCCCCTGTGTTACAGACAAATCACTGTGGGTTTCAATATTGAAGCTATTGCTAAGCATTTTACATTCCACACTGAGCAGAAACAACCCTATCACGTTTAGCATGGACGGAAGCGAAGGCATTGTGACCTATGGATAATGCTAAGCAACTCCTCCATCCTCCAAGTAGGGCCTTTTGGAGGGAATGGTAGCGAGTCTCATGGGTTCTATCTCAGTGGGTCAATGTCAAGAATGTTGAATGATATGTACAACAGCTGACATGCACGTGAACCTCGGCAGCCCTCAGCTGCTTCAGACTAAAATTCACCACACAGCTTGTCGTCATTTCTCTGCACTTGTGTGTACACACAGACACACACACACACACACACACACACACACACACACATACACACACTTAATTAGATCAAGACCTCTAAGTACCTCAGATTTGAGGCCAAATAGTCTCCATATAAAGGTTTTCAGTCCCATTTATTCATTTTGGACTGCTGGGTTGAATTCTGTAAATGAATTTGCAAACCACCAAAACGAATTTATGTTGTGTGCAAATTGAACATGAAAAACAAATATTTTAAGAGAGTACTCAAAATGTGAAGTCTGATTGTACATATTAAACCTTAAATTTGACTTCTATATTTAATCACCATTTATTTTTAATAGTAAGAGCTGAACCTAATTCTAAACTTACTTAAGAGCTCAGTCTCATGAGAGGTCTTTGAAGTCAAACTGGGAGACGTATTTAGGGATATTAAATAACAGTTTGGAGTGATGTTAGAAATAAAGAATAGTTTTATTCTCTGATCTCAAATACATTAAAGAAAACGCTGTGTTCTGCCCTCTATACAGCTAGCAGAATATTACACTCTTCCATTTTGATGGAAAAATTCTAATTTTTCAAAACACAGCATTATTTTCACCAATTGTTTAAAAATTTAGTGAATATTTACAGAACATCTTGTCTCTCATAGACGCTAACTCTGGGAGAGGAAAAAGGAAAAAGTTTGTCTAGTTTATGGGAAATCAGAGCATAATTAAAAAGCTGTGTCTTTTGCTTCAGATATTTCAATGATTGCTTGGTGTTTAAATGTTGTCTTGGGTGGAAAGATATTAGTCTGAATCAAACGTTTGTCCTATCATTTGGACAGTTTCTTTGCTGTTAGAATTGCAATCTCGAAAATAAGTCTATTATTCCTGGGTGGTCCCTGAAGAGATATTTTTCCAGCACATAATATATAAAAAGTGTGCATGAAATATGCTAGTATATTAAATTAACATCTTGCAAAAACCCCTCTCCAAAATCCAGATACTTATATTGCTTTTGACAGAATGTAGGCGGTAAAGTTTTAACTTTAAAGAAAGGGCTTTCTGTTTCTGTTTTCAAGTTAAAAATAATGAAAGGAAAACACACTGAAATTCCCACATTATTAAATAAAACATTTAAGTGGCCAAGGGCCAATCATTGTCACGCCATGAACAAATGCCTTATGGTAATATGTTCCATAGCTGTTTGCTAAAAACTACCAATTTTAACACATTTGCACATGATTAGACGCCATAGAGAGTCACTTATTGAAGCCAGTATCATAACACTGCTGCTCATGCCCATGGGGAGGGAAGCTGCACAGAAAGGTGGTGTGAAATAGGTTCCACGTTGTGAAAACAGAGCCTAAGTAGATTTGCCAACAGCTCTCTCCACTCAGTGGTCAGAAGTTCATACTATCACCTACACGAGATTGTGCATAGCCAAAAGAATAAAAGGCTAGCTGGAAAGTTTTTTAAGCAATTAAAATATGCAAAGAGGGGTGACTAAAATAAAAAAAAATTGAAAATCTGTTTGACCCTAGAATTCTTCATACATGAAATATTAATGCTTGACAGAAAGAATTTGGGCTTACTAAATCCAAATGAGTCCCCCCCACACTCATAAAACTCCTCTTTTATGTGGTGATAATCATTCTGGGGGACAGAGCAGAGAGCATACTTCAAGTTTTAATACGATCGGAAGTTGTGTTTTCATTTAAAAAATAGAGAAGTGAAAAATTAATCTAATATCTACTGTGGCAAAACAATATTCTGAAGGAAATTTGACTGATTTTCATTAAATTGTTTACTTTCTGACTCCTAGGCCTTAGTGCTGCTCTTATACAGTAATAAAGACAAATTTCTTAAGCTTGCAAACATCTCAATTTAATAACAATCCTGTCCTAAACGGACAAGGATACATTTATGATCTGTATGAAACACAACACACAGTTTTCTGTAGAAACCCTTATGTATTTGATTTAAAAATCTCTACCCTAGCCTTTACTGGTGGGTGCAGTTATATAACAGAAAAGATCTTCTCTATGTCACTTTTTAAAATGTCAAGCTATTCTGAATGAAGAAGTAAATGTAGTCCAATAGCATTTTAAGAGGGAAAACATATATCTATCTATCTATCTATCTATCTATCTATCTATCTATCCATTTATCTATCTATTTATAAAACAGGATATATACGTATTTTTTAATAGTGCTTTAAAAACTGCAGCGCCAGCACTAGGAAGAAATACACTGGTCCTAGAAGAAATGTGAAGAAAGTGATATTATGTCAGAAATTAAATCATACAGTGACAATCTCTTTCCAGATGTTGAGGCTACAGGCAGAAGTACCATGACTGACTGAAATGCTTGTATGTGCTGCAAGTAAAAGAATCATCCCTAAAACTAAAACTTCCTTATTTCCCGTTAGCAGGTTTTTCTCCAACACCCACCCCACCTCCTTTGGCAGAGAGGCACTATCCAACAGGAAGTATCAATCACATATAGATCTTAAAAACTTTTAGAGGCCACATTCACTAACTCTAATAAAGTTTTTAATGTAAGCCAAAATATTTAATATAGTATTTCAAATTAATATTTAAAATAGTAGTATATTTTATGTTCATTTTTTTCTTTTCTCCATCTTCAAAATTCACTGTGCATTTTACATTGACCTCACACTTTACTTTGGAGCAGCCACATTTTAGGCTCACAATGGAGGTGTGTGTCAAGTGCTACCATATTGGACAGTTCATTTCTATAGTGTCTACCACTAGGAAGAGAAGATTATAGCACAGTATTTTGCGTGGTGAGAACAACCTTTGGAAAATCAAATAGGGTGACACATTTCAAGAACTATTGATTGTTATTGTTATCCTTATAGCAAATATTGGCATCACTGAATATTCATATTCACCGAATTAAGACAAGATCTATTTATAGTATGTCTGTTAGAATCCCAGGGTTATTATAAGAAAATACTACAAATTCAATAGTTTAAAGCCATATAAATACATTATTTCATGCTGCTGCAGGATAGAACTGAAATATAGACATTGGAAGGACCAAACTTTGCCTGAAAACTTTTGAGGTATCTCTCCCTGTCTCCTCCAATTTCTGGTGGTTTTCTGACAATCTTTGGCATTCCTTAGCTTCTAGGTTCATACATACACTCTCCACCTTCATGGGCACATATTTTTTCTGTGTGTCTCTATCTTTATATGATAAAGAACATCAAGTCCTATGGAGTAAGGCTTACTCTACCCCAGTATGAACACATTTTAGCTAACTAAAGCTGTACCAATCCTGTTTTCAAATAAATTTTGGAAGGACCTGAGGATAGGATTTCAACATATATTGTTTTGGGGAGTTTTGTTGATCTGTAACATTTTGCATTTATAGTGTCGAACATTTACAGTAATAAGTGGGGAATAACTGACAATGGTGATACATTTATAAAGAATAAATATGCAGGAAATTATTTCAGAGGTTTACTAAGTAGTTTATATAACTTAACATCACAAAGGTATTAAATGTAGGTTTTTAAAAATTACATACCAAGTTTTGACAATTAAACTAAACTCATTAACTTGATTGACTTGGGAGACACTTGGGAGTGGATAGAGACACTTCCCGATGCGTCTCAGTGGATCACGGAGGCACAGTTGTGAAGAGGGTACCTGGTACTTTTACCCTGTCCTCCCTGGCATTATTCCTCTGTTCTGCTTTCTGACTATTAGAAATTAAACAGCTTTGCTATGCTGTGCCGTTTGCTATCCTGAGGTGAGCAGCCTTCTGTTATCGGGCCCCTGTGCCATGATGCTCCCGCCTTGAAGCCAACCAAGCACCGACTGAACCTTCTGAAACTGGACAGAGTCAAATCTCTCCTTTACATTGTGAATGTTGGATATTTTGTCTTGGGGATGAAAGCAAAGAAAATCAATAGAGAGGAAACTGAGTTTTCAGGCTGGGGTGATGTATCTTAAAATCTTTATCATTAGATATAGATTACTGAGTACAATTTCTGAACACAATTGATCTGTTGAATTTCTACACTAGACAATTTTAATGCTACTTAGAGGCCCACAGAAGGAATGAGTATTCCACACATATACTAATGAAAATAAATCAATAAATAAAATGTAAGATGGTTTTTCCTAACATTGTGCCCATACATACGTGCAATTAATGACTATTAACTTCTATCTCAACTATGTTTTAGTCAGAGAAACATATTTAGTTATATAAGAAACTGCCCTATTTTTTTGAAATTAATTCTATCATTTTATGTTTCTTCCACCATTTCTGAGAATTTCAGTTGTTTGTTACACTCACAAACATTCGATACTATCACTGTTCGTATTGTAGTAACTCTCATATTCACTGAATTTCCAGTTATTTGAAGATTTTTATATCAAGCCTTTTCATCTTTATTTTAAACATTGGTTTATACTCTTGGGAGAAGGGTATGCTAAAGTCTTTTACTAATGTTTAATAGGACTTTATTATTATTGAACTATAGAAGTGCTTTATGCATTCTAAATAAAAGCAATTTCTTACGTATAAGCAATGATATTATTTTTCCTTCATCTCTGGTTTCCCGTTTCATTTTCCTAGTTGTATTTTTAAAAGAGCTTAGTTTATAACTCCAGCAAAGAATAATTTATCTATTTTTAAGTGACTAGTGTTTTTGTATCTTAAGAAATATTTGCATTGTTTTAAAGACATTCTTCTTGTTTTCTTGTAGAAGATTTATAGTTTGGCTTGAAGGTCTCTGGTCTACTTCAAATTAATTTTTAAAAGGGTATGCAGCAAAAATTGTGGTTCATTTTTTTCTTCTAAAGATATTCAGACATTTCAGCAACATTTATTAAAAAGAGAGATTTTTTTCTCCCTGAATTATTTTGGATGGAAGTCAGTCAGTTTTGGATGGAAGTCTGTATACCTGTTTCTATGCATTTGTTTTTATGTTTTTATGGTTCATATGTTTCAGATGTTCACATGCTTATGTCTGCCTAAGCTAATTCTTTACTCTCCAGTTTATTTTTATTTTAAAATATATCTGTAAAACACTATTATTCTTCTAAATTTGTTCTCCGTAGTCAATGTCTTTTGTATTATTTATGCCCATTGGCTTTCCACATAAATTTTATAACTGTATGATAATTTTTGACAAGTTTTGTTGTTATTTTGATCAAAACCATGGAATTTACATGCAACTTTAAGAGAGATGTGCATCTTAATAGTTGGATATATTTACTTTCCAAAATTTGTCATGCTCCAAAGTAGAGGCCCTGCCAGGCCTGGTGGCTCACATCCGTAATTCTAGCATTTGGGAGGCTAAGACAGGAGGGTGGCTGGGATTCCAGGGCAGTCTGAGCTACATAGTGAGTTTAAGGCCAGTCTGAACTGCATAGTGGTGCTCTGCCTCAAAAAATCAAAAACAGAAACAAACAAACAAAAAATAAAATATAGAACTTGAAGAGTTGTATTTACTGTATCACCCAATATTTTATATTTATTCTTGCAAGAAGAATTTTTTAAGCTGCATTTTCCAATTATTTGTTATTAATATGTAAACATACATGTATATTTCAAATTTATGCCCTAACAATTTGTTAAATTATATCTTATAGTAAGTTTTTTATTTCTAGAGACCTGAGAATTATCTATATAATCAATTCTGCTACAAGAGGCATAGAAATTATTTTTTCTTCCTTTCCCAATATTTATGCTTTTTAAATTTTTTTTTCTTGCCCAAGTCACTGTTTAAAACTCTCTAGGGAAATACTGAATTAGTAAGAATGAATACCACTTTTTCTTCTTGATATAACACTGAGTAGCTAGATGCTAACTATGGATTTATTTCATGTATGACAGTTTTCACATTGAACAGGTTTACTCCTATGTCTAACATATTACATATTTTTATTATAAATAGGCATTTAGAGTTTTTCCAATTGTTCTTCCTGCATCAAGGGAATTATTTCATTGTTTATTTTTCTTTATTCTATTAATGTTGTTGAATGCATTAATTATTGAATGCTGAGGTTGTATTTCTTGCATACATTACACTTGATCATTATAGATTCTTAATTGTATGTATTGCTTGATTTGGCTTTTTAAAGAAATTTTCCATTTCTGTGTATGAACATGATATATGAATGTTGGGGCTTGTATCTAGATGTCCCCTCAAAGCTTCACATAGTCATTGGTGGACTTTCCAGTGGGGGCTGGCCATAGGATGTGTGATACTAGAGTTAGGGGTGCCCCCTCCTGAGTGTGAGTAGCCTTGGGGTGAGTAGCCTTGATACAATGTAGAAAGGAAGGCTTGCTCCTTCCACGCTTCCTGTTCTTCAAGGTCACGCCAGCCTGTCTTGGAGCCAACCAGCTATGGCCTGAAACCTCTAAAACTTGTGAGCTGAAATTAACTCTTCTCCCTTTAACTTGGGGTTTTGGGTATTTTGTCTCAGCAGTGAGAAAAGTAACTAAACAAATGAATGATGCTGGTCAATACAATGTTTCTCCAGAAATGCTCTTCTGTTATTGGTACTATTGTGTATGCTGTTTCCATAAAATTAATTGGCAGTTGTTCCTTCTAATAATTTTGAGAAATCTTGGAAGTTATTACTTGCTTCTCTTTTGGATGCAATCCACTAAGGGATTAGCCAGCCCTGGTGCTTTCTTCCGGGCTGTGTGACTTTCCTAGGCCACTGTAACTGTGCACTTCAAACCGAATGGATTCAAAGGACAGAAATAGAGGGCGGAAGTCTGACTGAAGGCATCAGCAAAGCCTGGTCCTTTCAAAGTGCCAGATGATTATCCCTCCTTATCTTGTCCCCTTCGTGGGACTCCCAATGCTCCCTGACTTGAGTTGAATTAACCTGATCTCTGTCTTCACCTTCATGTGGCTGGGTTCGGCATCTCTTTATCTCTATGCTCAAATTTCCCTCTTCTTATAATCCATAGATACATTAGACTAAGAGTCTACTCTACTACTTCATTTTAGTTCAGACAATTACATTGGTAACACCCCTAGTTCCAAATAAAAGTCACATTCTCATGTACTTTATCTTCCACAAATCTTTTTTGGGAAAAATATTTCAACTCGTAACAGTTGATATTTTAAATAATTTTATCAATGTAAATTTTCTTTTCTCTTCAGGTATAACTAACATACCATTTGATACTATTCACTTAAAATACTTAGTAAAGTTTACAGTTCTACACACTTGTATATGTATCAGACAAGGCAAGACGAATGACAGTTCTGTCTTCTGGAATGGTAACATGCCACCATTCAGTCTAATTTATAATCTGTACTTTAGCATTTCCTGTTCTTGGGGTAAATATAAATAAAAGACATCGTTATTTGTTTTGTCTAGTTTGTTTATTTGATTGAGATATTGGGGACTAAACCCAAAGCCTTTGCAATGAGCTACATTACCAGCTCTTTTTTAATTGAAGACATGGGATTAGGTAGTTACTACCTAACCCAGGATAGGGGCCAACTCAGAACCCTCCTGCACCAGCCCGTTAGAGTACTGGGATTTGAGACCCGAGTCACCACACCAGTGTCCTCATTGGTACCTTGGTGATTCTGGCTGCTTTCACTTATTATAGCAGCAGCTGATGTTTTGATCCTGTTTTCTTTGGGGTCCTGTGTTTTTGTTGTTGTTTTTGCTCAGTAGAATGCCACTAAAAAAAGGCAGCACTGCCACAACCGCCAGCATCCTGCCACTAAGCTCTTGATAGTGTTTTGGTTTGCTTCCAGGTTTAGATAAAACATCTTTTTGACATAAAGTCTATAAACATCAATTAGTACTAATTGGCTAATATTTTCATTCAAATCTTCTATCTGTTTACTGAGTAAATAAAAATCAATAAACTTGGTAAATAGCATTGAGTGATAAAAAGTAAAATTACTAAGTATCACTGTGGATTTGTTTCTTTTCTTTTATCTTTGCTTGATACACATTGAAGCACTATTATTAGTGCAAGCACACTTAGAATGTCAGGTCTCATTAAAGAATTAATTATTTAATCATTACAAAATGATCTTCCCCAGTCACATGTCCTTTCTTGAAGGCTATCTGATCTAACATAAATACAGGCAAAGTATCTATCATAACATTATTCACGTTGCGTTACATGTTTTTTACATAATCTCATTGTGTGGGTTTCTGAAATTGAAACCCTCTCTTACTGTCAAGTATCTTCATGTTGATTATCTATTTGTCCTCCTTTTTTTTCTTTTTCTATTTTTTTTTGATTAAATACTTTTTATATTTCATTAGTTTGGTAAAAGATAAATAAAAATGAAACAATTAATTCATTTTCATGGGCTTTCCATAAATTAGTCTCAAAGTTCATAACTTATTATAGTCTTCCTTGCAACAGTATAACACTTGATGTTTGATATAAGAAACTACTAGGCATTCTGGTTCATTTATATCTTCCAATATTGATGTTATTGATGCCATTTATTTTACTTCCATACAGATTGTATATTCAGTATACTGCGTTATAATCTTAATATAAGCCATTGGAATTTTCTTTTTAAATTTAGAAAAAAATTATTTCCAATGGTTCTCCTTTTAAAAATATTTTAATATGATACTTATATCATTTTCTCTATATGAAGCATATTCTTTAGCATTTTATAATATATGCACATTATTTAAGCTTTCATTAATATAATCATTTATTGCTTTTGTTTTTTGAAAGTATGTTTTCAAGGTATAAAATCTTATGTTAAAATTTTCCCTTTTATCCTTAATTTTAAATATGTCAAATAAATTTCTTAAGGTCTCCATTATTTCTAATGAACGGCCAGCAGTGATTCTATCTTTTACTCTTTTTAATATAATTTGTCCTTTTCTTTTGAATTCTTTAAATATTCATTTTGTTTCATTTTTAGCAATGTATACTATGGTGTCTTAATAACTTACAAGTAATTGACACTATTTGGTTTGATAGTATTTTATCTCTATGTATTTGTATGATTGTTGTGAAGCTGTCAAGTTTATATCATTTTTTCTCATATTTCAACCTACTGTACATACAATATTATGCTTTATACACTGTATATTCAGTTCCATAATTTTCAAATGGTTCTTACATTTCACAAATACACCCTTACAACCTCTTTATTTTAGTAAATTTTATCTAATCTCTACTATAGATTTTATAGAATAGTTACAAAAATTAAAATATACACATATATATCAATTCCAGCATTTGCAATGTTTGTGAGTCTATATCCATTAGTTAATTTTTTTTTACTGTAATACAAGAAACCCCATTGGTGGTTCTCTTTCCTTACCTGGCATTTAAAAAATACCATACAGGACATTTGGGTGATATGATAGAGAGGTTCTTGATTGTGGTCTGTTTCTTTGACGAATTCTACTCTAGTAAGCAGTTAAACTGCTGGCTTATGGGCTTCAACTTGTAGGTCCTTGATTTTAATCTTTTTCAAATATGAGCCTTTTGGCTCTGATCACAGTCCTCGGGAATAACCCGTTTGTGGAATATAACACATTTCCAGCGTGTGGCCCTTCTAAGTTCTCAGCAGAGTCCAGAGTGCTTGCCAAGTTCATCTAACTTGGCAGGATTCAAACTTCAAACCTTGTCTACCGGAGTGAGACCTTGCTGAAGAATCTGGCTAGTCTTCCTGGACATTTTGGACTGCTGCCCAAACATTCATAAATTAGGTGTCAGCCATGAACCTGAGGTGTAATTAAATGTGGGCACTCTCTCCACTGTAACTCCCTCCATTACTGCATTTCCTCCTCCATTTCTAACTGCTTTTGCAGTTGCAAAGGTCTCTCACCCCCAAGTCCAACTGAACAGTGAGTGTCTGCTTCAGTTCTGGCTGCCTGTGCCGTGTTCAGTGTGAGGTACCCCAGAAGGAAAGCCATGCACATTCTGTACCTCATCTCCACACTTGGGTTAAACAGAACATTTACCACTGACTTTGGCAGGTTCAGAGTGCTTTTTTATACTTTTCTCAAAGTTTGCAATTATTTGCAGGATGACTAGTCTAATAAATCTCTTCTACTACTATCAGAGAGAGAACTTGTGGGCCAGTGATTTATAAATCAGCTCCTTCAAGTTGTAAGGATGTAGAAGAGCTGTGGGATTACTAAACAGAGAGTGTTCCTAACCCATCTACAGCTGGGAAGCTCTGAATGAGTCTATTTTACACATTTACAATTTCTGTTAATATTTTACTTGAAGAAAATACTCCACTATTTGGAAGTCACACTTTTGGTCATAGGCTTAACTACAATTTGAGAAACCAAATGATTTTTGAGACTCTGATTCTGCTTATGAAGTATGCCAGAACACATGGGAACATTGCTCAGCCCCTCTACACTTGAGTCAACCAACACCACTGCTTATCTGTTCTTAGTTTTAAATGCTTTGCTCTCGTTGGAACATGCAGTTTTCAAGGTCAATGCCAGCAGTGATGATGGGCCACAGGAAGTGGTGGTGAGTGACTCCACCAGCCAGTTTAAATTTTCAAGATATATATAACAAATGTTCTTATAAGAACCTTTAAATATTTTTATTTAATTTTCTGGAATGATGACATGCTAAATCATGCTAACCGAAGCCAATCACTTTTACTAAAAAAAAATTCAAACCTAGCTCCTGGTTAACCGTAACAAAAATGTTCATTTGATCACAATAAAAACTAAAACCTTACAAGGCACTTGTCATAACTGTTATAAAAATTTGGAAAATAGTACATGAAATGCAGAACATAACAGCATTATTTGATATAGTTAATTTATTTTGGTCTTAGTCTTTCTGGATACTGAACCCAAGTGTGTAAATTTTGTTGTAATAAAGAGAGGGGGGAAAAAGTGCCCTAAAGGATATAACAGCAAGGGTGTTTAGGTGTGTTACATAGAAGACCATATTAATATTTTTGATTGGATTACTGAACACAACTATTTGCAGTCTCACCGTTTGAATGTTCACTTTGTATGCTTTGATCCTGTGACCTGAAACACCGTTTCTAAGATGATAGCATGTAATCTATTAACTGGTGATAGCTTACTGTTTTTTTTTTTTTTTGTAGTTCTGTATTACTTGTACCCTTACACTGTTTTGTTTTGTTCTGATTTTTTTCTCTTTTTCCTTTTAAATAAAAAAAATACCATAAGCTAGGTGGCTTATGAACAACAGAAATGCATTTCTCACAGATTTGGAGGCTGAGAAATCCAAAATTAAGATGCCAGGAGAGTAGGTGTCCAGTGAGGGTCTATTTTCTGGTACCTATTGCTTTCTTGCCATGCCCTCAAACAATGAAAGGGACGAATAGTCCATCAGGAATATTTAAAAGGACACAAATCCCACTCATCTGGGCTCTATCCTCAAGAGTCCAATGACTGTCCAAGGTCCCTATTTCAAAACATCAACACATGGTGCTTGAGTTTTAATATGCATTATTGAGGGAACACAAATATTTAGATGATAACACATTGTCACAACTCCTCATTATTTCACATAAAGAGTAAAATATTATCGGAACTCCTTTGTTTTCTAGTATTCCTAAAATAATATAGGTGTTAGTCTAGGAAAATGCACATATGGTCTAAATTTGAGTAAAATATAGTATTTATTTATTACCATGACTATGAAATAAATTTCCTTACAATACATATATTGGATGCATATTTTATGAATTTATCTCATACCATAAGAAAGTTAATATAATGAAACAATATCATGCATTTGAGATGGGGATTGAAGGAAGAGGAAAATCTAAGTAGAGAGGCAGTTTCTTTTATATACTATATATACTGCCTAGTAAGCTACTGATTTTATGGGTAATTCTACAGCCTCTATTTGTCACATTATAATAAAATTGTTACAGTCATTCAGCAAAAATTCTTAAGACAATCGATTCACAAACACTTAGAAAAGACTGAACAAGAGACATTCTTAGGCTCGTGGGGTCAGTAACATCCTAGAGTGATGTACTGCAGTGGAACTTGATGGATTTGGACACATGCTGTACATCATGTTATCGCAGCACTAATCTGTACAGCTACACATCTTAAATTGTTCCATTGTGCAATATTTAGACATAAAGAAAATTAGAGAAACAACATAATTCCCCTCCCCAAAATTCAAGTAACTTGTAAGTGTCCTCAACATTTTGATTCAAATTTTTAAAATAACATATTGCAAAAAAGAAAAAACTCTCATATTTATTCCCATTCCCTTTTCCCTTGAAAATAGTATATTTTTTAACCTGAACATAGTATACTATAGTTGATTATATTAAAGTCCTATTTTTTTTTTGTAATTTAGACTATATATATCCATTTACAGCTCTCTGGCATTTTAAAAACTTTTGTATTTGATACACAAGTCACTTCATTTGTACTGCTAAAAAGCTTTTAGTCATGAGCATGGCCCATTTACATACTTATTTTCCATTTGTGAATATTTAGTTGCTTTAAAGGTCATGTTAAGCAGCTGCTATGAAATTCTTGTGCATATTTTCTTTTTGTTAATGCCAAAAATAAAACTGTCCCTAAGATATATAAAGGTGGAATTTCAGTGGCTTGAGAGATGCACAACTTTACCTGAATAGATATTGAAAACAACTCTCCCATTTTGTCGTAAAAACTTCCACTGCATGGACAGAAGACTGGGTCTCTGAATCTTAGTAATAATATTTAGTATTATTAGGCATTTAAATTTCATGGGTATCACGTTGTTTATAACTGAACTCCCTAGTTACTGATGAGAAGATTGGATATGTTTGTTAGCTGTTTAGTTTTTTTCCTCTGTGAATTGCCCATAACTTATATCATTATTTATTTATTTATTTTTGAGGTTTTGAGACAGGGTCTCACTATGCAGTTTAGGATGGCCTTGAGTTCATTTTGCTGGTCTCAAACTCACACTGATCCTCCTGCCTCAGCCTCCCAAGTGCTAGGATTACAGGCGTGAGCCACCACATCTGGCTATGTCATCATTTTTAAATAAATTATATGCATATTTCTTCTTGATCTGTAGATTATTTGTGGTTCAGATATTAAACCATTGTTGATCATATGAAATAAAAATACTGTCTTTCAATCAGTAACTTTTCCTTTAACCTTCCCTATGATTTTTTTCAGAAGAAAACTTCAATCTTAAAATCGTCAAATTTATCTGTTTGTTCCTTTATGAGTGTACCTTAGTTTGGAAATTTTTAAAAATACTGCAAATATAGCAACCTACTTTTTTCCCTCATATATACTTTAAAGCTTTAAGTTTTTCTCTGTTGGGTTGTTCATCAATTTGTGTTTTATTCTTATGAAGAGAAATTACTCTTCCTATGCTCCCCTCTTGGTGCAACGATTCTGGAACTTCTGGTCTTGGTTACTGATGTGCGGGGCTCGGCAGCCTGCTCTACAATTCTTGAATCAGGTCACCCATTACTTTAGTTTCTCAAAAGGAAGTCACAAAGCAAAGGACTCCAAGAAGGAGGTATCTAATGGCTTTGCTCATAAAAACAGCCCAACTTCTCTTCCATTTTTTGCCACTAAGTAATTTCTCCCGATGATGTTTGGGTGTCTGAGGGCTTAAATGAGAAGAAGAGGGTTACAGTTAGGAGCTTAAGGAAGCATATTTTAAATTTGTTTGGCCTGGATTCCCCAATCACCAGGAGTAAAACAGTTTCAAGGTTTAAAAGTACAAATAATTCATAGTACCTTCTTGGTGTGTTCCTGGGCTTTTTCTGGTTGCAGTGCAGCATGGGTCTAGGCAGCCTTCTGGGAGCCCAGGGTGAAGTCATAACCATGGTGCTGGCTGTGGTTTGGCAGCAATGTTGCAGTTGTCCATTTTATATGTTTTTCAAATCTCTCACAATATGAGGGCTGAGCAATTGATAACATGTGTGTAGAAAATTGTACTCAAAACAATTTTCTGTGGAACATGAGTAGCTTGTCAAAACTCCATCTATTCCTCATTGATTTCAACTGATACTGTATGCATACACTTCCGAGATGCCATTGGGTAAGGTAGGCATGCCTATGGAAAATAGGAAATTAGTTTATTTGCATAGCAACAGCAATTCTATCAAAGAAACAAATGCATCTGAATTTTCTAATGTGAAAGCAAAGGAGGCAATGACATAAAGTTTTAGAGAGGAGAGGTTTTAGGTGATATTTCTCCTGCATCAGGGTTTACAGACCCACATCAAATCCTGAAGTCATCATTCTGTCTTTGCTGCCATCTCCTTCTCTGTCCTCTGCAGATGGGAGTCTCCAGGAAACTCGGCGTTTTCGTTTTAGAGAAGTTCATTTCTCTGGCTTTGGCCTTAGCTCTCCACTCCTGTCTGCATTTAGTCAGAGATAAAGAAGAAAGCATTGTCATTAACCCTGGCGAGGAACTTACTGATTATGTCCCAAGATTATTTTTAAACAGTAACTGATAATGACTAGTTGGTAAACTTCAAATGAGAAGGACAGAGTTTGTATCAAATAAAATAGTGTCATGTACTTCAGCTTTTAGTGCTCTGAGTAGTTAAGAGGTATAAATATACATTTTCTTTCTACTATGTAGAAGCAAATTCAGTACATATGTGTTGGGGAGCTGGAGGTGGAGATCTGTCTTGCACCCATCAATTACCATTCTGGGATGGAATCCACAAAACCCCTGTCTCTTACCCTGACACATGTTGCTAACATATGTCTTTCTAGTCTTCAAAGACGGATTCTATCTTACTCCCTCAAATAAATTTTTGCCTATATTGCATAGCAGGAGGACAAGGAGTAAGCATTTGATATAATATGTGTAATACAACTAAAGATGCCCCAGTATGCATCCATGACTATTTTACAAAATAAATATTATTTAACACTTGAGATTATTTTCAAATAAGAAACCGTAGCAAATGTGAAGAATGTAAAACAATAAATAAGTGAAATATACATCCAATGTGACAGACAGAGCTACATGGAGAGCTAAAATTGTTAGCTCAAAATTTTTTGATTAGATGGCAAAGTTACTTTGTCCTGGATGCTTTCTCAAACTCCTTTTTGTCAGGCTTATAGATCCCCCTTGGAGCCTCAGGTTTGTAAATCCAGAGTCTTTTCAGTTTAACAGAATTTATTGTGCACATACATTTCACCTTACCCTGTGCTGAGCGATCTGTAGGGCAGAAAAGGGTGCATACTCCCTTGAGAAGCTGACCACAGTGTAACCTGAAAGGCAGGAAAGGCAAGTTTAAGGCAATGAAATGGGGCAGACAGGGGCTTTAGATAATTGAGCATGGTGGGAATTTTGGTAAATCCCAGAGCAGAGACAATCTTCTGAAGAGGTAAGTGGTGAGCTGCTTAGCTCCAGTTCACTATCCTGTGTGGGACTATAGATTCCCTGCTGTCAGATTTCAGGATTTTTTTCCAGAGCACTATTATGTTTCTTATAATTAATTTTTTAACTATTGATGACAATTTTTTAAAAACCGAGGGCCAAAGTAAACATGATTATGAGCTATGAAAGGCTCAAAGGCTGAGAATTTTAAAGCACGGTCCTGGAATACTCAGTTCACTTCTTTGACAATAATTCATCAATTCATTTCAAATGCTGTCATTCAACTGAAAATGAGCCATGACTTCTAGGTTACTATAGCCACTTTTTAAAAAATCATCTTTTCTTGTCTACCTTTTTACTCAGCAACATTTGCCAAAAATATCCGTTTCTTCTTTTAATTTTACAATGTATTACCTTCCTGCACAATACACTGGTGGCTCCTTTTCAGTCACCTTTTTGAGTTTTACCACTCAGAATTATGTCCAGATGTGGATGTTACTTTTGGTTCTTTAACCATGATCGCTCCTCTCTCCCCCTACACATACATCCACGTGGCTCTCTGACAGACAGTCTGTTCCAAGTTCTATTCTTGACTTTCTGGTAATGCAGATCCTTCTGTAGTCATCTTCTTAGCAGTAAATGGCATCATGTAACCTACTCACTTGTTCATAAGATAAACTTGAGATTCTGAGATTCTTGAGATTCTTGAGATTGGGATCTTTCTCTCAGTTATGCCCATTCTTCCCCACTTTCACAGCAGACACAATAGCCCTCTGTGCAATCATATTTTGCCTTGATTAATGAAATACCTCCAAACATCCTGCCTTTTGTCATTCACAAAATTTAAAAAATAAAAGTCTTGTCTTTTCATACTTTCATACTGTAATGCATTTCATGTTTCTCCAGGAACTTAGGGTAAAAGTGTTTTTCATGTGTAAGCTATTGCTGTGCAGTCTAGCCCGTCCTGCCTCTGCCCTAAGCAGTGCCACTCTGCTTTACACGATGTGCTCCAGTATGTCCACTTCCTACAACCAACCGAGTCTATCTCCAAGCTCAGTTAAATATTGTGGAATTTCTCTGGCTTCCTCCTAAGGTTAAATAGCCATGCATATTAGTCACTTTTTTCATTGATGAGACAAAATAAAGAAGAAAAAATTTATGATGGCTCAAAGGTTTAGAGAGCTCAGTCCATGGTGGGCTGGCTCCAAAGGAGAAATGTCATGATATAAGGCCTAGCAAAGGAAAGTTGCTCAGGTCATGGCAGCTGAAAAGCAGAGAGTGAGGACAAAGTGAGAGATATACTCTCTGTTGTGGCTTGTGTCTAGATGTCCCCTTGGAATCCTCATGCAGTCATAGGTGAGGTTTTTTCAGAGGTGGCTGGGTCTAGTGTACATATGGTACTGGAATTGCTCCATGGTGCAATGCTAGTATCAAGGGCACTAAGATTAAAGGTGTGAGTGATATCTACCTTATGTCGCCTGGATAAGATATATAAAGGGTAGAAAGAGTTGTGGTCATCCTTTTCTTGTTTGGCTGCCTTCTGCCCACTATGAACTGGTTCTCTCTGTGATGTCTGTCCACCATTCCCATCCCACCCTGGATCCAACTGACTATGGACTAAAATCTCTACAAACTGTGAGCTAAATAAACTTCTCCTCATTTAACTCTGAGGGTCAAGTATTTTGTTTTAACAATAAGAAAAGTAATTAAGACGCCCTCCAAAGGCACAACTCCAGCGACCCAGCTCCTCCACCTGGGCCCTCCTTCTAATACCACATTCAATTATGAACCTGGCTAGGATTTAACCCACTGGTGAGTATAGCACTCTCATGATACAAACATTTTCTGAAAGTCACATCTCTGAATACTTAAGACTCAGGAGAACACTTCCGTTCCAAACCATACTATTCCCCAAAAGACTCTGGCCCATCTCACTAGGGAAAATTCATTTAGTCCACCTAAGAAAAACCAGTGTCTTAACAGGTACAAGCATTAGTCAAAAGTCCAAGCTTAAAGTCCACTCTGATGAAAATTACCTGTCTCATTGAAGCCTGTAAAAATCCAAAAGATAGTTAAATACTTCTAGCATACAATGATGTGAGGTAAATAGTTTTCATGAATTCTATCTAGACATTCCTCCTCCTGGATCTAAAAGTATGTGATGGCAAAATTAAGGAAATATGGGTTAAGGGTACGTGATAACTAAATTAACTCACTGATTGGCTTAGCATAGTTCTGGTGTGGGTAACAAGAAGGCCTTCCTTGGGTGCGGGTGGCACTTGACAGAAAGGCAGGTAGCTTGGAAGGGTTAAGAGGAAGAGGAAGGCTGCTGGTGCCTTTGCTCGTTGCTTGCTGCCCTCTGCCTGCCCTGCCACACCATGGACTGTTTCTCCTCTGTGATGCCCCTCTGACACTCCACCCTTCTTTGGAGCCAGCCATGGACTGAAACCTCTACAAACCATGAAATAAAATAAATCTTTCCATTTCTAATTTTTGGTGTTATATATTTTATTGTAGTAATAAGAAAAGTAACTCAGAGCCAGGGATATAGCTCAATGGCAAAGCACAAAGTCCTGCATTCAATTCTTGGTACAAAAAAGAAAAGAAACTCAGACAGATTTTAGTACTGAAAGTGGGGTTGTTGCTGTCATGTGAACTGGCCATGTGGGAAGACTTTGGAAAGTTTTAGAGATGCTAACTGAAGAAGCTGCCCAGAAAGACTTTGTGCTTCATGGGAGATGTTGGTCACAGCTCAGAAGACCAAGGCTGACAGAAATAAAGAATTGTTTCAGGAAGTTTCTACTCAGGAAAAGGACTGCATAGGCTGTTGGACTCCAGATTTTGTGTGCTATTCTTTGGTAGAAAACTTGCCTACATTTTGCCCTTGTCCAGCATCTTTGCCTGAGACTGAGACAAAGTGTGGCAGACTATTTAATCTTGTAGAAGAAATTTCAAGGCAGTGCAAAATTGAGGTGAAGTCTTGGCTATTACTTGGTGCTGTTAGCAAAGAGCCCAGCAGAAAGATTTACATCATTTCAAATTTGTCCAGAAAGAAAGTTCCAGTAACAAAGAATAAGCAGGAGAGTAATTGATTGCTGAGAAGGAAGAGGACAATAGAAAAAATGGCCTAAGGACATAACAAAGTGCAACAAGACTCAATCTTTTTCAGCTTCAAAATTACTAAGGTGAAAGACTTTGCTTTGAGAAGAGTCCCAAAGCACCATATTCAAGAACAGTGGTGATCTCAGGTACTTGTTCCTTGAAATTGGGTTCACAGCACCAGGCACCTTACCTCTATCACCAAGCTGGCAACAGACTTTGCCTTCAACCATGTGTTGTTGGTTTTAGGTGCATGCAGAATATGGAATAAGGAAAGCTTCCACCCAGAATTCAGAAAAAATATCTAGAAGGCCAGGAAGTGTACAGATGAAAGGGTCATGTGTGAAGTTGTGAGTATGAAGCTGAAGATGCAGTGGAAACCCTGGAAGGTTGGAAAAACCGGGAGCATTGTCTGAGGAAAGCTGCAAGCACTGAGCAATGTCAGCCAAGGAGAGAAGCCATGGAGCTCCGCCATTGGAAGGGTCATAGAGGTGGAGTACCAAAGCCCTTTGGAGTTCACATCTTGCCACGGATAACTCTGGATGCTAGACATGCAACCATGGGACATAACGTTTGCCCTGCTTTGGACTTGCTTTGGTCCCATTTTTTTCTATCCCTCTTATTGGTAACTTTTGTAATGTGAGTGCTTATCTTATACCATGGTATGTAAGAATTATTTTATTTTCTTTTCATTTGTATAAGAGTACATAACTAAAACTTTTTCTTAAATTTTGGAGGAGACTGTAGACTTGGACTTCTCAGCAATGCTGAAACTGTTAGAGCTGTAGCAACTCTTAGAGATAATCTAAATGCTTTCTGCATAAAGGAATATGTATGAGCCACTGGGGCCTATGAATAGTATATTATGGCTTATATGCAAATTCCCTCCACGCCTCATGGTGTCTTAGATGGGGCTTTTGGAAGATGATTGGATATAAAGACTGTGATACTGGAGTGAAGAATGTAAATACTAAATTAGTCCACCATTGGGTTAGCACAGTTCTGGGTGTAGATATTGGGAAGGTCCACAATGGGTATGAATGGCACCACCCAAAAGGTAGGTAGCCTGGAAAGGACAAAAGGGAGAGTCAAGACTTGCTTCCTGCTGCTGCTTCTTTCTGCCTGCCTTGGCATGAAGTTTTTCTTCTCTGCAATGCCACTCTCCTTGGAGCCAGCCAACCATGTGCTGAAATCTCTACAAACTGTGAGCCAAAACAAATCTTTCCTCCTTTAACTGTGGATGTCAGGTATTTTGTTTCAGCAACAAGAAGAGTAACTAAGACATGTTCCCAAAGGAATGAGTAGGGTAAAAAAAGGAAATAATAAGACTGAAAGACAAAAAGGTGAATGTAAAATCCCCCAGCTCCATACTCAACATTTAGGGCACAAGGTGGCATGAAGTAAACGCTAAAAAGCTTGGACAGCTGTACCCCCATGTGTTTCTCTCTTGGTCTGGCTCTACTCGCTGCCTGCAGCTTTCTCCAAGGGACATCCCATGTTTGTGTTATGATCGGTTTCCTGTGACCTCTATTTCAGCATTGGTAATACTCCAGTACTTCTATGCATCGCCCTCTCAGGGAACTAAGGCAAGAACTTGGGCCCTGTCACACTATATTTCCTGACAGCCCAAGTCCTTCGCTGAAATTTGGACAGAAACATTTCTGATGTCTTAACTCTTACATTCTCCATGCTGTTACAAGGACAATGTCATGGTCTGCAGGCAGCTCAAGCAGTAGCATGGCCCTCTTGTGTAAAGGACTAAAGTGGCCCCTGATTGTCAGATAAATATTTCCTTAGGTAGTACTAAGTAAGTGGGGTATCCTGGAGCTCACGTCTGAAAATACTTTCCAATGAGTTTACATGTTTAGATCCTTCAGTCTGCCACAGGTGGGAACCATCTGAACAATTCCTGTGATGATCTCAAAGCATCTTTCCTGCTGTTCTGGTCCAAAGTATTTGATTTCTCTTTAATTGTGCTAAAATTTCAACAACAACACTCTTTTTGGCTTCTACTTTACATGTACTTCATTTTTGGCCAAATTAAAAATTTTACGCATTTCTCAGCTCTGCATTTTGCTTCTGATTTTCACTTAGATCTGGCTAAAAGGAGCTAGCAGTGTTCATCCCATTAGCTGAACTTTGGACTGCCTTGAATTTTTCTCTGCCATATTAATTAGTCAATCACAGTTAAATTCAGTCTCATGCATAGTTTTAGGACATGGAAAAAGGTACACAAAGTGTTTGCCAGAATGTAATATGAGTCCCCTGTCCAATTTCCAATAGAGTTTCTGTTTCCATGAAATATCTCATGAACTTAGCATTTATTGCCTGCATTTCAGTCAGAAGTCTATTCTTGAGAGTTCTGAGCAGAATGGGCCATCTACCTCTGCATTCTGGTGCTTCTCTAGCCCACATCTCCAAACCTTTCCAAACTACTCCCACAACTAGTTCTGAAGTATTTTAAACCATAGCATTAGGTATAATCACAGCAATAATCCCATTTCTCAGGATTGATTTTCTGTATTGCTCACATTTTTATTGCTGGGAAAAATGTACAGAACATACACAATTTTGAGGAAAAGGTTTAATTTAGATCATAATCTCAGAGGGTTTGTTCCATAGCATGTTAGCCTGAGGGGAAAATAGCATGGTGGAAGGTCCTTACAGAAGAAAGATGCTCAATTCATGGCTGGTAGGAAATAAAGAGAGATACAAGAACCAGAGTCAGTGGTACAACTTCCAAAAGCACACCATCTCCTCTAACAGCCCTCAATCCCTGATATCACATTCAGCTACAAACTCACCAATGGTTGAATCCCTGATGGGTACAGTCCTCCTTTGATCCAATCATCTTCCAAAAGTCTCTCCTCAACAATTGAGATGCTTGAAGTTGATTTTAAATCTAACCATAATGCAATGTCAAGGTCATAAAGAAAGTCTAGGGTGTTGGTGAACCTTTGACTATGTTTGCTTTTATCTTAGAATAGACCTAAGAAGTTGAGTAAGTTGAAAAAGATGAATTTATCCATATAAGTGACTGAGCAGATAACAATTCTTACTTCATTTTATTCTGGTGACTATTCTATTTCTTTATTTGAACAGAGATACATTTTCTAAGACAAAATCTACATACATTTTGTCATTGCATAGTTCATTTAGAAGATCACATTAACTCAGATTGGATATAGAAAAAATCTGCATTCTTTTTCTGAAAATAATTGCTGAATTTCTACTACATAAGACACACTGTAATAAATCACTGGAAGATACTGGTGAGGAAGAACTAGAAACTCTTCATGGAATTTATTAACCACTGGAGAGAATTTTAAATAAGTAATCACACAAACAAACATGCTATTATAAGTGAAGTGTTCTGACCAAAGTTCACAGTGCATTGAATCACAGAAGAAGCAGTCAAATTTAATTAGGTAGTAAGGTCTTTGGGGAAAATATGTTTGAATCAAGCTATGATGATGAATGAGGATGAACTAGTTAGGGAGGAGTTTATAGAAGATACTGGAGAAAAGACAGATTTCCAGTGTTTAGAAGCAACATGTACAAAGAACCTGAACCCAAAGAGGTTAAAATGTTCAAGAAATTGAATAAAGACCTGTATTCTATGGCCATTTGAAGTAGAAAGGGATTTTGTGAAAAAGTATTGGAGGAATAATAAGAGTCCAAGTCAGTCAGAGCCTAGAGAGTTATCTAAGAAACTCAAAGAGAAGCCATTTAAAAGGGCTGATGAAGGAAATAATGTAAAATTGTGATTTGAAAAGATCATTTCAACTGCATTATGGAGAATCATTTTTAGGGATTTTGGTAAATCCAGCATTAAGTGAAGATTGATTGTATCAAGGTAAGTACAGGAGATAGAATCCAATAAATTCAAAGAGGTATTCCAAAAGTAAAATCAACACCATTTGCTGATAAACTTGGAATAGAAAACAAAACAAAGACAAAACTGTCAGAGATGACCTTCAGGTTTCTCTTTTGCAAGTTGGATTGATATATGTACCATTACCTCCAGCATAAATCTGGAAAGTTCCTTGGGCATGGAAGGGATGACTACAAATTCAATGAACATATTGCATTTGAATTTACTTGGAGAAAACTCTCTATAAGATGTTATTCTGGGCTTCAGTGAAGAAGTAATTAAGCTTTCTGAATATCTTGCTAATCACTTTTCTTTTATCACTTATCAAAATTACAAATAGAGAGGGCTGGGGATTTAGCTCAGTGGCATAAGCCCCTGCCTTGCAAGCAGGCGGTCGTGAGTTCAATCCCCGGTACCGATAAAAATGAAAAAGACAAAAAAAAAAAAAAATTACAAATAGAGATAGGAAGGCATACATAGAAACACCTACAGAATATGCTTAGTGAGTAGTCTATGTTAAATTTTGTGTGTAGTTAAATGCATTTTGGAAAAGTCTGAATACTGAGTGGCATTTTTTTTTTTAAATTCAATACTTTGCTTGCATTTTTTAAATCCTAGTAACAACATGTGGGCTGATTCCAAAGTGAATCTTCTAGCCAGTACCAATCTAATATAGCTGTCAAGTCAGAAACAAATGCAACCTGTTGTCAATATGTTACGTGTTTTACCTAGAAATAATTTAGGAAGAATAAATTTGCTGCCAACCTACATTTAATGCATTCCTAATGTGCATTGAAGCTACACACTTTCCATCCTTCTGAAATTCCTATGTAGTACACTCACACAGGGCTTTCAGAATGTAGACAAGCATTAAAATTTAACATGTAGACAAAAACAAGAAAGTGCATGAGAATTGATCATTTTGAGAACTATCCAGTCTATTCGTTTAATAATACGTAAGAGGCTAAATTAAACCCCGAGCCAGCATACTTAAACCCCTATATCTGTGCCAAGGGCCTAATCACTGATATAAAATTTGGTAAAGCAATCTGATTTTTGGAACTTGATGAATATTAATGATCAACATGAACAAAATAACACATGCTACTATGGACATTTATGTATGTATATCCTTATATTCATTTTATTACTATATCCCTATATGTATATAAGTGAACACATATACATATCTATTCATATGTATATGCATACATATATATGCCTAGGGTATACATTCAGGAATGTTTCTAGCAGCATTTTGAAGGCAAAAAACTTTGCAACAAACTAAATTATCATCAATATGAAATCGATTACATTATGATGAAGGCATTCAGTTAAATATTTATAATAATTAATTCACACATTAGTTTTGAAATAACTGTCCCTGTTTACCAATCTGAATGGAAGTTCATAAAATAGAGTTAATTAAGTGAAAAAGAAATGGTCTATATATTACAATTCTATTTGATAAATAAAATATACAAATGTTTAGTAAAATATAAATCTACTTAGTGAAAACTATTTTTATTGAATGATTGGGTTGAGCAGCATACAACTGTGAGGAAAACTTCATTTTTCTTAGTACACTATCTCATTGGAACAGTCGATATGGTATATTAAACGCACTGACACCTTCACAAGCTCTGAATGGAATATCACAAAGGTTCCATTCTTTGACTCTTAAGTAATTTTTGAAACTCCTGGGAAGTGGACTGGTGTCATAAATGAATTTGAGAAAAAAACAAAACAGAGAGACATAAAATGGAAATTTTTAATAAGGGTGTGGAGCAGCAGGATCTGTCAGGCATTGCTTGTGGAAATGAGAAACGAACACACTTTTGAAGACACTTTATGGATAAAACTAAGCATAATACTTACCGTGTAATCCAGCAATTGTATCCGTTGGTTTTGACCCAAAGGAGTCAAAAACTATGTCTGGACAATAACCTATACATACAATTTAAAGCAACTTGATGCATAGTTGAAAACACATGGAAGCAAACAAGATGTTTTTTAACAAGTGAATGGATAAACCATGATACATTCCAATAATGGAATATTAGCACTAAAAAGAAACAAGCTACCAAACCATGAAAATACATGGAAGACACTTAAATGCATATTACTGAGTAAGAGAAATACATCTGAAACGGCTACACACCATACAATTCCAACTATATGTGACATTCTGGAAAACAAAACGATGGAGCCAGTAAAAATATCAGAGATCCCAAGTTGTTATGTGGGAAAGACAGATGAGTAGACAGAATAGAGATTGTTAGGACAGTGCAACTATTATTTTGTTACAAAAATAGTGGATTAATTTCATTACAAATTTGTGTATTCCACAGGTTATACAGCACAAAGGGAAACCTAAGATAAACTACACGTATTAAGTGCGATTGTTTGTTATGTGGGTTTATTAATTGTAAAAATGTATGATTCAGTGGGAAAAATGTAAGTGCAGAGGACAGGGATATATGAAAATCTTTATAACTTCCTTTCAATTTGTCTCAACTTTAAAATATGCTAAAGCCTCTGAACATTAAGGAAACAAAGTTTTTTCAACAATGAATTGCATTAACAACCTAAATTCTGTAAAAAAAATTATTTCTTCTGCAAGTTGTCAGTGAAGTTTATAAAATTAAATCATACTGACTTCTGTCTTTTAAAATATTTGCTATATTTTTTAATTTGACCAATAGCATAAAAGAATTTTGGTGGCTACATAATATATTGAACCATAAGTTACATACTCATTCCTGCTGGATAGTAAAATACTTTTCAGCTGGGCTGGGGATTTAGCTCAGTGGCTTAAACACCTCCCTGGCAAGTGCGAGGTCATGAGTTTGATCCCCGGCACCAAAATTTTTAAAAAAAAGAAAAATACTTTTCAGCTTTTCCATGTGTTAAGGCATACTTCAAAATTAGCACATTTTAATTTTGGCAAATGTTACTACAAATATAATTTCATATTAATGGGCTTAATATGGTCTAAAAGAATACAAAAGTTTGTTGCTCTTACAACAAACCTATGTCAATATTCAAGTGAGTTGCATAAATCAGTAATAATATCAGCACTAAGAGAGTCATATTACAGTTTGGGTATAATGTGTCCTCCAAAGGTTCATATATCAAATTGTTGGTCCTCAATGCAGCAGGGTTTGGAGCTGTGCACTTGAAAGGTGATTGGATCATGAAAGCGATGCTTTTGTCAGTTGATTAATATATTAATGAGTTTAAAAATCAGATGGTTTTACTGGGAGATGGAAAATAGGGAAGTGGCACCCAGTTGAATGGGCTTGGGGGCACAGTCTTGTGGATTGGATCTAGTCTTTGGCCCCCTCCTCACCTACTTGCTATCCTCATTTCCTTTCCTGGCTGCCATGAAATGACCAGCTTTCCCCACCAGGCTCCTCCCCCAGGAGGTTTCTGCCTTGCCACAGACCCAAAAGCAATGGCGCCAACCAACTATGGACTAAAACTTCTGAAACCTTGAGTCAAAATACACCTTTTCCCTTTCTGTTGACTTTCTCAGCTATGTTGTCATGAAGATGGACAGGACACTGGCAGTCAGTTTATCATTAGTTCAGCTGTATTAGCAATTATAATTTTAAATGATATGCAATGACTTTAATTAAATTATGCCTCAGATTGTTATAACATGCATCCCTTGGTATTTAATATTTATTAGAATACACATTTTAAAATATACTTGATGTTCTGTATATTTCATTGAATTTTCTTTTTATATGCTCATTACTTGCAAAACTATTTTTCTCTTTAATTTGAATAAGGTCTTTTTATACTAGTTATCTGACACAAGCAGTATAAATATTTTCTCTATTGTTTTTATTTTGTTTTTTTCTTTTCATTGAAATTTTAAAATTTTACATTTAGCAATTGTTAGTCTACTTCTACATAATTATCTCACAGATTACAAATTTTTCTTGAAAGAAAATTTCTTATAACATTGTCACTGAGATAATTTCATGTGTACTATGTTATCCTTTTTTGCAATTATTACATGGTTTTTTGAGATGAAAAATTGATTGTATTTTAATCCAGTTTTTAAGTAATTAACAAAATCTGCTTTGAGCTTTTTCTGAACCTTCTGGAAGTTCCATGGCCGGGTGTCTCTGCCTTTAGCAGTGCCACAATGGGAAAGGTGAAGACAGCATCCTAGACAAAGGTGTCTAGCATCCTTTAATCGCTTTTATTTTTCTTCAAAGAAAATTCATCACATAAATACCAATTTACTTTGAAAACCTACTCTTCCTATTTTGCACTCTTTCAGAATATCTTGGTGGCAGACATCAGATTGGTTTTGTTTCATTTCGTTTTTCTTTCTTTTTGTCCAGGTAAAAGAAGCTCACCTGGCAAATGGTTGTCAACAGTAAATCTACGTTGACTTGGTTTTACTCGCAGCCATGCAGGGTCATGTGGTCAAGCCACAGCCTACGTGAAGGGTGTCTTATGTTAGCATCCATGTAGTTAAAGGGCAGAGGGGTATTTCCTTTCATCCTTCTCCCCTTCCTGAGGGGCAGAGTGGAAGTAGAAATGGGCAATTCCAAACTGTGCTTACCAGGACTCCTCCCAAAAGCAGCAGTGTCCACAAGCAGGATCCAGTGCTTTGTGGGCAGACTGCTTCCCTCCAGACCAACATGAGACAGAAACACATAGCGACAGTCTTTGACCTTTGGTAAAAGTCATTATGGTGGTCTGTTATGGTGCAAATCTAAACTGTACCCCAGAGGCCAGGTGCTGAGAGCTTAATTGCCAGCTGACGAACTTCTGGAAATGATTCTATTATGAGGGTTAACTTTGCCAGTGAATTAATCCTTGGACAGATTCATAATTTGAAGACATCATTGGGAGGTGATAGAAATCAAGGGCATAGGGCCTATTGAAGAGCGTGGCATCAGTAGTGGCATAGTCATCATTAAATAATGACTATGTCATGCCCTTAGCCCTCTCCTCTGCTCCCTGGCTCTGCTCGCTGGCTACCATGAAGCCAATAGTTTTCCTCCATCAAGCCCTTCCACTATGATATTTCTTCTTTATCACAATCCTAAAGCTGGGGGAGCCAGTTAGGCATGCACTGAAGCCTATGAAACCATGAGCCAAAATAACACTTTTGTTTCGGAAGGTAGTTTGTTACATCAATGGAAAACGACAATGTGTGGTCTCTATAGTCAAATAAGTAACCCACAGGGTCAGTATTATAATATGTACCATTCATCCAGCACTGTGATACAAGAAGGCTTCATATTCCTTCAAATCTCTGGCTCTCAGTGTCTCAGTATTGACCTGATGCTAAGGCACAAAAACAGTTTCAATAATAATTAATTCATGTACCCCAGCATATTAATCAACTACCAGAACTAAATCAATAATAAATATTTCTTTTCCCACAGACCAAGTTTGCTTTAGAGCAGAAATCTGCAGTAGAATTAGGGCACTGTTCCTCCCTTCCTCTTTCTGCTTTTTCTTCTTCCCTAGCTCTTCAGCTTTTAACTGTTTCTGACCTTTCAAGATCAGCATGAGAAGGAAATACACTAAAGCAGGGCGGAGCCTTAGCAGAAAGTGTTTGGATACCATTTCCACTGGGTGGATTCTCTGTGGATCTGACCTATAGTTAAAAATGAGCCATTGTTCAGATGTAGGATTTTCTTGGCTTGCTGTAGGACTAATCACTGGATATTTGTACCACTTTGTTGACTCCAAGTGATTCATTTTGTTCTTGGAGGTCACCTGAGAATCCTTCCTCGGATCCTGACAAATTTGTCTTTTATCTACCTGCCTTTTTCTTTCTTGGGCCCACATCATTTTATGAGGAAACCTTAACACATCCCTTGCTCTCACAAAGTCTTGGAACAGAGGAAATTCCTACCCTATTCTAGATATGCTACATGCTGGAGTTTTTCAGGGGGCCCCGCTCTGAAAGTCTTTAGAATTGATGTGTTCAAAAAAAAAAAAAAAAAAACTTCCCCCTACTATGTCCTTGTGAGATATTTTCTTTGAAAATTCTACACTGAAAATTTGTTTTACTCTGATATCTCATGTCCATTTAATTGATGCCTAAGCCAAAATGAAGGTGGTATAATTCTGTTTTATCTTAATATCCTGTTGTATACAGGTTTCAAATGCATGAAGATTTTGGTGGGACGGTGTGTTCCACTCACCAGCACATGAAATCATAGATGGGGGCACCTTCTGTGAGCTCAGACACTATGGAAAGTAACTAGAAAATAAATATAAATCAAAATAAATTCCTGCCATATTATTTTCCTAAAGAGCAACAAATATCAACACAGTACTCTAACTGAGGAATATTGTTTTAACAATATTTTAATTACTTTTAACAGTTAAAAAAGTTGTAAGGAAACACTAGTGGAATCCCATTGTTTCTATTTTATGTGGTACCTGTTTACATGTCCTGCTCCTCAATTTCCAAGGTTAACGATCAAAGAAAATACACCGGTTTTATTAATTCTCTTTTATGAAACCCTCTGTTACTTTCTGAGAGTCTACAATAAAATAGCCTTTTACATTATTTATTAGGGAATTTATTTGGTTTAAATGTGGAACAAACGTTGGCATTTTTAAAATGTTTCTGAAGTTTAAAAAGATAATTGATACCAACTACGAAATGTTATCTGAAATCTTGAAGGGTTTTCCGTCCCTCAGTTCGCCTCTGGAAAGCGGAGTAGAATCAAACAGGCAGAATCTGCCAGTTGAGTTACTATACGATTGACCAATACTTTTAAGTTCCAGGTTAAACTCCTGTATTGAGATTTTCCCATCCTGAGACACTACTGCTGCCTCTTTCTAAGGATGAAGGGAGGATGATGGTTTAAAAGATAAAGAGGGAAATGATGCAGTGTACTTAGCACCACATGACCTCAGTTCAATTCCTTTTCTGCTTGTCTGCTAGCGTGTTAAGACTCTTTCTTTTTTAAAGGCTTGAAAATTGTCTTTAGTTGGAGACATTTTAAGACTGCTTTTACACTGTGACTGTATATTAGAATATCAAATAAAACAGTCCATGGGTCCCCAAATATCTCATAAATGTAAAGACATATGGTCGTGGCCACCTAAAGAGGAACCAGACGAATACACGGATTGAGTCTTACCTTTCACACTTTAGGGAGTTTATTATAAAATTAAGAGCTTTAGTTGGGTTTTGTAATTTCATCAGGATCTGTTCTGTGTAAAATAATACATGCATAATTCAGATTGGAATAAGACTCATTCAAAATGATTAAGAGAAACATCCCCCTCCCTTTTTTTAACAGTCTGATGTCGGGGTGGAAAATGGCCCTACTTAAGAAAAATAAGCAAAGTATTGGCAGGCAGTGACTTTAAATTGGACATTAAACTAATCCAAGGCTATGCCTTAATAAAGACTGGGGCTGGGAATTCTTATGGATTTTCTAGCTCACTGCAGAAACAACATCGAAAGGCAATAAAGGTTCTATTACTTACACGAGCTGCTAGTTTTCAGAAAATTAGTCACTAGTGACCTTTCCCCCTTTGTGGTGCTCCTCTGCTGAGGAACTGTACCTGATTGGAATCACAGGCAGACCAACCCACAGAGAAGGCACTGCCAACCTCCTGCAAATTTAAATAATTGGACTTTGGAAAGAGCCATAAAACATTACCTGCTAGAAAAAAAAATTACATATATTTATTTTTACCAGATTCAACAGTTTCTTCTCTTCAAGATTCGTTTTAGGTGAAATAAGTTAAATATCATGATAAAGGGAGAAAATATCATTTCTAACAAGTTGAATGTGAAAATGATACTCATCTAAAAGTTCTTGATTTGCATACACCAAAACAATAGTACCACCTTATGTCAGTGTTTGCCTACATCCAGGACAGTGGGTGGGAATGCAAAAGAAGCGACCCAAGCTGGCAGACACTGACTCTTGGGGTTGATTGTGGAGGGGAACAGAAAAGGAGAGGAGAAGTTATGTGATCTGGGGGCCCCGGTCCTAGCACTGAATTATATTGATTAGTTTTCCAGTTAGCAGGGAGACCTCCTCCTGACCCTATTTTCAGGGTCACTACATCATAATGCAATCCCATGAAGAAACTAGTATCTACCCCTGTATTGCTTTCTGAGGAAAATCACCCATTTAAAGCTTTCTCTTTTCTTTTTCTTTTTTTTTTTTTCCTGAACTCTACCTAACAACCGCGTATATAAATTTCATAGAGTATATGATGCAATAGATGTAAGACATAAAAGTGGCACCTGTCTTTTGCAAAAGGCCACTTTAGAAACTGAATATCATGAACAGCACCCTGTCTGAGTCAGAAAAATAAAATTATAGCATCTGACAAACAAGTAGACCTACTACAAGATCTTGACCCTTTATAGGGAAACCTTAACTTTTATGTTAAAGAAAGTTGAAATATACAGAAACCATTAAATGTATAGGAGGAAACAGTTTTGGCTTATCCATGTACATTTTAATCTTATGTCAAATATGAATAATTAAGTAGCAGACTAAATAATTACTCTTCTAAGAATATTTATGAACCAAGAAACAACTGCAGGATTCTGTAAAAAGAACTGCATAATTGCAAAACTTTTTGGTATTATAAAATTTTACTTATGTCTAACAGCCTGGAAAAAAACCAATAAATGGTATTTACTATCATTCATGAGAAGCTTATAAAAATGCTGACATTATGAGGACAAAGTACATGGCATTTTTCACTTTTTAACACATTGAACTGATATTGGACTACCATACTAGCGATAATAGTACAATGTCATTTGATGCACGATGTTAGCTACTTGGTTGGACTGGTTGGTGCCCTGGCATCTTTCTTTACCTGTACCTTGAGTGTAGGAACTTTTCCTAATCTTTGATCATTGTCTTGTGTCCACTGTGGAACCTATTTTTCCAACCCTGGAATAGAAATATGGATCTCTCCATCTTTCTTCTGTATGCTTAGTATTTGACTGTTAATCAATCTTTCTTCCTAGAAAGAGATCCCGGGATATTAGCATCACTCCATGCAGGAGTTCATCACTCCACAAATCAGCAGATTCACTTGACTTACCAGATCATATTTTCTCGGAAAAGCTATGGCATGAACTTCTTTTTGTTAGCACAGACTATCCCATAATATACACATATTAATGAAGTACAAATGTTTAAAAAGAGGATAATAGAACTGATAGAACAATAAAAATGCCATAACTCTGGCTAACCTACATGCAGGACTCAATTATTGTTTCCAAGTCTCCGAGAACCCTTCAGCTTCTTGATTAGCCACATACCTGTCTGCTCTCAGCATTTCTGCCTGCTACAAGCAGCAAAAAAGAGAGAATACATGATTGCTCTTTTAAAAATCTCTTTCTTATTGCTGTCTCTGTTGCCTATTCACCTGAATGAGTCAACTCTGGCACTGCCTGACTCACCATCAGACACCCACAGTGTACAAGGGGGCGGGTGGGGTTGGGATGACTCACAGTTACTGAGGAGCGCTCAGTATTCAGCTGGCACCAAGGCAGGGCTTGCATGGCAGAAGAGCATAGTGGATCTAGGCTGCTGCTTAGTTTTTGGTGGCTGGAAAAACAGAGCAAAAGAATAAAGCCGGAGAGAAACGAGTCAAGTGCCCCATGGCAGATGCCAAGATCTGGTCTCCATGGCTTCCTTCACACCCAGAGCTGCACCCACAGCCGCCTGGGTGGCTGCTGAGTGAGTCAAGTCCCTACACACAAGCTTAGTCATCCTGTGACTCTCACCGCCCGCAAACCTGCCTCAGCCCATTTACCCGACCAAACAGACTACAGTGGGCCTGGGCTACCCAGAGCTAAGGGGAGAACTGGCTCCTGGCTCCAACTCCAGGTGCAAACTTCAGCGCAGAGCGTTGAATCCATCCAGGCTTTCAGGGAAGGGTAAGGGAGATCCACTGAGAGGAACCTCTCCCAATTCTTTTGAGGCCCACCTCTCACTGAAGAATGGACTGTTGTGCTCAGTCATAGTACGTCGTTTGTGAGTAAATTAAAGAGGTTGAAGTCCAGAAAGTGAAATTTGATGTTTACATTTTAAACTGAGTGTAGAAACTTGATTTTGTCAAAAAATTATTTCTTTGACATCCATCACGATAACCTGATCTTTGTTACTTCGTGTATCACATTGTTCTTAAAATATTATAATTTTCAATTTAGTTATAATCCAGAAAGTATATAAATATTCCCTGATGACTGCCATAGTTTGTAGTTTAGCCAGATAATTTTACATTGATGCAGACCTCTTTATTTGGATGTTTAAAATAGCATGTAATTGAAACCTAATTAACAATTTTGCTTAATTTTGTTTATAAAAGGAACTAGAGAAGACAAAATGCCTTCAGTTTTGGCCAATATTCTGACGAAACTACTTTATGATCATTATAAGGTGCTAGTGAAAGTCAAACTTAACAATGTTTACATCATTGTGCAAATAACTCAAAGGTTTTAGTGTCCTGTTGAACTGTCTTTAATTTCCTTGGTGGTTTGGCTGGAATGGTTGCCAATGGAAAATGTTATTTAGTGTAGGTAGCATAACTTGAGAGAACATACTAACCAAGTCCATAGTTAAAAAAAGAAAAATTCTAAAGATAAATTTATTAACTTGAACTTTAAAATGATAAACCTAAATCACCTTGCAAAATAGAAAATTCTAGAAAAACAACAAATTTAAGTAAATTGCTGAAATTACGCTTGATTGATTTTATTCAATCAGTATTCATTTCCTAAATAAAATGAGGGGCACCAGAAAAGAATAAGATCCCAACCACTCCCTCAAGCCATAGTTTGACTTTTATAAGTATCCCAGCAACATATTTAGGAAAAAATAAAATATATAAGTTAAGCTGGGCATGGTGGTGCTTGCCTACAATCCCAGTATTCCGAGGCTGAGGCAAAAAAATCCCTGAATTTAAGTTCACCATGGGCTACAAGTGAGTTTATGGCCAGCCTAAACTGCGTAGTGAGACCCTGTCTCAAAAGACAAAAAAAAAAAAAAAAATTAAATTAAAAAATATAAATTAGCATTTCCTTCAGAATGATGACAAATTCACTTATTTCCTATTTTCATAAAACAGTATCAGACATTTGTCCAGTTTTGCTGTAAGAAATAAAAGTTTACAGCTACTTGAAGGCGAATGTGATTTAGTGGACGCTCCTACAAATGCTAGAAGAAAATGATTTTGGCAAAGACCAGGAAAGTTTCTAGAACACAGGCCTCTGCTACATTAGCTCTTTCCTGTGAGCAGACTGGCTTTTGACTTGTGTGTTTCCCCAGCAGGACTCTTAACTGCACTGAAATGAGTCTGATATTTTGAGTAACTAATTTATTGCCTGCTACATGGTGAGCACAGCACATGAATGAGTTATTTTCTACATGACAGTTTATTTTATTTTATGTAAATATTTTTTATTGTGAGACTCATTCATATATATATTTATTCTACATGCATTGATTAACAATCTGCTATGTGTGACGTGCGGCAGACTGTGTGGTCCTGGAGCCATCCTAACTGTGACTTTAAGCAATTTTCTAACTCCGATTTTTAAATTATGTAAAAGAATGTTCATTTCCATGAACTTCTCTTCCAATAGTCTAACTTTTCTAGGGTGACATATAACAATTACATTAAAAACAATTTTTTTGTGTTGTATTTAAGATTTTGTAAGATAAAAGAAATAAATTTCAGAGAAAAAGTACAGCCAAGAAAAGGAACAAATATTTTATTTCTAGTTTTCTTATTGATTTGCTCTCTGATCTTAAAAAATAATTGTACCTATCTCCACCCCACTTTTCCATTTTAAAAGAATGCCCAATTTTCATTTAAATTTCTTATCTATTGGAAACTCCAACTTGTTTAAATTCTAACAGGAGAAAAAAGAAAATAATGTGTCACAAATTCATTCCAAGGCTTTACAGAGAATGAGCTTGTTAATCCAAGATAACATTTTAATTAGGTGGAATTCAGGGTGCGTCAGCCTCTGGCCTCCCAGACAGAGCCTGGAGCAGGCTAAGTACCTGAGGACAAGCAGAACCCACAGCAATCCCCGCATGTGCAAAACTGTTAACACGCAAACAATAATTTTTACTTTTATGAATTATTTCTGTTCAATACTGTTATTTTGTATTTCATTTTAGTTGATTCCAAAAGTGCCGCAAATACAGATTAAAAGACTTGCAAATCAAATCCACAGAGACAAATAGTCTCATGTTAAAATTAACACAACTTAATGGGTTGAATCACATTCTTTAAAACCTAATTTAGGAAAAGTAAACTGAAGGCATAAAACCTGGCATCCATATATTATTTTTTTTTTTTTTTTGTCTTTTTCATTTTTATCGGTACCAGGGATCGAACTCACGATTCCCTGCTTGCAAGGCAGGCGCTTATGCCGCTGAACTAAATCCCCAGCCCCCATCCATATATTATTAATACATCCCGTTGTCTCTCCTAAGAAAACAGCATTGTTCTTTGTCTACGTTTCCTTTAGCACTATGAAAACTTTTATACCACACAACCGTAGCAACAAGTATTGTTGTGATAAGGTACTCTTATACCCCCAACTGCACTTGACACCTAAGAATTATCTAAAATACCGATTCATGTGCAGATGCAAGGGCTTAACATGTGGGCTAAACCTTAGCATACAACATGGCACTAGTTGGAAATGGCCAGTGTGGAAGAGTTACATAAGATAACAACAGTGACAAGCAACAAAAGCCAGAAAGCACAGATACCTGAAAAGTTAAAAGTACTGACATTTTGGAAGGAGAAAAATAATGAAAAGAATTGCCCAAAGGTCTGTCTATCATCATATTGAATATATTTACTTGTGTTTGAGTTCCTTTGATGTTTGTTTTTCTAATGTTTTACTTAAGTAGAATTTGTGTGGTGGCTATTTTTAAGAGTTCAAATTGACATGGAAAATAAAGTTTTAGCCTAATAGTCTTTAGAGTAAAACTTTTTATGCCTTCTGTAGTTATATGGTAAAAAGGGTTTATTTGTGTGGAAAACACTCTGTTTAGAACTAAAGGGCAACCACAGACTTGATTAAGAAAATAATATTATGGAATATAAATTAAATGATTTCAAACAGCAAAGAAAAATCATTATGGTTTGTTTTATGACCCAAGTGAAATAAATACAAAAATGTAGGCTATATTTATGAACACTTAAGGCAATTTGAAAGTATAATTTTATATACCAATTAAATCTAATGATTTAAACAAATATATTGTGTGTATTCTCAGTTTTCCTTTCATTTTTTCAAGTTTATAGCAATGAACTTACATCGATTTTATTTTACAAAAGGTTGCTCTACAATCAATTGAGATAAAAATACATGTACATGCTTGCATATATATGTATTTACACACATACATATGTACATATGCACATGCCCATTTTTCCCCCTAGCGTGAGCCACATTCCTCTCCCGTATTTCGGCAGGAGTTCCATTAGGTAGCGCCTGTATCTTCACACACATACAGAGGGGTGCCATACTCCAGAGGGTCCGTGTACCACAATTAAGATCACAAGGCAAGTAAATGTTGGACTCCAACTCTACATTTTTTTACTTCACTCTTTCCTTCATATAACACACTATCAGAGAAACTAAAACTTGATTTACATAGGAAGACTAATCTTGCTTAGTAGCAATGTGGGGAGAAACATTGAGAAGTTATGCAATTATGCCTCTATTAATGGGTATATCAATTTACCCAACTGAAGAAAGACCTCAAATATCAGTGGTAAACTTAAAAAGTGCCTAAGTACAGATGAGAAAAAGCAAATACAATAGTTTATGGAAGCATAAAGAGAAAGACAGGGAATAAATGTGTATATCCATGTGTGCGCGTGTGTGTCTATTAAGTGAAAAACAAGCTTTCAAAGAATAAAAATGAAATTGATGTGACTAATTTTTGAGCTTTAATTTTAGTAGTCACACACAAAAGCTAGGATAAAAAGTGCTGAAGTTAGATACTCAATCTGCCTGAGCTGAGTTGTTCCAAGCTAAGCCCACTAGAGTAGTGCAAATGATCACTGGCTTTGGAGACAGGTTTTGCATGGCGTAGCCATGTGCTCTTTATATAACCAGAGGTACATTTTGGGTACAGTACACTTTCGGTGCTTTTCTTTGTTTTTTTGTTTTTTTTGTTTTTTTTTTTTTTGTTTGTTTTTTGTTTTTTGTCTCTCAGATCACTTGGGTCACTCTCCACCAAAGAATTCACTTAAATACATCACTGGGGAACTTCATCCAGTCTCTGAGGAAAAATATTTTCACTATCTGGAAAAGCCTAATTAAAAAAGAAGAGATCAATAACTTGGAAAAAACTGATTAATATTTACAAAATGCTTTTAGTGCTTATGCTAGTTGAGATTATTTTCTTAGATAATAAATAAAATTAAACTAGAAATAAGTAGTAGAAAAGTAAAGTAAAAAGAAAAAAAATTCTTTGTTTAACATTGGATTAGAGGTGGTAAAAACTTGGATTTGAATGTTCCATGGCCCATGTGTTAAAGGTTCAGTCCCAGTCCATGATGCTATGAAGAGGGAGTGATGCTTTCAGGGGGTGGGGCTTAGAGGAAGAAAGTTAGGTCTTTAGGGACCTGCCTTAAAGAGGAGATTGAGATTCTGGATCCTTTCTCTCTCATTGCATGTCAACCACTAGAAGGTAAACAGCTGTGCTATAACACATGCCTCTGTCACAACATTGTGCCTTGCCACAAGCGCAAAAGCAATGGAGCCACCTGGCCAGAAGTCAGACCTCTGCAGTCAGGAGCCAAGATTAACCTTTCTTCTCGCAGGAAGATTAGCACAGGTGTATTAACACAACAACAGAAAGCTGACTGACAAAGAGCTTTATCCACATTGTTACTGTTTTGAAATTTTCCTCAGTACACAAACTTAGTAGATAACTCAATATTTGGAATTGTCACTCTGAGAGGACTATGGATATGAGTTTAATACCTTTAGAAAAGTCTGCATGAAATTGTTAAAGACAGTGACAATAGTTGGATCACTGAGTTAGTGATAATGTCTGTCTGTAATGTCTGTAAATAAGCTTGAATTTAACTTTGTCTCTCAACACATCTCCACAAGTCAGTTTTCTTAACTGGAGAAATAACTTACTTGACTTGCTTTGTCAAATTCTTACCTTGGGTTCTGGCTGTGCTTGGAGAACTGTGGGGTTCTCAGCAAGCAGGTGGGCTGCCACTTTCCCTGGAGCCCAGCTTGTTTGGGACCCTTGCAACTTCCAGGTGCACTGGAACAGCTAGGCGGGTCTGGGGCGCCTGCATCCACCTCCTGGTTCCTGGCTGTGCTTGGAGGACTGTGGAGTTCTAAGCAAGCAGGTGAGTGCCACCAGTTCCAGAGGCCCGGTGGCCTGGGGGAACTGGGTGCCAGAGTCCCAGGAGCTGAAGGCATAGAAGAAGATTTCCAACAGATCCTGAGGAAGCCTTAGAATAACACTTGAAACACAGAAATATAGGAAAATGACATAACTAAAGACCAAATTACAATTTCAAGCCTCCACCCCATCCCAAGAAACCTTAAGAGCGATGTATATAGAAGAAATATATGCCATACTCCTCAAATATCAGACATAAAAGCAACTGAAATAAACAAGCAACTCTGGGAAGCTTTAAAGAAATTCAAACTAGAAATAATCTCCCAGGTAAAAGAAGAAATGATAAAAGAAATGAAAGAGATGCTGAATATATCTAAAGAAAACACAGTTTAAAAATTGGAGGAACTAAACAAAAAGATAGAATCCCTAGATGAGCAATACAAGAAACAAACAGATTATGTAAAGCAGATGCCCAGAGATATACAAGAAATCAAAAATTCCACTGAAAGCTGTAAAAACCACCTCAATGAAAGTGAAGATAGAATTTCAGACCTTGAAGACAAGATTACAGCTAGTGAACAGGAAAGGAAAGATCTTTTTGAAAATAACAAAGAATCAGGAAATAACAATTCAACAAATGGAAGAGGACACAAAGAAAAACAACAGAAGATTGATAGGGATTAATGAAAAAGAAGGGAACAATATAAAGGACGTCAAGAGGATATTTAGAGAAGCAATAGCTGAAAATTTCCCAAACATGACATTGGAAACCGACATCAGGATCAGTGAACCATACAGAACTCCAAATAGTCAGAACCAAAATAAAACTACACCCAGACATATAATAATCACCATCCCAGAAATCCAACACAAGAATAGATTATTTAAAGCTGTCAGAGAGAAAAGACAGATCACTTATAAAGGAAAACCCATTAGAATCACAGCAGACTTCTCAGCACAAACAATAAAGTCAAGAAGAGCATGGAGTTAACTATTCCATATCCTAAAGGAAAATGATTTCCAACCTAGACTGATGTACCCTGAAAAACTGTCCTTCAAAATCAATGGTGAAATAAGATACTTTCATGACAAAGAACAGCTGAAGAACTTCATGATCACTAAGCCAACCCTGCAAAAAAAAAAAAAAAATTGAAAGACAGTTTAGATACACTTAGGAAAAAACCACTAAGCAAAGCAGATAATTAAACAGAACAGAAAGATAAAGATGCAACGTCAGAAAGATAACATGTCAACAATAAACCAACATATAACAGTTATAACCATTAATGTAAATGGTCTCAATGCACCAGTTAAAAGAAACAGACTGGCAGAATGGATCAAAAAACAAAATCCAACCATATGCTGTCTACAAGAAACCCATCTAACCCAAAAGGATACTCACAGACTGAAAGTCAAAGGATGAAAAACAATACTTCATGCAACAGGAACCCAAAAAAAGCAGGAGTAGCCATTCTGTTTGCAGACAATGTGAGCTTTAAACCAATAATGATCAGAAGAGACAAAGAAGGTCACTATATACTCGTTAGGGGAAAACTTCAAGAGGAAGAGATTACTATCTTAAATATATATGCACCAAATTTTAGAGCACCCAGTTATATAAAAAAAAGTATTAACAGAAATAAAAAATCAAATTATCAGTAACACAATTGTAACAGGAGACCTTAACACACCATTGACACTAAGGGACAGATCAACCAGACAAAAAATCAGCAAAGAAATAAAAGAACTGAATCACACATGTGAACAAATGGACTTGATAGACATATACAGAGTGTTCCACCCAACAACATCAGAATACACATTCTTCTCAGCAGTACATCAGTCATTCTCTAAAATAGACCATATATTAGCTCACAGAACATATTTAAATAAATGCAAAAGAGTTGAAATTATCCCTTGTATGTTATCAGATCATAGCACTTTGAATGATAAAAGACACTGCAAAAATCCCACAAATACATGGAAACTGAATAACACATTCTTGGGTAATCATTGCGTCACAGGGGAAATTAAAGAAGAAATTAAACAATACCTACAAGAAAATGAAAATACAAATACAACTTACCGGAATCTGTTGGGATGCAATGAAAGCCGTCCTCAGCGGAAAATTTATTGCACTGAGTTCCCACATCAGGGAAACAGAACAAATACAAATAAATAACAAGAGGCTACACCTCAAACAGCTAGAAAAAGAAGAGAGTCAAGCCCAAAGCCAAAAGAAGAGAGGAAATTATAAAAATCAGAGCAGAAATCAATGCAATAGAGACTAAGAAAACAATCCAAAGAATCAATGAATCAAAGAGTTGGTTCTTTGAAAGAATAAATAAAATTGATAAGCCCCTCGCCAAACTTATAGAAAAAGTTCAAATTCATGCAATAAGAAATTAAAAAGGTAAAATCACTACAGACTCTATAGAAATACAGAAGATCATCAACACCTATTTTGAAAACCTCCACTCTCAAAGGTTTGATAACACAGAAGAAATAGACAGATTCCTAGAAACATATGAAATACCAAAGCTAGATCAAGAGGAAGTAAAACTGCTGAATAAATGAAATTGAAAATGTAATTAAGTCCTTATCTACAAAGAAGAGCCCAGGCCCAGATGGATTCACTGCAGAATTCTATAAGAAATACAAAGACTTAATGTCGACACTCCTCAAACTCTTCAGTGAAATTGAAAGGGAAGCAATACTTCCTAAGTCATTCCTGGAAGCAAATATTACTCTAGTACTCAAACCTGAGAAAGACCCAACTAAAAAAGAGAACTATAGACCAATCTCCCTAATGAACACAGATGCAAAAATCCTCAATAAAATATTGGCAAATCGGATGCAGCAAATCATCAAGAAGATTATACACCATGACTAAGTGGATCATGGTGGGATCCCAGGCATGCTGGGATGGTTCAACATACGAAAATCAATAAACATAATCCACCATATCAATAAAGCCAAAAGTAAGAATCACATGATCATTTCTATAGATGCAGAAAAAGCTTTCAATAAGGTCCAACATTTATTCATGATAAGAACCTTACAAAAAATTGGAATAGATGGTCTTTACCTCAATATAATAAAGGCCATCTAGGACAAACCAACAGCCAGTATAATACTGAATGGCCCCAAATTGAAGGCCTTTACTTTAAAATCAGGCACAAGACAAGGATGTCCTTTATCGCCACTCCTATTTAATATAGTACTGGAAATACTAGCCAGAGCAATTAGACAAGAGAGAGAAATAAAAGGAGTAAAGATAGGAAAAGAAGAAGTTAAATTATCATTGTTTGCAGATGACATGATACTCTACATAGAAGACCCCTAAACTCCATTGAAAGACTCTTAGATATAATAAATAAATTCAGTAATGTAGCTGCATACAAAATCAATACTCAAAAATCATACACTATACACTAACAACAAAATCACAGAGAGAGAAATAAGAGAAGCCACACCCTCACACTAGCAACCAAAATGAAATATTTAGGAATTACTCTTATGAAAGAAGTGAAAGACCTATACAGGAAAAATTATAATATACTGAAAAAAGACATTGAAGATGATCTCAGAAAATGGAAAGACATCCCTTGCTCATGGATAGGAAGAATAAATATTGTGAAAACGGCCATTCTCCCAAAACTCTAATATAGACTCAATGCAATCCCTATAAAAATACCATCAACATACCTCATAGATCTAGAGAAATCACTCCGAAAATTTATCTTGAGAGAGAAGAGACCTAGAATAGCAAAGACAGTTCTAAGCAACAAAGGCAGGGCAGGAGGCATCACAATCCCTGACTTGAAGTTATACTACAAAGCAACTGTAGTAAAATCAACATGGTACTAGAATAAAAACAGAGCAGAAGATCAATGGAATAGATTAGAAGATACAACCACAACTACAAATACACTCAACCACCTTAATCTTTGATAAAGGAGCCAAACAGGAAGAATCACAGTCTCTTTTATAAATGGTGTTGGAAAAACGGGCTCTCCATATGCCAAAAACTAAAACTAGACCCATGCCTATCACCATGTACTAAATTAAAATCTAAATGGATCAAAGATCTAAATATTAAAATAGAAACACTAAATCTATTGGAAGACAAATTCGGTAGAAACCTTGAAGACATAGGGGTAGGTAGAGATTTCATGAACAGGACTCAAACTGCATGGGAAATACTTCCCAGAATCAATAACTGGGACTGTCTCTTATTAAAAAGTTTCTTAAACTTTTTAAAGCATGTCAAAAGAAATCTCCAGCATAGTGAAAAGAAAACCTACAAACTGGGAAAAAAATCTTAGTGAACTGTCCCTCAGACAAAGGACTTCTGTCTAAAACATAAAAAGAATTTTAAAAAAAATCAGACCTCCAAAATTCAAAGATCCAGTCCAAAAATGGGCATCTGAGATGAATACACACTTCTCAGAAGAAGTTCAAATGGCAAATAAATACATGAAAAAATGTTCAGTATCATTAGTCATTAGAGAAATGAAAATTAAAACCACACAGATTCCATCTCACTCCTGAAAAATGGCCAGGATCAAGAAAACCATCAACAACAAATGCTGGAGAGACAATGGGGAAAAAGGAACTCTCCTACACTGTTGGTGGGAAGTAGACTGGTGCAACCACTGTGGAGGTCAGTCTGAAGATTTCTCAAAATGCTGGGATTGGAAGTCCCATATGTTCCAGCTATTCTACTTCTAGGCATATTCCCAGAAGAACTGAAAACATCATACCGCAGTGATATATGTGCACCTATGTTTATAGCAGCACAATTTGTAATCACCAGATCTTGGAAGCAATCCAAGTGTCCATCAACTGAGGAATGGATAAAAAAATTGTGGTATTGTTATTCAATGGAGTACTACTCAGCTATAAAGGATCACATTGAGATATTTATAAATAAATGGATGCAGCTTGAGATCATACTCATAAGTGAAATAAATCAAACTCATGTGTATGAATACCGAATAGTTTCCCTATTGTAAGAAATGATTCAAATATATTAAAGTATGTGGTAATCATGATTCCCCATTATGTGGCTTTGAAGCCTTATAAAGTTTTCACTCATTAATTGGAATGGCTTTATTCTGGGCTGTTTGATATTATTGCCTGTGATGATATGAACAGCTATTTTGAAGAAAAAAAGACATCATAATAGCTAGTGCTGATTTAATATCATCTTGTTTTGAAGTCCCACCAAACTGTTGTTCTTCTGTTTCCATTGGTTTTATCATGTTGTATCTTACTGGATTTATTATATTTGATAGTATAAACAAAAATTTTTATAGGCAAACACATAATATAGAAACCACTGTTTGTTTTCCATTAGCTGGTTCTAAATACCCAGTAATACTTTCATCCTCTTGAATGGTTCACACTGTCTTGATATGTTTGATGCAATAGTATACGACGTTTTATTCAAATATTTCAAGGAAAGAGACACTATGGTAACTACTATTAAGTCGGGTTATCTTGTGGTGAAGCACTAGGTTGCTGAAATTGTCATACTTTGACCTGTATTATGTTGTTATGTCCTCTTTTATCTCAATCTCCCCCTTTTTCATAAAAAAATTTTATTTATTTTTTATTAAGGAAAAAATTTTTAAAAATTAGGGTATATTATAGTAACTTTTTTGATTTCCTATTAACTTGATGTGAAGCCCTGTATTACTCCCACTATCTTGTTTTGACTGGTTTTACTCTGTTCTGTTCTGTTTGATAGTATCAAGTTTGAGGGTATAGCCAACTACTTTGAAGGAAGTAAGATTCACTGTGAGGCCCATTCTGGTTTGACTATTATCTTCTTTTAAAGTCCTGTAATGTTTTCAATGTTTAGGTTTTATTGATCTTGTTCTGTACTGTTTTGTCCAATTTTATTATACCTAGTGATATAGACAATTCTTTTCAAGGAAGCAAGAGGCATTATGGTAACCATTGTTGATAACCTTGTATTCTATTTTTACATCATGTACTATGTCCATCCTTTGTTTTGACTGACTGCTTTGTTTTGTCATATTTGGTTTTATTCTCTTCTAAAAAAAAAGTAATAAGAACTATGGGAGTAATAAAACCCAAAATGTGTAAATTTTGTTGGAAAAGAGAGAGGGAAAAAAGTGCTCTAAAGGATAGAACTGCAAGTGTGTTTAAGTGTGTTAAGATGGATGACCACATTACTAAGTTTTTATTGGATCATTGAACACAATTGTTTGCAGCTTCACTGTTTGAATGTCCACTTTGTATGCTTTAAACCTGTAACTTGAACGATTTCTAAGATGACAATATGTAATCTATTAACTGGTGATTTCTTACCTTTATTTGAAATTCTGTATTACTTGTACCATAATACAGTTTTGAGTTTTTCCTTTAAATAAAAAAAAAATTCTTACCTTGAACTTCTGACATATAATTTCTAGAATTATACTAATTTGATGTCCAATATTTTGCAAATTAGCCAGAATTCAATAGTAACAACTTAATAGGTATTCCATATTTCTCAGTCATTTTAAATCATAAATAATACTTAGAATAAATTATATATAAATGACCTAAATGAAATAACTGAATTAATCATATATAGTTTTAAAATCATACTATTTAGTTTTTCTAATGAAATAACTAAATTATTTTCATTTCCTGTACAAACCCCCCAAAAATAAAGAATATTGCATTTATTGTCATATCAAGTACATGTACTTATTTTTGAGGAAAATAGAGTAATTCACCAAAAAATCCTCAAAATAACTATTCAGTTTGTCATAGAGTAAATCTTTATTTTCCCTACAGGTAATTAAAAGTTTTAAAAGGTGAAGTAGTTATATTTCTTTCATGAGCAGGATACTTATGACTTAAAGACCATATTTAAGAAGTGTGTTAATGCCTGTTTCACCCAAGTGACCCAAGTCTTTTAGTAAATTCTGTCCTGATATTAGTTTTCATAAGCCAGGAAACATTTTCCATATGTCACAAAGCATTATCCAAGGGAGTTCACAGTCATAGCACTCCTACTTTATCACCATCATTTTGACTGAAAGCAAAACCTTTCTTGGTGATAACCCCCATCGGAGAGACGATACAAAAGCATTTTTGGCACTATTGTGACCCCCTTGAATCAGCGACCTCCTTGGACTGGAACTGTTTCCCAATTTTTATTAAAATTATTATGAAAGAACAGCTGAAAAAATAATCAAAGATGTCTGGGTGAATCTTATTTAGTGTCATCAAAGAAAAATTATCTGTCCTAGAGCATCATAATGCAATTTAACAGCCAAAGTGAACATCTAGAAATAAGCATAGGCATTAGAAATTGCTGAAGACCACAGAAATGGATGACTTTCAGTAACCTTTAAAAGCAGCTGAGAAAGAAAAAGAATGAATAAATGTTAAAATGAAACAAATAATAGAGAGAGTGTAGTAGATTGACGAACGGTCAGCTTGTAACACCCAGCTGAATGGAATCAGCATGGTCCTGGGTGTGGAAGTTCCACCTGAGGACTGCTGCCAAGAGCATAAAAGAACTGGAGGAGAAGATGGTGGTGTGCTATTGATTCTCCTGGAGAAGTCTGTTATGCTGGTTTTCCTGATATGAAGTCTGCTGTTCTCATTGTCTGGGGAGCTTAGGTCCTTGCTGTTGCTGAGGATGGCTGTGGTATTTTTGGGGGCAGCTCTGGTACTTACTCTGGGTCTCACTTCTTTGCTCCTGCATAGATTCCTCCGCCTGCTGGCACAGATCCTTCATCTCACTGCTGCAGACTTTCTGGCTTCCACCGCAGACCTCTACACCTTCCTCCTGTAGATCCTTGATACGGACTTGCATGAGTCATTGTGGGCTCTAGGTCTCCAGCTGGACTCAAAGGACATAGTCATGGGTTCTAGGTCTTCAGCAAGACTCATGCAGGACATCACTGTGGCATCCAGGCCCTCAGCTGGATTCTTTGGGTCTCTAGTGCATGGACAGATCTCCTGAACTTTTCTGCATTTGACTCTTTAGGTGAATATTATAAAATAATCTTACAAATTGTGTGTTCTGTATTAAGTCTTTTCCCTTGTGAACCCTAAGAGAAAAAAATTATTACAAGCATTATACAAAAGCATAGCAATGAAGATAAAAATAAATTATATAATATTAAAATTATTGGAATAGAAATCAAGATTGCCTAATTACAAATTCTTGTGGATATTAAAATGAAGGTATTTTAAAGATATTGAATATAAAGAGCAAATCAGGGTTTTTTGTCCTAAGTTTCTGGAAATCTTTCATTTTATTTGATGTGACTGGCAAAAAGACCAGGTTAATAAGAATATTATTTTCACTAGTTTGAGCATTTCATTTTTAAAATAATCTATTTATACTTCAATTTAAACATTAGAATTCAAACTGTAGTTATTCAAAATTATCAGATTACACACAATTTAATAAAAAATATTTCCAACTAGGAAATAAAACTATACAATTAATAAATGAATGCACAAATTAAAAAGGTGAAAGATTTATAAGATCTGAAGAGAAACCAGAGTATATAAATGCACAAATTGAAAAGAAATTAATTCTGTTTAACAATAGAAATAACTAGAACCCAATTATATTTGCAATATTTAAATCAAGTTACAGGGAAAATTTTTATGTTAATTTTTCTTTTCATAAGTAATATCCAACTTAATGTGGTGAAATTTTTTAAAGGATGCCCCTTAAATATATTCTTTTAATTAAAATTTGCTAGCAAAGAGCATTTCCTTTTCTGGTCTTCACTGTTCCTTCTATATTGTAATCATGAACAAAATTCAGATGATTGGAATTGGTCTTTCTCATTTGGTTATAAGCTAAGTGAAACAAAGTATGTGTAAGAACTTTTTCCTTAGATCTACAAATTTGATTAACAAATCACATACCTAACAATAAATGGGTTAGGGTAACCAAGTCAGACTAAATATTTTCTTTAAGGACTGGCTGAGAGTTAGACTTTGGTTGAAGGGAATATAATTTGACAATGAAAAAACTTGAATAATCTATCTGTTATAATTTAGATCCAAAATGTTTCCCAAAAGTCTCGCATGTGGAGGAGAGTAACTGGGGGCCTGACCTAGAAGGGTGTATTCTCATTCTTGTTCCTCCATTCTCTTTCCATTTCCTGGAAGTCAGAGTGTAAGAAACTGTCCTCTTCCTGGCCCTTCCAAAATGTTGGTTTTGTACTGGAGCCAGGAAACCATGGACTGAACCCACTCAGCAGTGAACAAAACTATACCTCTCCTCCTCTCAGTTGTAGATACTGCATATTTTGTTTCAGTGATACCATACCATAAGGGGAGCCTACTGTAACTCACAGAAGCTGTGCCTGGGGAAAACAGTAATCCATCTGTGCATTCACCCACTCGGCAGACTAAGGTAAGTTGTATACAGGAGCTCTAAAGCAGCAACAGGTGAGTTTTACCCATGAAATGTTCATTACTAAATTTCTTTTAGGATTTGTTTTAGAAAAATGTTTTATTTTGACTTTTTTGATGGAAGTAACCCAATTCAGTGCATTGGTACATGAAAATCAGATTTGCAAGTTTTGGAGGAGGTCAAAAGTGAGTTGTCAGGTGACACATGCGACAATGATGATGATGATGATGATGATGATGATGATGATAATGACTTTGACACTGATCATTTGAGCCAAAGATTCTGTGACAGTGAAATGAAGCAAGAATCAACCAATACAGACACAGAAAATAAAAACCTCCTTGATTCAGATGAGGAAGGAAACCAAAATGTTGAGTCCATATTAGGCAAGTTGAAATGCAGCAAAATCATCATGCATACCTGAACCATCCAAGTATAGAAGTACGTCCAAAAATATAACTAGGTTATAGCAGGGGTGAAACCTTTTGGATGCCACCACTGCAATTCAATGTTGGACATTGTTTGTGACAGATGATATGCTACAAGATGTTGTGGAATACACAAATGATGAAGTACAAATAAACCTTCTGTATGCACTGACAGTAATACTTGTTTATTATGACACTTCACTATCTGAACTGGAGGTATCAGTCAGTCTGCAGAGCTTTCTCATAGTAATTGCAGGAATGTAAAAGACTCATGGAGATGTGTGGGCATGGGTGTGAGATTTATGGAATAACAGTGACACTGAGGAAATTTAGTTTCTTTCAAAATTACCTGAAGTTTGATGACAAAACTATCGGCCAAGAAAGAAAAACAACTGATAATCTGGCTACTACCAGCACACTGCTTAAAATATTTGTTTCAAAATGTCAGGCAATTTACAGACCATTTGAATACATGAGTATTTGATAAACAGCTTTCAACATTTAGTGGTTGCTATAGTATTTGTCAAACAAGACTTCAAAATATGGTATAAAAATGTATGCCCTAGTAGATGTATTATACTTTCAATTTAGAACTTTATCCTGGAACTTGGCTGCCATGTCTTTGTTATAATGGCAGTTCTAAAATAAAGTTTTGTTACTTCTATACATTAACTATATGAAATCCAAGACAATTACCCTCTGCTTAGTACAGCTTAACCAAGCCAAAATGTTAGATGTGCCTGTGGCCTCAAGAGGCATTTTCCCTACCCAAATCCCCAGCACCAGTAGCTCAATCCTGAAGCAGTGGTGGGGACTTCATTCCCAGCTCAAGGTGAGCCTCTGCCCTGTCTACACAGGCTTGGCTGAGTTCAGAGCAAGGCCAGCACCCACTTTCTGGAAGATTATCCTCAACTCTGTCTGCTGTTCCTTGCAGAGAAAATTTCAAGTTCATCAGATTGATTCTCTGCCCTCAAGAGCACTCTGCAGTTGAAGCCTCAAGAGAAGTGGCCATGAATTATTCATTCTTAAAATAATACACAGAACAAATTGTAAAAAGACTTGTTGCTCCTATCCCCCAAATTAATCAGAATGAAACATTGGACAATTGGTGTTTACCCACTGGTGTTGCTTTTGCTAACAGAACACAAATTGACTAGCTTAGGAACTATACATGAGAAAAAAGCAGAAATTCCCAATGAAATGTTGCAAATTTAACATAGATAATTGTATAGTACAATCTTTGGACTTCAGAGAGGCATAACATTGGCTTCTTAAATGGTAAACAAAAACAAACTGGTACCATTGCTGTCAATACTGCATCATGGAGAGATCAACAGAGAAAGCTCAACAAAATTGAAGCTGGAGATCATAACTTTTTACAACAAAACCAAAGGTAGAGTAGATGTTGTTGATGAGATATGCAGCAACTGTAGTGTCACTTGAAACACAAACTGATGGCCAATAATTCCGTTTTACTTGATCCTAAATATGTGTAACATAAATAGTTTCATAGTTTACAAAGAAAATAACAACTTCAAAATACCACGGAGAAACTTTCTTAGAGGCTTGGGACAGAAACGGATAAAAGATCACTTACAACAAAATTTTCTGACCAAGGAACTATGTAAAATTTCCAGAGCTGACGACCAGGTGGTGCAGCATCACAAAGACCTACGTGAACAACAAGAAAATCAAAAAGATGTCAACCGTGTCCTTCAAATGTGGGCAGGAAAATAAAACATACACGGTATCAGCATAGCGACACTGGTGCACGGAACATGTATGCACGTGTGTAGACTGCCTTGATTATAACAGCTGAAACAAGTATTTTGTTTGTATTTTCATTGTAGTTCACATAGGTATTTATTTCTGATGTTATCTTTTAGATTTTGTAAGCAAGTGAAGAGCTGATGTGAAAATGTTGATGTCTATTCTAAGCACTCATAATATATTTAATATTTTTTATTTATATCTTATTTTCCTTCTACACACATATTATACAATACAGTAAGAAGCTTCTGATAAATAGGATGACAAGAGAGGTAACAAGTATGGCCTGCCACACAGGAAACAAAATCTAAGCACATTTGCTGTCCTTGTGAGACTTGTGTATGGAACATGAGCTTGATATGTGTGAAGACTGTCTCGGGTGTGGCAATTGAAAGAAATATCATTTTTATTGTAGAGTTCCATTTGTATTCTTATTGTAGCTCACATAGGAGTTTGTTTCTGTTATTTTTTAGATTTTGTAAACAAACACTTGATGTTGAAACTGTTGAAGTTTGTGCTAAAGGTGCTACACATATTAAGATTTTATACTTTAATTTATTGATATTTTTATGATCCTGTGAACTACCCATTGTGTAATATAATAACTTCCTAACCAAACAGCAAGAGCAGTGAGATGTCAAGTATATCCTAAAAAAGCAAGAAAGCAAAACTCATGTGCTATCAGGGTTAGCAATATGTGTGTAGGAGTGTACTATTTTCACGTGGGAAAACTGCCTTAGGTGTGACAATTAAAAATTGTTTTTGTTGTAGAGTTCTATTAGCATTTTCACTGAAGTTAACATAGGAATTTATTTCCTTTACTATTTTTTAGACTAAACAAAAAGTAGTAATTTAAAATTATTAAAATTACATTAAAATAAACATTAAAAGCTCAATTAAAATCAATAAACATTAAAAGTTCAATACTTTACTTTTGATATTTCCCTGTTAAGTTCATATCATTTAATATAATAAAATTCATAAAATTAAAATTAATAATTCATCAATAGAAATACTTTAAAAAATAAGTCTGGGTTTTATATACCACCCCAATGATACCCCTTTACTCCAAAATTTATGTTATGCCCCAATTATACATACAAAACAACAACAACAAAACACTATGGTACCTTTGTTGATGAATCTCAAGAACTGAAAATGAAAACAGAATGAAAAAGATTTGGAAAGAATTTTTTGTACCAGGAATTGAACTCAGAACCTTGTGCTTGCCAGCAGCCACTTATACTTCTGAGCTGTATCCTCAGCTGGAAAGAATTTAATAGTACACACACAAGCACACACACACAAAACTATTTTAAAGATATCAAGTAACAAAATAGTAAGAAAAGTATCATATAATTTATGAACTCTTACCTGTCTTTTTTGGGGGGGTGGGGGGATGGGTACTGGGGATTGAACTCACGACTGCACACTTGCAAGGCAGGCACTTATGCCGCTGAGCTAAAACCCCAGACCCTGCTCTTACCCATGTTACCTGTAAGAGATAAAGGTATTACTAGATTTCCCAAAAAGTGTAAGTCAAAATGTTCAACGAGTAGCAAAATATATTTACTAGATTGCAGCTTAAAAGCATAGAAGACTTTACTAATCAGGCACATTTGAGGAGCAATATAAATCCTGTTTCAGAAGTTCATGAAGTGACATGCAGAATAAGCATTTCCTCTATAGTATGAAATACCTTAATTGGTTGTAATGTTTCATTGGCACTAGGATTTAGTGTTTAATTTTCACCATGATCAAGATAATTCAGTAACTTTTGAGATATAAACAGACAATTAGGGATCATTCAAAGTATTTTAAATGCATTAAAAATGAACATATGTGAAGATTAATCTCTTTTGCACTAACTTTCTAAATCCCACAGAGGAGTATTTCTTTATAAACCCCAAGAGACCAAGAAGAAACTTATTGCCAAAATCTTTCTCCATCAGTGAGAAATTTCTTTGAGGACAATTTTAGAATCTACAAATTTGCCTTTTATCCCATACCAACACATATCAATTTTCACCTTTGTGCTATCTTAAATCATAATTTGGAAAATATAGTCAGATAGCCATGAATGAAAAGCGGCTAATCTTCATAAGTATTGAGTTGATTTATAATATAAATTTAGTAATTTTTGGTTTATTTAACAAAGAGAATATGATCTTGCAAATGGGAGGCGAGAATTCACACGGGAAATTCCGTTTTCTATTGCTATGTGAAAAATTACTTTAAAAAAAAAGAAAGACTTGAAAAAGAACGCAAAGCTACTGTTGCAGAGTTCCTTTGAGTCACAAGTCCTGAAAAAAGTGTCCCGAGTCCTCCTAGAAGGGTCTCAGAGAGCTGAAATCACAGCGCCAACCTGGATGCAGTCTCACTTGACGCATGGAGTCTTCTTTGAGATCCTGGTTGCCGACAGAGTTTCATTCCCTGAGCATTTGACATTAAGGACATGAAAATCTGCTTCGAATGGGTGAACATGAAAATGCTTCTGCCTCACTGAGCTGCTCTGGATTCTCCAGTCTCCTGTGTCGTCTGCATCTGTTTGTCTTTTTTCTTTTTTCTTTTTTAACTTGCACTGGGATTGAGCCCAGGGCCACACTCATACTGCGGAAGTGCTGTACAGCTGAGCTACACCCCTGTCCCTCTAGAAGCTGTTTGAAAGAGCTTGCCTGACTATACCACCTGCAGCCCGAGCCAGTGTCCCCTTTCACTGAAGTCAGTTCATCAGGCACCTTAAAAATCCCTGTACCTTGCCATGTAAAAGCATCTAACAACAGGGGTGCTGTTCTATGACATCATCCCTTCTTTAAAAAAAATTTTATTGAAAAGCAACTATACTTCCACTTCATGATAACAAATGAAAACAAAACACATTACTTATAAGTGCATTAAAACACAAAATAGTAATAAACCTCACCACAAAATTTACATGCCCTATATACAGAAACGTAGAAAACATTACTGATAAAAGTTTCGAGAAGCATTATTTATTTTAAAAAACAAAACAGAAAAAAGGGATAGAAATAAAACAGAATTACAAAAAAAAAATAAGAAATCAACGGTAGTCAATATATTGAATATTGTTATCTTAGAAGTAGTTGTTCAGGTTAAAAGACCAAGGCATAAAAAATGATCAAACAATCAATGACAACACAAACTGTTCTTTCTATACATTAGGGATTTTTTTTGTTTATTTTGGGTTTTTTTGGTTTTATTTAGGGATTGAAGTCACGACCTAGCACTTGCCAGACAGACACGCTGCTGAGCCAAATACCAAGCCCCAAACTGTTCTTTTTGATGATCAGAGATCAGTAGTATAGCTATCTATCTTGTACACACATACATACATACTGAAGAGAAAGATATTACAAATGTGTATTAAAATACTGGAAATAATGTCATCTTAGCCTTCCAAAGCTTTTTCTTTCTTTTCAGTATGGTTTTAATGATTTCAAGACTTCTGGATTTTCATAGAAAACTGTTCTCTTCAAATGTTTCACCTTAAAATATTTCTTGGTACCTCCAACTTGAAATCATTAAAACTGTTTTGAAAAGAAACAAAAATCTTTGGAAGACTAACACAACAGTATTTCCAGAATTAATATACATTTGTAATATCTTACTCTTTCAGCTTCTCCCATGAGGGAGACAACACAATGCTTGCACATATGAGTCTGATTTATTTCACTATAAGTATGGACTCAACTTGCATCCATTTACCTATAAAAGTCACCAGTTTATCTTTTTGACTGAATAATGCTCCATTGTATAAAAACACCACACCTTTTTTATCCATTCCTTGGTTGATGGGCTTTTAGGTTGTTTTCAAGATTTTGCTTTTAAAAATTGTGCTGCTGTAAACATGGGTGCACATATATCACTGTGGTGTGATGTTTTTAATTCTTTTGGGAAAATATCCAGAAGAGGAATATCTGGGTCAAATGGGATCTTTAGTCCTAGTTTTTGTGACAATTCTCCACATTGGTTTCCACAGTGGTTGTTACAATCCCACAACAATGGAGAAGTTTCCTTTTTTCCCACAGCCCTTCTAGCATTTGTTGGTTGATTTATTTACAATAGCCATTCTTTCTGGGGTGAGATTGAATCTTGGTGTTGTTTTAATCTGCATCTCTTGAATGACCGGTGATACTGAGCATTTTTTCACGTAAAATTTGTTTGCTGTTTGTATTTATTCATCTTAGAAGTATGTATTCATCTCATATGCCCATTTTGAATTGGATCTCTAAATTTGGAAGGTCTAATTTATTTTTAGTTCTTTATATGTTCTTACTAGTAACCCTTTGTCTGAGGCACAGCTGGCAAACATTTTTTTCCCAGATTGTAGATTGTCTGTTGACTCTATTGATGACTTCTCTTGTTGTGCAAAAGCTTTTTAATAAGATGAGATCCTACTCATTGGTTCTTTGTAATAATTCCTATGCAATCAGGTTTTAGTCATAAAGTCTTTGCCTACACCAATGTCTTCAAGAGTTTCACAGATTCTATCTTGCAGCATATTTAATGTTTTTATTTTAGTATTTAGATACTTAATCCAATTCAAATTGGATTAGCTTTACAGTATAATTTCAAGTTAGAAATTTTGATGCCTCTGGCCTTCCTTTGTTGCCAGAATTGCCATTGCTATTCTATGTCTCTTCTGATTTCAAATAAATTTTAGGATTGTTTTCTCTAATTCTGTGAGGTATGCTATTGGAATTTTGATCAGAATTGCATTAAATCTATATAAAAGTTTTGGAAGTATAGCCAAAGAGAGCATGTGAACCAGGAGTGCAAATTATGGAGGCTATTTTAGAATTATGTTTGTCTGAATATATTGAAGGTCTTTAGGATGATGTCTCCATGAATATGAAAATGATATAAGAAAGTTTCACTGCTAAGTATCATAGTAAAATAATATAATCATGTTCTATATATTAATTTACATATAGCTGAAATACTGCCCGTATAATATTTTTAGCCAATCTAATGTTTATCAGAATTACTCATTTCAGTTTTGAAAAATCTTTGTAATATCACTTGTGGTATAATGGGTAAGGTAAGAAGACAGATAAAAGCTAGGTAGACTGTTAAGTGGATGGACAGACAGATAGATACATAAACAGGTAAAGGTAGCCCTGTATCTGTCTTAAACAGAAACAGCCCATTCTTGAAACATCTACAGGCTTCTTTAGAATGTAGACTATAAAATTTTCCCAAGGTTTCTTTTTTACTGTGATTTTTTAGATTTTAAGAATTGTCCGTAGACTGTAGATGAAAATATATTCATATTAAAACTGCCTTCAGTGAAGGATAGTAAGGTAATCTACACAAAAATCTGAAGTCTTCCAAACAGATGATTTAGAAGAAAAGGCAAATATTTTTATATCTCATATTTGTTAAGTATGCTACATTATTGAAGAAGTATCAGCTGTACATGTCTTAAAGCCAGAAAAATCCTTTCTTTATATTAACATTTACATGAATGTGATATTTTCTACCTAGAATAAAGAAAATCTTATTCAAAAGCCATCACAAAATGGAAGAGAATTAAAGCAAATGCCAAAACCATGTGTACCAGCACATGCCTGTAATCCCAGCACTCAGGAGGCTGAGGCAGGAAGATCAGCAAGATTGCTGTGAGTTCACAGCTAGCCTGGGGTTCATCGTGAGTTCAAGGCCAGCCTGAACTACTAGCTAAACCCTGTCTTTAACCTCCTCTCCCAAAAAACTAAAGGCCAAATTTAAGTGAATGGGAGGAGCAAGATGTAGAGATATGAGAAAAATTTAAATAATCTATGTATTCGGCCAATTTGTGATTAATCAGATAACATTCGTCCTAGAAGAGTTGAAGCCAGATGTCAAGGAGAAGTGGAGAGGACATTTTATGAAGAGCTTGCAAGCACTACTCATCACCGTCCTAGGCAGAAGCCATGTGGTAAGACGACAGACACAACGACAGGACGACTAAGCAACACAGGCACGGCTGCGAGCACATGTGCATGGACCTGTTCCATCTGCGTGGGTCATTCTGCTCATGGCGTCCTGGGAGTTCTGACCAGGCTGCTGAGCCTCCGTGACCAAAGTCACCTGGACTCCTTCCTGGGAAGGACCTGCAGACAATCTCCAAGGGCTCTAAAGTGGAAAGAAAGAGGGGCAGGATTGGGATTAATGAGTGTTTCAAATTATTTTTCCAATTAAAATATAACTTTTCAAATGGAGCTGGACCAAGTGGTTTCAATGAAGAGACACTGCAGCTGTATAAAAGAATTTGTTAGATACCCGGTTACACTTCACAGTAGCAGTATGACTACCTTTTAATTAGGGGTCTGACCAGTCTCCCGGGGACATTGTATGTTTCCCTACTGTACAATTTATCAGTTTATTGCCTCGTGGTCACAAATTCACCCTTTGATTTGCTCTGTCAGCGTGAATCTGAGCCCTTTAAATATTTCTCCTTTGTCATCTGCAAAGGTTTTATCAATACAGGTTTCCAGATTGTTGTTACAATGGTACAATGGGGTGTTTCTCTCTCTCTCTCTCCCTCTCTCTCTCCATCTCTCTCTCTTTCTCTCTCTCTCTCTCTCTCTCTCTTTCTCTCTCTCCCTCTCTCTCTCCATCTCTCTCTTTCTCTCTCTCTCTTTCTCTCTCTCTCTGTCTCTGTCTCTCTCTCTCTCTCTCTCTCTCTCTCTCTCTCTCTCTCTCTTCCTCTCTCTCTCTCTCTCCCCCCATCCCCCAGGCCTTTTCCTCCTACAGAAGCCATTTAACCAGCAGCACCCAAAAGCAGACAGCTCCTTCCAACGTGCCCACCCCTCCGTGGGTGTCCCCTGCAGGTCACACCTCTCAGCAGCCTTGGGGAAGACTTTCTGGTCCTTCTCAGACTGACACCGGGTGCCTTCTCTGGCATCCTCCAAGGCCCACACAAGCTCTTCCTGGGGAGTCAAGGGCTCTTCCTTGGGTACTGAGTCACAGCCCTGGGGCTAAGGACTGCTCCTGACAAGTATGTCTGTACTACTTTAAGTTTTCTTCTATTATTATTTGCCAATAGCTTACTGCTCCACTTGCCTATTAGTTAATAATTTTTTATTAAACTTTCCATTCTACTAGCCATGTGTTTTCTCTGTGTTGATTGATAAATCTTCTGATAAGTCAGTTAATAAAGGGACCCACAATGATCCTGCAGCTGCTGCCCTGATCAGCCTTTTCACCGAACATTTAGTATAGACCACATTTGTGTCAAGTGACGGGGACATACAACTAGCAGCATAGCTACAGACCACTCTTTCTCTCGAACATAGTTATACCTACTTACACGAAATTTTGTGATACAGTCTGATACACTCTACTAGAGGCATAGCACGTGTTGCACAGGAAAAGAAGAGTGTAGGATGCTGGCCATGGTGAGTTTATCGTGAAATATGCAAAAAGCCGCTCCACTCTTTTGGGGTAGACATATGTCCTATGGATAAAATCAGAAGAACTTTCAGGGATGCAAATAGGACAGTTTATGGTGAGTACCAAGGCGGTAGGAAGCTGCACTGGGAGCTTCCGGATGTGATGAGGCTTCTGTCACTGGTGATGTTTATGCAGCGGCCACACAGCTGTCTCATGGGTTGACCTTGGAGTTTAAATTATTTTCAATGTGTCCTTCAGACTGTTGGTTCTGTGACTGTCAAACCACATCAAAGGAGCTTCATCCACACATCTACCTCAGCTCCTATGTTTCCTGGCTTGCCCAATTGTATTTTAGTCTCATTTTACTTATTGATAATTTTTAAAACGAAGAGCTTGTTCCAAATTTGTTTTTAAATCTTGCTTTCTGTACAAAATTAAAATTTCTAATTGATGGATTTTATGGAAATTAGTCCTCTAATTTCTTTATGATTTCTCAGCCTTCATCAAATGCTCATTCTTTCACGCTCTCACAGTGATAATAGTTCAAATCTGTTTGCTCTACATGCCTAGAAATTTTCCTAAATAATGATGCATCCCACATTTTTTGTCCTGTGTGTCTATATTTCAGGGCTTTCAGTAGTTAGTAACAAGCTACCCAAATTTTCAGTAGTTTCTAATAACTTGTTTATATTATTTTAGTGGATTATACCTTGCATTTCTGTGGCACAACAAAATAATAGAAAATTTATCATTTCCTGACAAAACAAATTTTTTAATCTTATAAACATTTATTTATATGTTTTGCCTTTCACATGTTTGTTGTTATTTTAGAAAAAACACAAATTAGGGAGTTATGTTCTGGACAAGACACTATCAGTTATAGGTAAGGGGCATAGCTGAGGATCTTCAGCTTCTACATTTGTAGATTTTGGGCGATCCCAGGGCTTCAGGTGATGGCAGTAATCTTGGTGTACAGTTAAAAAATAAGGGCAGCTGTCTCTTTCAAAGATAATTCCAAGAGTTGGTACATTTCAGGATATTAATCATTTGATACAAACCTCAATGAAACCTGAAATGATCTGAAATTCTAGATTGCACTGTCTTTTAAAAATTTCAAGAGGGAATTCAGCAGCTAGGAAACAGATTCTCCAAACTAGGAGAAGAGGGAAAAGCAAGTGACCAAATATTTGGGGGTTGTTTCCATTGGAGTATGACATCTTCATATATACATAGTTAAAACTAAGGGTCTCAATACAGAGCAAGTTCACACAACACTTTATAAAAATGTATCTCTATCTGCAGTGTGGTTTGACCTCTCAAACTTCCATCCAGGAGCCCATAACTGTTAACGACAACATAGACTCATACAAAAGCAATCAGATACAGATTGACTTCTTGCTACAGATTAGACTTTCACTTTAGCCAATGGTTCATTAAGATCAGAAATGTTACAAGATATACTTGAAAAAAATCTTTAAATTTGAGCTGATGATCATAGCATAAGGGGTAAAGGAAATGAATGAATATTCCTTGAATATTAGAAAATGTGCTAGACATGGCGATTATTTCAGACAAACAGATAAAGTCAATTTAACATACACAATATATATTGCAAAAATGTCATTAGTAATGAACAAACCAATGTAGAAAGAAGTTGAGTGAGAACCAAACTCTGAACACAAATCACTGGACTCTAAAATCCATGCTCATTTCAATCTGCTATCTTGTTTCTCCACTTTGACTCTTGATCATTATTGAAAAGATTGTTGAAAGATGATGATATGTATTTTGGTATCAAGGTAGTGTTTCTGTGTTGAATTTGCCATTCTTTAACAGTAGAACTATAGCAAACAGAATGGATGTAAGTAGGTGTGGTGTGAAGGGAGTATAATTTTCTCCAGGATAGCTGCCCAAACTCCACTTTCCATTAAAATCATTCTCATTCTCTTCTGAATCAGGAACACCTCCCAAATATTCAAAATTGTAAATTTTTAAACAAGAAGTTTATAAGTTTTGGAAAGGAGAGTTAGCTGTGCTCTCGCAGACTGGTAGTATAATCTGTGAGATATTTTTATGGGGTACACGCAGATATTTTGGTTTTTCTTATGGATTTTACCCCAAGCAATTGTCATTCCTTCCTCAATTCACCTAGTTATTCTAAAGACACAAATATTAATTTTAAGGCTTTCATTTACCCCACATTGCCGCTGGCATAGAAAGCAATAAAGAACCTACATACATAAAAAATCCCCTTAAGTGTGTGTTCAAGTTCAAAACTCTTAATCCTGATCCATTAAGGAAAATGGAAGTGATTTAATAGGGTACAGATCAACACCTCAGGAACACACATGAGTGAAAGATTAAGGATTATATCATTTAAAAATAGGGGAGGTACACTAACAGTTTGCAGAAGAGGGTCCTGGGGCAAACTTAAGAAATGATGAAAGAGAAGCATTGCTAATGGCTTTAAATCTTGTGGTAAATTAATAAGAATGAATGACCTAGGTGAACCCATAAATTAGCTAAATCAACTATCTATGTTTTCATGCAGCAGCACATAAAGAGAAAACAAAATTTAAGTTTTGATGTGGGTAGGTCTATTTTTGTGTGCTCAAAATGGATTTGCACTTTAAATATCTTCTACATATAGTTAACATTTCTTCTTCTGTTTATACAAACTGTTGTGCATTTTGTAGTCATCCATTCTCGCTGAACACTATTTCTTAGCATAATAATCTTTTCAGGTGCACTGCTTTATGATGCTTTTATTTTTCTTTTAGACAAGTTGTGGCATGATCTAAATAGATGAAGCACAGTTAATGTCTCCAAACTACTACTTCTACTGATAAATTCTGAATCTGTTTCTTAAAATTCTTGACCAGATACAATCCATTATAGAGTGGAACAGAAATATATATATATATATATATATATATATATATATATATAAACAAAAATAAATTTATATTTCATTTCCACATTAGAGTAATACGTTTGAACACCGTTATATTATATAGTCATGCTTAAATTCACTAGTCACTTTGCATTGTAAGTTTGCTGATAGTTTAAATAAATGAACTAATGGCATCTCTTTTTCTATGGCTCCAACTGTTCAGCTTTAAGAAAATCAAAATATAATGTACTCATACAGTGTAGTGTCTTATTTCTAAATTGGAAAATTCACTGGACATTGATAAGGCACCAAAATGTGATGTGTTGTCTCATTAATTTTCTTGTTGTGTTTTATTCCATGTAAATTTATGGAAGCTATTATTTTGTTTAGATTGCTGTAACCATTATGAATAGTAGCTGCATGATAATTATATTTGAGCATTAAATTTCTTTGATTTTTATCATTTCTTGATCTTTAATTTATTCTGCATTTGAGTTAATTAAGAAGACAGATTTAAATTCTGGGTATAAAAACTGGTATTCAGTGAACATTTTCTCTTATCAAATCTTTAAGGCTGATGGATGTTAGTGGGCTTATTTAATTATAGACTAAATAAATTAATTCAAATTAATCAACAGAAGACATGGAAATCCATACAGATTTTGAGTGCAATAACATTGAAATTATAGATTAAACATGAAAATGTTTGGTTGGTCAAGGCAGTGGGATTCAGCATTATAGCAATTCACTTAAATGTTGGAAGCATTACAGGTATATGTTCTTTTTTAGCAACATACACAGTGTTATCAAGTTGAACACTAATATGAAGTGGATTGTGAAGAGTCTTACTGAAAATGTCCAATGAGCCAAAAATAAATTTTAAATGTACTAATTAAATGATCAAAAGCAACATTTATCTGTGCAGTACCCCTATTGTGTATGTTACACAATAGAAATAATTGTCAGAGATAAAAGAAATGGGAAATACTGGCACCAAGGAATAAGAATCCTTTCAGAAATCTCTGGAAGAAAGCATCTATGTGTGAACCAGACCTTCCAGGGTTGGTTGTCTTCAGGGTGAGCCTTGGGTGTCAGATGCCACTGATTTGAATAAGCGTCAGTTGACAGAGAAAGCATGGGCAATGGAAGGAGGTGTTTTCCCCACAATCAGGATCTAAACCCTTTTTTGACAACCTCAAATGTGATTTCCCCAGAGATAATCCATTTCAAAACCAACAGGGATGACTCACTTTAATTAGTTGCAAACAGTTTTGTAAATTACATTCCTGCTTCTAAGGTCAAAACTCCAGAAACAGAAAATTTTCATTCTGTTAACTGCTAAAGCAGCTTTCAGGTCAGGTACCTTGAACGAAGGCTCCCGAGCAGCAGGTGGCTGTGGGACCTCGCACACCTGTGGCAGTGGACAGTCTCTTAGGGCTAGCACGCTACCATGAGGGATACACAATTTCACATTTGTCCTTGGAACAACCACACTAACAGAGTCATTTTAAATTAAAGCTCATCTTTTTTTCTCCCTTAAGTCATGTGCCTTTATGCTTCTGACTTGATTTGGACACATGTGAAGTTATTTAAATTAAAAGTATGATCTAACACCCCATACAAGATCTGATGCTATAAAGAACAGCTTTCTAATCCCTTTTGTGATATTCACTCCCTTAGTGGCCTAAGGCAAAAATCTTTGTCTGGGTTTCAAAGACATATGAAAGTGCATGTAAACGTGGAAATCACCCCTCCTACCCCAGCCCCTCAACTTCAATCAAAGGGAAGTACTTGTTGAGATTCTGCTCACATTTGAAAGAGAACTTAGAACAGGTTTCTGTATGCAAGTGAAATAGTTGAAGACTTTTTCTTACCTGAATATCTATAATCCTTCCAAGTGACTTTAGGCCATTCAGAAAGCATTCTCAAGGAGAGACTGACCCCTGGAGGCAGACACAGCTTCCTCTTGGCCAGGCTCAACTTTGTTTAATCTCAAAGAGGCTAAGTAGAGAGGAGAGGCATGGCAAAATCCAGTGTAAATCAACTGCCACCCACCTGGGCCTCCACACCTTCTAAAGTACTTGCAGAAGATGGAATGGAATCATAGATCATGGAAGATAAAGAAGTTCGAAATCACCTGCCCCTGGACCACGTGGACTCTAAGAGGGCAGAGATTTTTTTTAATCCTTCATGTCTCATCGCTTAGCATGATGCCTTGTATTTAGCACTAAATAAGTTAGTGGAAAGTTCCAATGCATAAATTAATGAACTGAGCCTAATGTCTTTTCTTTACAAAGGTTAAGTTAACTTTTCAAGGTCTCTTACTTAGCAGAAGACATGAAAGTTGATGGATGATTCAAGGTAGGCAAGATAAAAGTGTTTTAAAATATGTAGATTCAGATGAGAGTCCAGAAGAGTTCTACAGGACAGGAGATAGCTCCAGATACCTTGTGCTGGTCCCTAGTTCTGACCCCGACATTTCCATCTTGAGAATACCTTGATAATTTTTTCCAGAATGAATCTATAAAGTCCACTGTCTTCGTAGCAACTAAGAAAAGGACATGAGAGATGCTGCTCAGGTCTGCATGACACAGCTTCAGGCCAAAACACACTCTAGATGAGAAATGTACTTCTCTAAGGTTCCTCCTCGCCCTCCCGATGATGCAAACTCATCTAATTTAAGTCTCTGAGTATTTCTGACTGACATTTCTTCTGCTCAAACAAGATTTAAACATTTGATGAGCTTCATGCTAGTAGAGGACTAGATGCTAGTTGTGACTGGTTGTGGGAAAACGGGAAGGTATCGGACTTCTGCTCAACAGATGCCTGTCTTGCCTAGCAAGACAAAGTTGGAAATTTTCCATAATAATTCCAAAAAAGTATAGAATTAGAAAAAAGCAGTACTCACTGAAGCTTCTCCACCTTATTTTATGCTTTAACACCATTTTAAATTATATCCTAGTTAAGATTCTGTATTTCACTGCCCTGTTTAACATTTCCCATGTTACCAAATGGTTGGTGTTGCAACATAAGAACACAATTCAACTTGAGTATGTGCAGTGAGAAGGCAGACTGAACACACAGGGTTTTATTAGAGCCTTTCCCTTTAAACTGTGCTCCAGGTCTTTAAATTGAGAAAAAAAAATTTCCTCTCTTATTGGATAGAATACATATATTTTTATATACCTCTAAATTCTTGCTTCTAACCCGCTGTTTTTTTCACATTTCCTAAACTCTTATCTTCTTGCCATGTAACCTAATTAGTCTCATTGACACTCACATTTATTTCTTCCCTTTCTAAAGAAAACTTTTTGAATTATAAAAGTGCAGTCCTCGCTTTGACATAGGAGATCAGCGCACGGAAAAGCTGGCTGGGAAGCAGGTGTGGCCTGTTAATTGCAGAATCCCTGAACGCGGGCTCAGGGCAGTCCACAGCCCGGCACAGGGGCTGCTCTGTCTTCAGGCTGGGCCTGACATCGGTCTGAGGGATCCCAGCAACCCTTCTCATGGGTTTTCTCAAGATCTGGACAGTAGAAAAGGATGAAGATGCCAAGACAAGCATGCTAGCTAGCATGGCTTTCTTCTACATAGCCCGCCCTGGTTTCTCCATGGTCTTCTTTTGCGTTTTTCCTCTTTTGTTTGGCCCAATATCATTCTGCAGAGCCAGTTTCTCTCTCACTCCTCACTTTTACTTTTCCAAATAAACTTTGCCTCTGCTTTTTACTTCTTTCACTCATTTCTTTGTTCAAGATAAGAACCTGGAATCCAACTTTGACTTGGCCAGCCACTTTTATATGGAGCTACCCAATAACATCTTGATACTCAGCTGCTTTGAAACCTGTCAAATTTGGTGTTTGATATATTTCTTTATCTTAATGTCATATAAGTAGATATTAATAAAGAAAATATTTAAAAGCACTTTCCTTACTTCTATGAAAAAATAAAACAAAATGTGTGACAAAATACTTAGAGAATAACAATAGTTAATGCACTGTATTGTAATCTTAAAACAATGATCTACAAGGCACTCAAAGTACAAGTCATAGACCAGAAAAGACTGTTTCTTGCAAAGAAGAAACAAACAGATGAATGCACAAAACTTACTCTTTAAAGCCCCAAGAGAAATTACAACTGTGGTATAAATTAAAAGAGCATATATATTGAAATGTTTTTGAAACAATGGAATAGATAATTGGGGGAATTATTTTAGACTTTTCTCTTCTTAATATTGATTTATCTTGAGTTTCTCACCTAAGAGAAACTGTACAATATTTAAGCTTTTGTTGTGAAAATTTTGTCCAGGACCTTGTCATGCATTTGGTACTCTATGAGCAAGCTGGAATTTCCTGGCACTCCCTTTCCTGGCAAAATTACTTGGCTCTCCTCACTTTGGTACTTTTCATGCCTCTGGGAATCAACTAATGACCAGTCACATGTGGCCACTGTATTTTTATGCTCTAAGAATAAAAGACATGATTTTTTAAAAAAAATCATAATTGTGCTACTAAAGATAACTATTTAAATTTAGAAATTTCAGTCTTGTGCTTAACTGAGCTCGCTATGTATTTGTTTTTATTTTTTTGCTTTTCTCACATGATACCATATTCTGGTACCTTTAAATTTTTGTTGCATTTGTTTGCTTTAACATTGGTTTTCTAACTTTTTATGTGTCGATGGCATTGATAAACATCCATTCAAATTTTAAAGATTATGCTAGTGATACTTTAAGAGGTTCAAACTCCTTTTTCTTGTAGCTTAAGCTTATGCTTATCAAGGTATCAAAATAAAAATGAGTTTCACATTTCTATGTCCACAATCCACTGTAGTTCCTCATTTCTCCTTTTCTGCTCCTTTGTTTCCAGATATTGTTAAATGGGGATAAGAAACAAGCTGTCATTGAGATTTTCTGTTTTCCATTTTAAGCATGTTTTTAAGCTTGAAAACACCATTAGTCACAAATGTACAATGAGTGTTTTGCATGAGCCCCACTTTCCTAATCTAAATGTATGCTTTCATGATTTCTACTATACATTTACCTCATTTGTCTCTTTGATTTAGTTTTAGCTTTTTAATGACTAAATGTGCCTTCAAGTTTTTCTCTTGCCTTAGTTGATACTGGTGTTTGTGATTGCTATCGACTTTGCCTAATCAAACTCCAAATTCAATTGTAACTAAAGAAAACTATCTTTGGCTGTGCCTCTAATCAGTCCTTTTGGTTCGTTATTGTCTTAGATATTTTTTACTCATTGCTGAGACAAAATACTTGATGCCCAAAGTTGGGAACAGAAAGGTTTATTTCTTACAGTTTTTGGAGGTTTCAGTCCATACTCAGTTGGCTCCCACACAGTGGCAGAGTGGGGCCGCAATTCATGGTGGCTACAAACAGCAAGGCAGAAACCTGCAAGAGAGAGAGACACACCTTCTTCCTGCTATTACAATGTATGCTGGCTCCACCCCATATGAGTATAGCACTGACATCATTAATCCAAGCTCTAGAAAATGAACCAATCACAAATGTATAATGCAAATGCATGAGGCCTGGGGGACACTGACATAAACCATGACATTCCACCCCTGGCCCCCAGGACTCATGTACATATTTTATACAAAAGACATTTAGTCCATCTCCAAGAGTTGCCAAATTCTTAACAGTTTCAGCATTGCTGAAAAGTCTAAGTCCCAAGTCTCCTCCAAGATCTATGGTGAACGCTTTACTTTAATGCCCTATACAAATGAAACAAGAGTAAACATTTCTGAAATTCAAAGGCACAAGATAAACATTGCCATTCCAAAAGTAACAAACAGGGGAATATAAAGCATTGGAAACAAAGCAACTCCAACATCCAGCAGGACGAACATTCAGTCCTAGAGTTCCATGATCAGCATTTGAAGCAGTCTGGTTGCAAGCTCCAAAAGGCTCGGGTGATTCCACACCCAGGGCACTTCCAGGGATTTCAGCTCCCACAGGTTTTCTCTTAAACCCTCTCTGTTCGCTTTTTGCAGCATTCCTTGGATGATCCGCATTCCTGGCTTTTCCAAATTTCTGAGGTCTCCACTGCACCTTTGGCTCCACCCTTACATCTTCACAAATTGCCCTCTAAGGGGGACATTGTTTGGCCCTTTGCAATCAAGGTGGAAGCCATCTTACCCTCAGAATTTGTGCATTTTCCTTGCACCTAAAATCAGCCCCATGTGATGCCACCCAGGTTTGCTGCCAGCTGGAGCAGTAGCGAGGCTTTTCTCTCTCTTGGCTGTAGGGGTCTATGGCCTGGATCACTGGGCTCTGTGAACCTGATTGAAAAGAAAAGCTTCTCTATGTTGCCACCACTCTGGAACCTCATGTGGCCTCAGTCGCTATTCTGGAACATGGTGCTCTGTAGCTTTCTCTTCTGAGCAAATTCTTTCACTTTTGCAGCTTTGAGGCTGAAAAAGGTGGAGACCTGCTGCTTCCTGGGATGTCCTGGGGCCACTTTCTTATCTCTCTGTTTCTCCTCAGCAATCAAAGTCTCAACTCTGTTTTTACAATCCGCAGCTTTCCTAGAGTTTGCCTACTGGCCAAACTCACAGCATTGTAAATTGTCCTGCTGGGCTCTTTGATCTTGATTTGCAACATAAAGCTGGCTAAAATCTCCCAACAATAGCCATGCCACAGCCATTCGACTGCCTTGAAATTTCCTTTTCCAGATTAATCAGCCCATTGCCCTTAGTCTCAGTCTCAGGTAAAGTCTCTGGGCATGAGCAAAATGCAGACAAACTTTCTGCCAAGCAATAACACACACTGTGGGGATCCCAACAACTAAGGCAGTCCCTCTTCCCAGCAGAAACCTCCCAAGCCTGGACTTTACCATGAGGCTTTCTATCAGCCTTCTGGTCTCCTGAGCTCTGACCAGGATCTTCTCTACAGAACAGCCTAAGCTGCTCCAGCTCTATGCATCCAGGCAACATGTCTGAACCTTTCCAAACTCTGTGCATAAGCCATTTCCAAAGCTTCTCAAAAAACATGATCAGGTATAGTCACAGCAAATGACCCCACTATTGGTACTAAATTCTGTCTTAGTTACATTTTACTCATCATTGAGACAAATTCCTGGTGCTCAAAGTTGGGAAAGAAAAGGTTTATTTCTTCAGTCTTTGGAGGTTTCAGTCCATACTCAGTTGGCTCAGTGGCATGGCAGGGCCGCAGTTCATGGTGGCTGCAAACAACAAGGAAGAAACCTGCAAGAGAGAGACACGCCTTTTTCCTGCCATTACATTGTATGGTGGCTCCACCCCTATGTGGGTGTAGCACTGAGAGCATCAATCCAAGCTCCAGACAATGAACCAATCACAAATGCGTAACGCAAATGCATGAGGCCTGCGGGCCACCGACATAAACCATGACACTTATGTTTTGTTACTTTGATGATCTCTCGTCTCCAAAAGTCAGTTAGAGACAATATACCAATTTTCACTATTTCTCTTTGAAGGTTTTAACTCTCAGGAGGACATATAATTCACTAAGATTGGGCTAAGACTCTCAAACCCATAGAAATCTTTTCTTATGAACATACAACATAAAAATTCATGGTTGGAGTTATATTCATGTATGGCTAGTTCCTGAATTCAAATAATCTGTTCAGTTCTTCAACTTTATGTACTCCCCTACTCTTGAATACACTTTCAGATATTGATGTTATTTAAAGCACAATTTATGATGAGTAACTTTCAGAAATCTAAATTCTTCTAGTACATCAACTTCCTGTTGCATAGAACTATTGACTGTTACCACTGGCTGCTTTGGGTCACATGTTGAAAATCATGTGCCCAACTGGACACCTCCAGAAACACATGGACTTATGACAGTGGATATTATTATACTTTATATCTAGATATCCCTCAAAAGCCTCATGGACTCACAGGTGGAATGTTGGATTAGTTCCCTGATGCATGCAGAGTTAAATGTCTAGTTTGTAGGAGGTAAGTCACTGGGAGTATGGCATGGAAAGATGTTTCCCTCTCTCCTCCCCTTGATCCTTCTTTCTGCTTCCCACTGCAAGCTTGTTTCTTTTTTCTCTATGATGCTCCTCTGTCATGATGCCCTGCTTTGAAAACAGCCAACCATAGGTTAGAACCTCTACAAACCATGAGCCATGGTAAACTTATCATCTCATAGTGGAGAGTGTTGAGTATTATCTCTGCAATAAGAAAGCAACTAAGACACAGATCATTTTGAGAGGGAAATTCAAGTGAGAGTTCTTAATGCGATTTTCTAAATACTGATGGCCTTTCTCTCTGTTTACATTTACTCACCTTCATGAGCTTAGTGACCAAAGACAAAAATTTTGCAGAATCGTAATACTTCATTCTAGATCCCAGCAGTGTCAGCATCTGAGTGTCTAAGACCTAAGTGTTTTCTGCTTTCCAACCATCTCAGGTCAGGTTAGCCAGAGCCTGGGGTGTGGTAGTGGTCCACCCAGCGTTTTATTCCAGGGCACATTTCAGTTTTTGAGCCTATCAATTGTTCTTTTGTGGAAATTGTTCTCTTTGATAGAAAATTAAAATAAATAACTGGACTCAGTAGGCTTTCTTTAGGTCACAGAACAATCATTTCCATCTCTGTCATCCTCATTCTTCTGCCTTATCTGAAACTATTTCTAGGATATATATTTCCATTTTTATTATCATCTACAGATAAGTACTACTGGACAGATTTGTTAATTCATAAAAAGAAGGGAGACTCAGGATTTTTCTAGTAAGTTTGTAAGACTTAGAACTTGATTGTCATATTATCTGCATTCAATGATGAAGAGATTTCCATTTAACCAATATTTTGCTACCAATACTGGAATTGCAGACTTCCAGTTTAGAACCTGAGGTTCTGCACTGCCTCCTGTTGTTCAATTCAGTCCTCCCTTTATTTCTCACGGTCTAATCATCTTATAAAATGAGAAAAAGGGACAAGTGGTTGCTCTAAAAGACCTGAAATAGTATTTCTTGAAGAGAACTATCAGGTTCTGGACAGACAAAAAAAGGATTTATTTGCACTGCAAGTGACAACTATGTGAAGACATTCTCACAGTACAGTGATAAATAATACAGTCACTTCAAGAAGAGATTTTTTAGCTCAGTATTTGTGAGAACAATAAAGAAAATGGAGATAAATATATAAATACTTATGCAAAGCAAAATAAGACAAATGCCCTCAGTGACCATTCATAGAATTATCAGTAACTAGAAGAATCAAGATGCTGCTACATTAATAAGGCACTTTAGAGAAATTTTACCTATATGTAGGAGGTCGAAAGTATTCCAAGGGATGAAAAAGACTTCCCAGGTTGAAAAGACAACATGAAAAATTTCAAATTGTGAAGTTGTATTCATATCCAATTCTGACTCTTAGTCTACATTCAAAATCACAGCTCATCTGTTCTAGTTCCTTTCCAGCTGTGAACAAATTAGTAACTTTTGAATTAGTTAACATGTGCTTGCCTCTCTAAACCAATGAGATCAACCTTTTTCTTTTTAAGCATTCTAATGACAAAGGTAAATTTTGCAATATGTTTTCCCTAAGACTAGACTGATCACTTTTACTAAAAGCACATATAAGAGGAAGAATGTGATCCTCAAGAAGATCACCAAGTAACAGACCTGATCAAATGTCAAGGTTTGTCAGGACATCTCCATATTCTTGTTACTGCCATGCTGTTGCTCAAATACCAATATTCTGGGCTTAAGCAAGCTCAAAGAGCGAGCCCTTGAAGGATATGTGATCTTGAATCCAGATATTCCAACCAGTGTCTTTTGTTTGTGTCTGCTTTATAATTTCCAAATATCTAGTCTGATGACACTCAGGATCATCCTCAGACCAAGCACAAGATTCAATTTCTTCTTTACTATTCGGCAGCTCTTTAATCAACTTCTAGAAGCAAAGAAAGTCTAGTAAAGTCTCTTCAGTACTAGCTATGTCAAAAGTGGACCTAACTTAGGACATAAAGCCAAGACTACCAAGGAAACAGATGGTTTCTTGTTCTGTGTTTACATCTCTCCAGTTTTTTTGTGGACTTAAGAATCTAAACTGATTTTTAAAATTAAGAAAATAAAGGCAGGAGGGAAGGTAGAGAGAACATGTTCCCCCAAACACTTAACAGTGAATAAAGTCATTCAGATACATGGGACTGAGGACACAGCATATTAAAACAGAACATGTGAGCAAGTTTAGTAACAACTACAGTGTAAAACACTTACACGAGTTAGAAATGCAGCTCAAACAGTTGGTAGCCATCTCATCACAAAGGACTTTGGATTCCAAAGTGAGACTTATTTTCTAATTTGATAGAAAAAAAGAATCACTGAAAGTTTGTGAGTGGAGAATGAACATGATGAGGATTTTATACAGAAAGACAACTCTTGTAATGGCATGTGGACAGACTAAAGCTGGAGCAAACAGAAATGAGAAAGTCACACACATACTACCGCGATGGTTCAAAGGACAAATGATGACAGCCATAGTGAAGCAGTGGAAGAGACGTCAGGATCAGTGTGACATGTGGATCACTGTGAAAGCCCCGTGTGTAGCAAAATCTTTCGCTTTATAACCAATCACTGCTCTCTCCACCTTCTTCTATATTTCCTCCTTTATTTCCTTTGTTTGTCTCCTTTGCTTTTCACTGACATTCTTCTTGCTATAACTAACCTGTAAAGATTTTCACTTCCATCAAGGTAAACGTAGCTCTTAGAATTTGTTCAAATAGTTCATTGTCATCTGAAACTACATGAACAGAATCCCCAAATTCCAAGGAACATCAATCATAGGATTCTTTCGAGCCACTCTGACTTACTTTAATACTGAGAAAATTATTTCACTTTGTTTGTTTTGCTTTGAAAGCAGATATGTGAGACCATCCTTTAATGGTTTTCAGCTCTATTTATTTGATGAACTTTTGATATAAAATGCCACCAGGTCAGTGGCAAAAATATGACAAATTTATGCACGCTCTTAAATATATATGTATTTTTGTTTTCCCCTTCTATTTTGAACAACAATTATTTTCCATATAGTAGGTATCATGGTAGCTGTTTTATGTTAATGTTGTATAAAATTCAAAACATTCATAATAAAAGATAAAAACAAGAAGATTCCCCGTACAATCATAATATAACATAACAATATCATAGGAAACACATTTTGTGGTAATATTAAGCTTCTATCATTTTTTTCCTTTAGCATAAACCTCTATCTTTTTTATATTCCTTATCAAATGGAAGTCAGATGATTTTTTTTGCTTGGAGAAGCTGAATAAACATGAATGCCACTTTCTCCTCTCTCAGGATACTTAAGGACTCCCCCACAGAGAGCACACTGAGGGGTGCTCATCGTACTTATTGCTGTGCATAAAGTTAATTCTTTCAAACTATTAAAACATTTTGGTAGCTTCACTGGGACCAAAGAAAAAGGGACTAGATTTTTTCATTGAATTATTTAACAACAGTGATCCAAACTGCCATTCTATTTGGGTAACACGGGGAATTATTTGTCATTTTAGGGACTTGATATTATAATTGCTTTATAAGCATATTGTGGGATAAACAGTGAATTACGTTATCCAGCGAATTACAGCCCATACGTATTCCTTCAATAAATTAATTTGTCCAGAGAGTACAGCCCCAGGTGAGCCAGGAGTCAAGGATTCTGTGTGACCTCCCTTTATGCCGTGACTTGCTTTGTGAATTGGAAAAATCAGTTAACCTCTTGGTGCTTCAGTTCACTCATCTATGAACTGAGCAGAGTAACATTTGCCACCTAACTCACCAGTATTTCGTGAAGGTTAATGAGCTTCAGAGTTTATAAAGTGCTTTTTTCTACCAAAATGGAAAGACTCTTGAAGAACACTAAGTCTCACTGCTATTTATTTCTTATAGATGCAGTAAATTACCCTTTGAGAAAAGAAAGCCTTTATTATAAAATATGTAATAAAATAATTTGAGTAGCTTCACTTTATATTAGCTAGCTATCAGCATTACAGAGCTGCACTGAATTCATGGAACCCATGTTATTTGAATATGAAACAGTTTTGGCTAAGAACACAGCTAGGTGAGACAGAATATTTTCATTTCAACTTAAAATATTTTAGTTCTAATCAATTTGTCAAGAACCTATCATCTCTTCACATAGTTTTATGAGCTAAATGTTAGAAAAGAAAGTTTTTCCACTGAATAAATGTGTCTGGTATTTAATGCCATATTGAATGCAAATGTTAAGGTCTTAAGTGAAACTCATAAAAGCAAAATGATTTGATAGGAGTGGAAAATCTATCCCGTGACTCTGCATTTCTGAAAGCTTTGTCAGCATTCTGCTTAAGATAAGGAAATCTTTAATAGCACAAATTCATAGGGATCTTGCCATTGGACACCATGCTGAAAGTCAGGTTTTTCAAGAATTATAATTAATTTTGTACTATTTGCAAACTTCATTTAAGATTTGACAGAGAAAAATGTCACATAGTTTTCATCCTCTTAAAAGGGCTTATTTTGGAGTTTAAGAAAGAAAAGTATTAATCTGATAAGTTATTCCACTTTTCTTACATTTAATCACTTTAAATGCTAAATAATTCTTTATTGCACTGTATATTAAAATAATATACATCTAAAAACAGGTCTTGCATATTTTTCTTGTTTTATTTTGGAGGCATAAGAAAGGAAGAATGAAAAGCAAAAAGGTTTAAACACACTTTCTGCACTTTTGATTTTTCGTGATACGAGAAAGAAACTGAAACTATCCAAAAAGTACTCTGTTGGTTTTTTCTTGACTATGGTTATCAGAGAAATTATCTATTACATTGCTATTCAAAAAACACAGGTGAAGTCAGTGTCATATACCTATGCAGAAAATCCAAAGTAATTGTAGAAATTCTGCAACACCACCAAACTCTGTCACTAACCAACAACTTGTTCTTTGGTCTCTCAAAATGAAAGAAATATCTAAAATTAAACTGAGAGATGTTAAGGCTTACCATGAATACTTCCAGCCTGCTGGAGGGTGACAGCCAGCCTAACATCCACAGGTCTGTTGAGATCTAAACGGAGGCATCTTACTTGGACAGTCACGTAATTACAGGTCCTGAAAGAAAACAAGGTATGAACAGTTTGTCTCTTAAAACATATTCAACTATTTATAACTATGGCTAGATAGCCAGATAGCCAGAGACTTACACAGGCATCCTTAATTTAGAACAGGTGTTTTCTGAAAAGCAAGCTTTGTGTTTTGTTTTCAATCTCCTCCTAGGGAAATAGAACATTGGGGCTGCTTGTGGCAGTTCTCAGATCAAAAGCAGGCTTTGCTCAAGTCTTCACATGTTCAGGACAAACTCATGAGAATGCAGCAGAATTTTTTATGTGTGTAAAGGTAAAGTTGTCAACAGTCCTGTTTTATGAATGTGCACGTTTTCATCCAAGAACACTGCCTTCCTCGTTATTTTCTATGATACTACTTCCTGTTATAAAATAATAGTGATATGGAGTAAATTTTTTAAAAATAGTATCTTTACTTGATAAGATAAAAGCTCAGCAAAATGACATTTTTTTGTTGTGTCACACTTCTACACTTTAAAAAATAAAATGTACTGATGCATTAATCCAAAACTAAGATTTCTCGGTTTTTTAATGTCATTACAATATTTTCAGAACTCTCAAATGTGGTGTTTAAGCTTAATTATGTCAAGCTGATTGGACTGGGGCTTGACCAAGGGATTAATAAGCACCCCTCTAGGCTTGGACACTATGTGTACCTGGCCCCCAGCCCCTCCCTGGCTGGCACCATTCCCCTGCTCTGCTTCCTGGTTGCCACTGACCAGGTATGTCCACTCTGCCACACCCTCCCACCGCGGTGCTTCTGTCCTAGAAAGAACCAACCATGAACTGAATCCACTGCGCCACAAGCCAAGTAAGCCTCATCTCCGTTAAGCTGTGGGTGTCGGGCACTGTGTCACAGCAATAAGAGAGCTGACTAATACACTAACAAAGCAAAATTAATAGTGTCTGTGCTGGACTGACAACTGATGTGCAACTTGTGACACCCAGATGAACTGAATCAGTGAGGTGCTGGGTGTGGAGGAACCACCTGAGGACCACAGCATAAAAAGAACTAGAGCAGAAGAAGTGGTATTATTGGTTCTCCTGTTGCCGTTGGTTCTTCTGGAGGAGCTTGTCTTGCTGCTTCCTGATATGAACTTGGCTGTTCTCATCGTTGGAGGAGCTCAGAACTGCACTGTTGCTGGGGATGGCTGTAGGACTTTTCAGTGGAGCTCTAGCCCTTACTTTTAGCATCACTTCCTGGTTCCAGCGTAGGCACACTGTCCCACTAGCACAGGCTTTCTAGCTTCCACCAGTGACCTTTGGCTCTTCCCAGTGCAGATGCATGAAACAGACTTACATGAGACATTGCCGTGGGCTCTAAGTCTTCAGCTGGACTCAAGCAGGACATAGCCATAGGATCTGGGTCCTCTGCTGAAATCTTTGGGGTCTTTAGTTTATGGACAGATTTCCTGCACTAGTTGTATTTAACTCGTTGGGCCACTATTATAAAACAATCCTGTAAATTATATGTCCTGTATTAAATTGCTCTCCTTGCAAACCCTGATTATAAGTGTGATTATGTGTAAAACTTACAAAAAACTTTTATATATATATATATATATACACAAAAACAATAAGTGACATAATACTGTAATATTTGTAAAAGATATAAAATGATCAAACTTGATAGATGATATGAAAATTTGGTACCTCTTCTTTTTTTTTGAATGTAGTAGAAATATAACAGAACAAGACAGGACAAAGCCAATTGAGACAATGGGGTGAAACTGGTACAGAGCTTCACAGCAGGTCACCAGGACAACAGCAATAGGTTCCATAGTATATCTCCTTATCTTCACAATAGTGAATTAGATACAGTGAAATCAAACCAAAGACAGAACATTATAAAACCAATCCAAAAAGAATATTGAATAGAGTAAAACAATCATCATGAAACAAAACAATGAAAACAACATTTGCTTTCAAACAGAATGCTATAATTGTGTACAGTCATCCTCCCAAGAGATGCTCAGACCTCTGTCCGCAGTTGCTAACAGGGGAGGGCAGAGGTGGAGGTGGGATGTTTGATTCCCAGTCTGTGCTCTGGTGGGCTCACAGGAGACGCTAGCTGGGTCTCCTCCTGGCTCGCGCCGAAGGGAGGTGCTTACCAGGAGGGCAGGCAAATCGCTTCCTTGTGCAACTGCCTGGGTTCCACCATAGCTGTGGCTGGATCTCTAGTACCTCTAATTTGGTAAATGAATTGCAACAGCTTTTAATCATAAATAGCCTATAATTGCTTTGACAATATTCCATGAAAAATATAAATGATACAGATTTCTTGGGGCAACTATAAATACAATGTTGTAAGTTAATAAGAATTTACTCCTAAAAAGCCTAACCAACCCAGACTGTCTATCTATGTTATCTTAACCATCATCAGTGAAGGAGTCCAAATCAAAGGCTGTGGAAGAGCTGATGCCAAATCAGAAGATTGGGCAAACAACCAGAAGCTCTTTTTGGAATGAGACCTTTAAAAATGAAGCATACAATTTTTGGGACAATTCTGATATGGGGGGGGGAGCAGATTTTGTTTTGTTTTATAAAGAAAGAAACAAAAGTTTTTGTGGCCTGTATAAAAATTCTAGATACCTGCTAGATGCTCAACAAATAACTGTTAGATCAATACTCCAAGATTGTTACTCTTTCAAATTCAAAGGTCTTTTTCATATTTTTTTGAGTTTGTAAAATGCTACAATGAAATTTTGTGTAATATTATGAATATGGTCATAGGAAAAAATAACCCACTGCAAGTCATCACAGCTTTCTAGCTGATTACTGGAAAATATTTTGCTTTCCTAGACCAGTATCTGCCCAGCGGATTTGCTTAGGTCCAACATTCAGTAGATAAAGTAGAGTTCTTACTGGCTATGCATGACAGTTTTATGAGGCCATGTTTTTTGAAATTCACATTAAGTCTATGGGTTTGTTTTTCCCCCAGTGTATGTAAAACTTGGTTACATTGTGGAATCTTTGCTACTTTATCTTAACTTTATCTACATATTTTTGGTTTCAGTAGACTAAAAAGGCTCGTACTGGAAAATTCCTGGACAGTGATTTTAGAGGTACATGGCCATAAAAGAAAACTATTTCCTTCTTTTTACTGCTTGACTTAGCAAAACAAACTCATTTTAGCTTTATAAAATGCAGACAAGATTTCATTTGCAAAAGAGCCTTATTTTTATGTTATGTGATTTGATCTTTTGCCTTACCTTAATATTTTAGTATTGTCTTTTAATAAAGAGAGTAGGCTACATAATGGTACTTTTGGCAATGCAAGAGGCTTTGAAAATATCATTTTTAACCATATATATATATATATATATATATATATATATATCATGCTAAGTGCAAGCTAGGAAGTTTGATCTAGAGCACAGTTATATCAGGCTACCAATCAGAAAGCTGGATGTTCTTGTTTGCATTTTTTCACTGGCTCTATTGTTTTTCCAAGTTTATTGTTCTATACCAAATGTTCTCACCTATGAAAGGAGACTTCTTGGAAATAGAAACAAAACAAAATAGAAACAGAAAACAAAAGCAAAGAGAGAGAGAGGGAGCAGAGCAAGAACAAGAGCAAGAGAGAGCAGTTTTACAATACCATGTTACGCAACAATAGACCTCATATCTTCAAAGTATCTAATTATGTACAAATACATTAAGAAGACTAGCTAGATTGATAATAATCTCAAAATAATAATCAACTTCGACAGAAATGGGCATATTAGATAAATTTCTGCATATGCAATTTTCCTGTTAGACTGAAAAAAATTAACCAAAAAGATTTCCTTTCATCTACAGCATCTGCAGTATTTTGGGGGCGGGATCCATTTAATTTACATCGGTATATTCAGTATCAGAAGAAAGACTTTTTTGTGAGGAATAGGTCAGTTTCATGAAAGACCTTTGTAGTCAGGTGGAGCTGCATGACCACTACTAGCAGAAAGCCATTAAACTATCTTGGCTTCAGTAATTCTGACTCCTGAAGGGGCCTATGATGGGGCTAGTCCTTCTCATACAAATTCCATGACTCATTTGACTTTGTCATTGTGTTTGGTGGGAATTTCTTTTATCTTTTAAACTTCACTAATGAAGCAGCTAAGAAAAAATATGTATTTTCATAATAATAAATCATATGAAATAAACTTTTATCTGTTTGCCAGGAAATACCAGTGTGACACTCTCCAAGGGTGTAGACTCTTTCCCAATAGAAGACTTAGAACATTCTGGAAGCTCTTGGAACTGATCCTATAAGGCAGACTCTAACACGAGGGGCATTCTATTTGCTCCAGAAACATAGTCAAGGAAGACATAAAATTTGCTAAATGCTTGAAGGCCCTCACATGATTTCTTTCTTTGTTTTCATATCATAAATGAAAGACCATAAAAGTAAAACTTTGATAGACACCTTGGTTTGTGATTTCTGGGTGTGTAAGTTTACTGAGTACAAAACTATTTTAGACTGTCACAACCAAATACTGCAACCTGAGGGGTTTAAATAACAGAAATCTATTGTCTCCCAGCTCTGGAGGGTAGATGCCTAGGATCAAGGTGTTGTCAGAGTTGATGCCATTTGTGGGATGTGAAGTAGCTTCCTGTGTGCGATGTGAAGTAGCTTCCTGTATGGAGTATGAGATAACATCCTGTGCAGTGTGAGATAGCTTCCTTTGTGGGGTGTGAGGTAGTTTCCTGAATGAGGTGTGAGGTAGCTTCCTGTGTGCATTGTGAGGTAGCTTCCTGTGTGGTGTGAGGTGGCTTCCTATGTGTGGTGTAAGGTATGTCCTGGCTTCCAGTGGTTTGCTGGTTGGCAGCCTCTGAGATTCTCCATGCTTCTCTCTGATCTCCACCTTCATAACTACATGATGTTCTCCATGTCTGTGTCCAAAGTTCTCCTTTGATAAGGACACAGTCTATTGGATGAGGAAACATGGTAGTGACCAATCTTAATTTAATCATCTATAAAACTTGCCTGCAAATATGTTTACATTTCCAGGAACTGTTTGCTTGTGACTTCAACTTCTTTTCAGGAGACACAATTCAACCCATAACATTGAGTCTATTCAGTCTGACATTTACACTTGAATTACATTAAACTTTAAGAAAAGGGAAGCGACTAGAACATTCAGATTCTCCTGTATGGATTACATTATATGAAAAGGGAAAACCAGAAAAAGATAAAATCAACTTAATTTTGAATGTTTATGTCCTTTTATGTGTAACATATGCCTTTGTGATGTATCATTATTGGTATTTTTTTCTTACTATTCTTACCTAGTGAACCTTCCCATTGCCTTAAACCCAAATTTAAAAAAGAGAAATTTTGACACAATTTTGCAAGTTTTTCAATTTGATTTTAATAACTAAAGTCTCTAACAGAAACTTATTTCTCTAGTATCTTTATGGATTCAAATTCATGAAACAACTGTGGGCTACAGAAATATCTATTGATCCAAACAACACATTGGTTAGTTAGGGCTTAAAGAAACAGGTGTTGACTGTACCGAAAGAAAGTAGTCTTTAACTCACTCTTCAATTGCAGTGTGCACTGATTTCGTGCACTGCATTGTGCACTGATTGATTGAACTGACTTGCAGGTGGCCAATTCTATGACTACTGAAAATAGAAATTGACCCTTGTTTATCTGCTCTTATAAATATAATTTTTATCTAAGTATTATGAAGTACTCCATGCGGAAAAAAATGGACTTTTTTTTCTTTAAAATTTTACAAACAGGAAAAAACCTGGAGTCTACAATCAAATTGCCTAACATAAGTAGATGTAAGAGTCAACAATTTTAGGAATGAAAACCAACAGACATAAAATCTTTGGGATATTCTAACTTGACTATATCTGGAGCTAAATTGATTTAGGGTTGATGACATAATGTCTGGAAAATACATTTAGTTTCTCAAAAAGAAAAAAAAAAAAGCTGCCGCCAATGGCTTTGGCGTAAAGCAGAACTAGGAAAATAAAAACCTCAGACATTCCAATGACCCATGTGATGCCTCTAATTTTTAGTCTACTGGAGGAGTGGGTGTCATTATTCCATTGTGTTTACCTTTATTCACTTAAAGTATGCCTCTGAGTGAAGGCCGAGATGGGGTTGGGTACTTTAGCACCTTCCCTTATTTTCCAAGTGCCTCAAAAATATCATCCCATTACTCTTCAAAACTATCCAGGTGAGAAATCATACATCTCGTCTCAAAAATGACCCTTGAAAACGAGCATTTATATCCTTCAGTAAGTGTGTATACTATATGTGCACTTAAAATGCTCTCCTTGGATTTTATTTTGGAACTAGAGTCAGTCAGCCAGCAATTAAGAAGCCCTCTTCACAAGTCAGGGAGAAACTGCATGTCAAGAAGTTATTTATGGGCTACTCTCCTACATGTTTGTCTTACAAATTAACATTAAACCTTCAAATAACAATAGCGTGGTGTGGATTTCCTGTGAAACAAACATGAAGATCTAGGCGTTTAACTGTATTAAGCACGCCTTTGGTATTTACATAATACATCACGTTTATATTGTTAGCCTATAAAATATTAGTAGCTATCTATTCATTAACTGAGCTCCAATAAAATGATGCTTCATTTTAGAGTCTCTAATCTGTATGAATATCACTTTGGTCAGGGTCTTGTAGCAGCTGTTAGGATTTCAACCCCACTAGATCAGAGAGAGAAGATGAGAAAATCCTTAATAAAATGTTGTTAGAAGCTACAGGTGGGAAATAAAGAAGCTCTTGTGACCTAGAATCCTATGCCCTTATAAAGTCACTGAGAGAGCAGAGTGGCTTTTGCGGCTGAAATTAGACGACACACTCGTGGCTTTTCAATCTCAACTTTTACAGTTGGATGTTATCATTTTCGGTGAAGAACAAATGCAGGAGACAGCACCACTGCCAAGATGCTCTCTCTGGGTTTAACCCGTCCACTCGACCACATGAGTAACTCTGTCTTAACGGTGTTTTATTCCCATTTTACACACAGTGCAGACGCTTGGCTGATCTGTTCATAAACAAGCTTCAGGCTTTCAGTGTGATCTGTTTGGGTTTTATCTATTCTCACGCCAGATACCCACAGAAAAACTTTGCCTTTCAACATTTAACACTAAATCAAATGAGCCTTTTAATGAAAGCTACTGTGAGGTTATCGAATCTATCTTAGGCATGGGCTCGGGGAGGGAGCAGTCTCCCTTCTGTTTGGCCCCCGACACTGGCATAGGGTCACAGCACCTCAAGAGCACAGGCAAGAACCAGCTGCACATTGAGCAGCTGCCTCTGGGAAGCTCTGAGAACATGGCAGTGTGGCCACTGACAAGGGCCCCGGGGCCTGATACCCAGCCATGCACAAGCAGGTCTTGACTGATAACTAACTTGCAGCTTCGTTTTGTTTAGAAAAGTGTGTTATCATGTAACTTAGATTTATTTCTCTTGGCCAAAATGGCAGGGGACAGATTGCTGTGTAAGATATTTTTCTTTATGAAGCTATTATTTTATGTTTTCTTCCTTGATTAGGGAAACTATTTAGCAAAACAGAAAAACAATGCATTCAAAAGGAAGATATACTTCTATGGCCCTGAGGAATTATAAATAGTAATTGTTTTATTTTTCTCCCCATTTATTAAAAAATCATATCTCTGACTGCTATGACAGATCAAAGTTATATTTTCAAAAATATTTTCTCAATAGTAAGTTGGTTTTTAAAAATATGAGATCAAACTGTCACCTCTAAATTTCTGTCATGGAAAAAGATAAAAAGAGCTAGCAGAACCTCTTTTGTACCAGTTCATTATTTTTTCCTAAAAGTTTCACATCTTGTAGAAAGAGTAGCATTTAGTATCATGTTTGAAAAACATAAAATACTTTTAAGATTAATTTTCTGTCAAACAAGAGTACAATGTTAAGATTGGGATTTACCGTAAGCTTAAGGTTTGTCTCATGCAATTTCCATTTACTTACTATGTATAGGACAACTTGTTTAAGAATAGTTAGCTTTGTGAGCAGTTTACTTGACAAATTATGTCAAATATTTGCTCTATGAAATCCCCAGAATTGGTTGAGTATAATTGTACTTCATGTTAGCAAAAATAAATAAATATGGGACTAAGGAAGTCCTATCATTAATTTGTCAGAAAAGCGAGTTGTCATTTCTGAAAATTTAATGTCATCCAAGCTCTATTTCCAATAGCAAAGGAGCACTATTGCTAATAGACTTCAGAGCTTGAAATAAATAAATCTTTGGAATCCTGTTGCATCTCTTGGGGTGTGACATTTGACAGTCTTTTATAGCACAGAACGAAACAAGTTTGTGAGCTGGAATTCAATTGTGGGGTATTGATTCCTTGCATCAGTCATTATTCCCTGCTGATTGACAGGTGAAAATTGGTTACGTTAAGTATTTCATATGTTATATTGGCTGACATTTGCTTGCCTGCTCCTGTGTCAATATTGTTGTAAAGATCTCCAGCTTTATGAGATAGCAATAGACACTGACTGTGGCTTTTGTGTGATGTTCCAGTGTTTTTCCTGACATAATTTAAGACATATTAAAAACCAGCAGCATCTTCCCTCTTGAGAAGCTTAATGCCAATATTATTGTCTTCCAGGGGAAGATCATGTATGCTCATAATCGGGTGCTAATTTCCACCCGAACGCTCATGTTTAGGCATTAGGCACTATAACTGTAAAATTGAGCCTTCTTGATTGATTCATGTCAAGCCTCATCTCAGCCCCTGCAGAGGAAGTCATCCTGCTGACCCTTTTTACACTAAAAGAAGAGATTTGTGTTCCTTTCTTTCACCTGGAACCATCAAATTGACTGAATAATCTGTAATGCATTAGTGCTGACATTTGTTAGGGGAGAATTAAACAAGACACAGTAATCATTCTCCAGAATAAAAATTGTGTTTGATTTCCAACAGAGTTCTATTAAAGGGATGACAGAATCTGTCTCTTCCAAGGTGGAAAACTGTGGATATTCTCTGCGTTAATAAGTCAAGTTAACGCTTTAATTGCTTATAGGACCTAGTTCTCCTACACAAGTCTTGGAGAACAGGATGGCCCTGACCTATGGTCAACACATATTTGTAACCAGGATAAGGTTCTTAGGGAAAAAGAGCCCCTTCTGCCTTTCTGCTTCTGCTAGTCTGAAATTAATTCCAAAATGACCTATTATCTTCCTTCCAGCTCACTTGAGAAATATGACAAATGGTTAAGTGAGCCAAGTATCCAAGTATCAGATTTGACTCTTGATTTTCATTGTGTCACTTAATTTTGCAATGTCTTGGAACTCGGACAAAGAAATAAAGCTTCATAGCTCATTTTCCTTGTCGTCATGTGTGTAGAAATTGTACCTGAACTTCATCTGGGGCAGAAGCTCCTGAACCACTGGATTTCATGTTTCTCGGTCTCCATGAGTTGCACCTACTCATCAGCCACAGCTGTAGGCATGAAGCAGAATCCTATTACACTCTAGAGTTCACATGTGTGGGCTCTCCAGAATGCACAGTGCTTTATACCTAGCTTGTTTGTGTAAGACATTTTCAAGATGATTTGTTCATAAGTGATTATGTGAGTATGTTTTCCATTATAAGTTCACACTTCTCTGAAGCACCACTTATAAGTGGACCTTTTGTACTTTTGGCTACATTTGTTGAAGCAATTGTCAAGTTTGTTAATTGGGGTCTTTTCAAAGTGCTAACATGTCTGTGCTTTAGACACTTCAAATTGTGTAGAGCAATTTCAGGTAAAAAAAATCTGAATGGGTTTTGTGAAATAAATAAAGAAAGAAATAAAGATAGCAAATGTTTCTCTTCCTTCAGTGACTATAAAAGGCTCTAGAAACTTGATAAAAGTTAAATGGATCATCTATAAAGTAGAGGGAAGTAAAAATCCTCTCCTGCAAAAAAATAAACTGTTCTGGGGGATCTCAAGGTTGGTTTCACTTCATTTAATTTGTGATGTTTAATATGATTTGTTATCTGGCATATGGCATATTTCAGCCCAAAAACTTTCATGAAGTAAACAAATCCTGTATCTCCAGCCAAGCACTTTATGGAGAATTAAATATGCTTCCTTGAAGACATGGTTCTTGTTCTATGGAGTCCATAATCTCCCAGGAGATGGAACTTCATACTTACAAAAAAAAGAGGTTAAGTGTTAAAGGGGAAAACTGCGTAAAAATATTTTTAAAACACACGTAGAGTAAAAGTGAAGGGATAGGAAAAGACAAGTCATGCAAATGAAGACCCTCGGAGAGTAGAAGTAACTAACATCGCATCAAAGGGACATTCAGTCAAAAAATGTAGAATGAGATGCAGAATGACACTGTACAATGACAAAAACCTAAAGCCAGCAAAAGAATAGGCTGATTGCAACTGTGTATGCACCCAACCTCAGAAAACCTAAATATATAAAGCAAATATTAATAGACCAAAGAGGAAAGAGAAAATGTAATTTAATAACAGCAGAGCACTTCAACATCCCACTTTTAGCAGTGAACAGATCACTTAGGCAGAAAGTTAACAAAGGAGCATGGGATTTAAATTTTAGACCAAATGGACCTAACAGATATTTACAGACATTCCATCCAACAGCTGCAAGATATACACATTCTTCTCAAGCCATATGGGATTCTCTAAGATATATCATATGTTAGACCACAAACCACATCTAAACCAACTGAGGAACATTAAAATCATATCTAGCATCTTCACAGATCATAACACTATAAAACTAGAAATCAATAACAGAGTAAGAGCCTCAGAAATTTATTAATACATCGGAATTAAATGACATACTCTTGAATAACTAATAACGCCATAAAGAAATTAAAAGAAAAATTAGGAAATTTACATTTACAACCAAGTACTACATTTATGGAGAATTAAAATTGAAACACAATGTACCAAAATTTTGAGGCCCAGAAAGCTGATCTAAGAGGACAGTTTACAGTCATATATGCCTGTATCAAAAAAGAGAAAAAGTCTCAAGCAGGAAACCAACTGTACTACAAGGAACTCGAAAAACAAGAATAAACTGGACTTAAAGCCCTCTTCCAAACTCATTCAATGAGGCAAGTGCTCCCCTGACACTAAAACCACAAAAGGTTACAACAAAAAAGAATACAACAGATCAGTATCCCTGATGTATACAAACATCAAAATTCTCAAGAAAATACTAACATATGGAATCCATTAGCATATAAATACAGCACATCTTATTACCAGAATTCAGGACAAAAACCTTATGATCATTTCAATAAGTACAGAAAAGGCAATTAACAAAATTCAACATCTCTTGATGATAAACTCTCTGAAAATTTTGAGTATATATGGAATGAGTGTATCTGAGCATTAAAGGCCACAATGATAAACCCACAACTAACATCACAGTAAATTAGGGGAAAAAAAAGTTTTCTTTATAAGATTTGCAAAAAGACAAGGATGCTGACTTTGACACTTTTATTCAAGACAGCACTACAATCCTAGATTGATAAAATACACAACAGAGAAAAAAGCTACCCAAAAGTGGAAAGGGGAATGGTGAAATGTCTCTCTTTATCAACTACATGCTATGATATACCAAATATTCCAAAGATACCACAAAAATTGCTAGAATAAAAGAAATTCATGAAAGTTGCAAAGCACAAAATAAACATGTAAAATTATAACATTTTCATATGCCAATAGTGAATTATCTGAAAAATAAATCAAGAAAACAAAAATACCTACAGATGAGTTTAACCAAGAAAATAAACATCTATGCAATGAAAAGTCTAAATGCTGAATAATAAAAAATAATTGAGGAAGATACAAATGAGTGGGAAGTTATCTTACGTTCATGAATTGAAAAAATTAATAGTGTCAGAATTAACCTAAAACATTGGTAGTGTCCACAGTAACCTAAACAATCTCCAAAATAAGCAAAATTCTTATTAAAATGCCAGTGAAAAAGCTGGGAGTGTAACTTATGAATCACTTCAATAAATGCAGAAAAAGCATTGATAGTTTGCCTGGTATATGCAAGGTTCTGAGTTTGATCCCCAGCACCCCAAAACAAATTAAACAAAATACCAATGACATTATTTATAGAACTATATAAACCAAATTAAAGATTTATTTTGAATCACCAAAATCCCTGAATAACCAACTCAATCATCAGCCAAAGGAACAAAGCTGGAAACATTATACTATTTAAATTCAATATTTTAAGTTATTGTAACCAAAGCACTATGGTATTGACAAAAAAACAAAAAACCACACAGAACAATGCAACACAGTAGAGGACCTACAAATAAATTCATACATTTGCAACCAAGTACTACATTTATGGAGAATATACACTAGGGAAGAACAACCTCTTCAATACATAGTGCTGGAAAATGGATATCCATATAGAAAAATTAAATCAGACCTTCACCTCATACCAGTGGGAAAAAAAACTTCAAAGTACATAAAAGATTTAAATATAAAACCCAAAACTATGGAACTACTGGAGGAAATAATTGCAGAAAACTTTATGGTGGAGCATGGTAGCACATGTCTAATCCCAGCACATGAAGGCTGAGGCAGGAGGATCTCTGTGAATTCAGGGCCAGCCCAGGCTACAAAGTGAATTCAAGGCCAGCCTGAACTACATAGTAGAACCCTGTCTCAAACAGATTAAAAAAAAAAAAAAAAAAAAAAAAAAAACTTTATGACATTGGTCTGTGCAAGGAATTTTTGGATAAAAGTTCAAAGTCACAGGGAAAAAAAAAAAGCAAAAAGAGATAAATGAGATTCCAAAGCATCTGTGCATCAAAAAAAAAAAAAAAACAAAAACAAAAAAAACAGCAGAACAAAGAAGCAACCTACAGAACAGCAAAAATATCCACAGCTTATACATATGAAAGGGCATTAACATGAGAATACAGGGAATTCAAACAACTCAAAAGAAAATACAAATAACTCAATCAAAAAGAAGCAAAAGTGCTTAAAAGAATCATCCATCAGGCAGACTTAGAAACAGGCATTTGAAGTCAACATCACTAGTTATGAGGGTTATGCAAATCCAAAGACAGACCCGACCCGGAGGTGTCATCTCACCTGACTCAGTGTGGCTATCATCAGACAGACAGTCAACAGCCAGTACTGGTGAAGATACACTGTGGATGGGAATGAAGATTAGGGCAGCCGCTACAGAAAATACAATAGAAGTTCCTCGGAAACTTAAAATAGAGCTACCCCTGGGCCAGCAGTCCCACCACGGGCTATATATCCACAGAGACTGGAATCTGTACGCCAAGAGAGATCAGCCTTCCCAGGGCTCCTGCAGCACCATTTACAATAATCAAGGAATCGAAACAGTGCCCACTGTGCATCCTCTGATGAATATATAAGGGAAATGTGATATATATGAATACTAAAATTCTTTCCTGTGCGGCAGCATAGAGAGAACCGGAGAACATCACACAAAGTGAGACAAAGCCGCACAGGAAACCAAGAACTGTGTGCTCTCACTGATATCCGTAGTTTAAGAGTGGTTGTCATAAAGTGCGATGGGGATGACCAGAGCTTGGGGTGCTGGCAGGAGGAAGGGTCTGGGAGACGCTGGACAAAGGATGCACACATCGGGCTGGATGGGAGACACAAACACCGGGAGCTCCATTGTGCAGCAAGATGGCTGCAGTTAAAGACACACGCTGCCATCCTGGAGATGATACAGGAAGTGGGTGACACAGGTTTCACCACAAAACAACAGCTATGTCCGGGAACACATTTGCTAATTGGCGGATTTAAACATTCCCCAGGTGTACACACTTCAAACATCACACTCGACACAATAAGGCAGCCAATATTTTCTGTGAATTTAGAAAGTAAAATCAAGATTTTAAAGTGCTTTGTAATAAATACATCAAGAATTATTATGTACTCCAATTTTATAAACAGAACCACATGCAGCCACATTTTAGAATCATTTCTTTCACCGTACACTTGGTATTTATAATGCAGAAGAGTAATATATAATTTATGAAATCAGAATCAAATATTTGACAGCTTAGTTAGTGTCTCTCCATGAGTTTATCTGTTGACAAAGCCCTGGCTCTAAATGGGGAACACCTCTCCTCCACATTCCAAATGTTCCTCTGTTCACTTTTGAGTGAAATGTAAGAAAACTCTTTAGTTACCAATTATCTTCTTGTCTGAAAAATGTAGGTATCTCTCCAGTGTCTTAAAGATCATTCATATTTTCACTGGCATGACACACGAGATTAATGGCAAGGTAATCCATTATCAATAACCAGATTGATTAAAATAACTTGGAACAAGAAGCCAGATGGTTCTCACCAAAACTTCCTGACCCGGAAAAGAAGGAATTTGGACTTCCTAAATTCCAATGTGAATCTAAACCTAAAATTCAATCACAACATCACATTAAATGTGAATAAATCAAGGGGCTGCAACACAGTTAAAATACTTTTATAATAGCTAAATTTGTTTTATTTACTTCTTGAGTACAGCATGGGTAGCTCTGACTTATTACTGTCAGGAAGATCAAAGCCCCAATGCTGTGTGCACCAGGCTGAGAGCAGGGGCGTGGAGCCAGGCACAGGGCGCGATGCCCTTGCATGTGCATATCTCCGCGAGCAAGAGACATGGGCGTGGGCTGCTTGGGTGACAGAGGGTCAGGGAGTCACAGGTGACATCTCAGCTAGGAACACATTAGACAAGACATGGGATTCTGAAAGTGGTTAAAACAGAATGAAAAATTGCTCCAAAAAGGTGGTCATTGGTTACCTTGCTGAGAACTTGGCTCTCTCTAAATAGTCTAAACAGCAAGGAATTGAAAACATGAGCTGTCTGACATGTAAGCCTCTGAGAGTGTTGAGACGGGCTTTTACCTGGATCTTTGAAATGGCTAGTAAAACAACAGCACCGAGCGAGGCCAGCAGCAAACGGCTGCCTATGGACAATCAGGAAGTGCGGGCTGGGAAAGCATGGTGCTGCCCCATTAGGGATGCAATGCATGAGCTGTAGGGCTGGGAGACCACACTGGCAGTAAGTTTTGCAAAGGTGAGACCACGATTGTTCTCCCGGATCTGCGAGAGTGTGGGGCACATGACAAGTGCTCAATTAACATTGTTTGAATGAAATGACTAAGTGAAGTCTCCCTGCTCCAGAACTGTACAATGCCTAAGTACGGCCAACGGCCCTGCGGCCTCTCAACGCTCAGTACTTAACTGGACATTAGTATTTCGAAAATGCTAAGACAAGAAGCCAAATCCCTTCATGGCACTGCTTGTCACCAAGTCCACTAGACAACGGTGACGTGTGGTCCCTACCTCACTCGCCTTCCACGTGAATGCCCTGGCTTGGGTTGGCAGAACTTAGCTTTTTGCTCCTGTGCCCTTTCGTACCGGCTCAACAGAGACACAGGATTGATTCATCTTTAGACTTCAAGTGTTCACTTACTGACTTCTTACAATACTGCAGCTTGAGAACAAGAAGTACAATAACAACAGTGTCCCCCATCAGACAATTACACCGAACACAAGAGAAAAACACACATGATCTTTAAAGGCTGGGTACAAACTCTGTCCATTGCTGTTTTTACCACTGAAGGCTCCATTCATTTCTGAGCCAGTTCTGTTTTATTCTCTTGTGATGCATGTACTATGTAACACTAAGCTATACTCATATGCTTACTAACATTGGGCTTCAGGACCCCCCAAGTCACATGAAGTGCACAGAGAAGTGAGGCTCCAGTTGACTGGGCAAGCCTCTACCATGCTGCAGCATGCCTTCCACCTGGGCAAACCAGGCAGGTTACAGTCCTGCTGTGACCTGGAGCCACCTCGGAAGGTATCTCTGTTTTATTGAGATAACCTGTCGTGTCCCTGTTAGATCTTTCAGGTCTAACAGTGATTTTAGTCACTGAGACATAGGAACATCGGGGCAGGCAGAGAGTTGGGTCCACCCTGTCCCCTCAATGGATTTGCACTATGGACTCACTCACCAGTTCTTCAACAGGCTCCACCTTCCTGCCCCATCTATGTGGCTCCTCGGCACAGGCTGAGGAAAAGAGCTATACTCACCCCATTTAGAACAGCAGCTCACTGGGAGGCAGGAGCCCTAGCCCAACTCACTACATCTGAAATTCTTTTATTACAGGGAGTACTTTATGTGTCCTTTATTTTCCTTTGTAAGTGTGTGCACCATGGATACAAGCTACAGTCTTTACTTCTATAAATGGTAATCAAATCAGAGTTGGAATATGCTAAATTCCATCCAAAGAGACCCAGTCCAAAGCCCTTTTTCTCAGTCTGAACTTCTAACTGATGGCTATTTTCTACATCTCAAGCAACATTAACCTTCAGTCTTAATAATAAGGAGACTAAGAACTCTGCCCCACCCACCATAAAGAGTTGGTCTACATGGACAATGTCAGTCTTCCTGGGTATAGCAATACTAGCAGGGTCCTAGGATACCTGGCATAGAGATAGTTTCTCCATGGTCCATGACATGTAGCTGTCAACTATCTAATGAAGACAGTCCTTGGATTTTCTTTGTCACTGAAGATTCCTTTGCTCACCTAATGAAATAGTTACGGTAAAGCTTCTCTGCTCTAGCAATGCCTCTTTAAAGAAAACAGTAGCTCCATGTTTTACCTAGCTTCAAGACCACTTTTGAGAGCAGTTATAGTCCTGGAATCCTTCACTTCTAGCTAGGAAGCACTATACGTTTACTGATCTGTAAGTGAACAGGCTGGGTTTTGGGGGAATTCTTGGCAATGCCTGTTCATTCAACAAGAATGGGGACGGGGTAAGCATAAGACACTTTCTAGTGCCACTCTTTCTTGATTTTAAAATGGTCTGCAGTTGAGTTCAAACACATAACTTCAATTCCATGGCACTGTGATAGGAACCATGACTGACCACGCAGCACATGTGGCTGGTTGGGGACTCACAGTTGATCTATTCTATCAGCCTGCCGAGAGAATAATTATGATCACGGAAAGCTCTGCTCCAAAACCAGAGAGTCCAGGCTGTGACTCTGCTGTTTGCACTGCCAGAGTCTTCCGTGTTTTTCTAATCTGCAAGTGCAATTCTACGTGCTGGACCGTTAGGACCCAAATGAGAACGCTGTTTGTGCTGCAGCCTGGTCCAACGGAAAGCTTTTCTTTCTCTGACATCCAGCTCAGTGTTTGCAAGCTTAAGTGATGCTCAGTAACTGAGCTTTTTAAACACCCAAAAGTGGGATTTAAATTGCCGCTGTAAACCTGAAGATTTCCAACAAGCACTGGGCCTTTGTCTTAATGGTAATCACTGCAAAAGTTTACTAGCTTTAACTTTTGAGGACATTGCTTTGTGTACTTTGGATCTCTAAAATCTCCCTAAATTTTAAGGGGTCACATTTCCCCCCCTTGAATATATGTGCCATATGTAGGCAGATAGATCAGAGGTATTTTCTGCCTGTAATTTCCTATTAGCTTTACACTGGCTTCAACAATGTGAGCCAATAGAAACTCTGTGCGATGGTACAATGACTAAGATTCTCACAGATTCATTGGACCAGAGAACCAAAGATGACCAAAAGGTGACATATCCAAGGAAGTCAGTGGGGGTGCATCACTAGGGCTGAGAGATAAAAGGAAGTTCTCTGTTTCTTTATAAAGAAAAGCTGCATTCATTCAATAAATTACCGCAGGCATGCCTGGAGCCTGCGTTGGTGTGTAGGAGAGAAATTACTTCTAGTGTGGTTATAGACACTGGAGTTAATACGTCACTAAATTTGTAGTAGCTCACTGCTGTGAAAAGGGGTGGAGCTACCTAGTGACCTGGTGTCACACACAGACCTGGGCTGGGAACTGCGCCGAGTGGGATGACCTAAGTGCCATCACCAGACTGCTTCTGCCACACTCTTAGCCTTTCTGGCACAGATTTTAGCCACTAGTAGGGGAGAAACTCTGGTTGGATAATTTGAAAATGATTTCAGAGATGCTGCCCTTTTTTATTATCAGAGAAGGTTTTTACAAAGTATTCGCACAAGGCGTGCTGAGCCTCAGGGCTGCTCCGCCAGCGGCACACACACCGCTCTGATGATCTGGGTGCTTCAGCATCCCTCTTCCAAACCACTTCACAGGAAATGCCTAGAAACGTACAGGAGTCTTGGCAAAGAACAGAATATGACGTCTGTTACTCTTCTGAGTCAGACATGTTGATCTATTTAGGCAATTTTGACTGAAGACTGTGGAGCCATGATTCTTAGAGGCTATGGATGACCATGATCTTCTAATGGCATCTTGGACTGAGAATTCATAACCTTGAATTTTAATTCTCTAAAATTTACCTGAATATACCCAAATAGTTGTGTTTCCTCTACATGCACATGGCTTGGTGAAGCAGGCACATACTGGGCTGCTTCCTGGTGGTCTCAGATAATACTTTTAAATAGCATTTCCACTCCCTTGCATAACCACCATAGCCTCTTGTCTTCTAGTGCTAATGAGACTCACCTCCAACCAGGCGGTTGCTAATGTGTGAGAAATTTTGCTTCCATAGACAAGGTGTATGTCCGGTTTCAGCAAAAGTAATTACATTAAAGAATGTTAGACACTGTTAGTTTTAATTTCTTATCATTCTACTTTTCTTAGTGGCATGTTTATTTTTCAGAGAAGGCTTAGGCTTCTATACAGGTGTTAAAATGGATTAAATGACTCCTCTTCGTGAGGATTTTATAAAAAGATTTCTTCAATTTCAGGGTGAGAGGGAGAAAATAAATATGATTGGCAAAAGGAAAAATAACTTCTTGATTCCCGCATTTTAGAAGGAAGATCAAACTACTGGAAACGGCCTGGGCTGACAGTGTAGCTCACAGCAGAAGCGCCTGCTGCACCCCTGCCCCGTGAAGCGCTGCATCACGTGCCATCTTATTCTTGCCTTCTGTGTGTCTCACGCATCTAACAAGACTACAGGCTTTCTGGGAGCAGAGATAATTGTCCTCTGTATTTTCCATCTCGCATAGCTCTTAATGCTTGCTGATTAAATGACTGAGTAATCAAGGTTGTTCTCTTTTTAGCTTTCATGCTTTCCCTGAAAACAGACTGCCACTCACTGAAGAAAAGTTTTTTAGTAGGTAAAGAATTCTCCGTTCTTTTGATAGCGTCATGGGTTAACAAGGTAACTAAATAAGGTCGAATGACTGAATAAGTCATAGAATGAAACTAAGAAGAAGAATTGCATGAGAAATTATAAATTCAAACAAGGTTTGGTTTTCTGAAACTAAATCATTTTCATTTCTTGAAAGTGCACTTTTGTTCTATAAAAATGCTAAAAAACATAAAATCCATTTATTTTTGAATAGGGAATGTTTTGTGTAAAAGTACATAGGCAAAAACATGAGAATTACACACTTTATGTAATTATACTCTGAAATACTGCACAGAAAACCAGTGATTTCAGATTGGATAAGGTACACATACGTGTCTTAGTAATTTGACAAGGAATTATAGAAGTAAACCATAATAGGCTCCAAAATTGTGTGAACCTATATTTTACAAATGAAAATCTTGAGACATTAGAATATTTAAATATTCTGGTACTTTGTTCAAGCTCACACATTTATTAAATAAATTGAGAATCATCCTAATCATTTTTCTATGCATTGTAAAGAACATATAATTATCAGGTGTTTGAAGGAGCTATTTGCTAAACAATAAATTAAAAAGTTAAAATATAGTCATCCTTTATTACATTATTGTTAATTGTATAAGAGTTAATTTTACTTATGCAGAAAGAATTACATGTAACAATTGGTCAATAAATTTGGCCAAATTTATGGCTTATTATTTAAAGACAAGTAGCAGCTAACCTTTACTTTAACAAATGTGTATTTGTTAACAAAACTCCATCTCTTCACTATCATCTGATACTATTAGGCTTGGATATTCTATATAAAGGAAAGAGATAAATATATATCCTTCCCCTATGTAAAAAGACAGAAATTAAATGTAATTGCTTGTACAACTCATTGCAAAAGACTTTATCCTAATCTTTCTTTCCAAAACTCTTCTAAACTTTATAACAAATGGAATTATATCTAAATAGACGCTTAACTACTATTTCTTATAGTTATATATTATTTTGGGTAGAATGTAAATGAAGGGGAATTGTATGCCTCTGTCCTGGGAATAAACCTAGAACAATCAAAGCTCTTGTGAGTTTTAACCAGTCCATAATTTTAAAATGGATTGCATTCTGAGAGGATTATGCGAAGATTTTGAAGGTGACAACCTTGCAGTTCCTAGAACTTCCTGAATTCCCTCGTGAAAACAGACAGATCCACTAGAGAGAAAACAAGCACTCTGACATTTCCAAAAATGTAGGAGACACAACATGTTCTCTGGAAAAACAAAATAGCGGAGGGAGGACCCAAGTTATCATGTGGCCCAAAGACCCAGGCAGATGGATTGCAGCATTTGGGCCCTATAAACTTTAAACTGATCCACAGATAATTCCTTAGAGGAGTGAGCACACGCATTTAAAAGATCATGCCAAAATGGGATCAAACTGGAGAGGATACATACTGAAAAAGGAGACAGAGCTAGAGCAAAATGGAGGAAGGGATCAGATATAGGGCAACTCGTAAGTAAGCCGCAGATAGGTCACCACTGCGGGGAAACACCAGCAGGGAGAACCTCTGCAGAGCCGGAAAAGCCTCGCGAACTGCTCAGGAAAATCACCTTGGCGTGAAAAGGACAAACTAAAGAGACTGAGGTCAAATCATATATGAAGGACAAATCATGAGACTAAAGACCAGAATAATATTTCTATAATCAATAAATGTACATCAGAAATATGGGTCTAAAGAGAAAAGAAAGACACAAACCTAAGTACTGCAAATAATGCACTTTTTCAACTGGAGTCCAAAGACATTGCTCTAATTATCCATGTTTAAATGACAAATGATCCCGAAAAGTACTAGCTCAATGCATCACTTTACTTTGCTCCCAATTTTGTGGTTCTAGAATTTGGAAAATCCCCTCATGCTCTTTTCATGAGCATGTGATGGGGGCCCACGCTGGAGATTCCACTCTAACCTACTCACGTACACAGCCATGATCCTGCTGACTTCTGGTGCTGTTTCCTATAGGCACCACACTCTCTAGGTCTAGATTTTTAACTCTTCAAAGCGTGGTGCTTTCAGAGCCATTGAGTTCAAGGCATTTAGGACAACAAAACAGAACACCCCAGTTTCCAGATAGGCTAAATGCAGCCATGCTTGGCAAAAATTCTATATTTGTAGTATAAATATCAATAGGAACTCTTAAGATATTTAGTTCATAAACATACCATTACCACAAACATACACAGGCGTACACACATACACATGCACATTCACACATATATGAATTTTTTAAAATATGAAATTGACCCACATTCAAGTTTTCACTTGAGCAAATAGTTAAATTCGCTGAGTCTTGCTGTGGCCATCTACAAAGTAATGAAGAATAATACCAAATCCAAACTGTAAGAACATCAATCTAAAATGCACAATGAATACAGTGTTCTCCCATAGTACCTTAGGTGCCAGAGACAGGTCCCAGTTTAACTCAATACTGGAACTAACTCCATACTGAAAAGTACCTCTCCATCATAGCTCTCCAGCCACTCCTGGATCCAGATGTTTTAGGACGACTTTTATATTTACTCAAGTGCTGTCTCCTTGCCACAGAGAGACTCAGGGTACTAAGAGACATCAGCCTAGAGGGTTGTTAGAGCCATAAGATGCTAGGTGTGTCCAGTTTTGAATGACCATAACTAAGAAAGCTATCTACTAACGAGTCATAACCATATTGAACTGTGATGCAAGAAAAAAAAATTATTCTGCTATATCCCTGAAATTTTGAGCTTCATGCATATTGCAGCAAAAATTGCCCTCTGTGATAACCATTAAAATAATAAGTATTTAATATTTTATAACATTTATTTTATATCCTAGAGAAGTAACGCTAGGGCCAATTAATCTTAGAATTTAATGGATTAAGTGACTAATAAATTCAGCAAATTAGATAAACCCAAGTTATAATCAGTTAAAGAAGTCAAATTCTACTTGACTTACACTAAATTTCTAACATCTTTCATTAAGGATTGAGTCCTATAACTTGTTTGGGGATTTTTAAAATTTGCTTGCATGAAATTTACAAGTAGCAGATTGAAAATGATTAAGTAATACTTAATCTGTTGAACAATTAATTGGTCATTCCTTTTGTTAGCTTATGTGCAGACTAAGTTACTAGCCCAATTTAAGTGCTAAGAAAGCATTATTAAAATATATCGACCCTGCTTAGAAATATATAATGAAATACATATTCCAAGTTAATATTAAAAGTAATGATAGTATAATCTATGAATCAACTATCTTCCCTAATTAAACTTGTTTTTATTTGCTATTCTTCACTATATATTATAAAGTGTAGTAGACTTCAATAATAGAAATGCTATCAGTTTGTTGCTGAATATCTTGTATTTTGTTAAAATACATTGATTCATTCACTCAAAAGTATAATTCACATCTTCATTCAGAATTGGTATGTGACAAAGCATACACCTCTCTTTACCTTACACAGAAATTTTCCAAGTATTTTAAGTTAGATTAAATAGGCCTATATATATGCATTAAAATGAATATATCCTATAGACATCTGTGATTTCGTTGAAAGAGAGCAGGGATGGTGAACAGTTTTACTTTAAAATACTATAAAAAATTTTTGCTATAAAAAATTCTAGTTTTGATTTCTAAATGCTTTACTTTATGCAAATCCACATAGAGATTTCTCCCTTTTTAAAGAAAGTAATGACATAAAAGAATTAATTTTATTGCTATGTAATTAGTAAGCAAAAATTTGGTATATCAGAGATGCTAAAAAAAAAAGATAACCTATTCAGATCTGACCATGTGTTAGATTTAAATGTCTACAAAGCTATCCTGTGAGGCCATTTAAACGCCAAAGCTTTTGTATATTTTGAGAGTTGAATAAAATCTCTTACAGGTAATAGGTGTGCATTTATCTGAGCGAGTAAATCCATTTGTTTAGGAAGTTTAAGTGCTCAGGACCTAGCTCAGTAAGTAGTGCCTCAGGGGCAGTTGCTGTGGGAGTTAGTGATAAAATAGACTTTTCCACAAAAAATTTTATTCAGCATTTGTGAAATGTTTACTTCTAAATGTTAGGCGTTTTAGGCCTCTATTTCCCTTTTGATTTTCCTGTTTAAAATACAAGGCTTGAAATCATTCAAATATTTCCAACAAGTTAAGTCTACATCATTTGTTTTTTCATTAGCTCACACAGCAAACAACATTCTTTGGCAACTCATTCGTACTCATGATAGAAGCCTAGCAAAGTGACACAGCGGCGGGTTGCTGATCACACTTTGTTCTTACAAGAAGAGAAATGTGCTTCATGTTGATACATTTTCTGAGGCATCATGGGAGCAGGCTCCCCCAGCTACTAAGAGCCTGAGTTCCACACGTCCATCTTATGGTGTCACCTGTTAAGGTGTGGAGTCGGAAACCGTCCAGACACATTATGTATGGGTGGCCTTTTGTTTATGGCAGACAAAGCCCAAATCCTCTGGATTACTGGAAGATATCATATAGCACACAAGATAGAGTTACCATTATTCTCCTCTAAGACATACAGTGTTTCCCCTGGGCAGAGAAAAAAACGCACAGCCAATCATATGAAGACAAAACCCATTAAAGATTTATGCAAGCCTGAATTACTTGGCTTTAAACTATTTTCTTTTTTTTCTTTTTCTCCCTATCTCTTTTTTCTTTTATAGGAGAGACATTTCTTCCTGAGCAGCAAAGCTGATGTAGATGGTATCAGTAGTAATCCTTGGCTTAAGCACAGAGCTTCTAAATGGCTGGAATTAGGCTGCGAGATGGGGCTGTTTGACTCTCTTCCTTTTTGTTTCTGTTTTTAAGTCTCTGTCACCAAATGTCCCACTAAACTAGCATTTATGTGGGCTTGAGGCCTCTGTGTGTAAGTTTCCTTTTAAGCATAGTCAATGAAACAGCTTTGAAGCTGTTGAACTGTGTAAATGTTATATTAACATTTTCTCTCGCAATTATAGACATTTACATGGCCTTGTTGAAATAGCACTTGCAGCAGGAGGGAAAAAATACCAGAAGTGAAGGTACATAATGAAATGAAAGGCAGCAGTGTGCTCTACTTATTTAGTTTCTGAAATAAATCATTTCGACTTTTAATTTACACTTCTCCAGGATGGTGGTTAAGAATAGACAAACAAAGGATACTGCAAGAAATAATTTCATTTTGTTCCTTTGTTACATTAGATCATTTAATTTCCACATTCCATTTGGTTTGCATATGGAGATTTGGCCAATGTGCCCTGTTCTTTAAATTTGCTAACTAATAACAAGGACTCAGGAAGCTCACTCGAAAGACCTAAGACTCATGGGTGGTGATTCAAAAATTATGAGACGACAGTAGTTGTCCAGTTATAAGAAGAAAGGCAAATAAAGTAAATTAGACTTTAATCCAACGTATTCCCAACTATCCATGTCCCTATTTAACAGAAATCAAAATGTGTTTCCAAGTTGAAAACCATTTGAGTCATTCTAATAACTGCATGACTCACTGCCTACAGCTAAGGAATGGGTTAGCAAAGAGAAAACATAATCACCTAGACTCCAAGGAAATATTTTAAGAGTCTAATTTTGTCTGTTTTCTGAATACAGAGGAACTAGTTACTGATGCCCAGAAAAGTGTATCTTAAAGTTTTCTCCTCTCATGTTGATATCTCTCTGAAGATAAACAATTGTAATCTTAATGTTAGTTGCATTACCATAGGGTCCTTTAGACTGCCCAGTCTTCTATGCAGCGAGAGACCAATTTTTGTCAGGTGTAAAACAGGTAGATTTCTTGTTTCTGCTCCAATTGAAAACAAAGAGTATATTTGCGATGGGACGGCTGCTGAGAGACTGTGATTTCCCCGCTGGTCTCACAGATGCTTTGTCTTCAGCAGGACAGATAGACAAGGTGGACAGAGGTGCTGCACCCACATCATCAAACTTTTATAATTAAGCGTTAAAAAGTACACATCTCTATCAGAACTTCCCACAGTTTAGCTATCTAATTGATTTTCAGTTCTTAAAATTATATGCTGGAGAATCTAAATGTATTAGTTATCTTATGATCTCTACACAGTTATGTTAAAATCTCCTCAAAAATACTTTTTTCTATTATCTTTTTTTTCACTGTCTTACTTAATGATCCAAGCACGGAAACATGTCACTTCTCAGAGAAGGAACAAAATATTTACTGAAATAAAAATTCAGTGTTAAATGTTTATATGAAAAAAATAATAATGATAGGCAAACATGTTCTTGGAATCAAGTTCTATATTTTAATATCAGATGGGGAAACTGAAACAAATTAGATGAATGTTGCTCAGGAAGAATCAAAGCTAAAATGACATATGTAAAGATATGTAACATGAGATACTCTCTTTTGATGGAACTTTCAAGTTAAAATTTTAGTATAAGCATATTTTAAATTTAAGTATTATAAAACATTAATGTGAATTTCATTATTTCTAATTGAATGCATCATGTTAATTTGCAATTAAATGCTCAAGTTAAAAATCAGCATTAACTAATAGAATGAGTTTACTTTAATCTGATAAATTGGAATTAAATCCAATTCTGACTGATATCCTCAAAATTTCCTTTGATTGTTCATTTCCAGCAAATGAATCTGCTAAGATACACATTAGATAATTTCTTAGAAAAAAATCATAGAATTTGACTTTGAAACTTCAGTAGGCAGGCTCCAAATTTCTTAATTTATTTGTAAAAGTGATTGCAGAATTTCAGGCTGCTCTTTTCCTGAGGATATTGCATTATTTAATATAAATTTAATGTCTTTTAAATACATGAGGTCTCCTGAGAGAGGAAACTTAAGGACCTCATGGTAAAATGTACATTAAAGAGCAATTTGAGGGTGAGGAAGAGTCTTATTGAAGGCAAACTCATGAAAGAGTCAGAGAAAAATCATTTCCCAGGTTTATAAGTCATTCATAATTTGAGAAAATACTAAAATTTAGGGAATGGTTTCATAAGATCAATAGGATAAATTTCAATAACTCACCTACTTGAGAATGCCAACTGTCTGAAACACAAACAAAAATATGACTATAAGCAAAAAGTTATAAGAATCCAGAAGAAATCTATAAATGCACACATTTATAAGAATGCTTTTCATATGTATAGGAACTTTATGTGCTTCTCTTTTGAACCTATTTTTATCCTTTTGAGCTGAATTCTGTTAATCAGTGATATTTGTTGCAAGAAATCTTTGTGGAGATCTGTCTGGAGATTTCTCAAAAAGTTGGGACTGGAAATCCCATTTATTCCAGCTATTCCACTTCTAGGCATATTCCCAGAAGAACTGAAAGCATCATACCACAGTGATATATGTGCACCTATGTTTATAGCAGCACAATTTGTAATCACCAGATCTTGGAAACAACCCAAGTGCCCATCAACTGAGGAATGGATAAAAAAGTTGTGGTATTTCTATACAATGGAGTATTATTCAGCTATAAAGAAGGATCACATTGAGATATTTATCAATAAATGGGCGCAGCTTGAGACCATACTCATAAGTGAAATAAATCAATCTCGCATGTGTGAATACCGAATAGTTTCCCTAATGTAAGTAATGATTCAAATATATAAAAATATGTGGTAATCATGATTTCCCATTAGGTGGCCTTGAAGCCTTATAAAGTTTTCACTCATTAATTAGAAAGGCTTTATTCTGGGCTTCTTGATAAGAAAATATTTGAAGCTAGAGTATATGAAGTTTTACCCAAATATTTCAAGGAAAAAGACACTATGGTAACTACTATTAAGTCAGGTTATAAGGTGGTGAAGTACTAGGTTATTGAAACAGTTCATGCTGTGACCTCTATTGTTATATTGTTATGTCCTGTTTTATCTCAATCTCCCCCTTATTGTTTCAAAAAAATTATTTAGTCATTTCTTATGTTTGTCTTAATTAAAGAAAAAATTCAAAAAAATTAGGATATATAAATAGTAACTCTTTTCGATTTCCTATTAACTTGTTTTGAAGTCCTGTAGTACTCCCACGATCTTGTTTTGACTGATTAGACTCTGTTCCATTCTATATGATAGTATCAAGTTTGAAGACATAGGCAACTACTTTGAAGACAATAAGATTCACTAAGATACCCATTCTGGTTTGACTATTGTCTTCTTTGGAAGTCCTGTAATGTTTACAATGCCTAAGTTTTATTGGTCTTGTTCTCTACTGTTTTGTCCAACTTTATAATATCTAATAAGATAGACAATTCTTTTTAAGGAAACAAGGGACAACGTTGATAACCATTGTTGATAAACTTGTACTCTGTTCTACACCATGTGCTATGTCTATCCTTGGTATTGACTGACAGCTTTGTTTTGCCATATTTGACTGTATTCTTCCCCCCCCCCAAAGAAAGTAATAAGCACTAAGGAGTAATAAAATCCAAGATGTGTAAATTTTGTTGTAAAAAAGAGAGGGAAAAAAAAAAGAAAAAGAAAAAGAGCTCTAACGGATATAACAGCAAGTGTGTTTGGGGGTGTTAAATAGCTGACTTTATCAATGTTTTTGGAACATTGAACACAGCTGTTTGCAGTCTCCCTGTTTGAATGTCCACCTTGTGTTCTTTGATACTGTGATTTGAGGAACTATTTTCAAGAAAATAGTGTGTAATCTACTAGCAGGTAATTTCTTACTGTTATGGTTTTTTGTTTTGTTTTGTTTTGTTTTGTAGTTCTGTATTGCATGTACCCTTACGCCGCTTTGGTTTGTTTTGTGTTTTTCTCTTTTTCCTCTTAAATAAAAAAAAAAAGAAATAATTTAAAATGCAGAAGCTAGTTTATATTACTAGCCTCACTGTCAATTAATAGCTTTACAGAGACAGTAAAAAGATTCACAGTCAACTTAATTGCTTGAATCAGGTTGGGAACATTAAAAGAGGCAAAATGTAGTTGGAGTCTAAATACATTCTGAAGGTTGGGCCTTCAGGGTTTCTTGACAAATTGAATCTCTGGAAAGACAGAATTGAAACCCAATGATATATGGAAAGGGAAATTGTCTCATCACCATCAAGACAGTGCAGAAAAAGACAAGTAGAGAGAAGGTGAAGGAGTAAGTTTGGAATGACAGAATAATTGTGGTTCTTTGCAAGCATGACTTTGGGACATTAAGAAAATATTAAATAATGTTCATTGCATTGTGGTTCTTATGATATGTGCAGTTGCATGAATTGAACTGTGGTAGAAAAGCAGACTTTAAAGTAGGCTATATTGTTTCATTGAGTGATGCTAGGAAGTATGTAGTGTGCTAGGCTCACAAATAATGGTCTTGGGGGTTGGAGATTTAGCTCAGCGACATAAGCACCTGCCTTACAAGCAGGCGGTCATGAGTTTGATCCTCAGTACCAATAAAAAATAAAAAAATAAAAATAACAGACTTAAGCAGTAACACATAAGGTTTTCTCCCAAAAGCCAAAAGAAAAATCAATAACCCTATGGACTATTTTTAATAACTAAAATGTTCTTTCTTTTATTTTTCTATATTGTAGTTCTTAGGTGGGAAGGAGATTCATTCTCACAACTTAAGTTCCAGATATACAAATGAGAAAAAGTAATGTCAATTTGGAAATTCTTGGAAAGTCAGACAGCTGTCCATTTGCTTTCTTGAAAATAGGCTTCATGTCATGCCACTAGATTAGGACTCCCTCCATCAATATTTCTGCCACTTATGAATTTTTTTTCAGTTACTTCTCCCAAACAATCCTCCTGCCTTCTGCTACTGCTCCATAATCTTTTCTCCAGATGCTTTCAATTGCATGTTGTTCCTCAAAATTATTAATCAGTTTCATGTCCCCACAGTTTCATATGTTGGCTTCTTCGCCTGAAATTCCCCCATCTACCTCCATCACAGATGTCTGGTGTATTTCTTCTCTCCTATCTGGCTTCTAATCCTCTGTAGGGCAAACCTCAATTTTCCTTTGGAAAGTAAACCCATGTGATTTGACCCATTCCTCCACATATAGCCTACTTGAATTTGACGTGGTATGATAAAAAGTACAGTGAATGTTGAAATGTAAGTGATGTGTCACAGCAAAAGACACAGTGCCATGAGGCCTCCTTGCTTTGGATACACTTGTCCCACTACCCTTGCCACTTTCTGAAGCGGTTCTGAAAGCCCTTTTTCATGACTTTCTGTATTGGCACTTTCATAGTTGTTCCCATGTTGAGAATGTGTCTCAAATGTCTACTTTTCAAGGTCACCTTGACTTTGGGAAAGGCCCTAAAGCCTCACTGTGCCATGTCAGGAGGGTCAGGTGGGAGAGGATGCCTTGCTGCGATCTCAGGAGCCTACATTTCCTGTTGGCCGGCGCTCAGCAGCAGCAGCCACCATGCTTTCTAATCAAACCTTGTAAATGCAATGGGTCTTTATTACAGTACATTATTTTTAAAAATATAGCACTCTTAAAGTTAGGAGTTCAGGTAAAAATGGTGGATAGATAACAGCAGGCTACAGAGGCTCCCTACAATAGTCAACTTAGATTTCAAAAATAATACAGCATGGGAGTCCCAAAAAGAGGGAGATGGATCCACCTGACCCAGGAACAAACTAAGCTGACATAAACCAATTAAACATATAGTCCCAGTGCTACTATTGGAAGAACTAAAGGCTTGGTGCTCCTGCTGCAGTGCTTGAACTCACACAGCCAAGACTTACTGAGCTACCAAAAGCCTGCTGCAGCTTCAACTCATGGGAGACACACTCACACTAAGGTCGAGGGGTCAGCGCACTGAACAGAAATCTGAGTTGGCAGGGAACCTGCATTGACCTGCGGTGAGTGATGGGAATAAAACCAATCCACAGAAAAAGGGGCTCCAATAGAAGACATTCTGGGGCCGGGAAGACTGGCAAGAACAAGGAGCAGCGATGACTTCAGTCAGCTACTCCCTTCTCAAGTGGGATTGGTGGGGTGCACTTGACCTGGGTTATGTCCCAGGCTGAGATCCAATAGGCTAGCCCAAACCAAGTCCTTATGCCTGGCAGCACACCCTAATGCAGTGAAGCCCCCAGCAGGTTGACTGACCCGGAGGGGAGGGCTCAGCATATGCTGCCCCTGTTTGTACCTCCATGGTACACTGCAGTGGGCAGGAGCACCTAGTCAGCACATGTCAGATGAATTGTAAATAACAAAAAAAAGTAACTGGGGCCTCCTATATAAACCTGTATAAAGGAACAAAAAATATGAGAAGAAGAAGCAACAAGAAAGGGCCCCCAAACTCCAACTCTGAGAACATTGATACAGAAAAAGTAAATGCAAAGGAGATTGAGGATGGCAAACATGCAATATCAGACACAGTACCAGTGGACATAAAGCAATATCTTCAGGACCTCATAGATGAGTTCAAAAGTGAAGTATTTAAAAAAGTAAATCAAGATATAAATAGAATAATACAAGAAATGCTAAGCACCTCTCAAGAAGACACAGATGGAAGAATGGAGAAACAAAAAAAGAGAGAACTGTTTGATGGAGAATATAGAGAAAACATAGAATACATAAAGCAGGTTCAAAGAGATTACCAGGAAATTAAAAACTGCATTGAAAGCTGGCAAAACTGCTTGAAAGAAACTAAATATAGATTATCCAAACTGGAGGACAGGTTTGCAATGTGGGATCATGAAAGGAAAAGTTTCTTAAAAATAACAAGGAAACAAGCAGTAACAATACAAAGGCTAGAAAACAACAAGAGAATCTATAATATAAGAATAAAGAATGTGAATGAAGAAGCAGGGGTACAAACAAAGGAATTACAAAGAAATAATTAATGAAAACTTCCCAAACATAGGAAAATGAAATGATATTCAGATGTATGAAGCATACAGAACTCCAGCTACGCACAACCAAAACAGAACTACACCAAGGCATATGACAATCAAGATCCCAGGAATCCTATATAAGAACAGAATATTAAAAGCTGTCAGAGACAAGAAGCAGATTACTTACAAGGGAAAGCCTATCAGAATTATGGCAGACTTCTCGGCACAAACCATCAAATCAAGAAGAGCGGGAGTGAAGTATTACAAGCCCTGAAAGAAAATAACCTCCAGTCTACCAGATCGATGTATCCTGAAAAACTGTCTCTAGAAATTAATGGAGAAACAATATGCTTCCAAGATAAAGAGGAACTGGGAGAATTCGCAACCACCTATCCAACTCTACAGAGAACACTGCAAGACATTCTAAAGAGAGAGAAAAATATCAGGATTTCAGAAACAGTGACAGAGAGGCCTCAATGAATGGAGCAGAGAGTGAAATGAAGAAGACAGACAACTAATGATGGAAAAGCAGCATAACAGAAATGAGGCAGAGAAGGTTGGATATAATTTCTAACATAGATGGCCTAGATACACTAAATTCAGGGAAAAAAAGAATCACAGGCAGAGTGGGTCAAGAGGTCCACCGAGATGCTCTTTATAGGAAATATAATTAACCTGAAGAAGGGTATATGGACAGAAAATCAAATATGAGAAAACAGTACTCTATGTGATAGGGAACCAGAGAGTAATAGGGGCAGCTGGACCAGTATTTATGGATAGGTTGGAAAGATAGGCTTTAATAGGTAAAGAAATACAACTAGAGATCAAATCCAGGAGTGAGAAAGTTTGGAATCACTTAGGTAAATAGCAGGTTGCCCCCCAATATAAAACCGAGGGTATTGGGGAGACCCAAAAATGCACAGTACACTGTGGGGGAGTGAAAGGGGAGGAATAGTCTTTAGAAACACAACAGAAGATATTGCTAATAGTGTATCAGGAATTAAAATCCATATTACTCGCATCACTCTGCTTAGATAGAACTTATTCTATCCCAGTTGGTATACAAGCACTACATCTGAGGGCACAGACAGCTATCCCAAAAATATCAGGATATAGCACAGTAATCATCTTTAATTTCCTATTAACTTAATCTAGATTCCTGTATAACTTATACTGTTATATCATGACTTATCTTAGTTAAACCTGATTTGTTTGATTGCTGTTTGTTATTGACATATTTTATTCAAAACTATTAAGGTTGATAGTATCAAGTCAGAGAGTATAGACAACTATACTGAAAATGATAGTGATTCACTACGATACCCATTCTGGTTCAATTACTACCTGTTTTTGTAGTTCTACACTATCTACAAAGTTGTATTTCTATTAATACTTGTATGTACTGATATGTTCAATAATACTGTATCTGATAATATAGCCAATTCTATTGATGATAACAAGAGACAATATAGTAACCATGATAGAACTCCTTGTATAGCAGTTTTATATGTCTTTTTAGTTTTATGTGTCTATAAGAATATGTTTTGTTCTGTCCTGCTTTGTTCTGTTTCTCCCTCTGATACAGAAAGGATATAAATACATGTTAAGACTTATGCTTGCGTAAAACCTATAAACAGTTTATGAGAACTGATCTTATGACACGTGATGAAATGAACAAATGCTTTGAAGGAAAAAAAGGCACTATAGTACCCAATGCTGATTTCAGAGTGTCATGAGATCTTACAAGTAATCCATTGTGGTTGTATACAATATGCATTTAATAACTACAGTACTGCAAGTTAGCTGAATTACAACTCTTTACACCAGTTGAATATTTCCCTTAATATAAGACACTAAGACAAAAGTAGTCATTGTTATTTCATGACTAAATTATTATTAAGCTCAGTAGTAAATTTTTCTTTTATTATTCTTTTGTTGACCCTTTGTGGGTGTCCTCTTATATTTGTTTGTAATTTTCTTTTGTAAGTAATATATAATCCTTGTGTATATATATATATATATATATATATATTTATATAGTGTTTCAATTTTAAGAATATTTCAATTTTGTAAATTTTTTCCAATTAGAATGTCAAACATGGGCAATGGATGATCCTTTTAATTTAGTTATATAAAATTAATGATTATAGTAATTTTCAAGTAGTGTGAATAGTATTAATATTTCTGTGTGGTAATTATTCAAATTGAAACAATTAACTATATGTGGCCCATTTATAGATTTCTAAATTAATTTTAGTGGTAAAATCACCAAGAAAAGTGAAGAGATCCATATGTGCCACCAGTCACATGAGCCTCAGGACAGAACACGCGTAGACGGCAACTCCTGCTCCACACGGGTGGTTCAGCTCCACAGGAAGGCGCTGAGCCGCAATGTGGTTTTCCGCCACACTTCATAGGCTGCAGCCTCCTCACTGACAATTCTGAGTTTTCATTGTGGACGGTACTATTTTTACCCTTCCAATTTTTAAAGCTTCAATTTTTCATGTGTTCTTAAGCTTAATAGGACATTTAACAAAATGTTGAATTGGAGGACTAACATTGTCATGTGCAGTTTGCTAATCTACTAAAAGGAGCGCATTCAATCTTTCTGCTTCTTAGAGTTTTCGGTAGACTTATTTATAAAGACATTTTCTTGTGCCTTTATTTTTCTTCTCTCACAAATCATAAACATTTCCCTAAAATATTAGACTGAAATCAATTTGCAATGTCATAGAATCTTTACAACCTGCCAGATAATATATACTTTCAATTTGTACATTCACTTTCTATATATATATATATATATATATGTACATATACACCAACACAGACATACATATACATGTAGTTATGTATACAACAGACATGCACGCACACACACACACACACACACACACACACACACAAGCCATTATTTTACAAACAAGAGAACTAAAGTGCTCTATTCGGCACTATAAAATACACAGGAATATATGTTCTTATTACTCATTAGTTGCCTACTTCACCATATTTTTCCTTTGCTTTTAATTTGATTAACATAAACTTTGTATAAATACAAGTAGAATATAAATTTAATTAATATTTCTGCCCATGTTGTTATAAATTTATTCTTGTTGTTTACTTAATTGAAGATATAATATCAATAAGAAGATACTTAATTGAAGATACTTATTGTGTTATATGCCCAGTTAGGTAAAGGCAAAATAAGAATACATTCAATACTAAGCAGAGTATGTAACAATATTAATAAGCGATTAATAAATAATCTATAATTTTATAGGATCGTGCTCTCTAGAGCTCTATGTTAAAAAAATTAAACTTCTTAGGTAAAATAAAAGCTAATCCTTTTTAAACAAGATTTTTTGGTCCACCAAGATTTATTCTTAACCCACAGCCCTCTCCAAATTTTTCTAACATTTTAGATGCCAATCTAATTTACATACTTATTTAAGGATGTTTTCTTCATTTGCAAGATTGTAAGGAAGGATATGTTTAGTGAAGTTTTTTATCTTCCAAAGTGCAAATATTAAATCACTAACAAACACATTGATGCAATAAATGTATAAACAAACAATTTACCTTAATGGTAACATAACACAAACTGAAGAAATACAATAGAGATTCTGGGGAGATACGAAGAGTTTACTGCACAGGAATAGTTTGGATTAACATAAGCAGTAACTCCAGGTTCTGTAGTGTATAAAATGTATGACTTTCAAAGCTGCTGACTGAAGCTTCACCACACTCATATGAGTTTCCCAGTTAGCATACTCTTTTTTTTATAGTAAGTGCACTCTTACCAGCTGTTGTGCTTGATCGTATCACCATTCCTGCCAAAAACAACATCTTCCACCAGCACCCTGCTCCTCAGCTGTGCCACTCCAAAACAATGTTTGCTCCTCATTAAAAATCTGCAAAACCAACTGTGAGTCAATCCAACACACAGGCAGCTAAACCAGGCTGGGATGGAGAGACACAATCTGATCTTGGTTACTCATGTCACTGAGAGGCTGTGCTGCCACATTCCACACAAGCTGCTAGCAGTGGAGAAGCTCTGGAGAGAGCCTTGTTATGAAGTCCAGATAGCAATCAAGCCATGTGGTCACGAGGGCACATGTTGCTGTGACGAGGTGGTTGCAAACTAAATAAACCACAAAATTAATCGGTTGCAGCTTGCGTGGACCATGCAACCAAAGAGGCACTTGTGCCACCTACACCATGTAAATTGGACTTGTGGTTCTGGTCTATCTCCAAAGAATAAGAAAGGCTTTATAACCAGATGGGGCACTCAATGAAGAAATTGGCCATGGTTCTTGGGTTATTGGCCTTCCCAGTGATCTGCTGTAGCACAGAAAGACCTAGTACAAAACGTTTTTTAAAAATCCACATTATTTGAGAAATGAGGATGATTCAATAGTATTACACCCTAGACATGCATACTGAATTGTGAGATTCTGCATCACTTCCTTCCACAATGTAGAGATTTGCTTATAGCTGAACCGTTTTATGCTCAGGACTCTGAGTTACCTATAATCCAAAAGGAAAAGCATCAGTAACTTCTAAGTATATTTCACTTTTAAAATATCTCTACTTAAAGAATACATTTCCTTACTATAACTTACCCTTCGGTCATTTCAATGCTCAGAGAAGTTTAGTGTTCGAATCTGCAGGGATTCAATTATACTGTATTCACTGCTCAATTTAAATATGTCAAATGCTGTTTGTAAACTCTCATTTGAGTAAGGTAAAGTGCGAACAAAGCGCACAATAACAAATGGACAGCAGGAGGCAAGGAGGTGGTTCTCTTGTGAATGGAAAGGGATCCAGAAGAATAAAGGTGAGAGCAAAGAGAGAGAAGGGATAAGGGAAATAAGTGGAATAAAGATACACCATGTACAAGACTCTAACACCATCAATGAATGTAATCACTATGTGTCATAAACATGAGCTCAGATTAACAGTATCAATAAGAATGATATAGGGGAAAGGGATTTAGAGGAAAAGAGGTGGAAGACGGATGTTATAAAAGAAACAAGCTATATCATGAAGCTTGTACCCACTCCCCAAGCTAACTGTGCACTACATGCATTGCAAGTATGTACCAATAAAAAATAAATTCAACAAAGAAACCTTAGGAAAAATGTGGATCACTCAGTAAGACCAAGATAGAACTGATCTTTATCACTGAAAATACAAGAGATAAATTAGGCATTTCTCTTTCTACAAAATAATTGTTCATGAGAAATTTATACACATGGTATTTATGCACAGGCATTTTGACAATGCAAAGACTTTCATGAAGTGAGATGGTAAAGATATGCGAAATTAAGTTGTAGACAAATTATCTTATTAGATCAGGGGTGCACTGAATAAAAAACTGGATGGTCAGGAAAATAATTAAATCTCCAAATAATATTAATATGAACATTTGTATTTCAGATTAAAGGTGTGTCTTGGGGAAAATATTCACCAGGGACAACTAACAGCTACCCAGAGGGTGTTTGGACTGTTAAGTTTCAAGGTCATTTTATCTGGTTGATTAAGAAGTATTGATGATGCTGATGATAACCAAGACTGGGAGAATGGAATAGAAATGGAAAGCAAAATCCTACTGTGTGCCAGATTGGTCTGGACCACTCACAATTCCAGGGCATGCTCAGAAGTATTACACTTCTGACGTGGGAGAATTTTACACCCTGGCCTGCTGGTTCCAGAGAGACTCCATTCACTGGACTTCACAGATTTGTGGCATGGGTCATAAGTGACAGTATCCATTGGTGGCATTCCCGAAGAGATAATAATGTTATCTAATGTTAGCTATATCCTCAAGACATAACAACCATGAAAAGCCTTACCACATAAAAACCATGTTAAAACTACCAAGTATTTGATGGCTTAGTTTAGAACAGTAATAATAGTGAAATAAAGTAGAAAAGTTGACTTTATCCATTTATATAACTACCATTCAAAATTTGAAAATGTATCTATATATGGCACCTTTTGAGAGGAGTAACTTGCAAATGCTATGGCATATTTCTATGGTTATATATTTATATAGTATTAAATGACATATTTAATATGTGTCAAATTTGTATTTTTCCATTATAACTACCTTAATAGATAATTATAGTTTCTCTTTGTGGGACTTCACTTTTAGTGTGAATATTTAAGATATAAATATAGATAGATATAGATAAGTATAGACATATAGATCTGAACAGAATTATTTATACCACTTAGATAATAATTTTCACCTTAAAGTAAAAATTAATGTATGCATTTTTAAAGCAAAATTTTAAGTTATGCAACTCATCAAATCTAGGTATGCTCACCTTACAAAATAGAATAATCTAAATCTTCCTCAATACTCTTACCAATTTGGTTATCAATGGTTTTCCCCTGGTTATGTTTTTAAAATGTAATTTAATTTTTAGACAGGGTCTTGATAGATAGTATATCCTGCCCTTAAGCCCAGACTGGCCTCAAACTCCTGGCAATCCTCCTGCCTCTGCTTCCCAAGTGCTGGAATTTTAGGCATGTGCCATCACACTGAGCCTAAATGTTTTAATAACAAATCATTTAAGTATTTCTACTGGTGGCTGAATATATTAATATGGTTTAAAATTCAAATTTTTTCCATTTATAGAATGTAAGTTAAATAATAACACATTTATTAATATGAAACTCATTATTTTATGAGGCAAAAAAGTAAGAATAATATCTATACTTAAAGCATTATTGTAATGACCTTATTGTTAATACAATAATACAGATTTAATTTCAACTGAGCTAAATTTTCTTGTTAATTAAAAAGACCTTAGGAATTTGTTTAAATCAGTGGGAAAAACTAGGGCAGAATGGGAGTCACCTTCCCTCTCAGACAAAAATGAATTCTGTAAACAGACTCCATCGTGCAGAGACAGAAGAAAGCCAGCTCTGACTTCTCCCTTGGCCCCGTCTGGGTCTCTTCTATCAACAGCGGTGTGCACAAAGCACATCACAAATCATACTAGATAACAGGCCACAGCCATTTAGGATTCATAATTGTGTTTCATTTTTTGTTTGATACGTTTCTGTGTGTAACAGCAGAGATTTACTCTGTAAGAATCTACACTGCACGCATACATCATGTGTGAGAGAAAGCTAATTGTTCCAGTCTCCAAGCTCGTATCAGTGAATGTTGTCCAAATGTGAAGGGGAGTATGTGTGTGTCCATGTCCTTGTGCACATGCGTGTTGTGGCTGGGTTAAGTGAGAAACAGCACTACTGTTTCAGTTTGATGGCAGAAGACTCTCAGAGCCTGACCCTCGCGTGGGAAATCATACCCAGCACGTTAGTTGTCAGAAGGACAGAAATTCATTTTTTGCTGGCTGCTTAGCTCCTGTATTCTTGGAAATGCATTCATACATGCACAAGTTTGGTACCTTAAGGAAGAAAGAAGTCCAAATGGGTTTGAACAAGCCCACCATCTGCAAGTCACTAGTCATCTGCAACGTGTGTTCAGCAGTGCTACGGGTCAGAGCGCAATGATTAGAAACCCAGAGCTTCTCAAGGGTATAATTTCCTGGTTTTCCACCTGTACTCTTCCCCATGGGCCTTGTCACCCTTGACTCTAAACAAATTCTGGAAAAGCAAGTTAATTCTAATTCAGAAGCAGAGTTTAGCGATGCATACAGAAAGACACTAGTGATACTGACAACCAGATGAACTTAGCACAAGATTTTACAAGAAAAAGTCATGGAAAAATATTCATTGCATTTTGACATATCTGCTGCTTTTTAACTTATTTCAGAATAATTATAAGTATTTGGAAAATAAAACAAGAATAGTTGCATTCTAGAGGCCTGAGAAGCTCCTTTTGATACTTGAGTGCACGGGAGTCAATTAAACCCCGAATGACTTGGGCCAATGACACACCCTTAGCTGTTTAAATCCCTGAGCATTTCAAAGGAAATTTAATCTATGTAGCCCAATTCATTTACACTTACTCATCAAAATGATGTCTGCAAGAGCTATTTGATGTTAAGAAAGCTATCTTTATAAAAACGCTTGAAATCTCTACTTTTCAGAAAGAGGATGACATTTCAAGATTGAGAAAACCCTCTCTACCACTAAATTTCCACTATTAGAGCAGTTGGAAGCTCAGCCTACTTGTCCCATGTCAGGCTCCTGAATTTTCATGGCAGCCTCTATGTTTCTCAGTCACGGCCAGATCAGAGAGCTTTCGCTCGGCTCTCTGGTGTCTGTAACTGCAGTGAGAGACCTCCGTAATTACAAACAGTGCACGGCAGTTGTTCTGAGAAAAAACAGCCTCCCATGATTATGGAACTTAAAACACAATAATCTACTTAGACTTTTTCTTTCTTTTTCGATGAATGTTGCTCACATTAGAAATAAACTGAATAGAACACAATCATGCCAATAATTTTAAAATCAAATGTGGAAAACTTTAAAGCACTTACTGAAAACCAATCTGGAAACATAAATAACCAGCAGCTGATTTTTACTCAAGATTCTCCAGTAGGACTTTTGTTTTGTTCTTCTTGTCAAATAAGAGAGAGCTGATGTTGTTATGCATGTTTACAACATGCAACTACAAGATAAGTTTCTAGTCTGTTTGAGAAAATTAATCTAGACCAGTATCTGGTTGTAAAATGATATTTGATCATCATTTAGGAGTATTTGAATTTACATGGCTGAAGTTTGGGTACATGTGGCATGAAAAGAGTGAAAATGAAAGAAATATTCTGAATTTTGTTATTCAATTCAAATCCTATCTAGCTGAAACCTTCGTAAGTCTTATTATGTCCTGACACAAACTCGGCAATGTTAATGTGATGAGAAATTACATGGAATTTCGTAGTTGACAGTTGTTCAGGGAAAGCACAGTGGATACAAATGTTAAGGCCACAAACCAGGCAGATAACTTGAGTTTGAACCCCTGCCCTGCCACTTACTTTCAGGGTAACTTTGGTAAGTCACTTAACTACTCTGGGTATGCTTCTATATCAGTTCACTTGTAATCCTCAGAACTCTGGAAGGCTGAGACAGGAGGACTGCAAGTTTGAGCCCAATTTGGGAAATGAAGACCCTGTCTCAAAAAACAATTTTTAAAGCCTTTTTGTCTTAGCTTTTTTGTGTCAAGACTAAGTGAGTTAATGTATATGTTCATGAGTACTAAGAAGGTCAGCAATGCATATTTCTGCTTTTATAATATTTAACAGAAGACCCTCGGCTGTATTAGATTCTATTTTTTCCTTTCGCATTAGTCGGCTGTCGCAACCAGGCTGCCCTCCTCGGGCTCTGTCTTCTTCATGCTGCTGCTCTGCTCTCTTAACCCCAGCTGCAGACCTGATCGCCCTTGAGTGGCTTTCAGTCTCCATTCTCCGCCTCCAGAAAACCCATTTTGGGTTCTTGCAATGAGACAGGTTTCTGCTGAGAGTGAACACACCCTGACCGCTCCTACGCTGTGGTGTTTGTTTAATATTATTTCCTCCCAGCATGCTTCCCCTCCTTTCTGTTTTACACATTCATGTCTTCAATATTTTAAAGATAAAATATCAAATTCAACTCTCTCCAGAAAATTTTTTGACTCTTCCAACCACACTGACCTCCACTTTCTAGGAGTGGCTGTGACTTGGTATCAACCAGCCCTAAGAATTTAACGTTTCCTTCTTTGTTGTTTGGCCTACAAATCCCAGGCTAGACCATAGGCTTCTTGGGGGCCAGGAAAATCCACATACAGTCCAACAGAGCCCTGGACAAATCATTCACAAGCAAAGAAGCATTTTATATAGTGTTAACTGATCAGTCATTAAAATCATGCACAATTTTGAAAGCAATCTTATAAATGGTAGCTTTTAAATTTCGCTTGTGAACCAAATTTAATAAATAATCCTCTAGAAGTTCCTGTGCTCATTCTTACCAAGTCTGTGCCATTATCCTACTTTTTTTTTCTAATTCAAGTTATTTTCTGTACCACCACCAGCCTGGGCTTTTGGACTCAGGGATTCCACAGGTTTTCTACTATGTGTTGAGTGAGTCTCTCTTCCTTTGTGTTTCTATTATAATAATATAGATTTATGAAAATAACACAAAATAAGGCATTAAAATTAAACATCTCAGGATTAAGTGTGAGGCTCAGCTGCAGAGCATTTGACTAGCATGTACAATAACCTGGTTTGAATCCCCAGAACCACCACCAAAAAAAAAAAAAAAAAAAAAAATATATATATATGTATATACCTGCCAACTTGGGCCATTGTTTGTGGTTATTCTAATGTCAAGAAGAGTTCAAGTGATCTTTACAGAAAAAATACAATTAGAATGGCAGACTACAAGCAAAAATTAATGTTGGGAAGTCCCCTTAAAGGCAAAAGTTCTCCATAGTTTCATAGTGTTCTGCAAGGGTAAGGAAATTACCGCATCACTGGTTACCTTAATTATGCATAATCAAGGGGGCAGATATAAACAAAAATGATAACATATTTTTAAAGCTCAAAATAGATAGGTTTAGGATTAACTTTAGGTTTAAACATGATATTCAAATTCTTGTTCGCCAGAATTGCCTGAATCTAGCTTACCTTCTCCTTCTCTGTTGATCTATGATTCCAATTTCAACGTCTTTGCAGTCAGGACTCTTTTGCCCTTGAAGACAAGCCTACTTCCTCCTTGACTTCAGGACTGTGTTTCCCACTTCAAATTTAAGAGTTGTCTTCTGCTCTCCATTCCTAGCCATTTCTCCAGTTACTGCATTCTCTTTAATTTCTAGCCAACTAAACTACAATTTTATCAATTTATCAAATGTACTTATTTGTCAATATTTCAAAAAGTACTTCTCATTTAACTATATCTAAATGGTAAGCATGCAACACTTAGGGGCCGTATATTAACTATTTTTATTAAGCAGTTCACTCTTTTGCCTGGAGACAATATGCTATCCATACTGAAAAGCTATTTTTGGAAAATAAACCAATAAATTATTTTTTGTGTTTTAATAACTGCCATAAAGAAATGTAACGTGACTGACGTATGAGATTTATTAAAGGTTTAGGATCCAAGAGGTTTCCAATTATTCTTGCTGTGCATATGTTCGTCATGCACTATTTTAAATTAACTTCAATAATAATGTGGAGGAGGAGAAAGAGGAGGACCTTGGGGAAGAGGAGCAGGAGGAGAAAGGAGAGGAAGAGAAAGGAGCAGGAGAAGAAGGACCAAGATGAGAAGGAAGACGGGAAGGGAAGGAAGAGGAAGAAAAAGAGGAGGAGGAGGAGGAGCAGCAGCAGATGCTACATTGAGTCCCTCAGTGAATGATTAGTACGTCCGAGGCTCTTGTCCACCTCCCTTAGGGAGTCACTAATATAATTCTTATGACCCCTCATCGGGCAGATGTGAGCATACATGATCACATATGACAAAAGTTAAGTTATGAAGAGGTCAAAAAATTTGCTACAGATTCCCATGGACTAGAGATTGATAATAAAGTCACACAAATCTGCAGTCAACTAGGAATTGCTTTTTCCTCAATGACACATTCACTGATATGCATTATCATATTTATTTACAGATCAGAATTGGTAGTTTATGGAATCTTTACAAATGCATACCAAGAAGACCTTCTGACACAGGGCCAGTACACACTCTTCTGATCATATTATTTGTGGCATATTCCGTCTAGTCTTTTATTTGACTTACTTGGTACTTAAGTCACATTTCTCATCATTTGTGCATTTAACTATTAAAAAACAGTTGAAAAGAAAATCTAAGCATGGCAGAGCAGAACAGTTCAGAAAGCAGACCTAGTACACACTTACCACCAGGGCTTCTTAAAATACTTTCACATGTGCTAACTATTAATACAGATAAGGAGTAGGATAGTATTAGAAAATGTTTGTATGTTCTCCTGCAGTTAGTCTTTGTTTTGTATTTATTTCAGCTGCTAAAATTCTTCACTCTTTGCTCTTAATATATTACTTGCTCCGGGACTTCAGCTTCTCCCAGGAAAGGGCTGTGGCTGCCCTGTTTGCTTCTGTCAGTGGAGCTGAGTGTGCTGGCCAGGCCCGCAGGATCCTTACACCTCTCAAGGCTCCTTCTTCAGCTCCCACCGCCAGCTTGTTAGCATGCCTGGGGAGCCTGATGGCCCCGATGGGATCACTCTGATCACCAGAGCCCCAAGCCGCTGGGCTACACCAGCTGTCATTAGCAGGATACCAACACCATCCTGGGCACAGATCGCCTGACCTGAAGTCCCCTTGGCAAACATCAAGACTAGTGTTTAAGGCTGTAGACTGAGAAGATTTTGTAGTGGTTTGATACACAGCAACTTTTTGGTTGATAGTGTCTTTGGGTTGGAAATTTTATAACTGGGCACAGTGCAGCCTCCTGACATCAGAGCAAAGGGATGTCTTAATCCACTGACTAAAGGTGGTCAAATGGGTTGGCTTTCAATGTAAAATTAAAAGGCTTTGATTCATCTGCTTGCACTCACGTGTGTGTGCCTCGTGTGTGTGTATTTGGGAAAGGATGTTTCATTTTGTGTGTGGAGAGTATCTTTCTGATATTTAAAAATGAGATGCAAAGGAAAGTGCAGAGAGCTAACATGACATTTTGAGAACCATCTTCTTGTGAAGGATTCTGTTTTTCCAAATCAAGTTTAATTGTCACCTTAGATTAGATCCAGAGAATTCTCTTTCCCAGGGTAGCATTCATATTTCTTTATGAATTGGACACTCTTCCAGCCGATCATGCCTACAGGGGAAAGATGCACAGGTGGCCCTCAATAAACGATTTGTACTACGGAGTAGTATGCCCTCTCACTTTTCATACCCTCATTATGGTCAGGCATGTCGGTGCACACCTGCAGTCCTAGCATGCAGGAGGCTGAGGCAGAAGGATCAGCTTGAGCTTAAGGTCTCCCTTGGCTACATAGTGAGTTCAAGGCCAGCCTGGACTACAAAAAGCCTGTCTCAAAACAAAGCAAAGCAAAAGAAAACATTAGTCACTAACTGTCCTTTGTTAATTGATTTCAGATATTTTGGTTCTTGGAATAACAAATATTAATTTTTTCTTAAGTGGCTATTTTTCGTTATTATTAAAAGTATGAAGAAACGAACAGTACTGCTTACAAAAATATAGATTTTTAAACAATGTAAAAGTTTTTCTTTTATACTTTTGGTCTTTTCCTTAGACAACACCATGCTCAGTCAATTTTAGTTTACTTTCTTTAGCAGTTATTTAAATAGTCTGAAACGGCATGTTTATAACTTCCTTTCCAAAAATATCAATTGAAATATTGTGATCAATAGTTTTCATCTACTTTTAAAACTTACCAGTCAGGCAGAGTGTCACATACCTATAATCCCAGTACTCAGAAAGCTGAGGCAGGATGCTCACCATGAGTTTGAGGCCAATCTGGATTACATAGTAAATTCTAGGACAGCCTGAACTACATACAAAGACTCTGACTAAAAAAATTTTTAAAAAACTGATGATTTTTCTAACTCTCACACTGTACTATATTTGTTAACTTTTTATTATGCACTTGACTAATTTTCAACTAAAATAACGTATTCTAATCTCATTTCTGAATCCATCACTTCAGATATTTCCTGGTTCTGGGTGCAGAAGATCCAAATGATAAACTCCAGCAGATCTAGAAGGTCAATTGTCTCTTTAATATTGAAGTAGAGATTTAGAAACTCTGAGATGAATGTCCAAAAGAAAGCAGATTTCAATTCGCAACCAGTATGTAAGATGTGATTGAAACGCACAGTGTTTAAACAATGAAAACGTTTAAGGAATGTCTTCCATAGAAGACACACTGCCATTAATCCTCCCCTCCGCCAACATCTCAGATCTTTGTTCTGGCCACCTTTGAAGTATTTCTGAAGTGCTGCTTCATGAGTGTTTTGCGTGGCACGGTCTTGGCTGCCTTAATGTCCCAAACTGACACAAAACTTTTATTTTTCATGGTCATTTTGACTCTGGGGAAGAGCAGGAAATTGCAGAGTTCCAGATGCAGTGACTAAGGTGGGTGAGGGCACAGTGCCCCTGGGCTGGGAGGAGCCACTCGGTCAATGGCGTTCTCAGCAGCTCCTCACACCTCGCTGGGGGCCTGCTGACCAACGCGATGACACGTTCACGGCGGTGGAACACGTGTGTCTGTTCTCTATAAACAGGAAAAGGCAAAGACAGCTAGCAGGTTCAGAAGAAAGTGTCTGATCATTTCATGAAACAAATATAAACTAAAATCAAGAATGATACTTTCGATAGCCATCAATGGATTACATTTCATAATCAAAGAGTCTAGCAAAATAAGCTTAATTCTGATATAAATAGTATTTTACACTGATTGTGTTTTAAACCGTACATATTTGTTTTTGATATCATCAAATAGCTTTTTGCAGCACAGAAAGCAATTTCACCTATAACAGGATATCTAACTGTCACGGGCTTAAAGTTAATTAAAGTTAATCTGGCAAAAAAGGAAGAAAGAGACTCAGACCAAAAAATACAGAATAAGAAGGTCAATGATTAAAAGAAATTATTTTTAGAAAAGAGAACGTCTATAAAAGAAACATTAAATTAAGCTAAAGTGAAGATAGTGACCACATATCATAGTACTTCTGAACTAAATTTTTTTCCTCAGAACCTACTTAAGGTGATTATTACCAAGTTGAAGTGAGTTCCATATGCAAATAAATGCCTTTAAATAAATGCATAAATGCCTCATTCCATGGCAATTAGTAATTTCTCATTAACCAGAAGCATATTCACAGTTTCATACCACTGTCACACTAATGAATATTGCCAGGGAAATTGGATCCCATATGTTGGCCTAACTTCCAATTTCAAAAATAGCCCACAAGTCTCTTCACAACGCCAAAACTACCAGTATTACTTGAGCGTTCATTCATGTGTGTGTGTGTGCACGTAAATACATCTACATGTATATTAAAATTACATTATTTTAATATTAGTGAAATAAAGTTAAATATGAAAAGGCACACCTGGGTACAAAGATATTGCCAATGAACCATTATTTAAAAGTGAAGGCTTCATTTCTAACTTTATAGTTACAAAATTTTAATAGCTACTGCTGCTGACATTTGGCGGCGTGTTCCGTAGATGAGATAAACACAAATAGCTGAATGTGGTGGCTGTACCCTGACAGACACCCTTGTCCTGGCTGGCAGGACACTAATGGTGGGGCCGCCCGACTGTCACACATGTGACAGGGACAGGTGTCCACAACGCTGCATGGGTGTCTGCTTAAGACTTGTGAAGTTGTGTTCTGAAAATATATATTCTTCAGACAGTGCTCTTCCCAATAACATACATTCCTTCTATGAGGATTAGAATTTAAATTAAATTAATGGTCCATTAAATTAAAGATTTTTCAATTGTTTGAAAGAATGGGAAGAAAGGAAATATACTATTTAGTCTCCAGAAGGATGTATTTCTTTAATATTTTCTTTGTTCCCTGTGACCTCACAGAGCCTAAAATGTATTTTTTCTCTTGAAAAAAAGTTGACTATCCAAACTTTTAAATAAACTTCAGACATTATTTTAATTCATAAATTATGATTTTGAATAATAGTTAAGAAATTATATAATATTAGGAAATTATACTATGAGGTATAGAGATCTTGTGTATTCTGCTTTGCTTTCTGGCATTTATTCATAAATCTGTTTGGGGGTGATTGGCCATTAGTATTTGCTTGATCATATTTATGAATATTTATCATCCCCCTTTTAGGCAGATTCTTCCCACCCAATGAATTCAAAGTAATACCTAATACAAATCAGGACGTTTTGTAAAGTTCTCAGTTTTTGCAGTTGAAAGACCTGAAATATTAAATCATTTTCAGAATCACATCATGTATAACTAGAATTGTTCTCTTTTAATCTTAGCTTTAGAACATAAAATGTTATAAAAATACACATCTGAATTCAATGATTCTGAGATACAATGTTTTCAGAAATCATTTAGACATCTCTTTCACACTGACAGAGAAAAATAACTGAATTTGAGAACATAAGCTTTAACTGCTCCGATGTTACTGAAACTTTGGTAGATTTACTCCTTGTATAAATATTTAAGTTTACAAAAATCAATTGCTGCAACAGGAATAGATCCAAACAGGAAAAAAGTCCACTGGATGCTTTCCCAGGCTCTGATATACTTGACATATCAAAAAAATCCTTTAAAATACATAATTCAGTGATCCTATTGGAGCTCAACAGTTACTGGTGCAATGTAACATTGCACTCTAATTTTAAAATATTCTGAAAACAAGAAGAGAGAACCCTGGATGATGAAGATGGGAGTGTAGCCCAGTAAGAGGGATCCGAGTTCAGTACAGGAATGAGAGGAGGAGAGGAGAAGCCAGGGGAGGGGGGAGGAGAGGAGAGGAGAGATTACATGGCTATCATTTGACAATCCGAACAGCTCAACCTTTGAAATCAGATACCACTTTCCATTTCCAACTTTCTCCCCCAATTGAAACCAGTGTTTCAGGACTTGGTTTCATTCAGTTTTAACACTGGCCGCTGAACACATCCTAGAGACTATTAAATGTATTTGTTCAGGTGTCCCTTGTACTTACTTTGTCCAGCCCGTTCACCCAGGTTCCAAACTCATTTCAGTTTCAAGGTCAAATCTCATCCTTCCCTATTTGAGTTTCTCTGTGTAACGTCCTCTGCTCCCTGAAGCTCTCAGTGATTGTTTCTGTTAATTTTCATTTAAGCAGTAAATGGTGTATCAGTTTACTCAACTGCACAAGTCTTCTGTTTAGCATGTGTGTCATTTCTCCACTGGACAGTGGGCCATTAAAACACTCCAATTCACCCTTCATATTAATAACAGGCATAGCTCTAGGTAGAACATCTGGATTTGACTAATAGAAACAAAAGGACAATAGTAGCTAATTAATCTTAGAAGCATCTGAACTGGTACACGGGCAGATGCGATAAAGCCACCCTGGGGTGGGGGAGTCCTGTGTTCAGTAAGTCCTCATGGGACTAATAAAACCTTGGGAGGCTGAAAGGCTGCCGTGTGTGTGTTCAGTGAAAGTAAGGCTTTAAAAAATACATCTACTAGTGAGAAGCCAAGAACTAAAATTTTAACCAGGAGTTAATCTAAGGAATAAAAATGTGTGATAGGAGGCCAAAGTGGTAAGTTCAGTTAACAAAAATCGAAGTGTTGAACTCCACTGCGTCCTTTCAAGAAACAGATGAATACTGAAGATCCGTTAGACAGTTAATGGAGGTGCCCCGAGATGCCTGTTGAGTGAGACCCAGACAGCTTCAGTGGCTGGAAGACTTTGGGCCTGACGCTGAGGATTCTGTCACTGAGGAGCTGTGACAGAACTGACATGAAAATACTGCTATTAGAGGCCACTTAAACAAGGCAAGAATACTGAGCAAGAAATGCAGTATCTTCCCTAAGCATAGAGCATTTTTCTCTAAATGTTAGGTGAAGTGAAGCTCATCACTTGACAAATACAAAGTCTCTTGGAGGAAGTTTCCACTTTTCGTTTTAAATGGGAGAACGCAGTCCATCTCCCCATCCTATCCTGTCTTTTGGATGATTTCTGTAACCTCATTCCCTGACCGCTGAGGCTGCAGGGGACGGAGGCAGTGGCTGCAGTATTCGGAATGGGTTCCTTCCTACACAAGCACTAGGAAGATTCTCCTGTAGTATCTTTTGATACTGAGATTTTTCTAACTGCGATTCTTCCTAAAATAGGATATTTTACTTGCAATCTGATTGTGTAAGCTGTTCATATTCTTTTAATGTATTTCTTTTCAGCTAAAGGAATTAAAATTGGACAGATCTGAGCCAATATTACTAATATCACTAATCCCAGTATAATCATAACATGCATAAATAATGAATATGAACACCAATGTTTAGGATTATATGAACTAAATCATGTAAGTCTACACAGGATCGCAGATTTCTTCAAATCTCAGTTTTAATCTTGTATGAAGGGAAAGCAGCAAATAGCAACTTTCCACTCCAGTTCTCCTTGGACAATGATTCTATTTCACTATATATATATATATATTTTTTTTTTTTCTTTTGATTTGTATCTCTGGAACTTAAAAAACGCACGTAGACAAGTACTAAAACTGATCGTGCTTTTTGGATCATTGTTTCCTCACAATTGTTATTGAAGGAATCATTTACCTTTCTACTGAGTCAATTATGATTTATGTATTCCAGGACATTCAGTTTAAAAAGGGCCACCATCTGCAAGAATTAAAGATGTACCGTCCAAGCAAAATACTAACTGCACCTTAAGAAGAAAATTATAAATGAAGTGCTGAAAGTCATTTAAAACGTTATCATTTACAGGAAAACAAATGCACCTCGAGATCATAATGTTAAGTGAAATAAATCAGACACGGGAGCATAAGGGTCACATGGTTTCTCTTACATGAGAACCCTAAAATATAAATCAAGAGAAAAACACAAGACAGATCTTTTGGAAAAGGGACCAAGAATGTAGGGCAGGGCAGGGAGACTAGGGATGCATATGAAAAGAGAATGGAGATGTGTTTTATACTGTGCACAGACTCCCAACGAGGAACATAAGGGTTATGCACTGCAAATACATACTAGTAACAATTTTTAATTACCAACAAGATTAGGCAACCAGAGAGAAACTGACAGCAGAGTCAACATGGCTAGTGTGTCTGTGTGCCTGTGCCCGTGTGCGTGTGGCCCCCGCCTGAGCAGTGCCAGGAAGTGCCCACGCTGTGGGCCTGCACTCTGGGAGCTGCACCACCTGCGTGTGCAAGCCCTCTCCTGCCTCCTCTTCCTCAGCAGCAGCAGAACAGGAAACTCACTGTCTGCACTCCGGCTGCTATTAATTGCCACCGCCAGGGAAAGAGGCAATTTATCAGATAACTGGGTCCCAAGCCGTACAGGGCCTTCGAGATTAAAATGATCACCTTGAATTGCACTCAGCAGCTGAAAGGCAATCACGCAGGCGGCGGAGCACAGGTGTACGGTGCTCCAGGCCGCCAATCTCGTTAAGCAGGCGGCCCGCGGCGCTTGCAGGGCCTGCGGCTTCCGAGTGGCCTCTCAAGTGCTGCTCCGCACCCAGCTCGGAGCTCGAATTGAATACAAATTTTCCACGTGTTTGAGGATTTCTCCCCAGAAGAAATGATTTTGAAAGCAGAAAACAAATGCAAAGCCCTACAAAAAAGACTCCAGAGCATTTGTTAAAATCAAAGGGTGGCGGTGACATGAAACACGCTATTAAAATGGTGAGAGCCAGAGACTTTTACCCCGCCATGCAGTGCAGCATCTCTAAGTTCTTGTCACTTTTGCGCTTCTCTCCCAGACTGCAAAATCACCGCAGAGGCCAGGCGAGCTATTTCCACCCGGAGTTCATCCTCACTTTTTAACGGAGGAAATACTATTTACTATCACAATTGAAGTCAGAGCTAAACAAACTCATTTAATAATGGAAGCACGGGGAAAGGCCTCCGCAGGGGCACAGGGCCCTTCTAATATCCAGGGGTCAGTGTAAGAATCACACTGGACAAACACGAGAGAATGGCTCATGGGTTAAGTATCAGGTTCGACATTTGGAGACTCCTTTGGACATTTGGTTTAAATCCCCTTGTGTGTGGTGCAGTCTTTCACTGGTAGATAAACTTAATTTGTGCAATGAACTGTGTTTTTCACTTTATGATCTGCCGAGGTTTATCTCCTGCGCTACTCGAGTGGTACAAGAAAGCCCGGCATATACCTGTCTCTTGCAATTAATAACTGCAGTAGGAGAAGTAGTCGAAATTTTTACTGATCTATATTCAAGTTGAAAGCCCTAGATGAGAGAACCTGTGTCACAAGGCAGATTTCTACCTCTTTGAAGTGGAAGCTGATCATTTTATTCCACATAATCAAAACTATCAATGTACACAGTCTTACTGTGATATGGTTCATTTATCCAGTACTACTTAATATTAAGAGGTATGTATCATTTCAAAAGTGATTATTTCAGATCACTTCTATAATGATTTAAGTGATAATTTAATGTATATTAATAAACACAAAGCACAGGACAGTAAAATGCCTACTGTTTGGAGAGGTTTTTTATGTAGTCTTTAAATGATGAAAAGCATCACCAAAAATTACAAAACACAGGAGAAAAATGCAAAACACACTGGCTAACATGGAAAGTGCTAATTGCTTAAGCATGTAAATCTTTTTTAAAAATGTATTAAATAGTCTGTAACACTTGTGTGAGAGACTGTCACTATGAAACATTAGATTTGGAGCCACAACTGTCCACCAAATTATCCTCACATGTGATAATTTCTAACTTATTCAGAAGTGACTCAGATCTACTATTTTAAATCAACCCCACTTCCCAAATTACACATGTTTATATTGTTCTACATTGTATTCAAATTTGTATCTTGGTAATTTAACCCAAAACTGGAGCTCATCGAATATGGTTTAAATTAAAATTAAATAATTTAATTTCCCTCTCTTTCACTGCCTCATTAGATTGGTCTTTTGGTTTCTCATCAGCTTCAGGACCAAGTAGACTCTTTTCTTAATTTATATTTGTCTAGGAGATGTCCCTGTTTGCATAGAAGACTTGAACTATTTTGTAATATTTTCTCAATAAATGCTTGAATTTAACAAAAACAATGTATAGTGTCTTGAAAGACAGCACAGAAAAAGAAAAATACTACACTTTCTGATTTCCTTAATAATCTCTAGTAAAGCAAAGAAATTATATACACAGATGCAACATGTTAGGTGGGGTACACAGTTGTATAGAGTTTATAGGTGCTTAATCTAATATCATTTGAGTTAATAGCCTGAAGCTAGTAAGAGGTTAGCTATTTTAATACACTGATTCTTACAGGGAATATCAGTGTTATAACTCGGTGACGGTAACTAGGCCTCCTGGTCCAGTGTATCTTCTTAGAGCTTCAAAGCACCATTTTCTTTTGATCATTTCCCTTCAGAAGCTCCAGAAGAGCAAATATAGCTGCCATTTCTTCCCTGTCCTATGTCCACACAAAGAAGTCCAAAGCAGTGCTGCTCGACCACTTTGCAATGGCTGTATTGAGCCATCCGTGACTTCCAGTGTGGTGGCCATGAGCCCATGTGCATAGCTAAGCATTTGAAGCAGAGCTAGTGAGCATTTGTTTTGATTTAATTTTAATCTACTTAACTATACCCTGAGAAAGTCTCATCTGCCTCAAAGATTGCTTCGTTAGCAATTTTAATGAGAGCATGGTGTTTACATGTTTATATAGTATTTACAATTATTTATACTAAAGCACACAATTGATTTACTACAGAAATCTCAAGAGTCACAAAAGTGTTACCTGACATTTTACTGAAAAAGATTTCCTATACTATTCTTAGAAAGTTCAAGTTTTAGACTGAAACAATGATTCTTCAGTGCCTGTTTGAAATAGTTAAAATCTCTATTCCCCATCCGACTTCCCAGTTTGATTATAGTCATTAAGTGTCTTGCTACCCATGAAATTCTAAAGAGGTGTGAAAACCTTTCCTTCACAACGTATGATGCGCAACACCCTAGGATTTTTCCAGAGGGAAAAGGAAAGACATAGGTCATTCATGGCACTGACTCACTGAGAGAGGAGGATCTCTTTTCCTTCTGTGTCTTTCTATTGTGGACCCAGTAGTGCTTTGGAATTATTTGCTGATGAATGAATGAATGAATTTATGAATTATACAGATAAATACATTAATATCACTATACAATCTCACTCAAATTACAGTTATATATCCATACCTTTGCTTACTACTGAAAGATATCTCTAACCCTCATAGAGAGGACAGGAATAATGTAGATTACATTATCAGATGAGAATTCATACTCTCTTTCAAATAATTTCACTTGATTTTTGTTAGAGTCTCATTTTATGAATTTCATCCCCATGTAGCATTTAAAGTCTATATTTTCTTTTGAAGTTTTATTTCTGTTTGTTTTCATTGCTATTTTGATGTTCACTTGACTGGCTTATTTTATCCCGTATAAAAATGTTTTTCTTACTTTTCACCTAACTTTAGGCTTAAATGTCTTTTCTTATCTCTTTCCTGATTACCAATTAAAATCATACTGCATGTAGGCTTTTGCCAATGTCAGCCCCACACATGTCTCTTGGCTTGCAAGTATCTCTACTAGGTTTTATTTCCAAATCTAAAATGTGACGATACCTACACCAGTGATGCACCCCCTCTTCCATGTCCAGATGAAATTTCCTCCCACTTTAAACTCAAATATCCAGCTTTTTGGTTCATAACACAATCTAAATTTGAACGTTCATTGGTCTTATATTTCTCTCTATGTGTAACATAGCAACATACATATAACTACATTTATAGAACTCTTCATATGTACTATGCAATGTATTAACAGATTTACATTCATCATAATTCTATGTAGCTAGTATTTTTCACCTTTCCTTGTTATATAACATGAACACTAAGGTTGTCCCAAGGTTACACAGCAGTACAGTAAAGTACAGGACAGTTTCCAGCATTTATGGGTCGCATCATTGTGTCTTGGCTTAACTCCATCTTTCCACTCTTATTCTAATGTTCCCTAACCACTAATCACGCTCAAGTTCTATCTCTAGACAACATCTCATTGTGTTTTCCAGGCCTGCCTAAAATATCTTTGCACTCCATATATTCGTAGATAAATTCCATCCTGTTTGGTTTATCTCCAAACCATTTCCTCTTCCAACCTTATTCAACACCTCACCTACTGCATTTCTGTAAGTGTTTAACTCAGCAAAGGGCACCTTTATGTTTGGTTCCTGCATCCATGCCTAATCTTCCTAACAGATCACATATTCCTTGCAGAGATTTTATATGGTACAAAGATTTCCAGGAAAATAATCTGTAAAGTTTCCTGAAATCACAACTTTAAACCAGAATATAACTACTGCCATTATGAAATAGAATAACATACAGCTGTAATTAACTAAAATCACTGAGCAGTGGAATAAGATACATTTCTAATGTACTATGGGAGAAATTTTCTCATTCAAGGAAAAACTAAGGAAGACTTTTTTTTTTTTTACTTCTTTTCAGCACCACTTTTTGATTATTTCCCATTCTCCATCTTCTTTCTTTGTCAATTTAGATATTCAAGGAGCACAATTTAAATTGTAAAATTTAACTGCAATGTAATTGCACTAGAATACACATACTTATTAACCATGCCATTGCCCAATCATGACAAAACAGAAATTTTACATTTGTGTAAACATTTGGCCAGCCACAATAGAAAGTGTTACTTTTGAAAACACTATAAAACAAAACTCATCCTGTGCTTTCAGAGTTCTTACAGATTCTCTTTTGAAAATATAAATGAATACAGTCAGAATACCTCAAATTTATCTGAGTTTAGAACTGAAATTACCTTGCCAAAGTTTGCAAGGAAGACTATTAAAGTTTGTTGAATTTCAAATCACTATGATTTCTAGGCAAGTTCTTTGCATAATTTAGAGGACAGCATCATACTCGTAAAAGTAACTTTGTAATTTGCTTACTGTGAGGCAATATCTATAAATAGCAAGTTAGCAAAATTTTAATCAGCTATTCTAATAAAAATGTATAAAATTTTCTAACAGAAATCTAGGTTGGTAAGGGACAAAACACTATACTGTCAGTGTACAAAATCCTAGGAGTATTAGAGAATGGAAATTTATATTCAGTTGTCATATAAAATTATTTACACTTACATTTTCTTTTGGTAGACTAGATTCAGAGTAGGATTTAAACCAACATGGGTGCAAACTCTAGCTCACTAATTTATTACCCAGGTGACCTTAAAATTAACATCCTAATCTTCAACTTCCACATCCTTAAACTAGAGATAGTAGTTAATATGAATATAAGATAAAAAGATATAATTTAAATGCAATACTTATGAGGTGCTTGATACTAACGATTTCCTCAAAAAATGGAAAATATTTTATTGACTTTTCTCTCTTCATTATTAATATGGTAGTTAACATAGCTACAGATTCTCTCATAATATTTGTGGCATATATTTTTGAAATAACTTGCAATCTTTTAAAATAGAATCCACTATATAATTTAAAAGGGTTGTTATTGCAATGCTTTGCAAATACATTAAACTCAATTCTATATAAAATAGTTTTAAGAATCCCTTATTAGTATAGTGATTGCTATAGCATTCTTGTACTTAACACTGACTAAGACAGAAATAGTAATTTGAACAGAGCATTTTGATAGAAAAGACAAAAGCTGCCGTCTCTGCATGGAGCATTGGATTACACTGAGCCTTGATTTTATGAAGCAGCCACTTCTTTGCAGAACATTTCATCAATAGAATATAATTTTCCCCAATTTATTTCAAGTCTAGCTAGGTATTAAAACAGAACACACTTGAGAGGAAAGCTAGAAGCACAGCAATCTACCTAAGCTCAAAGCACATATAAAGGGCAAATGGAATGGAAAGGCCCTGGGAGCTTTCTATGGAAATAGGGAAATAGGCCTTAGGTAAAACTTGAATGACTTTTTTGAAAGAATAAAGGAGAGAATGGAGATGAGTAAGCACCTCATCGAGAGATCATTTCAAGATTTTCTTAAAAAAATGCTTAATGACATTAATCATTAATAATCAGGGAAATGCAAATCAAAACCACAAAGAGACATCATCTTATTCGGTTAGAATGGCCACTACCAAAAAGAGAGAAAACAAAGGCTGGCCAATTGTAGAGGAAAGGGATTTCTCACACACTCTTGGTGGGAATGTAAATTAGCATAGCATAGGCCTTGTGTACAGAGTGGATGTTCCTCAAAGAACTTGAAATAATACTACCAGCTAGCACACTTCTGGGCATATATCCAGAGAAATTAAACAAGCACACCCAGCAGCTATCTGTGTGCCCCTGGTATTACTGTACTTCATTATTATTAGCTAAGATGTGGAATCAGGTTGGTGACCACCAAGAGATGAATGTATATGTAAAATGTGGTGTATAGCTATACACTGGAATAATTTTAGTCATAAAAATGAGACCTCTGCCATTTGCTCCAAAATCACTGGAATTTGTGGACATTGTGTTAAGAAAAAAAAGCCAGATACAGAAAGACAAACTACATTTTTTTATATGTAGAAGCTGAAAAAGTCAATCTAAATGTAGATTAATGATCATGGAGACAGGGAGGTAGAGGGGTAAAGGTGATTAGATGGAAGTTGGATAATGAATACCCAAATGCTGTTAGATACAGAAGTACATCCCAGTGTTCTAAAGCATAATGTATATTGATAATGCATATTTCATAATGAGCTGGAAAAGCAAAAAAAAAAAAGAGCTGGAAAAGCTTGATACACTAATAATAAACACTAATAATAAAGAGATAGAAATTCCAATCACTCTGTTTTTATCACACACGTTTTCTGTATGCATTGAAACATCACAATTACACCATTAATGTCTACAATTATTATATATTAATACTCTTTTTAAAATTAGATGCAAAACTTAATCACTCTGATTTGACACTATGTGTCTTATCCATGTATTGAAATATCACAATTTGTGCCACCAAATTAAAATAATAATGAAAAGAAATAAAAGGAACTGAGAAAATTTTTTCTAAGGAGTAACACTAATATTTGTAAATCATGGTGCTTGTGGTCCCTGAGCTAAAACCAAGCCCACCATTGTAGAGTAAATAAGAATTTGTGTTCAATGGTGTTCAAACAGAATTTAAACACTTCAAAAAGAAAACATTTTAGCTATGATATTGTGAAAATCAACAAAAGAGATATAGTATTCAAGGGGATTTTTGAAAATTGTATGAGGCAACTTCTTATGATAAATGTACCACAGAGGATGTAATGCTTATCAAAACTCTGTAGGTGAATTCAAGAGACAAGGAGAAGAAGAAAAGAAAGGACAGAGGGAAGAAAGAATAGAGAGATAGGAGGAAGAATATCCCAGTAAATTACTAAGTTAGAGTATTTCCTATCATCCGTAAGTGGAATAGCCAAATTTTATACAAGATATTTTAGTTGGGGTTTTGAAAAACACAAGTTTGTGTTGGACTCACTTGAAAAACTATTGGTTTTCCTGCCAAAAGAAATACTATGTCATAGATCATTATTTATAGGTAAAACAAAATGCATTGCTACATTGAGTAGAAACTACTGGGGACTCTCCTAAAATGCCACAAAAGAGACTTCATCCTTTAAACAGAAATAAACTTTGTTAAATTTAACAGTCCAGGTTAAAAAGAAAATATTTTCCTTTCCTTGTTCTTCATGAGGAAACACAGAACATGAAAATAATGCGTATGAAGGTGAACAGATACTTCAAGGAAAACTTGGGGGGAAAGGTAAAATGTATGTAAACGAACCAGATGTTAATGATTACTTCCTAGTTAACATCACACAGCTGGCTGAAGATGATTTTTATGGAGGAAGAGTGCTGTAGAATGCCACGTGTTTATATAAATCATGCACACCACAGTCATGATCCTCGGGCAAAATAGCTACACACCCCACTTTAGGTAACCTCTTCAAATCACACCATATAACATTAGAACATCCATTAGTCTCCAGCGCGGTATCTGTTTTCAGTTTCCTCCTACGTTTTGATGGCTGTCACTGGGCGTCAGCCCACATTCTCTTTTTTAATGATGTGACACATCGTGTGGGCCTTGTACAAGGTAAAGTCTATTACAATATTTTATATTAGGATCATTTGGTCAGGAAAACATATATTGAATGACTAAATATTTTCTTTGGCAATAGGCTGTTGATGTATTACTAAGATATTTGTATCTATGTTTAGTTTTCAATTTCAGTTATAAAGCCATTTTGACTTAAATTGTTTAAATAGAGCTCTATGTCTTTATGTCAGCTGTGACAAGCGTACCTTGGTAATATAGGAAACAGTGCAGAGTACACTAGAACTCTGCACTGCAATACAAGCTTTATATATATTTAAAGTTATTCTAAAGCTGACAATTTATCCAAAAATTATTCAACCATACTTAAAACTAAGCATTTAGCTTCTACAAAACTAATTTTTTATCATACCATAGATCACTTACTATTAAAGTAATTCTTGATATGTTTTTATTTAAAGTTGTTATCACATTATATGGTCAACAATTACATTTTTAAAATTTATTATAATAAGAAACACATTGCCATTAACTCCACCACCAAAATGCTCTCTCTCTCTCTCTCTCTCTCTCTCTCTCTCTTTCTGTGATAACACCTGCCCCATCATTCTTGACACTGTCTGAAGCAATTCTGAAAATCCTCTCTCTAGAAGTCTTTACAGTATGATCACCACTGTGGCGAATGCTGCTGCTGAGTGCTACCCAACTAAAAGTCAGGCTCATAAAAGTATCACAGTATCCTCATCTGCTTTATTTATGGGATTTACACTATGTGATTTCTAATTCTACCCCAGTGTTAAAATTACCATGAAAGGTAAGTGTTTTGAGTCATTTCAGGCCATGGAGACACCACCACTGCACAACTAAAGATACTTTTTTAAAAAGACTTCCAAGCTGCTTATGAATGAGATGCAAATGAAGGGATAAGTGTGTTAAGAACCAGGAAAGGTACTTTGAGGAAGACTAACTATAATTTGTGTGTTACCATAATATTTTTTAACATTTACTTTATTATTTGATTACACATCATTTAATATGATGTTGGCAATACGTTTGTCATGAATGGTTTTTACTGGAATGAGATAAAATTGTTCTATACTTTTTTTAGGGTCCTTAGCATGATTTTGAGCTTTGTTGAAAGCATTTCCTGCATCTATTAACATTACCATGTGCAGCTGGCCATGTTTCTGTTTTGATGTATCACATTCATTGGTTTGCATGCAAGCATCTAGGGGATGAAACCAACTGGGGCATAGTGTATAATCTTGTTATGATCTATTGCAGTCTCTTTCTAGTGTATTGTTGAAGATATTTGCATCAGTGTTCATTAGAGAGACTGGCCTCTAGTTCTCTTTTCTTGTGTGGAACGAGGGTAATAGTGGTTTTTTGAAATGATTTTGACAGTACTCCTTCACTTTCAGTTTCATTAAAGAGTTGAGTAGTCTGAGCGTTAGATCTTCCCTGAAATGACTGGAGAATTCAGTGGTGAATCCCTAGGACCCTAGGCTTTTTCTAGTTGGTAAGTTCTTAGTTACTGTTTCAATGTAATTGTCTTTTATTGAATTATTCAAAGTTTTCATGGTTTTTTTGTTTCAATTTTTGTAATTTATATTTATCTAAAAATTTACCCATTTCTTCTGAATTCTCAAATTTATTGCAGTGCAGGTTCTCAAATAAGTTGCAAATAATCTTCAGGATTGCAGTAGTGTCCATTGTGATTTTGCCTTTGTATTTCTACTTGCATTGATTCGGGTTTTTTCTTTTTTGTGAAACTCTAGCTAAGGGAGTGCCTATTTTATGTATTCTTACAAAGAAACAACTCTTTGATTCATTAAGTCTTTGCATTTTTATCTCAATTCCACTGATTTCTGCTCTGTTCTCTGAGATTTTCTTTCTTGTACTAGCTTTGGATTGTTCTTGTTTCTCTAGGCTCTTTGATACATCATTGGGCTATTTACTTGACCTTGCTATCTTTCTGTTCTAGGAAGGCCTCTGAGGACTGTTTGCATTGTATCCCAAAGGTGCTGGTATTCTATACTGGCATTTTTATTTGACTTTTAAAAATTGTCTAGATTCATTTTGATATCTTCTTTGACCTATTGATTATTCAAGAGTGCACTGGTGAATTTTCATGCATTTGCATAATTTCTGTGGTTTCTTTTGCCATTAATTTCTAGTCTCGTGAACTATGATCTGATAATGATGCATGAGTTAATTTTGTTACTTTCCCACTTGTATAAGCATGATTTATGATCTGATATATGGTCATATTGGAAGAAGTTCCTTATGCTGCTGAAAAAGATGTGTATTTTGTTGTTGAGTGAAACACTCTGTGATGTCTATTAAGTCCATTTGCTTGAAGGTATGGGTCAACTATGATGTTTCTTTGTTGATTTTTTGTCTAGTTGATCAGCTACTTGTAACAATGGACTATTGGAGTTCTCCACTTATAATTGTGGTGAAGTTTACCTGATATTTTATAACCAGTAATCTTCGTTTGATAAAGTAGGGTGTACCAGTGTTGAGTGCATACATGTTTAAGATTGTTATCTCTTCCTGTTCAATTACCCCTCTGCCACATATGTAGTGACATTTGCATCTTCAGATCAGTTTTGTTTAAAGTCCACTTTGGCTGAAAATAGGATAGATACTTCTACATGGTTTGGAGTTCCCATTACCTGAATTTTTTCCCCATTCTTTGATTTTTAGTGTATGAGTTTCTTTTTTGACTAAATGTGTTTCTTGTATACACCATAATATTGCATCTGTTTCTTGACTCATTCTTCCAATCTGTGTCTTTAGATTAGGAAATTGCAATCATTCATATCGAGAGTAATTTTGGAACGTATTTCTTACTCCTATGATGGCATTGTTTTCTTGTTGCTGGTTCCCCTTTCTCCCCTTCTTTACTGTTCACCCTGCCTGTTGTCTTCATTCTATCAGACTTTTTGGTATTGTTGTCATTGTGTCTTTCTAGGATACCTTTGAAAATATGTTGGAGTGCTGATTTAATGGTCACAGATCTCTTAACATAGTCTTTGTCATAAAAAAGTATTTTTTCTCCACCAAGTTTGACAAATAGTTTTGCAGGCTCTGAAAGTGTGGGTTAGAAGTTTTATGTTAAGTTTGAAACACTTTGCTAGCTTTCTAGTCTTTGAGCTTGTTAGGTGCACCTCCTACTGCAGAATTCCCCTCTGTCCCTACACCCCAAGCTATGGCAGCCAACCTAATCAAGGCATCTCCTTGCTTGTGCTGGTAATGGGGACAAAGCAGATCACTGGTATGTATGCTAACATAAAATTTTTCACAGATATTGGAACTGCCTGGTCGAGTCTGCCTGGCATGGAGCCTACTGTGGTTCTGGATGGCTAGAAGTCCTGGAAGGATCTCATTCAGTGGCTAACAAAATCGTCTGATCGCCAGTGAAGAGATCAGCTGGACCCATTGACTGTGGGTCTTCATTTCCTTAATTTTGCTCTCCTCATATGAGTTTTTTGGTCTTTCTCAAGTAGTTTCTGACTCCAAAAGGGAGCATTTTAAGAAGAAGGAAGCAGAAGCTATTCAGTTTCATAAGTATTGTGTGCAAAAGTCTCAGGCCATCACTGCTGTCTTCAGAATTAAAGACAGAAACATCTGAGCACAAAGGGGATGGCAGTGGAGTTTGTTTCTGTGAACAGTGTGAGCTGTGTGCACAGGAAGGAGAAGAGCAGCAGGGAGCGAGCACAGGGACTGGGCAGCATTCTGCGCTAAGAACGAGCCTGAGAAATGCTTGTCTTTATTTCCCAGGGTTCTAATGAACTTTATAATGTGCATTTACATAATCAGTTTCAGATGACACTCCTGTGAGACGCCACAGTATAAAAGCAGCATCAGATTGTTTAAGGGTGTCTTTTAACAAATGTGATAGCAACTCTATTAGTCAAATGGGAAAGTGCTCATTTTCCAAAAAGAAAAAAAGTGAAAAGTTTAAAATTCCCAAATGATGTGAACTTGGAAATGTGGCTTGACAGAGCCATTGCAAAGTGCAACTTAAATAGTATTTTTAGTCGAATTTAGAATCCATACCTGTACCTCTCTCTCCTGCTATTATAGTAGCATCTTAGAGAAGCTGCCATACAGGTCTGTGAATGAAACACACAGGGAAATTATTCATGATAGCAAGATTACTGTAGCAGAGATGAGAGCAAATTAGAATGTCTTCAGTGGAGATGTGACTAAGCAAAAGTTTGCAGTTCTCTATTTTTGGCAGCAGTTAGAATCACAGCAGTTAGAATCAACATCAAGAGAACTTATGCACATCAAGTACAAGTGTGTGAAACAAAAAATAGGATATTATTTAAAAGCTCTCCTTCAAGCACATTAGAATGTTCCCAATAGGGAAGGGAATAACGAGGGTAAAGGGGAGTAAAACATGACTAACAGGAGAAAGAGACCTTCACACAAACGCTGAAAATATGAAAAGTGGAGAGAATGTAACCTGTTTCTCATCTTCTTTTTATTCTTTAGATTACTGTTTTAGAAAATACCAGGAGATAACCAAAAATGTATATGCATTTTTCCAAGAAGAAATAAAAGTCAAAATTAGCACTTGCATTTCAATAGATTAGTATCCGGTTGCTAGGTAAATAACATTAATCATTTAAGTCCTGCCCTTTTGTAATGTTTCCATTGCAACCTGACATCTGATGTAGTAACTGTCACTACAGTAAGAAATATACAAAGTGTTTTGCTCATTATAGAAAACAGTTGGTAAAGAACACATTTTACTGTATTAGTACAAAATGTCCAGTCGAGTTATTATATTGTACAGTGCAGCCAGGTATAGATGAACGTGAATCCAGTAATAGTTCAGCTGGTCCAATTTCATTATACGCCTGAAGGGAGCTATATTGAGGGAAGCCTGCAATGTGTTTTCCAACCTAAGGTACTCCATTTTCACAAGGATGGTGTCACTCTAAACAGAAGAATTGTATACATATTTATAAAATCTTTTGGAAAGAACATTCTATGAAAGAGCAAATTAGGATAAATGTGACTGTGTTCTTTGTTACCTAGCAGAACCCCAGTCAGGTGGGACTGTTCTTTCTGAACCTCGCTTACCGGGAGATCACACTAACAGCTTTGTAACATTGCACATGTCCAATCAGCAAATCCCAAATTTATCTAAACAACTTAGCATTTCTTGTCCTTTTTTAAAGAGTAGGAAGTATTTATCTAAGAGACACAGAGGGGTTGGGAGTAGGTAACTGGGACTCTTCCTGTCCTTGAGAAGTACAAGAACACAATTCTGAAATTAGTAATATTCTTTTGTAGTATTATTTCTGAAATAAAGGTGATCTTGTTTGAGTCACTGAAACTGTCTGTTTGCTGTGGCTTTAAAAATACTTATTTTTTCCAAACTTTCAATTGAAGAGGGATGGCCAGGCAGATTTATACTTTGTGAACTCACTGCTTCAGGTTTCCCACATCCTGAGGGAAGGAAAACTTGTCACAAATACTAATCCTGAAGAACAACTTATCACAAGGTTAGAAAATCACAACACGGTCAATTCCATCCTCTGAGCAGATCCTCCATTAGGCAGGCTCCTAACCTTTGGATCTGCAGAGATGCTCCACCACACCAGTGAGTTGTTTACTTGATTTGCCTACACATTTGTAAAAGTATATTAGCAATTTCCTTTTCATATTTCTTTCTCAAATATACAAATATTAGACATTTCCCAAGACACAAAAAAAATCTATAAGTGGGGAGGGAATTTAGGACAGCATTAAAATAGCTCTTCTTGTGTCAGAGATTTGAGTATTAAATGGTGAACAGTCATACGATTCACTGCCTCAAAGAAAGAATGAATTTGAAAATATGATAGCAGTGACTGCACTAGCTAGGAAAATCTAATAAAATAACAGTTCAATTGGTTGTGACCTTTTTTAGAAATAACCCTTCACTTCTGATGCAAAGAAAGGTCTTGAATTCTCAGAAAAGGTCATAGTTTTAAATATGAAGTTATAAAGATACACCAAAATTCAACGAATGTAAATACCCTTTTATTAGAGAAATTTGAGTGAGAGAAAGAGGTCACAACCTTAAATGTAAGTCATCATTTAGGGATTTTTGGGAAAGAGCAAAATGTGTCCCAAGGAGTCATCTTACAGTGACATACAAGTATTCAAGAAGGTGTCAGCATAGAATGAAAGGAAAGGAAGAGACTGACTCCTCCCTGTCACCCAGAAGACCTGCGAAATGTAAAGGAACCTAATTCCTAGCTGAAGCAGTTGCTCATTTCCCAAGAAGAGCTCAGCACTCCTGCTTTGAGTTCCTATGTTCTGTAGTGTCTCATTTTATTCCCATTGGTGGCTTCCAGCACTTGTGAAATGGGAACTTACAAAATCAGAGGATGATTTTCCCATTAAAAACAAGCTCTTGGAAAACACCAGGAACTCACTAAACAAATGTCAGTGCAGCAATTTCAAGTCATGGCTGCCAGGACCTCCTGTGACTACCGGGCTTGAGCTCCTTTTCTACCACAACAGCATTGTTCTGGTTCCATTGCACAACCCCGCTTCTTCTTCTAAACCTATTTATACAGCACGATTTCGACCAGACACATGTGTCAGTGCAGGCCTCTTAGCACTTGCTCTAAAAAAGGAACAAAAATCTAGTTTTACATTAAACAATTGCCTTTCATTAAGAGGGAAGAATTATTCCTAGGAGTCGGCAAAGTGTGATTTAAGGCTGAAACTTTTATATTAAGCTCTGATTTGCTGGTGTGGGTATATCTTTTTGTGCCAAGAGAAAAGGATTGAAAACCCTTGCTCTTGCACACCCGCCCCTACAAAGCACAGTGCAGATTTCAGTCACCTCCTTCCCATCACTGCACCTTGCTAACAACGAATGACTGCATGAAGTCCAACTGCTGGCTCCTTGGTTCAAACATCACTGTGAAAATCGAGGCCCGGTACCAAGTGCATCATTATTTTCAAAGTTTGCCAGGGTCATCTGCTGCCCCATTCACTCCCAGACAACGAAGTGTGCCACCATCTTGCCTTGGTGACAAACCCAGGTGTCATTTTATAAGAATGCATCGTCAAAAAAGGAATGGATGACAGTAGAGAAAAGTATAATTAGGAAATCAAAAAGTGATAATAATGGAAAAGAAATTGGAGGTAAATATAAATGGCTCAGATGAGATAGCTGACTGGGAATGTTGACATTTGACATTTGAGACTGGAGACGGGGGACCACAAGTACTTGGTGAAGGTAAATTTATCAGCATAAATATGGAGAATGGTGGTGGTGTAAAAGACAATGACATCCCAGAGGAAGTGATGCTAGAAACAATGCCCCAGAAAAGGAGCTCCCGAGAGATCCCTCCTGACATGGGAAGGGCAAAGGGAACGTGATGGAAGTGGTCTAAACTTAAAAAGAAGCGGCAGCTCTCCAACAGACACAGCCAGGCTCACTCTGCAACACAAGCTGATTGATGAGAACTCGGGCAACACACAGTATACTCTGGAGCGCTCTAGCTAGAGAGAAAACATTTTATTCCTCATTACTGCTAAGGTTGAGAATTATAACACACTAAATGAATGCTATTTGTATTAGTATTCCCCCCACATATTTACAAATTCCAGTAAGACAGTTTTTAATGCTTTTATACCGTTTATACAAATATTTGTAAGATTGTGGAAATTTTTAAATTTTCCTATCGATTTTCAAAGTTCATTTTTCAAGGTTGCAGCTTGCACAGTGACTTTTGCCAGCCACACTGGTCGTATTTTATTTAATGCTGTCTTGTAGTTTCAAAATTAAAGATACTAACTGTATGCTTTTCAAAGTCTGAAGAGCCAGCTAAGATTACCTTTATCTGAGATTCAGTACACACACAACACACATGAGCTGGTGGAAAGTAGAAGTACACACCATTGCACTAGTGCAGATATTTGTGGAGTTTTCCTTTCTTTGTCTATGGTCTGATCTGTGCAAGTTTATTTGACTATCTACTATGTGAGAAAAATCATGTAAACCACTGTGGGTAATAGTGAGCATGGTAAATAAAGTTTTCTTAACCTTTAAAACTTTATCCTGAACAGCTTTGTGTCTTACTTTCCTATAGAGCAAATTAAATCTTTTAGAAAAAAGTTTGATGATAAGAAAAAGTATAATGTTAGTCATTTTGTTCAACAAATTTTATGTATGCATTATCAGCTTTGCCTGAGAGTCAATATTTCTTTTAGGTCCAAGATATTAATTTCTGCAAGAAAAATATGCTTAACCAAGTGAATGCCATTTCTGTTATCCTTCTGTTTGGGTGTCCACAAATGTGTTGTGCTAATAGTTTTATCCATGTTAAAAATAAATGTATTCTGTTCATCTCTAGGTACAAAACTCAAGTGTATTTTAAAATAAATGATAAATCTTTCTGAATTTAAAGTATCTGGTGCTTTATATCACATGTCATTTTAAATTTTTTATTTATTATGAAGTGACTTACAACTGCAAATTTTTGATGCAATAGATAAAGCATTTAAATTTTAAGCACTAAAATTAAGTGGATTTTAGTAGATTTGGTTCTATTATAATTGTGAATACATCAGAATAGTAATATAGTATGTTGAAGTAATTTCTCTCTACCCACTTTTCTGCTCACAGGAAATACTGGAAGCCAACATATTCAGAGATATACATAAGATATAATATCTAGGTAGATGTATATGCCTTTAGATATTACATTGAAATATTTTAACACATGAGTACAGACATCTTGTGATAAGCAACCAACTGCTTATCTAAATTATGTAATTTTTGATAACAATAATTCATCTTACAATTAATTTATTTGATATTTACAATAATCCTAGAGAACTGGTCATTTTATGTATATTTTTCCAAGACTAATAATTCTAAAGTATGTTTTACTTTGCCAGTTTAATTGTCTGTGCCAAACTAATATTGAAGTCTCACTTTATATGTGATTTTTTTCATAGATTTTGGGCTAAACTTCAATGGCAATGAAAGAATAAAATTTTGTTCTTCCATGTAATATATATTTAAATTTTAAATTGCATCTTTACCATTTGACCTCTTTCAGTATCAGGTGTATTTTGTAGGAAAAGTGTTATCCTCAACTATGAGATGAGTTTGAAATAAAGAAAACATCTTAATTGAGTACACAGGGAAGGACACTGCAAGATCAAAGTCTATGATTTTCATATGTAGCCCAATAAATTTTTACCTGTGTATGTAAATTAGATGTATACTTACTTAATATCTTTGATAGTTATAAAGCCTTTTATATGACATATGTAAAACTAGTGTATCTCATTTCTCAAATATTTCCTTACAAATTTTTATTATTGTTACTCATTGTAACCGATTTTGAAAATACAAAAGTGAGTAAAATTCCTACCAAAATCAAAATAATCAATGTGATGAGCATCGGAATAAAAATGTGCAAAATTCCCGTGAAAGCCTACAGAAGGAAAACTCTCACAGAGGAGACGGGATCTCTCCAAGTTTCTTTTGTGATTATATAACTTTTGTTCTGTTTACAGTGAGCAGGGAAAACCCACCTCGCATGCCGGAGTCAACTCTGCGGAGAGCACGCCACATTCCCTTTAGTAAGAGTGGGAACACGGAACTTTCAGGAAGTGTATTTTGATTTGAAGTGACGGTGCCACTGCTACAGAATACAGATTCCTCTGAGAATAGCTTCTCCTTAAGCAGAACGGCTCCAGACAAAAACAGAACATCAGATTCCCACTGCTCACCAGTCTGCACAGTGGACAGTCCTTCAGTAGGGGAATGGACAGGCCTTTTGTGGGCCCTTGGGAGAGGATGCCTACAGAATTAAACATTTGCATTCATTATTCTTACAACTCTTAGAGCCTGTGTTAGTGTATGCGTGCGCACATGTGTGTTTGTATGTTTGTGTGTCCGTGTATGTGTGTGAAGAATGTTTTCACTAATTTTAAACTGGATTTATTGAGTTCTGATCAGATCATCTCCTTCTACTACTTTCCCTCTATTTTATCAAAAGCTTAGTTCATAACGCTTGTTTAAATTTTGACAGATTAATGTTGTTGATCATGAAGTCAAGTAGTGCGCCATGAATTGTGTTTCCTTTTTCTTGTCATTATTTTATTTTGTCCCCTTTGCTCTTTCTTCACTAGGTTTTCTAGTCCAAGTACCATCTTCCCCATACGTCCAATAACCCATCATATTTTTTGCAGTGATTTCTCCAATGTGTACTCAGAAGACTTGGACACCAATTTACATTTTCCTTTAACCCACACAGGTCCCTCCCCGACCCTTTCTCCTACTGATTTAGATACTTTCCTCTGCAGGTCCAGTATCCAAAGGTTTCAGTGATGACCCCAGGCCCACTTTCCCTGTTTCTTCCATGTCTTAGTCTCTAGAGTTCTTAGTGGTCAGATGTTGAGTCACATGGTCCAATCTGCTAAATTTTCCTTAATAGATTATTTACTGTTATTTTGTTTTACTTCTAAGAGCATTTGTTCTAGCTTAATTTCTAGATATTTATTAGCATCTTCCTAATTTTGCATTTCATATTTTTAATTTCTAAAAGCTATTTGGAAAAATGTTTTTTATAGACTATTTTCCTCTGTTAGTACAACTTTCTCTCTCATATATTTATTTTATAAATCATTTGATTTTTGTAACAATGTTTCTCTAACATCTCTCTCCAGTCCCCTTTCTCCTGCATCCCTGTCTCTAATTGGTCCCTTTGTTCTCCTTATTTTGGAGGCTTCCCATAGGTCCCAGGAGACCCTGGCTCCCTGTTTAAGTCTCCGTAGATAAGGCAGGGAAGCTGCTGATGCATGTTCTTCTCTGTTCAGTGTCTGATGATGAGTCTGCCCTGGACTTCCCCCACCTTCCGTCTTCCCAGAGACTGTCTCTGGGCAGTGAGATCTGAGAAGCCTCTCTCTCCCTCTTGCCTCATGGCTGGACGTCTGCACGCAGTCCTGGGAACTAGAGGACACAGGAGACTGGGGATTCTCATTAGGCAACTTCAGGCTTCCCTAAATCCTCCCTCTGTCAGCTCTGGGCCTCACCCTTGCCTGCAGCCATATCTGCATCCCAGATCTTCAGAGAGAAATGCCTGGCGCGCTGTGGCCTGCGGGGAGGGTGCCGTGGGTGGGAGCAGCTGGTCTGCCGGGGTCTGCATGGGGGGAAAGCACTGCTGCTGTCCACGTTGACGCTGCCTCGCCCGGCCTTGGGCCTCCCTGCTTCCTCCCGAAGCGGACCCTGAGGTGCCTCCAGGCAAGCTGACCCTTAGGTGCCAGGCTCCTGAAGCCCTGAGATGTGTATCTTCCTTTGCTCCTAGAAGTCAAATCGAGCTCTTATGGCAACTTTCCATTTTCTCAAACTCTCAAAGTTTATACGATGGTGATCTACTCTGTTCTTCTCAATGGATAGTATCTTTTTGTAATTTGCTATCTTTTGATGGTCTATTAGGAGACAAGACAAATATGTTCAACCCACCGTACTGATGAAGAAGAAACCTTCAACCCATCTTGGAAGAAAAGAATAAAGAAAACAGAAACCAACTGTAGTTCACGAGCTGGAAAAATTCTCTCCATCCTCTGGCCCCCCAGTGGAGGTGAGAAGAGTTACTTACACACAAACCACCCCACACTGGATCTGGGACCACCTATCCACCCCAGTCTATTTATTTTAGTCTTGACTTTGCCTGGAATTGGCCTCACATTAAATTTAGTGGCCAACACCTGCTGCTCTCAAAGGTGTAACTCACACAAGCCATGACCAAGATGTGATGCTCTCCGCAGGCGTGGGCAGCGTCAGCTGGCCGAGATGCCCCCAGGATTTCACCTGCTGGGGGAAGCTCACTTTCACCTGCCCGTAGTGCCTTGAGGTCAAAGGTCAGGGCTTGACCTGGTGTTTGTGGGAGCTACCTTGCCAATACGACTCATTTTCACCTCATCTTGGCCCCTCTCTCCGTGTATTTTACAGCTCCTGGGCGGACAGACATCCAGCTGAGATTTTTCAAGGCCACTGGAAGCTACTGACACGGTAGTCCCGTCAGTAATACATGTTAGGAAAATTTTTAGGAAGTTTGTGTTTTGCGACTTATTTTTTTCCTTCTGTGATGAAATAGGCTCTTGGTATATGCAAGCAGATATAAATCAACTGCATGCCACTTAAACGTTCCCCTTATAAAGTTACACAGTTACATCTCTGGAAGAAATATTCTACTATGATAGTAAGTGAGTGTATGTCGACAAAGGGGAGGAAGTGAACGAAATGTAATGACTTCAGACGTGAAAATCGTACACTTTGCTCTTTTATGTATCTTAATGTGGGATGCATATGATGCATAATATGATTGTACAATCTTTGCTCACACAGTCCCTTAATCTTAGCCTGTGGTTTTGTACACATTTTATTTACTGCATTTTCTTATTTGTGTACTTAATATATTAGCAGAGAAATGTAACTATTGTTATGACCATAATGTCTCTGTAATTGGAAAAGGAATCTAGGAAGAAAATACTAATTAACTGGAGAGTGTGGAATTCTGTGAAGTGACGTGAAACCAAAGCAAACAATGTGACTTCATTTGCTAATTAACTGGTTAGATCCATACTCGTGGGGGCGGTTTACCAAAATTGTACTTAAACTGGCAGGTGATGTTTCCACAAAAATAATGCCATCATCCTAATATTTTCAGGTTGATGGGAAAATTAGGAACAACTTTTCTTCCCAGGGTGTGGTAAATCAGAAGCCTTACACCAATTCAAAGCATAAACAGCTCCAAACCTAGGAACCACATCTGTACTAATGTTTTGCCACAGATTAGCAGGGAAGGGGAAAAAATGGGACATTTTCAACATCACTATTTTTTTAGTTGTCTAATCATTGGTCTTTATTTTTAAATGTTAAAAATTCAATTTATTCTTAGTTTTCTTTTTTAATTCCTTTTTAAAAATCAGTACCTTGGTAGATCCAACTGATGCATGTGACTTCTTTTCCTTTGAGATTCAGTCTTGTAAGGAAACTGCTGACTCAACTTTCATAGGACCCATATGATTCCCTCAGTGTGACATGGAGCCCTGCTTTAGAGTTCCAAGGATGGCACTGCCTATCTCCAGTAGGCACCTGGAACATGATGCTTTTCTTTACGAATTTCCCACAAAAATCTCTGTAAAGCTTTACTTGAAGTTCTTTTGTAAAAAATAAAAAAATGAAAGAAATAATAATTTAATAAGTAAAAGGAATACAAGAAAGTAACTAAAAGAAAGTACATTACTGTGGGATCATTATTTGCATGTGAAATGAATTTTGATGTTACAAAGGAAACACTTAGCTAAATTTTTTCTGTTAGAAGAGAGAACAAGAGAGACAGAGAAAGAAAGCACCCTCATAAGCGAGATGAAAATATTTATTCACTTAGCCATTTATTTATTCTTGACAAGTTTCCAAGGTCATTTTATGTAACTACATTCAAAGTGGAAATGGAGAACTCTGTCACAAAACCAGGTTTTTCTTTGGCTTTGTCCTTCTTAAACACAGAATGGTTTTGGATATGAAACACTAACCAATATGTTCAATATCAATGGCAGGATATGTTTCCAAAACGTCCTAGATCTCGCACTAAATGCCATTAATGGACAGGAAATGAGCAGGTCCAGAGGAAAACAGTATAAATTATACACTTGCACATCAATTAAGGGCAGTTAGCGGTTATTTGTATAAATGGCTTCCATACCACCATGTACTGAGTGATGGAGTTTGTTTAAATTTATCAATGATTCTCAAGCACCTGATCCTTAATTACAGGCTGCTCTCCAAACCCATAGTTAAGAGCATTAAAGTGATGTTCCTACCACTGGAATCATGGGGAGGTTGTTTGGTCACCAGGTTAAAACAGAATTCATTAGACAGACTTCAGGAATTAAAGTTGTGATCACTTTCTCTGTTCACTACTGTTGTATTGCTTGACAAGTCAAGACCTACATTCATTTTTATTAAATGGCTGAAGTTAATTTAAAGACACGCTCTTTCATAATGGAAAAAGTAAAATCAACCTCAGTTTTTGGCTTCCCCTTTTTCAGGATGCTGGTCTGTTTTCATGATGTTATATTACTTTCACATCAGATGTAGAATATTTTTAACAAACTTGTTTATTGTGATAACTTGAAAGATTTTATTAAACCAAGGATGTAACATTTAAAACAGTGTTTATTTCTGGAAAGTTAGAATATAAAATGTGTCACAATACTGAGGCAAATTCTTGCCGAGGATTTGGGGACTTACCAGAGAATTTTTAATAGAGAAAATAAGTGATAGTGATTCGATACAGGAATGTGAGCTGATTTGGAAAACTTGTCTGGATGTGTTAGAAAACTCCAGATATGAAGAGACTGCAGACCAAAACATCTCCACCCCATGCCTGTCCCCACCCAGGGATGTTGAAAACCGCAGATCATGAGTTTTCTAGCAACTGAAAACAAGCCAGGCCACATATGCATATTTATGTCTCCTTGATACTGGATCAGAAAGTCTCTTGAACATATTTTTCTTTATTTTTATGATTCTGTTCTTTATGATAGCAAAGTCATTTGTGACATAAACTACTCATTCACACAGTTTAAAAATAAATAAATTTACCCACTTTTTTTCTACCTTATCTCCACTCTTGTTGCTACTATGAATACTTAAGATATGTACTTACGAGCACAAGATTAAAACACACTGTATTATACATATGCTACTTAACATTTATTTCAGGCTATCATTTTATAGCATTATCATCATCGTTTCTAAATCTGTTTCAAATCCCAAGCAAGACTCACAGAAAATGTGCCGGAGAGCACTGAGATGAAAGCTTCATGATAAGAACAAAACGAAACTCGTGGGAGAAGCAGGTATTTTTCCTGATTGGATAAGGAAACTAGGCAGACTCCTAGCACATTCCTAAAATCACACACAGTACTGAAATTTATACATACACTGTCTTCTTCCCTGTACATATACCTACGATAAAGCTTAATTCATAAATTAAGCACAATAGAAGAGTTAATAACAATTAATAATAAAATGGAATAACAACATACCAAGCTAAGCATTGTGCAAATGTGGTCTCTTGCACTCTCATCTACAAATACCCTTACTATGCTTTCTTCTTTTGATTTAAAAGGAGCAGCTGATGGTTACACTCTGGTGTATCTAAGTAGCCAATGTCATTACTTTAGTGCCTTGGGACCACTATTAAATAAAATGAAAATTGTTTGAACATAAAAACTACTGATACTGTGACCACCAATCAGATCCTGGAATAACTAACTAATGGGCGCGAACAGACCAGACAGAGGGAGATCGAGGCCTGGGCAGGACGAAGTGGACGGAATAAGATTTTGTCATGCTACTCAGAAAGAGCCCTAAATTTGAAACATTCTTTCTTGTAAAAGGCTTTAGCAGCACATATGCACATTACGCAATGATTGCATTCCTTGCAGATAGCTGGTACACACATAACATATCTGGATTCTTCTGTCATCCCCTTGCTCTGTCTTGACCCCCTTCCATTTGCAAAATAAAATCTATCTTCCTGTTTTTATTATCCATCTTTTATTTTGCTCTTAACTTTGAGTTTCTTGGAAAATGTTTATTTCCATAATTTTTACTTTAACATTTTTTGGACCATTACTGATGGCAAGAAGTGAAGAGTGGATAAGGGTGAATTACTGTACCATAACACTGAAGTTAGATATGATCTCAAGATGGTCTCAGAAAACTTTTAGCTTCATGGAAACTCAGCAGGCAATCACTGTACCTTAATTTTGAATGTATCATCTTTGACTTTGAAACCATAAACCACAATGGAACGGTTGACTCCTGACGTGTTATCCATTTCCTTTTCTTTCATAATATTTTAGAAAAAAAATAAACAGGTGAGATTCATGCTTTCCAAAAGAATTTCCAAGTAAAATGCAACACGGAGAAAAGTTCATCTCCCATGTAGCAATGCATAAGGTAAAGAAGAATGCTCCACAAAATACTAAAAATGAGATAAAATACATTAGAAAAATTTGATATACATTGTATATAATTTTTAATGATGAGAATCTTCTAGATTTCCTCCATTAGATATGTCTCAGCTGACTGACACAATTCTATGTTACACACAATTCAGGGGCGTGTTTTTGAACATAAAGAAGTTTTCTACTGGAAACCTTGAATGGGAGAAAAATGAGTAATTTTCTGAAGATCCCCTCTTGGTTTTCCATATTCTAGTGGAGTGGTTCTCTTAACTTCTTTCATAGTTAGCTACATTTTAAAGAATAAGCATTATGAATGGCTCCACCAAATATAGAACTTAAACGTAAAATAGAAACACTTGCATGCCAAAGGAAATACACTATTCATAATTCATTATTTCTCTTTTATAGAGACAGATGTTCAGATTAAGTACAATACATATTCTGTTTATATTTTTTCAGACTCCACAGGAATCATTCTAAAATATAAGAATTTTTCTTAAACATCAAATAACTTTAGAAATAGTTCATCTTTGTGCTCAAATTTATCTACCAATATTATAAATCAATACACTTTTTTGATATAAGCATATTTTGTCCATATACTAGACAAACACTTATGTATAGTGAATATGGTCACAACGTAGAATCATAAGTGTAGTAATCAAAAAGTTTCATATGATATTTTGGTGTTAATTTGGATATACAACTGCATAAATTAAATTATAATTATTTGTCATTTATATATATTTATGTTTTGATTAACTCTTAAAGAATATATTACACTCCTAGCTTTCAAACTAAAGCATAAACTTTTATTAAGAAAATATTTACTTCAAATTAACTGAAATTATAAAAGTATACTAAGGAAAATGTGGAAGAGAGTATTTCTGCTTATTTTCCTTCTATTTAAAAGTTTTCAAAATTCATCTCAATCTTCACTGAGATCATTATACAAAAATATGAAGAAATCAACTTTTAAATTTGAATTTAATCTTAAAAATTAAAGAAGTATTTGGGAAGAGATACTTAATTTTTTTGCAAGCACATTTTTATAATAGCATAAAACATATGTTCCATAAAAGTTTTCACTACTGTGGTAATTCTATTCATTTAGGAGATGACTTTTCATCTGGCTTTTTAAAGATACCCCCAATCCCTAAAATGTTTACCTTATTTCCAAATCTTAACTCAATTTTATTTCCATTTTTATTGTTTATCTCAGCTCCCAACCACCCTCCCACACAACTCCAAAACTCCATCCTATCCTCTGCCTTCATATGTACACATTTATTTTTGCTTGTAGAGCTCAAAACTATACAAGTTAATGTTCTGTGGAGTTGGAATATTTTAAGTATTTATCTTAGAAAATAAAAGCTCATCGCCTCTGTTGAGTTGGAAAAGTTGAATTTAGAATGTGCAGGGTAATGGGGCGGGAAGGAGAGCCTAGGGAGGCAGGGACGGAGACCAGGACATACATAAACACAAACACACATACGTATGTAGGATAACAACTAATCATTAAGTATAATCTCTGGCATCTTATTTCATCTGGAGTCTTGGAGATTTGCCGCTGTGGTTGCCAAGGAGAATTCAGTGTAAACAAAGACAGCTTGAGCCCACAATCCATTTGAAGGATTATAGGACTTATTAGTACATTAATAAAGGAGAGAAGTATTAGGCATGTATGAACACATCAAAATTGATTAAAGTTTCTCCAATCATTTCTTTAAGCAAAAGCAAAAAAGTAGGAAAAATAATTTCACAAAGATGCTCTAAGAAACTCTGGACTCAGTGTCGAATTATTAATGTATTGTTTTAGTCGCACAGTAAATAAATAGAATTAAACAAGAAAAGACTACATTTGCAAATTTTCTTTAGCAATAACATATAAAACTTGCCAGTAAAGAATTAGGCTTTTGAGAGCCTTAAGATTAAAGAAAGATTACTCAGTGTTACTGTAGACTATAACAAATTCCAAATAATTTTTTAAAAATGTAAGGTAAAATAAAGGATGACTACTTGTGTACTGTATAGTTAATGCTATTAATTGGTACCCCATTGTATCTCAATTAATGGCATGTCCTGCTAAAAAAGAAAAGGAAAATGAACTTTTATTTTATTTTATTATTTTATTTTATTTTATTTTTGGTACTGGGGATCAAACTCACAACCTCAAGCTTGCTGGGTAAACGCTTATGCCACTGAGCTAAATCCCCTTTATGTGGGTAACCAATTCATACACCCACAAATAAATTTCAGATTAAATTAGGAGAAATAAAAACTTGTAAAAATCAGCTCATTTTACGTAGCAAGGAATGAGGAGGAGTAATCTAAGACTTTTATACTACTTATCTTTCTCATTGTCACTGCACCTATGTTTTACAAATATTTATATATACATTTATTATATCTAAATTAATGTTTCAAAAGCAAGAAATGAGATTATCCTCCAACAGCACTCTATTTATTCTTGTATAATATGAAAATTCCTATCAAAAATATTCATCCATGAATTACACAAATTTTAAATTTAGACCCTTACCAGTTTCCTAAAATCCATATAATTAAAAGTAAATACATTATATACTTAATAAGTAATGTATTTACTTAGGAAGTAAATACATTATATACTTAATCTGTATGTGTTCAAAAAAATCTTAACCATCATAATTTTAAAATACAATCATTAATTTGATTTGATCAATCTAAATATTTAATAAATTTTTGATAAAGGAAACTGTCCACTTAATAACACAATCTCAACTTATACTTTCATTACATTATAACATACTCTAGTCTGTATCTTTTTTCTAATTTGCATCTTTCTTGTCACAAAGCACAAATCATTCAATTTTCATTTGTATATGATACCAATAGCTCCCTATAAATAAAAATAATTAATAGTATGCTTTATTATATCTATTTAAATAATTATAAAGTATATATTTGTCACTTGATATAGTATTTACCCATCATCCTTGTACCCACCATAGATTATTGGCCAGAAAAATAAACCATATTTCCAATTTGCAGAAGATTAAAAATGTGGTCTCAAAGAGGATAGAAATCTGAAACCACTAGACTAATTCAAATTTTTATTATTAGTACATTTTAGTCAAATGAGTGATGAATATAGTACCTCTTTTTTATAATTAAGTAATACCAGCTTTACTATGCCCATCCTGTTTCTGGAATTGGTTTATTGATTATACTGATAATGCTCCAGCCTCTCCCACAAATGGGGATCATCACAGATGCGCAAAATGCAGGCACAAATTTCCCTTACAGGAAGGATACGACTTAATTTCAAAAGTACAGAATTTAGGAAGTGGGAGAACATCTAGAAAAATAATTCTCCAAACGTAATGTGCATAGTAATTACTCAGGGAACTTGCTATGAGTCGAGGCTTGAGATGCTACCTTTTTAATAAACAGTACAGCAAGGCAGTGCTACCAGTCCTTTGAACACACTTCGTGTATGTCATATTATTTTATAAAACAGAAAACTGATTAGTGGTGTCTAAACTTCAAAGTGGACTTGGTACTTAGATGAAAATAAGTCCACTATAACCAAAAATTACAGCTTGATGTACTTCCTGGAAAATCTTGAAGAACTGTGATCAGGTGTCAAACATATTTTCATCAGCCAAACACCTACAGCATGGTTCTGTGTAGAGTGGGGTTTATTGGAGAAACAGTCCCTGAATGAATCAGAAGCTTTGCTCATTTTCATCTCACTAAGTAGCGAGAGTCCAGCATTAACCTCTGCCCGAGAAGCTTCTCCTCCAGTGCTCTGCATATCTGTGATGACACCGTAACACAGAGCTGCATGACAAAATATTGGAAGTCATCCGTGCCAGCCCATATCCACAGACATGAAAGGTGGGAACTACTCACTGATTCCGCAAGGAAGAGACACCAGAAACTTGTTCGTATCTCTGGTCTCTGCACCTCCCCAATGCAAGCCTTTACCGTCTCCTCCATTGTTTCATTCTATTTTTGATACTATCATTTCTCCCCTAATGGCTCTAAATAGATATCTTTAAAATAGCAACAGGGTCTTTTCATGCCTCTGTTTGTAACAACCCAAAGCTGCTCCGCTGGAACTAAAACCCAAATGGCTCCACAGCCTCTTCCTGCCATGGCCATAGCTCTCCACATTGCGCCATGGCCACCGAACTCCCCTTTTGGGTACCTAGTTTTTTGTGTGTGTCATGTGCCTATCGCATGTTTGCCTGCCTTTCATGCTACACCTGGTGCCCATCCTCCACCTTGAACGCCACTTGCTCAAAAAGGCCTTTTCTGATCTGTCATCCAACTGAGGTTATTGTGCCCTCATAAAACTGTATTTTTTAATTGTTTCTCATAGTCAGGTTCTTCTATGTATTTATTTCTTTAACCATTACAGCTTCCATGAAATTGTCACCAACAGAAAATAAGAAATGTATCTTGGTCACCCTTTTATGCTCATCCCTCTCTTCTAACTCAACAGTGCTCCCAAAATTAATAAACGAAATGACTGACAGGCAGCTGAGAGCTTTTTTAGGCATGCTGTGGGAAGAGTTTCCCTCCACTACTGTTTTAGTGGTCATCCAAGTAACACTCAGAAGACAAGAACAGTGAAAGCAAGAAAGATGTTTATCACCTCCGTGTATATACACAGACTTCACATTGCCAGATGCACACTGCCACATGCTGAACCTTTGTGTCCCTTCAGATTTGTGTGTTGAAATCTCAATCCTCATTCGTATTATGATAACGATACAGGAAAAATAGAACTCTTGACCTAACAGATGGCCAATGTGCCCAATTCGTGGTCTCCTAACATAGAGGAATGAAGTATACAGTGTAGCCCTGCGAAGTAATGATTCAGAGTTCACGACTTCAGTCGTTGGCAGATTTTTCCTTAGAACCTAACATTTGTTTGCTGAAATCCTCACAAATTCGCAGAAACTGCAGATACCCTCTGCAGTTTGAGTGGTGAGGGTTGCAAGTAGCCAGTCGCAGAGTGTTATTCAATTCTCCTTGCTGCTGATTGGCTGCTGCCCTGTAACCCTTCCTGGGCAGATGCACCAGCATGCCTGCATCCTAACAGGTTGCTGTGCCATGTGCGGCTGTCTCCTGTCCTCAGTTTTGTTCTCCTTAAAGCCCTAAGGTCCCTAAGATGCAGCCAAATTCCCTGCAAGTGCTAAGGCTTTATTAATACAGTATTTTCCTAAAATAAATTACATAACTATGGGAGACATAGCATAGTTAAGCACTTTAAACTATAAAAATAAGCATGTATAGATATTTTTCTGACCATATCTGAAACTCACAGTTTTTCACAACTCATGGGTGCTCTAGGAAACTAACCACCATTAATTTGGGGGGCCCACGTAATCTCCAGTTGCTGCTTATCTCAGTGACCAGGCTATTACTCTCCATCTTGAGGCCTGGCTGTCTTGTGAGAGACACCATTCTTAATTCTGATGTCTCTACTTTTCAGTGATGACTTCCTTGAGGGCCCATTCCTCCTGTGACTGCACTGACCATCCATCTAACTTGACCGTCTACAGTAATGTTAAAGATGAAACTGTGAGAGAAAAGAGTGAGACCAGAGTGAATGGGGTTGATATTTTCATATGACACATGAGACAGGTGACTCCTCCCGGCTCATGGGAGTATCAAATGGGAAGGCAGCCAAGTGCACAGCATGGCGAGGCCTCCACCGGGCACCAGCCACGTCTGCACCAGGATCTTTCACTTCCCACCTCTAGAACTGTGAACCAGGAACTTTTACTGTTTAAGCCACCTAAATCTGGTAAGACACAAGTGGTAAGACGAATAACCACCACCATCACTCTAAATCTGGTAAGACACAAGTGGTAAGACGAATAACCACCACCATCACTCTAACATAAAGGGGTTCAGGGTAAAGAAAATTTGTCCCTCTGGGAGTCATTATCCTCATCTATCAAGTAAAATAATTATTTCAAATTCTACTCTTCTATAATACTTAAGGGTTTCTAAGATCGCAGCTGACCATGCAGATAGTTTCTTTTTCTTTTTCTTATTTTTAATTTCTAGACAGGATATCTCAAATCAAGAAGGTAGCCAGGCTGTACTAGAACTTGAAAACCTCCCTCCTTGCCCTCCGAGACTGCTGGGATTACAGGCTCCTTCCCATGCAATATGGATTTTACCTCCTTTACAGCTTTGTGTATTTTGAGTCTAAAATTGCTCCACCCAGAGCAGACTTTAAAGGAAATAATAGCTTTTTGAATGATTGTGACATGGCCATCATCACTACCATACTCTTTATCAGTTTCTTAAGTGATGTCAGGGAAAAGAACAGCCACGGGGCACACAGCTGACTTGGGAGGCACCCTGTGCTCCTAGTTACTTGCCTGGTACTTGGAATCCTTGGATCTCTCTTTCCTTGACCACTGCATCTCTGCAGGTTGTCCCTCATGGTTGCTTTATGTCAATGAATAAAGACACAATGTTTCTTTTAGAATCATGAGTCAGAGGATTTGTGCATTCTATAGTTAGATATTAAGAAACTACCACTTATTTAAGGTCATGGCATTTGCTTAGCAGACAATTTGGCTCATTCTTAAAAGGTGGAAAGTTTCTGTGAAATTACTGCTTAGCTGCACTTAATATATAACCTTAGCTGGCATATTGCCTTTGCATGCAAATGGAAGTGGATATTCACGGGTACTACCTATGCCCATCCTCGAGGACTGCGTCCATGCACAACCATCTGTGCCATTGAGAGCCATGTGAGTCCATCAGAGAGGAAAAAAAGTGACCAAATTCAAATCTAGAGGAGGCAATACATGTAGTTCTTTCCACAGAATTAAAAAATTCATGAGAATACAAATATTGGGCATCGCGTTGGCTTCTCAGTTCCCCTTCTGCCACTTCTCAGAGAACCCCGACCATCTCAAAAGAAAGGAGTCGTTTTCTGAACCATCTCCAAAGATCATAAGTATGCTCCTCAATTACAAATAGCTGCTATATCAAGACTGAGTTTCTTTATACAGCATGTCTCCCAAAACTAGTTCATGACATTTGCACGAGCTCTTGTGCTTGTACTTTTACTAACTACAGTGCTCTAAAACCTAGACATACATTAACTGGAGAAAACCCCGTCTCCCTTGTCTAACTGATAGACATTTCTAATTTCAGATCAGTTTCCTTTCAAATGACATAACTTGCCTGAAATTTCAAACATGGATGGCTATCAACTCAGAAAACAGACTACCAAGGATCAAAACTTCGAGTTTTCTTAATATTAACAGTCTTAGAAAAAAATCTGTTAAACTTTCTCATAGGAGTGCTAAAAGAATCAAAAATCAAATATAAATAAAGCATTTATATTAGTTGAGAATATAATGTGTCAAGTAGACCGCTTAACTAATTTCTCTTAATAGTTATAGACTATATCTTACATAGTTTTAAGAAACTAATTTAACAGATGCTATGACTTGACCTTTAAAAGTATAATTTTGCAAGTTCATATTTTTGAACAGATCAATGAGGCATAATATTAAACAATTCATTTTAAGGATTTCACAAGGAAAATTTCATGAATGGCTACATCTTCAATATTTCCTGTCTCACTTCCGTTACTCCTCTTTGGGTAATTTCCTCTTATTACTATCTTATGATAGGCTGGTGCAACAGAGGAATCTTTGCTATAGAAACCTTCCTTATGAAAAGCGTCAGTTTCACATTTCACCTCCTGTATCCTGGGAATTCCTTGTTTTTAACAAATTAGGTAAACTCTGCTCCAGAATCTGGGAAGGTTTTCTACTGTATTTTTATTTCTTTTTACATGGTGTGTGTGTGTGTGTGTGTGTGTGCATGTGTGTTTCTCATGGGCTTCGTTTTTCTGCATAGTTTCTTGAATCCCATCAAAACTAATGCTGTTTATGTTTTTAATTCCAAAATTAGAAAGGCCAGGACAACGCAACAAGATTCCATTATGCCCAGATACTGAGATAGAGACAGGACGGGTCATGTAGCGCACAGTCCGGGACAGGAGTTGGTATCAAAATCAAATCAGGAATTAAGGCTTTTTTCTTATTTGAAGTGCTCTGGGCACACAGGTACTGGGGGTCATTTTGGCCAGGACATCACAGGGGTCCAGAACCCATGGGAAGGTTTGGGATCCTGACCCTCTGTCTCTTTTCACCAGTAACCATACCTGGCAACTATGGCTACATAAAGTCTTTTCTCAGGACAACTTAATATATTAATGCTTTTTGTATGTAGACTCTAATCTCAATCACTCTGTATATCATTAAATCATATACAACACTGTATATTTTATTTTTTCAAGTCTTTTTTGGCTAAGTAACCCAAAGTGAAACTTACAAAGATAGTTTTTATGCCCAGCTCCATCATGACAAGGAACAGTTGGGTGTTTGAAAATTTTATAAAGTTTTATTTCTTTCACTAAGAGTTTATAATCTAATCATAAAGCAAAGATATGCTTATTAAAAACATGAAATAGCCCAAAGATTAGATATCAGTGCAAAACATTTCCATAAAGTATACAGTAAGAAGTCAAGGCTATGCTAAAATCTCAGAGAGGGAACAGCTGACCCCAGAAGGCTGTGGCCAGCAAGGCTTTTTAGATAAGACTTGCTCTGGGCTTGGGTCACAGTACAGAACAGATCACTGGTTTAGTTACATAAACTCAAAACTTCTACAACCTCACATGCATAAACATGGATTTTATAGAATGAACATCTGGGTTGCAGAATCCTCTATTAGAAAAACTATACTATGATAATCATTTAAAAAGATGAAAAGTGAAAATTACCATATTTAACATTCAAACTTACAGTCAAAGCTGAAGACACAACTGTAAATGAATTGTCTGGTAAATTACCACTTGGATAACCCAGCACAAAGTTTGCAGAGTAGAGCCAATAACAAAACTGAATCAGTGAAAAGAAAAAGAACAAAATTTGGTGTTTCATTTGCTCCTTTACTATTTTGTTCCTTTTACATTTTCCCATTTGTTTTTCTTCTCAGATATGCTAAGAATAATGCTCTGAGTATAGAATTATTCCAATATTCTCCCAAAGAAAGCATACAAGTGTAACAGTACAAAATCTCATACCTGTTTTATAAATGGGTAAATTATATTTAGGTGATTCTTGATTAAAATTAAGTTCCTTCTTCCCAATTATGTCAAACAACGAAGTCTTAGGTTTATACTAATTTTTAATATGTTGGTCATCATCAATTATATTTGTATATATATGCAAAATAATGTCACAAGCAGAGACAAGAAATGAAACTATCTTTTCCTATTTATTTATTTAATGAGTATGTTTTGGAAAGAGTATAAGAAATTTCTGATTAAATGACAAAATTTTTTTCCAGCAGAGATAAAAATTTACTAGTTCAATCTTTCCAGAAGTCTCATTGCATATGCTTCCAATACACCAAATATATCATCTGTTTCTAACTAACTAGAGTTGTGGTCTTCATTGGAGAAAACAAGTGATAAAAATATTTGGCTTCTTTCTGTGTAAATAGTAGAATTTTTCCCTAGAGTGCTTCTAGACTTAAAATACCTGCCCCTCACTACTATCACCACAAGGACAAATGGCTTTTACCATCTTTATGTCACTTTTTCAAAGGCCATGGGTTACCAAGAAGTTCTTCAAAGCCAAATGGAAAGATAAAATGAGAGGAAAAAAAATATCTGAAGCATAGCTAACGTGGATAGCATACAAAAATTAAATACAAATATCATTATTTATGCTGTAAAATAAAAAGTGATGAATACATGATCAAAACTTAGAATTCTATGCACAAAATTATTAAGACAATAAAAAGGACCAGAAATACATTAAAAATAGATTTTTAAAAATAATCGAAGAATGTCTCAGTCTCTTCAGGCTGCTATAACAAATTTACCACAAACTGGGTATCTTACAAGCAAGGAAAAATTATTTCTCCCAGTTTTGGAGATAGACAAGTTAAAAATCACAGTGCCCACAGATTCAGTGAGACTCTGGTGAGAACCCTCTGCCCCACACATGGTGACATCGCTGTGCCATACCACAGCGCAAAGCACCAGCCAGTGTTCTGGGTGCCTTCCACAGGTGTTAGCTATGTTCATGAGGGTCACCTCTCAAAAGCCCTGCCTTCTCGTTCCATCACATTAGGAATTATGCTCCGGTATACGGATTTGAGAAACACAAACATTTGAAGATAGCAAAGCAGTCTGTGGCAGAGTTGAGAAGCTCTGGAGTGAACAACAGAAAGATGTAACAGCAGGAGAAAGACACAAGAATTAGAAGACTGAGTCAAAAAGGCCACATGTACAAAATATACAAGGTAGAAATTAAAAAGTGAAAATTATCAAAGAAAACAGTGGGGAAAAAAGATAAAACTGAAAATTATTCATTTTAGACAGGGTATTTCCACTAGAGGCTTCAAATTCAAAGGCAGAGAGGGATGATTCTTACCTAGAATCATCCTAGAATTTTTTTTATCTGGCTATGGCAGTTTTAAAACATATTTCAAAATCTCGAGGCCCTCGGGCTATGTCCCCCTTCCATAACCTCAGATGGCACAATCTAGGGTCAGGGCTCGGTGCTGCAGCTCAGATGCTCCCAGGACATCTGTCTGACTCTTTCTCAGACATCTAAATCTTCCCAGCTCAAGTCTCAGACATCGGGAGCAGAGCCAGGCATCTCCACTGCACCCAGTCCAGATATCTGCTCCACAAAATTGTGCTACAGAGCATAAAGAGCATACTAGCTAAGACATCAACTGGATGGTGACATTTTCAAGCACACAAAGATTTATAGCATTTACTGCCCAAACGTTATTTCTTACAAAGCTACACTAGGGTATGCTTTAGCAACACGATGGGTCAGACACCACAGAGAAACACCAGACCCAGAAAGCAAGAAACCCAGTGCCAGAGACATAGGGCGAGAGGCCCAGGGATTGGAAAGGCAGAGCAGAACTCCACAGCAAATGATCAGAGCATGCAGGGCCAAGGAAGGAAGTTCTTTAGGGAACAAACAATGAATATATAGCATTTGAGCACACTAAATAGTTATTATTAGCAAAGTATTTGCCAGATCCTTTGGAGCCTTTGGAGGCAATGTTTATAGCAATAGATGAAACTAAATAAATTATATATACAAGATGATCACTAACCTCAGAAATAATAAAAAAATTTCAGTAAAGATGGAAAATTAAACAAAGGGCAAGTCATCAACTATCAAAATATAAAGTCGATAGGTAATACAAACATTGATTTAATAAGTAATAAGTAATGATGTTATATACACATGGGTATTAAAGCAAGCAAAGGCACATCTGAGAACTGAAGCACTGTATTTAGCTGTGGGAGAACAGAATAGGAAGTATGGGGAATGGCGTTGCTGGATTTGTAAAAATGTCTGTTGTAGTTAGGGGTTGTACACTGAGAACAATTAGAATCAGGACATGGAGTTTATAATATTATTTTTATAATGGTCACCAGGAGTTAACACAGGAAAATGCAGAAAATCTATCTGCAAGACCAAAGATAGGTTATTTAGTCAAGAGCCTAAATCCCACAGCAATGTTCCACGTGAGTTCAGATAAAACCCAGAGCTCATGACCATGCCTCCCACAAGTCCAACTGGAGGTCCAGAGCTCACAAGGACTCACACCAGTCTCTTTTACGGATCTGTGCCAGGAAGGCCCAAGAGTCAGTGGTGGAAGCCAGAAAGTCTATGCCAGCGGGGTGAAGGAGCTGTGCTGGTGGGATGAGGGTTCTACACTGGATCCGAGGAGTCACATTCACAACAAAGACCAGGGCTGTCCTGGAAGGCACCACAGCCATCCTCAGCGACAAGGAGGCCCCGAGCTCCTCTGACAACAAGCACAGTCGGGTATGTGCCAGGAAGCCAACGTGATGAGCCCAAGCAACACACGTCTTCCTCTTCAGAGCCAGAAAGAAATGCTCGATATGAGGACCAGAGTTTTTCAAAGAGAACCAACAGCTCAAAGACCAACTCGAAGGACAATCCATAATACCTCAACACAATGCAGTAACACATTACCGCCTCCTTTCTTCTCTACCTATTTATCCTGGCAACCCTCCTCAGGTGGAGCATCTTTGCTCAATGCCATGCTGATGCAATCCAGCTGGCATTAAGTTGACCACCAGTTCTTAATCCATAACAATGTCTTCCTGTGTATTATTTTGTTGAATAACAAATCATCATATTCCAAAGATACAAATTATGCACAGAAACCCTCATAAGACGAGTAATTAAGTTCAGTGTCCTAAACAAAGAAGCAGACTTTCTGTCAAGCAGTTGTAATCAACATCCAGAGCCTTCCAGTGTGAGGTAAATTGGTCCTTTACTCTTTCTCAGCTTCAGCTTGTCATATACTGCCTGCTCTTTAAAATGTCAGAAATAAACAAGACAATTTTAAGTCACCAGAATATAGCATTCTTAATGTGTGTGACCTCTTTCTTCTATGTTTGCAGTTATCTGAACAAATATGTAAATATCCTCTACCCTTTAAGAACACACTCCAAAATTAATTTAAAAGTACAATATAACTATATGTGATCCATAAGGCCAAATCTAAATTGCATGCAATTCAGCAGAGTGGTATTAGGTTCATGCAGGAAAGAGATCTAATGTATTAGAGCAGACCTTGAGTTTCATTCATCGACTCCACTGCATAGAATGACAGGAAACTAAGGCTGTTATTTTGTTGTTAGAAACTCCACTGAAGGGCAGCCCAAACTGTCCAACTTTCCAAAGATTAGATGTTTCCCTCACACAGATAAAAGAGGAACAAAGACTTAGTTACCTACGGGGAGCTGTGGAGGTGAAGACAGGTGGGAAGGGCCCTGTCCCCTTGGGAGACAGTGTAGCCATACAAACAAAAGTGTTTTCTAATTTCATGGAAGGCTTTGTGCTGTGTATGATGTTTACAGAGACTTGACCCCCGCCTTCCTTCCCAGAGACCTCCACCTCTTCTTCTCTAGCATCTATGCCACCTTAGATGAAAGAATTGCTATAAAAAATAACTTTTTCCTCTCAAATACAAATTTTAAAATTATTGACTATGGTAAAAATTATTAGTTTGTCCCGAAGAAACTACTTTTTAAGATAAGGTGAAAAAATGTAATCAGCCAGAGGTATTCCTCAATTTAAAATATTTATATTTTGCCAACGTCAAACTCCGTAGAAATCACTGGGATCCTGCTTTCATGCAGACCCACAGCTGTACACTGCTGAGGTGGGGGCTGGGGGCCTGCATGGTTAAGAAGCTCAGGCTGTCAGTTCAGCTGGATCTCACACCACATTTTGAGAAGCAAGGTTTAAAAGGCAATATTGCCATGCAAATGTAGTGTACCCGTGCAAATAAATGTTACTCATTGTACTAAACGTTAACCACTCGCCAATGTCTCTGCTGAGTGAGACAGATGCCCTGATTTGAAAGAAACTTGCACCTCCCAGACTAAAATAACAGTTGGAGAATGAGCAGAGGCTGAAAGTGCATCACCTGCGCATGTTATTCAATGCCTTGCTGAGCTCAATCAAGCCCGCTTCATCCTCCATTAACCTTATTAGCCCTGCTAGGTGAGTGCTGGGAGTTGATCTGTATCTTGGCCAACACAATTGTCGCTGATGAACTATAATTACTAGTAATGGGATCAGCTTTCTTAAGAGACTAATGCCCTCAGCTCACCCAGGCATCGCTCCGCTCCTCCGTGGTTGCCTTGATTATTCCCTAAACCAGCCAGAAGTCACTTCCTTTGTGTGTGGTCTCTAACAACTGTCCACTCTGTCTAATTACTCTGAGTATACATTTTACCTTTTCACCTTCTCTGTCTCTCTCTGTTTCAATTTGAGTGAGGAAAAGAAAATGACAAATTTTATGGGGAAAAAATGGCAGGTGGTGCTTATATTCTGGAAGAAACAAAAATAAAAAAAAATACAATCAGATACATTAAAATATTATTTAAAGTTTTAAAATGTTAATATTTGGCAAAATAAAAAATTTGTTAACATGAAATAAATGCAACCCACTTTTACTACCCAATAGTAAATTTTTAGAATATCATTTCATTTACTAATATGTTAAACCACAGATGTGATTCTTCACTTTTTAATTTTTTGTTTATAAAATAAACGCAATAAAAAACTCCTTTAATATGTTTTATAAGGACTCCTAAATGATGTGCAGTTAACACTTTAGAGAAAATGTTGTAGTTTGAATCATTTTCTAACTGTAATCCTTCATTGAAGCACTAGGCATGGCTCTTTAACATTTGCAATAGAAATTCAGTGTTTAAAAATATTCTTGGCAGTGATAGTGTTTGGGAAAATAGCATGGCAGCTCCTTTCATGAAAATATAGTATTCCTGGCAATTATAACAGAATCCAATATGAAACAGATTCATCTTGAGAGGCGTGCAAGAAGATCTGACCAACATGTATTAGAAATCCTTAATCTGCAGCATTTTCACACATTAGATCATTTTTAAGATGAGTAAACTACTCATATGCTTATGTAGGGATATCTAAATGAAAAGAGCAAGAGCCTGGTGGTTGACATGGCTATACCACTTAAGCCGCCTTCCAGGATCCTGATGTTTTCTTTCATGAAATAAAAAAATAAAAGTTTTGTAGACCTCAAACAGCTATTGTAAGGATTAAATATGTATGATAATACTTGGAATATTCTGATAGTTTGTTATGCAAGTTACATAACTAAAGCTATGTTATTTTCCAGAAAATGGAAGTGTGATTACAATCTTTTGGTTTTTAAAGGCCTTCAAAAGTAATCAACTATTTCCTTCAGGCTTAGAGTATGATTTTTTAGCAAATCAGTCTAAGCTTACTACCAATACACATGACCAGCTTAATGAGAAAGATTTGTTTACAAATTGCTTGAAAATAAATTGTCTGAAATGACAAACTGTGTAAAATAAAATGAATTTTACAGTCAAAAAATTTAAAATACATCCATAATTTTATTCGTGTGTAATGATTTCATATGATGGTCATATAATTTTTGATCCATATCTTTAATATTATTGATTTCCAAGTTTTATTATTATTGCTGTAGCCCATCACTTTCATGCACTTTACCTTTTAAAGCAGTGTTAATCTTACAGCAACACTGAGTGAGAAGAACAGATTTCCCATATGCCTCTGGTTCCAAAACTCCAGAGCCCCTCCACCCCATCATTACTAGCATCTCCCGCAGAGTGGTGCATTTGTTACAATCCATGCATCTGCGCGATGCACCATTGTATTGGAGTTGAGGCACATGCAGTCTGTGCCTTGCAAGCATCTTTGTGTCCAGCAAGTAAACACCTCTGCAGAATCCTGCAGCACAGTCTCATTGCCCTGGAAATTCCCTGTGCTCTGCCTATTCCATCCCCACTCCCACCCACAGGCCCGGCAACTACTGATCTTTTGTAAAATGCTGTATACAGCCGTTGGAATCATAATGTTTGTCGACTTTCAAATTAGCTCCTTTGACTTAGCACTTAAACTTATTTAAACTTCCTCCTTTGCTTTTTATGGCTTAATAGCTCCTTTACCTTTAGTGCTGGATAATATTCTATTGTCTGGGTGTTAACCTGTCACTTTTAAATCCCCTACATCTGCAAAGCCAGTTCTTAAAGGATGGATTTCTAGCACTTTTTTTCCAAGCCTGATTCTAGGTTTATCACTGAATTTTCAGTGCACTTCTACATATTTTAACAATGGTTTCCATTCTGATTACTGAAATTATATCCTCTAGACCTAATAGACTGAAACAATTAACCCTAGCATAGAAAGTTCTACATATGAGTGGATTCTTTCCACTCCCAACAAGATTATACAATAGTTGAGAAAAATACTATGAAGAGTGAGAAAAATAGCAGTGAACAATTCCAGGAATTATTTTCAAAAATTAAGTAAAAGTTTCTTCAGTGTGTTTAGTCACAATTCAAAATGGTAAAAATCATGACAGAATACGTAAATTGAATTGAAACTTTTAAATACTAACAAGAAAATTACCTTTTAAATGATAGAATGACAAATATTTTTGGGTTCAGCGATTGAACCAGTATCATAGACAGTCACTATACTTTCCAGAAATCCTCTTTGCGTCTACAACTAAATTATGAACCATACATTTGCCAAAAAAAAAAGGAACTGCAATGTTTAATTTGTTAAATTAAAAAAGACAGAACTTCAAAAAGCAGTTTTAAAATCTTCTTCAAAGACCACACACATTTACCAAGATATACTTGATATTTAGTAGTACATATATAACGTTCAAAAGTACTTCCGAGTTTATAGCAGGATAAAAAGAGACAAAATTGCTGAAAAATATAGTTATTTTATTATTCAGACAATGATGAAGATAGTGCCACAAACCTTGGTGCAGGCTTGTGTTTGTAAATTAATAAATTATACTGGCATACCATTTCCTCTTTGGTCTGTTGCAAGCCTATTTATCTTCTAGGTTAAATGACAAATGACAGGTGCACTGAGACTACATCCTTGTCACTCTGAAGCTTATTTAAGCATTAATATGTTTTATTGTGGTTATGTTTAACTCACCTAAGTATACTAGTTAACTTTCCTGGGATAAAATTGTGTCTTTTTAGTAGTTTTCAGGTGAATATACAACACATAGTGTGTATTTAATTAATTTCTGATGAGTTGACTAATTTATACAGGAATACATTATTTTACCCTGAAATTACCAGGGATTGTTACATACGTAATACTAAATTCTCATTATTTCCTTTCAAACATGCCTTAATCTTCCTCCAAATATGTCATATAACACATTTGTAAATATCTTTTGTGATATGATATCTTGGCATATGAAATGCATAATATAAATGATTATATTTAAGTTTTTACCAGTGTAAGACATTAAGATAGGTACAGTAAAAATTATGTAATTTTGCTCTTTGTACTGATATACTCTAAAATCTATTTCCTGAAATGTAAATACTTATGGCCTAAGAGCAAAGCTCTAACTGGAAGCCTGATTCCACAGTTCAGCAAGTGTGAGCTAAGTTGCTCCCGGGCGTATCAATTTACTGGTCAACACAACTGTCCTCCTTCATGTTACCAAATTTTGCTTGGGTTTGGACCCTGTATTCTTAATCTCTCTATATTACACTTGTATATAGCAGAACCTCAAAGAACATGTTCACTGAAAAACTAAATGAAAAAAAACCTGTAGAGTTAATGAGGTACATTACAGTAGTTGCAGTTACATTCAGAAGAATGAAAAGAATGTGAATTAATGGTAGATATGGATGTACATATCAATAATGATAGATAATGCAAAAAGCAGAAATATGACATGGTAAAATGAATACACTAAGGTATATGTGGTTGGCTAAAATGTCTGATCTGTAAAAGACAGGCTGATTTCAGATTCCTGTGGGGCTTCAATAACATAGTAGGGTGCATTCGGTTCATTCTCTAGTTTTTCAGGGAGTCAGTAACAGAAACTAGCAGAGAAACAATATGAAAAAGTTTGACTTTTAATGGAATTTCTACATCGAGGAGAATATACGAAACGTGGAAGGAAGGATGAAAGTTTCTTATGAGGTTCCCGTATGAGAGTATTATTTCATTCAATAATTATTCATAATTTAATAATTGTTAAATTCTATTTAATGTGATTTTTATATAAGAAAATCATAACATTCATCTTTTAAGAGCAGGAAAATAATTTTGTAAGGTAAAATAATAAATATATGTATGATAGTGTCACATGGTACACCTTAAATTTGTACCACAATTTTAACTGAGAATTTTAAAAATGAAAAACAAAAGCTATTTGCCTATGGCAGCATAGCCTGGGCTACATAGTGAGTTCAAGCCCAGCCTGAATTATACAGTAAGATTGGCTCAAAATAAACAAATAAATAAAATAAATATAAAGATCAAAGTAAATGCAGGTGATACCAGTGACTGGGCAAGTAGGCTGGGAGCGATCCTAGTCCTCTTGAAAACAGTCCTCATTGACCAGTTAACTCATTGCAATCACACACACGAGGTCCAAATGCATGGAATTTACAAAAGAAAGAAGATAATCAGCTTTTGCCTTTGGAGGTTAAAAAAATTGATAATAAATGCAGTGGCTACATACATGGATACATTACACAACTGACCCAAAAAGGAGCATGCATAGTTAAGCAAACACTTGGAATGAGGAAGAAGTTCTGAAGGACACACCCCTGGGTTGTGTCGTGAGTAACTGCTAGTAGCAAGTTATTTAGTGTGAAAACCTTGTGAACAGGCCTGACTATTTTCAATGTGTACTAAGCCACAAAATGCAATAGACACAGTGGAACAGTCTTGCCATTAGGAGAAAGGGATATTATACTAAAAGAAAATAAGTGAGTGCAGTTCAGGTTGGAGATTGTCTAAAGGCATCTATTGGTTGCAAATCAAATGAAAAGTTAGAATATTATTTCACTGGAAGTTGGCCCATTAATTATTCAGAAACATTAACAATTTATCCTAATATTTATTTCATACAGCAGAAATACATTAGTAGTCACCCTATACATTTGCTCATTTAATTGTCTCTAAGCCCTCAAAGCTGATAGCACTAAGGGCTCAAGGACTCTGTCTCTAAATTACCAGTCCTTAATGCAAATCCTAAAATAGAGTCACGAATGAATAAACATATGTTGAATCAATCAATCAATCAATATATATATATATATAATGATTTAACTTACAAATACAAGATAAAATTTAATATTAGAAATGAATTAACCCTGTCATGATGTTTAAGTGAAAATCATATTCCAAAGTGAATTAAGCATTTCAGCATAAATCAATAAAAAAATCATGTAATACTGCTAAGCATTAAGGATCATTTATAAGGAATTAAAATGATTTAAGGTGATGTAAGCGTACACTGTGGTTACTCAAAGTCCTTTTGTAGAAATGGGAAAGGTGCAGAAATCACTAAGGACAGAAACAGTATTTCATGTCAAAGTAACAAACTGGTCGAATGCTGTGATGATGGGCAGGGCATTGAGCAGTAGTTCAAAAGTAGCCACTTACTGCAGAAGCAGATAAGGCAGGAAACATAGCCTTGTTCATTGTGGGCTACAGCAGCATTTGTTTTTTCTCAAGAATGTACAAATTAGTAAACATTGAACATTTGTCCTCCATCTGTCATTTATATACCACTGACACTGGACCAGGAAACTGGGCTAATCTACTGGGCACAAATATCTTTATATCAGTTCCTATTTCTCTATGAAAGGACAACAAAGGATATTAGGTCTTAAAATCAACCTGATTTTAAGGTCTAGAAAGATATTGGAACAAACTAAGATTAAAAAATAAAAAGTTATGACGAAAATACGTTAAATATCAGCATGTTAAATAGAATGACAATTTAATGGGCATATTTTGTTGGAACAATTTTTACTATATGTATGTAGTCAATTTTACTATATGTATGTAGTAAACAATTTTTACTGTATGTAAAGTACTGTGTATAAAAGTATAGAAAAACATTATGTGTAGTACTATTTGCATTAGAAATCTTTCTAAGTTTATCCTAAGAATCTCTAAAAATTTATTTTTTTGTTTTCTTTTGTTCAACTGTTTAATACTAGTATTTGTTTTTTAAATTTTATTTAAAGAAAGACTGAACAAAACAGAAAATGGGTAGAAATAATATATACATTCAGAGAAAAAATAAACAGTAAGAAATCACTAGTTGATGTTTACATATTGTCCTTTTACAAATTGTTGTTCAAGATACAAAAGTAGAACATATAAAGTGGGAATTCAAACAGCAAGACTGCAAAGAGCTCTGTTCAACTATCCAACAAAAACTTAGTAACATGGTTGTCAATCCTATATGCTTAAACATGCATGCAGTTCTCCATCTCTTCATTGATGCTGAGATTAAACAAACTAAAGCAGGCTAAAATCATTCTGAACAAAGAATAATAGTATTGCTGGGTTTCACATTATGAAATTCCAGGATCAGCACTGGGTACTTTAGTGTCTCTTTTTATTCAAAGTATCTGTTCATTTCATCATGTGTCATAAGATCAGTTCTCATAAACTGTTCACAGATTCTCCATATGCATGAGTCTTAAAATGTATTTCTACCCTTTCTAGATTAGAGGGAGAAACAAAACAAAGCAAGAGAAAGCAAAACATATTCCTATAAACACATGAAATGAAAAAGACATATAATAACCATTGTATAAGGAGTTCTACACAGTTCCTGTTCTACACAGTTCTACACAGTTGTCTCTTGTTATTTTCAATAGAATTGGCTATATCATCAGAGATAGTATAATTGAACATATCAGTACATAAGAATATTAATAAAAACACAACTTTATATATAGTATAAAACTTCAAAAGCAGGCAGTTATCAAACTAGAATGTGTATCATAGTGAGTCTTGTCATCTTCAGTGTAATTGCCTGTACTCTCAGACCTGATACTCTCAATCATAACAGTTTTGAATAAAATCTGTTGATACCAAACAGCAATCAAACAAACCAGATTTAACTAAGATCAGTCATGATAAAACATTATAAGTCATACAGGGCTCCAGAATAAGATAATAGGAAATTAAAGATGATTACTGTGCTATATTCTGATGTTTTGGGGATAGCTGTCTGTGCCCTCAAATCTAATGCAAGTAGACAAACTGGGACAGAATAAAATCTATCTAAGCAGAGTGGTGCGAGTAATGTGGGTTTTAAATCCTGATACACTATTAACAATATCTTCTGACATCTTTTTTAAGACTCTCCCTCCCCTTTCACTTCCCCAGGGTACACTTCATTTTTGGGTCTCACCAAAACCATTGTTTTTAAATTGGGCGGGGGGGGGGGACAAACTGCTATTTACCTAAGTGATTCCGAACCTTCTCTCTCCTGGACTTGATCTCTAATTGTATTCCTTTACCTATTAAAGCCTGTCCTTCCAACCTATCCACAAATACTGGTCTAGTTGCCTCTATTACTCTCTGGTTCTCTGTCACATAGAGCATTGTTTTCTCATATTTGATTTTCAGTCCATGTACTCTTTTTCATGTTAATTATATTTCCTATAAATAGCATCTCAGTGGACCCTGACTCCTTATCTACTCCACATGTAGTTCCTTTTTTTTTTTAATTTAGTATATCAAGGCCACCTATATTAGAGGTTATAACCAATCTTCTCTGCCTCCTTTCTGTTATGCTCTTGTTTGCCATCAGTTGTCTGTCTTCTTCATTCTGTTTTCTGCTCCATTCATTGAGGCCTCTCTACCACTCTTCCTGGAATCCTAGTACTTTTCTCTCTCTCTAGAATGCCTGCAGTATTCTCTGTAGAGTTGGATTGGTGGTTGTGAATTTCCCAAGTTCCTCTTTTTCTTGGAAGCATCTTGTTTCTCCATTAATTTCTAGAGGCAGGTTAGCAGGGTATATCAATCTGGGCTAGAGGTTATTTTCTTTCAGGGCTTGGAATATTTTACTCCAGGCTCTTCTTGACTTGATGGTTTGTGTCGAGAAGTCTGCTATGATTCTGATGGGCCTTCCTTTATAGGTGATCTGTTTCTTGTCTCTAACAGCTTTCAATATTCTGTTCTTATATTGAATTTCTGGGATCTTGATTATTATATGCCTGGGTGTAGCTCTGTTTTGGTTGTAGGTGGCTGGATTTCTATATGCCTCATACATCAGAATATCATTTCCTTTTCCTATGCTTGGGAAGTTTTCCTTAATTATTTCTGTGAATAGCTTTTGTAGTTCCTTTGTTTGTACCCTTGCTTCTTCATTCACATTCTTTATTCTCAAGTTATAAAGCTCTTCTAGCCTTTGTATTGTTACTGCTTGTTTCCTTGTTATTTTTAAAAAGTTTTTCCTTTCATAATCCTACTTTGCAAAATTGTCCTCCAGTTTGTATAATCTATCCTTAGTTTCTTTCAAGCAGATTTGCCATCTTTCCATAGAGTTTTTAATTTCCTGTTGATCTCTTTGAATCTGCTTCATGTGTTCTATATTTTTTATATTCTTGATCAAATGATTCTCTCCTTTGAGTTCCTCCCTTCTTCTGTCTGTGTCTTCTTGAGGGGTGTTTAGTATCTCTTTTATTAATCTTGTTATATCTTGCTTTACTTGGCTAAATATTTCACTTTTGAACTCATCTATGAGGTCCTGAATATATCTCTTTATGTCCACTAGCACTGTGTCTGATATTGCTTATTTGCTGTTCTCGTTCTCCTTTGTATTTACCTGCCCTGGGTCAATGTTCTCAGGGTCGGGGCCTGGAGACTTTTTGTTGTTACTTCCTCTTCCCATCTTTTTTGTTTCTTCTGGGAGACCCCGGTTTCCTTCTTTGTTGGTTACAATTCTTTTGAAGCAGGCTGGCTAGGTGACCCTTCCCACTGCAGTGTGCTAGTGAGTTACAAACAGTGGCAGCATATGTTGGCCCCTCTGTTCTGAATCAGTCAAGCTGCTGAGGCCTGCACTGTATTACTGTGTTCCTCCTCCCCTCTAGGTTTATCAAACTTCTGAGGCCTTCACTGCGTTAGTGTGCACCACCACTCTAGAGAATTGATTTCGGATAACCTATTGGGTCTCAGCCAGGTCATATGACCCATATGACCCACTGACTCACTCCACCAATCCCGTAACAACTGACTGAAGTCACTGCTGCCTCTTGTACTTGCCAGTCCTGCCTGGTCCCAGAAAGTCCTCCAGCAGGGGCCCTCCTTTCTGTAGAATGGCTCTACTCCCATCACTCACCACAGGTCAATGCAGGCTTCCTGCCAGCTCAGCTCTTTGTTAGGCTGGCCAACCCCCCCCCCCTCAGTGTGACTGTGCCTCCAGTGAGTCGAAGCAGTGGGACCTCGGACAGCTCGGCTAGTTGCCCACTGCGGAGGGAGCACTGAACCTTTAGCTGTTCCAATAATAGCACCAGGACTGTATGTTTGATTGGTTCTTCTCAGCATAGTTTCTTCTTGAGATGAGAAAATTCATCTCCCTCTGTTTGGGGCTCCCCACACTGTATTATGTAGAATTCTAAGTTGACTATCTCAGGAAGCTTCTGTAGCCAGCTGTTATCTCTCTGCCATCTTTGCTGAAATCGCTAATACTAGTATTTAAAAAGTATTTTATATTCACAAATCTGCTAGGGTTTTTTCCACTTTTGAAAAATAAAATAATTGGGGCTAGGGATTTAGCTCAGCAGCATAAGTGCCTGCCTTGCAAGCAGGCAGTCGTGAGTTCGATCCCCAGTACTGATAAAAAAGAAAAAGACAAAAATAAATAAATAAATAAATAAAATAATTGCTTTTAACTCTCCTAGTGAAATTTGCTATAATTTTCATACACTGGTCATTTTTCAGAGTAAATGAGTAAAAAGAAAAATGCAAGAAAGTTACGTAGAGCTGAGATTATGCCTAGGAGGAGCCCGTTATTATTTAAATAAAACAATGGTAAAATGGAATATAAATATGAATATGTTCTGTCCATTTTTACTGTGTAGTAAACTTTGTCTAATTTTATAGAAAATACAGATGAAATTTGAACAGTTTTCCAGTTTTTGCATAATAAAAAAAGGAAGGGAAATATTCCATTCATTAGAAATACGTATAAAGAAACCCACTGAGCAAATTATTCTTCATGTGCATTTTTTATTTTAAAGTGGTGGTGTAAAAGTACCCAAGAAAACAGGAACATGTGTGTGTCGAGGGAGGGTAGAGAGAATTCTTCATGTTCATAAAATGTTCGGCAGAAAAACTAAAAACATACAGAATATTAGACAACCGAAATCTGTAAGTATCAAACACACACAATCAGAGATGGCTCTACTCTTACCCAGAGAAAGGATGGGTTTGAAGAGAAATAAGTGTGGGTGTTTTAACTATCTCAGTTATCTAACTTATTGGTGAATATGTCCAGGATGGTAGTGGTAAGTATGGCTTTAGCATTGATGAATAAGTCAGAATTTAATGTATGAATTTCAAAGTCATACCTATGTAAAAAGGATAGAAGTTGGTACCAGGGTCAGGGATAAAAATACCATTGGAAATGAGAAATAAAATGCAGAAACAGAGTCAGCCTCTTTCCAGTAACTTCTCTATCCATTTCAATCTGTATTCCAGACACCATTTAAAATCCCTTTGGACCAGATTCCAGGCATGAAGCAATGAAAGTTCTATTATTGCTGATATCTAAGAGTCAAATCTTCAGGCACAGGGATGATTGCAAATAGTCATGCAGGCCTTTCTTAAAAGTAGTGTATTACTGAATAATTTTCCTAGTGTAAGAAATGGTAAGAACACATAAAAGTATGTGGTAATCATGATTCCCCATTATATTGCTCTGAAACCTTATAATGTTTTCATTCATTAATTGGAATATTTTTATTCTGGGTTGTTTGATTTTATTGTCTGTGATGGGATGAACAGCTATTTTGAAGAAAACAAGACAGTATAATAGCTAGTGCTGATTTAATATCACCTTGTTTTGAAGTCCCACCAACCTTTTGTTCTTCTGTCTCCATTGGTTTTATCATGTTATATCTTATTGGATTTTATTATATGTGATAGTATAAATGAAATGTTTTATGAACAAGGAGATAATATAGAAACCATTGTTCGTTTTCTGTTAGTTCTGAATACCCTGTAATACTTTCATTCTCTTGAATGGTTTTACACTGTCTTGTTATGTTTGATATTATAGTACATGAAGGTATACTCAAATATTTCAAAGAAAGAGACACTATCGTAGCTACTGTTATGTCGAGTTGTCTTGTGGTGAAACACTATGTTGCTTAAATTGTTCTGTTCTGAACTGTGTTGTTATGTCCTCTTTTATCTTAATATTTTTTTTAAATAAAAAATAGTGTATTAGCCATATCTGGTAGTGCTAGTATTCACATTTGTTAGATGACTCTATGGAACTATCAGTGTTCTCTTCATGGCTGAGAGTAGAGTCCTTAACAAATTTAAATCTAATCAGATTAGAAAGCTAATTCCAAAAATGTCAGGACCAATTCAGGAGACATATGAATTTTGGTACCTCTACAACCACTGTTAGTACTGAAATCTGTGTTAGTCAGAATTCTGCAGAGAAACAGAACAAATAGGACATATAGATAAAAATGTATGAGAGAAAGAGACTCTGTATAAGGAACTGACTCCCATGGTTATGGTGGCTAAGAAATCCTAAACTCTGTGGTCAGCAGGATGCAGACATCAACAGGCGATGGGAGAGCTCCAGCCAGAGCTGAAGTCCTGAGAAGCAGAGGAATCCACAGTGTAAGTTCATCTGTATCTGAACCTGAAGACAGGAGGTCAGTGTTCCAGGTTAGCCCCAATCAAAGTGAGTGAATTCTCCCTTAGTCTGCCTATTGAAATGTCAGTTTCATTCCAGAAACCCTCACAGACACACCTGGAGCAATGAATAACAGAACTTCTGGACATTCCATGCTCCAGTCAATTTGACACATAAAATTTAACCCTCCCTTACATTTGGCAAGAGACTTTTTTGTTGTGCTGACTGTCTTCAGCTTTCTGATCATCCATTCCTAAATTCTTGGAAGTAAATAAGTAAAGCAAATCTACTTTTGGCTGCCTGGCTATCTTCTGTCTTATACAGAACCACCATACTCTTTTAACTCCTGTAACTCTGTTTTGACCTTCTTTCTGCTGATAGCCACTTCTGTCTTGCCACTTACTGAGATAATAATGCCACTGTGTCTTGCACAGTTGCACACTGCCATCTGTTATAACTTGCACAATCATGGATCCTGCTGCTTGAAAATTTGAAGATATTTTCTTTAGTGCTATTAAGAAGTTTAGTCCTGTGATTAAATCTAATCTTCTGTTATTAGTCCTGGCCTGCCAAGGACAGATACCACTGAGCCCATCAATATTACCACCTGTATTCTTGCCAGTGAGTCTCTGACCAGTTAAATAAAAAAAGTATTATGGGTCTATCTCTGTCTGTTTGGTGTTGCTATAACAAAATACCTGAGGCTGAAGGATTCATGGAAAAAAAGAAATGTATTTAGCCTATTTTGGAGGTTGAAACTCCAAGACTGAACAGCCACTTTGCTAACAGACTCACACTGTGTCACAGCATGATAGGGAGCAGAAGGTAGAAGAAACATGTGCAAGCAGGAGCAGCATGTGCAAAAGACACCAAACACCTGAGCCACCTTGCTTTTAGAGCAACTTACTCTCCATCACTAATCCAGTCCAATGAGGATCGCTTCTCAGGGTATTGCCAACAATGGCCTGGTCGTCTCACCAGGATTCTCTCTTGAGAGATCCATCACCTGGAACAAAAGTTCTGTACTTTGACCCCCAAACTATATCCAGGCTGTAGCAGAGCCCTTCTGTACAACTAGTAGGTTTTCCAGGCTTACCTGGCATATTGGAAAGGGTGAGGACCAGAGGCAGAAGAGCCCACAGGGGCCCTCTATGCACTGGACAAGCAAGCGTGTAGTAGCTGCTTAGGCCAAGAATCTGGAAGCTGTGAAATAAGAGAAAGGAGATGCAGCGTGGTACAAGACAAAAGGTCTAGAAGCTCCCTGGAGAGTTACTGGCTTAAGTCTGTGTTGGAAGGCTGAAGAAATAGGAATATGATGTCCACAGATGACGACAGCAAAAGGCATACCTGCTTAGACAGTACAGAGCTCATCCACTGTGCACCAAATTCATCCTTTTCCTTTTATTTCATCCAGGGTATATCCCTATTGGATGGTGCCACCAACAATCAGGGTGAGATTCTCCCTCAGTTTGTTGACACACATGCCAATCATCTCTGGAAAGACCTCCACAGACACTGGCAGAAGTATGCTAGTGGTTTCTTGATCCAATCAAATTGGCATATCATAATTAACCCACACCTGGGATATCTGGTCTACCTGTCCTCCACCATCTGCTAGAACAGTGCTGGCCCAGTGAAGCCTGTTTTATTAAGCTTCATTTATTATGGCAAAACCCCACCCCCAACTGTTAGCCTCTCATAACCATCTTAACTACTTGGCAGCCATGTACTGGGAGTTCATGCAATATATTAAATTCTGTATTACAGGAAAGTGTTTCCATATTGACAAATTATCCCTTACAAACTTTATACCTCTGCCTCCTTGACCCAGTATCCTCAAGAGCAGGTCTTAAGTGTACTGTCTGGATTAACTCCAGCAGATATATGTTGGCATACACTGTGGCCCCTTTGGTGATTGTCCAGCTCTTTGCTTTCTGATCCTACTTGTTTTGGTGGCCAGTAATAGGGAGATCTGATCCTGAAGAGGAAATTATTTTCTTATAAGGCACCTACGTCCTGTAAGGCCTCTTCCCTGGTTTTCAAATAAGCGGTTTCCTAACAGACAGAATCTCTAATGTGTTTGCAGTTTCAGCATGATTGGGCAATTAGGGGCTTCAAGGTGCCCAACTTCACTTAGCTAGAATTTGACATTTATGGCCTCAGTGTCCCATCCCTACACTATTAGGTCCTTGATCTTGGCTGAGAGTTTTTGAATGAAGAGCTCAATCTTTTCTGAAGCAACATTACTGAGCCTGGTCTTTCATTTTTCTGCCCTCAGCTGTAACTGGTCAAAGTCTCCTTCAATCCTGACAAGTCTTCTGGACTTCACAATTGCTCCCATGTTTTTATTATGAATGTTTGCAGTACCTGCTGACTACACTCCTGGAGTGGATCCGATCCATCTCCACCTCCTTCCTCTCCTCCATCTCTTGAGCCCCTTCCTGTCTATCTCCCTACTTCTTGCTTTGTTTTTGTTCTTCTTGTTGTTTTTCTTGATTTATAATTTGGGTTTCTCACATAAGAGAAACTGTTGATAAATTACTACAAACCTTTCGATGATTCTCTCAGTGCTCTGCAGCAGCCGCTCACAACGTCACATCAGGAAACAGAGCCACATTTGCCTGACGTCCTTCTGGCAGCAGATAGGGCCCCGTGCTCCTCAGAGTCCATCTGAATGCACCGGCCCTGCAAATGCTAAAGGTTTCACTGTCACCGAGTTTCATGGTCTCATCATCCTCCACCTACCATGGGTGTTACAGTGCTCAATGTCAGCCACCCAGTAAATAATCTACCTCGAACATTCCACTGTCGGATCTCTTCCTATTTATTTATATAATTAGTATATGTCTGCAGTACATTATGATAATATTTAGCATGGGGACTTGGCACATGTACACAACACGCCTTAATTCTTCTTTTCTTTTCTTTTTTTTTAACTTTTATCGGTACCGGGGATCGAACTCACGACCGCCTGCTTGCAAGGCAGGTGCTTATGCCGCTGAGCTAAATCCCCAGCCCCAATTCTTCTTTTCTTCCTTTTATTTAATCTCCTACTCATCCGTTCTCTCTCTCCCTGCTCCCACTAACTCTTCCTCCCCTTGACAGTTGCCAAGCTCTATTTTCATGATTTTTTACCTCCAATTATTTTTAAATCCCTTTGTCCTCTTTTCCTTCTGTCCTTCCTCTATCTCTTGTTCCCCAACCATTTTTAAAAAAAAACCCTACTTCCTATTTATCCATCTTCTATTTTGATCTCTGTATATATATATATTTGAGTTTCATAAGAAATTTTTTTAAATTTTCTTACAGACAGACCTTGAGGAAGAAAATTTGCTTGTAGAGTTTGCTCATTGAGTCTTCTCTTAGATACACTAGGAAGAAAATGAGGGGAAAATGTTGGTCGAAGAAAGAAACTGATATGCATGTAGTTACACCTCACATTGCAGCCAATTCTGCAACTCTGGAGCTGGGGAGAATCTTCAGTATTAGATCAAATTGAAGAAAATATTCCTGGTTTTTATATTCTGTCTTCAGCCCATGACTTCCAGCAGATGATCTTTGGGAGTGGGACCTGACCTTGCTGTGGTCCTCTGGAGCTCCAGCAGTTCCCAGTGAGGGGCACACTCGTGGCAGTCAGCAACAGATATTCCAACTGAGGACATGGGAACATCAAAGAAAAAGTACTACTCAGAAGAGCTGAAGCAAAATAAGACGGTATGGGGAAACCTGAAATACCCAAACTTTATCCAGAAAGTTGGAAATGAAGTGATCTGGAAATTATATCAAAGTTACTTGTTTAATTGCTATGATTTATGTATTGTAGTATAGAAGTCAAACATAATTCATATTTCATACAGCATAGTATCACTACATGTTACCCAAAAACATACCCATTCGGGAGTTTGCAGTATATAAAACAATGCTGATAACTGGTTTCTGAAATGGTTTATATTAAACAGAAATATATGAGATAGTTACATAAGTATTTAACATTTATAAAGTTGTAAATGCACCATTTCCCCATATGAAGTGATGGTGGTTAGATTCCAGTTGTCCAAACACATTTTCAGATAAATTTTATTTGAGTTTCTATATTTTCCAAGAAGAAAAACAGTGAATTGGTAATATCTTACTCAGTGCTAATCAAATAAGAGTTCATTATCAATAAAAGAGAGTTCTGAATGTGGAAGGTAACGAGATAAAATAAGAACAGTTCACTTATAAAGCATGAACTCTTGCAGGGAAGAGTAATTTCAACCTTCACTTAACCCTGAAACCCTACCGGAAGCTGCTGTGTGCAGGCTCTGTGATGTGTTTCCAGTGCACAAGGACAAGAAGGCATGAGCTCCATTTTTAAGTGCTTTTCCCTGAAGTAGGAAAACCTGCATAGAAACCTAGAACTGCAACTTAAACAGCAGAAATCCTGCTACCAACTGCAGTGGATGAGGAAATGGTCCCCGCGGCTGCTTAAAGAGGAGGAAACCCACAAATGCCGATTTGAGGGTGAACAGAGTGGAGGGAAGGGAAGTGGATTAAGGGCATAAGGAACACGGAATTCCAATAAAGGAGAGACCCCACGAAAAGGTACTAGAGGAGAAATGGTTAAAGAGTGAAATCTTGAGTAGAGAAAGCTGGGGGAGAAAGATTGGTGTGGAATGAATTGGGTCTTGTTAGGATTCCTTCACTGGACTCCCGAGTCGAAGACTCTGTCTAATAAAGTAATTAATGTACTCTCTTGGAACTTTCTTACATTCTACTAGATTTTCAGCATTAACAATTGTGTCTTGGACACCCTTATATTCTCAAACTTGACCAACCCTAACACTGTGTTTGAAATACATTTAGATCAATGCTTTGATTTCATATAGTTAAAATACGATAAACAAATAATACTAATAATAGTAATTTCAATATCAGCTCATTTTTTGAAGCACTCCATGCCATGCAAAGGCATTATTTTACTGAATTCTTACAACTCTATTACTCAGATTCCATTTGTATTCAGATTTTACAAATGAGGAAATGCAGGCACAGAGAAATGGAATAATATATTATTTATTGTTACAATTATACTATGTATTTCCATTTTTATAAAGTCAGAGCTCGGGCAAATGGTAGTGCCTTCACCCAACCCAGCAAGCAGTGAAATGTAGGAAGGCAGGAAGGCACAGGGCACCGAAGGGGCTCGGGAAACCCCTGAGCACGTGGCGCTGAGGCCTGGACTCATCCCACATCCTGTGGCCTGCAGGTCACCCTGCCTCCTCCCTGCGACGCTGTTAGCTGCAGAATCAGCTGCTGCCTTTCGGCCTCTCTTTTCTGTCTTCTACCAGAAATAGGAACAAGACAGGGCAAAGGGAAACAACAGTAATTAATAGCACGAGCACCAGAAAGCAGCATTTGCTGCCAGACAGCCCCTGCAGGCAGTCGCTAGGGAATCCCCTTGCACGTGGCCCCTCCCGGCCACTTGGCCACTTTATTTTGAGGCCTTTCCTCCTCCGAGAATGTCTGTGTTACATTCCTGGGAAATGCAAGGCCATTCCTGAACCTTCTTACTGTGCTTCTTTCCGGCGGTCCCCCCTCTCACTTAGGGGGTACAGAGCCTGTATTTCTTCCCGTTACTGTCTGCTGCCCTCGATTCCTCTCCTGTGATTTTATTTATGCCCGGAGAGGTAACCTTGTGAATCTATGGGACCGAGCCATTATCTTCAAGGAAATGGATATGTGTGGCGGCTCATGGCGTACAGATTTGTTTAAATTTCTCTTTTTTAAACATCTTATCCTAAAGAGGGCCAGTTGGGGAATGAGACTGGTTTACGGCTGGCTTGAAATGATGATCTGCTTATTCATTAGTCTCCACCTGATAAAAGCCAGAGTTGGCGAGCAGAGCATGATTCATGTTGCTAATGATTCCTTGCGTTCCCCAGCTTCCTTCCGCCCTGACTTTCTCTTCGGGAACCTACGCAGGGCTCACAAATCCTCCCTCCCTTGATGTCAGCCCAGTGAAACCGGAATAAGGCGGCCTTTACCTGGCAAGCACTGGATTTCTCCCACCTTGGCCTGGCAATAATCCAACCCAGATCCCAGCCTCGGGGTTGTCCCTCTCATGTCACAGAACTGCAGCTGCAGTGCTCACCTCTTCAAGCCAGGCCAGGAGACACTTGTGGTACCCAGGGCTCCTGCCCTGAGCTCTCCAAAGTAGGTGGAGGAGACCAGAGTGCCAAACAATGAAACTCAAGGTCCAGATTGGTTCAAGTCTCCTCCTTCACCCTGTAGCTTAGATGTCAATTACTTAGGGAAGCATCTTCAAGGTCACAAACTGTCTCACAGTCTATCCCTGACCTTTGCTCCATGAGTTATTAAACTTTTAATGACCACTTTTGCACTTACGTTAATTATTTTGCACTGTTGCTGACCTAATATCATAAAGTCTATCCTGATATTTGATGTGGCAGGCTCTGCCCTCATGCCCAAATTCCCAGAGCCCCGTAAACTGTGCTGCTTTCTCTTTTTCTATTTTTTTTCTTTTAGCTTTCTCACCGAGTATCACAATTTAGCTTTCACTTGTTAATCATGTTTATTGCTAAGGTCAGCAACCTTTGGTCCTGTCTACTGGTGCATTCTAAGTTCCTGGAGAAGTGCAGAGAGCATGCTTGATAAACACGTGCTGAGTGGCCAGGTTGGATGGGCAGCTGAGCCAGCCCGCTGCACCTCATTCTCTCCAAACCCCGCCATCATCTGCCTGGCAGCTGGCACTCAGCCCCCTTAACCTGAACAAAATGGGAGCAGGAAAGGAGGGCACACAAATAAATAAACAAATGGCAGAAATTGCTTTAAAACTTGAGTTTAACTATGATTAAACTCTTCAGACAAGTATCCTTCCATAAAACAGTTTATTTTGTTTATTCTGTAAGTTCGAAATAATTCATTACCCCTACAAGATTCCAAGCTTACACAAGCTTAATCTAATCCCCCTCACCCTGTACTTCGTATGTTGCACTGTGTGGACTCCAGGTGGGATGACTGTGTTTTGACAAACACAGAGAACAAGGAAAAATAAGAGAAATGAGTCAAAGCAAAAGAATAATTTTGTAGGCTTCATCAACATCCTGTCTTTTTACCCTCATCATTTCATTTGCATTAAAATTTCTTAAAATGCTCACCACATACATAAGAATGGGACCGCATGTTCATTGCAGTGTAAGGACAGATGTTAACATATATTTTAGGGTCAGCTTACTTTTTATGGACACTTCATTCTATGTAGGGAGAGCCAACGATCTGGCTGTTATAATATAAGCAGGGAGTAGTGGCTTATACCTGCGAGCCTTGCACTCTGGGAGGCTGAGGGAAGGAAACCACAAGTTTGAAGCTTGCTTGGGCTGTGAGAGACTCAGCCAGACACTGGCTCAGGAAAACCCCAAGGGCTGGGAGCGCAACTGAGTGTGAAGCCCAGCTGAGTGTGAAGCCCAGGGGGTCAGTCTCCAGTACCGAAAAACAAATCAAAATCAAATGAGTTGATAAAAATAATTTCCCATCAGAAACTCCCCAAAATGTATGCTTTCTGTAGCATTATAATTTCATTTTTTATTTTTTGAATCTTTTTAATTAAGTTTATTGGTACCTCTTAGGTATAAATAAGAGATCACATTATCATAGGGAATTTGCACCCGTGCGTGATCTATCTTGATTCTTTTCTCCCATTTCCCCTCTCCCTTCAACCCCTCTTCCCTTCCTTATTTACAAAAACTTTGTTTCCATTTTTCCTTTTCTCCTTTTTTTCTTTCCCCATCCTTCCTTTCCCTTCCCTAGCTCCCTTTCCCATTCAACATTTTCTTCCTATTTTATAATAAATGTTATACGTTTTGGTCCTTATTAATGCTTTCAGTTTCTCACACCAGAGAAACTATGTAATATTTACCCGCGTCTGTCTGATTTATTTCACTTATGCATATGTTCTCAAGATGCATCCACTTTAAGACGCGGTCTTGCTCTGTAATCCAGGCTGGTCTTGAACTCACAGTATAGTCCAGGTTCGGTTCAAACATGAGACAATTCTGCTGCCTCAACCTCCTAAGTGCTGGGATTACAGGAGTGCACCGAGGCGTAAGGAGTATTATAATTTTGGAAGATCATGCTCAATACGAAACATTCAACTTAATAGAGCTTTTTGTACTTTTGTTTGGTCTTGTTAATTTTCAAAACCAAAGAAGTGCACTTTGGTTCTTTAGAGAACTGGAAGCCATGCATTGGAATGAATGTTGTGGCAAATATTCTTTTTTGAAGAAATCACCTGGGCACCACATAACCACAGTGGCCTTGGAAGCCTGTAGGACCTTGTGCATTGAACACACTTCCAAGAGACTGTGAATTCAATATGGTGCGATCCTGGATATTTGTCAGATCAATAGTGTATTGCAAACATAAAATCTCCTCTTAAGATTAAACAGTACTAATCAAAAAACAGATTTCAAGATGCAGATTGTGTAACTAAAGAGATTTCCTGAACATTGTGATACATACTCAATGCATAAAAATCTAGTGTTTCAAACATTTGATTACTTATACTCTTGCATTTCAAGCTAATTGAGACCCATCGTAATGACAACATGCATTTCCACAGCAAGTCAGTCAGGTTTGCATTTGCAGGTTCCACTGAACCAAGATTTTTGAGCTACAGAAAATGAGACTGTCTGACTTGGTTCTATGTTAAACTTCTCTTCCATTTACCACTTACAGGTAAATAAAAAGCAATACCGTCCTACAAATGATTTAAGACAAAATAATATTGTCGTTTAAATTGTTTATTCTAGGACCAAAATTTAAGACCTGAAATAGGACAATCACATTTTCTTTTAACCAGGTTGTTATTTCACTCCTATCATTTAAAATTTTACTTGGTCTGGTAACAACATTCTAAGGAAAACATTGCCATTTGCTATGACTAAAAGCTACTGATTTTCTCAACAGGAGTAAGAAATAAAAAAGGTAACACTTAGGGCTGGAGATCTGGCTCAGTGGCATAAACACCTGCCTGGTCATGAGTTCAGTCCCCAGTACCAAAAAAAAAAAAAAAAAAGGTAATACTTTCCAAAGGCAATTCAAATTTCCACCTGTAATATAAATTTTCCAAATAAGAACATTAAAACTACAAATCTAGCCAGTTATATCACTGACAAAAGTATGTGGTCTTTCAAAAATTCCTGATGGTTGTCAGAATATTCTCTTTTTTATTATTTTCCTCAAATAATTGTTGCTCAAAGTACTACATTTTTACTATTATCCTAGTGTATGGGCTAGCATCTATGTAGAGCTAGCCACTATGCAGGGTCTTATGCCATAATACTTAATGTTTTAATATATTTGGGGCAGTTTTCTAATTGATTTGGAAATACTAGAAGTCATGTCAGACACCTAACCTACCTTTAAAAGGCTTTTGCTTTCTTTATAATCTCCTTGCTTCATTGATATGGTTTGTTGTTGGACATAAGTGACTGTTTTGATCCTGAGATTTTCATAACACACACTAATAATTTAAAAAAGAAAAGGAAAAATAGAGATTTTTAATGAAGTTTAAACTAATTTGAAGCAAATTTGTTAGTAGCACAGGATTCTATGACTCATTAATAATTATAATTGGAAATGTCTGGGGGAGAATCTACGTTGTGTATCTTATTTTGTCTTTTTTTAAAAAATTTCATGGCCTTAGAAGTGTCCGTTTCTTAGAGGATGTGTAATATTGTATATTTCTCACATTTTATATGCTCTACTCTAAATCGCTTTTACATCTTGAGCAAATCACAGTGTGTAGAGAGACACACAAAGGAGACACAGGTTTCCTCCTCCCTGTCCCTCCCCTTCTCTCTCAGTGAGGGCTGTCTCCTTTCCACCACCCCAAAGGTGGCTCACAGGAAGACAGCATGCCCCTGCTCCCTAACCTCCTGCCAGGGCCACCTTGTGTCTGCTTTGGCCCCAACTCTCCACAAGAGCTCTGAATCATATTCTGCTAGTTCTAATGTGCGTAGAAATAGTTGTTAGCATTCATAAAATATCATGTATTTGTAAGAACTAAATTCAGCTTCTGTCAATGTATTTAAAATGAGATTTGAATTAAATTTGTTAATTATTCTTATAAATGGTCACTTTGGATAATTGAGGATGGAGAAAAATAGAAATGTATGTGTCTTCACTCACGGGATTCATGCTAACAGACATATAATACAAGCAAACTGAGTCAAAATGATGATTGATTTCAAAACACCTGTTTTTAAATTATTTAATAAGTAATTATTCTGAGTAATAACTTCTTTAGTTTTATGGGGCTATACCTGGCAAAAATTTTATATACTTATGGTGTGCAGAAAGAAGTTGAGACGCAGGTATCACTGAAATGATTATGAGAATCAAGTTTTTAACATACCTTTGCCTCTCATAACAGCTTTAGTTGCCATTTTTGACAACACTTAAGATATAACGTCTTAACAAATTTCAAATACACATTACAGTACCCAGTAATATACTCAAAAGTCTCCTGACTCTATTTTTCACATGTAGACATTTAAAAAAAAATCATAATCCCAAAATGTTAAAACCAAAATCATAATTTACAACAGGAAAGCAGAAATTATTCATGCAAAAGGGAATTGAAATAGACTTTGTACTTGTAAGCAAAAATAAATAAAATTCCTCTCCATAAAAATGTTTAAACTTAATATACTATAAAATACAATCTAATTCACAAAAACTTTAATTTTGTATGGCATTTTCCAGGTCTTAGCCATATTTGGCCTTTGAAATCTCTATGACAACTTTCTGACCCATTGCTTCTCCTAGACATGCTACTATTATGCAGTTATAGTATATATGAGTCGTGTGATTTTTAAAAATGTATTTACTGATAGTAATACCCAATTTCCACCTGGAGTTTACTTGTAAATCTCCAGTTCTAAGTAACTTTCCTGTGTTGGTTAACATTATAAAGTCACCTCATCAATTGCTGTCATTTGTAAGAAACAAGCAGAGAAACATGAGCTATGGACAGATTTGCTTTGTGCTCCACGCTGCCCCTTGGAATATCGCCTGTCACAAGCCTCCAGGCACAGACCGTGCTCAGGACAGAGTGATCTGCTTCACTGTGTATCTTTATCTTCAGCATTTTTAATTAATATTTCATTTCAGGGACATAACATGTTTTTACAGTGAGCCATCACTGACTGACTCTCTCATCACTGGCCACAAAAACTGAGTCACCGCAGCAGCGACATCACAAAGGCCAAGGACGAGCCTGCAGAAGGAGCCTCCTGAATGACTGCGCTTAGAAATAAAGTGAGTCACATCTCCAGATTATTTTAAAGTTGTCATTTTATAATATGCCTTCCAGAGGAGCATTCTGGTGAGTAACACTCCCCTAAAATATCTGCCATCTGAAAACCTAAAGACACTAGGAGCAAACTACCTTCGCTCCACTTTGGGCCGGGCCTACAATGTATAAGGCTGTACCATCTTATTTTAATGCTTAACCCCAGGAGGTCCTTCTCCTTATATTCCTACCTCTTCCCAGGACTCGGTCACCACCCTGCTCTCCAAGACAAGAGGTGGTGCTCCATTAAATAAGGAATTAGTGCCATCTTGTGGCCACTGTACCTGAAGGCAGCTCTTCCTGCTCACAGTCAACAAGGAAAGGGAGAAAAGAACTGGGTTGTTCTACCCTCTTTTACCCACTTTAACTTCGGTGTGCAAAACTTAAAAAGCACAGCAATGCGCATTACTTTTGGTGAAAATATCCAGGAAGGAGATATCATTTCATCACAAGGCAGCAGGAAGTGTAAGATGCAGAGTTTTAATCTAAAATAGAAACTCAAGTCTGCGTAAGACTGACAATTATATAGACAACTAAAAAGAAGAATTAATAATTTCTACCGCCCACTCCCGACTCCGGCAATTTATCTTCATTGGTTTTAATGCCAAGAATTTGTAAAGGATCATAATTCAGTAGGTTCAAATATTTCTAACTCCGAGGTGACATGTTCGCCACACATCTCAATAGCCCATGTCAGCACCGGAAGTTGGCCAAGACCTGCTAATAACCAGAAACAGATTTGGAGCAAACGCTTCTCTCAAATCTGTGTGGCACATGTTGTCTTCAATATTCTTCCCCTTGACATGTGACAAATTTGCAAATTCTGCATTTTTAAGATGCACATGGGCCAGCAAGTAAAACAGTGGTGGAGAGATATAAAGGGCACATCTAAGAACGCTTTGTTCTGATACTTTAAAGCAAAAAATACAACTCTGCTTCTCTGCCAAGAGATGTGAAATGCCACGTAAAGCAAAAGTTAATTTTTTGAGCAGAGGTTCTTTATCCACATGTATTTGACTGAGGAAAAGCACTTGCTAAAAAGTTACATTTTAAATAAGTAGAGGTTCAAAAAGAACATTTTGTCTCCATAACATCTGTAAGGCCTGAAGTGTAGAATCTGAATTGCTAAGTGCAAAACACTCCACCTGGTGGCAGAAGGAAAAGGGTATCATTCTGCAAAAAAGAAAAGAAAAAAAAAAACCCTCCAGGGACAGGAAAAAAAGATGGAACGAATCCACAAAACACACAAGTCTAGTTAGAAGCTGAGTAAGATACTCCACCGCAGTTGCTGAGCATCTTAAAAGCAAAATCCAGACAGAATCTGTCTCTCTATAAATCTTTCCACCCCTTTCCATTACTAGTTAGGTACTGTTGGCTCTAAGCCATCTGATTTTACTATGATTTATTAACTGCTATGCATTATATATGAGATTCAGGTTTGCTGAAGAGTTACCCTTATGGTCATTGTCGCATACAAATCAGCTACTGTTAGAGAGGTTTATTTCATCATTTTATGCTGTAGCACTTCTGTGAGGCACTGGTATAATGTGTAACCAGAAACGAAACCCCTCCTGTGCCTTTCCCCATGTATGTTATTCACACATGCAGAGCATGTTAAGAACAATAGTCCTTTGTTCTGGTCTGTTTATAAAAAGAAGAAAAAAGCATCCCAGAACAATACATAAGACGAAAGAAAAACCTGTTGTCTAAATCAGGGATTGAGATTTTCCAAATCGTGGCTACTCCGCTGAGCCATTTTCTCTGATAAGACCAACTGAAACGTGAGAAACAGCGGTAATGTGAACAAAACCAATTTACTCTTGGTAGGAAATTGAAAAACCTGGAGCAGAGATCTAAGCAGAGCTGTCTCTGAAATAAGCTATCACAAAGTGGTGCATCTGTACTCTTTTTACATTGAGACATTTGATTAAGTAATTTATCTCGAATTTCAAGTCCAGTTCCCAGGGCAGGGCTGGCAGCCTCGCCGTTAGCACATTTTGTGTGTGTTTGCTGTGAGCATAAACAATCAAGAGAAACATACCACATTACCTAAATGACACTGATTTACCTGCAACAAAACAGAATGGGTATAGTCTTACCGAGCCAGCAGAAAGGGACGAGGGTGTCTAACCAGACCTTTGTAAAGAAAGGCACAAGCACCCTGCCTCTCCCAAATGCTGCCATTCTGCTCCATCCGCAGGCATCCCAGTGGGTTTCAGTGTGGTGACTGTTGCTGAGTGTTTCTGAACAACGATGTTATTGTTAAGTAACAGCATTATGCCCAAAGAGAGTGAATCAAATATTATTCACTCTCAGCTTTGATGAAACTGGGCCAGATATACAGAACCATATATACCGTGATATAGGTAAAATGATTCTCGAGTACATAGCCATAAATAAATCTATGTATTTACAAACATTGGTGTCACTCATGAACATGTTCCCTAAAATGTTTTGCATATCAAGATTTCCTCTTCAATAATTGAGGAATAGTCATCATTAGATAGATTCAATTGGAGTCATGGTAAGAAAAACCAAATGGAAAATTTTCAATTTAGTTGAATGCTGAAAGCATCCTTAGATGCCCATCGTGTGCCTGCTGATGATTTTAAGAATAACACAAATGAACTATTTACCAGCAGAGATGAGATTCTTAATCTTTTTAAGCCTCTGATTTTTGCAGATCTTTTCAATGTGTAATGAATTTTATCCTGTAAAACTTCAGAGATGAGAGATGCTAAAAGGAACACGAGAATTCGAAGAGGAACCAGGAAGAGGGTGCATGTTCTCCATGCTGGGTCCTGTAGAAAGTACCCATTAGAAGGTGCAGCACAAGGACAAGCCCATCTTCCACAATGTCGACAATGCACTGAAACTCTTGAGACTTTTCTAGTTCCTAGGACCAATGGCTTGAGAGATTTTATAAGTGCAGGATCACAATTTAGTATTACAGCCCCCACCTATTTTCCACTAAGAGGGATAATTACTTTCTCTCCCAAGGTGTATCATTCAGAAATACAGAAAATTTACCCCCTGGAAAGAAACTATGAGGTGACCTATGTGGTTTTTATAAATCCTAAAGGAAAACAAAACTAAAATAAGAGTAAATAATTGTCAATTTTTAATCTTTATTAGTATATATTTGCAGCACATAGTGATTATACTCATCGTGGGGAGTCGGTCCGTGTATATAACAAATATTAATATTTTTTGCTTTCACCCCCTCACTTGCTCCTGCTCTTGGTCACATTCCCTTTTGCAAAAGATCTGTTTCCCTGCTTCCTATTATCTTTTATTTTGTTCTTTAATTAATTTTTTTCAGTACCTGAGATCGAACTCGTGACCTCACTCTTGCCAGGCAGACACTGGTGCCGCGAGCTAAACCCTCAGTCCTTTTTAACTAATTTATATTTTGAATTTCTCAACTCTTTAAAAGATCTTCAAACTGAGTGATAGAAAAATACTCTAAACCCCCCCCCCCAAAATTGCTTCTGTGTGGTCCAAATTCATCATAGTATTGTATCTGCTAAATATCAGTGTATGATTCCTATTTTCTCAGTAACTAACATGAATTAAAACAAACAAGAATATCAGAGTGGAGAGAACTGAGCACGATGTTTATTCCATTTCCTCTTTCTCCTACTGACACTGTTTGTACTGATAGACATCGCTTGGCCTTGGCAATCCGGACCCTCAGGTCTATGAACAAACCCTAATTAAGTTAAGTGGTACTTGCTCTGAGGACATCTGTTACCAAAAGTTTCAGATATCCAAAACAAAACACAATATTTCAATTCCCAGAAACATTATAATTAATATAGAAGTATTTTTTCCAAAAGAGTAAGTTACAAACTGAGCTATTGCTTTCAGGATCCGCAAATGTGCAGAACCTCCAATCACACTGCAAGCCTTTGCTTTTCTTTCTTTAGACACTCTCTATAGTTTGACGGGTTTAATAATTAAAACGATTGTAAACAATCAGGCAGCCAAGCATTATTATGCAGTAGAGGATGGCAGGAAATCTAAGATGTTTTTTCTCTTTGGTGAGGAAATAGCTTAGTTAAACTTTACCTCATCTTCTATAAACATACAATACACTTCCTTCAAGATGGCATCAACAAGGCCAAAGGAAAATGAGTTTTCCAGCCGATTTGTTTGGTGTGGATAACCAGATGGGCCCTGCAGATCAGAGTCATAAAGGAATCACAGGCTGAGGAGAGGAGAGCTGAGTAAAAAACTGCCTCCTCAATCCTCGAAATCCTTATCTGTAAGACCAGCAAAGACACACTCTGACTTTCATAGACTTTTGCTTATAAGGTAATGCTTGTGTGTGTATTTAATAGGGATAAAGTGATATCAAATGACCATTTTTACTACATCAGTTTTTATTATAATTACTTTTATATGTGTAGCACAATTTAGCTTGATACATTTCCAAATAAATTTGTTTGATGAGTTTCCCTATGAAAATTAATCAATACAAGCACCTTTCAATATTTATAGACAAAAGTTTTTTTATTGTTACATCCATGATGCCAAGATTAAAACATAAGTGAAGGGTTATCTAGACTCGTGCTACTAAATAAACCGAATGAAAGTAATTTCCCACAGCTTCTGATAATAAAACTTGCAAGAGAATAAAGGATCTTAAATGTGATGTAAATTGTTGGTTGTGTTAAAGTGTGCCTGTCAGCAATGCTGAATTTATGAGGAAACAATATTTACTTGGCTAGACAATATGCAGCGTGCTTGAAGATGAATATAGTATTTGATCTGATGGGTGAGAACAGGTATTTCAAACAGAGAGGAGAGATGCTACTCTCCAAGTCTTTTAGCGTCTATGATAGAATTTGAGCTTCCCTATATGAAAATGATTGATTTAATTACACAGATCTTCCCTGTTGAGCTTTGTCCCACCAGGAAAAATAGAGAGCTGCCACCTCTCTCCAATACCATAACATAATTGGACTGAAGCATTTCATATATGCTATGCTGTTACCGGGCAGCTCACCCCTATTCAGAACAATGGTTAGGCTACATGCTCGTCACATTGTGCATTATTTACAATCACTTTCAAAGAAAAATTACAGAGAGAGAGAGAGAAGTCAAAACAGGAGGTAGTGAGTGTTTTGATGTGGTGATGTTGGCATCTGATATGATGGTGCTTGGAACCATATTGACACGCGTAAGGATTCTATGTAGCAACTGTTCAATACCATCCGTTGGACTTCTCTGATAGACCACTTAACTATCTCAGCTTTCCCAGTGATCATCTCATTTATCTAGGATTATTGCACTGAATTTACTGTTTGGTTTTCTTCCAGAACTGAAATGTCAAGTCCAGTGTCATGTATGCAGTAGCTTTGTGCTGTGAGAGCTTCGCAGATCCCCCAAAAGCTGCTAGCAGTTGATCTTTGGATAGAGCTAGAAATAAATAAATCCTCTTTAGCAGATCAATATTCATCCCATTTAATGCTTGATGTGAAACTTGTGGATTTGTGGTGGTAATGCTGATGTACAGCTAATCGTTGAAAATGGGCATTAGGGCTTTTATCGCATGGCAACATATTGTCAGGCAAGGGAACACAGCCTTGAAAAGAATATGGGACGTTTATACAGATTTGCCACACGTTGGCCAATCGCTTGGGATGCTTTACTGTGCAGCACTAGAAACGAATAATGTGGACAGCAGGTGGTTCTGTTTTGCAAGAGAAATTCCTCGGTTTTTCACTCTGTGGAGCAATGGCTTAAAAACGGAGTATCTACTTTATCTGGGGATTTTGTATTTTTTCGAGACCAAAAATACATAATGAATTCTTTTTCTTCACAGATCATCGAATTAGCAGTAATTACCTTACAAAAATACAGTTTAGCCTAACAGCCAAAAACCTGGGGAAGCGTCGAAATTTGCTCCCCAGAAATTCACACTAAAGATAAAGATTCAAAGAACGGAATGCTGCAAGCATCTCCTGAACCATTAAACTAATGAGAAAGGCGTCCTGCTGGAGGGTGAGGTTAGAACCATAAAAGGTACATATTCTAGTCAATGATAAGAAAGCCGGACGTCAGATTTTTCTTAGACTTGGGGTTAAATCTATTCCCTCTGATGGAACAGTTTTATTTTCTGCTGTCGATGTATGATAATTTATACTGTCATGGTGTCAGGAAAAGCATGTTGGTGCCAGGCATTCTTTGCATGCAAAAGCTTTCAGCCCAACCACATCAGCCGTAATACAGACATTTGTGGTCATCCGTGGCACACATATTTTCAACCATATTCCTTGATTATTAATTTAACATAATGCAAGCAAACTGTGCACATGATCTTTGTGTGAAAACCTTGAGTTTTCAATGTGCTTACAGATCCAGATTGCCCTGCTAAATCTTAGTGAGCCTCGAAACGGAGTTGTTCAAGGGATGCCTTTGTAAATAAGCATGGGAAATATGCACTGACTGTAAAGACTGAAACCAGAGAACTGCTATTGATTTGTTTGTCCTGGACAAGTGATATTCTTTCTCAAATAATAGGTTTTCATTTAAGTTTGCTGAGAAATGAATCATTACCGTCTTTACATGGTGGGAGAAATCATTAAGCTTAAAACATGTGGAGTGACATCTGTGGCTCTAGAAGTTCTGTGGACTTTTCTTCAGTGTCAGCTTTTCTTGGCTGATGTCTCCACTGAGTCACCGATAATCGCAGCTTCCCCCGGGTTCCAGCAGCAAGTGACTGTTCCCTTGGCTGGCAAAGGCAGATAGGGCTGGAGGGCAGGTCACGGCCACAGGTGATGTTTATCAGGTAAAGAGGAAATCAGTAAACAGAAGAGGAAAGGTGTGTTTATGCTTGAGGCCTGGAAAGTTTGGAAATAGCACCTGGGGGAGCCTGTGGGCACCCCTGTGAGAGCCAGGGCCTGGGACCCAGGAGCGCTGCCACGTGTGGATGTGCGCGTGCTCTGGTCACCGCCTCTGCATGTGCGCTGCGTGTGCGTGACTGTGAGTCCACAGATGCCAATGGCAATCTCGTCATTGTCATAGCAGCTGGGCTAGAGAAAAATATTCCAGAAAAGTTCTTTCCTGCAAATGAAGTTGTAAAAGTTTATATAAAGTCATAGATAATTCTTACTCACAGGTAAGTCTAGCAAACCATTGTTTACAAAAGCTAGGGCACCCCTTCTCACCTTTAAATGTGGAGGTGGATATCGGGGAGACAAACAGCACTTTACTCACCGCTGTGGCCAACTTCTCCTTGCAGAAGATCAGGCTGGCTGCATTTTTTTAAATCTGGAAATGAAATGTTTTTCAGGGTTGGCAAAGTTTTAATTTTAAGATTTAAAATAAAGAATTTCAAGCTTTGTGTCCTATTTGCCATACAAGGTCATCAGACAACTAGAATAATTATATTCATCCTCACTCTGGAGTTCCAGAGAGGACCATCCATGCACCTTTTTAGGGAAGAAGGGAAACTCAGATACCAGGCAGAGCAGCTTCCCTCAATTTACTATCAAAAAACCCCCGATTTCACAAAGTTGCCATTTTATGAGTGTTGGTGACTCAGAAACAAGATGTGACAATGCATTTACCTTTACATGGGTACTTTTCCTGCTGGATCATTTCTCCAACACATACGTCTTGAGTGGGGTTTTTGCATTAGGTCAACATGTGGCCCTTGATCTGCAGCATTTCACAGCTCTTATTCCCCTGAAACCTTTAGTCCTGATGATTACTTGGTGAGTAATTAGTTGATCAGGACATGCACATGGATGCATGAACATATAAATAGCCAGTAGACAGTATGGGTTCTGGGTTATTACATGATGTTGGTTCTACTCACAAGCTGTGGCTCTATTGTAATTCTCAAGATAAAAATCTACCAGTCAGGGAACAGATTATCTCCTTTTGTGGGAAATAAAACACTCAAACAAGAGTACTCATATAAAGAGTTGCTATACAACAGGCTCCTGTGGTAGAGAAAATACTACTTGAATTTCCATTAGATATTAGGTGATTTCAGTACACTGATATGTGGCTGGATTAGAAAATTTAGGTGAAATTCAGTGATGCAAAGATTTTAAGGAAGGACCATCTGCATGGGCAAAATGCATGTAAAATGAGCTTCTTGTGAATATATTTATAGACATATTCATTGTATTGTAATGTATTGTAATGTCTGTAACAGAACTGAAATTCAGATCGCTGCAAAGGTATGAGTCCTTCAGTCCTTCCATTTGTCTGAAATGATAAGCTTCAAAATTAATACATTGTTCTGAAAGATATTTTGGTTGAGCTCAGGGCTTCTGGATGATTTAGAATTATGAAAGGTGGAATCATATAATCCTTGAAGAGTTGTTGGTTCAAGTTTCCAAAAATATGAATCACAGTGACAATATAGTCTTGGTGATCTAGGTGAGAACTGGGAATATTAGCCGAGAGCCTGAATGAGTTCATTGCCTGGTTTCCAACTGCAAAATGTCTTCTTCCATTGAAAAAATGTTCACAACAGCCCAAGACGTGTGAGTCAGCAGCAGATGATGCCCTATCAGTTCATTCTGTCTGTGCAAATAGAGTCTGTGATATTTTAACTCAAATTTGCTAGGAAAAAATATTTAAATGTAGAGGTTTATCACTTTAGCTCACTTCCACTAATCCCTGTTAAAATATTATAAATAGCACAGAGCTTAGAGTTGCAAAACAGAGACTGCACAGGACTTAACCAAAAGTCTTTTGTAGAAGATGCAAGTAAAACCTTCCAACAGATAACCAAGCCCATCCACTTTGATCCGCAGGAATTATCTACAGTCTTTGTTCCTTTTATCTTTAAAATAAAATGAAGAAAAAGATCTCTCATTTTAAGTGGATTATTTTATAGGACCTTTCCACAGAAGACAAAAAATTCCTCTTCATTTCGACATATTTCTGCAGGTAACTCCTCCTCCAAGAAGAAAGGGTATGATTCGCTGTAGTTTTCAGACCCACAGCTTTTTCACTGCTGGAGTTTGCCTGGCTTCCTTGAAAAGCTGCTTGAAGAGACCCGTGTCCTCTTTCTATAAAGACAATGCATGAGCAGGATTTGACACACAATGATACAGAGGCAGGGAGACACTTTGAAGTCCAAAGCATTCTACGACAAGTTTTGACATTCCTAAAAAATAATGGAAAGGATCTTCGCCGAATTTTTATTTGGTTTTTGATCTGTCTTCAGTTCCATGGGCGGGTTCAGGCAGGAAGCAGAGCCTGGCCGCTCAGCCAGATCTGGGAGGATTAGTTCCCGCCAGAAGGCTGCCGTATGCATCTGAGTCATCATTTTTATGGTAGCAGTTCTAAAAAAAACTTCACGTGTGCCTAAGTATGGCAAACCCTAGCTTTTTAGGTGGTATGTTGGGACAAAATCTTTCAGATAATATCACCTAAAAGTTAGCTGAAGCTAATTAAAATGTTTTTTTTTTGTTTTTTTTTTTTTTTTTTATGGTAACACTTCTTCAAACTCTAGGCAAAAGCATAGGGCTTCTTGTTTCTGAACAAAATGTGATATTAAATATTAGTTTGGGGCAGGCCCTGTGCTTTATTATGTTGAACAAACAATTTGTGAAGACAGAAGTTTGGATTAAGCAACTGAGGCGATAAGACTTTCCCACCAATTTAATAAAAACTAGAGACTCTCAGGGTAGGACCCAAGGAGGGGCAGAACGGAGAAGGAGGGGAATGAAAGGACCAGAGCTGGGTGCCCCACGCGCACCTCCCACGAGGGAGCAGTCTTTGCAAGTATCCACTGATGATAACAAAAAGTAAAGGCAAGTAAGTAAAAAACCTTCCCACCTTGCTTTGCACGTGAACTATATACAGAATTTTTTTTAAAAAAATGTTTTTAAACTTAGGTTTGTAGTTAAAGTTACTCCACGTTGGAAGAATACATTCCTCTGAAATGCACCACATCGAGAATTTATTCTATACCGCCAACGACAATTTGTTTTTGCTAGGCCTAAAACTGCATCGCTTGTTAAAGTTTAGCATTTTATCTTCTGTACCAGATCTCAAAACCCAGAACAGCGCGGAGCAAAAAGAACTGACTTAAAAAGTTAATTACTACAATTTTATTTTCCTATTGCTTTTCACATTGCATTTTTATTGTGTTTGTTTGGAACTGTTCTCTCTGGGGTAATAGAGCACAAAATTATAAAAATGAAACAGCACTGACACGGCAAGCCAGTCATCAGAATAACTTTGTAATTTTCCCCAAATTTCTGTTCCAGAACTACTTTATAAATATAGCAGTGTATAGTGGTATGACTGACACCTGTCTTCAGAATGTAGGCTTCATGCAACCCAACAGCTCTGTGTGTATGTGCGTAAGTGTGCATGAATGTGTGTGTGTGTGTGTGTGTGTGTGTGTGTGTGTGTGTGTGTCTGGCACTGAGGGTTGAACTAAGGACCTTCCAAATGTTAACCAAGCACTCTACCTCTGAGTTACATTCCCAGGCTATCAGACCACATTCTGGTTCTAGAGTACATTTTATTTCAAACTTCACAAGATAAATAGTACAGAAAGAGTTTAGAACACTTTCTCCCGCAAGAACCTCACTACTGGTGAGTTTTGACTAATAAACTAACACACGTGGAAATATACCTACTTCTGCATATAATGACCATTAAGAATCCATACATTCAACACAAATCTACTCATATACCACAGTTACTGCTTAGTTATTATGGACAATTAGCTCACTTGGCCAATTACCAGAAGTGGTCTACTATCATCATGTATGAAAGCTTGAATATTCCATGTATTAAAAATCACTCCTCAAAAGGAGCCGATGGGTTTTAACATTCAAACAACTTTCACAAATGTGTTTGAAACTGTGGCTTGTGTTTGGCTTGAAGGTATAAAGGCTAACACGATCTCATTTATTAATATGAGGCATTAAGGTAAATCCAGATAGGAAAGCAAAGAATTAAAATACTTATTTGAAATTAAAATGAATGTTAATTCATTAATTTGAGAGCTGCTCTGCTACAGAAATTGGACAGTCTTCAATTTGTAGCAAGATGCACAGCAAGAAGACATTTTTGGCAGTTCTCCACTATTTAACACACAAGTGATTTTAGAAAAAGTAATTAACACAATAGACTCTATTTATATCCTCTTTATATGTGCAGAAACGAGTGACCTCAATTAGTATTAAGTAAATGGGCAAACTCTTGCCTAATCTATGGCTTCATTTAAAATCAAAATAGACTTTTAAAAAAATGTAATAAAAATAACCTGCATCAAAATTTGCAAAGGTCAGGAGGCCATGTCCTAGTGACTGCTTTCCTGCTGTCCATTGCTTCTCTGCACATGTACACACACATGCACACACACATACACACACATATATACACACAAACATACACAAACATGCACTTACACATGCACAAAACACATGCATTTACATATGCATACACTTACACACACATACAAATGCAGACACATATACACATATATACATACAGTTACACATGCACAAAAACACATACACATACATGCATCCATTTACACACATATACACACAAGAACATACACATACACACATATGCATACACTTACACACAGAGACATATACACATATTTACATACATATACACACAAATGCACACACATACACATATGCACACACATACATGCATATACACACATACACATATGCATATATACATACACACATACATGCATATACATACACACATACACACATGCACATATATATACATACACCCATATACATATACACAAAAATACACACACACAGATACACATTTCCTGAGGTAACTCGATGCCTTGACTCATCATGGCTACTGGGGTTCGCCTCCCTGGGTCTGTGTGCCCCTCTCTTCTCTCTTTAATGTGTGAACACAGTTTGGCCTTTCTGTGCACTCGCTCGTCTTAGGAGTCACTCAGGAGCGCATTTGGCAGAAGGCATTAACCCTTCCTCAGCTTGTTTGCTGTCTGTTTTGAAGCCTTCGCGGCACGGAAGCCGGGTAAATCCGCAGCCGCGACGCGATGCACTCACCTCCAGAATCTACCTGCACGCGCTCGTGCGGGCGGTGAGCTCGGGGCCAGCAGAGGGCGCCCCTGCACGGCTTTCCGAGGCGCCGCCCGCCCGCCCGCCGGCGGATCGGGGCGCAGCCCGCACGCGCCCTCTGCCGGCCCCGCGGGGAGGCGCTCGGACCTCGCGGGGACCGGCGGGCGCGGCTCCGGCCTCACCGCCCTGGAGGGGACCTCGGTGAACGCGCGCCTCACTGTTTCACGAAGTTTGCTGTTGATTAACAAATTTCGTGGAAACAAGGCTGCGATCATACGGGACTGCAGGGGGTGTGGGGTCGGGGGGCAGAGGGACCCTGGAGACCCGAGCGACAGGGAGGACCCTGGGGAACGAGGCGGGGCGGAGGACCTGGGGGGCTCGGGGGACCTGGAGGGGGCGCTTGAGAGACCGGGTTGAAGAAGATCTATTTAAAAGGGTTTAGGGCCAGGATTTGTATTGACTGAATGATGCGCTTAATGAATATTTTCTTGTAATAGTTCAGGGATCCTCCCAACCACTGAGTATCTGTTCATTTTCAACTTGCTTCTCAATTTATTTGAAGAACCATTCAAAAGAAGAGATCTTTTATACAGACTGACTGATACTAAAATTACTTTCAATATTATCGTAAATATGCAATTACTAATTGTAAATAAGAGATTTTTAATTGTAATTTCCACTGAGAGTCAACAAATCTCTAGCTACTTTATATGATATCAAATCAGATGTGTAATCACTTTCAAATAAACCTACTTTTGTAAATCATTTCTCTGTGAATTCTGCCTTTGTAGGCGAGCACTATGGTACTTTGATTTAAAATTTTAATAATGTGAAAAATTATTTCTTTCATATTAGTATTTTATTGCAATCTTACAACTATTGAAAGGATCAGTATAGAGGAAATAAACCAGACATTTAACAGCAGAGAATTTACGTGATATTTTGGAAGTATTTTTATTCTATAATTGTTTGCTCTGAAAATTTTATCTTCCTTACTTAAAATCTTTGATTATAAATGGTGAACATGCACACAGCACCAATTGCAAAACCATACTTACGTTTCAAAAAATTTTCAAGTGTAAGACATTAGTGATCTCTGCAGCAAGCGAGGCAAATAGTTTAACATAGTGAAAATAAGCATCTTCTTGCCTGCTTATAACGTGAACTTTTAATTTTCCAGGCCTGCGAGTCTGCCTGAAAGGCCACCTCCCTTTCTCCTTCCTGCTGTTGGAGCTGAAAAGCCACGAAGAAGTGAGGCTCACCCTGGCCTGTGTCCCTGACTGGCTTTAAACGTTTTCCCAAACCACAGATCATAAGTTTGATCAAATTGCATGAGCCACACATGCACAGAATGCCTCATTTTCACAGACAAGAAATTATAGTGATATAAATCCTTACACTGAGGAATTTTATTAATGGTTGATTAATGGTAGTCATATGTTAAATGCTTTTATTTATTTATTTATTTGTTAGTGTTTTGTTTTGTTTTGTTTTGTTTTGGTGCCAGGAATCCAACTCAGAGCCTCGCACTTGCCAGGCAGGCTCTGTGCCCCCAAACTGCATCCCCAGCCCTGTTAAATGCTTTTAAAAACACTGCCTCATGTAATCCTCACAAGCCAGTGGGATGAATATTACTCATGTTCATGTCCTGTAGATGAAGTAAGTTCAGGATCAGACAAGTAAGCAAACTGACCAAGATCACATAGCTGGCCAATGACAGGGCTAATGTTGGAACCCAGAGTCCTTGATCTTCATTAGTCTTAGCTTTGCTATGTTATCTATTCTTTGAAAAAATAGCATTCCATCAAAAGAAGTCTTAGATATTGGGGTATGGGAGAAAAATGAGCAGAAGGTTCCTGGAAGGGTCTCTTACATTTAACGTGCTTTGGGGCTCTCTGTGTGTCACCATGAGAAGAAACGCTGTGCTCTCACATCTGCGGTCCGTGCAGTCATCAAGTCATCACAGTCAACAGAAAGAACTCACAGTTTTCTTCTTCAGAAGCATAAAAACACAGAGCAGTACACAAGTATCTGTCTGGACACATACAACTCTGCTATCCAAATTTATACAAAAATTATATATATTTTATGACTCTTTCAGATTTCATGATTCTGATCGTATTGTAAATTGTAAGTGGTAGGGCAAACATTTCTGCTAGTTCATCTTTCTTATCATCCTTAGCTCTTTCGAGCAGTTAAAATACCAATATGTAAAGGAATAATAAAATAATAATAAACATAAAAACATAGCAGTGATCACAAACAACTCAAATGAAGGCTGATATTTGATGCATGTTTAAAAGTAGGTTTTTAAACAGAAGCTCATCTCCAACCACCTAAAGCAAACTTCAGCCCTAGTCATAGGAAAGAGCTCCTGGTCCTATCAGTGACATTATCACTACCCTTATCACTAAAAAATGTCTATTACTGAAGCTTTTGATCCCAAAAGTTCTTCTGCATTTTAAAAGTCAGTAAATAAGATTTAGTGAAGACTCAAATTGCACTCGAGTGTTCACGTAGAATGTGTCTCTGAGAAGTACCTTCTCCGAGACTCCTTCGGCTGTAAGTCAAACGACTCTCCAGCTGACAGCATCATAAACTCCATCTGCCTCTGAAAGGAAGGTTGCTCTTTACCTCTTGCATTGTCATTAGTCATCGCAGCATATTTTTGGGTTGGAACTTGGCAGAATGACAGGGTGGAAGATCCCATAGGCTGCTGGGGGGAGACTGCACTGGGGGAAGGGCCTGGGTTGCTGTGTTGAATTTAACCCCTTCCAAGACTATTTCTTTCTTTTGGATAATTTTCCTGCTCTGAGATTTTGTCTGAGTTAGAGAGAAGTGGAGACACCACCAGCAACTCTGCAAGTGTTTCTTCTGCAAGTAGCACGTCCTCCTGCTGCCCACCTGCCTCAGGTTCCCACAGGTCTCTGTTGCTCTGGGGTGAGCTCTGTTTCTCCTATTTCCTAGCTCTGTGAGTCTAAGAAAAGAGAGTCTTCATGTGTCCAATAGAGCTAGAAATGGCACGTGCCTAACAGGGTGTCACAAGGATCAAGTGAGACGCGTATGTAAGATGCTGAGGGTAGCTTTCAGCACCCAGCAGGGCTACCACAATAAAGATTAAACACATGCACATTTTAAAGTTAGATGAACCAAGATGTGTAGTCTACAAAATTGCTATAAATTAATACTAAATTGTAGTGACTTCTGTCAGATATGTCTATGGGCTCTTTTGCTGTTGTGCTTTTAAAGGAACTGAGATTCAGATTTAACTGGCAGGATACTTTAGGTGCACGAGTCCCATAAACTACTAAGAACTGAGCAGACCAATTCGAGGCATTTCCCTTTTTCCTTCATTGGATGAGAAATAAATGCCGTGTTTCAGGTTGTGCATATTGCCAAGGTAAGCGGATATTTCTCTTCATTCAGGTAACGTTCTATACTGTAGAGATGGATGAGTCCCTTTCTTCAGTAAGAGGGAAGAAACATGAATTTGGGTCTACAAACATAAGTGCTAGACTTCTGAATATGACAAGAGAATATTTACGGAGTTTACCATGACAATTTAGGATGTCATGATACAGATATCTAACCAGAAATAGCCCAGGAGCATATTAGTCAATAATCAGAATTGGCTGACAAAAAAAGCAAAATCTTCTCAAATTTGCAGTGCAAGCTGTTTTATCGGTTCAAGTTGCCAGGTGACAATATAAAGTACATTAATTTTAAATTCAAATGGGAACTTTAAATCATGAGTCTGTCCCTTCATAGACAGATATGAATCTTTGGGCAAATTATTTAACTTCATTGAGCTACAGCTTCCTTATCAGTAAGCTGTACTTTTTAGGAATATTAAATGTGAACACATCTAAGATATGCATGGTAGCCCAGAGCCAGCCTGTGGCAGCTACTAGAATTCAAGCTGATTTAAGCATTGAGAAGTAGGCTGAAGTAGGGCCCTCTAAGTATTCCAAACATGTGGTTCTTTAAATCTATGACTGTCTGAATCTTGCCATAGAGCTCTCTTTCTAACCCCACAATGCATGCCTGCTTTGTGTAGTCCAAGGTCCCTGAGTAGAGACCCATGATAAACAGAATCATCTAGCCGTGGTCAGTAAAGTATGAGAAGCACTTAGCACTTTCTGCTGAGACAGGGAAATAGGTGTGCCAGATACAGTGTCTGACAACTGTCAGGCTCATTGCCTTAGCAAATCTGCCAGCGCATCCACGGGAGCGAAGCACCCGATCTCGTTTCCTCCCCGAGGTATGTGTTGGTAAGTTAGCCATCGTCAGGCTGATGCTTCCCACGGTAGCTTCAAAATACTCCTTCGTAATCAGCACAGCAACCTAAAACTTCTGTCTTGACGACTTCACATCATAAACGCTATGAAAACGTAAGAAGGAAAGAGAGAGAATGCAGGGAAGGGAGGAAAAAGGAAGAGAAAGGAGAAAGATTAGAAAACAGCCGTCATCTGTCTGCACGACAGTCACTGCAAAGCTGAACTGAGTTCTGTTTCATTATGCAGTTCATTACGTTATTTTGCAGTTTCATGTCTTAAGCTATGTTTTATTTATTAACAAGGCATCATTATTTTCAAGAAAGACTTTGTCTGCCCTCAGGTAAGCTACAAGGACACGCTCCCCGCTCCTTCCAGTTCTTGCTTCTGCCACACTTTTGTGCACCTGCCTCCCAGGGGGGTCCTGAGAGCACAGAGCTGAGTGTCAGGACGCTGACTTGGAACACAGACCTTGGCTGTGATGCTTGTAATCCTTTGTATAGACAAAGGTAAGTCACGAGACTCTCAAAACCAGTGTTCTCCTTCTTTGTAAATAATGGCTAGCTGTAGAAGTAGTTATGTCTTTGCCATAAGGAGAGAATGTTATAAGATGATCAATCTAAAATTCCTCTTAGAAGTCTAAAGCACGTTGTAAACTCAAGGCAGTATATTAAGCAAACAACTCCCCAAACAAGGCACCAATGAGATGCCAAAGATCTCATTTGTCTTGAATTTCCTTTACATTCTTAACATTTGAGTCTACTGAGGCTATGCTCAAAGCCTGGTCTTCTGGAAAATATCATAGGACTGGTAAAATACGGCTGCAAAGAGCCAAAGAAGATTTGTGTCTCAAGAGACGAGAGCTGCAGACTGAATGCTGCCTAGAAAACAATTTATTCGCCTTATAGAGATGAAAGGATGAAAGGCCCTGATGGGTAATAAAACTTACCCATTGGGGTGGCTCGAGAGGCTATCTTATCAGAGTCATAGTTGGAAAAGTATCTGTGATCTCAAAGAAGATTCAAAATATTGTCCAAGAAAATTGTCTAAATATACCCTAAAACATCACTGCTTTTTATTATGTTTGCACACACTCTCACTTGAAAACAATCCATACAGGATCAAATATTATTTTCACAGATTTGTTTGATTACTATAGTGTAAGAGAGACCTTAATAAATAACTATAATAAAGGCCCTAGGAATTTTGATAGAAATAAGATGTTTGTTCCATTATTCTAGGAAACTTCTTCCATCTAGCAGAACAGATGAGTTCATGAGCAAGTACTCAGCTGCTAGACCTACTTTTCAGATCATGGAAAGGAATTAAATCACAATTTTTTAAATGCAAAGAGGGATGGGGGTGATGAGAAGAGCAAAGGGGAGATTCTGAAGAACTGAAGAAGTAGAGAAGGAGGAGGATCCTTGGGAAGGGTCTGGGGGAGCAAAGAAGCTAGAGCAGAGTGGAAAGGTAGGCCCAGAGAGTGACCGTTTCTGTCGCTGTACTTGTCAGCCTAGAATTTAAGCTCCTTACAAGGAATAATTTCAATCCCCTGTGCATAACTGGATGCTCTTCTAGCTCCTCTCTGTAGCTGACTCCACCAACCAAAGTCCCAGAGGAGAGATTTGAGGGCCACGACACCTTTGCTCAGTGTCAAGATGGGCGTCTAGGAAGGCTGCATTGTGGGCTCCCAGCTGTGCACTGATGGGAATCTTCTGAAACTCACAAAACTTTTGCACAAACTAGAATACAGACTCTCACTAAAGAGCTAGCCACGGTTAAGTTTTGTGACTTTTTGGAATTTAATAACAATTGAATTAGGTATTTACTTCAAAGGTTTTTCAGGAGTCCAGTTAGGAATGGTAAAGATGCATATTTACATAAATTCCTAAAGTGATAATATTCTGTTGATATTTGGAATACGATCTGAGCTAGTGCAGCTCTTGTCAGTGTCAGAAGTTGTTGCATAGGATTGAGGAAAGCAGGCTGCCAGGGACAGGAGGTGGAGGCCGTGGAAACCAAACATATCTTCTGCAGATTATGTCTTGCGAACACAAAACCAGACAGAAACTTTCTCTCTTTGCACAGTATTCATTTGATTACTCAAGTTTAAGAAGCAGTGGAGCTTATAAAACGATATGTTAGCATATAGAAAATACACGCACACAACACGTGCACACGCTGACACTCACTGAAGAAGACTCTCCCAAAGCACAGCCATTCCCAAACAGTTCTGCCTTCCGATCTCACTGACCACATTGGAAACATGGCTGTTGAAAATACAATTGATCTTCAGGAGCCAAATAAGACTTTATAGAAATAAACAGCAGGGCAAAATGAAGCAGTCCAGAAGTCACCTGCCCATCCTAGAACACTGGGCAAATTTCAGCCCTCATTGCAAATTTAAATGCCTAGAAAACTGTGCGTCCTGAGTTCGTGGGTGTTGTCTTACTGCACAGCAGAATCACCTGTGGCTCTTCAACATGGAAAGACACTGAGTAGCTGATTTGGGCCAGGACCTGAGCATCCACATTTAGGAAGAGTTTTCATGCAATTCTCATCATCAAATTGACAATCATAGCTATAAAAATGCTTGTAGGAATACAATTTAACAGTGAAAATGTTTCGCTCATAACTAGAGGCTTTTCATCAGTCCAGCGGAGGGTGGGGTGGCCTTTTGTAAAAGGTATTTGTAATTGACGGCAGTTTAGAAATCCGTTCATTGGATGCTAGCTCACCACCTGCTTGCTCTCTTCCCTCTGAACCTGTTTTGTTTTGCTTTAATACATGAGCTGTCTTGTCATGCACTTCCCTGCTCCCTCTTGCCTTATAGAAAGGAATATTAGTGCTGCCTCCCTCCTTACGGTCAAAAATCACGCACAGAGGAAAATAGCTTTGCCATGCAGCTGAGGAAAATTGGATTTATATCACCAGCCATCAAAATGCATACAGGCCACTAGAAGCTGCTTCATTCTTAGACACATTCTGAAGCCAAAAATAGCAATTATCATGGTAGAGTCTTCACTGCCCAGAGAGCCAGCAGCAAGCTCCAGTCTCAAGCCAGGTGCCGCACCAGCTCTCCTCCTAACCGGGTATCTTCAAAATGCTTATCTAGTTTGCAATTTTCTTCTATCATGATTTTCAGATGATGGCTTACTTTTTCTCTATAGCTTTTTGTTTTTCAAAAATGAAACCATAGGTCAGAGAGCCAGCTCCTATGAGAAGGCAAGGTGGGGCTGGTATGCTTCCCTGTGAGGGTAGCAGGCCCTTCCTTGTTGAAGGTTAGGGTAGAGCATCAAAGCGACTGACCCACGTGACGCCAAAGGAATTAGTGACGCACACTTCTGGGTGTGTCTGGAAGGGTCATGGACATGGGTCTTGGGGTCTTTTCCTGGTTTTTCATCCCTCATCTTTGGCCCTGGGCCCTGGTGCTTCTAAGATGCATAAAGGGAGCAGTTTTGCTCCATTGTGCCCATCTGCCATGAAGTTCCTGTCAGTCAAGACTAAAGCCCCTGAAATCAGGACAGCCAAATAGACTCCCTTATGCTGTAGGTGTCAGGTATGAAGGTACTGAGTCCAGCATCAGTGAAACTACCCTAATCCGCTGCCTCTCTCTCTCTGCCTCTCTCTCTCTCTGTCTCTGTCTGTCTTTCTGTCTCTCTGTCTCTTTCTGTTTCTGTCTCTCTCTGTCTTTCTCTATCTCTCTGTCTCTCTGTCTCTGTCTCTCTGTCTCTCTCTCTGTCTTTCTGTCTCTCTGTCTCTGTCTCTCTCTGTCTTTCTGTCTCTGTCTCTCTTTCTGTCTTTCTGTCTCTCTGTCTCTGTCTGTCCATCTCTGTCTCTCTGTCTCTTTCTGTCTCTGTCTCTCTCTCTATCTCTCTGTCTTTCTGTCTCTCTGTCTCTCTCCGTCTTTCTGTCTCTGTCTCTCTTTCTGTCTTTCTGTCTCTCTGTCTCTCTCTGTCTGTCCATCTCTGTCTCTCTGTCTCTTTCTGTCTCTGTCTCTGTCTCTGTCTCTCTGTCTCTCTGTCTTTCTGTCTCTCTGTCTCTCTCTGTCTGTCCATCTCTGTCTCTCTGTCTCTTTCTGTCTCTGTCTCTGTCTCTCTGTCTCTCTGTCTTTCTGTCTCTCTGTCTCTCTCTCTCTCTGTCTGTCTCTCTGTCTCTCTCTGTCTCTGTCTCTCTCTCTCTCTCTGTCTCTGTCTCTCTCTCTGTCTCTCTCTGTCTCTCTCTCTGTCTCTCTCTCTCTGTCTCTCTCTCTCTCTCTGTCTCTCTCTCTCTGTCTCTCTCTCTCTCTCTCTCTCTGTCTCTCTCTCTGTCTCTCTCTCTCTGTCTCTCTCTCTGTCTCTCTCTCTGTCTCTCTCTCTCTCTCTCTCTCTCTCTCTCTCTTTTTCCCCCGTGAGGAGTGGATCACCTACCACTGGCACAGCAGGAATGTGTGGAGAGCAGTTTTTCACTTTTCGCAGAGTCCCGCAATCGTGAAACACAGACCCTACAAAGTAAACCTAGCGTTCCTTGAGCTCTGCGGAGAGGAGGAACTGACGAGAAGTGAGGAAGAGCCAGAAAGAGGCCCAGCCCAGAAGCTCGGGGAGAGCACAGCAAGGGAGTATTCAGGATAAACGTTTGAGAGCTCTGTTGCCTTCACCTGAAATTCTGTTAGTAAATAACTTCACAAGTGCTCTTGCCTAAATTCATGAAGCCTAGGATCTGGCAATTTTGCTCAAATCCCCATAAAGTGATTTATTTAAAGATATATCTTTCCAGAAAATCCACAGAATGGAGTGAAACGGTCTCTTCACTCCCACCATCAATTGCGGTTATCTGGATCAGCAAGGGAGTGACATCTGTGCTTCCTCCTCTGTCTCGACTGTGTAAAGAAGAAATCTGCTTCTTATCAAGCATTCGTTGAATTTTTTTGAAACTGTAATAGCAAAAATAAAATTAGAGATAACTTCCTAGAATGAGACATTAACCCAGTCCTCTTTCTAGACTAAGCCAGCCCCCCAAAATCTAAAGCATCCACAGCATCTAACCACCCATTCTCACATCTCAGATGAACCCCCTTGGCATGCCCACATGTTCCCGAAGAGGGCTGGCAAGGGTCACTCAAGTGTCCAGCCCTGCCTCGGAGCCACCGGAAAGAACTTGGGCTGGTTCTTGGCACTGCTTTCACGGAATGGAAGGGTCTGCCCCTGTATGCACACCGTGCTGGGCTCACTATGTTCTGCCCTTTGGCATGCAGATCAATTACAGTGCAAACCCTCTTCATACATCGAAGTAACACAATGCGGCCCTCCAGAGATGTTACTATTACAGATCAAATGAGAAGGGATTCTAGTTTACCAAAGAAACAGGGAGAAGAACGTGGTCTTGAGAGAGTGAGATCCTGCTCAGGGCGCAGACACTTTGTGAAGAGCACCACGGTCCTGGATCCCAGCAAAATACACAAATTAGATGTTTATCCTTCTGACTTAGAAAACTCAGTCTATTTTAACGAATATGCAGGGAGCTGTAGGGAATAACACAAGGAAATGGTGATAGTAATCTTTAGAACAAAACTGACTTGTGAAAGAAAAACGTAGGTGATCACATTCAAATGGTGATTTTTGAGAAAAACCAACCCAAGTGTGTGAGAAATCACCAACAGCCTCCAGTGTCATGGGACTGGAGAAACAGCAGAAAGATCCAGGAGTGCGGAAAGTACAAGTTACAGGGGCTTGCAGCTAAGCACTGGCCCTGACTGGAGAAGCCCACATGCCAAGACAGGAGGAAGGGGTTATACAGGACGGACTCACAGAGGTCACAGCCAGCCAGCACACACTGGCGCTCTCCCAAAGACCACTAACTTGTCTGACATCAGTTAAGGGACAGGCCAGGCATCAGTGGCCAGCACAAGACTATTTAATAACTGCGTGTCTCTTAAGGCTCAAGTGCATGCCAGAGGCTCCCAGCCAGAATTTTCTCGTCAAGACAGTGCTGGACATGTCAGCGGGTCCCCGTGGAGACCTGGCCATCACTTCCATTCTCACTGTGTTCTGATCTGGAACTCATCTGCTTGTCAATCAAAACACTGTGTTTTCCCGAGCTTTTCCAAAGAAGTAGTAAAATATGTCCTCCTCTTGCTTTCCGCTTCCTGCTCACTGAGCTACACTGGACTGAGGAATTCGGTAGTTCTGAAGCCTCTCATCCGTCGTTCCCGCTACATTTGAAAGGCACAGCAATGAGGAGAAGGAATGGCCTAAGACTGGTAGTTTGTCCATTTTTTTTATTGCTCAGAAGCTGTAAAGGCAGCACCTCAAAGACAGCACCTACCAGGCAGGACCCTACATGACTCCAGACCAGGCTTCCCAGTCCAGGAGCCCACCCCTCAGCCCACATCCGCAGTGTTCCTGCTCAGGGTTTATGTGCCACCACCACAGCAGCTCTGGACCTGCTGACAATCACAGGAGCCCCTGAACTGCAAGGTCCAAGAGCACCTCTATGGCTCACCTCATCTGATGCATGGTCAGGTAGAGTGTGTGTGTGTGTGTGTGTGTGTGTGTGTGTGTGTGTGTGTGAGAGAGAGAGAGAGAGAGAGAGAAGAGAGAGAGAGAGAGAGAGAGAGAGAGAGAGAGAGAGAGAGAGAGAGAGAGAGGTTGAAGGCCGTTGCACTGAGCTATATCCCCAGGCCTTTTTTTGATTTGAGACAAGGTCTCATTAGACACTAAGATGCCCAGACTGTGCTTGAACTTGCAATCCTCCTGCATCAGCCTCCCAGAGTGCTGAGATTATAGAGTTCTGCCAAAACACCCAGCAGATGGCCTGGTATTAAAACACTCAAAAATAAACAGGGAAAACAAGAAACGAAAGCCCATCAAGAACTCCTAACTAGGGAAGTAACCAGGTGAAACTTACTTTTCATTGAATATTCAAGGGCCAGATTTAAATTATAATTAAATGGAAATAGGCTTGTGAAATATACAAACTAGTGAATTTATAGTGTGGTATAGCTCTGGATAAAAACTAAAGTGGAGGAGGTAAGGGAATTTGAATTGGATAATCTTTAAGAGAAAAATATTCGGAGAAATTAGAATATGAATGGGATTAAGTAGCAAAAGGCATGAAGACTTCAGAACTGACCTGGAGGAGGAGGAGGGAAGCTTCAAGACTGGAAATAGTTTGTTACCAAAACTAAAGAAGTGTAGGTGAGGTGTGATTGTGCATGCCTCTAATCTCAGCATTCTGGAGGTTAAAGCAAGAAGATTGCATTTTTGAGTCCAGTGTAGGCGCCTTAACTAGACGACGTCTGAAAAATACAAAGTCCTTGGGCAGGTGGCTCCATGCGAAGGCCCTGGCTTCAATCCTCAGTATCACAAGAAAAGGAAAAGGAAAGAAAAGAAGTAACAAATCAGACACAGTTGAAGGAGAATCTATTTTGTGGAAGATGAGCTTGATTTTGAACACGCTCAGGTTGACATAAAGGCAAAGTATGCAAAGAAATGAACCCAACAGCTGCCTGGTGATTCTGCAGTGACACTGAACATTAAAGTGACTGTCTCAGACAGCTTGCCCACTGCTGAACAAAATAGCCAGCAGCACAACAGAAAGGAGGGGTTTGTTTGGCTCACCGTTTTAGCGGTCTGGCCCCTGGTTGGCTGGCTCCGAGGTAGAGCATCACAGCAGAAGGTGTGATCGAGCAAAACTGCTCACGTTATGGAAGCAGAGTAGGAGAGCAGTAGAAGAGAGGAAGGGACAAGGGACCAGACACAGCGCCAGTCATGCTTGCATGACACTCAGACACAGTGAAAAGTGGACTTTATTAATCCTCTAGACAGTGCCCAAGATAGTCAGTTGACATCTTCACGTTCACTGTGGTGTCCGAAGCTGTGGGCAGGTAAGTTTCCCCAAGAGTATAGAGTGACTTTTAAAGGATAGAAATGCCAGAGGAGGAAAAAAAAGAAGGAATCAGGATGCTGTGGAAGACAAGAGTCCAGAGTTAGCTAAGGCAGAAGAGAGGCTTGTGGGCAAAGGTAGCGTAGGATGTGAGCACAGCGCTGACTGAGGAAAGCCTGCATTCTGCATCTGGCTCTGTTCTTTTTTTGTGTCTTTGAGATGTTTTGCTATGCAGTGCAGGCTGGCCTTAAAATTTTGCAGCCTAGGCTGACCTTGAGTTCATTCTGTAGTCCATGCTGGCCTCAAACTTGCAGTAATCTTCCTGCCTCAGTCTCCTGAATTCTGGGGTAGCAAGCACGTACCACATGCCTGGGCCAATTCTATTCTTTCTAAATTTCACAAATCTCCCTGGATGCATGTGTTTGTGAAGTAAGTTCTCAGGACGAGCTCAGCATTTACTGCAAGCTCTTCCGTGTAAGAGTTTAAATCCTACATAATGCAAACAAACTGTTCTCCATTCAGAAATACTTGGGAACTGTTTATTTAAACAGATTTTGTGTTTTTCAGGACTTATAATTTTTACAACACTGATATGCATCATGAATCCCCAAAAGGGGGAGAGGGAGACATAGTTTGCAAAGTTTCCTATTTGACAAATGAACAAATGGTGTGCGTGTGTGTGTGTGTGTGTGTGTGTGTGTGTGTGTAAAACAATGTTATAACAGAATTATAAAAATACTAGACAGGAGATTATAATGATTCTTCTACTCCATGATTTTATCAAATTTCATTACATGCATATTATCTTTTAAGGTAATAATTAAATGCAGAAATAGGATCGTCATCAGAAAATATTGCCTTTGAAACTAGACATATACATGTATTATCCCAAGTTCTGCTTTTTATCCATATTTTCCACTGATATGACACATTGTTAAAAATGACTCATGAACTTACTTATTCACGTGATCTCACAAATTTAGCATCTTTATGATCGATCTAGACCTTTGTACCTTTGTGCAGTGCAACCACTGCAAGACCGCTCCTGCCCCTTGAGATTAACAGATCTTAAGAACTACAGGTTTTGCAGCATCTTAAAATTGTATGGAATTCCCGTGTTTCTCTCTGGCTTTGAAGATGAAGAAAGCAAAATACTCTTGCCTGCCCTCCCCTGAGCTTAGCTCTCTCTCTCCCTCTGTCAGCTCCTGTTGAGCCCCAGTATGCCTCCCTGTCCACACAGGCTCTCCCGTGTGGGTGGACTGAAGGTTTCCTGCTTTGGCTCTGCTGATTCCATTCACGCCGCCCTCAGCCCTCGGCCAGCCTGGCCCAAGTCAAAGTGCTGATTCTCCTGAACAGACTCTTCCACTCTTCATCCAAACGCTCATTGTTTCAGTTATTTTTAAACAAATTATCATATGTGCATTAAAAAGATCAAAGATATTAGACCAACTGATCACAATAAAAATTTTAGTCTTTCTTTTTCTATTTCAACCACCATTTTTATTATTTCTGTTATGAATATTATTATTTTATAGATAGAAGGCTGTTAAAGCTTTGTTGCATGGCTTCCAGCATTCAAAAGACTAACAAACAGAATGAAAGTTTGGGAGGCTAGAGGAGAAATTTAGAGGCAGTTACTTTGACATCAGTGAAATGCTAATGGACAGGCTGACCTCAAGCACTGAGACCGAAAGGCACGAATTAGGATGAACGGATGCAGGGGAACAAGCGTGCATTTAAAGTAAGGATAATTTTTAGATAAGAAAAGGATGACTACAGTGCTTCAGCCTGTGTGTCTGATAGCATGAAAATGCATGGCACATTTTATAAAAATTAATCCACAACAACAAAAATAGACAAACCAAATGTTTTGGAACAGAAAAGGTTAAGTTTGAATTATTTGGGAAGTCTGAGCACTTGCAGTGCATCAATATAGTACACTGAAATGTGTACCGAACTGTATTACATATGGTCAGATATTTCCTATTGTTTAGTTTTTAAACTAAGGTATTCTAATTAATCTGCCTAAGAGAAAAACAGTCGGAACACATTTTATTTCACTGTGTACATTGCAAGCAGGGAAAAAGAGGTTCTTATCCATCAGGAAGGTAGTGACACCTGGTATCCCCAAAAGGCCTCAGGTGAGGGGCTTTTCCTCAGTGCTATATTTTTCAAGCCTTTCTATCAAAGCTGCAGATGTAGACGGTAATCAACGTATTTCAACAGGAAATCTGGGAAAACTTGTTTTTCTAAATTTCAAACCCAACCTGGGTATCAGACCTTAGATCCCACAGGCAGCTGTGTCTTCCCTGTGGCCAGAGCAGATGTGGGCACCTTCAGCTCAGCACTGGTACAAACACAGCCCGCCCCCCAGGACTCACTGCATGCACTTCCCGAACCGAAATGAAGGCGCCCACGATGTGTTAGATAAAGCCCCACCTAGGCTTCTCTCTAACTAAAGGAGAAGAGCAAGAGCCCATTCTGGTCTGCTCACAAATAGGAAAATGTTTACAATCAGGAAAGTGATGGCCATCAAATGCCATATATAGACCTCTTAGTAGGCTGTTGAGCTTCTCCTTAATTTCTCTGATGTAGCCTCATTTTCATCCTAAAAGTGTTTCATTTCAGTGAAATAGCTCATGTCACGTTTCCAGAGTGAGTAGTTTACTAACTTAGCATTGAAAGAAGGTCAAGTTAGCATACCCTACGACAAGGACATGTTAACTCTTAGCCCAGTGTGTTTCAGCAGAGGAAGAGCCCTTGGCACATGCAGTAAAATGGGTTTATAATTTGAAGTTGACACCTGGTATCTCATAATCACAAATGATAGCAAAACATTATTTAAGTGAAGTACATTAAAGATCCTAAGGCTCTATGCATATTAGAATCCAGAAGTAATTATTTCATATCTAATCCAAAAAGAAGAAAAGAATATCCTATGTGTCCACGCCTTAATATACTGTCTTCTTCCCGTTGTTCAGAAATTATGAGATGAGCTTTGTTCTCTATTTTCCTCTTACAAACATTTTAAAACTCTCCTAATCTTCTCTTTGCCCTGTCATCCTCCACAAACGCTGCTTTAATGCTTAAGTAAGTATTCCACTTCGCTATCTAGAGATGGGCTTTCACGCATGGAGGAGCCACTCCATTGGTAGATTAAGTGTAACATCTCATTTAGGGGAAATTACACAAAAATCAAGATCCCAACTGAGTACAAATTGTGTATACCATATACTCTGTTTTTTGAAATGGCGTAGAAACTTCACTGCAAATGTATTACATAAAAGAGAAATACATTGTTTCCAAAATCTCATTCTCTTAGAACTTTACAAAGAAACATTTGTACATTTTCATATAATTCAAAACTTTCTTCAAATAGCTTTGATATTTTGGAATTTCTAAATGCATATTATTTGTTATAGCAAGAAAAATACTCTTTTGCTAAAGCTGGGAATTGATCTATATTCACATAATTATGCTTTATGTCAATAAAGGGAATGTGTGTATGTTCCCAGCACATAGAATACAAGGTACACCATTCTTGTACAGTAGGCTCAGTAGCATGGTTGTCTACACAATGGGTAAGAATCTAGTCACACAGATTCACAGTGGATATGACTTCAATGAGTTTTATTTCCTGATATAACTCATGAGGAAGTTTTTAATTGAGTTGACTAAGATTTAAATTGGTCATTAGGAAAAAAATGTTTCCTTTGACCAACCTTCCACTGGCCTGAGTCTTCTTTTATTATTATTCCCTGGACTTGTCACCCCTTCAAATCCAGTCATCAGCTATATATTCCAATTTCCTTCTCATTTGATCTTTAAAACTTCCAGTCCCACAAAACACTCCATCTCAGATCTCTAGTTTTATATTTTATAACTGATCAACTGATAAAAAGAAAGTCTGAGGAGTGAAACCAGGATAGCAAAAGTAGATAAAGTCAATGTAATAGTGATTAAGAGTTCAAATAGTCAGAAGCTTTAGTTTCATGCTCCAGCTTCATAGCTTGCTTTCCTTGAGCCCCTGATGTGACAAATCACGCTGCTCCGTGGAGCTGATGGAGAAGGGAAAGGAGTGCAGAAGGCGCCCAGCACTGTGCCTGGGGCTCCCATGTCTGCTGGACGTCGCCTGGATTGGCTCGGGCATGCATGGGCACCAGGAAAGCCCATTTCTCAGTGGGGCTGGGTGAGTCACGAAGATGCAACGCCACTCTGCTGCTGTGTTTTCCAGCTGCCGTAAAGTAAGCTCCTTCTATCTGCCATCCTCTTCCATCATGATTTTCCTACTTTGGAGCCAGTCTACCAGGAGCTGGAAACCTGTGACTCGTCACCGAAATTAAACGTCCCCTCCCTTCAGTTGTAGATATTGGGTTACTGTGTGTCAGTGCTCAGTACAAGCTATCATGAACCGTGCAGAGATGCCATGTGGTAGTGCGGACAGAATTCGTAACAACGCCAAATGCTGCCAGGTGAATACTTGGATTTCTTCAGTCCTGCAGTTTTACCAGAGGATGTATGTGAGTTGTTTTCTTACAGATTTCCTTTAATTTAAGTTATGTAAAAAGAGGATTTCCTATTTGCACCATGCTAGCTATTAGCAAATGAATATAAAAAAGAGGAGGAAAACAAGAAATAATATGCATTAAATATTAAATAAATGGCAGATATTGCACTCAATATTTTAAACGCTGTGTCTTATTCGAGTTGACTGAAAGACTGCCTGGGGGCAAGTTCTCACCTCCAGTTCTTTTGAGTCCAGCCCATGTTCTTTAACAAGGACGACAAACAAAGCTACCTGTGGGGTGACCCAGGCTCTACCAAGGACCACAGGAGATCCAGGGGAGACAGTAAATGACGACTTGGCAGAATTGGATCAAGCAACACAGAAGAGTTGGTACTAGAGTGAATATTAAGACACAAGACAAAAATAACCACTTACTATAACACTCATTAACAAAATGCTTCCTTCATAGACAATAGTATTCCAGCAGGGAGAGCAGCTGGACCCCGAACTGATGCAGCTCGTGGAGCGCTCACGATGCCCTGCATGCCCCATGCACGGTGACCGGTGACCGGGGAATGACAGCAGAAAACCCAGAAACGCAGCCCACGGCCCATTTTTGGAGAGCTCTCCAGACACTAAAAAATTTGGATTTCATCCTAGAGGAAAGAAAATACAGTTCCAGCTTATAAATAAAGAAGTCGTATGGTGATCTCTGAATATTGTAAAAAATAATCAAGTTATAAAGGTGAAAGATGGATTAGAATATGTTGATCCTGAATAAATACAAACAAAAATAAATTAAATACATGAGATTACTCAAATGCTTTAAGTAACAGCAGTTTAAACCAATAAACAGGGTTTTTCGTAGGAACTAGGATGGAAGATGGCAAAGCCCTAAAAAATAGAAGTGCTATAATTTAATAGATAAAAGAATATGGATAGTTAGGTCAAGAGCAAAGCTTTCAGGATAGCTAGGTCTCGCTGGCAGCTTCAGTTCCAGAGAGAACAGAGCGGGGCACAGTGATGGATAATGAAGAGATGATTGATTGTTCAGAGGCAGAAGGACAGGTCGACAGCACTTCCAGAATACACGGATGAGGCACGTTGTACACATACGTGATGTAAAAAAGTTGGAAGTATTATAAATCATACTATGTAGCTTTCCCTAAAGGAAAAGTGTATAAAGTCTAACCATGAGAGTGAATAAAGAACTCAAGAGCTCTCCTGTAAGAAGAGACCATGAAATAAAAATGAGAAACGTAAAACTCTTCTGAGAAACGAGCTTCATGTGAGAGACAGACACAGGCAGGGAAATGCTGGAGTGATGAAGACCTTTGAATGGAGAAGTCTAGAGGAGAGGAGCAGACTCAGCGAAGAAGACTGTCCCAGGAACCCGAGGAGAAGTGGGGAGGCTGACAAGCAGCCCGGGGTGCCCAACGTGGGGCACACGAAGCCGGGACCACCCGGGAGGAGCTGCTGGCTGAGTGCTGGAGAGGCTCCCCTGCACCATGCGCTGGCTGAAAGGCAGAAGCCAGGATCAGCCATCGGGGAGCAGAGCCCACCAGCTCTTCCATCAGAGTCAGCAGGAAAGGAAGATCCTGGGTCAGCTGGAGAGAATGAGGATTTTTAATTTTTTAAAGATGAGGAAAAAATTTTATGTATAGGAGGAAAGAAGCAAAAGGCAGAACCATATGTTTTACAAAGTTTATTGAGCAGGTAACAGGGTGAGATTGTGGGGGAAGCACAACAGGAGAGACCCCAGAGGCAGAGCAGAGCGGGAGCTGGGCTTCGCCTGGCAGCCAGAGAGGAGAAACCTGGACCAGGAGGTTATTCCAGCCCCAGGAGGGAAGCTGACCGGTTTTTAAAATGTATGTGTAGGAGCATACGGGGTGGAGGGAGCTAAATCATTTTGCTACTTTTACAGAAAAAGAATGAGATGAATTTGTTTGATTAAAGAAAGAGGGCAAAGGAAGCCAGTGTGGGAGATGAACGGAGGAATAAAGCTTTGCTGTTTCTTCTGTTAGAAAAAGAGGATTCAGCTTCATGGAATCTGACCGAAAGCTGCCACCGTGGGGCAAGTAGAGGCTGCTTCAAACCCTTGTGTGCTTTCATCCCTGCCGCAGTCCGCTGTCAAGGGTACACAAGACCCAGTAAGTCCACTGCACCCAGAGCTCCCTGTCATTGTCCAGCCCAGCTCTTGACAAACAACACACAGCTCCTTGCATGCCCTCAAGCCTTGGCCGGGGCAGGCAGGTGGATAGCCACAAATCTCCCCCCAAGTCCCACTGTGACAGTTTCCTCCCACGATCTACCTGTATCATGCCTGTGACCCAGAAAAGCGCCTATCCAGCCTGCAGGAGAGTTCCCAGTCTCTAGCTCCAGAGTGGTTGCTCACATGTTTGCTCTGAAATAAACCAGTCCCTTTTGAGCTCGCATCCCTGCCTCTGTCCCTTTTTGTCCTGAGGCAGACAATTGGAACCTCTGCATTGAATGTGCTTTCATGGAACAGACATCTATGGATAATGCATCATTTCCAGGACACAAGGGCAATTTGTCTCCTCTCTTCTAATTCATATTCTAGATGGCTCTAGTGCAGCCCTGTAACATTTAGCTCAGTTTCTAAACATCATACGTATGCATGATTTAGGAAGTAAACAAGAGTTGAAAATAAAATCCTCTTGGATATTCAGCTGTTTTAAAATCTGAAGGGTTCAGTAATCCTTTAAATCTGCAATCACTAAAAGAAGGCTATTGTCACTAAATCACATGTAGTTCTCCAAGAACCACATAATGCAAAGTTCTCCAAAGAGTAATTATCGTTAAATGTGAGGAAGAAAACAATAATGGCACGTTACAAGGCCACTTACACACGCATGCCATTTTATTTGACATTATTGAAGTCTTTGCTCTCTTGCTTAGAATTAAAGTTACAGGAAATCCAATCAGAGTCATAAAGTTACCAGAGGTGAAACTCCAGCCCTCTAGCATTCGATAATGTATGAATAGCAAGCAGCCTGCATAAATAAGGAGATATTTGACTGAAAGTTGGCCCGCTGACCAATAAATTGACTATTTTTTTCACATTTAATATAACCATAAATACACACACACACACACACACACACACACATGGTATCTATAGGATGGACTATATTAACGTTAATAAAAACTGCATTTCTTTTAAATGTATATGTTATTCTAATCATTGCAGAAATTTTTCTTAAGATGACAGGTTTCACAATTCTGAAGATCTGTAGTATTTCTCTTAATAGTGGTCTTTACTTAAATGTCAGGTTTCTAACCTAAAATCTAAGAATTATACCTGTTTATATTAACATTTTTTATCTTAAGCTTTCCCAATTTCATTTTTCCTTTATAAAAATATGTTTAACCTCTATTCGATCTCCAGAGTTTTCAGATTCTTCTGTTTCTGTATAAGCAAGGTCCATATTTTCATTTTCAACAGCTAAGCTTTTCTGGATGTGATTATATTCAGTCTTCTGCTTGTAACCCAATTTGATCTTTAACGAGCTGTAGAGTATCTCCAGTGTATTATGTTGTATAACTACCACAGTACTTCAATTTTCATGGAATTGCTTTCTGCTCTTCGAAAACTGAAGATCTAGAGAGGGCATAAGAAAGTGAAATAGTCTCCTCTGAGCTGCGAGAAAAAGGAAGGTTGTAGATTGTAATCAAGATCTCCAGACACTCTGGGTCCCATGAGCCCAGTCCAGAAAACACAGCACCCCGAGCATCCATCCCTTCCCCCAAAACCTCAGTCTCCTTAAAGCTAATTTGTTCATCTATCTGGAAAAGCATTTCTAAACAGTCAGGAACTTGAACAGACTCAGTTAAAAGAAAGACTCTTGTGTGTAAACAACTTGGAAACAGACAAGTGACAGATAACACAGTGAGTATTTTTCATCTTCCAAGCTTCAGCCCTTTGTTAGATTATAAATTTTTAGAGGACCACTATAAAGCTATTGAATTGATGACAGTGATGAAGAATTTAGAGACAGAGAGATTCCTCCAGACAGACATTCCCCAAACAAGCTGATAGCACTTAAGAGTTTAAGTGACACCTCTTCTCTGAAATCCTTCGAACAAAAACCTGAAAAAGCCATCGGATCTCTGGCGTCAAGTGTGAATTGAAACCTAATGCATCCCTGGAATTATATCATATCATCCCATAAGCCTCTGTGTTAACAAATCATATAGAATGGGACTCCGTCTCTTTTCCTCCAAAGGCGATTAAGCAAATTCTTTTATCCTTTCTCGTTCCTTTGATGGAAAAACAGCCAGCTGCCAAGAGGAGTTTGCTAATTAGATATTTAGCATAAAAAGTACCTTTATTTTTATGTCAATTAAAATATAATTTTTTCTTTCCACAATAACTTTGTTACACGCGTATTCAACTGAAGTGCTGATAAAATGTGTAGTATTAAAGGAAATGCTACAAAAATTAAAGGGATTTATTAACACTAGAGTATTTTTCCAATTTATCACTCTGCTCATTTTAAAAGAATGAAAATGAGATCATGCTAGACTGAAAAGTATTCATGACCAAACGTCAGGTAACGTGTGCTCAAAATTCTGATGATGTCTTTCCTTTAAGATGAGAGAGGCTTTTGGCAGTGACTTCTGCTCTGGGTCTTGCTTCCCTCTCCTGGATGCTGGTTCCCCATTTCTATGCCCATTTGGTTCCCTGTTGCATATACAGATATCACGCGTTCCCAAATGCTCACATGTAGTCAGCATTTCACTGACCCGGGAAGTGGCAGGCCTTTAGCCATTGCCTCTGGCCTTTGCATTTGATGCAAAACTGATAGCATGTTTTTCTTTATTCAAAAGCTCCTAGGATTCCTGGAACCTCTTCCAGACAACTCCTACCAACACATTTCAATGAATTAACTAACATCTACACTGATCTAAAACACAGTTTCAGTTCCTTAAGATGTAAAAATTAAATGAAAAGAGCATAACAAAATGAGCTTTTAATTGGGCCAAACTAAAAAAGATCACATAAGATACCTTGTGAATTTAGGAAGTGAACAGACTTTCCTGACTGCAGTGCTGGCTGCGTACTAGATACAGTGGCCCTTTGCTTACCATTATATGGCATTTATGTTTCTCCAAACTATGGTTAAGAGATTGCATGTGTGGCTAGCTTACACTTTTAAATTTTAATCTAAAAAAAGTTCTATTGACTGATATTTAAGGAAAATTAGATTCAAACTCCTGCATTCCATTTGCCCAGAGAGGCAGGTCACCAGCACTTCTTATGCCAGTGGCCTTTCTGTCATTTGTGAACAGTCTTGAACATGATGCCCTTAACTGAAGAAAGGTAAGGTTAAAGGGCATGAATGGACGAGATTCAGCAGCAGCAAAACTGACTGCTCGTGCAGCCCTCCCCCGGAGAAGCAGGATAGGAGGGTGGTGAGATGTGATGACACAGTGCCTAGGACTGCACCGTCCATATGGTGACCCCCAGCCACATCGTGGTTGCTTACATTTAAGCTAAAACTCAGTTGAATTAGGAAATCAAAGTTTCAGTCCATCAGCTGCAATAGCCACATTCCAAGTATCCCCAAGTCACCCTTGGTGGTGACCGCTGCCCTGGATGGTACAGACGTGAAGTGAGTCCATCCTCAGAGACAGCGGCATAGCCCTGCACTGGCCCAGCAGAATGCTTACCGTGAAATCAGCATTAGCAAAAACTGAATAAAAGAAAGATAAATAGGTTAATGCAGACATCTTGAGTAATGAAGATGAATTGAGTAAAGATTATTTTTAAAAGAAATAAAATTCTTTTTTCTGCATTTGACATTTGCAAAAGCTTTGTGTCAGTCCATAGTTAACTTTCTGGGATCCTAACACACACTTAACACTAGAGAGATCATTAGGCTGATTAGTTGAGATTTTTGAGCTGGTTTTTAACAGTAACTGTAAAACATCAATTCAGTAATATTTTTCTCTGTTAGTGCTATCTGATAGTGGTATACATTTAATAGTGAAACTGTTTGAGCCCATAAAACATTGCATGTTCATTTCAGGTCTCAAATCCTGAGAACTCAAAAGTACTACCCTTTAGTTGGGAATGTGTTAACAGCAACAGATGACTTGGTAAAGATCACAGCTGTATTCAAACTTAGTGATACCACTCAGCAGCACAAACAGTAACAATACACCAATTTTCCTGCTTAAATCTAGGACTTCTGACCATAAATCTTGTACAAGGTGGACAACATCATAGCCCTTCAACTTTGAGAAACTCAGTCTTGATATTGAGTATCAGAATCTTTCCACAAAAAAAATGAGTACAGTGAGCTTTTTGAGAAAAATCCTTAAACATGTTGAGGAAAGACACAATGTTTTAAAATGTTTTCTATTATTATTTATTTGGTGGAGACTTTCTAGTGTATAATAAAGATCTGTGGAGCTTAGCATCTCTTAAAGAGAAGTTTTGTACTTACTATACGATCTACAAAATAGGATGATTGGGCTCAAATTACAACTATAACCTTGAGCAAATCACTTATTCTCTCTGAGCCTCAGTTTCTTCATCTGTAAAACTGGAATAAATATTGTTTTCCTCTAGATTTAACTTAGTTAGCAGAGGCACGTATTATGAATCATATAAATCTGTAGTAAGAGTCCCATAGTTGTGTTTTTAGCTACAATTATGATGATATAAATGAGAATGACAAAGTTTTAAAAAATCTCTTAATGTGCAAAGGTGACTCCAGAGGAGCAGTGTACATCCCCGTGTTTATGCCTTTGGGCCAGCTGTTTCTGCACAAGATGTTGGGTTAATCTTGCAACTGGTTTCAACCAGTAAAACATGGTATGAGTGACAGCATTCCAAACTGGGTGCTGAAAATTAAATTTCCTTAAAATGCCCTGGCAGCATGGTCACCTGCACATCTGAGAGCCATTGACATCATGCAGCAACTCATGGAACCCAAGAGCAGAGCCCTGCAATGAGTCCAACCAAGCCGACGGGAAGATCGTGTGGAAAGACCACAAAAACGGTGTGAAGCCTCGGATACCAAATGAATACACCAAGAGTCCAGGCCCCCTTGTCGTCTCAGTTCAGCCCAGCCTTCCAGCCACCCCCGCCAAGGTAAATGGACACTGATATGAATGCCTGACAAGTGACCCAGGTGAGATCAGCAGAAGAGCCACCCAGTCAAGCCCTCGTCAACCAGAGGAAATGTGAGAAATGCTCACATGTTATAATTTTGAGATACCACACGGTGATGTGGTTCATGATTCAGCAATGGGCAGCCAAAGCGTCGCTAATATTATTTGGAAAACTACATAGCGATTTTGAAATAAAAAACTTGGTCATCAAAGAAGCTGCGTAAGCCCCTCTATCCATTCCCTTTCACTTTTGACAAGTTCTTACTCATCTGCCTCCTCTGTATATTTTTCCTAGCATAGACTGTTTACTACCTACCTGACATGGCCTTTGTGTAATTTTTCAACTTTTACATCTCTTATCTGTAGCATTTTATTTCCCAGTGCTACTCCCTTCATTTTTAGAGTTCAATCCATTTTGATTTTCTTCCTCTGAAAAGGCTTCTTTAACGTCCCCACTATTCTTGTGGCACACATAAACTTTTTGTACTGCATGAAGGCACTGATGGCATAGAGTTTATTTAGGATTAGGTATTATTTTTGCCTTGATCACATTTCTTTTTTGCAGAGCAGGAATACATTTGTTTTCAATCCCCATGTAGAGATTAATGTATTGCACTGCTGATGTTAAACTGTCTCCCAGGGACAAACTAGTGTTTCCAAGCTCCAGCAATGACTAAAATATCAACGCCACCTCATTAATTTATAATGGAAATGATGACTTGTGAGGTCATGGAACACTGGACAATAGTTTCCTCACATGACAGCATTTTAAACCGCTAGTTTACTGACATGGAAAATCAAATTATACTCAAAAGTTTGCTTGATATGGATGGAATGTGATTTGAATACCTAATGCCTCTATGTAAAAGACTTTTGTGAACTCATATAAATAATAAGATTATACTCACTGCTTAGTCCAGAAAGTTCTTAGGGCAGACCTACTGTTTCCTAAATTATTAAACCAACATGCCTCAAATCAATTTTCATTCATTCAAAAATATTTACTAAGTATCTGCCCTGTGCCAGGCAATAAGAATAAAGTCAGAAAGTTGAAAGAGTCAGAATTCCTCATCCTACTGGTAATTGCATTCTAGGAACAGTTTCTGGCTCACTGCTAAGATCTATAAAAAAAAATCTCTTATCTGTTTATATGTTCATGGCTATTGCTTTTCCATGTTAGAAAACATATTCCAATTTTGAACCTGTATTATCACTAAAAATAAGTGAAATACAGACTGAAATGAAGAACCATAGTTCACCAGAGGTGCAAAATGTTAAATCACACTCAATCGGCGTACGAGTTGTCAAGCGCTAAGTCTTTGCGTTGATACAAAACTCACTTTAGCCTTTCATCTACAACCTGGTTTAGAATATTTAAGAAAATTCAAAGCAAGTATCTAGTGCAGTCTGTGTTCTCTGATAACATTTTAAAAGTGTGCTTATCGCTTTGAAATATGCCAGCATATCAAAGAGTAAGAGGAGAATTTTATTTGGTATAATCCACTATTATCCACCTCTGTCAAGAAGAGTTTCATCTCCACCTAACCAAAATCAAGCCTGCTTTGTATTGTACTACCTTGGTAAGGTGTTCAGAGACTCAAAACCATGCATTTAGCTGGATTTGCAGAGTGGTCTTCCCCACCCCCTACTCTTTAGAAGTAAGTATTTAGCCTTCAGTAATACAGTTTGAAGGATCTGAAAATGTCTATAAACACATTTTGCCCTGCTTATCTAGGACTCCACTCTGTTCATTGGGATCAATGTTTAGATTGTTTTCAGAGAGAGAACGGCACCTCATCAATGCCTGCGAAATGTCAAGGGGTCATCTGAATGCGACTCCACCATTGGAGCCTGGAAGGAATGCATTTACTTTTAACAGGCTGCAGTTTTACCCCGTGAAAAATTAGTATGTCAAGAGATAGCCATTTAGGGAGGGTTAGTGTAAAGTTACTCCACCATTAGGTCTACCGGGGGAATGTTCCGCACTTCGAGGAAAAGGAAATGATGCCTGCGAGACAAACATTAAAAATACAGCTTACAATTTTGTATTATTATGTGATAGCTAAAGATTTCTCACTATGCTTTCATATTGCTTTCCTTAAAACCCCTGTAATACAGATACCACACAAGCCTGTTTCGCAGCACATGGCATTTTCTGTTTGTAGAAGTATAAGGCTCAGTGGTCTGTATGTGGGTCTTGATTAGACTCCTGGCTGTCAGTGCAGGCATGTCACACACATTTGTTTGCTGAGGGTTTTGTACAAGTCTCATGAAAAAAATCAGAGTGCTTACGATCAAATTCAGCAACTTAGTCAAAGAGAAGATTGCTGGTGTCTCAGTAACACAGACAGAGGATCATAAAATTGAGCATTTATTGCTGTCTCTCATTGCAGGATATTTAACCTCTGAGAAAGAAGTAAAATAATGCCACCTCCAAAAGATGCTATCAGATTCAGTGAGTATGAAATGACTGTAATGTCTCCAAGTCCACAAAGGTCAGTTATGTATATGATAAAACTGTGAGAGGAGATGGTCCATCCCAGAAAACACGAAACTGAAGACATTCCTCAGCTCCCCTACGGTTACTAATGTTTATCATCACTATCGTGAACTCAGGCTCTCTCCTCAAATTAAAAGCATCGCCCTTCCCACAAGTGTCTCTGTCATTCAGTGCAGTAGGTTCAGGGGCCTGAAACAGTTGGATTCAGCAATTCAAAGGAAAAGAGACGTGTGTTTCCCGGAGATCCGGTGTGAGAATGAACTGTGCTTCGGGAGGGGCTCCCACACCTGAGAGCCAGCTCGTGCTCCACCTAGGAGGAGACTCTTTACCCAGGTCACAGCACTGTCTTTTGAGATTGGTGTCATTTGGAAGTTTCTGACCATGAGATCTGCACAACTAAAACTCGAGTGCTCAAAACTGAAAGGTACCTGTAGAAAACACTCTGATGTGGTGTGAGAGCAAACTCATTGCTATTATTTAGATGGCTTTCAAAAGACAGAAGCCTGAATGAATTTTACTGTTTTTCTTCTCTAATAGCTTCCTAATATATCATCTAAATCCCCACCATTATAGACCTTTCCTCATCTCTTCCATGGAAAGAGATCAACTCAGAAGTGGGTGAATTATTCCTAAGAAAACTTAGCCTATACCAAGTCGAGTAAAAGGATTAACCTGGACTTCTTGCCTGATGTGTTTTATTTATGCACGCTTCAGGAAGGCATGCTGCTGATTCCCATTTAGCCTGTTATCCACTCTAATCCCATTATTTCTCGGCTACTGTTGCCTCACTCTGAAATGTTCAGTCCTGTGTCCTTGGGCTAGCATTCTTCACAGGTGAATTGTTCTCTACTGTCTCTCGCAGACATCACTTAGCTGGTTGAAGGCATTTTGAAATCCAGTGCTATTCTCCAGAATCTCAGTTCTGAGGTGTAGATAAAATCTTTGCAGAGAGCTGCACAATTGATAAAATTACCGTCAACATACACTGAAATATCATTAAAATTGTTATAAAAGATGTGATTGAAAAACACAGTGTGCTTAATTTTTTTTAATCAGTACCTGGGATCAAACTCATGAATGCCCGCTTGCAAGGCAGGTGCTTACGCTGCTGAGCTAAATCCCCAGCCCCCAGTGTGCTTAAATTTTAAGAATGTGTTACAGTAACATATATTTGGCATGAATCCCTCTGAAAATACTGACCCTTCCTTCAAACACATTTATCTCCTCATTCTTGTCACTTTCTGAAGAAGATGTGGAAGCTTCCCTTTCAAGAGTGTCTTTAGTGAGCTGTTGCGGTTGCCTCAATGTCCTGAATCAATTAAAAACATTGACTTTGAGTGTCATTTTCACTTTGCAAGAGTCAGAAATCTCCCCGTGCTGGACCTGGTTACTAAGGCAGATGAGCACAGCCGATTGTGTTTTTACAACCTGCCTTCCACGGGATGGCACTTGGCAGGAGGATTCACATTTGTAATCACACCTTATAAAGACACTCACCAAAGTGCACCTCCAGAGCTGCTTTCAGAAAGTGGCGAGAATGACAGAATAAGTGTGTTTGAAGTAAAAGTAAGAACATTAAGGGCGATTCGTGGCAGTGTGGTCTCTTGTACTTTAACAAATTCTATAAATGTTAAATATTTACCATGCATTTGGTTTCCCCTTATAGTACTATGCAATTATGTGGAACAATAAAAAGAGACCCACTACCCTGTGCCATTTAGAAGTGATCTCAATTCTCAGCTGCCCTGGGACGCCTGATGGGAAGGAGACAGCTGGAAACAGAAGCGGGACATGGAGTCCAGGCGAAGAGAACACCCTGAAGTGAGAGGTTTAGCCCCAGGAACAAAGAAGAGCTTTGGAGGATCATTAAGAGACTGGTGAAGGTAGAAAAAAAAGTCGGGGGGGATTAAATGGCAGAAGCGAAGGGTGCGATTTTGACAAAAGCATAAAGAATTTTCAGAGCCCCATTGAGCATAGTGAAAGGACTGGGGTGCCTGAAGTCAAGGTTCACCCAAAGAATTGGAGAGTGAGAATGCAGCCAGATGGGCCGATATTAGACAGAGGTTCAGCAGGGTAGCAGGGGTGTGGTGGTCACAGTGCAACCTGGAGAACTGAGTCTATGTTCAGCTGCTGCTGCTGCTAGCTATGGAATCTTGGAAAAGCTATTGACCTCTGCAGGTTTACGGTGAAGGTTCCAATGGTTCCCGTGTCCAGGGTGCAATATATGAACAGTGGTCACTAATACCTCCTGGACCAGGCACTGTCCTGGTTCTAAAGATAGGAGTGAAAAACATTCAGTTCCTGTTAAAAGGGTTTAACTTATGGAGCTTTGGGTTTATTGAGTTGGGAAGAAAGCAATCCTTTTCTATGGTTGATTTGAGGCAGAAAAGTACTGTGATGAGACTTGGAGCTAGACTTGTAGTGAATTTTTCCAGCATAGCAACAGCTAAGAGAAACCCCAGCATGGGGACTTTCCAGCTGAAGTGCAGAATGACATTCTAGGCAAAGTTGCAGAAGATCAAAACCATGCTTCAAAATGGATGCCCTGAGTGCACATGTTTGGTGAGATCCACAGTGACACAGTGGAGAGCAGTGTCACAGTTAGAAGGCCTCCTGCTCCTTCTCTAGACTCTACCTCTTCTTTCTGAAATTGCACAATCACCTTGTTCACTAAATACACACGCAGCCATTTCCTGGCTTATGCCCTAGTTCCCTTGAGATTTAACAGTTGCTTGCGACAACTAAACAGCAAACCACCTCTGTCAAGACTCGGGAAAACCCAAGCAACTCAAAAGAATCTGAGAGCCAGTAACACGGAAATAAGTAGAGGAAAGGAACGGTAAGCTCAGCTTCACAGAGCCCTAGCGGATCAAGTTGTATTGCTGCCCTGACAGTTTGAAATAATAATCCCTTTTTTTCTGGACCTCACTTTCTCTAACACAACATTATTAAACCAGAAATTTTTGAAAAGTCCTCTCAGCTCCCAAATACCAAAATCCTATAACATACAGAATTGGTCATTCCAAAGAGTCTTTTTTTTTTAATAGTGCGCATTTTTACATTCCCATGTTGCATAGTGTCACTTAACATGGTCCTAAAAGTAACAACAAAAAGAAAATACAAAACAGGTCTCCCCACTCCAGTGTTATGTGGGAGTCAGTAATAGCTAGAGCCTTTCGTAAAAATTAGGAATATCAAAAACCAGTTGACTTCAGCCGGTTAGAATGGAACAGATCCCAGTGGGATCATTTATGTCAGAGGATCCCCAATCTTTTTGGGACCTGTGATCGGTTGTATGAAAGCGAATGTTTCTAAGGATGGGAGTAGGGGCAGTTTTTGATGATAACTCAAAACGTTGTATGACCCAGGTCATTTGCACCCTCCGTTCACAGAGGATTCGAGTCCCTATGAGGATCCAGCACTGCTACTGATCTGACAGGAGAAGGAGTATGGCAGTGACCTAGAGGATGGGAAGTGGCCCTCAAATTTGGAGGCCCTTTATTTGTATTCCATAAATCTGCAAATAATATAAATGTTGCTCTTTTTTTCTTTTAGCCCATTGTTAAACACTTACTATCACATCACTGGTCCTTCTTAAGTGGGACAAATCAACTCAACAGTACTGAACAACAAAGATTCTGCACTTTTGCAATGTTTGATTTATATGTCTAAGCTATAAATAGTAGAAATTGTTTCTAAGAGTAATTCAGAGCATATTAAATACATCTAGAACAATGTGCAGCAAGATGACACAAATAAAACTTGCACTGTTTCATCTCCTCTCGTTCCCACTGAATTAAGATAATTCTGATTGGTGTAAAAGAAATCTACTCAAAAAATTGGGCCCCAGTTGCTCACTTGGAAATCAGGGTTAAGGCTGCTGGGTGTTAACAGAGTGACTTGTTCTCAATGGGTGTCCCAGGAAGTCCAATAGCCTTGCACTAAACATCATCAAGGATGGACCACAAAATCCACCCTAGAAATGCTGCCACTGGCTTCCCAGAAACCCACAGAGAAAGCTCCAGGCAAGCTGCACTGCCAATAAATATGCCCGTGCTGAATCTAAAGGGCTCTAAATTTAGTTTGCAAGATTGACAACACATGTTACAATACTTCCTGGGGCCCAGCACACCACCGAATTGTTCTAAAGAGAGCCAACAGTAGTGGGTGAGACAAGAACCTCCAATCTGGGTTTAATTTCTCATAAATGAAATAAATGTGTCTTTTTAAGGCTTTCCACGTGTCTATTGACAAAAAAAGAAACATTGCAGATTTACAGGGAAAGAAGACTGAAGTTCTATGAGTCTTTGTTGAGAAGAGTGAAATGTTCAAAGCTATTTCATTGCAAAATCCTGGCAGAACACTCCAGATGATAATTACAATTTGCATCGAAGAGAGGAGTTACTCAGTACAACGTTTCCTGTTAGTTTGGATCTCTGGATTCTTTTAATTTTCTCACTGCTTTCTATCAAAACGTCTGTATATCAGTAAAGATAATACCAAAAATAACTGAAATTATTATCATTTGGCAACTTTTCTGATTTTAGTTAATGCAAGCAATCTGTCTACACAGATGCAAGATAGAGAGCACAGCAAATATCCTAAAACTTCAGTCCACTAAGGAGTGTGAATTTTATTTTCCCCAATGATTTTCAATGCAGGACTTTGTTTCCATTTCCAAGAATAAAACCCATAAAATTAGCTAATCATTCACTTATGAGCTACCAAGCTAATAGTGACTAGAATTATTAATAACATCAACATTGTAAAGTGCAGGCCATTTGGGAAGCAAGCAATATTTCCTAACTAGTCACGAAAACATTCTTAAGAAGCGAAAGACTGAAAACATTTTTTCATGCCCTGTAAGGCCTGCACACCTGCAGTCTTTACTGCCTTGGAGGCTAAGACAGGAAGTATTTCAAGGTCCAGGGTGGGCTGGGCAGTTTAGCAAGACTTTCTCAAAAAAAAAAAAGAAGAAGAAGAAGCTCTGGGGATGTATCTCAGTGGTAGAGTGCTTTGACTAGCCAACTAAAAGCTGGGTTCAAAGCCTAGAATCACACCTCCTCAAAAAAATAACCCCATTGAAAAACAATATAGGGGCTGGGGATGTCTTAGTTAGGAACCTGTCTTCTTCTAATAACTACTTATGTTTAGCCATAAATATTTCCAGGGATAAAATAAAGAATTGAGCAGAAGACATTGCTACATACATGAGAGACATCACATTAAGTTTCCGAGTATAGCGCTATGGTCCTGATGTTGGCTCTGCTGTCATGAGCATTGGGAGCTGCTAACGTTATTGATACCATGCAGCAATATATTTCTAAAAGGAAAATGAGCAAGGTTTCTCTCATGCTGACATAGTTAACATAACATGGACCTTTTGCAGTGTTCACAAAAGAGGAATACTGGCTGTGTATAAAAACTTTTGTTTCTGTTAAAGGAGCTGAATCTGTCAGTTGGGCAAAAAAAATTACAAAATTAAAAGCATTCACTTTGAAATTTTCATGCGAATTTGGCAACCGAAAAAAAAAATCCTGTAAATAATTTGTGCCTAATGAAGAAGATTCCTGTTGCTCCTACAGAACAAAAAGTAACCGTACCAAATACATTACAGGCATCATGCTAACCAAGCCTGACAGCGCGAGGATCGGGAGTCAGACATAATCTTATTATTTGGCTGTAGTTTGGACAGCTTCTAGGCACGACTTTAAAAGCAGAGTTTAAAAGATGATTTTCTGAAATGGCATTTTCCCATTCAAGCTTCTGTTTCCAATTTGTAGCCTCTCACACTCCCTCTCCTGTGCGCCCCTCCGTCACTCCTCCTCCTCTGTCCTCTTCAGGCACCTCCTTGCTTCCCTCCTGTCTTCTGGACCCTCTATTTGTGAAGCCGTTACACACATCCCTGCGATTTCCTGTTTGCTTATTAAGAAATACATGCAAATTGCCTCAACAGTATGCTAACTCTGAAAAGCTGGGCTACAGAATAGCCGTCTCCTATGTAGAGGCATTGTTGTTCAGGGAAATGTTGGTGTGGGGCCAAATGTTTCTTAAATGCATTTACCAAAAGCCATTATCAAGCAGCTAGATCTTTGGAAATATTTACACAAAACATGGTGATAGTGAGAACCAGATGCCTTCATTTCTACGACGACACATTTGGGTGGCGGGTCCCCCTCCACAGAAAGCACGAGTTTCCACGCTTTATCATGCCTCCACTGCAGCACGCTCTATCATGGTTTGCCTCCACTAATCTGTGGCTGTTATTAATACCAATGGAGAAGTGCTATAAATTCCACTCCGACAAGGTTTCGGTGGTGTGAACCCCCAGATCTCCTCTAATCCCAAGATTAGATACTGAAGTGCTGCTTCAATTGTACAATGTTATCACAGCCTATCTTCTGGCCCCATTTCAGCCTGCAGCATTTATTGACAATACTTTCCAAGCTGTTGCTAAGTTGTGAGCACTCTACTTTATCTCTTCTCCCTTAACAACCTCAGCCAGCAAGGCTGTCAGAGAAAGGGTGCTGTGGACCCGCCACCAGAGGCAACCCGCTTGCTTTGACCTCTTCTGTACAAAAGGTCCTTGATAGTAATAAATGTTTATGTCTTCATATTTTAGTGGAAGTGTCAGTCTCCTTTGATATTTTTCTTTTTTTTGGAAGGGAGAAATCTGTGCTAATTTCAACTCTGTCTCTCTGTCTCTGTCTGTCTATCTTTATCTCTCTCTCCCACTCCCTCTGGATTTCTGTCTCCATGAAAGCCACATGAAGATATGAGGAGTTCTTTGTCATATTTCATGACTTTCCACCCCCAAAGGATTATTGACATCCATCTTCCATCTGAACAGTAGACAAATGCCCTGAGCATAGCAGACAGTGAAGGCAGTCCAAATAGCTAAAACTCTTATGAGAAAAACAGACCTCATTAGCTGGAAATAGAGCTTTCCAATCTTTCTGTTCCAATGGAGTTTTTAAAATGTACAGTTGCATACACAGGAAATATGGCGCCATGATGAATTCACTTGACCTCTCTACTTGGAGATCTATAGCCATCTTGAAAACAGCAAATGCCAACTGTAGATCGCTGTAGCAAAACTCCCATCTCTTGGTAGCATTTTTCAACCTGGTTTCCAGCGGTCTCGATCTTCCTGCCGTTCCTAGCACAGTGCTGGGTCTTCACTGATTTGCTTCCACTGTGCATCCAATCGTGTGATGCATCCTGTGAGCATCATGCTGGAATCCAACTTCTCCTCACCCTTATGGCTCCTCTGGTCTTGGTCACTATGTGTTCTTAAGTGGTGTTACTTTGTTTTGTTTTGTAGTCCAGATTGGCTGTGAATCCATTATATAACCATGATGGCCCCAACATTATGATCCTCCTGCCTCAGCCTCCTGAGGACTAAGATACAAACAAAGTCACCAGGACCAGTTCTTACTCTGCGCACTGCATTCTAACTAGTCCTTTAAGCTTTCACCCTTGCTGTCCTTTAAGAGCTTTTCTTAGTGGACAGATCAGTGTGATTCTTTGAACACCATTTCAGATTGTGATAATCATGTTTTGGGCCCTTTCCAAGAGTGCTCCCCGCAACCTGAAAGCAAAAACGGAAGCCACCTTCACCCATTCTGATGGTCTAGAGGTGCGTGGAAACCCTTTTCATCGCCTCCCATTCACCCTCTCCCCTTCCCAGTGCAGAAACACAAGTTGCTTCCTGTTTCCCCAACACAGAGGCCTCGTCCCCGCTCACCCACCCTTGGGACCCTGGGAGCCAGCCCCAGGCTCACTCATGCTGAATATTCCCCCAGCCCACCTCGGGGCCTGCTCAGGTCTGGAGACAATCCAGACCGGTTCTGTGAGGCCTGCTTTTGCGGGGTGTCCTACAGCCCATGTCTATCCTCTATTTTCGTTTTTCCCATGGAGCCTTCCACAATGCCATATAACATATTTTATTGTTTATTCCATTTATTATCTGTCTCACCTCACTGAACTATAAACCTGGGCCTAATTCTTCACCGTGGGTTTCTCCACTGTCATTTTGTTAACAAAACAGCTTCTCAGAAAACCAACTGTCCATGGAATACTAAGAAAAACACATCTCTCTCTTCCTTGAGCAGACACTGCGGAATGCCATAGTCAGAGCTCTCATGGTATCTTTAAATAATCAGGATAACTTGAGGCTGGGCTGGTGAAGGGGGCGGAGGTGTGGGGCGGCTGCCCCACTTGCCTGGTTTATACTCACTTCCACTTACATAGCTTTGCGTGATCGAAACAAAGAAACTAATGGTCTTCTGAAAAGTAGATCCGGCTACCTGAGGAGCTACAAGTGTGAATGCTGCTGCCTCAAGCAAAGCTTTGATGGTGGTGCTGCTCTCTGGGAGCCTCGGCCACCCTTCTGCTCCCCACTCACTGAACGTGACACCTGTCAGGAAGCCTTGTGTACCTGTGAACCAGTCAGACCTCTTGAGGATGAAAAAAGCCACATATAGCACACTTTCCTGAGGAGCAGAAGCTAATCCATATGCACCATCGCAAATACTTACCTGACTTTCATTTTCAAACGTGGGCGTATGAAGGAGGCCATCAAGACACAAAGGCAAAATCAACTTGAACATTCGTTGCTTACAGGAGAAGAGACAAGCTCCTGCCCCAACTGGGCAAATCAGCACTTTTCCTAGAACTGTTGGATGTGGAGCAAACGGAGCTTGTTCATTGTAACGCTGGTTATTGAAGGTGAATAAATGCAAAAGCCAGACTTTTGCTACCTATGCTTTTTTGCTAAAAGGAGAAAACAAAACTACATCAAAACAGAAGAAAATACTGTACAAATAGAATGATAGTCTAAAATGTTTAATTTCATCAGAAAAAAAGAAACAAAAATTATGGAAATAATTCAATCGTTTTCTTAAGCAAAAACTACATATAAAACAAAAGCTAGCATCCTTCCATGTTTTGTTTCTATTTTAATTCTATAAACTGTGCTTAAATTTTAATTAGGTGTCTTACTTTTAAATGTCTCCAAACAAATTCTGAAATAATTTATTGTTTACAAATTTATTAGCTTGGAATCTTTCCTTACATTACTTATTTAAGGTAAATTTAACTGATCTGTACAGCAAGTAACCTTTATTCTATGACCTGCCACCACTTCCATGTTTTTTGAATGATTTATTAGGATTGTGTCTTTAATTAAATAAAATGGTGCAGTAAAATATATTAAGAAAAGGTAGGATAGACAAACTTTTGTAAGAAAAAAATAGTACCATAAAATAAGGAAAAATGATTTTCACCACGCAGGACTGATCTCCAAGGCTGTGGTGATTGCCGATGTAGCACAAAAAGCATCATTAAGAACGCATCCCCTAGACCCAAAAATGTTTAACATGTAGCAAATTAATGAATAAGTTATTTCATAAAGCAGAAATAGTTATAATAAATTGAATAAATAAGCAAATAAATGTTAAAATAAGTTAAGCAAATAAATTGAGATATGAATTCTTTAGAGTAAAAGAATACACACAAGACACCAAAACTGCAACCTTGACCTTGAACTTTCCACTCCCAGAACTGTGGGAAATACATTCCTATTGTTAATAGATGGCCAGTCTGAGGCGTTTTGTTGTAGTACCCAGAGGAGATTAGGACGGGTTTCCCAGCTCCTCAAGTGAGCAGCCCCAGGGGATTGTTTTCAGTCAGAGTCACGCCTTGTCTACTCCTCAGTTCCCGTCAGTAACTGGCCTACTCTGGGACAAGGAGGAGACGAAATAATTAAAAGAACCCAATAAGTAAAATAAACACAGTAATAGTATGCATTGAATTAAACAGGATCTCAGAATTGTAAATCCCAGAACTGGTTTAATATTTTTTAAAACATTAAGGAAAAAAATTATTGCAAAGTAATAATAAATGACTACGCTCAATGACTCGAAAATGACTTGCAGTGAGTCTTAAAATGATAAACGTAAGTTGGCAGAACTAAGATCTTCAAGAGATGTAGGAGAAGATCATAGACATGAGAACAGATTGAGATGAGTAAGATGCAAAAGAAAACACAACAAATAAGACCTCAAATGTGTCCAACATCATTTACATGAACACTTTCCTGAAACAAGTTATAAGATGCAATCAATGATTAAAGAGTACTTAGAAACTTTTGAGGAAGTTCAGTTTGGGTTTAATCATAATGCTTCAACGATTAAAAAAAAGAGTAATTTAAGCATTCTGATAGGGATAGCAATTCACCCGTGTAAGAGGAAAGATCAATGTGCTTGGATTGCTCCACAGAAAAGGCAGAGCACAGTTGCCCAACTCTGGTGAATGCAGTGCAAGAATGCAATACCCAGCAAGGAAGTCACTCAGAGAAAAAGGGAACATATTTTTAAAAATGAAAAAAGTCTGAAAACAAAACATTCATAAGTCCAAAGTGATGAAATTTTAAATGTCAATGGCAAAGCCCAACCATTTGACAGATAAAACTCAAAAATTATCACTCCTAAACTTATGTACTGAATTTTAAATTTTAAAATTTAAGTTCAATCGCTGCTCTTTTTTGTTTATAATGTTGCTTTGGAATCTCCTTAGGGTCTCTTATTTTCTGTTGCTGCTATTAAAACTATCAACTGCATCTACCTAGTTGCTGGAGCTGAACGCTGTCCTATGGAAACCAAACGCCTCTTTTCCCCCAAAGATTCTGTCTCCTTCTTTCTCTTTGGGAATGCTGGACACGACTTGGGTGCCCTTTTAGATGGAAGCCTTTTCTGAATGCAAATTTGCCACTAAGTTCTGGCTGTGTAGTTCCATTAGCCAGCAGGCTTCAGGCACTTGCAAGTTCCCTTTGACACTTGGATAGAAGCCAGCAGTATTCACAGGCAGGGTGGCAATTGTGGAAACGCACATGGTGGCACTCTTGCAAGGTAGGACTTGGCCAGTGGGTCACCTACCCTACCAGTGCTTTCTCTGCATCCAACGCATTTCCATGGGAACCACGCCTCCCATGGGCTACTCCTGGCCAATGGCAGACAGTGGAGGAGATACCAAAGCAGTCCTTTTCCCCTGAAATTTGGAGCTTTCTGATAGGCTCAAGGATGCCTGGTGGCCTGGCCAGTCTGACACTCTACCCAACCGCCCTCGGCTTGCACTCTGTCACCACAGGCATGGGGCATGCAGCTCTCCCTGGGATAGCAGCATCAAGAGGGCAAAACTCTGAAAATCAGTAAGTTCAAACACCGACTGTTTTCAACTGAGTCCCGGAACTGGAAGGCATTTTGCCAGGTTAATCTTTTCCATATCATTTCATTTTGTATGTGTGGATATTTTATGAGAGTACAGACAATGTACAAGAACTTTTCCCTGTAGCTAGCTGTGACATGAGTTTAGCTATTGTTTAGCACAGCCGAGGTTTAATTTTGAGCACTTCATGCATTTTGATTTATGTAACTTTCATAAAAACTTTGATAGTAAAACTATTATTCTCATTTTATATAGGAAGGAATTGAGGCAAAAAGCAGAAGCACTAGGATTGAAGCCCAGACTCTCTGGCCACTCCAACAGCAAATTCAACCTTTGGGCTCTACCAGTTCTGCCTACGTGTGGGGCTTGAGCAATGCATGACACTTGTTCACCTAGGAAGACCTACAAGTTCTCTGTACTAATGCATATTAAATACCCTACAAGTAATGTACAAATAACTCCTCCGTGCATTTAAAGCTCGAGATTTCTCAGCTGCTTTGTTTTGTTTCTTATTACTTCATAAACTTTTATTAGAGCCAAGGGAAACTGAGTTATTCTGTTTCCTATACCAAAAATGTCTCCTCTATTTTTTTGTGATAGTCCCTGTACTCTGGCTTTCCTGAACTAAAAACCACAGCACCCCCCACCAACATATATATGTATTCTACTCCCCAATAATTATTTATGGAAAATGTGTTATACGCCTGGCATTCAATAACTAGACATACAAAAGACTAATAATGAGAACTAGATAGATACATATAAATTTCAAACTGATATAAATAGAAATGCAGAGGAGAATCAGAGAAGGTGGCTAGGAGTGGCTGTGGAATGAGCTTCCCTGGCCGGCAGCTGGCAGCTGCAGGATGAGAAGAAAGATGGATGCCACCCCTGCTGACAGCTGGGGAAGCCATTTGGGTCTTCAGCAGGAAGCAGGGAGACACCGAGGGCCACACCAGCTAGGTTAGGGGTTCAGGGATGGTGCTGGATCAAAGGTGGGGAGAAGGGAAAACAGAGGACGCCTCCGAAGGTGAGGGCTTCAGCCAACACAAACATGATGGTGCTCTTTTATCATGACACAGAAAACCTGTAACTGTGAAGAAAATCCCAGACTTTAATTTTAGACTCAAGTTAGGAATTTCTACTAAGCGTCCACTTGAAGAACCAAGTAAGCTATGCAAGCCAGAACTGATGGCGGTTCAACCCAGGAGGTGCCTCTGAGTGTCCCCTCCACCCGAGGCGGAGGTTGGAGGTGGTTTCTGCATGCTGAGCTCCCTGACTGTGCTTCCTCTTTGGTATTCATCACACAGATGCTTCTGAAAAACCTTTTGCAACACACTGGGATTTCTGTTTGAACCATGTTAAAATAAACAAACAAAAGATACTAAAGTTTTTGAGGTCCTAAATCTTAGGAAATAGAATCTATAAGCACTCAGGAGATGAGCATGGGTTGTTTATTGCAGACAGAGTTTTCCTCAATTGCCTAAGCTGGGCTTGAACTTGTGATTCTCCTGCCTCAACTTTGCATGAGCTGGGATGTTAGGCCTGTACCACCACAGCCAACAGCCAAGAGCTGTGTTCATCTAGTTCTTTAAACACTATCCCTCTTCTAGATAAAGCCTCTCCATACCCTGTAGCTTCCCAGAAATAATTTATACAGAAACTGTCTTACTAGTACAATCATTGATGTAAGCAAGCACCTGTAAAAAGTAATTTTTTTTTTCGTTTTTTTTTATCGGTACCAGGGGTTGAACTCACGACGGCCTGCTTGCAAGGCAGGTGCTTATGCCGCTGAGCTAAATCCCCAGCCCCATGTAAAAAGTAGTTTATGCTAAAACACTTTGCTTATTTTTCTTACAGGTTGCTTATCTTTTGGATAATTATCGACTGTTAATGTTACTCAGAGGAAACAAAATGATCAACTAACGAGAAAAAATAAATACCATCCCTGCTAAAGATCAGCACAGCCAAAACCTCTTTGTGAAATTCTCTCAAAACTGACAAATTTCAGTTAAAATCATCAGCAATAAGAAGTAAATGTTAGAGAATTTGTTAGTATGAAAATAGTTTTCAATGACTCTAAGCATTAACTCAACACTTTTAAAACATTGTCTTACTAAAATGTGTATTTCTGCCTCAGCTGAGAAGTAACATTCAGTGAAATATTTTGTCATTCTGTACATGTTTACTAGACAAGCAATTATTTTTCTTTTTGTATTGTTTTTTATTTTTCTTATGTTATCTTTTTGTTTTTCTAAGTAGAAATATTTATTCATCAAGTTACACTGCTTTGGGGATTAATTGTGTATCAGTTCCTAAATTACAAATTGATTTTAAAGACTCTGCCAAGCAGTCTCTCTCTGTTTTAAATGATCACGCAAGCTGGAGGCTGAGATGGGAAAGGTGATCTAAGTAAGCTACTTTCCCTCTGAGTTTATTATTTTTAAAGTTGCTGGTGTTTGATTTCCTGTGATGTTACATAACACGGCTCCCAAGGGAAATTTACGGCTCTGGCATACTAAGGTGGGCTGTTTAAACTCAACCCAGGCCTGCTGTTTTCTATCAGCAGTGATCAAGCGTATTTATTATCAATACCTAAAGTGTGCCAAACAGCTGTCCTTAGTCTCCTTGAAATATTTTGAACAATTTTTACAGAACTGTTAGTACAAAAAAATAATTTTCAACATGAGTGAACAAAATAGAAACAGATTTGTGATTGTTAGAAGCTCTGCGATGATAGCACTGCCTTTCCTGATGTAGATGCATAGCTCTCTCTTTCAAGTTAATCCCTTAAAACAAGAGCTTCAGCCTCTGCTCAGATGAGGCTATTCCTGTACTGGCTAGGGGTACTCCCCTATGGGAAATGCTCCGCTAGTTGTAATAACCACATCACCTCCCCGTGTTCTCAGTCTCTCTTATGCAGGGTCCAGCTCGATGTTTCGTATGATTACACCATTCATTCTTCTTAGACAGCTGAGGCAAACACAGAAGTAGGTTATCACCCAATTATTGACAATAATAATTAGAGATAATTAAATGTACTCCTATCTAAAAATCACAAACAGTATGTATCTAAGATGATATGTACATATATATCTACATTATTTCATTCTCCTAACCGTCCTGGGAATCACATACTTTGATTACCTTTTCCAAATGAGAAGACTAACTTCAATGGGGTAAAGCTAGCTCCTCTATAGAAGCCAACCACCAAGAAATGCTCAAGCCTCTAACACAGGCATTTTATACGCGTATATTTTTACTAAGCAACATCCTAATATTCCGTGAAAATTCAATTTATAATAGTCAAAAGATTTTGAGGGTGCATAAGAAAAATTTAAAATTTTTAAGTAACTTTTGCATATTCATGTGATTAATGATACTTAAATGGCTTCTAGAGAAATACCACAATTACTTCTCGGAATGTTCAAAAGAGGAAAGTAAGAAGTTTTTTACAGTAATCACAAAATTTTGTGAAGTGATATTTCTGTTATTTTCATCCTAAAACAACTCTGTGTTCTGTATTTAAAAGCAAAATCAAGGTATCTTGTGAACTTGCGATTTGGAGAGGGACTTGCAGATATTCTCATATGAATACCATACAGCACAGACACCTGGATGAAAAGCAACCTCATAGGCCAAGGTAGTATTCATAGAGCAGGGCTGGTTTTAGCCACAAATCTTTCCATAGTGTACCTAGTTGTGCTGTGTGTATTCCTGCTTACTTTTACAGTGGCATCTCTTGAAAAAGGAGAAATCAATAGCACATATGTTACTTAGAAAATGCCTACTTGAGGCTAGTTATTATCTCCAGGTAAATGTAGAGGTCTTTTTTTAATGCATGTTTCTTAACTTTTATATTTTGCATAAATGTTTCTGTATCCCAGAGAGAATATAAAAATGTTGTATTGAGACAACAAATGTCACAAAACTATTCACAGAGTTGAAACTCCATACTATAAAGAGGAAGGTAACATGCAAACAAAAATGTCTTGTCATTTCAATTAGTATTTTTTGTATGAACAATGCTTAAGCAATAAAAGAAAATAAAGGACTTCATGGCTGAATCTGTTCCAGGAAAATCTTTGATGATAAAGAAACATGAGTCCCGTGTGACTAAGCAGACTGAGACTCGGTTTTATAAACAGAAGATAAAAGATGTATCTCTTAGTTCACTTTTTCAAGAATCATCAAAACAGCATGAAGATTTACAAGAACAACCTTCTTTTTCCTAGAGAAGAAGAATTCAATAACTTGGGGAATACTCTAGACTTAAAAAGTGTTGAGGGGTTGAAGTTGCCAAGACTGATGCTTGATGAGCCAAACGTTTTAAAAGTTCATCATTTACTGAGAAAGGAAGAGTATTTGCTTGTCTGCTTATGTAACACATGTAATCGGGGCTTCACATACACCTATGTTCATGTGAATATTAAGGGATCGCAAACATGCTTCAGTAAAGTAAAAACACAACTTTGGTTACCTATTTCATATAGACATTATTTTAGAATCATATTTGCTATTCTGATACCCATATATGTATGTCTGTACATACACATGCATGTGTATATATATGTCTGCATAGTGAAGTTAGCATAAAGATTTGCATAGCTCAGTGACCTTTGTACATGCCATCTCCATGGATCTCACATTTTATCATTGCTCCACACCCTCAGGATAAATATAAATTCAGAATTCTCTTGATTATGTTTCTCCTATGCTGATAGGGGTTATCGTATCACTGTGATTTCAGTTTCTAAATCTCCACCATAGCTATATAATTCATCTCGCTAGAAAAATAATTCCTTCACAAAAATAGTTAACCTCGTAAAATTATAAGCATTAATATATTTTAAGATTTTTCACTATAACAGTGATACAAAATGGGGGGAAATTGGCTACCATAGATAAAATTCTCATTGAAGTAATTCCTCTGAGTTTTACTGTGCCTCTCAACCTACATGGGCTTCAGACTAGCCACTGTAAAGCACAATTTCATTTATAGTCATATCACAGAATAAGATTACTTTCATTGACTGTGAGATTAGAGGCTTTCCCACAAATGTGTATTTTATAGCTACTGTTAGGTGTAAGCAATCATAGTTTAAAACTGGAAGCAAACACACAGAAATGATCCAGTTGATTCAAGCAAGAGGCTCTTAGGCGAGTCACTCTTCATTTGCCCGAGTCAAGATAAGCAGTGTTAACATTCTCATTATTCATCAATAAAACAAGAAGGATGAAAAGAATGGGAGGGTACTGAATGTGATAAATGCCAAATAAAATGTTTGAAGAAAGTGAATGTAGAAGGCAGGTGGAGATTAAAATACAACATATCCTTGGGTCACTCAGCTAAAAGGCTGAGTACATTTGTCAGAGAATTCTATCGTGTTTGGTGAGCATGTTAATTATAGACCTAAGAGAACCCTGACACAGGTAATATAAACATCCAGCCCTAACCATATATCATCACCAAGTATTATAAACTATCCCCAGGAAAACCATGTTTTATCCCAACATAAAAAATGTGCAAAATTTGGGGTCATGGTACCAGCCTGTTGAGTAGAACTTTTAACATACTATAGTCTTGTCACACACAACTTGCAATAAATAGTGAGATGAGAAATTTAATTGAAAAAATACACTTCACTAAGGAAACAGTGTAACTGCAAGAAGAAAGAAGAACATTATATCAAGAATTCAATATTAATTACTCTGAAATTTAGCTGACAAAATGCACCAAATAATCTGTGACAAAAGAAAGAAGAATTATAATGAAGACATGTATGTACTTTCCACAAGCAACACACTGGTGCTCACTAATATTATATATGAAGATTCCGACACTATAACCTTTGTAACAGAAATCAGTATACAGACAAGTCACTCAACAAAAATTTCACTTGCCCACTGCAAAACAACGCAACATCAGAAGAGCAAAGAAAAACTTGAAGAAAAGCAAATAGTTATATGGTATCTTTTGAACATACTTTAAAAAGGTGAGGGGAAGTTACTAAAATTTGTGGAAAACCTGTTAAGAATCATGGCACTGCCATTAATTACTCAAAAGTATTAGAAACAACCAGACCATCCAGTCACATAATAAAATATAGGTGTTGCCCAGAACATGAAAAGATAAAACAGAACTGAATACACAAATAAGACCATGTAGAATAGCTATGCTGCTGACACTTACAGATGAAATTTGGATTTAAAATAATCTCCATCGTAAGTCTGATTTAGCACTTTTATTCATAATGGAGAGCTAAGCATGTCAACTTTAGATACATTTTAAGATATATCAACTTTAGATATATCTTTAAAATTATAGTGATGCAAACTGAATCAGGTTTGCTACAAAGCTATAAAAACCTTTAAGTTCCTGTAATCCCAGCACTCAGCAGGCTGAGGCAGGAGGATTACTACGAGTTCAACATCAGCCTTGGCTACAAAGTCAGTGCAAGTTCAACCTGACCTACAAAGCAAGACCCTGTCTCAAAAAAACAAAGACAAAAAATTAAATTAAGTTTACTTTTAAGTAATATGCAGAAACATTAAAATGTGTGTATTACTGGGTTACTATGCAATATTCCAAACCATGTACATACTGCACAACGTTTGAATCAGACTAATCGTATACATCTCTTCAAGCATCTCTATCATCACAATGCTTTCCTTTGGTTTTATGAAATACATGGTGTATAATTATCAATAATCACACTCCTAAACATCTCACAGGACTCCTGCTCCCACCACAGGATCTCCAGTGTTCACCCTTCCCCAGTGCTCCTTCCCCATGGCTGTCCTGGCCGTTGCTAACCACCACTGTGTTCTAAACTCCTGCGAGGCTGTTTCAGATCCTACACCGAGTGAGGGTGGGGGGCACTTGTCTGTGTGTGCTTGGCTTCTTTTCCATAATGTAACGTTCTCCGGGTTCTTCCTCGCCACTGCAAACATCAGGGTGTTTTTGGCTGAATACTAACCCACTCTGTAAATGTACCATGCTTTCACCCACAGGACCCCTAGGCTGTTTCCATTCTTTGGCTTTGTTAATGGTGCTGCAGTGAGCACGGTAATGCAGATGTCTCTCCAACATTCTGATTCTATTTCCCTCCCTTATGCACCTGCGCCTTGGACTGCTGGACTGGATGGTGGCATGATTTTTAATTTTTCAAGGAACCTTCCTACTGTTCTTCATAATGGCTATGCTATCTTCCATTCCCACTAATAGGGTGCAGGGGTTCCCTTTTCTACATATCTTTGCAAACTCTTACCCATTTCTGCCTTCTCATTTTGAGTTAATCAAGTGGTCAAGGACCTTTATGAGAACCATTTTAGGGAAATTTATTTGGAGAAGTTTTTAGCTGAGACTTTTGTGCACAGTTGTTACTCATGGGAGCGCCTCACAGATCCTGCTATCAATGATTTCAGACCCTGGCTAACACCAAGATGCACATGTGTCTTGGTTAGCGATGGAGGAACAAGGAAAAAGGAAATAAGAAAGAAAAAGGAGGGATGTTGGGAAAGCAGGAGAGGAGGAGAAAGGGAAGAGGGAGAAACAGGGCCGGAAACCAGCATGTGAATAACTTTGCCTTCACCAGACCTGTGCATTCCTCAGTGAAGGACTCGCTTCCTCATCAGTTCTCAGACAAAACCGGGGTTCCTTCTCTTGAGGAAAGAGTACACTCAGTACTACAGCAGTGAACCACACATGCACCGCTTTGTTAGAAAACTATCAATAACTCTGTTTGGAGAACACCAGCCCAGCACTCTGGCTTCAAGGAGAATGTGAGTGAAGTCACTCCCTTTCAGTGACAGCCCCGTGGACCGCGTGTGTGTGGCTCACCATGGTTGGCCATAAAGTCTGAGAGATCCAGATGAAAAACAGACAAAACTCACTGCAGATACAGTCGGGCAATGGGACAAGACCAGGGGAACAACCACCACCCTGAAATAATCGCAGCCGTGCATGCTGGTATCAGTGTTTGGATGCACTACCATTTAGGTCAAGACTCCTGATTGGGAACAAATACACAGTAACTCTGTGTTGCTCTTCAAAAATACAAAAACAACCAAGAAAAGTTTGTTTAAAAAATTAGAATAGAAGTCAAAATGATAAAATAAGCAATGAACACAAAAGAATTTGTTCTGATATTGAGAAATAAAATATGACAAAAAAATTAGACCACGCTAGTAGGAATAATTTATTAAAAGAAAAAAACACATTTTGAAAAGAAGTAATGACTTGAGGCTATTTGAAAATACAAGAAGTGAAGAAGAATAAATCTTCTGCAGACATCATACTGCACTGCATTAGCCCCAGAATAAATCTTATAAATATGTGGTAAAGACATTTTGCTGATTTGGCAAAAATAAATACAGACATGAGCAAAATAACTCCAAAACTCACTGCAAGCTTTCACAGGAAGGTCACATTGGATGGAAAACTATTTAACGCAAAGAGTGCTAAAGATTACTTATTGCATAAGTAACCTTAAAATGTCATGAAGACTTGAAGCTGAAACATGAACACTGATAGCTTTTGAAAACTTGATAATAAACCTAAAATTTTCTTGACATTACTTAATTGAATTGGAAGGCTAAAAATTTTCAGACCTATCAATTAAAAACAGAATTTTTCATTAACCATAAGATAAATTCAATTACATTTCTAGCTAAAGAAGTTACAAAATCATCATGTGAGAGGCAGAATACAGTGTTTTCTATTAAAATGTTAGGATAAAAGTATTATAGAGATCTAAAATAGCTTATTAAAATAATAGTTTTATAGGGAATAAAGTCTTTGATAATTTTCAGCTTTCAAAAATTTTTGTTTTGTGCGTTTTTTGTTATAAATAATGGGTTACTTCTAAACCTAATTTTATTTTTAATGTGTTACTTATCACAAGGAGAGTCCTTAATATTGTATAATTTAGATTTCACATGTCACAAATCTAGATTTATATGCAAAGTCCTCTAGATGTGAAGGTATAAGAAATGGTTTCAATCCTCCCCTAAGTAGTTTCCAGAAGAGATATTCAGTTAAAATCAGAATATCCCTGTCAGGGATACTTATGAAGATTAAACAAAATACATGTTGCATGATACCCTAATGTATGAAGTTTTATAACATTAAGATATTACTTTTAACATTGTGATACTGCATTTCCTTTTAAAATGATAATTGCACAAGACATGAACCATATCTATATTAAGAGACAATCAAGAAAAATTGTTTTAAACCACATAATTTAGCTTAAAGATAGAGGAACTTCCCAATAGTCAAAATTTTAAATGTAGTTAATATATTATTAAAGGAAATTATCAGGCAAACACAATCATCTGAAATTAAATCTGTATGAAAACATAAAGTAAATAGTTTAAATTTAATGACCTACATGAGCCTGAAGTTATGCTAAAAATGATTATGATTTATTGTAACATTACTAACTTTTTTCCTTACTGTAAAAATAATTGAAGGCTATTTGGAGAAAATATAAAATAAGAAAATACAAAATCAGCAAGTATTTTTATACTCTGGTGATTTTAACTTATATAGTGAGTAGCCACATACATTCATAACTCTTTGGAGAAAAAAACAGGCATCTCATGTTGTCACAATGCTAAATACAACCACTGCACAAGTTTTATTACAATCAGTATCATGTCTGGCATCCGCATTGCAATTTTCCATGTGTCACCTATTTCATGTCTCATTATAATCTAGTTCCCACCCTCCATCCTGGTCTTTTCATCTGTTTTCCATCAACAACCAATTTTACTTTTTGTGTTTATATCATTTGTTATGAAACAAGCCTTTGTGTATATTTCCTAAGGGAAGAAAAATTCAATAGCCTTCACTAATAAAATACTAATTTGATTTAATATTTATGCCTATTGTCAAATAACTTGATAATTGGTTTATGTCAATTTATGTATATATATTCATTTCCGAACTTGACTGAAAACATTTTTCAGATACAGCATGCATAAGGTGGTCTTTAGATTCAATCATAATTACCAGTGAAACCTTATTCACATTAGCTGTAACCAAGTAAACAAAGAAATAGATAAAAAGCTGTTCCTCACATAAATTCTGGAGGAAATCACCAGTATGGAGGGCCTGCCTCAAAACGTCTTTAGGAACCCGTCCCTTTCAGTTATGAATCACATTATCTCCGAGAAGAGCCCTTCATAGTAATGCCATGTCAACTTCTACCCACAGGGGTCTCTATGACAGCGCAGCCATCTGAGCCCCTTCAACCGCTGCTCCCAGAGTCTTGGAGGGTGCCTCGTATTTATGACCCAGGCGGTCCAAACCCAGGCTTAGGCATCAAAATGAAAGGAAAGAAGCAGACAAGAACATGTTCAGCTCTCTAAGAAGTTTCCCTAGATACTGCCACAGAAAAAACCCAGTGTTTGCAGCCCCTTCCCTGGTTCATCTAACAGCCACGTGCTTGCTTCCTCTGGAAGGAAATCCAGGAATTAGTTCTGTGTTCTACCAAGCCATAGTGACTACAGCAAGAGGGAAACAGGGGACAGATATAAAAATGAAGTGAAGATGCCATCGAGAGAAAGACAGCAAAATAAAAGAGATTTAAAAGCTAGGGCAGGAATTGTCTTATTTTTGTTTGGGCTATATCTCAATAAAGACTTATTGGAAATCTAAATTTTTGCATAACACAGACAAGCATTTAGTTAAAACATGTATTTGGGTATCTGTTCATAGGAAAATGCTTTTATTAAAGATTTCTTTTTTTTCTGTAATGTAGGCATTGTGCATCGAAGATGATGATTTTGAAGGCAAATCCTATCTTTTAAAGCTCCCAACGCATCAGTTGCATTCTACGGTGGCCTCAGGGCTCAATACGTGCCATTTTCCATTTGCAAAGAACATAACACGTCCATTGTTTATTCATAAAATGTATCAATTTTATGAATTTGTCTTAGAATATTAACCAGAAGAGGGGAAAGGACAATAAAAATCTTAAGGATGAAATGGTGAACATGTTTTATTAAGAGATCTGAAAGGGGCTGGAGTATCTCAGACTTTCCATCCTATCAGCTGTGCCAAACTCTCTGCTTCCTCCTCCCTAGAACCGACATAGACATTACCTAACTTAAATGAAAGACCCAAGAGACCATAAGGCAAAATGTGGCCCAAGATGTTTGGACACTGCCCTCGAACTGAATATGCTTTAATATAAAATGACCTCTGCAAGTCTAAATCCTCCAGTGGAAAAAATGTAAGCAACATTTTCTTGGGTTTTAAAAAATAAATCCTTTCCTTGCCACCCTAATTCTCCCTTCAGTGTTCTGAGAAAAGGGGTTAAACGTCAGTCTAGAGCAGAATGGTCTTTTCCCATCACAGGTGCAGCTGTGAGACACCTTTCCAGGGGCCACATTCATGGCAGCCTCGAACAGATGGAACCAGTACAAGGAAAGAGTAATTTCTTAACAAAGCCCAATGAATTTAAACCTGTCTGATGTTGTCCAAGGGTAATTTGGAAAAGATTCAGATAGTTCCCAAACCACAGTATTTGGGCTTTAGTATGATCTTGTCTGGTAATGATTTAAATTTGATAACAAGCCAGAATTCCAAATTTTTTTAACCTCTCTTCCCCCAAATTGATGTAGAGTGCTATGAATTTATCATGCATTGAAATCATTTTTATATTGCAATCCTACCATTTTACATATAGATCATATTTTCAAGGAAAAGAAAAACTAATTTCGTGTTCATATTTTCCATTTGTTGAACCCATAACAAATATTTAACTTTCAGATGGTTAACTTTCGACAAGCTTGTTTCAGTTAGGAGAAAGAAATGTGACTCTATCTGTGGCTCACAAGAGCCCCATGCGTGACACAACACAATTTTGAAAAGAGACAGATGGAAAGAGTTTATTCTCAGTGTGAAAAGCTATAATTTATTCTTTGGTAAATAAATAAATAAAGGACTATTGCTATTTGGGTTTGACCAGAAACAAATGTGAAGGGTCTTCTCCAGCATGAGATGGTAGCTTTCCCATCCTTTTAGGTAAACAAAACTTGAGCTCGCCATTGGCACTGGCATTTGGTGGATAATAAACACTGGAATGTCTCCATCTCTACTATTCAGCATTGCAAGCCTGTGACAGTCTACAGTGTGTCTTGATCCATGTACCATGATTTGGTAACATTCACGCTGACAGAAATAAGGGGGATAGACTTTTAATGTCATCATATTACATGAAAGTGGCTGCAGGAACTGATGAATACAAGTTGTCCCAATTTTATTACAAGCGAGTGTGTTTCTCCAATCCCTTCACACAATTTTCACATAACTTGCTTCAAATCTCTGCCACATCTTGGCAATTTATGAATAATCTGCAATCGGGGTCTCCCCTAAAGTGTAATGTCCCGAACGGGGTGTGGTGTTGAATGACAACAGAGCCACTCAGGAAGCAAAGATGGAAAGGTTGCTTGAGCCCAGTTTGCAAGATCAGCCCGGGTAACACAGCAAGACTCCCATCAGTGGGGAACCACTCAGACTGCTTCAAGGCTCAGGGCCACCTAAGGACACCGGAGGACAGGACCCTGTTTTGTCTGGTGCAGGTGCACAGTGGGGTTCAGTTATATAACCATGACTTAGCACAGGCAAACACATACGTGCTGGTTACGGCACTCTGTAAGAATGTAAGTATGAGATAACAACCTGTATAAGAACTATACACCAAAGATGCAGACAGCTCTCGCTCTGGCCCTCTTGCTCTGCTCTACTCTGCACCAGGCTTCCTACCGTTGTTGCTCACGTCTTACACAAGAGTGTTTGCACACGTCCTCACCCTTAAAAATGTCCTTTGGGCCCCTTGACTGTGCTGACATGATCTCACAGAAAGAAAGAAAAAAATACATGGTATAATTTTCTACACTGAACATTGTGATGTTAGCATGATCTGACTGCTGTAGAATACTGGGTCTAACACCAACCTTTTCCTGTAGTTTTTACTTTACCTAAAGTAGAACTAAAGATGTTTCTGGAACACTGTTAACAGCAGCAGCAGCATCTAAAGATAGAGAAGCACACAGTCATGTGGACCTACCAGTTCATGAGCTCTAAATGAATTTTTTAAAACATCTGATTCAACTAATTGATTTAGGTCATGCTCATTATCAGAACTAACAAGAAAAAAGTCATTGTATCAGTTAAAGTGTGATCTGGGGAGAAATAGGTTTCTCCAGGACATCAATAAGCCATAGGGTAAGAAATAATTCAAGACACCTATGCATAAACTCTCACCTCTGCACAAACGAGCATCTGATCTTACTCATGCAGGATGGTGTGAGAATCAGAAAAATCCAAAGTTTGTCAATATTCCCAGAAATAGATACACCTGCACTGTTAGTACCGGAGTGATAGTGCAAATGGTGAGCATAAGAACTAAATCCCTCAACTCTCGTCATGGTTATTGCTTTGTTGGTTAAGGGAACTCAACAGAAACCAGCACCATGAATTATTACCCTATTGAAGTGGTTATTACCAGTAAGAATTTATAACTGTATTTAAATTGGTTGGAAACTTCGTTCACCCTAATGTTTTGTTTTGTGTGTGTCTAGTGTGTCTATGCACGTGTACGTGATTGCATGTGTGCATGCATGTGTATAGCTGTGCATGCATGTGTGCATGTATGTACATGCGTGCATGTGTGTGCCCATGCATATGTGTGTTTATGCCCCTCATGTCTCATTCAAAATGCCTAGAGCTCAGCAGAATTTATTTAGCTATAAGTTTGATAAAAACTAACCACATCAATAGGCATCACTAGCTCCTGAAAATAGAATTCAAAACAAAAATTACAATATTTACATAGATATAGATGCATTTATATAGCTAGAAATATGCTTAGAAATAAAAGTTCTTAAATATAAATACTGAAAATATAATTGTATTCATCAGAAACAAAAAAAAGGAAATTAGAATTTGTGACTGTGCTGATAAAAATACCATAAACAATCTGAAGGCTTTTGGGTATGTGTCAGAGTAAAATTCTAGGAATTATCATCTAGATAGGCAGGGAGGTAGACAGCTGTGTGTCCTACCGTATTATTACATACGCCATATACGCATACAATCCACAAGACTGAGGTCTCCACAAGTAAATAAGGGCGTGGGCTGCACAACTCACATTAATCAAGGTAGGAAACTCGAGAGCAAAGCCAAAGTTATCCACAAATCTGGGAACCAGAGGGGCCCTGTCTCCTCCATAAAGAGGGATTAGAGTTATAAACTGGAAAACAGTCAGCACCATGGTCTGAAGACACAGCACAGGCACAGGCCACATACGAGATAACCTCTGCCCTACGGGAAAAGTGGGGGCCCACATGGACCCATGCACATAAGGCAAGAAGGCCCTGGGTCAAGAAGGAGGGAGAAACACTGGCCAGTCAGATCTGTAAGGACGCATAGAAATGGATGCAGGGGTGGGGGATGCTTCTTCCACAGCTCAAGTCATGCATAGCGCTCCCACAGATTGACGATTTTCACTTGAGAATATACAGCTAAAAGTTTTGAGTAATGAGAAAAAGAAATACACTATGATTGAGCCAACAGATTGAAGAACCAAGAAAGTTCACAGCCAAGAGAGTACAGCAATCTGAAAATGACTTTAAGATATATACTATTAAAATGTTGAAATGAGTGAAGAACATACGAAAGTCAGGAGGAAGGCTGCAGTAATCACCCCATTAAACATATCCACAGCTACAGAAAAGCCTACCTAAACCTCTAGATCGCAGGCATGAAGTAGAACAGGTCAATTCACAGAAACAAATGAAGACAAGAACTAAAACTCCAGAAAAAACGTAGTATCATAGAATTATAATCAAACATATTAGCATTTACAAGCAATGAAAATCAACTAAAGTTTTGAAGTAGAAATTCTGACACTGGGTTACGTACACTTACCACTAGACTTACCAGAGTCAAGTACAAAACATAAGGACACAGAAAGGAATAAGACCAAATAATTTTCAAAATTGTGATTAATAAAACACAAGAGAGATTTACAAGGAAAGAACATGATACCACTCATTGGTAGAAGAAACAATGGTCTTAAAAATATAACAACCTTAAGTCTAAATGTATTTAAGTATCCTCAAACTCTTTATAACAAAATTCTAACAGAATAACAGGAGGAATTGACAAATTCACAACTCTTTAAGAGATTGTCCACATTTCTCCTTGAAAACACTGCTAGTGGGGAATGTATTTTTAAGAAATGCAATTAAGAATCTTGGTCTAATAGTCATATATAGAAGCAGGCACACAGGAAATAAACAATACACAGTCTTAATTATTTCAGAAATTAATCATGTAATAGTAAGTAAAGGAAGCCTAAACTAATCCCAAATATTCATATCAAAATCATATCAATAATATTAGAGAGAATATACAAGAGAGGTAGGCTTTGTGGAAATGGGATGGAGATCTAGGGACCGATGAGAAAGGGTAAGAGAAAGTACAAAGCATGCGATGTGGTGTGTTTGGGTACGTGATGGATGTATTCATTATACACCATGAGCGCGGGCTGGTTAAAATAGTAATAATACAGCCTCGTAGATCCCCAAACAGAAACACACGGCATTTTTAAGGACAAAAGTGACGTGATCTTTATGAGCTTTCAGGAATCTTTGTGAATTTAGTATCAAAAAGAAATTATAGGACTGAAAGTTAAAAGAGATTGCAAGTAAACAGGATTCCTTGATGAGTGAAATTTGTCCAGTGAAACAGTGCAGAAACTAATCGTGAATGATCTGTCCACCTCACAGGATTTAATCAGCAACACTTCACCTACGAATAGAAGTTCTGGGTAAAAGAAAATGATCGTCCTGCTGTAGAGTTGGCACGTAACTTGGAATGTGAAAAACGCTGGTGTTCAAAAAACCATTTTCTAGATTTGCAACAACAAATTTAAGGTAATTGGAATAAAGCCAGGACACCACACAGACGTGGCAGATGGAGTGGCTTCTTGAGTTCACTGGTTCCCAACCAGTTCTGTATTCTTCCTGACTCACCACTTGCATCTGGAAATGAGTTTGCATAAACTACTGGGCCTCTCAGGGTCATAAATATCACAAGGTTTCAAAAGAAAACAAAGACTCACTATTTACTTACCAACACCCAGTTAATGTATCAAGAAGATCAGTTGACATAATTTATCACCTGTTACCATGTATGGTGCTCACGTTCCAAGTTCTCCAAAGAAAACAGTAAAATAACCATCTTCTAAAAAAGAAATTAAGAAAGTTGCCAAAGTCAAGAAACTGACATCTATGTCACTGCAGAGTTTCATTTGAAACAATAGAAAAAGCTCTTGGACTTGACCACCCAAGGGTGTTGGGCATATTTAACCACATTCCCCTAATTTTGAAATTATCCACTTCTTTCCTTTCTTTGTAAGAAGTGTTGAAAGCATTAGACCTTTGGCTAAGTTTCAATTTCTTTAGATATATAACATGATTCTTTGAATTATAAAAAGCAAGAAAGTTTCTGTGTGTGTTTGTTTGTTTGAACAGTGTCTTGGCCAAGGATGTAGCTCAGTACCTGCCTGGCAAGTGTGGGGTCCTGAGTTCGATTCCTGATACCAAAAAACAAATAAAAATAGGGTCCTGTTATGCCCCATAGCCCAGGCAGACCTTAAAATTACAATCCTCCTGCCGTACCCTACTGAGCGCTGGGATAAGTTATTCAGCCACCTCTTGTGTGTGTGTGCATCTTCATCTTCCATAAAAGTATATGCACACGCACTTACACTACACATGTTTAAGGTGTCTGATTTGTAAGTATTCTTCCCACCATCTACAGAAAGCTTCCCTGTTCTCCATTACAATTAGCACTGTAAGTCTTAATATCTCACAACTCTCACTCAGGAGAACTTAAGAGAGAAAGTCAAGTTTCTTCCTCCTATAATCATTTCCTATAATGTGGGGTCGCTGACTCTGCCCTAAATATTCTGTGCCGTGCATCACGATGGTGAAACCAAACTAAGAATTGTAACATTAAACTAAGAATTATGTCCGCTCCTTAAACATCTTCTATTATCAACTGGAAAATAGATCACAGAAAAAATGTGACCGCTAAACTGTTTGGCGCATCACATGAGAATGAAAAGAAAACAGTTTAGATTTAAGCTGATAGCTATATGGCGCAAAGACAATGTTTGGATATCCTTTGGGGTTGTTCACGTCAGCACAGTTTGTCACACTCAATAAGTTCCAAATGACAGTGTGGGAACACGTGAGACTGAACCAGCTTCCAGAGAAACGTGAGAGGAGGAGGGACAATCGAAGATCCAAAGCCAGCCTGGCCCGCAGGCTCGGTCTCCTCTCATTACTGGCCACCTGATAGCCTCTGGCTGCCAGAGCTATTCCTGAGCTGCTTTTCAATTAGAAGTCAACAAACTACCAAATGCATGTCATAAATTACTTTTAGGCCAAATATTTGTATCTGGAGGATTTATTTATTTACTTATTTGTGTTTTTTTAGTGCCAGGAATTGAACCCACAGCCATGTACCCTGAGCTATCTCACCAGTCCATGAAATATTTAAACACACTAATTTATAACAATTAAAGTTAAGGTTTCAGAATACCTTAAATGATAACACAAACCCGTTTCAGTTGGATTTTGCTTAAAGAAGGATCTCTCCAGATGAATAACAGATTGTATTGAATCAACATTTCACCAGTAATGTATGTTTACATACCAAAAGGGTGCCTAAAATATGCTTAAACAAATGTATTCATATTTATGTATTCAACCACAAGAATTATGGTTTTACAAAAGATAAAGCTGTAAACTAAAGTCGTGGAACAATATGATAAATTCTCAAAAGTATTACAACAGATAGGAAGGCTGTACACACAAGTAAACATTGTGACATGGAAAAGGTTAAATCTGCCACAGATGAGGTTGGTATTGTGTCCTAGTTCGTATTTTCACTCAGACTTTGGGTGAGTCATAAAGAAATGTTTCCTGAGTATCTGCCACTCCTTTAGGTTTGGTGACAGACAGAATAAGGTCTTCTACAAACAAGTAATTAACTTCACATATTTTCTCAAATATTACATGCAATCATGTAATATTTCAAATGGCATGCTAGTCAGACATAGGACCACACATATTTCCCTATGGTGACTCATAGACGTGGTGGTTAATGAACAGCCATCCCCAGTTTGGAGAGAAATCGTGTTGGTTTGCATTCCTTAGGGATCAGCCATTTGGAGCCCTGTTCCATCTGTGAAGTTACATTAATGGCTTTCCCACCATTTAAACTTACAATCCTGCTTATAAGCTATGGCGCATAATTATTTTAAAGCAAGAACAGCTTTCATCGTGCATGATCATCTCTAGTCTCACCTTTTTTGATCCTTTATATTGTTATACAACTATATTCCCAAACAGTTGTGATCCCACAATTTCGGATGCTGTTGAAAGGTTGGTTTGTATGTGCCATTTCTTATTTAACACATCCTAAAATACCCTTTAAAACACAGGCCCTGCAGCCAGGAGCACCCATGTCTGTGGTGTCCAGGAGTTCCTGTGGCAGCAGCTGTGTCCTCACGCAGACATCTAGGAGCTTCTCAAGGAGCCTCCTAAGACTCCACAAAACATAGCAAGCATCATGGCTACTATTCCCACATAAATAATTCACATGAAAGAATGCCAAAAAATCTTCTATTATTAGAAAGTGTTATGCATTCCAGAATATATCTGTATAGCATTTCAGGCTTGCTAAGTTATTCTTCCCGAGCAGTTAATAAAGTAAATATACAGTAATTATTGTCCCTATTCTCTCCAGAAGCATAATCCAAAACTCAGGATAATGTAACACATATTAAGAACTCTAAAAGAGGTTCTTAACTCTCAGTCCAGGGTAGGTTCGATATTTCAAAGGATTTTCAATGGCATACTTGACACTCAGATGCATTAGTCAGCTTTCTGGTCACTGAGAGCGGCATCCCTGGTCCACAGCGGGGTGCCTGGCTCCTGGCCCCGAGGCAGAGGGGTCCTGCATGCCAGCGGGGTGAAGAAGAGCTTCTTACTTCATGCTGCCGGGAAACAGCGCAAGTGGGCACAGCAGAGCGGAGGGAAGAGGGGCCGGACGCAGGGCCACCAGGCAGGCTCAGAAGTGTGCTCCCCAGTCCCAGTGGGTCTCAATCCCAAGCAAATTGACATTCCACCCTGACTGCCCAAAAAAAGAATAATTCCTTTCACTTAAAACTGAACTACAAGGCTGAGTGTGCTGGTGCACATCTGTAATCCCAGTAATTGGGAGGTTGAGGCAGGAGGATTGCTGTGAGTTCAAGGCCAACCCGGACTACAAAGTGAACTCAAGACCAGCCTAAACTGCAAAGTGAGAACTTGTCTCAAAAAAAAAAAAAAAAAAAAAAAAAAAAGTAGCTAAAAGTAAACTACTTATGTACATAAAATTTAGAGATTTTTTTTCCACATAAAACAAAGTGGTAAGACATGTTGCCAGGGATGTTTGAGCAATGAAATTAATACTTCTAAACACTGATTTTTCCTGGAAAAGGAAAGTCACAGTGACATTTGGAACTATATTTTTTCACAATGGTAAAATTTTACAAATTGAATGTTCTCTTTCCAAAATATTTACAATTCTGTTTAATGCTCTTAAATTAAAACCTCTCATTATAATCCATATAGCATTTGTGTTATTTTTATACAATATCTCATTTGATCTCTACAATAGCTCTTAGGAATTAGAAAAATATCATTTCTGTTTTATGAATAACATGGTATAGAAAGAAGAAGCAGTGGTCCCGGGCCACTATTTCACAGTGACTTTTAAATATGTACATGTTTAAAAGTCACACCCTTTTGATTTGATTGACTCTGTTCTGTTAGGTCACATTTGGTTCTACTCCCTTCCAAAAAAGTAATAAGAACTGTGGGAGCAACAAAACCCAAAATGTGTAATTGTCATTGTACAAAAGAGAGGAAAAGAAAGTGCTCTAAACGATATAACTGCATGTATATTTAAGTGTATAAAATAGAAAATGATATCACTGAGTTTTATTGGATCATTGAACGGAACTGTTTACAGTCTCACTGTTGGAATGTCCACTTTACAAGCTTTAATTTTGTGACTTGAACAATTATTTCTAGGATGACAATATGTAATCCATTAACTAGTGATTTCCTACTGTTTATATTTTTCTGTAAATCTGTATAACTTGTACCCTTTCTCTGCTTTTTTTCACCTTAAATAAAATTAAAAAAAAATAAATATGTACATGTCCACAGTGGTTTTTAAATATTTTATTGTATGAATTCTAGTCATTAAAATGTTCCCAAGTTCTTATATTCCAATGAGACCACATTAATTCCTGATAGAGGAGAAGCTAGCATAAGAAAAATAAGCAGAGGTCCACAGCTGAGGTGGAGAAGGACATCGCACAGGTCCGCAGCTTTCTCGGTCTGTTTCCCTGCAGCTGTAGCAGGTGTGAGACCCGTTCCCATTCGCAATCTCTGAGCAACTTTCCAACCACACACAGCCTGAGGATGGCCAGTGGGAAGGTGCAGACCTCATCACTTGCTCTCTCAACACAGCTTTGGTGGATGAATGAGAAAGGGAAAGAAATGGGATCCACCACCGATTTAAACCCATTTGGGTTTAAATTAAGATATACTGTGTGCTAAGAATCGGTCTTAAGGCTTAATAGAAAAAGCTGCCTCTGTGGCTTCCTTCCCAGGGCTTTCTTCCTAATTCATCACTGACACAGAGGCAGCAGTGTGACAGTGGCAGTCTACCAGCCACTGAACTTGATGTTGCACAGCTGCTGAAGCCTGGGCAGGATTTCCTCAGGACTGCAGTCCCCCTGAATACCTGCAACACGCACTTTTCCGCTCTCTCAAGCCCGAGATGTTTAAGTTCCAGAGAGACCTCTGCAGCTCTTTGGAGGGCCTGGGAGATCTGGGCCGCTCAGGGATGACGCGGCGTGCAGGTGAAGGCTGGAAGGAGGACATTTCTAGCACCCTGGCCACACTCAGGGCTTTGCCGTCACCACCTCCCACCGGGAAAGGCAGTGCAGATCACAGAGGCAGCTCCACTCTTGTGAAATCCGCCTGCACACACGTGACACTGCTGAAAGCCAGGATAATGTTAGTCAAATGAGCCCCTTCATCAGTCCTCCAAAAGGTTCAAAGACCTAAAGAAAAACCTCGAACAATATGGGCTACTGCTGACATGTGCCTGTTGAGTGTTTTATGTGCTGTTGCCAGCAGGGGTAGTGAACAGGAAATGGATTCCTGTAAGTTTTTCATTGAATGGCTTTTCCCAAGATAAAGGTTAAAAGAGTGAGACTGGAGGCTCTGCGAGAGGCCTGGAGTCCGCAGGGAAGCAGGGAGGAAAGGCCTTGGCAAAGTTCCGTGCCTTCGTGTACATGGCCAGTGGTCAGCAGAGCTCCCTGCCTGCGTCCAGCAGCCAGTGGTCAGCGGAGCTCCCTGCCTGCTCCTGCATTGCCTCTCCCGGCTTGTGCATCGAGATGACTGCAGGCCTAATGTAAGAAAGCAAATGCTTCAGCGTGCTGAGACAATACTCTCCTTCGGTCAGTTATTCAAGGGAGTTTAGGCACATTTACAGACGAGCTAACAGGATGGGATACTATAAAGGAGACATTTCAGCTGCCTTCTGTGACACACATTGTTTCAAGGGTGCGTCATTTCGATGAACAAATGGTCTAAAACCAGAGAGGCTCTGGGAGACCTTAGGCAGCCATGCAAACATAAAAGAGATGGGCGGCTCTGATAAGGACCCAGCCCATCCATCACCCGGTGTTTCCCTGACCGCCTGCTTCTCACGCCAGCGCTGATGTGCACAGCGGCTCTAAGACACGGAGCGCAGCTTCACACAGAGCACAATCTGTATCTCTGCAGGCCCCCAGGCTATTGGGTAGGTTCCTCCTTAGAACGGGAGCCTAGACAGACAGACAGACTGCAGACAGCACTGGAAAGCCATTTAGAAAGGTGGCTACCAAGGGAAAGTTTTCTTCAGCATTTTGGGGGGCTAAAAGGAAAGCAAATAATAGCAGAGTGTATTCCAAATAAAAGAAAATGTATTCTTTCTTGTGACTTGTACTCTTTCCTTTTTAAAATGTCATTTATCAAAAGACGCTTATGAAGGATGGTAGCGCTTTGATTTTTTTTCTTTGTCTTGATAAAATAAAAACTTCAAGCCATGCTGCTCCACTCTGTTTGATTTTTCTCTGGTCTCTGAAAGCCAAAATCTGAAAATGACTGGTTTGATATTTCACATAGAAATAAACATGTTGCCTATTGAAAAATATATTTAATTCAGATTATTTTAGTAAATACAGCTTTTGTGCCCTATAATATATTTCCACATGGTGATATAAAATTTCTAGAGTGTGTTTCTTGTGAGCTAGGTCTTAATCTTGTATCCTTATATGTTGTTATCTATCTGTTTCCTTCTGCCCACCTCGTGTCTCTTGCAGGCTTCTGCCCATGTTTTGTCTCACTGTCATTAAAATATCTCTGTCCAAACTCTCAGAACCTGGGATTTTCTTGCTTAGCACAGCTAAGTACAAATGAGAAAAGAAGATAAACATTGTAGATCAAATGCACTGTAAATCACTCTCTCCATCACTTAGTAGTAATTAGAGCTGAAGTTGGAGTTTGAACTGGCACAACAAATTGTACACAAAGAGGTGAAAGTGAATTCTGCCCAGCATACAGAGGGGTCTCCCAAAGGCTTGGTCCAGCTTCCACTGATAACTCATTTTCCAGCAGACCTCAGGAAGCACATCCGCAGAGACACAACCAATCACGCCAAGCGAGGCTTTTCTCGTGAAATAATACGTGATGTCGTCTCACATCTTATAGTCTATCATTTCTGATTGACACTTTTGCCATGTTAATTACGTAGATCTACTTATGTAAAATCACTCAGAGTTTCCAAACTATTACAGTGAAGCATATGTCAGAGGGTTATTATTGAGCTACATAGAAACATAAAGCTCAACATAAATGATTTCTCTAAATCAATATAAAATTAAATTGATAAGAAGAGATATTACACTTGATCTTAGCCAAAAGGCCGAGAAGCAATCAATATAAAATTAGAAACCTATTCTAAACATACATTTTTCTATTATGTTTCCACTGGATTCCTAAAAGCCAAAATCACATATTTTATCTCACCTTGCTTTTTTTTACTTTTCACCACATCCCATTGGTTTTATTGTTCTTCAGATAAACATCTTCTAAAAAAAAAACCAGGAGAGGAAAGAAAAATAAAAGAGTTTTTTTTTTAACGAGTTATTTCATGAACTATCAAAATCCTAATTTTAGCATTGGTGATGACTGAAATATTGGATTAAGCTTCAAGAATTTCCAAATAGATGTTCTTCAGAATAAGTAGGGAGATGAATTAAATTGTACATTTCATGTTTATGTAAAAGTTGTATATAATGTTTTCTGATTTCTTCTCAAATAAATAAAGGCTAGCTAATCTGTTAAGTGGTTAGGACATTGGTTTTACAGAAATGGATATGCAGACGCAAAAGCACTCACAGACATGTATCTTTGTGATCCCTGTAAGAACAAGCTTCGGAATCTAAGAGAAATAATTAGGCTTTGGCTTCATCTTGTTAGCACACAAGATGGTTGCTTAGAAATTTCTTAATTTCTTGGGGCTGGGGATTTAGCTCAGCGGCATAAGTGCCTGCCTTGCAAGCAGGCAGTCGTGAGTTTCAGCCCTGGTACCGATAGAAAAAAATGAAAAAGACACAAAAAAAGAAATTTCTTAATTTCTGATTCCGAGAGTGAGATTATGTCACACCTGACTCACATGCTGTTGTTACAAGCAAACAAGATAAAGAAAACAAAATTAAAGGCCATGGTTACTATAAGTTCCAGAGAACGATCTATAAAGCATCATTTCCTGCCTGGACATGTAACTCACTGAACATTTCAATTGATTTTCATGCATGATTCTAATCATATAAATCACAATGCATGTGAATAATAGCCTCTGTTATACAAGGAAATTATGAAGAAAAGATTATGCTATAATTACGTTAGTGGAGTATCAAGTTCTGCATTTTCTTCCTAAAACCTTGTCCTACAACTTGAACATCTGATAATCACTACTTAGATCATCTCCTGGACTCTGAGTACTTAAACTTTGAGCTTCCTTTGGTTCATATACATCAATAATCAAACCTAACATTCACTGTGTTCCGTAAACTACACCGGGCATTAGAAAACTATGGCCCACTCCTCAACCCCAGCCTACTGCCGTTACTCCATGATCTATGGGCCAACAATGCTTCTTATATTTCTAAATGGTTGTAGAGGAAGTGATTCTACAACAGTGAAAATTATATAAAGCCCAAATCTTTATATCCAGAAATTTATCTGACAGTGAAACTCATTAATTGCTGTATGGTCCTGTTATTGCCTTTGAGATACAGCAACACAGTTCAGTTTTTGCAGTAGAGACCAACAGTCCCCAGAGCCTATAATAAGGTGTTTGTTTAATATCCCAATCCGTACAGTTTCCAGCCCCAGGCCACTTGCAGAAAGAAACACAGTGAGACTGAGGCTTATTAGCACAATCACTACCCAATAGTAGGTTTTTCAAACCCTTGTACAGAAAAATTGATTTTTATCTACTTTATAGTACTATGTAGAGAATACAAGTAAGCAATCGTGTTAGCTAGATATTATAAATTTAGTGGAATGGAGAAGAGTTTAAAGCTCCAAGCACTGTTTTCTATGAGCCTTCCATCATCATAAGTGAAAATTCAGCATTCCCAAAAATCAAACTTTCATTTTAATCAAAAGTAACATTTCATTAAATTTCCTGGATTATCAAAATCACTAATTTCAACTGAACATAAGCACTAGCATTTGAAAGCATGACTCTACTTACATATGTGCCTGTGTTAATTAAGTACAAATGAATGGATAATGAATACTTATTTGCTAATTGAAGGCAAGTACTTGAGAAAAATATTAAATCACCAGAAACATGGTGGAGTTTGAATGCAGCTACAAGTGAAAACATTGAACAGGAATGTTCAACTACTTCACGATTTTATCAAAAATAATTATCACTAAACCTTGATTTAATCTTCAGTATGAGCAAGAACAAACTGTCCACCAATGTCAAGCAGGTGACAGGGTTAGTCTGTGCGATATTTGATACATACCCCACCTCAATAGCATAATATACTGGAGGGTGACAAGAAAAGATTACAAAAGTCATTGTCATTTTGAGTAACTTTTTATAAAGTAAGTTAATATAATAATGTTTGTAAATGAAACATAATTGAGTATAAATATGACAGAGCACTGTATCATGAGAACATTTTACTTATGGGTGTATATGACCAAAGTTAATTGCAAATCATTGGTCTAAAATACTCTGGTTTGGTACTGAAGTATGATGAACTGTGGTAATTTAAAGAATTGAGAACTAAGATTTTACCAGTTTCTGCAGTGTAACTGGTTTATTTTTCCCTAAATTGTGGAATCAATAGCAAGGAACAGTTGAACAACAAAGGAGAGTTTTCTTCTTAGCCAAGAATGCAAGGAGATGATAAAAATCAACTTCTAAACCACTGGAAGTTGAAAAGGTTATACATATAGGGTAAAAAGAACAGAGGAACAGGCAAATATAAGGAAAAATAGTCCCATCTCTCCCAGGAGGGACTACTCTCTCAGCTTTTATGGTTCTCTCTAGTCACTATCATGGCAAATGGCAACTGTCATGGTGGGTGGGGTGTCAGCATGTATGTGACCTTCTAACGAGATTGTAGATTGTCCTGCTTCAGTCGGCAGCCACCTTCCATCCAACCAGTGTTTAGGCTGCCTCACCTGAAGAGAAATTCTGGCCTTCATGTCCCCTGTCCTCAAAGACAAATAAGACAAGGCTAGTATAGAAATTCAGCTAGATCAAGCAGGCAGCACATGGCTAAGGATCGGTCAAGAAGCTGTGAGGATACATCCTGTAGACTATGTTTGGTTTCCCTAACATCGAGATTGCTTTCTGGTAAAATTATTGCCCACTAGAAAGAAGCAGGGCTTCTTGGAGGCATAGCTGATCCCTGCTCTTCATGGTAAATGTACAGGACGAGCTTATCTCAAGTTTAGAAAGCTGACAGAAGTACTGAAGACATGTCCCAAGGGCCTGGGAGATAAAGGCGTGTCACAGGCCATGTGAACCTCTAGATGAGTGGTGGTGAACCTATGGCACCCAGAGCCCTCTCCGTCAGCCCCCAAGCCAAGTTGCCCAAGCAGCCAAGCACCAGATAACAGTCATTTAATGTTTCTAACCCAAAAACTCAGTACTTGGGTGTAACTTCAGAGTTGAAGCTCTGTGATAAATAAGTGGGCTTTGAATTGCAGTTTGGGTACTCATCTAAAATATAAAAGTTCACCGTCACTAACCTAGATACTAACTACAGTAGCTTCTGTTTAAATTAAGGTCACCCACAGAGGATGCTAGCAAACCAACTCTTTTTCAAATCTTCTAAATAAAATAAAATGCATTGTTTATGCTGTGTTTTCTAAACAATACTAAATGTACTCAAGGCAGACAAAGGGAAAAATAAAGGATAGATAATAATTATCTGTTGTTTTAAATCAGCATTTTGTTTTTCCTAATTAATGGAATAAATTCTACTCCTGTTCTTAGTGTGGAAATACTCAATAATGTACAGTAAAACGTTATTTTTGCCAAGGAATTTAGAGTTTCATGCCCTGACTGGTTGATTTTGTAAAGATGAATGATTCTATCACCTAATTTAAAATCTCCTGAAATCTACAGTTCAGATCTACCCTGTATGGATGGTTAAAGTCAAGAAGTTTTAATAAAATTGTCTTTCTTTTCAGTTGTTAATCTATAAGACCTGAAAAATCCTTTTGAACTGATGTTTCTTTTTTTTCCCTGCCAATGGACATAAAGCCAAATAAAATACCTCATTTTATAGTTTTTATTTTTTTCCAGGATATGAGTGAGGCCAAAGGTCTCCTGGTTTCACTTCCTAAGCCGAGTGAAATCCTTCAGGCCATTTGTTTATCTCAGGAGTTCTGGAGAGCTCGCTTTGGCTATATTTCATCTGATACCTTCCCATTTTCAAAACTATCTGCGCAATGGTAAAAAGGCCATCTTTCAAGGTAGAGTGACTGTAGACAGCAGTGGCTTAATTCCCCCTTCCATGCCTGCCTAAGAAAGTGTCTCCCTCGCGCTCTCAGAGGGTTGTTTGAGGTAAGGAAAAGAGGTTGTAGTCATAGGATTACAGAGTTAGGGAGATGAGCTAACACAGAAGAAATCATAAAACCTAAAAACAAAGAACCTCTCATCATTATTTCCCATACCCATCACTCTACACCACCGAGGGAAACACACGCACTTTGCAATTAGATGGCTGATGTCTGTCTCAAATCTCCCATCTGGGAGTCTCAATTTTCTTAACTGTACACATAGAATGACAAAAATAAGCCGCGCCAACTGGGACAGGAAATAAGACAATGGATGCCAAGTTGTACCATAAATACACAGCACAAACTATTAACATCTTGGTGAAAATTTCATTTGGAAAATTAAAGAGCCAGCTCATCTGTTACCCAATAGCTATGTGATACTTAGCTATATTGGGTTAAGCATCTTACATACATCCCCACACTGACTTTTCAGAAAGACAGTGAGGCATGTGCTATCATCTCAGCTTCCTAAGCAGGAAATGGAGGCTCAAAGTAGCTATTTGCCAAAAGACACACATGGAGATATAGGCTTCGGTTAGATATGAACCTAGGTTTATCCAACTCCGTAACAAGCTCTTAACCCTTTATTCTGCTCTTTTACATAAGGAGAAACTAGGAGGTAGGGGGAGAGGAAGAATTACCAAAAGATACAGTGATATCTGAAAAAAAATCTAAGTAGTAGATATGCTTAGATGAGTGGAACATAAAATTTGAGAACAATTCATGTAAGAGACTTCATGAGGTATTACTTGATTTCTAAGCAATTAATTTTAGTCTAAATGCAATAAACTGAGCTATACCTATATGTGGTTCCTTAATCATCTCTTTTATTTGGCTAAGATCTACTGAAGATGGCGATTTCTTGCCTGCTCTACAAAGATTATTTTGAGGGCATTAAAATTTTCATATTCTTGGCAGAGAAAGGATGGCGGATAAAATTTTCATATTCTTGAAGAGTTTTTACAAAAGCCTCTAATAGTGGACCTGAATTTGGAGAAATGACTTTTAGATTTTCTCCACGAATCCCATACACGAGCCATAGAGAGCCCACGTACTATGTCCCGCCAGCGATGCCCAGAGCTGTCAGGACAGCAGGTGAGACCGATTTCACCCCTCCAGCAATCTGCTTCCTCCTACTTGGGTCCTCTCCTTTCTCCTTGCAGGAGGCGGAGCCTAATAGAATGACCCTAAGTCCTCTGGGGCGTGCTGTCCAGGTTGTAGGAAACCTATCCTCCCCCTTTGCATTTGTGTCCTGCCCATTATATAAAGAGTTTGCTTTGCCACATGATCCCTGTCACTGCCATCAGTGCCAGAAAATTAGCAGCAAGGGGTCTGCTCGATCTTAGGGAAAAAACCCCCAAAACTGTAACCAAAATAAGCTTTTCTCTTTATACTTTAAACGAACTGTGTTATAGCATCAGAAAATTAATATAGTAAATAAGTGAACAAAAATAATATCTATTAATTAATGGTATCATAAATATATAATGAGTCGTCACCAGGACAAGGTAGTCTTTATTTAACAATAATAAATTAGTAAATACGATGCACTCAAAATCTCTTTTTTTTTTCTTTTTAAGTATTGAAGGTTGTGTGAAGTCCAAAGAGCTGATGCCGGACACTGTCTGGGTAGGTGCCGTCATAGCAAGGAGCATACCCAGGTGCTGACTCTCGCCAGGTGCTGGGCTAAGTCCTCTACACTCAGCCTCCGCACACTCAGCAATGGACAGGCTGTGGTGTCTAGAGTTCTACGTGGCCGCAGTTTGCTGCCCAGGTCTCCTGTCCTCCACATGCCTGACCATGGGTTTGTCCTCCTCTGGGACTGCTGGTGACTCAGCTGCCACTGCCTGAGCCTGCAGTATGAGCAGCTCCCTCCCTTTGAAGATGCCGTGGGTGAATTTCTCAGGCTCTCAGTAGTGGGGAGTCAGCGTGGAGCCCATGCAGCTCATGGACTGGACTGGGCCACTCGGGCTGCAGCAACTCCTGATGCACCCATTTCTCCAGACAGCACTGGAGTGACACAGGTGAGAATCTAAGCAATCTATCTTGTGGACGAGGTCTGTCCTAACAGATGAGCGACTGTGGCCCAAGGGTCCTTACACACAAAACTGCTTCGGGAAAACACAGAGAGACATTTATGCGAAGTGTATCTGAGGGTTTCAGGTTAGAAGTAGCCATGTTATTTTTCTTGAAGAAAAGTAAATAATGGAAAATTTAAAAGAGCATGCAGTGAATTACATTTTTATGATTTCAAACTAAGGAACTTTTTCCTCCAAATGGAGAAAGCAGGCTCTCATATCACAATTACACCTTTGACCGCTCAGAGATCCTCTCACCTGACATTTTGAGCTCCTGGATATGGAGCGGCCAGTGTGACCCACCAAGAATAGCAGGGGAGAGGTGGCAGGAAGGGACACATTGGCCTCTGCCCGTGCCTCTGGTCTCCAGTTACGATCCCTGCCCCAGCAGAGACTACCTGGGCAAGAGCCAGAAGGAGCCCATGCAGCCAGGCCCTGGGAACAGCCAGGAAGACGACCCAGTGAAGGGAGGATGCCACAGTCCTGAGAAGCCAAGAGATGGAGGTGGCCATGAGCAGAGTGGCCTGCCTGTGTCTTTTATCTTTCTATGGCCTCTTTTGTCTTAGTTATATAGTCATGTTTGTACCACTTTAGAAAATCCTCATATATGTTACAGATCTAGAATCCAAAGTAAAAATCATTAAAATATAAATAATATAAGCCTTTAGCCTTGAGGGGCAATTTTATCTTTGCTTCTTGTGCCAAGTACGTCATCCTACTTATTCTCAGCAATCCCTTCCTGCCAGGTTTCGTGCAGGGCATCAGGAATGACAGTGCTAAGCCCACGATAACTCACATTCTGTAGGGAAAACAGGTCAATACATCTGTGGCATGATCAAACAATACAGTGAATGCTTAAAACTTTTAAAAACAATTTATTTAAGTCCCAGACACCTTGTCATTAATTATCTGCAAAATAATCTCCCTCTGTGCAAGCACATTCCCCCCGTCACTCCTGGCACCTTCTGAAGCAGTTCCGGAGTCTTCTTTCCATGGCATGTTTAGTCTCACCGTCCTGGTTGTCTTGATGTGCTCCGGCCATTCAAACTGTTTCCCTTTCACAGTCATTGTCACTTTGGGAAGAGCCGGAAGTTGTGCTGTGTCAGATCCAGCGCACAACATGCATGAGGACATACCATAATGTATTCAACAAAAATTTCCATCAATGCTTAACTTCCAGATGGTCACACAAATCATGGTGCATGTTTAAATTTTAAAATGTACCATAGTAGAAGACATCACCGTTAATCCCTCTATTCAAAATACCCACAGTTGCTGTGAACACACATTTCATTATTATTGAAAACGTGCTTTTTGTAATTTTAACTTAAATTATTCACCATATCTTTCAATTACTGTCATGGTTTATGCCTGTGGCTCCCAGGCCTCATGAGTTTGCATTGCATATTTCTGATTGGTTCATTGTCTAGTGCTTGGATTGATGGTGTCAGTGCTCCACCCACAAAGGGGTAAAACCAAGATATGATGTAATGGCAGGAAGAAGGTGTGTCTTGCTCTTTTGCCAGTTTCTGCCTTGCTGTTTGCAGCCGCCATGAACTGTGGCCCCGCCAGACCACCCTGTCTTGGAGCCAATTGAGTATGGACTGAAACCTCCAAAAACTGTAAGAAATAAACCTTTCCTTTCCCAACTTTTGGCATCGGTTATTTTGTCTCAGTGACAAATAAAAAGTAACTAAGGCAATTACCCATTATTAAATTGCCATAATAATGACTAGAAAAATGGCATTCAGGATGACTGAGAGCCATTATCTGTTGCAAAATATGATTTGCCTTAGATGTTTTAGTTTTAAATAACAGCAAATACTTCTTTTGTGCATGTGTGATATGTAAACTTGGTACTCAGAATTTCAAACTGCAGCTAACATTTTCACAGCCTTGGCATCCTTTTTCTTTTTAACAAGATGACTTTTATCAGGATTTTACTATGCTTCCCCTGATTTGGATTTCTAGAGCCACACATAGGACTTCATGATCTCTGTAAATCTTTGAATGAGCATGAGAAATGTATAGTGTTACACAGTAGGAACTTGGTGTTTTTATCATATAGGATGATGGATCTTGGTATTTGGCTTTAGGCTTTTGAGATTTATTGCCTTAAAATATCTCTCTTTTTCTGCACAAGAAGTAAACACACAAACTTAAAGAAGAATAGATTTAAATGAAGAAAAATGAACAAATTCCCCCGGCCAGCTCTGGGTGAGGGGAGTGCTGGGCCCGCCAGGGGTCCTCAGCCCTCTGGGGTGAGTGAAATCACAGTTCTGAAGGAGTCTTGGAAAAGGATTCAGTTTCTTGAAGCTAATGGTGCTACACAATTGAACAGTACCATAAGCATAAAGAAGCTAAATCAAGCCAAGGCCAGAGTTGCTGGGTAAATGATTGACTGAAACCTGCAGAGGAAACATTAAAACAATTTTTCTTTCTAGCCAAAGTTCAATGGAAAGAGAAATTATCTTGAGATCATATCTATGATTTAAGCAAACTTGTGGACCTCAATTAGCTTGAGAATCCCTTCTCTGGAAAGGAGAAATTGCAAGGCCTGCCTGTCTCTTAAGGGTTCTAATGTTAGTTCAGCAAGATCATTTGCAAAACCCCTACCATGTTCTGTATCCAAGGCGTCTTCTCAGAACTCTCTTGATTGACTCCTTGAAGAAGAGGCTGCGTAGCAGCAAAGGTGCCTAGAGCAGGAGGAACACTGGGCAGACCATGGGCTATGAGAAACCCCGCCCTCAGATCTGGAGGCTGAGACACCTGGGAGGAAGAGCCAGGCCCAGGTCCGGATAGATTCCTGCAGCCCTGCAGGCGCACTCTGTCCCTTCCCAAATACTCCTCCCCAAAAACCTCTATGGGCTGTGTGTGCCTTGCTAAGGTAGGCGCCAGGCTTAGGGTTTTTCATTCCACTGCTAACAGTGCATCAGAAGCTGGCCCTGCTCCAGGGCGCCTGATGAGAAGCAGGGTGGCAGCTTCCCAGGCAGCCTGGCTCCGCTTGAAAACCCTTCGTCTGCCTCGATGCCACTCCACAGATTGCGCCCCAAAGAAGTGACAACAGTGAAACCCTGACACACCGGGCCCCCCAGCAGCACCGCCCACACAGCCAAGGGCAGAAGCCTGCAGGTGGACCTCAGGGACCGCGTGGGCGGCCAGGAAAGGCACGGGCACCGCTGGGCACCCGCGGGTGAGGCTCCGCAGCGCACCCAACACGCAGGGTGCGAACCGGGGGACTCTCTTAAGCCGATGCCCAAAGGCGACAGGCCAGAGGGCAGTTCAGGGGCTGCAGACAGGGAAGCAGGGCGCACCTGCCCCTGCGCCAGGGATTTTATCCTGCAGAGCCAGACCTAGACCGAGGTAGTGCTTGCACTGCATTACAGATGGATCAGCTGCACCGAAACGTCCCTTTAAAACGGCTGGTGCAATGGGGTGTCATTTCACCGTAATAAATTATTTGAAAACTTAGAGAAGACTCATTGAAATTATATAACACACATTGTTAAGAATACAATGAAACTGTAAATAAAAATGAGCTAAAGGTGAAATCGCATTTTCTTATAAAAGCCTGTGGGATGGCACCCCTGTAATGTCAGCCCCCTGGGAACTGAGGCAGGAGGGTCTCAAGTTCAAGCCCAGCCCTGGCAGCAGTGCAGCGACCTAGAGACCTCAGCTCAAGAAAGAAAAAGAAGTGAATGAAAAATGAAAAAGCCTGGGGGCCTCGCTCACAGGAAGGGCTCCGGCCTCAGACCTCAGTACAGCAAAAAAGAAAGAAAAAGAGCCAGCATTTTACATAATGATTAACGCGCTAAAGACTTTCGCTCTCGTGAAACTTGATAAATAATATTTTCAACAGAAACAAGTTGTTAAATATATTACTGCATAATGAAGTGTAATAAAGGTTAAATTTTAATGGCAATCATAGCTAAAAGAGGTAATTAACACAATGGGAGGGAATGTACTGAAGATCATTGACCAAATCATGATGCCTATTTCTGCAACCCCTTAATATAATCTCTAATACAATAAATGTACATTATTCTATGTCGTATCATTCTATATAATATAGTGTTTATTATGACCAGTCCACATTGTTAATCATCAGTAGCCTGTTCTAGTTACATGATATACACATTATAGATAATTATATATGTATATATAATTTAGAAAAAGTATTATTTAAATTTTGCTTGGAAATATATGTCTGCCCTGAACCAATCAATTTTTCTTATAAACTATGTGGAAGATTTCATCACTTTATATTTTTAAATATATGATCAAAACTATTGCAATATTCATCTGAGAGACTTTTAAGTAAGTTAGGAATTCCTGCTCCAAAACTTGAAAATTTTTGAAGTGTGCAATTCGGGAAGTATTTATAGGAAACAACCATATTTTGACAATAAAATCACACAATGGCTGAAAAAGTTTTAACTTCAATTTTCAAAACACTTTATCCAATTTCACAAGTTTATTTCAAATAGCACTTAATCTTGGAATCTCTGTTCAAACCATGAACTTGTCTTGTGTGATATCCTGATACTGTTGATTAGGTATCACAGTATCACCATCCTGTAGATATCACAGAAGCAGAAGCGGTCAGGCAAATCAAATCACTTTGTTGTCATTTTTAGGACAAATGTGTGTAACTCATCTTGGGCAGTTCACAGCATAGCATGCAAATCTCTGTTGGCGTGGAAGCTCTGTATGGCCACAGTGCATAATACTAAAGACACTGCTACTTTAAAACCTGAGCCTTATAACAAATGCAGTGACACCTGAAAACAAGTGAAGCATAGAACCTCGCCTAAGCTGAGAACAAACCATCTGGTGGGTGCGCTATGGCCCACGGCTCTGCCCGAAAATGCTCACCCAGCACGTGTAAAGACAAGACACAGGCAGGGTCAGGGAACACACATGAGATACGTTAACTCTCACCCTTCCCCATTGTGGATGACGGTGGTCACACGTGGGATCCATGACCCCGTCATTACCTGTCATTCCTGCCCTCGTGGAACTCCTGAGCGGGGACATCCACGCACCAGCTCCTTGGCCTGCAGAGGTGGAGGCAGCTTAGCTGAAGACAGCGCGTCACACAGATGGTCTCCCCCAAGCAGCTGAGGCTGACTGCTGCTAAGTCAAATGTACACCCTGCGGTGCTGTCCAGAAAATAAAAATAATTGGAGAAATTTTTTTTTTCAATTAAGTAGACTTAAGAATAGATTTTAAATTAAATAAATTTTGTTTGAGTTTTAATAGAAATAGTTCTTATTTTAAGAGTACAGCCATTAGAAAATCATGCAATAACACCTTTTGGGTTGGGGGCGGGAAATAAGTTTTAAAGACAAACAATATAAAACCAAGAAACAATACATCTTCCTAAGTGCCTCACTGAGCTTTTTTCTCCCTATAAGTACATCATTATAATTTTTATTTCTGTTTTCTGAAGTTTCATTCAAAAATATTAAATTATTGAGGAAATAAAGAACATGTATTTCAGGCAGTGTATCTTATGGAAAGATATTTTCAGAAAGCTCAGCCCAAAATAGCTCCTCCATCCTGCAGTGGGTCTCGTGTGCAGGGGGCCGCCCTCTTCCCAGGGCTCCTGGTTGGGGGGATGCAGACCCCCCAGGCTGCCTGTCCTTGACTGCACTTGCTGGCCTTAGTGGTCACCCACTCGCTGTGATGCAGCTGTCCTGAGTCCACTCATTTTACTGTTCTTTCTCTTTCCACTAATTTTCATACTGTTATAAGGAACAAAAAGAAGATAATAAATTGTATCTTTTTATATCTTAAATAAATACATCTTCTAACATTGCCCTGCTGCATAAATTTCTTAGTTACTTTGTACTTCCGTTCAACTGGCTCTGTACAATGCATCTTATCTCTGTAAGTATCTCATCTTAGGTACAAAATCTGCTCTTTTTCTGTTCAGTTTTTTTCCTACTATAGCTCCTCTGGAAAAAGTATTTTAATAGCTGTGCACATATGTGATGTTATATCCATAGTCTATGGATATCAAGAAGCCTGCCAGTAATATCTGCAAATGGGAAATATTAAGTCAGTCTCTTCAAATTTGATAATGGTTACCATAAATCTATCGCCACCGGTAATATTGCCTAATTAGATAGAAATGTAAACCAAATTATTCATAACTTTAACTAATAGTTAACTCATGCCTCCGCTTACTTTTTACCCAAATTTCTTTCTGGGTGATGACTCTACATATTTATCTCACTTTCTCATTATCATTTAAAATACAGTGGTTTATCTTGCCCATAACATTTAAGTCCTTCACTTAAAAACTAATAGATTAATAAGTTTATGAGCTCCTCCATTATAAGAAAATGGATGGCCTTAATGCACTGTTGATCTAGACTCAGCAAGCCTGACAGTGTTAATGACATAACAACCATGAAATCATACAAACCCATGTCCCAAAGACAAATGGCTCATCATGTCCTCTGATCCCAGGGCTTCCTTGGTCACATATCTTATCATAAAATGTGTGAAGACATGGAAGCAAAAAATAGCAAGATCACCAGTCGGTTTAGAATTCCAAGAGCTCCCTACCCACCTCCACCCAGTGTATATTTGAACTCACTCTTCAATCCTGTTAGTCCTACTGCAGTGCTCTCCGTAGCTTTTTGGCCATCTGCCATCCCTGTTATTTATGTATTTGCATGCCTTTATACTTATTTATTCATATAAATTTCAGGAAGGGCAGAAGTTTGTGTCTGTATTGTTTGTTGCCCTACTTTACTGCTTGAAATAAACTATTTCTGGCAAAACTCAACTAATATCCTCAGCATGAATTAATTAACAACACTGAAAAATAGCTGTTTCTTCAGTCTAATTAATACAAAGGAAATATATTAATGAATATTTCTACTGCTCTGACAGTACATGTTTTTCTAGTTAAATTACTTTGTTATTTAATTGAAATAAATTCATCTACAAAAGTAAATGGACCGCTATATTTATCTTTCTTTCACATAAGCTGTTTTTAACAATAATACAATTTATAATGCCTTTAGATGGAAAGCTAAAATTCAAGTTACTTCAAATTGCTTTTTAGGTTATGTTTATCAATTGCACCTTTATTGAAACATATTAGGAAACTGCTCTGTATTACCCAGTTTAGTATCATGATAACAATTTTAAGACTTGCTATAGGCAGCTGAGTTAATTAGAAATATTATAGGCCGTCAGACAGGGCTGGGCCCTCGAAGAAGCTGGCACAGAGGACCAGATGTCTGGTGACCTTGGAGGAGACACACAACTCTTGCTGTGGGCCAGATTTCAGGACAAAAAGGGAAACAAATGCAGCCACACCCTTAAGTATAATCCTTGGGATTAAATCTGGATCACCTCGAGAAGCCAGGAGTCACCATCCCAACCCCCTATAGGAAGAGTCACTGATCCATAAAGGATACTCCGTTGCTATGTGACTCGCTTCCCCATTTGTCCCTGATCTGGCCAATTTTACCTGAGTAATTAAACTTATTGATTGACCACAGCTCTGTCCCACCTTATGCCCATCTGCCTTGTGAGTTCCCAGTTTTCCCCAGCTTTAGACCCACCTCCACCTCATGGTTTTATTTTATTAAAATCCCTACAAAAGACAGAGTCCCTGGCAACCCACTTGAGACCCCTTCTGTTTCTTTTTTAGACAGAAGCTTTCTTTCTCTCAATAAATATTTCTGCTCTTAACCTCCATTGTTTCTAATTCATTCTTCAATTTTAGAGGACAAGAGCTCGTATCAGATATATAGTAGGTTGGGAGTTTTGTTCCCCTATATCAGACTCATGATATATTTCATATTTCTAGAGACTTATCTTGATAAAGATAAGTAGAGTACAATTTTACCTTTATTGTAGCTCTACCAGTAATATTTATCTCAAAGCTTATCTTGATGCAAAAGTATTTGGATACAAAAAGAGAGATTTTCTTTTTATAATAGACTTCACTTTCATCAGATAATTTAAGTAACAGACAGACTTGGTATTTGCAGAACTCTAATATATGTGAAGTCACAAACCATGATTTTTTTTCAAATATACCTTCTTAAATATAACTTGTGGTAAGATAATAACTTGGAACACAATTTGAGATTATACATACTATTTCCCAGATTTGAATTTTGATTCCTCTGATTATTGCCCAGTTAAATTTATTTAGGCAAGTTTACAGCTATAAGATTTAGGTTTTTTTATTTATGAAATAATGATATAGACGAAACTTAATAATAGAGTATGAAGCCCCAGAAGACCCTAAACAGTGAAAATAATCTTGAACAAAATGAATAAGACTGAAAGTATCACATTCTAGGATTTCAAAATATGTTAAAAAGCTATTGTAATCAAAACAGCATGATACTAATATATAAATAGATATTTTGATCAGTGAGACAGAATAAAAGGCCCAGAAATAAACCCAGGATTTACAGTTGACTAAGTTTTGGGAAAGATGTCATAGGACACAGAATAGGGAAGGACAATTTCATTAATAAGTGATGCCAGAAAAACCTGGATATCCACATGCAGAAGAGTGGAACTTGATCCTTATCTCACACCATATATAAAAATCAGTTCAAAATGGATCCAAGATTATACATAATACCTGAAAATGTAAAGCTACTAAAAGAAAACATGAAAGGAAATCCCCACAACAATGTCTGGATATTTTGTGTGTTTTATTTGTTCATTTTTGTTGTTTTTTGTTTTGTTTTGTTTTTGCCAAGGATTCCTGAAGACAGGCATCAAAAGCAAACATACACAAATGGAATTTCATGAAACTAAAACTCTTCTATATAGCAAAGAGAAAAATTAACAGAATGAAGATTTGGGGATTTGGAGACAATATTTGCAAAACATACGTCTAGGATTCAAAATTTGCAAGGAAAGAACTCAAACATCTCAATAGCAAATAAACAATTCAGTTACAATGGACAAGTGAATGAATAGACATTTCTCAAAAGAAGACCTACTAATGGCCAAGACAAGTGAGAAGTGACCAGTATCACCACTCTTCGCAATAAAAATTTGAACCACAATAAGGTCTTATTTTTCCTGAGTTAAGGTAGGCATCATCAAAAAGAAAGTGATAGCAAAGATGTAGACAAAAGGGAACACTTGCACATTACTGGCAGGAATGTAAATCAGTACAGCCATTTTGGAACATAGTATAGCAGACCCTAAAAAACTAAAAATAATGCTATCAGCAATCCGACTCTTTAATACATGCCCAAAGGGATTGTAATCCCTATGTCACAGGGATCTGCACTCCCATGGTCATTTCAGTGTTATACCCAACTGTCACGATATGGAAGCAACCTAAGTGTACATCAACAGATGAACAGATAAAGGAAATGTGTGTGCAAAAATGAATACTGTACAGCTCTGAAAAGGAAATTACGTCATTCACTACAACATGGATGAGAACATGAATGGACCCGAAGGATATCATAGTAAGTGAGAATTATAGTAAGTAAAGTAAGTATTTATACAGAGATAAATACTATATAATTAATGCATGAAATCTGTAAAATCTGGTTTTATAGAAAGAGGTTGGAACAGTGGTTACTAGGAGTTGGAGGGCTGGGAAAAGACATGTACTGATCAAGCTGTACAAAGACTCAGTTCTACTAGGAGAATAAGTTTTAGTGATCTGTTTTTTGTAATGCATGAAAACCACAAATAATAATGGTGATTTTTCAAAATTTCTAATACATTTTTAACATTCTCATCATAAAAATTAATTTGGTGATGTAATCAAGTTAATTTGATTTAATCTTTCTAATGTTACATAGGTCAGAACATCACGTTGTAGCCTATAAATATGCACAACTGTTATTTGACAATTTTTTAAAAAGTAAAATGAGATCATCCCTCTGAAATGTTCAGCACAGTGCGTGGCACTTAAGAATTGTTCAAAACATTTCAGACGCTGTTCTTGTTTCCCATCATCAAGTCTGCGGGAGGTTGGATGTGCCCAGGAGTTCTCCAAGAGTCCCCTGGGATCAAGATCTTCCAGGCTGATACAGCTGGGAGGTGCTGAAAAAGGTCCTCAGGTCGCAGGAGGGCTGCAGTCACCAGGCACCGTGCAGTGGGAACCTGTCCCTCAGACTGCCTGTCTGGCGATGCAAGCTCTTCATACATGTCCCTGCCACCATGTGCCACCATGTGTTACCATGCACAGGCCAGCCCAAAGGATCTGCCCATTGGGACCTTGAACCCCCAAAAACCTGTGAGCAAGATAACCCATTAATTTTTATAAAGTTAACTCATTCTAGTGGTGAAACTCTTACCAACACAAAATATTGTCATCCCTACTTGTATCCTGAACACATTTGTGTGTATATCGTCATCTCAAGACATTTTCACCCTGCTCTAGCATGAAAGCTACTTGTCCATTTCATTTTTCTGTCTTCCCCTGACACACCTATCTCACCCATCTTCTGTTCCCTTAAATACACCTGTCTCTTGAACGTGGTCAGAACTCAATATGTATTTAATTCAACTCAAGCTGAATTAAATGAAACCAAGGCACATATAGTCATGTATCTGCAGCTGTATTCCCTTACATTGATAAGTGATGACCTCACCTGCCTCTTGCTGGTAGATAAAATTATTTTAATAGCTTGGTAAGTATATTTTTCACAAAATATGAGTCATAAATTCACTCAACAATGGTGGGTTTCTCTTGCATAAATAACTTCAAAAGCATCTTCTATTCTATAATCAGTGCATTCGAATGTGTAGCATTTAAGATCTGCAGACCAGTGAGCTCCAGCCAAGAATTTCATGCTCAACCTTGGACTTCTAAATTCAGACCACGATATTTCAGAACACAAAGACATCCTGGTGAATAGAAACCATAGAACTGAGGTCCTCATGAGTCATAAGCAATGTTCTATTTCCCCGTCTGTTCCACCAAGTACTGCTTTGTTTAACCACATATATTTTCCAGGAGAAACTTGGACCCAAAAAGAATAGACACATGTAAGATAATTGAATAAAGTATGGCCAAAGTTTCAGTGTTTAATTTTTAGTCCATCTCATTTGAAGTATTTTCTGATAATTTTAATTAGTCACATATAATATAACAAATTGGACTTTCAATGTATGTACCTGTAATAATTTAGGTGTATTTTTTCTTCTAGATTTTTCTACCCAAAGACAAAAGAATAACCTAAGGAGTGTAAAAGTTTACTTAATATTACAGTAATTAGGCTTCTGGGATTATCAGTAAAGCTGTTTAGACAGAAAATATAATTGATATTTTCCTGGTCTAAATTTCAAAACAGGGACATAAGTGAGATTCTTATCAGTGCAAACCTCAGTCCTCTGGAAATCACTGGGAAATCTCCCTTAAAGACCAAGAGTCTGATAAATCCTCACCTTGTCTTGCCTCGCTTTGACTGCTGATAATTGCATTTCCCAGAAGGCTAAGGAGGCAGGAGTACAGAAATGGTATTTTGAACCCAATTTTCCTGAATCCACACATGTCAAGGGTGATTTGCAACCTAGTTAATAAGCAGTTCTGGGAAGGCACCAGCGCAGAGCCCAGAGCTGCTCCCTGCCCCAGCAGCTAGGCCTTTGGTTGGAGGATGGTGGAGTCCCCGACCTTCGGGGAACCTGAGCCCCAGGGAGGTGGGAAGCAGGGTGCTGGGGGCTGAAGGAATGGGAGTTACCGGCCGGTATTCCGGCACTATTGCGGTGGTACATCCGTGCGTTCTTGCACACCTGCTGTGTATCGCTTTGTTTACGGTTCCTCTCCTCCCTGGTGCGGCTTTCACTGCTCAGAATCATTGTCTACTCCACAGCCCACACCCGCTCCCTTAGGTCTCCGCTTCATTGCTGAGTTACCTAAACAACCTGACCTGAACGGTGAGTCTCACGGTTTCTACCTCCCCAAAACGCATTTCAGGTCTTGTAGCCTCTGATGACTCCATTTCCTATCTGGTTTCATCTCCTTGCAAACTGTTTGTTTCTGACATTACCCAACTGAAGCTATCGCCATTTCTCTATGACCATCAACGCAAAACCTCAAATGCTTAGCCTAAATTAGGATACCCTCTTTATCTAATTCCTGAATATTTTTGCAGACTATTTTCTTGATATTTCCTCTTATTCTCTCTGCAATACAGCCAAAATGAGCAATCTGTTCTTCTGAAGAGCAGGTGTTTCCACAGGCCTGTTATTTTCGCCTGTCATTGCTTGGATCCAGGGTACAGTTTCTGTCCTCTGTGTTCCAAAGCTAAGGTCATCTCCAACTCTTCACCTTGGTGACTTGGTTCCAGTGAACCTGGTCTCCTTCTTGTCCCTTTCATGTGCTTGTCCCTTGAGCAGGGTGATGGCTACCTCTGTCCCTTCTCTGTGGGCTCACACGTCACCCCTTCTGTGAGACTGACCCTCAAAGCCCTGCCCAGGACCAAGCGGCCCTACAACACCCTGCTTCTGCCTTGTGCCATGGCTCTATCTTGCCCAGTATTTGATGTCATTGTTTGAGTCACCAACACACTACAGTTTCTGTTTAGCTGAGCAACTGCATTTGTGACATAGGCAATTCTGCAGTCATCCACTGTAGAGTATGTCTTATGGTTTCTAATCATGAATACCTAATAAATCTTGAGTTCTAGCTTTAAGATCCTGCCTGCTTCCCTGCTCTAACTCAGTTCGGTGGGCTCACTCACTGTGACAGTCACAGAATTTTTGGCTGCTGTATAGCATCTCCCTTGAAGTGTTTAGTGAAGCTAAAACTTAATCCATAAACTCTATGTACAAAAAGTAATTTTTTTACAAATGCAGAGAAATCCACATGGGACCCTTTCCTGAGAATTACATCAGAAGCTCAACTAATACTAAAATTTTGGGAAGAGGGGTAGGTGGACAGCTGCAAACATAGACATCACTTATTCACACTGGCATCACCGACACATTCCTCAACCCTCATGGTCCTGGGATTTAAATCCAAACTTGTTGCTGTCAATTTGGTTGCCATCTTGGGGCTGGAGATACCATCACACTGGTCAGTTCTTCCTAAAACCTCCAACACTTGCTGTGTTTATAGGGACATGTCTAGTACTCCTGCATCGGGGGAAATTAAGAATATTGACATTTTGGCTCCTTCCACACAGAAGCTGGATGAAAGGGAATGAACAGTGCAAAAAATCTGTAACCTCCTGGATGTTTATGATGCAAACCATCGTTCTGGGCTCCTTCTTCCAAATGAATGTAATGCCGTTAGAAATGGGAGCGGTGCCAGCCACATGGCCTCGTCTACTGCCTTGATCTTAGCTCCTCTACACATGACTCTATAAAGGTTGGTTCCCACAGCTGGACACAAATGACACGATCGTTTTCAGGCATCCTTTCAAATTTATTCGTCTACCCACTAAGACTTATTGAATGTACCAGTACATCTGTGCTCTTTTGGAGAGCTAAATATACAGTAACCAAAAAAAAAATGAAGTCTTCTTAATCCTGTGCAGCTCGCCTCCAGCGTTCCCCAACACTGTGTGTTAGGAAGCACAGGTACTTACAAAGAGAAAGACAATTAAAGATAACTACAGCCAAAGGTGAAGAACCTGCACATTAATGTGAACCTAGAAGTCTTTAAACAAAATCCCAATTATTGGAACATTTGAACAATACTAATAAGTTGACTTTCAGTCCTAGAGACAGATTTGAAAAAAAAATCAATGACAAATGGAGGCCTAGCCTAACAGCAGTAGAAGTTACTATGTATTTGAGAGAGAGAATAAAAAAGCTTCATAGCTTATTTGTGATCTCTATCCTTGGTTGTATATGAGCTTACTAAGAAATGACAACCAAAACTGTACTGTACATTTAGAATTTATTAGGTGAAATACAGTACCCAGTATATGAGTAAAATCTGTGTTTCAGGCTACCCACACTACATCTAAAGCAAAATAGTTACTTTAAATGATGCATGTTAAGAAATACAATGAAATAATGACATGCCCCCTCGAAGAAATGAATTATCCAATGATCATTTCATTCAGCAGTTACTTGAAGTAACCAGATACTGTCTGCAGGCAAAAGTCTCATTTTAGACAAAATACAGTATGCTTTGAAAAACTGCCTCAAGGGAAAAGAATCCTGCTTTTTCTGTACAATGTCAAGGTGCCAAACTGAAGTGATCAGGCCAAAGTTATAAAGCGATTAGATCAGTTCTGGTTAGATGGGGTGTAAATAGAATAATTTATAATATCTAAGTGCTTCCACCAAAGAAAATGAATAGGATAAAACTTTGGTAATGGGTCAGATCATAAGGCCTTTATATTTTCTTTCAAAATCAAGTTTTTACAGCTCAAGGAAGATACGGATGTTTTTATGGGTGATTTGAATAAAAGTGGCGAGCTTGCCTTCTGCAGATTCTAATGCGGAAATGAGGTTGTCTCCCGCACTGGTTTAGTTCACCTGCCTCATTTATTCCCCTTAGCTGCAAGTGGGGTGAAGTCTCTCCACCATCACCCTGCATCCCCTCCATGAACAAACAGCAGGTTACACTGAACTACTGTATACTAAGGAAAATTAACAACGTTAAATCTCAGTTCATTTTAGGGAGTAACAGAACTCTATGGGACTTCCTTTTGTGCTCTTGATGTGGGAACTGGACGGTACTGATCCGTACATCTTCCAAAGAAAGATGCAAATCAGGGCAGCACGAATGCCTAAAGCCCTGATGCTTCACAGATTAGTAGCCTGCCATTAAGAAAGTGGGGGGCACTGGGTCAGGGAGCTGGAGCCATAAACATTATCAGGTAAAAGTGAGGTTTCCTGCGGCTGCAGGAAGAAATGAGCTTGTTGTTTCTACTTCTGGTATTAATCATAATAAGTGTTTTATCTAAGCCTGTCATGTTTAGTTTCTCCGTGCAATTTACCTCTCAGGCACACTGTTCACGGTATCACTTGCCTTATCTCTTAACTTCTAGTCTTCAAGTGCCTAAATGTATTTCCTCCAAGGTTCCCACAGTTCACATGACAAAGTCAACATAAGTGCTATTTTGAGACAATGCTGTGCCCGCGTTATGAAAGACAGAGTTCCTTGTGCCTGGCCACTCCTGTCATCTGTTGAAAAGCTTAACAGACAGCCCTGATGCTTTGCCTAATTGCAGTTTTGCTATGAGATTAGCAAGATTTCAAATGTGGAGCCTGAGTCCATACTTTATTGCATTTATTTATTTCATGCTTTACTTTTGCCGAAGAAACAAAGACCCGCTGATCCTATGTCCTATTCATGTTTATCAACTGACACTCATTAGCCAATGTAGTCAAGTAGCTTTCGAGGGGCCCTGTGATGAAACTCAATTTTGAAGGGTCCTAGACTACAAGATGTAACGAAACCAAACAACTAAAGAAGCCCAAGCCACAGCCATGCAGAGACAGACTTTCCCCTGACTGTTCCAGAGGAGGGGACTGGTGGTCCTCCTGTCCGTGGTTCACAGAGAAGAAAGATGACAACCTGAGAGGACAAAGTGACTTGAAGATCAGACAGCTAATAATATTCCACTCTGCACAACCCTATTTCATTGTAGTCCTCTTATTATCTGCTAATAATCCTCTATAATTAAGCTCCCTGCATAATATTAAAATATAATCCACATGAACACCAATCACGGTATATTTCAAAGGCTGAAGTGGTTTCCACTCCAGCCATGCATGACAATCACTGTGCAGCTGTAGCTTCATATATTTTAAATGGTTTACCCCAAGATTTAAAAAAAAAAAAAATAAGATTCGTGTCTATGCGTGAGACTTTTAACCTAAAACTGGTAAAAAGTCCCATTTAAACCTAAACTGGTAATTGTGCATTTAAGGTACAGGCCTTACATGTTTCTTTCATTGCCCTTTTGGATTAAAAACTTGTGTCACATCCCTCAAGGAGACAGGTCCTCCTTTAAGGAATAGCTCGTGAAATGTTTTCAGTAGGGGAAGCTGCTGGTTCCAGTTACCAATGGATGGGGGGAGCATATAGTATATACGAACTTTGATTAAACCCTACTTTCCACATTCAACTGTAGTGACTATCATATTTTCTGTTTCTTCTATTTAAGTATTTTTGTCCTCAAATATATTGAAACATTTGGTTTTTGTCCAATAATTGAGTATTGATTTGAATCAAATACTAATTATGTGAAGTGTTGGGCTGGGGGTGACATAGGGGGTGACGTACAGCGGTGGAGCCTTGCTCAGCATGTGTGAGATCCTGGGTTCACTCTCAGGCATGGAAGAACACAAAGAGAAAAGTAACACATTTGAAACTTATGTTTAGCTGAGGTAGTTCTACATTCCAGTACAGCTGGCTTATGACCACAATCTATTTTGTAAATCTCTTTAGAGGAGGATTGTTGGATATTGTAAACACTGATGCCAGGATTGTAAGAGTTTTTTTTTTTTTTCAAAAAAGTTGATTGTTAACCAATTTAACTTTACAAGCTTTTCTAATTCAGCTCCTCACTTAGAAACAAGAGAATCAAGATAATGTTATTGCTTTAAAATTAAAAATATTTGCTTTGTCTCCAATACAAAATGACAATTATTATATGATGTTTTAAGAAATGTAGCCAGATTTGCAATTTACAGATAGGAAAGTATTAAAGTAGATTATTTTCCAAATTGAGTGTTGCTTTCAATTAAGAATATAATACATGGTCAAGTAGAAAAATACAGATCTTCAACCATTTTGGCTGTATCTAGACCCACGAAGCTCTGTGAAAAAGATTGCCCTGCAAATAGCTGGTGAGTGAGATGACTATCAGTCATTTAACTAAATTTAAACATTCTTTTGAGGGGAAAGATTTGTTTATGTGTTTTTAAACAAAAGCAGTGGATGTAGTTCAAAGGGAATGATTTATAGGTGTCATTTAAGCCATCTAAAATGGTTTATACCAGTGTTAAAATAGTAATTGTTCTCTTTTAAATTTTTCTTGAGCTATTTAGATAGAGCACTTCTATTTTTATAGAAATTTTATGTAATCCTAAGCATAGAAGAAAGCTAAGAATTTTTAAAATCACTTTTAGTTTTAATGCTAATTATGTGTCAGACATAGTTGCATGTGGTGATGGAAGTTTTTTAAAAAATGAATTAACACAGGATCTGACTCTGAAGAGCTTTTATCCAGCGGTGAGAGTTGAGGGGAGCAGGGAAGGAGGAAAAGGGGAAGAAATAGAAGAAGGTAAAGGAAAACACAGGATTCCAGACGTAGAAGCACAAGCCTTTTAGCAGACAGGAGGGAACACAAACTCAGGAACCTGAGACAGGAGCTGAGCCCAAACCATGATGGGCGGGAGGAGCTGGAACTCAGGCTTCAGAGTCAGTGTTCGAGCATCTGCCAGGAGGTCTGAGTGGCACTCGCCCCAATTCAGCCTGCAGCCTGCAATCCTCCTTATAAAATTACAAGACAGGTTAAACTGGTGTATGACACCTTCATACTAAAGGTAACAGTGAAATTTACTGAGCATCTAAAAAAGATAGTGAGCAAATGCAGGTCAGGAATTGGAGAAGGGGCAGAGAAAAAAAAAAAGATTTAAGCAAATCTTGACAAATAAGAAGGATGTGACATAGCGTATCACTTAAGAACCTAGAATTTAGAGCCACCCTGCCTGGGATTCCAGCCTGGCTGTGCAGCTCCCGGCTGTGATCCCAGCAGGTTACTTCATCTCCCTAAGCCTTAGGGTCCTGGGATGTCAGCAGGCCACCTGCTTCAGTGGGTTGCTTAAAAGATCAAATGGTAAAATGCTTCCAAATTATTAATTTGACTATTTTGTTTACATACATAGATATCCGTAGTAGCTATTTCTAAGGATTGTTTCTAGAATTTAGCAAAGCCTCCTATAAAAACCTACCCCAGGTTTCACCATTACACACTGTTTTGGTCCAGTGCTGTCATGAGTTACCAGACCTGGAGGCGAATCCTCAGGAGATGACTGACCACTGTTACAACAAAAGGAAGGGATGCTGCATCCAGGTGAGAAGCCTACAAGCTTAACTAAGTAACTCAGCAGCTCTCCCTCCTGGGTGTAGAGGACACGCCCTTACCACACTAGGATGCTGTTCATTGTGTCAGTTTGAGAAGTTTAAAAGTTTAACTGACTCAGCAGGAGGCCAGGATCTCCACTTCATAAACATCCTGAGCCTGTGCAGGAAGGGACACAGAGATGGTGTGAGGGCCGCACCCCCAGAGGGCGGGTGGCCTGCTTACAATGTGAAGGAAAAAAGGCTTGTTCCTCCTCTTTTGCTCTTGTTGCTTTTGCTGTCCTCCACCACACTGAACCTCTCAGGATGCCACCTTGGAGCCAGCTGATTATGGGCTGAAACCTCCACACACTGGGAGCTGAATAAACCTTTCCCTCGTTCACTTTGGGTGTCAGGTATTTTGTCCTAGCAATGAAAGAAAAGTAACCAAGACAGTGAGTATCTTACTATTTCAGAAACCACAAGATGTGGCAAGACAATACTAAACAAAGCTGGAATTATTAGTTGGGCATGTGTTTCATTAAAAATAGCAGATGGCCAGCTAGCACAAAACTTATGCCAAGTACTTGCCCCGCTCCTGCCTCTTGCCTCTAAAGATGAATTAACTGCTGTGAATATATTCCAGTTTCCCTACTCAGGAGAGGTGGCAAATTTTAATGAAAACGAAGTTTTGGATTTCCCTCTCTGGAGGGTTACATTGAAAAGGCAAAGCCAGGTGTGATGGCACAGACCTATAATGCTAGCTCTTGGGAGGCTGAGACAGGAGGATCCTGTGCTGAAGGCCAGGCTGGGCACACAGTGAATTCATGGCCAGCCTAGAATACATAGCAAGACTTGTGCTAAACAAAGAAAGAAAGGAGAAAGAGAGAGAGAGAGAGAGAGAGAGAGAGAGAGAGAGAGAGAGAGAAAGAAAGAAAGAAAGACAGGAAGGAAAAAAGGAAAGAGGAGGGGAAGACAAAGGCAGGACAGAGGGAGCGAGAAGGGAGGAAAGGAGGAAGGAAAAAAAAACACCAAATAAGCAAATAAAAATTGAGAACGAACATAAAGCTGCTTTCGCCCCATCTTTATTTCATGCCTCCCACACCTTCTGGACGCGCCCGCCTGACACGGATCCTCTGGCTGCTGTTGTGCTGGCCTCCCAGCTCTGCCCAGCAGCACCTTCTGTCGCACAGAACCAGAACCAGGCCCAGAACCATGCCTCGCAGCTCCAGGCTGCCTGCGCTCTGCCTGGTCCCTGTCCCAGCTGAGCCAGCCTCGCCTTCCCTTCCCGGGAGCTCCGCAGCAGTCCAGAAGGGACCCTCCTTCCTCCCAGCTCCTGCCCACGGCTTCCTGGTCACCCACATCCTGTTGGCTTACATCAATCTTATTTATGTCGAAGACCGACATTCGACTCTGGGATGATTTCAGTTGCTTCTAAACTTTACCAATCACTTGCTTCCTCTTGCTCTCCAAAACACAGATGTTTGCTGTGTGTTCCATTCTATTTTTAGGTGATTTGATATTTTTCAATTTTTTAATTTGTCCTGATTTTTTACAGTAGAACGTATGATAGATTAGGTTCAATTAATACTACTACCAAACAATCATCGGTTGATATTGCTTCAAAATGATCAACTAATAGCATTCATGGCATAATCTTTGTCTTAATAATTCAACTCTAATTTAGCCTCCTGTAGAACAATAAATCCATTTTAAGGTTTCGTTGTGTATTTTTCAACCTGTCCTCAACATTACTATTGAAATACTTAGCTTATTGTATTTATAACGTTTATATTTTCTGTACCTATATATTTGTACTCTAGATAAATTTTAGAACCATTTATTAAATGGTCCTTATATTTATGAGAATTATCTTTTATGTATTGGTTATTTGGCAAGGAACTGTTTTACTTTGTAGTAATTTGGAACATGTTAGGTTCTTTCACATATGCACATAAACCTCTCTTTTACAATTGCTGGATATTTAGTTATCTGAATAAACTGAATTACTCCTTTTTCTCTGTATTAGATTCACTCCATTTTTAGCCAGCAGAGTACCTATTTTCTTTTCTAGGAATTCATAAAATATTAATTTTAAAACTGGTTGTATATCCGAATATTAGAAATTTCATAGTCCATATTCTGTATTCCTAATGTGACAAGCTTAGAAATAAAAAATAATCATTGAAGTATGAAAGGGGAAATATTTGAAACATATAGTGGAAATAGATTTGCTATATGCAAATATGTATTTATTGTACAATAAGATATAGTTACTGTGTTAAAAAGCTTTTAAAATAAATAAGAAAAAGGTTAGCAACTAAATGGAAAAATGCACAACAGTAAATAGAGAAGTCAGAAAATAGTACTAAAATCACCTGCAACCCTGGAAAGTTGTTTATTCTCATAACCAAACATAAACAAACACTAATCTATCCGTTCATAAAACAAAAAATGAATAAAAGTAGTGTTGATGGAATCAGAAGCCAACAATCATATACAAAGCCCGTGGAAGAACAAATGGATGCACACTTTCTAACAGAAACATACGTTACAGAAACAATGTTACAGCTTTAAATGCAGTTAGTATTTAACCCATTCATTTTATGCTAAATAAATATAGCAAAGGTATTGTGTCCCAAAATGATAAAAACATTGAAAAACAACTTTCAATCAAAAGGAGACTGGTTAAATATTTGTTGACATGTTTTTACAGTAGAATGCTCCTCGGTGAAAAAGTGACTTTCAGATAACTTTAGTAGTTACACACATATCCTGAATGGTCTGAGTAAGGAGACAGCGTGGATGTGGTCTTACTGGTGGGAGGCAGGTTAGGAGCATAGAAATCTATTAATTAAAGGTTCCCATTCATTCATTAACTCTACTTAATTTAAACCTTTCCTTCTTTTTACCTTTGTGCTTACTTTTGTATTTTTAAATACTAACTCAGAATTTATTTAGTAAGAAAGATGCATATGTTTGTTAGGGAATAATATGCATTCCAAGGATTAGACAAATTTGTATTTGGAAAGCCTCAAACCATAAAACTTCATTAGAAATATTTCACTGAAAATTAAAATCATCTGTTTTTTGAGCTTTTACAGTTTATTCATCCTAGAGTAATTTCATTATCTCTTGGCTGAAACAGAAGTCAGTATTTTAATTGGAATTCATTTCATGTTAATTCTGAAAAAAATTATAATCTCTTTTCCAAAAAAACAATGGATGACTTAAAATTCAAATTCTATTCTCATTCTCATTCATAGATATGAACATCCTTCATTCCTTGGATAAAACACAAGAGTCTATTTTCTGGGCTCTGAGCGTTTTGAATTTCACCAGACAGTGAGACCCAGTTAGAGACTTTGTCAAATGTCATCAGTCTTCTTGTTTTACTGCCATTGAGACCCAGATTTCAAAGGTCAATGAATGAGGCCAGTGTTGTTTAGATTATGTACCAACCATAAACATACCGTAATGTGCAATGCTGATAAGAAGCCTGATCAATAACTAGATAACACCTTACAGCTGCTGCTGCAGAAAGGGAAGATGATCAAAAATGACCTCACATTTTCACATTTGTTTATAAAGTATTGATCATTGTACAACAGTCAATGTATTCTAAACAGCTTGACTGCCCAAGCCGAAGTTCCCTATATCACTGTTTCCAAACAACAACCCAGCGTGGCTATAGATTTTTTAAATTTGCATTTAATAGATAGCTTCGATGATGTACCTTGCCACTTTCCATACGACCGTTCTGAAAATAATGTGTTCTTCACTGAGTAAATATGTCAAATACAAACAAAAAGTAGGTCAAGTTAAGCCCTGGAATATCTCAGGGCAAAGGAGTGTATGAGTGTTTTTAAATCAATTTACTTTGTATCCCAAAGGATCAAGGCTATTTTTCAAAGCTTTAAAGCTCTGGATATCATTTTGAGATGCAGCTTCCAAATATTCTTTCTAACAAGTTGATGCATTTGTTTAAAAAATACCAACCTATAACTCCTGACTAAAGACTCCTAACACAAGAAGTTTAAGTGAGGTTCAAGTACATGTGTGCTCAAGAAGAATTGCTGACCGCGCTGGACTCTGCACACGGCATCCGTATCTCGAGCATCTCTAACTCCATGTGATATGCACAGCATCACAAGGGGGACTTGCTTTCCAGTGTGGAAGACGAAGCGTAGAGTGTACAAGGGAAATTCCTCCCCTGAGTTACCCAGCTAGTGAATGGTAGGATTCCAAACATCGTGTCCAGCCCTGGGGTTCTTCTCCTAAACTCTGTGCCTCTGAAGAAGTATTCAGAAATTTTTCTTGTATTTTGCATGCATGTGAGCTATGCCTCTTGAAAATTCTTAGTGAGACATATTCCTAAACATTTTTAAACAGCACAAAGATTGCAGTGAAGAATAGCACTATTTCCTGAAAGTTCTGTAATTATTTGTAGTCAGATGTGGAATGTCCTTCTATAAACCTGAAATGACAGGCTTCTATTTTCTTTTTCCCTTTATTCTCTATTTCTCTTCACTGCTGAACTCATTTCCATAGGGTCTTGAAATTTCTTTTCTCCCAAAGGATCACTCTATGATCTCCTAAACCACTGGCTTCTCCCTCCCATGCCACTGTCCACCTCCTTGATCCCCGTCCTCATTTCCTGACCTCTGGCTGTGGAGGAGATGCAGCTATCACCCACAGTCAGTCCTAAGACTGTAGCCCAGAGCACTATCACAGAACTTACAGCTGTTGTTGGAAAAAAAGTTATTTTACAAAAGCATTTTAAATAGTGATCAATACAACTTTATGGAGCTTTTGCTCTAGTGGTTGAATTTTTAAATTTCCCCTTGTCCTCCTGATTTTACATTTTACCTCCAAATTTCAGTTTAATAACTACCTACTTATCAAACAATATAAACAAGTCGACCTGCTTTAAAACCAGCTTTATCTTAAATGGTTTGTTTGACAATTAATCGCCATTTTCACCTTAACCAGGAAAGTCAGCTTGTGATAAATTGGTCTGCCATCCTAGTAAATTTTAGCACCAATAAAACAAATACTGTATGAACCAAAAGGAGAAAGAGAAACAACATAGACTGTGGATAGGGAGAGGGGAGAAGGGTGCTAACAAAAATAAACAAAAAAATCCCCTTTCAAGTGAGCACAAATATTTATGACCTGTTGAATAGAAATAAAGCCAAATATTTATTTTAAAAACTATTTACTCAAGAAAAAAACTTCCTCCTTTCCCTTCTGAGATGTGATTATTTATAAAAATCCACTCACCCCCATAATCACTAGAGTTGAATAAAAGTTGTAATTTCAACCCTGGCAAGGTCAGAAGCTATCAAGCGCCTGTGTGTGCTCCGAGCGCAGTGTTTGTGCGTGTGTGCACGCGAGTGTGAATGCGTGTAGGAGTGCTCTTCCCTCGTGGAGCCCACATCTGGGTGTTTGTTTTGCATAAGGAGCATTCCTCGGCTTTCATCTTCTGCTCTGTGGGAGGGAGTTTGAGGGTGGGGGCCTGGTCCTGGCTGTTAAGGGAAGAAAGCAAGCTAAGAGTGTCCTTGGAGGTCACTGGCTGCGGGCACATGTGCGGTGGAGTTAACATCCTGGCCAGCAACGGGTCTTCTCCCCCTCACCAGGATGCCCTGCCTCCCTGCACGGAGAGCTGGTGGAGCCCCGTCACACTGCCAGGGAGGGAGGCTCACCGGGCGACCTGCCCAATGTGCCACTTCGAGAGCTGGCGCTCCGGGACTTCCACGCTGCGTGCCCACGAGGAGGGGGCAGTGTGGAGCTCTTGTTGAATGAAGAGTATCTTCAGGGGCTCCTGGCCCTAATGTGCTCCAGTTTTATTCTGGATCAATTCGAGGTGAGCTATTTAAATGACAGGCAATGTTAATTTATATTTACTCATTTGAAAAGTTTGTCTAGTTATTTGCTTGTATTGGAATCATTGGAGACTGATCTGTAAACAATATTCAAATTCACTGTCATGCAACAAGAATTAACGGGTGTGCAGATACCCGTCCTGCGGAGGCAGAGGATAAAGAGAAGGCCAGGCCAGACTGTCATATCAGGAATTAGCAAAGAGTGAATGTTTATTATAACAAGACTGGGATTTCCCCCATCCCTTCTGTTCCTAAGTTTGTTTTGACCTCACTCAGACAGTGAGGAAGTATTTGTATGCAATGGTGTGGCTCAGGAAAGGGAGATAGATGATAGATAGATAGATAGATAGATAGATAGATAGATAGATAGATAGATAATGTTTTTGCACAGAGGATGTCAGTGGATTAAGACCTTTCCGTGTATCTGATCCATCTGCTTCTCTCAGGCCCACATTTCTGAGAAACTACCATGTGACTTCACCTAGGAATGTTCATAACCCGAGTTCTTAGAGCTGTGCATGAAGCAGATTTTAAGGGATCCAGGCCTGATTAACACAGTTAGCCCGTTCACATCCCCCTATTTACTGTGGATTATTACAAGGGAAGTAGGGGTTAAATCAGCGGGTCTTCCGGCTTCCCCAGGGGTTAACCTGGCAGCCGGCGTGGCACCCTCGGGAGACCTGACAGGTAGCAGGATTTGTCTAAGCAGCCTGCCTGAGAGCCAACAAGGAAAACTGAATGCTCTGGATTAGTTCTGGATTATGTTGTCAGGGTGAAGGCTGATGGACAAACTGCAGAGGAATAAAATGCAATCTGTTTGGGGAGAGAGGCAGCGTGCATAGCTTTCATTTTTCAAGAAATGACAAGAAAAATCATTAATAATTTGTAAATCCATGTCCATTAGCTTTTCTCTTTGTTATCCCAAGACAGGCTTTTTAACATGAGTTTGCCACTGTCCTATATCTCTTCTGCCTAGTGACAGATGGTGAGATAGATATGAGATTGGATTCATAAAATAATACCTGCACCTCCAAGAGAGACGGAGACCCCATTCTCCCAGCTCCCCACCCCCATGTCACCATGATGAAAGGGAACTTTGACATCGGGTGAGACAGCCAAGTGACATGTGCTTTGTGCTTCTCTCTTCCTTAAGCAATACATTTTTAATATGATGGTGTTGGATAATGAAATCTACAGCCAAAGTGAAGCAACAGCCAAAATAGTATTCGTACAATCACTATTATTATGCCCAGAACAGTTAATAGCTATGAAGCTTAAATATGTTTAATAAAAACAACTTTAGTTTCTACAGAAGGAGCTTATATTTACTGAAATTCTTAAAGAGTGGCTATGAAATAGTCGCAGTGATAAAATTCCCACCTATGAATACATCTAAGGTTCTGAAATAATGTAAGATTTGTTTATTTGTCTTAGATAATCTGGTGTTTCTTAAAGTGAAAATTATCTCTCATCAGAGAGTAGCTCTCTGCTTAGACTGAGAAAAAACTAAGCAGGATTTTTCTAAATACTTCTAAAATATCAAAAATGAGAAAGTTCAGATATCTCGAATTTTGTCTGAATGATTATTCTCACTTTGCAGTGGAGGGGATGATGCACTCAGACTCGAGCAGGAGCACAGTGGGATGCTTACTCACAGTTAATGCTTTCAAAGACAGATTCTCTGTTTTTTGAACTAGAAGAGTTTTCTTCTCAGGAAACACTGGAAATTAAGTTCCCATCCCATACACTGGGCACTTAACCATTTATAATTATAACAAGAGGGGATCCGCAGTTCCAAATCAACATTTTGAGTGTGGGGAGGATCCTCATTCTGTCTATCCCATGGCTCCATTAGTGCGTCTGTCCCACACTTAGTTCCCAATAAATAGTTGATGATTACATAGACAAATCAATAAAACATATTTGCTGGAAAATATAGAATTTCTTTTGATCCATGAAAAGTAAAATATCCCTATTAGAAATTTTGTTTTTATTGGATCAATTAATGCATACAGCACACAAAAAGAATTATGACTACAAGTATGGATTCAAACTGTTTATCTGGAATTATAATTGATAAAATGTTCTTTGGCCTGACGCTATATCCTCTTCTAACTAGCATCAATTAAGTTAGTCTGTGTATACAAACAAATTCTCAAATCTGTCTACTTACAAACCTGTTCAGCATACATCATCAGTATGAAACATACTGATTTTTAGAATGATATATATTTTTTCACTTGTACTAGCAAACATCAAATTGCTGTTGCCTCTAGACATACAGAATAAATTTACTGGCTATTAATCATTAAAAGCAATTTTGATTTCTTAGTTACTAATGAGAACTAACTTTTATTTTATACACAGTAAAATAAACAGCTACACGGAGAAACACGAGGGCTTTGTTTTTTTCCAAATGATAACCTGGAAGACAAGTTTGTTTGACTGTGACTGCTGATTATTTTCATAGTGTAGCACACAAAGGCATGGAAGTCTTGCTTCAGACCCTGGTTTTTCAGAGAAACCTGATGCTGGCCAGGAACTCCTTCCCCCTTAGGCTGAGGAATACGACTTTTCCACACACCTTTAACCATGAGCCAGCGGCCTGAGCCTCAGCACCCTGGCTTGAATTTTTTATTTTGTAACCTCAGGAGAAGCATGCCATGAATTTAGCTGTGAAAATTAAAAAAAAAAAAAAAAAAAAAAAACCTCTAGCTTTCTCTTTGTTTCTGAGGAAATACAAGCAATGATGCGAATGGAAATACATTTCTTTTTTGTGAGTAGTGAACTAGCAATAAAAATACTTCCATGAATAATATAACCGCTTAGAAAACATTAACGGATGTTTATAGAATCAGAGAACTTTATTTAACTGCCATTCATGTTATGTACATAAAAGAATCAGTGGAAAAACAAACAAATGGGTTATGGTGGGAGTTACATAAAAACTCCAAATATTTACAATTTTAAATATGCTAAAAGATTGCCAGGACAGGGAGAACTTTTACAGACACTGTATGGGTGGCGGTTAGCTGAGTCATTTCAGTGAAACCACCTGCGGGGCAGAATTTCATGCGAGTCTCTACCCTTCCCCAGTCTCTTCAGAGATAAGAGAACCCCCAAAGTAGGCCGAAGAATTTCTGTCTTTTCCGTGACTGTGCTGATTCATGTAAGACAGACAGACACACTTTAAGCACTTAAGAGGGAAAGATGAAGTGTGATATTAGAAATTATCGGTGCACGTAGAGAATCTCTGAACTCCTTAAACTAGATGACTTTCTCAAGGGAGTGAATTATTTCATTGTTCTTTTCAAAAATGCCAGCAGCCGCTCCTAAAATTCTAGAGAGTCCAGGTTGACAGGATTTTCCTTTTGGTTGCCGATGATCTTATTCGAGTTTTTGTCGAACTTCTGATTTTGTTTTTTATTTGTTCTTGCTATCCTAAATAAGAACATTAAATTGTAGAGACAGACTGTTTAGAATTTTCTAGCATAAAATAAAATTCCATTGAATGACTCAGCAAATCAATCCTAGAACACATGCATTTTCCTGTCCAGCATCTGATTCAGTAACACAAAGATGAAAAATGAGGATTGGGTTTGGAAAATTAAAAGCTCTCAGGGCTGCCTTAATTGAGGAAGTTTTGGGAAATGCTGTGTAAGAGAAGAAATTAAATTTCAGAGAACTAGTACAGCACTAAAATGAAAACTATGCTTTTATAAAGGTGACTGAGAAAAGCAGCAGAAATAAAAAGGAAGAAAGAAAAACTGTACCCACACAGCCCTTGGGAGGGAATCTTTAAAGAAGAGAAACGTCTTTTAAGGTAAGGGTTGTGCCTGAGCAATCCTGTAAAATCCCAGGAAATGGAGATTATGGAGCCCATCAAATAGAATAGGTGGATACAATATCTGAGTCTAGGGAAAAGAACTTAAAGATCTAACTGGATAATTTGTAGATAGAAGTACAAGTTATAGTTACTATTAAAACATTGTGATGGGTCATATTTTCTCCATGAATCAAGAAGTCATTGGTTTATAATAGAGAAACATTGATCAGGGAACATTTATCAGGGAACATTAAAAGAATAATACATGTTCAAATCATGGAGATTGAGAAGAAATACTAAAGGTGGACAGTTGTCAAAATGAATCATCAAACTGTCTCTACCATTTTGTAACAGACGATGTCCATAAACTTACGCGATTACTATTTTGTATGTTTGGCCATCTGGATATGGAATTGGAGAAAGTGGATAGGGCAAGAAGGTGGGATTAGGATTTCGTGGGTGGTAGATGACTAGACTCACACCAGGATCAATGATATGGGTGAGACTGATTGGGGCGGCTGGACCTGAAAGAGGAGGAGCCATCAGCATATGTAGTAGGAGCTGTTTAAATGTAGGTATTATAACAGACAGCCTTGGGGTAGGAAGTCTAAGGACAAAAGACTGGAGATTCAGTATTCCAAGACCAACCAAGCCATTTTCCTGTTCTAACTGGCAGTATTAGAGAAAAAAATTAGTTTTCTGTATAATAATAAAACATAAAGTTTGATGAGCACATCTAGAAAACTTCTCAAAAGTTTTACCATACAGTTTGAAGGAACGATATAGCAGAATCTGATTAATCTCAAAATAGCTTTCTGTCCAATTTTGTAAATAAAACTGTTTGGCCTCTGAATCAATTTTAAGTTTACTCCTAAGTTTTAAGTGTATTTTGTGACTGTGTGAAGTCACCATGGAAACATGCTTGAGGTGAAGCTATTTATTTTTTGAACAGAAACTCTGCTTCCAGTATTTTGTTGGGAACTGCTCCCAAAATACAAGAGAACAAAAATACAAACACCTAACATGCAAATCCACCCTGAGCCCTCCTTCAAGAGTGCCATGTCTGATTCTACCAAGAGAGAACAAGACAATCTTAAAACCCCCACCGCTCATGAGTGTCGGGTACAAGCCTGTTCATTAACGGTGACAAATTGGCAAGGAGTCAACCTGCTTTACACAGGGCATCTCCTTCAGCTTCCAGACCGCAGTAGGTTGGCACGTGCTGAAACACTGCCTTGTAAAATCATAATAATTCTCAAGGAAGGAAATACTAAAATCTTTTAATGAAAGCACAATCATAAAATCCTGACTACCCCTACTATGCAGAACGAAACCTTCATGTCGTGAGTTCTGTTCAATATTTGAAACCCTTCCTGAGAGAATAGTGTATTTTAGACACTGAGGAAAATTCCAAGAAGTATGCAAAGAGAAAAGAAAGGAATGTATTCTAACCACAATAAAGCCACACTTTCATGGACAGCAAAAAACCGTAAATATCTCAAAGTGAATCGTAAAAGAAGACAATATATACTGTATATATTATATATGTGTGTATATATATAGTGTATATATATGCATATATATAGTGTATATATTTACTCCCAGTATATATATATATATATATAACAAAGTTTCCAGTAACCCAAGTAAAGGAAAGATGCACGTGCATATGTGTGTGTGTGTATGTATGGGTGGGTGTGTCCTTAATAAAGTAGCCCTCAGTGTAGCAGCATTACATAGTGCGGACATAAGGAGTCCATGGTGTGTTTACCCCGTGGAGAGGACTCAGCAGAGACGACAGAGAATGAAATGTGAAAAGCGTCCAAGGCCCAGTTGTTCTTTTCACAACATACGTGGAAGGTTTACTTGCTCATATTTCATGCTAATTATTACTCTTGCAGGTGTGTTATCAAGCATTTCAATATGTAAAGTAAGTATACTTGAAGATATACTGTTTAAATGTTCACAACAGAACAATTACAAACACTCACAGTCATTGTCCTCTACTCTTTGTGACTAATTTTGTGCCTATGGAGAAAAACAAAAATGTCTTCAGCTGAAGGAATGCTGAGCTGGAGGGGTGGATCATGGCTTTGGTTGTTACTATAAATCAATACAATGATGTAAGAATGATAAACACAAAACAGTGACTGACTTGTGCTCTGTAAAAATCAAGAGTCCCATGAGCCAGCGAAGACTCTGCACACAACTGTCTTCTCACAGATAGAGGCTGCCGTAGAACAGGGAAGTGCGGTGCACAGGGGAAGCTCTCTTGGTCCATCTCCAGTACCCAGTTGTTCTGAGCCCAGCAAAAATGCCAAAAGCAGTTAAAAATGCAAAAATAGAAGGTTTGGGAGAGCATGAGGTTAGTGATTGATACTATTAACCTAAATTTGAAAGCAGAAGTGAAGAGAATAATAAATGAACCCATCAAGAGACAGAAATAAAAGAAAAGAACTCGGGAGGAATAAAATTGAGGCTCCACAGGCAGGAAAAGAGAATCGCCACAATAGGGATTGAATCGGAGCAGGCACATCCCAGGAAGCTGGAAGAGAAAAGTTAGGAAGGAGCTGAGGTGCAGAATCGCAAAATTACAGGAAGATGGAATCGACGGACGGGAAAAGTCAGTGGAATTAACTTAGCACAGCTTTGCTTGGTCATTATTACAAGTATCATAGATCACTCATCTAACGAAAGCTTCTAAATTTAATAATATTAATGATATACAGGAACAAGTTTGGTTCAGAAAAATACATTTTCAGTTCCTTTCTTTGGCACACACTAGTAACAGTGCTTTGTACTAAAATAGAACTTTGTCCCAGTACAAGTTACAACTTTGGGCTTATCTACTCTTTTTTATAAGCACTAATCACTTTGAGGAGACAATTGTACACACTGACAGAAAGATTACAACTTCTTTTACCCGTTCATTTGTTTTGGATCTGCTGAAAGGCCAGCACAGCTAAGTGTCATTTTATCTGCAAAAACATCTGAAGTATAAACTGCCATACACGACACCCTCCTCGGTTGGACTAATGGAATCACTGACAAGGGACTGATTCCTTGCAATCTTTTTCCTCTGGCTTTGAGTTTTCACACATGAGGAACAATGCAGACTGCCTCAGTCTGCTGAACACTTACAGAGATAAAATGGCAGAGCCACACAGACCCCAAACAGGGTGTCACTTACTTATGGGACAAAACAAGAACAAAAGGAAGGAGGAAGTGAGTAATGGTGCAGAGAAAATGGAAGTCAAGAAATCGGTGACAGAATAGTCTTCATGACCTTTATTCATAGTCAATCAGAACCCCTGATAATACATTTCGAAAAGTATTTTTGGATAAATATTTAGCTCCAGTATAAGCCATTAAAAGTTCACCTAAAATCCCATCACAGTTCTTAATTGTAACGTAACTCACACTATTTTGTGGACATGTTTGTGTTGTGCCACAGGTCTGTTTTTGTAATAGGTTAATAGATATTCTTGTATATTATTAAAATCGAGGTGGGGATGTTGAAATTCAATTAAAATTTATAAACTAAATAAAATAAATTTATAAAATTAATTTATAAATTTATTTTATAAATTTTATAAATAAATTTATAAAATTAATAAATTATAATTAATACATTTATAAAATTTATAAAAAATAAAAGAAATACCTTTTAAAAGGAAATGCTTAATAAATCCATTTGTAAAGTCGTAGCTCAGCCTGCAGCATTGTTAGCTGCCTGCGTCCTAGGAAGAAGATGAACCACAGTGACTGCTACCACTTATGCAGGGCTTGCTGTTTCTCGGACGCGGTAAAAGGCACTTGGGTAAATCACTGCCAAAGCTTGGAATGAGCTGGCACCCATCCACCGCAATGTTTATTTGTAGGTGAGGGAACTCGGTCAGTGTGAAGAGCAGTGTCTTAGAGCCGCTGAAGTTAGCAAAAGCTGTCAGAGGAGGAGCCTATTCTTCTTTGCCCACTATTTTATCCTACAAACTAGAGCAGAGTCCAGCACCATCATGGCCCACATAGCGCCGAGCAGGGAATGGGCTCCGCTGTCTCACACAGTCCAGCACACCATGATGCCATTTCAGATCAGACACTCAGATGTAGGCAGAGAAAATCAAAAGCTATGTTTTCAAAACTAACATTAGTAGAGAAAAATAGGAAGCAAATACATTAAAATGCTCCACTGAAAAGGCAGTCATTTTTTTTGCTTCAATTTCACATCCTATCAACAACTGTCTTTTATGAAATTTATAAAAAAAAAACCTTACTATAATACACTATAAAAAAGAGAATACAGAAATTTTAATCCTGTGAAAACATAATTATGGAAACTTAACATTCTTCCTTAATAATGAACGTCGCATCTAATGAATGGCAGAAACTTTAACTTATATAAGAGTTATAATAACAAACACAATTAAAAATCAAGCTGTTCATTATTATTGTCCTGTGTGTACTTGCAATAGGTTATGCTATAGAGCTTAACATATTTCCTCCTGACCTAAAAATATCCCTTCCACTATCATGTGCTTGCTTTTCATTACTGTGCGCTGATTCTCCAGTTGAATAAAATAAGAACCATCAGAAGAAGAAAAAAGAAAAAAAAAAACAGGAAGAAAGCACAAGACACAAAAAAACTCAAACGCCTGCATCCACTGGCTAAGAAACACTATTTATATTTTGTGTCTTTCAAATTTTAAATTGAATGTTCCAGATTTTTTTTCCATCGCTGGAATTTCTAGAAGTAAGTTTTGTTGATAGAGGATATTTCAGATGATTTTGTATGAGTTGTCATTAAAGACTACATTGAACACTTAAATTTTAAACCTATATTGCAATAAAAGAAACATTGCCATGAACGCCCCTCAAAATACTTCTCCTTGCTGTAGACATACTTAGCCTGTTCTTCTTGCCACGTTCTGCAGCAGCTCTGGAATCCTGTTTCCTGAGTGTCTTTAGTCACATTGCTGTGGCTGCTTTAATGTCCGGTATCAACTTCAAACATTTACCTTTCATGGTCTCTTTGACTTTGGGAAAGAACCCAGTATTACAAAAAGTGAATGTAATAATTTTCTAAAAGATAATTCTTGACTTTCCAAAATCCTCCAAACCCAAAAGAAGGAAACTGTCCTGGTAGGAGAATTAGGAATTGGTTCACACTGCATATTATAAAGACTTGACAGCTTTGACTTATGTACATTGTGAAGTTATTATAAATTTATAAACTGATGGGCTTGGGATTTTTTTCTACCGTGTACGTGTTTGGTGTACTTACACAGGTAAGGAAAATCAGGGTCCAGATCACTAGAAATTCTATCAGAGGGAGGCAGGGTCTGTCCAAGATTGCAAGCCTCATTCACCAGCGCCTACTGTGGTCTAATCCACAGGTGAAGGTGGCTTTGTGGGTGTTTCCCTTTCTCTCTTACAGTTGCATTTTTATAAAATACTTTCAGTCATCTCTGTATTTCATTTGTTGTGCAACTTCAATCCCAATTCCAAGAGTGAACTGTAGATCAGAATCTGATGCATCATAAAAAATATGAAAAAAGAATAAATAATAATGGTCAAATATCATTGTCTCTATGCACATTAACCAATGAGTAAGAACCACTCGTTGTCAGAAACACATACCCAAATGGCAGAAAAGAATTAAACATCAGGATAAATTATTTCCAGCTTCAGATTTTTATATTTAATAGCAACATGTCTGCCATTTCAAAAAATTAAACACTGTTTACAAATGACATTTTTGTACTTGTAGTAAGAATGTTTTACGTACTTCCAGACATTTGTTTTACTAGTGAATTAAAACATTCATTTGACAAGCAGAAGCTGGACATTTCTAGAATGTCTTTTGAATCTCTTTTCCCTTCGTGAGGCTCTGAACGGTGGAGGAGGCTTAATCAGCAGAGAAAGCAGCACTGTGGGGCCCACTGTCCCTGCCACTGCGGGTCCCCCATGCGTCGCTCCAGCAGTAGCTCAGAAATGCCCATGTGAGGAGGGCTGGGAGGTTAATTCTGTTGTTACTGTGTTGACACGAGGCATGTTGCAGCCTTCAGGGCAAAATGTTACTGGTAATCTTTTAATCCTAAATTAGGTCAATATTTTATCAAGTTAATCTAGCATGAAGATTAATTGCATTAGTTACACACACATATACACATGCAGGTTATTTGTTCTAGGAAAACTTTTAATCAGAGAGCAAACCCTTGGTTATAATAGGTGATTTTTCACTCCTTCTGCAACTATAACACACCCTTTTTTAAAAGTCATCCTTTCTCCCACAGTATTTATCTTTATAAAAGGGACATTTATTCTCTGCATTGATCTGTAGTCAAGATGGATTAAAGAGAAAGGATAATTGTCTTGTAATGACAGAAACAATGACCATTTCTAAAAGATCTTTATGAAGAAGTGACTTTAAATTGAAATTTGTAATAAAATATCTTATTCCATAACTTCTCATTTTAATTTAATTTTACTTATTCTCTTAAAATGTGTGATTAATCTTGTAAAGAAAGACAACAGTTTTTTGTAAAAATTTATTTTTTAGTATCTCTGGGTACACTTTAAAAACATAACAAGGTATATGAGCTAGAGTAGTTATCAGAGTGTTATTTCCTATGCTGGATTTTCTCTTCATTTATGAAAACTCAGATCAGGTATGTCTTCCTTCTCATTTCATTTTTATTTTTTAATCTAAAAGGTAGAACGTAGGTGGTGGGAAGCTGGAAATATATTGATCTGAGTGGCATAAACCTGCTAACAGAAGTCATTAGTGTGGACAAACGCCTTTCCCTCTGAGTTTTTTAGATAAGAACTATCTGGTAGTTTAAAATTCCCAGGCGTCATTCTGGGTAGTTTTACAGGCTCCCCCAAACATTCAGACAGAGTTCATGCCCTGTTTCGTCAAATATCCAATGACATTTTCCAAGAATCATGCTAATTATAAGAATTTTGCAGACAATGTTTGAGAATATTACATCTCAAAAGTTTAGCTCTTGTCTTCAAATACTGTTTTTTGGCATTCATTGTACATGAAATGTTAAAAAGATCTGGGGATATTTTCCCATGTTTAGTCTTTTGAATTAATTAATAGATTAAAATCACATGAAGAATAAATCAATAACGACCTCAGTATGAGCACCCTAAGATGAGCATGATTGACTGCACTTGGAAGTAAAGTTCGCAGTCCTGAATGTCAAACTCACAGTTTTTGAGAGTTTGAAACAAGTTGTACTGTGTGCAAAAAAGAAAAAAAAAAAAAAAAGAAAGAAAGAAAGAAAAACTATTCCCTGTTTTTTTTCACTTACTACAGTAATATTCTTGTCACAGTAGACACTTTAAAAAATCCACTTCAATTTGTAAAGAGTCAGGTATGAACATGAGAAAGAGAAAATGAAACCAAGTATTTCAGGAAAGTAGTAGAAGAATATTCTAAATAAGTCAGAAGAATTACACTATACTGGGACTTTAGCTAAATCAGATTTCCAAAGCCTTTTGTCACAAAACAAAATCAATAGTAGGTACTAAGTAAGATAATGGACATTCATTTCACTATAGCAACATTTTTTACATGTATGTGTAAGAAAATGATGTTGTATTCCTTAAGTATAGACAAAAATATTTTTAAAAAAGGACAAAATTTCGAATTTTAATATTGCCACTTTCTTCTCTATTGTCTGTCACATAATCACATAATCAGGAGGTATAAATCTCTTTAACTTCACCCAACAAATGCAGTATTAAAAATTAATGTTAAAATTTGGTGTATAGCCTTCGCCTTTCCTTCCATGTTAATAGAAACATAATTATTATAAGGATAGTTTATATCTGTTATACCATAGGAACTAGAATACCCGGAACTAAAACATCCAGGAACTAGAACACCCAGGAACTAGAACACATGAACTACAACACTCCGGAACTACAACACCCAGGAACACCCAGGAACTACAACACCCAGGAACTATAATATCCAAAAATCAGAACATCTGGGAACTAGAACACCCAGGAACTAGAACACATGAACTACAACACTCCGGAACAAGAATATCCAGGAACTACAACACCCAGGAACTATAATATCCAAGAATCAGAACATCTGGGAACTAGAATACCCAGGAACTACAATACCCAGGGTGGCAACATCACCCATTGCCCATCAGTGAGACAGTGTCTGACACCAGCAACACTAGGGAGGGGAGATTTTTAGTGGTCTCAGTCCATGGTCAGAAGGTTCCAATGATAAGAATAAATTAGATAAGGAAAACAAAGTACTAAATTAATTCCTAATAATTAGTAAAGATTTTATAAATCTTAGATAATAATATTCTCATCATTTCTTAAACAATCCAGAAGAGCTAAGGTTGTGACATAAAAGTGAGAGTTCTGAAGTATGAACAGTAATGTAAAACGTATACACATCTAGGAAGGCTTCACAAAGAGGAGACGCAGATGGACTTGGAGGCACAGAATGAATGAGCTGAGGGACAGAAAAGGAATGCTTTTAAAAGTAAAGAACAGACGGCAAAGAAAAGAATAAGATACCCAGAAAGGCAGATAATGGGCATCGTGTAAGAGCAGGGAGAAAGCATTGGTGAGAAAGAAAAATCTTAGAATATAACATCATATGAGTGTTGAAAATTAAATTCACTTGCATTGAATTCTATAGACCCTTGATTACTCCTCAAAAGGAATTTACACTGGGTCCCACCGGCAACATGTCAGCAATAGTTTGGGCGATTAACTTCTCACTACCTAGAAGTTTTGTGATCACTGTCAGGAAAGAAGTCAGAGATTGTGTGGATCTCTCAGGTAAGGGAGGGATGCAGGCAGTGCCAATGGCTACAGGAAATTGCTGGGGTTTATGCCAGGTATATTGGAGTTGAGAGTTGTGGGGTGGGGGAAGCATTTGGACTTTTCTACGTTCATTTTCCCAGAAGGAAATGCAGACTTGGTGGATACACCCAAAGTCCCCAGCTGGTAGTGGCTGAACCAGGACTCTGTGTCCCTGTTTATCTCTCTGTCTTTCATTCTACCTGTCGTATCAAAGGACATTGCAATGGCAGTGATGTTTTAGGAAGACTGATTGTGCAGCAGTGTCCAGGCTGAGTTAGAGAGGGAGAGAGAGAGGCCGTAGTGACCATGCAGTCCTGAGGGGAAGGAACTTCAGTGTGAGCACATCCGAAATGATGTCACAATCCTGAGAAGGAAATGCTGGCCACTCTTCCGTATGGTTTGACCTATAGCGATTAGTTATTACCTTCTACAGCTCCTTACCTTCACAAAAGTAAACAGTATCAACAGGAACCGGAGCACAGCTTCAGGTGACACTGCATTTCTGTGCATTATCCTCAGAGCCTTGCCCGCCCACTCCACTCCCTTCTCATCAGAGACAGAGAGGTTCACTCCTGCTCCTCCGTCCCTCACCTCCATCTTCATCTGGCATCTCCCTGAATCTTACATCAAAAAATACCAAAATTCAGGACCTGGATTTCTACAGAATGTCACTGCAATTTTCCCCTCTGAATAGTCGTGTCAGTTATAAGTAGGAAGACATCTTAAAACAAATTATTTTTCATTTTCCCCCAGGAAATGACTCAAAAATCATAGAATGGCATTGCTAAGATCCATCTATTGATCCAGATTAATAAATGTATTAAAGGAAGTTTACAGAAAATTGATGTAGTTCTTACTCAAGACAGTTTAAGAAGCAAAGTCTGTGGTAGGCAAAACTGAGAAAAATGCAGCCCCACGAACCTGACCTTTGTCATGCACACATTTTCTTCCCAATTATTCGATCATGTGTTAATCTAGATACCACTGTGAAGAGAGTTTACAGATGTAATTAAACTCCCAAATCAATTGACCTCAGAACACAGGGATTGTCTGGTGGGTACATCCTCATCCCGTGAGCCCTTCGAAAGCAGAATATTTTCTCTACCAGGATGCAGAAGAGGAGGTGGGGGACCCGAAGCAGTGGTGAATGTGGGATTCCTCACTGAAAGATGAAGGTGGCATCCTTGAGGACAATGGGCAGCCTCTCAGCGGTGGGGATGACACTGGCTGACAGCCATGGAGGATACATGGACCTCAGTTGTACGACTGTGAGAAAGCACCTCCTGCCAATCTTCTTGACCTGGGAGGACCCTGAGAACAACATGAGGACTGCAGTGCCAAGAGACGCTTGATGCCAGGCTGGTGACACCAAGAGCAGAGTCCAACTGCACCTTTCCTCAGGAGCACAAAGTCATGAGCTAAAAAGTGGTGTTAAGCTGCTAAGCACTTGCCAGTGAGTCACGTGGTATGAGAGTGGTGATACACGTTCCAATCACTGCTTTCTGAGCTTTCCTGGAATCCTAGCCGCAGACTGAGCAGAACCAGCTCCAAAAGCAGCTCCTACTTTGAACTACACAGAACTGAAAGATTAATCTTTGTATAGTCAGAATGGTGTATGATAGTCTCAGTGCTATGAGAAATATAAGTTCACCAAGAGGCTAGGAAGATGCATTCAGATTTTAGAACTTTAATTCTAAGGACGATATTTGCTTTAAAAAGTCTATGACTTAATATAATATTATTATGCAGAAAGATGATAAAGAATGCACTGTAGTAGGTTTAGAGTATATGAGAAATTTTCACATATAATTAGTTACACGTAGGCATAGATCTCAGTTATCTTATAGAGGTCAACAAGAAAGCAAAATATCACTGTATGTGTATTAAGAGGAATCCTTCCTCAAAGATATCTGCTATTTTCGTGGGAAAAAATGTTGACAGTGATTTTGCTCTTGAAGTAAACCCTGTTAGTTTCCACATTTGTCACAACACCATCTTGCACAAACTGCCTCAGGGGGATGGTAAGGGCACCGATATGAGCAGAGATCCAGTGGTAAGATGTCTCAGGTCTATTGCACAGGGGATCAGGTTAAGCAGCAAAGTGTTCACTTGTAGAAGCAGAAGAAAAGCTGTATTAGCTTTCAGTCACTGACAAAATACCTACACTCACAGTTTAGATCACAGGTTTAGTTCGGTTCTTAGCTTCAGAGGATTCTCTGCAGCAGGAATATCATGGTGGAAGGGGTGGTGGAGCAGAGTTGCTTAGTTCATGGCAGCCAAGAGGCAGAGCACAGAAACAGTGCCGGGGACTTGGATATCTCCCTGTTACCCTCATTTCTCCCAATGCGATGGCCACTCGCAAGCAGATTTATAAACCAGATCTAATACAAGCGAACTTTGTAGCCAAGTTAACGTGCCCACGTTCTTTAGACAAGAACTAGGTCAGAGAGATAGCTTTCTCCAGGAACTATTTTTTTAAGTAGTACAAGGACACTAGTGGCAATAAAATGTCCCCGGGTATGACACAAGATAAATGCAAGTTGTGTAGCTGAGTACAGACCCGCCTGTGTGGAAAGCATTCTTTCTAGCAGAAGAAGTCTGTCAGAGTTTTAAAACTGATCAGACAGAACAAATGTGGGCAGGGAATGTAGGTGAGGGCCAATTACTATTCCTGAAGAGCTTCACACATGCAACTATTTAAAAACTATGTAACATTTCAAAATGCATTATATGTACACATATAAAACATGATAATGCTGCTATAAAAATGAGTATGCAGGTATCACTGTAATATGTCTTTATTTTCAGAAGACTTCTAGATGAGGAGTAGCTGGGTTGAATGGAATTTCTAGTTTCAGTTTTTGGAAGAATCTCCATCATGATTTCCATCGTTATGATACTAGCTGGCAATGTAGAAAGATTTCTTTTGCCCCTGAGCCTCACCAACATTTGTTATTATTTCATTTCTTGATGATAAGTATTATTTCTGCAGTAATATGGAAACTCAGTGTTGGTTTAATTTCCATTTGCCTAATGGCCAGAGATGCTGAACATTTTTTCATGTATTTATTTGTTGGTCATTGTACTTTTTCTGAGATGTGTCTATTCATTTCAGTTGCCCATTTTTTAATTAGCTCCTTTTATTTTGAGAGCACTCTGATGCATTTAGTTCATTATACATTCTGATGTTATTCCTCTGTAGAAAGCAGAGTTGGCATTTTTTTATACATTCCGTGGTTGTCTTGTTATTCTGTTAGTTGTTTCCTTTATTGTATAGGAGCTTTTAGATATAGCATGATCCTATCAGCTGTTTCTGGTTTTTCTGTTTTTGTTGTTGTTTTTTGTTTTGTACTGGGGATCGAACTCATGACTGCACACTTGCAAGGTAGGTGCTTATGTCGCTGAGCTAAATCCCCAGCCCCTCAGTTGATTCTTGATGTTGCTTTTTGTGTAATTCAGATTTTGCTCAGAAAGTTCCTGTCAACACCTATGTCTTCAAGAGTTTTATCTCTTTTGTCTTCCAGCAGATTTTCCATTATCTCTCCACAATTATGGTTAGTAAGAGCTGTGCCAAAGATAGGAACCATCATCATGTATCAGTTCTTGGAATGACATTTAGAAATAAGAGGCTCATAATCTAATTCTTTCAACATAGTAAAGACAATACACTGAGCTAAAATAGATCAAGAAAATGACCAAACCTTCAAGCACAGGTAATTTTCCTTAACCTGATAGTGTTTAGATTAATATAGGAGCACTCTAGTGAGGGTCTCACAGCCAAGCTCCCATTTTTCTTTCAGAATAGTTTCTTTATAAATTAAGGAAAAGTCCTTTTTGAATGAATATGCAGTATTGATACATTTTTCTTCTCATATTTTATTTTGAAAAATTTGAAATTTATAGAAAATTTACAAGAAAGGCAAATACAAACCCATACTACATCCTTTCTTGGATTTATAGCATATATATATATATATATATATATATATATATATATATTAACACTTTGTTGCATTTATGTGCTTCTTTCTCTCCCCTCATGTGTGTATACACACTCACATATACAAGCTATGCACTCTGAAACTGTGTGTATATATGTGTCCTTATCAGTGTTGATGCTTGTATATGTATAATGTCTACACATACCTAAGTGTGTGTGTGTATATATATATATATATATATATATATATATATATATATCAGAGAGAGAGAGAGCCGGATCATTTGGGAGCTAGTCAAATATATAGAGAGCCTTTCCCGGGCCTCATCTTTGTCCAGGAAGTTTACATTTGTAATCACATGGAAAAGTTATTAGAATTCTAGGGTGTTAATTCCAATCTACCACTGCAAGTGCAACCCCTGGTGAAAATAAAGACACTTAGACATATTTATAATTATGGGGAGCCAAGGGGGTCCTCAGCCCAGCCAAGATGGTGGTTCATTACAACAAAGGCCTTGACCCAGAGCCCAACCTCAATTTTATTAATCATGAAGAAGGGATGGCCTGAAGACGAGTGACAGTGAGAATGGTGGGACATATATGTGAATACTGTGAGCTGGGCTGGGTAGGAGGCCTCAGAGCACCTCTGCAACATGCAGAGAGAAGGCTATGCAGAAAGACCAGTCTGCATAACACAACTGAGGTGGCATTTCATGTTTTGGGGGTGGGGCTTCAGCTCTGATGTGCAGACTTTTCTGCCCCGGGAAGTCATAGCCTCTTATCTCAAGGTTCATCCTGGTTGACAGCATGGAGTGGTGGCTCTTAATCTTGCTCAGCTCAACACTAGGTTATTGGGAGTCCAGAGATGAGGAAACAGTGACTGTCACCTAGCTTCAAAGATTAAGCATCAGCACCTCAGCCACCCTGTTTACATTGCTTAGAGCCAATGAAAGGATTAAAAAATGGCCCAGCCAGCTCTGCACACATCAGTACATGGACATAGGGCCAGGTTTAGCCAAAGTGGAGAGAACTGCTCTTCTTTCAGGGAAAGTCATCCAGATGGTCCTCCACTAGATGGACATTCTTAACCTTATCCCAAAGGCTGGGTCTCAGCCAGTGGCATGAATGAAATAACATTTCTACTTCTATTTTAATACTTAAATATATTTTGCCTTTCTCATGAAAGTTTAACAAAGTTTGTGCAATATAATATTTATAAGTGAAAGGACATTTTCTCAGCTTTTCCCCAATTACCACAAAGTTAAGTCACACTTACGTGTTTTATTTAACCCAGTGTCAATATCCAGCCTCCAGCCACATACCCCTCCTCCCTCGCACTCCCAAGCCCGTTCTGTACCTGCAGTGGAAAGTCGTGTGGAGCTGGCCTCAGATCGTGCCACTGTCATGGGGAGGTCTCTGTGACTTCCGGTCACACTCAGGCCTTCTAGTCTGCCTTGCAACGTAGTCTAGAGCACACTGTACAGCCCTCTGTGGCCGAGAGCATCTTCCATCGCTGCTTGGTGACCAACAGGGATAGCCGTGGCCTCAGGTGCTGAAGCCCTTGCTGCCCTGCAGAGCAGCTTCGTGTTTCATGGCCTCGCTTTAGGGTCTAAAGACATCTGTCCCTGAGCCCTTCCTCAGCCGACCTGTCAAACTGACACTTCCTAGCCCTTTCCTGCTTAGTTTTCATCGTAAGTGCTCACCATACCTAATATATTCTATTTCAATTATTTTGTTTCCCCACTCACATGTAAGTTTTGAAAGGTCACTGTTTGTCCAGGTCGTTCGCTGCTAAGTTACCAACTCTAATTGTGTCTGACACAGAAGTTACTCTCTAGCATTTTTAATTTTACTTTTTAATTAATTAGTTAACTTTGGCTATGCTGGGGTTTAAACCCAGAATGTTGCATATGTTAGGTGAGTGCTCTCATGCTAAGCAGCATCCTTGGTCCCAAAAATTTTTAAAGGAATCATGTAAATACAAAGCAAGCCAATATAAAATAATAATATTAAACTTTGTCTTTCACCTTTTTTACCCAATTTCTTTAACATAGTTATTAATTCTAATTGGCTGATTTTACAGACATTTTGGACTTTTCTGGAATCTTCAAATGATGGATGTGATAAAAAAAAAACATAGTTAATGTGAATATACAAATTTTAAATATTGCGGAATGTGAATATATAAATTTTAAATATCATTGCAGTAAAAATCACATCACCGTTAATCTCTCTCAGAATCCTCAAAATCCTTCTGGCCACACCTCACCAAGGACACAACTAGCCCATAGTTCCTGGCACTTTCCAAAGCAGCTCTGAAGTCCTCTTCCTTCAGTCTTTAATTATACTTCCATCTCCCTAAATGACTCCAAATGCCTCACTGACGTGGTCACCCTGATGTTGGGGAAGAGCCAGAGGTTGCACATGCAAGGTCCTGTGACCACGGTGGCTGAGGACACAGTTGGGCTCCTACGAGCAGCCTTTCCGCTGGATGGCGCTCAGCCACAGCTCTCACCATGCTTTCCCTCACACCTCAGAAAGTCACTCACAAAAGAGGGCACCTGCTGCAGGAAGGGCCAAAACTCCTGGATACCTGTGCCTGAAGTGAAGGGCAGGGCCTGCGGGGATTAATGGTAAGGTGTCTTTTGTAATACTGCAACATGCAATTTAATGTTGAACGTTCTTGTAAGTTCTGCTCACTTCTTGTGCATTACTTAGTTAATTGTATTATTGTTGCATTGGCAAGTTCCCCCAGAACTTAGGGCTACCCACAACAAACATCCATCATTGAAGGTCCAGGGAAGAGGAACCCGGGCCTGACTTAGCTGGCACCGTGTATCTCTGGGGATCCAGCAAACCTGTGCTGGGCTTTCGGCCTTCCCGTGACTCGCCAGCAGTGGGGGCATCTGCCTTTGGGCTCCTTGCTGTGGCTTCTCACCACTAGCACACACTGTGTCCTTGCCTGAGTGTCCCAATGACATGGCACGTGCTGCTGGGAGAGAGAAAGAACTCTAGAGAGGGCTTTTGAGATGACACTCAGCGTCCTTCTCACTTCAGAGTCAGAGTTCAAGGCCAGCCTGGGCTACAGAATGAATTTAAAGCCAGACTACTTATATAGTGTTGAGGTCCTGTCTCAAAAATTCTGAAGGAAGAAAGAGAGGGAGGAAATGAGAGAGGGAGGGAGAGGTTGTTTGGTGATGACATGTACATAACAAGAAGAAATACCTCAGATCACACTGTCTCTATTGTGTGTTTTGTGTACCAACCACAAGTGAGACCAGCAGGGAGGCCAGGAGAACTGTGGGCTGGTAGCCAGCACTGGCCTGGAGAGGGTGACCACACAGGACTGCAAAGTTCTCAGGGGAACGTCACTTCCTCTTTCCAGACGAATAGGAAAGCCACACACAGAAGCCATCCAGTGCCTGGGAAATCCTGATCCTCTCTTACTTCCAGCTTATAAAAGTTTCCCTTCCAAATGTCAGTAAGTCACTTCAGAACATTCGTTTCCTGAAGGATGATCACCCTTCTCAAGCAGTGATGCCCACAAGGCAGGCATGCAGTGATCTCCAGAAGTACACCATCTTCAATGTCTTACTGTGGAGCTGGCATGAGACCAGCCGTGAAGGGAAGGCCCAGGTAGAAGAAGGGCTGAGGGAATGGGAAGGCATGGCGCCACGCTGGTGTGGGGAGAACAAAGCTACATGTCCCTGTCACCACAGTGAAATGTCACAATGCCCGGCTTTATTATAGCAGAGACTACACGCACGGCTGGGCCCTGGGCTAGGGTTTAAACATGACCGCTGGTGTTCTAAAAGACTTTATAATCTTAACTTGCAGGATCACAAACTATAAAAATACCCAGTCACTTGGAAGATATCACAAAAAGTTAATTGCAGGAGGCCAGAGGCCATGTGTTGAAGATTTTAGATCAGGATCCCAGAGTAGCCAATTACTACTCTAACAGTAAACGTGACTTCCCTGCAAAGGGCACACTGGACAGAAGAAGCCAGTCACCATCATGATTACGTTAACGGATTCTCCTAAACATCTGATCCTCTTTTTAAAAATATAGTCATTTGTCACTTAACAACAAGTATGTGTCTGTAGAACAACTGTGTTGTTAAGCAATTTTATCACTGGCAACAGTCATAAATACACAGATGATACCTCCATGGGATGGACTGACCACTGGGCAGGGCTTCTTGACCATTTGCCACGAGATGCAAGCAATTACTACGTTACAGTAAACCTTTTTAAATCGGCGAAGTACACTTTCAAATAACAAGAAAAGCACAGCCAAGTGAAAACGTAAACTGTAACACACTTACTTATCTTCAAGCATCAGGTCCTGCGCATAACTGTAGTGTGGGGCAGCTGTAGGGCTGGTGTCCCAGCAGGTTCACACCGACATCTGCTCAGCATGAGGAATGTGCTGGGCTGTGATGATACGGCGGCCACGACGTCACTAGGCGAGGAATGTTTCAGCTCCGTGATATCTTCTGGGACCTTCCTTATTTGTGTGGTTTGTCATTGAGCTAAATGTCACGCTGCCACACGCCACCACATGTACCAGAGAGTAAAGGACTGCTGCAGGCCACCTGGACACAGAACCCCATGGCTGGTGCAACCCCAGCTTCTCCACCTGCCCAAGAGGCCATGGGAGAGGTCTGAGAGCATCCGCAGTGCCTAGAGATATGCAGCGAGCACAGCTTTTACATAAGCCTGTGGGAAGTCCCTCCTGGTACAGCACTGCTGGGGGGGGCAAGGATTCTGCCATCTCGCCTAGACGTCCCTGAAGAAGGAGGCAGAGCCCTGCACTTAAACGTCTGGAGCCCGGGACACAGCTCAGTGACACAGTGCCTGCCTGGCAAGTGCAAGGTCGTGAGTTCAATTCCCAAAAACTAAAAAATAATAAGTTCTGTCACCAAATAGATCAATTCTGTCCACTGGCCTACTGGCTCATAACACCAGGCCTGTATTTTACAATGGGTAGCAGTGGAAAAGTATGTAATTATTCTTCACAAGCAATCTTATGCAATCCATACACTTGTAAAGTCTTGAAAGTACTGGGCTGTGTCTAAACCACCAGTTGATTTGATACCCAGTCTGTCCTCCAAGGCAATAAAAATCTGCCCTCTTAACCAGTGACATTGCACATAAAGCCTAGAATCAGAATGAAATCCCTGCTGGAAATCAAGGACAGTAACACAGTATGGGAACTCAGAGGAATCTGAAAATCCACAGCTCCTGCTCCAAAAATTACTGAGCATCTTTAAGAAGTTCAAGGGAGTCGCAGGCATCAAACAAACCCGAGAGACCACTGAGCTGTGAGCCCTGAGCTCTGCACACAGGCTGACCCTGCAGAGATGCACAGTGCAGCGCCGTTAAACATGTACACACAGTCTTCTCATTATACATGTGGGGTTTTGTTGTTTGGGGGCTTTGGGTTTGTTGTTGTTGTTGCTGTGGAGATTTTGCTTTTTGTTTTAGTTTGCAATGATGGAGTTTGAACTTAGGATCTTCTCACTAAGCTTTGCTCCACAGCCCCCTCCCTCTTCCCCTCCCCCTTCCCCTCCCCTCCCCTTCCCCTTCCCCTTCCCCTCCCCTCCCCTTCCCCTTCCCCCTCCCCCTCTTCCTCCTCTTCCTCGTCCTCCTTCTTCTTTTAGACAGGTTCTCACTCAGTCGCCCAGGCTAGGTGGGAACAGGTGAGCCTCCTGCCTCAGTCTCCCAGAGTGCTAGGATGACAGGCATTATGAATGGTTTAGTCCTGTCTGTTGATTCCTTCTCCAGCTCAGTCAAACAAAAATATTTTCATCCCAAATGCCCCAGTCAAAAAGTCAACACTTTACATGGGAGACTTCACACCTTAGATAACCCACACTTGTGCCCCAGAGGCAAGGCTGGTGAAAGGTTTGAAACTAAAAACAGAATTTTCAAAACTATGATGATGTACACACTAATGAGAAAGACCACGAGGCGCTTAAAAATCACAGTGCAAAGCAGAAAAAGCGTGTGCACAGGGGCACAGAGGAGTCCACAGAATGTGAGTGCTGGGAAGTTAGCAAAGGCTTGCTGGCCTCACCCGTTCCAGCGGGGCATCTACCACAGCATCATTTGAAGTCAACCACAATTTGGAATTCAGTGTCCACAGGGTGGAGATGCAGCACTACTACAAAGCCCCCCACTGTCCCTCTTTCAGGAGTGTTTCTCCATCGTGAGGGACTGCAGAAACAATCGCAGGGCCTCTGGCCGGCCCTGGGGTGGTGGCAGCTCAGGGGGCGTCTCACATGGAGAGAACAAAGAGCAGATGACGCCGCAGGCCAGGTTACCTCATCACTTGCATCTTCCCAGCAAGACTGCGCTGGATTTATGTGCTGAGAAATCAAGGATTCGCTGATGTTCCAGTCAAGTGTCTCCAAAGCTTGGATTTTACTAGATCATATCAAGTGAGGGAGAAGAAACAGATGTATCTTCCCAGCTGAGAAAAAAAAGACAGGCTCATAGCTCAGAGAGAAACTATGTGTGATGCACGTGTGCCTGATTATACTACGATGCCTTTCCTTTCCACATATGTCTAGAAAATGCAATTTATTTCAATGTTTACACACTGCTTGATATTCTATCGGCTTGGGAAAAAATGGCTGTTCCTATAAATGTCATGGTGGAATAGAATTATAACTTGTTTGTTTAGATAACTTCTCTGTTTATCTCCTTGAGTTATTCTCAGTCTGACATAACTCATACAACTCTCTCACCTCTGCCCAAGCCATGGAGTCAGGAAAGATTCTCAGCAGAGCATCTCTTCTTCTTTATTTGGTGCAAAAGATTTTTTTTTCCCTTTTGGCATTTTCTTAACAACCTCTTAATTTTATAGTCACCTTTTATTCTGAGGGTATTTGAAAGCTCAAAATAACGGTTCCACTAAGTATATCATAGCTTGCTGTCTCTGAGAAGAGGCTGCTACCGCTCCTGTATGAAAGTGTAAATCGGAGCTCCCCAACCTGCTGAGCAGAAGGGTTCGCATTAAAACCAGGGCCAAAGTCACCCAGCAACGTACAATGAGAACACTGTGTTCTTACTCCTGACCGGGGTATTGTTATTTTCCTTAAATTTAAGAACAGAGGAGGATGGAGTGCACCTTGTTTCTCTGCATTAACTGAAGTTTGTGAGTACAGCCATCCCTCTGGGATACTCGTTTTTAACTACAAGTTTAAAGAAAGCCATATGCAGTTCTCATAAATAAATTTTAATATTCCTTCCTAAGTCCTCCAACTGCATACTCTTTACAGTCTACTCATTCTGGAGCCCAAATATATTCCTTTGGCTTTTTTTTCTCCATTTTTCCTTTCTTCCTTATTTTTCCATCCTTTTTTCTTTCTTCTCTCTCTTATGCCCTCCTCCCTTTTTTCTTTCTTCCTCTTTGCCTTCCTTCCTTCCTTCCTTCCTTCCTTTGCCTAAACTGTTCAGATTTCCACCCTGGCACCTAGGAAGATGTTGATGCGGTAAACAGAAAGTCGGACAGTGTATGAATTCTCCCTTGATTGACGGAGGTTACTGATCTGCTTGCCTGCTTACTAGAAACACAAAAAGTCAATCGCAATTAAAAGACGTGTAATTAGACATCAGTGAAGTAAACTAAATTTATGCAGCCATAAAATTAAGTAACTCTAACCTTAACTCTCTTAAATGGTTTAAATGTCAGTAACAATCTGTCTTACACTCTTGCTTTAAAATTGAAACTAAGTATGGGAAAAGCACACATTAGTGCTTTTTAAAAATATAGAAAACTCCTCTCAGTATTCTAATGCCTGTCTCTCCGTGTCCCTCTCTTAAAAACAGATTGGCTGTTGTATCTCTGTGGTTGCCTCCCCATCTTGTATTCCCAACCAACCATGCTAATGGCCTATTAGATACTTCATCCAAAAAACATCAAGGAAGTGATTTCAGTCCAGTCTTCCTTCTCTTACATGTGCCACTGGATTTTCAAGTTCCAGTTGGACACAGGTGTTCAATATATCCAGTGGTTTTTTAAGAAAAAGGAACTCTATTTCCATGCCATCAATTGCTGTTTCTCAGTTGACACGAATTTAGAAACTTGTCAATGCTTATAGAAAATTATGATTTTAAGCATTCAAGAAACCTCAGGGAGTAGTTTAGTTAGCTCTAAAAGTCTCAGCTATCATGCCGCACTGGATCTATTTTATACTTCACTGACTACACAGAAATTATCTGCAGCCATTATTTTTCCATGCTAAGGACTGAACCCAGGGTTTGCACATATATGGCAAGTGTTCTCCCACTGAGCTACGCTTCTTTACATGAGTATTGTTAAGCTGAAATATTTGCAGCAGAATGACCACCTGCCTTGGGGGGGTCAGTGCATAGTAACAACACAGGGCCTCTGGTTTAGTAGCTATACAGCAGTGCCCGAGAGCCCCTTCCGAATGCTGGGTCCCGCCCGCACAGTAGCACAGATGGGTGTCAGCCACTGGGGCCGATTGGGATACATCCCAGCCACTTCTGCCACTGTCCCCCTTAGGATGGCAAACGTTGGCAAGTCTGAAGCTATCATTTCTACTTCTATATAAGTAACCAATGAAAATATGTGTTCACAGACGAAAGGAAACTAAGATTTTTAAATTTACATTCCTTAAGCATTCATGTTTCAGCCAGGTGGGTAAAAGCCCAGTGATATTATTCTAAGATAAAAGAACCCCAACCGTCCAACCATGAGCATCCTGGGGAAGGGGTTCCAGGAGGAGGAGAGCCTCCAGAGTGGGGGTTACCCATTTCTCTCGGAGTGCTGTCTCAGCCACATGACCAGACGGTTGCTTTTGGTGAAGTACAGTAGTTTGGTAGAGGAGAGACCAATAGGGGTCAAGTAACCACAGCCTCCACCTTTACCCACCAGCCACGCCATCCCTCAAGCATCAGCCAGCAGGCTTATTGCCCTCAAACTGCACCTTTATGAGGAAGGTGGTCCAAGGACAGGCGAGGCTGTCCACAAGGCAAATGCTGCCACCTAGAGAGACTCCGAGAACGCGCTGGGAGGAGAACTTTCCAAATAAAATTTAAACAAAAGTAAAACTCCTGACAGTGAAAATGTTCCAAGAAGACATTACCACTTAGAAGAAATCAGCCTGTCTTAAAAAGATGCTACGAAGAATACATCTGTTTTGAGATTATAGGTTACTCTGTTCATAATTCTAGAACAAGAAAGCTATGAGTTTTTTAAAACAGGAAACTCCAAAGATGATGTTCCTAAGACTAAAATAACTCCCTTACAGCCAGTTTTACCTAGCTAAAAAGTAAATACTGTTAGTAATTGTTTTACTTTATTATTTATTTTTAGTTATTAATATATTAGTATTTAACAAATAATTCATTATTAATTATAGTTATTTTGTTACTATTATAATTTACTATTATTTGTTTTTAATTTATCTTGTTCAACAAAAAAATCAGGATTTTGAATTATGTATAGTATACTAGTCAGTTTACATAATTTTCACGGTGCAACATAAAAAGACATTTTGTTTACACTGTGATTGGCTTTGAAGAAGCACCATTTGCAAAAATTAGAGACACACATACAAATAAATAGCTCAAAATACTTGAAAAAACAAAAGAAAAGGTGAGGACCTAGCTTGTCTCTATACATTATATGTGCAGTCATTTTAGTAACCCATATTTTTAAATGAATAAGTCAGACTGAGATAGCAACCTGCAACTCTGTTCAGTTAAATATGTTCCCAAAACATTGCTAGTAACTTATTGCCTAGGTCACTAGAATACAAATTCCTATTTAAAGAGACATCACTTTAAAATCTAAGCAGTAGAAACTGAAGATACATAGTTTTCTGTTTCAGCCGCTCACAATTTGTTTCCATGGAAATTTTGAAATGTAATGTTATATTGCAAATTCCAAATGTTCCAAAGCTGCATATTTATCTAACATATATTTTGCTTATTTAATTATATATATATATACATATAGTATGTTTCTGTCATATTTTTCAAGTCATAATAAATATTTAAGTTGTGATCTTCTGCTTGAATCTGCTTCAACATAAAGGTTCCTGCCTTGAATATTTGATAGTAAGAATTTTTTTTTCTAATTTAACATTACAGGTGTTATCCAGTCATCCAGAAAACACTGATCGAGCTCCTCCTGTACCCAGCAGTGAGCACACACAGCCTGCAGCGCCCACAAACCTGGCACAGCTCTCCCCATTAAAGCTTCCCAGCGGAGAGAAGCTCACCTGGCTGATCTTACTTGCAAAGGAGGACATGAACTTTCAATTCAATCTCTGCTCATTTATAAATCATATTTTCTGTCACATTCTGTTGCCTTTCATAATATAGTTACCCCTTCCTGTTCTCAGGAACATTTCAAGACTTAAACTTATATTTTCAATGATCTGTGAAGCTGCAAGACATGATTATCAGTGTGGCCCACGGGAAGCTTGTTCCAAATACACTCCTCGCAGGCAGAACCACTAGTTAGGGGGGACTGCAAATCCAGCCACGGTGAGATGCCACTCCTGGCCCACGCGGTGATTATTTGGAAGGGAAGGAGAGGACACAGGAGGAAATAGCAAGTGTGGTGAGAAGATCTCCATCTGGAGATCTGGAACCCTGCATATTGCTCGGATGAGTGTAAATAATGAAGCTACAGTGACAAACAGCTCGGCAGTTCCTTACCAAGGTAGGTGCTTACAAGATATTCACTTGACTCAGCAATTCTAAGTACGGCTGAAACACAATGAAAGCACGAACTCAGAAACCGTCACACCAGTGCCAAAAGTCCCAATCCTCACTACATTCTAGAGTGGAGACAACGCAAGTGCCCATCAATAAACAGACAGATGACCAAAATACAGTGCATACATACCCTGAGACACTGGTTAGTCCCCAAAAGAACGACTTTCTCACACATTGCTATGGCATGGATGACCCTCAACGGCATGCTAATTGGCATAAGGCAGGCACAGAAAAGTAAACACTATGAACTCTCTTGATGAGGTGGATGTCTAAGCAAATTCATGGAGACAGGAAGTAGAATAGAAGTTACCACAGCTGAGAAATTTTTGTTTAATGGATACATTGTTTCTATACAGCATTGTGGGAAGCTGAGGCAGGAGGATCGTGAATTCGCGCTCAACCTAAACAATTCAGCAATAACTTGTCTCAAAATAAAATTAAAACGACACTGGGGATGTAGCTCAGAGCAGAGTCTCTGGGTTCCTGATTCCCCCACTCCCCAGTATCACACACACAAGAAAAAGACTGAAGAAGTAATATAGAACCAATAGTTCCCTGGTTTAAATCCTTACTTTCTACTATGCAATTTCTGAACAAGTGACTTTATTTGCCTAGGTTTCTCACCTACAAAAAGAGATTAATACATTGATTCCATATTATTATTATTATTATTATTATTATGAAGAATCAATAAGAACTTGCCCAGTTCCTGGTGCAGAATCAGTAGTCAATAGATGTTACTAGTCTTCCATTGAAAAACTAAGGAAATGAAGTCTAAAAAATGATCACTTTGCACACCAAGGTTAAAAGTGTAATAAGATGAGTCTAGAACCTAATCCCTAGAAAAATTTTGATATTCTGCAGAAAAAAATATTTCACTGCTGGAAGGTTGTGATTATGTCATTTAGGTATTAACAAAAATCAGAACCTTGCTTTTTCTAGTTAGCATGATGAAGCCTGATGAAATTCCAAAGTCAGGACATGTTTCTTTCATGCACTCAAAGTACAAAAAAGCATGTTTTTAGAATTTCTCATGTACAATATTTTAACGTTTTTTTCTTCTTTTTAGTATTCTTTGTAATAATTCAGTCCCTTTAAGCAAAGGCCAACTTTATGGTAAATAGCAATAAATAGATGAAGTCTTGGTTTTGTCTGTAAGATGTTTGTTTGTTGGAAGGAGCATAAAATCTTTAGAACAATCTCCTCAGTTATATGACATTGTGTTTTGGTAAAAATCTAATGACTTCTATATATTTCATACATTAGCCTAAGCCAAGGACACAAAAACTTTCAGCATTTATTCTACCAAAACATTTTTTTCACTTAAATAATCTTGATAAAAATTAAAAATATTGAAGGACATTTAGGCTGAAAGTTTAAAGAAAGTTAACAAGAATACGCTATTGTAAGTGGGATTGCTCAACATCTTACAAATCAAAGCAAATTCCTATTTACTCTGCTTGCTTTCTGACATTATTTTATTCTGTGAATGACCAGTGTGCTCTTTGGTCTTGTGCCTTTCTGTGCTATGTGAGGATAATGTTTGTTTTCTATCTGCTATGATTTTGCCCTCCTCCCATATGATAAACTCGGCATTGTATCAATAGTATCAGCTACAAAAAATTAACCCAGATAACTTTTATTGTCTTGTTTTCCCAGACTGCAAACATAATGGGATGATATGTGCCTCTGAGCCTCGGTCTGTCAAGTCTTGTCAGGTGCCTGGAGTGATCAGAATCTATGGAAAGGTTTGTCCCCCGGCCATTGTTTAAAAACTAAGAGGAACTGTCTCTCACCCGCTGTGATAGGTACTAAGTTATTCTATTACCCAGAATTTGAGTTAACAGTATGTAGTTTTAAATTTTAACTTTGTTAAAGTGATTTTTATGGTCATCCAACATGACAAACTTTGGATAACCCTAAGTAGCATTTGCTTTGCTCTCTTTTTTTCCTAGTACTTTTTTATTTTTCTCCAAAACTCCTCTTAAGGAAAAAGTTAATGAGCTTTTCTGTATTCAAATAAAGAAGTTTTTAGACATCTGGGTTGGGGATTTGTGAGGAGGAAAGGAAGAAAGCAGATACAATATCCCAACTCCACAATCATCTACACTGAGATAGAAAGTAGCAGCAGGAAATTAATACCAGGTTGTAAAAGAAAAAATGTTAGTATAATGAAGGCAACCTTGAGCCAGATGTACACACGAATGAACCTCCCTCCTACGAAGTCCAGGAGCCCCCATCGGAGTTGATAACCTTCCTGAAGCTCTGGCCTGGAACTTAGAGGAACTGATTTATTCACAGGGTTTGGCCCAAGAAAACTAGAGACATGCAAAGAACAATCAAACTTCTGTCTTATATTTGTTGAAAATGATAGAATTTCTTCCCACTAACACTTTTCCCTTGGGGAAGCTGTGCTTTTTTATTTTTCCCTGTTGTTACCATTTGCTCGTGTACGGAAGGCTACTTTACTCTAAGCATGAACTGTGCCATGACTTTATTACAATGCGCTTTTAAGCCAAAACCTTACAGTGGTCAGAATGAATAATGCTGTCTATAGACCCAGGGAGCTCTGGTGCAGTTATTCAAACTGAGAGAAAAATGTCAAAATTCGCCGTAAGTACCTATTCATCAACTAGTTTTCTGTAGTCATATTTGAGTCTTGGAAGCAGTTGAACAGCATGCCACAACTTCAGCACCAACAGCAAAGATACTACACGAAAAGTTGACCAGTCTTTTGGGGACCACCGTTATTGGAAGAGAATGTGGTAGTGTTGATATAAAATGCCTCATAGAAAGTTTGCCAGCGAAACTGGTGTGAAAAGAAACCCAGTCATTTCAACAGCAGTGTTAAATCATTAGCAAATTCCTTTGGCGAACTTTGTGATGTGAACTTTAAGAGAAGCCTGTTAAGAATTCACCAGCCTGCAAAGCATACGTACACGATGCCTTCAACCCAAGCTCACTCCGATCCACTACTGAGGGTTTCACCCCCTCACCCATCCCTCCTGAGAGCCACTGCTGAGACCACACAAGCTGCGTCCACACGGTCTTCCACTTTGACATTTCACTGAGTACATAACGCGGCTTAGCTTACAATAAGCGCCAAATAATTGCTGACTAACTGAACATATACATTCTCCTAATTTAATACAAGCTGTCATGAAATGGAGTTTTTTTTTAAGTGCACATCAAATTAATGTAAAAGAGAATGTGTGTGTGTTTGGAAGGAGAAAACATACTAAACTGTCTACCACTTAATTTGTCTGGTGCTGAGTATGTAAAAAAAGTTATTTCAAGTAGAATTTTCATAGAATACACACTTTTTAAACCATGGAAATGAGAGGTACTTTTCAGCTCATTGTAGTAGCTAAAGATAGTCTTGCAAAGAAAACTTTGTCTCTTCTTTTTCACCATCTCATCAACTGCAGCACTTCAAAATACTTAAAAGGCATTGTGTAAAATGCTGCTCCAAAATATCCCATCAGAAAACGAATTTTATCATCAGATGAGCTTGCATTTCCCCAGCCTTCTTTCATCATTAAAAACTGCTTGTGTAGCTGGACACATTTTTGCAGAGAGCAATGGATAGGTTCCATCGGCCGCTGAGCTGGTCCACTGACACACAGACTGACAGATGGAAACTTCTAACAGACCTAAGACTTTAAGCCTTGGTACAAGGGTTTCCATCAGACCCTTCACAGAAGAGGAAAGCCATTTAATCCAAGAAACCTACTAAACTTGCTACAAGACAGAGATTTTTTTCTATTCTGTTAATTCCAAAAGAAAAGTAAAATAATACTTTTATAGCTCTACATGTTCACATTTATTTCTTTTTTCTTGTGTAATTGTGTACAGAAAAGACAAGTGCTTAAGGCTGGTGACAAGTGGCCGCCCAATTTCACTGCAGTCTGTGCGTGATTGATGCTAAGCGCCCCTGCTTGCCTAGCTCTGACAGTGAGTGCTACCACTTCATTCGGAAACCACGGAACGCACATCAAAAAGATAGAGGAGGAAAATCCTGGAGGACACTACGCTTCTCCTCCTGGAAGGGAACTCAAAGGCTTCACAATGCAAATAGAAAGTGACTGGTGCTCACATTTGCCCACGTGCTTTTTATTAAATTATTGAAAACTTTTTTTATTTCTCTGCATTTTTAAATTCTCAACTCTGATGTATATTTTCTATGTTTTGTACTGGATGAGAAGTAAACTCCCAAAAGATTGCATACCAATAGCAGGATCTCCTGTTCTCCGAGATTAATGTATGTTCATGAGGAAATCCAGCGTGCAGTTTCCAAAACCTGCAGGTTCACCGTAAGTTAAACCATGTGGGCTCCACTGCAGTCCTTCCTTCCAGGATCACTCACCAGAGCTCCAGTGCCCTCTTCCTGCAGGGGCCGCATGTGCCAGGCTGGCTCTGCACTGCTGCGGCCCCCGGGACATCTCAGCAGCGCCTCTCACCTGCCAACACCAACACGCGGCATCCCAAGCATTGTGCTACATTGGCTTGCCTTTCTCTCCAAGTTTTGGATAAGACTTTTATAAATCAAGAAGGAAACTTTCCTGAAGAACCATAGAACATGTGCGTCAACATTGCCTGATAGACTTCATAAAAATGCAGACTCCTGGCTGCATCCCAGATCGGTATTCAATCTAGCCAATTTCACTTTAAAACGGGGAGCCAGGGCTGGGACAGCAAAGAGCCAGGGGTTTCCACATAGGTACAGCTGGGGCCCTGCTCGTCCTCAGGATTAACTGCTGGGGCTGCTGGGTACCACTGAAGCTCTATCCTGGGCTCCAGTCACCAAGGAGCCAGCGGGACCTCAGCAGTATAAACTCTGGCCAAGCTGCTTCTGGGTACTGATTAGCACCCCAACAGAGCTGGCTGTTGACTAGGTAATCGCACCAAAATTTTGTCAAAGAAGCAACATGCTCAGAAAGCACAGCAGAAATTCAGATGTTTTCTAATTCACATAGCTGGCCAGGTTGCTCTGCCTGGGACATTGTCTAAGTGCCTGCATTGTTTCTTTGTCTCTTCTGGACCCTGCAACTGCATGTGCATGCACAAGCGCGTGCGCATGCTTGTATTACTAGAAACTGGAAATGAAACCCAGGGCCTTTACACTGAGCTCCATCCCTAGCCCTGTTTTTACTTTTTATTTTGAAACAGAAACTCACTGTATTACTAGGCCACCTTCGTGCTTCTGGATCCTCCTGGCTCAGCCACTCATGGTGCCGGAAAGACAGGTGTGGGTTTCCACACTGGCTCTTAAAAGTTTTCTATAGGAAGTGTTATTTCTCTTTGCTAAAGACAAAACATGAAAAGTTAGCATGAAAGGCAAAAATTGGGGCTGTGAGCTCCAGAACACAAAGGGGAACGTGAGACTGTGCATTAAAATTCAGTATGCCTCTGTATACATATATGAGTGCTTTTCTGTGTGTGCATGCTATATGCTTCTTTCTTAAAAAAAAAATAGAATCTTATTGAGTAGTTTACTTGAGAGGCCATGATAAAGATTTAAGGCCTATTTAAATGTGTCACATTTAATCATATATATACTTTTTTAAAAACTATTCCCTACAGAGAATCAGGGATTCCTGCTTCTAGTTTCCTGGCCACTCAGCGGTCCCCAGAGCATCACCCTCAGGCAACATTTTATCAACAGGGGTTCATCCGAACATGATGAGGCCACAAAACACATCAACCCGGTCACCACCAAGAGGAACCTCATGCAGAACTGAGACAGCATCCCCAAAACACAAAGCATGGACAAACTCCGCTCAGAGAGAAGTTGCAAGAGAAAGAAGGGAATGGAGAGGGAAAGTGGACCAGGAGACACAGGTGTCCCCACCACCAAATCCCGCCTCTCCAAAGCGAGGAACTTGTTGGTTTCATACAGCAGAGCACCAGTCCCGGGAACAGTGGCAGAGGGGTGGAACCCGCCCTTCGTCCAGAAGTCTGCCAGCAGCAGAGAAGGGCTGAACACCGAGCAATCCCTCTCGCTGCTGAGCTGAGGGATGAGCTACCGCTGCAGCACTGAGTGGGATCCACCACCCCAGGGTGAGACTGAGACCCGCGCTACTTATCCGCAGCTCCTTCCTTTCTGGGGAGTCCATCTTAGAGCTGGAGCCCAGCACAGAGGCCCGGGCTGCCCAGTGAATAAAACAGGTGTGTGGGGGCTGGGGATTTAGCTCAGTGGCATAAGCACCTGCCTTGCAAGCAGCAGGCGGTCATGAGTTCGATCCCTGGTACCGATAAAAATGAAAAAGACAAAAAAAAAAAAAAAAAAAACCAGGTGTGTGAAACCATCCACTGAGGACCATTGTCCATGCTAAGCAAACCCCATTCTGACCCTGATTACCCCAATATTCCGCCTCAACTACTCGTTCTTCCTCATCCCTTCAGTCTCATTGGCTTGGAGGCAAAGCTGGTTCACACTAGCACTTACCCAGTATCAGTGATCTCTCTTTGTTCTCCCCAGTCCAATGGCCTCACTTGCACAGTTGCTCCTGAAGAGGCTGCTGAAGACACACTGCGTTGGTAATGGTGTGCTCTGAGAAAGGCCATTCAGAAATGTACCCTGTGACCAGCCTCCTCCACACTTCTTCGGGCCTCAATTCCCTTGTAGGAGACATGGGAATAATATTAATACCTACTCCATGAGGTTCTACTCAGGATAGAAGTGTGTGTATGTCTGTGTGTGTTGCACAAATGCACTTGAAGTGTCTGACTCGTTTACCTGCTGTGCTATGTAAATATTAGCTGGCATTATTATCAGATACCAGTTCCCCTAACATTACTAACACAATCTGTTGATGAGGCAGAGCTCAGTTTACTGCCTACTGCGATAGAGCGCATGATCTGAATGATGCCTACACGGGGACGGAAATAAGTGACTTTGAATTTTTGAGAACTGGAAGATTGATTTATGCAGAGTCTTTCTGTTTGTGCCCTTGATTAGAACTGAGCAGAGGTTAAGCATATGTGTTCATCTTTAACTGACACTGGATTCATTTCTTCAAAGATTGAATAGGCCGTTAGGGAAGTTTCTGTCTTGAAGACCCAATCCACCAGCCTGAGCAAGAGTCCTGAGGTGATCTTATCACAGTGAACAGGAATGTTCTCGATGAGAAGGGGTGGAGAAGGTGGTAACTCAGCTCTCATCCCCAAGTGGTGTATTTGGGAACATGGTTTTAGTGGTCATTAGTGTTCACTTTATTCCTTTTCTTGGAATAATTCTATTTCTTTGAATATAAATTAGCTTACCTCCACATTAACCAGACTAGGAGAATAATTAATCTTTAGCTGTTGTTGGCAAAAGCCATCAAAAGTCCTGACAAATCTGCAATTCAGAGGAAGCTTAGGGGAAGTCAGGTCTGCCCGAAGCAGCAATGTGGAGGATTTCAAAGGTGACAGGAAGAAGTGGAGCCCACAGAGCGGTGAGATCATATCAGAATGTCTGTAACACAGTATTTCATTTTCCGCTATCAGCCTGCTCCTTTCCAGCCTATCATTTACATCATTTTGATTCCTAGATGGCAACAAGTACCAGATGTTATATTTGGTGTTTTCCCCTTCACAACCATCCGCGTATCTGCAAGATCCTTTGAGAAAGGCGTTGCACACAGCTTTATTAGAAGTCGAAGTGATGTTTGCAGATAGCTGCAGAGGAATCTGCTAAAGGAAAGCTGGCCGCATGGGTGAGAGGCCCGGGGAGGGCCAGGGCCCAGCTCGCCTGTCCTCAGAGCCTGCCCCGAGCACATTCTCGCTGTGTGGCCTTGTTCATGTCATTCAACCACGCTGAACTCCAGTCCCTCCACATAAACTGCTGGCAGGAATTTCTTCAAAGAAAAAATAACTAATCACAAAGAACAATTCTTAGCAAATTAGTTATACTAGAAAGTACAGGTGAGCTTTGCACTGTATGACATATCTATCTATATATGTGCAGTCTTATGCTATTGAACTAATATAAAACTGATATATCTTATTAATCATTATACATGTATTATATACATATTCATATATATGCTCAACATTACAGTAATTCTCAACTCCAATTAAGCATTGCTCCTAAACTTCCCCTATCTAACGAGTAATTATTCTTATTCATACTCAATTTTAACAATTATTATTTTTCATTCTTTGGATGACAATATTTGCTTTCAAATTTTTTCTCCTTTTGTAAAATTATAGATAGAAGACTATCAAAAAACTCAGAAATTATCCCACATCTTTTATAAAGAAACCTTACTTGAGAATATAATACTAGATCCACATGCTTGATTTCAGAAATTGGTTGATGAATGTTTTTGAAAGATCTCACAATAAAGTAATTCAAAGGCTAACTCCAATTCTAATTCCAAATTTTACTTTCTTTTTTCTCTTCTTCTTGTGCATCTTATGTTAGTAACAACATGTTTGTGCTTGCTATCCCCAATATTTTTTTAAATAAATTTTTCTTCAAAGGTTTTTAATGAAAGGGATAAAATTGGCATCATAAAATGGCATTTTGAACATGTACAATGCATTTTTTAACACTATGTTGACACCGACCAGCAGCTGTGTCTTTCCCTCTCTCCTGCTTCCCACGGGTGTCTTTTCCTCTCCCCCTTCCCGTGAAGGTGGCCAAAGAGCTCATACATCCAAGTAGCCTCCAGATACTGGGTCGGAAAGCCCCGTTTCCCTCACTCCCTAATGATGAACGGGATTCTTTTTCTAAACAAATAAGCACTTCAGAGCGATCGCCTTGACAGGGTTGTTAATCCATGAGGCCTTGCTTATCACCACCGAATTCAAGGGCTGAAGTTTTACAGGGTCCCCGCACTGCCTGGCTCTTGGGCCACAGGTCTGGAGCTGCAGGGCCATGACCGCCTTTTTCACAGCCAGGCTCTGTTCTCTTCTGTTTCCCCTTCTTCGAGACCTAGTCTTCAGCTAACTGGTGATTTGTTTCAGAAAATGCAAAGCATTTGTATTCTATGTATCGCATTTAGTTAATACCCTACATTGACATAGTTTTCCTTTGCTCTCCACAAAAGCAACTTGGGCCAGGAATTTAGCTCAGCGGCATAAGCACCTGCCTGGCAAGCAGGAAGTCCTGAGTTCGATCCATGGGGGGGGGGGGCAACTTGCCAACATAAATTCTCACCCATGCAAAGAAAATTAAGGGCAAGGACTTCAGATGACTGATTTTGATGTTACAGGAGCAGAACTAGAAACACCACCTCTGGACTCCAGTCTGTGAAACACAGGCTCTCTGCCTCTTATCAGCAGTGTGTAAATTTCTCACCAAAATGCTGGCTCTTGACTTCGCTTCCACTGACATCTAGACTAAAGGTCAGCATTTCTTTCACATTCCAGAAGCTATTAGGAATCACCTTCAACATGTCCTGGTTAACAGTTGATGAGTTGACCTTAATTCAATGAGCTCTAACAAAACTCTTTCCCAGCAGCATCTTCCAAAATATTGTATCCAGGTAAGAAATCAAGCATTCTTTAGCTGACAGGTACTCTCCTGATATTTTAATAGTATCAACATGTACTTTTTCAGGAAAAGGAAAAAGTTGGAAATCAGTTTTGCCCCTGTCAATGATTAGCAGGCACTTCAGACTCCCACCTCTTCTACCCTTCCATTCCCAGCACAGCACCACAAGTGATACAGAGAAAAAAGAACGCATAGTTTTTAGCCTAGTCACAGCCCTAATGTCTTAAAAGCCTTAGGAGAGGCATGTGACAAAGCCTGCTTAAAAAGCAGAGCATAACGTGTTTTCAGTTTATAAATTATAAAATATTCAAAAGCACTGCTAGATATCTGAAACTATTTTTTTTCTTTCCTTCTTTTATCTCCCTGCCCTCTCTTTTGTCCCATTAAGAACAAAATGCAAATTAAATGCAAATAAGATGCCTTAGGCCTGAGAGGGTCAGGAAGAAACCACTCTGCCTGTGCAGAAGGGAAAGGATGGGCGGCCCCTTTGAAAGGTTACCAAGCAAATGGTTTCATCACAGGATTTCTCGATTGAATTTCCTGCATGTTTTTTTCTGATGTGCCTGGTGCTTGAATATTAAATCTTGTATTAATATAATTCAACAAAAATACACTATTTTGCATTTCGTTTTCAGTTACCAAATAAAAAGTTTAAAATTCAAGGTTATAATTATTGACATCCATTGCAAAAGCTTGCTACATGGTTTCAATTCAAATTGCTGCCTAGTAGACATTACACATGATGGAAAATAAACTCAGTAAACTATTTAATTATGTCACTGCATTTAAAAGGGAGGGGTTGAAACATGGTCTATCACAATGATGATAGCCTCTGAATACTCAAAAATCTGTGTGAGCAGCGATTTAAGCTTTAAATTGGAATCTACAGACCTTTTGAAGATTCATTATAATGAGATGTTAAGTGCATCATTTTAAAGTGGTTCAAGAAGATTCAAATTACCAAGAAAACCCCAGTGTTTTCAAATTTATCTAGCACTGTACATAAGGCACATTAGATCTAAGTGAAAAGGTTAAAATTTTACCTAAGTCCAGGTTTGTTGTAATGTTCACAAAGTTTTGAGATCCATGTAAAAATCTTTCATTAAATTCCATGATCAATTTTTTAAATGATTTGTATTTATTAAGAACTTGTAAAGGGAAAATGGTATTTAAATTCTCAGCATAGTTAAATCAGTAAAACATTATAAGCAGTGTTAAACATGAGTGCAACTAATCTCTCCCAAATCCTATCCCCTCAATATCTGATTTTGGGTCTATCTTACAGCAAGGAAAAATGTTTCCTTCAAGTTGTAGGACTACACAACTATGTGGTTATTATAGTCATACTATCAAAAAGTCTTTTAAGCATATTTCTGTCCTCATAGTAGACTCGGTTCAAAACCTCATCAGCCATTACATCATTGTACTTCTTTATATATTCTGTGGAGATTCAACAAATACATTGCCTAATTTTGAAATTATAATGCAGTACTTCTATTAAAAGGAGAGAGAACTAAATTTCTATATAGATTTTCATCAATGCATCTTGTACCAAAATGGATAGAGTGCTACTGAAAGGGATCTTTAAGTGTGCTTAAGCAGGGGCTGGGGGTTTAGCTCAGCAGCATAAGCGCCTGCCTTGCAAGCAGGCAGTCGTGAGTTCGATCCCCGGTACCGATAAAAAGGAAAAAGTGTGCTTGAGCTGAATATGCAATGGAGATTCCTAAAAGGCATTACATAAATGAAGACCAATCCAAAACCAAGTGAATTAGAGGATTTATTGAATTTCAAATGTCCTGGCTGCAGAGGCAATAATAAAAATGTGATTGTCACTTAAAAGAAAAGGGACATAAAAGAATTTAAGATTCATCATGTACATGTAGCAAATATCCAGAATGAATGTGGTCATTGTGTGTCAGGAACATGAACTAAAAAGTAACAACTGCAATAAAAATAACAATATAATGAAAGTGGAGAGGGGAGGGGGGAGGGTAACAAAAAGAATCAAGACATGTTAAGTACATGCACCTACTTCCCAAGATGAATGTAAACTTCATGCACTGCAGTCACATATTAAGACATTTTAGAAAGGTTCTACATGAAAAAGGAATGAAAAAGTACAGAAAGGAAAGGACATTTTAAGAAATTGGCAATTTTGAAAACTGAAACAAAGTGAAAATTAAACACACTTAATAAATTAGCTTACAAAATTTCAAATAATGCTCAAAGCTAAATATAGTCATCTTTGAAGTATGTTCAGAGCCTTGCAGTTTTGTTACAAAAATAAAAGAAAAATACTGTCTAAGACATTTATCTTGCTCTTACGTATACTTCTGTAATCGGAGTTCTATTCTGCTAGATAAATGAAACCTGGAGCAGAAATCTTACTGGTTTCAAAGAAGAATTGCTATGTCTATCTTAGGAGAGTTTGCACATCATCCCTTATCTTTGAGTAAACACATGACTGGGTGGTTATATGGCCATTGATGATGTTTCCCTGAGAAATTAATGAAAGAGGAAGGCTGAGCCCGAAACGTGGGGTGGAGGGGACTCTTCCAGGCTTCCACCGCGATGTGTTCCCTCCCAGTCATCAGGCAGGTGCGTGTCGCCATTGCTCTTTATTTTTGCAGATCTATTGACAAGGACATTTGGCTAAGGAACAAACAGCATCCCTGGGAGAGCACCGAGGGTGGTTCCACCCGCCCCTCCAGAGATTCTGAACCTTGTTTTCCTGTTATCTCGCTACACAAATCTCTCCAGCCTCTAATTGCAGGTTTGACTGTGCAATAATTAACATTTGGGTTGGGAGGGAGGGTCCTAAAAAAATGACTCTGTGATAGATTAGATATTTTTGAACAGATATTTAAGTATGGAATTGATTTGGAAAATAGGAATTGCTTGGCAACTGTTCCTTAATGGTCCACTTAGACACAGCTAGACAGCATTTGAATTGATTGTTCTTTAAGATGAACGCATGAAGTTGATCTCATTGATAGCGGAGTCTCTGTTCACATTTATCATTAGATGCAATCTGTGTAGCTGTTATCATCTTTCTGCACAAGAGTAACTAAAGCGCAAGAGATTCCTCCTTTGTAGTTGCCCTAGGGTAAACACAGACTGCTGCCTCAGAGACAGTGGGCTGAGGGAAGGCTCCCCGCGCAGTTTATAGTGCATGAGAGGTGGAGACAGCTACTGGGAAACTCGGCTTAGAAAATTCCCTTTAATAATGAAGTCAAATAAACCCCAGATGAGATAATTCACTAGGCTTTCATCAGTTACTCTCACGTCTCAGGAGATTTTATTACAGGACCAAGTAAAGTAGATGAATCAAACAAAGACATTCTCCGAAGTCAAACGAGGATCTGACTCCACAACACACTACCAGAAAAGGTTTCTAGGCCAGAAGGCAACTAGCATTTCTCAAGAATGAAGTAACGAATGATACCTTTCTTAATGAACCCTTTTTAACAGTATGAAGTATAATATTTATTCCCAATGAATACTGAACTGAGTTACTATGTCCACAAGAAACTATGAAGTTTTATCTATGTATATGCAAGCAAACATCCTTGATTCAGTGTATTTTATTAGGAAATGAAATTGGTTTTTATGTAATATGTGATTTTAATACTACACATTCCTAATAGAGGTTCATGATGTGTCGGTTTGCATGTGTCTCCATGTGCCTCTACACATTAGCTGAGCAGGTTTAGAGGCTCTAATAGTATTTTGGTTCTACTTAGAAAAACAATCTAGGAATAAAGATTTTGTTCCTGCTATCTGAAATATGAGCTATCCTATGAAACACAGCTCAACTCTGTATGAAATGTGGCCTTGTGTAAATAAACTTCCCGGACCTAGGTCGAGGAACTGCGTGGAGGAGGATGGCTTTGACAAGAGCTTGAGAAGCTGCCTTGCTGACCACTCTGCTGACCAAGTGACCCAGGGCTTTGGGTTTGAAAGAGCAAAAGTGTTGTGTCCCAAAATCGCAGGGAGTGTGTAGCCCCCAGTTTACCAGGCACTCAGGGATGGTCACATAATCAGCAAAGCCCAGTGCCAAATGAGAGTGAGAAAGGACAGCCCTGATGGCACCCAGAAGCTGAGCGCCACAGCTCAGGCCTCCCGACTGGCCGCGCTGGTCACCAGGCTAGCGAGCTAGCCCTGGGGGCGCGGAGCAAGCAGGAGCAGCTTGCTTGCTCTCCAGCCCCGTTCCTCTCCCCACGTCTCCATGGGGGTGCAGTCCCATCTGCACTGATTGGCCGGTGCGTCGGAGACCTTTTACCTGGCCCTTGTGTGCGCGACTTCATATCTTTATGACACAGGCCGAACATCTTGGCGCCATGTCGCTGTTATCCATTAACCACTCCTGTTTTCCTAATCATCGTGGACTCCATCCTTCTCTGTCCTATCTGTTATTGTCTTCCGAAAAGAGATGTGAGGACTCCCGAGGCTGCTCTGGTTTGCACGACATGATTTGTGTCTCTGCCCGGAGGGCTCTCCGTGCGCCCCCGTGCGCCCCCCGCGCAGGGAAGGGAAAGGTCACCCATCTGTACGATGACAGCGCCCATGAAAAACGAGGCCGGGCCACATGGCTCCCATCAGGCCGGGCGCATCTGCCGTGCCACGGCCCGCTCATTTCCTTCAGAACCGGGCTACAGCCAGCAACAGGAAACACCTAATAAATCGCGTGCGCGCTCAAATTAACAAAGCATAAAGAAACTTTCCGAGTAATCAATGAGTATTGCCGGCTGGAAAAAAATGAAAGTGTCAGACACCGGGAACTTACAAATGTGATCGTATTTTTCTCTATAAAACTACTTTAAAATGTCAGCCTACCCTAAATTTTGAAATAAATCAGCTTCCTCAGAGGAGGAGTGGAAAATTGGAATTTCATCCTAATTTTCTGTCACAGGTGAACATAAAACATTTGAACGTTATAGGAAATGTTATCATAGGGTCATTGCACTTGGTGACTTGGGCACATGCATGTTTTAAAAAGCAGAATAAATTAAATATATAATAATCATACAAGTGTAAGCGTCAGGATCCCCAAGATGGCCAGAGGGATCCCTGTGGGTGAAATTAACCTGTCTCATCTTTTAATAGAGAAAAATAATCTCATTATGAAAAGATTTTATCATAGCTCTAGCTCATTGCCAAGAGTCGCCTGCTTTCATATGTTCTTGCTAAAGTAAAATCAATAATAAACCGTGAAGCAAAAAGATACTTCCTTGAGCTGCATTTTGGATTAGAAAAAATAACTGATATTAAGTTTAGGGAAAAATACGTTACACAATTATAAGCCATGCCAGCCCTGCTCCTAAAAAGAATTAGCTCCTCCATGAAAGTAAAAGGAAAGAATTTGAAAAAGGAGTTTTTCTAATTTTTTATAAGCCTTAGAAAAAACTCTAGTCTGCCCATTGCTTATATGCTCCAGGTTTCTTAAACTTAAAACAAGCTTCCAAGAAAAATTTCAGAGAAATAAAACTTTTCCAGAAATAATGGGAAAATTTTTCTTAAATTTCTAAGTCCTAAAACACTTGTTAGAAAGATAACTTTTATTTCAGAACAACATTCAACTGCTCAGCCCCTGGGAAATGACAGGAAATTTTCTAACACCACTCTGACAGCTGGCTCTTCAGGAGTGCTGTCCGGAGGGGATTTCTTGTCCTGTGCATGACTGACCCCTTCAGGTGCTGCAGGGAAGAGCCTGTTCCGGGTACCCAGAGCAGAAGGTCTTCCTGACACCTCATAAATGCTTTGAATTTCCAGGGGGGAAACTAGAGAAATGCATTTAAAAGTTAACTGAGAATGACAATCCTGACTTTTCACAGTAAAATGTTTTTCCAACTAGTACATTTTATGTACCATTCACGTGTATTAACTGAGAACATTCTTTAAGTATTGCATAAAAGACTGTGCTATAGGCCAATCACAGTTTTCAGAAAGCAATGTCAGGTTCTGTTTTAAATAATCCATATTCTTGACTCCATAGGTAAACTAGAATTTATCAAATCATGGATCTGGATCTTTCCTGAAAATTTGGTTACTATAATAATGAGAGATTTAATAATGCATAATTCCCACCATTTAGGAGTGGGGCATGAATCTTACAAACTGTACTTTAAAAGTAACAATAGTTATGCAATACTTGCCAAGGAAGAATGATAATTTCACAATATTTAATCTCACTGCCTGAACTCCTTGAATAGGGAGGTGACAGGAAAAATCAAGGTAAATAACCTGTAAGATAAACCTGACTCTGTGAAAAGTGAAATGCTCTAGGGTTGGACTCAAGCAGTATCACCAAGAATCCAGTGTAGGATTCTAGGGGGAGACCGCAAGCTGGGGTCCAACCCAAGCTGAAAATGCTTGCACCTAGCAATTGGCCAGGCAGGCTTGTGATGATGGGAGCCAGCACGCAGAATCTTGGGACAGTGGTAAGTGACAGAGTGATGCACTGCCTCATCAAGAATGACTGCAGGTTAAACTCAGAGATGATGGGACAGCACGTGAAGGGCCCAGACCAGCCTGGTGTTCAGGACAGCCCCACTTGAGGTTTGTTGCAACTGTGCCCCATAATGGACAAGCAGGCAAGCAGAGCAGAGATGGGATTTGATGCTTTCCATGAGGGTGAGTTGGGAGAAGGGAGCACAGGCACATGGAGTTGGCTTCCCGGAGGGGGTGCCATTTTATCCACATTATAACCCAAAACCGCTTGCTGAGGGTTCTGTCCATCCCTTCATACAATAATCCATAGTACTCAAAGGGATGATATGGGGACAATAGAGGCCTTCAAAAGCCAATCAATAATTTTAAATAATTTTTAAAAAATTAAATACGTTAAAATTTTAGATTTTATATTAAGCAGAGTTAGAGATCACTGCAATTTCTTAAAAAGAACTTAAACTTATGTTGTTTTTGTGGCCTTATGTACTCAGTACTTCTCAGTATTTCCTCTTCTAATTTTTCAGCAGTTATTTTATGAAATTTATAAATGAATCCTTATTGAAATAAAATTTTGAATTACACAAAGCAAAGAAAATTAGGTTAGTTCCTGGATGGCAATCACGACTAAAATTGACCTTAACAGGCACAAAAGTGAATCCAAATTACAACCATGAAATTGAGCAGCACCAGGTATATGTACTTTCATTAAGTTACAAAATAATTTCACATTTTTAGATAAAAATGTGAAATCATATGGATTCCATTTTCCTACATGTATCCACATAACTAATACAATTTAAATAAAAATGTAGCTTGTGGTAAAATTGGTAGAATCTGATAAATAGAGTAACACACATTGGCATTTAAACCTCTGTGTTGCAAGACACTATAAACACGATTGTAAGATGAAAAGTAAACAGGAAGAAAAATTACACAACACATCTACTAAGGATTAATACTCAGGGCATAACAATTTGGTAAAATATATAAGATCAACACTAAAGTATAAAAATAAGCAAAAGACAAGAAAAAGCCATTCACAGAAAATGAAATGTAACTAAAAATTAAAGCTTAAAAATGTGCTCAACTTTTTTAAAAAAATGTGAAATATATAAGCATCTGCCTGGCAAGCATGAAGTCATGAGTTAAATAAATAAATAAATAATAAAAATTGAAAGAAGGTGTGTCTAATGCTTCCTATGTACTCTCCTGTTATGGTAGCCAGTACTCTCAGAGAGCTGTTAAGCACTTTCACTTCAATATGATTCCTGAGACTGAAGAACCAAATTTTTAATTTTATTTACATTTTAAAAGTTACTCATTTTGATATTGTCTCCATTATAAACAACACAGCTATGAATAGTAAGTGATGAATTGAGGGTCTAAGAAAATGATGACAAGCATACTCTAACAGTATGGTGATAGCTTTTTAGATAATATTTTGAAGGAAAGGCTCTAATATTTCTTAATGTATTAGTATTCTTTCCAGTTTAGCAGTTAAATTACTGGAAACTTTTGTTACAAAATACTCCTGTAAAGGTATACACATGGTGAACACAAAGGTATATACAAAGATAAATAAATATACAAGGCATGTATGTCTGTACATACATGTAACTATTTTTATTGCAACATTGAAATAGCCATATTTTCCATCAATAAAGAATTAATTAATATGCATTTAAGCAATATAACACAGCTTTTAAACATTTAAGCAATACAACATAGCTTTTAGAGCACAAGGTTAACAAATACACACTAACATGAGAAATTTCCACGATATGTGGTGAAACAAAGAGCAACTTAAGCAATTTGTAATTCATCTTGTAAGTTTTTGCTAATTGAAAAAGACGAAAAAAAGGTTTTGCTAATTGAAATGCTCCTAATAACTAAAATATAACTGATAAGATTTGATTACGTGCATAATGCTCTGATACGCCATATTGCAAGTAATATATGCCCATTGAAGATGGTTAAAAGATAAAACAAATACACAGAAGAAATTTAAGACTGTGCATAATCTTATCAACAATTAAGGAGCTTTATTAAAATCTCAATATACAAATTATACTGTAATATTATCCTGTCATTTTATGTTAAAACTATATCACAGCTTCTTGTATCAGTAGTGATATATAAGTTGAATTACTCCAACATTCTACGTGCTTGTTTCAATCATTTACTTAAACATGCTTGAAATAACAGGCTTTCAGGGTTTCTTCACAATCCTCCACTATGCATACTAATACGACTGTGCTTCTAGTCCAAACTGTGCATATGCTATTAATGATTTGGAAATAAATTCTTAGAAATTAGAAAAATGCCATTACTGGCTCCATAACTAAACTTTCTTCTTAACGCAAGGTTGACCAATAATTATTCCTCGATATTCCCACTATTAATATGTTTCCTAGATGAAGAGACATCTAAAATCTCAACTCAATACTGACTTTGGAGTCACACGTTCAACTGTCACAAAGTAATCGTCTTCTGTGAATCTTCACAAAATAATTAAGTGTGAACAATGGAAAGAATTTACTCTGTGGCCATGCATTTCCTCTTTTTTCTTGTTCCATGACTTCTTCAAGAAAAGAAAAATATTTTCTGGAAAAACATGACCTAGAATATGCTGTATTCTTATCGTCACTGTAATGGATTATTAGACAGAAAATGCAAGTGTGACTCAAAGAAATGTCATTCTTTCCAGGATAAAACTGAACATATTCCATAGAAAGGATGCATCATCACAGCCAATGCTGTGATCTAGCATTTGCCTAGATCTAGAAGGCAGTGGGAAAAAAAAATCTTTAAGATGGAGCTTTGATCACAGGTACTCTGTGAGAAACTCTATGCTACGCTGCGGAGCCCTAAATGAAGAGACACTTTACTGACCACATCTGGTCAGGAGGGCGTTGTGATCAGCCTGCTGGCTACCAGCATTCTGTGGACCTTGCTGTCATGTGAAGTTAACTGTTAATTAATAGCGAATATGTCTCACTTCACTGCGCATGTCTAATTATTTCATAGCCAATCCTTTCTAGGAACTGTAAAGAATTCCCACCAAGAAATATCTCTTTCTGATAAATACCTGAAAGAAGTAAAATATTATTCAGATCGAAGCCATGTTAATGAACAAGAAACTCTGCAGAACAGGAAGAATTACATCTTACAGAATGCCAATTAAAAAGACTAATTTCTGTCAACATATGCCACATAACACGCTCTACAATTGCCTTATGATTCCTGTCATGTTCTCCTTTTAGTGTGAGTTAGTTCTTTAATCAAGGAACAGGGCCTGTGGGGCCAATGTGGTGATGTCAACATCCATCAGTCTACTAAGCTGAAGAATTTCAGGTTGTTGTAGGTGCCTGGATGATAGGTGAACATGCACAGAACACTTATAAACACACACACTGCACAACACAAGAGTAACAGAGAAAGCTGGAGAGAGCTTGTTAATTTAGTGCAATCTGTTCTACTTTGGGACAAATCAAATCAAAATATACCATGCTGGCGTATTTTTCTTGTAAAAAAAAAAAACCTCACTTTTTCATTGTAGATTTGAGAAATTCCATTGTGAAGTAGTAAATAGTTTGAATTATAAAATTTCACACCTAAATGAAGGTTTATTTCTCTGAATACACACAGTAACACTACCAAACTGTGTCCTTCTAGACACTCTGACATGCTGTGAGCATAACAATTGTTTACTTCGCATATATGTGTCCTAACTTTTTGAAGACATGAGCCTTTGGAAGCAAGCAAACCTACTATATAATTAAACATCACCTCTATGCCAGGTACTATTCAAGCATTTTGTTCACTTTTACAGTTAATCTTCACAACAATCCAATATGACAGATGAACAATAATGTGCCCAGTATTTTGCAGCTGATATTTTAAAAATCTGAGACTGACCTTAAATGTGTCTAACCTCAAAGTTTCTCTTCATTAGGTACCACACTATATTATATTTGCTGACAAACATTTCAAATACACCATTTGCAGCATTTTATAAATACTTCATTTCTGATAGGCCTTTTGTCTTAAACAACAGATGAATTTAAACTTAGTTTCTGCCTCAAATCAGTTGATCCACAACACTTTTTAGCTATATTCCCTTGTATAAGGTGCAAAGATCATTAATGAACTGATAAGATTCCCAAGTAAATTGCCTACATTATCTAAAACCCTGGGTGAAAAAAAGGCGGGGTTAAAGGTATGCGTACATAAAAATGTCTATGAATATTTTTTTCTGCTAAAATGAAGCCACAGAAATGTGTACAGTGAGTGGGAATTATTGCAAAAGACTCCAAGCCCACAAAGCAAGCATATCAGAAAGAAACGCAAAATACCAGATCCTCAGGCCACTCAACTCAAGGAAGTTTCCACTGATGATCTCGGAGGATCCCCTAGCTTGGTGCTCAGCTGAACATCTAGAACTTCTGCTCCTGCCCAGCCCACATGGAGGGCTGCCTGGACTCCCATGCAAATGGAAGTGGCCTCTGTCCAAGCTCACATGTGGCTCTGTGGGCTTGCAGTAGGCACTGCAGGTAACACTCAGGGATCTGGGATGTGGCTGGAAACCAGAGGCCAAGGCCCAGCATCAGGCTCCAGCTCCCTGCAAGGACTTCCTGCCACTGCCCGATAGGGACAGTGTGGCCCCCAGGTCCTGTGTCCTCTGTGACTGTCCCCATTCCTGCCCACAGTGCTTGAGCTCCTGCAAAATACAACACGAAATACAAGATTGCTTGTAAGGAACCTCTGCCTCTTTTCTTTCTAAATGTACTTTTGTGGGCAACAGTCTAGCAATGAGCTTGAACCTCGAGGATATGATAGAGAAAAAACAAAAATAAATTAATGCATTGATTATCTCACATGCAGGTAATATGCAAATTTCTGTCACTTCTCATTTTTCACTTACACTTGCTTGGTGATTTATTCTGTCTCTGTCTCTGTCTCTCTCTCTCTCTCTCTCTCTCTCTCTCTCTCTCTCTCTCTCTCTCAATTGCTCCATATTTCCCTCTTTCTTCTATCCCTTTCCTGAAATAGTGCTGCTTTGAAGGACTCCATTTGAGGTATACCTTTTTTTGTTGTTGTTGTTTTTTGATACAGGATCTCCCTATTTAGTTCAGACTGGCCTTGAGCTCGTTGTGTAGCCCAGGCTGGCCTTGAACTTGCAGTGATCCCCTACCTCAGGCTTATAAGTGCTAGGATTGCAGGTGTGCACCATGATGCCCTTTGATTTAGATTAACCTGGAAGAGAAACAAGTTGAATTTTAAGCACAATTAGCCAGTAATTAACTCTGTGCCTTGGGAATTTTAAAGTGTGTACTTGTGTACGTGTGTGTGTGTGTGTGTGTGAAATTATTTTTCTTTTTCCTTCTTAGCAATGTTTGGTAATAACTATCCCCGTGGTCTTAGTGGAAACCCAGTCCGAAACCCTCACCCACTACCCCTCAAATACAGCAAGCATATAACCAGTGATTGTGCTTTAGATAATTCAATAACCTTTTTAATTTGCAAAAGCTAGTTTTCTGGCTTCTTCAGACACAGATGCTTTAATTTTTCAAGTTCCCAAGCCCCATAACCCGCTTAACTCACCCAAGCTTTCAAGTGTTAGAACACAAAGTGACACTGAACAGATGTTCAAGGAGCCCCAGAACATTGTAAATTATGATGAATTAATTTGCTCATTTCAGAGTTTGACAAAGCAGCTCTCAGAGCCTGCCCCGAGCTCTGCCACAGGAAGGGAAGAGTGAAAGAAGCGGCCGACAGAGGATCCAGGACAAAGTGTCTCCTGAGTCTCGGTAAGTGGCTCTGTCACATAAAACTGATGTCGGCTGTTAAGTGGCCCAGCCAGCTGCATCCCATGTGCCACTGGCCCACTGGCCTCGGCTTCTCCTGCTCCGTTATTGTGTCTATAAATCCAGGGGGCCACCTGTGCGGCGTGCTCATCGGCGCGGCCCCAGAGGAAGCCTTAACACATCAAGGCTCATAAAGCACCAATCCTTAAATGTAAAAACCGACACTTTCATCCTCTCCAGCTACATCTGTATAGATTTCTTTTTAATGAAAAAAAAAGAGGGGGGTTCATTTTTCTGCTTACAGTAAAACGCCTGTGCATGGTGTTACATGATTAATGATTATATTTTTTACATTTCTGCTAATGTGAAGCTACCTAATTTATTCTTCTCTGAAACTGTATCAGTCTAGGATTAAAACATTCATTCCTACCAGTAACTCAGCATTTGTTTTAATCATGAAAGTGGCCCAGGTCAGGTGCCTGACAGGCATCAACGTGTAGAAGCAGAAAGAAGGGAGAAAATAGAAAGAAAGAGAAAGAAAGAAAGAAAGAAAGAAAGAAAATAATATATTTTTCAGTTAGCTTTTAAATTTCCTAAAACTTTGCTATCTACTGGGAAAATCTAATACTGCACAAAACCCCCTCCTCTATTCTACATCTCCATTCCAACAATGTTAGCCAAACATTTTAATGTATTTAGCAGCACTTTAAACATTCTATTAGTGTTAAGCTGGAGGAGTATGATTATTTATTCATCTCTGTCTCTTCTATGATAGCAGGAACCCTAACAGTAGCTCACTAATGTTGGGCAGAAGATAAGCAGATCACTTAGGGATGGCTTTCTGTGCTTATGTTCACGTTCCCAGTACTTTTGGCCCCATCCTACAGACCAACAGAACACAAGGAAGTAGAGGGCAGGGAATAAAGGCAGGCAGTGTGATAGTTACAGAGTTCTCCCTGTAAAGAAAAGACACAGTGTGTGTATATTGGGCCTGTATGGCAGCACCTGCACTTCATAGGACATGAATAAATTCTGAATAGATAGCTAGAACAATGCAAAGCAAAAACCTTCCATTCAAATAAATCAGCATGAATGATTTTGAGTCAGGCTGTTTACCAAGCCCATGATAACCAAGAAAATATATCCCCGTGATTGTTTTCCCATCACCGTTTGTAGCCTCCACAATTAGTAGAGAGTAGGAAAGGTAATGGATGTGTGGGCCAGGAGAAGAGTGGTACCGGTGGTACTGATGCATAAAGGTGAAGCTACTGCAGTGCACAGAAGACGGAGAAAAGCCCCAGGGTGTAACGGCTGTGTTGGGCCACAGTGCCCCATGAGACGGCCAGAACATGTACCCTGGAGTGTGTGCTCAAAGCTGAGCCCAAGGTGCTGTGCACTACCGAGAAACACTGAAAATTACCATCAAAATGTAACTGCTACTTCAGAAAAATAACTGACACAACTTGTGACACTCCTTCAGTAATAAGGACCAAGTTCCCTCCTTTCCAGGAAGTGAGGGAAAGATGTGGATGAGATAGGCACATAAGCTGGGCTTGGTCCTTGTCCTTGTCCCTTGTGATATCCAGGAGAGAGTCTTTGTTTACCTGGGGGCCTGGGGACCACCTCAGATATCCTAATGCTGTGTCTTATGCCGTGGCTTCAGGCCATGTGCTAACAGCCTCACCACCACAGGAGGCCTTGAGACTGAAGGGATCTTGTGGCTTTTGGAAGAACAGGGGCAGGAGGCAGCCACGTGACTGGGCCCTGATAAATGGCAGTGACACAGGGTCAGCTGAGCATCCAGGGTATAATGTCAGGTACCGTTTCCAGGAAGGGAATCTGTCCATGATGCTATGAGGACCTGCTAGCTGGAAGAGCCTTGTTCAGAACCCTGCTAAATTCTGCCCATGAATCATATCCCTTAGCTGATTTTTGTCTCTTCTTTCCCTGCAGTGAACTGTACATATGAACAAGACCATTTTTAGGTGGTCTTGGGAGCCCCTGAATAGTGCAGAAGTCAGAAACAAAAGCAAGCTTGTGGGCTGTTACAAAATTGTATACAGAACCTCTCCAAACACACACACACATACAGGGCCACTGCAACATGGATTTCAAATGAGCGACTGACCCGCACTGCAGTTGATCTTATGTGTCCCTTCTTGGGCCACACAGCCTGCGTGGTGCTTCCAGGGTGACTAACTTGCCAACCAGTGCCAGCCAGTCATGGTGCACAGCTGGAGCAAACCCACCTGTTTCACAAAGCTCACGCAGCCTTTGTTCATTGCCCGCTGCACAGTGGATGTACTACTTTGATTCCCAGAGCAGACAACCAGACCGTAACACTGCTATTTAGATTGTATTTCTACCACTTTAACCAATGCAGCCATAAAGATTCAACTATCCTACACACAACCAGAGACTTACACTGTGCACAGGCCACCACCACCCCCAAGGAGGGTGCACCGCTCACAAAATCTCCTTGTCCTCCTTTGCATGGGATGAGATATTTACAAAGTAAGAACCCTGGCTCCCTGCTGAGTCTCTCAGTTACACTTCTGAACAGCTCAAGTTGACACATCGACCATTAACAACTTATATGATGATTGTTACTTTCATTGATTTGAATATCATATTATAAGAAGTGAACAAATAAATTATTCTTCTCTGGAGTTATATATATATTTTTTGTGACATGATATTTGAAGTAAAAAATAGAAGATAGGAGACAACTACTGTTCACAAAGTCAATTTTGAAGTACTTTAGACTAATTCTTAAATTTTAATTAATTTAAGTAAATGTTTGCTAAAATTTTTAGTAAAATTAGTTCTCTAATAAAAACAAAAGAGCAAGATAATAGTGAATTAGTCTAATCTAGCATTTTTCCTTTGGAGGCATTTTGTACTAGCTAATATCCTGTAAGAAGAAGAATTTGATCATCTCTTTCATATTTGAAGTACTCTTTCCTTTAAGCAATTCACACCAAAGAGAAGGGAACTTAGCTATAATTAGAATTCCTCAGGAATGTTTGTAGGTGGTGTTGGCACACAAACCCCATCATGACATTTTTCCCAAATAAATTTTGCATATATCAACTGTATGTATTATTTTTAATCACCCTGCACTATGTCCTGTTACCGTAGGTTAAGAAAGTTTATACTCATCAGTCCAGAGCTATGAACACTTCACTGTGAAGAGGAAATCCTGGAGGTGGCAACTGATGATGCAGCCGGTGAAGTGGGCCTCACCCCGTGTACGGATAGCGCGGTGTCTCAGAACTCTGACTGGACCCTGGACTTTGTCATCAGGAAGCACCATGCCAAGAGTCCCTTCTCATCTCTCCATAGGAAGTCATGTGGCAATTACCTGGGTTGGACACCAAGCTTCAGATTTTATATTTTGAATGACTTTGACAGCAAAAGTGCCAAGCATGGCATGGAAAGAATGGTCAGAGTTGGAGCAAAAAGAACAGGGTTCAAGTCCAAATTTTGTCACTTAACTTTGAGTTAACTTCAGCACAACTGACTTCCTAAAGTCTTAGATTCCTCTGAAAAACAAGCAGATTCCTCTGCTGCCTGACACTCACATGAAAGCAGTCTGAACTCTGGGAGGTATGGATAGCCCAGCGCACTTTTGAGTCACCCAAAAGCTTTGGTAACACACAGGTGCTGGGCTGTAACCTAGAACGTCTGGGCCAGTCAATCAGCCTGGGATCTGGGACAGGCGTTTGTGATTAGCTGCCCGATGACACTGATATTGCTGGAGCCACACCTCAAAGATGACTGTCCTAAAGTACTACTCACTGTGTGTGAATCAGTAACATGATGGTCATGCGAGGTGCCTTCACAGCAATAGATGGTACACTGCAGGATCAAGTGTTCTAAAATAAAATGCAATCCACTGCACGAGGCTGCTGTGAGGATAAATGCTGTATGTCACCCCAGAAACTAAAACTGCAGAGATTCTCATCCTGAAGCTATTCTTTGGACAAAATTCAAAAATTTAATTTAAAACTTACAAAGGCTCTGAAAATGTATTTGTGTACGAGACAAAGGTATTTTCAAAAATAACAGAAATTAAAGATGCACTTTGCTTCACAGCCATAGCTTCCATTGTGACATTGATGTGACCATTTTCTTTCTGTGTTCCTCGGAATGACACAGTCCCCCTTCCCAAGAGGATCTGGCACAGAGCAGTTCTGCAAGGTGGTCTCCTCACCACTGTTTCTCTTGTCTTTTTAAACCATCTTTGGGATTCCATTCTCCATCCAAGACTTGCTTTACTTTCCTCTATTTTAACACAAAATACTATTTTGCAAGACGGAAATCTTAAGGCATGTTGTGAACAGGTCAGTTCTTGGAAGTCTTTCTCCATGAAGACTCAGTGCTGCTTGTCAACCCAGCAGTCAGGGCACGTTCTAGTTCAGATCCTGATATCAACTCCCAACTCAGTTTTCCCATTAGTCTTCTGGCTGGTTAGGAAAAAATATCCATGGGTCAATTGTGCTGATAGTAAAGATAAATGAAGTAGTTTTGAGAGCTACACAGGATTTTTCTGACATTACCAGCTAGCAAGATTAAAACTTAAAGTGATTATCTACATCCTGTTATTATAATACAGATGTACTTGAGCTTCCTGAAATAAATGTGTCCCAAATTCGTGAAGGCCTTCCCCAACAAGCTTTTCAATACCTCTATCAAAGGCTTTCTGAGTAGATTTAGGGAATAATTCTTGTTTACTATTTTTTGTCTTACTGTAAAACTGATTTTGACTATTGTCAAATCCAGTGCAGTGCAGTGCATTCCAGAGCAGACAATAACTGCTTTGGAAAACTGGTTCTTCCATGAGGAGGTGGGGGAGCTTTGCATAGGAAGGAACCCCAGGAACTCAAGGCTTATTTCCAAATCCCAGAGAGCCTTCCCTTCTAGACAATATGATTCAAACTTGGGTAGCATATGATAGAATAGCTGAGCCTTTAAATGATCAGAAGTGATCATACTGAATTCTAAATCTTAACACATACCCATGCTGATAATAAAATATTTAATTTGATTGCAAATGCATGATTAATTTACAATCCCAGCCAAAAAAAAACCTGTGGTGATTCCAATCTTATATATTATTAATACTCCATGTAAAATAAACGTGAGTAAAATAAGACATTTATAACTGTGATGAAGTCTCAAATTAACCATTTGACAATGACAACCCAATGTGATATGATAAGAAAAATACATCTTAGGAAACATATAAGATTGCCCAGAAGAAAGAGATTAAGCATTAAAACAACTAAGCCACAGACCCAGTTCAACACAGAAAGGCAGTCTCTGTGCTTGCCAAGCCCATAGCAAGAGACAGGGGAGTTCTCTCCACTGGTCCACCCTGTCTGCTATTCTGAAAGAAATAAGCTCCACCAAGCTTGGCTGTCCTTGAACAACACATGGCCTGCGAGGGTGAATGTGTTCCCCCGCCAGATTCCCTTGCAGTCACCCTGCTGCAGATCTGGAGTCCTCCTGTGTGTGCGGAGTGCAGGGACAGTGACCTCAGGGCACTGTGGCCTGCGGAACAAACACGAAGCAACATTCAGGCCTTCTTCTCACGTTCAGGGGACAAACAACAGTAAGATCCTCCTTCTTTCATGAACAAGGAAGTCGTGCTCAGTGAGTACAGTTTGGGTTCTTTCCTCATTCCTTTTTTAGAGTATAGGAGCAAACAAAGACCCAGAAACATCCCCAAACCACTGGTCAGGGCAGCTTACCATGGCATGTGAGCTCCCGAGGCTTCTGAGCCATTGATGTCGGACTTTGATGTTCATTAACAGCTTCAAATGGCCCATCATACAGACTACTTCCCACTAATACACCAGAGAAAACACTAAGATTACATAATACATTAAATAAAATGTGGAACTATATAAAATATGTATATATGCAAGACCACACAATTACATAAAGGTTTTCCAAAGCACTCTACAAAAGACTTTTTGCTTGTTTTGCTGATTTCATAAGTAATTATCGGCACCCTGTTACTGTACAAGGCGCTGAACACCAGGTGAAGATATTAGATGTGCTCACTAAGCCTCGTGATCCTCCGAAGAGGGACAGACTCACACAGATATTCACAACAGCGTGTGGCAAGTGCTGTATCTGAAGATTTTGCTTTTTATTCCAAGATGCAGCTGAATTTCCCTCCAAGCGGCACACCAGTCGCTTTCCTCTGCATCTGCAAGTTTCCTCCTCGTGTCTCGCCAAGGCTCGGTGCCAGCCTCACCCACCTGCTACCTGGCACACAAGGGCTCCGCACAGGCACCGCATCTCCCCTCATTCAGCCTGCACGCCCCTCATTGTCAGGCTCCAAAAGCATCCCTAAAACAAACACAGCCACCTGTCAGCGAGCAAAGGTAACTGCTGCTCTTTCCCGCACATCAAAGCAAACGTGACTATTTCTAAAGTGGATCGCTAAGTGAGGGCGGGGTCAGTTGCCCTAGACTCAGAACAATAAAAGCCTGGGCATGCATGCTGTGGGTGCCCTTTAACACAGACCTGAGCACCTGGGGACAGAGCCAGGTTTCATGGAAACTGCAGGATGAGATCAGAATGCAAACTGCGTGCTGCTCTCCAGACTCACATGGTCTTACAATGGATATTCACACAAAGAAATGCACCGAAAGATGTTTTGTGTTTGTAACTGGGTAGCCCACAATGCATTCAACTCTGCCACAGATTTCTCAAGAGAGGTGTACTGGACAGAATTTTAAGTTGGTCTCAAGACGTCTGTTTCCTGGTGTGTACATCCTTTATGATCCTCCAGGTGTAGTGTGTATTAAAATTTGCTTCCTTGGTAGCTTGTCAACTACTGATTTTAAAGACCAAGGATAGTTTTCAATCATGGCTGGGACCAAGGGTACTCCCTAAGGAGTGGGACAGATAATGTTCTTTTTCTAAAGAAAGTCAGCAGCATGTGAGAAATCGTAGAAGCAATGAGTCCAATGCTGTTTGCACCACATTCTATTACCCAGGAGCATTTGCCCAATTTTATCCCATTGCATCAAAGCCCTGAGTCCCAGAGACCCCCTTGACTATTTCCTGGAACCCTCTCTTTTCCTCTAGACTAGATACATTTGCAATTGCTCTAAGTTTAACTGTGTTGAATGACTACAGATCTCTAACAAGAACACACCACAGCTTTTAAATGCAAGGTTAATTCATGGTGAACTCAGTAGGCTTGAGAATCTGAGTTTCATTTTATAATTAGTGTCCTTGCAGGAAGGAGAGTGAAAGTAGCCACCAGTCCTTGTCCAGGCTCTATCCTACCTGTCTCTAGTTTACATTGGTTGCTTTTATTAAAAGATGGGCAAACACATTAATGTCTTGTTTTAAATTTGTCGCTTATGATCCTCTTTTCCTTTTGTTTTCTCCAAATACTGCAGAACTTTGACAAGGCATAATTATTGCTATTTATAAATCACCAATGCTTGTTTTTAGTTTGGACATGTTGGAATGTCTCCTGATCCAACAATAAGAAGAGTTTCTTGCCATAAAGGTTAAGAGAGATGTAAGCCTACACACACACACACACACACACACACACACACACACACACACACACAACCTTGACTGTAAACACAGCCTGCCCGGCCTGACCCTGAACACCACAGGTCCACATGTGCGGGGAGCACTAAGGGCTCCAGGCTGCAGCTCTCACCTGCTGCTCCCCTCTCTGGGGGGAGCTCCTGGCAGGCAGGCAGTAAATCTGTCACTGGGGCCTAGCACCAAAAGGCACCGGGTTCCTATCTTGCCTTTTAAGACAAACCTCTGGAGGGCTTCTTCCTTTGGAGACTGACATAAATGCTATACTCAGAAAAAGCCTGATACCCAAATCTTTACTTAAACTGCTTTTCCTCTTAGAACATTTTATCAATGGAAACCGATAAGAATAAATTTCAAAGAGTCATCTCAATGTACCTGTCCTTGGAAAATCAAGGCCACTCATTTTGTTTTGCTTTGCCTGTGCACAGTGCCTGGTGTCTGGAAGGCTGGAGATAAATGGACGGGTGCACAGCCAGGGACGAGGGACGCTGGGTCAGGTTTTCTGACCACAAATGAGAAATTCCCTCTGCAGCTCAAGCACGGTGCTCTTGTGAGCCCAGCCTTCACTTGCAGCACGGTAATTTCAGCTCCTTTTCTGCCCTTAGGCCCAGGGTGGTGCTGTCTCACGCTTTGCATGGACCTCCACGGGCTCGCAGGCTGTGGAGCAGAGCAGGGCAGGAGTCTCCATCCTATGCTCTGAAGCCAAGTGCAGAGGGCAACTTCAGCAAGAGGAAGCTGGGTCTCTCAGCTCAGAAGCAGTTTCTCCTACCTGAGCTGATTTCATTTAGACACATGCCTCATTCTGAAAATGTGTAAGGCTGCAAACCTCCACGGTCACTGGGAAATTCCTCCCATGGCATCGTGGGCAGAACAAGATTTTGAAGTTAGAACTGGGCTCCAACTCTGACTTGGCTACTTACACACAGATTTATGAGGCTGAAATAAGAGACAATCTAGAATGTGATCTGTGACTAAATTGTATTTATTCCATTTTAGCATCCATAAAATATTTTAATTAAAAATATTTTAAATTGCATCTGCATAACTGATTTAAACTTTTTGCAGAATCCATTGGTTTTTAAATCCCTCACTATCTGACTTGATTTCCCCTTATTTTAGTTCTGTTCCTTTTATTTTTTTTTCCCTTGCAAAAATAGTTGTCTCATCTAATAAACTAAATTCTAGAGAAGGCTAATGGGCAGAACTGTGAGATGGTCCCAAGACTCCTGATCCCAGAGTGCATACCCCTTAAACTCTGTCCAGGGTAGCCTGGAGCTTTGTAGATGATATAGCACCCTGGTCTAGTGATATGCAGTGACCAAGGTAATGGACCGGTTGTTTCCTATGTGTTTATGTGACTCTGTTTTGATAGTTTAGCAAAAAAAAAAAAAAAAAAAAGTCTCTTGCTGTCCTTGATCCTGCAGGAGGGAGCTTCTGTATTATGAGTCATATGCAGGACACTTCGGTGGCCTCCAGTAAGTGAGGGCAGCCTCCAACTGAAAGAAAAAGAAGCAGGGACCTCAGTCCTAAAACCACAGCAATCTGAATTTGCCAGTGACCACCTAGTCCAGAAAGACCTCGAGCTCCAGAGGAGAACACAGCCTTGGGGGATAAATCAATGCCAAAATTAGAATTAAACATATCCACTGACTCCTGATTGGTACAGCACATTGCTAAATGACCACTAGAAAATTTCCTGCCATCTCTGCTGAGAGTAGACTTACTTGCACGAAATTTAAGTGTACCAAGCTCATCACCACTGAAGTTCCACAGATCAAATCCATCTCATAGCTTGTGGCACAAATCCCAAGCTTAGTTCCCACTTTCTCTGACTGATTGAATCTAAATGGGAAAACATTTTTCCTCTATACAAGAAGGGATAAAAGGATATGGAGGAAGAAAAGTTTGTTTTTCAGGGGCCCAGAGACACGCGAGGAGTTATTCTAAAGGTGTAGTCATGCTGAGAAAGCTGCTCTCTTACCCCTTAGGAGCATTCATGAAATTACTCAAAAATCCAGCATGGGGTCTCTTGCTTGCTGGCATGCACGAAGCACTAAGTGGAAGGTAATTAGTGCACCGTTGTGCAAAGATGAGAGTGGCATCACAAGAGATCCCAAGGGAAGGCTGGCATCCTGCACACTCAGTGCAGCGTGCCTTGGAGAACCTGCCTGGGAATGTTCTGCTGCTGATATCTACTTCTTTGGAACAGAAACTAAAGAAAAAAGCATACTGGTTATCAGTAAAGTTCTTCATGAATCACAACCAGGAGAAGGAAGACTTGACAGCAGCATCAGCATCAGAAAGCTCTCACCTCTTCCGTAAGTCTCTTGTTGTTTGTTTGTTTATTTGTTTGTTTGGGTTTGTTTTTTGTTTGTGTGTGTGTGTGATAAGTGAAGATCAGAATGAAAAGCAGAGTTGCATACATGCAGTCTCTGCATGCACTGCTGCAGGAAAGGTCCACGCTCCGTGCCACCCTGTGTCATCCTCTCCTGACAGTCCAGATCACCTTCAACCCCTAAAACTAGGCCAGTATTTCAGGGTGCCAACTTAGCACCCCCAAAAATACTACCTAACAGGTTTCTGAGACATTCTAAGTTCAGAGCCCTGAACAAAAAGTTCCTTGGAATTCTTTCTATCAAAACCCACTCAGAGGGGAGGTTTATCTGAAACAGTGTTTTTGCCTGGTCCAAGGAAAGATGGATGAACTAAAATCTACCCGCAGTTGTCATTAATGATCCACATAAATCACTGCAATTGTGGCTGCTTCACTGTCACTTCAATGACAGGACAATAAAAGGCATTCTGCTAAAATGAGAGATGACAAATATACTGATGCTGATTTTAATCATAAATAACATGAACATATTCAGTAGGTGATAGACAGATTATTGATGTTTAGGTTAAGAATTCCTTTTCTGAAATGATTGAGACCCTCTGGATTTTGAATATTCTCACACAAATCTAAACATGAAATTTATGCTTCATTTATACCTAAATAGTCTAAAGGTAATTTTAGTAGTTTTAGTGTCCCTTCATTTTGATTATGACCCAGGTGTGGTATTTTCCACTTGTGTATATTGCTGCTTCAAAAGTTTTGTCTTTTGGAGGCGATCAGCTTTCAATTTTTAAATTAGGAGTGTTCCATCAATATCTGTGTTAATGTGGTAATGCTGACTCAATTAACAGGGTGATTAGAGAAATTTTAACCTTTATGAGAAAGTAGTATACTACAAACTATATTGTGTTCTAGGTAGTTCATTACCAAACAGGCTTTCGTCAGACTATCCAGAATACTACCTTTCACAGCAAGGATTTAATGTTTCTGTAGCTTGTGCTAAGTATGCAGAAAATTAGCCATGCATTTGAAGTAGAATTGGGGTACTGAAGTCTGTCCAGATACCACATATACAGTTCAGAACCTCCTTTGCTCTGAATCATCCTCCACTGACCTGGGTCCCTCTTTAATGTACACAGTGGGTAAACAGAAAAAGCTTCATGCATACAGAATTAGTAGATATCATCTCTGTTTTACTGTTTTTAGGCCTTTGAATTTGGCATCAGCAAAGAGCATAGGATTTTTTTTCTTATGTAAGAAACCCGAAGTATAAATAAATTAAACAGCAAAATAAAAAAATAATAGGAAACAGGGAAAGAGGTCTTATGCAAATGGAAGGAGGAAGATAAAAGGACATAAAAAGAATTAAAATGTGTTATGTACATACCCCAACTCCTCACAACGACTGTATCCATTATGTACTGCAAAAATGTACTAATAAAATAAAAATTAAACAAAAATAATGGCTAAAATTCTATCATGTTCACACTATCCACTCACACTAGGTATTAGAGCTATTCTCAATTAGACTGAACACAGGAAAGGGTACATCCAAAGAGAATGATGGGTTATGTACTTGTGAAAACCTCCAAAAGTCAGAAGATAAACATCCTGTTCTTAGGAAGACGCGGGCTCTCAGCAATGCAGGTGAGCCTGTGGCAGGAGATGTTTGCCGGCTAATTGTTGCCTAGGCTCTGGTCTCAGTACATTACAACTCAAGAGACTGAAGTCACTTGCAAATAAGAGTCTAATACCCCACTGATGAAGTCTAAAGTTACAGGAACATTTTGTCACAATTTTGTAAAATAAGGGCAAAGAGAGAAAGCAAGAAAAGAGAGAAGACAGAGGAGAGGTGAGGCCAGGAGAGGCAAGAAGTGAAGCCTGAATTGAAGACCATCAGTCTTGGCGTCGATCCTGGGTGCATTTGTGAAGGAGGGACCAGCGGGCTGTGAGCGGTGGCGAGGAGGTCACTGGCACAGGATGAGGGACAGGTCTCTCCGCCCCCTTCTGTTTACAGGGTCACTAGAGCCATGCATTTCCTTGAGACATACAGCTTCTCTGAAAAATTAAAAAGCACTAATGCTACTTAAAGAAATAAAGAAAGCTTAAGGGAATGATTTCTAAAAAATAGAATTTTGAAACTAGCAAAACTAAAGTGATAGATTTGATGGCAGTTTTCACACAGGACACACACAAACCTCTCGGTGCTCTAAAAAGAATCTTGAAAGAAACTCTTTTACAATAATTATAGCAGTACTTTAGGATCCAAAATCAAAGTTTCCATAGAGCTAATATTTACTACAGGGATATTTGAAGATTTTCAAATTTCAAGTGATGTAAGTCAATATTATCCACAGAATGAATTATTTTTTATTCATAGACTCAAAATTATTAGAACTGAAAATTTCCTGAATTTGTTATACAACTATCGCTTTTCAATTTTAGAAAGTGTTCGCTCTTCATTTGGCAGATGAAGCAACTGAGACTCAAGTATCTGAAATGGAAACTAATAAAAACATGGAACTCAAGATCCACACCTAAAATTAAACTATTATATATCTACCTGTTTGTTGACTATCTGCCTCCTTAGTTCGAATGCCAATTTTGTTTCATTTGCTCACATCTGATACCTGTGCAGGGCCTGCAATATGTTAAGAATTTCATAAATATTCATTCAAAAAGCAATCAATTTGCAATGGATGTGGCAGCACTCTCCTGTAATCCCGGTACTCCAGAGGCTGAGGCAGGAGGATTGCTGTGGATTTGAGGCCAGCCGTGTCTACATAATGAGTTCAAGGACAGCCTGGAATATATAGTGTGTCTTTATCTCAAACAAAAAAAAAATCAACTTAAAAATCCATAAATATACATAATACATGTATTTACTTGATAAACTGCATTCATTTAATACAGGGGAAATTTGCAAAAATTCTACCCCAATATCTTCTGTTTGGTACTTCTTCTAGCGCTCCTCTGATAGGCGAGCTCTCTGTGTTTTCTAAAACATCGATAGAGAACTTTAAACCTCAAAGCATTACATTGAAGGCCTAAGAAACATCTCAGTATTTCAACATTCCTTATGATAATTCTGGAAAAGGGTTCATTTTTTAAAATAAATAACCCCTGAAGCAGGTATTTATTTAATATACCCAGTGATTGCTCCAGGAAGTTTCTCTTGTCAAATTTTCCTACACTGAGGCCAATCGAAAAATAATATGAACCAGACTTATACTACCACTAGACCTGTAAGATAAAGCAGGATCCAGTGAGAAAATGGGAACAACTACAGAAATCTAGTAGAAATAAAAAAATGCAAGCATGAAGACCAGACAGAAATTTAATGGAATATGGATGCAGGGAAAGCATTTAATTAAAAAATAAAATAAAACTCCAGCATCCTCTTCCACAAAAGCACAGCCCTGGCCTCCATGTTTGTGCATTGTTTTTCTATAGCAGTGCCATTCCCATTTGGGTCCATATCAAACACCAAGGCAAAACCAATCCTGAGAACCCACTGCAGATTATATCAAATGTAGTGGGCTGCATATTAAAAACAAACAAGAAAACAAAACTTCAAAATTCATAGTGGCCATCTGTTTCGGTTTTCTGAATACTTTTTCTATGATACAGCAGGTAAAAGGTAGAATCAGATAAAGGAAACCAGCTGCCATGGAAAACTTTGAAAGACTGCACAGTTTTTCTCTTAATATAGCACTGATATTAGCGTATCAGTTATTCTGAATAAACAGACTTGGTTTTAAAAAGAAATCAGTTATACATTTTTTATTAAGTGATCCACCTGCACTATCATTTCATCTCCAGCCATTAATACATGAAGGAGAATATTATAAATTCTTAACTTTATAGAAACTCTAAATGGCCATCTACTGACATGTAAGTAATGTAATGACATATAATAAAGATATTATTTTCTTTATTTTTTAAATTTTTAAATTCTTTAAATTTTAAATTTTTTATTTTGAAGAGATTCAAAACAAATAAAACAATAAAGTCAAACAAAACAATGAAAGTGACACAGGATTTTAAAACAAGATAATAGGAAATAAAAATGGCTACCATAATACATCTTGTTACCTTCAAAATAGCCGTCCAGATCATCAGACATAACAAAACTAAACAAAACAAAATAGAATAAAACCAAACCAAACAACACAATGAAAATGATACAGGCATTCAAAACAAGACAGTAGGACATTAACAATGGCTACCAGAGTGCATCTTGTTATCTTAAAAATAGCTGTCCAGACAACAAGACATGGGCATGTAAAGTTAACCAAATAATACAAGAACCAAGTTGAAATGTCCAGAGTGTAACCTCTAATTTCTGTTATATCTGTGTCTCCTGAACCTGTTCCCTGTGGACTGGAGCTCTCCGATTGTATTTTCTCCTTTGTCTTGACTTTGTCCTGTGTTTCTCCCCATCAGCCCATTGCTGCATCCTGGATGCTTCCTGCATTGGCTGCCAGACCGTTGATGTAGGGGATTGGCTTGGGGACCTGGGTTCCTCTGATCCAGGGTTCCCAGAATGGTGGAGAGGCATGGGAAAGTGGTTCACTGATGTTCCCTTGATGGTGGCGGGGTCTTGAGGTGTCACTTCTTCTCCAAGCCCGCGCAGGGCTCTAAGCCATTTCTTTCTAATGCATTGACCATTACATTTCCAAAGTCCTGAGATGGCCAACAGACCCTAGGACTTCTCTTTAAGTCCTATTTAAAACCAGCAACTACAACAAACTGCTGGCCTTGATTCAGGGCCACATAAAGACACTCTTTAAATTTGCCACTTACAATGGCAGTAGACTGACATCTCATGAATTAACTTCTCTCATTTTCCCATTTGGAATGCTCATAATGACAGAAATGACATTTTCAGAATTATTGAGGAATTTCTACAAACAAAGGGGTTGGTCTATCTCAATGGGGACCTTCTTATCTGACTGAAATACAGTGTTTCTCGCCGTTCTTTTCCTGTGGATTCAGAGTTCTCAGGATAGTATCTCTGCTCCAGAGCACACCGGACCCATCCTGTCATATAAAATCCACATTTAAAGACTCATGCAACTTTTGGCGCACTCCACAGCCTTTCATGTCACGGTAAGGAAACAAAGTCACAGGCCTGGCCATCTGGCCTGGTCTTTGTGTCCAGGTTGATTTTGCAATGACTTCAGAATGCCTTCCATCTTGATGATAACGAGTCTATTTCCCTGGCCAAGTGGTTCTAAGCAACCTTCAAGTCCACTCTAAACTCAACTACCCACAACCAGACTGAAACCCCTGTTTTTGTCACCGACTCATAACCTCTACCTCCAAAAGCACCCCCCTGGTGACCCAGCATTCTCCCCAGAACTGCTCCACCTTCCAGCTACTGGATGAGCCTCTCCCCACCAAAATGCCAAGACTTGCACAGTTACAGAAAAGTTACAGAAAAGGTTAAATTCATAGCATCAAATTTTTCTAAAGATCATAATTGAATTTATTCTAAAACTTAAAAAATTTAGACTATGAAACCAACACTAGAATTAAAATCAGCAAACTAGTTATGGCTATGAATTCAATCTTTTCTGCAAGTTCTGTAACATCCATTCACCAGTCTGTTGACATTCCCCTCACAGTTCTCAGCAAGAATTCTCCTTCCTTCAGTTTTTATTGTACAAATATACAATTCTTGCCATACTTGAACACCTTCCAGACTCTGATTTTCCATTTCACCCATTTCCTAACATCTCAAACACAGAAGTGAACCCACACTGCTAAAAAGACCTGATTCCTGTCAAAGGTAAAGAAAGTTTGTGTTGGAGAAAAGGTAGCCTCTTTAACAAATGGTGCCAGGAAGGCTGGATATTTACACAAAGAATAATGAAACTAGATCTTTTACTCTTACACTGTATAAAAACCAACTCAAAATCAAAGATCTAAAGCCCTAAAATCCTGAAACTGCTAGAAGAAAACAGACAAGAAACACCAGGCAAAGACTTCTGACACAGGATTCTAGTAACTCAGGGAACAAGAACAGAAATTAACAAATGGAATTACACCATATTAAAAAGCTCTAGTGTAGCACAGGAAACAATGAACAGAATAAAGAGACAGTATACAGAGTGGGAAAAATCTTTGTCAGATACTTATCCACAGAGAATAAGTACCCAAGAGATATTTTAAAGTATTCAAGACACAGCACCAAGGAGAAAGATCAATCAATAGGTAGGCAAATGAACCGAACAGATACTTCTCAAAAGAAGTACTAACAGATAATAATTCAGTGAAAAACTATGTTCCACATCATTAGCCCTCAGAGAAATGCAAATCAAAACTACTCAGATGCATTCTAGCCCAGCCAGAAAGGCCACCGTCAGGAACACAGAAAAGAGTAAATTCTAGAGAGGACACAAGGAAAGGGAACCTTTACACACTGTTGGTGGGAATTTCAATTATTATAGCTAATATGGAAATCAGAATGGAGGTTCCTCAAAAAATTGAAAACAGAACTACTATATGAACTAGGTACATTATTTCTTGGTTTATATGAAAGAATTAAACTTCACATACTGTGGAAATACATGCCATGTGCGTTGTGACATAATTCATAACAGCCAAGTTATGGAATCAGCCTAGATGCCTATAAATGGATTAACAGATAAAGAAAATGTGTTACATACACATAAGAAAGTTCTATTCAACGTAAAGAACAAAGTCATGTCATTTGCAAGAAAATGTATGTACATGGAGATCATCATGTTAAATGAAATAAACCAGACTCAGAAAGACAAGGTTTTGTCTTATATATACAGTCTAGGGATAAAAATATGACATGAAAGTATAAAAGGGCCTATCAGATACAAGGAAAGGGTTTGGGAAAGGTAAGAAAGGGTAATGGGGTACGTATGATCGAACTATGCACATAGGTGGATTCCCTGGTTTTTGAGATTTTTTTGCTTTTTTGGGCGGGGGGGGGGGTTGTTTTGTTTTGTGTCATTTGGCACCAGGGATCAAACTCCCAATCTCGAGCTTGCCAAGCAAGCACTTACGCCACTGAGCTAAATCCCCAGCCTATGATCAAACTATGATATATGCATTCCGAATATGGCACAGTGAATCTTATTATTCTAAATAATCAATATGCATTATTAAAAATGTGCCAGTTTTTCTAAAGATCATAATTGAATTTATTCTAAAACTTAAAAAGTTTAGACTATGAAACCAACACTAGAATTAAAATCAGTAAACTGGTTATGGCTATGAATTCAATCTTTGCTGTAACTCTGCTATGAATTTAACCTTTTCTGTAACTCTGCAAGTTTTATGGTTAAATCTGAGGCCTAAACTTCAGCACAATTGGCTCTCTGTTTGCAGGTGTACCTGTCTTTCCACACTGCTCTGTAAACCTTCTTATCTTCTCAGTGCATCCTAAATTGGTAGTTAACTGATTTGAACTTGCTTTTTCTTTGTGAAGCTTCTAAAACATGTAATAAACAAAACGCTTCCACAATTATTAAAGTATACCTCGCCCTATATATTTGAAATGCTAGACTGCTGCACACACCAAATCCTCTCATTGCCTCTCTGTTTCATCTTTCTCTCCTGATTGCTGCCAACAACACAAATGTTCAGCCATGTAGTGAGGCTCAAAGGACATGTAAAAATAGATTTCACATGTAGAACTAAAATAATGAGGAAAATATTCTATAATACAAGTAAAAGAGATTTTTAAAAGACTTCCCTGGGCCCTGACCACTCGCGGGTTGAATTCCAGTACATAGGGAAGCCTTAGAACTTCACTCCCAGGCAGTAAGACCATGCCCGGTGTCTGAAATCACCAGAGGACACATGGAATCACCGTGAGCCCAACTGGCCCACACCCAGCGAGCTCCAAGGGGCAAGCAGTTGCCAGCAGTCTGCCCCAGGAGCCAAGTGGGCCAGATGATTCCCAATGCACCGAGGAAGTTTTGAAACATCACTCAAAACCCGGAAATAGGTGTGACTCCAGCAGGCACTGAGGATCACCACAATGCCCTGGGACCTTGGCCCACGCCCAGTGGACTCCAGACCCAGGACATCTGCTGGCTCCTCAGGGACACTCCTACCTCCTGGACCTAATACTGCTGTTGATCTTCAGCTCCCACCCTTTCTCCCAGAACCTTGGGGTACAGCACATTAACTATGCTAGCTTGAAGGGAGATTCAGTAAGTGCCTCTCCCAAACAGAAGATCTCAGCAGACTGCAATCAGTGTGGTGAGTATGCCCCTAAAATAGAGGTGTACAGTGGGTAGATAGGGCCAGCAGCAAAGCTCCCTCCAACTAACTGTAAGACCTTGGTGAGTCCAGCAAGAGAGTGAGTAAACCCTTCCTGCACACAGAAAACATCAGGCAGGGTGAGGAGTGTGCCAATAAGGACTCCCCCAACTTGGAGAAAATCAAAAGGGCTTATGAGACACACAGGCACACAATAGTGACACAGCTGACACAAACACTATAGACAGGGAAATTTGGTGAGCTGAAATAACCTGAAGATAAAGTAATAGCAGGAACTAAAAGTTGACCTACATCAATTCTACTAGGCTTGTCAGCCCAGGAAGAATATAGGACTCACCCATCAGGCCCTGCAGGGGGAAGTCAGGTGACTGGCCCACCTCTTCATTGTGGGACCCAGCAACTGGAAAAACATCAACCTCACATTAGGACCCCAAGATACACACTACCAACAGTTGACACTAGTGGGATTGAAGGACCAAATATTAACTCGAAAGGGGAAAATGGCAAAACAAAAAAGCAAAATGCAATCTCAAACATCTAGTCCACCAGGAGCAAGTACAGGAGACACTGAAGTAGAGGACTTCAAAAGTAACACAACGGAAATCTCTGAAAAGATAGCGAGTGAAATAAAAAAAAAAAAAAAACTCTATGGGCTACAGAGGAAATCAAATTAGAAGCAATCTCCCATGTAAAGATAGAAGTAACCACTTTAGTAAAGGAGTTGCTGAGCACAGCTAAAGAAGAAATAGAAAAAAAGTACAGGAGCATGGGAAACTAATTGAAACCTTGAATGAAAAATATAGAAAACAAGCAGAATTCATGAAACAAACTCAGAGACATCCAAGAAACAAAAAATTCAGTTCAGAGCTAGAAAAACCATTTAAATGAAGCAGAGGATAGGACTTCTGACCTTGAGAACAGGATTGCAATTAGCGATCATGAAAGGCTAGAACTTTTCAAAATCACAAGGCAGCATGAAATGACAGTCCAGTAGCTTCAAGATGATGCCAAGAGCAACAATATAAGATACAAGAGTCAATGCAAATGACATACCTAAAATATTCACAGAAGTAATAGCAGAAAATTCCCCAAACACGGAGAAAATCTGATACGCAGATAAGTGAGGCATACAGAATGCCAAACAGTCACAACCAACATAAATCTACACCCAGACATATAATAAATAAATCTCAGACATACAGCATAAAAACAGAATACTAAAAGCTATTAGAGAAAAGACACAACTCACCTATCAAGGAAAGCCCAGTAGAATCACAGCAGATTTTTCAGCACAAACCCTCAAGTCAAGATAAGCTTGGAGTGAGGTATTTCAAGCCCTGAAAGAAAACAACTTTCAATACAAACTGATGTACCCAGAAAAACTTTCATTCAAATTTAATGGAGAGACAAGATGCTTCCATGCCAAAGGACAACTGAGGAGATGATTCACATCCACCAAACCAACCCTAGAGAGAGTATTGAAAGACATACTAGATAAAGACAAAATGACCACAATCTCCAGAACAACAACAGAAAGAAACCACTAGGTAGGATAAGCAATTAAACAATGGAGAAAAGCAGAAATCAAACAACTGGAACATGACACGGCAAAGTCAAGCCAGTACATATAAGTGATACCCATAAATGTAATTGGGTATTCAATTCACCTACCAAAAGAAATAGGTTGACAGGATGGATCAAGAAACAAGATCCCACAATATGCTGTAAACAAGAAACACATCTGATTCAAAAGGAAACTCAGATTAAAAGTCAAAGGATAGAAAACAATATTCCATGCAATAGGAACCCAAAATAAAGCAGAGGTAACTATTCTATTTGCACACAATGTGAACTTCAAACCTAAAATGATTAAAAGAGATAAAGAAGGTCACTACATACTCATTATTGGAAAAATTCAAGAGGAAGAACTAACAATTATAAATATATATGCACCAAATACAGGAGCACCCAACTATATAAGACAGATACTAATGGACATGAAAAACCAAATACACAAGAACACAATTATAACAGGGAACCTTAACAGCCCATTGTCACAAGGAGATAGATCAACTAGACAAAAAGTCAGCAAAGAAATAATGGAACTGAATCATACCTGCAAGCAATTGGACTCGGTAGATGTTTACAGTGTTCCATCCAACCACATCAGAATACACATTCTTCTCAGCTGTGCATAGGACATTCTCCAAAATAGACCGTATATTATCCCATAAAACATTATTAAGTACCTGCAAAGGTATTGAAATTATCCCAAGTGTAATGTCTGACCATAGCACACTGAAACTGGAAATTAATGGCAAAAGAAATTGCAAAACCTGCATAAATACATGGAAATTGAATAGCAACCTTTTGAACAACCAGTGGACTACAGATGAAATTAAAGAAGAAATAAAGCAATACCTAAAATTCAATGAAAATGCAGAAACAACATACTGTAACCTGTGGGATGCAATGAAAGCAGTCTTAAGAGGGAAATGTATAGCTATAGATTGTCATATCAAGAAAACAGAACGAGCACAAATAACCTAATGCTTCATCTCAAGCTTCTAGAAAAAGAAGAGCAAGTTAATTCAAAGCTCATAGAAGACAGGAAATTGTAAAGATCAATGCAAGAAATCAATGCAATCGAAACTAAACAAACAATACAAAGAATGAATTAAAAAGCTAGAGTTTTTTTTTTGAGAGAATAAACAAAATTGACAAACCTCTAGGTAACCTTATAAAGAAAAAGAAAGAAAAAAAATCCAAATTCACGCAACAAGGATTGAAAATGGGGAAATTACTACAGATCCCGTGGAAATTCAAAAGATCATAAACATCTACTTTAAAAATCTCTACTCACACTGAGTAGAAAACACAGAGGAAATGGACAGAAAATTGCTGTATCTTCTTGGTCTACACTCCCACCCATCAGTATCACTAATTTCCTTGGCACCCAGCTTTACACATGGTTCCTTCTGGAGCAAAATTTGAATTTCTCAAATTTTTTTGCTGCAACTTTCCCCCCTCATTTCTCACTATAAATATGGATAACAGCAGTTGTGCCATAACTCAAATTTTGGACTGCCTTGAAATTTCTTCTGCCAAATTATTTAGTCTATCATCTTTACACAAAAACTCCTGAAACGTCTTTAGAGGTGAGCAAAACGTAGACAAATTTTTTTGAGAGTGTGACAGACATGGATTGTAGGCCACATGCCAATAGATCTGTTGTTCCCACTCAAAAGTTCTCAAACCTGACCGCTACTGTCCACATTTCTATCAGCATTCTTGATAAACTCCAGCAAGTTACCCATCACTAAAACAGAATACGCAACACTAACCTCTTAATAGAGGAAAGGTTTGCTTTTGTTTATGGTTTCAAAAATTCAGTCCATGGTTGGCTGGCCCTAAGGCAGAAACATTAGGACAGAGGAGTATGGTAAAACAAACCAGAAGCAGAGGAGGAAAAATGCCAGAGAAGAGCTGCAAAGGGACCAGACAAAGTACTTAAACTTCCATCACATAGCTGGACATGGAATCATGCATTACTGTTAGGCTTTTCTTAATCCAATTAAGTTGATGTATCAGCAATGATAGTCATAGTGTCCCATTTTCATCAAAAGAAAAGAGCAGATCTCTTCCTTCAAGAAACACCCTTCAAAAGTGCTGAATCCACATCCAATTGCATAGCATTGCCAAAATCTTAATCATATGATCAGGTTCAACTTGCAGAGAAGCTATAAAATGTAGGCTTCATTCTGAGTGGTCACCTGTATGTCAAATTTCAGGGTTTACATTATAGGAAAAAGAGAGAAATGATATTGAGAGGCAACTCACAGTCTCTGCCATCTAAGAATAAGTTGATGAGACACATGCACAATCTCCTAAAAATACATTTAATGGCCAGAGCAATGCAATAAAGACCTAAGCAAATGGTAAAGCATACCATGTCCTTGGCTAAGCAAAGAGGGGTGCTGTCTTGATAATCTACAAATAAATTACAATGCCCATGACTTCCAATGCCTCAAGTAGTACAACATAAGTGTGGAAGAAATGAAGCTATTAGATATATGAAGAGCAGAAATATCTGTACAGTAACAAACACCAGCCAATGACCTAACAAGGCAGCACATACAGAAGGTGATTTCCACCCAGTGTGGACTCCTCAAAGGGGAAGTCATTGTTCTATATCTCTCTCCCTTTTTGGCTTTATCAGGTGGTTTCACTGCCGGATGGTATCTCGTATTTATTTCTATCTCCTCTTTCCCTCCTTTGTTCTTCTCATCCATCTCCTTATTTGCTTCCAGGAAAATCCAATGATCATAAAGGAAATATTTCAAGAAAGGCTCAGAAAAAGAGAGAAATAATTGGGATTGGAAGAGCAAAGATATTTTTATATGTCAAGAAAACAATGAGGTCAAGAATAAAATCATTTTCTTTCCACTGAATTCAGCCAACAAGAAATCGTAGTTGGAAAATCTTTCAAGAAGAAAATGTCCCTTGAGCTGACCTATTCTCCACTTTCTTTTCTTTTTATCACAATATGGTGGACACTGAAGAAACACAGTGAAGAGAGAGAAAAGTGACATTCTAAATGGCACGGTGGTGCTCACCTGCAATTCCAGAATTCTGAGAGGCTGAGGCAGGAGGATCACCTGCAATTCCAGAATTCTGAGAGGCTGAGGCAGGAGGATCACTAGTCCCATGTGGGGCAATTTAACAATTTAGGGATGTCCTGTATCAAAATTTAAAAAAATCAAAATGTCTAAGGATTTAGCTCATTGTGAAAGGTCTGGATTTAATCTCTAGCACCTAAAAAAATGAGATAATGTTTGCTTGACTGTCATAGTGACAAAAATTATATGAGGAATAAAATCAGGAGGAATTAGAACCTTAGGGAACTATTGCCAATTGTGTGGTTTGCTTAAGTAAATTTTTTTTTTAGTTCATGTAAATTGCACAGAATAGTGGATTACATTTTGGTGACTGCAACTTGCATATAATATACATGGATTTTTTTTTTTTTTTTTTTTTTGGAGGTGCTGGCTTGGCTTCCCAGAGTCCTAAGCTCCAACATGGCGTGGATCTCAGGAGACACTGCTAGTTCTCCCCCTGGAAGGGCTCTGTTTGCTTAAGTAAATTAAAAATAAATAAATACACCTTGGGACATGTGAGAATTCAGCGGGAAGATCAAGGGATAGACCCCTGAGCCTGCTGCCTCTTACGTCAAATAAATGAAGACAGACCCTTCCAACTTTCTCAAATACCTTCTTTTTATCATCATTATTTATGTCTTATAGGAGAATGATGACTTTACATGGAAATCTTCAGTGATATACACTGACATCATCACAATTTTGGAAGCCTGGAAGAAAACTTCAAGTCAAATATCCCAGAGAAAGTGTGCATTTTTCCTTCTAGAATATCTCTCCTTGGCCTTATGTCTGGCAGACCCTTAATTCCAGAGATCACAAAACATGTGGCAATTTGAACACATATAAGATGTAGTTACGATATTTAGAAGTTTTTATCACCAGTGTGCTCTCAGATGATAACAATTTCTCTGTGATGTGGTCTCTCCCAGATCAAAGTCTCCAGATGTCTGGATAAAACTGTGTGTAACCATCAACCCAGAGAATTCTTCTTGTCTGTGACATAAATTTGCCTTTCAGACATCACAATCACTCAACTGTGACTCATAGTCTCTTTGTGTGGACACCTTCACCAAATCGATTGTTATTTACAGGGCTTGGGAATGAGGCAGATCCTCACAGCCTTTACTTTACTGTTATCTGTCACACAACGAGAAGACAGTAAGTACATAAATTCATTTTGTTTCAGGTGTTACAAAGAACCAAAGTACTCAAGGAGTCCATAAGCCAGGCTCTTAAATGAGTATTTTCCAAGATATCCCCTGGCTCTCACTGGGTGACCTTGCCCTATAGGACATTCTTGCTACAGATGCCTCTGTCTATGGCAATGACTTCAGTGGGCTTGGACTGAGAATTACTTGACCACCAGGGTTCATCTCATCATCCTTTGACCTTGGGTAACCATGACATAGCAATTTCTGGTTTGCTTCTCAGCTTTGCAAATCAAAAATATTTTTCTGTGAAAGTAGAAAAACATGCATTATTCCAGAGACTGTGTTTATGATCTAGAAATGGAACTAAAAAAGAAAAAATCCAAGATCTCAGTAAATTATTATAGTCACCAAAATTCTTTATACAGCAAAATAACCCCTGAGAATCCATCATTACTGGTTCCTGTCACCCTGTCATGCATGGCTGTGGTCTGCACACCCTGATGGGCCACCAGCAGAACACAAGCTTCCCAAATCACCAACAGCTATCATCTGCAAATATGCTGTACTGCCCTGAATTATTTTTTGGCATTACTGAAAGTTTTACAGTTGTGTTTATTACTAAATGGATTTATAATGTCAGCCATGTATTTATTTTGTACCAAAATAATGTTATAGCACATTTTATCTCCATTAGGATTATCATCAGTCCTACCAATACAAATTTTTTAAAATGAATAAAAGAAAACCGATTGGATGAACTTTAAAAGAATCCCTAAAATAACAACCAAAATGTAAACACCACTTCATTTGCCTTCCCTTCCTTTCCCTGTCTTCCCCTTTCTCCCAGAAACTTCTGTGAACTATACTGAACAGAGTCGCAAGTTAATACCAGACTTGATCCTTGGGAGCTTGTCATGAATTATGGTTGTCCTGATTCTCTTTCAAAAACTCATCTGTTAGTTTAGCTAAAGTAGATATGCCAAAAATTTTAATATATGGCAATCTTCAGAAAGAAGAACAATCACACAAAGGACAAACTTAACCATCTAAGGAAATTAGACTATTAGATTACTCTCCATTTCTTTCACATTCTTTAATAACATGATAGTTGCTATAATTATACATGCTACCTTGATCAAAATGCAGAATGAAAATCTATTTTAAGTTGAAATAGGATGGTTAAGAGGTAGAACTTAATTGAGAGACAATCTTGTTTAATCTGTAGGAATGGGATGAGAATTGTGAAATAAACTATCTTGTCTCTAAAATCTTTTTCAGTTTAAGAATCTTCTTCACTTTTATCTGTCTCATCTCCCAGATCTATTTTTCTTCCCTCTACAGTGAGTCATTATATTTTCCTGTTACTAAAATAATACATGCTTTTCGACAACATCTAACCTGGGATGATACTTTGTACCTCCTATGTAATCACTTACAAGTACATCAACAATGTCCATGATTTTCTCCCCAGAATGTCAGTTCCTCTTGCAAGGAATGAAATCTTTGTGCCTCCAGTTCCTCAAGCAATAAGTAGCCCATATTAATGGTTCAATTTATGCTTTTTGCTAATGTTAGAAAATAAAAATCCACAAATGAATCACCCAAGATTATTTACTTTTATATGTTGCTATATTTGCTTCTACCATTTTCTTCTATTCTTTCTGGATAATTTTTATAGGTTGGGAAACAATTCTAAAATGAATTTCGATAAAGAAAATTCTAACATTCAATATTTAATAGTTCTACAAGGGTCCTGAGGCAAGCCTTCAGAAGTGAGACAAATAAATCTCAAGTCTATAAATGAAAGCACTATAAAATAGATCTGTTCAAAAAACCAGGAAACTTACTTTCATGGCCAAAATTATGACACCTACTTTTCCACTTCTTTACTTTTTAAATTTGTATTTTATCAGTGTATGTTTGCAGTACATTATGATTACATTCATCAAAAGAAGCTGGTGATGTACGCAGCACTCCTACCTAGCTCTTTCCATGTTTCCTTCCCCTCCTCCATCCCTTGGTCTCTTTCCTATTTGCAAAATATCCACTTCTTTGTAATGTTAATCTCTGTGGTTGAAATCAGGGACTACAGTTTTCACAGTGAGAGAAGAGATTCCATATATAGTAAAAGAAGGTAAAGAAGAGCCACATAATGTGAAGGGGAAATTGGAAATACCAGTAATGGTTCTTGGTGGGTGTGTGTGTGTGCGCGTGTGCGTGTGCGTGTGCGTGTGCGTGTGTGTGTGTGTGTGTGTGCGCGCGCACATTGATGAAGTCGATGTGAATACCACAGTTGAGAGATGGTTGATTTCCTGGAAATCTCATGTTAAACTTGACTGCACTGTGGCACTGTTTGAAGGTGGGATCCTGGGGGAGGAGCGTGGTCATGGAGGCAGGGCTCTCAGGAGTGCACTCATGGTTTTCTAGCTAGGGTGGGTTAGCCACTGCAAATGTTTGGTCCCTTTCTCGCCTACCTCCATGCACGCTTGCTCTGTCACTAAAAACATAAGGCAACTTTTGGTGCAATACTTTTGGATATCCCAGCCTTCAAAATTAAATACGAAAACAAACTTTTTTTTCTTGTGCCCAGAATTAAACTCACGACCTTGCACTTACCAGGCAAACACTTGAACCACTGAGCTAAATCCCAGACCCTAAATTTCTACTCTTTCTAAGTTACCCAATCTCAGGTATCTGTAACAGTAATAGAAATCAGACTAAGAAATCAGATATGCTAAAGAGAATATGAAAGTCCTTCTTTAAGTGAAAAGAGTGGGGAACCACCCAGATGACTCTCTTTGAAAAGAGGAGCAACTCTCTGCATTTTGGATAGTTGGCCCTGTCTCCATGTATTGATATGTACAGAGTTGGCTGGGCTATTTCTTTGTCTCTTCAATTGGCATTAAGCATTGTAAACTGGGTTGTCCTAGAAGCTGATGTATAATCTCTAAAGCAAAGAGACAGGTCAGTGTTGCACCACCCAGTGCCTCCCCAGATGTGTGGTTGAGCCAGGAGGAACCGAGAGCCATGCTCCACACTGTTGGCTGAGGCTGTGACTTCCCAGGGCAAACAGCATTGTGCATCAGAACTGAAGCACTGACCCCAAATTATTAGATCCTACCTCAGTTGTGTCTGCATTTCTTGCCCTCTGCTTATCTCCTACCTAACCCAGCTCACTGCAATTACATGTTTCCCAACACTCTCACTGCCACTCATCGCTGTGCCACTGTCCTCATGGAGAATCAATAAAACCCTGATTGGGTTCTGGATGTGGCCCTTGTTCCGGTGAATCTTCACCCTGGCCAGACTTAGGACCCATTGGCTCCCCCTAACTGTATATATACCTAAGTATCTTTATTCTCACCTTGGGTTGCACTAGAAGTGGTAGATTGGAATTAACTCACTAGAATTCCAATAACTTGTCCATGAGATTACAAATATAAACCTTTCTGGACCCGATGAGGATGGGAAAGGGTTCTCTATAAAATGCTCTTAATAAAGACAAAAAATCATAAGCTGATGTTACTAAGATCTGATTTAACAATGAATATTCATGCAACCATAAAAAACAAAAAAAAGAATTCATGAGTTATGATGTCAGACCTCAAGCTGCAAAAATCATGGCAACAGTGTTTAGTTATTTTCCCACGCATCCCACCACATGGGTGTCATACTGCACAGGTGAGCACAGTACAACTATGTGTTTTGAGAGAGAAAGAGAAAGGCAAACACAGAGACTTCATTCACGTAACATTTATCATAGTATATTGTTATTCTATTTTGTTGTTAATGTCTTCCAGCTTTGTCACAGGTAAACAGGAAAAACATGGCATCTATAAGGTTCAATTCTTCCTACAGTTTCAGGCATTTCCTGGGGCGCTCAGAAGACACCCACAGATAATAGGAGCCTTCCATACTAGAACACGGGGATCCCTGGGAGACTTCTAGAGGCCTTCTGTCATATGGTCAAAAGTCAAAGGAACCAACTGCATGGATTCTGACTGAATCCACTACTTAGGACAATCTGATCATCCATAAAAATAATTATCAATGTATTATGATATAGTGTGTTGCTTAAATCCATGAATCTATAATATTTTTAAAATAGGTGGAAAGTAGAGATAAATTGCAGTTTATTTATAAAGGAATGATAGCTGATAAATGTAGACAAATGATAGAAAAACATCATTTAACACCTCCCAACATAATAAATGATTGATTCAAGGAAAGATTATTAAAAGGAGATAAAATCACTGGGTAAAATGTAGTTTGTAACAGGATAGTTATATAGTACCAAAATATCAACCAATGGGTTAAATATTAATTTGAAAATGAAAAAGGTTTTGCTGTCCTCAATAGCTATTCTGTGAGTCAGCCCCTTAGCTAATCATTTGTAGTGGGACAACCTTACACTCTCTGCTTCTGCTATAAGACTGAGATGTGAAATCTGCTTCATCAATAGATCCTGCCATGATGGTGAACTTTGTAAGTTTATAGATCTGTCATGCAATTCTTTGGGAACATAGAGGGCAGAGACTAAAGACTAAGAGAGATTAAAAACAAATGCATTGCATGAGCCACAGTTCAGGTTGTATATAAAGAAAGAGAAAGAATTTGGTGAGGCATCCAAGTAATACAATCCAAAGGCATCACAGACATACACCAGAATACAAAAAGACAAGCACATTGAGTGCAAGGCCTAACACAGAAAAATAGTATTGTGCACCCATCCCCAGCAAGATTTGAAATAATCTAAACTTAATAATCTCACAATTTAAACCGGACACAGATGACCTTTACACTCCCAGCCAGAGACCCAGCTCAGAGAGGCCCTTCTCTATTTATGAGGCTCTGCATATTGATGGGGCAGCCTGGGCAGACAGAGCCATGCAGTCACGCAACTGAAGCTCCCAGGCTGAGAAAGTGATTCCACTAGGAACATGCTGCCTGCATACCCGCCTTTCAGTCCAGAGGCGCTAACAGGCTTACAGAGAAGTTCTCTGCTAAACTACCAACAAGAGCTACCAAGGCCACCAAGCAAGTCTCATCATGGAACAACTGGGGCAGTTCTAAAATTAACTAGATATAAATTGTCGAATTGCTGCTGTACTTTAAGTGTGACAATTGTTTTCAGAAAGTCCTTCATTTTTGGAAGGTGCATGCCCAAGTATGCAGAAGTAAAGTGTTTTGATATCTGAAATTTATTTTTAAGAAGTTGTTTTAACTGGCCATGTGGAGAGTGATACACATAGAGATGGACAAACCGAAAAATATGGCAAAGCATTAACAACTGCAGAATCTAGGTAAAATGTATATGAGTGTTCATTGTGCTATTACTTAACCTTTTTGTAGTTTCAAATTCTTCATAATATAAAGTTAGGGAAATAACTGTCTTACACTGTCTCAAATCTTAAGTAGAAATAAGTTATCAAACAACATGAAAACATGCTTTTTAGATCGTATTAGTTTTTCTTTTCTAATTAAAAAAAAAAAAAACCCTGTGCCCTATATAGTAGCTAGACTATTAGCTGAAAATAACTGACCACTGAAAACCATATTAAATTACTTAGGATGTGTCTGAAATCAGGACAAGGAAAATAATATGCTCAGGGAAAAAATTATTTAGGTCATTTTGACTCTGCTTTTGGGTCTGACTTAAATAATCTGTTATACATGGATGGTGCATTGCCTCAACTCTAACACTGACGCTGCAAAATGTGAAACAAAATCTGTTGTCATTTAAAATAATTTCTCTAAACTAAAATGTTTATTGCTCAATAAGATAGCCCTTACTTTTTATTATGAGACCCAGAATTGTTACACTTTTTGTTAAAGATCATCTTATACTGCTCCAAAAAACAAGGTATTAAAAGAAGAAAACATTTACTGCAGCACTCTGGTTTGTTAATATTTCAACAGGAACTATGACTAGGACAGAATTCATTGTTCAAATTCTTCATCATTACCTTATTTTCTATCATTCATAAAATGACTGTTTCAGTGGAATATGTGAAAAATAAAATCACATGTCTCCTTGATTTTTCTCTAACATTCATGGGTCATTCCCATCTACATTAGAGTATAAAATCGTAGTCAGTGTTGAAACTGCTAGAGGAGGCTCATTAGAATCAAATTTAATTAGCATGAGGCCCAGCAAGGTGGAAACAGGTACCTGAGCAAGATGCCAACATTTATTACTTCACTGGGCGAATTTTAATAAAACTAAAAGTCTGAGTTCTGGAGAAAAGGACATTTTAAACAGTTAATCAGAATGGACTTGAGGAGGAGCAGAGTGAGCCTCTCTCTGGAAGCCACCAAATGGGACACTGGCTTGTTTAGACTGTTTTAATACACCATTTCAAAACTCACTTAACAGGTCAATTGTAAGTGATACAGAATTAACATGATAACATTATTCTTAAAAATAGGAGAAAGAAATGCTTATATCGTAACCTTTTCTGACTATGCTTTTGACACTAACTGTACGAATTTGAGTTCATTTTTTAACACCTGCATATAAGTTTTCTAAGCCACAAAATATGTAAAATATTCACTTTGTTATTGGAAAGAATAATTTAATAAATGTATATAAAGTGATTAGTATAGAACCAATTCTCAAGAGATGCTAATTTCACCCAAACTGCTTCCTTTAAATGACTCACCAACAGTACATCTCTCTTACAAAAATAATTTCTTAATCATCTTGAATAATTTGCAAATCACATCAGTAGTTAAACTGAAGTATAGTTACAAACATTCTGGTTATAACTATTTTTAATTAAAAGACGCAAAAGGCTTTGAGGTCATCTTTAGGACATAGAATTCTAATTCTGTTAAATCTTAATTTTTTTTCTAAGATTCGATGTTTTTCAAATAGATTGTGCATTATTATGAAATTCACACAGGTCTGGTACAGCCTACAACTGATTAAAATTCTAGAACTTTGTATCATCCTCTAACGAGACAGCTGATTGTAAAGGTTAAATGCAAACAGGAGTAAAATTAGGACACTCTGTGCACTGTGGGAAAGCCAAGCCATGCAACTGCAACCTGACCAAGCCAGGCTCCTCCTCAGCACCAAGTCAAAGCAAAGGGTCTCAGAGACACTGGTGCTTCTGTTTGTATCACATTATCAAAGTCTCAAATTATTGGCCTTACAACTTCCTTAAATCCAACCATAGTTCTCAACCTAAATTTGACCCCATTCTTCAAAAGAAGACTCCCAGAGTAAACTCCAGCTGCTGCAGTAGTATCCTAGTCTTTATTTTATTCCATCACTTCTCAGTTTATTGATCACTGTGTCTGTGGGTGGTTAGGGTGGAATTGATCTTGATTGGCTTTGGGATCTGTCCCAGAGTTGGGGGAGCATACTTCTGAGTGTGTCTGTCGGGTCACTGAAGTGTGACTGTGGGTACTAGACCAGGTCTCTCACCCCTTCCTGTCTGGCTCTGGCTGCCTGGTTTTGCTTCTGGGGCATCAAGAACTAGGTAGCTTTGTTCCACTAGGCCCTTCTGCCAAGTCTGTTCCTTGGAGCAGCCAATTGATGATGGCCTCAAACCGTGAGCAAATTGAAACCAGACGCTTATTGTTATTAGTCGGTCCTCTCACCACTGAGACACAATGCCCAGCTTTAAAGGAGGACAGTTTCAGTTTGTTGCTGGCTTCAGTTCCCAGAACAGCCACTGTTATATATACTGTTAGCAGTGACCTGGATCCCTCTTTCCACCACTCATCTTTGTGCTTCCCAGAGGATCACCAGTCTCTTAACTGTATGACTCAAAATTGTTTCTAGAGCATAGAGCTAAAAATAAATTCAACTGGAGACAGGTAAGCCATGCAAAACAAAAAGAATGAAATTTATAATATGCCTTTTGATGCTGCTTGGCCAATCTTCCTGGGGAATACAGAAGCTCTAATATCTGCAACATATGCTCACAAAGAAGGCAAATAGGTTTGCAGCTGAAGCCACCTCACAGCCATTACCCTTGGAGGTATGTGTTAAAGAAGGGAAGAAAGGACAGCAGCACTTCAAAAATATGTGTGTCTCCTTACAGATGTAGACACTATGACAAGAGTCTCCAAATCCTCTGAAGACACAAGCACAGACAAATAAAACTATGGCTTGAAATTTAAAGCAGTACATTTTCCAACTCAAATTGCTGTTTGCCTTTCCAGGAGCATTGAGCAATTTACTTTTCATTAGCTAAAAGCTTTATACGATCCCAGCCTCCTTATATTATCCTCTCTGTTCAACCTGTGGAGCATGGGGCTGTGGCTCCCCTCAGTGGCCACTGGGAATGTTAACACAATTGGAAAAAAGGAGGGGAGGGACCCAGTGATGTTTGGAATTCTCTTCAGCCAAAGTTCATCGTCTTCCCGTCTTTACCACCTGGTAACAGCTGGTGCAGATGTACGATGAGACAAGAGAAGGACAGAGGTCGAATCCAGGAGGACTTTCCTTTCTACACGAAAATTCGATTTCAAGTTTTTTTTTAAAAAATTCCAAGACAAGGTTTCCAAGAACTTCCAAAGTTAAAGAAACATGGCTAAGTCTTCAGGGAGAAGAGCCGATCACAGAAGAGAGAAGCGAGGCTCTGCTCCCATCCCGTTGCATCAGGGGCTCCAGGTCTGGGATAAACACTGTCACACCCGGAGAGAGCCAGAACCAGGGCACTCACTCCCCACCTGCCAAGTCGTTTGAAATAGAGACTGATAGTGCAAAATGGTAACGTGTGTGCTCTTTTCCAGCTGAGAGCCTTCAGCATGAGCAACTCCCAGAGGTTCCCAGCAGCATGGAGCACTGCAGCATCAGAGTCTCTGGGCCTCAGCCCAAGCTCCAGCCCCATCCCAGGACCAGCTCTGCCTGAGCTTCCCTGAGAATTCACCCTCCCTAGCAGCCTATTAAATTCAAGGCAAACTCTCTGAGACAGGAAAAAATGCTTTGGAACAAAGATTAGAAGTTACATCTGCCTTTCAAATTTATAAGTATATTTTCCAGGACTTCTCAGACCCCCAACACTACAAACAGTAATTTACAAACGCTGGTAACTATACCACAGGGCTGAGTTGTCAATTCTGAGACATCGCCTTGCTCTTTCCTGTGTCTCCCTAACTCTGCAGGAAGCCCTCTCTTGCTTTTTGTCTCTTTTCTGAGTTTCCTCTTCCTGTACTCTCTTTTTATTTTTCCTGGTATTGAGGATTAAACTCTGGGCATTTGCACTGAACCACATGCTCAGCCGTTTCGCTGGGGTTTTTGCTTTTTGTTTTGAGATAGGGTTTGGAAAATTTGCTAAATTGCCCTCAGCTGGGCTCAGATTTTCAGTCCTCCTGCCTCAGCCTCCAGAGCGCAGGATTACAGGCATGTGCCACCTCCCCTCACTTTTTGCTCTTTGTTTCCTTTTGCCACTGTCCTTCCCTTATAGAACTCCCTCCTCCAAGGCACATCCATCTGCCTCCAGATAGGACGCTTTTCTAGGTTAAGAGCACGACTCTCTCTTAACTTTGATTCCCCTTAATCTTCTTCTAATAAACTTTCCTCAGCCTCTTCTTATTGCTAATATGTTAAGCAAAGTCTGTTAAAGGATAAGTTACCAGAGCCCTCACTGCAGTGCGTAACGGAGTGAGAGAGCTCAGAGCCCCAAAGGGCCCCAGAATACAACATGACGGGTCTTTCAGCTTGCAGGGTGTTAAGCGGCCCCTGAATTTTTCAGCTACTGAAATTGAGGCTTAGAGCAAATAAGTTCCTCGCCCATTTACAATTATCTGGAATCTGGAACACTGGAAGGCAGAGTATTAACTGTCATTAGCAGTATCTCTCACAGATAACAACAATGAAAAGCTTGTGAGGTCAGGGTTAGTATCCACCGTACATTGTAACTTAAATAAAAACCCATCTGAAAACATTACATTACATCCCAGTATTAGAAACATTCCACTTTTTAATTATAAGTGTTTTGTCTCTTACATTCTTCTTTCTTATTTTCTTCACTTCAATATGAATAATTAGCCCTTTTTTGATAAATGCCTCTTCCCCAGGTATTGTGTAGGAAAACGCATGTGTTCTCATTGTGGGGAGTATTGTTTTCACCTGCCAACTGTCATTAAAAATTGCATGTGTGGAAAGTGAGCTTTGCTCATAGTTTTTCATGTTTTGTTTTGCCAGGGAAGGTTAATTGCAGTCCTGCACCGACCGCTTCCTCACCACTGCCGAGTTAACCATGGGGTTGCAAGGCTGGGAAAGGTTTATCAAAGGTCTGGAATCCAAAACACTGCAACAATAAATACCAATTAGACTGAGGCCCCTGCCGCTTCCCAGGCAGGGCTGCAAATCTAGCTTCTGCTTGGGTAACGCTGGAGTCTCCCAGGGCCATGGCAGACGTCAGGGTCCTGCTTCCAAGATCACTCTGGAATCACAAGCTCCCCTTCCTGACCAAGATGATAAAACAGAGCACTAAAACATCTTCTCCTCAATAGCTGCAGCCACATGGGGCTTTAATTAACCAATTAGGAGCACAAGTGCTGTGTTAATCCGTCACCTAAAATTTGTTTTGTTGTGGGCTAAGAACTTTAGAGATCAAATTGCACCTCGATTGTAGGACAAAGAACATCCACAGCAATGTCAAACCTGCATGTGTTTTCCACTTGGGGCAGGAATATGTCTTATCTGTCTTGTAAGGCTCCTTTATTTCAAACCAATGACTTTCTAAAAATACACAGATGTAGCAGTCTAACACCATAATGGTGTACCCTGAGCTACCCAATCAGGAAAACTGGATTCTTGCTAAAACATTCTGTTATTGAATTAAACACAAAGCTGCTGGCAATTTGGTTCAGTTACTGAAATAGAACACAAACTAGGACAGCAAGCTGATGACACAAATGCTAGTGACAGTGACCTCTAGTGTTCTTACTGTTAAATACCCAGCAGCTACAAAAGCAAAAGCTTGGCCCCTGCACTGTGTTTAACAGACAGCACATTGAATAGTAATTTCTGGAAGAGAAAGAAATCTCACCAGCAAGGTAGCATGATAGGCAGCTATAATACAACAAGAAAATTAAAGAATATGTGATTATTACCATCTCATTGCTTTTTTTCTTTCTTTTTCCTTGTCTTTTTGAGACAGGGTCTCACAATGCAGTTTAGATTGGCCTTGAGCTCACTTAGTAGCCCAGGCTGATCTCAAACTCACAACAGTGATCTCAAACTCACAACAGATCACAAACTCACTCCTGTCTCAAGTGCTGAGATTACAAGCGTGTGCCACTGACCCAGCTCATCTCACCATTCTAATGAAAGCTTTTCATCTTTAATTTTCCAATGACTACTCATATGAATATGTGTTAATATAGCCATCATTGTATATTTTGGTGCCATAGAGTATGCTAATCAAATTTTTTCATAATTACATAGTGAGACTTTATTTTTTTTTATTTTCCCCTGGGAAATCACAAGTTTTAATCAGAGGCACTGCTGGGGTTGTCACTGGAAGTGTGAGGTGCTGGCACAAGTGCACTTGGTAGCGTGACAATTAGCATCATCTCCCAAAATGTAACTCTTATCAGCCACAGGGAGGTCATTAAACTCCAAGTCAGACAGCTAGAATACTGAAGAAAATGGCTCTAACGGGCAGCCTTCTAAACTATGAAATGCTGGAAGTCGTGTTTCTGTCCTGCGTAGAGAACCAATCAACCAAGCGTGTCATGCTTTTTTCCAAGCTGAATCTGGGCTGGAAAACAGGAATGGGTTCATCAAGAGTCGCGTTACTTTAGCTCTGATAAATCTGGTTGAACAGTGAAACAAGCAACCATAACCAAAGCTCTTACACTATGTATTTTTTGTCACCAGAACAAATACAGAAGGGGAATAGCTGGATTGAATGGAACCTCCAATCCTAGCTTTTTTGAAGAATCTCCACACTGATTTCCACAGAGGTTGCAGCAGTATGCATTCCCACCAACAGCTCCTCCAGCATCTGTTATTGTTATTTTGTTTTGTTTTGTTTGTACTGGGGATCAAACTCAGGACTGCACGCTTGCAAGGCAGGTGCTTATGCTGCTGAGTTAAATCCCCAGCCCACTGGTTGGTTTTTTAATGGTAACCATTCTTTCTGTGACAAGGTGGAATCTCAGTGTTGTTTTAATTCGCATCTCTTGAATGACCAGTGATGTTGAAATTTTTTTCATATTTATTTGCCACTTGTATTTGTTCATCTGAGAAGTGCATATCCATTTCAGATGCCCATTTTTGGATTAGGTCTTTGAATTTGGGGGACTTGATTTTTTTCAATTTTTTATATATTCTAGATAGAAGTCCTTTGTTTGAGGGATAGCTGGCTAAACTTTTTTCCAAATCTGTGAGTTTTATTTTCATTGTTTTGGAGATTTCTTTTGATGTACAAAACTTTCTAATAAGACGAGATCCCAATTGTTGATTCTTTGAAGTACTTCCCATGCAATTTGATTTTTGTTCATGAACTCTCCGCCTACTCCCGTATCTTCAAGATTTATAACTACCTTGTCTTCCAGTAGATGTAATGTTTCTATTTTAATATTTAGATCTTTGATCCATTTTGAGTTTAGTATATGGTGATAGACATGTGTATAGTTTTATTCTTCAGCATGTGGAAAGCCAGTTTTTCCAGCACCATTTATTGAAGAAGCTATCTTTCTTCCAATGGACCTGTCTGGCCTCTTTGTTGAAGATAAGGTAGCTAAGAGTGTTGGTAGTTATGTCTGCATCTTCTAATATGTTCCACTGATCCTCAAGGGTTGTTTGTTTGTTTGTTGATTTTGTATTGCCAGTACCATGCTGATTTTACCACAATAGCTTTGTAGTATAATTTCAAATCTGGGATTGTGATGCCCCCTGCCTTGCCATTGTTGCCCAGGATTGCCTTTGCTCTTCCAGGTTTCTTCTGTTTCCAATGAATTTTAAGAATATTTTCTCTAGATCTATGAGGTATGGTAGTGGTATTTTGATCAGAATTGCATTAAATCTGTGTAACAGTTTTGGTAGTATGGCCATTTTTACAATGGTGGTACTTCCTATCCATGAGCAAGGGATGTCTTTCCATTTTATGATATCCTCTTCAATCTCCTTTTTCAGGAGACTGTAATTTTTGATATACAGATCTTTTACATCCTTTGTTAGATTCATTCCTATGTACATCATTTTTTTTGGATGCTATTGTGAAAGGTGTTGTTTCCCTAACTTCATTGTCAGTGAGTTTGTTCTTTGTGTAGAAAAATGATACTGATTTTTGAGTGTTGACTTTATATCAGGCTACACTGCTGAATTTGCCTATTAACTCTAGTAGTCTTTTGACGGCATTTTGGGGTCTTCTATGTAGAGTATCATGTCATCTGCAATAATGATAATTTAACCTCCTCCTTTTTTACCTGTATCCCTTTTATTTTTCTCTCTTGTCTAATTGCTCAGCCGGGCAGTGGGAGCCTAGGTGAGCCCCCTCCCCCAGGAGAGCTTTGGAAGTGTGCTTACACTGAAGGTGAATTCAATATCTAGTAAAGGGAAGCAGAAGTTGAGATACTTGGTTGCAAAGGAAAGAAACATCAAAAGTCACAGAAGGATTAGCTGTCTTCTGTCCTGATTGTAAGCTGACAAATACATAGCAAAGTCATACAAGAGCCAAGCCAAACACTGGGAATTATTGGGAGACAGTTCAATTATACTTCCTGAAGAGCTTGATCACAAGGTATGGAGCCCAGACAAACAGGACACTGAACCAGTGATGTCCCTCAAGGTGCCACATGAGAAGCTGTCTGCGATGACAGTTCCCACATCCTCCACTGACTATACCTAAAGACAGCATGCAAAGCATGGTGACCCTGAGGTCCTGGGAGGTGGCTGCTTCCACGTCACCTACTCTTGGTGCTCTTTCCAGCCAACCATTTTTTAATAAACTTGTAGCAACAATTCAAGAAATAGGTCAAAAAAGCTTTTCAGCAGTTACTTTCAAGAAAAGTATATACCAAAGAGATGATACTCCCAAGCTGTGAGGCCTTAACTTTTATACAATTTTTCTTTTTTCCAAAAGGTAAGAAACCTTTAAGATATTTTAAATTAACTTTCAATTATTTTTATAAACTTTAGTTATATTGTTTAGTTTACATTTAGCCTTTTCGGTAAATATTCTAAAATATAATCAATGTGCTAAATTCCTGTATAAATTTTTGTCCATTTAAAAAAGTGTTTTAAATATTTTATAATAGTTTTACATTCACAATCAGACACAAATAATACTGAAATATTTAAATGGTCTGCTTTATTTGTTTCATTGAAAAGAAAAATGAGAGAATGTAGTAGCCATTGTGTGGACATAAATACCTGGCCTGTCATCTCCTGATTATCTATTATCTCTACAAAGTTGTCTATAAACTATCTATTCTTGAAGTCTGATAGTAAAATGAGGCTAATAATATCCTCCTCATGAGGACATTTCGATCATTAACAGAATGTCTTGAATAATTCTAAACACAAAATGGCCCCACAAGGAGTGACATTTGATTCCACATTTCAAGGACAATATGCTTGGGTTACACCACAGCAGCATTTATTGTGCATTTTCCTGCAGTTCTACAACTACTTAGTTAGGATTTTATTATTGTTGGTTTTTCCCTTTCACAATTGAGTTTTGATTTTTAAGTCAATATTGACTTATAATTTGTGTACATAAATGTGCTCATTTAATATATATGTAGATATATATAGATATATAGATATATCTATATATCCATATAATGAATATATGAACATTGCTATTTTCCCCAGAAAATTCCCTGGTGTCCTTTGTAATCAATTCCCTTTGGCTTGCCCCTTGTAATCATCAATCTCCTTCCTCTCTCTGGATTAGCCTATTCTGTGATTTATATAAATGGAGTTATACGCTCTGTAGTCACTTGTGTGTGGTCTCTTTCACTCAGGATAATGTTTTTCAGGTTCATTGATACTGATGCATTAGTAACTTTGCTCACTTTTACAGCCAACTGAGATTCTATTGTATGGATACACTAAAAGGTGTTTATTCGTTCTCCTGTTAATGACATTTGGGCTGCTTCTAGTTTTAGGTTATTATGAACAAAGCTGCTGTGAAGATTCTTGTACAATTGTGTGGTCATGTTTTGCTTTTGCTCAGGTAAATACCTGGGAGTAAAATTATGGGTCCTCTAGTATATATTTAACTTTGCATAAAACATATGTTTATGGCATGTTTTTTCTTGCTCCACCAGTACGTGAAAGTGCTGTTTGCTTTTCATCCTTATCAACACTTGGTATTGTGCTTCTTTTTATTAGCCATTCTAGTACTGGTAGGTATACAAGGTGTGATCAATAAATGCAGTGACTGTTAAATTTTCTTAATGTAATATAGTAAAAGATATATTGCCAGCAATCTTCCTCAAAATACCCACTCCCTTTTTTTCAAGTAAACTAACCCATCATTTTTGCCACTTTCTGGAGCAGTTGCAGAAGTCTTCTTTTTGAGTGTTTTTCACTGTACTGTTGTGGCTGCCTGAATGGATTCAAAGTACTTACCTTTCATGGTCATTTTAACTTTACAGAAGAGCTGCAAGTCCTCTGATCACATCTGGCAAATGATGTGGATGAAGACACACTGATGTTTTTATGAATGTGCTTTTTTCTGTGGGATGACCCTCGGCAGCAGCATTTACTATCCTTACTATGCTTCATAGAGACATGAACGATCTTTATGTCTTTCCAGATCTGCTTCAGAAAGTGGCAGACAGTAGGGTAAGTGGAAAGGGGAGTATTGGAGGAGGATAAATGGCAATGTGTCTGCTACCTTAATAATTTTTAAGTTTAAAAATTGACAGTGTGTTTTGTACATTTTGATCATACCTCATACAGTAGCATCTTGTGGTATGAATTTCATATTTTATGGTGACTAGTGATGCTGAGCATATTTTCATGTGTTTATTGGACAAATATCTCCTCTTCTGAAATATGCTTAAATCTTTTAGCCAATTTTTAAGTTTGATTAGTGTTTTAAAGTTACCCAACTCTTTCTGGAGAGCTGGGACACAACCCGTGGAAGCATCCCCTTGGGTGGTGACTCCACAGAAAGAAGCTGCTGCATGGAATTTACCTGACACCCCAGAGTGACTGGGCACAGTCGGGCAGAGAGCAAATGAGCAGAAAGACAGTGAGATTCTATGAGAAGAGAGAGACTCAACAGTGCAGGGAAGGGGTTCTTGTATGTGATATTAAGAGTTTTTTTATGAAATGGAAATTTAAAGAATCAAAAAAGATTGGCAAAATAGGAAAATGTCACCCTTATGACCATCTTTCTTGGCCTTGCTTTGAGTTTAGTGCTTTAATAACACACCAAGGTGTCATTGAGTTTTTGCCCTGAGAACGCAGGCTCTGGTTAATAGAGTAAGAGCTGAGGTTCAGGAGATGTGAACCTCTTTTATGCTTTGTTATATTTGTGATTAACACCTTATCATCTTGCTAGACACTGAATCTTTCTGCATCTAAATAACCCTGGAACAATCATATATAAACACTTGCAGCTGAAGAAGCTGAGTCCTTAATCTTTTGTACAATTTAGGGAAAAGAAACAACAAAACAACTTGTGCTAATAACCCAAGCCCAAGAAATCATCTCAGAAATTCACATGCTAAAGTTTTTTCGTAGTTATGCTAGATGTACTATTTAGTCACTGACTTTGTGCAAAATGTTGGCTTATAAAAATTTAATAATGTGTGAAACAAAATACTTGTTTTCAGGAAATCCAGATGAACATGCTTGCTTTCAAGATAACCAAAGCTTGGCCCCAAAGCATAGTGTGCCTGATGGTATCTCCATTTCTTTCTTTCTGATTTTTTAATTCAGTTGCTGTTAGCTTTCCCCAGTCAAAAGAATCAGAATGAGTTGAAGAAGCTGGAAGAGGCATCCTTAGCATCCACGTGGTTTTGGTGGCTTGGGAAGAATATGCAAGCACTTAATCTGTCAAGCTGTCAGGGGAGAGGGTTATTTGAGGACCTCTGTTTCAACCAAAGCATATAGAAAGCCCGTGGACCTGCAGCAGCAGGTAGAACATACCTTAGCTTTCTATTACATCATTCTTCTTTATGGACAAACAGGTTGGTACCACTGGCTGGCACAAGGGTCAGGAGAGAGCAAGATCTCCACAATGTGTAACCACTGATATTTTTATGGATATTGTACTTGTAGGGAGTGATCATTGTACCAGAGATGTATTTATTAGAAATCAAACAGAAAACTCCACACTATCATTTTTATATATGAAGCAGACAGTTAACAAGTGCTGTCATAAAACTTAAGCCTAAAAAGTCATTTTGTTGTGCAATAAAATAATTAGCTGATATGCAAATGGACAAGATGCAGTGATAGCACCATAGATCTAAAGAAAAATTAAATAGCATAAAGCAATTAATATTTGCTATAGATTAGTCTTCAAATTTAATCAACTTCACCCTATAAAAGAAAAAAGCTAATGTCATGTAGGCAATTTAGAAAAGAAAACAAAAATATTAATAAAAATGAAAATACTAAAAGCTATTATTAGTCATATGTGCAAATTAAAAACCACTGTGAGGTTTCCATGTAACCTCCATAGACCAGCAAACGCCACAGAGCAGCAGGAGGCTGAGTGTTGACTGGAACACAATGACATGGGTGTGTCTGGGCCCTGCTGGTGGGAATACTGCCCACAGCCTGGGGAAGATGCATTGGCAGGATCCACCAAGTACAGTATTGTCCAACAAATCTATAGAGGGGCAGGTGTGACGATGCTCATTACAATGTTCTTGATGGCAATGAAAATAGAAACACTTTAGATGTCTTCCTGTCTTTCCAGGGGTTTAGGGGAGTAGATGGATGCAATAAGGGAACACTGCGAAGTATTACTCAGCAATTAGAAGGAATACACCAGACCCAGTCCTAAAAAGAGTAACTATAGCACCGAACACTGAAAATTTTAAAGTACACACTAAACAATGTACCACTTACATGAATTCATACATTCAGAAGGACACATATTAAAAATCATTAAAATGATTGCCTAGAAGAAAAGGATGGTAAATTGGAAATGAAAAGAAGAAATATATTTGAGAGAGAGATACTTGTAGAAAACTCAAAACAAAAATGAAAATCAAACAGAGAAATTGAGAAAATGAGAGAAGAAAGGAGAGACGTAGAAAAAAAATTTTAACTTTAGGAAAGAGCCAAAGTGAAATACTATGTTCTCGGCATCTCTGTACTGCTTGGTATGAAAATAAAACACTTTTACACCATAAATAAATTGTAAATATCTTTTGTAGAGGAAAAAAAATAATCTTTCATCTTTGAAGGTGGTGAAAGGGAAGGGTTTGAATTGTATTATTGATAGGCTTCATGATGCCTGTATCTGTAGCACTAACAGAAAACATAGAAGCTGTGGAAATAGGCAGAGAGCAGCCTTCAAAACACGGTTCTGTGTTCCATGTCAAACTTGCAAGGATTAAAGCCAGCTTACACACACAGTAAAGTAAGAATGTGAATCCTAGGAAAGAATGGCACTCCAAAATCCTAATAAAATCCCAGTCTCTGGACACATAATTAGAAATGTAATTGGACAATGACAGAATATTATTTTTCCCCCTTCTTTCAAAAATAAAGAACAATCTCTGGAAGTCTTCAAGAAAGATAATGATTGAATTTTACTTTAATGGGTAAATGAATGTCCCTCAGTTTGATCTGAGTTGTCTAACAAGGACAGAAAGATTGAAAGCTTTATCCCAGGTCCTTCATTTCAAGGGTTATGAACAGCTGCTGTGGTGAGAATGGGATCTATGGTCAATGAGTGTGGCAAACTGTGAGTTAAACATGGATTGTACTCCTGTGGACTGTAACATCGTAGGCATGTGGGACACCCCGTTTCCTGATCTTATATGGCCATGGACTCTTTGTTGCAGAGAATGTTGGAGGACTACTGCCCTTCACACATGCTTCTAGAAATGCTGCCCTAGGTCAGACAATCCCATGTCTAGCTGATTGTCAAATTGCCTGAAGATATCAGCGATCCGTGTCTCTGAAATAAATTTAGATCTAAATTTAGATGTAGGCCTAAAAATCATAGATCACCTCAAGATTGACAGACTCAGAATTTCCAGTGGAGATCAGAAGAAGAACACGAGAAGCCCAGAAACTGATGTTTTTACTTAGTGCTCTGGGTAATTTAGATAATTTACAAAATTTGCACAAATACTTAGCTTTGTAGAGTATTCCAAAGATATTCATATAGTTTTTAGCGTTAATAAAGTTCAGAAATATAATTCTATACTAACAAAATATTCAAAAAGTTAATTAAACTTTTAAAATACTGTTGTGCTTCGGGAGTACAACTAGCCCAAGAGAGAGACCATGGGAGCTCCAATCAGTGATGCTTTGTATGTGGGTCCATCCAAGCCCTTTAGAATTCACATTTCACAGCCTTCCCTGGGTGCTGGACGTGAAGATACAGGAGTGCATGTCAGCCGGTTTCCATTGGTCTGATTTCTTTCTATTGTGCTGTTCACTTTGAGAATGGGAATGTTTGCTCCATGACATTGTATGCTGGAAGTGCTAACTTTGTTTGTTATTCTTACTAGTGATCACAGGTAAGAGTTTGCCTTGAGTTTCACAGGAGACTTTGGACTTGAGATTTTCAGCAATTCTGAACCTGTTAAGGTTTTGATGATTCTGACAGGAGGACTAAATACATTTTGCATAATGAGATGGAAATGAGCCTGTGGAGGCCAGGAACAGAATGTTATAGTTTAGGTCTAAAATGTTCCCCAAAGTTTAGTAACTGAATGTGCTGGTGGGAAGCAGGGCTGGTTGGACCTGGCTCCCTGAGGCCATGCCCTGGAAGACTGTGTTCTTATCCTTAGTTTCTTTCTCCCTGCTTCCTGGCTGCAGAGCTGAGCACCCTACCTCCACACGTCTTTGTCATGTCATTTGTGCCATGGAGCCAAACAACCACAAATTGGATTCTCTAAAACTCATGAGCTAAAATAAACACCCCTTCCTTTTTGTTGTAGGTGTTGAATATTTTGTCCCATTAACAGGAAATTTCACCAATATGGAAGTTTTAAATAGTCTTCTAAATTATTAAAATCAATATTCACAATTGATATTAAAATGTGCAATATAGTTTGAAGGATATTGGTAATATGTGTGCTGATTGATTATAATACCAACATCAACAAGGTATTCAACAAGGTATTAACAAAAACAACTAGTCATTGTAGATAACTGGGAAATTACTATTTTAACTGAATTTGCAGTGAGAAATAAATTGAGACATTTAAATAAAACTTCAAGTAAAGATAATAAAAGAATGTCATGCTAAGTAACTGAACTTTAAAATTTTGTTTTTGTAAGCTTATAGCATTTATACTTTAGCTGTTATTAAACTTTAATTCAATTTTCCCCACAATGTTGAGATAGCGTGAGTCAAATTTATAAAACTCTTATTTAAATGCCAATATAAAAATATAACTTAAAGCTACTTAATATTTACTCCTTTGAGAGATGATCTTTATTTAATATATGGTTATCAAGTGTCAAGTTTATAGCTAGTACTGTCTGAGATAAGAGTTGGCTAACTAAAAAACAGACACATCCTTATTCTTCCTGGGGAAAACAAATGATAGATAAATAATTGAAACATTGTATGAATTCATGAGGGCGAGTGACATGGGGTAAAGCAAAGCAGGAGAGAGGGATATAAAGTTCTTAAAGAGAGGAGAAGGGTCTTGCTGTATTATAAAAAGTGACAAGCCGGATGTGGTGGCGCACTCCTGTAATCCCAGCACTTGGGAGGCCTGAGGCAGGCAGATCATTGCAAGTTTGAAACCAGCCTGGGCTACAAAGCGAGCCCAAGGTCAGCCTGAACTATGTAGTGAGACCCTGTCTCAAAAATACAATCAATCAATCAATCAGTCAATAAAGTGATTAAATCCTCCTTGAAAAAGGGACATTTGAAGACAGCATAAAGGAAAAGCCAAATCGTCCATGTTGTTACTACACTGCCTTTTTAAGGACAATTCCAGACAGAGGAAAAACCAAGTGCAAACGTCCTTAAGGACTTCTCGGCAGACTGAGGGATCAGCCAGTAATCAGCATTATGGACTCTACAAAGGAGCAGAAGAGCAATATGACCTGGTTTACATCTTCAAAGGGGAGACTGTCACAATCAAGATGGCGGCCCTGTGGACAAGCTGCTGACTGCGCCAGACTTGAGAAGGCCCAGCAGGGTATGCGGTGCTTGGGTTTCAGCTATAAAGGAAGACTAGACTATTATTTGGTGCCTGAGCAACTGGAAAGATGGAGTTATTACGTACTGAAACAGGAAAGAGAAGAGCAAGGGTGGGTGAGTAGAAGTGAACAAAAGTTCAGCTTTAAGTCTGAAATGCTTAAGAAATTTCCACATTGATCTGGGCAGTTTGATGGCATGGGCAGTTTGATGAGCAAACAATACCTGCATGAAGTGACCTGAGAAGCCCTGAGATCTAGAGAGGTGAAGGCTAGGTGGCTGCTGCTCCTCAGTGTCACGCAGGCATGAAGGCAAGGAAAGAGCAGCTGTCTCTTCATGCGCAGGCCCCGCCAAAGTCCTCTTGTTCCCCTTTGCTCAGATTTTTTTGTGACAGCATCATTCATGCCACTTGGGATTTGAATGTGCCAGTGACTGCCTTAGACTTGGGCCACCTCCTCTATCCTGGAGGCAAGGTGAGACTCTCAGAAACTGTGAGAGCTTTCCCCCAAAAGCAGGAAAGAGAATGCATGGCCAGTAGATGGAGAGACATTTTATACACATTGTCTTCAAAGGACATCAAGCTGGATAACGTGAGGATTACTAATGCATTTTGGCCACTTTAGTGTAAGCAGTCTGGTGAGCACTCAACTGTGTCTCCCTCACTGCAGGTTCAAAAGTTGAAGCCCCAGCCAGCCTCCGTTGTGGGCAGTTAATGGGATTTTGGTGAGATCAAGAGCTCTCTCTAACCCCATGTGAGCACGTACAAACAAGGCAGCCAACCTGAAAGCCAGGAAAATTGTCTTCACAAGAAACAAATCTGCTGGCACCTTGATTTAGGATTTCTAGCCTTTAGAACTGTGAGAAATAAATGTCCTTATTTTTAAAAAAATATTATATGGTGGACCCAAAGTGTACTAGAAGGTCTTGGCTGGATAGGATCTTAGTAGCTGTTCTACCATAGATAGGGGAGTCTATCTACTGAGTCCTCAATTATGAAAGTGAAGTCAGTCTCCTCATGAGAGTTGCTGAAGGGTCACAAGACAATTGATTCATTTACCCATGAATAAATATTTTAGCTTCACCTACTTACATGCTATTAGACCCTTGTATACAAAAGAGAGATAGGACCATAGGAGCCTGGTTCTGCCCCTTATGGATGTTAGAATAGGCTCCCAGATATATAAACTGAAGTAATGCATGGGGAAAAAGCCACTGGCACCCAGTAGGCACTGAAAGAAATTTTTTTTTCACAAACATCTCAATTTTGCCCATAAAAGTTTTCATAAATAATTTGACAAGGTGGTAAAAAAAAATCCCCATCTAATTTTGGTCTTAAGATTTAGTTTCCAAAAAGCCTCCTTAAAATTCAGATATTAAAATGTGAAGGGAGGACAATAGAACAAATAAATAGTTTAGGGAAACCCTCTATTACTTTTAATACTCCAGACAAATTGTTGATAGATTAATGAGTTTGATATCATTAATATTCTCATTTTAGAACTGAGGAAATTGGAGCGCTAAGAATTCAATGCTTTTTCTTAAATCAGAGCTAGAGTGTAGAGAAGCTGAATTTGGAGACGGCTCTTAACTCCATACCTCCTTCGTCAATGTAGATTTACCATAAAGAAATGATGCTTAGGGCTGGGGATTTAGCTCAGCGGCATAAGTGCCTGCCTTGCAAGTGTGTGGTCGTGAGTTCAATCCCTGGTACCGATAAAAAGGAAAAAGACAAAAAAAAAAAAGAAATGACGCTTAAGGCTTCAGGGCCCTAAACTACAGAAGATTCTCCTGGTTCCTTTGGAAGAGCCCTGGGTAACGTGGGTGAAGAATATCATCAATTCAGAGAGATTTAAGACAGCTTGCTGTACTAGAAAAGCACACAAATCTAAAAGCTTCTCATAACCCTAAACATTTCCATAAGATTACACAATGCTCATGACAATCAGTGCAATAAGAAAATGGTTGATCCATTATGCAACAGAGATGGCAGTTCGCTTTTCATTTTCTGTACAGAAATTAATATTACAGTATTTTGATCATACGAAGAAACCATCCGAATATGCTGGCTACTATTCCTAGGAGAATAAGAAACATGATGGTAGCCATTGTTGATTTTCCTGTTGTTGCATTTGAAGGCCAGTAATGCTTTTGTTCTTTTGTTTTGATCAGTTTTATACTATCTCGTCTTGTCTGAATTCATTGTGTGTGAAGATATGGATAACTATTTCAAAGAAAACAAGAGATATTATGGTAGCCACTGTTGATTTCCTGTTGTCTTGTTTTGAAATCCTGTGTTGCTTGCATAGTTTTGTTCTGATATGCTTTGTTCTGTTTTGTTTTGTTCTATTCTCTTTAAAATAAAAAAAATTTTAAAAAAATATGCTGGCTAATGTGTAGCAAAGAGACATTATAAATGTGTAATGTTAATTAAAATAATTATGGTGTTTTTCTAGATTTTGCAATGCTTTCCATATTTGTCAAATTATGAGAATTTGTCATTCATTAGATATTTTGCTCATTTTAATTGAATATTTCCTTTGGTATCTAATTTTGTACCAAAGGATGCTCCAAAACTGCAAACTTCAACTCCCTCAAGCCTGGACACGCATCTCATTTCCACCCAGCGGCATGTGGCAGTCAGGGGTCCCCTCTGAGACACTGACCTGACCGCTGACCCAACTCCGGAACCAGAACCACAGAGCAGCAGGAGAAGCTGGGACTCCGGAGGGAGCCCCATGGGGGCAGTGCAGAGCAGGAGGCCAGCACCCAGGGGTTTCAGGCTGAGCAGAGACACCTGACACCTGAGGCTGGCGAGCACCCTCCCCAGAGGAACTAACCATTTACAGACTTCTCAAGACACTGACTTGAAGTCTGAGTTCTCGCTTCAGACAGATCACAGGAATTTAAGAACAGAAGGAACCCAGGAGCCCTGTAGTCACAGTTTCAGGTTACTGCTATGCCGTCCTGACTCACCCAAGGACACAGTGGCCAATGGAGACAACACTGAATTAATTAAATATAACCAATAGAATAGTCTTTTCTGTGGTTAAGGCAGAGAGAGAAGAAGTAAACATTGATAGGAAAGACCTGCCACAAACATGATATTTAGGGCTATTAATAGTATACATACACACATATGTACTACTATTATATAAATATACAATAAATAGTAGTGGCCTGCATATAATGAAAAATGCTATAAACATAAATAAGACATACAATAGATATTTCAATATGCATCAGAAAACTAAGTATTGGTGATACAATTGTTCATACTAGTATTAATAGGAAAAGCATTTTTGCCCATGCAAAAGTATTCAGATTGAATTGAGCATACTCCCTAATTCTTATTTTTGTGACTATCACATTTTTTTAAATTCAAATGATTTTAAATAAATTTCAACAAGTACAATATATATTGTATTTTGTATAATATATATCTGGAAAGGGATGTAGATGTAGATATAGATATATAGATATAGAGATAGAGATAGAGATAGAGATAGATATAGATATAGATATAGATATAGATATAGATATAGATATATTGATGGCCATTGGCTTCCAGACCTTGGTTAGTACAGCAAACGGCTGCTTGGGTGACCTTGGTCACTGAGTTTGCTGCACATGCATTTTCAATTTCTTCTCCAAGGACCAGCAGTGTAGTGGGTTTTCTGCAATATACAGCATCCTCTAGGGTCCCCCATACAAAGATGGGAAAAAAATCCTACTATTTTTCTTTGCCTGAAGTGTGTATACATTTTTTGGCTCTATCTGTATCTGTATCTGTATCTGTATCTGTATCTGTATCTGTATCTATCTATATCTGTAGAAGTATCTACAGAGCTATCTGTATCTCTATAGAGATATGGACACACATGTGATAGGATATATATATGTATATATATACATATACGCTTATAAATAGAGGTATTAAATAAAAATATGGAGTTCAGCAATGAAGAAGTCAAAGCCAATGAGAAGTTAATTCCTTTGTAAATTGTCTCTATCCTCATGGCAGCATGAATGGCTCGATGTTCCTCTGGACTCGTGAGAGCACAGCTCCATCAAGCTAATCCACCAAAACCAAACTTCAAAACTCTGAAGGGATTTGCCTCCCCTCATCTAAATTAAAACACTGAAAAGCACAGATTAAAACATAAAAGAGGTCGCGGACATTTCAACATCTCTCCACACCACCTCCTCTCCTACCCTTTACCCAGCCCGCACCCTCCCCCACCAAGAAAAGCTTAAAAACCAGCATTGAAACAGAACCCAGAGTACATTAGCCTTCTAGTAATTCAGGGCTGTCTGCAAGTCGGGGGGATCTCCAAAGAGGATTATGGTTTCTTCCTCTTTGGTTGTTGTTGTGTTGCATGCTGTTCATTTTTGTGTTTTTGAAAACCAAGGAGAGAATAGGCGGCTGGATGGACAGACAGAAAATTGCTTGAAGCAGATTATTAGTAGCTTAAGTAGTAATCTTTTAAGTGTATTGCCAAACATACCACAAAGGGGCTGAAATAGCTCTGGAGTGAAAAAGCTGATGTGAGATGGTAACGGCACACCTCAAACTGTTTTTCGGAGACTTTAAAATGTTACTTTCATCTCTTAAAAAGGTGCACATGCTGAGGTGCGGCATCTCCTCCCTTTATGGAAGGGGTGTTCATTGTTTTTCCAACTGCAGCCCAAATTGTTAGAATATTTTATATTACAATGGAAAAATACTTCCATAATCCACTGGAATTACAGAAAATAAAACCATTTCAGCTGCATTTTGCTTTGTTTTCCAAACCAGACCAGAATCAATGCGTGAGTGTGGGAACCATTCCAGTTAGGCACACTGGCTGTGCAATTGAGATTTCAAGGCAAGCAGCCCTCAACCAAAGAACACACTTCTGTTCAAAGCTTGACTAATAAAAATTTCCATGTAAATGTCAGAACACTAGCAAAGCAATAAACAAGTGCCTTTTCCAAAGCCCCATTTGGGAAATAGATATGATTGCTGTTATTCGCATAGAAATAAAAAGAGCAACAAGACATTGATGTAGATTTTTAAAAACATGAAATTTTATGCCCATGTCTTAGAAAAATATAAGCAAAACAAACAAGAGTTATATACTTCTTTCTCTCTCTCTCTCTCTCTCTCTCTCTTCATCACTTTCTGCATCAGGGAAATGAGTCAAAGGAGAATTGCAAAAATTCAACTGGCAAATATTTGTAGTTAATATATACTTAATGTCAAAAAGTCAGATATCAACATATGCACCAGAAAATGAAGTTTACCCCTTGCTCTAAGCCATTTTACTGATGTTAATATATATCTTTGTTTTCTATGTTTGTATTAGATATAAAATTATATAATGTGCTTGTAATCAAACGCAGCATATCCTAACTTGCAAGTTTTTGGTTTGTCTTTGTTTTTGCCTTAGTGGGAATGGAAGCCAGGGATCCCGTCATTCTGCAATACTTTCAAATATTTTCAAACTTACCAATATTGTAAGACAATCACCAAAGAGACCAAACTTTTATGGGGACGTGGCTTCAATCCAAAGTATACAGAAGCCAAGCAATTATTATGGAAATAAAATTAATATAATGTGCCAGGTCAGAGACATAGAAACTACTAAATCAGGAAAGCTGAAAGGAACATAAATTATATTAATCTTATATTATTATCTGTAGCCAGAAAAAGAATCCATATATATATATATATATATATATATATATATATATATATGATAAAGTTCTCAGAAATTTTACAGAATATATTCCCATTTACAACTTGTCACAAGAACATTATAAATGCTGGCATATGTTTTACTGATTTTTTTTCTTTTGCTCTGTGTCTTGAAAATATTGCTCCTTTAAATTTTTAGCAACACCTTAAGAGTTCTTTGAATACTGGAGCTAAGCTATACAATGGGACACATTGTTTTGTGTTACAAGTTCTAAACTATTTGTGGTTTGGCTTTCGTTTATACAAACAACTTGTGTGTGACGCAAGTTGACAATTGTCTATGTGTCACTGATATGACAGCCACGGTAGTAACTGGGTTTCCCAGTTACTGAGCGGTTTGGCTTGGATTTATGCTCTAACAGCAGCCAAGTGCGACGGCTGAAGCCGGCCCTAGTGTGGCTGGGCGTACCAACGTGATTCATTGAGATCCTCTCTCCGCAGTCTTTGGCAAGCTGCTCAGAAGTTAAGGAACATTCCCTGGATCCAGGAGCCGCCTGCCTTAACTTGCAGTGTTTACCAGCTTCCTTGGGGTAAATGGCCCTACTCTGGCTGATTTGAAGCTATCCAGAGGTCACTGACTTTGAAGATGGGAAAAGGACACACAGAGCTCCTGGGGCCTCTCCAAGCTCTCCCCAGCTCATTAATTCACAGAGATCTGAATGCTAAGATGGAAATGCAAAGACTCTAAACTTTTTACCCTTTGATGGCTTATTACCAAAAAAAAAAACAAAAGCACCCCAGTCAACACCCTCTTTCTTCTCCTCCCACTATACTACTATCTGCTTTAGAAATCTGCGGCTAAAATCTCAACTAAGGTCGAGATCTTAAGGATCTTGCACTGAACTCATGAGTTTAAAGACCCAAGTCCTTTCTCTCCCTTGCACATAGGACAATCCCATGGTCTAGAAGAGAATAAAAGAAAGGAAAGGAAAAGGGAGGGGAGGGGAGGGGAGGGGAGGGAAGGGGAGGGGAGGGGAGGGAAGGGAAGGGAAGGGAAGGGAAGGGAAGGGAAGGGAAGGGAAGGGAAGGGAAGGGAAGGGAAGGGAAGGGAAGGGAAGGGAAGGGAAGGGACCTATTATTTAGACCACAAGCTCTTTCCTAGCACAAGGAACTTGTGTGTGACGCAAGTTGACAATTGTCTATGTGTCACTGATATGACAACCACGGTAGTAACTGGGTTTCCCCAGTCAAAGAGAGAGCAGAGCAGCTACACTCATTCCCTAAGAAATATTTCCCGCATGCAGAGCTGCAGGCGCAGAGCCTCCCATCCCAGTTTCTTCCCTGGAATCCCCACAAGGCTGCCCAGCAAGTGCCTGTCACAGAGAGGAGATCCGCACATGGTGGCTGGATAACCGAGTATTCCTGTCCTCGCCTCATCTTTTATAGACAGCCCTATAGAAGAAAGTGTCCCTAATCCTCAGCTACCGTGCAATCGTGAAGCCCTTGTTAGGGGGGGAGACTGTGGAAATAGTCTCAATTCAGCAACCAAATAATCAGCTTATTTCTAAACTCACCTCCAGTAGCTGTTGTGTGTGCTATAATTGTTTCTCCAAAATTTCAGGCCAGCTTCACGGGGCAGGACCTGTGATATGCCAGGAGGCCCGGTGAGCCGCTGAAAACATAGGAAGCCCAGAACTGCCCTCAACAAACAGGATTTGTTTACTGTCTGCTCTCCCAGTGTTTCCCCAGAATGTTCTCTCTTCACTAGCACAAGAATCACATATTACCATCAACTTATTTCTACCAGGGATCTCGTTCCAATTGGAAATCCAGGCAGCAGCCAGTCATATATTTTCATGTGTTTTGATAAATGCAGATCTGTTACGGTGATGTGAAAAATAAAGATATTTGATGAGGGGCCAATGCACTAGCTTTATGTGTTTCTGACATCACATGCATCCTTTTTTGTTTTATAAGCTACATTATAATTATTATTTCTCACTTTTCTTTGGGAATATAATGACTGAAATTATAAATGGGTCTTTGATTAGCTAGTTTAACTTTTGATTCAGAAATTTATATGGTAGCTATATATATAATGTGTGAATAAAATGCACAGTAAATATTTGATTTTAAAATTTTATTGCAGTAAAAGACACCTGGCCATTAATCCTCCTAAAGGGTACCTTTTACTATCATAAGTGTTTATTGAGGGAATGTTTACTAAATTAATGTATAAATGAGTGAATGAATAGTATGAGATCAAATTTAGTATTTTGAAATCTGAATGCATGTTGATATCAAATATAATTGAAAAATGCACTTAGGACACATTGCTAGCTTGAAAACTAGTTACATTTACATAATTTCATTGAACTCTGTATCTTATTAGAAACCAGAAAATATAACAGTATTTATTTCTCAATTGCCAAACCAGATCTTTGTGAACTTTTCATTTATAGCACTTAGAGCAGGAACAAGTTCCATCTTGCTTGATGGGCTTTTTCATATAAGTTTTAAAAATCTTGATTAGACCTGTTTTTATTACCATGCCCTTTTTTCTCTACATATTTGTTAACTTCCGTCAGTACCAAATTTTCCAACAGAATCCTAAAAAGGTCAGTTTCTGGATGCTCATATGACTATTTCAAAACCCCCAACCACCTGTAGAGGGCCTTGCAGTCATGGAGCTATGAAACTACACAGGCAAGATGGTCTCTATTTAAGAAGCAATAAAATCCAACATTTTATAGGGAAGAAGAGAACTATAGCACTCCTGGGTAGTAAGAGTTACTTTACAAAAATGTAGCTTCCTTTTGGTTTCAGAAATCAGTCTCTCAAATACAAAGTCAAATCCAGCTCTAATCAATTTACTCTTGCAGACCTGTAACATCTATATTGTTATAATTTCTTACTTCACTAGACACATCAACAACCCACTGTCACACACATCGACTAAAAATTAAGATCTCAAGTAGAAAATAAAATTCAACTTAATTAAAAACACTTTTATCGTGTCAAAAAATAATACTAAATAAGAAACTCCCGTTCTTCATTAGGAAATACTTGGTGAGAACTCAGTGTCAAGTTTCCTCTTTGTTTTTATCTCCAGATTTAGATTTTTTTTAGCAGTATTGGTGCTCTTAGTCAACCTGTTGACTTGCAAATGCAATCTGCCTGCAAAATCCCCAATGTGGCAATGGTAGAGTTTAAATCACTTTATCAGCTACTCCTGATGACAAGACAGTCAGCAAGATGGGACAATGTACAGTCAGATTAATAAGGGGTTTAATCCTCTACTTCCCCAATATTAATATAATGCAGCAGTTTCTCTTTCCACAGGGTACAATTAATAACCATTTCTCATTCAAGCAGGGGAGACAGGACACTGCCATTAGGCAATTCTTCTGCAACAGCTGAGTCATCCCTTTCAATTTGGTGTCAATTAGGCTAATTAGTGGTTAGCAGCTCACCCTTCAATCATGTGGAGATGGCCCTCCACAGATGTCAGGCGCTCTCCCAGATTTCCTTCCACTGGAACAGTAAACACCTTCACTGCTGAGACAGGCTGCAGGCTGGGAAGCAAGCATTTGATAGGCTGCAGTGCTTATCTGAACCCTGTCACAAAACAGTGTCTGTCAGCCACCACAGTGGGGGAGCAGTTTGTGGGCCACAGAAACAACTGAACCCCATTATCTTTTCATCTCTCAGCTAGGTGGTCGGCCTGCACCCCACCCCCACCCGCTCCAGGCATCTGTACCTGTTAAAACACTCTCTCTTTTGGCTGTGTTTCTAAACCCAGGCAGAGGGATTAGAGACCGGCTTTTAATTGTGCTTGCCTTTTTTTTTTTTTTTTTTTTTTTTTTTTTTTTTTTTTTTTGCAAATGGCAGTCATTCTGTAGCACCTTTTGTGATAGGAAAATGAAGGCTGGATTAAAGCATAGTTTTGATTCTTCAGCAGCGGCTTCGCGCCTAGCAGGCACCTTGCTTAAACCCCTGGGAGAGTGCACGGGGCTGCAGGCAAGCGCTGAGCAATTTCAGAACAAGCCTGGTTCCCCCTCCTCAAGATCACTGGGAACAAGACTGGGGACATAACACAAGCAATTAACACTGCTCACTAGTGACCAAGCACAAGCCTTGAAAGTTTTGACAGGTGAATGATTTTCCTAAAGAGACTCAAATATTTATACTACATAAAAAGGAGCCTAAATTATAGAAAAACCTAATAGCAGTTATTCTACAAATTGTCTTCATTTGAAAAATATTTCCTCAAAATTAAACTACTTTTTAAGATTGTGATGCATGCATGTATCTATGCCTTATGAGAAAATTTTAATGGAATTCCATACTATAACCCATTTTAATAGTTTGACATTTGAGAAAAAATGTCTTCTTCATTACATTGTTTCATTACCAAGTTTTAAGTGTAAGAAATTGAATCTTTTATAGAATAACTGCATCAGTAAACTTTTGCTTAAGGTAATTAAAAAAATTTCAAGAATTCAAAAATTTAAGAATCAAAAACTTAATAAAATATTGATAAAGACAATATACAATAATACAGTGAATCTCATGGCACATTCTAGCTTAAAAAATAGTCAAAATACATAATGTCATATGAAAAATATACAAAATACACATATAGTTTATCTGTGATGAAATATAAGTGAAACATTCTTATTAACACACCTATAGTCTATATAATTTATGTAAAATAGACATATCATATCAGTTTCAGGTATATATAAAAATTTTTATTGTGTATTTGAATTTACATTATATAAGCAAATTCAAAGGAACTAACAACGATATTTTGATTTTTTAAAATGTGATATCATCATAGCCACAGAGAAATAGTACCAGAAAATCTAATAAGATCTATTTGACCAAACATTAGCTCAGTAAATTAAATAATGTATTTGAAACCATCCTACAATTTTGTTAACATTTTTACAAATTTATTTTCTGACACTTTTCATTTTAAAATCTGTCATTAAAATACATACATATTGAGTGACTTTTTACATTAGCAATATAAATTTTTGAAAATATCCCTATATTTGTGATCTGTTACTCAGCTCACATACAGTGCAAAGGGATTAAACAGCTGCAGCCAGAAGAGACTATGTTTATACATACACAAGTTGGGGATTAGGAATTTTTAAGTCTTTCTTTTATTTGTCTACTTATTTATTAACAATAAGGCTCACTGTTAGATAGTTTCCTCTATATGTAACATGACACTTTGAGTATTTTTTAATAAGAATTATATAAAAACTATAAAGTCAACATAGTAAATAATTTGCAATGCTCTGCTAACACTGCCAGATTCTAAGGGGTCGCCATTTTTCTTGCACAACATTTCCATAGCAAGCAATACACACCTTTAAACTGCAGACTTTACCAATGAAAACAATGCAAAAAGCAGCACGTTGTAATCTGGAAAACAGTTAGTGTCTTTCATGTGTGAAAGATAATTTCTCCCATATACCTCCTTGTCACTGCTTGGTAAGTAAGTTTCATAGGAATGACGTCATAAACTGCCATCGTGGGCATCAATGTGCAAAATCGCATTCTTAAGTGTACATATCATCCAACTCACTTTCAAAATCTAGAAGAGTGAGAGCAAACATTGCAACAACACCAGAGTCTGGGGAAGAGCACAAAACAAAATGGGAAAATTACAAGGAAAGGTGTGACCTCACTGACCAGCATGGCTACCGCTGGCCACACAAGATTATCAAGCTTTTCCAGTGCAGCCAATGCAAACTGACTGTGCCATGAGTGCAAAACACACAGCAGATTGCAAGGATTTAGTGCAAAAAATCACAAAATGAGTCTTTATAACTCATTCTACAGATTACATGTTACAGTGATATTTCACACAGTGTGTTAAGTTATATTAGTAAAATTTACTTCACCTATTTCTCTTTATTTTATAATTCCATTAGCAAATGTAAAATTATACTCCTTGATTACATTTTAATAGGTAGACACTATATACATACACGTCACTGGTTAAAAGCTTCAATCAAAATTTTGATGTAACTTATTTTTTCTAAAATGCCTCAGAAATACTCCCAACAGGCAAAATGAGTTTTTCTATTTTGACCAAAATGATGATAAAATTAGCCAAAAGAAAACATTAGAAATTTAAGAAAATCCCTAATAATAAAAAACACAAAACATAGGAAACTATATAAAAATAGGTAAATTGAGCAATATTCCACGTCAAGTCACTCAACTGTACAAACCATTTGTGCCTACAGATGTGCCTCGATTTTTTAAATTCCAATCAACTGAACTCCTTCAACTAGGGACCATTTTACATTTTTGTCATCCTCTCTCACATAAGGCTGGAAATTATTGTGAGCAGCTTGAACAATAAATTCAGAAACATTAAAGTAAAAACTGTGTTAAGCAAATCTGCGTTAGCAACTAATTATTTTTAAGTAATACATTCATTCTATCAATGATTAGTAGGAGCATGGTTATTTTATTGACAAGTATATTTGCATGCAATGATATTAAAATAAACATTGGAAACTGAAAGTTTTAACCAGTCAGCGAGCTGTCTGCCATAGCATTTCACACTCATTCATTGATCCTAAGGGCAGCTGGAAACCAGCCTTGATGTTAATTAACATGGGAAAAGAAATGATAGACAATCTATCAGAAATAAGGCAGAATTCCATAGCCTATGCTAAGCTTCCGCTTAACAGCAAGCTTCCCTCTCTCTTCCTCTGTTTCCAGAAGATTTGTCACATAAAGTTCTGTTCACATGGAATTGGACGCAATCCCCAGCTGTCCAGGAGATTGGTAAACCCGTTCTAACTGCTTTTACAATCACATGAGCAGAACTTGAATTACCAATCCACCAGAGAATGCTAATGCAATTACGAGTGTTTACTTACACCCTGTGTTTCTCACTGAGCCCCCGCTGGGTCAGGATAAACCAAAGGGAGCTAATGTTTTATAGATGGTAAGACTCTGTTTGTTTTCAGTAGGGCTAAGTCTCCCAAAGCACTCAGAGACACTAATTAAAGTAAACTGCAGAGGCCCATAATAAAATATATGTGTTTGGAGACTGTGAGATGAACCCTACTGGCTTATTAAAAGTCAAAAGAAAAATATACATTATTTATGACTTCAAAGGGACACATTGTGAGCTCCAGTTTATTTAAAGGATTAACTAAGCAGTAGTTATTGGTGACCATCTGAATGGTTCTTCTTTCACAGTTCATTAGTTCCGTCATATATGTGAGAAGTCATCATTTGGGTTCAAATCAAATATTATTAATCAAATAAATTACAGAGGGTGCACCAACATTATTAAATGGAATCTTTGTGAAATAGCTGCTAATAAATCTGGTACTTACTTTTAATAGTTGCTTAGTTACAACAGTGTGATCAGGTGTCCGAACTGTGTTGTAAGCATTTTAACACGCTGGTCATAAATCCGGCCACCCCTGCAACAGGAAGTTGAGAGATACAATTACAAAACAAATTGCTTCATTTTCACAAAATCATTCACTTAATTTAGAAGCCTGGAAACTCTGCAGAGTCCAGTTTCTATTTTCAACACACAACTATAGCAGAAGAAAAGCTTAACTGCACATCAAAAAGCCCTCTTATGACCTAAGTATTTCTTTGATTTATTGTGTCCAAATCAATTCACATAATCAAAGATCAATATTCATACTTAGTCTGAACTAAGGATGATCAAGACATGTCGATATTCTACATTTGTTCTCTGGCACTTGAATAATTGCAAATAATATCAAATAACATCCACCGTTTTCATCTATTTTGATGAAAACTTTATATTATTTAACTATTAACAGTGGGCTGGGGATTTAGCTCAGTGGCATAAGCACCTGCCTTGCAAGCAGGCCATCATGAGTTCGATCCCTGGTACCGATAAAAATGAAAAAGACAAAAAAAAAAATCTGAAGATTCTGTGTAAATAAAACTCTGCACGTATATCAGGTTATCATATTAGGTGAATTTGTGTCTCATATTTTTCTGAGTCACCTAGAGATTTTGCTGAATGTTTGCTTGCATTTTTGTTGTGGTGGTGATGTTGGTACTGGGGAGTGAATTGAGGGTCTTCTCACTGAACTCCATACGCAGCCCTTTTTATTTTTATAATTTTTGCTTTTGTTTCTGTTTCCTGAGACATGGTCTCACTAAGTTGCCAAGTCACCGCAGCTGGGCTTGATTTTGTAATCACTCTAGTCTCCCAAAGTGCAGGGATTGCAGGCACTGAGTTTATGCTTTAAAAGAAAATAATGCCCCTTAGAATAAGAACTCGGCCTAAGATACCCATTCTGAGTTGTCTAAGAAACAGAGGTAGGTCCAGCATTTTTATCAAGGTGGCCAATTTGGATGCTTTGCTATTGTAGATCTGATAATGCCTTCCAGTAGGTGTATTAGTTTTATATTTCCTTCTTTCTTTCTCCTCTTCCCCACCCCACTTTCCCCATTTGGCTCTTATTTCCATCTGAAATCTGACAACAGTTGTATATGATCACAAGCTTAGGGGAAGAGCATAGTAAAGCCTGGAGTATAAAATGACATTTATATCTCCCTGGTTACATTTTCAGAGAGTTAAAAACTAATGGTGGAATATTTATTTTTTACTTCCTTTATAAATTTGCTTTAATACTTCTATAGTATGCTTTCATTAAGCAAGAATAAAACTAGATGGACTAAGCTGAAACTTAACAAAATAGTATTCAAATTAATTTTATTCCTATAACTTGTATAGCTTTACTCCAATGAGGAGATGTATATAAGTTTAATATTCAGATTTGATTACCTCTTGGCTGTAAAATTTATATTACACTCTTAATGTTGTATGAAGCATTAGTGATAGAGCTCAAGACTCTTGGCTGTGAGATGTTTTCCTAAATGCCTATGACAAAGGAAAAACAATCAAATGTATTTGACTAAGGGCTACTTATCTTCTCTTTCATTTTTCCTTTCACCAGTCAGCTTCCTGTGTCTACCGCCCACGAGGCTCAATTTAATAGCCTCTCTTTACTTTATAATTCAGGAGCTGCTGCTAACTTCTCCCTCTGGGATGCTTTATGCTTTCCGATATTGATAAGAAGATGCTCTATAGATCCACCCTATGCCATTTAAAACAGAAACAAAAGATGATCATCTAAGCAAAATTAAACAAAGAAACAAGAACACTATGATCAAGGGGCACACACCTTAAAACCCATGCTTTGAGACGCAAAGAGCACCTTGGGTGTAACTGGACGTGTACGTATAATCTCAGCTAACCGCAGACAGGTACCTTGAGCTTTGTTTCTCTGAGCCAAATAGTAATCCCTACTCCTCAGCCCATTTTAAGTGTTTCTACCAAAATGAAAAGATCCTGACTTTGGTGTCAGGTTGAAAGCATTTTATATATGTAAAAAAGCCCTCCATATTCAAATTAAATTTTGATAAAAAGAAGGAAAAAAAAAACAGCTATGCATCTTCAGTGTTAACTATGAGATAGACCTGTTACTAATTCCCTCTTCTAGATAAGAACATTGACATTTAGATAGCACAGTCATTTTTACAGTCTCGTACTGCTAATAAGCAATGAAGCCGTCATTTGGATTCTGGCACAAACTTATCTGAACCTATGTTCAACACCTATTCCCGTAGACATGCAGCCCTCCAGGCTCAGGGGCCAGTGGTCCGATTCTTAGGTCTGTGAGTACACACTGTACAAAAATGCGTTTAGTAATATTCATAGCAGCTCAAAGTATTTCACTCAATATTTCCATCCCATCCATAAAATATCATCATCATCATCATCTTAGCAACCAGAGGCATCACAATGGGATGGATAAAGTTTCTCAGATCACAGTTTTTCCTTGGAATTTTTACTGTCCTTCACATCATACAGCCCTGTAGTCTGTCTTTCTAAGAATGTAGGTGTTAGAATTTACATAACTTATATCTACTAAACAAAAGATTCATATTTGGACCCAAAATTTTGATATTATCAAAGTTTGATTTTGCCTCTGAGATTCAGAATGCATTCAGTGAGTGTCTACTGAACTAGCTCCTGCTATGTTGTAGTATCGATAACAAGTTCCACAAACCTGTGTAAAAAGAGGTAATCAATAAAGTTATATTAGAAAAATGATGTCTTCTTTACAACATGAAGAGGGACATCTCAGGCAAAATATAAAATAATAACAATGATTTTTATGACACATCATTTAAAATACAAAATGACAAAAAAATCAAAGTAACACAACATCCATTAAACACGACTCACAGATCTCTTAAGACACAAAATTAGCTGCAAGATTTTTACTGACATGCTTAATATAATCTAATTTCTTTCCTATTCAACTTTGAAAGCTATTGAAAAACAGGGAAAATATCCAGTTATTCTTGGTATAGGATCATCTGAAAACCACTTTTAATTTATAATCCTAAATCTAAAGACAAGTATTTCTTCTAAAAATACTTATGTAGAAATACAGCAATATTGTTCAAGATTTTAAAAAGCTGTTTCCTTAGGTTCATAACTCGGTACCGGGATCAAGACAGTAAAAATGTAACATGAAGGAAGATTTTTTTCTTTCCTATATTTTTCCTAATTTGTGTAATCTTCCTCATCCAGGAGACTTTCTGGTCCATTAGGATAGAACTCATGTTTATTTTTTCCTATTTCATCCTCGGCCCCAAAGATGGTGCCTACCCATGTTCATTAAAGAAAATGTGTTAATGTTTATTACCAAGTTATAAATATCAGGAAGTTCTGCAGGATTTCAGAGGGGAAAAGATTATTGGCAGAGGGAGCAATTGAAGAAGAAAGGAGAAAGCAAAAAGCTCTGGATTGGAAGAATGAGCTGGAATTTCAGAAGGCAGGGTTAGCAGCATGTTTTCAAATTGAAGCCCAAGGGTGGCGTGGGAGGGAAGGGTAAAGGACAGAAGAGGTGCACACAGGAGGATAAACCAAACCTTCAGGGATAGCAGGCAAAAGGATCCAAACACAGGTGTGGGAGGTCTGGGTAGAGAATAAGGAAAAGGAAGCTAAAATGATCAGATTAAGATTAGAAAACCATGAAATTCAGACAGGAGGGTTTTTAATAGAAACTAGAGTGGCATTTTATGAATCTAAACATTCCAACAAACTACAGAACAGTTTGCACATCAAAATAATCAAAGGAAGAAAACTAGTTAAGAGATGCTTGCAAAAGTCCACATAGGCAGTAATAAAAATATTTCTACTGATGAATTTCTGCAAGACATTTCATTTAATTTATCCAGTTGTTTAGTTTCGAGGATGAAGGGATTTTAGAGATCATCTTGACCAAGGCTTCTATGATTTGGAACGCCAAGGACTAAACGGGCTGTCTGATCAGGCCAGGACTGCAAAGTTGAGTCTGAAGCCGGAACTGTGTGTCCCCAGCCCCAGCCCCAGCTCTCTTTCCATCTTAAATCTGTGTCTGCCTGGAGGAGATTCTTTAAATTAAAAAGAATTAACAAAGTAGCAAGTACAGAATTGGGATCTTTATTGCTATTTCACTAACCGAACAGTAACCTTATTTAATAGATCTTCCCTGCCAAACAGACATCTCGCTGAAGCATTGTAATAAATGTAATAAAAGGGGGGATTAGGGCAAACATCGGTGGGAAGACATTAATTACAGGAGGACCTCAGCAATTCTCAGTTGACTAATCCTCAAACCCTGTAATTCTCATAAGAAAACTGGCAGTCTTGCTTTACTTCTTATCAAAGAGAGTTTCCAGCCAAAGAGAGTGGCAGCCACAAGTAATCAGAATCTCATTAACTTTATTAAATATATTATAAAGTCCCACAACAAATAATTAAGCCCTATTAAACAGATACCCAATTGTACATCCTATCTCTTCTGTTTATAGACAAATAAACTGACAGCACTTACAACGAAAATCATAAAGTATAATTGTTATTGATGATAATAATACTTTATGCTTGTGATAGAGCTTCTGATATTTTTCAAAGTATGGCTGCTGCATAATAATTGGCATATAAAGCATTTATACCCTAATCTATATAAATCATCTGCTAGCTATTACACCATCACTTGCAATGGCTAGACAGATTTTCACCAAATGTGGCACCTATGTTCATGAGGCTTTAAGATAAAAAATAATGATTGTATAACAAATCTAATTCAAAGGACACTGGCAGGGATCTCAAAGGGGAAAACGGTCACCATCATCGTCATCTTCATTCAGAAGCCACCAGCCATGCTCAGGGCCACAACAGGCCATGCAATCTGAACTACATAGGTGTGACTGGTGCATACCTTAGTAGACTACGACCTAAGGCTTTTTTATCACCATTAAAATCATTAAAGGTTCTCAAAAATGTTTTCTTTTATTCATGTCACTTAATACTGCCTAGATAAATATTATTGGCTATTAATAAAACTCATTAGGCTTTCGTTTCCTGTTTTTGTTTGGTTTGATTTTAGGATTTTGGTGTGTTTTTTTTGTTTTGTTTTGTTCTGTTTTTTACTGTACCTTAGTTACAAAGGCAACATGGAATTCATCATCGTCAATTTTTATTTTGGCATATTGCCATTAAATCTATTGCCTAATATAGTAGGCAGGGTGAACCCCAAAAGATGATACACTGTAATTCCTGGGACCTGTGAATATGCTCACTTGCATGGCAAAAGGAATCTTGAAAATGTAAGTAAAATTATAACCTTTGAAAGTGGAAGACCACATTGGATGACGCTCATGGAGGTGAGAGAGCCCTGAGAGTAAAGCATCGCTTCGTAGTCAGAGATGTGTTGTGGAGGTGTCTGGGACTGGAAGCATGGAAGGGGATCAGCACACCTTTGTTAGCTGTGGCTACAGAAAGCATGGATAAGGTGTGCAGTCTACAGGAGCAAAAGCTACTGCAGCTGATGCCCAACGAGGAAATAGGGACCTCAGTCCTACAACCAGAAGCAAATGAATTTGACCAACAACCTAAAGGGACGTGAAAGCAGATCTTCCCCAGAGAAGGCAGTCAAGGATTCAGCCTGGTCATGGCCTTGTGATACTCTGAGCATGGGGCCCAATCCAGTGCAAATTCCACAAAGACTGAGGTTGGCACACAGCCCACATCTGGAATCCTGGCACTCTGGCAGAAAGAAAGATCACAAATTCAGGCCCAGCTTGGGCAACTTAGGGATTTAGCAAGATAGTGTCTCAAAGCAAAAAGGAGGAGGGCTTGTGGAGGTTGTCAGTGCAACTCAGTTTAAAGGCTCTGAGTTTAGTCTCTAGTATCGCAAAAGAAGAGAAAACAAAAGAAGAAAAGAAAAGAAACAAAACTGGGGTAGGGGGCACAAACTACCCATATAAAAACTGGTAGAGAAATCTGCATTGTTTAAAAATTTGCCCTTCCCATGAGTCAGCAGGTCATGCTGGGTCTGGGAGGAGTAACAAGAAGCCATTTCACCCTTCCCATGAGCTGCACAGAGTGGGGCCCAGGAAGAGAGAAGCCAGCTCGCCCTTTCCATGAGCTGCCAGAGCAGGAGTTGAGTCAAGAACATTGCACCATCCACCTCCATAAGAAACCAGCTGATTCAGAGGACAGGCTGAGTTGATAGTGTCTGAGGTACAAAAACAACTAAATGCTTGTATTGCAGGCCTAAGGCTGAGGTCTGAGCATCTATTAGGGAGATAGCAGTATGCAATACAGCAGCTAGGGAGATATTATTCTCACTGCTTTGTCTTGTCCCAATTTGTTGTTTCATTTTATTAAATGTTCTGTTTTGATTGATTTAATTCTGTTTTGTTTAATTTGATTTTACTATTTCTGATGGTATGGACAACTATTTTGAATATAACAAGATATATTATGGTAGCCATTGCTGATTTCCTATTATCCTATTTTGAAGTCCTGTATCACTTTCACTGTTTTGTTTTGATTGGCTTTATCTGTTTTACATTGTTAGGTTTTATTCTCTTTAAAATAAAAAAAAATTCTACACAGATGCAATCTGTTTCTTTGTCCCCAATCCATGCAGTCTGGTTAGAAACGTAAGGCAAGGTATATATATTAGTAAACCAAAGAAGTAGCAAATTATGTGACAAATAATAAATACATATAGATATCAAAAAAGACGCAGAAATTTCATGTAGGTCATTTAGGAAAATAGGTCATTAAGAGGTAAATTTTTCCTATGTAAAGGACGATGAGATTCAAGGTGTAACATGCACTAGGCTTGCCTGGGATCTCCAGAAGATCTTATTAAAATGATCTCACTCAGAAACTCTCACTCAGGGAGTCTGGGCAGCAGCTTGAGAAGCTGCATCAGCACATTTCCAAGAGGTTCTGACGCTGTGGTTCCCCACACAACACACTGAGGACCACTATGAGAAGAAAAGAGAATGGCTTAAGCGAATACACACACCTTAGCAGTGTGAGCACAGCTTAGCACCCGTGAGCCACTCAACATTAAAGTAGCGATTTGCAAAGACTAATGAGACCATAAATATTGGGACATATTTGGAATTGGGGAGGGATCTAAAGCAGAAGAAATAATATAGTTAAGGAAGTCACTGTAACTGCCTAAATAAAAAAGCCTCCTTCCAGTGAAGAATGAGGAGAAGGAGAAAAGAAGGAATGCTTGCAAGTTAGCAAAAGGTTATGAAGTTCATAACAGATTGAGTAATAAACTAGTATGTTATATTAAAGGTAGCTGACTCTGAGTTTGTAATGACCAATAGTTTATTTTTCCCCTCTAACAATTTTGGTTTTTTAGAAAAATATATTGATTTAATCCAAATTGCCACAATTATTGACACAGACTTGTTCATAATGTTCGTATTATTTAATGCATTTAGAGTCTGCAATAATGTTGCCTTTCTCATTAGTGATACTGACCACTAATTAGGATTTATTCTTTCCCTTCCACTCTTACAAGGGGCTTTTCAGTTGCACTGACCTTTTCCAAAGAACCATTTCATTGTTTTGGTTAGACTAGGTGTTTGAACCCAGCTGGGCCTTGTACATGCTAGGCGAGCCCTCTACAACTGTGCTTCACAGCCACCTTTGTTTGCATCTAGTGCTACACATTTGCATTAAGCACTGCTTTAGCTGCATTCTGAAAATTCAGTATGCTGTGTTTTCATGACCTTTGATTGGAGATAATTTTTAGAAGTGTTATGATTTTTTCCTTGACCCACAATTTTTGTAATTATTTTAATTTAAAGACAACTAGGGAATTTCAGTTACTTTTTGGTTATTGATTTCACTACATTTTTTTGTTAACTGGTTAGACAGTGCTCCTTTTGCCATTACCTTAGATGATACAACATGCTTTCCTGCTATATTACCCTGTAAATTATTACTAGTCTCTGAAAAATGCTAAAATCTTGAAGTGACTTAATTTCATTTACCCCTCCTTGCCTTTTAAGTTGTTTCTGTACTTTAATTTGTAATAGTTTATAAATATTTTAAACTACATAAAATTCTTGGTAGTTAATAATTATTCACTCAATACCCTACATTTCTTTTTATATCTCCCTCACGTTGTCTAGGATCATTTCCTTTCTCCTTAGGAATTCTCTTTAATATTTATCTCAATGCAGCCCTTCTTGTAACAAATTATTTTGCTTTTTATTTATTGAAAACATCTTTGTGTCACACTTCGTTTCTGAAGGATGCTTTCTCTAGATGTGGGATTATAAACTGCTGGTGGTTTTCTCGTAACTCTTTCAGTGTGATCTTTGACTTTATTTCTGTTAAGAAGTCAACTGTAAGGAAATTATTTCTTTAAGCCAGTATTTCTTCCCTTTGGACATGTTTTCTCTTGACCCTTGGTTTTTAGTAGTTTGACTTTGGTGCATGTGCACACATGTACACATGTGTTTGTGCACACATGTGGATGTAAATGCATGTGCTGGTGTTGTTTACTTTTTTGCATCTTTCCTTGGGGTTTGCCGAGATTCTAGAATCTGTGTTTGTCTTTCATCAATTCAGAATACACCTGGAATCCCTTAAACACATTTTTTCTAAGTTTTTGGCTTTTCGTTCAAATTATACATATGATAATTAGATGTATTCACTACCTGCCACATCTGTTTGTCTGGCTTCCATATTTTCTATACTTCTGTTTGTTTTAATTTGTATACTTTCTGTTGCCCTCTATTCTATGAAGGAGTCTACTGTTAAATTGATCCATGTGGCCTCAGTTTCAGTGACAGTAGTGTGTACTTCAGTCCTCCTTTGAGAAGAAAGCAGATTGCCTCCAGAGGAAGCCAGGAGAAAGAAACTGTAAAAGCAGACTTGATGAGGGTGGAACCATGACATCGTGTGAGTCTCTGGACTCAGAGACACCTCAAAGTAGTATCATCCTTTATATATTTTTAAATTTTTATTTTAAAGAGAATAAAACCAAGCAAAGTAGAATAAAGCCAATCAAAACAAACCAGCGTTAAACAACACAGGACTTCAAAACAATACGAAATCAACAATGGTTATCTTATGCCTCCTGTTGTCTTCAAAATAGCTGCAGATACCTTCAGATATAGTAAAATCAAACAAAGCAGCACAAAATATAGCCAATAAAAACAAAACAATGAATGCAATAAATGACTTCTAGACAAAACAACAAAATCCAAAATGGTTAACATATCTTGCTATCTTTGAAATAGCTGCCCATGCCATTGAATATAATAAAATCAAACAGAACAAAAATCAACCTAACAAAACAATGAAAATGATGCAGGACTTCAAAACAAGATAACAGGGAATTAACAATGGCCACCAGCTTCAGAAGGAGTTCCCCATAGATGCCACACTGCTTACCATTATCCTCTGAACAGATGTTCAAATCTCTGATGATCTGCAAAGTCCGTGAAACATCTCACACCACAAGCATCAAATCACACTCACCTCAGTAGCTATCACTGCAGCCTGTGTTTCTCCGGATCAGCAGGTCGCTTATGGTGCAGCCGGTGAGGGCTCTTGTTTCCCAGCCCATGCACTGAAAGTGTCTGGGACCCGGCCCACACATGGTGCTGGTTGGCAGGGAGGGCTTGCTTCTTGGTAACTTCTTGTTCTCTTCCCCTGAAGTCCCATCCTTTACATTTTAAATGGTATAAGTCCATAAATCTCATTTTTGTTAGTTAGGGTTTGGTTCTTAGATACTTAGGCTCGAAACTTAATCCTGACACATAGAATCACCAAACTGATATATAGAACTCCTTTGAAACTTCTGTAATCCATCTTGTCCTCACCAGTTTGGATTAAAACATATTTGTGTGTACCTAGGTGGGACCAGCAGAAATGCACTTACATAGGGGGCTTACCCATCCCGTAAGGGAGGAAGAAAAGCTGTCCAAAGGCAAAAAAAAGTAGACATCAGCGTGCTCCAGTGCTATGGTTTTTATCCAGCTGCAACCCCCCAAAGCCTCACGGGCTCCTGCGAGGGCTTCTGGGAAGTGACTGGCTCACCGCGAGGTTTATACTGCACTGTGATGTGGGGAGGTGGAGCCTGGCTGGAGGAGGTAGTCACTGGGGCGCAGCCTGGCAGGGTCTATGTCCCTCCTGCCCCCTTAGTTCAGCTTGCTGCTTCCTGCTGCCTTGCCCTGAGCAACACTTGTCTTCAGGGCCCCTTTTCCATACACCCTATCCTGGGGCCAGCCAACTATAGACTGGAACCTCTACACCTGGGAGCCTAAATAAACCTCTGCTTCCTGCAGTCGTGGGGATCAGGTGTTTTGTCCCAGCTTTAAAGAAAGTTCTAAGGTATCTACAAACAACCCTTGAGAGCTGAGATGAAAGAGAGATGTGGGTGACTGGTTCAGCTATTCGATGTAGGACACCGTGGGGTGTTTTCCAGCAGTGACCAGGGGCAGGAGATTCTCTGGTGCCTGACTGGTCAGACTTTAAAGCAGGAGCATGAACCAATGAAACAAAGATGCCTGAAGACGACCTCATTTTGTACCACGGCTTCCGTGGGCCTTCCTTTACTACGTCCACCAACTACTTGTCTGCTGCTCTGTGAAAGTTGGCCAAGTTTTACTTCTCAGTAGCCTCAGATCCAGATATTCCTCGCAAATAATGGGTGCATAAATATATTTGGAAAAATACTGGTATGAAGTAGAAAAGACCAATGGAGAATGAGAAAATAAATGTTCCAGGCCTAGGTCCACCAAGATGGTCTTGCTGACCCCATCAAGCCCCAGAGCTTCTGCTTCAGTTTTCTATAAAATCTACAATGCCTGCTAAACCTGTGAAGTGACAGCTGGAAAAGACCATGGCAAAGCACTTGGTAGACTAAAAAATAGAGTGTAAAGGGCTTATTATGTTTTTATTCATAATGCTTACATCTATGTTATTCAATTTGTAATTTGAAGTCAGAAGGTCTATTAAAGCTGCAAATGAATTCAAATGTCAAAAATCGTATTGAGATTACCATTAAGAATCCTCAAGGTATGGGCAGTAGTAATGGGGTCACGTGCTGTGTGTGGTGTTTGCTGTGATCTTACCACGGGCCGTGGCCCTGCTTCGTCACTGCACTCAGGCCCTGGTAACTCTAGACGGTGGAGACACAGTCTGGTATTAAATCACTTAATAACAAAGTCATATTCGAGGATCTATGTGTCTTCTATCACCTGGCGCCTCATCAAAATTCACTGTCCTCTGGCTCTTCCGGTTATCTGGCATATTTCTTAACTCAAGAGTATATTTCGCTTTGAGCTCTCTTTGAAGCCCCAGAAATAAGAGCTACCGCCATCATTTTATTTCACTGGTAAGCCACCTCCTTCCTTTGTCCCAGGATCTGCTATCTGTCTGCTCCAAGGTCCTAAGCATGTCATACTACTCTTTAGAAACACAGTGATCCCAACTTTCATCCACGGGCAGCAGAGCCAGTAAAGGATCCACATTTCTCAGCCTTAATCATCAAGTCATGGGTCAGCGGCGTCAGGACACAATCTATCCCAGCAGAAGACAGGAAACTCATCTCTTTGGAGTATTGTTATTCCCTTATTATTTCATTATGAAATTTTTTTATATAATAAAAAATAAAATTTACTTCCTTATAATCAAAATAACTTTGGGGTATTTGGGATGAGCATGCCTTGCTTTCATCCTGCCTACCAAGAATCAGACGTACTCTGGAGGAAGGAGATAAACAAACCTCTTTTTTTGAGCATAAAGAAATGACATTAGTGTAAAATATTCATAAAAGACTTATTGTTACCTCATTTCTCATTTATGCAAAGACATGCAGATTACTATTTTTAAAGGACTATTTATCTAGAACTGCACCACGTGTGCAGTTCCCACATCTCAGGACGGCTCTTGAGTTTGATTCCGTAAAGTACAGCATTCATACCTGGGTATAGTGTGCTTAGTGATCCATAAAATCCATGCTGTGGCTGCAGGTTAAATCATGGCATGGTGGCATTCTTCCAGTTATTCAGATCTTACCCAAACTACAGTACACCTACTATAATAACACTGCAGTGCAACTGTACGGTGAAGGCTGCTTCTCCATGCTGATTGTTATTTTCCTTGTAAATACATCCAGGGACATTATAATCACATAAGAATCAGAACACTTTAAAGCTTTTAAAAATCCATCCTTAAAGTGGGGTGGGCTCTATTGATGCCACTGTAAAAAGATTTAAATTTATGTAGGTGTTCATATCTTACAACAAGAATGTTATAGCTCACACACACTTTCAAGACACACCAACAGCTCTGAACCCAGCTGGCTCCTGGGCATTTCTCATGGCTTCCTAGTCACAGTAAATGCCAGCCCTTGTGACATCTGGTCTCTCTGTTGGGGTCCTTATGATTCTATTGTAGGAGTCCTCATTTGTCACAGACATCTGATGCTTCTTCAAGAAATCACACTGTATTTTTATACAATGGATTACTACTCAGCCACAAAAAGAGATAAACTTGAGACTTCTATAGGTAAATGGATGTAACTTGAGACCATACTCACAAGTGAAATAAATGAGACTCACATGTATAAACATCACATTGTGTTCCTGATGTGAGAAACTGAAAGAGTACCTTCTGAAATGTACAATAGATATTGTGACATGGAAAGAAATTATTCAAAAGGAAAAAGGAAGTAGGATGGCTGAATGGAAAGGCAGGTGGGCAAAGGGGAAAATGCGAGTCAGCTATAATCTTGGTGTCGCTTGGTTCATTAAAAAGGAAGGTTTGTGTTAATATTGGGTGCAGAAATTTTTATGCCCATATCTTGTACCCCAAGTAACTACTTTAAAGATAACAACCCGTAATGTATTAACCATTGTCATTCTCCTGTTATTTGGTTATGAAGCTTTGCTCTACGTTTTTTCCGTATAAAAAAGAAAGGAAAAATTAGATGGAGAGACAAAGACATGACGGTGGCATTCTAAAAGTAAAAAGCGAAGAAGCTGTGGCTGGGGTCAGTGAGGACAGGCAGTGCTCACCATGACCCAGGGACAGAGTCGTGGTTGCTCCCTTAAGGAAACAGCACTGTCCCAACTGAGTATTGGGAGAGAGAACATGAATGAATGTGTGTTACACACTTAGAGAAACTTCCACACAATTAGGATGATAATGTAAATCTAGTAACTGGAATTTATCTGTAGAAGTAAACAGTGAAAGTCAACGTGCAGAGCATAAAACAGTGACAGGGAAAATATAACGAAGTGGTACCATGTCACCTGAGATGCTGATTTTCCCAACTTAGTAAACCCGTGTCCAGTGTCCACAGGTAACCAGATTGATATTAGTCCTTTTCCTCACTTAACCTTATTGTGGTTTGTGCTTAGTTGAATCATTTTTGTTTAGAACAATATGCTTTATGTGTTTCCTAAAAGGTTGTATATTTTCTAATGTATTATTATTTTCTCTAATATAATACTATGCATCAGAACTTAGTATTTCCATACCATCTGTTTCAATAAATGTAACTTTTAGTAGTGTCAGGTCATTTTTAAAAGCCATGTCCTATTTAATAAGTTTTTAAAAACGCTTTATTCCATTAGCTTCTTTGGCATGTATCGTTCTTAAATACATTTCACATAAAAAATCTAAATCAGAAGTATTTGCCCCCGTAAGGATGTATAAAATTAAAATGGTCCATCTTATTCCTCTTTCTCCTTACCCCTTCTAGATATAATAGCCTGTTTCTGAAGTAATACATATAATTCTATGACAAATCCGCTTTAGCCGTGGTAATGCCCTTCGCTTTGACTTCAAAACATTCATTGGCTCTCATGGATTTGTACTATTTAACACCCAGATAAAGGTAAGCTGCCTTTTTTAATAATGATGGATTACATTTTCTCGTTACATGGTCTTATTCAATTGGATTTTTTCAATTTAAGCACATCTATTGTAGGAGAAAAATGTAATGTCAGTCTAAGAATAATTGTAGTTATTAGAAAAGTAAGCATAATGAAACATAATGCAACATAAACTTAAATTAGCTGATTAAATTAAAGATGACTGTTTTCCACAGAGATATAATATTGTCTAGGTGCTCTGTTTTACCTTTTCCTTTCTCTTTTAATATGAGACATGCTATGACTTACATCTTCCTATAAAGAAATATATAAGGGCAACACAGGGATCTTTTAAGTAAAAATATGAATCTGGACCATGTGTAGTCAAAAAGATACTACAATATTTCAGTTCAGAGCCTTTCCTAGGCTAACCAATGTATTATTGTTTTTACAGATGTTTGTCCTGAATACTAGATCCAGACTAAGACTCAGTTATTACATATTTCATAAAGACCTAAAAGACAGTAGTTCAATGTTTCTAATACAAAGAAATAATAAACATTTAAGGAGAAGGAAATGCTCATTGCTTTGATTTGGTCAGTAGAAATTTGCTATGTGTATCGAACTATTACAGTGTACTTACTCTACAAGTAAGTACAATTACTATGTGTCTTTTAAATATTTTTAATATAAAACACCTCGAGTTTTTCCAAATGGGCTAGTCTTAATTTTCTGACACCATCATTGAATTCTTTGAACTTATTTGATTATGTAGAATTCATGTGACTGTAAATAAAAGTTACTGAGACCTCTACCACTCATGAAAAATGAGATTGAAGAATTTAAATTGTTCGTTTTTAAGTAATTATATTATCAGTTTTCTGCCAACTTGAGTAAGTCCGCACTGCCTGTAATAATCACGTTAGCTATGATCAGTATGTCACACACAGCCATGACTTTGTCTGTGCTTCTCCTCAGCCTCATAAGCATCCCAAAAGACGGGCAGGAGAGACCTGTTTAGCCTTTTTCTAGATGGCAACGCTGAGGCTCAAAGTTGTAAAATATTTTTCTCCAAACTCCACCGCGAACTAGTTTTTAAAGTAGTGTTCCTTCCCTGCTTGGTCCTGGATGCAGTGAACCTCTCACATTCCTGGTACCTGACGCTGAGATTTGGACCCAGGCATTACTTCTGCTCATCATGTGATGCTCTATCTAACATCTACTGAGTGTTTGGTAAGTGTTCAATGAATGAATAAATGCATAAGTGAGTGACTCTATGAAAACATAAAATATTAGGTTCAGTAGGATACTGAACATGACCCCTAAATTTGAAATGTACTATCAATTTCTCACAGCCAACATATAAAATAATAAAGGTATATTTTAGAGCATAATCTCCTTAAAGCCATATCCATAACAGTATTTTTGAAAATCAGTATAAATTACATTTTAAAGTATTAGAATATGTGTCTCTGAGGAATTAGACGTATCGATGTCTTATACTGTTACCATTCAACTTCAGACTTTATTATGATCTGTTAATGGAATATTCCTTTTTTTGCAAGTTAGATTAAGACAGCCTGATTCACATACATTATTGCTTTTTCAGAGATGCCAATGTTCGGATCTGACATTTGGGTTTTAAATCATGTTTTCTAGTAGAAACTCCTTTGGGGAGCAAAATGCAATATTCAGTATTTTCAGGCCTGTTATTGTTAAAACAGATCCTACAGCAATGAACCTGAAAGATTGGCAGGATGGGAAAGGAAGACATCAGAGGAGACAAAGAGATTGAAAGACAGGAAAAATAAAGGGATAGTAAGAGATGTCTGAGGAGAGAGAAAAAGAGAGAGACAGAGAGAAAGATCTGTATTTTTTTACTACCTAGTAACAGCCATATAGCATGGCATAATCCTATTTTTGTAGGAATATTTTGTTAAAATAAGAATACTGTGTTTTTCTTCTTTAAAACATTTCATAACAGTGCGCCAAAAGAGACATATACATACCCTCCTGTTTCATTTCCTGCCTTCGTAGAATGTTGTGTTACTAAAATATTTTTATTACAGCAGAACCTGAAGCAATATAAAATGTTTGCTCGAGGATTATTTTTAGTCCCTTTAAGCTGAACTTCTGTAATGAAATCTATTTACAGACATTCCACAGTGCCCTGTGGTTACTCGCTTATGCAGATGAAGCATGACCCTGGGAATAAACCTCTTGCCCTTGTCATCCACCCTGGCTTCAAAGGTCTCCAGGCAATCGCTTTTTTAAGTGAAAAGATTTTTAAGCTGAATCGAAATAGAAAGCGAGCGAACATAATGTGATACCCAATACTCATATAACCCAACCACTTACTATCTACTGTTTCTCCATAAATATTTAGACACTAATTTATAAATCCATTTGAGATAAACATGTTTGTATGCAAAGACTTTTTAGACTGTACTTTGCTTTGAATGCTAGTAACTAGAAACCAATACCAATCAATAGTCATTTACTCTAACTTCATTTTTTTACTTCTTACTTAAATTAAGGGCCACTAAATTGGGATACAATTGGTTTACTGATAATAAAATCTCCTCTGCTGATTATATTCTTCAATGAAAATATATTTGTCTTGTCACCAAAATGATCAGAATGATCAGGAAGATTCATACAATTCGGTGAGGACATTATTACATGACTATATTATATTAGCACAGAAATATATTGGTATCTATAAATAACAGAAGAAAATAAGAATCTGATTTTTAAGACAGAAAAAGATAATGAAGTCAAATGATTGTACCTTCAGTAGTATAGTGAGTGGGAAAGAGCCATTTAAAATATTTGAACAACAATCATCATAATAAACTCTATAATTTTAAAAAGTAACTTCCTGCCGATTAACATCATGGAAAAGAAATCCAGACTCTTTGTTTTGTAGGACAAATTGTTCAAAGGTGAACCAGCTTCAGAAGACCAGGAATTAAAACCACCTCACAGAGGACTCTCCAATCTCAAGATCAAAGTGTCATTTTAGTTTATTGTGAAATTAGGAAATAATCCAAAATAATGGGGGGGGGCTTGTAAACTAAAATGTCTATTATACAATATTTCAAAAGATGGCAAACCACAGATGACTAACATTTTAACCTGATCCAACAGCATAACGAAGCAGCGCAAGAAGACTTCAGGAATTTCCTGTAAATAGTTTTTAAATCCCCTAGTTAAGTTTTCTGAGGTTACCATTTTTATTGAAATATGGAGTTTTATTAAAATTAAACATTTACCACTTGAACTCTATTATTTACATTCTGCTGTTCTGTTACTGATCATCAAATTTAGGTTATGGAATTTTACCACAGGTAGATCGTATTTAATATTTAGAATTTTGCCAAAGTGACTTCTTAGTCTCTCAAATGCCCTGACTTTCAAAGAAGACCCTCAAGACCACAGCCACTTACCTGGAAAATCCAATAGGCTCCAGAATGTGGTACACAGAACCGAAGGCGTGGCCATTACAGGTGACCAAAAGGTAGAGAATGAATAAATAGCGGGCTCAAAGCACGGGTCAGAAGAAGCTGCTAGAATGTGACAGATGAGCACCAGTAGTGACATAAAATGTTTTCTGCCCCTGAGGATGTTGTTGAGTTAAAGAGTAAGAATGCACAAAACCACAAGAAAAGCACAGTGCAACAGAGCTAAGAGCAAGGAATTCTGAGAAAATCTTAGCATAGCAAACCCAAAATACAAGGAAAACACACTAAGTAATTCTAACACTACAGAAAAACTAAGAACCCAATAGAGAAAATGAAAGATCCTAAACTTATGAAAAGCAGGAAATTCATTCAAAAACATTCAATAATTAAAGAAAAATACTCTGGAAAAAATATATATATATTTCCAGCTTAGTATTCATGCAAGCCAAAGGGGATTTCTTGAAAAAGTATTTTTCCAAAATGCTAACTACCTATTGTTAAATGCCAAGGACTAGGAAATGTTTTGGGATAATTCTGAGAGTAGATGCTGCTCCTTGGCCAGAGGAGGGATGGGGCAGGCCCACAGTAAATGCTTCTCCAAGCCAGTGGAGCATGCTTACAAATTGACCTTCAACAGATTAATATCAGTTCTTCATTCATTCATTTATTCTCTCAACAAGAATTAATTGACATGCTACACAACAACCACTGTGTTTACACATTCATATAAGGAACTTAGCAGGGAAAAACTCCTCTACTCTCTTGCCTGTAATTTGAGTGCGGAGGCAAATGCTACAGATAGACAGAGCAAGAAGCAGCCAGTCTTGGAGAAATCTAGTTCAGCAACAAGAGGGGTGCAGTGGAAGGGTAACTGGGGAGGGCTTTGCTCTGATTTCAACGGGACTTGATGGATGATGTTTCTGAGAAACGTTACTGGAAAACCTGACACAGAAAGAGAAATAATTGCCCAGTCAGCAAGGAGGTCTGGGTGTCTCTGAGGCAGAAGGAGAAACATGCCTGGAAGAGCAGAAGAAAGAATGGAAGGGTCTCATCAGAGGTCTGACCGAAGCTCTTGGCACAGGAATCTGGAGGGACCCACTACAGAGCGACCATGCACCTATGGCAAGAAATTCAGACGTTATGTATTTGTATCAGGGGGACATTAAAGAGCTTCACAGTGGCCACTAAATGATCAAAAGCAGATTTACCAAGAAGCTATAGAAGTTTCACCTTCAAGGATGCCCATGAGCTTTCCAAAGCCCCAGAAGGGGCCCTAGAAAAGAGTTCAGAGAGTCATATGTTTTTGAAATATTATAAGATTATGTATATATACTGAGTCTCCCAACTTCTAATGTGTGCTCCATGAAAGGACAGTCTTATTTGCACACTGTAATATCCTCAGAGATCAGAATACGTGTTATATAATAGATGATTAATATTTATTGAATGAATGATTATATTCAAGGCTCATTGTATTATTTCTTAAAAATAGTACTAGTGTCAAAATTGTCCTCCAGTGTTACATATCTCTGCTCTTTATGGGTTTTATATAAGCCTGATGATACTAGTGTGTTTTATATAAGTCTGATCATACTAGTATCCTTCTAGCCTAGTATTTTTCAATGTCTCCCTTTAGCATATGAAATAAACAATCAATAATTTAGAGCATAATCAATAGAACAAATCAGGTAGATCTGGATTTAAATTTAGACCTCAATCTATTAGACCATGTAGATAAGACACTTAATACTTCAGCTTCTCATCTCCATAAGGATTGCAGTGACTATTAACAGATGCTTTTATTACCTCTTACAAATAAAACTTCAGTCAATAATACAGACTCCACGCTCCACAAAGCATGAAGTTCTATAAATGTAAGTGTTCTCCTCTACTTTTTATTTTCCTGCACTGACTTTACCAAATCCCTGTCTCTAATCATCCTACACCACTCTCCCCACAGGCCTTAGCCATTAGAATAAATGCTGCTCAGAGAAAGCGGGGAACCTCATGGAGATGGCAGTGTCCTTTGGAAGGATGAGAGAAAGTCCAAGTTCCAGTTCCATGGGGTGACACTACCTCAGGCCTGATAAGGGGAGAGATGCCTAGGAGTAGGGGCTGGGCGGTGGCCACAGAAGCTAAGCTTTTGTTATTCATTTGACAGCACATAGTATTTGTCAGGATTTGACACTTTCCTAAAAATTTCTCTTCTTCCTACACAGAATCTGAAAGGAAGCATCCATATTTTGAGACTCTTACAAGACCAAAAAAAAAAAAAAAAAAACCTCTTACATAAATTACCTTGAAGCTACTTGAATGCCTACCTATAGAATTAGTTTTCTCTTTCACTGAAGAAAAATATCACAAATCTCCAATTCCTTGAACTGGGTGGGATTTTCTTGGCAGATCATGAGCTGCACTTTGTTGAGTGATAAAATAACTGTCTTCCCTCCTATTTACCATGCAATTCTTTCCTTGACTGAGATCATGAGTCCTCCTAGCTACTGGAGCCTCCCACCAGGACTGGACTTGTCCATGACCTATGAAGCAACCTGAACTGTTCTGTATTTTGAAAGCCCAGTTCAGGACACAGTGATGACTGGGCGTTCTCAAGCTTCTGACCAGGGGTCTGACCTCATGAGTGCTTCCCTAGGCCCACTGCCACTGTTGGCCAATTTTCCTCCCATTGAGGCATGCTGAAACAAAACAAATTGTCTGAATAATCACTGCTTCTAACAACCTAAAATTAAATGTATTATGTTACAATGGGAAAGAAATTCACTCAGGAAAAAATTGAAGGGCTAGTCATGCACAGAAAGTTTTAACATACAACCAGTTATGTATTAACTGAAAATTTGTAGAAAAAAATTTAGCAGTTATAGGAATATGTACCGTCATACTTTTTGAAACAACAGTTAGTTCTGTACTAGAGAAATAACAATAAGTAGCACCATAAAAAGTTGTGTTTAGAGTTTAAATTCCACTTATTTACTAATGCATCTATGTTGAAAATGTACCAGTTATCACTACTAAAGGTATAGCACCTCCTTTGAAAGTAATTTAACAATGAACAGCTTGTTATGAGCTAATGTTGCTTGTAAACCCAAAACCTTTTAGTAAGTTTACATAAAAACTCTGATAAGTTTGAGACATCTATAATGAAGATGACACAATTTGGGAATACCCAAGAAAAACCGTTGACAGTAACTGCTCGCTGGCTGCCAAAATCAGAGACTCCTTCTAGAGATTATGGAAGGCCATTCATTTTTGTTTTCATGAACTTAAAAATGACTTCAGCAAATCCCCTAACGGTAGTTAATGGTTCTTAATTATATGATGTGCTAAAGGAAAAGAATGTCTTGTTCACTGAAAGATAGTATTATTACTAAAATTGCCTAATTTTATATGACAGCAAAATTAAAAGATGGCATGGTAAAGAAAGAAAACTATCCCACGCGGGGGTTAAACAACACCCAAATTTTCACTTTTCCATGCCAAGTTCTACTTCAGAGAAAAAAGGCTTATTTGCATAAAATGTCAGAAAAACATAAAATGAAATTTCTGTAGTAGATTTCAAGTCTAAAATTTTTACGTAAAACACATCAATTCATGAAGAACATTTTGCAACTTTGACTGATATACAAGTATTTCTATGATTGAATTTTTTACATTAAAGTTGAACAACTCTATCGTCCATGTTGGGCCATCCTCATTATTATCCGACAATATTTTGAGAAGGAATAAAAAACAAGAATCAGACATTCAAGGATACTGTCGCACTTAGAGTATCAACCTGATCGGCGCACCTTATAGTGTCTACACCACTTTGATTGTGGACAAGAACTCTTATATCCTTCCAACTCATGTAAATACAAGGGCAATTCAAGAGTTCTCGATGCTCCTCTGTGTTAGAACCTTATGTACATGGGGCTAAGTATGTGTCTAAGCTAAGTTTTTTGATTTAATCCCCAGGAACCCTATGAAATCGACTTTTACAAACTCCACACCACGCATGAAAAATGTGAGGCTTAGAGAGGATTACACAGATTGTGAAGAATACAAACAAAATTCAAATCCCTACTCTGCTCAACAGGACTCAAATGCCAAGCTACCTCCAAACTTTGGCTCTGCTGCTCCACAAAGCTCCTCCCTACATCCAGCTCTTCTTTTAGCTGTGTCACTTAAAAGCTAAAATGACCATCATTCTCAAGTAATTTTCATGCTGTGTAGTCATCAACAGTGCACTCCCTTCAGCCACCCAAATGCCCTTGATGGTCAATAATTTCTGGGGTGCCCTTCCCTGAAGTCAACACACGTCCAACTGAATTCGTATGTCTTCTCCCAGCTCCCGGAGTCTGTCCCAGCTGTGACATTCTCTACATGTACAGATGGCACGATAGCCTCCTTCAGGTTCAAAAGGCAGAAAACAGCAAAAATTCTTGCTGCTTCATTTCCCATATGCAGGAATCTGTCACATCCTGTCCTGTCATCCACTTTGTATCTTTCAGGTCTACCTTTTCTCCAGCTAGTTTTACTAGCTGAATTTTTCCCTCTTAATTCCCTTCCTAGACTGTTATAAAAGCTCGTGCCTGACATTTTTATCACCAGTCTCACTTACCTCGAGGCTAGTCTCTGCAACACACTGATGATGAGCTTCCTAAAGGACACATCTTGTCATGTAGTCGTCATGATTTAAAACCCTAGAAGCCAGGACAAGGCCCAAAGTCATTTCAAGGTCTATAAGTCCCTTCATTAATTGTCTCTTGCTTACTTCTCCATCCAAACCTCACTATACCACACACACGTGCGTTACATTCTCTGAAAGTCCTGTTGTCACAACACACACAAGAATGTCCTTTGCCTTTGTGCTTTGAAACAGAGTCACTTCCTACTTTTAGAGAAATTCTCCCTTCTCCCCACATCTTTCTAGATATTCACCCAGGACAGCTTCAACATCCCGTGTCCTGACTGAAATCTTGCTCAGTACCAGGCTGGGCCTGGAGGCCAGGGATGTGGTGTTGTGATCCAGCTGGGCTCTGAGCACCTCCAGTTCCGCTGCTTCCATGCTCCTGAGGGTCCCCTATGGCTGAGGACAGTGGCCTGGAGCTCAGATTCTTCTCTGTCCCACTGGCCACGTGCCCTTCTTCCTGTTGTAGCCAATGTTTCCTCAATTGAAAAAAATTTTTTAATTCCCGATTATCTCCCAACTCTCAGTTTGGCTTAGACGTCTTTCCTGAGCATCTGTAACACCCATGGCACAAGCTGGCTCTCATATGTCACATTTAATTCCAATGCCAACACCAGATCCAACCCAAAGTACATGTGAAATACATTGCTAGCGCTAATAGTAATATAGTGCATTTGTTTGTTAAATTGGACTCTATGAAAGATAAATAGAGCTGAAGAAAAGGCAATATAAATGCTTAATGTACTTATGATTTTTATTATGTACATGAAAGTCTCTGAAATTATAGAATCTTATATCCTGTAGGATTCTTTGTTTTTTAAGCAATGATATGTAGCCTAGATTTATACTAATATCTATTCAAATGATAGGGTCACAATCTCAGACCAGGAAGACTGACAGAAGCTAGTCTAAGGATTTTAAGTCATTGTTTAGCATTTTATCAACATCATACTAGATCAGTAGGATATAAAACATTCTACTTGCCAGCTTTTCCCTTTGAATTGAAGAAGTAGGAATTACCACAGTCTACAGAACCCTAGTCCTTCTGTTTCTGTGGGAAAATCTCATTGGGTGTCTGGAGAATCTAACATTCCAAATAGCACAGTGGAATAAACTTTAATGTAACACTAATTCTTAACTGACAAAAAGAGGGAAATGGAAGCTTAGAGAAGATTGTGACTTTCCCAAGAGCACCAAGTAACAAAAGGTAGGACCTGAATCTCCTGGCAACCACACCTACATTCTATATATTATTTCATACTAATGCCAGCAGGAAAAGAGCTTATCTCTAAGACCTCTAAAAACCATGGTCCTATTCCTTGAAAAAGTTGTTTAAAAGGAAAATGGTAGTAACTGAAAATGTGACACCAAAGAAATGTTTGAATGAATTACACTGAAAAAAAATTTATGGTTATAAAACACTTTGCCTAAATTACTGATGACACTTAGCTAGACCTGACACATTCCTGCCTGTCAGACGCACTAAATTTTTCCTTATGTCAAATGTTTAGTAGAGTCTCTTATAGATTTCCATAAGTCAATAATAATAATCATAACCACAATTTGATAGAATCCCATGAATGTATTTCCTCTCTTCATCAGCAGTATTCTGGTGGGAAAATCGTAGCACAGGTAGCAGTGGGAGCCATCCTCTTCGAAACCAGATGTAAGCTGTAGTGGATCTTGTTATAAGTTCTCTTCCTCAAGAATTCAAATATTGAAGCCCAAACTCCTAGTACCAAGAATACAATATTGTTTGGAAATAGGCCACTGAAGACATGGTTAAACATGAGCTCATAGGCAGGGCAATGGCCCCTAGACCATGTGACTGTTGTCCTTCAGGGGAATTTGTGACCACAGACAATGGTAAAGGCTGTGTGGAAACTGAGGACATAGTGCTACAAGCTGAGGGACTCCAGATAAGGTAAAGGTGTCTAGAGAAACTCTAATGCCTTCAGGGGACGGATTGCTGGAGCAACACTTTAGTCTCTGGCTCGCAGTCTCCACAACTGCAAGGCAATAAATTCTGTTGTTTAAGCCACTCAGTCTGTGACACTCTGTACAACAGCTTAACACACCTGTGTAGTCTTAGGTCTTCAATCACTCTCAAAGCAGAATGTTTCTTAATTACCTAATGATTTTTTTCACTTACAATTTCCAGCAGCTAAAACCTGGTCCAGAAAAAACAGAAGTAAAAAAGCATTACAAACAATTAGGTAATGTCACTATATAGAGAGAAAAGAATGAATACAAAATCATAAAAATACAGACAATTCTAGACACTTATAAAAATCAGTTATATCTGGAGACTGGGATTTAGCTCAAGGGCATAAGTGCCTGCCTTGCAAGTGTGTGGTCCTGAGTTCGATCTCTGTACTGATAAAAACGAAAAAGACAAAAAAGAAAGAAAGAAATCAGTTGTATGTAAAGCCCAGTCACACTTTTCTCTATAATAATGAATTTCATGTAAGTAGACACACAGTTCTATGCCTTCAATTGCAACATTTAAAATCGTCATTTCCACCTAGGGGCACAGACTACTATTAAGAATAAATAAAAAAGAAATGTTCCAGTGTAAGATTTCCTTTATCTTCATTCCCCAATTTATACAGATAAGTTTATACCTTTTAAAGTACAATTCCATACAAAACATAGCGGGGACCACAACAAACCTTATCCAACACTTAGTAATATAGATAATCAAGTATTTTAAAAGTCTTGTTTTAGTTGACACAGGGATTTGAAAGGTAAACTCTAATTTCTACAAACTTAGCAGTCCTTCAAGAGACTACTGCCAAACTTAATTTCAAGACACATTCAAGTTCACATTTTATAATTTAATATGTTAAAAAGTATATAACTGGATCCTATCAATATGAAATAAGGTCTTGAAAACATCTTCACTAGACATTCCTACCTTCTCTCAAACATTACTTGCTCTAGAAACATTATATATACTCTATACAAAAGATTTGTATGTTAGTCAGATAATGAGTTGACTCTTTCATAAACAATAATACCATTTGAGTGTTTCATTTCTTGTACACATATGTGAACTAAAAAAGAGCTATCACCTTTCTAAATATGATTTGGAATCTGGCTGTTCTCAAGCAGCATACCCTTTCTCTGTTTTAGCTTCTGCCCTCTACTATCAGCAATATCATTGCCTTCAGACCAAGAGACCAAGAGAATTTGACCAGCACAGTATCAGGTGATCATTTTCCCAATACTTCACCAACCAGGTTGGTCACTGCTTTCCTGCAAGAATCTACCTTAGCAGAAAAGAAATTCAAAAATCTCCTAATTATGTTATCAGCTCATATGAACCGAATGTCAGCAAACCATTGTGCATTCTTTCATTGCTGGGGCAAAACACTTGACACCCATAATCAAAAAGAGGAGTTTATTTTGGCTCATACTTTTTGGGGTTCCATCGATGGGTGACAAGTTCCAAGGCAGAAACATCATGATGGGAAGGCATGGTGGAACAAAACTGCTCACTTCTTGGTAGCTGGGAAGCAGAGTACAAGGAAAGAACATCAGCAAGAGACAGAGCCACCAAAAGGGGTGCTCCAGGGACCCACCGCCTTCACCTGGGCCCCACCTCCTAACCCACATTCTACTATGCACAGCTGATTAATCTACTAAGTAATATAGTGGCTTATGCTACAACCTCTTCTTCAGAAGTCACTTAATTCAGTCAAGATGACAATTAAAATTAACTGGCACAGATTGGTTTAATACATTTTAACAAACTTGCATTTACTGAGTGGTGACTTCTGCATCCTTGTACTGAGTATAGAGTAACAATAATAGAAGAAAACGTTTAGGGAACATAGGATCAATATCTAGGGTAGGAAGTGGGAGAAATAAGTGGACAGAAAAGGTTGAGCTGTGATGCTGGTGGTCCCTAGGGAGAACTGGAGCTGACCCTCCATGTCCTCTCCTGCCTTTGTCTCTAGGTACAGGACAGGAAGCGGGTGTGGCACTGGGTGTGACAGCTCTGTGAAACTGAGGCAGGCAGCGGAGGACAGACTGAGAGCTGGGGTCATGATGGAGCAAGTCTTTCTTGAAGGACAGAGGATGGTGCATTTCTATTTACCAGCACAAATCTCGGCCCACTGTTATTAGATAGCAAATTTCTACCTGGGAAAGAAGAGATGCTGGAAACAGAGACTGCCAAAGACATGTCCACGCGATGTGTGGGCTCCTCTGGAGATGCTCATGCACATCACTTCTCAGTTCCACACTCCGTGATACCAGTGTATGTCTCGCAGACATCCTTGGTGGAAGTGTGTTAATATGGAAATCGGCATTTTTGTTCCTGTGTCTATAAACCCATGACGGTTTGAACCATGCTGAATAGAAGCCCCAAGTAAGAAAGACCTGACTGCCGGGTGCAGAAGAGGCCACAGGCCAATAGCCACACCTCTGTGCGAAGCAAAGTCCCTTTGATACTTCCCAGTCCCTCTGTTCAATATAATCCCTCTTTGCAAACTGGACTCTCAAAGAACCATTCATTCAGTGCTAACGTACTGCATTTACAGGTGTCTGTGAACATGGATGGCTGTGTGTGAGGAAGGAAGCAAACTCCCCAGGCCCCGTCCTGAGAATGTACGGCTGAGAAGGTAATTACAAGTGCTCCTTAAATAAATCAGGAAATAAAGATAGAATCACAAGTGGTGATAAACATTTTGAAGATAATGAAAAGTAATTTTTCAAATTTTAAGCTTCTGCACCACTTAATATAAAATAAAACAGTAATGTCAAATTAAATTTCATGTTAAAGTACTGAGAATATATAATTTCACAAAAAGCCAATTATAACCATTTTTAAGATATTTTCTTCTCAGTTTCAAATTACTATATTTTTCTAAAAATGTCTTTCTGTGTGCCCTTTGATAGTCTCAATAGCTCAGATTTCTCATTTACTGTAACAGACAGTGTATCATTATGGATCATCTAACAGATCAAAAGTATACTGAGAATTTTGAATTGTATCAAAAATCATATTTTTCTCCTATTTCATGTAAAGTTTGTGAAATTATATTAAAATACACTATAGGCTATGATACTCAGTTTCTTCTAAATAATTCTTTTGAAGATTGTTAGCCAAAATCTTCTGGTTAGGATTTGACAAAAAAATGATGTGGCATCTCACCTTTAAATTCATAGTTGTGTCTTGATTATGAAAATAAAGAAAGTGTGGATGGCTATTGATTAACAATATTTTAGGAAAAGTTATTTTTCCCTGAGATATACGCCTGATCTATAAAAGTACATGAAGGAGAAATTTAACATCTATCGTGCTAAGTGACATCATATTTCCTAAAAGAAATGACAAGCACACAGTTAAAGTACATCAAACGTTCATTGTGTCCTGTTTTTGAGGGTCTGAAAAATGACACTACTTGTGACACTTACAACTGTATGCTTCTGAATTCTTATCAGCTAAAAAGTAATTAGTTGAAGGCAATCTGCCTTTATTTCTTATGGTGAAATTTTGATTGAACAAGGTTTTTCCAGTTTTTATATCTATGTTCTTCACCAAAATGTCATTACAAAATACATCTCAAAAATGAGATAAAAATGGAAAAGAATTTCCACTGTGAATTGCACCAAAGAGTCCAACACACTATACATATATTCATACCAAGGGCCAGGGGGATGCTACTCTTATTTTTCATCATCAAGGCATTTATAAGACTTCTATCTTCCTTTGCTTTTGTGACCTTAGCCAGAAAGGCCAAAGTAAATATAGGTCAAGATAGATGTCAAATCAAGCAATTACTAGACAGGGAACTTGGTTGTGACCTTCAGATTAAAAATGGTGACCTGTCACAGCAACAGGGGAAAACCTTCCTATACGTCCTCTCCCATCTCATGAAATAAAATATTTGCAGCCTAGACTGAAAAAAAATTCATGCCTTTCATTTGCCTTTTAATCTCTTCTTCCCTTCATATTGGGGTTGTCCTCCCACTTTTTTCCTTTGGCTGTAGGCTCTGAATTGTAGATACCAGGGCAAGGGGAGATTGGAACCAGGGCTGGCCAAGGGAAGCACAATAAAGGACAATAAGCCAGCCAGTCACGACACAGTGTAATGCCACTTTTGTTCATAGAATTTTACATAGTGCTGCATTAAAACTATGCCATTTGTATAATCTTGGGAATCTCAAATTAGTAATACCCATATTTTTGTTTCCTTTGGGGAAGCATTCATCTTGATCTTTATTTCACACATTCTTATTTACGAAATTCTCAGAACCGAGGCGACACAGAAGGACTCAGCTAACAAGCAGCCTGAGTACTGTATCTTCTGTCTTCACCATGTCTGCGGTTAGCAGAAATGTGAATGAATCAGGTTGAGGAGGCAACCCGTGAGGGCTTGGCTGACGTACTTTCTGTTTTCCTAAGAGGTGTGACCAGCTATTTTAAAAAAATTGTGTACTGAAAATTAATTGTCCGCAGGTAGGAACCTGGCATTTAAAAAAGGAGCGGATTCCCCCTAAGTGTCGTCCCAGCCACAGGAGCGGTGAATCACCGAGAGCAGGCTACTCCCTGTGGCCACCGTCTCTCCTTCCGGCTGTCATCAAGGCCAGAGAGCCGGGGTTGGATGGCGTGGAGACAGCACATGCTGGGCCATTGAGGAGCGGCCCTTCCATGAGCTGGCAGGCTGTGGGTTCCAGGCCTCCAAGAAGCAGAATCAGGGGTTTAAGAATGGGACAAGTTAATTCAAAATTAGAAAAGCACTTAAACTTTTCTAATTGGTGTTTGCTCTTAATGGCTCCTTTGAAAACTGAAATAACCTAAGAAGGCATAAGAACCATCTCTGAGATTTTATCCCTCAGCCCTGGGAATGCCAAAGGTGTGTTACCATGCCTGTTTTATTTACATCATTGTCCTTTCTGGAAGTAGAATTCTGAAGAAATTAGAAAAATAAAGAGAAATGCATAACATATATAAGTGAATTTATAAGATTCAATTTCTTTACAATCATTTTAGCATTTCCTAAAGAAAAGTGCTTGTTAAATCACCCTGTAAGAAGTGTACTTTAATTTTTTATTTTTGTGAGTGTACGTTTGTGGGCTGTCAGGATTACATTCATCATGGGTAATCAGTTCATGTATATAACACATCTCAATTCTTTTTGTTTTCCATAATCCACCTTTCCTCAAGAAATATATATAAATATATATAAACTGTATAAAGTTATTTTTCCAAAAATCTATATGTATCCCTTCAGTCAATGCCAATCACCAAATTATCCTAAAATTCAACCACTAAATATGCAGTGAAAAAATATACTTGATGTTAAACAACCAGTAAAATGACTATTCTGAACTATTTCTGAGGCAAATTCATTTGATCTTCCAACAACCATATGAAGTGGAAAAAGTTAGTAATTTTCTCCTTTTAAAAACAAGGAAGCTGAGATTCAGGATGATTAGGTCTGTGGTCTCTAGTTAATCATTGGAGGAATGGGTTAGAGTCCAAACCTCCCGGGTCCCCACTATGGTCTGCCTTTCAGAACCTCAGCTGTTCCCTGGGAACTGAGAGAAAGCACCAAGCCCCTCGGTTAAGGCTTCAGAGAGGAACTATGTGTCCATCAAACAAAGCAACATTTCTTAAACACATGCCAGCAGCTGCCATCCTGCTGTGCACAAAACCTGCACAGTCCCTCGCTTCTCACAGTACCCCAAGTGCTAAGTACTTCTTGGTGGGAAACTAAGCTCCAGAGGTTGAGTAACTTGCTCTGGCTCACAGAGCTAGCAAGGCCCTGCTTTGTTTGACAGCCGAGCCATGCTCTTCGCCTTGATTTTCTATCACTTCTGGAACAAGGGCAGAAGAACCGGGTTATAGCTCTGGGTGCGAGGAGAGGAAAACAGAGTTGGAAAGATGGATCAGGAGCAAGTCATGGAGCGGCAGAAACACCAGAAGACTGGGTTTGTCAAAAGAGACCAAACTTGTCTGTAGACTGTGGATCAGAAAGAAAGCAGAAGAAGGGTCCCCTCTGTAGAAGGAGACTCGAGGGAAGAGGGGATGCCATGGCTGGATCATGAAGCAGAAGAGCCAGGCAGAGGGCAGGATCAGGCAAAGAAGCCACACAGCCCGGTGACTCATCAGAGGCAGGGTGAGTCAGGATGACTGAGGGTTTCTGGCCCGGCCAGCCCTGCAGACGGCGCAGCTGCGGTTAACGGGCTCCTACCGGCCCTGGGAGGGACCAGCACAGGCACCCAGAACTCAGACTCGGTGCACCAAGGTGGGAACAGGCCCTGTGCTCCCCGGGCAGCTGTTACGGCGCAGGGTGGAGGGTTTGGGCCCACACTGCCCTTGCATGAAAATGCAAGAGTGAGATGAGGCCGAGGGAAAGCAGGCATCTGTCTTGAGGAGACACGAGTAGAGCACAGAAAGCAACACCAGCCTCCTCACTAACCTCTGGGAGTGGGGGAGGCCCAGGGGAGCTGGGACTGCACCTCAACAGGCCATGCACGCTGCAGCTGCGCAGTCCGCCTTGAGAATGAAGAGCACACGCTGGACTCCAGCTCTCAGCCGCCCTCGCGGTTCCTGGAGACCTCCTGTGCCCCGGGAAACCGGGGACAGAAGCAGCCTAGCAGTTCCAGCCTCGGGCCGGCGAGCTCTCAGCCTAAGCACTGCTGGCTGTGAGATTCCAAACCAATTAGTTCAGAACTCAAAGGAAAAGCACATTTCTAAAGCATCACACTGACCTTGCACAAAGGAAAAATCTAAATTTTTAAATAGGAGGGCAAGAAAAGGGACAGGTGCTAAAGTACAGATGTGGAAATGAATAACGTGTTAGGCAAATGAAGGACCTGAACAACAGGGGAACTGGTGAAGTCTAGGTGAGTGTCTACCAAAAGTCCCTGTGTTCCGGGGAGGCACCCCTGGGACGTGCTGTGCACCCCTGGAAGTGAGGTCTTGCTTCACCAAGGGAAACTGTGGTACCTCGGTCTCTACCTCTGCTTCTCAGGTTTTCTTCCTGGCAGATGAAGTCAGCAGTTGTGTTCACATGTTCGTATCATGCTGTGTGCTTCCTTCAAAGGCCCAGAGCCATGGTTCCAAGCAGGAAACTGCAGTCATGACACAGGAAAAAACCTTTTCTCTCTCTAAGTTACTTGCCTCAGGGGTTTCATTACAGTGATGGAAAGCTGACTATTACCAGAACCACAAAAAGGTTCTGGTAATTCTCACTAATTAGTGTGATGCTTAGGAACCACGATTACCACACACCTTCAGGATTTGCTACAGGGGATGAGAGTAGGAAATGAGTTCATGACCACCCCAAGGTTTAGGAATATCTCAGAATTTGGTTAAGTACAAATACCCTAATTGCATTTCTAATAATTTCCTCTTTTATTTTAAGTGATTTTTATTTTATATCCTTGCAAGAAAATGAGCTAAATACTTTCCCAAATGATGATGAAACTCACCAACAGACTCGGGAAAAGGTCTAGAAATAAGCAACAGTGTGATTAAATATTGCTGAATCTACTACATAGACATTGGTTATGAATAACTCATAATAAATGACTGACCTTAGCAGATGTCTAAAGTGCTCTTTTAAGCAAAGCCAAGGGTGATTTTAGTTATATAAAACAGGAAAAATTCAAACATGCCTCAGATTTCAGATGAGTTTGTTTTTATCATTTTTTTCATTTAAATTGCACTAAATGCAATTTTAGTGCATTGCGCTAAAAAAAAATCAGTTGAAGAAAAAGAGACACGAAAACAGAGTTGCCTGCAGAGAATCATCTCCTTGCATTTCTTTTCTCCATCAACTTTAGTAATCCAGACTTAATTGCATTAGCTTTAAATTTTGATTGAAATATGCGATAGCTGTTCTACCAAACAGAAAGTGGCACTCTACCCTGAGGGCCACCACGGCATCCGTAGGTAACACAGAGTCTATGTAAAAGGTCGGAGAAGAACCACTTGTTCCAGTGGAAATGGGTTTTCCGACAAATACTGCAACTTTCTATCCCTCTTTACAGGTTTATGAGATCAGGCTTACAAATCAATCTTTAAACTCAAAAGATAAAAAGGGAGCCGATGAGCAGAACATGCAGCACACCACAGATTAGAAGTAAATAGAACATCTATCAGTCCAACAGCTACAAAAACCTCTGTATGCTCTAAACAGGCAGATCTAGTCAAGCCTTCTCCATGGGACTTCTTGGCTCCAGGAAAAAAGGCGAGGCCTCCACCCACACAAAAATTCTCTTCTGAGCCAATTGTCTGAAATCATTACCAGAATTTTATCCCTTTGCTTGACAACTTTGATCCTTATAAAAATGTTAATTCTTCTGTTGGAGATAACAATTCTCCCTATTCCCAGAGAAAACACTTATTAGTTCTCAATTTTGCCAGGTCTAACTGCCCAACGCATACCAAATCTTTTGCACGTGATGTGGTTAGGTCCAGCAAACATTCATTATATATAACTACATATACATTTTATATATATTATATATGTTGTATATATAAAGTATATATGATATACTACATATTATATATTTATATGTAGAATATATCTATATATAGACTACATAGAGAGACCATATATAATTGATATAATATAATAATACATAATTGACTATATATAAGCAAAGTATATATCACCAAATATGAAAACAGATTGGCTGTCACTTCCTCTTCCAATGGTCATCTGTCACTGACAGTTTTCAGCGTCCCCGTTAAATAAGAAAATCTCAATTATATTATTCAACTTTGTCTGAATTATGAAAACTTTGTGCACAAAGTAGTTCCACAAGGTAAGTGTCTATCGGCTTAACAGACTTGGTTTGAAGTAACCAGTTGGCCACGTTGCTGCCTTGTATTCTAATTTATTCTATGCCTTGGGCTCTATAAATGCAGCCGTGCAACATATTATGAAAATCCCTGCACTGGACAGTTCTGAAACCTAGAAAACTTGTATTTTTTTTCCTGATTCTCACTTTTCTTATCTGTTGGTTGGGAAAGTTGGATTACAGCATGTGTCTGTAGACTAAATTCCATGCATTATTTAAGTGCCTAATACATAACACATTTCAGTTAATGTTCACATTTAGTATTATAACTAATGAAATACAGCATTTTAATGAAGATAATGCTACTTTTGAGTTCAGATACTAAAACCACAAGTGTTCTTGGGCTATTGATCTTCTTCCTTTGCACTACCCAAGGTCCTTGTAAATGTAACGATTTTACTTGGGCATATATCTTCATAAGCTGGGGGCGCAGATTAAGCAATCCATCAACTTTTTGGCATCTTAACTCACAGAATTGGGATTGTACTAAGAATTATTTTGATGACTGTTTTTCATTTCAAGTTGGAGAATGTAATGACTGAACAAATTAATTGAACTAAGCTATTAAACCATAGATCTATGTTGATAGCTTTCTTTTGATTTAGGATTATTAGGGAAAAGCACCAATTTTACTTCAATCTGTTCCTCCACATTCTATAAACAAACAAACCTCAAGCACTTAGTATACAACTCCATATTTTAGGAAATTAAAGACTGAACTTTGAAGGGCCCCCCACTTTTGAGTCCTTTCCATAAACCTTCACATGCACGTGTGAAGACCCGGGTGGTACCTAGAATCACAATGCTGAGACTATAATTCTGGTACTCATTGGCAACCAAATGAGTATTAACCTTAACAATCTAAAAGCAAAAGTTTTAAAAACCAAACAAAAAACTACCTGTAAGCATAATGCAGAGGGTCTTAACAATAAAGCTCAAATAAACAAGAGGAAACCATTTTTACCCTGTTACTGAATGAGTCTGAAGTTTCAGCAGAAAGTATTTTCTTACTGTATAGCTTGGTCAAATTTCGAAGAAATAAAAGGGAATGTCTAATACAATGTCCCTGCAAGAGCTAGTTACCCTCAGTGGGTTTTCCGTGGGCCAGGGCATTCGCCTAATTAACCCAGCTTTCCTGAACTTGCTGTGCACAAGGGGCCTGCATGTGCTTGGCTGCCTGGACATGCATGCTTTGGGGTTGAAACTCCATTGCTTCCTCCCACGCACTGGAATGGAAAATACTTTCATTTCCGTGAAAAGGTAAAGCATTTGCCAGCTTTTATATACATTTTGCATATTTATCTTTTTTGACTTATATTCATTTATTTAATAAAATAGTTTTCTATCCTACAAGAATGAGAAGTATACATTTATTTAATCCATTTCTGTAAGTTTGTAGAGTATCATTTATATATTATTCAAAGCTTATATCTGCACAAGTTCTCTGGATTTTGTCTAAATTTTCTAAAAGTTTATGAAATGAAAATAATAGTCTATATTTTGTGATTAGCACATGCAGTCTCAAATATACTTTGACAAACATTTAAATTTGGTAGGATTGTTTATGTTCTTATATGACATACAGATGAAAGGCAACATTTTAACTTTCATTTATGTTAAGCCTCAATATAAAAGAAATTTGAGTATATTTATAAATAACTAATGTACACTCCATGTAGATAGTGTTCTAAAGATTCTATATGCATTATTTCATTTAATTCTTGTAACAACCTTATGAAAGTGATCTATTGTTAGGCTCATATGAAATAAATTAGAACTGATTTTAACAGAGGTTACCTTGACCAAGTCTCAGAGTGAGAAGAACTTGTGATGAGATGTGAACCCGGCTACTCTGATCCTAGATCCAAGCTCTTGACAACAGAACATGGAATGGAAAAGAAGCCATGCTTAATGTCAGCCTATGAAGTGTGCATTGAAAATTTTGTTTAATGCATAGCAAAGAGCAAATCACAAATCTGGTTTTGATTTTCAGGAAATTTAAAAAAAGAAAGCAAGATAATCAGTAACAAAATTGTCAGTGTGCCAATGACGAAGACAAATGACTTCTGGTTTTAAAATCAGGTGAACATTATGAGAAAGAGAAAAAAATATTCAAAAAGCAAACAAACAAAATGTAACACTTTGTCATATTATCCAAAGGCAAACCAAGGAATAACACCAGAACCTCACTCAGAAGATGCACATTTTTAATGTTCCAAAGAAATATTTAACTAAATATATATGCCCAAGGACATAGGTTGGTCCCAGAGTCAAAAGTTCAATATCTCAAGGAAGGGACACACTGCATCCTCTACGAACGACCTTCCCTTCTATAACAATATAACATCTCAGAAGCATTGTGTGACAGTTAAGAAATATTCACGCATAGTAACCTGAGGTGGGCTTACCTTATCCTGCTGACTTAGAGCATAAATCTATTTAATTAACTGGCAAAGTAGGAGGGAGAAAGGACACAAGTCACTTAACTGCTCCACAGTTCAGTCTCTTAAGCTATTAAATAGGGATAATAATAGTGGCTCTATGTTCGTGCTCTGTGCAGATTAAATAAAATAATGCATTTTTTAAAAACTCTTAAAAGAGTGCTTGTTCCTATACACTGATCGAAATGGTAACTTGTCAGTAGTAGGACCACTCTTAAATCCATATTTAGGAACTCTAATGTGACCCTTCCAAGCTTTATAAAAGCTAGCAACTTGAAACTGAGTATTACGGCTTGAAGAATTAGCTTCAAGTGTAATTTTTTTACGTCCTAGAACTATTTGACAAATCAGTATCCTGTCCGGAAAACCTAGAAGCACATCAAGGTGATCCTTTCTCAAATGCTTTAAATTATTTACAAAAAATGTTAATTCAGTTGTCTGAATATATATCACAGTAATGATTTTAAAAATTATTAATGAAGGGGCTGCGGATGTAGCTCAGCAGCATAAATGCCTGCCTGGCAAGCGCGAGGTTGTGAGTTCGATCCCTGGTACCAGAAAAAAAGCAAAAAAAAAAAAAAAAATTATTAATGAATGAAAATAAATATAGGATGACAGAAGAAGATAATGGGAAAACTAAAAAGATAAATCTCCTGAGCTATACTAAAATGATTCCTATGTATCATTTGAAAATGTGGTTCATATTTACATGCTTGGTAGAGTATCATTTTATAAAGTAACAATAAGAGGATAATGTGCCAATTGAATGAGATTTCACTGTCTGTCAGTCGAAATTAATTGATGAGGTTTCCATAGAGGGGAAAAAGTGGTGTTTCGAAGAGGAAAAATAAAATACAGCAAGGAAAGACCTCACATGAGGTGGTTCCTGTGGACCATAAAAAGCTCTCTCCCTTACACTTCTAATCATGGAACTGCTAAGTGTCATAATCCGGTGCTCACCCCCAGTAAAAGGGAGAAGAGCTGCTCATATAATTAATGGGCATTAATTGATCTGTAAGAAACTGGGACATTTCGGCAAATCTGGGATATAATGTCTCCATGAAAATCAAAGCTCCCGGAGTCACAGACCACTGTATCCAAGAACATGAAATAGGCCAGACACTGAATCAGCTTTCAATAATTATTTAATGATGAAGACAAAACCCATTATTTAGATTACACACTTGAAGTCTGAGACAAGAATATCAACTTTTTAAAATCCTAAGAATTCTGAGTTAGCAGCAGGCTTACTATAATCCCAAGCGTAAGGCAGTTTTAGAGTCTAATGCAATCCTGCAGAGAAAGCCCAGAATCAAGGACTAGAATCCTGCTGTACTCTCTAATAATCAGACATGATGAGAAACTGTGATGAGCCAGAGTCAGTAAGGAAATGGCATAAAGATGATATCAAGATCTGTGAATGAACCATTAATGTATCATTAAAGAAATTAAGAAAACACGAGTTAAAACACGCTCACACTTTATGGCTACAAATCTTACGGGAAAAGAACTGGATTTTTCCTTGTAACCAAGCGCATGTAAATGGAATAAGGCCAATTATAACTCGCTGTTGGGATTATTGTTCTAATGACTACAGCTGAAAAGGACTAGAATGGATCACTACCCCAAAGTGCAACAATCTTTACTCCAGTTGAGAAAGAAAGCTCTCTGTAAAGACAGAGACTAAGACCTGAGCCCATAGAATTTTACATAATTGTACAGCAGCCCACACTTGTGCGTGTACAGTGGAATTCTGCATTCAGTGCTTCTGCAAGTAGCTCAGTGTTAACGTACATAAAGCACTTATGGATCAGTTAATGCATTCCAATACAACTTTCCCTCCAAAAAAAGAGATAATTCTGTGACTAAAAAGATGTTTGCATTTTCAAAATGTTAATGTTCCACAGAAGATAACAAACCGCTTACATTAAGTGGCTGAAGTCTGTAAAAGGTTTATGAATGAATGCTCCATTTGTGCAGGAGGACTCTGTTGGAAGCGCCTTCCAGAGTGCATCCCACTGGAGCAGCCAAGCATTTGTGGGGCTCTGCCACCGCGTTCCGTGTTACAGAACCGCACCCAAAAGCCTGCACTGAAAAGTTCCTGCGGGGTCTGGCAAAGATGCTGAGACCCAGCTGTTCTGGGTTCAGGTTTTCCTGTACTCAGCTGCAGACCCAGGCCAACAAACCTGACCAGAAGATGTAAAGATGCTTTTCAAAGATACTGACTTCCCTCAAAGTGGGACCAATAAACTACAAACAAATATTCACTTACATAAATGACCTGAGAAGGCAGAAAGACAACCTCACTGTCCGCTGGTTCAACATACAACTACTACATACACGGATATCACACGTGTATGTATCTGCTGGTGCTGAAACAGGTCAGCATGCAAAACCTGGAGTACAGTTTCTACTAAATACATGTCACTCTCACACCATGGTAAAGTAAAAACCCATAAGTTGAGACATTGTTAAATCAAAGCCAGTCCATATATATCCATGTGTTATACATAATAATTATTCCTGACAGTATTACATTGTTCACAAATTAATAGCATGAAAAAAGCTATTCACTCTTTTAAAAAACAATTTTGTTATAGTCTAGGCTCCAAATAAAATGTCAAAGAAGTATAAAAATAGCTTACTGTGAAGGCAGTTGCGTATGTTAAGGTTTTGATAGCTAAAATTCCAACATAAGGTATATAGACCCATGTGTGTGTACATACACACATTCCCAAACTATGGACATTTTCTGTGCATTTATTCTAACCTTACTTCATTTCTGTCTTCCCATTCTTTTTTTACTCTAATTTCCCATTTTGTTTTACTGCCTTTATTGGTAAATTGTGGGTGGAACTCTTAATTCTGGTTTAAAGTACTGGTGAATAATGAGGACAAACTCCCTCAAAGATAAAATATGCTAAGTAGACAATTTACATTTTTTAAATGTCATCACTACTTAAGTGATTGAAATTGCTTCAAATTGACATCATGCCACGGTGCTCCTCTCACCAAGCTGACGCTCCTCAGACCCCAATACTCAAAATCAAGAACCAAAAAGAGTTTGAGGATTTCATTCATTTTATGTTTTCTTTTAAATTAGTTGGATTTTTTCCTCATGAATTACCAAAATCAACTGTAAGTTAACGATGGCTAGAATAACTCTGAAAGCCGTATTCTGTGTTCATGCTAAAATGCGTTTCACCTTTTTAAGATGCTTGCTGCACTGCATACACACCTCATGCGAGTAGCAATCCTCCTTCGAGTCCAGTGACAGCACACCAGGGTTGCCAATTATTTTTTCTGCACAGTGTCTAAAGTCCATCTCTTCATGTTGTACTCTTGTCATGCATGCTTTGCTAATGATGCTTCTCCCATGTAAATCTTAAATCATACCAAAATTGAACTTTTTTAGTATTTTAAGAAAAGAAAATAGCACAACATCCCACACATCACAGCTATCTGAATGTGTACGTATTTATGTAATACAAATATGTTAAGGTTTTTCAACATTTTTAATTAGTTGGAAAAAATTTCAAATTTTTCAGCTCTGGAAATACTCAAAGATAATGCTAATCTTTTAGGTTAGTAAGAGAGCTGTGAATAGTTCTTATTCATCAGTCTCATAAGTTAATTGACCACAGATCCCCAACCAGAAAGGGTTTGGAAGAGGATGTGGCTAGGTAGTAAAGGAAGTCACTTAAGATGTGCACAGAGCTCCTGAAACGTAGATGCTAAAAGAGGAAAAAAATACTCTTGTAGGTTCCTTGGCTAATCCCTTAAACATATGAGTAAGTGACTAAGGTAGAGAAAATTAATTTAGCAATGGATGGAGCATTTTTCGGTAGCATTTGGGGTCATGTTAATACCGGTAAGAATTAAACCTAAACCTCAGGGGTCTCATCCTCAAAGGAAAGAGTAAATGAAGGCAGGAACAAATGGCTGAAAGGGCTCTGGAGATGGGATTTTAATCCCTGGCACTGTAAGATTTCCTTTTGCTCTGTCTTGCCATAGGGGGATTAAGTGATTTCTCGGTCTTCTGAATCACACAGACTCCAAGTAGATTTTAATGGATTTCAGATAATTTCATCACAGTAATAAGAAAACAATTCACATTACTGAAAGCATAAAACCAAATGGGCAGCTCTACAGTACATTTCCATTCATTTAAAAAGTACTATGACATTATCACTCAGGTAATCTCCTGGGTCTCCTATAAAACTAACTATTCTTGATAATATTGCATGGGCAAATTAGTAATGCAACAGGCTACTTACATTTTGAAAACATGTATGATATTTTTACTTGAAATATTGTTAATGGGCTATTAAAGAAATATAAAAATACATGCTACTTTGGAAGCAAATAACCATGACTTTTATCAAAAGCCAAATTATAAATAAAAAGAATTTCAACTGGCACTTTTTCTAGTTTTGGGAGGGAAAAAGATTCACATCTGCACATTTACACACATAAGCAGAAGTATATAAATGTGACAGTTTCAAGGGCTGTCATCATCTACTGAGCTCATAACTTTTAGTAGACTGTGCTTCGCAGCCAGGTGCTGTAGAATTGTGATACACACATTAACAACTACAGCAGGCCAATGTAGGTAATGTGTGGGAATATTCTAATACTAGGCACATTCTCACACTATGTCTACTGCAGGAAGAGGCGATGACCTTACAGTGTTGCAAGAGTTTGGAAAAGCAGTGGACAAGGCTGGGGAGCACTCTAAGAGCTGCCTGGCGATCTCGGGTGGGAAAAGACAGGGAGGCTGGTGAGCTTGCTTGGGGAGGCTTGCCAGCGGGACAGAGAAGCAGAGAGAAAAACAGAGTGCACTTTTCTAACCTTTCACCCTTCAAGGCAAATCTAATGGGCACAATTTGGACTTAAAATGTTAACGCCAGGTTGAGACACGAGGTAAAAGCACTGCCATCACCAAGCCCATCGGCAATAGTACATCTTCATCTTTCTCAGGAAAAAGTGGTGAGTTGGTCAACCCTAAACACGCAGCTCAAAACAAAGAAATCTATTACTCTGGTATGAATTTGCTATTGTACTAGAGGAGCAATAATTATTATAATTTTTAAATAGCCATTTAAAATTTTACCAACCTGTGAAACTATTCATATTATAGTATTGCAGCCATTAGTTCTTCATTTAGTAAAAAAGAAAAATTAGAAGTTACTACTAGAAACAGAGTATTGTTTTACATTTTACTCAATAAATGGTAACCAAACATTTATTGTTCTTTAATTATTGTTAAAAGTCATCCCCATATTGTGATCAAGTATCATAAACATATGTGTAGTTAAAACACAGAAATAAATGCATCCGAGTGATGGCAGCTGCTCAAAACTATGCTGCCTGAGATTTATACGCATTTTAGTTTTGTTTTGGTTTGAAACAGTAATGCTTTGGAATTTCAGATAACCAACTTGAAAAATAAAGATGATACACTCTAATGTTTATTCTGTTCTCTTAAAAAACTTCTTTACAAAAAAAAAGAAATGGGAAAGCAGCTTGCTCATCACTAAAAAGGTTAACAAGATTAATGCATATTATCTCTGACCTCAATTAAGCACTTTAATTAAACCACCACATAACAATGAACTGAGAAATACTTACGATGGTGTGTTCCACCCACCTTACAGGCTATGGAGACTGTGGTTTAGAATGACTTAAAACTTTGTAACCAAAAATTTTAGAATTTAAAAACACCCCCTTGTTGAGAAGAAATGTGATTATAACTTACTGAGTTATCATAAGCAGTGCCCTTGGCTTGGCTTGATCTTAAAACAGAAGAGACAGAGAAAATCCTGAAAAATCTCTCACAGCAGAGTTCACAGTGAATCCTAAATGAACAAGATTTTTTAAAAAATGAATGCTCCGGGGCTGGGGATTTAGCTCAGCGGCATAAGCGCCTGCTTGCAAGCAGGCAGTCGTGAGTTCGATCCCTGGTACCAGTAAAAAGGAAAAAAAAAAAAAAAAAGAATGTTCCCTAATCATCCTAAAATCTTAGATAAACCTAAAGCTATATTTTCTAAAATTGATCCTAGATTTATAAAGCATGTATATATAAATATGAAAAAAAACAAGGAAATAGGAAACACCAAAAGGATGTAGCCAATGAATAGCAGTAAAGTCCTCTCCATATGTGAATGGGAGAGAAACTAGTAAGGAGGAATAAAGTCCACTCGTTTTATAAATAAAACCGGATGACAGATTGCTGAAGAAACGCTTTTTGGGGTCACGTATTTGTTGCTGCATGTGGTATCCCATACCTAAAAGGAAAAACAGAAAAGCAAACGCGGCAGCCCGGGAGAGGAAAGGATAATCGAGCATAATTAACAGACGACGTCCACCCTGCACGTTACACAATGAACGTCAGAAATGACAGCAGGCCAAAGACAAGCAAACAGCCGCTGAGGTATCTTTCAAAACATAAATTAGGCTCTAATTTTCAGATACATCTCCCCCCAAATCATAGCTTTTGTGTAACTTTTTCTTGATTCTTAGGCATTTCAAAACACAGTGCCTACGTTTATATTTCACGCAGATTATTTAACAAAGTCGTGGGGAAAGGAAATTTTTAGGCTGTAAACAAGCCTCAGTGCCCAGATGCTGGCTTCATTCTCATCAAAACTTGGCCAAGAGCTCCATCTTCAGGCCTGCCAGGTACCCTGAGCGCCTTCACCTCCCAGGCCTGCTCAAACCCTTCCTTCTCCCCCTGAAAACCGATCAAGGAGAGCGCTAGCACCAGGATTACTCCCGGGGTTAATCACAAGGAAGGTGGGCTCACCGAAAAAGCCCTCTTCTGTTTCTAAGTTTAGAACCAAATCATTTTACATCTCCCATTCTCACGTTTCTCAAATGTCTTCTTGAGTTTAAATTCTTAAATAAAACATTTGCAAACTTCTAACTGAGTGAAAACACAGGAGACTTAAGCAAGATTCTCCTTTTCCCCCTCCCCTAAATAATGTTTATTTCTTTCCCCCACTTCTTTCTCTAGTCTTACTAAAGTCACAGACATATGAAAGAACCTGGAAAGAATTATACGGAACAGACCAAGCAAATATACTGCAAAATCTGGACTTTTTAAATTTTAAACCACTGTAAAAATGATTTGGCTTCTTATCTCAAAGAAAGAGGCCCAGCCCCAGCCAGATCTCATATCTGAAAATTATCATATTTATTCTTAAGTCAAGCAACTCTGGAACAGAGGAATAAAAGAAAGAGGAGGGTCCAACAAGCACTGCTCTGCATGCCAAAGAGAACAGCACAGAGTGGTTTAGACAACCAAGCATAAATATTTACACAGCCAAGTGTACAAAACCACTGACTATAAATTTGACCATGACCATTAAAATTTCAAATAAAGTTTTATGAACATACTATAATAGCTTCCATGAAAAGAGTTCCATAAGTTCCATATTATGATTACATAAGAAAAACATTCATTCAACAATAACAATCATATCTGGCATGAGAAAATAAATGTTTTCCTCCTGTAGACAATGACTGCTTTACTACCTTGCAGAGAGAGGATGAAACTTCCACAATGAACTGTGAAAGCCAACAGTTCTCCAAGCTTCACCTCCTCCAGACAACTCTGCCACAGGTCAGAAAAACACAGCCACAGAGTTCTGAGTTTAGAACGGCCGTCAAAGGCAGTTTCATCTGATCCAACTTCCTGTGACAGAGCCCCTGTGCGAGAGGGGGTCCAAGACTAAGCACCCTTCGTGACTCCTCAACTTAGCATCTTTTCTCAACAGATTTGACCACAGAAAAGAGGCACATCTGTGTATTTACCCGTGTTTGTTCTATTACAGCTTCACCCAGTAGTTCTGCTTCCATTTGGGGGGAACACAGAGTAAGTTTAGCCCTCGTTGAAGAAAAAGCCCTGAGATGTTCATGAGCTCAGCCCCACTATAGTTAACAACCCCCAGCCCCACCCCGTCCCTGCTTCTCCCCTCTCCATCCTGAGTCACAATTCTGTGACTCTCCAATGTCAAAGGAACCCGAGTTCCTCATCTGATTGGTCCTTTCTCCCAAAGGCAGTGTAATTCGATGTGCCCTGAATGTGTGGTGACCAGGACTGAGCATAATTTGCTGAGTGCCCCTTGTAGAACTAGGCGGGGTCTCTCACATCTCTTGCGCTATAGATAACATACTTTCATCAATAAAGTTAGTTTTAACTAGGGAAAATGGGATGGAAAGGAATACATCAAAAGCTTCTTATTTGCTAAATAAATGTGACATTTTCTGTTCTTTTCTGTCGTTGTTCACACAAAAAGCTAATTATAATTAGACTCCCCCAGAAAACTGAATGGATCAAGATGTGTATTATTTAAAAAGCCAAATATAATTTCTTTTGCTGTGCTATTAAGCTTTATAAGGCATTTTATATCATTTCATATAATTTATAGGAGATCACATGATAAGCGTAATTTTGCATAGAAACTGTTAAGGTTTGCTGAAATAATATAACTACTGAATATAATTACTGAAATGGAGGAAGTTAGCTTGATTTATGGTTGTATCAAAAACATAAAACAAAACTAGGAGAAACAACTCACAGTTGCTTGGAAGCCCTGAGGCTTGCAGCAGCTGTTGTTTCTAGATTTCCCTGCGGAGATTTGCAAACTTACCCTTCATTGTTGAAAAACACAGTAATGCCAACCAAATTGTTTATTTCTTAGGGTTATTCATCAGTGACAGCAGAAATTCGGCCCTTGCAGAATTTTATACTAAATCTTCAGTTAATAAAATCCATTGTGTATATGTACACACACATATATATAGTCACATAAACATAGATATGAGTTATACAGATATGGATGGGTGGAGATTTATGCATATCAGTTTATATAAATATATACACTAATAATTCCCTGTAAGATTTTAAAATAGGCTTGTAAGCAAACTACAGAAATGAGACTTGGCCCACTTATGTATTTTCTTCACCCTAGGTACTTTGCCTTCTAAAACACTACAGTATTTTCCTTTGCTGTGCTAAACCCAGTCTTCATATTCATGTGTGCATTGCAGGTCTCTCCAGAAAGTGTTGGTGGCAATTCAGGGTCCTCTGACATCAAAAACATTAAAGAAGCTCAACTCAGTTAAGCCCAGACTTAAACAGAGAGAAGAGCCCCCAATTCCCTCTTTGGGGCACAGGGTACAGACTCCAGGCCCTTGCACGGCTTCTGGAGCAGAAGCCGCTGCAGTACCCACCTGCCTTGGCTTCCTGAGCAACCCGTGCCTGTGCTGGGCACGGGGAAAGAGTAAGCGAACGTCATCTTCTGTGGGGTAAATGCATACACTTTTTGAAATAAGATATTTGAGTGGCAGTGATTTTTGCATTGGTCTTCTGAAACTCCCTCATCAGCAACCAGGTTCATTACAATATTTATGAGAACAGCTTAGCCCAAAGCTATGCTATACTACACAAGACTACATTATTATACTATACTATACTGCACGATATTATATTACACTATACTACACTATACTATAGTACTAGAGTCAATGCTGCAGGTGTAATATTATAATAAAAAAGAACTATACAGAGGCCCTGTGACCTGTCCTAGAATACCTGTGATTTGAAGGGATAGCAGTGCTGCTGGGAAGGGCTCTGTTTTGTTCCCCATCAGAAGGTCCTTTGGTCACACCTGAGCTTACGGTAAGCAGAGAATTCACCGCAGATCCCAGAAGGCAGGGGCCAAGGAGACCTAACGCCTGACAGTGGCCAAACCTTCCAGCGCAATCCCAGCTGCAGGCCAGGAGGGAGTCTGCTGAGTGACAAAGCTGCTGACAGCCAAGGCTGCCATCGATCCTGCCCCCCAAGAAGCCTCGGGAACCCCCAGGGGCCAGGGTGCAGAGGAGATGCAGGCTGCACCCTGGGAACCTGTGGCCGGAAAAGATGGGGGGCTTGGCAGGTGCAGCTCCTCCCTTCTGCCCCTCCCTATTCCTTGCCCTGTGCATCTTCCCCTGACTTTTTGATCTGTGCCCTTTATAACTGGTTAGTGGATGCATACATTGCTTTCCGGAGGACGCTGAGGAGGCCTGGGCTGGCGGTCTTGGGGACGTCCAGTTTGAAGCCCTTCTATTCAAAGCACAGGTGGGGGAGAACGAGGTTTCTGTGGAAATGTGACCCAAGTTGTTTCTTACAGCAGCATATGCCTGCAGTCTGAGCTAATCAGCAAGCTGGAGCAGGAAAAGCACTTGAATCCAGAAATTTGAGGCAAACTTGAGTAACCTAGCAAGACCCCATCTCAAAGGGAGAAAAAAAGAGTTGATTCATTTTCACTTCAGTTAAGGACATTTACCTACCAATTTATACTTTTGCATCTGTTTATACTTATCTAAAATAAAAATGCTTTTGAAACTAAAATTTGCTCCCTGAATATACCCTAAACAAAGCTTTTTCCTTAGGCTCTTTTGATTTTGGCAGCCATCGGAATTGGCCACTTGCTCAAGGAAGAAGTTAGGGATGTCCCACGCCCCACATGTGGAAAAGCCAACTCAGCTGAAGGGAGTGGGTGGCCCGTTTACAGCTGCCGCTAGGTGGAAGTCACACCACTGCCTCCAGCAGGAGCTTGCTTAGGCCCAAACCTGGCTCTGCCACCTCCTCCCCAGGCCCTGGGGGAGAGGGAGGAGCTGACCCACTTGCTGACAGCTGCCACCTCTCTGAGGTCAGACCTCAGCCAGGAATGCACAGAAGAGAGCACACATCTTCCTACCCTGGCCAAGCCCATGATGGCCCGTGATGGCCCAGCAACACCAAGGCCTGTCACATGATCAGTTTGGCAGACAGGCTCCCTTTGTTAATCATCTCTACAACGTATTCAAACAGCCCAATGAGTCCTGCTGCTGCCCCTTATCCTAATCATCCCTCCCGGTGCTTCAAGTGTCAGGAGACCCCACACCCACAGTTCTGTCCAAACAGAAATAGACGCAACACCCAGGAGCTGGACCCGGTGGAGGGCCACCGCTGCTTTGTTCAGGACAACATTGTCACAAAACTTCTGAGCAGAAAGCAGACTTTAGAAAGTGTTCCAGGCCCTGTCATGAAGATAGTCAGGCTCGTCTGATCAATCACAGCCCACGGGCCAGGCACAGCCTGCTCAGGCCACTGTGCTCAATACACGACAGCTCAGAGCATACTTGAAGTTTGGTTTCAGCACTAAAATAGAGGAATTACTTAAAAAGTTATTAAATCTACAATTTGGGGTGAGATCTGTTTGTAATTACATAGAATTGCATACACGGTGTGATCAAAAAATACTGTGAATTTAAAAACTTTTAAAATATATTACAGTGAAAGACACAATGCTGTTAATCCTTCTGAGAATTCTCCACCTCACTTGAAGACATTTAGCCCATTATTGTTGACACTTTCTGAAGTATCTCTGGAAGTCCTCTTTCACAGATGTCTAATTTCTATCTGCCTTAATGTCCCGAATCAATGTAAAACATTCGTCTACCATGTTTATTCTTACTTTGGCACATATCCACAGGTCTCATCATTCCAGATACAGTGAACAAGGTGGATGAGGATGCACTATGAGATGTTTACACTCTTGCCTTTCACTTCACAGGCATGCAGCAGTAGCATTCACAGTATTTTTGAACACACCTCAGAAAGACATTCATGACAGAGGACTTCCAGAAAGTACTTCAGAAAGTGGTGAGAATATTGACAGAAACGTGTTTGAAGTGGGGCGGAGGATTTTGAGGAAAATTAATGGCAATGTGTCTTTTACTGTGATGAATTTTTATTGGGTCGGGGTTAAACTCAGTGACACAAGTGCCCACCGAGCAAGCGGGAGGTCATGAGTTCAATCCCCAGTATCTAAATAAATAAATAAATTTTTATGTATGCATTTGTGTATATTTTGATCACACTTGAAAATAACTTGAGTATAACTTTGATAAGTATATACCAAAACTACAACTCACATATAGGTAAGCTTCTCTATAAATTTCCAATCGCTCCATAAGAATTGGTGACAGTTCTCCATTCCAGTCACTCAATGTCCTTGTTTCCTTGCATGCCTCCATGTATTTTGTTTGTTTCAGGGGTTTTTGACCTCCTCTCCACATTGTTTTGACTCTACCTGAAAACACTTTTTTTAAAGACCCTATTTTTTCATATTAGGACCATAACCCAGCTCTCTGCAAGCACTTGTAGGATTCTTTCCATACTCTGCTGCGTTTTGCTCCCTCCTGGCTCTGCAGGGAAAGATACCAGCCCTCATCACCCCGGTTAATGTGGCTCTGTGACTTGGAACCTGCCAGGCCCACAATGGCTTTGTGACCACTTCTGTAAGTAGTCAGGGACTGGCCCCATTGTGGTCCCCATGATATAGGAACTGACTCAGAACCAGAAAGTTTTCTAAATTCACATAAAAAGCACTGTATTCACCAATAATAATAATAAAGATAGAATTTAACCCTGCCTCTTTTTTTAAGAATGAGTCTTCAGGACCCTGAAAAATCTATGAAGTATTTTGCTGCATTTTGGCTTTTATTTAGGAAAAATGCAAATTTTCATTAAAAGCAGTACTAAAGGAGTAGCTTTCTTACATTTCGATTCTGCAGTGCAGTGCTGTGCTGCTCAGATTGCTTCCTACATCCATAAAGAATGCTCTGGGCCACAGGAAGCCGGGCAATGTTCTGCAAAGGAGTGGCAGCTGTGCTGTGCCTGCGTGGCTCCGACTGTCTGATGACTGACAAGGACAGAGCTCCTGCCAAGCTTCTCCAGCCACGAGAGCTTTAGCCAGAGCTCCTCAAAGGGACACTGGGCAGAGTGAAGAATGATGCCTGGCTGCGTGGTTCCCTGGGCACGTGAGCTTCAGGCTGACTCCTCCAACTACCTCTGCACTTCTGCAGATCACACCTGCATCATCTCAAATACTCCACGCCAGGGTTCTAGTTCCACTCCATGTCCGTTTACATTACCTGAGGCTGCTTTCTCATTACATCTGTCACTGAAGGGAAAGTAAAAACTCTCAGATTCTCAGGTGTTAATTTCAACTCTTGCATTTTGGACAGTAAGAATACAGTTTGAAAACGTTCTCTGCTATTAGTGCAAATAATTTTTTGTGGTGATTATTACCATGGATCAGAACAGGTAACAATCTTAAAGTCTTATTAATTTTTTGAAGTGATTTCATCTAGATCTTCAATTCAAATCTTTAATTTTATGCAAATTAAACCTAGATTTTTTTCCATACTACTCCATATGTTATTGTTCTCATCATGAACTCTCTGCAGATGACCCCAGTACATAATTCAAGCAGTCCCATTCTCTCTGTACATTGCAATTGGATAAACACTGAGAAATACTGTCTAATAACATATTCTTCCCAACTATCAAGAAATGACAAGACTGTTTCTGCATTGTCTACTCCAAGAAATCTAAAAGTAAGTCACATGCGCAGGTCATCATTAGATCCTCCATTTCTTTCTTTCTTTCTTTCTTTTTTTTTTAATCGGTACCAGGGATCGAACTCACAACTGCCTGCTTGCAAGGCAGGCACTTATGCCGCTGAGCTAAATCCCCAGCCCCCATGATCCTCCATTTCTTGTCTGATGACCAATAGATACGCTCTCATTGTGAATAAGTGACAAACATGGAAAAGAACAGTCACTTTCTTTCAAAATAAAACTTTACAAATTTAGCTGTTTCTTTATGGATAAGAGAATGACCCTGAATTCTTTTAAGAAATTCATTTTTCTTCACAAAAACACATTGGACTTTGGATGAGAACTCACATTACTAACAAGGAAAAAGGAATTTTTGGTTAGCATCAAAGACCATCAATGAGCTATGACTTTTCTTTATTGTCTAACTTTTCCCAACACCTCTCTTTCTCTCTTGGTCTTATCCTTTGAAACAACTATGTATAATATTTCAAATATTTTAAGCTTTTAAAAAAATATGCCTTTAGGGGCTGGGGATTTAGCTCAGCAGCATAAGCGCCTTGCCTTGCAAGTGTGTGGTCATGAGTTCGATCCCCAGTACCGATAAAAAAGAAAAAGACAAAAAAAAATGCCTTTAAAATGTTTTTTCCAGTAAGTGAGCAATTGCCTGAAAAGATTTTTCTACTGTTCTTTTCTTTCTTTTTTTTCTTTTTGAGACAGGGTCTCACTCTGCAATTCAAGCTGGCCTTGACCTCACTTTATAACCCAGGTTGGTCTCAAATTCACCACACTCCTCCTGCCTCAGGCTCCAGAGTCCTGGGATAATGGGTGTGTGCCACCACACCTGGCTTCCTTCTGTCTTACAGCCCTCAGCAAGGCTCCCACAGCACCTCCCTAATGTAGCCCACTTGATAACACTTTTCCTAAAGTTTTACTTCAAGATCAAATATGCACATATACTTATAAATTACCAGTACATAAAATAAAAAGAAAAAGCAAAAGATAAGTGCAAAGTTATAGTATAATTGTGTTAGCATGACATCTTGTAATTAAGTTCCTTGAGATAAATTTATTTTGAGGACTTTCTCAAATTTCTAAGGTTTCTGGTGTACTTGCCATTTTCACAGAGTCAAAAATAGAAACAGTTTTAAATGCTCTAAGAATAGCCTCTACCCAGAAGGAATTAAATTCCATAAACATCTGATTGGACTTTAGATAAAGGTTTCTGCAGGAATAAAAGAAGAACAACACATATAAACATGCAATAAACAGTGACCACAGAAGTTTATTCTTTCTCCCAGCTCTGCACTATACTGGAACAGTCGGAATAGTTTTCTGTATTATCTGATCAATCCGGAGCCCAATAGAATCCATGGCCCATGTTTCATGGCAGCAGAAACTCAAATGTAATGTCAATTTCAGAGAAACCTACATGCACGTATTTCACCAGGTTTACCAGACTCCATTACAGATTCCTTTGGTACCTGTGTGGTTAATCTGTTTTTAATTGAGAACCATTGTTTCACATATCTGGCAAACAAATGAGGCATGGTGCAAACCTTATGGATGTTTATAGCATGAAAACGAGTGGCATTTACAAATGCCTTTACAAATAAAATCAGCAAGTGGTGAATCCTGCCAGCCACCAGAAAACGGGCTCCTAACACACTGCAGTGTGCCTCACTGGTCTCACTCTATGAATTGTGCACCATGACTCCTGGCTCTTGCCAAAGTCAACATGACATGCAAGTTAAAGAAGATGAACAGTCCAGCACGTAGAGGCAACCACAACACAACTAATGACACTCAGGAGAGAGGACGCCAGAGCTGCAGCAGGAAGTGGCAAGGATCATGGGATGAGTGCATGTGAAGCCAAGGAAGGATTTTGAGAGGGATTCATGGCCTTTTACTGTAATAGTTCCTTTTTTAAACACACACCATATTCTTCCATTGCATCTCCTATTACACAGCTTGGAAGGTTTTCAGAAGATCCACTAGAAACTCCTAAAGCTGAAAGTACATACAGTTCAGACATACTGGTGTTTTTTTAAACTTATGCTTATGACTAACTTGTTTTCTCAATATCACAAACCCCTTTGTTTACTCATGTGACATAGCAGCTAAATGAACAGAAGCCTTTATTAAACAGAAGTCCTTTCTGGTTCTAAATGATTTTCCAACTAAGCAAAAAATAATTGCATACTTGCCTAGAAAAGACCACTTTCTTAACATCCTCAGAAGGATTTTCTTATTATTTGATTGACAAGCCATAGATCACAATTGTCCCCTCATGCCCAAATCTATTCCATTGTTGTTCTATATAAAAGGTAGATCACTAGAAAAAAACCTGTTCTAACTTTTTAGAGTAGGGTTTACCATCTATAATTTTTAAAATATTGATTCTAAACAACTAGACACTTTTGGTTCTCTCCAATTTCAGGATTGTCTGAATTTAGTGTTTTTAAAGAAAAAAAAATGTTAAGTAAGTAGACCTAACATTGCCCTCAAAATCTTAGGTCGCCCAGGAAAAAGAAAATAATAGTATATAGAGAATATATCTACTCTTTCATACTTTAATATTCTCGACTAAATTGGAAACATGGCCACGGTCAAGAAAGATCAGAACTATTTGCAGTGTAAATCAAATAAATTAAACATTGAGAGTCAGCAAAAAATACTTTAAAAGTGTGAACAGGCACATAACATCTTGAAATTTCCTTTCCACAATAACAAACAATTAGCTGATAACTCCAGCCCTGTGCATAGTGTACTAGTCTCCCAAACTCTCCAAATTCCATTTCAAATCACTAAATTTCACTGGCTGTATGTCCATACGTCCAGAATGTGGTACAGTAGAGCTTAAGGAGCTCGGAGCTGAAGACCTCTGAACTGGCCACTCAACACAGGTCACACAGCGAAGTGGAAACTCTAAGCAAAACAGACCCTCATGCTAGGGGTGTTAAAGGACCTGTCTGAGGTCACCCAGCTGGACAGCGACCCAGAGGTTAGCACTGACAGGGCTGGTGTCCTGGGGGGGGGGGGTCCCCGCCTTGGTGGCAGGTGTTTCTCATTTCCCGATCCTGCAAGAGGGCTGTCGATCGTCTTTCTTGCCGAGGACATTAATCAGAATGCTGTCCTTCCTTTAGCAAAACCTCAAAGTGACATCTAGTGGAATACCTAGTCTCCACGGAGAAATTTAATTAAACTGCAGTCCCTTTATACTAGCACAAATATTGTGAGGGAAAACAACCCAACTCCTCTGACATTTTTGCAAATAGGTTTAGTGGAATCCAATCTGTTTACTTTTACTGACATTTGTTTTTCAGTCAATTATCCTCTGTGGTTATTTTTTCTTCTCATAATTTATTGCTAGCAATTTATCTGTAAGAATAAATACAAGTAATTCCTTTCTTTGGTACAGGCACCAGAGCTTAGGTTAATAATGGCTGAATAAAATAAATACACATTTTACCCCTCCTCTTTTCTTGCCCCGGTATTTCTAGTTTGCTTATAAATCAAACTAGTGGCAACCAGAATCCTAGTAGAAAAACATTGAACCTCAAAGGTATTAGGAGTTTCTCTCCTCCCATAGCCCTAAAACCTTGGAAAATAACAGAATTCGCTGGACCAGCCATCTGCCAGACAACTAAATACAACAAGTTTTTTAAAAAATTTTCCTTGTGTTTATGTGCCTTTAATTTTTACATACCTTGATTTTGGATATTTCTGGGATGTCTTGAAAAGTTCAGAAAGTCATCATCCCAAAACATCCTACTTTGATCAGGGCTTTGGCTCAGTCGTTCCCGGGGCAGTGCTGGGCCTGGGGTCCTCAGGCCAGCAAATGGCCCGCGTAGACTGATCTGGAGCAGAAGGCGTGGGAGGGAGAGGCGCTAGCCAGACATCCAAGAAGACCAGCGCCCTTAACAGGGACCTCTGAGGGTTCAGCCTTCCTGCCTCCCCACTTGCTTGGGACCCGTGGGACGCGCCTCGCCCTGTCCTGTGTCCTCTCTGCCCAGGCACAGTGACTCCCAGGCTGTCCCAACCATCAGAGTTCTGCTAGATGCTCAGCCTCCTCTGTCCCCTCTCCCATGCTTCCCACACCATGCTTCCTCTCCGGCCTCCCGCACCCAGCAGGCATCCACAAACCCCCGTGCATGCACCCTCTGTCTGCCCCGAGGGACGCCACGTCCTCTGCAGCCGCAGCCTGCTGTATCAGGCCGCTCACGCACTGAGCCTGGGAGTGGAGACAGAATCCCCCTTGAGCCTCACTGCTGCCTTCAGACTGTCTCCCAGGCCTCCCCTGCACCTCTATCACAGATGGTATCACCCATAATCCCTCTCCTTGCTGCCATCAAAACCCACAGCTCTTCCTCGTCTCCTCAGCAGTCCAGCCACTGGCTCCCATGGTCATCGCCCTAGTGACGGTGCTGGCACTGCAAGCGCCTTCTCTTTGTGAGAAGCTCCTACAGCCACTGCATATAGCTCCCCGTTGTTATCTGGTACGCACAGCCTGGGCTCATCATCCCTCTGTCCCTCCAGAACTGCTCAGCCAGGGAACACACCAGACTTCTTTACTTGTCCCCACCCACGCCGTGTTCATGTTTGCTCCTTCTGCAGCCTGAATTCCATCACCAGTAGTTACTGAGTTCCTGGTCTCTCCGTTGCTTGACAGAACAGTATTCCTACTTAAATCCAGATGGCTGCCTATTCTAACCCTGCCCTGAGGCAGGCAGAACCCGGCAGGGAAGAGCACGAGTCAGAGTGACTGGGCACAGGTGTAAACGCCAAGCGCGCCCATCTTTCAGCAAAGCAATATGCAAACGCGTAAAGCGACAGATTGCAAAGCTAACTTCATATCCTCCAGTTCACTAAGAAATATTTGTACTACTACTTGTCAGCTATTAGGAGGGGGGGGGGTATAGTGGGTCCTTCGCTTGTGGATGGGGAGGTACCATGACAAGGAGCCTTTACAGAGGACTACAGAGTTCCACTGAGAACTCCAGTGGAAAGAAGGAAACCCCAATGATGCGCACCGGTGACCCCAGCACTCCGGGAAGCTGATGAGGAAGATGAAGATATATCATCCTGGAAAATTTAATGAGACCTTGTCCCAAAATCAAAAACAAAAAGGGCTGGGGATGTAGCTCAGTACAAAGGTCCTAGATTCAATCCCCAGTATGGGGGAAGGGAGGATTCCCTAGCTCAAAAGGAGCTATGACAAGTATCACTGCCCACTCCCTAGGCAGGGCAGGCATCATTCACCAGAACAGTCAGGGTGAAAGGCAGCCAGACAGCTGGGGGCCACAACAAAGCCAAGTCATGTTTCTTGCCTGTCCTGAAGACAGCATCCTGTGGCCTAAACTGTCCCCACTCTTGTCTCCTCTGCTGGGGCCAGCAGACCCGGGCAGATCCTTATTAGGAGTGACCATGCACACCCACAAGCAGCAGCTCTGTGACACTGAGTGGCCAGCTTGCCTACTCACCCCTGAGAGTCCCACATGAGTGACTGGTGCTCCAGGTGAAAGATCACTATGTTGGCCACAAATGAAAACGCCAGTGATGACTCACGTTTGAGCACAGAGTTGAGTCTACAAAGTCCTGTTGGATACCAAGGACCCAAAGCTTTCACTGCTTTAGGAAAGTGATGGGGGGGGGGGCAGCTCATTACAAAGTGGGTAGTTTGGGTTTTGGGGGGAGTTTGTTGTTGCTGTTGCTGTTGTTGTTATTGTTGTTGGCCTGGAGGAATTTAAGGTCCAGAAAGAATTTTCTTTGAAATCTCTACCAAGATACTTGAGTTTATATCAATACAAATGATGTAGAAATACAGTAGACAGATACAGATATTTAGTCAAATAAACATAAGTATAAACAACTTCTTAAAGTTTAGCAACAAAATATGTATCATGAGACATAAAGAGAAAAAAATCACCTATTTATAAAATGTCTCCATGTCTCTCATATAATTTTCACCTACATGCAGTTTTCAAACCAAAACATGTATGTTCTTCTAGACTTCACAAAATCAAGCAATGAATCTGGTCATATCTGCCGTATTTTTATTTTTGTTTACAAAAAAGCTGAGGCTGCATAGTTAGGATTCTAAGTAAAGTATCTGTTCTGCCATAAAGCACATAATGTGAATATTCCTAAGATTAATTTTATTGGTGCCTATAATTAATACAGAAACTACTGAGCTCTTTCAGCTCACTCGTGGCTTTTTGAACCCCATGTTTCCTCTAGCTACACTCATTCCCTGATGATCTCATCCAGCTTCCTGGCTTTCAACTTTGCATATACACTGACAATTCTCAAATTTATATCCAGAGCCAGCTCTGAATTCCAGACTCATATATCTAGCTGCCTATTTGACATCTCCATTCAAAGGCCCGACACACATTTCATACTTATCTTGTCCAAGCCAAATTTCTGATTTTTTTTCCAAGGCTTCTCCTCCTACCCTCTTCCCCTTCTTAGTAAACAAGAGCTCTGTCCTCCCAGGTGCTCAAGCCAAACCTCTGGAAGTTATCTTCAACTTCTCCCTGTCTTTCATACCCGACATCAAATCCATCAGCAAGTCCTGTCTATTCTGCCTTCCGTGCTGCCCACAATGACCTCCCTGTCTCCTATGCAACTCTGCTGATCCAGGCACCATTACCTCTCACCCGGATGAGTCTCCTCACTCTGTTTTTGATCCCTGGGGTCTACTGGGCACATGGCTCATAGTGATTAAGTAAAACAAGCAATTAATTGATGCTTGTCACTCTTTTCTTCAGAAATTCTAAAATTATAGTCTTCGCCCACTAAAGGCAACCTAGAACAACTTATAGAACATGTACATCACACCCTCCACCTCCTGCACCCTATTGCCTGTTGGATTAGTCAGGGTTCTCCAAGGGAACCAAACCAATAGAATGTACATATAATTATAGACAGGATTCATTACATTGACTTGTCTGATCATGTGCTGAATAGTCCCATGGCTGTCTATAGGATGGAGAGCCAGGGAGACCATAGCTGCTCAGGCCAAGAAGCCTGACCCGTGATGCAGCCTCACTCTGAGGCTGAAGGTCTGAATGCTTCCTGGAAAATCACCATTATGAGTCTGTTTTTAAAGGCAAAAAACCCTGAAGTCTAAGGTCCAAGGGCGATTGCAGTGGCACATGCTAAACAAAGGTCAAGTACACAGATGTGTGAACTTTCCCTCCTTCTGTGCCACTTGGGCCCCCAGCCTACCGATGGTGCGATTGATGTTCAGGGCACAGCTTTGCTGACCCACACAGCAGTCCCTGGAGACAGCCTCCCAGACACACCCTCAAGTGTGCTGTGATAATTCCTGGGTGTCTCTCATTTCAGTCAAGTTGACAACCAAGAGTAATCATTACAACTCCACCCCTTGTCAATTTGACACCTAAATTCATCCCCTAAGCCCTACTTAATCTCCAAATAAACACAATAATAAGGTCATAATTTGATGTATTATACAAAGTGTAATCAAAAAACACTGGGAATGTTTAAGTTAAAAATCTATTACAGTAAAGACACATTTCCATAAATTCTCCTCAAAATATTCCTCGTCAGCTAAAACACACTCATCCCATCACTCTTGCCCCTTTCTGAAGCACTTCTGGGAGTCCTTTGTTGTAAATGTGCTTAGTTTTGGTGTTCTGGCTCCCCCAATGTCCCAAATTCACAAAAAATATTTCCCTTTCCGGGTCATTTTGACTTGGGGACAGCCAGAAGTTGCACAGTGCCAGACCTGGGGAATAAGGTGGATGAGGACACAGCATCGTGCTTTTACGTCTGCTTTTCTATGGACAGCATTCGGCACCAGCATTCACCATATCTTTGATCACCTTTAAAAAGACTCATGAAAGAGGGCTGCCTCAGAAGCAACAAGAAAGACAGGGAAGTGTGCTTGAAGCAAAGGGAATGAGGTCTAGGGGAAGTAATGGCAATGTGTTCTTTACTGCAACAAATTTTTTAACTTAAACATGGACCAAAATCGTACTAATTCCCATGCAAGAAGGGGAAGCAAAGTTCTATAAGTGACGCTTACTCTCCACCCGCCATCCTGTATCTTAAATACAATGGTTTACATTTAACACCATGTAAATGCTAATATAAAGTCAATCTTATGTTTCTTTCTTCCTTAAGATATTCTTAGAAACAAATTTAAACAAGAATACTACATGCTGTGTATTTAGTTAAATAGCTAAGGTCATTTTTATCCTAGGTTTATGCATTTTGGCCATAAAGCTCAGCTCCAGTGTCAAACAGTTTGGGAAGCAAACTGGTTTTGGAGGATCTTGGTATGTTCTTCCTGCCCCCACAAACCTCGCTGCAGTTACATCCTGATATCACACTGAATGGCTGGCAGAAGCATGTGTAGGTTCACCACCACCACCCAAGTCCAACCAGAGAAATATTTGGCAAGGATTGCATGATTACGTATATTATATACAAAATTCCCAGTTATGTTTGAATTTCAGATAAACACTAAATAATTTTTAGTAAATATGTCCCAAATACCAAATACTAAATCTGGCTGTACTATGCCTGCTCTTATAAAGGACACAGGCAAAGAATGGTTTTTCCATCTTTAAATGACTAAAAAATATTGATAGAACATTATTTTGTGAAAAGTATATAAAATTCAAAATTCAGTGCATATAAATAAAGTGTTACTAGGACAGAGTTATGCTCCTTTGTTTATGTCAGATCCATGTCTCAAAGAGGCAGAGATCTTAGGGCCACAAGGCCACATATCTACTGCCCAGCCCGTAACAGAAAAGGCTGGTGAGCCTCTGTGGTAGAAGGCTCTGTCTGTGTCCTTCCCCTTGCCAAAGATGGCACACGGGCAGCTGTTCACTCCTCGGAACTCTTGCTGAGGCTGTGTCATCACACTGAAAACACAAAGTGGAGAACGAGACGCGGAGAGGCCAAGGAATGGAGGGTGCAGGCTGTGGATCCTCCCAGGGCTGTAGGAGAGGGAAGCCCTTCTCTGCCCACCAGCCAGAGGGAGTTACTTTGCCAAGAGGTGAGTCTAAGTGAAAACCATGACACACAGATTCAAGCCAAGATATCATGATCCTCATTGGGGAAGGTGGACAGATGGAGTCGGACTGAGGCAGGCAGCAGTAAAACTCGTTCAGAGGTGAGAAAATCTTGGACTGAGTCTACTCAATATACGTGCGATTGCCTTGCTTGAAATGCTACAGCCTCCAGTGCCAGAAGCATTATCATAGTGAAACAGAAAGGCCTGAGAGTGTGTGACTGTCACCATGAGGGGCAATGCAAACGCACAAAGCCACACTTACATAACTGGAGAGGCCGCACTTTTCAAAGAGGCAGCCACATCCTTTCCCCCAAATATTCCACCCCCTGGTCCCCAGAGCAGAAGTTATCAGCTCCTTGTGTTTAAGGCCAGAGAAACAGGAAGTACATAGCTGTCAACTGAGGAGACAGCCTACAACTCCATCCAGTGACAGATCTGCGACCTTCACCTGAGACAGCGGCCGAGACACGCCAGCGTCACATGCGAGCCGTGTTCCCAGCCAGGACGTCTGACACTAGCAGCCCGCACTTCACTCCTCTGAAAGCGCATCACCACCAGAGTGAGGGGGATGGACCCGCAGAGATAACCTTCAGATGGTTCTAAATATATCTGAAATGTCAACCCTTTGCAAGCTTCAGTACTTCAGCTGAGTTTGCAACCAAACTTGCTACGCTGTCCCTTCTGATCTCACTGTGGCTAAGTAGCACTGCTCCCTGCCACCTCCCCAGAACACACCTCCCTTCCGGGGCACAGAAGTCCACCCCACAGATCGTGATCAAAAAAACCCAACACTACCTGTGAAGTTACTTCGAGAACTGGGGTTTTTTAATCAACTTTTTTTCTCACATATGTTGATACTTTTTGGAGGCTGACATTCACACCTGACTGACACGTTCATCATTTCATTCACTGGCTTAATTCATTCTCATGGCGTGAAGCTCACAGGATAAGAACCACGGTGCTAATGCCACAGATCTTAGCAACAGAAATCAGACACACTCCAGGCAACCAACAGGCAATGGGGTCCTGCTTTCTGCCAGGTGCCCTTTGGGGATAAAGACAAATATTCATAGCCCTAGCACACTATCTAGTGTTGGAAACAGACAGATACAGCAGCTTCAATGTAATAGGATTAAATAAAATGATGGATGTGAGCAGTGTGCCAGGAGCCCAGGATGAAAAGAACAAGACATTGCATCCATGCATTGGTCTTTTCACAGCGCTTCACAGAGCCCCAACCCACATTGTCAGCACCCAGTTTCCATGGGGACAGCATGGGGACTGCGGAAGGGGGACCCTTTACCTGGGCTCAGCACCAGGGGAAAGTCTGTGAACTCTGTTGACGCCCTCAGCTACCTCCCTCCTGACTAAGCTCTCCTCTTCAAAGCAACCCGTCCCGTCTTACTGCCCTGGCAGACACTTTAGCAATAGTTCCTTAGCACAAATGTTTTCCACACTAGGGAACAAACACAAATACAGGCATGGTCATGTCTTTCCGTGATTGTGACACCCTGGAAAGAGGTGACTACTCCAGACGTGGAAATTGGACCCAAACTAAACCTGTCCCATTGTCTTGTAAGAGTTTGAAATTCTAAGCATAGGTACACAGCATCCCAGATGTAAATGATTGGTGACAACACCTATGACAAGTGACCACAAACTCATGCCATCCAAGGCCCATTGCCCTTTCCCAGAGTTGCAGGTAGAGCTGTTTTCAACTCTGGAGGCCGCTTCCATTTCCTCCCTGCCTAAGCTGCCAGACCCAGTGCGCAGCCCTGCAGTTCAAGAAATCTTTGCGCATGTCATCTGTCCAGGGCCTCCCAAGGATACCTGGGCCACCTGTGTTTCCCTCGGATCCAACAATCTACCAGGGCTTTTCACATTGTAAAACGGTAAAAATTGCTTTAGGTCCTGTAACAATTTAGTCAACTAGTGCCAATTAATTTCTCTCTTAACTATAATTTCCAAAATCCTGTTCAAGAAATCTCCTCCACAAAAGTCACTGAACAGCTGCTCATTGCAAATAAGGTTTTCTTACAAAGAAAGATCTTTCAAAATAATTGACAGTTAATGATAAATATGCAAATACTCAGAAGTTTCAGATGTTCCATTTCAAAAGATAAGGTCTTTAGCTATCCAATTAACATGAGAAGAAACTATGAAATAGTTTAATAATTAAAAACTGTTTGTAAGGAAAACTATAAAAAGGAAATGAATTACTCAATTATAAAATTAGATGCAAATATTAGTAACACAAAATAAAAATATAACTTTAAAACAAAGAAAAAATTGAGAACATAATAGAGACTTGTGTTTTCTACATTAAATTTTGTTCCTAAGCTCAAACTGAGTTTCTATTAAATTTTTATACTTTATATTTACTAGTAGGAATTGATCTGTTTGGAAAGTTTACCTATATTTGAACACTCATTTTACATGCACTAACACTAGATCTTGTATTTCCTGACATGGTGATTAAATAAGAGGAATATTTCCTATTATTAAAACTGATTTTCATTGCTACTGATAGAGCTCTTCTGAATTTGGATAATTAATCCCAGAAGCTTTGACTGAATCACTTTTAAGAATTAAGTTGCTACCTGGGAAAGCAATGATAAAGTTTTAATAAATCTACATAGAAAATGATTCCTGGGCAACCAGATACAGTTAGGCAGGAAGAATTTGTTCAGTGTTCACAATGCAGGAGGATGGCTTATCTACTTGTAGCGAACTAGTACAGAGAAGCTGAAGACTTGAAACACGAATGATAAATGATGAAGGAGATGAAAATACTAACTACCATAACTTCATCATTATCCATTGTATCCTTACATTAAAACATCATATTGCATCCTGCAAATGTCTATAATTAATGTGTCAGTTAAAAAATAAAATTTAAAAACTGTCTGAAAGGACTGGTGATCTGGTCATGTTTTCAGAGGACAACAGTATGCAGTACAGCATCCGATCTCTTTCTGTAGGTGGTGGCCATTGTGAATTCCCTGTTACCTTGTTTTGAAGTTCTGTATCATTTTCATTGTTTTGCTGGGTTGAGTTTTGTTTTGTTTTGTTTGATTTTATTATATCCAATGGCATGGGCAGCTATTTCAAAGATAGCAAGGTTTATTATGGTAGTTATTTTGGATTTAATATTGTCTTATTTTGAAGTTCTTTATTGCATCCATTGTTTTGTTTTTATTGGTTCTATTCTGTTCTGTTTTGTTGGGTTTTTACTGTGTCTGAAGGTATCTGCAGCTATTTTGAAGACAAGAGAGGCATTATGGTAACCATTATTGATTTCATGTTGTTTTGAAGTCCTGTGTTACTTACACTGGTTTGTTTTGATGGCTTTACTCTGTTTTTTTTTTTTTGCTTGGTTTTATTCTCTTTAAAATAAAATTTAAAAAAATTAAAAATTTCTGCAAGAGTGAGACAGAAAGATCACTACTTTGGAGTCCAAGCCAGGAAATTCAGCAACTTAGTGAAAGCCTGGCTCAAAATAAAAAATACAAAAAGGGAGAGGGGGGATAGTGGATGTAACTCAATGCAAAAGCTCTAAATCCAATCCCCTCACCACAAAAAATAATTGATTACCATTCTCCCTGATCCTTCTGTATGTGTGGGATCCCCGTTGGTAAATTCTTACAGCAATTCTGCTGGTTAGTTCTAAAGGGCTCCTATCAAGTTCTAACCCACGAACAACTCCTCAATTTCATGAAAAATCAGATCAATATTGTGACAAGAATAGTTACAAAACACCTCAGACCCTTGTTCAGAGAACAATTACTTCTTACAGTAGGCAATAGTGCATCTATCATAGTCATGAAAAGTATCTTATACAGCTGTTAGGTACTCATGTAATTGAAATTCTGTCTTCTACCCATTTACATTGTGGTCTAAAACCTAAAGTTACTTCTCCTTATATCATCTCTAATAAAGACTACACTGGGTGCTTAGGAAGACATTGGTGTTTCTTCTCAGATGCCCACACTGAATGAACCAGGTCACCCTGATGTTCCATCACTGGTACAGCATTACCCCAGTATGGAATCAGACTGTCACCTTGTAGAAAAACTTTCTACCTGAAAGTCTGGAAACCAAATTATAGGACCCCAAGAATGTCATGTGCTGTGTATTACATGAAAAATAAGAACATTCCTACGATGGGAATGTTCCTTTACCTAGTCAGTGCCAGGGAGACATAAATAAGCCACAGCCTTTTGTGACATGTGACATGTTTCCCCATGAGAAGAATATTGTGTCATAAGCCCAGTTCTCACTTGTGATATGTGGTCCAGGCTCCGGTATGCCCCAAGCTGGAAAATATGTCTTTCATTTCAAATAGAAACTGCACAAAGTCTGAGCTCCCTAAAGCTTGCTTATATATCATGTTTCAAAATAGTAACAATTAAGGAAAACCTTACCCATTTTAATGTCATCTTTTATTAAAATATACCTTTAGGAAAAAATTATTTAGTAGTAACTCGCTTAGTGTAGGAATAATTCAACCAACTGCAATTCCTTTGATGATGATCATCATCTATTTTGAAATTTTGGGTAACGTCCTTGTGATGACTGCCGTAGTCATCTCCAGGTTTGATTCAGACTTTGGATATCCGGAACATGGATTCACACTTGTCTTCCACAACAGAATCACATAGAATTTTAACAATATGGATGCCTTTGTTCTACTCCAGAGACCGTGAATTAATTGGTCCTGAGTGGGCCTGGGCCTGGAAATTCTTAGCACAGCCTCAGCTGGTTTTAATGTGCAGCTAAGGCTGAGATGCACCGATCTATAGGAATATTGATTACTACATCTCTATGTAGGCATTAGATAAACACAGCATCCCACTGATCAGGCATGATACAAGAATGATATTTAGACTAATTAACATCACTAACAATTGCTACTCCACACTGAAGAGCCAGGCACTTTGCAGAAATGATATCTAGCCCTCACAAGATTCTTGCAAGTAGGTATTGTTATTCCAACCACACAGGAAAACTGAAGGTCAATTTAAATTGTTAACTCCAAGCATCCCGAGAATTAATGGTGGAGCTCATATTTGAGGTCCTCTCTTTTTGATTTTTAAAGGCAAGCTAAGTTCCATTCCAGGGGCAATGTCACTCCCAATGAAGTTTTCAGGAGTCACACATTTCTTAGCTGACATAGCTTTTGAGCCTCCAGAGCCTAATGCTATCTGACAAAAACCTTATCCTTAATATGTAATTTCTCTCACTGGGGAGAATTTTAACTTCATTTTCCCACTCAAGGGAATAATAATGTAAAATGTGTGAGAAACGCTGTACTGTATCACATTCTGTCTCCTTGTATTTTGGTCAATGATAAGATATACACTACTGACACACCACACACAAACTATTTACCATGCCAAATACCCATAAAGAAAGTAGCTCTCTCCTCAACTCCCAAGTTGCTCTTACAGTTGAAAAGAAGCACTATACAAATAAAACCTATAAACAATGGCTTGCCAGAATGCTAATGACAGGAGAGGAAATAATAAATCTGAAGAATATTATCTGAAAGTAATTATGAACATTTATAATATGGCTGCTCTGGCACATTAGAAAGAGTTAAATACTAGAGGAAGCATTCTGTAATCTGACATGGTTCAATTTCACACTTTCAAACATCTGAAGCCAACAATAAAGACTCATCCAACTTTATATCACCAATCCTGCAAGCTAGTCATTCAACAAATGTGTATGATATGAAAGCCAAAAACAGAATTGTCACTACCTTAGGTAGGTCATCACTCACATAATTAAGTATATACAATTTTTAAAAACTGAGTAAATTTTAATTAGTCTTTATTGATTGAGAATATACTTTCTCCTTCCCCTAGGATCATTATTCTTAAATCAATTTTTTTGCTGTCAGAGCAAAGTACAGCACAAAGTAAGTGTAAAACTTTAACCTAATTTCTTCTGTAGGAAACAATTACGTAGATTTCCTAAGATGTCACCACTGGCCTAAGAGAAGACTCATAAAGGAATCTGGGCCACTTGCTCAGTACCTGACCTCCAACTTCAGCTGTAGGCAGAGGGAAGAGCCACCCACCTCCAGCAACCTGAGGACACCAAGAACAACAGTGTTCATTTCAGAGAAAGCAACTGAATTGGAGTGACAGTGGGAAACACCATGTCGCAAGTTTATTTGCCTAAAGCAAGAGAGAAATCATCACCAGTGTTTTTTGTTTTTTTGCAGCACCAGGGACGGAACTCATGACCTCGTGCTGGCCAGGCAGGAGCTTATGCCACTGAGCTAAATCCCCACCCTTCACTGATGTTCTTAATGGAGCTGTTACTTTGACTTCCTAAATATTTTTGGCAGTGCTGGGGACCAAACTCATGGCCCCATACATGCTAGGCAAGCACCCCACACTGACCCACAACCCAGCCCAAGAGCAGCCATTCTGAGAAGCTGGACAAACCAAAGCCAAGGATGATTCCTCGTGAGCAAATCAGAATCAGACTCCCCCGTGGTTTCCAACTACAAGGGCAGAGAAAATCTGAGCATGTGCAGAGGCCACGAGGCAACAGTCACCGCGACTCACAGAGGACAATCACTATGCCCATCCTCAGCTAGCGAGGGCTGGAGAGGGAGAGTAGACGGGGAAGAGGACATCCACGGCAAGGGGCCTCTCTGGTGGCACCACAGTGGAGGTGGTGTCCATTTGGGGACAGACAGCAAAGAGATGGTGGAAGAGAACAGGGTCCCACAGGCCGCCAGCAACCTAGCCCCCTCCTGCTGAGTGCCTCCGGTTTAATGTTTCCACCACCCTCCAAGGCTCCAGGCTGAGGAGCAAGCCTTTAACCCACGGGCCTTTGCAAGACACCCCAGATCCGAGCTGCCCAGTGCCACTTTCATTGCAGAGTTCAAGTCAGTTATTAAGACACAAAATGGTACAGGAGCGTTCTGATTCCTGGCTTAAAGAGGGTCTACTGTATTAAAGGAGCTAAGTGAGGTAGTGATAACACAGTGATAGTGAGAGCACGGAGGGCAGACAGCCGTGAACTTTTGCCATGTGCCAGGCACCATGTTAGCTGCTGTATACAAAGCGTTATTGAATACTACAGTGAATGTTTAAATTTTGACAATGTGTTACAGTGAAACACACATTACCATTAATCCCTTTCAAAATACTCACTTCGGCTTGAAATATACTTGCCCCATCATTTTTGGGGCAAAGTAGCTCTGGAAGACTTCTTTCCTGAGTAGCTTAAAATGTCCTGAATCATTTCAAACTGTCAATTTGTCACCGTCATTTTGACTTTGGGGAAGAGCCCAGAAGTTGCACGGCGCTAGATCCCCTGTGTAAGGTAGAAGAGGACATAGCATTTTCCTTTCTGTTGGATGGCACTTGAGTGTAGCATTCACTGTATTTTTTATCACACCTCATGAAGACACTCAGGAAAGAAGACTTGCAGAGGTGCTTCAGAAAGTAACAAGAATTATGGGATAAATGTGTGCAAAACAAGGGAAAGGATTCTGCAGGGACTCAAGGCCATGAATGCATCTTTTACTCAATTTTTACATTTAAATGTTCACCATATTTTTGTTCGTGCCTCATTCTTATTTCTGTTTGTAATATTCTTGTTTCTTTTGTAATAAAAGAAGACCAGAGAGTACAGGTGAGTGGAGTGCTGGTTGACAAAGCTTGCTGTGGGCTTTCTGACAAGCGTCATGTTTTCTAGGCAACTCCCCTCTCCTCTCATGGAGGATCTCAGCTTTCCCTGTAGGAATGAAAGAAGCCCTACTCAAACCAAGCCGAGCGGAAACAACATTCTGTGAGCCACACTACAGGTAGGAACTGGGTACTAGAACCCCATCTCTTGCCTCTGCTTCTCTTTGGGTGTTGTTCTCCCCCATTCCTGGCGACAGGTCTCCACTGAGCTGGGAAACTGGACTCCACATTGATCATTACCAGATTCATGCCCCTGGTGAGGAAAGACCTCTCTCTCTCCAATTTCAGTATAAAGAATGCAAAGTCAGAGCATGAACCACCCACTTGGATACCCCATGACCATCCCTGGACCAATCATTGCGGCACGATTGCTCAGGCCTGAATTATGCATCCACCTCTATGGCCAAAATGTTACTGCCCTGTGACTGGCCTCCCCACCAGAATCACACAGTTGGAGAGAAAAGGAGTGGTTATTTTAAGGAAGGGACAGAGACACAATTACCAGAGGAAGGAATGCGGCCCAATTAAAATTAACAGGCAGCATCCACCACACCAGTGACATGTTCACCCACTCTGAGCACTTGGTAAAAGGCAACTTTTGACTCAAAAAGCCTGAGACAGGGCTTAAGGCTCTACATTTCTAACAAGCCCCCAGGGAGTGAGATCCCAGGCTGCACTCCAGGTAGCCAGGCCCTAACCACCTTCTGGGCTTCCCTCGTGACTGCCCAGACTGTGGACCCCTGATGCTCTCGGTCACGGCCTGGCCCAGTGTGGCCTCCCAGCCTGAGTGCAGCACCCCAGGACCAGCTGCATTCCCGTCACAACACTGAAATAGAAGAGCTGTTGCACGTCAAGACCAAGAGGTATTGGCAGAGCCCTGTGATAAAAACACTTTGCAATTCCATGTCACCTTCATCCCAAAGTGTTTCAGAGGCGGTGGACATTCCGCGGCAGGGAAGGATAACAGAGCTGCCCAACGGACAGAGGCGGCCAGGGGTGAAGGGAGGGTAGAGGGATGTGTGAGCTGAGGACAAGGGACATTTCTGTTTTAAAGGCCACACAGCCCAAGACGGGGTAGAAAAAACAAAAAGGGAAACCATTAGTGTCTACGACAAGACACCAGTAGTACACAGGTTAATATTCAGCATCATTGCCACGGAGCCGTCTTTTTCTCAGAAAGTCACGTAGAGGAACAAGTACTAACAGGAAGAAAATCAGAAATGTGCTAAACAAACTAGATTTAAAAATATCACTGGGGCCGGGGATTAGCTCAGCAGTATAAGTGCCTGCCTTGCAAGTGCAAGGTCATGAGTTCGATCCCCACTAACAACAACAACAAAAAATCACAGGGAACTCTGTAAGGCCACAGTCTGTCTAGTCCTGCCTCTCTAGGTGGTGTCAGCCTTCTTAGTAAAACTACTAAGTCCTCGTTTCAGGGGCAGCTTTGCAGCATGCATGTATTAACGTGGCTTTCTGTTGGGGAGCGTTTAGTGGAAGCAGCAGCTTTCTGTGTATGACAACACGTGAACATCTTGCTTGGCCTTCCTATAACAGACCACAGCGAGGGCAGCTAATGTACATTCAGGAGAGGAAGATACAAGTCACATGACAGTTTGAAAATGGAAACTTTTGATGACTCCTAGAATGCCTGCCTGAAGGGAATTCTAGTGTTTTCTAGTGCTGCTGGGTCCTGTTTGTATCAAGAATATCTAACTGGCTTCTGGTGACTTGGAAGAAGCTCTAGTTTCACTTTCTGGCTCCTGTGACCACCTCCAGAGGGTAAACAAAGACCCGCAAACCCTTGCAAGGTGGCTTCACAGCAAGTACGTTCTCCTGGGGCAGGGAGGGGCACATCTGCCAGAGAATAAATCTTTCCATCTTTGATCCCCCATCAGGCCCTCTTGTGTCTCCTCGAACTTGCACCTGACACAAGGTGATGAAACAGATAACGAGCTCACTCTATCAGGGGAAGAAAATTTTGAATCGTAGTGTTGTCATTTTGTCAGAGAGAAATCAGGTGACCCAGAAAGCCTAGAAACGTATTTTCCAAAATGGGTATTTCCCTCAGGACAGAAACTTCTTGTTGCCATTTGAAAACGTATTAAAATGGGTTGTTACTCTTGTGCCTTCCAAAATCATTTTGGGTGCCTGGCAAAGTCACACTCAGACACTATTTTTATAAATCTTGGGAAGTGACTGGTGCGTGGGGTTATCTCCCGGGACGCCGGCGGCTCCACAGTTAGACAGGGTGCTGCCGTGCTCCCTTCAAGGATGGTGCTGGGGCAGTGCGGGCTTCAGATAAGGATTCATGCCGAGCGGCCTGCTCCTGAGAGCACGAGAAAGAGGACAGGCAGAAGACGGCCAGGAGAAAGGTGTCACGGTCAGAATTATTATAATCACGCAGCAAACACCATTCTGATTGGCTTTATATTTGACAACAGCATGCAAACAAAATTGAATACATGCCTTGCAAATTAAAACAATCCACTGTGACCACTTAGGAGGAAAAGCTACTACTTAAATGACATTTGTCAGATAATCAATCCTAGTTTGATGCATTGTTGGACTGGTTTACTGATTGTCCATCTGCTTCTTAAGAATTTAAGGCAGCTCAATGGTTGATCAATGTCACCCTCCCCTACGCTCTGACTGAGTACTTCGCCTGTGCGGCTGCAGCTCTAAGTGTTGATGACTCTTAAAAACCAACAGAAGCAAGGTTCTGCTTCTCAGAGCTTTAGCCTGGCAGGATAGGCCAGTTTAGCAAGGAGAATGCATGGGTTACCGAAGCTGGAACAGTGTTACCAAGCCCTCTGTGGCACTGAACCCTCGGTCACATCATTGCTCTCTACATACTAAGAGGGACCGTCATCCTTCAGGTAAAGAGTACCAGATCCTCTTTTAGCCCTACGAAGTTTCTGTTTGTCTCTGAGGCCACACTTGTCAAAGACACTGCATGGATAACAAAATGCTTCTAGAACTCAGATGAACAGTTTTATTTAATGCCGTAGGAATCTTCTGACTCTCTCTGAACTACAAAGTTTAATGGTCCTTTCAAGGAGCACAAAACCAGTGAGGACATGGTGTTTATACTTTATAGTGGCATTGAGGAGAGAGTTACACTAAAACAGGAACAGAAAGCAAAACACAGTGGACACTGTAATAACAGGTTAAACTCAAACTCCATCTGTATGGGATGGAACAGGTTAGCTTCAGCTAATATAACTGCAGAGATCCCTGCAGAAGTTTCAATGATGCACAGAAGGCTGAGGGGGGGATCATCAGACAGGTTATACGAAGGCCATTGTATGTGACAGTTAGGAACTGATCAGAACCCTAAGCTGTCTTATGAGCTTTGGGCCAGTTTCTCACTTGCCATTGAGGAAAATAAGAATAAATCATAGATTTTCTGTTGGAACTAAATGCAATGATTGTCTAAGTGCTTCACACAGTGCAGGGTCTTTAATATAAGCATGTAATACACATGAGTCTCTATTACATTTTTAAAAGCACGTAAGAATGGAAGCAGACAAATATAGCAGGAGCAGCTAATGAGGGTACGAATGTTCCACTGGGAAAAAAGGTCTTTGAGAGGAGATTGTCGATGACCTCAAAATAAGTAATGTGATCTTCATTATATAGGAAATGAAGCATCATTCAAGGGTCCAGAATAGGGAGTAGTGGAATAATGAATCAAAACTAATTCATGTTTCATGTTTACCAATTTTAAGACAGTATTTCTGAAGTCATGTTAGAATGAATCGTTGTACAATGATAATGATCGTCTCTGAACACAACAACAGCAATAAAGGCTATTAATAACTCACCAAGTAAGTAGTATGCATAACACTGCCTGCGTATTCTGCACATAGAATTTCACTTCATCTTTACAAAAACCATACATGAGTTAAATATACTTAAACTGATATAAAAGATGACAACACTGAGGCCCCAAGAGGTAAGGAGACCGAGACAGGCATAGAAAGATAGTCCATGAAACGGTGAGCGCTTTACCAAGGTTAACACTGTGGCTCGGGTCCCTGGATCCTGGTGTTTAGCTCATTCCCACCCACTGGTCTCTCTTCTGTCTGCTATTGTCACTCAAAAGATTCATGAATCCATGAATCAAGGACGATTCCTGGGTCCTTGTTATTCCCCAATCAACAGCAAGTGAGAATGATTGGGTAAGTGAATGGCTATAGTTTTATGGCGGCATTTTCCACTTATAAGCTCTATCTAGGTCTCTGAGAGCCCGTTAGAGCTGTTAATAGAACATACTTACAGACTCTGTACACTCTTCTTAAAACTTTGTAGCATGATTAAAATAAGCTTAAGAGTTGTTCTGGCCTGATTAATGCTTTACACCTTTATGTCTTGTATTCATACCATCAGACAAAACTGCCTTTTAAAAAATAACTTACATTTGCTGGACAGGAAGCTTCAAATATCTATTTTGTGGATAATGTTTTCTACAAAAAAGGAAAAAAATCATTACCTAAAGCTAGATTGTATTCAGCATCCTCTGAGGTCTACTTGACCCAGATTCAGTCCAGTTCAGTTCAGGAAAGAAGGCTGATACACAAAACGAAACAAAGTGAGAAACCTGAAACAAAATTAATAACGCTGAATTAAAATGGACAATCAATAAGGCTGAAGAAAACACAAATGCTTCAGATCATTTTAGTGCAGGCTTTGTCTGGCTGAAGGATGTCAATTGTCTGGCTCAAGACTAAAATGACATGAGCAAAAGTTCCAGTAATACGTAGAAGCTGACATTATCCATTAAACATTATTATGGGCAATCTTCAATGACAGTTTAAAAGAGGACAGCCTTAAGGCAACTGGATTTTTCCAGAAGACTTACACCCCAATAGCCTTTTCTTTGGTTCAGCACATGGAAGATGGTTCGTGATAGTAAAGAAAACAATCAAGTCCAGGACTTTAAAATTACTGGGACTGGTCCATATTGATAATAATTGGAAATTAAAATAGACATATAAATGTACCTGGATTAGGTGATTACCAAAGACTTTAATTTCTGCATTATGATTGCTATACTTTCCGTGTCTCCCATATCATCATAGAGTCTACCTTTACAAACTTTGACGGCCGACAGCACCTGAATCCCATCGCCACTTGTCCCCTCCAGCCAGGAAAGCAGGTGAGAAGAGCTGGGGACAGGGGAGACAGGGTCCTTCAGTGCTGGTGGAAGCTGGAACATCCAATCTCTTATCCTTGGGAAGAAACTACGCTCTACAGTCACCCCCTGCGCTCACCCCACACTCACCCACTAAACTCTCCTGTCTCCTGTGATCTGTGGCCTGCATAGGGAGCTGCCTGCTCTCTGAGAAAACCTGGTTCTGTGAATATTGGGCACATGTCAGACATCAGACTCCACACCACAGTCACATTCTGGGTTGGACCCATCCACTCATCTGTGGAATGGGTGGCATAGGTGACTGCCATCATTATGCATTGTTTGTATAATCTAAAAAGCACATGAAATAAAGTTTAAAAGATATGGATAAACCTCACAGCATCTCTGTCTCTCTTACATATACACTACGTATATTTATACAGAGTAACACAAAGTATGCATCACTTGTGAATGTATATTCCCTAGATACTTTGAAAAAGTAATTTTGTATCAAATTATACCTCTTTCAAATCATTTTCTACAAAAACAGATGGCATAAATAACTGAATATTATAGAGGTACCTGGGTACCTATGTTTAAAACACCACAATTTATAATAACTAATCTTGAAAACAGCATATATGGGCATCAATCTATGAATGGATAAAGAAAATGTGGTATTTATTAGACAATGGAGTACTACTCTGCCATAAAGAAGTTTGAGGTATTCATAGAAAAATATATGAAATTTGAGACCATAATGTTAAGTGAAATAAGTCATATGCACAAGATTAAATGTTATGTGATTTCTCTTGTATGAAAAACTCAAAATACACACACACACAGAGAGAAAGAGAGAGAGAGAGAGAGAGAGAGAGAGAACAAGCTGGATATAAGCTGGATTAATAGGAAGTAGGGAGAAACTCCCAAAATTATCTATTCTGTTGTTTAAAAAATATTTTAAGAGAACTTATAAGTTGTTTCAGCTATACTGCTGGTTTCTTTTGTTCACTGAAAAGAAAGTTTCATATTTTATTTGTTCATTTCTTGTTTGTAAGAGAATCTACTTTGTTCATGACTCGCATCCTGAGCGATATTTTGGCCACTGTTTTAAGATCATGATACACAGTATATTGTATTAACCATTTTTTAAATTATTTTGTTATGAAATTTTGTTTTATTTTTTCAGGAAAGAGTGATTTTCCTATTTTCTTCATTAATATCTACAGTGGACCATCCAGTTACTACCTGCCTGACACATGACTACCCCTCCACAGGGGGACCTGAATTTTAGTTTTAACTTCCTGCCAAAGTCTTGATTATGACCTGAACACCAGCCGCTTGTGCGTCTATTCTCAGGTAGGGGCCAGGGTGCCATCCTTTCCTGTATGGGGCTGACTGAAGTCCTGGACCGACGTCTCTCTGAGGACACAGGTCTGCCTGTGTATAGGAGAGACTGAAGGCTTGAGGAGGAGACTGAGCCTTCTGTTAACACCCCAAGTTACAGCCAGCCCTCGGGCATGCATTGCGTCTGTAAGCCAAGGGGCCGCTGTACCTGTGTTACATTAAAATAAAATTTTTAAAAAATTGAAACAAAGATCAAAACCCAAAATAAAGAATATATAATGAGAATAAAGTATGGAGAGCAACTGTCAAGTATGATTGCACACCGGAGCCTGTTCTAAAAACTTCATGCGTGCTCGGCCCTTTGATCCACAGGGCAGCCCTCAGCAAGGTGGCCTCGCATTATCTCGTCTCACAAAGCAGGAAATTTAACCAGAGGGAGATGCAGGAACGCTGCTCAGCAGTGCAAAGCCAGCCAGCGACCAATGAAACCTCCCAGCCAGGAAACGTGTCTCCAGCCCCATATGCAGACCATATCCCCTGACTGACTCTTCTCTAAAGTCAGAAACGTGAGATTTTATCAGTCATAGTTCATGCTGGATTTCTCCAGCATTTTAAAGTTGTCTATCATCATCTCCAGGTGGGCAAGTACTATGAATCAAGTTGGCATAACACCATGCTCACTCTCTTCTCACCCCGGGCTGCCCCTGTGCATCAGGGGCACTGACTGCATCCAGAGCTGAAGGCGTGAACCTGAGCTGCTTGAAATAATCCTCCCGTACATCAGGCACAGCGATTGGGTGACGAACTCAAACCACAGCCAATCAGCACAGGGCATTGCCCCAGGCTCAGCTAGGAATGGTTTCAGTAATCTAATTTAGACAACTGAACTACTACTACAAAAAAGGTTCACTTAGAACTCCTGGGAAATCATTTTTTTCATTTTTAATTTAAGAAAACCCGCCAGAACAAAGTTTTCACTTTGTCTGTAAGCCATGAAATGGAACTGTGAGGCTTAACCTTAACTACACTCACTTTGCCTCTGGAGGAAGCTGGGCTGAAGACCAAGTCGTACCCTGAGGAGGGTACACCTGAACAAACCCAAGAACCAGCAGAGCCCTGCCTAAGCCAGCCTGAGGCTGGCTCTCTGAATGTTCCAGCATGAGAGCTTGTAATATTTGTTTGCTTGCTTATGGTCTAATTTTCTTTTCTGTTACTTGCAGTCCTAACACATCCCTAAAATCAGCCTTCCTCTAGTGATTTTATGTGACTCTACCTTGTAATAAATATCTCGACAAAACACTCACCCCCTTGGTACAAGCATAACATTCCTAATTCATGTCCAGAAGGACACTGAGTCACTTTTGTCCAGGGGCTGAGCTGTGTGTTGGTCTATACTTCTGCTTCAGGAAACGCCATCACCTCTCTTTACCCACCATCTCTCATCAGAGTCAACCGCAGGGTTTCCCACGCCTTGTTCCTGGGCACCACACTGTAACAGAGATTGGTGGGAAGAGGGTCCTCACAGCCTAGAGATGGTTTTTAAGGTCGCTTTTCTTGTGCTCCCTGAATCACACAGCAGTACCCTAAGGTAAGAAGGTCACACAGAAAATCATTGAACAATTGTGTTGGTTACTTTTCTCTCATTGCTGAGACAAGATATCTGACACCCAAGATTAAAGAAGGAAAGGTTTATTAAGCTCATAGTTTGTGGAGGTTTCAGTCCATAATTAGCTGCCTCCAAGGCAGAGTGGCTCGTAGTAGAGGAGCAACAGTTCATGGCAGCAAAAGACATCAAAAGTAACAAGAGCAAAGAGGGAGGCGTGTGAGAGCAAACCTCTTCCCCTCCTTGTACTGTGTATAGACTCCCCACCCCAGGATGGTGTAGCACTCACACCATAATCCCAGCATGGGATCATGAATCTGTCATAAACTCTAGAAGCCCACCCCATGACTCTGTGAGGTTTGGGGGGACATCTAACACAAACCATAACAATGATGAAAGAAACCTGGCCTAATTGAATATTTAGCCCAGGCAAATTTCAAGTACTAAGAAGTAGGAGGATCTGACCATTAGTAAACTGTTGAATAAATTATACTCTAGGCACATGAAGGAACATCATGCAACTTTTTAAAACTATGATCATAACAGACTATAAACAATTTAGCAATGATACTAAATAGCAAAAAAATACAAAATTGTATATATTGTTATGCAACAGCAAAAACTGAAAGAAATAAAATTTCTAAATCTGAAACAAAAGCTAAACAAAATGGAAAGCTGAAAATGTACTAACAATGATCTCACTGAAGGCAACAGATGTTTTTCCTTCTTTTACTATTTTTAATGAACATAAATTATTTTACGAAAGAAATTTAATTTTTTTTCAGAACTTGGAATTGAATCTAGGGCAATCTCTCTTAACTAAATCCTACCCCATTCCAAATCCCAGTTTGTGTGTGTGTGTGCGTGCATGCGTGTATATAAAAGGTTCTCACTAAATTGTAAATTGCCCAGGCTGGGCTCAAACTTAACCATCTTTATGTCGCAGCTCATCAGAGTAACAAGATTATAGACATACATCACTATGCCTGACTAATTTTAATATTTTAATATAGAAATACCACCTATAATGTTTCATTAACCTCATGGGTATATTGGCATATTTGTTTGAGAGCTAAAAAGACAAGAAACTTACAGAATACTGCATAGCCTAAAAATCTCAAAGAAGTTTACTAAGCCAAAAGAGATGGACAGTATCCAAAAACGCAAACCTCACACTCCATAAAATCTCAATACCGTCCCAGGGGTGCTGAGAAAGAAAGCAGCCCAGGTTGTGTCCTCTGGGTCGCTTGTTCATCTGTCAGCCTTCTCCAAAGCAATAAAACCATGCAAGAAAATATGTAGCCATGGAGGAGACGGAAGGAAGGAAGCAGAAAGTTCTGAATCAGTCTGCCTTCGCCAGACTGCAAGAAGAGGTTGGAAAGGAGGCAAAGAATAGGTAACATCATTCTGGAAATCTGGATCTATCATCACTTCCTGAGGGTGCAAAGTAAAGTGATGTCTGGAATGAGAAGAAACAAGAGGAAAAGGAGGAGGAAGGAGATGGACTGGGAAAGAAGGATCCCAAAATGTGCATCGAGAAGGACAGATGATGAGCCGGTAGCTACGGTGGACAGGGATCGAGGAGTTAACAGAAAGCAAGGGAATGGGAGGACGGGCAGCGAGGATGCACCCAGCGCGTCAGGCCCAGGGATGGAAACCCCGGGAGGCTCCGGGCAGGAAGGGGGGACGGATGACGAATGGGCTGCGTGCAGGTAAATCATCTTTTCTAGATCTTCTGCAGGAACAAATTTTCCAGAGATTTAGATTTGGTAAACAGACCAAGCTGGATCACAGTGAGGAACTTATAAGGGATTTCAGATGTCAAACACACAGAAGCCAAGGTTTGCCTGAAATGTTGAAAATAACACCATGCGTGGCCTTTTAGCATCAGACTCATTTCAAATAACTGCCCTTCACAGAGGCTTCCCTAGAAAACCCAGACCATCTAATAGTTTTTCTTGGGTTCTTAGATATAGCAATAATAGCTCATACTTGAACTCTGTACTTTGTTAATCTTCCCTCAGACCTCAAAGCTATGTATTGTGTCCACACATATGTCACATTATTTGTTAATATACTTAAACTTAGTATTTAAAATAGTTCTATGTGTATTACAGTACAATAGAGCTATCAGATACAAAGAAAAATATATCTCAAGATAGTCCATATTTCCTCATTTTTAAAATTAAGACTCTGTAGGCATAAAGTATTGCCTTCAGTGACTTGTGAGTCCAAGTTGCTTTGTTAATTTTTAGATCCAGATAGATCAGAGCATTGTGTTTAAGAAAACAGGCTTTAGAGCAAGAACAACTTACCTGGGCCCAGGATCCATAGCTTAATCATTGTCTGGCCTGTTCTTAACATCTCTGACCTGAATCTCTGGTGTTTTACATAAAAATTACAGAGCTGGCCTCAAGTGGCTTTGTGAGAATAAAATAAAATCATATAAATAATATATATCTATCAAGCACTTAGCACAAATAACTCACATGACAAGTATTTGGTAACTGCTGTTGTAAGTTCTAAAAGTCACTGTTACTGTTTTAATATTACCAATAACTGTTGTGAACAAGAATGGAAATTTTGCTAAGACAGAAAACATCATTTCTTACTTAATTGTTCACAATATTTCAGACACATTGAGTTCACCGTGTGTATAATTTTTTCTGCCTGGAACACATTTTTTGCCACCACTGACTGCCCCCTCTCGGTGTGTGTGTGTGTGTGTGTGTGTGTGTGTGTGTGTGTGTGTGTGTCTGTGTCTCTCTCTCTCTCTCTCTCTCTCTCTCTCTCTCTCTGTTTCTCTCTCCCTCCCACCCTCCCTCTCGAGAAACGTATCCACACAATGTTGAGCCCCATAAAAACATAAGTCTATCTTCTTGGGCTTCATTTCTAACACAAATATGTAACTAAAACATGTGTGCCATATAAATTTGCTCATTCTTCATAATGTGCTTTATGAATAAATAAAACACATTGAAACAAGCAGATGTTTAAAAGTTTGATGAAATCTATATGCTAGATAAATCATTAACCATCTCCCCAGAAGCGTCCCAGGACTACCAGACATTCACTGACTCTTTGCCAAGTGTCTCCTAACTATAGTAACTAGATATAAATAAGGAAACTTGACATATTTACATAGATCTTTGAAGCAATCAGCAAGAAAGCAACTTAAATTATATGACCCTAAGCAAACTTTTGCCAAAATTACCCTTCTTAGTTTTTTACAAACTCTTTGAATAGAAGTTACTTTTATGAGGACTGTGATAGAGAATAATCATCCAAATTGTAATTAAAAGTTAAGCTAATAAACATGTGTGAGAGCTACATATGTGTCAGGTGCACAGGCAGACCAGAAAAGACCCAAGCACTGTTTGTCCCCACGCCAGCATGCCACATAACGACAGGGAACTTTCAACACAATCACTTCCCGCTACCAAATTCACTGACAACGGAGATTTATTTCTAGCTCACATACTGTGTTTAGTTTTAAACCTGAGGGAGACCCTAACTAAAGCATGTGATCGAAGGGACGTGTGTACTTGAGATTAAGCATGGAAGGCTATATAGCAACTTGAAGATTTAGTCTTCTTAAAGTAAACCAGTTTCTCCAAGAGTACACACTCTTAATGTCAATCAAGCAGGTAAGATGATTCGCACACAGCTTCTAAAATGCTGCCCTGCCACACTTAATTACTTTTCCTTCTGGCAAAAGCTTCTGGCCACCTACTGGAGTTGCTCTCCTCTGTCCTGTGGGGACAGCAGGGAGATCAGCTCCCCTCTGAGCTGTGTTTTTCTCAGTAGTTTCCAGGAATGTCACAGACACGCTGTTGCGCAGGTCAAGGCTTCTAACAGGGGACTGTTCCTGGGTCACCTTCCCTCCTTCCCACTCAAAACTAACTGCGTAGGGCTGGGGATTTAGCTCAGTGACATAAGCACCTACCTGGCAGGCGTGAGATCATGAATTCAATCCCCAGTACCAAAAATAAATAAATAACTGCTAGATTTCACCACCACCACCAAAAAAATGACCACTAGGGTTTGTTTGTTTTTTTCTCTTGCAAATATCCAAAGTATTAGGGATTGCCACAGAAGTAGACAGCATCTAACCCAGGTGACTCAGTCCATGAATACACATAGGACCAGAATTTAGGAAACCCAAGATGGATGTGACTTTTTCTGGTCCTCAAACCTGAGCAAAAGGGATGAAAATGGACATGAAAATATCTGTCCTTCCATAACATGATGTCAATGGAAAAAAATTGGTCTCACAAAAATAATAGATGCTGAATGTTTGAATGAAAGTTGTGACAACCTCTCTTTAAAAGTTAAGAAAGTCTTAATATATAATCATATATCCCACCTCCCCCATCCCCAAAGCAATGGTTGGCGTGATGCACAGACTGATAAGAAAGCTTTGGGGTGGGAACAGGAAAGGAGGGCATGGCAGCTCCCAGCCTCTCTCTGTTGATTATTGCCACCTTCTTTTCCTGTAATGCAATTCATCCTCAGTCAATGACAGTCTCACTTAAATTCCTGGACAACAGTTCTTTTTAACTTAGTTCTAAGGCATCTCATTGCATGCTTCCAGAACCTGTTAGGAAACAGATTCACTCCAAATCAGTCAAATGAAGAGAATTCAAAGACACAAAAACTTAACAGAAATTTTGGACTTGTTAAGGGAACAACATCAACAAAAAAAAAAAAGAATGGAGAGGAAACCAGATAGTGGGGTAATATGGAAGATATTACATCACCACCACCAGGAGGATGGACAGGAGATTGTATGCCCAGAGCTCAGCAAATCCACTGTGAGGCAGGGGTCGGAAGACGACAGCCATAACCGTAAGAGACTTAGTGGGAGGAAATGGAAATAAAACACTGGCCTTGCTCTCCTCTCATCCCCCCACAGACCCCCCGGTGGTCAGAGCTAACTGGAGGGTGGAGGCCAACTGTAAGGGAACCCAAGTGGTAGGATCTACAGGGATTGACCCCCTGAAGCACAACACGGGACAAGAAAGAAAAGTGATCAGACCTTGAGTTGAAGCCAAAATATAAAGAAAAGAAGGCACAGATGGATCCACATAAGACTTGTTAGTGGGTCAGCAAACTATTTATCAGTAAGCAATATTTATCCACAGTGGCATAAATGGGATTACCACAGAATCCTCCAGATGAAGACTTTTTAATATATTTACTGTCTAACTTCACCTCTCCCCTCTCCTTAAGGCATCATCAAGATAATGTCTTAGAAAGACTGACAAGATACAGTCTAGAGGGCCCGACTCCCAGGCAGTGTTCTGAAAACAGAAGCTCACGGGTCAACACTATACTACCACTACCACGGACTGAGCGTGAGTCTGGATTTCATCGCCTGGAGTTTTGTGGTATACAGCCTGTCTCGCCTCGTTGGCAAAAGCGAGGACCAGCTTCTGGCCAGGGTGGTCATGCAAGTCCAGTGAAGAGCAAGACTGTTGAAGGAATCTTGTAGTGTTCCCATAGATTAGAGCGACACTGAGGAAGACAGATAAATATGAAGAAAACACAAACATATTGCCCAGGAGAGCAACTCCCCAGGCTGACATCAGTAGAAAAAGGCTCTGAGGGTGGAGCACAGAGCGGAGGTCAGGAGGGATGGAATTTGTGGAAGGTAAAAGTCCTCCAGAGGGACTGCAAAGACCCACAAAGGGCCAAGGACATAGCACCTCTTGGATTCTTTCCACACGCAGGATATCTGAGGGCTGAAAGAGAGTCACTAAACAGAGTCAGCTTTGACTTGAATGAGAGATTCTGTGGTTTCCTCTGGATTCTACTGGTGCCCTAACCACCTAAAAATAATGCTGACAACAAACACTCAAAATGACCAGCTGAAGCCTGTAAGATCTCAGACAGACTCCGAGTGGGAGGAACCAAGTTCTTCTAAAGCAAGGTGGCAGATGAACTAAGGAACAATTGGACCTCCAGGTTTCCAGCCATGGACTACTCTTTCTCCATCCTAAGAAAAGAAGAAGCAAAGCCCACCCTCAAGCAGCTGAAGGGAAAAGGCTTTTGAGGTTGCTTAGCTGAGAGCATGAGTGAACAGCATAATACAAAGAGGGGTTCACCGGACAATTGACCCCTAAACCTGGGACCCTCTGGCTTCTTCCCCTAGAGGCTCACAGCAGGCAGCCAGACCAATTCGTCTCCCAGCAGGTGACAAGGGTTCTTCCGAAGGACACTGAGGAGGGAAACAGGATGGCAGATGTCACGGGAGGAAGGGACACTTGCTTTCCACTGAATTCTCTTCTTGCTTGAATTGTTGTCATGTGAAGACAGGGCCTACTGCAAATAACAAACGCATGGACAGTTTAGATAATGATGCCACAAAGAAGATACTGAACATGTGAAACCAGAAAGCGAAGCTACCACAAAAGACAGGGATACCAACAGAACAGACACCTGGCACGGGCTGAAATGTGTTCACAAAAATAAGATGTGACAGGAGAAGAGTTTACAGAAAGTAAAGGTTATGTAAAAGTGCTTGGAAATCAAAGCTGGCATCTTCTCAGTGGCAAAACTAAGCAGTGGGGAAACATTTTCTCTCTCTCTCAGTTCTGAGGAAATTATATTCTCACCTAGAATTCTAAAACTGGGCAAATCAATGAACACTTTTGAGAGGAAAGTAAAAAATATGTAAAATATCAGAACAAATTTAATTGTCTTTTGAGATAACTACTAGAAGGTAAGTCCCAATAAAATGACAGTAAAAATCAATAAAATAAAGGACAGAAGTAGGGAAAGAAGGAATCTGAACACAAAACCAGAAAAGTCCCCACAGTTCTTTTGCAAAACGGAATTTGGTGGGAAAAGGCTTTTCTCGTCCTCCCCACGTGGAAGCTTTGCAGAGGGACTCGAGGCAGAGAAGGGGCTGGCCGCAAGGCCAGGCACAGGCAGCACTTCTGTGACGCCAGCTGATGGGACAAAAAGAGGACAAAAATGCTCCCACTCATCTGCTGCTCAGCCATAATCCACAGAACGCATGTGCAAAGGCGTGTGTTCTTTCCTGATCTCAAACAACTCTTCCAGACATGGGCTCAGACAGACAGATTATTCAAAAGCTGCCGAGATGAAGCAGGTCTCTCTTTACTTCTGTCACACAGAGCATCTGAGTGACCAGCAGCCTTTTAGGGTTTTTAAAGCCCTAACACTTTTTCCATTATGTTCTGGTAAACCCCTAAGGTAAGATACTTATGAAATTAGCAGGGAAGGTTTCAGAGCCATTTACTTTCAAATTACTGTTTAATGTCAATGTGAGTACCACAAACATGGGATTTGAAGTCAGTAATATCAACAATTTTCTAACTTATCAACTTCAACTGATTTTTACTATTAAAGAGAATTTACCTGAATAGACCAGCCTATAAGTAAATCATAATAATTGTCATTATTATCATTATTTCACTTTAATATACCCACTATAGTCAGAAATAACCTTACACATGCTATTTTTACCAAGGTGATTTCACAGATTAAACAACACTGAGGCGAGAGGAGAAGGCTAAGTACTTTTACGCCTACATTAAGGCCACGAAATAACTGCATGAGGATAAGACCTTTGTCTCGTAGGGACAGGGGTCTGTAGATGAGAAAACAAAGCAGGAGCCTCTTTAGGTCTTGCAGCTAATCCTGCCTTGAAGGAGCTAAACACGAACTTCACCAAGGAGATTTCTCCGGGAGGAAAGTCCAAGAAAGACGTAGAAAAAGAAAACAAAAAAATAAAGTGAAGCACCAAATGGCCTTGAGACCTGCACCAAGAGATTCAAAAAGAGCTGACAGGCAGGGCCCAGGGAGCCAGGCGCACCAATGACAAGCCGCCCCCACCTCCCGCAGAATATGGGGGAAGGCAGGGACCAAGTTCGAGGCAGTGTGTACTCAGACCTGTGCACTAACATGTACACTTGTACACGTGTGAGTCCACTCTAGAGTCACTGTAGAGTCACTCTAGCTCATTTACAGTACTGTAGATACCCACATGCCCCCTTTACTAACGCCAGCCAGCTGCCCACCCTACAGAGAAGGCCATACAAGGCTGGCCAAAGACAATAAAGGAAGCTGCGCACAGACCACCGGAAGAAACAGTGTTAGGCAGAGGTTAGAGCCGAGTCCAGCGGAGAAAGTGTCACTCATCCCATAAAAACAGCTGAGGACAGAGGGCCCTCCGGGCCTCCAGCATTTGGAGCGCCCTGCCCTGTTTCTTTCGTAACGGGGTAGCTACCTACCTTCTCCTTTCTCCTGCCTGCCTTTTCCTCTGTACAAAGCAAGTGTCTTCCTCTGCTGAATTTTGTCCCTCTAATTTTATCACTGGGGCTGACTTACGGCCCTGGTGGGCTGCTCAGACAGCCAAGCAGCGGCGCTGGTCCCCCAGATGCGACAGCCCTGAGATGTGGTAGCAATTAACCACATTTATCAAACATTACATCCGGCCCCTACTAAGCATGGGGCCAGGGGGACAGAAGCATAAAATTACGTTTGATTGATGTGTTGTGAGCAGGAAGTGGTATTGGTCTTTGGTCCAAGCATTTAACTGCAAACCAAAAGCACTCAGATTTCTTTACCATAGGCCACGGTGACCATCAGTATTCAAAAAGGCCCTGCCCTGTAAAACTTGGGTCCCTCGGACAAACTACACTAACATGTGCATTAGAAAAAATAAAACTTGCTCTCAGGTTTGTAAGGTTATCTGCTTCAGCCTAACTAGTCTAATCTAAATAGCCTAGTCTAACCTAGTTACGGGAAACAACACATTGTCTGGCCAGCAATCCAGTAGATTCTTTCTCTTTCCTCTCACCTTCCCTCCTCCTCCTTGCTCTCCTTTGTTTCTCTTTGATCTAATATAAATAATTATTTGGCTGCAGGGCCTCAACTGGAAGATGACATGGCCATGTGCATGCTCACGACACAGACACCAGAAAATGAGAGAGACCCCACGTCCTGAGCAGAGAGTTGAGATGAGACTTCTGCCTGCACAGAGACAAGAAACCAGAGTAACTGAAGGGCAATTTGTGGTTCCTTTGAGGTAGGTCACATTATTTTTTCCTAGCAAAGTCATCACACTGTCTTGGCAAACCGTTTCACTACTTGATCTAATTTGAGTAAGTTTATTTTCCTTGCACCAAACAAGAACTATAGGTAAAACCGTGCCTTGGACTACAGACAGACCCACAATGCCCAGCAGCATTCCAAGTGGCAGATTGTTGAGCAGAACAGCGGCCCGACTGAAAGAATCACCCCTGGCTGCACAGCCCCACAGTTAAGCCACACAGTCTGGCTTCCAGTGACAAACTCAGCAATCCACAAATCAGCTTCAAGAGGACAGGGTATCATGATGCATGTTTGACACCTGTTTGATGAAATGGGAAACTAGCCATCTTCTGAATGGAACAAATGCTTATATCCTATGTCACAAAATATCTACATGAAATGTGTCATCAGTGAAAAATGTTTACATGCAGAGAACTCAGCCAAAGGAGAGTGCACCTTGGGCCCCACGGCTCCTCCGGTATGTGGGAGTGCTTCAGGGGGACTGGAACACCTGTGTGTGTGCACGGATTGCTTAACCGGGCCTTTGTCTCCCCTGTCAGATCCCTCTGTTCAAAATCCCTCTTTCTGACACAATAACAAGAAAACCAGTTTTGCAATGAATGTTCTTTAACTCCAAAGAGCAAGCCAGGACTCATATCTCTGTGTGTCACCATCTCATTTCTGGAGACAGTGGGTAATTCCTCCAAGGCTTCTCTCTGCCGAGGGTTCACTCCTGAAACTTTCACTGATTTGTTTAACTAGCAGTGAAATGAGATTTACATGCCTTTCTCCCAAGGTGGTCTCCTCTCAAAACCACAGCAAAATGATCATCTGCAAGCTGAGCTCATGGTAAATAAAGCCGGTTCCTTCTTTTCTAAAATGGAAGGTCTAATCCTCCAGGCCTGATTGCTCTCCTAATTATAGACTCCAGTTGGGTTTGTTGCCACAGGACCCAGTGGTGGCAAGGACCCTTCGGCTGGCTGCTGTATTCATCCAAACAGGAACCTCCGCGTGTGAACCAAATGAAACACCTTCCTTCACCTCCACAGTACTGAAAACTTCACTTAACCGAGTTCTGATTCCTGTCTCATTTGGTCTACTCATCCCCTCCTACATCTTCATGTTATGTTACCAGAAAAATAAACTCATTTGTCCCAATAAGGGGAAAATAACTATCCCAGAAGACCATCATCATCTTCTATGAATAGGATGCTGAAGAACAACAAGCAGCCCAGATTCTCATGCCATAAGGGATTTGGCTTCTCTGCTTGTTTCTCAAAAATAAGTTAAGTGGAGACAAGCAGGGTGCATACCACAGGCAGGCTTCTGCCCAGGTGGCTGGGGACCAAAGCATCACAGCACAATGAGAAATGCAGGCGACCCTTTCCAGGAGAAAAACAACAGGACATCCCAGCAGACGTGGGCTCAAGAAAACACTGGCCTCCATCTGGCCACACTCCTACACTGATCCCCAGGGAGGGCCCAAGGCTCCCCTGAGACATACCTGTGTCCCAGGCACCACGCCAGCTCAGATGTGTCGGGGAGAGAACAAGGGAGATCTCCTAGGCTTTGTGACTCAGCAACACCTCTGGCTCCATTTGGCCAAAGTACTTTTCAAGTACTAGGTTTTTAAGATTCCTTTTTAGAAAATGGGAAAGCAAGTGAGGTAGAATAAAGGACTTAAGCCTAACTCAGCCATCAAGGAAATCAAAAAACAAGAGAGAAGCCCAGAAATGCTTCCTTCTAAGTGGGCCTTGGATATCTTTAGATACCTGGTGGCCCCAGGTCTGCCACCTCACCCCATCCACCTGGAGTACAAGGTGAGGCCACGGCCCTGGAGAGGCCCCAAAGGTGCTGGAAGAATCTCAGGACCCAGGGTTACTATGAGGCCCTGTCTGTCACCAACCCCTGGAGATTAAGGATGCAGGGAGGGGAAACCACACAGGTCTTTTACTTCACAGAAAAGCAACACTATGGTGCTAACTCAGCTGGCCCAGAAGAGAGGTGGCTGGGGCAGAGGACTGGAAAGCGAGGCAGTTTCTGTAATTATTGACTCGAGCAAGGATTATCTGCCTATGCACTTTCTCCTACAAAAAGTGAGCACAAATAAAACAGTAACATTTTAATTTTTATTCTCTGTACCTCTGCAGCTAGTTTCGCATATCAAAGCTGTTGCTGGCTATAAATATATGTGACAAACAAAAAATAGTTTTCATTTTTCAAGTATAAACATAAAATTCCTAGCATTCATCAGTAGGCACCTCTGTATTCTGGTGTTCTTCTGACCCTCACCTCTTAAAAATACTAAGCCATATGGTGTGTGATGCCCTGTGATGGGCCACACTGAAATGGGAGCTCTGTAACCACCCAGTAGCACCTTCTACTTGCTTGCTTTGTAGGTGATAATTCCTTTGGTGTGTAGGGTCAGCCATTTTTTTTTTGATAATCAATAGTTATCTAACATGACTTATAACAAGACCAAGTTTTACCTGACCACCACAATCAAGTCCCACTGATTCACTTTTTTCATTGTGTTTAATGCCCAAACCTTTGCCTACTTTCATATATATATGAAAGCTGTATACACACAGACACACACACACACTCATATTTATACAGCTTGAACAAGGGTCTATAGAGGCATATTATAATTTAACCTTAACATATCTAAAGATGCTTAGATAGATTTTATCACTTTATATTCTTAATTATTTCGTGTTTTCAAACTCCGCACAACATTCTTCTGAGTTGAGTCATTCCTAATATAATTGCTCATTTACAGATAAGGAAACTGAGTCACCAAAACAGATTAGATCTATCACTATCCTTCACAGTAAGAGTTCACTGTTGACAATACTGAGAGGCAATAGGGCAAGTCCCTTACAAAGCTGGATTAAACCTTCATGTTCTCCTAGGGTTATGCTTGATCAAGGAACCACCTTGTCATTCCCACATGGTCGTGGAGGTGGGTACACTTTTTAATAATGTCGCGGGCTTTAAAGAAATCCTATCTTTATTTAGTTGGCCCTTTATCTTGGTCCTTCCTACTCCAGACCAGCTGTCTGCGTGTTTTCATGTTTTGAGTATTCTCAAGAGCAGGATTGCAAAGAATACAAAAATAAATCAGACCATAAAGATTATCAGTCTGAATGCCACTAGGAGACAAAAGAAACTGCCACAAGGAACAAGGGAAATTAACATTCTTTCCTACCCACCTGGAACGAACTGAGGTCCAGCTGAACTTGACTGCAAGTTGCATGAAGAACGTGGAACCACTAGGGGAGCGGAAAGTCCTCTAAAATTCTCAGAACCTACTAACTAAAGTTTCCAAGGACTCCTCTATCATTTATCATTTTCTCCTTCAAAACCCCATGTTTTCTGAGTCTATTAAACTGCCTTGAATTCTTTCCGAAATAAAACAAGAAACAAATTAATGGTTGGCTGAATAGTAGAAAATGTGTAAGCTTTCTCCTCAGAAAGACCAACACTGACTATAGTTCTGACATTTATTAGTGGATGACACTGAGCCAGTTATTAGCCTAGCTAACCCACTTAACCCTTCTAGGCAAAATAGTCTTATCTTTTTTTAAAAAGGAGTAACAATGTCTCACTCTTGCAATGATTGAAAGAAAATGTACGGCATATAACAAACATTCAATAATTAAAATTTCAAATCAGCCTGAATTACCAGTAAAACAATTCTGGATCTATGTACTTTCAGAGAGAGAGACTTAAATCAGTGTGGTTATCTTTAACACCTGCAAATGAAATATTCTACGGAGGCATTTTGGAAATAGTTTTCAGGTGCCCAATTGCTACTTTGAATATGTAAGAGGCACTGAGGTACTAAGCGATAGACTAAATGCAGGGTTAATACTTTTTACCTCTCTATGCAATCTAAAATGCCTTTGGGAAAGAAACATGAAGTTTGAATTTTCTTTAATCTAATTCTCAAAGCCCCATAAGTGATTGTCTTTCTGATACATTGAAAAGTATTCTATTAGAATGTGTGTTCTTAGGTTCAGCAAATGGACCTCATGTGACATTATGCATGCCATTTAAATTTTTGAGCATGAATATCACATCACACGAAAGCTATGAACTGGGTTTCTAGTTGAACATTTTCTTCTGCCCACATCATGCATTTGGTGCAGGACAGAAGAGCAGCAGTGGTGAGAAAACTATTGAAGTACAAGAGGAAAATAAATCAAAACAGTGTTGTTTTTTAAAATTCACAAAAGTAATCCAGGTCACACAGTGAGCTTCTAAAACTCTAGGACTCTTGGAAGACAAAGATTCTGTCATATATGTGACTTCAGGGCCCTTCTCATCCTTATCTCAACACAATAATTTTCCCTCAGTAAGCATTCAACAGATGTCAGAGAAGAAACAAATGAATCTGTACGCTTTGTAAAAAATAAATCTAACCACTATGGTCTAATAGCCAAAGCACCGTCTGGGATTTTGCTCATCTACACTGGAATCCCGACGCATGAATATACAGCAACCATGCTATGCGCCTGGAAATGTCTCCAGGGTAATCCCAGGAAACCAGAGCGCTTCACGGAAAACAACAGCGACAGTGATTGATCACCAAATGGAAAAAATGCTAAAATTTATTTTAAAAAGAAAAACAAATGACATTTTCTGGGTTTCCATTTCAAATAAAAAGGTAGTAGAACAATCAGCAAAATGCCAAGAAAATTAATTCAACATGCATAGAAGATAGAATTCCAATCAAACAAGGGGTTTTAGAAATCTGTGTAGTCATATGGTAGGGAATGAACAGTGAAAGTCCAAAGACTTCTGTTTTAGTTTTACACTTACTTTGGATGAAGCCACAAACTTTGCAAACCATATGATGGATGTTTCTGCTGGATATTTTTAGTTTGATCTAATTGCTCCCGACAGCTCTTTATACCATGCCATGCATTATGCACATTAAAGATGGGCCAAGAGTAGAGAAGGCTGTTCCAGTGGGAATGGAAAACAGAAAAAAAAATATTAGGTTGTTTTCTTTTAAAATTGAAATAAGCTCTCCAAGTCATGCTAAGCTTTATTATTTTATGTATGGAAAGGGAAGCGAAGTTAGCAAAAATCATATTACAATTCAGTATCAAAAAGATTAGCTCTCATTATCGTCTTTCAAATAATTCAATAGATCACCACACCTACAGTGCACTTTATCTTTTAAACTATGTTCAATTAGTCAGATTTTGCCTAGGCATTAGCATAGTGCTTTTCTGAAGACTTTACCTAAGCTGCATTTCATTTTGAGTTTAAAATGAGATGTACTAATAAGCTTATCCTGCCAGACTCGGCCACCTTTCCTACCTCCTCAGTCCTCACCACTAAACCGGGGTTGGTTTGGCTCTCCAAAGTTCCCTATCGTCTCAGGGAAATTCCACCTTTCCAGTCCAGAGCCCCTGCTTCCATTTTTCTGAGTGTCTTCAGGATCATTCTCCATGAGTAACCTAAATGTCCCATGAGGCCCTACTGGGTCCCAAGTAAGCACTACTTTCTCACTAGTTAACCTAGGAGGATAGAGACCAGTAACTCATGGGTAAGCAGATACCTGCAGTTCTGAAGTTCATTTGTTAACCCGTCCAATACCCTCCTTTGAATCACCTAGCGTGTGGCTTATACAAATCTTCACTCTAACCCTAAAATATCCCCCATTAAAAGAGCTAGACATCAAGGCAGAAAATATGCAAAAGGGGCTGCCACATTCAACCTGAAAACAATATATGTATAAGAAACAATAATACCACTAAGAGACGTTTCAGGGATGAAATATTAGAAGCATTACATATAAATAATAAGGTATTAGAAGTATTAAATATAAATAAAAGAAGAGGGCTGGGGATAAAGCTCAGTGGGATAGGCCTGCCTGGAAAGTGCAAGGTCCTGAGTTTGATTTCCTGTACCAAAAAAAAAAAAAAAAAAGGAGACAGAGAAAGAATATAGTAACAAAAGACATGAGTGTATTATTCACATAGATTTATTAAATACTAAGACAGAAGATGCTAAACGTAAAGTCTCAGCTTGGAGCAGGGATCAGCAAATTATGGTCAGCCACTTGCTTTTTAAATAAAGTTTTATTAAAACACAGCCAGTTCCATTCATTTGCATACTGTTACTATACTGTAACAGCTGAACTAAATATTTGGCCTGAGGACCAGCTGGCATACAAAGCTTTAAATATTTACTATCTGACCCTTTATAAACAAATTATTTGGCAACCCCTATCTTAGAGTTAAGGAAACAGTACAAAATAAATCTCTGGCCATAAACTCTATGTGAATTCATGTTCACATTTCACATTCTTTCGTGGTTTAAACTATACTTAGATCTCCATCTCACCATTTGGTCAAAGTGACACATTTAGAAAAGTCTATCCTTTCTACAGGTCATTTAAACAGTTCACTTACATAAAGCTAATGAGATAAAACACATTCTTGTCTTCTCTAGCAACAACTTAAGGATTAATATTTCTTCACATGTTTTTTGTAACATTTTCTAAGCAAATACTAGAATATTTTACAAGCCCTGGAGGAGAGTGAAGAAAAAAAGAAAAGCCCTTTAGTGATGTTTTAAGGAAACAACCTGAAAAAAAACTAAAGAAGGAGTAAGTGTTGTCAAATGCTGCTGGGGTCAAAAAGTTTCAGTGCACACCTAATTCTGACTGATTACGACTCACACTCGCGCTGCCTCTGCTGATGAAGTGATGCAGCAGGACCGCCCTCCCCCTGGTGGATTCCGTGGTCCTCGCTGATGGCAGGAACCCCACCTGACAAAGGTAGGAAGCTTCCGTCTTCAACTCCAGCCTAGAGAGAAAATCTGTTCTGACATCGTAGGATGTTGACAATCCCTTTAATGGTGTATTTCCCAATTTCACAGTGGAAGTAGTAACCTCAAAACCTCGAATTCTTATGAATAAAATAAATAGTCTAATAACACCCATAAAACAATGGAGGCATCTCTAAACCTGAAAACTGGCTTTTGTCATCACATGAGGAAATCATTGTTCTTCATCCATTAGTGGCCATTACTCAGTTTATAAACCCAGGGGCCCTCAAATGAAAGAAATCTTAGGACGGCTGTGGAAGCCCATAGTAGTGTCCAGAGGTAGTGCTGTGATGTCCTCCTGCCCTCCCCTAGGGAACAAGGGCCATTTGCACATCCTCCTCCATTCCAGGGCTACAATGGGCTGCAGAGACTGCCTGCAGCATGTGGTGTGAGAAACCGGCATCCTCCAGAGTGTGACTGCACTTGGACACAGCAGCCCTTCCCACACAAAAAGATGCGTGGGTCCGTGGGCCAAAGGAGGAAGTGGCCCTGGCAGCCCATGCCAACTCCAGGGACTCACTACCAAAGCGTTTGCTTGTCCACTCGAAAGGTCCTTGAGATGCTTCCATGAGTCATCTTACAAGGTAAACTATTTTCACATTTATGCTAAGGTGCAACTTTCCTTCCCACTGGGTTAATGTTTGTACCGATGGTGGGCAGAACTGCTGAGCTATCACAGGAACCTGAGTGGTAGCCATGAACTGCAACCACCGCCATGCTCTTCATCTCCCACACCCAGGCTGAGGCTGACAGATGCAGCCAGCTGCACTTCAAGATGTTCTGGATGGGTCAGTAGTAAACGGTAATTTCATTAACATTGGGCTCAGAAGTCAGTGATCTTCTGTGCAATGAAATGGAAAGAATACATAAAGCACCTTGTGCACCAAAGAATAATGGCTTGGGAGAAGTTCTTGTGTGACCGAGTTGCGAGCTCAATTAACCACATTTTTTCATGAGAAATCATTTTTACTCTCTAAAAAGACAACTTACAAACAAGCTATTGCTATTCAGATTGATCTTTGGATAACATTTTCTAGACAATGAACAAAATTAGTTTGTCACTTCAAGATGACCCAGCCACATACGGGCTGCTTGCCTTTCTTCCTCCTTTTTTCCTTTTAAACCCCCAGCCTCCAGGATGTTGTCACCTCTGTTCAGTATAATTTCATCCCTGCTCAGTTCATAGATACACGTAACAATTATCTCTGAAATCACCCTCACAGACATGCCCAGAAGCAGGCTTTACAGATATCCTAGGTGTCTCTCAGTGCCATCAAGTCAACAGCCAAGATTAGACAGTGTGGTGCCCAGTGACAAAATTTAGTCCCTTAGGAGAATTTCAGATTTTTGGAGACTGATATTCACCTCTGTGGGCTTGGCAGCAGCTTTCCAACACATAAAGGCTTCCTGATGCGATCACTGGTGATGCTAACAAGTGTGAATTATTAATATTGTATAATGAAGTGGATCAGGAGATTTGAATAACTCAGAGAACCAGTATTTTCAAATATAAGTGCTACAAAATCACAAAAAACTAAAAGTGAAAACAGACCTATCGATTCCAATGCAGGAGAGCACATCAAAGGTCCTTGGGTACTGGGTCAGATTCTGTGTTTCAGCTAATTTCCTAAAGTCTTTAATGTCAAGTTTGATTATGGGTCAAAACTATACTCACAATTATATGAAAAAGATTTTAAAATACTCTTCCCCAACTATACATCTGGGTGAGGCTAGAGGTTCTATGGATACCTCACCTCCAAAACAGCATACCGCAGGACTGTACACAGAAACCCGCAGTCTTCCATTACGCCAGATATTAAAGAAGATGCAAAACATGTAAAACAATGTTACTCATCCCTTCTAGTTATTTTCATTAAAGCTGTATTCTATATGCTAACATCTTATTGACTTACTTATTTTTAATTGAAGTAATAAATATGCCAAAGTTGTGGCATGTTTAATTTCTAATACGGTAAACACTGGTAGTTTAACTTACACAAACAAATACTCCCCCAAGAAACTTACTACTTTTTAAAGGAGCAAAGGGCAGAGGCCGCACCCGGGATTCTGTCGTCTGTTGCGTGAACGCTTAGGAAAAGGTAGTAACACAGGAGATCCAGACAGGCCACAGCAGTGGCAGACGACCACAGACTGACCTTCCAGGGGAGATTTCATCCTCCGAATGTGTTTGTCCCCATGCAGATCACTGACAACCACCCCAGCACTTGTGTGAGGCCGAAGGAAGAGAAGCCACACTGAGGATTACAGACCGGCAGGCAGGAAGACGCAGCTTTTGTGTAGTTGGAAAGAGTATTTTAAAATCTTTTTCATATAATTGTGAGTACAGTTTTGAGTCATAATCAAACTTGACATTAAAGACTTTAGGAAGTTAGCTGAAACACAGAATCTGACCCAGTACCCAAGGACCTTCGATGTGCTCTCCTACATTAGAATCGATAGGTCTGTTTTCACCTTTAGTTGTTTGTGATTTTGTAGCACTTATATTTGAAAATACTGGTTCTCTGAATTATTCAAATCCACTGATCCACTTCATTATACAGTGTTAAAAGAAAGGATCTGAACAGACACCTTCCTGAGGGTAACAGTGACAAGTAAGCACATGAAAAGACAGCATCGTGGAGGTGCAGGTCTGCACGCAGTGAGATGACACTTCACACCCTGCACGTGTGCACATAGAAGACACCTCTCAGCATTTTCACGGCAATATTAGCTTTGACAAAGCAGTAACTAAAAAGTATTTTATAAAGTAAATATGAGATTGTAGCCAGGTCTAGTGGCACATGCATGTGATCCCAGCATTCAGGAGGCTGAAACAGGAGGATCACTGCAAGTTCAAGGCCAGCCTGGGCTAGAGTGAGTGCAAGGCCAGCCTGATCTGAATAGCAGAACTCTGTCTCAAAAAGGCAAAAAAAAAATATGAGATTGTAAACTATGTGTATGTGTACACATATGTGTACGTGTGTGTACGTGGGTGTGTGGTACTAGGGATTCAACGCAGGGGCTTCTCACTGAGCTACATCACCACACCTTTTTGTTTATTTATTTCTGTATCTTTTTTGAGATCAGGTCTTGCTATGTCACTAAATTGCTCAATCCCACCCAGAACTTGGGCTCCTCCAAGATTTCTAGTGCTGTTCAGAAAGTGGCAAGAATGGTGACGTGTGTTACAGGGACTATTTTGAGGGGGATTCCTAGCAACCGGACTTTTACTGTCCTAACTTTTTTAATTTAAGCATATTATGTTTTCCTTTGTGCCCAGGAGAAAAATAAATTGAGGAACTCATGGAATCATTTCTGTTCTTTTGCTTTTCCTGCATTTTCAGGCTATTGAGGAAGACAGACAGAAAGGCTGAGGCAGTTTTTACACATATTAATGTAAAGTACATATATATGTAAATACATATACAGATATATACTTCACAGATAAAACTTCAAGCCATTCTCCATACAGAAACAGACCTTTTTCTATGAGTCAATCTGTTTGCACCCCTATCACAGGGTAGGGGAATGTGCGTTACTGACAAGTCTCCTCAGCAACACTGCAGGTCTTAGGAAATACAAGCCCAGAGTAAAGTTCACGGAGATTCTGAACTCATTTATCTTTTCAATTTGTCTCAGATCTAGTGGTCTTGAAAACCAGCAAAGGCGACTCTCAGAGAAAGCCTAGGTGAACCAGAAAGTCTTTGCTGTGCATGACCCACAGGAGCCCTTGGAGGATGGAGTCCTGGGGTCCAAGCCGTGAACGTCAGCTCAGGGAGCAGATCCCCATGGAGCAGCAACTCCCCACTCCAAGGAGAGGAAGGACCCCAGGCGACTGATGCTCGGAGTGTGCACACCCAGAGGTGATTGAAGAAGTCTGTTGCGCTGTCTCCTCAGGCTCAGTGGTGATGGGGAAGGTGATGGAGAGAAGGAGACAGCCTGGCTGTACGGACAGAGCCAGAAGTGTCCTCTCTAAGTCCTTCTCCACAGACCTTTCTGTTGGAATCCATGCTGGGCACATCTAAAGAGAAATATCGCAGAACAGAAAACCTGGCCTGGCTATGGAACCAATGACCTGAGCCAGGCACAGCAGCGCATGTCCGTGACCCCAGCTCCTCAGGAAGTTGAGGCGGAGGATCACAAATTCAAGAACATCCTGGGAAACTTAGCAAGACCATATTGAGAGCTAGGAGACATAGCTTAGTGGGAAGTTACCCGGGTTCTGGCCCCAATACTAAAAAATAACCACAGCAGCTAGACCTCAGTCCTCTATCCAGCTGTACCCCTGCCACACAGGGGCTGAATGGGTGCAGGTTTAGGTAGAAAACCTGAGGGCTCCTCGCCCAGGCCCAGCATCCAGAGTGGTGCAGGTGTGGCCCCTAAGCACCCCTCACAAGCTGTAAGAAAGGCAGACGAACTTGAATGAAACCCACCCTAAACAAGGCCTTGCAGTACGGTAAGAACCAGAGGCCAGGAGGAGGTGTGAATCTAGCATCAGGGGCAGAGGTGAATGCCCATCCCCAGGCAGAACCAGGCGCTTCTGAGTGGAGGCCACAGAGAACTGAAGGGTCCCACAGGCAGCAGTTGGTTACTAATTCCAGAAAGAGGCCTGAGGCCACCTCTGTCACCACCTCCCAGGACGGCCAGAATTACGGAAGCATAATCAGTATCATTACTGACTCCATAATCACAATTAAATAGATTGTTACCAAAAAGTGACTTAAAGTTTAACTAAAAGTGCCAATTACTTAAAATTGGCAATAATGAGTTGGACTTTATCAACCAAACACAAACTTGAGAAAGCTTGTGTTAATTATAGGGAAACATAGGATAGTGCGTGATTTTACACACTTGAATTGTAACTTGTACTCACTTAGTTTTGTCCATCCCCTACAAAACATTTCTCATCATGTATTGTTTTAGGCTCTGTGCTAGGTGTCAAGTATATAAAGAAAAATAAAGTCCCTGTACTCTTCAGGTACTCTTACAATAGAGTGGGTTTGTTTGCTGGGCTTCAGGGCCTCCTGGGGCCTGATATTTGTGTCGCCTGAATAGCAGCGACTTGTACAGAGAAGTTCATCTTTGGCCCGTGACAATCTCATGAGGGCAGACAAGGACAGGGTCAGGGACCAAAGCCACTTCCTCCTTGCTGTCCTGCTGTTCCGAGGCATTGCCAATGTCTTTAGACTTAAAATGGCTCAACACACCCACGCTGGTTGGGGAAATGCAAGAGGAAATAATGCAAAGCACAGTCTTTACTTTAAAAGTTGTGTCCCAGGATTGCACACACCATCCTGTACACAATCTTTGTCAAAAGGCTGGAACCCAAGGAAATACTGCATAGGGGCTAGGAAATGTGGATTTTCATGAGGTCGACCTGGCTGAATCCCTGACTGCAGAATGTTAAAGGAGTCTGCCATGGAAGTGAGTTGGCTCTGGCTTCTCAAACAGCCATGCTGTGCAGTCCAACGAAGAGAGAACAAAGGCTTCATGGACGAGTGGTGACCTCAGCAGACCAGGCGACAAAGGCCACCAAGTATGGGGGGACAGCACCACAGGAGTATGGGCTCTGCAGTCGCATTTGGGGAACCCTAAATAAATTCATGAGCCCAAGACACGCAGAGGAAGAGCTAAAGACGTGACTGACCACCTAGGAAAGAAATCAGACTTTTTTAAAAAAATTGCCCTTTAGGACCAGCAAAGAATCTGGCTATTGTTCTGCAGGAACACTGGGAAATGATGAGTTGTGAGCGGGCGAGTGACATAATCGTATTTAAAAGATTATTCTTGAGACAGTGCAGAGAATAAATGAGACTGAACACAGAGAGGAGATTTAGAAGGTGGCTGAGATCACACAAAATAAGATTACAAAGGTATTACTTAAAGCGATACTTATAAGAAGAGGTTTAGGTGACATTCTGAAGGCCTTTGTAACTATCTGAGAGCACAAGTGAGGAAGATGTAAGGTTATTGGACAGATGGATGCAGCTTAAGATTGAGAATTGAAACTGGCTATGCTGAGTTGTCATAGAAAACTAGAATCTGGAACTCAGGGAGGAGATTTAAAATGAAAACACAATATGTGTTTGGTAGTCATTAGTGAGACATGGTAATTAGAACATTTAACATCAATCAGCGAAGATAAAAAGTTTGAGAAGAGAACTTGACAATAGAAATGTGCTTGGTTTGCAAGGCCAAGCATATGATAAACCTGCTAAAACATTTCTGGAAATTATAATTGAAGATTCAAGTCCGTGCCGATATTTATTATATTTGGATACATTGAAAGTCACTGAAAATTTTTTAAGGTAATTGAGCTCGAACAGTGATTGGTCAGATAGGAGTCTATTGCTGCCAGAGGAGGGCAGAAGACCTTTCAAATAAAGAATGTAATAGTGTGACTTCGACCGTCTGGATAGAAATCCAATGTGATTCCCTACTGGTAAGGTTGATCTTGGGAGAGAGAGAACTGATCTCAATAGAAGAGTAATACTTCCAGCATGTTCCCAGAGCCTGGTCTTCCTTCAAATTCCTTCACTGAGTTCCGTGAAATGCCACTGCTACCGAGATCTTTTCCTTTTGACCAGAACGAACTGGTTTATTTCTTGCAAGAGAAGCTTACTGTGCAGAACAGCATTATTTTAGGAAGAGAAAATTCTCTTTCCCTACACAATAAATAGTTTGTCTTTGTCCAAAGCTGCCCTGCTGGGTCCAAGGCAAGAGAAAAGGAAATGTGAAGGAAGAGGGATAGGAAACATGAAACCTTATTTGCACAGAGATGTTTGGTTACCAGCCGAGGTCCAAGGTTCTTCTCACCTTCACACCTTCACTGTGATCCTTTGAAAGCACTTTGCAGTCTCGGGTCTTACAGCCAGCTGGCTGAGGCGCTAGACGTGGTAGATGACGTGCATTTCTAGAAGACTGCGGAGCCCGAGCACATCATCAAGCACATCGCACTCACACATAGCCTTGCTCCTGCGCTCTCTCCTGCAGTCTGGAAAGCCAACCACAGGTTCCAGCAGCCTTCTTAGCCCAAGCAGTAACCGTGAGAGTAAGAGCCACTCGCAGATGGTAGAACTGGACGGCAGCAAGGTCCACGCCAAGCATAAAAGCCACCGTGAAAGCCCTGTAGTCCCCAAAACAATAGATGCGCATAACTGATACTAGTCTTAATTGCTAATGTTTCTGCTATATTTGTCACAGTAGGCATTTTCTAAAACTAAAAACTTATTTATGAATTCTTTCTACTCCTGCAGAGAAGCAAGAGTGATGTGATGGGAGAGTCAGCCCCCAAATTAGGAAACATGTTTACTTTCTTAAATAATGAGACTTCAAAAACACTTTATATTTAAACAAAAAGATTTGAATTAAATGGTCTCTAAGGTCCCTTTCAACTGCAGAAGAATAAAAATAAAAATAAACTTCTCCAAACCCCATGCTTTTTTGCTTTTCTCACCAGGTATTGAGGAGACCCAAGAGGATGATTATTATTTAGCAAACCAGGAGGCCTGGGCTGGGCACCCTAGAAATGTTAACTGAAAGGGCTGCTGGCCCAGGCCGGATACTGTAGCTGGTAAAGCCAAGGAGCTCCTATCTCCCCCCACCCTTAGGAATTACCTCTGGCGCCAAACTAAGACCAATGGGCTACCTGTGCATCCCTAATGCTCCCTTAGGTTCTACCCTAGGCCGAGGCTACTTACGTGCCTCACTCCACGTGTTCCACGGAGAGATCGCCAGCCCCGGGGTAGAGATGCCGCGCCCCAGGGGGTCGGGGGTGTCTCTCCCCGCATTCCCAAAATAAAGGTTATTTATATTTTATACTTCTTATCTTTTCGCCGGTCCTCCTCCTCCTCTTCCTCCCCTCCACAGTTCTATCATTAACCACTGAGGGACCAGGGAGCAGGCTGCATGCATGTCACAAACAAAAGCTGGGTAGGACAAGGCTGACTAAGGTCTCCAGCCACATGGCTGATGTTTGGTCAAACCTGGACTCAAAGCCGGGTATGGGATGGATCTCCGAGACTCCCTAAGTGCCCTATCCTGCCACACATATGCAGGGCAGTGCACAAGCCCAGGGGAACAGGCCCCAGCCCCTGTTCTAGAGGACACAGAGCACCCTGCCGTGTCACCTGTGATCTCTAAGCCCAGATCTGCCCAGCTGCGAGCCCAGGACTTCAACTACCGCCTCAGTGCAGCCTGGAGAAGGAAGAAAGGAAGGCCCTCATGCTTTCCACTTAATCGAGTTTTTATTTTGCATAATCAGATAAATGAATGAACCCACTGGCCTCTGGCCACCCCACTGGCCTCTCGCCACCCCACTGGCCTCCCAAAACACGTGGGGAATGCTCCACACTTGTTCCTGAGTGAAGCACAGTACACTTGCCAAGGAGGTGGGGCCCTCGGATCCAGAATAAATGGGTTACACTGATCCTTAGCCCAGAAAGCACCAGGGTGCCCCTCGTCACTGAAGTCGGCCTGGTCGCGATCATGCTTGCGGGCTATGGCGGTTCCCCAGCAGCCCTTCACTCCCTGGACTTCCCCTTTTTGTAACCCATCTTCAGGGTTTTTGTTCAGTTTACATCGAGGTTTTCAGAAAGCCATAGCGAACACAGGACCAGCACCCCACTAAACCGTACTGCACAGGGCAGAGTCCCCGAAATGGGCATGTGGGCCCTACCCACCACAACCTTCTCCTTTTTTTGACCCATTCATTCCCCTGAAAATAAGTATATGTTAATATTTGCTGAAATACTTTTAAAACATTCAAGTCTTAGCCAGGTATGGTGGTGCATGCCTGTAACCCCAGCACTCTGGGAGGCTGAGGCAGAAAGATCAAAAGTAGAGTCTCACCTGGGCCACTGAGTGACTTAACAAGACCCTGCTGCAAGACAGAAAGCTTTGAAAGGGCCTGGAAGACAGCTCAGTGTAACGGTCCGGGGTTCAAATCCCAGTACGGAAGGAAGGAAGGAAGGAAGGAAGGAAGGAAGGAAGGAAGGAAGGAAGGAAAGAAGGAAGGAAGGAAGGAAGGAAGGAAGGAAGGAAGGAAGGAAGGAAGGAAGGAAGGAAGGAAGAAAGGAAGGAAGGAAGGAAGGAAGGAAGGAAGGAAGGAAAGAAGGAAGGAAGGAAGGAAGGAAGGAAGGAAGGAAGGAAGGAAGGAAGGAAGAAAGGAAGGAAGGAAGGAAGGAAGGGAAGGAAAGGGAGAAGGCAGGCAAGGGGGCAAGTCAGTCTGTATTTCAGGTTATAATCCAGCTATGCACAAACCAACCCGAGGGAATCCACGTTTAGGCCCCATCCTGGGTCTCTGCGGCCCTGGCACCCCCCACTCCTTTATCCCACGCGTGAGCTGGGCTCCTCCAGAATGTGCACCCTTGGCCCACCAGGCGCCCCTTCCACAGGCTCGGCCAGGTCCCTTTCCCTTCACACCTGAGCACGGGCTCCGTGACGCCCGCCTCTTCTCTCCGCGCTTCCCACAGGTGTGCAGGGCGCTCGGGCCTGGGCGAGGGCCACAGGGGCTGCACCTGCGCCTGCTTGCAGCAGGGCCGAGGCATTGCAGCGGCTAGGAGGGAATAGGTATCCGGTGCCCCGACCCATGCAGCTCCTGAGGTTCTGGGTGAAGGACACAGGAGAATGAGAAAATAAAGAAGAGGCAGAGCTGGGGTCAAGTGGAGCCCTTACCTACTGCTGGGAGGAAAGGCACTGCTCAGCCTCTGGAGCTTGTTTATTTGTGTACTCCATACCTCTGGGAGAAAGCCAGTTTCAACCCCATGCCTAGCAACTTGTTAGCCTGGCTGGCCTGGGCCCCTCTTCTTGGAGCTGGAACAGCTTGTTTACATGGCTTGTTCTGGGCTCTCTCTGTCTTCAGGGCTGGCGTTGCTTTAGCCTCACACATGTGATCAATATCCAGCTTCAAGTGCTCCCTACAATCCAGAACCCAGGACTCTCAGTTGCCCTCTTACCCCGTCCTGGGTGCCTACCCTGCAGCAGGCCACAGCCGCCTGAGAACCACGCGGGCCTCCGCCTGCAAAACCCCCCTCCTCGATGTCCTCTCTGCTGGCCGAGTGCTGTGCACCCTCTGCCTTTGCTCACCAGCCTGTACCGAATGCAACCAGCTGGTTCCGGAGAGCTACCTCTAGCTTTCTGTTATTTAGGACCAGTCCTCTAACCACACCCTGGAAAAACAGGGCTCAGTTTAGATGGCTTTCAATGGCTCGCTTCATCAGCACAGCCAGTGTCCCATTAACAGACTCCAAGTCAGTTGGCTTTTGTTTTGCACGAAGAGGGCCCGCATCCTGGAAGCCAACGGACTTGGGAGTTGCGAGCGCTGGGCCAGGGCCGGGAGCCTGGGACCGGGCAGCTTCTCATGGAGCCTGCTGACACCTGGTGGCAGAAGGCAGGAGCACACAGCAGGCCAAGGGCGGAGGTGACACTGTGGGCAGAAGGCAATTTCCTTCCTGCGTTATTGCCTAGATTTTTAAAATACCTACCATAGTACATGTCTGCGTATTATAAATATATGAATTCATCCTAGGAATTTTGTTGTTTCACTTCTGCAGAGTTCTTAAAATACGATGTCCATGGTTAAATCAAAATTATACCTAAATGACAATCCAACTAAAGTAATAAATTCATTATTATCGCAAATAAATTATGTAGAAAATACTAACATACAATTCTCTACGACTCTGGGGGAGCTAATAGGCTCTTTCTAAATGGAAAAAAATTAACACCTTAACGCCATTAGAGAAAAAAATACAAGGTTAGAAATTAATTTTTAAGAGGAAACAACTAAAATTGAATGGCTTAGATTGCTTTTAGCAGATTCATTCCAAAGTCATTACATTTCATGTGGTTGACGTTAAGAAATGGTGTCCACGGAAACCACGCTACGACCGCGAGCAGGGGTGAGTTTTTTCTTAGATTTCAGTCTGAGAAACCTCAGAAGTGCACGGCGGGCTTTCCAGGCCGCGATCGGGGTGCAGGGGAGAGGTGCACAGCGACGGAGGGCCGAGGCAGCCGCCTCCTCGGGGTCCGCGGGTCACCGGAGCCGCCCCCCGCCGCGCAGGGCCTGGCCTGGTCCTGCAGGGGGCGCCAGGCTGGGAGCTCGGGCCGGGGCTGTGCGAGGCGGGCGGGTCCCTCGCTGTGGACACGGTGCTCTCGATCGCGGTTAATGGAGCTAACTCGGCGTGTGGGGTCCATGATGAAATCGTCACTGTCGCCAGTGCACAACAGACTTCAAAATCATGACGGGATCTCGAGTCACGGGATCATCCGGTGCTCACCGTGATGGTCAGTTGTTTCAGGCATGTCTGACAAATGTTCAGAGTGCACATTTTTATGTGCAATATTTTAATATGGTAGAAAAAGCAGTAGTTAAAGTCAGTTATCTTGGTGTGAAATTTGAATCCAGTGGGAATAATTTGGCTCCTGGGAGGAAAAATTGGTTAAGTTTTCGAAGGAATTCAAGAGATGTTTTTCCAAAAAGAAGGAAAACAAAAGAAACTGAAGAGTGGAACAGAATATTAAAATTTTGCTTTGAATCTCAGAAAAAAATTCCTCCCAAAATAGAGAATTTGCCTGCTGAAGGAAACTCGGAAGTTCTATTATATGTTCTTGGAGCATGCCAACTGATGACCACTTTATGATCTTCAAAATATAAAACTTTTGTTGTTGACTGTAACCAAATGCAATTCAAGATGGATCAAAAACATAAAAGTGAAATAAAATCATTAACTTCATCAAAGACAACATAAGCAGATATTTAAAAAATAATCTCTAAGATATAAGCGTTTTCTTAACCTGGAAGTTTTAAAACATGAGAATATTTTATCACTTAAAGTGGCAAAACTTCATGTGATACAAAGAAACACCAAACAAAATAATGGTTGCTTAGAGCACAGACAAAATGCTTGTTGCTTATAGCACAGACAAGCAGTTCACATTCGTAATAGCAAAAGAGTTCTATCCAAATCAATAAATATAAGATAAACATTACAAGAGAAGGCCAAAGAACTTAAATATATAATTGAAGAAAGTAAAGGTAAAATATTAACATAAAAATATATTAAAATTAGAAATGTCCTGAGAGCACATTTACTAGGAAAGGTTAAAAGAGTTTTGTGTACATTAATTTATTTAATTCTTACAATAACTCTGTGAGATGATTATTATTATCACTGCCATCTTGTTGATGAGTAGCCCGAAACATCAGACAGGTTACATAATTGGTACAAGGTCAGGAAGCTGTTAGGTGGTAAAACCGAGGTATAAACTCGAAAACAGTCAGATTCTAGTGTGGGCCCCTAATCACATGCTGGTTATTAATCCATATTAATCCATAATGCAAACGCAAACAATAACTTGCTACTTTCAACCTTGATAAAGACCTCAGAGACCATCAGTGCCTGTGGGCACCCATGAACTGCAGTGGTCATGAGATTTGATATCATCTTGCTGGAGAGCAGTCTGACATCAGAGTCAGCTTCTCCTTGACTCAGATAGCCTGCCTCTAACCGTGTTTCTACTGCGAGAAGATGAAGAATCAAACATAGGACAAATGAATAAAAATGTGCCCCGAAGTATTGTGAATCACAAGAAGGGGAAAGAATGTGAATTCTCGCAGTGTTCATCGATGGATGAGGGCTAAACAAAGTATAACCATTTGCATTTGTAAAAATGGGTGATGTATTTACAAACCTCATAGCAGGTTATTCTCCAAAACATATGAAGAACTCCTACAAGTGAGTCATGAAAGAAAAAAATCAAAACCCAATTTTAAAATGGGCTAGGAACTTAAATTTCTCTAAAGATATCTTCAAAGATCTCCAAATGGTCAAAGGCATTGGAGAAAAAGTTCAGCATCCCCGGTCATCAGGGAAAGGCACATCAAAGTCCCAGGGATATCACCTCAAATCAACTGTGATGGTTGTCTATTTTCAAAACAAAAGACAAGTGAGGATGTGGAGAAATTAGAACTTTAGCATACTGTTGGTGGAACTTCAAAACAGTACAGCCACTATTACTGTGGAAATTGCTCAGAAAATTAAAAATACAATTACCATATGATCCCATAATTCCACTTCTGGGCATTAAAATCAGAATCTTGAAGAAACAGTAACATCCTGTGTTCACTGCATTACTAGTCACAATAGACAACTGTGGAAACTATTTAAATGTCCATCGACAGGTAAATACACAAACAGAATGTGGTGCACAATCCAATAAAATACCAGGCTTTTTTTGTGTGTGTGTGTGTCAGGAATTGAACTCACAACCTTGCACATGCCAAGCAGGCACTGTGCCACTGAGCTACACCCCCAGCTCAGCCTTTTAAAAAGAAGGAAATCCTGCTAGATGGGACAACATGAGTCAACCTTAAGGATCTTACGCTAAGTGATTTAAGCTAGTTATGGAAGGGTAGTACCGCACGATTGCAGTTACATGAGAGGTCGCTGCAACAACCACATTCAGAAAATCAAAAACTGGAATAGTGGTTACCAGGAGCTGAACCTAGAGGAAAACAGAAATTACTGATAAGCAGGCATGAAGTTTCAGTCCAGCAAGAGAAGTAAGCTCTAGAAATATGCTGTACTTTATGCTTCCTGTCAACAATCTTACACTTACAAATGAAGAGGATCCATCTCACATTGTTTGTATCACAGTAAAATATTTTAAGAATGATTTTTAAAATGAGAGACATAAATTCTGTTCACTGATGTAGAGAGGTTTGCAGATGGGTGAGTGTGAGTTCTAATTATAAACAGGAATCGTGCAGGGCTTTTCAGCTGTCTGCCACTATACAGCGTGAGCTATTTCACACAGTCCCCCATTAAAATGGCTCGCTGTGTCACTGATTTTTGTGGGTGAATGAGCAGCAGTGTCCCCGGATAAGAATAACTGATGGATAGAATAAGGATATACATAAATCAAAACACAGTATGTCCTTTAATATTCAATTATCTGTGTATTTCACACAGAAAGACATATATAATTCCCATGTTTATGTTTACAAAAATATTTATTTTTGTAACCATCAGAGAATCTTCACAATACTTTAACAATGAGTATTATCCTAAAAGCTACATTGAGAACTAGTTATGTTTTCCTCTTCCTGGTTTATGTTTTACTTGAGTTTTTTTATACGATGGTATATTATCCATCAAATCAGAAAATACAGTAGAGCTATTTTTCATCTAAAACAAAATCATGCTTTTGCTAAATGATCCTTAACAGGGCAATATGATGGCTCTCTGTTCCCCACAAATGACCAGCACCCTGTGGCCAGAGAGATGGGCCTCACTTTGTCCACTGGGCTCAGGCTGGATCCTCAGGCCTTCAAAGATCTGCAGAACGAATGGATGCTTTGTTCATAAGGGAAACAAACATTTCCACAGCGAGCCTAAAACCTGGAGGCACAGAAGAGGGGAAAGGGTCCTGGGAGGTGGCTTTCAAAGGCCACCTCCTCCTGGGGAAGGGGAGGGAGCCCTCCGCAGTCGGTGCCTGGGGCGGGGGAGTCCCGGAGGTCAGTTCCTGGGAGGTGATCATGGCATGGCCCTCCCGAAGTATCGGTGCCCGCTGCACCTAGGACCCGACCTCCCAGAGCTGCAGCCGCCTCTGCCACCCTTGGGATCCCGGGGAGTGGTGGGGAGCCTTCTCCACTAAAGCTGCAGAAAATCGGAGCAGCTGTCCTGAAGCAGCCGCCTTCAGCTGCGGTGTGAACGAGGCCCCCAGGGTTCCTGCGGGGAGCCCAGGCCTAAGGGGAGCAGTCCGGTGCCTGGGCTGCAGGCTGCCAGTGACCCAAGGACAAGCGCAGGTGCTGCTCCTGCTCCCCTCTCCCCTCCCGCTGGTCCCCCGGCCCCCTCACCCCTCTCCTTAGCATGGACTGACATGAAAAGAGAGGACTAATTTCTGTGGACGGCCAGCACTGAACCCACCAGCAGTTTTCAATCGTCACTTTTATTTCTAAGTCTATCATTGTGCACAAGTTGTCCTAGAAAGTTAGAAATTTGGGAGACCTACATTTCACATATATATGTTTACCATTCCCTCAACAGTTATGTATGTGTAGTTCATAAGCAAAATAATCCATAGTGAAAATTCAGGTTCCCCAAAAATTGTTTTATTGCCATCTAAATTAGAAAAAAATCATTAGCTAGTCTGTACCCACAAGCACCCTCACATAATGGAACTGACATTTGAACATGAAATCTACTCCTGTTTTGTATCTTATGTTTCTTAGTAGTTCTCACACATCCATAAAAATCAGCAGGAAACACTAAATAAAAACACAGACTTTCTTGCCAACTGAACATTTATTCTATAAGGAAGGAGATCCAATTAAAACAATCCCTAATTACACAAGCTACTTGTTTCAAAGTTCTGATTTTATCTGGCATATAGCTGCTTTACCAAGTTCAACCAGGGGAGTGTTGATAAGTTATGTTCACAGACTATACAGCGACAAAAATAAAGTAGACAACATAGACCTTCTAAGGAGAACCTTTTCAGGGTGTTGAATTATAAAGGCCCTCAAACAAAAATTAATCTTCAAAGTTTCAAGATGTGGTTGAGTCTATTAAAATTCTTTATTGCAATATTATAATTGTTTTGGCATGATTTTCTTAAAATAGCATTAATTAAATGTAACAAATAAAGCTTAAATTGTTGACCAATATTAAAGTATTTCCTTTTTCACCATGGTAATCTGATGTTAACTATATTTCATTTTAAATTCTTCCTTCAACAATTAATAAAAGTCTATTAATATGATTGAATAATTTTGAGATCACATTAGGACAGAGGGGTATTTGAACAAATATATTATAATAATTAAGTTTCTGGTACTCACAGCCCTTTGGTTGAAGAGGTTTCCCAGGTTACATTTCTAAAGGAAAGCAAAAAGATAATAGTAAAAACTGTTCATCTCATCCTAGGAGCAAAATATAGAACATAAAAAATAGAAAACAGTCCTTAGCAGAGAAGTGACTCGAGCATCTGAGTAATCTCTCCGGCTATCTTTGAATGTAAGATTTTTTTAAATGTCCATGCATGTGAGTTTTGAATTTCTAAAAGTATTTTCACATATAAAACGGATCAGTTTGGTGAATTACATACATTTCTACACACAGCCAAAGATAATCAGGTCAGAAACAGAGCAGGCTCACCAAACACTGGGCCAGCAAAATCCTTGCTCTTAAATTTCAAGAGAAAAGAAACAGACTCGAAGATGGTTGTTAAGGAATTCTGGCAGAATCTCTTCAGAGAGCAAAGTTAATAGGTGTAATAAATGACCCAGGGCACCGGTAGGAACAAATTATATAAATAAACTTAAGAAGACATTATACAAGAATCGTGGGCCCAAACAAACGTGAACCTATAAGTTAGCAGTGCAAAGTTAGAGGATGGCAGGGCCCATTAGAAGCTATTTGACCTCCAGCTCCGCGATTCCTCTGTCAGAGTTCTAGGACTAACCTCTTAAGCTGTCGATTTCACAAATGTAAGCATAATAATTTTATAAAGAGATATTTTGTCTTATTAAACACCACACCAATACACAGTCCAGATTTCCCTCTTAGGAAATGTGAATGAATATTGGAGCAGAAGGTTTACATTAGAGTTTTTATTTAAATTCTCATTACCATGAACTCTTAAATCACCTAATGATTCATTTGCTTAGCAAACCTAAAACAGAACTTTTTAAGATAAACTTTTGCTTGCTACAAATCATAAAATTATTTCCATATAAAGTCTGTTTATTAAATGTGCTAAAATGTTATATGGTCTCTTAAAATTTATGGAAGGGCAAAGAAATGCCTGGCAGGAATACTTGCAAAAGCAATATACACTAAGAAAAGAAAGCCTTTCATTCCATAAAAATTGAGAGTACACAATGACTATCTGAACTATCCAGACTGGAAATTGAGTTACTAGGTCTAGCATGAGCCAAGATGACTTCATTTTATGTGGAGTCATCCTCCAGGCCCAGATTACATACAGCTCTGACCTTTATCTATTCCTCTTTCATTATTTTGGCTAATTCTAAGAGAAGATATTTCATACTTCTTCATCATCTCTAGATTGCAAGGAGTTTAATGATTGACTGGGGTTCCTTTTCCCCATTTTTGGATGCAAACAAATTCCTGAAAAAGATATGGGTACAAATTGCCGTAGCTCCCAGCAAAAGAGCATAAGGTTAATGTTTTAGCATCTCTGGGATAGAACAGTTAATTGTGGATATTTAGTGACTGTACAGCAGTTCCTCCCTGAAAGGAAATATAGATAGATAGATAGGTAGATAGATAGATAGATAAATAGATAGATAGATAGATAGATAGATAGATAGATAGATAGATCACTACTGGCACACATTAGTAGCTACAGACACCCTGTTTTCACCAGGAAAAAAAGAGTCCCTGAAATACATTTGCACTCCAAACATATTATTGCATCCAAATCCAAACATGACTATTTTTCCCACGACATCTCAGCTGCAATTTACAAAAGAAATCCTGTGAAATATCAGGGTTTCAAGAGACCATCCGACAGATTCAAAAATGTTCATTTCTGAAAGAGTAGCTACGACTTCTAGCAATATATATAGCTATGTGTACGCTTATCCAGTGTGGGTATGTGTGTGTTCCTCTAAAACTTCATCAGTGTGTGTCAGAGGATTATCAATTGCAAAGAAAACAGTTTAGAATATTTTATGACAAATCTTTAACTTGCAAATTCAGTTATTTGGCACTGATTTTCTTTCCATATCTTGGCAACTCTAGCTGAAAGTGAAATCATTCTTAACTTGCTACTCACCAAGTCAAATATCCACAAATGCACAATACAGAAAGCAAGTGTTATTATTTATAAACAGGTATTTTGTCCCTGTGATTATTAATTTCATTGTGCCAAGAAACATTATACTTTTCAGACTACATAATGAGACTGTGATGAAAATTAAGGACTTGCAAATCTCCAAAGTTATATCTTTTTGGATCCAAAAATTACTCAACATGAGATATATCTAAAATATCTTCCAATTATGTTACATAAATGTCAAAGGAAACAGTATGTGTAACTAGTTTCTTTATTTTTGACAGAGAACAATGAAAAATTATTTCTAATATTCATTATTTTCATCTGGATATTACAGAATCTAAGGCCCAAATTATTGCCCTAAACAAAACAATTCTTAGAAATATTTTTATTAGTTTTTTTCAGGTATATATAGCATGATACCACTAAGTCAAACGTATGTATTTTAAAGAAGTAATACAAGAAAAATGATAATTTGCTTAAGTTTCACTGTGCAAACAAAATCCATTTATATGTTTGTGCTATGCTGATCAACATCTCAAAAAGATAATAAAATACAGTTCCAAGATCAATTAATATCTAGGACACATGAAACTTGCTACTTTGCAGGCTCCTCAGAAACAATTATATGATGTGGGTATTATTATTTCCAGTTTCCAATAAGGTGACTGAAACTTATTGAGTGATTTTTTCCAAGACTGCAAAGCTAGTAAATGTTGAAATCAGATCTTTAACTGTGGGTTTAAGACATCAAATCTAGTGTTCTTTCTATCACACCATGTTACATCCTTACACAACTCCCCGTATTCCTGTTGACTGACGACAGGCAATGCTAAGGAAAGCTCAGGACATAACTCAACTGTGCGTCTGGGTTACCAGCGTGGCTTTCCATCTTAGCAGGTTCCCTGAGAGATAAAGAAGCAACCAGAAGAGTCCTGTAAATCTCCTAAGTGTCATTCAAGAGAAAACACCCAGAGCCAGCAATATCAGTCTCCGCAAATGTGCATTGAATTTTGGTTTAAGTTTCTCTTTTCTGGATTTCATTAAAAGAGGGTACATGCATAAATCAAAAAATATAGGAAAAATTCTGATTAGTTAAAAAAGCTGCATAGGTAAAGAAGAACAGCACTTTTTTCTCATATAAACATTTTCTTTTGACAAAAACAAACCTCACAGACAGATTTTACAGTCTCAAACTCTCAAGCATCCACTTACCTAAGAAAATGAGACATAATTATTCCTAGCCTGAATTCTGGGTGTGACTAAGCTAGTTTTCCACAAAACTAGTTTCATTTATCTGTTTAAATTAAATAAGCTAGCCACATTTTTAGCATCATAAAAATAGACACACTGGTTTCAAGCATACATGTAACAAGTACATAGTCAATACATTTGTAAAATCACAGTCTCATATCAACAAACATTTATTTTGACACATATTTCCAGACATGACTGAATATCGAATTATATAAATCATTTTTATCTTTGTGATTAGGAGACTGAAACATGAGAAATGTAGCAGTAAATAGCTGAAAGCACTATATTTACTGCACATAAGAACAACTTAACAGGTTAGAAAACTTACAGAATGATTTTACTAGAAAAGTTAAATGCAATATTTTTAATAAAATAAACTACTCCTAACAAGTGTCATGTCATGCATAAATTAAATTTTATTTTAGCTTATTGAAAGAACTAATGACTCAAAAATACCTTGGTGTTTTTTATCAGTAAGTATGAAGCTTCAGCATGCTTGTCTTTGGGCAATACAGTACAATGTCTAATAATAACTTCAGAACAAGACTTTCCCCCATTAATAGAGGCTCCTGCACTTATCAGTTGTATAGTCTTAAGCAAGTTATGAAACCTATCTGTGTCTCAGTTTTTTGTTTATAAAATAAGAGGCTGGAAAAAAATACTTCACCTCAGATATTACTGTGAAAATACACACACACACACACACACACACACACACACACATATATATATAAAACATTATTTTCAGCAGTAAGTAATGACATATGGCAAATATTTTTTTTTTTTTTTGGTACCAGGAATGGAATTGAAGACCTTGTGCTTGTCAGGAAGATGCTTATGCTGCTGAGTTATATTCCCAGCCCTATGTAAGTACTAAACATATTAACTAAGCATATCACATTGCTCAAAAATGTATGCGTATGTTACAAATTACTGCCCAATTTGGATCTGAATGGACATGGATGATAACATGATGATGATAATGTAAAATTGTCATAACCAAATTAACTACATGATTGGTCAGTATAGTGTGTGGTTCTTTCATCAGATGTTAAATTTCTATGAGTAAAGATAATATTAATCTAGTTTTTTTTTCAGATACGTAGAAACAAGGTAGGTGGTACCTCAGTTCACAAATTTAATTCATTCCATGATTCCAGGAAAGATGGCTACATTCCTGTTTGTGCTGGGAAGGTGGCTGTCCTGTTCATAAAGGGAAAATGGCCGCGGTGCTGTTCATCGCCTGATGCGGAATTCATGAACAAAATCTTGCCGAATGCTCCTGTTTGCCAAGCAAACTGATCACAAACTGAAGTATATTGCTGTATTGAGGAATGCAAAAATAGAACTATCAGAGTAGATAACAGATTAGCGTGCACTTACAGTTTCAAAGATATATAGACAACAAATACAAAAAAGATGACAGAAATAAACCACATCAAAAAGGTCTTGTTGACATCTTAAAACTGGTTCCTGCACAAATGCCAAAAGGTCTAAAATTCTAACTTTAAAAAACTCATCCTATTGAATAAATGTCCCTCAATTCCACTTTTGGGGCTATTATTTTTATTTTACTTATTTATTGTTATTGTACATTGACTAATTATGTTCATATCAATTCATTTTTGAAGAAATTATCTCCCAAGAGATATTAGGCACACATTCATAAGAAGTTCATCTTTATTATGTTTCATTCATAATAAGGCATTTGTGACTGGTTGGTGTTTCTTCTGGAAAAAGAGTTCAGTCCACTGAGAACTATGCACAAGAGAGGAAGACAAAAGTATGGATGCAGGAGACACACAGGGAGCCACCAAAAGAGTCCAGAGCCAGCCAGAGCATTATTCTCCCTCTTCTCACCTCTAGACCAGGCCTGAAAAGCTTTCCTGCCAAGCACCAGGACAGTAAGTAACGTCAGCCTTGAGATCATAGATAGGGCCTCTGCCACAACCAATCAGCCTCCTCCCTGTAGCTTAAGAGCAGCTGTAGAGGACACTTAAACACATGGGAATAGTTGTGTGCTAATAAAACTTTATTTATAAATATAGACTGCAGGTAAATTTGGTCCATGATGCAAATTATGGTCTGAATCGATAAGTAACCCCAGAGTTTTTAAATAAAACATTCTATCATACTGCCTCACATAAAATATAACAAGTACTTGAAAAATATTCTTTAAATGTTTCTGTAAAGAACAAAAAAGAGCATATTTTAACATGTTTAAACCTTTAATGGAAATAAAATGCGAGGTAAGCTCTGTTGCACGGGGTTACACAGAATATTTATGACATAGGACTTAATTCCACCCTGATGTGGTGGAATTTACAAAAGTTTTTCTGGCCTAATGTTTTCTTTCCTTAACCCTCTGCATGGAAATGTCTCCATTTAAACAAATACGAAAACAAAATTTTAAAATGTTGAGAAATTCAACTCAACTTTGCAAGTGGCAGCACCTCGATCCACCCCGAGATGTGTGTCTGGCCCCAAAGCCCACGCTGGAAGGATGAACTCTGAGTCTTCCCCACCCACGGGCCTCCCTGGGCCCACTAGGGACACTGACACCTGAGCCCCGCCAGGTACAGCAAGGTTATCGTAGCATGACTTTCCCTCCGGTTCTGGGTAAATGTTTCTTCCTGATGAAAGTTACTGCTACACGTTTCAGGGAAATGTAGAATAGATACATTCAGCCTACACTTTCATTACTCAGACTATTTCAAACAATTATCTGATTTTGGAGAAGTGCCTAAGCAAAATTTGGTTATTGCTTTTTGGAGTAAGCTATGTTAATACTATAGTCCACCTTGTGTATGCACAACTGAACCAACTGCAGATCGTAACATTTAAGAAAACATCCAGAACGTCCCAAAAGCATGTCTTGGATTCACAACGCAGCAAACGGCCTGCGAAGCCCATGTGAACCCAGTGCTGCAAGCAGTTCGCGGTGTCGCAGGCCTTCAGTGTCCGTCAGCGCCCGCGGCCAAGCAGGCCATCGCCATCCATGTGTTGGCGACCGTGCAAAACATGCACGGCCTTCTTTCCCTCATCACACTGAACTGCACCCCACAGCAGTTACCGGGGCATCGTGTGCACTGCCTTGGGTACCACAGGTCATCTGGAGGTGTGCAGAGTACACGGGAGGATGTGCCAGGCGGATGCAAACAGAATGCCAGTTTAACACTGGATCATCTCCGGATTATCCAGCAGGGACTGCCCAACTAATCCCCTGCGGACACCAACCGGCCACCTTAGAGAACTTAAAGCTATATATTAATGACAGTGTGCCCTACAGGGGCAAAGAAAAAACCCGATTTAAATTTTGCTGCATAACAAAGGGAAGCACAGTAGGTAAACCCAACTCAAAACATTGGCCTCTTAGTTAAAAAACATGAAACATATGTACTAACTAAATTCACAGCATCACTCATTAAATAAATTCTAAATGCATAGTATAAACTTTTTTCAGTAATCAGATAAGGCAAACAGAGCTTTGAATTAAAAAAACTGCTTCTCCTGAAAAAGCCACTGTCATGATTCACACCAAGAAGAACATGACATCACAGTGTACATGTGATTTATAAGGGATTAGTTGGTTCCAGTCTAAGAATAAGTACAATGCACCTCAGATTTTCCAAAGGCTGCCGAGATTACATTATGACATTGATTTCTGCATCTGTCACCAGAGTGAAACCTGAAAATGTATTGCTGTCCTGGTATGTAGCACCTCAGATCTCTGAGTAGGACACTGTAACATCAAGATTGCAGAAGTATCATCACGTATTATTGATTATCTAAATTCTGAAAAACAACTTGAATTTGATACCATTTCTCCTTTGATATTCAGATAGTTCCTAATGACTAAATTAAGTACATCCTATATAAGATTTTTTAAATGTGACTTTCGGAATCTAGTGATGGCAAACAAGGTAATTTGAACAAATCCTCACCTAGAAAAGCTGAACAAAATAGTGGAGTCACCACGCCGGGATCCAGGATAAATTGCAGAGTGGAGAGATGAGCCTTGTGTTAGAAGCTACTTGTTCCTTGGGAGGTTTAGAAATGTCCAGAAGGGGAGACAAGCTGAGCACCACCTTGCCAATCTTTAGAGCTAAAAGGAGGTTTAGAGTCCAGGGTGTGAGCTTTCTTTTATTAGTGGTTGCATGGCACTAACTGCTTCTTGGATTTAAACCCAAATAGATTAGTATTTATATTATATGGAAAATAAACTAAATAATCCTACCAAGAGGGAAAAATTACCATATTGGTTTTCACAAGTTATTGCTACAGGAACACACTTAAAGTAAAAATAAAGACACAGTTTAAAGTAAAATAATAACTGTTGTGCGATTGCTATGGATTCAGTGTCCCCACCAAAAGGTATGTTGAAATGTAATCCCCATTGTGAAGCCTGAAAAGGTGGGACTATTAAGAGGTGGTTAGGTCACTGGGAGAGCTCTGCCCTTGTGAGTGGATTAATGGATTAATAGGTTAGTGGGTGTCTTGAGAGTTTTTATGAAAGCCTGTTTGGCTCTGTCTCTCCTCACCACTTGACACCCTTTGCCACCTATGGACTCTGCAGAAAACCTCACCAGTAGCCTGATTCTGACCTTATCAGCGTGCAAAGCCAGAAGCTCAATAAAGCTCATTCCTTATAAATGATCCAGCCTCAGGTGTTCTGTTACAGCAGCAGGAAAAGGACTAAGATGCTCATGAGCAACTAACCAAAAACATATCGCATGTGAGGCAAAAGCATACTAGAGATAAAATAGCATATTTCTGGATAATAAAGTTTGATTAACCAGAAAAGTAAAATTCTAAAAGTATATATATTGTGCACTATAGCATAGCCACATCATATATAAAACAAAACTTGACAGTATTATAAGGAAAATAGGAAAACTTACAAGCATAATAGAAAATTATAATAGACCTCTTTCAGTAAGTATTAATACAAACAAGATACTGGTAATAACATTGAAAATTTGAACATATGATTAACAAACTTGACAAAACACTGCATTCAACAAATGCAAAACATACATGTCTTAAGCACATATAAATCCTTCATAGAAATTGACCGTCTTACAGGTTATCAAGCAAATTTCAGTACATTTCAAAGGATCCACACTATACTCTGATGAGTTACGGTGAAATGAATTTTTAATTTTTTAATTTTATCTACTGGGCATTGGTCAGAATATCCAAAGTATTTATATATTAAATTCTATCCCAGTAAAAATCCTATTAGATTTCTTGACCTGTTCCATTTCCAAGCTGGGCCAGTTCACCCCTCCTTAGGCAACCTGGTGGTCCCCCACTCCCAGGAGGTCACCATATTGATGCCGAACTTCATATGGACACCTGATCGGGATAGCACACTGCAGCCCAGAACTCCTGGACTCAAGTGACCATCCCACCTCAGGACCTGAATAGCTGGGACTACAGGTACGCACCACCGCGCCCAGCTAGATTTCTTCATTTCATTTTATAAAATTTGAAAAATTCTATAAAATTTAAATTTAAATGAAAATAGGGTCAAAATTATTCTGATAGGAAAATTTATATAAAAGTAACTAAAACAATATGCTATTGATACAAGGATTGATAAGCAAACCCATGAAACAAAACAGAGCCAAGAAATACTCATTTGTCTACAGATAGCTGACTTCTTACATGGATAACATGGAAAGAAGCAAAGAAGAGAATGATGAACAAGTAGCTGCCCACATCAAGAAGAAATAAAAGTAAATAAAAACTTACCAACAAAGAATCCTAATGGATTCTACAAGAAATTTAGAGAAGATTTAATGGAAACACTCCTCAAACTCTTCAATGAAATTGAAAGGGAAACAATTCTCCCTAACTCATTCCTGGAGGCAAGTATTTCCCTGATACTACAACCAAAGAGAGACTCAACCAAAAAAGAGAACTATAGGCCAATCTCCCTAATGAACATAGATGTAAAAATCCTCAATAAAATACTAGCAAATAGAATGCAATCAATCATCAAGAAGATTATACACCACGACCAAGTGGGATTCATCACCGGAATGCAGGGATGGTTCAACATAGAGAAATCAATAAACATAATACACTGTATCGACAGAGCAAAAGACAAAAATCACATCATCTTGATACAGAAAAAGATTTTGATAGTCCAATACTCATTCATGATAAAACCCTACAGAAAATCAAAATAGATTATCTCTACCTCAAACTCATAAAAGCCATCTATGACAAACCAACAGCCAACATCATACTAAATGGACAAAAACTAAAAGCTTGAGATCTAAAATCAGGAATAAGATAAGGATGTCCACTATCACCACTCCTATTCAATATAGTTATGGAAATGTTAACCAGAGCAAGTAGACGAGAGAGAGATATAAAAAGGAATCAGGATAGGAAAGAAAGAAGTTAAACTATCTTTATTAACAGATGACACAGTATTCTATATAGAAGACCCCAAAAACTCCAAAGGACTACTGGAGTAAATAAACAAATTCAGCATTGTAGCTGGATACACCCTTCATAATAGCATCCAAAAAAATGAAATACTTAGGAATCGACCTAACAAAGGAAGTAAATTACATAGAAAATTACAAAATACATTGAAAAATTACAGTACAGAAAAAGGAGATTGGAGAGGATATCAGAAAATGGAAAGATATCTCTTGCTCTTGGATAAGAAGAATCAACACTGTAGAATTGACAGTTGTAGTCAGGGTTTACAAGGCAAACAATTTAATACAGCACACATAGAAAGTGCAAAAATCTGTCCACACACTAACGACCCCAAAAATCCAGCTGAGGCCCAGGATCCCATGGTAACGTCCTTTGTGAGTCCTGCTGAAGATCTAGAACCCATAGGAATCCCTCCCATACGTTGAGCTGGAGTCGTAGATCCCACAACAATGACTCACAGAAGTCTCCTTCATGGATCTGACCTAGAAGACCCAAAAGTCAGCAATGGATGCTAGAAAGCCTGTGCCAGTGGGATGAAAGATCTTTCCCAGCAGGCTGAGGATTCTGCACTACAACCCACAAGTGATGCTCAAAGTAAGAACCAGGGCTTCCCTGAAAACACCCACAGCCCCCTTAGAACAACGAGGTCCTGAGTTCCTCTGACAATGAGAACAGCCAAGTTCATACCAGGAAAGAAACTCGACAAGCTCCTCCAGGAGAACCAGCAGCAACAGGAGAAATAACACCACTTCTTCCTCTCCAGTTTTCCTTTAATGTTGGCAACAATTCTCAGGTGGCCCTCCGTACCCAGCACCATGCTGATTCAGTTCAGCTGGGTGTTACAAGTTGACCACCAGTTGTCAGTCCACCACAATAGCCATACTCCTACAGATTTAAAGCAATCTCAATCACAATACCATTAGCACACCTCAAAGATCTGGAGAAAACATTCCAAAAATTCATTTGAAAACAGAAAAGACCTAGAATAGCAAAAGCTAATCCTGGGCAACAAAGGCAAGGCAGGAGGCATTACAATCCCTGAGTCGAAATTGTACTACAAAGCTACTGTGATAAAATCAGCAAAATACTGTCAAAAAAACAGACGTGAGGATCAGTGAAACAGATACAACTACAAACAAACTCAACCACGTTATTTTGACAGACGGGCCAAGCGTGTTCACTAGAAGAAAGACAACTTCTTTAATAAATGGTGCCGGAAAAAATGGCTATACACATGCCAAAGACTAAAACTTAGGCCCATGTCTATCACTTTGTACTAAACTGAAGTCAAAATGGATCAAACACTTAAATATTAAAAGAGAAACACTAAATCTACTGGAAGAGATATTCATTAGAAACCTTGAAGACATAGGGGCTGGCAGAGTTCTTGAACAAAAACCAAACTGTGTGAGAAACATTTCAAAGCATCAGCAACTGAGATTTCATCTTTTTAAAATTTTTTGCACATCAAAAGAAATCAACAACAGAGTGAGAAGAAAACCTACAGGATGGGAAAATTTTTAGCCAACTGTCCCTCAAAGGACTTCTGTCCATAACATATAGAGAACTGAAAAAATGAGGCTCCTCAAATTGAAAGACCCAACCCAAAAGTGGGCATCTGAGATGAATATGCACTTATCAGATGAAGAAATACAAATGGCAAATAGAAATCTCAAATGACAAATAAACATATGAAAACTGTTCAAAATCATTGGTCTTTAGAGAAATGCAAATTAAAACAACTCCAAGATTCCATCACCCCAGAAAAAAAAGGCTATCATCAAGAAATCAACCAATAACAAATGCTGGAAGGGTTGTGGAAAAAAACGTACCCTTCTTCACTGCTGGGGACATGTAGACTGGTACAACCACTGTGAAAATCAGCATAGAGTTTCCTCAAAAAACTAGGATTAGGGCCAGCTGTTAGCTTAGCAGCACAAGCACCTGCCTGGCAAGCACGAGGTCTTGAGTTTGATCCCTAGTACAAAAAAAAAAAAAAAAAAAAACCTACAATTAGAGGTCTCCTGTAACCCTGCTCTTCCCCTTCTGTGTATCTTCCCAAAAGAATTAAAAAATTAGATCACAATGATATATGGACAGCCATGTTTATAGCAGCACAATTTGTAATACCTCAATTTTGGAAATAACCTAAACACCCATCAACTGAGGAATGGATAAAAAAGATGTGATATTTTTATGCAATGGAGTACAACTCAGCTATAAACAAGGATAAATGAGGCCTTTCTAGGGAGTGCAACTAAGGAACATATTCACAAGTGAAATAAATCAGACTCACATGTGTAAACATCGTATTGTCTACCGTAAGAAACGGAAAGTAAATAACGTCCAAAATCTACAGTAGATACTATGAAAGGGAAAGAAGCTGCTCAGAAGGGAAGAACACCTGGGGTGGGGGAAAGAGAAAGGAAGAAAGGGGAAAAATATACACACAATAAAACTAAAATAATTATACTACTAATTTCTTTCAGTTCACTGAGAAGAAAAATTTGTGCTTATATTGTTTGATCAATTTTGCATGCCTATATCTCGTAATCTGAGCAACTACTTTGAAGATAACAACATGCAATAAATTGAGCATCGTTAATTTCCTATTATCTTGATATGAAATTCTGTATCACTGTTTTTATTATTTTTTTCTCTTTAAGATAAAAAACATAATGATGACTAATACAGCACTTACTGCGTGTCAGATATAATTAAAAGTTCTTTTATATATTAACTCATTTAATCTTGCAACTCCTATAAAACATAGAATAGAAACGTCTGAATATATATTCAGGTCCCCCCTTCTAACGTGAGTCATCGGAATGCCGTTCTGAGAAACACAGCACGCAAGCCAAGCAGCTCTGAACACGGTAAGCACCGCTGCTCCCAGGGTGCCAGCTTGCTGGCAGTCACAGGTCACAACAAATAAACAAAAACACTTGTCAAGGCATTTATGCCCATGAGTCAAGAATGGATTAGATATTTCAAGTGTCGTCCATCAACTGAGGGTGGAGCCGGTTAGAAAACACTGTAAATAAATGAGTGAAATCAGTAAGACTTTTTATAAATCCAGATTAACTAATCACTGTTTTGGATAGCTTTACTCTTATTTTAAGATCTTCCATAATAGGTAGATGAACAGTGAATTCCTTTTCAGTGTTTAATATCCCAGTGGAGCGTCAAAGCGCCTTTTGCTTAGGTCAGCTAACATCACAAGGAAAGTCAAGCAGATTGTGCCGAGCAGTAACAAGAGAAGGCCACCGAATCCTGCATGGCTGGAAGGAGCCTTGACCCATGAGGGTGCCACTGACCGCATGAACTCGACAGCTTTTTGAGTGTCTGGGAAGCTATTTTGATTCTTTTTTTTTCTTTTAATTCTGAGATTAAAAACTCACTGTGAATTGGGTTTTAGTTCATGACAACTTAAATACCCAGTTTACTCTTTAGTAAGGTAACATCAGTTTTTTAGATACATGGAATGATACAGTCAACTAACTTAGAGTCGGTTGAATATTTCCTTTTCAATTCTATGTCTGGATTTAGTGTGGGCTTTACTGCTTGGCTCAAATCTCTGGATCTCTTGACATATGTAATGACTGCAAATGTGAAAAAAAAGTTCTCGTGTGACTTGGTTTAAAAAAAAAATCAGTGTGTTTTCAGGGGTCGGGGATTTAGCTCAGTGGCTTAAGCATCTGCCTGGCAAGTGCAAGGTTGTGAGTTCAATCCTTGGTACAAAAAAAAAAAAAAATTCAGTGTGCAGTTTTTGTACGGAAATCCACTTTAGAGATAAGATAGTAGAAACCAGACAAACAGGTTCTACTAAGCTTGATCAAAAGTTAGAGAATAATTTTGTTTCATTTTAATTTACTGGAATATTTAAGACTAGATTTTAATCTAGGAAATATGCACAAGATAGAGTCATTTATCTTGGTTTTCTCAGTTCTTTATATTATGGACTACGTTATTTTCCAGTTCAAAACAAAGACTGTTATGTTACAGTAAAATACATTTTCAATGTTAAGGAGATACAAAACTGAATGTGCTTCACTGTCAAGGTTCTGTAGGCTGAGGTGCTGGGGATAGTTCAGTGGCCACGCAGCACTTGCCTGGCAAGCAGGAGGTCATGAGTTCAATTCCCAGTACCATGAAAAATGGGGTGAGGGGCGAGGATGTAGCTCAGAAGCACAGCCCCTGCCTGGCAAGTGCCAGGTCCTGAGTTCTATTCCTGATATCAAAAAAAAGTTCTAATAAAGTAATAGATAATTTAAATAGGAAAGTTTAAAATATGTCCCAAATGTATTCAGCATTGAACTATCTTTTGCAAGATTTTAAATTAAATTTTTCACTTGAGATAGCTGTAGATTACAAGCCACTTTAAGAACCAAGATGATAAAAAATAATTTACTCATTTTCCACCACTGATAGCATTTTTCAAAGCTATAATTCAATGTTACAGTCAGACTAATGGTACATATGTTTACCATCATCACCAAAATTCCTCATGTGCCCTTTCTACAACCATACCCAATTCTCCTTTGCCCTTCCCCTCCTAAACTCCACCACAGATCCATTTTGAAATTATATGATTTTGTCACTTTAAAACTGTGATTGAAGTCTTGATTCATGTGTGTAAACTTGGAGGGCTGGCTTTTTTCTCCCAAGACAAATATTTGGAGATTTATACAAAGTGAATAATATGTACCTTTTATTGCTGAATAGTATTCCATGGTATGGTATATCACAATGTGGTTAGACATTTCCCTGTTGAAGTACACATGGGTTGCTTCAAGTATTTTGAATATTATCCATAAACCTCCTATACATAAATGTGAACATAAGACTTTATGTATCTGGGATAAATGCCCAGGAGTATTATCACTGAGTTTTGTAGTTACTACTTGGTTAGGTTTTTAAGAAAGTGCCAAACTGTTCCCCAACAGTTTTACCATTTTACATTCCTACCCCCAACATGCTGATGACTCCATGGCTCTGCTCCCAGCCATTGCTTCACGAATGTCTCAAAATGTCATGTCTCAAACGCTTGGCCACCACATGGCAGAGCTCTCGAGGGGTGGTGGGAACTTAGGAAGTGGAAGCCAGAGGGGCGAGGTCAGGTCTTCAGGGTGTGACACCAGCCTGGTCCTCTCTGTTGTTCCCGGTCACTGGCAAGCAACAGCTCGGGGTGTCACCTCTGCCTGGTGCGCTGCCCAGGCTTGCCACAGGTCAGATGCCGTGGACCCAAGTAAATATGCATGGCCAGGAATGTCTGAAACCGAGAGCCAAATTCATCTTTCCTCCCCTAAGTCAACAGCAACGGGAAGCTAACTAACCCCGTGTCCACATTTTACTGGGACATTATCTTCAGATAATGGAATTCCATCTCCTTGTGCAATTATAGATAAATACACAGCAACTGACTACAAAAACTGAACAATAAAAACTGAACCCATAACTTGGGTGACAACTATATATTTCTATTTTCTTCATGTGGTTCCCTTGCATAATTTATGTCACTCACCCTCCAATTTTAAAAAAGTATTCTCAGCAAACTCATCTTCTCCAACCATGTAGAATCAGCAATATTTATAGTTTTGTAAATTTTTTTCAGTCAAAAGAAATCAACTTTCCAGCATAAACAAATTATTAAAAACATGGTACAGTAAATACAAGGTACAAAAATTAATTGTATATTTCAAAATAACTAAAAGGAAAAAATTCAAAGGACCCCAGCATGAAGAATTAACATCTGAGGAGTCGGAAATGCCAGCTACCCTGATTTGATTGCCCAACACTGTACAAATGTCCTGAATTATAACAGTGTCCCATCATCAAGTATACATTTATGTCAATTAAGAGATAAAAAAAACTTTAAAAATAAATTTTAAAAAGGTGCCATCACATGGATTCACCTCAGTTCCTTTCATTTTATCTTTCTTTTCTGACATATTTTTCTCTTTGCTTAAGATTATTCAGTAAAGCCAGTTGTAACCTTTCAAACACAATTGTCCACAAGAAGTATTGCTGATCATTTGAAAAGGCTCAGAAAAAAAAAGTCATAATCCTTCTAGACTCAACTCACTACCTTGAGAAATCCACAGGATTAGATGCCTATTCAGTTATTTAGGGAGTTAAACCCAGGCTTAGGGTTAATAAGAGCTTGCTAAAATGTCCTTTGTCCTCTTACTGGAATACACATTCTCACATGCAAAACACAGAAGCAGAAAAAAGCACAGGAAGAGGAAAGAGCAACACAAACTGAGAATAACCAGAACCTGCACTCTTGTGTTTTGAGTTAGTCTCTGCTTCCCATACCTAGAGAAGCACCAAATTAAAAGAATGTGACTCAAGACCACAGAAAAAAGCAACCACCTAGATTTACAGGCCTGTGCCTCAGTCCACCTAGTCGCACAGCTCCAAGCAGAAGGTTTGCGTTCGTTTAAGAGTGGAAAAGTTTCAAGCTCTTCCAGGAGCACCATCTGTTTCTACTGGCTGGTCTTGGTTTGAATTATTTATTACAGTGACCTCAGATTTATCAGGTTAACCTTTGGATTGCCTCCTAAGAATAACAAATATTTAGAATTTTTGAGTCGTATAGTAGAATAGAAGAAATTATTTTACCATTGCATTTAAAGCAAATTAAAGGCTCAACTATAATTAAAATGATTCCCCAAAATTATTCTTTATCACATTTAATAGGTTTGATGTCTATAGAAAATATAACTGGTCCACAAGATGGCACTGCAGAGATTAATGTTTTTAAAGATAATTGCTGCAAATTTCAAACTAAAAAACTTCAAAATTCCCCACCCTGGTTGTCCCACAACATCCGCCTTATCAGTCTGTTAATGAGGAATGGAAAAAAGACAGAGTTCCCAAATCAAAGCCAGGACTTTAAAAGCTGACAAACAGCTTTCTGTGTATCTTTATGATCTGGTAAGCCTCAATAGCTTAAGAAAAATATAAGTGACTTCTTAGAAGCAAAGTTAAAGATAAACTGCATGCCATGAAAAGATTAAATATAGAAGCTTTGGGGGAGATGCATTTCCAAAAGACAGCAGAGATGTAAAGAGATATGAAGGTACATTAATCTCAATAAGTTATTTTCAGGGATGAAGGGGAAATATAATTTTTTGCATATTTAAGAACTCCATGTATACCTCCATGGCTTTTGTAGAGCACAGTGTACGTTCAGTTGAAAATAGACATATTTAGAAAAGTTAGTAAGGACTCTCCTTTCCATGCTGAATTGAGAATGGATGCCCCTTGAACTGTAGTAGGTTGTGTCCTGATAAACCCATCACATATTAAGATAAAAGTTAAAAATGCATTAATGCACATAACCCACGGGCTGCCCCAGCCCCACACTCAGGACACTGTGGGCACCAGGGTTGCCTTCACAATGCTCATTGCCACTGCCTGACGTCTCGAAAGGGCGCACTGCAAGCCTAGGAAGAGATCAAACTTCTTTATTGAAGGTGCAGTACTTACACACCAGAGTAAAGTCAAAAGCAGTTAAAAAGATCTTGAGTCAAATCATCATACGTTTCTAAGTCAGGGACTCATGCAGCCAGTCTTCACTTTCCTGCACTGCATTTCCATGCTGGTTCCTACAGACTGCTAACACCACCAGCCTCCAAAGCCTGGGCTGCAGGGAGGCTCCCCAGGGGCTGACCCCACCAGAGTGCGTTAGGGGACACAGAGGTGTCACTCCTTCCAAGAGAAGGCATCACCTCTCCTTTTTCTATTTCTTCTGCTTTCGTCAGGACGTTATTTTTGGATGGGAGCCTTTTCTCCACTTAGAAATTGTTTTTTTCCTATTTAGGGCTAGCAAGAACTAAGAAGCAATTATTCCCCACTTTGTTTGAAAGTGTCAGTTTAGCGAACATGAACCATCTGAAATGTTGTGGATAAATATTTAAGTTTATTATCACAAAGTTACATGTGAAAAAACAGAACGAAGGCCTAGCAGTTTGGGAAGCACACAAAACGACCAAGAAGAGATGTCCGAGTCCCATAAGATCAATTCTTTTTCCTAATGGGAAACATTTCAGAGTATGAGTCATATGTAACTTAGCTAGGAGTTCTAAATCTTTAAATCTTAATCCTTTGAGTTCCCATGGAGGAGAGTCCTTAAAGGAAAGCATTCCATACCGAACCCCCAAATGGCCTTGTTGAGATTAAAGTATTGCATCAATTATGCATGGACATATTGAAATTCTGTTTTACTGAGCAAAATTTTCAGAATCCTTTCAATTCCCAAATTAAATAATGAATGGAGATTCCGGAAAGTATACCTCCTTCTCTGGCTCACCTTCCATTTGCTGGCTGTTTGGTAATATCTCCAGCCCAAGGAAAGGGGAAATACTTGAAGTCCAACCTCTCTGTCATTATTTCTCTGTTCTATGATCACCAGTGTAGGTTGAGAACAAGCAAATTCAGGTGGAAGACTGAAAGCCAGAGCTTCCTTTCCCAGCTCCCACAGTGGGAGCTCAGCCCCAGCAGCAGCACCAGCTCAGGAAGACAGAGCAGGATGATGGCCAGAACACAAATGAACTTGACTATGAAAGTAACTGAGAAGTTGAGGATAACTTAGGTTCTGTCTCTGCATAGCAAATTAAGCTTCCTGACATCTGAGAATGGCAGACTATGTCTGGTACAAAGCGGGCCATCAGCTGTGAATGTTCATGATCACTGCATGCTAAGCAGTGTGGCTCGTTCATAATGAAATCAGCCACAGAACCTAGACCCAAGGAGGTAGAAATTAATTAACCATCTCAATAGCCAACATCTGAACTCCTTTCGTCTTTGGGGGTAGTTAGTTTCCTACAATACGTGTTGTTGGCAAGGTGCAGTCTTCGTTTTTATTAAGGGAGTAAAAGGGAGAGATTGCTGGCTTCTCTACCCAATGGCAGTCAAGACATGGGCATGCTGCAATGCCCAGCCAATCAAATGCTCTGCTTTGATCCTTGAAGGTGGGATGAGTGGCAACTTATTCAAGTCATAAGATCTCTTGTCTCAAGACTCTGTCAGTCATGGCGTTTAAGTCGTGTCCTGATAAGTATTCATTTCCTGGCTGATATTTCAGATACTCCCCATCCTCTCTGCTAGCATTAGACTAGTGAGGTGAGAGGTGGAGCCTTCAGCATCAGATCTGTCCACCCGAAAACCCATATTCTTTCTAATTATTCTACTGTTACTATCAAATTTTACTGCCACTGTTCCTGCGATGTCAGCTTCACTGATTGAGAGACACCTAGAAGCACACAAGGAGCACTTCTGGGTGTGTCTGGGTGGGTCTTGCCCCTTTTCCTCTCTTAGTGTCCCCCTGCACCATGAGCTAAGCACCGTGCTCCCCCAGGCCACCCCACCGGGATACCCCTGTCTTGGGGACAGCCAACAGGGACTAAATCCTCTGGAACTGTGAGCCAAGTGAAACCTCAGATCCTTTATTTTGTGGATGTGAAGGGACATTGTGTCTCAGGGACAGGAAAGCTGACTTGATGTGGTTACCCATGGCATCTGATGAGTAAATGAATCAAAAAGAAATTAGCATATATACATTAAAGCATTGCATTCTATCCCTTTAATATGTAAACTCTTGTTTTTCTGTATTGCTCAAGAAATGAATTTTAGACAGCAAAATCAGTCAATTGGACAAATGTGTTTTGATTTTACCCTATCATCCTGGGAAATGATACCTTTTAAATGTTTTATAAACTGTACTTTTAAAATGAGAAGGAACCATCTCATTCTTTATGAGTGTGTTGTCATAACTTTTAACCTTAAGAAATAATTTCTTAGCTGAGCACAGTGGTATACTCCTGTGATCTCAACCAGACAGGAAGCTGAGGCAGGAGGATCACAAAATGGGCAACTTGCAAGCAAGATGGTCTCAAAAAAAAAAGAAAAAAGATAAAAAGATTTAAAACAAAAAACCCTGGACCTAGGACAGCCAAAAGAGTCTGAGCAAAACAAAGCAATGATGGCAGGAACACAAAACCCAATTTCAAAATATACTACAAAACCATAGCTACCAAAATATCAAGCTATTGGCCTAAAACAGATACACAGACCAACGGTCTACAATAGATAGCCGAGACATAGACCCATGCGTCACCTGCAGCCATCTCATCCTCCAAAAGGTGCCAAAAGTGTGTTTTGAAGACACTTTTCACAAATGGTGCTGGCACTGAAAATGTTAGAGAAGAAACCTGAATCTCGATTTCTATCTCTGTCTCTCACCCAGCAAAAAATTCAACTTAAAAGGTACTAAAAATCTGAAGTAAGTCCTGAGAATTTGAAGCAGCTAGAAAAAAACACAGGAGAAATGCTGCAAAACATAGGCACAGGCAACAACTTCCTCTCTAGGATTCCCAATAGCTCAGGAAATAACAAGAGTCAACAAATGAAATAGCATCCATTTCAAAAGCTTCTGCACCGCAAAGGAGAAAATGAAAAAACAAACCACAGAATGGGAGAAAAGCTTTTGCCAAATACTCTTCTGACAGAGAAGTAATATCAGAATTACATAAAAACTGAAAAGAAACTCAGCACTAAAAGATAACCCCAACAACAAATGGGCAGATGAACTACAGACAGTTCTCCAGTAATCTATGAAAAAATATACAGGACATCAGGAAATGCAAACCAAAACTACACGATCCCATCCCACCCCTGTCAGACCGTCTTGAGAAGACCGAAAGCACCCAAGGTCATGAGGCTGTGGGGAAAAGGGACACACACACTGCTGGGGGAACGCTGAGCAGCCGTCATGGAAACCAGTATGGAAGGTCCTCGGAACACTAAGGCTCCATCCGGTCATACTTCCCCTCGGGATATTCTAACGGGCAAAAGCCAGCACGCCACAGGGAGGCCTGCGTAACTGAGCCACCGTTTACAGCTCTGCAGTCCACCTAAGCTGCAGAGGCAGCCACGGTGCTTGGGAGTGAATGGACAGACACCGAGGTGCACATAAACAGTATCATTCAACCACAAAGCAGAATGGAATCATGTCATCTGCAGAAAAATGGGTTAAATCATTAAATTAATGAAATAAGGGAGATTCAGACAAATAGCACATTTTCTTCATATGTAAAACCTAGAAAGAAAAGATGACAGGGAAGTCGAAGGGAGGAGAAGAAAGGGATCATGGGAGTGGGAAGGGAGGGTAAAGGTCGTGTGGGGTAGATGTGATCAAAATACAGGGTGTGCATGTATGAAAATACTGCAGTGAGACCCATTATTCTGCACGGATTAAAAAATAACAAGTCTGATTCTAAATGCAACATTGGCGGTTCAGAAATTAATAACTGAATATAGAATTCAAGCGATAATATTTTTCAATAAATATCTCTCGTTAGAGAGTGACTAAAGAGTACTAGAATTAGGAAGAATACTAGAATTAGAGTACAGATTAGGAACAGAAACAAAATAAATCTATAGATAGATACATATGCACATAAATTGAAAGTTTTCTAACACAACATTGAAAATAACACCAATCTTTCTAGAGGTAGTTTCTAGTACATGAACACCAGTGAAAATTTGAGAAATACTCTAGAATTTCTGTAGTTTATCTCAAGACAACAGGAAAGCACTGAACAATCCCCTACACAGGAAAAGTTTAAGTCATGCCACTAGTTATTAACATCATATAAAACACATATTTACAGCATGTAACACACCTAGGCCAGTAATTACCAATACTGGTTTGCTACATCCCAGGATTTCTCTCGGTTTATCTTCAGGGGTGTGATGAAATTGTCAAAACAAAATTAGTACCCTAATTTTTTACAGTGTGCTCTAGGACTCTGTAAGGTAAAACCTCAGGCAATACAGTCAAATAAGTAATAAAATGTTGTAACCTAAAAATTGGGGAAAACATACAGCAGCTGAAAGATGGCTAAATATCAGAGAAATTGCTGCTTGAAAGAGATTACTTATATGATGTTCTAGCGCCATCCAGTGGCCATTGGCCAGCAGGACTCCAGCTAGAAAGGAGTGCAAAAATAAAAAATAAAAAATGTAAATCAGTGAATGGTCAGTCTCCAACACACTAGGACGGCCTTGTACCAACTTGCACTCCAGCAGAGTTTTCCTAGAGTGCCAAATCTGCAAAGGCATTTAGAAGGAGGAAACTAGATCACTCGAGACACCACAGTTATGTCTACAATGTGTAAAGAATCCAGAGCACAGTGAAAAATTAGGCCCATGATTCAGACATCTGACTCTGCAGAGGCGAGACCGAGACCCACTGCCCTGCTATATTCCTGGGCAGCACACAGAGCTGAGATTAGAATCTGAGCGTTTTGCCGCCGTTGTGCTTTCCCTAACTGATTCCCATGACATTTCTTGTGAAATGTTATCTCCCGGCTCCCTAAGTTCAAGGAAAGAAAGGCCTCTATCTGTCTGGCTGACAGCTGCGTCTCAGCCCCCGGACAGTGTCCGTGCCGTATTATGTTCCCAATACACATTTATTGAATTAATGAAGAAATACTATGCCTCCAAATATACATCAGATTTTCAGCTTTTACTCTCTGTTCACAAAAGCTTTGCAAATCTAATAAAAGCAGTAAACTCTTGCCAAATATGCACATGTAATTATGCACACAGCCAGGCATTTCTTGGACTCTGTGTTACTCAGGGTTAGGGGCTGCAGTTTAACAAGTTCTTCCCTAAAAACAAAGCGAGGACCAATTTCATGACTAGGAGGTGGCAGGACAAGCTGCTTGTGTTATTTTTGCCTGTGTTGCTTCAACTATTCTTATTTCAGATTATGGTCTGAAAAGGCCAGAGCTGGGTTTTCTGTTAAGGATCACAATGAAGAAAGCCAGAGGAAGGCAGGGTAGACCAAGCTCAGGGACAAAAATGAGATGCCCCGAGTTAGGGCCAGGCCCTTCCCATGGGACAAGGGTGTGGCCCGGGGCTCCCTACCTCTGTGTGCTTGTGCCCCTGCCTCTTCTGTGCCCCAGCTTTGCAACCCTTTCTCATCTGTGACTCTGTTGGAGAGCTGACGACTGTTCCAACCCTCCCAGCTCAGACCTTCCTGTGCAGTGACCTGTGACACCCAGGGACTCTTCTTCAATCGGACCATGGTTTATGGATACTGTGTCCAGGACCCTCTCCTCAACATTTTGAGGGTGAAAAAATGAATCGGAAGCCACAGAGCTGTGTAAATCAAATCACTTCAAATATTCTGGAAAAGTAACCACACAGAGGCGAGCTGGAGGAGTTTACACAGTAAAGACCGGAGTCCTCAGACAATTAAACACTGCTGGTTGGTACAGTAGCATTCTTGCTCCATACTGTTTTCTCAAAGTAGGATAAAGTTTATGTTTGGGATTAGATCTATTGCTCTCCCATAATTAAATTTTCAGTTTTTATCTTGAAACACTGTATAATCACCCCTCTGTGTCTGTGGGGGACTGAAACCAAGGATACCCATGGACCCTAAAATTCAGATACTCAATTCCCTTCTATAAAATGGCATCATATCTGTATAAAACACACATGTAGTCTCATACATGTATATGTTATGTGTGTGTGTGTGTGTGTGTGTGTGTGTATTATATATATTATGCTGGGCCTTACTATGACATCAGACTGACCCTGAACTCACTTTATAGCCCAGGCTGACCATGAACTCACAATCATCCTGCCTCAGCCTTCTCAGTGCCGAGGTTATAGGTGTGTGCCACCATACTCCATCCTCATATACTTTAAATCATTTCTAGATTACTTACAATATAGTGCAAATACCAGGAAATGGTTGTTATACTGAACTGTCTATAACAGAGAACTGTTTGTAACAAGGATAAAGTCTACAAGTGTTCACCACAGTCACAATGTCTTCGGAGTATTTCTGCTCTGCGGCTGACAGAATCCGCAATGCCAGACCCACAGGGACAGAGGGTCAGTATTTGCTTATTTGCTTATCTCTTGACTACATCATCAAATGAGCTGCTCAGTTTGAGGCAAAGTAACTGATGTATGCTTCAGTCTCCTTTTTAAGAGGCTGAGAAACCAGGTGTGGGGCACAGGTCTGTAATCTCAGCATTCCAGGAGGCTAGAGCAGGATGATCTCAAGTTGGAGCCCAGCTTTCAAAATGTAAAACATTTGCTGGAAAAGTAGCTCAGTGAAAAGGCCTATGGTTCAATACTCAGTGTAGCAAAAAAGAAAAATATAACACAAACCTATTAATTTGTTGTAATAAATAAATGAAAATAAGGGTTCATGCACAAGGGTGCGCACACACGTGTATGTACAAAGTCTGAAAATAAAATTTGATCAGAAATAGACCTAGTAGTAAAAATGTTACTTGATATGCTATAAGCCTTTTTTCTAAAAAGTCTACTCTAAAGTTTCTCTACAGAGTATTTATGAACCGAAAAGCACACAAGTGTGCACCGCTTAATGGCAGAAAAACATTCTGAGCAAGGCGTCGCTGGGCGGTTCGTCGTTATGAGAACGTCATGGGCACCCGGTCCACACCTGGCATCTGCTGCGTGCCGTGGCCACGCCACGTGCCACAGACCACGGCGCCACGCTGCAGCGCAGGACAAGGACTCCTGCGACCTGGGCGGCTCTCTCCACCAGGAGGCGCTCTCCCGGCTCGGCTCTGTTTGGTTCTTCATCCGTCAACACCCCGCAGAAAGAAGGATGAGAAGGCGCCTCTCGTGACTCCTGCAGGAGAATGAAACGCAAAATCTCACCCGATCGGTGTTTCCCCGCGGCCTGCTCCTGGAGTCCGCGCAGGGTCGCGTGTCCCTGCTCCTGCGTGGACGCTCCGCTCCCCTCCCCTTAACCCCCACCCACCCACTCACTCCACCTCCGCCCCACGCTGTGTTTTCCTGCCTGCCCGGCCACGGCCTTGCACAGCGTCCCGGGACAAGCAGCCGAGCACACTGCCCAGTCCCTCCCTTCCTGCTGGCCTCTTGCTGACCGCAGCGCCCCTTGCTCCTACCCTGGCCGCCTAGGTCCGGGCCTCCTTCCCTGCTCCCAGCAGCTGGTCCAGCCCTGCGCACTCGCTGTTCCCGCCGCCTGAAGCACCAACCTCCGGGCCCACCTCATCCCTGTCCTCCTGCTCCTGCTCCTCCTCTTCCTGGTCTCCTGCCAGGGCTCCTGCCCAGCACCCAGACCCCACGACACCGTCTCACGAGAGTCCACACTCCTCGTGCACCCAGAAGAGGTCACGTCATTGTCTGCGCCAGCGTCTCCACAGCACCTCTCACCCTTGGGAACTGCAAGGCCCACGACAGAGCTCGCTGGCCAGCAGATGCGGGCGTCTGGCCCGTGTGCGGCACACTCACAGTAAACGTTTGTTCGATAAAGGGATAAAGTGGAACTTTGCATTTTAGTCCCTTGCATTCTTCCAAGTGAAGACCCAAGAAATTTTTCTCAATTTATTTTTATTTTTTATTTTTATTAGTTCACATTTGCAATACATGATAATCACATTGGTGCCCGTGTGCATCTCGTCTCCAACCCTTTCATCTCCTCCACTCTTCCTCCATCGTGGTTCCCTGACCGTGCACAAAAGCTCTTATTTTGCTCTTTAGTTTCTCATGTAAGGGAAACTATGTGATGTTCATGCTGTGAGTCTGTTCACTTCACTCAGCATTATGGTCTCAAGGTGCAACCATTTTCCTACAATGATTCAAGTCTATCTTTCTTTACAGAGTAGTGCTGTCTGGTGTGTGGATGCCGGGTTCTCTATCCACTCACCTGCTGATAGCCATAGAGGAGGCTTCCAGGATTTAGCTGTGATGAGTTATGCAGCTATTCACCTGAGTATGCCTGGGTCACTGTAATATGCTACCTTTAACTCTTTCGAAAAGACACTTAGAAGGGGAATAGCTGCATGACCAAAGAAATTTCATGAGACTTAAATGCCAAATAAGACACCAACTACAGTAGGCCTGGGTCACACAGAACAGCGCTTGACTCCACAAACACTCACGATTTAATCTATAGTAAACAATGCTCTTAGGAGACAATACCTGGCCACGAAGGCATAAACTAACAAAAATTTATGCAAAATTTAACTCCTTTTGAACTATCCCTGTTGAATGTCCACGAACAGGAGGAACATCTCTGTGGGAGTCCTCGACTGTGCCATATGGAGCAAGTGAGTGATCAAACTGCCATCCAGCAGCTATGGAGCCCGCACCTGTCCGGCCTGGTGCTCAGCACCCAGCTCCGGGCCACGGACACCAGAGGCCAGCCAGGAGGCCAGCCAGAAGGCCAGCCGCCCGGGTCAGGCCTGCAAAGCCTTCCCTGCCCGGTTGCTGTTGCTCCCCCTGCGGCCAGCAGGCCCGCAGCGGAGCAGCGATGGGCACCACCCGACGGGCAGGAGCGTCCTGGGGCTGCGTCCTCCCGGGCCTGAGTGCAAACCCGCGTCCACGGCCCACTCGGGGGTCCGGTTCTCCCCGATCGTGACTGTGAGCCAAGGGCGCCCGCCCCGCGTCCCCTGTCCTTGCTTCCATCCTCCGGTCTGCGCTTTTCCGGGGGACCGGCTGCTGCCTCCCTGCCCGCCTGCCTGTCCTGGGGGGCAGCGGCCCCAAAACAGTGAACACCGAGGCTGGGCCCTGCGGTCACCGGACTCTGCGTGACCAACGCCAGGACAGCCCGCCCCGGGCCCAGAAACTGAGTGGGGGGGGTGTCAGGGGAGGGTCCCCAGGGGCACCTGGACGCGGGCCTCTGCGCCTGGACCCCACCCCGCAGAGCCTGCCAGGGCGCAGGGAGAGGCCTGAGCTGCTGTGTCCCTCGTGGCACAGGGACGCCTGGCGGCCTCCTAGCTAGAAAACAGCTTTCTACTGCCAAGCACAGTGGTCACACAGGCGAATCCTCTGCAGAATTCAAACTTTCTTAGAGGGTCACTAAATCGTTAGGAAGACAAAAGGACAACAGAGATGAGTTTATAAAATGTATGCCCTCGCATGCATATTCAAATATGATTATTGCTTTTTGCTTTTAACTGGGTTTGCTAGAAAGAAAATGAATACAAATGAATTGTTTTTCATGTGTGCAAAGAGGGGAAAAAAGGTACACATGACGTATTGAGTTAGGGGATGCCATCAAACTGTACTGGTCAGTCTTCAGAAAATCGCCGAGTAACAGTACTAACTCGGCTCCTGCGGCCTCACGCGGACCCTCGGCGGCCCTCTCCGGTAGAGCAGGGCCGGCGAGGACAGGGCGGCTGCTTTGCCTCCTCCCGGGCTCTGCTTTCTCTTTCTGTCTGTGGACAGTGTGTCTCATCAGATCACCCCACTCCGACTTCGCCTCGGTCTTTTTTCTGCTGCATGATTTTAGCAATATGGATATAGAACATATTTGACTGTGGCTAATGATTATATTATTTGAATTTAATTTTCTGTTAATATCAATGCTGAGCTCATTAGGTTTCATTAAGCATATTTCATGAGGCTACAGCAATAAGGATGTTGAAAAACATCAGAATATATTAGTCTTATATGACATAAATTACTGGGCAAACATTAAACTTTATTTTATGGTCTGTTTATTACATTGTCATTCCCTTCCATAAAGATAATGCTTTTAATTTCAGTATATGAATGCAATATGCGGTTCAGCATGGATGTTTCAGTAACAAAAAAAAAAAAAAACTGAAATTAAGTGAAGGTAAAAAGGGAAATTTTGCTATTTGGTACTTTAAAGAAATGTTATTTAAATATGCTTACTCTAAAGCCGGGTGTGATGGTGTACTGCTGTAATCCCAGCATTTGGGAGGCTGAGGCAGGAGGATCATTACAAGTTTGAGACCAGCCGGGACTACAAAGTGAGCCCAAGGCCAGCCTGAACTGCAGAGGGAGACCCTGTCTCAAGAATACAAAACGTAAAATAAAAAGCCTCTAATTAATGTACAAGTGATTGTCAGTGTCAAATTTTGTGTCTTTTGGAGGAAAAATTAGCTGAATTCTTCTTTCGAAGAGCTCTGGGTGTCGATTCCAGGAGCTGGCTTATTTCAGGAACCACCTGCCCAATCCTGGCAGATTCAACCCCTTGGATAAATCCCACCCCGCCCGGAACCGTGTCTGCAGTTCCACACTCAAGCCAAAAATGCCACTCACTGCCCAGGCGTCGGTCCAGCCTCTGCCCTCCCCTCCTAGGATGCCTCGGTCACCGTGGCTCCTCCGCCAAGGTGCAGGCTCCTCCTCCCTTTGGGTCCCGGGTGTCCCCACGCGCGTGGAACGCATGCTGCGGCCAACACTGCACGCACCGTTTAACTCTCCTCAGTCCGCTCTGCAGAGCCTGAGCCCCGGTCCACACCGCCTGGCCGTCCTCCCCTCTGCCAGGCCCTTCCGCTGGGATTGCAGCTGCCCGGCTCCCACACCTCTGTGAAACGGCATAGCATACTCTAGCCCTCTGCGCCCGGGTATTCGGGTGCGTTCTCCTGACCCAGGGCTGGGGTTCCGCCTCCTTCGCCCCTCTTCTCTCTCTGCCGAGGCCCACTCTTCCATGGGTGTCAGTGAGCAGATTGTGCCCCTCGGAAATCGCCTTTGCCCACCAAAACCCCAATCAGCTGCTTCTGTCAAGTGTTTCCAGAGAACCTTTCCTCCAAAGAATCATCCCCAACTAGAACTTCTTACGATTTATTGTGATTCATTTATTAATTTTGCTCCTCATCGTTCTTCACACTTTGGAATCAGAGGTGCCTTGATGTTTTGACCAGCATTGAACCCCTGATGTATTCCAAGGGCCTCAGAATGCATTTGGTGATCGGTACTTGTGAGTATTCAGATGGATGCGTTCATTTACTATAGAGACTCAGTCCTTCTTTTAAAAGTGTGTGTTAGCCCTTCCACTCTGCCATGGTCTGAATGTTGGCCTCCCTTCAAATTCATATGCCGGAGCTTAATTCCCAAGGTGGTAGACTGACCGGTGGGGCACCTGGCCGCGAGGCTTTGTCCTCCTGAATATGATCAGCGCCCTTGCACCCATTAGGCAGCTGCCCTGCCCTGTACCATGTGAGGGTGCAATAAGAACCCTTCCTTCAGGAATCAGAGAGTGAGCCCGCTGCAAGCACTAAATCTAACAGAGCCTTGACCTTGAACTGTCCAGCTACCAGAGCTGTTAATACCAGAGCTACAAATACTAGGTGCTTAGCCAGAGCAATCACCCAAGAAAAAGAAATAAAAAGGATATGTATAAGTAAAAAAAAAAGTCAAATTATCATTATTTGCAAATGACATCATCTTCTACACAGAAGACCCCAAAAAAATCCCACCACAAGAGTCCTGCAAATTTAGGATACAAAATCCATAAACAAAAAGCAATAGCATCCCTGCACACTAACAATGAACATGCGAAGGAGGAAATTGGGAAAAAATAATAACATTCAAAATTGTGTCAAGAAAAATTAAATACTTAAGAATTAACCTGACGAGGAAGTAAAAGACCTCTACAAGAAAACTACGACACTCTGAAAAATGAGATTGAAGAGGATATCACACAAGGAAAGATAGTCAAATTCCAGGATAGACAGAACCAGAGTCAAAATGGCTGCATGCACAAAATGATATAAAGGTTTAATACAATCCCAATCAAAATACTAGCAGCATGTCTCACAGACATAGAGAAAACAATTCTAAAACCCATATGGACCCAAAAAAGTCCCAGAATAGCCAACATAATTGTAGAAGACTACCTGGACACCTTTCCTTGAATGCAGAATAATCACTGCAACATTAGTTAAACTGAGACTTATTTCAATACACTGGCTGTGTTATTTCTCTCTCTTCAGCTGATGCTAAGCAGTGCAAATAAGGCTGGTTGATGTGCTGATATACGATCGTTAAAGCCAGCCTAACAGTCTCCTGTTTCCTGGCACAGTGCTGTCTATAAAAACATCCGAGCACAGTGGGATGGCAGAGCCTCCCGGCTCCAGGAATGTCAGCTGGGTATATGACCCTCAAAACAAAGAGGCTCTGAGTGCCCAGGGTACAAAAGTTTACACGTCAGAAAGTGAAGCAGCAGCCTCCTGAATTCTTTCATCCGCTATCCCAATCAAGTCATGCAGACTGGTCTTTCTGTTTATCTCCTTGCACACTGTGAAGATGCATTTCTCCCTAAGTTACTCACCATCCTCCCTGTCACTCACCCTTGAGCCCCTCCCTTCTTCGTGAGATAATAAATCCTGGGAGAGGCCTTGGAGCATAGCCTCCGTCCACATATCCTCACTCAGATTGGGGTTTAGGACCCCTTGGCTGCCCTTAACTTTGACTATGTCTTGATGTCTTTACTCTCGCCTGGACTGCATTGGAGGAGGTAGACTGGAATTAACTTGCCAGGATTCCAATAACATTTCAATGGGATTACAAATATAACTTTCTGGATTGTGAGGAAGATTAAACTTGGATTACAATGTTCAATAGTTTGGTTACAAAAAGTAATCCTGAGGAATAGTAATAGTAAATGTGGGCAGTATAACAATCCCAGATTTGAAATTACATTACAAAGCTACTGTGATACAAGCAGCATGGTGCTGGCACAAAAACAAACATGGATCAGTGGAACAGAAGAACAAATGCAGAAACAACACTAGCTACATTCAGCTATTTGATCTTTGACAATGGAGCCAAAAATACACACTGGAGTAAAGATGGGTTCTTTGATAAATAGTGCCATAGAACCTGGCTATTCACATGCAGAAGATTGAGCCTAGAACCGAATCTCTCACCATGTTCCAGACTAAAATCAAAACGAATCAAAGTTTTAAATGTTAAAATAAAAGCGCTTCATCTGCTGGAACATAAAATAGTAAAACTTTGAAGGCACTGGCACAAGCAAGGACTTTCTGACTAGAACCCCAATTGTTCAAGTGATAGCATCAAGAATTAACAAATGGGGTCACGTCAAATTAACCTTCTGCACAGCCAAGGAAGCAATCAACAGACTAAACAGACAATCTAAAAATAGGGGGAAATTTTTTGCTGGCTATTCCTTAGACAGGGGACTAACATCTAGACTCTATAAAGAACTCAAAAAGTAGATCTCCCTTAAGAGGAGGAGGGAGGGAGGGTGGCGGGGAATAGAAGCAAATGAAAAAAAGTCCTGAGATGTGTCGCACATACCCGCACCCCACAAGGAATTTAATCATTATGTACCGCAACATGGACTAATAAAAAATAAAAACAAAATGAATAAACATCAATTGTTTATAAATTGTTCAGTCTAAGGCAGGACCAGCCTAAAACACATGAGGGTGATTGCATCTTCCAGAAAAATAAAACAGCCAATTTTTCTTCACATTAGTGATAGTGAAACAAAGAGACCATCCACAGAAAGAAAAAGACCCCGGATTAAGAACCGGAAAGCGAATTCCAGCTCTCTGTACCACTGCTCAGCTCAGCTGCCTATAGGATGAGGAAATAAACTTGAATTTCTTGAAGATTCTTTTTTCTGATTAAATCCTTTGCATTTTTAGATTACTGTGCACTAAAGCAGGCAAGGGGTTATTTGGGGAGGAATCAAGGAGAAGTCAACTTTATCCATCAGCACGTAATTTGGAATCTGTTTGGGTACTGAGAATCCACAGATGTTTACCTGACCTGTCGGAGACACTTTGTTTCCTCGATGAAGCACGGCCATCTCAACGCCAATTATACACTGAAACCAGGACTTGGATAACATTTCCTTTCTCTGATGGAAAGATGATGAATGTGGTGTAAAAAATGGCAAGAGAATGTCCATTTCTAATGGGGAATTTTGACAATCTATTAATAATCAATTTTCCATGGATTTTCCATTGTCTTCCTCCCCCCCAAAAAAAAATATGGTTATGGTTTTTTCCACAGAAGTTTAAAAATTTGTCATTTTCTATATTCTTCTATTTTATTATATATTATAATGTATCTTCTGTGAAGTTGTCTGCTTGGCATTATCTAAAATAAAGGATTAAAAAATAACTTTTATAGGATCACAGTAGAGTTTGCCTAAAGGAAATGGCCATCAAAGAAATCAACTCTTTCCTTCCTTCATGTATGTATTGATTGCCCTGCTTTTATAAGCACTAAGTGGCAGGCTCCGCTGATCTCACAATAGACCCACAAAGAAGAAACTGAAGGTGATTCTGAGCTGGGCTCTGCATCCCTTGTTAGGAGTATCCCACCATGAGCAGAGATGCTCTTAACTGACAGCCGATGCAGGGAACCCGAAAGGGATCATCTGACCAAGCAGGTGTAGCTGCACTTCGGCCAAAATGATCATTTGTGTTTTAAGAAAAAAAAAAAAAAACACTATTTTTTAAGTCCACAGAATTTTTTGGTTGCAAACCTTATGGTGCAGGTATATGGTGGCATATACTTGTAATCCCAGCATTCAGGAGGCTGAGGCAGGAGGATCACCACGAGTTCAAGGCCAGCCTGGGTAACAGTGAGCCCAAGCCAACCTGTGCTACATAGCAAGACCCTGACCAAAAAAAAAAAAAAAAAGTGCCAACCTAAGAAAGCGAGGAAAGAAACAGGAACTTATAGTGTCTTTCATGGTGAGCCAAAGATGTGATTGGTGTTATGCATATATTTACCTAAGAAGACACATTGTAGGGCCAGGGATTTAGCTCAGTGGTTTAAGTGCTTGCTTGGCAAGCATGAGGTCATGAGTTCAATCTCTGGTACAAAAAAAAAAAAAAAAAAAAAAAAAAAAAGACACAGTGTGGTAAAGCCTACTTCAAAATAAGCTCAATTTACTGAAGCAAATCCTGTCTAGTGATGCCCTCAGCCCTGACCGACTATAAAGACAGCCTCCAACCCAAGACTTCAACTATGCTACACAAAAGTTCCTTTTGAAGATTAAAATCAGGTAAGATTCACTCAGCACAGCTGATGGTAAAATATGTCTCAAGTGCTATGCTGCCTCCAAAACTTAAACAGGATTATCGTAGGATTCAACAGTTCCACTTCTGGGCATATATACAGTACAACTGAAAATGAGTATGCGTGCACTTCCATAGTAACATCATTCACAACAGCCCGAAGTTGGAAACGCCCTAAATGTTCATCAGCAGGTGAATGGATGAACCATAGCTGTATTTCTCATGCTGTTGTATTTCATGCACACAGTGTGGAGTATTGTTCAGCCTAAAAGGGGATGAAATTCTGACATGCTATGACACAGATGAACCTTGAAGATGTTTTGCTCAGTGAGATAATTCAACTACAAAAGGACAAATGTTTGATTCCACTTACATGATGGGGGGAGAGTAGTGGAATAGGATGGGGATTCTCCATGGCTGCGTCCATAGGATGCAGAGTGGTGTCCTAGGTAGAGCTGGGTACTCAGGAGTTCAGAGCTGCGGACTGGGGAGATGTTCTGGAGATGAGCGGAGGTGATGGTCACACGGTGATGTTGGTATAATTAGTCACTTAGAAGTGGTTCAGATGACCAGTGCAAGGTGTGTACATTTTACCACGATTTTAAAAAATCTTATGAAAGAAATAAATGTTAGCCACATAAAATGTTTAAAATACAACTAAGTGACAAAGTTCTCATGATTGTAGGAACATAACTACTTTTAAGATTGGAGGAAAACTCCAATACTAATGATTATGAGTATTAGAAAACTGTTACAGCTTGTGTCTATATGGCCCCCCAAAATACATCCCCTAAGATGCATTTGCAGGTGGGATTTTTTTGGAGGTGGCTGGACCTAAAGTGTGTAAATGTGGATTCAGGCTGTGTGGTAACTGGATTGGTCCACAGATTGGTTTAGTGCAGTTCTGGATAACGGGAAGCCACACCCCAGTGTGGTTGGCACTACCCAATGCGCTTGCAGCTTGCAAGAATAAAAGTCCAGAAGGCTCGCTGTCTCTGCCTGACCTGCCACAGGCAGCCCCTCTGTGGTGCCGCTCGGCTGTGCTGCCTGCCCCCGAGCCAGCTGGCTCCAGATGGAAACCTCCACAAACTTGAGCGACAGTCAGCCTTTTAACTTTGGGTGATAGATATCTTGTCTCAGCAACAAAAAGTAATAAAGACAGATACTCTCACATTCCTCAAGAAAACAAGTAGAAAAAGTAAAATAATTTCTACTTGCATTTGGAAAAATTTAAGCAAAACCAAATTGGAAGAGATCTTAAAACTCTTACCTTTTACATAATTTAAAAAATAAAAAAAAAAGCTAGTGCTCATTAAGGCAAAATCTATAAGTAGTTCATCCTCCCTAGGAACAAACCAATCAAGTGCCAGAGAGTTTTTACTACTGGGAGAGCCAATACATTTCACATTAAAGTCTAACTGAGTAGATAAAATAGCACAAGACTATCTGCACTTAGAGTTAGTGGATAGAAAGAGAACAGAAAGGACAACTCAAGTGATAAGAGATCTCCTAATTGGTGCAATGCCCTGGCAACTATGTGCACTGGAGTTAAACGCTGTTATCCCTTATATTTTCATTTTTCCTCATACATGTGGATTAGTCACTATCCCGTGGTTTCTAGAAAGACTGAAGCTTAATCTCTACTATGGGAAGGAACATTGATTAGTGGTATGCATATGAAGAACTTGCATTGTGGCTCTTAATCTACAGACAGGGAAGAATCAATTTTATGTAAAATGTGGCCCATGGACATTCAGTTTGGCTGAATTTTACGTAAATCTGTAGGTGCTCCACGTATGTCCACAGCTGAGATGTGCGAGTACGTTAGTGGCACGTGGAAAAGAGGCTGTGGGTGTTTGCTTCAGCAACCACACACACAGCAAACCACACGCAGCCTGTTTTCTGGTCTGCATGGAGGATCCCACTCACTCGTACATTCCAGAGAAAGCCTAAATGAGTCATCACTGTGAAACTCTCACGATGACACTGCTGGGAAAGGTCCCACCACGGCGCCTGTTCAAGAACTTTTCCAAGAAGGGAGCATGTTTTATTCTTGGTGACCTTTGACCTCGCGTGTGACTGCTTTGCCCCCCTAAATGCCTGCAGTTCCCGTCATCTGGGAGGGAAATGATTCGTCTGCTCAAAGGTGAACTCCCAGGGTGTTTATATGAGATCTGGCTGGTTCACATTTACCGTTTTTCCTTCTGTTTAACTTTACAACTTTCCTGAGTGTGATTTTTCTGCCTGCCCTGACTCAGCCATAAGTTTTCCTTCCAGAGAAATGTCCTCCCTCAACCACTTCCCTAGTGAGCACCTGTTTGTCCTATAAGTCCACGTTAAGAGGAAATCTCCTCCGAGAAGCCTCCCAAGGGTTTTTTTCTACCTCTGATTGGGTGAGTCACACACTTAAACTTAAAACAATGCCAGGTATCTAAGACCTCCGGTTCATTTGTGTTGTATCTTTTTTTTTTTTTTTTTGTACTGGGGATCGAACTCAGGACCTTGCACAAACCAGGCAAGCACTTGAGCCACTGAGCTAATTCCCCAGCCCATTTATTTGAATTCTAAGTGGTAGTCTATTACCATACTAGAGAAGCCAAGATTCAAATCTATTTTGCATCCAAACCCAACATCCTGCTTCCCACATGCCACCCGGATCCATTCCCTAACCCTCGTCTCTCCCTCCTCCTGACCACTGGGCCAGATAGCATTTCCCAGCCGTGCAGAAGAAGATGAGAAACATGCTAAGGCCAGACCCCTAACCTGCAAACCTCCTATGATTTACTTCATCTCTTCACTGATGGCCAGCGTCAAGGTCCAGTGGAATCCCCGGAAAGAAAAGGCTGGGTCCCCACTCGCAAATGGGGGAGACCAGGGACACTAAAGCACAAGTCTCACAGGAGCAAGAAATAATCCTGAACACCGGTAAGCTGCAGAAGTTCTGAAGTTTTTATTCAGCAGTTCGTCTGGCCTGTTCAGTATATACCAGAATTGTAGATAATAGAGCCGGCTTGCTGGAGCACTGCCTACAATCCTAGCACTCAGGAAGACTGAGGCTGGAGAATCACGAGTTCAAGTCTAGCCTGGGAAATTTAGTGAGACCCTGTTTCAAAATTTTTTAAAAGTTTTCAAGGAGGCTGGGGGATGTAGATCAGTGCGAAGGCCCTAGGCTCGTTCCCCAGGACCTAGAGAGAAAGAGAGAAAGGGCAGGAAGACAGAAACAAAGAGAGTGAATTTACAATTCATAATTAACAGTAAACAAGCTATAAAAGACACATGGCCAGTGTCTCCAAAGCTCCAGAGACACCGGTGGATGTCACACACCCAGCCCAACTGGGCCATTTGCCTGACAACCTGAGCTCGTTTCTCTTTTGGTCCTGGGCGTCCTGTTCTGTTGAGGAGAACTTCTATCTGTAGGATCCCAGCTGGACTCCTCCAGCCCCATCTGTCCCCTGAGTGCTTTGTCGCAGGTCCCTCCACTCCCCAGAGAGAGCCGTCTTCAGCAGCAGAGGCTGGGCAGAGACAGGGGCCTCCTGCCCTCTGGCCCACCCCAGGTCGAGAGTCTCCTTTACCTCTGTGACTTTCTTTTCTACTGTCTTTTTCTTGTGGTGGCCTGTGGAGAGGTTGGTCTTGTTTGCAAGTTGGCCAGAGGCTTTGAGCTATCTCCGTGGAATAACTGTCTAGCATTGCTCTTTGTCCACATCAGAAAGGATCTGTCACAAGCTAAATTCAACCTGATCTCCAATGGCCCTCAATTCACTCTTCCTTCTGCCCACTGGCTTTCCCTCCTCGTCATTCCACTGACACAGGAGGAGGCAGAGAGGAAGACACCACACAGGACGTCTCTTCACATCCTTAAGGTAAACTTCTAGAAGGGAAATTTCTGTCTCAAAGGTATGGACCTTTTATATGTGGTGCAATTGAAATACATGGTGAATGTTTACATTTTTAAAAGTTGTTACAGTAAAACACACATTTCCCTTAGCACCCCTCAGAACGCCCCCATCACTTGGGACACCCTCATCCATGTTCCCTGCCACTTTCTGGAGCAGAGTCCTCTTTAATGAGTGTCTTTAGTTGTGTGATGTGGCTGCTTCAATGTACTAAACTGATTGAAATACTTACCTCTTATGGTCATCTTGACTACAGAAGAACCAGTCACATGGTGTCAGGTCTGATAAACGAGGTGGCTGAGGACACATGGTGATGTTTTTATGAGCCTCCTTTCTGTTGATGGCACTCAGCAGAGCCATTCACATGTATTTTTATCATCTCTTGTAAAGACACTCATGAAAGAGAACTTCAGAAATGCCTCAGAAAGTTGTAAGAAGGTGGGGGTGTGTTCAAATTGAATGGTAGTGTTTTGAGGGGGATTAATGGCAATGTGTCTTATACCATGATTATTTTACTTAAACTTACACGCTCTTTTGATCATACCTGTAGCTTTTGCTATATTGTAGTCAGGCATTCTTATTTTAACTTGATTAGCACTATGGGATGGTGGTCAGTACTAGGTCATCTCAGGAGCTGTGATTAATGAACAGGATTCACTCAGCATTAGGCCTGGCAAGGTGAGAATCCTGTGCCACTTTGTCCTTTCATGGAGGCTATGCACTGGGGACATATGCAGAGAGGACAGGTTGGCCCTGCCTGGAGGTTGATCAGAATCCTCTTTCTGTTGCTTTGATCTTTGGATGGTCTTCATGTTCATGCACGACTGCAAGTGGATCTTTGGGACCCTAAACTTTACTCCACAGATGGAGCAGATTGTGGTACACAACTCCAGTCTCCTTTTGAATCCAAAAACAATACTTTGAATATTTGGAGACTCATTTCCTTATACTGATATGTGAAAGGCTGGTTAGGGTATTGCCTTCTCTCTTCAATTGGCTCTAAGCATTGCAAATAAGGCCAGCCAAGGTGTTAATATGCAAAGTCTGGCCATCAGACAGCCCGTTTCCTCACATGGTGCTCTCCACATTACAGAATTGAGCTGGTGAGACACAGAGCAGACTCCAGGAACATCAACTGGGAAGGAGCCTCAAGATAAGAGGCTATGACTCCCCAGGGCACAAGAGTTTGCATATCAAAACTGAAGCAACAGCCCCCCAAAACATTTCCCCTGCTACCTTAATCAGGTTGTGTAAATTGATCCTTCTGCATGTCTTTATCTCTGCAAATTACAGAGATGCCTTCCTTGTACCTGGCCAGCCAGCTCAGGTTACTCAGCAATCCCCCACATCCTGACTATCACTCAGCCCTGAGCGACCCCTCCCTTCTCTTCACAAGAGAATAAATGCTGGGAGAGGTCTAGGACTGTGGACTTTGTCCACATGTCCTCACGGGAAATGGACTTGGGTCCCCTTGGCTGCCCTTAACTTGGAATATGTCTTTGTGTTTTTACTCTCGCCGTGGGTTGGGTTAGTGGTGGTAGATTGGAATTGACTGACTGGAATTCCAGTAACGTCTCAATGGGATTACAAATATAACTTTTTGGATTGAGACGAAGACTAGAAAGAGGATTACAATACTTGGATGACTGAACTCGATTTTTGGGTTTACAACAGCAGATGACCCACCTTCTGGCCATGGTGAATGGGTCAAAGATGTGTGTTACGCTGTGACCCGCACAGCTCTCAACCTTCCCAGGGCGAGGGCTATGAAGGGCAGAGAGAAGGTAAAGAAATAGACACAAGACATAGAAAGCTGGGATCTGATGGAGCCCTCCTCCGGATGGGAGGACAGGAACAGCTCATGGCAGTGCAGTGCATTTATTTATACACCCAGGTTAATGTCATTCAGCCCCTCTGATTTGCAATTTTGTATGGCTTGCCTGAGCACCTCCTGTTCTTGGAGCATGAACAGCTTGTTCACTTGGCCCACCTCGGGCTCTCCATGTTCTCAGGGTTGGCTTTGCTTTAACCCTGCATGTGCAATCAATCAACCAGCTTCTGCCACTTCCCACAGTGTTACCACAAAGGAAGAACTCTTCTCCAAATCTTGGTATTTCCTTGCATTTTAAGGATATTTTAATACTGTCATCAGTCCTCTCTCCTCAGTTAGCCTGAAAGCAAATGGAGACATTTTTTTGTTATTATTGTGAAGGAATCACGGGCAGACTCACTGTGATGGCTCCATGCGTTGTAAAGCACAGAGTGCTGCTTTGTGCCACCACCCCTAGAGGACCTCAGCGGGGAAGGAAAGTGACAAGGAGACCTGGGCCATCTGCCAAGACCTGGCGGCTACTCTACCACATCCTCATGTTATGTTATTCAATCTGCCTTGCTGCCATATTAAAATAACCCTCTAGTTCCCTTTTCCAGCAATAGGGTGGTGTTCTGTCTCCTACCTTATTGACAGACACGTAGCCAAAGCAGGGTCGGCCCCCATACTTTCACGGGGGTCATGGGGAGAAGAGGAGGGGGCCGTGCTTTTCCACTGACTTAAATCAAAGAGGTTGCACCCCTATACATTGAGGGGCCGCCAAAGGGAGGCAGAGCTAAGCCAAAGGGAAATCTGGCTCCTGCTCACATTCAGGGACTTCCTGAAACCATGGACCCCCGAAGACAGCTCTACAACGTGGACTTGTGGATTAATGACCCAATAAACTCCTTTGAGTTTTTCTGGTAAAGCTGGATTTTCAGTCACTCCCAATAGAAAGAGGTGCTGCACAAAAGCATCAACAGGATGTGACGTGAGCCTGCATTAGGGAAATGCGACTGGGTTTGGGAAGGAAAGCTTGGGCTTGGGGTAAACTTCACAGAGGAGCTTTTATCTTGAAACAGTTAAAGTCACCATCACTGATCACTATTATATACTATGATGTGAAAATAAATAAAACAGGTCTCTGAGCTCAAGATATCTAGTAGGGCAGGAGACGGACCTGTAAAAGGTTATTCCCACACGAGATAGAAGCTTCAGCAGCTCAGGAGGCCAGGTCGGTTCCCCATGCTGTGGGCAGGAGCCGGGAGGCACCAGGTGACACCCCGCCTGCTTCCGGAAAATGGAGCAGCAGGCACAGGCAGAATGGGCCCTCCAGGCACAGTAACAAGGTACCCGGGCGGGCGGGGTCCTGACAGGAAGACAAGTTTGTATCCGTGGACTTGGAGCACAAGATTCCTGGGAGGGAGGTGCTCAGTTCCATAGAGCGGCAGATGGTCCCCAGACTTCAGCCAACAAATGCTAACAGAGACAGTGAAACTCGGGCAGTAATAGGCAGCAAGGTAAAACTGAAACAGAACTTCTAGATAATGACCAGAAACACAATTTTTTAGAAAAATAATCTGCAAATGAGTTGGTGATGGTTGAGCAATTGTGTCAACTTGAAAAATGAGGTCAAGAGAAACCTAACTGAATCAGCTCAGCAAGTCTACCCGCTGGATAAGGAAGGTGCACCCTGGGGCAGCTCGCTGCCTGGAAGACCTGCGGGAACTGAGGAGGGACAGAGCTGATCCTCTTTCAGAGGCCCTCTGGTCTTCACCTCCCCTTTGCATGTCATCTCCTGGCTTCCAGTGTGAACTGTCAGCTTCCATCACAGACCCACCGACCTCCTAATACGGACTCGCAGGGACACTGCAGTGAACTCCAGGCCTCGGACTGGCCCCTCGGGGCTCCAGTGTGCAGAAGCTCTCCGAACACTTGCTCACCTGAAGGCCACTGTAGGCCAATCTTGTAAATCTTTATATGTTGGTATAGCTTGTGTTACATCTGCTTCTCCAGGGAAACACTGACTGATACACAATCTCTGGTATGGACTGGGTGGTAAACACAGAAACTGCTGGCGGACAGAAGTGGAAAGGGGACTAACAAGGAAAGCTAACTATTTGTGTTTGCCTCCAATGTTATGATTGGCTTCAAAGCTGAAATCAGGAAATACTTTTTATCTCTGGTTACATACTGGTAATAAATGAAATGTTTTTCTCTACCTGCCTCATAAATCTCTCCAGAGTAGGGTCTATAGCTGGTGCTTTGTGTTTCTCTTGTTAAGTGTTTAATCATTACTGCAGACTGTAATTAAACTGTCTCTATTTTGCAAGGTTATCTTCCTCAAACATATGCCTAATGTTTAACAGACAGAGTTATATTGTTTGCATTGTCATGTAAGTCAATGGGAAAACGAATTCCATGCGGAACTGACCCAGGATAGAAAATTCACAGTGATTCCATTATTGTCTACTAAAGAACAATATGAAGATACTGAGTCCCATTTACCTATTAAAATCTCCCCAGATGAAAAAGGAGAATATTTTTTGGGAAACATCTGGAGACTTTAAATAGATTCAGGAGAAATAAGAAACAGGGCTGGTCCTCAAGGAATGGATGGGAACCAACCAGAGGAAATGAACATGGCATGGTCATAATACAAAATCACCTTCTTAATCTTAGGATTTTAATATTTCCTACGGCCAGGAAACTGAAAGGAGACCCACGGTTTAATTAGTAAATGGGTTTAATAAGTAAATAAACTCTTGGGAGGCCTGATTGATAGCAGAACAGTGCCTTTAAATAGGCAGCAGTGGTTTCACCACCATGAACTGCATTAGTGACCAACCTCTGGGTCCTGAACCTGACCTTGTGACAGGAGGCCCGGCTGACAAAGATTCCTGGTGACCCACACAAAGCCAAAGCAGGAGAGGAATAGAGACCCCCCACAACAGGAAGGTGATATTTGGCTGGGGACTTAAAAGGTGAGAAGGAACTTCCCAGTTCAGAAGGATCAAGAAGAGAAAGAAGATTAGAAAATGCGTGTGAAGGCAAGGCGGGTACAGACAGCAAAAGAGGAACCTGCAAGCACAGACCAACGGGAGCACAGGGGAGTGGTTTGTGCTGCACACTAGCTGTCTTGGGGTGCCATTAAAATGCAGATTCCAGACCTGCAGCACAGAAGCCCAGGAGAAGGGCCCAGGGCTTCAAGGGCTTTAGCACAATCAAGAGCTTCCCAGTACCTCTTGGTCTGCACTAACAGACACCCTTAGAGAGGAGAGCTGGGTAAACATGCTGCCCTGAAAACACCAGAAGCTGGACAGAGACATGAATGGCAGTTTCTAAAAGTGAAAATGGCAGACAGAGAAATGTCCTAGAGGAATAGAGGCAGGCAGAGGTCTGAGCTCCTCGGGGCGCTGCCTGGGGCATGGCTTAGCAGCTGCGACATTCAGGAATGTCAATAGAAACTACAAGAATAGATGCTGCTGCTTAAGGAGCCGGACATTGGCTTTTAAGAGACAAAGTAGAGAAAGAGACACACAAGCATCAAAAAGAGAGCAAGCAGAGTGGTCTCTCCACTTTGTAAATATATGGGATTCAACTGCTGATTCCCCTGAATCCAGGCATCCAGAACTGTACTTTAAATGACCACTAGATGGAGCCATAGCTTTGCAGAATAACAAAAATAAATGGACTCCCAACTCTTATTTTTTATTTTTTTGGTGTTTTTGAACAGGGTCTCACTGCGTGATTCAAGCTGGCCTTGGGCTCACTTTACAGCCCAGGTTAGTCTCAAATTTGCAAGATCCACCTTCCTCAGCCTCCCAAGTGCTGGGATTACAGGAGGTGCACTTCCCACTCCTGCCCACCTTATTCGCCCAGCTTTTTCTATTAAATTTGTAAAAGCTTGTTTCTTAAAAGACTAAAATCAAATTAAGGTACCAGAGCAATACCTGAGCCTTCATGTGATCCTGTTGCTCAGAATTTTACACAGTTCTCTAATTTTAAATTGTGGTCAATATAGCACACAAGCTAGGCAGAAAAACAAAAAGCAACAGTTCACACCATCATGAAACCTACAGACATAAAAACTGAAGAATATCAATGTGATTGACAGTTAAGAAATGGTTATTTGTTATAAAGCATCTAGCTATTTTCAATGTGTGTAGAACTTTCATGGGCTCTAGATAACCCCTTCCTCCATTAAACATAAAAATATATAGTTACACAGTTACGATTTATGACTGCTTTAATATTTATTCCAAGCTGGGTTAATTATTAAATGTCCTTATCATATTCCTTTTTCCATAGAAATTTAGCGTTCATCTGTTTTTGGAGCCCCTAAAGTGTCACAGTTCTGTTTGCTGTGTCCAGTGGATCAGTTCACAAAAAGAATAAGTCTGGCTATTTTAAAAGAGATAAAACTTTAAAAGAGGAAAACTAGAATCATATGAATTTGAGGGTGAATACAGCCCAAAATTCAAATTCAAATTCCTTACCAAAAATTCAAATTCCTGTGAGCTTTACATGTTCTTTTAAAATTGTATTCAAATGTTGCAGAAAAAAAATTTTTTTAATTGCTTGTCATCAACAGAAAAAGAAAAAGTTCCTTACCTGATTCTTTTGGTAATGAGTAATTACCAAATTGTAGGACCAGTGTGTCTCTGGAAACTTAAACTCAGAAACCTGCCCTGAAGGCAAAGAGAATTAAGTGTTCACCTAGAGTATTCCTAAGGTAGAGAAAGGAAGTAAAACTAATTTATGGGAAAGAGTATTTTCATTCTGAGAATTGTGGGTTTCTGCTGTTGTCAAAGGGGAAGGGCAGGAACAGAAGAAAGCTGCCATTGTTCTCAGGATCTAATTCTGAAAAAAGGAAGCACATGACTGCAAAGTTTGAGGATCTAACGTCTCACGTAAGAGTGCATAGTATAATGATACCTTTAACCATAATCCCAAATCCAAGGGTCAGAAGGCCAGCAGTTCACGAGGATTGATGGGGAATAAGGAAAGGGTTCCTAGCTCATTTCTGAGAGATATAAAGGAGAAACGGGCAGCTTAGGCTGTCTGGGAGCCGGGGTCAAAGCCAAGGATCAAGGGTCAGGAGCAGGACCCTCTTTCTTAATGTGAGATGCCTTTGAACACAATCAGGCTGCAGAAATGGCCTCAATCAAATCCATGTCCCATGATTTTTTTTTCCTAGTCTTTGAGTGCAAGCATTTGATGGGAGAACGTTTTTTTTAAGATTTAACTTAACCTTAACATTAAAGTATGGCTCCATCTAGTGGTCATTTAAAGTAAAGCAATGTTAACATTAAAGTACTTAACATAGTAAAGTAGTACACTTTCCATACTATTGAAACAAAAATGTCCTTCATTCAACCTGAAATTATATTATTTGCTTTTTAAAACTTTACCTCTCATTTTCTGTAGGATACATAATTTGTGAAGATTAGGTATGCTCGCAGTGGGGAGCTGTTCCTTGGTATTTTGATCCTCACCATAGGCTTTTTCTAACACTTAAAACTGCAAGAAACAAAGTGTAGAATAGTGGCTATCTGGATTTCCAGCTGTAGTAATAATGAGCTAAAGTCAAATTAGGATTTACACACATTGCAGGACAAATTACTATTTATCTCCAAGACTTTTGGCACAGAAGTAACTGTGTGGAGGAACACTTCCCAGAGCCCCTGCATTAATCCAGCTTAGGGGAGACTGGCACACCGCACTACACCATTTATTCAGGGCTAATTCGGACAGATGTGAGTCTCATTCAGCGTCTCAGAGAGATGGCAGGGGCAGCTGTCTACCTCATGTACTTTTACAGGAACGAGAACAAAAAAAAGTCTCTGTTTGTCCTCCAGGGCCCATCACAGTCTTACAATTTGGGGGATGAGGCAGGAGCAGAGTATCTGGCAATACTTTGCACGTAATAGTGACTCGTGCACCTCCACACAATTCCAAACCCTTGAAGAAGTCTAATGTCGGTCATGTACCGTTTAACATTGGTCTTCTAGCCGTTTCGCTTGCATAGCATGCATCAGTACCCTAAGGGTGGCCGCTAAGGGAGGCAAAGCAAGATTCAGAATCAAATTACCAGGATTCAGACCCACTTGCGGCTAGTTACTAGCTATGCAGCCCTATGATTTAGTTTTTCTCTAAAGCCTCAGTTTTATTATCTTTAAAATGGAGATGGTGATGATAATACTTGCAGTACAAATATCTGATAAAGATTAAATGAACTAGCCCACACATGAATCTAGCCCCTAGCAAGTGGTACAGGAGAAGAGCTCAAAGTTAGATATCAACCATATTATTTGCTACTCCAGGAAACTGGTCTTCATGATGCCTTCAAGGATGACCAAAGCCCTGCCTGAACGACCAGAGACCCAGATGACCAGAGCTCCAGAAGGCCAGACACCCAGATGAGCAGAACCCGGATGCTCAGAGCTTTGCATGCCCAGCCTGAGCCCCTGATGCCCACAGCCCCAGATGGCCTGATCCCTGGATGATCTGAGCCCCGGATACCCAGAGCCCCAAATGGCCTGAGCCTCAGATGGCCTGAGCCCTGGGCGCTTAGTGTTCCAAATGCCCAGGGCACTGATAGCCTGAGCTCTGGATGCCCAGAGCCCCAGAAAACCAAAGATCTGGAGCACAGGGCACCACAGGACCTGAGCTCCAGACGGAGAAAGCCTTGTATAGCCTGATCCCCGGATGCCCAGAGCACTGGATAACTAGAGACATGGATGCCGAGAGCCCCAGATGGCTTGAGCTCCGGATGCCCAGAGCTCCAGATGCCAACAGGCCTGGATAACCAGAGACCCGAATGCCCAGAGACATGGATTCTCAAAGCCCCAGACGCCCAGAGCCCCAAATGCTCAGCGCCTCAGATGAAAGGAGCCCCGGATGACCAGAGCCCCGGATAACTAGAGACCTAAATATCACCTAAAAAGAGCTGGGACTAAAGATCGTATTCGTTGTCTCCCCCCCCCCCCCATAGCAAGGCAAAAGTTACTTTTGTTTTTGAATTGTAGAGGCTTAATAGCATTGAACAAGAAGTCAACAGCCGTTTCCTGTGAAATCTGGCTTGTGAATTGATGTCTGGGAACTGGCTCAGCTTGTGGGCAGAAATAAAAAATCTCCCTCTGCAAGCATACATACCTTCTTTTATTCAGTCTTACAATTTTGCCCAATTTCTACTTTTCAGAGATATAAAAAATAATTTCCTTGTGTAAAATTGCATTTTTCAGGCTTTGAGTAAATTGACATGTTTAAGATCTGGTCCTAAACAACAAGGGTGCATGTGTATGTCTCTCAATGCTGAAATATTTCCATTACAGGATTCAGTGACTAGTTGCCTAACTAAAAGTTGACCCCTTAGGGGTCAGGTATGCGCAGTACCCACCTGCACACACGAGGCCCTGGGTTCCATTTCCAGTACCAAGGGGGAAAAATGGCTTTTATTTTTTCCTTTTACTAACCAGTTTTCATTCCACGATGTGTTATATGCTATTACTATCAATAATGTTAGTCACTATTTGATTCTAACTCCTTGTGAATAGATTTAAATTCCTCATCATGTTAGTCCTCTATTCCATCCTACATCATTTAAATAAGATGAAAAGATGTTCATTCTTACCATTCAACTGCTGTTTATCAAATGAGAACAATTCATTTTGCAAGTATCCTTTCCAGACGCTCTTAGAGGCGGCATCAGGAGGCCTGTGTCATAGTTAGTACCCAGCTTGCATTCAGCAGGACCACTCAGAGGGTGTTAGGAAAGCCCATATCCCAGGAATCTGATTTCTGCCTTAATTTATGCCACATATCACCTGCACCAAACTTGCCTGGCATTCATTCTCTCTCCTGCTCTTACTGGCCTGGCAATGTCAGTCAGGAAGGAAAAAAGAGATTCTTAAGAAATACTAAGAGTATTTATATATAACCCAATGGACATTTTGGTTTATTCCCCAATTCAAAAGACATTCATCAGGTGCTGTCTGTGGTCAGGTGCTGGGCTAGATGTTGCTATGAGTGATGAATCAAATGCGTTTAATCTGCCCTCATGGAGCTAACCGTTCAGGGGAGGAATCAGGCAGAGAAACACACGGAAATAGATATATAATTATAATATTAAATATATAAGTAAAAATATATCATTACCAATCATAATGAGCAAGAAATGAAAAGAAAAATAAATGCTACATATATGATAAGGAGGCACCCACCTTAGCTGAGGGACCACAAGTGGCTTCACCAAGATGGGACTGTGATTCAGGGAAGAGAGGCAACCCAAGCGAAGTCCGGGACAGCATGGGGAGGCTAAGGGGGTCCCAAGGTGTCAGTGGGAGCGGGGGAGCACTGTGGATGATGACCCCAGTGCCCTGCTTCTTCAGGGTTTAAAGTGATTTTTAGGCACAGATGTTGAAGCCTGTGATTCCAGGACTTGGGAGGCTAAGGCAGGAATGCGACTTGCAGCTCAGTGAGGGCTGTGTCTGGATTAAAAAAAAAAAAAAAAAAAGAGCGAAGTGTCATTCCCAGCGCTGCCAAAAAATAATTGTCTTTAAAATCCATTGTAGAATAGCTGCTGTAGAAAATGTACTATTCCACAATTTACAATGGGAATTTAAATTTCAAGCTTCCAGCAAAATTATACAAGTCGGCATCCTCCTGGCCTCCACCTGTGGCTTCTCACCCCAAGGCTCTGCCAAACTCCATCCTTGCTAACGACTACTCCAGACTCAGAGAGAACTGACAAAGCTCTGGGCGTGCTTTTCCTTCTTTTAGCCCCACTGCATAAAAAATGTCCTTTCCCTGTATTTTACCAGATGGAGCAGACGATACAGGCTGGCAGTTACTTTGAGTCCTTAGTGTCCAGTCCATTGTGATTTTTGAAACACCAGCCTCTGTATGACTTTGCATTGCTTTCCTTTCCTGTCTTCCCAAATGAATCTGATCTGAGTGACGTGGAAGGATGTGGGCAAGCTCTGCTCATCCGGTCCCCCTCCCTGGGTGCTTGATCCTCCAGGGAGACGGTGAGAACAAGGGTTTCCGAGGAGACAAGCCCCAGAGCCTAAGGAGCCTTTCACGGCAAACTGAAGATCCTGGGTCACCCCTGCCTATAGTACTGGCGACTGAGCCCAAGGCCTTCACACTGAGCTTTATCTCCAGCCCTTTTTGTTCTTTATTTAGAGACAGGGTTTTGCTGAGTCACAAAGTTGCCCTTGAATTTGCAGTTCTGTCTCAGCCTTCCAGAGTGCTGGGGTCACAGACGTGGACCACCAGGTCTGGCTTTCTATCTCCTTTAAAAGATAAAGCCTGAGATCTAGCTGGGTGTGGTACTGTAGGTCTCTGTTACAGCCTTCTGGGAGGCTGATATAGGAGGAGCAGGAGTTTGAACCCAGCCTGAGCAATTTAGCAACTTAGTGAGACCCTGCCTCAAAAAATAAAACGTAAGAAAGCTTGGAATGTAGCTCAGCGTGAGGGCCCTGGGTTCAATCCCCAGTGGCACAAAATAAGTAAACTAATCATAGAAAATATTACAGAAGAATCATACAAATACACATTCATTTCACAATGACCCCTCCGCTGATGCCACAGAGCCGGATGCTCCAGGATTTGGAACTAGGAGGCCATGATGGGTTTGTGTCTCCCCAGCAGCTCCCCACCCAGGTCTCTGCACAGACTTCCCCTAACTGCTGCTGCAGCCTAGCCCAGCTGGTCTCGCACTTCCCCCCTAAAAGCCCTCCACTCCACGCAGCCAGGACTCATAGGGCTTGTGGCCAGCGCTACGGGGATGCAGATCCTCTGCTTACTTCTGCAGGTGCAAGGGTTAAACCAAGGCGCATTGATCTTGGGGTTTCCTCTGTGACCTCCAAGTCTTGGAAAGATGTGGGATAAGGCACTGATGTTTGGCCCAGAGCATCTCGAGACCCGAGTCTGACTGCTGCCCTCCCACCACATCTCAGCTGGCAGGGGAAACTGAGGCATGAAGGGAGGGTGCCCGGAGCTGGGAGTGGGAGGCAGGAGGGGTCCATGTTGCACCCTGGTCCAGGAGACAGGACTCCCAGGAGCCCCCAGATAGCTGAGCCTCTGAACGTGAGGGGACCCGAGACCACCTCAACCTCAGCTCTGCACAAGGCAGGCAGAAGATGAGCGGCCAGGGCTGCAGGACAGACAGCCTGGTGCTTCAGGAGAGCAGACCCAAGAACAGTGATCTGGGAGCCTGGACCAGCAGGTGGCCTGGGCAGGACAGAGGCCCGGGATGCTGCGCTGCACAAGGGGACTGCAGTCCAGGCTCCCAGCAAGAGGTTCCTCAGGCCCACAGTGTTAGTCCGTCCCTTCCACTTGCTTTCTGTCTATGTCCCCTGCCCTCGACCTGGGTGTGAGGATAATTCATTTTTAACCAATGTGATGCAGCTGGATTGGCTGTGTGGCCTCTGTGACTGACCAAGAAAGCACAGTGCAGGTCTCACTGCCACACTGGGGCACAAACTTCTCAAGCCCTGAGTGCCCCAAAGTCACCAAGCCAGGAGGAGAGGCCATGTGACATCCCAGCTGACACCACAGCCACCAGATAACATCAGCTACCAGAGTCAAGGGTGGGGACACCTCCAGACGACCGCAGCCCTCGTCTGACCAAGCCCCACATGGCCACGGGCAGGAGCCGTGGGGACTGCGCTTGGTCCAGATTCCTGGCCCTCGGGATCCCAGAGCAGAGCCACGCGTCTATCATGTGCTGATAACTCATCATTATTTGTTACACAGCAAGGATGAATACAATAGGAATTCTGCAAAAGGTTGACTGTCCTGATAACCTCTAGGATTACAGCTGCCACCTGTCCCTTTATTCCAGGTCCAGTTTTTTCACAAGGATCTGTTACGAGTTGAATTATCTTCCCCCTACCAAATTCAAAATGCGACCTTATTTGGAAATAAATTCTTTAGAGAAGGAATCAAGTTAAGGTTCAGTCATTAGGGTTGGCCCTAGTCTGGTATGACTGGTATCATGAAAAGGGAAAAATCTAGAGAAACACACACACACAGAGAGAGGAGGGGGGAATATGGAGACAGAAAGTCCTTGAACATAATGAGAGGTATCTACCAGCCAGAGAGAATGAAATCCTTTTCTCACAGCCCTCAAAAAGAACCCTAGAAATTCCATTCAACCAAGCTGTTCCCCTTCTAGGTGTCTTCCCCAAGGAGTCAAATACGTCGCATTACAGTGATCCATGCATGCCTGTAATCATTACAGATTACAGCAGCACAATTCATAACAGCTGAATCTTGGAAGGAGCCTACATGTCCGTCAGCAGAGGAACAGATAGAGAAAGTGTGGTCTTACACTCCATGGATACCTCGCTGCAATAAAGAAGGATTAAACTTGAGTCACTATAGGAAAACAGACGCGCCTTGAGACCATAATGTTAACTGAAGAATGCACAAGCTTAAATATCACATGATTTCTCTTATATGAGAAAGCCAAAGTATGAGTAAAATAATGAGCAAAAGAAAAGATAAGAAAAAGGGAGATCTTTCACAGCTGAGAGGAGACCACGGAGGGAAGAGCGAGAGGAAAGGAAAGGGAAGTAGAAAGGGTTAGCCGAGGGCCGCACATGGACCAGCCCCTCACAGTGAACGTAATTCTCATATACTCCCATGATGGACTGTAAGCATTTTGTAAAAAAGAACCAACCCTGCAACGAAATGCTTTTAGATTTCCAGCCTCTGGAACTACGAAACAATAAACACCTGTCATCTGAATCACTGTGTTTGAGGTAATGTGTTACCAAACTTAGAATAATGATACAGCATCTAAGCCAGAGGCCCAGGGGCCGGGCTCGGTGCTGCACCGGGCCTCAGGGGTGACACCAGGCTCCTACAAACCTTCTGTGTGATGTGGCTCCAGGTCCACCCACCCCCACGACCGTCCCCCCCAAGATGAGCCAGCTTACGGTGAAACAGGAAACAAATTTCCTGTCCTAAAAAAGTCACTCATTGAAAACCTTACCTGGAAGTGAGGTTTTCCATCACAGAAAGCAGAGCTTTGAAGAATCGTTCCAGGACACTGGTGTGAGCCAACTGAACCGGAAAACATACCAGATCTTTTAGTTTCCTTCCTTTTCAACATTTGAGGTTCCCGAGACTTTGTTTGCATTCCCTCATGAAGTGGGCAGCAAAGTGAAGTACAAAGAAGCTGCCTAGTAAGAACTCTAATAGTGTATGTCCCGGGAAGGCTCCCTGGGAGAGGAAAAGCTGGGAGAAGGATCCGCTGCACTCAGAAAAACGAAAGGCCAACCGATTCTCCTGGTGTTTCTCCTTCTCTTCAGACAGGCTATGTCTTATCCCCACTCTCCCAGAAGGCAGGCTGCACGGGAGTTGGTGAAGTCACTTTGTTCTTGGCATCACTGTGGAAGTAAGAAAGCTCAGAGAGGATTTCACTCAGGTGCAGCTCACCGCGTTTGCACACAGACCTGTCCACAGGTCACCCTCTGAGACTGGGTTCCTTTTGGTAGAGCCTGTTGAAATAAAGCTTTCATTCTTGAATAGATCATGACAGGGCTAAGAACTTCCTTGTGCATGACCTAGTGGACTACAAGACTGAGTTGCACGGCTTCCTGCTAGCTCTTCCACAGTGTAGGGAAGAGACGTGGTCTACCGTCTGGGAATTCTGAGCATTTCATGTGCTGTGACTAAACCAGCTGTACCCAAGAAGTTTGCAGTGAGTTACAGCTGGCCTACAAGTTACCAAAGCAGCAGACAGAGAAGACTCAGTCGCTTTATGCTGGAATTAGGAGCACTTTGCAATTCACACATTCTAAACTCTTTACAGCGCACACCTGTAATCCCTTCATTCAGGTGGCTGAAGCAGGAGGATTGTGAGTTTGAGACCAGCCTGGACTACATAATGAGACCCCGTCTCAAAAACCAAAACCAAAACTGAAAAACTCTAGAGAAGGGTGGAGGTGGGGACAGAGGAAATTGCCTTCAAACAATGAAGAAGCTTTTACACCTTTATAAGATTCCTCAAAAACTGGCTTAGCTCTTCATACCGAAATAAACTTAAACTTAGAAATAAAGATTTAAACAAAACAAAACAGAAACCATAAGATACTGAGAAAAATTCCAGGGCTCCTGATGTAGGTTTGTTTATTTTCATTACTGAGATTTGAACCTATGATACCTGAGCCACATGCCCAGCCCTTTACAAAAAAACAAATCCGTTCCAAATTACCCAGGCCAGCCTTGATTTCGAATACCCGTCTCAGTCTCTCAAATTAGCTGGGATTACCGGTGTGTGCCAGCTCACCTGGTTCAGGGATTCTGTTTTAATCTTGACAGTGGAAAAGCATTTATAAGCATGACTCAAGGCACAAAGCCATTAAATTCATAAAATTGTATACCTTCTGTATGGCAAAAAACTAAAATCCTTTAGTGCCCAAGTCCAGTCTGCTGGGTCCAGGGAGAGGAGACCTGGTCCGGGCACTGAGACAGGGATAACAGAGGAACACACCCCCTTCCAGGTCCCCTGGCTCCTGCAGCTCAGGGGCAAGGTCTTGGAGACTGACTTCAGCCTCTCGCCTCCTTGGCTTCTGAGATAAGAGCCATCTACGGGACAGCAACACCTGACCTGAGAAAGACCCACATTGTGTGCCTGCAATGGACCTGATGACTTGAGAGGATCACACATCCCAGAGCAGGGGGAGCAAGAGCATGATGCACATGTCTGGGCGGAACACTGACCCAGCACCAACAGCTCCCAGATAGAATCCAACCCTGCATCACAGCCATGAGTGGAAAGCAGGTCTACAGACATGGTGGTTTGTGGATGATCTTTTAAATCAAAGAAAGACCTGGCATAAAAGAATAAAAATACACAGAAGTCAGCAAGAAGCTAAGGCCTCCTGTGAGTCGGCACCATGCGTGGCCTGACTGTGGGGAAGGGCCAGATGCCTGCTGCTTCCTGGGTGTGGGCAGGGAGACAAGAAGAGCCAGTGCCCCTTCCCAGGTAAGCGATTGGCTGATCTGGAGAAACACAGGCTGTAATGATGGCTAATAAGGTAAGATACAACTTAATGCTTCTGGTGTTTCGTGTTTCACTGACTTTGCTGGTAGTCAAATCACCAGCAAAGATAATGATTATTATTAAGAGGATAATGATATGCAGTGTAGCATCTGTTGGGGATCTTCTGAAGGTGATAGCCATTGTTAATTCCCTATTAATCTTGTTTTGCAGTCCTGTATCATTTTCATTGTTTGGTTGGGTTTTATTCCATTTTGTCTTGTTTGATTTTATTATATATGATAGCATGGGCAGCTATTTCAAAGGTAACAAGATATGGTAACTATTTTGGATTTACTATTGTCTTGTATTGAAGTTCCATATTGCATTCATTATTTTTTCTTTATTGGTTTTATTCTGTTCTGTTTTGTTTGGTTTTACTATGTCTGAAGGTATGGGCAGCTATTTTGAAGACCAGAGTCATTTTGGTAACCACTATTGATCTCCTGTTATCTTGTTTTGAAGTCCTGTGTCACTTATGCTGTTTTGTTTTGATTAGCTTTATTCTGTTTTAGTTTGCTCGGTTTTATTCTATTTAAAATAAAATTTAAAAAATAAAGAAAAAACAGTTGGCAACTGGACATGAATAAGACAAAAATGGATCTAACCTACAAATATAAAATGCTTAATTTTATTCTTAGATTTAAAAATGAAAATTAAAATGACAAAAGCACATAATCATCAGATGAGCATTTGCTAAAACCTAGCATTTAGTAGAGGAAAACAGGCCTTTATCATATACTATTAATGCACAGTAAATTGTTGGCACATGTTTTAAATTTTTACCTTTCTTGGTGCTGATTGCTTCTGCCAGCCTGTGGCTTAGCTATCTCTAACATGACATCCGCCCATCTGGGCCCCGGCCCAAGAAACAGTTTATCTCTCCAAAGTAACTTCGGTGCTGTGTGGTTCTAGTTCTAGGAAAAATAGACCTCCCGCTCCAGTTTTGCAGGTGCACTGAGCCCTCGTCTAGCCCAAGTCTCCGCATTCACCCAAGCATTGCACCCCCAGCCCAGCTCCATAAAGGCTATTCCCCAGCACCCCCTTTTTGAGGGATCTTTTTGAGGGATCTTGCACTCTTCAGCCCTCCCATGCGTGCCCACAATAAAGACCTCTCTCTCTCTCTCTCTCTCTCTCTCTCTCTCTCTCTCTCTCTCTCCCCGTTATGTCAAAAACTCCTAATAAGTACATGTTTCAGGATGTGATGATGACATTCACCATGGGGGCTGGGACACATATATTACTGTTGCTTTTTCTTTTTTTTTTCCTTTCTCTCTCTCTTTCTTTTGGTGTCTTGAGACAGGCTATCTGTATAGTCCAGGCTAGCCTTGAACTCATGACACGGCCCCAGCTGGGTCCTCCCACCTCAGCCTCCTGAATGCTGGGGTGCCAGGCCTTCTCCTGTGCCACCTAATGGTTGCACATTTTTAGAGGGCAGTTTGACGCTATCTCTCAGGGGCTTTTCTGCTTCTCTCCTAGTCTCCCTCTTACTCCAATTCTAACCTTTAACAACACAGTGAACAGCATGGCCTGCTGTGAAACCCTGGTCACAGAGACAGGACACTAGGACCACAAGGAGAGGCCACCAGAAGCAGAGCCCGGCCTCGCCCATCGGGACCTCCATTCCTGCTCACTCTCATTTGATCCTGGCCAGTCTGAGCAGGGCAGGGCTCACTGGGTTACTGATCAGATGACCCCCAAACGGGGGTGTATGGGGGTGCAACCCCAGGCTCTTCAGTGCAGAGGAAAGGCTTCAGGGCTAGGAGAACCTAAGCAGCCAGGTGCCCAGGGGCCGGGATCCAAAGTGGCCTGGGGCACTGCCCAGGAGGAGGCCTGGTCCCTAGAGCCTGCCCCCTCATCTGAGCCACTGAATTGGGCTTGAATACAGGAGTCTACTTGCCTTCTGTTTCCTGTTGCTTATTTATTTACACTTTTTTTGGTCCTGGAATTTAAACCGAGAGCCTGGCTCTTGCAAGGCAACTCCTCCTCCCCCAAGCTGTGTCTCCGCCCTGACAAATGCTGCTTTAAGCCACCAGTTTTGTGTCAGTTTGCAAAAGCAACAGTAGAAAATTAATACTGTGACCAACGATGGAGGCCAGAAACCCACGCACACACAGCAGGTCACTGCAGGGCAGATGGCAAAGGTCGTTCTTGTCAGTAGAGTGCTGAGTCAGTGTGTTTTGGTGTTTTTAAAACATGTCTAGATCATTATTTCATGCTATGTACTCAGTAAATTTCCAAAAGATTTCTAGTTTTCATGTGAAAGGTGGTTTAAAAGGCATTCAGGGAAAAATATGGAAGAATATTTACGTAAACTTAAAGTAGCAAAAATGCTTTACAGTGGGACTCAAAATGTGAAAGCTACAAAGAGAATTTTTAACATTTTGACCAATCTTAACTTTCCATCAAAAGACACCGTGAAGAAGTGACATGCAGGTCATAGAATAGGATCCTGCCAGTGCAGTGCAGACATCTGACAAAGGACTAGTGGCCCTGCAGACGCCATGTGCAGAGCATGGTAACTTCACACACAGCCCAGGGACCCCTGGGCACAGGCGCAGAAGTAGCGCGATTCAGCGGGCCACTCCTGGGTGCAGACCCAACAGAAACACCAATCTAGGTCCATCGAAAGACACAGACCAGAATGTCCACTGCAGCAGTGCTGGACATAACCGAGACTCAGAAGCAAGTGCGTGTTCTCCAGTTGTTTTTTCTCAGCTCCAAGCCGCCTGCCTGTGCTCTGCTGCTAGTGCTGAGGCTGGGTCCACACTTATCAGTCCACTGAGTGGGTGACCATGTGTCAGGCCCTGCCCAGGGGACCAAGGAGGCAAAAGACCCCAGGGGAGAGCACAGGGGTGCCCTTGCTGCCCTCTCCTGCTCCTATTTGCTCCCCACCAGCACCCCACACCTCAGCATTGCCTATCAGCTAGCCGGGTCTCAGGAGCAGCTGTGTAGCCGGACTGGGCCATCCAGGTGCCTCTCACAGCCAGTTGTGAGGTCCTTAGGTCGCCTGGATCCAGCATGGTGGAGCTCATCCCAGCCCTCCAGTATCTGCTCAACCAACCCATCATAGTGAGCGCTCTCTTCAAAATTAAAGAAATAAATAAATTAGAAACATAATATATCTACAACATGAAATACGGAAAAGGGGTCAAATGTAGCACCCAGGATGGTTGCAGGTTTGCTGAGTGGTCTCAAATCCCTCCGGCAACACCGGGATTTCCTGCGTCTTGATGTAGGTTGGGTGACCTGGGAGTGTCAAGTTACTAACTTTTTACTATTAAAATAGGATTGCTTTTCTGCATGCTTATCAGACCTGCATAAAATATGTCAACAGTAAGAGCTGTGGGCTGTGCACTAATGTTTGCCGTCCAAGTGGCCATGGCAGTATCCTTGTGTCATACAAATACTTTTATATATGCAATAAAGTAGAGAAAATAAATGGTTTTAAAATTAAATACTATACACATATAAGCACAGTAATTTTGCTTTGAGGCGCTGTCTTCCTGTCACACCCAGAGTCACCCCACCACGCCCAGCGCAGCGATTCCAGCAGTCTTTGTAGGCCAGCACACATGGCCTCCTGTGCTCCATAAATTACAGTACATTGCCCACAGCATGGCCAGGCCCGTGTGGCATCGCCCTAGTTTTACCACCATGGTTTTATAAGGATGTGAGAATACTGCAGATGATTTAAAGACGGAATCATAAATTTCTCCTCGGAAAGCTGACCAGCATCCTCATTCCTGACCTCTGTCCTCCCTGTCCGGGATCAGCCCTGATAGCTACTAACAGTGCAAGTGGCTTTTTAGTTCTGTTTTCCTTTCCCACGCTCTACCCGCGTGACTAAACTGTTCCCTCTGTGACCTCCCCTCTGCAAGTCACACTCCTGAGCTGTGTGTGTGTGTGTGTGTGTGTGTGTGTGTGTGTGTGCTTTGCTTTGGTTTTGATCTGGTTTGGTTTGTTTTGTTTGCAGAGCCAGCTGCAGACTTCATTTCCCCTGCAGCATTTCTTGAATGTCACACACTCCATGTTGCTCCTTTCCATTTCCAAGCCCTGACCTTCCCAGGATTACCTTTTCTTGAGATAAGAAATGTCCAAAAACTAGAAGGATCGGAGATAGGGCTATAGCTCAGCAGCACAAGTGCCTGCCTGGTGAGAGCAAGGTCATGAGTTCAATTCCCGGTACCAAAAAAGCAAAAAACAGAGTCATCACAAGCTGAACACAGGATGAGAGCCCAGGCCGAGGCCCAGAGCACTGCCTTGCCCCAGGATGGCACCCGAAGTCAGGAGATTCTCACACCCTCCAGTCACACACACCTAGACTCTTGTAGCAGGCCCAAGAGTCACTGCCCTGACTCTGCCTCTTGCTATTTGAACAGAAATATATATTATTCAAACTTTCTGACCGATTATTTTAGGGAATGTCACATGTACCCCATGGACACATATGGGTGGAGACGAAAAAGACACAGACCTCCAGTTAACTCAACTAATTCAACATTTGTCTTTGTTTCTTTTTTTGTTTGTTTGTTTTTTGAGACAGGGTCTCACTATGGACCTGAGACTGGTCTCAATTTAATATCGATCCTCCTGCCTCAGCCTCCTGAGTGCTGGGACTACAGGCGTTCGCCATACCCGGCATCTGATATATCTCTATGTCTTTCTTTTAAGCCCCAAACTGTGAAGAAAAAAAAGGGAAAAATTAAAAGGAGATGAAGCATAAGGAAAACAAAGCATGGACAGTGATGAGACATACAGAGTTGGTGGAGCAGAAGATGGAACAGAAATAACTGAGCTGGCCATGAGAGCTTAGTGGAGCCTACCAGTACTAGGAAAGCTAAGCAGCTCCTTCTCTGGGATTTGGACCCAGAACTTGTGAGTTTCTGGGGCGGCCGCTCAGGCCCAGTACAAAGTCAGGGCCTCCAGAAGGTCCTGGTGTTCAGGGGCCCAGCGCAGCCACCAAGGCCAAGGGCAGAAGATGAAGCATGGCTGTGCTGGGACGCACGGGCCGGGCCTTCACCACACCCTGCCCGCTGCCCGCAGCCCGCTGCACTCCTCTTTACTTGGGAGCAGCTGCTGCTGCAACAGCCTGTTCACCGCCCGATTCCATGCGGGCCCAGGGACTGCGGCTGAGAGCTGACTGCCGAGACAGAGAAACCAGGCCCCACTGACAAACAGCAGCAGGAGCCGGTACTTAGAGACCAAGAAGGTCCAGGGAATGAGCCTGCAGAGCAGGCCCGGGGTGGAAGCAGGTCAGGGTGTAAACAGAATGTCTGTTCCCAAGTACACAGCTTGATTTGGCCCAAGTCCTTTAATCTTCTTAAGACTAAAGATAATGTCAGCATAGGGAAGCTTTGTCCATATACACATACGATCATTCTCTCCTCTAAAGATTTTCTTGTGTTAGGTTTATAGTATTAACATAGCCAAAATTATAAATACGTCTGACCTTTCCAAATATACATCTTATTGCAGGTGTGGAGGCTGAGGCAGGAGGACTGCTGCAAATTCGAGGCCATTCTAGGCTAAATAGTGAGTTCAAGGTCAGCCTGAACTAGGTAATGAGATCCAGTCTCAGAAAACACAAACACAAAATGAACAAACAAAAAATCCAATCCAGCCTGGCGTGGTGGCTCACACCTGTAATCCCAGCACTCGGGAGGCTGAGGTGGGAGGATAGTTGCCCGAGTTCAAGACCAGCTCAAGGCTCACTTTGCTCAAGGCAGAGCAAGACCCTGTCTCAAAAAAAACAACAACAACAAAAAAATCCAATCTACACCTTACCCTATTCCTTCACTTAACATCATGATCTTGAGGTGCAGCCATTTACTCATAAACACCTTGGTTCCATCGATCTTTGTGACCAAGTAGTACCCTGACTCTGTTGTGTGTAAATACCACATTTTCTTTATCTATTCATCAAGCAGAATGTTTTGATACTTTCATTTTCGGATACTGTCCCCCTCAAATTTCCAGGAATTTTTCAGAAAGCTGATGCCTCTGTGACCACATTTGACTTTTCTTCAATTTAGGGGCCGTTTGCAACCACAACTTCCTGTGGCCGAGTTCCACACAGGGAGCAGAATCTAGATTTCTCCATCCCGCCCTCCAATGCCCGTAGCAAAGCACTTGTGCACGCATTTCCACACACACTTTTGGGGGAAGCTGCTTCTGTAAAGCTTTGGGGAGGCAGAGGGGATTCCTTTGGAGAAACATAAACACCTAAGAAACAGTTTTGAAATCCCCATGCCTACAAATCTGACAATCGTTTCCACAAGTCCTGTAGACTCTGCTTCCTCCAGCTCCCGGCCCCTCAGGGGAACAGTGTAGCCACGAGGCTTCTGCAGGCTGCCGGGCAAGGGCGACGCAGGACCTTGGGGCGTGGAGAGACTGGAGTCATCTTGTCACACAGCCCACACCTTCCAAAGCTCACTTCTTCTCTGCTCCCAAGGAAGGCTGCAGGGAGAGACTTTAATTCAACCCAGGCAAAGAATGACCTTGTTAGTCTTGAAAGTGCTCACTGGCAGACGGACACACGCATTTTGTTTATCCATTCAGCAGTCCTGGATGTTTATGATTTTTGACCATGGGCAAATTCGGGGTCCTGAGTTTGATTCCCAGTACCAAAAAGACAAAAAAGCTTTTTGGATATTATAAATTATGCTGCTGTTAACATTTATGTGCAAACGTCTATATGGACACACATTCCCAGGCCTCTTGGATATGCACCAAGTGGGATTGCTAGGCCACGGGGTAATTCTATATTTAGTTTTCTGAGGAACTGCCAAACTGTTTTCCAAAGCCACCGTGTCACTGTATTCCCAGTGTCAGCAGTGGACGAGATTCCCCATTTCCATGTATTTTAATGAAAGCTCCACAAGGTCAACCTTTTTTGTGATGGCCAAATAATAATAGCTCATTGTGACCCAGGGCTGAAAGGCTGGACATTCCATCATGAGTTTATTACCCATTTATACATCTTCCCTGTTTAAACCTGTTTAAACAGAGCCTATTTAAACCTTTTATACATTTTTAACTGGCCAGCTTGTCTCCTGATTATTGAGTTATAAGTATTCTTTATATAATCTGGATGCAAACTGACAATCAAGAAATCACTGCTTCCTTATACAAGAGTAACAGAAAGGTGAGGGTTTTTTTTTTTTTCAATCTAAGTCAACAGACTATTGAAATCCATTTAAAAAGAAACCCTACAATGGATAGAAGTAAGCACAAAGTTACCCTCTGGAGCAGAAGGTGTTGCTGTCCTCAGGCAGCTGGGACTTCACTGCAGATGGTTCTGAAAGACGCAGGTCCTTCCCATCTCCTTGCAGGAGCAAACCCACAGCTGGGCTCCTGGGACCCTCACCAGCCTGGCCCCTTCCTCCTCTGGGCAGGGAAGAGAAGGGTGAAGCTGTCCTCCAGCTATCTGGGCATCTGTGGGGCAGTGCAGGACAGTGAGCGGGCAGTGGTCACTCTCAGAGGTGAGAGGTCACTCTGCCTTCAGCAGCCAGGGACTCAAGGAACACATCCTCTGACAGTGCTGAGCCTAGGCAAAGCCAAGGAAAGCCAAGAGCTCTCTTTCCAAGCAGTGGGTGAGGAGCCTCCGGTGACCTCGGGAAAGCAAACTGGGTACACTCAACTCGGGAAGCCACGGATCCCAGAGAAGGAGCAGAGTCAGGCCTCAGTGACGCCATTCTGGCCAGTGGTTCCCCTTCTCGCTTTGTAGATGAGTAACAAACACATCCCTTTTCCTTAACCAGTTTTAAGTTCCACTTTCTCCTGCACCTGAAGCATCCTCCTGGGTTTGGCTTATTTACATGTTTGCTTTTGTGTCGACCATTCCGTGTCACTTGACTCTGCCAACACATAGTGGTCCTGTGCTTCAGCCAGCTGCGCCAGGCTGCACCCTGCCCAGACCAGGCAGACACAGACATCAGTGTCCAGCTCCTCTCCTGCCCAGCAGCCTTCTGCATGCAGGCCCAGGCGCCCCAGTTTTGGACTCCTGGTCCTCCTGTAATCTTGACATCATCAGAACACTGCCACCTCCAGAAGCAGCTGAGCCGGGAGCTCTGGACGCACTCAGGTGAGTGACACTGGCCCTGGAGCCCCGCAGGACACACCTGTCAACAGAGGGGCCCACAGACCGCCACACTTTCTCCACATCCTCTGCCTCCCCCCACACACACCTCTGTTTAAATTCTTTTCGGAGGTGCTATTGGCTACATCTGTCTTTAAGATATTAGCATTTCCTCAGCTTTAGTGCCACATACAGTAGTAATCCGAGCTTTAACTCAGAGAAACTAAGTGCTCTGCCCAAGCGCACTGTGGCAAATCAGGCTTGGAATCCAATTTTTTAACATACAGAATCGTTGGCCACTTCACGTGATGCCTTCACTGGACCACCCAGAGTGCTTTGTAACTGCCTCTGGAGGTGGTTTGAGCAGAATATTGGTGTGTAAATCCATTCTGATAGCCTTTAATCCAAAAACTCATCATCAAATGGGGAAAGTACAGAAAGTAAGAATGTTCCCTCTTGAAAATACAAATTCTCAAAAGATATTCAAGAAACCAGATTGACTGACTGATTGATTTTGGTTTTTAAGACAGGATCTTGCTATGTAGTTCAGGCTGCCCTTAAACTCACTGTATAGGCCAGGCTGGCTTCAACTCACGGTGATCCTCCTGCTTCAGCCTCCCTAGTGCTGGGATCCCAGGTGTGCACCACCACACGCAGGTGAAACAAGATGTATTTCATGCTTTTTAAGAACAGGACCACAGACAATGAATAAAGGGAGCAATTAGGTCAATCTGGATGAAGGCATAATAAATAACATTTCCAGTAATTAGCATTGCCCCTGGTTATAACCAGTTGATTTGTGAGGTGGTGAATTCTCATCTATTAAAACATAAAACATTAAAGCAGCATGAGGGGCCAGTCTGTCCAGGATGTTAGAGACACTCATTCCTATTTGGAATGGATCAGATGCCTTTTAAGATCTCAGATCCTTTTTAAAATCTAGAGGGTGTCTAAAGTGAAATGCAATGGGTAAGATCATCATTAGTGTTTTGCACATGTTAGGGTGACAGGAATCACCAAGAAAGCACGTGAACACACGTTCAGGCCTCACATTATAGAAACTGTGGGCCGGAAGTCCAAGAGGAGAAACATGAATTCGATTTTCTAATCAGCTCCCAATCATGCTGAGTCTGCTCTGAAAAGCAGGGGTGATGCCCTGAAAAGCCCCGACAATCACAGTTGTTGACTAGATATTTGTGAAGAGGTGAAGGGAAATTAGGAGGCTTTGGCAAGCAAAAAGGGAACTGAAAAGTTGCATATTTAGCATTCACACCGGGGGATACAAGCGTGAGGGTGCCTCAAAGGACGGGAGTCCTTCCAGCACAGAGCCACAGCCGCCTTACAGTATGAAAACATTTGGCGAGGGAATTAATCGGTACATATGGCTGTGGGTGTTCATTTTGAACCATCAAAGCCTTTCTTTGAAACATTTGGTGAAGAAATTCCAAGGAGATGATGCAATATAAAAGTCTCCTTTGGGGTCAGGAACTGCCTGGCCCAGTTGTCTCTCCTACCCTTTTGGGCAGCAAACCCCAAATGACTCTTCAGTTAGGAGGAAATGGCAGTGGTTTGGAAAAATAGTACAGCTCCATTCACAGTCAGATCTGAAGCAACTGTCTTAGAAATATAAACTCCCTGGTGCCAAGTTTAGAGATAACCCTTGTCTGCTGCAGGGTCGTGCCAAAGTACACTCCCTCGTTAGGTCAGAATTTCCTGATCCTGCCCACGGACCTCAGGCTCCAAACCCTCATCTCACTGTCAGCTCTTAAAATACTACTTCCTGAGCTGGTGTGGTGGCTTGTGCCTGTAATCGCAGTGCTATGGGAGGCTGAAGCAGGAGGATCACAAGTTTGAGCCATGGTAGGCAACTTACTGATTTAACATGACCCTATCTCAAAACAAAAAAGAACTGGGGGTACAGCTCAATGTGAAGGCCTTGGTTCAACACCCAGTACTTCAGAAGAGAGACAGAGAGAGATAGGGACACTACTGATGTGGATTAAAAACTGGTGGTCAGCTTAACACCCGCTGAATTAAATCAGCATGGTGCTGAGTATAGATGGCCCACCCGAAGAAAGTTGCCAGCATAGAAGGGGCCATGGAGAGGAAGACGTGTTGCAGATAACACTAAGTGTTGCTGTTTGGAGCTGTTGGTTCCTCGGAGGAGCTTGTCATGCTGGCTTCCTGGATATGGATTTGGCCATTCTCATTGGAGGAGCTCGGGACCCTGATGCAAGAAAGGCTGGGGTTCCCTTTAGGGTAGCTCTTGTCCTTATGTTGAACATCACTTTCTGGCTCTGGAGGGGAAGATGTTTGCTGTTTACTCTTCAGAAGTTGTCATGCTGCCTTCCTGATAGGTACTTGACTGTTCTCATGCAGAGGAGCTCAGGATCTGATTGTTGCTAAGGACAACTGTGATATTTTTCAGGGGAGTCCTGTTCCTTATTTGGAGTGTCACTTTCTGGCTCCAATGTAGAACCCTTAACCTACTGGCACAGATCCTTCACTCAGCTGGCATAAACATTCTAACTTCCACTGCTGACGTTTGGGCCTTCCCACATGGATGCATAAAACGGACTTGCATGAGTCCTTGTTGTGAGCTCTAGGCCTCCAGCTGGATTCGTGGGAAGCATTGTCATGGTCTCTAGGTCTTCAGCTGGACCCATGCAGGACATTGCTGTGGGATCCAGGCCCTCCATTGAACTTTCTAGGTCTTCAGTGTCGTGGACAGATTTCCTGTACTTTTTTGTTTTTAACTCTGGGTGACCATCGTAAAATAACACTATAAATTCTGTGTCCTGTGTATAATTGTTCTCCTTGTAACCCCTGACTACAACAACTACTTATCATATTCTCACTCATAACTGCTGTTTGTATCAGTGTGTGTCCAATCACAGTGGGTTAATGAAAGAAGTATCATAAAAACTTCAAATTCTGACAAATATACAGAATCAAGTTTAGGAAAACTATAGCTAAAGGAGAATAGCCAAGAAAGAGCAAAGCTGAGGGGGGCTCCCTCCTCCAGGTGGGGTGTGGGTCTCCGTGGAGAAGGCCTACTTCAGCCCGGAGGAGAAACAAGAAGCTTCACTGCTGTGCTTGCTCAGGGTTGGTCTGGGGTCTCTGGGTGGACGGGGAGCACCCTACGGGTACAGGGCCTCCTGAGTGACCAGGGCCCAGGAGACTGGAAGGCCATGGGGCTCCAAGAGAGATCTGTGTCTGAGTGCAGCCCGCAAATGCAGGAAGTACGGGCTCTGGCGTGCGGCTGTCCTCACATCTGTCTCACTCCAGCTCACAACTGTGCAGCGGTAGCAGCAGGAAACAGCAGCCCACAGCCTCCCAACAGGCGGTCCAAGAGGGCCCGACCCCGTGGCTGGGAGAGAGGTGCTTCAGACAGCACTGCCGCAACTGAATGTGTACTGAAGAGCGGTGTGAAGTCCACAGACAGCAAACATGACTGACGTGTTTGTGTAACTCCTGGATTATTGATTCTTTTAAGATTAAGGGCTGAGGTTTCTGTTTCTGATACCTAGGCATTATTATTATTATTATTATTATTATTATTATTTTGAGGCTTTTGAGACAAGGACTTCCTTCGTAACCCAGGCTGGCCTTGAACTCACTATGTAGCCCAGGCTGACTTCAAACTCAAGGTCATCCTTCTGCCTCAGCCACCACCACCATTCCCCAAGTGCTGCGAGCATAGGCATGCACTACTTTATCATGGCAGGCTTATTATTATTAACTACTCCTCAGTTAATATTGAAAATTCCAAGCTAACTTTTTAAAATATAATTTTGCAAAAATTGAAAACTTGATCCTAACATTCACGTGGAAATGTGAAGGACTCGAAACATACAAAACAACCTCAAACACAAGTATAAGGACTCATGCTTCCTGATATGAAAACTTAATACAAAGCTTCAGTCATCAAGACAATGTGGTAGTAACATAAGATAGACATGTAGATGGCTAGAAGAAAATTAAGTGCAAAAATATGTCATTAACACTATGCTTAATTATTTTTTTCTATTTTCTCTAATTTATATTGTTATTAGTACACGTTTACAATACATAATGAAAATTTTCATGGTGGGAAATTGGGGCATGAATAAAGCACATCTTAATTCGTTTTATTCTGCCCAGCCCTTGAACTGATTTTTAATGTAAATGCAAGATCATTCAATGGAGAAGAAAAAATGGGCTCAACAAATAACATCAAAACAATTGAATGACTCTATGTAGAAAAAAGGAGTCTGAACCCCGATCTATCACCATATGTATAAAAATCACTGTAAAGGGATAATAGAGCTGCCTGTAAGAATTAAAACTGTAGAACTCCTTCAAGAAAAGATAAGAGTAAATCTTTGTGACTTTGGATTAGGAAATGGATTCTTAAGATATAATGCTAAAAGAACAAGTGCCAAAATAAAATAACTCAGTAAGTTGGACTTCATCTAAGTTCAAAACCTTTATATCTCAAAGTTTATCATAAAGAATGTGAAAACACAGCCCAAGCAACCAATGAAAGTATTTATATGCCTCAGGGACATGTATCCAGGATGTATAAGAAATTTTGCAGATGATCAATAAGAAATTCCAATTTTAAGCATGGGCAAAGAACTCAAATAGATATTTCTCTCAAGAAAATATGCAAATGATCAATCGACACATGTAAGAAGGCTCAAAGTTATTAGTCATTATGGAAATGTATATGAATTCCACAAGGATCTACATTTTTAACTCCATTAAGATGCCTATTTTATTATCAGAAGATATAAATATTGGAGAAGATGCATTTCTGGTAGAAATATAATGGTATAGTCACTGTGGAAATAAACTGGCAGCTTCTAAAATGTTAATATAGACTTACCATGTGATGTAGTAATTCCACTATTAGGCATCAACAAGAGAATTAAAAGTGTATGTTCTAAACACCTGTACATAAGTGTTTATAGCACTATTATTCACAACAGCAAAAAAAGTAGAAATAACTGAAATGTCCATTAACCTGAGGATAACTAAGCAAAATGTTGTTTATCCATACAGTCAAATACCATCCACATGCCATGTCCCTGGATTCTAACAACTAAGGATCAAAAATATTTGGAAAAAATTGTATCTGTGCTACACATGTACAGATTTCCTTCTTGTTATTGCCTAATGATGAATCTGGATTGCAACCTCACACTATTATTTAGTATAACCACTATTTATACACCATGTACACTGTAGTAGGTAATATAAGTAATCTCGAGACACTTTAAGGTATACATGAGGTACTTAGGTGCATACAAATGCTATGCCATTTTATATAAGGAACTGAATCCAGAGTTGGAATCCAGATCTGGGGATCCAAACAAGGGTGATCTTGGAACTAATGCCCGAAGGATACTGAGTGATAAGGATGCTTTATGACCACCCAAAGCACCAAGCACTGATACATGCTAGAACGTGGGTACGTGTTGAGAACATTCTGAGTGAAAGAGTCATACACAAAATCTGCATACTGTGTAATTCCATTAATAGCAAATATTCAGGATAAGCAAATCCTTACAGAGTTGAGTAGTGATTCCAGGAACAAGGGGCAATGAAATCTGATAAATGACTGCTAATAGGAGTGGGTTTATGAGAAGCAAAGATGAAAATGTTCTGGAAAAGTATGCACAAAATGTGCATGTACTAAAAGCCAATGAATTAGACACTTCAAGATGGTGTTTATGGTACGTGAATTATAGCTGAATAAAGTCTAAAATTGACAAACAAGATTTCAATATTTACTTCTTAACTTCTGAAGCATCTAGTCATATCTAGCAAACTTGTATTGAAAAAAATAAAATTGTCTCTTCTTGGAACAATCTGGGAATACAGAAAATTTAAATGTAATCAATCAATCACCTTTGATCTCAGGTCAGACACATTCTTTTTTGTGTGTGTGATACAGAGTCTCCCCATGCTGGTCTTGAGTTCACTACGTACCCCAGGCTGGCTTTGAATTCGTGGTCTTCCTGCCTCAACCTCCCAAGCGCTTACAGGAGTGCACCTCCATGCCCACCTGACAATTTCTTATATTAAAAAAACTTTATTATTGGTGGTCATGAATTTTGAAAACTCATGAAAACAAGTGAATAGTGTAGTCTATGGGACAAAATAACAAGTGGAAATACAGGAGAACCACCGCGTCTCTTCAGGGCTTTGGATTCCTCAACTGTGAGATAGGAAGGCAACAGATAACCTATCTGCAAGCATCTATCATTTATCCCAGAAAACTAGCTTTGGAATAAAAATTTCAAAGACATTTAAATAAACATAAATAAGAATTACTCTGGGACCAAAAATACTAAGTATGAGTTGAGTTATATTCATTATGTGCTTTTTCTTCTGAGAAAGCCTCTGTCCCCTTATCATTAGATTAAAATGTATAATTCTAACTGCCCATGTATATAAACTATTATTATATTAGAGTTTTTATACATTGTTTTAAAGAAGTCTACCCACCTATCAAGGTAGGCCTTCTAGGTCTAGACATACTTGCACATACTTGGGCACATACATTTCATTTTTCTTGTCTAAAGTTAAAATACAGGCAACTAAAGAAAGCACATGCTATTTCCCGTCAACCCTCTCCTGGGACTCTGCCCCCTAGTTAGGCAGTTATTTAAAATTGAGCAACTACCTGTTTTTTTTTCTCTAACAGTTATCACTTCAAAAATTCGCTGCATTTTTCTTTAAGGAAACAACAGCAAGCAAAGCAAACATCCTTTAGCCGCTCAGCCTGCCCTGGAGGACGCAGCAGAAGCCCAGCTGCGTGCAGGGCGCAGAGGCTGTTTGCACCCTGTCTCAGGACCTGGATGCTCTGCACTCTGACGGCACACACTTTTCTGCTGGTAGCTTTGAGAAATCTTTTCTCCCTTCCCTCTTGAAAAAAAAGAAATCATTTAAGAGCAGGAAGAGAAGATAATCAGGAAGAAAAGCGCCTGAGCAAATGGAGCTGAGGTCTTCCCTGTCCACCCACCTGCTCTCCAAGACAGACACCGCTATTCAAACTGTGGGTCCTGCTGTCCCACTGTGCACCCACTGTGCTGCTGAATGCCTCAGTGACTCTGTGCAATTCATTAGTCAGCTAACTATCTGGTTCGCCGGTCTCCAAATTCATCTAAAATGAGGAGGGAAAAATATTCCAACAGCCTCCTGTATGATGGAGCAAGGTCTCAATATGAGTTAAATTTATTTGTGAGATCATTAAGTTAAAAAATAAGAAATAGTCATTTCCTCAGGTCAAAAATTGGCAAGAAGCCCATTACCCTGGCTTTAAATATCGGAATCCTTCTCCAACCCTAGAAATGGGCTGTCCTCTCAGGCACCTTCCCCGCTCCAGAGACTTTGTCAACATCTCATGTGGTTCGATGAAAAATGTTCACTGAACAACTTTAGCTTCATAGAAGCATGCTAATCATAAGAGTGCTGCTTGGAGTGAATTTCTTCCAGAGTTGATCGTGAAGAGCACAACAGGACAGCAGGGACCAGGAACTTGTGAAGGGCACACTGATTCTGAGGCTCCCTGGTGCTCTGCCACCTTGGAGCATGTGACAGAAAATGGGACACACTTCCCAGCACACACACAGCCGTGTGGCAATTCCGTCAGGTTAGTAGATCTTTCTATCACCAAGCTGACCACTTGTAACTCTCCTTCTAGCAAACCACAGAAAGAAAATGAAGCGAGTGCTGAGCCACTGTCCAGTGATTCCAATTATTCCCCAACTTTAGAACAAGAAAAAAATGTGGTCTATTTTAGGATCTCCCCGGGCCACAGTTTACCAGATGGCTTCTGCTCTTTGCTTATATAAACACAATTAAACAGGAAGAGCACATGGTGTTTCACCCAAAGTGAGACCCTTGTGAGCTAAAAGGGCAGTAGTTATAATTACACACAGATGACAGGACTATGGTCTACACAAAGAAAATGTACAGAAACCTTTTTTATGTAGAAATACTTCTGGTAAGAATCTTCATGTTCAGTGTGTAGTTATAGGATGATCAAAGCTTGAAGAGAGCTTAAGGAGCATCTATTCTACCATGGCCTTATGGGAAAGAAACTGAGCCCCATGGAATCTGACTTGATTCTGAATTCTGAGAAGCAGAAAATGTCTTAAATTTGATCACTGCTCTTTATGATGGTGAACGCTAGCTTTTTATGGGACAGAAGGAAGAATGCTGGAGATGGGGAAGTGCAGCTGAGACCCTTCAGTCACCTGGACACACACCATGGGTAGTGGACAGACCGAGCCTGTGCCACTCTGACTGCCTGTGCCCGTGTCTGAGTGAATAAGGCCAGGGTGCGCCAGTCACTCAGGGCTCTTTGTCACAGGGAGATGACACCCTGGCCCCCACATTTTAACCCATTCTGTGTCTCTTTCTGTTTTATCTTCGTCGCCCGTTGGTCAGGTACAAGCTCACAGGTTGGCTCCCTACAGTTACGGACGTGTACCAGTTCCCCGCAATGAACATCGGGATTCCATGTTGCAAATTTTCACTAATAAAACAATGCTTAAGGTATGCAAAATGAGAGCAAAGGCAGTAGGTGCTAGAATAACACAAGCACACATTTTTAAAATACTGATTTCTGCTTACAAAAAGTAAAGGACTGTTACAATCATAGTGTATTTGTAAAAGGCAAATAAATTTGATTAATTAGAAAGTATCTCATAGCTCATAATGAAGATTTTGATCTACAATGTTAATAATTAGTACATCATCTTAAGGTATCAACTTAACTACTCTGAGTGCATCATGTCTTTTCTCCTGTAATTACCGCCATGAAGTAGGTGCCTTAGATCCATTCTCCAACAAGAATACAGAATTTAGAAACATGACTGAGGCTCTAGGGCTAGAAATGACAGACTTGAAGTTAGCGCCCAGACTGATTGCAGAGGCTAGGTTGAAATTCACAGCTGAAGACCACACATTTACTCAGCACTGCCCACTTTGAACTTGCTTGGCCTTCCAACCTGAACTATCCAATAATAACATATTTCCTAGATTTCTTTTGTCTCGTTTTGGTTGGGTTTTTGAGATAGGGTCTCACTACATAGTTCAGGTTGGCCTTAAATTCGATTACATAACCCAGGCAGCCCTCAGCCTCACAGCAATCCTCCTGCCTCAACCTCTTGGGAGGCTGGGATTACAAGGGTGTGCCACCATGCCTAGCTACTTCCCAGGTTTCATATTAGATACCTCTCATTATTATCCCAAAGGATGAGATACTTCCTGATTTGTGTAGGGGAAAGAGTACAGTCACCTTTTGCAGGTGCACATTGAAAACATTCACTCCGGGAGACCAATAGCTGAGGAAAGCTCTAACTGCACCACAGCTTTGAATATGAAACAGCTACAATTGTGAGGGCACTGGCTCTGCTTGAAAGAGTTTTCAAGACAACCTAAAAACTGCACTGCATTTTTACATGATATACTTAAAACCATCTGCATTAAGGCTTTTAAAATATAAGTCTAAACATATAATACACAATGTAAAATTGTTAATTGCTTTCAGCATTGAGAAAATATTTTAGCACATGTACTATTATGAAATCACTTAGGAAACACTATAGGTATAATTTGGAGACCTATGTCTACTCTGCAGTCTTATTACATTCCCTGATAACTAAACCATACAGATAAGCAAGTTTGAATAGCATATTGCTGATGACAAACTGTGCCTTAGAAATATTCCTAATGATCTTGACCTTTGCTCAACTGTGATGAGTCTATAAGATCTGTGGCTCCTATTCAGATCCTAATATTTATTTTTCTACCACATTGCCTTTTGTATGTACAAAAATTTATAACAAAATTATCAAAAACACATTTTTTCTAGTACATTGCCTTTTGTATCTGTGAACATTCATAATAAAATTCAATTAAATAGTAGATTGTTGCTATTATTCAGAAAAAGAAAGTAATTGAGCTAAAGTAAGCTATTGGTCCCTTTCGTCTGTTTACTAAAAGCAATCATTCTCTAGCTGCTAAACACAATAGTCCACATTTTATTCAGGAAAGTCAATGAATGTGGAAATTACAATTTGAACAAAATTTCAGAAATTGAGAGTCAAGGACTGCTTATCATTTAATTATTTAAGAAGACAAGCAATTAAAGAATTTTGATTTTGTATTTTAATTACTTCATAGCTATCTAATTGGTTTCAGAAGCAAAGTTGATTAACAGTCACAAATGGCCTAAAATTTGTCTCTGAGGTTTTTATGCCTCTTTATTCCTTACCTAAACTCTATCCTACAATAACTGTGAAAAATAGCTCAGCATCATGGGCAAACTGTTTCTTCTCTGTATGGATTAAAACACCAGGTTTGCATGGTGGTACACACTTATAATCAGAAGGATCTCAGAGTTTGAGGCCAGCCTGAACTAATAGTGAAACCCTGTCTCAAAAAGCAAAAACAACAACAAAAATTTGACCACCATTATTCTGCTCTTAGTTTCCTTGATACAATATTGTCCAAACATTGTACTTGATAAAATATTTGTCAAAGCCATTTTTATGAAGACATTTATCAGAGCAAGAGGCTTTAAATAAGCATAGAAATGGGGCAGGTTTCACAAGGTAGACTTTCCGCCCAATCCTCATCAAAACTAGGATATAGCTGGGTCAGCTCCAACATGGATTATGTACCTACTACACACCTGGCATTTCATAAAACACAGTGATAATGGTAAATTTTCTGTCCAGAAACTTGTGGCCTAACTGAGGGAGAAGAACATGAGTCATTTGATGTGGTCAGCACTAGAATGGATGTGCACACACCTTGCTAGTTTACCAATGGGCTGGAGGAATCTTGGCTTCAACCCAGATTTTTTTTACTCCTGTTAGCCTTGACAGCATTTATCAACTAGTTGTCAAGTGCCTGAAACCAACCCTTTGTCTTTCATACGTAAAGCAGAACTGGCAAGGGCATGCACCTTGGTTCTTTTGTCCTGCCATAACCAAATGCCTGGGATTACATAATTATAAAATAATGGAAATGTATTTCCCACAGCCCTGCAGGCCAGGAATTGATGCCCAAGGTGCAGTGCTTCATAGTCTGGAGAGGCCTGGGCTCAGCTTCCAAGATGGTACCCTGACCCTTTGTCCCCACACTACAGAGGAGCTGGGAGGGCAAAAGAAGAAAAATACAGTGTCCTCGCATGGCAGGACAGTGTGAGAGTCAGTTCACTCCTCCAAGCCCTTTCACTAGGTCTCTAATCCCATTCCTGAGTGATCAGCTCTCAATACTCGCCCCCTCCTTAGGTCTTCCTTCTAACACTGTCACTGCCACTACATTGCAGCATGTGAACACATGAACCCATCAATCCATGAAATGGGGAATTATCGGACCATAGCGGCCAGGCCATCACACAGTGACCTACTGTGATACCACGGCTATCCTGTCCCGGTAAGCTCTCTGGGGTCTTTAGACCAGAGGGAGCTGCTACCAGGCATTGGCACATGAGATGAAACCCATCTGCTGCCTGGATCTCGGCTTACGTCCACTAGCACTGCATGGGCAGATGCTATTTGGAGTTTGACTTCTTGCCCAGTGTCACGGTTTATGTTTGTGGCCCCCAGACCTCATGCATTTGCATTGTGCATTTGTGATTGGTTCATTGTCTAGCACTTGGATTGGGGGTGTGAGTGCTACACTGGCCTAGGCATGGAGCCAGGATGTAATATAATGTAATGGCAGGAAGAAGGTGTGTCTTGCTCTCTTGTGGGTTTCTGCCTTGCTGTTTGCAGCTGCCATGAACTGCGGCCCAGCCAGACCACCCTGTCTTGGAGTCAACTGAGTATGGATTGAAACCTCCAAAAACTGTAAGAAATAAACCTTTCCTTTCTCAACTTTGGGCTTCCGGTATTTTGTCTCAGCAACGAGAAAAAGTAACTAAGATAGAATTTGGTACTGAGGAGTGGAGTCATTTGCTGTGACTATACCTGACCATCCTTTCCAAAAGGCTTTAGAAATGGCTTGTGGCAGAGTTTGGAACGGTTTGGACATGTCGCCTGGATGCATAGAGCTGGAGCAGCTTACGCTGTTCTGAAGAGGAGATTCTGGTCAGAGCTCAGGAGACCAGAAAACTGATAGAAAGCCTCAGGGTAAAGACCAGGCTTGGGAGGTTTCTGCTGGGAAGAACTACTCCATAATGTGTGTTATGGCTTGGCAGTAAGTTTGTCTGCATTTTGCTCATGCCCAGAGACTGTGCCTGAGACTAAGACAAATGGCAATGGGCTGATTAATCTGGAAAAAGAAATTTCAAAGCAGTTGAATTTTGAGGCTGTGGCATGGCTATTGTTGGGGCTTTTAGCCAGCTTTATGTTGCAAATCAAGAGCAAAGAGTCCAGCAGGATAACTTACAACTCTTTGAATCTGACCAGAAGGAAAATTCCAGGAAAGCTGTGGATTGTAAAGACAGGGTTAAGACTTTGATTGCTGAGGAGAAACAGAGAGATAAGAAAGATGGCCCCAGGACATCCCAGGAAGCAGCAGATCTCCACCCTTTGCAGCCCCAAAACTGAAAAGGTGAAAGAATTTGCTCAGAGGAGAAAGCTGCAGAGCACCATGTTCCAGAATGGTGACTGAGGCCACATGAGGTTCCAGATGGTGGCAACATAGAGAAGCTTTTCTTCACAGTCAGGTTCACAGAGCCCAATGATCCAGGCAATCAACCCCTACAGCCAAGAGAGAGAAAAGCTTGACTACTGCTTCAGCTGGCAGCAAACCTTGGCAGCATCCACAAGGTGCTGATTTTAGGTACAAGGAAAATGCACGGGTTCTAAGGGTAAGACGGCTTCCACCTTGATTATGAAGGGCCTGGGAGGCCAAGCAGTGTACCCCTGAGAGGGCAATTTGTAAAGATGTAAGGGTGAAGCCAAAGGTGCAATGGAGACCCCAGAAGTTTGGAAAAGCCAGGAATCATCAAGGAAAGCTTCAAAAAGTGAGCAGAGAGGGTTTAAGAGAGAAGCTTCAGGAGCTGATATTCCTGGAAGTGTCATGGGGGTGGAATCACCCAAGCCTTTTGGAGCTTGCAACCAGATTGCTTCAAATGCTGAGCATGAAAGTCTAGGACTTAATGTTTACCCTGCTGGATGTTGGACTTGCTTTGTTTCCAATAATTTATATTCCCCTGTTTGTAACTTTTGGAATGGTAATGTTTATCTTGTGCCTTTGCATTTCAGAAATGTTTTAACCTTGTTTCATTTGTACAGTGGGTTACAGTTAAGAGTTTGCCGTAGATCTTGGAGACTTGGGACTTGGACTTTTTAGCAATGCTGAAACTGTTAGGACTTTGGCAACTCTTGGAGATGGACTAAATTTTTTTTGTATAAAGGACGTACATGAATCCTGGGGGCCAGGGGTGGAAAGTCATGGTTTATGTTGGTGGCCCCCAGGCCTCATGTATTTGCATTGTGCATTTGTGATTGGTTCCTTGTCTAGTGCTTGGATTGGGGATGTGAGTGCTACACCCACATAGGGGTGGAGCCAAGATGTAATGTAATGTCAGGAAGAAGGTGTGTTAGAAGTTGTTTCTCTGTTCACTCTCTTGTGGGTTTCTGCCTTGCTGTTTGCAGCTGCCATGCCCAGCCATGCCTTGGAAGCAACTGAGTATGGACTGAAACCTCCAAAAACTGTAAGAACTAAACTTTTACTTTCCCAACTTTGGGCTTCAGGGATTTTGTCTCAGCAATGAGTAAAAAGTAACTAAGACACCCAGCAAGACATGCATATTCTTCATTTCCATTTCAGTACTGTTCATTTCCCTTTAAGCCAACCTCTAATTTATTTCTACACAAGGAAACTTAAGATCTGAGCTCATCTGACGAACTGAGATGTAACTAAGCTTTTCCTTATGCAATGAAAAATGAAAACTTTGCATTATCAGTTCCACTCACAAAATATTGATATTAGCTAATATTTTTGAGTATGAATTTAGGTGCCAATAATGCTCTGTATTTTTCAGGTATAAAATCTGAGAATTAGAGTCAGGATTGGGATTAGGGCAGATCAAGACCCTACCTGGGCCTCACCCACTCCCCAAGACCTCTAAGTGCTCAGGAGTCCTCCACTTAGATGCTATTTTTAAAACACACAGAGAGTGACACACTTGTTCAGGAAGGACATACAGGAGTGCAAATGCAGTGCAGTGTTAACTAGACAACCCCGATGAAGCTCTATGGATGTTCATTATTCTACTGCAACTTTTCTGAATGTGTGAACTCTTTTCAAAATAAAAAACTGGAAGCAAAAAAGTGATCAGCCTACTTTCACCTGGTAAAATAGGGTACTTCATTATAAAGTTTTAAAATTATAGATGTGTTAGAATTTTAATAGGTCAGCTTATATGCACAGCAAAACATTTTAAAAGATTTTCTTTTCTGTAGTGAGAAGGATGGAGAAAATAAACTTAGGTGATTTAATAATGACTGACAAAGGAAGATGCATCTTGAGAATATTCCTTCTATTTTTTAACTTTTTTTTTTTTTGGTCTTTTTCGTTTTTATTGGTACCAGGGATCAAACTCAGGACTGCCTGCTTGCAAGGCAGGCGCTTATGCCACTGAGCTAAATCCCCAGCCCCCTATTTTTTAACTTGTAAGAATAAACTCCAATAAGAACAACTTGACTAATAGGAAAAAATGCAGAGGACAACTGCTGAGGTGCTCAGTTAGATTTAGAAGCAAAGTCATACAGACTTTTGAAGCAGGAAGAGGTTTTTCAATTGTCTAGTTCAACCCGCTCATTTCACTGAAGATGAATGTCAGAAGCAGAAATTTTAAATGAACTGCCCCAAACTTCTGCATCCTGAAAGTAATAGAAATATTAATTTCTATCAAATCCCAGCATATAGCCTGGATCATTCTGACTCCTTTAATAAGTGATGAAAGCCAGTCTGATGTGGTGGATGAAGGAAAAAAGGACGGGCGGCACTGTGTTGCAGATCAGCTAACATCCCTGAAGAAAGCATGCAAGGGAAGCTCCCGCCTATGGAGTAGTGGGCTAAAAATGTTCATCCCTCCATCACACATTCAGCTGGGTCGACTTCATTCTCAGGCTTTGTGAAATGGTCCTCCTGAAGTTCTGGGTTTATTTTCACCACACATCAGTCTTACAAAGACTCTGATTTTGCAATTTTTATTTATTTATTTTGGTGCCAGAAAGACCTTGCATTGCCAGATAGGTGCTTGTGCCCTAACTGGCCTGACTCCTATTCTTTGCCAATCTTCGAACAATCACAGGAGAGATGCATTGAAATTTTTAACAAATGTCACATTCTTCATTTCTGGACTCAGGAATAATCTTCATTGAAATCCCAGGCTTTTCTGAAGGTGTGAACTCTTTCAAAATAAAATAATTGGATGGGCAAAAAAATTGGATGGGATAGTGTTAATCCAAGAAATAGGTACATCTTACTGCCTAACTGTAATAAATATGTTTTGCTTAAAAAAAAGAATGAACACATAACAATGTCAAAAATCCAACATCTTTCCTTAAACAACAAAAGACAAAGTCTAAGACAATAAAAATCACTTTTAAAAATCACTCTTGAGCGCCATGTGGGGGTCAGTGCTGGAGTGGGGACAGCCACACCCAAGCCTCTCTCCGTGAGTCAGCACCATTTGCAGACTGCAAAGGGAGAGAACCAGGCCTCACCAGGAAGAGATCCTTACCTAGAAATCATATCATTTTCAATGTTATGCTGGGTTGGGTTGCTATTTAAAAAGATAGCAAGATATATTATGGTAGCCATTTTGGATTTACTATTGGCTTCTTTTGAAGTCCTTTATTGCATTCATTGGTTTTTTTTTTTATTGTTTCTGTTCTGTTCGATTTTTACTATCTCCAAAGGTATCTGCAGTTATTTTGAAGACAAAAAAAGGCATTATGGTAACTCTTGTTGCGTTTGTAAGGGTTTTGATTATTTTTGGCGCTTAATAATCTGAAGCAGGCAGGAGAGATAAAAAGGAGACAAAGTAGGAAGAGGCCTTTAATGAAGACATGGGAGAGCTTTACAAGTGCAGTGGCCCTCAGCTAGAATGAAGAAGTGGGACTATTTTCATCAGTTCTGGCTTGGGGAGGAGTTTGGGAGGTGAGCAAAATGACATATCAACTCTGATTTGAAGAAGCACCCACCTGTGTAAAACAGGAGACACAAAAATTTACGGGAGCCTGGGGATGGAGGCTCAGGTGGTTGTGGGGTCTTGGGATTGGAGAGGGCTCAGCACACATGCAAAAGCGAGCGGGAGGCTTATCTCTGGACTGAGAAGGACAACTTAGAAGTAACTCTTGGAGAGAGAAGTTGTTTCTCTGGGTCCAGTACCAAGTATGTTATGTTACATAGCCCCAGGCTAGCAGAACCTATCAGTTTTGAAGTTCTGTATCACTTATACTGGTTTATTTTGGTTTTATTCTGTTTTATTTTCCTTCATTTTATTCTTTTTAAAATTTAAAAAAAGCACTTTCAAAGAACTGTTGGGGGCTGAATTTGTTATCTTGTACTTCAGGAATAAATTAAGACTCGTAGACAGAGAAGACACGAATACAGATTCAACTCAGATGAAGGAACTTTCTAACAAATTAGTATCCGCCAGAGCTGAAAGGTAGTATCCTGAAGTCAGGAGATTCCCTAGCTGGGAGCATTCTGGCAGTGGAAGGGTGACCACAAGTCAGAAATGACACAGAACAGACTGCAACACGGATGGGAATTTGCAGTAAACCACCTCTTAGACTCCAACTCTGAGAGTCTAAATTATTGAGAACAGCATGAATAAAAGATCCAAACTCATTCAACAACTAAATTATTCAACAAAAGATAATATAACTTTCAGCTATGAAGCTGAATCTACCAGACATAGGGAGGCATTAATCCTATTTTGTAAGGAAAATAGATACAGATCTTTTAAAATGATTTACTTTATAATTACAGCATGAAAATTAATTTTACAAAGAAGCGTATCACTCATAAGCACATTGTACAAAAAGTTTTAAATGTGACTTCTAAATTTGATCTACATGTTCAATTTCATTTTTACTCTTTTTATCTGCCTAGTTCCTGTGATACAGTAACTGACCCTGCTACTATCATTTTGCACTTTTTCGCTTATTATAACTATTTACTACATATACATTCAAAATCTTTTTTACCATTGTAAGATGTTACACATCTCTATTCCTGAACCATTTTAGTACTAGTGGACATATAAGCTAACTTCAGTTTGTTGCTATAATCAAATTTTTATTTTAATTAGCAAATAATGATTACATGTATTTATGGAATACAATGGACTACTTTGATATACGCATACATTGTGGAATGATTATGTCAAGCTAATTAACATATCTGTCACATCCAATAGTTGTCAGGTTTTAAATAATGAGAGCATTTTACAAACATTCTTTGGGCAAGTTTGAAGTAGACAATACATTATTGCTAACTATCATCACCACACCATGCAACAAAGTTGAAAATTTATTCCTCCTGCCTAACTAGAACCTTGTATCCTTTAATTAATGCCTCCCATATCCAAAGGGGTGGATATCTTTATGATTCAGAATACTTATTGCAAAAGAATGCAGAACGCTATAAATTTCAGAGTTACTAGCGAAGCGAGTTTAATCATTTTCTTAAAGTATTGCCAATGTTAGATAATATTCAACTTTTAAAAGATTTTTGCAAATACCTGTAGGTAGTTTATTATTATTTACATTGCCATTTTTTCCTCTACCTGTGAGTTTGAATATCCTTCTCAAAGCTTTTTTAAAATGGGTACAGTTCTTATTCTACATTACTATATGGGGAAAGAAGTTTGCAATGCATGTGGTACAAAGAGGTCAAACCAGAGAAAGGAAACAAAACAGAGAGTTTGAAAATTAATTCTAAGAGGGCACAAATTTCTCCTTTTCCCAAAATCAGCATTTACTCTTTGGGAACCAATAGAACAGAGCGTGAGCATTGGGTCAGCATCTTCCTGGTACAGTTTCCTTAAATTGAAAGAATCTTAAAGAATTAGGAATTTTCCACTAAGTTCTTTTTCTTTTAAATTCTATACATTCTCCACAAGCCACAGGTATGTTAGCTTTCTTTTGCTGTGAGAAAATATCTAAGATGAACAATTTATACGGAGGAAGGCTTGGCGGCTTATGTTTTCAGAGGGTTCTGTCCTTGGTCAGTCAGCTCTGTTGTTTTGAGGTCCGTAGGGAGGTAGCAGCATGTTGGAGAGTGTGTGCAGTGGGATGAGTCTGCTCATCTCATGGAAGTCAGGAAAGGAAAAGAGGGGTGAGGGCAGGGTTCAAAATGTCCCTTTAAGAGCACAGCAATGGCCTAACTTGGTTCTGCCTGACCTCAGCTCTGGAACTTTCCACCCCTCCCCACCAGGACCACAGGCTGGCAACCAAACATTTAACCTACAGGCTTCAGGGGCCACTCCAGACCCAACCAAGGTAAGAGGGTTTCCTGGAATTTTGGTTAAGAATTCAAATATTTCAAAAATTATTCCCCATTCCAGGGGATCTGCTAAATAGGAATGAGACAAATGAAAATTGTACCAAAGTCAACATCATTAGATGCCAAAAATCAAACAAAAATGAAGCTTGAGGAAGTTTACACAAATCACTGCATTATTTCTAAGGTTATACTGTTAGTGAGTACAGGCCAACCTGGTTTACTTTTTCCTCTGGGAAGGTGTAGTAATGAATGAAATATAAATGGAAGCACATTAAAAACAAGGTTAAAGACACAAAAGCAGAATTAAATGTCTCAACAACTGCACAAGACACATGTAAACCCCAAGCCACTCCTTAGTCAGAAATCTTTTCCTTGCCACTTACCGATTCCTGAGAAAACACAAGCAAGTACTTTTGTCCACTACTAAACTGCATACAATTTGAGACCAGTGTGTTATAGTTACCAATCTTACATCTCTCATGGGAAACTGGATGATAGCTTTCTGTGTATTATTCATATCATGCACTAAGGCAAAAGCAGCCCCCTCTTTCCCTAGGATGTGGTTGGAAGTGTATGATCTGGATGGAAACGGCATAATATATTCTGTGTAAAATGTTATAATTAGATTTGATTGAAGAAGTAGTTTTCTAAATCATCAAGGCAGGCAGGACTCTCTGAGAACAAAGAATGACTGCTCTAAAAGGAACATACCATAGGAGACAACACTAGAAAAAGAAAAGAAAGAAAAGAAAACATATCAGTTCTAGGTGAGGGTCAGAGGGTTCTGGCCACGCCATGGTGAAAGTTCTTGGTTTGTGTCAAAAGAAGCAGATTAGAATTAGAAGATTAAACTGAAGTTTTGTGAGAGTAGGAACCTGGATCTGGGCCAGTGGCTCATGGTGTTCAATTGTATACCTTGGCCGGGCTGAAAAAAAATACCTCTCAAAGCATCAAGTGGGCAGAATCAACAAAAGACCAGACAGTGTACTCTGGATGAAGGACTCTTAAAAGATCTCCGACAGAACACAGCTAAGCGCTGATGAACCTTCCTTGCCTACCTTGGTGTGCTCTGTGCTTTCTGAACCCTAGTTTGTACAAGGAGGTGCGGCTTTACCTGGTTGAGCGTGCACAGCTGTTCCACTTACCCAGTTACCATTACCAAGTTAACAGACACAAGCTGTCATAGTTACTTTATATTCATTGCTGAGACAAAATACCTGAAGCCCAAGTTGGGAAAGGAAAGTTTTATTTCTTACAGTTTTTGGAGGTTTCAGTCCATATTCAGTTGGCTCCAAGGCAGGCTGGCATGCAAACAGCATGGCGAAAACCTGCAAAACAGAGCCCAACACACAGCTTCTTCCTACCATTACATTACATCCTGGCTCCATCCCCAGGCCAGTGTAGCACTGACACCATCAATCCAAGCTCTGGACAATGAGCCAATCACAAATGCACAATGCAAACGCATGGGGCCTGGGGCCACCAACATAAACCATGACACAAGCAGAAGAGGGACAGCTTCAAAATGTGCCTTCAGTTCCCAGAGTCGGCAGCAAAGGGCTGACGTTCTCTGTGTCATTATTTCTAAGAAATAATAGGCAAACCAAAATTTCAAAAACGTTGCCGTTTAGAGGAAAAGGATGAAGTCCACCGGGGGTGTTTTTGGATTTCCAGGGTGAGTCATTTCTGATTGCACCCTACAGCCTTTTAGTTTTCTTTCCTTTTTTACGATTAGTCCATGTTTGCAGTACATAATACTCCCAGTCATCTGGGGATTTGTACATGCACAGGACCAGCTTCCTTCTCTTTTGTACCCTCCCCCTTCTCCTCCCTCCAGCCCTTCTTCCCCTCCCCTTTTGCAAGCTATTTCCATTTTCCCTTTTATTTCTTTTAATCCCTTTTCCCTTCCTTCTCTCCCCCTCCCTCCTTTAGGATTTTAAACGCTTTTAAGAAAGGAATTAAAACAGTTTTATGTTCTAATTTGTGATATCCAAAATATTTTCCAGTCCCTAGGGAGATTGCAGGGGTTGGAAGAAACTATTAGAGTTTGTGAGAAGGTGTGTAAGAGGGTGTGTGTGTGCAAAAGGGACGATGTGTGCGATTATGTGTGTACAAAAGACCATGTGTGCACTGCCCTGAGAGACCGTGTGTGTAACAGAGACCACGTGTGTATGAGGGAAAGCAGAAGGGAGTGTCCTGACTCTGAAAAACAGGAAACAGGTCTTTAAAAGGAGCCTCTGAGTTCTTATTTTAATTCCTTGTCTGAGCCTGAAAAGCGTTTTAGCAGAAGTTTCCAAATAACTCTTATTCTTCTCCCTACCCATGCATATTTACTTTCTATAGATACGCTGGTATTTATAGATACAAGGGCCCGTCATTTTCTCAATATACGGACAAGAGACTCACACCTTTGAAATATCATTTAAATGTCCCTCCACTCCCCTTTAACAAACTAGATGGGGTAATAAGAAAAAGAATTATAAATTAGATGCGCTCCCCTTCCCACCACCGAGGTAGACATGTTCTTAGCTGTATACACAAAATCAGACATCAGCAAAGGATCCCAAGGCCCAGCGAGCGACATCCACCAAGAGGTTCAGAGAAGAAGGGGAGACGGGCGCCCCTGCGAGGGCAGACCGGCACCAGCTTGGGCCTGCGCAGCTGAGCCTGCAGCTGGTGTGCCATGCTGCTCTCCCCACACGCCGGCCTCACCAGTGTCTTCCACGTCCATATTCTGTTACACACCACACACATACACACAGCTCCCCTTTCCCTCAGGCCCATCTTCTCTCTCACACACGCACACACACACGCACACACACAATTCTCCCTTCCACACGATTGCATGTGCAATCTGCCTACAGATAAGAACGTTACACACAAGCGATTGCATGTGCAATCTGCCTACAGATAAGGACGTTACACTACAGATAAGGACGTTACACACAAGCAGCCTGCTATGCACAGATGGTCTCACACGATCACACACAAGCTTGCACACACAGTCAGTCTCTCAGACACAACCTCCTCTACACTCAGCTCCACCATACACAATCTCAGTCTCGCAGTACGTTTTTATATATGTACGTATACACATGTATATATAGCTTTTCACACGTAATGTCTCATGCTGCGTTTTACACTCACTCAACCCCTCCCATAGCCACATACACACACTCTGCTAGCCCCTGGCCACCCCCTTGGCCCCGCCCACGCAGTGACCACACCCACCAATGGGTCCCGCCCCTGCTGGCCCCGCCCCGGCGTCGGGCGGGGCGGGGCGGGGCGAGGCGGTGAGAGGGCGGGCGGGCGCTCCCGAGCTCCTGTCAGCAGCGAGCGCGGCCCAGCCGGGCGGCCTGGGTGACGGCCGTTGCCTCACGCGTGGTGGCGCGGCCCTCCGGCGGCCGTGCGGGACGGCGGGAGCCGGCGGCGGGATGTGCTCCGCCGGGGAGCTGCTGCGGGGCGGCGGCGGCAGCGACGGCGGCAGCGGCGGGGAGCGCGACGAGGACGGGGCAGCGGAGCCCGAGCCGGAGCCGGAGCCCGGGGCGAGCGGGCGGGCGCGGGCGGAGCGCGAGCAGGTGAGCTGGCCGAGGCGGCGGGGTCCGCGCGGCCCTAGCGCCCGCGGGACGGGACAGTGGGCGCCCCGCCTCCATCCTGGTCCGGCGGGCGGCGCGGGGTGGTACGAGCCGGTCAGGCCGCGAGGAGGTGGCACGCGGGCTCGCCAAGGCGCGGTCTGTACTGGAGCACAGGTGGGATCGCAACTACTTCATTGAAAAGTGAGAAAGCCAGAAAATTGCTTTCAATTGATAGCAAAGGGAAAGACGTCTGAGCGGCTGGGTGTAAAGGAAAAGTTGGGTTTTTTAAGCTTTCTGGGTTTGAGCTCATTAACTAGGCAGCGAGAATGGACATTGTGACATCATAGTGTTTAAGATCAGGAGGATGTTTAAAACTTGAATTACATACGGGATGAATTTTCACCAAGCACAGTAAGGAACCCTTCACAAACACCGGAGACCAGCCGATGTTTAGAATCATATTAAGCAGCAGAAATTCAATGAGTATTGATCTTCACTGCACTCTGCACTAAGGGACAGTCAGGACCTGTCGCTTTGTCCCTTTTGTCACATTTCACAAACTCCGGTATCGTCCCTACATGTACAGCATTAATAAAGTATAACATCTGTTATTTCCATGTGTTAGGAAACAAATGACAGTGTGCAGTGCACACACCATGCCTTAACAATTCTGATCATTGTATGGAATATAACTGCTCACTGTGTGACATGGAGACTGAAGCAGATTGGAGGTCTTCCTGATTTCCTTCCTGGTGGGTTTCCCCATCAACTGTACCACGCATGACTCAGTAAATCTTGGTTTCCTCTCAGTTGCTTAACTGGAAAAGTGAAGAAAATAGCTGCAAGAGCTCCCTTGGGAGACTGGAGTGCATTTGAACCTAGATTTCCAAAATAAACTGTCAGATAACTAAGGGAGGCTATATAATGCATCCTTTAAGATTCTGTGGACTTCAGCAATATGAGGGCTTCATCTATATGATCTTACCAAATTGCTACAGTACAGAGAAAAAGAAAGAAAAAAATAATAATAAATGACACAAATACCCTAGCCTCTTGGGCCTAGGTACAGGTAGTTCTTGGCATACCTGTTTCCTCACATGTAACTCATGAAATTGCATTTTCCTGTACTTCTTTGAAAGTGTTATTTTTATCATTTTTTACTTCATGAGTTGTTTAAGCCTTCAGGTGCAGTAATTTAAGTTATACTTGAAATATGCATTTTCTTACATCAAAACCAAAAAAAATTATCAAAAAGTAAAAAACAAAATTGGTGAAATACAACCCACTGATGTAAGAAGCAAAGTTTTGTGATAAATCGTTTCACAAAGCTAGTGTTTTCATATTCCTATAATGAAAACATTTTTATCTCGTGCCGTGTAATAATGGTAGAGATAATTCTGTACATACGAGGATTTTGAGAGAGAATGAAATGAAGCTCATGAAACATTCCAAAGACTCACTTTGATTTATACTTGAGATGCTTTCTTGTTATTTTGTTTTATTGGTTGATGTAAAGACACAAGGCCTTCTATTACAAATAGAATATTTTTGAATTGGTTTCTAACCTGGTGATTTAGAAGTCACAGTGAACTTTTCCATAAAAACAATGATGCAAACAGATACAGAACCAAAACTAATTAGCTGGAAACGAAGCAGAGGCGTCTTCCTGCTGCCTTGTCTGCTTGCACGCTGCCCTCCAGCCTTGGCAGCCTCCTAGACTTCAGGAGGAAATTGCAGGCAGCAGGCCACTCCTTCTTAACTGGATCAAGACTGGTGGTGCGTGCTCACTTATGCAGCGGAGGGCCAGAGGCACCTGTCAGGGCTCAGCAGCTCTTCATCAGCGTTGAGTTCTGTGGCAGATCCCTTCTGTTTCTCTTTCCTTCAGAGTTTCCTTTTCTGATAATTGTGTGAAGTAGGTTTCTTCCCCTGGCTCCTCTGCGTACAGAGCTTTCTTCGCTGCTCCTTTCCCTTGTGTAGACCTGAAAGGCTTTTGCATAAGCTTTCACTGTGCCAATCTATCTTTGGCTCTTCTTAATTGTAATAGTAGTCTAAATTGTATATGTATTTTGGTATTTGTTTCATGTGATACAGAAATAAGATTAATACAGGTGTTTCATTAATAGCTAATGTATCATCTGGATCACTCTACAATTTGTCCTTAGCTATTACTGTGTTTCAGTGAAAGCTAAGTGAATTTCCTGTCCTGGCCTGATTCTTTCCTGGCTGGATGATTGACAAAGGATGCCTGGTTAAAATCAAGAACCCCAGGAAAACAGCCCTGGAGAGAAAGGAAGGGAACTGTGTGAGGTTTAAAGTAGGAGTCAGAGCTGCAAGAGAAGGCAAGCCAGGGAAAGGAGAGGCTTCAAGAGCTGTCCCAGGAGCTGTGGGACGCGGCTGCTGGGCTGTGTATGTGTTAATAATTGCATGTGTGACGGTGACCCAAGTGTGTTAATGCTGGGGAACGCCAGAGTGGCTAGATCTGTGTCTCTGCTGTGTGGCGGTGAGTTGAACTGCCAGGCTTTTAGTCTGTGTCTGTAATGTCAGTGGCATCTGCTCAGATGGTGACACAGTGCAGGGTTTCCAGATTGACTTAGAATCTTTGGCTCCAGCTTTTGAAGGGATGATCGAGGGTTGTTTGTTTGTTTGTTTGTTTGACACAGGTCTTCCTATGTAGTCCAGGCTTTGAACTTTATATAACCCAGGATAGCTTCAAACTCTTAATCCTTCTCAACGTGCCTCAGCCTCCTGAGTGTTGGAGTACAGGCAGATACTAACTAATAGTTAAGATCTCTCTTTATTATGTTCTTTGACATTGTAGTGATACTAACCCCTTATTTCACATTTACTGTCTTTCCTGCTTTCTGTTTACCTTACAATTCTACTTACAGTGTTTTTGGTATAGAAATACTTTAAATTTTTATAACTCATTGGTACTCCTTTTTTGCTAATGTCATAAATACTACACATATACACACAAATACACACATATGTAAGAACTGTACTAAATTCCTTCTTAACCTAGCCTACTTATCATTTAAATAGCCACTTGTATTTTCTTTCATATATGTGCATGTGTTTTTCCACTCTGCATGTTTAATCTGTTTTTTGAAGCACTGCTGTTGGCTGTACTAGGGGTTGAACCTGGGCCTGGTACACACTGTATAGGTGCACTGCACTGAGCTCTGTGTCCAGCTGTGTTTACCTATGGAGAAGGACTTCTTGTGTTGTATGAGATATGGAGCTAATTTTTTCCCATCATTGAATTACCCACTTTCTCCTCTGCTCTATAATCTTTTATAGTAGCAGAGTACTATGGATGTATACACATACATGTGTCCATGTACACTTCATACATAAACAGTAAAACCTGCATTAAGTCTTTATAGGAATTTTTTTCCCACATCATTTCTTTTGCTACTAGTTTTAGATATTGGTTTTTATGTATTTTATATGCTTAGTTTTAAATTCCTTTCTGAACTTTTATTCTAATACTAATAAATAGTAATCTTTCTTAGGCTCAATTCCTTTTCATGCTGTCATTCAGTCCAAAGTTGCAAATGATTTCGCTTCCTTTTCAATGATAATGCCTTTCTTGTATGTGGTGCTTTTTGCAATGCCTGGAACTTTCCAAATAACAATGCTGGCTCTAGATACTTAGGTAAATAAATGAAGGGAACTACCTCACTCCACTTAACAAGATTTACCAAAGTCCTACATGGGAGGAAAGAGGGGAAGGTGGACTGTGTGTCCTTTGTGATTTATCATGACATATTCCAGAGAATACCTAGGCAAGAATGCCTAGGTTTGCACTTCTTTACTGAACTTTAAATGAGTTACTTAGCCCTCCTTTGGGCCTTCATTTCTTCATTTGTATAGTGGGAATCATAAGTATATCACCCTCATGGGATTATTGGGAGATCACATCAGTTAATAATACATGAGCAGTACCTGTTACACAGCAGATGTAGGTGTTGGCTGTTGACCTAGTTTTCAACTAGAAGCTAATTTAAAAGAAATATTACAGAGGTAGTACTTCAGATTTCCAACTGCTATAGTTAGAAACCTTTAGTTTGAGGAAGGCAGAATAGTGCCCTGTTCCCCATCCTTAATGTGTATGGGCATCATTTCTTATTAAGTGCAGATTTTGATGTAATTGATTTGAATAAAGGTTTGAAATTTTACATTTCTGACAAACTCCCAAGTGATGCTGATACTGTGCTCACTGATCACACTTGAGCAGGCAAGGGAATAAAGGGTCGAGGAGCAAACAAATGCGCAGTATTCACCATGTTGGTGTTTACCGTAGTACAGATGGATCTGAACTAGTCACTTAAGTAGTTTCGTTCCCCCGAGGAGCATTATTTAAACTCTTGGTAACGTGTATGAAGCCAATGGGCCAAGTGACTGGCTCCAGGTCCTACCACTGATTTGTACCAAAGCGAACCAGATCCCAGATCACCAAAACCCCAAGGCCAGTTCTTTCATATAGGCAAAGAGCCCAGAATATCATGGGGAACAGTTTCTGACAAATATGCTGCTCCTCCAAACTCACTGATACCCACTTCCTTTCAGGTCCTTAAACACAATTTATACTGTATTTTACAATTTATACTGTGTTATACAATTTATACTGTATTTGTACTGTACTGGTGCTGTGCATTTAGGTGAGTTCTACCCTAATTTAACTTTATCTTGTTCCTGAGAACAGGCAGTCACTTTGGTAACTTGGGAAATAAGCGTGTGTGTGGCAGTTGTCTTTTGTTCATTTTTATGTTGTTATATTTAAATCATTGCTTCTAAAGGAGTAGTTTTCAGCTGGGAGCAGTTTTGCCCCTACAGCAAAATACTGTATTGTCTACCCAAAATGTCAGTAAGTGCCAAAGCTGAGAAACGCCCGCTCCAAATATATAAGGGGCTCTCCTCCCGGCCGCCTTGCTCCGCAGTTGGTTCCGGCTGCTGTCCTCCCGCGCCTGCCCCGTTTCCTTTGCTGCTCTCCTTTCTGACCCTATTGAGGTCGTTTCGCCCACTGTGCTGTACTTCCCTTCCCATCACACTGCTGTCTGCTTTTCTCTGTCCATGTTTCCCCCTCTCCACATCTCCCTCTTCTCTGTGAAAGATAAGCATCTCTAAGAAACAGAGCGGAGGCTTGGGAGTGTGGCACTCCAAGGTTGAATCCTGGCTTTCCTGCCTTAGTGGCTTGCTCCTGACTGCATAATCGCTCACACAGACAGTTTCTTCCTGTGTAATAGATAACAGTTAAGAGTTACTGAGATTTTGATGCAAAATGCCTAGTACCAGTAGGCTCTCTAAGCTTCAGCCCTTTATTTCCTCCTCCCCATCCTTTTCATCTTTTCACCAGGTTCTCTTTTTCTTATCCCCCACAAGCAGCCATATCATAGAACTGTATTTTTAGTATATGTAATTTTCAATTTACAGAATAAGTAGTATTTATTTCGTGAGTGAAGTATTAAGATGTCCTTAAAAAATCAGATAAGTTGTTTTATAATTATCTTTAAAAGTCCCATGCATCTAAGTTATGTTGTTGTTGTTTTTAATGTAGATCTTTGGTTGATCTTTTTACCCTTGTGGATCAGCAATCTTTAATTCATTTTTCTCAGTTCAAGAGAAGTGATGAAGCAAGGTTAAAGGGCATCAGTCTTCCCCTAAAAGGCATGAGCAGAGCAGAGACTGTCTTTACCTTTATTTTTTTTTCACTTTCAGCCTTAGTTATTCGATCCTTATTTTTTGTCTTTTTCTCTTATCTTGTAGTAGCAGCTGCCCATCTTCAAAACCCTTATGAGTTCTTAAGGTTTGTTTTAGTGTATATTTTAGGGAATTGATAAAACATTTAAAAAGTACTTTCATTTGAGCACAAAAACTGAATTTTTAGTTAACCTGATGCAGAACCCTTATCTCTTTTTTTTTTTTTTTTTTTTTTTTTTTTTTGGCATATCCAGGTTTTCCAGTTTTTTTCTTTTGTTTTTCCATCTAACCTCATTGGCAGCTGCGCCTAGTCTTGGCATAGGATGAGGAAATGATTGGCCTTTTTTGTTGCTGTTTTCTTATAGCAACAACTACAGTTTATCAGAGTTCTGATCAAAAAAGAACACCTGGTCCAAATGTTTTGAACTTTATAGAAAATGAAAGACAGAATTATTATTAATACGTAAGAATAATGTCTAGAAAATTAAGTAAATTTCTACATGGGTTTTCTTTATTGTAAGTTTTTTATAATTTTTATGTTTAAGAATTTTCTCATTCCTTCAAATTAACAAAAAAGACTTGTTTATCTGCTTGGTCAAAATTGTACTTAAACATGTGCCAATCATCTGCAGAGGCAGACAGTTTAAGGTTTATGCCTTGCATGTTACAAATTCCCTCAGTCTGACTGGCTCAAAATTCCTTATCCTATGGCTTTTAGAGGTAGTAACTTTTAGTAGAAGCTAAATTTTCACATATTTAAAGGGAAGATCTTTCCTTGTTGCTGTTTTCTTATAGCAACAACTAAAGAAATTGTTTGATTTTGGCCATTTTGAGTAGAGAAGCTTCCCTGCCTTGTGATAGCATCCAGCTACCATAGCACTGTTGTGTCCTGTACATACATGGTGGTCAGTAATGTCACTGAAGATATTTTTAAAAAGAAAGTAGGTGTTAGAAAAATTGCAGGATATAATTTTGTAGAAAACCGTATAAATATGCTTGATGAATGTCAATGAAAGTATATATTTTGCATACCTGGTTGTTTTATTTCTATATCTTTGAATCTATGACTTATGATTTTTAAAACTTAAACTATTAGTAAAAATGAAAAGTTAATATAAATTTTAGTATTTTTTGGTTTATAATGACTTCAAAAAGTAATTGAGATCTGTCTGATAGTCTCATTGATTATTGGTGCTGTGTAGATTAGTGGAAAATGAGTAAAAAACAATGGTATAACTTTGGATTTAATGATAAATATTTTATAAATATAGTGACAAAAGGTTATATTACATAGTACATAGTGCTATTACAGAAAGGTTTATACAGTTAGTAACATTTATGTTATGTGTGTCATTTTTCATACTGTGTTGAAAATTGCAACTATATGTAGTATCCAGCAAACAGGAAAATATTTCCAGCCTTACTGAAAACAAAAATACAAACTAAAACAGGAATGGTTTTTTACCTATAAAATTATCAAAGATCAAAAGGATGAGTGGTATGAGTTTAAAGAAATAGAGTATAAAATAAGGATATGCTAAAGGTTTGAAGTATAAATGTTTTCAGTCATTCCATAGAGAAATCTGCTGTCAATAGATACTATCATTGCCCAAACAGACTGCAGCACAAGATTAAGTTACCTAGTGAAAGCACAAGTTGAACATCCTTAATCTGAAAATCTGAACTCAACCCCAAATCCAAAACATTTTGATCCCGAAAATGATGCCAAAAGTGGAAAATTCCACATTTGACCTGCCATGATGAGTTGTAGTCAGAATGCAGGTACACTAAGAACACTGTGTAAAATTACCTTCAGGTAATGTTTATGAAATGTAAGCTATCTTGGGTGCTATCCCCAAGACATCTCATTATGTATATGTCGGTCTTTCAGAATCTGAAGTCCACAGTCTTCTGGTTCTAAGCATTTGGATAAGGGGTACTCAACCTGTATCACAGGTAGTAAATTGCAATGTTAAAATTCAAAGCAATAGGGCTGGGTATTTAGCTTAGTGGCACAGTACCTGCCTGGCATGCATGAGCCCCTGAGTTCAGTTCCCAATATAAAAAAAAAAAAAATTCAAACTCTTAACCACAAAGCCAGTGTTTGACCAACGCAGTTTAGTAGATTACAAATGGAATGGGATGGGATGAGATGGAAATTGCTAGAGCATATCACAAATAGCATTGATGTCATTTTGTGAAACTTAGGTTTATGTGTTTTGGTCAAAATATAAAATTATTTATTACTGTGAATCACGGTTACAGTCATTGCGCCAGCACACCCTGCTCAATTGTGTCTTGGGGCCTCTGCCTAGAAGTCTTCCCCAGACTTCCCTGAGTAGATCTTCATTATCATCGTCTTAATGTTACTTTGTCAAAGTTCCCAGCTCTGACTGTTCTACAAAAAAAATCCTCCTGCCCCTTCTCCTCCTCTTTCATTGACCAGTTCTATTTGCCTCATAACCCTGTTCCCTATGTGAAATTATCTTGTTGTAAATATAGTTATTCTCTGCCACTCGCCACTCCTCACAGGCATACTGTAAGACAGTTTCCATGAGACTACAGATTACATCATAGAGTAAATGCTTCAGAAAATTATTTTCACATCTCTGAGCTAGTATAGAGTCTGTCATAACTTCTCTCCAAAGACATTGCTAGTATAATCTCAGTTGATGTTTTTGCCAAAGCAGTGTGTCTTCTCAGGCAAAATTATCATGACAGATACTAACTTTGGTAAAAGAGGGAAAAGCTTGTAATTTATATAGAACAGAAATATACTCTCTTGCCAGAATCAAAAGAAAAGAGAATAGTGTTAACTATGCATCAAGCTTAAGAGATCCCTATGATAGGGGCTGGGGATTTAGCTCAGCGGCATAAGCTGCTGCCTTGGAAGCAGGCAGTCGTGAGTTTGATTCCTGGTACCGATAAAAACGAAAAAGACAAAAAAAAAAAAAAAGAGATCCCTATGACACAAGGATAAGGTTTTAGGTGTGCATTGCAGTTCAGGATGTGGATTGAACAATATGCTGTATTCAAAAACCACTACAATATAAAGAAGGTGAAAAGCTATCAAGTGTAATGGAAATATTAACTATTATGTATTTGGTTTAAGCTTGCAACTTTTTTGTTTTTCTTCAACATAAAATAGTTAAAAAAAAAAAACCTAGATAGTAAATGAAACTCAAAGTAACAAGAAACACACAAAATGAAGTCAAATGAAGTCAAGAGCTAAAATAAGATAAAATTAGATCAGCCGTTTCACTTGTGGCAATGTTAAAGCATAATTTTCAAAAAGAGATGAAACTGGCTCTGATTAAATATAAAATATACACATATTAAAGATTGTATTTACCTCACCATTAATGAGAGAACCCATCAAATATTACAGCCAATTCAAAGGGGACAAATCAAAGAACAAAATATGTTTATGGGGGGAAATATAGAGAAATACATTTACAAATTTACATGAAACTGGCTTATTCTACCAGCTGAAAGAAGTTAATTGACCCTCCAGTGTGACAGAACTTATTTACATGTATAGAAATAGGAATAATTTCACATTGCTATCAATTATCTATAATTTACCGACACATAAAATAGCCTGAAGATCATGAAAGTTAAACATTTTTCTAAATAATGTACCATTTTCCATGGAGGCACCCAGTAATATTTTTTTTCTTATTCTAAATAGAGTGATAGAAAAAGATAATTTCTAAAATTTGCTTCTCAATGTATATTAAGCTGTAGATAGCAAAAGTACTTAGTCTCTCTCTCTAGTGTCTTGTGCTGCTATAAAATATCAATTCTATCCTAATCTTCCATAATACTTAGTGTATATATCTCTTGTGAAGCACATGATTTGTACATGTGTGAAAAGCAAAGATTTCCTTTTAACATTCTTTTGCAGTTATATAATAAAAATTAACCTGACATGGAGAACTTTCCTAAGAAGCCAGTTTTCGTGAGAGTAAAGATCACTGCCCCAAGGATTCCATATTTAACATGGAATATCAATCGTCTGTTCATGTCATCCTAGCATATTTTCACCATGTTGAGTTTTCATTGTTTTGAGACAGGTTTTTTTACCACTTTTAAATGTTTTCTGTATATTGGTAGATGTTTGTAATACATTAATGATTGCATTTGGCTTGCACACAACACATCTTGATTCTCTTTACATCTCCTTCCCTTGCCCTCCCACTTTTCTCTCTCTCAACAATTCTTTCCACTTAAAGAGAGGATATTTTAAACACATTCAATGTAAGCTTTTAAATTTGAGGAAAGGTGGGGGCTGGGGATTTAGCTCAGCAGCATAAACGCCTGCCTGGCAAGCGTGAGGTCATGAGTTCGATCCCCAGTACCCAAAAAAAAAAAAAAATTTTTTTTTTTTTTTTGAGGAAAGGCAAGGATGGAATGATTGTTTGAGAATTAACAAGTAGCATGACCTTCCTTGTCAGTTGAGACCTTCCTTGGTCTCAGTAAACACTTGAGAATTATATGAATGAAAAATTAAATTACAAATGTTTTCCTTCATTATTGAATTTATTAATTATAATTTACTATTATAGTCTATAACAATCATGTAATAAAAAAGGCGTAATTCTTCTACCACTTTCTGGATGATTATGCTATCTCTTGGGGTTTAAATGATTAGCTCTTGGAAACTGAATCTTTCAGGTACTCTGTATTTGCTATTTTAAGACTTTAGTTGATCTAACAACCTGGTCATATAATGAAAATATTTTCTTTATTTATACCATTTTGAATATTAATTGATTTAAAATGACAATAATCATGGTGTTACAGAAATTTTTCTGTATTTTTTTATCCTTTCTGGCTAGCATATACTTTCTTGATAGCTTTTCACCTGTTCATTCAAACATTTGTTGGGCTCCTGCTATTTTTCAGCCCTTGCTCTCAGCTAGGATACAAGGAAATAAAAATAGGTCCAAATTTTTCCCTCATTAATCTTGTCCTTTAGTTGGGAGTGAGAAACAGTAAATGAATGAATACATTGGTGAGGTTATAAATGGGTTATAAATGCTATTTTAAAAAAGCAGAGTAAAAAGGTGGGCAGGACGTTTGGGTAGGACATGACATGTACTCATGGAAGGGTTTGTTAAGCTGAGAGTTGAGCGGAGACCTAAAGCACGTGAGAATTATCTGCCAGGCTGGGCCCCTACTTTTGTTTTGACTTTCCAGGAGGAGAGAGCCAAGTATGAGGCTGTGCCTTAGTAAGCATAGTAACATCTTTTCTCAATTTACAGTCTCCATTCTTTCATCTATTTCTCTCTATATTTTATTATTATTTTATTCATTTGTTTCTACTATAAGCAAAGCCAAATTGTTTCTGGAAAAATCATAGGAAAAAGTAAATAATGAACTTATTTCAGTGGGCAGATTTCATCCTTGTAAAAGTGCATTTCTTAAGGCTTATATAGTCATACCTTGTAATGAATTTGCTTGAATGCTTTCTTTTTAATACTTGGTTTAACTCTTTGTACTAAGGAACTTGGAGATTTGATTACTTGATATGATGAGTTAAGGATGAGAACAAGGATGTAAGTTATTTTTGAGCAAAACCCATTTCCAGAAAAGGCATGTTTGGATAAATTGTAGAACCGTTTACTGAAATGAGATCAGAATTTGTCATCAAACTATTCCTGCTCTCTAATCCCGGTGGCTGATTCTGGGGCATCCTCTGGAGTCTAATAACTCTGCCTTACAGATTCTTTGTGAGGACCGAATTGGAATTAGGTATTTAATTAGATGGCAAATACACACAAAAAAAGGGAAAGTTTTAAATTATAAAGATCAAATTAAAATTACTAGAATTTTTTTCTGGAGAGAGTAAAAATATTTCACTAATAATTTTCTTATATTCAAGTTATGATTTATAAATTGAACATCTTCAGCATATAAACTATGTAAGTATTAATAAAAGATAGATGAAGTCTCTATCAAAAGAGAATGTATACCAAAGCAACTACTTTAATGATAACATGTGATGTATTCACTATTGTTATTATCTTATTATTTTGTCATGAAGTTTTGTTTTACCTTTTTTCCATAAAATAAAAAAATTTAAAAATTAAAATAAGAGTATATAAAGTGCTAGCTCAGAGAACCTACAGATGAAGCCCCGGTCTCGAAGGAGAGAGAACCAGCAGAACAGAGCAGAGGGGCTGAAGGAGCTGGGGATGTAAGTGGTTCTTGGTTGTGCTTCCAGCAACAGTCAAGGTCAGGGAACCCTGGAGAAAACTAATTTTTTGTTGTTTTGTGTTTGTTTGTTTGTTTGTTTGTTTGCTACCAGGAATCACACTCCAGACATTGTGCTTAGCAAACAGGTTCTGGGTTCTGAGATATATCCTTTGCCCCCAAAACCAAATTTAAGGCAGATGATTATAGATTTGCTATGAGGGATGTTGGATTTGGTCTTTCTGTAAGATATTCACACAGAAATGTTGAATTTGCAGTTGAGCGTACAAGTCTAGAAACCTGAAGAGTTCCTGAGCTGAGAAATAATTATCAGAAGACAATTGAAAGAAAACTGAAATTTTTGTAAAAGTAAGGATCACATTGAGTTGAAAAGGTAAAACAGATGTGCCGGTGGGGATTTGTGTACCTCTCTCTCCTTACATGTGACGCAGCTTAGTGGCCAAGCGTGCCAGCACACTCAGCTTGCTCATGGTACAGAATTGACTATTATTTGTTAAACTGAACTCAATCAACTGGAGAGTTTATTTTGCAAGCCCACCTGTTCTCTGAATCAAGATTTGTGAATTCTCAGAGCTAGAGTATAGTCATGGAAGGTAAGCAGTGCCCAGGGAGAAGGTGACACACACCAAGAAGCAGTGTGGTTTCCTGAAGAAAGCAGTCGCTGGTCAGTCTGGCACAGCAGTCAGTTGTGTGCATCTTGCCCCAGAATAGCAAGGCCCTCTCACATAAAATGCAGGTGCCAGACTTGTGAGAGGAGCATCAGACCCTGGGAGACAGCAGCTGTGTTACAGGAATCACAGCGCGTCTAGTTGTTTTCCACTATACAGTGTTCACCTAAAATGAAAGCAACTAAGCTACTCTGACAAAATCAAATGGCTTTATATAAACTATTTTTCAAAGAATTTTTCTATTAGGAATATCATAAGCCCACATACTTTTATCTACAGTACTGGATTCCTGCAGATTTTTAGTGCTGCAGTGAAAAGCTGTTAAACCTTTTCCCCTCCTAGTCCAAGTGATTCATAACTTAATTGACATTTCATTTAATAACAATTACACAACAGTGGTTATTTCAGAATAAAAAGAAAAAGCAGCCAGGTCACTCACTTTGACAAAAAGATCAATGTATAAACAAGAGGCTTTTATAGTACAGAACACAATGAACAATTCCCAAAGTTTGCTATTTTAATGACATTTGCATAGCTTTTAAAAATTTGTCAAATTCATACATACTGTAACTTTACTATGAGACAGACAGGTATTAGAAGTAAGAACTCAAGGAATTAATTTTAAAGAAAATTTAATTCTGACATCGTTTGTATATATTTCTATACCTATACTGGCCATCTGAACATGTTTAACTCTTCAAATGTAATATGGAAAAGATGAACAGTGTAAGCGAATAGTTTTACGCCCTGATCGGCCACACTGCCTTGGCCTAACTCAAACTCTAAACTCCTCTTCCTAAATTTAATTTTTTTAAACAAGAAGAATGTTCACAGTTATAAGTGATAATTTTTTAAAGTAGATTTTGGTCAAACAACTGCAGCACCTTCAATGATAGACTCAACCCCCATCTAGATGGTACCTGAGATTTCTGTCAGCACTTCTAATTGTCTGATATCTTTGCTTTTCTTAGTTTTGTCTCAAAAGAAAGTAAGTCCTGCCTAATGCACAAATATTCCAGTTCCAATCAGGATCACACATGTTTCATTTTGTTTCCTGAGACAGGGTTTACTGTGTAGTTCAGGGTTACCTCGAGCTCACACGCATCCTCCTGGCTCAGCCTCTTGATACTGAAATTACAGGTGTAACCACCATGCCTGGCATATTTTTCTTTGACTTAGGAATGAAAGGGTGTAGGTATAGGACCCAATTGTTCTACTTAATGTATGAATGGGAGGATTCAAGATTATAAATTAACCTTAAATAATAACACTTCTAGGGAAAAGTTAAAAGTGAAAACGATTTGATGCAAAACACTTGAGGAACTGGCTGACAATTATTGAGAGGTGCCTAGAGGATTGGGGAAAATGTGAAGCATACCAGGATGGTGAGACATGACTTGATAGCAAGGAACCTGTGCCAGCTTCCATCAGTGACACGGAGCAGCCTGGAAAAGAGGGAAATCAGAGGCTGTCGACGGGGAGCAAAGAACATATGGCTCTGAATGCATGGTTCATGTGGCAAACTCTAGATCCTAAGTTGCATGGAGAAAATAAAAACCAAGAAAACAAAATATATAAATCAGAGGCTTTTAAAATGCATAACTGAAGGGGGGTCACACACCTGTAATCCTAGCACTCAGAAGGCTGAGGCAGAAAGATCCACAAGTTCAAGGCTAGTCTGGGCTACACAGTGGGTGTGCATGGTGAGACCCTGTCTTCTTTCATAGTATACATTATGTTTATCTTCTCTTTCTGTATAATTCTATGTCTTACTGGCATTTCACAAGTGGAAGACTTCTGCCCTTAAAAAAAAAATGACAAAGTCTTTTTCAAATAAATCTAAAGCCACCTTTCTCCCGAGGGTGGAGTGGAGTGATGGAGTATGTTAAGTGGGGCAAACTCCCATTAACTTTTTGGGAAGAGAATTTTCAGTATGAAAGTCTTCAGAGACTAAAACCCAGCTTTTCATTCTTCTTTTCCTTTTTTACAGTCTCTATATTCAATAAAAATTATGTTATCTCTGAAGCAGCCTTTCTACAATCATGGGAGCACATTCTGCTCACTTTAGAAGCATACTCTTCTTTGTTCATAGTCATTAAGCACATCGCTACAAAGACAACACCTCAGAGAGTTTGAGGGGCTGTTTTCTGACCAAGTAAGTTACATTTTCTCCCTTCATTGGATCTAAATAATACCTGCCTTGGAAATTTTCTATGTGCTTAGTCTTTATGCCAACTTCTCTTGTTTTCTCCTGAGAGAAGAGGTGGCATTAAAGTTTAGACATTGATTTCAATTTTTAACGAAAAGTATTTTAAATCCTGATCAAATTGTAAGTATCACAATTGAGTTTAGGCATTGTATAGTACAGCAAGCCAAAGGTGAACCACAAATCCATTCTAAGTTATTGTTTTGTTAAATAAAACAGGTATTTGAAGTTCTGTCAGAGACTGATTATTAAATCAAATAGAGTGGAATATCACAGATTGACTTCGTGTTTATTGGAAGGTGCGGTACCCTAGAACAGTGGTGGCAAACCTGTGGCAAGAGTGCCCCCGTGGGCTGCCTGTATGGCTGAGAGCCCTAAAAGGTTCAGCGTCCTGGCCCAGGGCTTAAGAACACGGGCTTTAGAGCCCGCCTGCCTAACCAAATTTGTGTTTTCCTTTCCCACCAGTTACTGTGTGGTCCTAAGTAGATTACATAACATCTCCTCCCCAGTTTCCTGTATGTTTTGAATATTAATGCACTGAAAGCACTGGCCTGCACATGCTATTTAGTAAATGTTGCTTTCTGTTAATAAATGTAGGGTGAAAGTCATTAAAAACATTTAACATGATCTATTTGTTGTTTTCAAGACGTATATTTCAGAGCATTTCTACAAAGGACTAGCTTCTGAGATGAAGAGAAATAAAAAGAAATGATGCTTTGCACGTGACTAAATGCTGAAGTAAAGATATTTTTGATAACCACAGAATCAGTTTGTGGTGTATCAGTGCTGTAAACATCTATCTTAGTATGTAAGAGAGCAGAAGTAGTTAAACAGACCATATTACTGTTTGGAACATCATCTAACTACATTTTAAACTACATCTTTAAAAGCATTGAATTAGTATTTTTGCCAGCTTTCCTAAATCATTTTTTGTCCAAATTGAACTAAAATGCCAAAGCATCTTGCAACTCTTGATCACATTTTGGTGTAAAACAGACTTATTAGTATGTAGATGCTAACGTCCATTCTAGTGTGTTAGCTTCTTCAAGTTATAATGTAGTCATTTAATAAATGGGTATTTTTGTTTGGTTGGGTTTTCTTGTTGTTGTTGTTTTGGGGAGGGGGGGTTTTGGTACTAGGGATTGAACTCATGACCTCACACTTGCCAGGCAGGTATTTGAGCCACTGAGCTAACCTCCCGGCCCTAATAAGTGTTTTTAAGGTAAATATTGTAAATGTGCTGAGTATATGTGATAGTTTAAGGTATTTTTATTTGATTATTATGTTAATTTGTTTATTTAATCCTCTGGGCTGCCAGGGAATTAATGTGGGGAGTAAAAAAGAAAAGATGATTTTAATATAGAACATTCTTGACTTAATTCTGACACTTGTGCATTCTTAAGAACTTTTCTATATGATTATAAACACTGATAGAAAGTATACTATATATATACTTTATATATTATAACTTTTTTTAAATGACAGATGGTATAATAGTTAATGTAACTAAGAATATAACTAAAGGAAAAATAGAACTGTTCTGCAATTTAAGTTTCCCATTAACTTTCCTTAAGCTTAATGAAAAAAATGAGTTAATTACTAGCTAACATATTTGGTTGACTCTGCTGAACAAAAAAGGAAAATTGCCCATTTAATAGTATGTGTGGAAAATAATGAGAAAAACACCATTGTTTTTATTCATTTAAACTTTAAGTATAAGTAAATATTTAAAGACTTTTAAAAGTCTTAGTAGAAGAATGTGTGACTAAATGAATCTTCAAAAGTTCAACTTGTATGCCCAGAGGTTACCGACCATCACAGGAGATCTGGAGAGTAATAAAGACTTCAGAGTGTCAGAGTTCTGAGGACTCACTTAAGAAAACTAGCCATCACTCATCCTGTACCTTCTGCACAGCCTTGTAGAAAGTGCCCTTCCATTCTTCATCAAAGGTAATTAACATCCAGGGAAAACCAAGGCAGGACTTACAGAACGATAAAGTGAGGAGTCCTGCATAATAACCATTAACTGGTAAAAATTATTCAGCCAAACAATCTTTTATAAAGCTTCTAGGATCATCCTAAATACAGACAGCAAATGGAAAAACATTTATTCAAGAAAATGTACTCAAGCTCAGGAAGAACAGTGAGGATTTGTATCATCAGAGGTTCAACCCACTCTGTTACGCTGCCTTCATGGTGCTGTACTGCGGGAGCTCCACCCAAGACGAGATTTTATCTTCCCCCAACTCCTCCTGGTCTAGAGCTGCAGCCTGCCCTCCCTTCCAGCTCCACTGACAGAAACTGCATTCCAGGTAGACATGGCCCAGGGGGCGAAATCTCTTTCCCCAAGCAGCCTCCAGGGACAGCTAGCTGGAACACTGAGGCCCAGCCTTCCCTTCCATAACTCACTTGGGTGCATAGTTTCCAAACCAGAAGAGTCAAGCCAGGAAGACCCGGGGCTGGTCCTCAGCCCCAGAGCCTGACATTAGAACAGCGTCTTCGCTCTGGGACAGTGAGTTACTGCCCCAACAAGTGCAAATGGTGTGGAACTGCACCCGCGGGGAGTGGCAGCCACATGAGTGGAGAGCCCAGTAGATTGCCTGAGAGGACTGACTTTGTTTAGAAGGCAGTGGAGGATTGTTTGCCTCCATTCTGTATGTAATTTCGTTGTTGAAAAGATGTTGGGGAAGAGCAGCTACAAGGAGGCTGGTAATACTGTAACACATTCAGACAGAGCAGCCAGGTGATTTAAAGGAAGATTCAAGAAAAGAATCAACCGACAAGAGCTCTCTTGGGTCACAGTCACTGTGAGGACCAGGAAAGCAGGGTTCATGTGCTGGGCTGCACCCACTCAGGAGCCATCATAGCAGGATGTGGGGTAGACTTGAAAGCTTTTGCAGTGCTGCACGTGGGCTCACCAATCCAAAATAGAAGCCTCCATTGCAGACGGGCTTGAGTAATCTGTGACCACCAAGCACAGACTGAGCTGTAAGCTACCATGGGCAGGGCAACTCTAGGAAGGCAGACTTAGAAATAATATCACAAAGCTGTGCACATGCCTAAAGCAGTACCCTCTCAGGAGCAGGCAGAGTGGAAGCCTTTAAGATCCTAGTACCCTGCCGAACAGGTAAGGAAGTGCAACCTGTGAGCTATGATAGCAGTCTCCAGCCCACCCATACATGCCGGATAGAGTGAAAACCTACCTGGCTAGAGTGACTTAAGCACACCCTTGAACCAGTAAATAGATTATGATAAGCCAGGGACCACCTCTAAGTAAGAGAAGCTAAAAGAGAAAGGAGAAAATACGAGAAAGAACATTGGAAACTGTTTACTCGAAGGGGGATGGACTACAGAATTACCCCAGCCCAATCCCTAAGCAAATGAGCAAACCACTCTTGGCGATGGCGGGAATTAGGAGGATCAATATCCAATGTTGCTGAAATATGTTATCTAAAATTATCTAGTTGTTGCCAAGGATATAGCTGAACATTGTAAGTGCCTGCCTGGCAAGTGCCAGATCCTGAATTCAATTCCCAGTACAAAACAAAACAAAGTAAAATAAAATATCTAGTTGTCAAGCAAATATCAACTATGCAAACAGGAAAGTACAATCCATAAATTGACAGAGGTTAGATACTGCCTTTGACAGGGCCCTTATGATACACTTTGACACCAAGACTTCAGTGCAGACATTATAAATATGTTTTATAAAAACTGAAGGAAATCATTCTTAAAGAATGAAAGGGAAGTGCAAGGACAGTGTCTCATCAACTAGCACTATAATAAAAAGAATTTTTTAAAAATTAAGTGAAAGTTCTGGAGTTAAAAAATAAAGTAATCCAATGAAAATTATTTCAGCTGGCAAAAGAACCCAAAGATACCCCAGTGAACCTAAGGATGCCTCAGAAGAGGTATACAACCTTAATGGAGTTAAAAAAAAAAAGGTGGGGGACACCTCCAAGAAACGTGAGGCATGACTAAGCACATCAGTACACAAATAACAGGACCATCATGATAAAAACATATGTATTGAAACCCCTAAAAAATATGAGACTCAGGAGGAGGGCAGGCAGCTGGGGCTAGAAAAAGGGTCCGAAAAAGTATTTTAATAAAAGATAAGATAGCTGAAAACCTTTCAAATTTGATGAAAAACATTAAGCTATACATGTAAGAAATTCAACAAAATCCATGGTGGATAAACATGAAAAGATTAACACCCACACTCATCACAGGTAAAATCTTGAGGCCACAAGGGAAAGAACAACACATCACATGCAAGGAAACTTCAGTAAGTTTGATAGAGAAGTGAAGAGAAAGTGATTGACAGAGAAAAATCAGAGATCACTAGACTCCAAATCCAATGACGTTGAAAACAATCCACAGGAGTAGTTACATATGCAAGTTAAAAAGAGAAGGTGCAGCACAGTTTGAGTTGTTTTTCTTCTCTTTTATGCATTCGAAACACCACAGTTCACATACTAATATGCTATCCAGTGATTGTTTCCCTTTTTCTAGATGTGTACCTTGTGAATACTGTGATTTGCCCTCCTGCTCTGACTTCCATGGGCTTTACTGAGCACGCACTACCTGATGGCTAGAGACAGCCAACCAAAGTGACAAGGAGAATCAAACCTTGATTTTTTATTCAAGATTCTTTGTGCCATCTGAATGTTTACAGTAACCATTTATCCAAATATTCTCTTGTATTCTTTTAAAACAACATTTAGAGACAAGGCAGGGTAGGCTCCAGCTCAGATTCAAAAGCAGACTTGGACCTCAGAGAACCTGTTTCTAGCCCTTACACTGAAACTCCTTCAGTCATTTCTGAGCACTGGCTTTGTCATCTGTAGAATAAGGAAGTTGCGCTCTGTTCTATAAAATCTTTCTAGCCCTACCATTTGATGATAGGGACTTGAAATCTGGTACATGTTTTCTAAAAACTGGAATACTCGGTTCTACTCTTTGAGAATTAATTGTGAAGTTTTATAGGCTTAATAAATAATAAAAAAGCATTTAGAAAGTTACATCTAAAAATTTCTACTTGCCTAATCCCTTTTGTTTAGTATTAATACATTTTTACATTAATCATTGTTATCAATAATAGAGCCAAATTAATGAAGTAGTGAACACTATAGTTAAACACACAGCTTTTGGAGTCAATACTTATTAAAATAAATGGAGACTAAGTAATACAATGTAAAGTGCTTAAAATAATACAGAACAGAGTAAACATTAAATTAATGGTAGCTACTATTATTATTTTTATCATCATCTTTGATAATCAGAACTCTTGATTCCAAGTAACAAGTATTCAGCTCCTACCAGATTTTACAATATAAGAAGTTATTGGCTTTTCTTATTATTATGGCTACAAATAGATGTGCTAGGTGAGTCTTAAGTGTTCAAACTACATAGAAACTTTCTATTTATTTCTTGTCTTTATTTTATATTAACTTCATTCTTACAATTCCTATGAGATGAATAAAATGTCCTGACAGAAACTAATTAGTATTTTAAAGTGCCCATTTTTCTTTTTTTTTATTTTGAAGAGACTAAAACCAAACAAAACAGAATAAAACTAATCTGAACAGAGCAAAGAAAACAATATAAGACTTCAAAACAAGATAATAGGAAATCAACAATGACTACTATAATGTCTCTGGTTTTCTTCAAAATAGCTGCCCATACCATCAGACATAATAAAATCAAATAGAACAGAATAAAGCTAATCAAAACAAAAGAATGAAAGCATATTTTAAAAAGAATAAAACCAAACAGAATAAAGCCAATCAAAACAACATTTAAAGTGATACAGGACTTGAAAACAGGATAATAGGAAATCTACAATGGCTACCCAATGCCTCTTGTTACCTTCAACATTGTTGCCCATACCATCAGACATAATAAAATCAAAATAGAACACTGAATAAAACAAAACAATAAAACAGAACAAATAATGAGAACAATATTGGATTTCAAAAACAAGACAAGGAAATCCCCCATATTTGCCATATTGCATATTGTTATCTTCTTTATAGATGCTCTGACTACTGGACTTAGACCTGGAAACTCAATCAAACAGTACAGACTTTAAGTTGTTTTTGTGCCTCAGTTGCTATCAACTCAGCCTGTCCTCTGAATCATCAAGTTGCTTGAGGATGGTAATGGTTCTTATCTAACAGCCCATGCACCAGTTGGCTCATGGGAAGAGTGAACTGGCTTCTGGTTATCTCTCCCAGACTCCACATGCCTTGTACAGGCTCATGTGAGGAGCAAATTGGCTTGTTTCTCCTCCCAGGCCCTACATGGCTTGCACCATGTCTATTTTTCAATGATTGCGGCAGAAGTCTTAAATAGAGCTATCACTGACCTTTCTTAACTCACATGCTCCTTCCTTAACTACGCACCTGCCCAAGAACATGAAGCATCATCATTAGCCAGGCTGGAGCTGGGCATTGAGAACATCTTCAGCCAACACCTGGACTAATAGCAGGTAGAGAATGGTTTTCCCAAAGGAAAGGTGAGATGATGCTATTAGAAGAAAGTGGAGTAAGTAGCAAACAGGCAAAAACTGCTACGAGTTAGGATACTACACATGAGAAAACCACCAGAAGTGATTCATAAATCATCACCCACTCAGGTCAAGCCTGTTTATAGAAATACCTTGTGCTCTTCTACAAACAAATTCCCAGGGTTTCACTGAACTAATGTGTACAGATTGTTCCATGAGTAAGGAGGTTGCATAGAAAACAAACCACCTCAGTTCTATCTAATTAAATTGTCATAACACTTGAAGAAAAATACAGATGAATTTAATTATCATGAGAGGAATGGTCACTAAGGTATTAATTATCCCAGGCAGCATGGTACAATAGAAAAAAGTGAAATCACAAGACATTAGTCCTACCAAAATGCAGTGATAACACTAGATGCCATGAGTGCTTCCTGTATACACGCAGAGCACCGTATACATTTTCTGATTTTGTTAGCATAGTAACTGTGAGGAAGTAGCATTTTCCGTTTATTGCTGGGGAAACTGAGGGTCAGCAGGTAGATGACGTGCCTTATGTCACGCAGCTGGTATGCGGCGGCGGGACTCGATTCTGCCCTGTTTGCTGCCAAGGCCTACTTTATGCTGCTGCTGTTGTTATTGTTAATGGGTCATGTGGCGTAACCTCTTTATTCCTTATTTTTAGAGGGATTCATCTTATCCTTAAGGGTCCTTCTCCAAAATGCCATGATTATTTAAGGGTTCACTTTTTTAGCATCCTTTCAGAAGAATTTGATTCAACTAGACCATGCTTTTTATATATGTTTTTAATGGTGGACAAAAGGAATAAGATCCTTGTTTTAGAGAGAACCCTTTTCAGTCACAGCCCATGAAGCTGTCCACATACAGGTGTCTTTCCACTGGGCCCTCGCACACAAGGCGCACGGCTCAGCCGAGGCCCGGGTGGCTGACGTCAGCACAGAAAGGAAGCTTCACCTGTGTCTCTGTTCCAGTGCACCATTTATATGTGAAGTCTTATGGGGTTGGTTTTGTTTTGTATTTGACATTTGAATTTTAGTCACTACTTACAAAGCCAAGAAAACATGCTAATCTACCGAGAGCTTTCTACTTGATTATACAAGAAGAAAATAAAAATCTAGTAATTTTGCCATTTTGATAAGCTTTTAAATTGGAGAAAAGATTTAAAGCAGAAACAGTTTTGATGTTCCGTCTGCTGTGTCAAGTGTACTCTTGTGGCATAAAATGAAAATGTGTTGCCATGGCATTTCTGTTTTTCAAAATTCTGCTGTTTTGTTTGAAGCTCCTCTGAGAACAGAGCTGCAGGAGCCGTACATTAGCTGTGAACACCATAATGGCAACTGGAGGGCACACGGGTCAGGGCTTAGTGGTGCAGTCCCTGGGGAAGGAATGTCCAGGCTGGTGTCACAGACCTCCGCTGCAATCAGTGTAGCTCACTGTCCGCTGGTAACGCCTTTAAACTACCACTCTCTCATCCACAAGTGGAGGGAAACCATTGTATTCCCTCACAGGCTGCTGGAAAGATCAGGTAGGATGCCATACGTGGGAGCTGCATGGGACGGGAGGTGCTTGGGGATAGCGTTGCTCCCTGTCCATTTCAGCTAACAGCTACTAAGTCCTCGCATTCAAATTAGAACTCATCAGCACTTGAAAAATTCACATCTGTGCTCACAGGAAAATAAAATAAACATTGATATTAAAATTTTGTTTCTACCCTGGGGTTTTTTTTTTTTTTTTTTGCTTAGTATATTTTTATAGAATATTTCTGTTGCTCATTCAACATAATTTGTTACATGCCTGCATGGACTAGATGTGGTTTGATATGAAAAGTACTAGTGTTACAATTTCCAAGACATTTCTCTCGTATTTATGGGCCTTAATGAGTTCAAAGCTAGTGAGGGGAAATGGGTATATAAGTAAACTATTCTGTGGTAGGCAGAATAGTGATCTGAAGGGCATCCACATGCTAGCCCTCAGGCCCTGACAACGTGATCAGGAAAAGGAAATCTGCTGTTGTGGTTGAGTATAATGGCCTGAGTGAGGGAGAGCATCCTAGATTAGCTAGGAAGGTCCAGCCTAGTCACATAGGTCCTTCAGAGCAGGAAAGCTTTCCCTGCTGTGGTCAGAGGGAAATGCAACCACGTGAGAACAGTTGAGAGGTGAACCACGTGGGTCTGGAGATGTGGCAGGGGTCCAGGAGTGAGGGATCCAGGCAGCCTAAGCATCGGGGAAGGTGGCAACAGTGTCTTTCCAAGAGCCTCCAGGAGGAAGCAGTCCTGCTGACATGACATCTGAGGTATAGAATCAGAAAACAGTACATTTGTGTTATTTAAAGCTAATCAATTTGTAGTACTATACTGATATCAGAGCAAAACAGTAGCAAAAGTAGATACTGCCCCTATGTTATGGGACTTGCACTACAGTTAGTAATCAGGTAATCACACATTTGCATTCGACTGTGATGCATTGGAAAGGCACTATATGGTGCTTCGAGACAGGGCCAAGGTGTAAGCTGACATGGAAAGAACACACCTCCACTAAGCACAGAACAGTGAGAAGGGCGTTTCAAATAAGACAGCACACACAAGTCCTCATGGCCAGCCTGTTCAGGACACAGAAAAGACCATGTGCCTGAAACAGAGACAGAACAAGGCCAGACACTCTGAGGCCACAAGAAGAATATGTGCATTCAGTCTACCTAACCACACCCACTGCTCAAGCCACAGTTTAGTGCAATTTTCCTCATTTCAATTTGTAATGCTCTTCTTCTACCAAACTATCCCAATTTATCATGCTGGTAAACTTTTAAAAGATACACAAAAGTATACCAATTGATGGGAAGAAGGGAGGCTCAAACTCATTACTTGTAACCATGCAAGTCTTTATCTCAACTTAACTCAGCTACTGTTGCTGCAGTGGAGCGCTGGTTCTGGCTGCTAGCAGACCTCAGCTCCTAGCCCCTAACTCTATAGGAAACTTGCAGGCCGCCCCTGCTTCTCCAAGAAATTGACTGCAGTGGGAGTACTAATGCAGGAATTGGGAAGCACTATAAAGCCGGCAAATCAGGGCCTTCCTACCACTTTGTTCCCTTTAGAACTGTGGTATTGAGGAGTTGGTTGGGGTGCAGAAAACCCAGCAGTGAGGCTGATGAAGTACTGCCCATTTCCTTTAACACATTCTCCAGTGTCACCGCTGAATTGTTTGAACCTGCTGTTCAGTTCATGGCTGGATATCCTTGGTGCTCCTAAGGAATTTCATTTGTGAAGATACATCACAGCATTCTTGTAGTGATTTTTTCCACTTTATTAGACTGCTCCATTTAAGTACAGCAATAAGGTGTTAAAATTTCAGTAAATATTAAATCAAGTTGATAGGTTCATTGTGCTGTTTTTGTACTTCTGTGTAATGTGTACATATAATTAAAAAGAAAAAGAAGAGAAAGCAGCTGGCCTGAGCTCATTCTTGGTGATCTTTCATCTGTAGTCTCAATCCCACCAGCTGCTGGTGGAGACACTGTACCACTTAACAGAGATAATAAAATAATTGCTAGCTAAGTATTGGAGAATGGAAGGCAGCAGAAAGCACTGAGATGGTAATCAAATGATAGTCACAAGACCAGTGTCACAAGCATCTCCCTGAAACTTGTGAGAAAGGCAGATTTGCAGAGTCCAAGCCTCATCCTGGCAGTCTGCTCTTACAAGCTCTCAAAGGCATGCTAAAGTTTAAATACCACAAAGATAGCAACTACCAGAAGGAGCCACTACTCCTGGGGCGGGGGCAGCAAACAAAAGACAAAATTTACTAAAACTGAGAGGGTTGAGGAAGGGCCCCATAATGCTGAAACTCATGCTTCTGAGAACAGCTCAGCACTCACCACCAATCCCAGCGTCTTTGAGTTTAGGGAGGCCCCACAGACTAGAGCACCAGATGTCTGAGGAGGGGGGAATCCAAAGGCTGCACACTGAGGCAGGTTCTGTGGATGCTTAGAACCTCCTGGATGGCCATTGGCTTGTCACTGCTGGAAGGAACTGCTGCTACCAGAGCGCGGAACTGTTCATCAGGGATCCAGGAACCCACCCAAGGCAACAAGAGACCAAAGTCACTCCTTTCTTCTATATCTAGACAGTGTTTATCCACTCCCTGTATTGGCAGAACCCAGCAGGGAGCCAGAAGTGTTTGGAAAATTCTAAAATGTGGATATTTTTCATTACCAAAATAAAATACCTGAGTCAGGCTCACTTTATAAAGAAAAGAGGTTTTTTGAACTCACAGTTTGGGATAATGAAACCTAGATGGCTTGGCAAGGGCTTCCCTAGGGCTGCCTGGGCTCAAGGTGGATTGCATGGCAGGGGCTTGTGCTAGAGGAAGAGAGGACGCAGGGAGGCAGGGAGCCAAGGGAACTGGGTGGGATGGGGAGCAGGCTTTTGTAACAGTCCTTTTGCCAGAATTAACCAGGGTACCCAGGAAATACCTTAGTCCCTTTGAGGGGCATCCTCAGGTGTTATAGCTTTTACCTCCCTGCACTGAAAACCAAGCTCCTAACAAACATACCTCTAATGGGAAACAGAATCCAAACCCAAAAACTGAGTTTAAAGCTAAGAGATAATAGCTTAATAATCGGCATCATGGTTCATAGGATTGAGATAGCAGAAATAGTAAATAGTTTTTCTTGGCACTGGCTTCTAGATAAGACTTATGCTCTTACTGTAGAAATCCTTCAAACTACTTGTTTTTATTAGATTAACAGGAGGCACTTGGGGCTTGGTAGCAGTTAGACAGGAAACTGTGCACGGCCCACCGTGAGATCTGCCTCGTGGAGGCTCACGCTGAGCCATCACGGCAGTAATAGCTGAGAACTGCTCACAAGCCAAGGCACTGTTTATTCATGTCTTGGCGTTAGAGGAGTGGACTACAGAGAAGTTACCTGGACAGCAGGCAGAAGTCCAACTCACAAAACTGGAGTAGCAGAAGCGGTTCTATAAGCAGGGCCACTGACAAAGAGAATCCCACACAGGAGCCTTCACTGAAGCACCCATCTGGGTGCAATTCCAAGAAACCAGAGAATCAGAAAGAGTTTCTGACTCATTTCTTCATTTGTAAATCAGTGTCCTGTGGTGGGAGGATCAGCCAATGTTGATTCCACAGAGGTCGGCAAATTAGTGCTGTCCTCCTCCTAAGAGGGCAGGTATGGGCAGTGCTGTATATGTCAGGCAGAAGGAACATTCCTGTTGGGTTAACAAGCACTCACTAAATGATTATCAGAAGTATGCCCAGTATCTTCAAAGATAGGAAAGAATCGTGAGATAGCTGTTACTTTCGAAAAGACCTTTCATAAGTCCATTTTATGTTCATATTTTGTTTTGCCTTTTTTCTCTCTTCAGGATATTGAAGAATCACAAAACCACACTGCTGAGCCTGTTGCAGATGATTACAAAAAGATGGGAACACTTTTTGGCGAACTGAACAAAAATCTCCTCAACATGGGCTTCACAAGGATGTATTTTGGAGAGCTAATTGTGGAGCCAGTAGTGGTCATTTTCTTTTGGCTGATGCTTTGGTTCCTTGGCCTACAAGCCCTTGGACTAGTGGCTATGCTGTGCATTGTCATTATTTGTGTTCAGCAGTAAAACGTGGTCAACTGAATTGCTGGACATTTGGTAGCAGTGTGTGTAACAGATGAAGTTATATGTTTCGGCTTTTTGAAAGCCAAAAATGTTTGACTTGATTCAGAATGTGTGGCTGGCTGTTTTATAATTAAATTTCTAAGTGACTGTTGTTCACAACAAAACTAAACTCTTGGTTATGACAAAGTTGGACACATATTTTGAATATACATAGCTTTTTCAAAACCCTTGTTTCGCTCCTATGATCTGTACCCACTTTTAGACACCTCTGACACTCTGCTACATCTTAATTAACACTACCAGACAGCAGGGGAAATAATACATGAAGTTCAAGTCAAGCAATATAGTTTTTATAAAGAGTTCAATAAAACATTTTAGAAGAAAAAGGAAATGAGCTTGAAAGTTTTAATTTGAAAGCTGCACCACCTCCAACTTCATCAGATAATTCTGTTATTTGAGGAATACTTGTATTGGTATTGTCCTTGCTCAGCCCAAGCCAAGATTAAATGATAGTTATCATACACTACCTTAATTAGTGGTAAAAATGAACAAAGCTAGCACATTTTCTAAAGATTGAAAAGAATATGTTTATTATTGCTGGGGAAAGTTCTCAGGCTAAATACTCTTTCTTAATAGCATAATGCCTGGCCCTAGAGTTTCTTCAGTATATCATTTGAGGTTGTAGACAGTTTTGGTGCTAATTACTTTTTGTGAGTGTTTGAAGTCTCATCAGCCAAGCCCATAGCTGGCTGTACCCCATGGTAATACATAGTTTGTTGTATCCAACAAGTTGCAGATTTTTCTTAGACATTTTCAGTGTATTTTTTTCAAAAATTTATAATTTTATACTTTTTTATAACAATTGTTCTAAGATTTAAAACTATATATTTACTATCTTAACATGAATCCCCCCCCCGAAACTGATCTATAATTTATAGGTATTCTAAGAAAAACTTTCAGGTCACTTTTCTTTGATATCTGTATTGGAAAGTATAGTAGTATAATACAAAATCAGATCCTTAAATTTGACACTTAACAGCCAATTATAATATTCTTCCAAATCTAAAGCCAAATCACTAAGTACTTGGCTGCCATGTTATAAATGTGTATTAATTTAGCAGTGTGAGATTTTATTTAAGTATATTTTGAAAATAGAATATGACTTTAGTGATATTTTTGATTTTCCTAGAGAACCTAAAATCTTTACACTTTCAAGAACAAAAGAATGGTAGTTAAGGTAATTATCTAGAAGTCTGAGTACCTAGGCAGTGGGCATTTTCATTTTGGGTGTGGCAATAACCAAAACCTGTAAGAGTGTTTGCTGTTCCACTCTGTAAAGTTTCTGACCAATCTAGTTTTAAAAATTTATTCTGCGAGTTCTTACCATCTTTTATGCTGAAAGAAAATCTTTAAAAGGAAAACATTTAGTTTAGATTTCTAAAATCAGACAACTCTAAACAATACCAATCAGGGACAGAAAGAAGCATTTTACATTTGTATAAATACAGATCTTTTAAAATTTGACTTCTGAAAAACAAAACGCTTTGTACTGTATTATTGTGTTTTTATTAGGTTTACAATATTTTTATAGCAAACTTAATGAGCTTAGTGTAAGTGCGTTTGGAAAACGTTTTCATTTGTATACAGTACATTTGCAAGATTTTCAGTAGATGTGAGATTTTTTTGATATTTGCATAAAATATTAATATGTGCATTCTTTTATAAAACTACCTGGACTTTTAATTTCCCTTAGGAATGCAAAACAATGTAGTATAATAATAACCACTCTGGGTCCACCAGCACCTGTGGTTGCCTGCTGTACGCGAGTTCCCATGTCATTCAGTCCGATGTGCGGACTGTGCCTCTGCGCACTGGTGTTTAATGGGGTGTTATTAGATTAGAGAGAGAAATGGGGAGTGTGCTGCTGCTCTCCTTTCTACCTGTGTCGTTGGTTTATGCAGTATGCCATCAAATCTTTTGGTCTCATGTAGGAGAAAATTACGTTTATTTGAGGAAGATTAAATATTTTCTTTAAAGAAATATATTACACTATAGAATGTACAAATGTCTTGACATGAAACTTAATTTCTTTGGTTCATGGTATAAGAAATTAGATTGAAAATTATTCTTAGTTATTTCAACCTCAAATCTAAGCCAGAGAAACTGTTAAATGCCAAAAAGAAACAGAAGATGGGATACAAAGGTTATTAGATAATTAATGTGTACTTCGCCCAGAGGAAAGGGTCAGATCTGTGAATACTGAATACAGTGGCTACATGAGAAAATCAACCTCCCATTACTGTAAACCTGCTCAGTGCCCGTCCTGGTGAGCTTGATCCATGCTGAGCCCCGGGGCCCTGGCCGGGGGCTGGACTGGCCTGCGGCCCGCTGTGCAGCTTCAGCCCTCAGTGACACCAGGTCTGCAGCTTATCCGGCGGGGTGGGGTGAGCACAGCAAGCAGACCTGCAGCCCTGGCTGCTTCCCGGTGCCTTCTTCATGCCTGTGGACAGGAAAGAGAACCAGAAGGGATGTCGTGGTGTGAAAGACACGCGTGTGCGTGTCTCCCTGCTGACCCTGCAGAGCCATGGCTCCCTTCGGGAGCATCTCCTTTCATCCGCTGATCCCAGAGCAAACCCTGGCCTGCTTGGGGAGCTGGAACGGCACTGAGGGTGCGGTGTCCTGGATGCAGACAGAGCTGGACACAGAAGCGGGCACTGGTACTCCGGCCAGGGTCCCCGGTCACTTAAGCCCAGATTGCCGGGCACTGGGCAGTCGAGGGCGGCTAGTAGATTAAATTTTAAGTTATTTTACAAATGTTCATTGATTTCAAGTTATTTAAAATGAGCTCAATTTCCAATCTTGTTTTGAAATTCTGTATCACTTGTATTTTTTTATTCTCTATAAAATAAAATGCTCTCAGTACCAGCGTGTGGCTTTACAAGGTGAAGGAAGAAGAAAACAAACCAAGTAAGACTCATATCGGTTAGTACCTTTAGTGCTAACTGCCAAGGATGTAAAATAATACACGAATTCATCTTCAGGATTAGTAGCAGACCTAGAGTCCTTTCAATCCATTTCTCTGCCCGGCACTTAATGTCCGGTGCTTCTTGGGGCTCAGTCCAACATCCTGCCCTTTCAGCACTCTCCACCCTGCCTGGAGCAATGTCACCACAACCCTAGCTTGGAGTACCATTCCCATGCTAGCAAGTCCCCCGCTGTCTCTCCGGGTCAGAGTGCTACACAGACTACTCGGTGTTGACACTTGGTTATCCCTGAGACCGCAGCGTGTCCAGAAAGAGCTCAGCACCCTTCAGCCAAGTATTATGCTGTGTAACCTTCCAAACTAATGACACCATTCTCTCCTCAGTTGCTCAAGTAGGAACTGGAGAGGGATCCTTAACCAGTCTCCCCTGCACGCCCACCTATAACCAATCACAGTACCAAGTCCTATTTCATTCCTAAAAGTGTCTGAAATCTATTTCTCTTCATTCCCAGCATCCCTTAGAGCTTACCATAATCACCTCACCTGGAATTCTATCACAGGATTCTGAGCTCCCTGCCTTCATTTCCTACTGTGTGATCAGCAATCTTTCTCAAACATAACTCTGATCATAACCTAACTATTTTAATGGCTTTTGCTGCCATTATGATAAAGCCCTGGCTCCATTAACATTTTCTGCAAGACTCTTCAAGAACTGATTTTTTCACACCTAATACATTATAGTACCAACCCTTTCCAAGAGTCAGCTCTACTGAAAATAAATGTTTGTTCTTTGAAAGAAACATACTTTAAGAACATTGTACATGTACTTACTTTAATCCCTCCCTATGGAACTGACCAACACCCACACAGCCTTAAATCTTCACCTTAGACATCGTGTGCTCCAGGAAAGCTTCTGACTCCTTCAAGTCCGGTCTTGTTACCCCATTGTGTGCTTATTTGTCCACGTGTGGAATCTTGTGCTTTCCCGCTAGCACGTCTCACACTGTACTGTAATCACTGCTTTGTCAGCTCCCGCATTAGCCAGTGGACTTTACAACAGCAGGGAACGTGTCTGTCACGTCCATAATCCCATTCCTGGTGCCTGACACAACACCTGACACAGAACAGGTGCTCAGAACACGTCAGGTGAGTAAATCAATTCCATGTATTCATGTTCTCTCCATGGCCCATTAACAAAGAATTTCTAGATTTGGTTGACTTTAGAGCTCTTGGACTCCAAAAATATTGTGCATAAAGAAAGTAGTTTTATGTATACATTTATTTGTAAGGTTCATTCACTTTTAATGGAAGAATTTTGCTGCTTGCACGCATATACCATATTGCTACTCTACACTTGTAATTTTAGGAAAAAATCTGTCTTTTGTCACATTGGTTGACTCACTGTTGCTCCGAAAAGGATATTTTACAGTGTATTTGGTCACTGATGCTACTAAAATTTCATATTTTGCCATATTTTTCAATAGACCTTTGCTAAATTTTAATTTTTTGAAAATCTCTGAAGCAGTCCTTCTTACATTTCTAAACTTGATATTTTAGGCTGCGAATAAATTCAGTGTCTAGTAATGCACATGTTACATGTTGAGTGCCATGTATATGAATTACTTTGTTATTCTTCCTAATAAATATGCTCTTTTACGTCTCTGAGTGTCCCTGACTCCCAGTAGGATGTTCTACTAGTCAGTCTGGTGTTGCTGCATCAAGCTTGGAAATTTCCAAAGTGACCTGAGATTCCTTGTTTGTCCACTTGTCTCATCCCCACTGCTGGGTCAGAAGGCCAAGGTCTGATGTGTGTATCTGTGTATCTAGCCTTTGGGGCAAAAGAGAAGTGGAAAGGACCTCTGCCTCCAAGCCATATTTTTTCCTTTCTGCTGTCTTGATTATTACCTATGTTAGAATTGGTGAGTGAATTCTGAAGAGGCTCACTAAGATTCAGAAAGAGTCATTCAGATGCCTACAAAATTTCAGTTATCTTTTCAATAAGTAAAGTCTTTTCATTTAACCTTTCATCAACTTAGTTGGAAATTTCTTTGCCAGTTTTCCAAAACACCACAGAATAAGGTAACTTATCATAAGACTATAGGTATCTTTTCTGTGATATGCTTTGATATATTTGTTTGATTCATTTTTGTAGAAGTTTTCTAATGGAAGAAAAGTCTGCGTATCATTTACTTATTAACCCCATAGATGATTTATAACAAAACCTTTAAATAAGTTTTTTTCTGGGAGAAGAGGGATGTGTTCCAGGCAATGTGCCATCCACCAGATGCCCTTTTGTGGTCTATCACGATTGCTTCTGTTCATACGCTTTCCTGGTTTTAGGCGCGCAATATTTAAAATAGCTATGTTTGTATTACTTAACATATTTTCTCTTTTTAAAGGCCCAAGGTTACACATTAGGTAGCACATATCAACACAGATTAGTGGGGCCAGCCATGTAGCTCAGTGATGCAGCGCCTGCCTGGCAAGTGTAAGATCCTGAGTTCAATTCCCAGTACCAATAACAATAATAATAATTTAGTTACTGGAAACTTTCACTCACATAAGTTTAATAAAAATTGGCTTTTTTTTAAAAAGCAAAGGTTGATGAACAACTACAAATGGAAAACATTCCTTGGATATTAGTCTTACATAAAACTATAATGGTAACTTTTCATATTAAGTGAAACATTTGTTTAATGTGAACCCAGAGATTTTCAAAGATTTTTAATTTGCTTTAACTGAAATCCTACACGAAAACCCAATATACAGATACTTCTCGGCTTACCGTGTGGCTGCATCCTGATGAATGCAATGCAGAACTGCCCAGCTCAGCACCACAGTGCTGTAACCCTCTGCTGCTCACCCATGGAGTCGGGGACCAGCAGCTGTGGCCTCCTGCCACTGCCCAGCACCCGGCCTGGAAAGATCAAATGTGGCATGCGAGGTGGACTCTCCATCAAAGACGTGTTGCTTCCACACCATGCGAAGTTGAGAAGCTGTGAGGGAAACGTGGATGTCAGGACATCCTGTGCATGAAACGAGCAGCTTCCTGGGAAGCTGACCCGAGACTTCAGCTTAGGGTGCGCCTGGCCTGTATCCCTGCTTCGGGCCAAGAGGCAGGCGGCACAGAGCAGCCCCTGAGGTGCTCTGAAATGCCATGGTCCTCAGGGATGTCGCATGCTGGGTCAAGCAGCTCACTTCTGCTGAAAAGCGATTTTCAGGGAGGCTGAGGCCACAGGTTGCCATCCAGCAGCATACCCAGCTGCCGTCAGAGTAAGTCAATGAGTTCAGAAGGGAGGATGGGGCAGCATGACTGCATCCTCTGCATCCCATTCTCCTCTCTCCTCACCCACCGTGGAGGGGACGGGGAGGTAGGGATTGGAGAGGTAAAAAGACCTGAGGTCATTGGATGCAGAAGGCATGTCATCGCGGACTGCAAACATGGACTCATGAAAATAGTTTGTTAAAAAAATGAAAATTACTCAGCCACAAACTCCTTCTTAAGAAGGCCTCTGTTCCGTTTGATGCCTGGCCCCTCTTCCAGGAAGCAGGTCTCCAGTCGGGTGTAGCATTAGTTGGCTAACTCGTAAGTCTAGGGACCCCGCAAAGACCCGAGGCTATCAGGACTAGATAATCAAATGATTCCTCTAGTTAAAAGGCCATTGCTTACAGGAGTGGGAAATTTCTGAGATTCTGTACATACAAGCTGCTCAGACCACACTGAGGCTAAGTGAGATTCTGTACATACAAGCTGCTCAGACCACACTGAGGCTAAGAAGCTGTCCGGCAGGGCCTCAGGAGACATCAAGTCAAACTGTCCTCATCCCAGCATATCTTTTTTTAAAAATTATTTATTTATTTATTGTAATTTAAAGAAAAACTAAACAAAACAAAATGGATAGAAATAATATATACATTCAGAGAAAAAATAAACAGTAAGAAATCACTAGTTGATGTTTACATATTGTCATTTAACAAATAGTTGTTCAAGATACAAAAATGGAACATATAAAATGGGGATTCAAACAGCAAGACTGCAAACAGTTCTGTTCAACTATCCAACACAAACTTAGTAACATGGTTGTCAATCCTATACACTTAAACATACATGCAGTTATCCATAGCTTTAATTATGTTGAAATTAAACTAAAGCAGGCTAAAATCATTCTGAACAAAAAATAATAGTATTGCTGGATTTCACATCATGACACTCCGGGGTCAGCACTGGGTACTGTAGTGTTTTTTTAAAAAAATTTATTTAAATAATGACTAAACAAAACAGAAAACGGGTAGAAATAATACGTACGTTCAAAGAAAAAACAGTAAGAAATCACTAGTTGATGATTACAGATTGTCCTCTTACAAATAGTTATTCAAGATACTAAAGTGGAGCATATAAAGTGGGGATTCAAACAGTGAGATTGCAACCAGTTCTGTTCAACTATCTATCAAAAACTTAGAAAAATGGTTATCAATCCTATACACTTAAACATACATGCAGTTATCCATATCTTCAATTATGGTGGGATTGAACAAACCCAAGCAATCTAATATCACTCTGAACAAAGAATAGTACTGTTGCTGGGTTTCACATTATGACATTCCAAGATCAGCACTGGGTACTTTAGTATCTCTTTTTCTTCAAAGTATTTGTTCATTTCATCATGTGTCATAAGATCAGTTCTTATAAACTGTTTATAGATTCTACACATGCATGAGTCTTAACATGTATTTCTATCCTTTCTATATTAGAGGGAGAAACGTAACAAAACATATTCCTATAAACACATGAAACAAAAAAGACATACAAGACCATTGTACAAGGAGTTCTACCATAGTTCCTGTGTTGTCTCTTGTTATCTTCAATAGAATTGGCTATATCATCAGACATAGTATAATTGAATATATCAGTACCTAACAGTATTAATAAAAGCACAACTTTGTATATAGTATAAAATTTCAAAAACAGGCAACAGAATGTGTATCTTAGTGAGTCTTGTCATCTTCAGTGTAGTTGCCTACACTCTCAGACTTGATACTATCAATCATATCAGTTTTTAATAAAATCTGTCGATACCAAACAGCAATCAAACAAACCAGATTTACCTAGGATCAGTCATGATAAAACAGTATAAGTCATACAGGGCTCCAGATTAAGTTAATAGGAAATTAAATATGATTACTGGCTATATCCTAATGTTTTGGGGATAGTTGTCTGTGCCCTCAAATCTAACGCAAGTAGACAAACTGGGACAGAATAAAATCTATGTAAGCAGAGATCCCAGTGTATCATGGGGCCGGGCAGGTTCAAGCCTAGAAGTAGATGAGAGTTCCTAATCCTCTGCTGTGCGTTCCAGACTCTTGCCTCAAGTCCCCGAGCAATTTTAATCCTCAAACTTTTGGAGGATGTTTGAAACAAGATCTTCAATGGCAGAGCAGAACTCACTTATAAAGAAATCATATCCTGTGCCCCCCGCCCCCACTTGCAATTGCAACTGATTTATGACTTGGAAATTTGGCCCCCAACCATGACTTTCCTAGTTATTTTTAGCACTGAGGAACTCAGCAGCCAGATTTGGTAAATCAGCAGGCTCCTTAAAAGAGCTTTCTCTAGTCTTAGTCCAGAATGTGTTTGGGGGCCCCTAAGAGTTATTTTTATACCTGGATAAAAACTCTTAGGAGCAGGCAAGATCAAGCAAGACAGTGGCCCCGAGCCAGTCATATACCGAACCTATAGCTGTGTTCAGGCACGATTTTCCCCTCGGGTTATAAGAAAATATGACAATGTCCAAACAAGCTTTCAGATAAAAGATTCTTTAGGTCACACTTGAATGTGAGGCTTGGTCCTGCTAATTACTACAGATCTCTAAACCCTTTAACTCCTTATCTGTGAAGAGGTAATTATGACTGAATAAATCACTGCATACATTATCATACTGCCCTGCCTGTGTGAACTTTTCCAAGAGTCACTATTATCAATATAAACATTCATACAAAGAAAGGAGGTGGTCTTCTTCCCTACCTTTGGGAAGCTCACAAACTGAGAGCCATAAAATCTCTTGGTTGTTGTCGAAAGGTAGGTAAATAAAGGAAATTCTATAACAATTTTCTGTTCCCAATTTTTCATGTCTAAAATCTCTCTGGATTTTCTTGTTAATTCCAACTCTTAGTGATAATGAATTCACATGATCATAAAAATAAAAATGAACTCAAAAAGTTAATGCACAAAACTGAAATGTGTTCTGTGCTACCCACCTTACAAGTACTTGGTTTCAGGCACTTACCCCAGTACTATGGATTTTCTGTAGCCCCTCTTTCCTTAGCAAATCTGGGTGCAAAACCACAATCGGCAAAACACACATAATTCTATGAGTTTGAACATTTGCAAAATGAAATCAATTCTGAAGGCAGTTCTGACTTTTACCGCAATGCACAGGCTAAGAGTATCATGATAGATTCATAAAATCACATCCTGTAGCTCACTTTGTTTTCAGAGTGCATTTTTAGTCCATTATGTTATATTTTTCAATACGCACTTAAAATATTTGATCAAATTAAATATAATTCTACCAGTGTAATGCCTACTCAAAACGTATACACAGGAGTACACTCTGTATATAAGCAGGTCACATATACTAAGTAAAGTGATTAACACATATTATTAAACATTATTTTCATGAAAATCTTATCTTTTTAGTCTGCAAAAACATGTGAAATACATATTATGGCCCAATAGTCTTTCTTTCTTGCAGCAAGCCTTCAATTATGTTGCTCTGTCCTGGGCTTCTCTTTCATATTTTCTTGGTTTTCAAAGTAATTCTTCTTTCTGCCTAAGGAGTGAAAGTTTCTTAGCCAATCTCATTTCAAATCAGATGTTTATGGATATGAATTTTTATGGAAAGCTATGGCTTATCTTTAATGCCGTCTCTTAGAATATTTCAAAACTGGTTCTCCCACATTTTCTGTAACTGTCATGCTATGTTTGCAGATATTTGGATAAGGTGTTCAAATGCTACTGATCTTGGCCAAACACACTTCTCCTCAGGCATTTCTTCCTGAGACACTTCGCAGGCCACCTGACGACCTGACCTTCACAATGACCTTCCTCTGCCATGGAAGCATGTGGAGCTTTCCCTTCCTTACCCTATTTCTACACCCAAGTCCATCATGCAGCCATGGCACGCACCAATCTGGCATGAAAATCCCCAAAGCAAGAAAGAAGGCATTATTTTTGCAATGGGAGGAAGACCTAAATAAAAAGGAAAAGAGGTTGGTTGTCATATTTGTTTTAGATTATAGGTGTTTTTCTAGCACCATTTCCTGGTGCTGGGTGGTGCCCTCTCAACTCCAAATCAAGCAAGACAAACTGCTGCTAAAACCACTCTTTTTTCTAGGTAAGGCCCGGCTCTTTGTCAGACACTGCCAGAAATGCTCACGCCAGAAGAATGGGACCTCTGCCTGTTTCTCCTGATGCTCACTGCTCTTTGCTTCTGCACAGGGGATGCTCCTAGAACTATTTCCATGCAACCTGATCGTCAGAGGAGGCCTAGGGAATGGACTCAAGACACTGAATTTTGAGTAGATTTGGATTATAATCACAGCAAACTGAAATAGAATTTGCTAAGAGATACCATCTGTTGACAGTTTTTTTCTTTAAATATCGTACAATGGACAGCAGTATGAGCTCATCTTTAACAAAGATGCTTATGAATAAAGACAAATAATTACAGATGTGTATGTGTGCTATGAATGAATTCATGCAAATATCTTTCCAAGTGGAGAGGGCCTAAAGTAACTAGTATTTCAGTAGTGAGAAGCCTACCAGGCCTCACATCTCTGTTTCCAATCCTTTAAAAAGAGCCAAGCCTTCCAGGAGAAATGGTTTATTCTAGTGCTGGGCAGGAAATATACAGAATTAGCCTGGAATATATAGTGCCAGGGAGTGAAGAAATGCTAAAACCACACACCACACACACACACACACACACACACACTCGTGTTTGGTGGGGGATAATAAAATCCAATTGAAAGAGCTCCCAACAACCAAAGCTAGAATAATCTGAACAGCAAAACATATAAAGTAATACAAAACACAAAGTATTCATAGGAATAAATGATTATATAAATAAACAGCAAAAGGCCAACACATTTCCCAATCATGTAGATACTGACCCCCCCCCCAACAGTGGAGCCCAACTCCCCACTCTCCCTTTCAAAGAACACAGAGTGGGACACAGCAGAGGGAGCGGTAGGGTTGTGCTGCAGCCTGACACAAACTACCTTGGCTGGGTCACCGAGCTCCTGGTACTGTGGAGAGCTGGGAGGAGAGCAGGCACCCTTGATGGGAGGGGAAGAGGATTCCCCTTTACACTGCCACTCAGCACCCGTGACCCCAGGCTGCATCACAAATCCTGCCCCAAACTGCCACAACCCTTCAAAGTCAGTTTGAGAGACTGTGGCAGACCAGTGAGCACTAAGGGGACACAGGGACTGCGCAGAACGGGGGATCCCAGATACCACCCCTGATCATTTGTCAGTATGGGTCATTACAAAGGCAAGAGATCAACAACAGGATGCAATCGTGCTGGGTCCACAGGAACCCTTTATCATCTCTGCTACTTTTCTGTCAATCTAAAACTAGTATAAAATTAAAATTTAAAAATTTTCAAGGGCCGAGGATTTAGCTTAGCAGCGTAAGCACCTGCCCTGGCAAGCACGAGGTCATGAGTCTGATTCCTGGTACCAATAACAATAATAATAATAATTTCAGTAAATTTCATTTGAAACCTTAGTCATATCAGTAACTACATTACTCCCTTTTCTATAAATTAATTTGTGTTTCTAATGACTTCATTTTCTTCCCTTTCTTTTTAAATTTTATTTTACAGCAATATGATAGGTTATATCAAGATAATGCCCCCAAAGACTCATGTGGTCATAGGTGGAACATTTGCAAAGATGTCTGAAACTACAGTGTGCAACTGACTCATGGTGCAATGCTAGGGTTAGTAGGATTAAGGGTGGATGATTACTAAAGCAGTTCACTGATTGGGGTGACATCACCCTAGCCTGAACAAAACGTACAACAATCTTGCGACCAGCCTGAGAATCTTTTTTTTTTTTTTTTGTCTTTTTTTCATTTTTATCGGTACCAGGGATCGAACTCACGACTGCCTGCTTGCAAGGCAGGTACTTATGCCGCTGAGCTAAATCCCCAGCCCCTAACCTGAACAAAATGTAAGGGACAGAAAGAAGCTTGTTGTGTGCTTGCTTGTTTTTTGCTATCTCCTATCCACCATGAACTGTCTTCCCATGTGATGCCTGTCTGCCAGGCCACCTTGCCTTGAAGTCAGCTGACGATGGACTGAAACCTACAAACTGTGAGCTAAATAAAACTTCCCTGACTTCCAGGAGGATGGCAGAGTGGTGAGCAGCACAGAAAGAGCCTCTCCAAGGTAGCGTGTCAAGAAGCTGAAACACAGCAACAAGAGGAAGAGAGGAAAGAGGGAAACGAGTCCCTGGGACCCAGGAAAGATCCAAAGTGAGAATCAAATCCTCTGGTATGAGCAAAGGAGCGCCTGCAATTAAGAAAGTTTTGTAATCTTTCATTGTCCCCCAGCCTTGTTTCTAATCTGTTCTGAGAGTCTTATGACAATACCGTGGGCAGTGCCAAAGAACCAGGGACTGGGCCAAGTAGATAGAAACTTCTTATTCCTAATAAATTGAAGAGGCAGGATCTTGCAACAGACTCAAAACCCAAAAAGCAGCTCCACTTAGAAGATATCTGTGAGACATGGTCATTTCCTAAGGGTTCTCAATACTAGCAAAAAACCTACCTGCTTTAAAAACATGAACAAAGAATTAGCTAAAAAAAAAAAAAGAAAGAAAGAAAATGAAAAGACACAGAAGCAAGATGCAACCCAGACTTCTAGTTCACCAAAAGCAAACCCAGAGGCAATGAAGCAGAACAATCCAAAAGCCACCTACTTGAACTCTCTGAAGTAGTAACAGAAGAAGTAACAAAGCAAATGAATGAAGCTCTAGAAAAAAATTAAAGCAGAAATAGTTTTTCAGATAATTTCAGAGATTGTGGCCATAACAAAAGACACAATGACTCTAGAACAGTTACAGATTTAAAGAAATAGAGGAGCTTAGGAAAGTGATGGAAATTATGAAAACTCAACATAGGAAAGAAATGAAATCCATGAAGAAGATTGAAACAGATATCCAGAAAAAATTCCATTGAACCTATATGTAGCATAATGGCTAGTGAGAAGAGAGAATGTCAGATACAGAAGTCAGTGTTGCAGTTAGTGATCATGAAAAAACCAATTTCTTAAACAACTAGGGACCATGAAAACTCAATCCAACACCTGCTAGATGATGCAAAGAATAACATAAGATTGATTGGAGTCAATGAAAGACTTGTTCACAGAAGTAATGGCAAAAATATTCCCAAGCAGGGAAAAAGAATTTGACATACAGATAAGTGAGGTGTATAGAACTCCAATTAGCTATGATCAAGCAAGATGCAACCCCAGACTTCTAGCTCACCAAAAGTAAAGAATATGGTAGTGAAGATTCCAGAAATTCAACTCAAGAACAGAGTATTAGAAGCTGTTAGAGAAAAGAAACAAATCACGTGTGAAGGGACACCCATCAGAGTCACAGCAGACTCCTCACCACAAACTCTTCAGTCAAGGAAATCTTGGAGTGAAGAATTTCAGGCCCCAAACTCCAACTTAGATTGATGTACTCTACAAAACTGTCTTTCAAAATTGATGGAAAAATAAGATAATTCATGACAAAGAACACCTGAGGAAGTTATTGACCACCAAACCAGCACTCTAATAGGTTCTGAAGGACATTCTAGAAAGAGATAACAAAGATTACAGTAATTCCATGAACCACAATAGAATGCATCAAACAGGCAATACAAGCAATTAAACAGTGGGTACCAAAAGGAAACAAACAATAGGAAAATAACATGACAAGGATAAATCAATACATATCAGTTATAACCATCAATATTAATGGTCTCAGTTCACCAATCAAAAAAAAAAACAGACTGGCAGAATGGATGAAGAAGCAAGAGCCAACAATATGCTGCACACAAGAAACACATTTAATTAAAAAATGAATTCATAGACTAAAAGCCAAAGGATGGAAAACAATACTCTATGGGACAGAAACCTGGAAAACAAAAGCAGGGGTAGCTATTCTCTTTTCCGACAAAAGTGAATTTCAAGCCAAGACTGATTAAGACAGACAAAGAAGGTTACTACATCCTTGTAAAGATAATAATCCAAGAAGAATAAAAAATGATTAATATATATGCACCAAATACTGGCACATTCAACTAAAAAAACCAAATATTAACAGACAAGAAAAATAAGTACTAATTTTAATGACTGACCTCAGTACCCCTCTATCACAAATAGAGAGATCAACTAGACAAAAAGAAACAATGAAATTTCAGAACTTAACCAAACTTTTGAACATATGGACTTAATAGATATATACAGAGTGTTCCATCCTAGAACATCAGAATACACATTCTTCTCAATGGCACATGGGACATTCTCCAAAATAGACCACACAGTCGCTCATAGAACATGCTTAAGTAAATACAAAGGAATTTCCCATGCATATTATCAGATCATAATGCAATGAAATTGGAAATTAATGGCAAAAGAAATTCATAAACACATGTAAATTAAATAACACCCTCCTGAACAACCAATGAGTCCAAGTGAAATTAAAGAAGAAATTAGACAATTTCTAAAATTAAATGATAATGCCAGTGCAACATACCAGAAGTTATGGGACACAATGAAAACAGTCTTACAAGAGAAATTTATAGCAGTAGATAGCTGTATCAGAAAAACAACCTGATGTTGAATCTCAAGCCTCTACAAAAAAAAGAGCAAGTCAAGTCCAAAGCTCACATGAGGGAGGAAATTACAAAGATCAAGGAACAAATTAATACAATGGTGTATACAAAAGCAATACAAAGAATCAATGAATTGAAGAGTTGGTTCTTTGAAAGAGTAAATAAAATTGACAAATCCTTAGTTAAGTGTCGATGTCGCTCCCGGCCGGCAGGAAGGACACACGACAAAGTCTGGCAGTGGACAACCTTTTCTTTTATTTTCTCTCCGTACAGCCTGCCCTGGGATCGCTCCCAGCCGAAGCCTCCTCTGGTCCGCTCCCCGCGGCTCCTTCCGTGCTTCGCTCCGAAGCCTCTACCGGTCCGCTCTCCGCGGCTCCTTCCGGGCTTCTACTTCCCCCCAGGGGTGGCACCAGTATATATACGGATACAGTGTCCAATCATATTAAAGTAAGCAAGGCAAGCTGATTGGCTAACATATTATTGAGCGGGTTGTTTACGCGGTAAGCAGGAAACTAACGTGCTCGATGGGAGGGGTAATCTAACTCAGGCTTTGCTCTTTACCACAGGCCGCATGATCGCTATATGCGGCGGCTCGGCAATGTGGTGGCTCCCAACATCTCCCCCTTTTTTATTTTAAATAAGTCTACGCATCGCAGCCCGTCCTGAATTGAGTGTAGAGGCCTATGCCCTGATAGGAGGCCCACCAAGGGCTCTAGGCGTCGGCCCAGGTCGGCCGTCCCCGAGTCTGCCGAGGCCCCGAGGCCCTCGTGCTTTTTCCAGGGCCAGGAAGGAACCAGACGGAACCTGGATGCACACAGGCATACACTCATGTCGCTCCGCATGATCCCCCCGGGGCGACATTTGCTTCGGGCGGAACCTAGTAATTCAGCGGCTTTCGTGCGGTATGGGGTAGGGCCTGTCTTAGGTTGAGTCATGCTGGGGAGGCATGCTCTTACCCGTCATTGACTCATCTACCCTGCTATATCATAATTTTTTAGAGGAGGAGTGTGGGAAGCTCACCGTCCCTAGACTCGGTCGTAGGCTAGGCGAGCGAGCCATGCATATGCCTGAGGATCTTCTTGTCCATTTCGGGCTACCGCTATTTCTATTCATCTTGTTGGTTGGTCTGTGATGGATCTCCGGTAGGGCAGATCTGGTCTTCAGTCGAGGGCTTTGTCGCCCGTGTCAGTCTCTCCGGTACCCACAGTGGTTCTCGTCCCGATTCCTGTGGGAAGACACAAACCGCACCTCGGTTCCAGCTGACCACTGGATCCGGGCCCATCCATTGTCCTGTCAGGACATCTTTCCACTTCACCCACCCTTTATGGTTGGGGGAAGGGTTGCAGTGCTCCACAGCTGGGGAGCAATTATCATTATTTAAATTTAAAAAATTGTGTGTGAATAGTGCCATGGATAATCGTGCCTTTGGGGCCAGGCCTTGGCCTACTCCCCCTTTTTGTTTAGCTAGAATTGCTTTGAGACTTTTATGGGCTCTTTTAATGATTCCTTGACCTTGGGGATTGTATGGGATACCATGTTTTAATTGAACCTCCATCATTTTGTAGAACTCATTGAAGGCTTTGCCTATATAGGCTGGTCTATTATCAGTCTTTAATATTTTTGGTTTGCCCCATGTGGCCCAAGCCGCCAGGCAATGATTGATCACATTAGACACTTTTTTACCTGTTTCTGCTGTTGTAAATATGACGTGAGAACAGGTGTCTGTGGAAACATGAACATATTTAAGAGTCCCAAACTCCTGTATATGTGTGATGTCTATCTGCCAAACATCACCAGGGATCAAACCTCGAGGGTTTACTCCCATCGGTATGGCAGGTTTGTATGTGGCACAGGAGCCACATAGTCGCACGATATCTCGTGCATCTGCTCTGGAAACATGGAAATGGTTTGCTAGTGTCCTGGCATTGACATGAAACTTATCATGGAAGGCACGGGCTCGCTCGATTGGTGTTAGTAAGGTAAAAATCCATAACGGGCGAGTGGCAGTGTCAGCAGCCGCATTCCCCTGTGCCATAGGCCCTGGCAGGGATGTATGTGCTCTTATGTGGGTGGTGAAGACCTTATGGTGTCTGTTCTGGAGCAATGTCTGGATAGACAGGAACAGCCCAGCCACTGTGGAAGTGGATCTAATTAAACCGGCAGTCTCAAGCACTTGCATAGCATTGACCACATACCTAGAATCGGAGACAATGTTAATGGCTCCTGAGAACCGTTCAAGAATCATTTTAACGATCTGCAGTTCCACCACCTGAGGCTGATCAGGTTCAAATTGTATGGTAACCGGGGGCTTGCCTAGGATCACATAGGCGCCTATCCCCGTCTTGGAGCCATCTGTATATATTGTAGTTGCTGGGACTAATGGCTCAGAGGCAGTAACCTTTGGAAAAATTACAGGGTGCTGAGTAACAAATGACAAGATAGGGTCTTTAGGGTATTGATTGTTTATATCCCCATGGAAAACACATCTCAAAATGGCCCAAGTATCTATGCAGGCAGCCAGGGTCTTGATCTGGCTGGCGGTATAGGGTACTCGGATGGCTTGTGGTCCTGAGCCAAAATGTTGGACAGCTCTATCATACGCTTCAAGGGCCAATGAAGCGACTGCCTCCGGGTAATGCTCTATGACTTTTGCAGGTGAGACCTTAGGGTGTATCCACAGTAGTGGTCCTTTCTGCCAAATCACCGCTGTGGGCTGTAGACTAGTCTGTAGCAAACAGACATCAAAGGGTCGCCCTGGTTCAATTCTGTGTAAGGTAGCCCCACCTAAGGCTTCCTCCACTCTCTGTAAGGCAGCTCTTGCCTCAGGAGTGAGCCTCCTGTGGGAGGCTATATCTGGGTCTCCCTTCAGAAGGTCGAACAGGGGTTTGAGATCTGAATTTGGTATATGTAAATATGGCCTAATCCAATTAATGTCTCCCAATAGCTTTTGCATGTCATTTAGGGTCCTAACGCCATCCGTCCTAATGGTGACCTTCTGCGGAGAGACTAGCATAGGGGAGATTCTCGCGCCTAAGTAGGTCACCATTTCTCCTCCCTGAATCTTGTCGGGGGCAACATGCAGATTGGCTTGTCTCAGGGCCTCGACCAACTGGCCGAGCATATTATTTAGCATGTCTGGGTCCCTGCCGCTGAGCAAAAGGTCGTCCATGTAATGCACACATCTTATCTTGGGAAAGGATTTCCGTAGGGGGGCCAGTAGGGAATCAAGGTAAATCTGACACATAGTGGGACTGTTGGCCATACCTTGGGGCAGCGTTATCCACTCGTATCTGAGATCAGGGCTTTCTTGGTTAATGGTGGGTAAAGTAAAGGCGAACCTATGGGTGTCCTCTGGATGCAGGGGGATTGAGAAGAAACAGTCTCTAAGATCTATAACATAAATCGGCCAAGACTGAGGGATGGCTGAGAGAGCTGGCAGCCCCCTCTGGACCGCCCCCAGGGACTGCATCTGCGCGTTGACCGCCCTTAGATCATGGAGCAGCCTCCACTTGCCAGACTTTTTCTTAATTATAAAAATGGGGGTGTTCCATGGGGAGGTCGACGGCTTAATGTGTCCTAATCTAAGTTGTGCACTGACTATTTCTGACAAGGCTAATAGCTTCTCCTTAGGCAGGGGCCACTGAGGTACCCAGACCGGATCATTTGATTTCCAGGTGATTTTAATCGAAGTGGGTAGGAGAGCTTCTTCAGCGGCCCCTAAGAAAAACCCAGCCCTTGCCTACCTTTTTTGTTCTCTACTGGTATTGGGGATGTCCGACCCTGTAGGGCATTGCCCAAGCCTTTGCCGGGGGTATATCCCTGGTTCCTGAGTATATCCTTAGCCTGGGGGGAGCAGTTTGACGTAAGCGTGACATCCATCTGAGTGAGGATGTCCCTTCCCCATAGAGACACTGGCAACTGCAACACAAATGGTTGGAAATGGCCCTGATGACCCTCCTCATCGCACCAGAGCAGGGTTGAAGCACTAACCTGAGGAGCTGACACCATCCCCAGGCCCTGCAGCGTGTTATCTGCAGTGTTGGTGGGCCAGTTGGAAGGCCAATCCTTTTTGGAGATAATGGAACGGTCAGCTCCTGTATCTAGGAGCCCTGTTATATTCTTGCCATTGACCTTAAGTGAGAGCATGGGCCTTTTATCAAGTGTCATATGGAGTCCCTCGAAGACTTCCCCTGAGGAACCGAAACCTTGACTTTCTCTAATTTTCTGCTTTGAGGGAAATCTCTTGTGGAGACTGGGGAGCAGCAAGAGCTGCGCTATCTTGTCTCCTTTATTGATTACCATAGTACCCACAAGAGATTGAACCATAATTTTAATATGTCCTGTGTAGTCTGAGTCTATGACCCCCGGGACTGCTGTGAGACCCCGAAGGGCCGTGGAGGATCTCCCGATCACCAGACCCACGGAATTTTCGGGTAACGGTCCCTTAAAGGTGGTTTCAACCACTTGAACACCCATGTCAGGCACTAATATAAGTCTGGAGGCGACACTGAGGTCCACACCTGCTGACCCAGGGGTGGCCCTTGTTGAAGGCTGCCATCCTGAGCTGTCCTGTCTCTGGGGCGGGGGCCCGCCTGTGAGGGGGGCCCCCTCTGGCCGTTTTTTGGCTCTCTAGCATCTCGTCCACAAATACGGTTGCCCTGAGCATCAAAGACCGACCTACACTCCTCAGCTTTGTGTGATCCCTTCTTGCATCGCCCACAAACATATGGTTCTTCATTCCTAGGACGGGGCCTAGCATCTGCATTGTTTGGGCAGTGACGTTTAATGTGTCCTGGCTCCCCGCAGGCAAAACACCCTCTGGCCTTACATTCCCCTCCTGACCCGCGAGGTCCCCTCTGCTGTACAGCCGCGGCCAGGAGAGCAGCCACTCCCGAGTTGGAGAGCGGCCCCCCTATCTCTCTGCATATCCTAATCCAAGTGTTGAGGTCCTTGTTCTTATGAGGGGCTATCGCTGCCTTGCACTCCTTTGTACATTGCTCGAAAATCAGCTGCCTTACCAGCAGTCGAGCCACTCCCGGATCAGAAAATATTTTATTGGCAGCATCTTGCATTCGGGCCACAAAGTCAACAAATGGCTCTGTGGTACCCTGAATTATTTTTGAAAGACACAAGGAGGCTGTTCCGGCACCACTTACCTGCTTCCAGGCGCGGAGCCCTATGGCATTGATTTGTTCATAGACAGCGCCGGGGAACTGAGTCTGATCATCAGCGTGCCGACCTTCTCCCATAAGCATTTCCTTGTTCCACCCCCGGTTTCCCCGACTGGCGTTTCTCTCAGCCTGCTCTGCAGAGAACTCTGCGTACCAGGCTCGCCAATCCAGGTAACTACCCGAGGGCAGACACGCCTTTGCCAGCTGAATCCAGTCCGCGAGGGTGAGGGGCCCAGAAGACAGGTTCTCCAGCATGGCAATGGTGTAAGGCGCAGTCGGCCCAAAGGTTGTAACTGCATTTTTAAGTTCTCTAATCTGCTTTATCTCAAAAGGCTCCCATGCATTACGTCCCTGGCCCATAGCTACTTGTACAGGAAATATCCCGTAGGGGCCACTATCTATCCCAGGTGGTGGATGTACCTCATGAGACAAACGTCCCCCCTGCCAAAGCCGCCTGTAAAAATACCGACCCGCCGGCGGCGGAGCATAAGACGGCGGCCGTGATTGGGCGGAAAATGGGGCCCGTGCATCACTTCCTGTTCTGGCGAAAGGGGAGGGAGCTCCCACGCGGCCGCCTCGTGGCGAGGGATCGCTTCCGGGAACAGCCCCCAAGGTGGGGCGGAAGGCTTCGCCTCCCTCTCGCGCCAGGGGGTGCTCAGGAGCTCTCTACTCCTCCGCAGACCAAGTTGAGCGGAGCGCAATTCTTGGCATCTAGGCTCCTTGGTCTCATCGTTGTCTAAGCCTTCCTCGTTCTCGGAGTCAGACGACTCCGAGGCCTGAGCCCCGTCTTCCTCCTTTATATCTTTGTCTCCTTTGACGGACCCCTCCCGGGAGCTCCCTGACTGGGCCTGTTCGAATGCCCTACGCACTTTAATGAGCTCTTGAGAACCTTCCCTGCAACCACCCTCGCTCTTCAAGCATGCATATATCATTTCCCACAGTGGCCGAGCGAAGACCGAAGCCCCGCCCTCCCTTTCCGCTAGAGAAAGATCCCTGCCCAACTTCTCCCACGAGGGCAGGTTTAAGTGCCCTGTGGGCAAGAACCAGGGAGCGAAACTATCAGTCTCCTCAAAAAAGCTCTCCAGCGTTTTGCGTCCCACCTTGAGGTCTCTGGACTTTAAGAGCTTCCGGAGGACCTGTACCAAGGGCTGGGTGTCGTTACTCGGTACGTTACCCATATTTAATATGTTACTCACCGCGTGAGGCCCAAAAATCCGCCACTTACGCGTGAGCCTGAGGGGAGTCTAAAAACCCTGTAGGTGCGCGCCACCCAGGGCCCAGGTTTATCCCCTGCTCACCTGTCTCGCAGTGCTGTATCAAGGAACGTTGTCCACTACCACGTCTCGGGGGTGATCAGTTGTTCCCCGTGCGGGCCTCCAAATGTCGATGTCGCTCCCGGCCGGCAGGAAGGACACACGACAAAGTCTGGCAGTGGACAACCTTTTCTTTTATTTTCTCTCCGTACAGCCTGCCCTGGGATCGCTCCCAGCCGAAGCCTCCTCTGGTCCGCTCCCCGCGGCTCCTTCCGTGCTTCGCTCCGAAGCCTCTACCGGTCCGCTCTCCGCGGCTCCTTCCGGGCTTCTACTTCCCCCCCAGGGGTGGCACCAGTATATATACGGATACAGTGTCCAATCATATTAAAGTAAGCAAGGCAAGCTGATTGGCTAACATATTATTGAGCGGGTTGTTTACGCGGTAAGCAGGAAACTAACGTGCTCGATGGGAGGGGTAATCTAACTCAGGCTTTGCTCTTTACCACAGGCCGCATGATCGCTATATGCGGCGGCTCGGCAATGTGGTGGCTCCCAACAGTTAAGTTTGTAAAAAAAAAAAAAGGAAACACTCAAATGCATGTATTTAGAAATGAAAAGAGAAAAATCATAATAGACCCTGCAGAGATATAGAAAATTATTAATACCTACTTAAAGAACCTGTATTCTAACAAGATGGAGGGGGACAGAATAGAGATTCTAGATATATATGAATTACCAAAGCTGAATCAAAAAGATATAAAAAATCTAAACCAATATCACTCAATTTAATTGAAGATGTAATTGGAAAACCTACCAACAAAGAAAAGCCCAGGCTTTTGGATTCATTGCTGAATTCTATAAGAAATTTAGAGAAGACATAATGCACTGCTTCTCAAACTCTTCAATGAAATTAAGAAGGAAGCAACACTCCCACGTTAGTTCTTAGATGCAGGCATTTCTCTGGTACCAAAGCCAAAGAAAGGTCCAATTTAAAAAGAGAACTGCAGGCCTGTCTCCCTAATGAACATAGATGCAAAAATCCTCAATAAAATACTGGCAAACAGAATACAGCAAATCATCAAGATGATTACACTATGACCAAGTAGGCTTCATTCTAGGGATGCAAGGAAGGTTCAGTATATGCAAATCAATAAATGTAATATACCATGTCAACACATCCAAAGACAAATACTATATGGTCATCTCAATAGATGCAGAAATTCGTTTGACAAAGTCCAACATTTGTTCATGAAAAACCGTACAGATGAGCTTTATCTCAATCTGATAAAATCCATCTATGACAAACCAATAGCCAACATCATACTAAATGAACAAAAATTGAGAGCTCTCACTATATAATTAGGAACAAGACAAGGATGTCCACTGTCACCACTCTTATTTAATATAGTTCTGGAAATATTAGCCAGAGCAATTAGACAAGATAAAAGAATAAGATTAGAAAGAAAGAAATTAAATTTTCATTATTTATGAATAACATGATCCTCTCCCCAAAAACTCCACCAAGACTTCCAGACTTAATGACCAAATTCAGTAGTGTACCTAGATACAAAGTCAACACTGAAAAATCAATTACCTTCCTGTACACAAATAACAAGCTCACTGAGAGAGAAATTATAGAAACAACATCTTTCATAATAGCATCCAAAAAATTCCTAGGAAATTCCTAGGAATCAGTCTAACAAAGGAGGTAAAAGACCTCTGCATTGAAAACTATACTGCTTTGAAGAAGGAGATTGAAGAAGACATCAGAAAATGAAAAAAATAAGGGCCAGGGATTTAGCTCAGCAGCATAAGCACCAAATGGCAAAGCCAACCTGCCTGGAAAGCTCTAGGTTGTAAGTTCAATCCCCAGTACCAAAAAAGAAAAAAAGAAAAGAAAATGTGAAAATATTCCTTGATCTTGGATAGGAAGAACCAATATAGTGAAAATGGCCATACTCCCAAAATTGTTATACAGATTTAATGCAATCCCCAAAAAATTCCAATAGCATAACTCACAAAGTTAGAGAACAACTCTAAATCTCATTTAGAACCAGAAGACACCTAGGATAGCAAAAGCAATTCTGGGCAGCAAAGGCCAGGTGTGGACCATCACAATCCCTGAGTTGAAATTATACTACAAAGATACTGTAATTATAAAAAAAAACCCACATGGCACGGGCAAAAACACAGACCCGAGGCTTAATGGAACAGATTAAAAGATGCAGAAGCAACCCTCAAAACACTCATCCATCTGACCTTTGGCAAAGGAGTCAAATACCTTTACCAGAAAGAAGAGAACCTCTTCAGTAAATGCTTCTGGAAAAACTGGCTTTTTAGATGCTGAAGATTAAAACTAGACCCATGTCTCTCACCATGTACTACACTAAAATCAAAATGGACCCCAAGGATTTAAATATTAAATCTACTGGAAGATAGTGTAGGTAGAACTCTTGAAGACATTGATGTAACCAAAGACTAAGAGCAAAACCCCACGTAGGATCATATGGAATCAACAACTGGGATCTCATTTCATTAAAAAGTTTTTGTACAACAAAGGAAACCATCAACAGAGTGAAGAAATGGCCCATAGTGAGGGTAAGATTTTTTCCTGCTGTTCCTCACACAAAGGACTAATATTTAAAATATATAAAGAACTCAGAAGAATCAGACCTCCAAATTGAAAGGCTCAATCCAAAAATAGGAATCTGAAATGGACACTTCTCACACAAAGAATTAGAAATGGCAAGTAAATATATGAACAATGTTCATCATCACTGGTCATTCAAGAGATGCAAATTGAACAACACTGAGATTCCACCTCACCCCAGAAAGAATGGCTATTGCCAAGAAAGCAACCAATAACAGGGTGTAAAGAGAACCCTTCTCCACCGCTGGTGTGAGTGTAGACTGGTGCAACCACTGTGGAAATCAGTGTGCAGATTCCTCAAAACACTAAGACTGGAGGTTCCATTTAACTCAGTTATTGCCCTTCTTGGTAGCTTCCCAAAAGAATCCAAAGCATCATACCACAATAATACACGCACACCCTTGTTTATAGCGGCACAGTTTGTAATAGCTAAATCTTGGGAAGAGCCCATATGCCTACCAACTGACCATATAGAAGAATAAACTTGAGACATTTCTAGGTAAGGGAATACACTTCTAGGACATACTGGTTGTCATGGTTTATGTTTGTGGCCCCCAGGCCTCATAAGTCTGCACTGTGCATTTGTGATTGGTTCATTGTCTAGTGCCTGGACTGATGGTGTCAGTGCTCCACCCACATAGGGGTGGAGCCAGGATGTGATGTAATGGCAGGAAGAAGGTGTGGCTGGCTCTTTGCTGGTTCCTGTTTGCTGTTTGCAGCGGCCTAGCCATGCCCGCCTGCCTTGGAGCCAACTGAATGTGGACTGAAACCTCCAAAAACTAAGAAATAAACCTTTCCTTTCCCAATTGGGGCTTCAGGTATTTCATCTCAGCAAGGAGTAAAAAGTAACTAAGACACTGGTTAAGTGAAATAAATTGGACACGTGTAAATATCACATAGTTTCCCTGGTGTTAGAAACCAAAAATGTAAATAAAGCCCAAAATGTATAATAGGTATTGAGAAATGGGAAGAAAATGTTCAAATGAGAAGAGGAACAAGGGAGGAGGGAAAGAAGAAATAAGGAAGGAAGAAGAAAAGAAGAAAAAATAGAAACAAATCTTTTGTAGTAGGAAGAGGAGCTGGGGGGGGGGTTGCGATATATCACACCAGGTACGAATTCCTCATGATGATTGTGATCACTATGAATATCTAAAACGTACAAATAAAAAGAAACAAGAAGATGAGGCAGAGATGGAATTTGTTTTGTTGCCTTGTTTTGATCTATTTTTCCCCAAAATACAGAAAGGATATTCATGTAGAGATTCACACATGGGAAGAATTTTTAAAACTATTTACAGGAACAGATTATATAATGTACAATGTAATGAACAGAAACCCAATGCTAATTTTGTAACATTATGATAGAAAATCTGGCAATACTATTACTCACTGTTCAGAGTGGTGTTAGTCTAGTCTCTTAAGTTCAACTTCAGCATATGTAAAGTTAAAGACAGCTACTTCGAAGAGAATGAGAGACATTATGGTAGTCATTATTGACTTCCACAAAATCAGATCTTGAAGACCTAAAAAAGCCTTCATTATCCTGTAATGATTTGATTATTTATATAATATGCAGCATGCATTCAATGTGGGAGAAGATGGGGACAACTATTTGGAAGAAAACTAGAGACAATAAGATAGACAGTGAAGATCTCCAGTGGACTTGCTTTGAAATCTGTGTTTCTTTATTACCTTATGAACTATTTTGTTCTGTTTTGACATGATTAATCTTACCCTCTTTAATATAAAAAACAAATATGTAGGACTGATAACCATATTACTAAGTTTTTGTTGGATCACTGAGAATTGTTTGCAGTGTCATTATTTGAATATCACTTTGTATGCTTTAATTTTGTAACTTTAACAACTATTTCTAAGATCAACTAATGATTTCTTACTGTTTATTTTTCTGAAATTCTGTATTATTTCTACCCCTTTTTTCTGTTTTTTTTTTCTCTTTAAATTAAAAAAAAATCTATCAAGAGAACTAAAAAAAAAAGAAAAAGAAAAAAACAAGAAACCTTTCCTCCTTTAACTTTTGGTGTCTGGTATTTTGCCTCAGAAAAAATTATAGAAAGTAACTAAGACAGGCAGCAAGCTAAAATTCATATAAATGCACACTCGTTTGACAAAAATACTGATGCGTAACTTTCCATGTAAGCGTTTGCTTAATGTTTAATAATTTCCAGAGTGGGGGGAGAATAGGAATCTAAACATCCTGGTGCAACTCAGTGAGCTGGCGCGCAAGGACGGATCCGCGTGACCGGCGTCTCCCGGGTCTCTGAGCTTGCAGCCTGCGACCCCGAGGGCCAGGCCGGGTCCCCGCCTCCTGGGAACCCCGGAAAGACCCAGGGAAGGGATGGATGGCTGTGCCTGCCCCTGCCGCTAGAGGGCCGGGGCTGGATCGCCTTAGAGAGACTCCTGGGCAGACCTGGGTGTCACCTGCCGGCCTCGCAGCACCGCAGGGTCTCTGCAGACTGCGCCCCCAGACCGGCCCACCGGGGGTACCGTTAGCTCATCAGCAGGTCGCCAAGGGCTGTGCCCGGGCAAGCAGGTGCCCGGTGCCCTGTGAGTGCAGTGCTTGCAGCGGTCTGCGAGCTGCTCGGAGGGCAGCTCCTGTTTCCTCTCGCCGAGGGAGCTGGCGCCCAGCAGAGCTCTGCACGCCTGGAGCTGCGGGCCTCCACCGGCGGGCTCGCTGTTCCTCCAGGTCGCATCCTCCCGAGGGAGGCGACCTAACTGTAAGGCTGTGTGTGCAATGGAGGAAAAGCAAGAGTCCTCACGGATCGGGCAACCCAGGACGCTCTCCCTCAGCTATGTCCCCAGCCCTTTTGATTTTTATTTTGAGGCAAGGTCTTGCTAAGCTGCCCAGGTGGGACTTGAACTTGTGATCCTGACTGCCTCAGCCTCCCTCCATGGCTAGTATTATAATCCTTCCCTCTCGGAGTCAACCTGTGCCTTGGTTTCCCTATTTGTAAACAGCTGAATCCAACTCTCAGAGATGTAATTTTTAAAACATATCTTGATTTTTGTTAATGTTATTTATATTTACCACACATTGTGTTTTTATGTTTACATATTTTAATTTTTATATAATTTTTTTCAGACAGTAAAGTGTCAACAGTGGAAGTCTCTGACGTATATTTTTCTCATCAGTTTTGCTTAATTTCTAGAATGCAGCACATATACTCTGTAATAATAAAAGGTCTTTTTAAATGTATGCTAATTTTTCCATTCAGTGCATTAAATTCCTCTAACCTCTGCCTATTATCTGCCTTGCGGGAAAGTTTTATTTTTTAATGAAATCTATGAATCCCTAAGAAGGAAGTCAACATGCTGAGTTTCTCTGAGTGAGTAAAATGCTTGTTTTCCATGGGCCGCTGGCCTTGAACATGGAAATTTCCAAAGCATGTTCACTTGCTACAGTAGACACCACATGAGCGGTCAGGCCTGCCCCAGACGCCGGGTGACAGAGGGGGCGCAGGCCGGATGTGCAACTCGTTCCCGCGGGGCTCCCGGCTCAGTCCTGCGGCCACTCGGGAGGCGAGCCGGGAGTGGGCGGGCGCCTGCGGGAAAGCGCGAGGGCCCGGCGCTACGTGCACTGAATGGGACCCCGGGTTCCAGTCCCACGGGGCGGCGCCTGTGTGCAAACTCGCGGTAGAAATAAAGAGCGAAGGGGAGATTTTCTAACCGGAGGGGGAGCAAGAAATGGAAGGAGGGAAAGGGAAGTAAAGGGTCAGGACCCCGAGGACGCAGCTCAGCGGCACAGCGCTTGCCTGGCTCGCACAAGGTCCTGAGTTCAAGTCCCAGCACCCAAAAAAAAAAAAAAAGAGTTAAGATGTGTGATGCACAGGCAGCAGTTCCCCGCGATAACCGTAGTCATTGTGCCCTGAAAACACGCACAGATTTTCAAAGGTAAGTAAGGAAATGCAAGCTAGGTTTGTCTCAGGCCTTGTCTGCTGGTGCGCACCTCCCTGGTATTTTCTCTTTGGCCTTAGTGACCCTAGTGTTTCCCCTCCCCCAACCCCGGAGCCTTATTTCTCAGCCTGTCAATGCTTCTGAGCTAAAACCTCAGCCTCGCAAGTTGAGAACGACGTTGAACATCATCGAAGCCAGCTGCGTGCTTTAGATGGCTCCATTACTAAAACGACTTGCCCAAGTGAGCGCGGCTTCATTGCTCAGGACCGGAAGCTGCTCTAGTCCTGTGCTGGTTCCCTTCTTCCCTGGCGCCTTTATGTTATAGCTGAAGTCAGACCACTGAAGAGAAATGCCTATGACTCAGTGATATGCTTTTGAAATTATTTAAATTTTTAAAGTTTATTACTGACTGTGATAAAGAAAAGCATGCAATAAATATGATTATCGCTTTAAGAGACTTTTATTAGTAATGCAGACTGTAGATATAAACAATTCAAATTACACTATGTATTTAAATTATATGGGTTCCCCTCTTTTAATCCAGAGAGTGAGCCTCTAGTAATTTGCTACAGAAATTTTAATTTCTGATACCATGAGATGATTAGATATTATGAACTACAGGTAAGAGAAAGGTACAAAAAGAAAATTAGTTTTGTGAATAATAGTTTTCTCTTTTTGAAAGGAAAAAAGAATTGAAAGAAAAAGGTGGAAAGAAAATGATTCCTTGTTCCATAGTCTGACACCGCCTCAGATTTCCTGGCAGTGGTCGCAGCAGGCTGGGGACCCGCCTCCGGGAAGAGTGTGTGGCAGGCATGCGGAAGCTGTGGGCTTGAAAGAATTTATTAAAATGTCAGTGACAAATTCCAGAGAGTTGAGTTTATTGCCTATTCAAACAAAAGTACAGAAATAGTGCCACTTCTGTGTATTTTTAGGCTATAAGTCATCAACAATGAAATACCTAAATCTTAGGTCCTAGGAAGCAACTATCAGTAACTCACTGTCAAGGTGATGTCCATGCTGCTGCCCGACAAGAAATCCATCTTAGCTAAGGCTTACTTGAGAAATTGCCCCTTTTGCAAAAGGAAATAGAATTTCAAATACCTTTCCAGTTGCTAGAGGAGGTCACCATAGTGTTTGGAGCAGGTTCAAGAGAGTCTTGAAAGGTAAAACATTCTTTGTGTAACTACTGGAGTTGTTTTGCAGGACATGTTGTGAAAGTAAACTTTCTTAAGGGAAACCATCAACAAAAATTTAATACTGGTTTTTGTTTTTGGTTTGGTTTGGTTTGGTTTAGCTTGGCTTGGCTGGGCTTGGCTGGGCTTGGGGATACTTTTGTGGAGTGAAGTCTAGCAGCACATGCGAGCCTCTCCAGGACCTGTAATTAGAACACCTAGAAAACAACTTAGTGAAAAGAAAAAGAAAAAGAGCTGCAGGAATCAATAAGGAGCCAACAGGAAAGCTAGGAGTTCCAGAGAAACTATGGAAAAGAACGGAGCATTCCTGGAAGCTAGCATCACCTGGGAGCAAAACTGATCAAGGACTTAAAAAAGAAAACTGTAGGCAGCCTCCTTAAAGAACATAGACACAGAAGTCCTCAATAAAACACTGATAAACAGAATTCAACAAACTCCTTAAACTAGCACATGTCATGACCAAGTTGACCTTATCCCAGGGATCCAATGATCGTTCAATATGCATAAATCAATAAATATAACGCATCACATGGACAGAAATAAGAATAAAAATTATGTAGTTCTCAATAGGTGCAGAAAAAGCCTCTGACAAAAGACAACATCCATTCATGATTTTTTAAAAATCACTGACAAAAACGGTTTAGAATGGCCTTATTGCAAACTGACAAAAGTCATTTATGACAAACCCACTGTTACCATCATATTAAATGGGGAGAAACTAAAAGCTTTTCTTCTATAATCAGGAACAAAACAAAGATGTCTGCACTTATGAGTCCTATTCAATATACTGCTCAAAAGTTTAGACAGAGCAACTAGGCAAGAGAAAGAAATGAAAGGAATACCATACTGGGAAAAAAGAAGCCAAGCTACCCTTTTTCACACGTGACATGATCCTCTACACAGAAATCCCAAAAAGCTCCACGGAAAGCCTCCTGGGCTAATAAATTCAGCAAAGTAACAGGATCCAAAATCAGTCACATTCCTGTACACCAACAATAAGCCCACCATGAACAAAATCAGGAAAACAATCTTGTTCACAATAATTTCAAAACAATCAACTACCTAGGAATTAACATAACCAAAGTGAAAGACTTTTATAATAAAAACTATAGCACTGTGACACAGATCGAAGAGAACATCTAAAAATGAAAAGACATGCCCTGTTCCTGGGTAATATATTGTCAAAATGGCCATATTACCAAAACTGATATACAGATTTAACACAATCCCAATCAAAATAACAACAGCATTCTTCAGGGAACTAGGAAAAAAAATCGCAAAATTTATGTGGAACCAGAAGCAATCCTGAGTCACAAGAGCAAAGCAGGAGGAATGGATCCCAGATCTCAAGTCGCACTACAGAACCGCAGTGCTAGAAACAGCTGGGTACAGGTGCAAAAACAGACGTGGAATAGAATTTAGGATGCAGGAATAGCCCTGGCGTGCTGAGCTCTGTGGCCTCCAATAAAGGAACTAAAAACATAAGCCAGGTAAAAGGTAGCTCTTTAGTAGCTGAGCATGGTGGCTCACATCTGTAATCCCAGCACTCGGGAGGCTGAGGCAGGAGGATCATTATGAGTTCAAGACCAGCCTAGGCTACAAAGTGAGCTCAAGGCCAACCTGAACTGCACAGCGAGACCCTGTCTCAAAAAGACCAAAAAAAAAAAAAAAAAATGAGTGTCCATGTGCAGAAGAATGACTATAGATCCACATGTCTTGCCTACACTAAAATCAAATCAAAATGGGATTGAAAACAGTGATTTTTGGATCCATACAAAGAGACTGGTATTAGGCAAAAATAGGATCAACATAAGGCACATAAAAATAAAAAGAAATCAGTTTGGACAGGAAAATGGACTATTCTTTAAACTTTCTATAATTTATTACTTTCATCAATACTTTAAGGAGGAATCTTAAAGCACATTCAGAAGACGTGTATCTACACGGGTGTGTGTGTGGCTGCATAACTCAAAGATTGTGTCAGATGCTCTTAGAGGTTGCTTCTGAAACACAGGATGAAAGAAAGACTGAACATCCTTTTTTATTTTGGTCTGTATATTAACTAACTAAAAAAGTAAATTATTTTAAAACGTGTCCTATCTATTTCTGAAGGATGTAAGACTGGTTGTTTTTCTCTGCCCTTTTGTATTTTTGCTTCTAAATTTTTCTATAATAAACGAGTGTTAATCTTATGAACACAAGATAGATATTGTTAAATTTCTGTAACAACATAGACAACATACTAATGAATAAATCAAAATAAATAAGATTCGTAGCATCAACATTCCCACACATACTACCATTATTTGCTCTCTACAATTTTAGCGAGGTCAGAAATATAGAAAAATATGGTGTCCGTAAGAAGTTCTCATATATTTTTAACTCACGTCTTTTGTTTTCTTTGTAATTCCACATTTTACAGAGGCCGTTCCTGTATGGTTACAGCTGCCCAAAACAAGAAATCCCAACTCCTGGGTATTTGGGTATCTAAGAAGGGATGTGGGCAGGCAGCACTCTTAACAGCAGTGCAACTAATTTCTGCATAATTCCTACTCAAGACTGGGCCTATACAACTGGATGCAGCCAACATAAGAATAATAGATAGGGGCTGGGGATTTAGCTCAGTGGCTTAAGCGCCTGCCTGGTAAGCGCAAGGTCATGAGTTCGATCCCCAGCACCAAAAAAAAAAAATAATAATAATAATAATAATAATAGATAGATTGCAAGTTCATACACAATTTCTTTAAACTTTTATATTTATGCTTACCAATGTTTTGATTAATAGGAGACAGGAATGAGGTTCAAATTATTTTCATTTTCAAATGTAAAAAAAGTACTTGAAATAATATTCACCATAATTAGTCATTAGGAAATGAAAGTTAGCATTGCGAGATGCTAGCTCACATCCTCTAGGATGCCAGAGTCGGATGCAGGCAGTAATGTGCAGAGTCAGGATAGCACTGGAAACTTTGCACACTACTGCTAAGAATGTGAGATCATGCAACAGCCATGGAAAACATTCAGTGGTTCCTCAAAGACCTCAACAAAACTTCCATACAACCCAGCAGTTGAACTTTGCCACATGTACCCACAACCAGTGAAAACACACATCTACACAAAAAGCTGTGCGAGAATATTCATCGCAGTATTATTCATAAGCAGCCCAAACTGAAAACAACCCCGAAGTCCAGCCAGCTGATGGGGGGCTAAACAAGAGGTCTGGCAGCATAATGGTGATTATTCAGCCAAAGAGGAGCAAAGTGCTGACACATGCTGCAAAATGGGCACGCCTTGAAATATTAGGTAAACCAAAGACACTGGCACAGAAAGTCACAGTCCTTTGTAGGGTTTTTAGAGTTTTGTTTTTAATTAAGTTTATTGGTACAATTGAGATGTGCATAATGATCACATTCATCATAGGGAATTTGTACCCGTGCATGATACATCTTAGTTCCTCTTTCTTTTTCCCATTCTCTCCCCTCTCGTCAATACCTCTCCCGATATTCACAAAGATTTGTTTCCCTTTTATTCTTTTTCCTCATTTTTTTCTTTTGCCTTCTATCCTGCCCCTTGTTCCCCGTTCCCTTTGAACAATTACTTTCTATTTCACAACACCTATCATATATTTTAGTTCTTATTTACAGTTTCAGTTTCTCACCAAAAAGACATCCAATTTATTTTGCTTAAGAGTATGGTTTTGCCAGGCGTGGCAACTCACGCCTGTAATCCCAGCACTCGAGAGGCCAAGGCAGGAGGATCATTGTGAGTTCGAGACCAGCCTAGGCTACAAAGTGAGCTCAAGGCCAGGCTGAACTGCATAGCGAGACCGTGTCTCAAAAAAGACAAAAAAAAAAAAAAAAAAAGAGTACGGTTTCAAGGTTCATTTAGCTATAAATGTCTCAAGTTTATCCTTCTTTATGGCTAAGTAGTACTCCATTGTATAAAAAACACATTCTTTTTTTTAATCCATTCTCCAGTTGATGGGCATTTGGGTTATTTCCAAGATTTAGCTATTATAAACCATGCTGCTATAAACATGGGTGCTCATCTGTCGCTTTGGTATGATGCTGTATATCCTTTGGTTTCACTTACTGATATATGAAATACCCAGATTCACAAAATGAATTCCAGGGACTTCACCAAGGAAAAAAGGTACCTCCTAATGGGTTTGAGTTTCTTTGAGGCATGGTGATCGTATGCTAAAAGGCTACTAAATCATGTAATTTGAAGGTTTTAATTTTATAGGATATGAATTATAGCTCAATGAGTTCTAAAGTGTCACAGTGATTTATTTGCATGTCTAAAGTCAAGGTATCAAACTGGTCACATGCATTGAGTGTGGGCACAAAGATCATGGGGGCTGAGTCCTGGACAGACAGTGGTATAATTACTGCTTTTTAAACAGCATAAAAACTAAAGCCATCCTGACCACACCTGAAATCTCCTCAAGGAAATGCTTTTACATTTTACTTTGGGGTCTATCACCAAACCAGAAGTAGCAGGGCACAGAAACTTCAAAAAGTGTTTTTTTCATACACTTTCATTATAGTAGCACGGTGAGTCCGGCTGTTTTAGAATTTTTATCACTAAGTTTGAACTTCTTCACAGTGAAGACAATTTGCTGTATTCAGTTGTCCTGAACATCAAGCATCATTACGGTAATAGTTTAACAGTTTGTGTGAATGTGACTAAAGTCTCACTTCTAATATCCACTTAATACATGGCCTACATTCTGCCCACAAATCACACAATCCATGCACAGTATTAGCTACTGTAACTCAAACGTTATTATGACCACTCTTACTATGACAGCTACTTATTTAAGGTTAAACATACACAGTACTTACTAAATTGTTAATTAAGTGTCTTATTGACAAATTCCAATGAAAATATCTAACTCTTTGGAATTACTTGGTTACTTGTTAATTAATGGCAAGAGGTAAGAAGATCGCTGAATAACCGTTCTCAACCCCTCACCTCCCACTTTCTTCTCCACATTCAGGAAATGCTTATAATTTTATAAGAAGTGTTGTTTTAATGTTTTTACTTAGCATTTCAATAGAAAATATTATGCCAATAAAGCATAGTGTCCCATAACCATGAATTAGTCACCCACTACTGAGTAACAAATTAGCCCAAACTATAAAGATGGAAAACTACGTGGCACATTATGGTCTCTGCAGACCTGGGGTCTCTGAGCAGCCAGTGGCTGGCACGTGCAGGCCCACCCACTGTGGAGCCGGATGGGAGAGCCAGGTGCACACCACAGCAGCTCTCTGGTGTGGCCTCCTCGGTCGTGGGCTGGAAGCCTCCGTTCCACGCTGCTCTGATGGCTGCTGACCTTTCCTCCGTGATCCAAGAGAGGGCGAGGAGGACCCGGGGATGTCACAGAAGTCACGGGTCAGCACTTCCTGTCCACTGCTTAGAGCCCAGCCACCGAATGCTCAGACAGGAGGGTGGTCAGGACAGCGGTGGCCAGCAAGGCGGTGTCTTAGTCAATCTCCACTTGGAATCAGTGTCATGTCTGCAGTTTGTCCTTCAGAAGAACCCTCCAATGGGTATTCACTCAGCTCCAGCTCTGACTGAACCAGTTTGGGAAGCTCCGCGACCCAGTGTAGCTCTCTTGTTGAGATTTTTTTCTCTCTGCACCTGTAATTCAAGGATTAAGAATAAGGACAAGGTGACAGCGACTGTAATTCTCAATGCCCTGTGCTTTGTCCACGGCCTCCCCGTAATGAGGTCAGCGGGCTTGAGCAGGCTCTGCAGTCAGAGAGCAAGAATGTCACCACCTGCTGGGCCAGCTCAGCACTGAGTCGCCTTTCTGCAGACCCTCACAAGAACCCTTGTTCTTGTTAGAAACTAAGAACATTCCAATCATTGTCAGTGGAGCCTTGTTCTGCAAATCGGCTAGCCGTGATCTGATTATAAACAAAAATAAAATTAGCCTCAATTACAAAAAACCATTAAGGATGAGTTAATTATATCAATCTCCCTCCCCCCCAAAAAAGGAACAGTGATTCATTTGTGTTTACCCACTTTAACCGCAACAGAAAGTGTATTCAAGCTTCTAGTTGGACTTGGGGTTTTTGGGGGGAAGAGGGCGGGGTTTTGGAGGGGTTTTTTTGTTGTTGTTTTGTTTTGTTTTTTTTGTACCAGGGATCGAACTTACAAATTCATGCCTACCAAGCAAGTGCTTGAAGCACTCTAAATCCCCAGCCCATGTATTTATTGGACTTGTTTTTATAGTAAGTCGTTCATGTTGTTTGTCAGTTTGGTTTTGTTTTCTCTTTGCACGGTGCTGGGGTTGAGCCCAGCCAGGGCCTCGGGCCCGCTGGGCAAGCACTCAAGCAGAGGCAGATCATTAAATCCTGATCTGAGGACAAACGTGCACAGCCTCCCTCCGCACTCTCGCTCTTCGCGCTCATTGGGCAGCTCTCGGTGTAGGAAGGCGGAGCTCCCAGTCTACACTTGCGGACTGGCTCGGGGAAACCCAGACAGCGCCTTTAGCCTGGGCGAGCGCTGCGCTTGCGGACGGCGCCCCCGTGTGGCCGAGGAGCGCACCTTCTGCCCCGCCCCGCCTGAGCTGGGCGGGTGCAGCGCGTCTGCTGATGGTAATAAGCTGCGTGTCCACTGCAGGCCTGGGACCTGACTCCATTCAAGCTGCAAATATGCTTGGTTATGCCTAAAATACTTAAGTCTTTTTAATACAATACTGTTTATAAAATGGAGCTTTTATGTGCACATTTTAAGAAATATGTATGAGTGTCTCATCAAAATACTTACAATTGTAAAAGAAGTGACATGTCTGTCGTGGTGTTTTTGCAATGCGACTACTGCTACATTTTGTCCTCCATTCTGGCCGTACAAGAGGTAGGACAGGACAACTCAGCGGCGTAGGTCCGCAGTGGAAAAGCTTATCAGTACAGAGGCACACAGAAGATATTTTAGGATTTGCAAGCCTTGTAGGGTGGCTTCTCTACCTGCCACCGTAGGATAGAAGCGCTCGTCTGCAATGAAGGAGCATTGCTCCACTCCAATAAAACCATTTGTGAGCACTAAGATTTAAATTGTATTGAATTTTAATCGGTCAGGAAACATTATTTTCCACCAGGATTTAAAAATGCAAAGCCCAGCCTCAGCTGGTGGGTGGAGGGCAGGATAAGCATGCGCCATAGTTGACCGGCCTGTTCGAAACCTGCCTCCTGTCGTGACCTCTGCCTGGAGCTCTGCAGACACATTTTCAGCTTTTTCCTATTCATCCTATTTGAATATCCCCAAAGCACCTCAAACCAAAGCCATTTAAATGCTAACTCAGAACATATGTCTCACCCGGACCATCTGTCTGCTTGTCTGAAATCCACTATTTCTGTTCTTGGTGCACCAGCTCCCAGTCCTCCAGATCTGAAATTTAGAACACACTGTTGACTGAGTCCGTGCCCTTGTCAAGCTCTGTCCTGCTTTGATTCTGTCTTCACTTGCAGGCCGACCCTCAGCATCTGAGTTCAGCCCCTCATTTCCCGTCTACACTGCTACCCTGGTCTTCTCATCAGTCTCCGCTCCCCAGTGTATCCAGCACAGCTGTCATAGAATCCCACTGTCATTCTGGTGCTGCCATAAGAATAAGCATTGCAGAATGCTGGTCTGATGATGTCATTATACTATTTTAAAACTTTGTGTAACCGTCTTGCTTACTGAATATAATATAGACTCTTCAAACTGGCATTAAAAGCCATCCAGAATATTACCTCAAACATCTTTGTGCTCTTGCCTCATTTTAAAACTCATTCAACATTAATGAATATGTATTAGAAGGGCATGATTTCTGCCTTCATAGAATCTACAGTCTAATTATAGAAAAAGGCATTAGTGAAATAATCATATGAGACACAAGAGTAAAACCAGCAAGCGCGAATAAAATGAAGTCATCTTTTCATAGAATTGAAAGAAATCTAAAACTAGAACTTTACACAAAACTAAACTATGATCTAAGAATATGGCTGAGATAAAGATATGCTGATCACCCAGCCAATGTAACAACAATAACAATATTTCTAGAGACTGAGAGCTGTGGAAATACAGAAAACTTTGATAGGCTTTATTATGGTGATATTTCTTTATACTATATCAACGCTTATAAACTCTCACTTTAAACATAAGCAGCTTATTGTATGTTAATTGTATCAATTGCATCATAAAATGTGTATAAATTTGATGTTATCCATTCTTTTCAATTAAAATAATACAATGAATTCCCATGTGGTCAATTTCTAGATTTAGAAAAAAATTACAAAAACAAATACAGAACTTTGTGGTGTTACTCTAAAGGAAATGTGGGAGAGTCTTCAGGAAAATGGAGATGTGAGCAGCAGAGAAAACACCTCTCCAAGTTTGATATCCAGACCCTGGAACACAGCATCATGAGGAAGAGAAGGAGGAGGGGGCGGGTGCCGTGGACACAGGAGCGATCTGAACTGAGACTTGAAGCCCATGAAGACAGAGATTCAGGAATTCAGCAAAAATAAGAAAACCAGGGCTGGCAGCCTTGCTGGGCGAGGAGAACCTACGCCTCACACCTCTCTCCCCTGTGAGCAACTGGGTGTGACACAGGCTGAGACCATAATAACTGAACTGAGGAAGTGACCTGACATTTAAGTAGTTTGATTAACTTTGCGAGTCTGGGGTTGGTAGCCTGAGCAACTAATTAGAGGATAACAGTATGCAGGATTTCCTACTGTCCTATCACTATCTTGTTTTGTTTCACTTTACTGTTCTGTTCTGAAATGTGGGAAATAGTCCGGAATGTATAATCTTGAGTGACTTAGAGAAGTTAAGGAAGCTTTCCTTGAAAAAGTAGTGCCTAATCTGAAATCAGTAACAGGCTAATAATATTTTAAAACCAATACTTATATAATACATCTATATTCCAGGTCATATTTTACCTGTTTTACATGTTGCATTGGTCAATTTTTCATGAATGGGACAAAATACATCTTCAGCATTAAGGAAGAAAAATTTATGTTGAGTCTCAGTTTCAGAGGGTTTAGTTCATGGTTGGCCAGCTCCAAGGCAGAAACAGAATGGTGGCTGGGTGTTGTAGAACAAAACAAAACAAAGCTCAACCAATGGTAACAAGGAAACAGAAAAAGAGGGGAGGAGCTGGGGACAAGAATTTAACCCTCCAGATCGGCCTGTAGTAACTCATCTCTTCTAATCTGGCCCTCCATGCCCATGGCACATTTACCTTTGAACTCATCGATGGATTAATTCACTGATGAGAGAAACACTCCTATAATCCAATTACTCTCCAAAAGCACTGCTTCTGAACACATGAGACTAGGTGGGGGTCATTTTAATAAGCCATAACATGTTAAAATCTATTTAATCCTCAAAACACGACTGATGATTGGTTCTCTTATTACCCACCATTAATGGTGCTATTACTCAAGACATGGAACACCAGTGTGGAGATTATCTGTGTATTTGATTGAAAATAAAGAGACTAGTTTTAGTATCTGTTTAAATTTCCCCGAAGGCAGAACCTGAGATAAGGAGTTGCGGAACTTTGTGAGTGGATACCACAAAGCTGGATTGACAGAGGTGCGAAGCATAATAGGAAAGTTAGAAAAGTTGATCTAAAAGTTGATCAAAGGTGTACATGCGCTCAGGGCAGAAAGCATGCTACACTTGAATGAGCTGTCGGGCTCAATCCCCAGTGCTGCAAAAATAAACTTAAAAACCAAGAATAGAATGGGTTGTCACAACTGCACTGTGGATGACAGCTGTATTAGAACCTCTGAGGAGCTTCTGGAATAACGTATCTGTGTTAGCTCCCAGAGCAGTAACTCCACACTCTCAGGCTGTGTTGTAAGGCCGCAAACAGGTTCATGTAGCACCAGAAAAGGCCTTGAAAAGAATGCTATTTAAAAAAATCACTCACGTCAAGGGATATGGTGTAAGGTGGGAGCAACATGTACAGTGAATGTTTAAATATTTTGAATGTGTTACAGTAGAAGACACATTGCCATTAATTGCACTCAAAATACTTCCTTTAAGCACACTTAGCCCATTCCTCTTGCCACTCTCTGAAGCAGCTCTGGGAGTCCTCTTTCCTGAGTGTTATGATGAGGCATGATAAAAAATGTGGTGAATGTTACTGCCATATGCCATGCAGTGAAAAGTAGGTTTGGAAAAGTATTGCTGTATTAGCCAGGGGTTTAGCTCAGCAGTGTAAGTGCCTGCTTGGCAAATGTGAGGTCGTGAGTTCGATCCCTAGCACCAAACAAAAATATTGCTGTATATCTTCACACAACTTATTCACAGACTCTGCTACCATATGACTCTAGGTCTCCCACCAAGTCAAAATGACGTGAAAGGGAAACGTCTTGAAGGGTTTCAGAAAAAGGAGGCAGCCAGGACAGCACAACTAAAACAGAAAAAAGGACTTTCAGAGCTGCGGAAAGACTGATGGGATAAGTATGTTTAAATGAGAGAAGGATTTTGATGAGGACTCATGGCAATGTGTCTTTTACTGTACTAAATTTCCACTTGTACTCATATGTACTCAGTATAGAAATGTTCGGGTCAGCAGCAGCTGGCATCAGACCTAGACTCAGGGGACGCGGCATGGAACTCTAGTGCACCACCTGTACTTACTGAGGAAAATGGTAATTAGGAAAACAATCCCATTTACAATGATCAAAAACAATCAATCAGGAATTATAAGATCATATGCTGAAAGCTATAAAACATTGAGAGAAATTAAAGAAGATATAAATATCCCATTGTCAGATATCCCATTGTACAGATATCCCATTGTCATCAGTCAGAAGACTTAATATTGTTAAACTGTCCATGCTACCCAAGAAATGTACAAATTCAATCTCTTTCCAAATTCCAGTGATAGTTTTACCTTATCAGATGAAGTGTTAATTTCCAAAACATGCAAAGAACTTCCACATCATAACAGCCAAAAAAAACCTAACTTGACTGAAAAATAGGCAAAGGACTTGGAGAGATGTTTCTTAAAGAATCACATAAACATTCAACAGATTAAAACTACCATATAACCCAGTAATCCTGGTCCTGCATATTCATCCAAAAGAAAGAAATAAAGGTTTTAAAGAGATGTTAGCACTCTGCCTGGCAGCATAACCACAATAGTCAAGATGCGGTAGCAGCCAGTATGTCTATTGGTGCATAATGGCTTTAAAAGGTACAGTCTAAAAATATACATATACAAGACATGGTCTAAACATATATTAAATATTTAAGACTTAAAGCTTACTGCAGTAAATGGTACAGTGTTACTAACCGCCCTCAGAAATCTCCGGCTCACTTCACGTACTCTCCAGTCTGTCTTACCACTCTCTGAAGCAGCTCTGAGAGTCCTCTTTCATGAGAGTTTTCAGTTGAGCTGCTATGGCTGCCTCCATGTCCCAAATCAGTCAAGAACATTTACCTTTCAGGGTCATTCTGACTTTGGGGGACAGCCAGAGGTCACATGGTGCCAGATCAGGTGAGCAGGGTGGGGGAGGACACACTGAGAATTGCCTTAGACGGTTCATCAGTGAAGGGAGGGGTACTCACAAACTACAATGAATGTATACGTTAAAAATTTTATTACACTAGGGCTGGGCATTTAGCTCAGCGGCATAAGCGCCTGCCTTGCAAGCAGGCAGTCGTGAGTTCGATCCCTGGTACCGATAAAAAGGAAAAAAATTTATTACACTAAAAGATACAACAAAATGCTGTTCTGCTTCAAATTAGGAAGAAATTCTACAATATGCAACAACTGGAATCAACTTGGAGCACACTATGGAAGTGAAATAATCCAGTCACAGAAGGACAAATTTTGAGTCATTGTGTTTGTGTGAGGTATTAAAATAGCCAAAGTTATAGAAGCGAAGACTAGCATAGTGGTTGCCAGGAGCTGGGGGGAAGGGAAAACCGAGAGTTGCTAATTAAATGTTTCATTATGAAAAATGAATAAATGCTAGAGATCTGAGGTACCACATTATGTCTATAGATAACAACATTGCATTGTGCACTTAAACATCTGTTGGGGGGCAGATCACATGTTGTGTTCTTGCCACAATAAAAAAAAAACAGGAAGACTTAGGAAGTTCTCAGAATGGAGGATCTTGGTCTGTTCAGCCCTTGAATCTTTTACAGCATGGTGGAAGGGCCTGGCACGAGGGAAGCAGCTCACATCACGGTAGCCGGAATCAGAAAGGCAAAGCAGGAAGCAGGAATGGAGACACACTCCACCAGCTCATGTGCCAGAGTAAACAGCCTCCTCTAGCCAGACCGCATTTAACTATGGTGCCCCCAAAACTTAGTCCCTTCCAAAGCTCTGTCCATGAGAACAAACCTCAACACCAGTTATGGTCAGTTTCTTACTGTGAGCGAAGCCACTGGGGCTGGACTTCTGTAAAGCACTAATTCCATTCATCAGGGCTCTACTTTTGTGACCTAATCACTTCCCAAAAGCTTCACCACCAAATACCCTCCCACTGGAGGGTAGATTTCAAAATATGAAATCAAGGAGACATACTCCTTTAGTCTATAGCAGGATATAAGTTATAAGGCCAGACTTGGAAAATGGAAGAAAACAAAGATCATTCTAGAAGAGGGAGTAACACTAAGTACCACAACTCTTCACAAAACCCGGGCCAGATGCCGTGGGCACCGCAGACACTACCCATACTGCTGGATAGTGCCAGAATGGGGGCACCAGGAATTTCTCACTATCTGTGCCTCTTTTCCTCACTTCTGTAGCTCTAAAGCCCTGGGAGTACTGTCACAGTGAAATGTGTGATGTGTTGTCCACTCTTCTGTAGAAGAGGACATGAACAGGGGAGGAACCAGCTTCCATGACTTTGAGCTTACAGTGGGAATGACCGACGGCCTCAAGAGGAGAAGAGAGTCACAAGGAGCAGCAGCATGTGTTCGATTTTAGGTGTGTAAGTGGAAACATCCAGACTGAGCTGTTGAGCAGGCAGCCGTGTCTGTTTGGAGGATAACTTCTCCAGAGGATCCGGGAAGCAGAGCACTCCACGGGAGGACTCCATCACTCAGGAGAGCAAAGACAGCTGCAGCATCTTAATCCAGCTTACTACCTCCCAGACCACACACACACACACACACACACACACTCTCTCTCTCTCTCTCTCTCTCTCTCTCTACAGGAAATAGGTTTACTACTCTCAGATGGGCAGAAAGGACAACAGAATCCCAATCTGCTAAGAGTGGAGAAAGTCCCACCTATCCATGCCCCATGGAGAGATCCAGAAAGCACTCTGTTCTGGGCTTTATATCCTGGAAGTCAGGTGACCCCTGGGTCAAAATGTGGCGGGCATCCTGTCCCAAGAGGGCCAGGAAGAGATGAGCAGTTTCAGGTAACCCCTTCCATATCAGGATGTTCATTTAAGAGTGTGCTACAGTTATTCTGAGAATGATACACAAGAAGAGGAAAGGAAATCCTGAGAAGCCAAGACTATCCGATGGTCATCCTGTACTCTCCTTAACCTCTTGTTTACCCAGTGCCTACATAGGTAGTACTTCTTACAGAGTGAGCACCAATATTTGTTAAAAGAAATGAATAACTGTACCATATTAAATTCTGTTTCCTGGGCTGCTTTATACTTTCTATGAAGTTTCTTTGATCTGGAGTGGACCATCTTCACTCTCCTTAGTTATAACTGTTAAATTATATCCAGTTTATGTTGAAAGATATATTTCCTCTCCTCAGTAGAACCTCTTCAAAATGCTTTAATAATTCCCCATACAGGATCTGATTATCTCTATCTCTGGAATTCCCTAGCACATTTGTACATATAATACTAATAAATTTTCTTCTTGTTTTACCCATTCTTTTGAAAAAAATGCCTTTATGACTTGAAAATACTTCCTTAGTTTTCTTTTAAAGTATCTAAACTTGGGAGGTCTCTATACAGAAAAGAACTCAAAGCCAAAATAAAATATGCTGGGGAAGATATTTGACAAGTGTTATATTCATGAAGTATATAAAGAAATCACAAGAGAAAAGGTTAAAATCCACCTTACAGTATAACTTAACAACAAAGCCATGTGTAAAGAGGATTATCCATCAGCAGGCGTTAAGCATTAAGCATTTCAAAACTGCTGAGCATACAGCAGCATAAGTATCTTCAAGCAAATAATACAGTCATGCAAAATTGTATTTGCAGCAACTTCAATATGGATTGTAAGAAAATTAGCAGCTTGAGCACTTTGCCAGTCAGTCTGGATGGTCAGTTCGATTGGATTAAAAGGCTCCAGGAGGCGAGATGGATTTTGGGCCACTATATTCATGGCGGGTTCATCCCTCGAGGCTCGTGGCTGAGTGTACTGTTAGGAGGTACAGCCCAGATGGAGGTGGGTCCCTGGGCTGCTGGGTATCTCTCACTGCTCTGCTGCCTGACTGCCATGAAGTGAGCACCTTTGCTTTATCAGGCCCTTCACTAGGGTCTTCTTGGGGCCAACTAACCATGGATTGAGCCTCTGAATCTGTGAGCCAAATTAAACCTCTTTCCTCCTATAAGCTGTGGGTGTCAGCAATGGACTAGATGACTAGTGTAAGCAACTTGGTGAGCCCATGTTGTAAAAACATCAGAGTCTTTTATGCTAGAGTTATCCTTAAAGCCAGCCTGCATAATCAAGAGAATAAAAGAATATAGGGTATTGGGGACCAGGAATTATAAATGGAGTCTAGCGGATGTCCAAGGCTGTTCTTGTCCTGCCTTTGAGTCAGTCTGGAACGAGGAAGCTTTGTTGCTTTCTGGTCACAGCTGGAAACCCTACAGCTAATGCCTGCTGTGGCCCTCACAGGAGAGACAAGACCTGCTGAAGATGACAGGGCACCTGGGGAAACTACCATATCCTTAGTGCCACATCTCGTTCTTGTCTTTGTCCTTTGGAGAACACTTTGCTCTCCTTCCACACCCACCGTAGTCATCACTACGCCTCCAGAAACACCTACTGCCCTTACTCACTGTCCCCGACTCAAGTGTAGTGACTAAAGATGGCCTTTTGTTCCCTGAGAACAGCCGGTCATCCCAGAGCCCCACTGTACCCCTATTTTGCCTCTTGCTCTCTCTTTCCACTGTGCACTGCAAGACTGGGCAGGAGACTGGGGACTTACTGCCGGGACCCCTAATAACTGGCACCATGGGAAGGGTTCCAAATAATGATAAATAAGGTGGATGGGATACAGAATGCAACAGGAGGTAACTCAGAATCTTCTCCCAAGTTCTGTCATAATTGAGGAAGACTGATATTGGGAGGATGGAAGGGGCTGTGAAACACTCCAGGCAGCAGGCAACATAAACCCAACCAAGTTTCATGCACAGTGAGATGCAAATCAGCATATACCCACGTTGTCAGAGAAGCACTTAACTGACAGTAAAATAAGTTTTATCACAAGGATTTTCACAGCAAGGATACTATGACAATCAGCACCTGAAACTTGAATGCTTTTATGATTCAAACACTCAACAAAATGCCTCATAAGTTTTTCCATTTATTTGAAAACATTCTTGGTCCCAAAGAAAAAGTGTAACCATATAATAGACTATAAACTTAAATTCGATTCTTCCCAATGGTATGATTAATTGGCAGTACATACTTTTAAAGGTTATTTTTGTTTAGTCCAAGATCCCAGTATATTCATAATAAACAAAATATTTAAAAACACAAAGCCTAGGAACGTGACCTGAACAATGTGGTACAGGAGACTTCTTTTATGCCTAGCATCCTGTCCTTTAGAGGATGCTCGTCTATTACATTAAAATTTCCAGGATATTTGAAGCAAGCAGGGTTGCATCCACTTAAGCAAAGTCCATTAAAATATTACCCAGTTACCACAGGTTCCATATATTAGCACTAGGAAGAAGTGGGATGTTCCCTTTTTCTCAGAAAAAAGATGAGTAAAATGAAGTAGATATTTGAGCCAAACAGTAACCATATTTCCACCACAAGCTTCTCTTTCTGGGAGTGAGGCAAGGCAGCGACACAGGATTCAAGCTGAAAGCTCTAAGTACTTCCTTTAAATTTCCACGAGATATATATATCCATTTAAGTTAGTATGAGTTTTTGTTTTCCAAAAAGCCCTAACCTCCCCACAGTACATAAAATTGGTTACTGTTGTTATTTAATAATTATCCATCATCAATAATGCATTATTCAAAGCACTGAACAATACACAGTACATGTTCAGCATCACAATCCCTTCCACCCAGGAACTCGCCCTTGGAATTAGGTCATGACAGTGAGAGCGATTCATTTGCCAGGAAGAAGGTGAAGTAAATAGAAAGAGACATTGAATGCTTTGAAATGCTTTTCCTCAGTTTTGTCTTTATCTTTTCAGAACTTTTACCAACTTACAGCAAGTATGAGAAGGTAAAATAATCCCCATCAACAGGAGATTGACTAAATTGCTGTATACTTATAAAGCTAGAATACTAGCAGCAGTAGAAATGAAAAAGGAGCAGCTTGACACAGTGAGATCAATGACTCATAAAAACACAATGTCGAGAGGCAAAGTAGTGTCAGGAGAGCATAAAACACATAGCAATATACCATTAGAAATATACATGTAAGCAGTCAAAGAAAATTGAGGAAATGACAAAAGCAATACCCAGAATTCCGGTCCCCTGGTGGGAAAGAAAGGACTATGACTGGAGAGGGCTGTACTGCTGTACCGAGGCATGGTTCATGCTTACCCAAAATGTGTGTGTGTGTGTGTGTGTGTGTGTGTGTGTGTGTGTGTAGTTTCCTCCTATTTATAAAGCCCCAAGTGATCATACTGAGTGACAGAATTTTCAGCGTGGCTAAAAAGATAGAAATAGGAAATAAAAGTGGCCTTTATTCTAATAACGCAGAGAGAGAAAAGCCAGACCTCAGTGGTCGTGGGGTTCTCAGACAGAGAGAGAACCCCACGACCACTGAGGTCTGGCTTTTCTCTCTGCTGGGCACGTGGTGTGGGGGCATATATATAGCTTTGGTCTGGGGTGGTGCCTAAGAGGCATTACTGATGCACCAGTAGCCCACTGCAATTCATTTCATGCCACAGGTAAATTGCCTAGGGGTGGGGAAGATGACCTCAGGATAGAGCCCCTTGGTTCCGCCTCCCAGCCTCCCAATGCTGCAGTGTTCAGGGCAAAACCCTTTTATTCCTGTCTTTTTATTATTAGGGAAAGGGCAAAGTTTTTCTTTCTTTTATTACTTCCTGCTGAAAGGGGGTACTGTATTGGGGTTTAGGAGGGTTGACGGGATGACAGTTGATGCCCATGTAGAAGCTGGTGCCAGGTGTTTTAGCCAGGACAGCTTTATCATCAGTGAATGCCCACATGTTAGACTAGGAAAGCAAAGAGACAAGGTGTTATGAGGAGGCAGGCCACTGTCATATTTAAGGACCCAGATGAGGTAGAAGGAAAGGTGTCTTTGATTTGGATATGTAAAATCATTACCACGGTGAGGTAGAATTCTGAAAAATAAGTGTGCAGTTAGGAGGAGTGAAGTTATGAAAGGTGATTATTCCCCCATTTGAAAGGGCAAAAGTTAAGAGGGTAGGTAGTTAGAACTTGTCTCTGGACCAGGAGTTGAACTGGAAAGAATAGGAGGGGTGGGGATGGCCATGGCTGTGTCACTATAGGGAAGGTAAGAGCCTAAGCCTTTAAGGATGTCATGTTTTACCAACAGCTGAGGGTAGAGAGCACTAAGACAGTTGTTGTGTGGAAAAATATGAAGATGGTCTTACGCATGATGTGGGAATCTTTAGGAAAGACTGTTGAGAGTCCTGCTGCAAAAAGGATAATTAATAGAATGTAAGAAATTAGAAACCAAATTGGATAACAAAACTTGACTTAGCCTGAGGGATGTGGCTGTGAGGCCTTGGTGAGGTGGAGATGAGTGGACAAAAAAGATGATTAGACTTAGGGCACCACTTGAGTGATATAGAACCAGGATGGCAGTCTAGCAACTTTGACCACTATTGGGGTTGCCAAGAAGACCAGGTATGGGCTCTTTTATCTTGATTGTAGTCCTTGGGAGGATTTTCCATAACAGTTCTTTAGTAAGTATCCTGAAAAAGTACAAAGAAAGTTGAAAACATATTTGAGGGTTTTTTGGCAGGGCATGTGTGTAAAACCTATCTGTTACTCTTGACCAGGGTTGTGTCTGAGAAACTGATGAATAGGAAAGGAAGGGGGTGCTATGTATCCCTGAGGAGAGGATTTTTTTGTTTTTTGTTTTGTTGTTGTTGTTGTTTTATTTAAAGAGGAAAAAAACAAAAATAAACAGAGAAAAAAGGATAGAAATAATACAGAATTACAGAAAAATAAACAGTAAGAAATCACTAGTTGATAAGTTACATACTGTCATCTTAGAAATAGCTGTTCAGGTTACCAAATTAAAGCATACAAAGTGACATTCAAATAGTGATACTGCCAACAGTTCTCCTCAATGATCCAACAAAAACTTAGTAATATGGTCATCAGTCCTACACACTTGTTTTTTATCTTAAAGAGGGTAAGATTAAACATATCGAAACAGTTCATAAAGAAACAATTTAAAGAAATACAGATTTCAAAGCAAGTCCACTGGAGATCTTCACTGTCTATCTTATTATCTCTAGTTTTCTCCAAATAGTTGTCCCCATCTTCACATACATTGAATACACACTGCATATTATAGAACTAATCAAATGATTACAGGATGATGAAGGCTTTTTAGGTCTTCAAGACCTGACATTGGGGAAATCAATAACGACTACCATAATGTCTCTCATTCTCTTCATAGTAGCTGTCCTTATCTTTACATATGCTGATATTAAACTTAAGAGACTAGACTAATATCACTCTGAACAGTAATAATAGTATTGCTAGAATTTATATCATACTGTTACAGAATTAGCATTGGGTTTCTTAGTATCTCTTCTTTAGAGTATCTGTTCATTACAGCATGCATTATATAATCTGTTCCTGTAAATGGTTTTAAAAAATTCTTCCCATGTATGAATTTCTACATGCATATCTATCCTCTCTGTATTATAAGGAAAAACAGATCATTATAAGACAACAAAACAAATTCCTAGAAAAACATGCAATAAAAAAGACATATAAGACCACAATATTAGGTGATCTACCATAGTTACTATGCTTTCTCTTGTTATTTTCAATAGACTTGTCCATATCATCAGGCTTAATACAGTTAAGCATAGCATTACATAGCTATTTTTATAAAAACACAACTTTGAAGACATTGTAGAATTTGAGAGCAGTGAATAATCAAAACCAGTATGGATATCTTTTACATGTTGTCATCTTCAGAGTAGTTGCCTCTACTTTTAGACTTGATACTATCAAGCATACCAAATTTGAATAAAATCAACCAAGGCAAAACCTCAGTCTAACAAACCAGATTCAAATAAGATCAGTCATAGTAAGACAATGTAAGTAATACAGGGTTTCAGTTTAAGTTAATAGGAAATTAAGGATAGTTACCATGGTATAACCTGCTATTTTGGGGTTAGATGTCTGTGCCCTCAAATCTGATATGAGTGGACAGACCAGAACAAAATAAAATCACACTAAACAGAGAGATAAGACTACTGTGACTTTTAAGTCCTGATACACAATTAACAATGACCTCTGCCTTCCTTTTTTAGGCTATTTTTCACCTTTCCCCGTCTCAGGATGCTTTGTATGTTTTGGGTCTCACTAGCCCGTTTAGTTTTTAGAATAGGGGGCCAGCCTGTTGTCTATCTGAGTGTTGCTGAACCTTTTTACCCTTGAGTTTGATCTTGAGCTGTACTCCTTTACTTACTAAAGTCATAGGGTTTTCCTTCCTTCCAGCTGTGTAGTTCCACACTGTCCAAAAGTGTCGTAGCTTTCCAGTCTATCGGCGGCTGCTGGATGAATTGTCCCTATTTCTCTCTGGTTTCCTGTCACATATAGCTTTGTTTTCTCATCTTTGACTTTCAGTGTATTAACTTTCTTTTGGGTTGAGTGTATTTCCTATTCAGAGCATCTCAATGGAGCCTGTGTGAGGAGAAGTTTTACTAGAGATAACAGGTGTAAGCTGCTGAGACCTCAGAGTGTCTGGGTTAGTCTGTATAAGCACAAAGGAATAAAAAGGCATTTTTTAAAATCTAGCACTGTAAGGTGAGTGGTGGAGGGAGGAATATGAGAGAGTATGGTATAAAGGTTTGGCACTACTGAGTGGATTGGGATAACAGCACTATTGAGTACCCTAAGGTCTTGTATCAGAGGATAAGACCCATCAAGCTTGAGCACCAGGAGAATGGGAGTATTACAGGGTAAATGGGTAGGTTTAAGAAAAACATTTTCAAAAAGGTGCTTCATTATAGGTTTGAGTCTCTGTAAATGTTTGGAAGCTATAGGAATTGGGGAACACAAGAAAAATTTGAAGGATCCTTGAGATGAATTAAAATAGGCATGGCATGGGGAACATAGGTGGGATTGGAGGTATCTCTCAAACTATGGGATCAACCAGAGAAGAAGCAAGTTTGGAACCTTCATGGAATAGGCCCTGTCTCTAAAGGCTGCATAGGTTGGCCATCAACACCCCTATAGAGACTGAGGACTTAATATAGCAGCCTGAAAACTCAGGAAGAACCCTATACATGGCCTCTTTGTCCACAAGTTTAGAGAATGTCTTACCTGAGACCTCTAGTGGGACTTGGGGCTCTGAGAAGGACACCTTAATGGGGGCTGTGGACCCTGAACCCCATCAGCCTTCAGCAGCAAGTCCGAGGAAATCTGTCAGCAGTGAATCTGGTGATGATGAAATTTCTCATGAGGGCTAGAAGTTAAGAGGATGGCTTATCCACTCCCTGGTGGCTAGGACAGTCGCTCTTTTAATAGCTCTGGGGCAAGGGCCCAAAGGAACTCCAGGATTGGGGCACTTTCTTGCCCAACTTTTTTTTTTTTTTTTTGCTGTATTTGAAGCATGGTCCAGGAGAGGCTCAGGCAGTTCTACCTTGTGTCGGTTTACCTGTCTCAGAGCTCCAAGTTTCACTGCTAAAAGATCAGATTGTTATTTTTATCTCTGTTGTTGAAAACATGAAAAGTCATGCTAAGAAGGTCTCCCTGTGGGGTTTGAGGGCCAAGTTTAGCTTTTTGTCTTGGAATCTATCCCACAGTGGATGGTATCTGTAGAATCAACTAAATATACAGGAGTCAAGTAATACAATCAACAAGGTATTTATGATCATAACTTTAGTAATGGCTTCCCATAAAGGAGGATAAGGTCCAGGGAATTTGAGGAACTGACATGTCATTTATTTGTCATATATAACTACCTCTTATGCTGTTAGAATCTCTAATGCCATCTGATTTTTGGAGGATGGCCTGTTTTATTAATTTTACCTTTTTACTTAGGAGAAAAATCAGCTATGGTGTCATTTAACACCAACTGAATATAGTTAATTATGGCTTGGCAGAGGGTTGAGCCAGGGTCAGCAGGCGGGCTGGGAAAGGCTCAAACCTGGCCTCTGCCCCAGTGCTATTCTTGTTGTTCTGCATGCATCATATAACTTTTTTTTTCCAGAAAATATCTGGTGGATCCCACCAAAGGAATTTATAATTATCTCTTAATTTCAGTGGTTGAATATCCAGAAGATTGATAACAGTACAGTACACCATAGGCAGTAAGCTTAACATAGAACATTAAATGGCTATCAACCATGGGTGATTTAACATTTGAGTGAAGAAATTTGTGAAGCATCTCTAAGCATACATCTGGATCTGAAAGAAAACACTTATCTTTATAAATTACATAAATTTTTGTTTAAAAGTTATTATTTGACTGGTAACCTCATGATGGTTTGATCTGAATCTCTTAGCTGGAACACAAGAAAAAGGCAGCAGAAACAATCCCAATTTTATATTTGAAGGCATTAATATACCATCAGATCAGCAACAACGTATTGTCTTAGTTATATGAACCTTAGTTGAGGTGTCTCTCATAAGGCTATGGAGATTGTTGGAGACTCCAATTTATAAACAAGAGCTGGTAAAATTACCAGGTGGTCACTTTTCCTGTTTATCAATTGAAGTCTTGTCCAATGTCTCCTCACCCCAAGAGATTTTCTTTAACCAGTTTTAGCACCATTTTGACCACCTGGAAAACTAGGTGGAAGCATGTTTTTAAATCTATAACCCAAATAAACCTTGATTAAATGGTTTGAAATTCCAAAAAAAGGAAAAAAATTGTTGAGCTCAAATAAAAAGGAATAGTTATTTACCGAGCAGGCAAATGGACATGCATGGACAGATGATCTTTACATTATAAATGGACTGAAAAAACAGACAACAGATATATAGACTGATGGTCATCTTATAAAATTAGAGTGCACTCAAATATATTTGGCCAATTTGAACTATAATAAATAAGACTAGTGTGAACCTTTCTGTAGATCAATTAATAGAGATCTCTTTAAATAAGAATGCCAGAAAAGTAACCTACTTTATGGCTAATCTGATGTAAGTCATAAAGGGAGAAAGGCATATGTATTTTTTTTAATTTTTATTTAAAAAAAGACTAAGCAAAACAGAAAATTGGTAGAAATAATACATTCAGAGAAAAAATGAACAGTAAGAAATCACTAGTTGATGATTACAGATTGTCCTCTTACAAATAGTTGTTCAAGATACTAAAGTGGAGCATATAAAGTGGGGATTCAAACAGTGAGATTGTAACCAGTTCTGTTCAACTATCCAAGAAAAACTTAGAAATATGGTTTTCAATCCTATACACTTAAACATACATGCAGTTATCCATATCTTCAATTATACTGAGATTGAATAAACCCAAGCAGGCTAATATCACTCTTAAAAAGAATAATACTATTGCTGGGTTTCACATTATGACACTTCAAGATCAGCACTGGCTACGTTAGTGTCTCTTTTTCTTCAAAGTATCTGTTCATTTCATCATGTTCATAAAATCAGTTCTCATAAACTGTTTATAGATTCTACACATGCATGAGTCTTAACAGCTATTTCCTTTCTGTATTACAGGGAGAAACAAAACAAAGCAAGGCAAAACAAAACATATTCCTATAAACACATGAAATGAAATAAACACATAAGACCGTTGCACAAAGAGTTCTACCATGGTTCCTGTGTTGTCTCGTTATCTCCAATAGAATTGGCTATATCATCAGACGTAGTATAATTGAATATATCAGTACATACAGTACTAATAAAAACACAACTTTGTATATAGTATAGAACTTCAAAAACTGGCAGTTATCAAACCAGAATGTGTATTGTAGAGTCTTGTCATCTTCAGTGTAGTTGTCTATACTCTCAGACTTGATACTATCAATCATATAAGTTTTGAATAAAATCTTCTCTGCCTCATTTCTGTTATGCTCTTTTTTTGCTATCAGTTGTCTGCTTATCTTCTTCATTCTGTTTTCTGCTCCATGCAATGAGGCCTCTCTGCCCCTGTTCCTGGAATTCTAGTACTTTTCTCTCTCTCTAGAATGCCCTGCAGTATTCTCTGTAGAGTTGGATTGGTGGTTGCAAATTTCCCAAGTTCCTCTTTGTCTTGGAAGCATCTTGTTTCTCCATTAATTTGTAGAGACAGTTTAGCAGGGAATATCAATAAAGGTTATTTTCTTTCAGGGCTTGGAATATTTCACTCCAGGCTCTTCTTGAATTGATGGCTTGTGTCAAGACATCTGCTGTTATTCTGATGGTCATTCCTCTATAGGTTATCTGTTTCTTGTCTCTAACAGCTTTTAATATTCTGTTCTTATATTGAATTTCTGGGATCTTGATTATTATATGCCTGGGTGTAGCTCTGTTTTTGTTGTAGGTGGCTGGAGTTCTCTATGCCTCATATATCAGAATATCATTTATTTTTCCTATGTTTGGGAAGTTTTCCTTAATTATTTCTGTGAATAACCTTTGTAGTTCCTTTGTTTATAACCCTGCTTCTTCATTGACATTTTTTATTCTCAAATTATAGATCCTTTTGTTGTCTTCTAGCCTTTGTATTTTTACTGCTTGTTTCCTTGTTATTTTTAAAGAGTTTTCCCTTTCATGTTCCCACATTGCAAAATTGTCCCCCAGTTTGGATAATCTATCCTTAGTTTCTTTTAAGCTGACTTGCCATATTTCCATAGAGTTTTTAATTTCCTGGTGATCTCTTTGAATCTGCCTCATGTGTTCTATATTTTTTATATTCTTCATCAAATGGTTCTCTCTTTTGTTGGAGTTCCTCCCTTCTTCTGTCTGTGTCTGCTTGAGGGGTGCTTAGTATCTCTTTTATTAATCTTCTTATATCTTGCTTTATTTGGCTAAATATTTCACTTTTGAACTCATCTATGAGGTCCTGAATATATCTCTTTATGTCCACTGGCACTGTGTCTGATATTGCATATTTGCTGTCTTCATTCTCCTTTGTATCTACCTATCCTGGGTCCATGTTCTCAGGGTTGGGACCTGGGGACTTTTTGTTGCTGCTTCCTCTTTCTATCTTTTTTGCTTCTTCCAGGAGGCCCCAGTTTCTTTCTTTGTTGGTTACAATTCTTCTGAAGCGTGCTGGCTAGGTGACCCTTCACACTGCAGTGTGCTAATGAGTTGTAGACAGGGACAGCGTATGCCAGCCCTTCCCCTCCGGATCAGTCAAGCTGCTATAGCCTGCAATGTATTTCTTTGTGCTGCCTCTCCTCCAGGTGGCAGCAGCAGCGGCAGTGGCAGCAGGGGCAGGGGTGGGGGCAGCCCGTGGGCACCCAGTCACTCTGCTCCTCCAGCCTCCAGCAGGCCCACAGCAACAGGTCTCGCCAGTGGCCCAGAGGCACTGGAGGCGGCTGCACTGGAGGTGGCAGCACTGGGGTCAGTCAAGCTGCTATGGCCTGCACTGTCAGTCAAACTTCTGGGGTTTCACTGGGTTAGTGTGGTTAGTGTGCGCCACTGCTGTAGGGACTTGACCTTGGATAACCTATTGAGTCTCAGCCAGGTCATGTGACCCAGGCCTCGCTCACTCCACCAATCCTGTTTGGGAAGGGAACAACTGACTAAAGTCACTGCTGTCCCTTGTACTTGCCAGTCCTGCCTAGTCCCAGAATGTCATCCGCTGGAGCCCCCCTATTTATGGAATGGCTCCACTCCCGTCACTCACCACAGGTTGATGTAGGCACCCTGCCAACTCAACTCTCCTTTTGGCTCGCTGACCTCCGAACTCAATGTTGAAAGGGCAGGACCCCAGACAGCTCAGCAAGTTGCAGCAGGACCTCGGATGGTAGGCAAGTCGCCATAATTTCTTCTTGGGATAAGAGAATTCATCTCCCTCTGTTTGGGGCTCCCCACTCTGTATTATGTTGAATTCTAAGTTGACTATCTCAGAGAGCTTCTGTAGCCACTTGTTATTTATCCACCATCTTTGCTTCTCCCCCAAGGCACATGTATATTAACAAGTCCCTGGGGCCAGCCTTCTCTTGAAATAGGAGCAGAGATTGAGGAAGTGGAGTAGATGATCATTGAGTAGCCAATTGTCTGGCAGGCGTGTATGGGCGATTATCCAATGATTAGATATAAAGCTGCTGCCCATCAACAGGAGACAAGGAAACACAGGCTGCTGGCGCCTCACTGTGTGCCCTGCAGTGATTTAGCCGCTGCTCGAAGCCCAGTGAACTGTCATGTGGGCCACACCAGGGTGATTGTTGCTGATCACACAAGGGGGCGGCCATTGACCATGAGACCTGTCCCAAGATGGTGGCACCCACCAGCGGTGGAGGGCCCTAAAATGGCAGCTGTCCCCCACCTGAGCTGCAGCAACCATGTGGCCCGCCAGAAGGCTGGAGTGCCCGAGACCTAGTATGGTGAGCTGGCAGAGAAAATGTCGACGAAGGAGAAGGAGACAAAGAATCCTCAGGACAGACAGCTCCAGCAGAGGGGAGTGAGAGGTCAGAGACTGGGGAGAAATGCTAAGGGAGGGGATAGAGATGCTGGGGGAATGCTCGGAGGCCCTAGGGGAAGAATTAGGGACCCTGGAGGGAAGGGAGGATGGCTGTGCAGAGGGAGATAATTGCATGGCAGGAGCAGGAATCTTTGATTGAGAAGGCTGCAGGGTTTGATCTGAGGGACAGGGAGGAGGGGTGGGTTAAAGACTGGGGAGACCTCGTCCAGAGGGTCTTGGGGGCAGGAAAGGAAAATTTGTGGTGTAGTAGAGCTAGCTGAAAATATTTGAGCAGGTGTACATGATTTAATGAAAGAAGAATATGTTCTTAGGGTAAGGAAGGCCTGTATATATGGAATTTCTGCTAACTTGTTGCCAGTGTAGCAAAACTCATATAAATTTTTGAGAATACAGGGGTCAAACATCCCCTCTTTAGGCCACAGGCTGCTGTTAAGTTTGTAGATCAGCCAAGCCTCCTGGCAGTAAAAGATTAATTGTTTAGTTCTTATGGTACCCAGGTTACAAACCAGGCACCCCAAAGGTGTGGTTTTTGGGGGAAAGGAAAAAGTATTTCCCATGATCCAATCACAGTAAAGTGAGCCAATGGACCATGACCAAAGCAGACCAGGTCATCACCTAGCCTTTTGGACCAACGGTAATCAGTTCCAACTCGTCCCACTCAGCCATCATTAAAGGGCACGAGTGGAGTCCTAGTGGATTAAAGTAACAGCTCTGCCACGGGCTGCCCAAGGGATGTGAGAACCACTACCCCAGTCCAGGGACGGAAAGGAAGATCCAGCGTGGGGCCCGGCCCATGACCACGGAGTAATCCTCGGACAGAAATTGGTTCACCTGCGGTAAATGAATTAGACCAGTGTTGTTTGCAAACCAGCAGTGACAAGTTCAGCAGCTCCCGCATGTTTAGAATTGAGGAATTAATCCAGGATGCAATCCAGTCTGTGAATCGGCAGGGGACTCAGATTGGGAGGATGCCTGAGTCACTCACCCACCGTTCCCGGTCATGGAACCAACTGATAGAATTTTCAGTGTGCTAAAAAGATAGAAATATGAAATTAAAGTGGCCTTTATTCTAATAACGTGGAGAGAATACCCCACAACCACTGAGGTCTGGCTTTTCTCTGTGCCAGACACATGGTGAGGGGGCATACATGTAGCTTTGGTCTGCAGTGGTGCCTAAGGGGCACTACTGATGCACAGGTAGCCCACTGGAATTAATTTCACGCCACAGATAAATTGCCTAGTAGCAGGGAAGATGACCTCAAGATAGAGCCCCTGGGTTCCGCCTCCTAGCCTCCCACCGCTGCAGTGTCCAGGGCAAAACGCTTTCACTGTGTCCTAAACATGATCCAGAAAAGTTTCCTTACCTCAGTGTCTTAGTTTAACCACATATGGAAAGTCCCTGCTATGTAAGTTAAGGAAGTCACAGGTCCAGGACCCAGAATGTAGATTCGGAGCCAGAGAATTTCCCCATCATATATCGGGGAGAGTCAGCCATGCCTCTTCAGCCTCAGGGCCTTGATCTCCCGCCTTCTGGGAAGATTGGCAGCTGACAATTCCCAGTAGCTCCCTCTCCAGATGTTGCTTTTAACCAAAAAGAATCACTTTGCCCAAAGTCACACTCCATCACCAGGGACTGATTGCCTGAGTCCATGACTGACAGATACAGGAGGGAATAGTTCTGGCCTCCAGAGCTACCTAACTCCATCCTTGGCCCTTGCTCCTCCCTCTTCCTACAGGAGCTGGGTCCCAAGTGCAGCCCCAGTGAATCCTGTCCCCTTCCAAGGTGGGCTTCCTGGGCTAAGGCGATACTAACCTTACAGATATACAGTAAGCCACCTTTTGAACTGTAAGATCATTCACTGTACCTTTTAAGAAGTAAAATTCATTAACAACAACAAAAAAAGATGAAAAGTGGAAGCCCAAAGACTGGCTTAAAATACTGTGGATATTGAAAGATATCAAATACTTGGCTTAAGGAATTAGCCATGGATTTTGAAAGGATTGGTGTAATCCAACATTTCAACATAATTTTCAATGAGAATTAGCCACTGAATAATTCAAGAAGGTCAGGGTTAACACTGCTAATCTTGACTTTCAGGTCTGGTTCTGTTTGTGCTTTTTAATATCTTTAGGTTGTGGTTTCCTTGCCTACAAATAAGATAATTGGTTGTCGGGGCCTAAAATGCAATCAAAAGAAGTATATTCATACTTATTAGAAAATCTGAGAAATGAGAACCAAACAACTGGACCTTCGAAAAAAACACTGAATATTGTTTCTTTCAGCTATCAGGCACTCAGGTGGTTCCCAAGCTCTGAAAAAAAGGCAAAGAAAGGCCCAAGGCCCCACAAATGGCAGGTGGCCATTTGAAATATGCCTTTGAAAATACACTGTCTTATTGTAAAACCCTAAACAGATTCCGACTTCCATATTCTACACTGTGTAAATTTCTGATACAGGTTAATGAATGATCAGCTGAATATGTGTCCTCATTTATCACTCCATTTAGGATAGAAATATTGTCCTATAGATTACGAATACAAGTATTCATATAATGCCCTATTCTAGAATCATACCTTTTGTGTCTATTAGGTCATTAGAAATAGTAAATAAAATATTCTGTATTGCTCTCACTGGTCGCATTGAATGGCTGAGGACAGCATTTTGTTTTCCTTTTATTTACTTACTTATTTTGGAACTAGGGATCGAACTCACAACCTTGCACTTGCTAGGCAGATGCTTACACCACTGAGCTAAATCCCCAGCCACAAGGATAATATTTTAAATGAGCTGGCAAACATAGCAGATGCTTTCTGCAGTCACCGAGCCACTGCATTTGGGGCTGACCCTGGCAGCACACACCCAGAGTACCTTAGGTGCGTGTGCTGGAAGGAGGTGTGCTGTGGAGTGCACACGCATCCTTCAGCTCTTTTATGAATGACTTCACTGTGAATAAATCACTCCACTTGGCTGGGCTTCTGCAAGTTACAAAAGCATTCATTATTCATTAGTTTTTTATTCAACAAATGTTTCTTGATCATGCACTGAGTGCCAGGAATTGGATTGGTAGCTAGAGATTCAGTTGTGAGTAAACATGGACATAGTCTCTACTTTTCAGCAATTAACCCTCAGCCTGCTTCTCTCCAGTACTGCAAGAACTCAATAAACTAATGTACTTGAAAGTTTTTTGTTACAGTGGAATAAAGGTAGATGCTAAAATGTCAGTGCCCACCACTCTCATTCAGTTGTTAAAGTATTCTTAAAAGCACAGGGAACAGCGTAACAAGCCTGTGTGTATCTGTCCTCCAGCCCTTGTCACCCTCACGCTTTCCTGATAGTTTAAACTCATATCTGTCTACATCTTCCCAATTTTATTATCTGTTATCTGTTGTCAATTGTTTTTTGTACTGGATGAACTTGCAGCTTCTGGCTGGGGCAAAAGTAGCCTGAAAATGGATTTTTCTGCTTCTCCAAGACTTTCTCTGGGCCAGCATCCTAAGGAGATTATAATTTGCATGAATGTCCATTTGAAGGAGTGTCCAACTGCAGTAGGCAGCCACAGCATTGCGTAAGGAGCCAGACTGGCACTGGGCAGTTGCGCAACCACTGCCAGCACTGGCCCATTTTGACCAGAGGAGAGGTGTGTGATGGGAGAGAATGCATCATGTCCACAGCAACCAGGCTTGCGGGTCAGCAGGCTGGGCAGGCACCCTCATGAACTCCCAGTGATGCCCACTCCCTCCTCTCTCCAGGTGACAGACCCAGGCTACTTATAAACCAGGACTTGGAAGGCTCTCTGGGCTACTCGTTGGTAGTGCCTGGGAGGCAGGGTTTGGCAGATGGACAGGACCCAGCCAGGCAGAAGAGGTATCAGTCACAAGGTGGCACATGTTCCTATAAAGCTCTGTGTGTGTGCCAGGCACTAACCTCTCAGTTGCTGGATTTTAAAGAGGTGGGAAGGGAAGTCCTAGCGAGACTCTGGAGTAGTGATGAGGTAGGAGGGAAGGGCTCAGCGCTTCTCTACAGGTACTTTTCTTTTCTCTGCTGCTCCCCGGGATCCCTCTAACCTTTGCGTCTGCGCAGGCACTGCAGCTGCTTGGGTAGATCCTGGCTCTGGCAGCAGCTTCTTTTGCAGACCTCCCCAGGTGACCCCACCTGCAGCCTCTGACTCCTCCCTCTGTAGTCCTCCTTGTTCAGGTCCATGAGGGACCTCTCCTCCACCCATGACCGCACAGACAATCTTACATTGTTTATGCAGGAACCAGACTTTTGTCCCTACAAAAGGGTGGGCAATGGTACAGTTGTTAGGAGGCTCAAGAACAAGCCCACGCCTGATTTCCCTCCTCTATGTGGCTAGGAACTCTTGTTGGCCAGTGACAGTTACATTAGGAGCTGGGACACCTGCGGGCCCCAGCTGTACCCAACCCGCCTGAAAGCATTTCAGTACCTTAACTACAGTGTGTGGAAGTTGTAGCAGATACCTCTTTCTCTGACTTTGAACAATATTTTAGGTGTTGATTTTTTTCAGCATCCTGAAAAAAATTCATGGTTCTCTGAGTTTTACTGTTGGTGCTGAGAAGTGTGCTCACGTATGTTTCTTGTCTTGTATTTTTAAGCTCTTCATTCCGACTTTTCAGTTTTCATAGGATGTGTCTAGCTATATCTATGTTTTATTTATTCCCATTAAAAATTGTATTTTCTGAATCAGAGACATGTCTCATCAAATAGTGATATTTCAGATGTTATGTCCTTGAACATTCCCCAACTACATTCCTTCCTGGTTCCCCATCAGAATTATCATTACACTCGCCCCTTCCATGCCCCAGTCTGTTAACCTCTCTCTCATGATTTCATCTTTACTGTTTGGTTTCCCACCGAGTGAGGGAGAAGAGACAGGTAACAGGAGGAAGGAAAACAGACTTTATTGAGAGCACGAGAGGGCTGCTGAAGAGAAACCAGCAGCCTTAGACGCTTCAGGAACAATCATGGACTGTTTTATCTGGAACCTAACAGGGGTGGAGGTAAAGGAGTGAGCAGAATGACGCACTGACAGCCGCTAGAAGGAACCTTTGCACATGCGCAAAGAGCGGGAGGTTTGACTTGCGGGTTTACGAAAAGAACACAAGGGGGCGCTGTCCAGTGCCAAAGGGAGCTCCTACATGAGGAAAAAACGTATCATCGACATCTTTGGTTGTTAAGAGGCTCTATGTCTCTCTGACTACTTCCTGTGGAACACGGCCGTTGTGTTGGGCATTGGAAGGGTTAACAGGATGGCAGGTAGCTTCACATGAGCTCACATGGTGGAGATGTTGCTGAAGACAAGGAGTTCTTTGGCAGTGAAAGCATGGGTCCTATACTGAATGAACCTCAAACCAAGTTTAAAGGCACAAGGAGCTGTGAGCAGAAAAAGAATAATGGTGACGAGAGGGCCTAGGATGGGAAGTGGGATCGGGGCCCATGAATGTAACGTAGGCCACTAAGAGACCAAGGAGTGGAATTGGAGGCTGTGTACCTTTGACAAGTCCACTGAAGTTCTCTGAGCATCTTCACCTGTCCTTTCACACCATACCTGACTGATTTACAAAGTAACAACATTCTTCCCCTGACATTGCAATACCCCCTTTTCAGCTGTGAGTACATCACGCATAAGTCCCTGCTGGAGGATGCCCACAGCCAATGAATCGATTTGGTCGTGAAGTGAGTCAACAGATTTTTCTTTTTTTGGTACCGGGGATCAAACTCATGACCTCCTGTTTTCCAGGCAGGCACTTATGCCACTGAGCTAAATCCCTAGCCCAAGTCAACAGTTTTTGAGACTGCATCAATAAAGGGTTTTAGGTCACATGATAATGATAACTGACTATGGTAGTGGGCACTCATCCTAGCCCCCCTACCCCCATTCCCATAGCTGAAAAGACTCCTATTCCTGTCCAGATAGAAGTGCAGCAGCTTTGTGGGTAAGTGTATGAGGGATAAGTGAGAGAGAAATCTGCTGTCATATGAGTTATGTTTCTGTATGGACCGTTGCTTGTAGGGCTACGACTGCTACTATACATCAGCCCTGCCAGACAGACAAGAGGCAGGAATATGCTCCATGTCCAAAGACAAAGAATTGTCCACAAGGTGGACATATTGGTGAGGACTCATGAAACACATTTTATAAGTGAGTACACGAAGATAAAGTACCTACATGTGGAATGGCCTTGGAGTTGTTTGCATGATGAATCCGTGTAAGATTTGCAGGCCAGAGTTATCCAGGAGCTAGCAGGAGGGGCCCAAATTTTGGCCAGTGGATGTGTTTGAAAGGTGGATTGGTTCACCTGGACTGGGTGAGCCATGTATAGATCTTGTTGCATATACAACAGTTGGAGAGAAGGGTATTGTCCTCTGAAAGCTGGATGCTGCTCTCACAAACTGGTAAGTGTTGTTGAGAAGGAAGGCAAGGTATGGGCAGGGAATGTGGGCAGGTCTGGGAGTAAGGCAGGTGATAGGAGGGTGTCTGTGGTGCTGTGTATAATAGAGAACAGCATTTGTGAAATGCTGTAAACATGCGTTTAGGGGTGTAGGGGCGACATACAGATGAAAGCCCCACATTTGACTTCAGGGAAGTAGTAGAAATGTTTCTGGATTTTTTTATGTGAACATGCAAGACCAATGTATATGTGTGGTGGTTATGTTTATGTAAGAGTAATCATCATGAGTTGTCCAAAATTGAAAATTACTACATCCTATGGCTTCACATCCCTGGAGGGGCAATGAAAACTGGAAAAGTCAAAATGTGGTGCATAGTTGGGGTTTTCAGGGCAGCCGTAACACTGGGGGACAGCAGTTCCATATACAGGTTGTCCATTACGGTAACCTTTAACAGTGAGCACACTCCAAGGGCTGTTAAACGTTAAAGGTCCTGAAATCCAGCTGGCTTGAACAATAGTGGTGTGGGGTAGCCAGCAGCTCCTCCATGTTTGGAGAAATGGAAGTTATAGGTTGGGGAGGGCAAGTGGTGATTGTGACAGGGAAATAGGAGTAGTGTCCAATTGGGAAGAAGATTATGTTTGCTGAGACAATTGAAAACAGTGAAGAGGCCAACCATGAACAGGAAGAGCCCTATGAAGGCAATCTTGTGTATAATGTTAGCATCCTTGAGACAGACTGTTAGAAAGGCTACCATGGCAAACAGAACTACAATACCTTAGAGAGCCAAAAACCAGTCTGCATAGCAAAGCATCTGTCAAGTGGGTGTGTGTAGCTGTTGATTTTTAGTGATGTGGAGACGGGTGGGGACCACGAACTGGGAGGACCACTGTGTGTGTTTAGGGCTGAGATTACCAGATAATGGATGATATCTCTTCGTCTGGGTGATGTGGAACCAAGACAGTAGTCTGGAGACCTTGACAGCAGTTAGAGACACAAGCTACATGAGATAAGGTCTGTCCCACTTTGGTTGAAGTCTTGTACCTGTAGACTTAGGAAATTTGAGGTAAATTATGTCTCCTGAGATATAGGAGGGTCAGGAGCTGTTCCATCTGAAGGTTGAGGGAAACAAGGTCAGCATGCTGACACAGCAAGTGTTAAAGAGGGGAAAGAATTCAGCAAGAGGAGGAGAGTCTGGGGAAGGGGGGAGGTTGCATAACAGGAAGGGTTGTCCATACATGAGCTCGAATGGGCTTAAAAAGGTAAGTGCCTAGGGAAGGACCCTAAGTTCAGTTAGCCCTAAGGGAAGAAGTTAAGGCCAAGGCTGATCTAATTCTAAAATAAGCTTGGTGAGGTGAGTTTTTATGAATCCATTTGCCTTTTCTACTTTTCTTGAGGATTATGGACGATATGGTACATGTACGCACCAGGAGATATTGCAACTTGCAGAAACCTGTTGAGTGATCTGTGAGGTAAAAATTGGACCATTATCTGATTGCACACTCTGAGGCAGACCTAATCTGGGAGTGATTTCTTGTAATAAGGCTTTTATGACCACAGTTTCCCTGGTTGTTGGAAAGGACTCTCTACATCCTGAAAACCTACAGACAAGGATAAGAAGATATTTTACAGTTTGTGTCTAAGCATAGGGGTGGAGTCTATCTGCCAATCCTGCCGTGAAACTGGTGAGTAGGAAAAGGCAGGTGGCACGTGTCCCTGAGGAGAGGTTTTAGCACAGAGCCGTCAGGCACGAGCTATCTAGTAGATGATAGCCGTCCAGTAAGGATGTGTGACCAAGAGTCTCTATAGTGCCAGTAATCCTATGTGAAAACAGTTGTGTAAATTAGTAACAATATCTCGAACCTGCTGATCTGAAAGAACAATTTTGACTCTTGAAGATCCATCCTTGTGTGCTTTGTGTATATTCTGGTTTTTGAAGCAACTGTAGTTGTTGCAAAGAATATTTAGGAGAAGGAAGACCACTGGGGACTAGTGGAAGAAGATGGGAGGACACGGCTGATGTGCAGCTGCTTTAGTTTGTATGTCCACAAAGGCATTACTCTGACAGATAAAGTCTGGTGAAGACTTGTATCCCTTACAATGAATGACTTCTGTCTGTCCTGGAAGTTGGGCTGCCTCTAGTAGTTTAAGAATGAGGGTGCATTTGTGATAGGGACTCCCTAAATGCTGATGAGAACCCTTTCCTGCCATATCACAGCATGAGAGTGAAGGATACTAACAATGTACTTTGAGTCTCTGTATATATTGATTATTTTATCTTTGACCAGTGTGAGAGCTCATATAAGTGCCATGAGTTCAGCCTTCTGTGAAGATGTTCGTGGGGGCAGTGCACTTGCCTCGATCACCCCAGACTTGCTGACTACATAGCACATCCTGCTCGCTCCTGAGCATCCATGTTTGTTGAGCTGCCGTCTATAAACCATGTAAGCTGTAGGTAGAGGTGTGCTGCTAACGTGAGGAAAAGGAGTGGAGTCATCTACAGGACTTCAATGCAGTCATGAGACAGGGAATAAAGGGCTGGGTTGAGGGCTCTTCAGATTGTGACTGTAAGATCTTGTGTAAGTGTCGGGTGGTCCTGTTGTAAACAGGACGGAGTCATCAGAGCAGAGAGTGCCTGATGTGAGCATAAGCCAACAAGACAATGTGGTGAATAAACCATGACTGTTTGTCCTAAGGTGAACTTTTTTGCCTCCTGAGTTAAAATAGCTGCCACGGCTAGTGCACAAAGGCAAGCAGGCCATCAAACTGTTTGGAGAGATACGCTACTGCCTGAGACGTGGGTCCCTTTTGGTGTCCTACGGCCCCTACAGCATTGTTTTTGAGTTGAGGTATTAATATAAAATGTAGGGTATGATTGGAGAGGGTTCGAGCCAGAGCTTTAAGCAAAGCATCCTTAAGTTTGAGAAATGAGTGAATTAGAGCTGTGGGGTCCAGCGGTTCCAATAGGGGTTCCTTCAAAACCAGTATAATGGTTGCGCCAAAGAGGCAAAGTTGGGAATCCAAAATCAAAAAAAGTTTGCTAAACCTAAGAAAGACAGCATTTGTTGTTTAGTAACTGGCATCTGGAGATCACAAAGTAAAGTTTTGTGATCAGAAGTTATGGAACATATGGTAGGAGTGACGAGCCCTAATATTTGACCTTTGGTGAAGCTATCTGAGCTTTGGTAGGGGAAACTCTGTATCCCCAATCAGAGAGAAAGTTGAACAGGGTAGCAGTGTTGGGTATACCTGAAGCGTGGGCAGGGGAACAAAAGAGATCATCAACATACTGGATAAGTGTACTGGGTTGGAGGTCAGTTGCTGCGAGGTCAGTGGCAAGGGCTGGACTACAGAAGTGTGGGCTGTCCCTGAGGCCTTGAGGTAGGACCATCCATGTGAGTTGTGCAGATGTCCAAATCTTTCCACATAAAAGCAAAGAGATCCTGGCAGTCAGCGTGAAAGGGTAGAGTAAAGAAAGCGTCCTTGAGAGAGGTGGATGGGGGAATACGAGACTTATAGTATAGGGGTTTGCTACACCTGGGTGAACTGGCATGACTGTATTATTTATAGCCCTGAGGTCTTACACTAATCAATATGAACCATCTGGTCTGAGTACAAGGAGAATCAGTATATTGTAAGGGGAATGTGTAGCTTTTAAGAATCCATTAGGTAGCAGATAGCAGATAAGAGGTTTGAGTCCCACAGGTGTTTGGGGGCTATAGGGTATTGTGGGAACTCAAGGGGAAACGGAGGGATCCTCGAGCAAAGTAAAACCAGGATAGCCATGAGTGGCATGCGTAGGGTTGGCAGTGTCCAGACTACTGGATCAGCAAGGGAGGAGGGCGGGGGAGGGGGGGAGGTTTAGCAGTGCATCAGGATCGGGGTGGGAGTGTGCAGGCTCAGAGAAAAGTGAAGGTGAGAAAATGAAGTTTCTGAAGTAAGTCTCTTAGTAAAAGAGACACAGGACAGGTCGGGGTGACTAAAAGGTTACGTGTAAAGAACAAGTTGTGAAATTGAGAGGGCATGAGGCTGTCTGTAGAGGCTGTTGGTTTATCATCGGTCTCCACAACAGAATCGTGCCTGAGAGTATCAGCCTATAAACACAGGTATCACATTATATCCAGCCCCTGTGTTGATAAGGAAAGAAAGTGTTTTACCTGAAATATCCAGCAAAATTTGAGGTTCTGAGAGAGTCACCTTGGTGGAGGCTATGGACCCCAAGCCCTGTCATTCGTCTCCAGTGGCAAATCCAAGCAGATCGCTCAAAGATGAACCTAGAGGCGGAGGCGACCATGTTGTTGGTGCCTGTGACAGCAGGAAAGCTGTTGACTTACCCACTATCTAGTGGACAAGGCAGGTGACCTTCCAGTAGCCCTCTTGATTGCAGAGGAGACATGGCCCTGGAGGAGGCCTTGGATCAGGGCAAGCTCATGTCCATGTCCTTCCTCGTTGCATTTGAAGCATGGTCCTGGAGGGGTTCAGGGCTTGGATGCCATACTGGCAACTTCACCGGTTGGTGTGTCTCTCTGAGCCCTGAGTGCCACCGTGAAAAACTGACTTTAGAGTTTGGCCTAAAGTCTAATCTTTTCTAAGGCCTGTTTACCTTGTAATTTGAGCTCTTTTAGTTTGTCCTGTTTAAGTTGTTACTCTCTATTTTTAGAAACGAGAAAGGCTACATCTAAAAGATCCTTTTGTGGGGACTGAGGACCTGGATTAGATTTTTAAAATTTGGTTTATATATCCTGTACTGCCTGAGAAATGAAGTGAGAATTGAACAGAATAAATCCTTCAGGTGTTGCAGAGTCTACATCAGTAAATTTAGTAAGAGCTTCAGTAAGCTGAATGAGAAACACCACCAAGTTATCATCTGCCCATTGGGTTCGCTCTTCCAATGTTAACCTGTTTGTGAGAAATTTTGTGGAGACCCTGTATAAGACATTCAGTCATATGGGCTATATTTTTGGAGCCAGCAGCATCAGGTTGATAACTCCATTTGGGGTCCTGGTTGTTATAAGCTCAAAAGCCCAAAGTGTGCTGTACTTACAACTTGTTCTCTTCCTGTAAAACTTGTGTAATTGCCAGTTAAGTTGTTAGCTTGTAACATGCCCACCAGTAACCCCTTCCCTGCTTTCCTGGTTCCTGTAACTGCTTGTTCCGCTCCCTGGTTCCCTTTATGGGGACAAACTGATCCTAAGACTCTGACCCCTCCCCTTGCAGCTTGCTACTTTACAACTCCCTGCAAGCCCCTGGCTCTGGCACACACTTCCCTGGCTGCTTTCCTGGGACAGCATTGCCACTGAGCTCAGCTAATAAAGCATTGTTTTTAATTTTTTTGGAGTCCGTCATTTTTCTGTCCATATCACAGGTTGGGAACAACCATCACCCCTATAGGAAACTCTTGCTTAAATTTATGTCTCTTACCTGCAACCATCTGAGTCACTTGCTGTAGCTCCAATTTTTGAGTGGGAGAGAGGGTGGAAGAGAGTATAATCTGAATATCCTCATAGGTAAATTTGTATGCCTGAAAAATGAATTTGAGTTGTTTGGTGAAATAAAAAGGGTCCTCATTGAAAAAGCCTACATGGTCCAAAATGTGTGACAGATCAGCTGTAGAAAAAGGAACATGACCATGGACAAGACCTTCAGTGCTGCCAACTTCACTAAAGGGGAGGAGGGGCCGAGTAGGGAGGCAGAGGAGTTGGTTGTCATATAAAGCACCACCATACTGTTCTGTATGCACCGTCACCCTGGTAACCTGTTTTCTGTGTTAACCTTTGTTCCCTTTGCAAAGGACAATTGTTCCTGGAATCAGTCGACCTCAAGTTACCTATATTCCTCTCAACCTTTGTCCCCTTTTGTGAAAGATAGTTGATCCTGAAATTAGTAGACAGAGGACTGTAAATACTTGCTAAACTTCTCTGCCCTCAAGCAAGGGAAACAAACGTCTTCCTCATTCGTTACCCCACCCAACATTTACTTTGCGATTGTTCTTTCTATAAAAGACTGTCAAAATTTTAACCCAGTTACACAGCTTTGCAAACTCCAACTGCACTGTGTCACTGGTGCCAGCTTAAATAAAGCACTCCTTTTGGGGCTGGAGATTTAGCTCAGCGGCATAAGCGCCTGCCTTGCAAGCAGGCAGTCGTGAGTTCGATCCCTGGTACCAGGAAAAAGACAAAAAAAATAAAAAAATAAAGCACTCCTTTTTCTTTGCAAAGACTTTTTGCCCCATTTTTTGGATGACATCTCAGGGTCTTATTTTTGGGGTACAACATTTGGGGGATCATTTGGGATTACTCAGGGACCCCCTCCCCAAATAATTTTTCTCCAATCAATCAGCTTAAACATCTGTACATATTTGGGTCTTTTTGCCCATTTGTAATTTGGGTGCACACATTTGTTTGCAGATGAGCCCAATGCTCCTTCTGCAACGCAGTGGGACACCCTCCAGGAGCTTTTTGCCCATTTGTCTTTATTTTCAGTATTTTGGTACTTTGGAGTTCTCTGCCTATTTGAATCTGTTACTAACTTTGGGGTTTTTTTGGCCATTTGAACTTGTTGAATTTGTTATTAACTTAGGGGCTAATTGCTCATTTCTGTTGCAGGATCCATGTAGCTTATTGGACTCAAGAATCACAATGAAAACTATTTCCCTTTAGTACGCTGGACTGTGGACAGAAAAGCCTTCATTTGTGTCTTTAATGTTGGTCTTTTCTTTTGTGGTGCCTTGTTTAATGTTTTTAGTCCTCAACTGGTTACTTGCAACCTCAGCATGCCTTTAAAAAGTATTTTTATTTCTGGTTTAAAAAAAAATATATATATATATAGTTTTAAAAATCATATTAAGTTTACCAAGTGAAATCAGGTCATACTGTAATTGAGCCAGAAAGTTATAGTTTTTAAAGTGTAGCAATTTAAGGTGGTTAAAACACATGAAATGATTCAATATATATTTTAGACTACTGAAAGAAAATTGCTTCAAGGATTTTGTTGAAGGTTTTAATGTTGTCTGAGAAGTGAGAGAGAAGGTAATTGACTGGTAATAAGTAAGAAAAGAAAAACAGGGACAAAGAAAGTGGTTTTGTCTTTAAGTAAAATGTCTGGCTGTGCCAGAATGTGAAAGAGGAAAAGCTTCATTTGACAATGTGTAGTAAGTAGCAGAAAGCTTGAGGGGATGTGAATTTTGTTTGCTTTGAATTATAGTACCTATAAATAACAGGCTTTTTTTAAAGAGAGAGAGAGAGAGAGAGAGAGAGAGAGAGAGAGAGAGAGAGAGAGAGAAAGAAAATATGTTCAGAATTTGATAGAATTGGATTAGTAAACCTTTACTGCAAGATGTTTTGGATACATATCGATTGATACCTTATGATATCAAACATTTGGCACAAATGTGCCTGTCTCCTGCTCAATTCCTGCATTTTGATGTAAAGCTAAAAACTCTTGTCTTGGAGCAGGGTCATAAAAATAGAACAGGCCCCAATCTGTGTCCAGCAATAAATGAGGAAATGCTTTCTGGGACAGGAATTTGGGGTCCCCCACCTGAAGAACATTTAGACTTGTGCTGGAAAAAGCTGATCTAAATTTAAAAGAAATAACTATTGTGCCTAGTGTGATTGATGGTGATTGTAGAGATAAAATACTGGTTCTTGCATGTGCTGTGAACATCTGGGTTTTTGAACAGGGAGATGATGTGGCACAATTGATTTTGTTACAGAGTGCCTCACCTTTGGCTCATGAGAGATCCAACCAACAAAAAGGTTTCTTTTTACCTTATGTGGCACCTATTCCAGTTAACTTTTGGGGAAGAGATTTGTTACAAAAGTGGAAAATAGTGCTGACTAGCAACTCTGATTATTAAAATGGGATATAAGAAAGGCAAAGGACTGGGAAAAAAACCCCTTTGTCCCAAACCTATCGGCCCCCTCCTCTGACACCCTTGGCTTCAGAACTGGAGCTCTCCTCTTATCCTACCCCTCTGTACCATTGTTTATCTTTGTCCCATTCTCCACCTCTGACTCTACAATTGGAAACGCAGAACCCACTCTTTTTCTAAGGATCCCCAAGGCTTCATTTCTCTTCTGGAATCTGTCTGTTTCACTCATCATCCCACTTGGGATGACTGTCAGTAGCTACTGCAGGTACTGGTTACTGCAGAGGACAGAGCACATTCGTACCCTGGGATGAAAAAGCAGTGTGGGATCCAGATGGAAACCTGTCCTCTGGTCCTGAATGCTAGAACTGTGTTTTCCCTTTGTCCTGCTCCATTGGACAACCAGAGAGGTAAGAAGGCTCTTGATCAGCATTGCCAGTTGTTCTCAGAAGCCCTTAAGGGTGCCACCAGAAAAACCCATCAGTTTGCCCAAGGTAGCAGAGGTGAGACAATTGGCTAATGAGTCTCCCTCTGGGGTTTCTGGAAAGATTGCAAAAGGCCTATCACATTTATACACCCATAGATCCGGTAGCACCTGAAAATGCAAGGGCTATTAATATTGCCTTTGTAACCCAGTTAGCCCCTGATATTAAGTGAAAATTGCAAAAGTTTGAGGGATTTTAGGGACCGCCCCTCAGTCAGTTATTAGAGATTGCTTAAAAGATATTTGACAACTGCGAGGACCCTAAAGACCAGAAGCCAACAAAGTCACCCAGTCCAATTGAAGTCTCATCCACCCCTAGATAAAGATCAATGTGCTTATTGCTAAGAGAAGGGGCATTAGCAAAAGAACTGTCCCAAGCTCTTCCTTGACTGTTAGATGAGCTGGGCTATAAGGTCTCTGCAAGAAAGGCCCAACTATGCCAAAAGCATGTGACCTACTTAGGTTACCAAATTCATGAAGGAAAATGGACTCTTTCCTCCCAGCGGGTGCAAGCCATCCAACAGATTCCAGCCCCTGTGACTAAAAAGCAAGTGCAAGAATTTCTAGGAGCTTTAGGATATTGCTGGCTTTGGATTATTAATTTTGCTGAGATAGCTCAGCCTTTTTATGATTCTTTAAGGGGAGCCACTCAGGACCCTCTAGAGTGGACAGACTCTCAAGCCCAGGCTTTTAAACAGCTGAAACTGGCCTTAATGAGGCTCTTGCCCTGGCACTGCCAGATCTGCTAAAACCTTTTTCCCTTTATGTCAATGAGAAGCGAGGAGTACTGACCCAGCTTTTGGGACCCTGGCTGAGATTTGTTGCCTCTCTTTCCAAGAGACTTGATAATGTGGCAGCCAGATAGCCACCTTGTCTGCAGGTGATTTCCTCAGTGGCCATCCTAGTAAAGGAGGCTCAGAAATTTACTTTTGGATGGAAACTCTTTTTTTTTTTTTTTTTTTTTTTTTTTTTTTTTTTTTTTTTTTTGGTCTTTTTTCATTTTTATCGGTACTGGGGATCGAACTGACGACCGCCTGCTTGCAAGGCAGGTGCTTATGCCGCTGAGCTAAACCCCCAGCCCCTGGATGGAAACTCTTAATCGTCCCCTCCCATTCACTGGAGACTCTCATCAAGGCTCCGCTGGACTGATGGCTGCCTAACTCCTGATTCATGAACTATTAGGCATTACTTCTGGATCCCATTACCATCAGTTTCAAGGGGACAGCAGCTTTAAACCCTGCTACTCTGCTGCCTGGTGATGACCCCTTCTTGCCCCTCCACAACTATATTGTGGTTATTGATCATCTCACACGGCTTTGACCAGACTTGACAGATGAGCCACTATCTAGAGTTCCTTTGTATTTCTCTGATAGAAGCAGTTACATCTATCAAGGAGCTGCCATTACCACAGACTCTCAGATTCTATGGGAACAAACCCTAGAGCCAGGAACATCAGCCCACTGGGCTGAGCTCATTGTCCTCACTGAGGCCCTCAACTTGTCAGAAAGTAAAGATAAATATCTATACTGATAGCAGATATGCATTTGCTACTGCCCACATTCATGGGGCCATTTACCAAGAATGGGGATTATTGACTTTAGGGGCCAAAAGATCAAAAATGCTCCCTGAAGTTTAGATTTGTTGGCTGCCATTTGGATGCCAAGGAAAGTGGCTATCATCCACTGTAAAGCCCATCAAGTAGGAGATGATCCTATTATACAAGGAAACAACCTGGCAGATGTCACCACCCAAAGGGTGGCCACAAAATCAGTGGAGATTGAGACAGCCCCAACATTACTGCTGATCCCACCTACTCTATGAGAGCCTATTTACACTCAAAAAGCCTTGCATCTAGCAGCTCAACTTTGAGCAAAGCCTAATATCCCTGGGGGCTAATATCAAAGCTTACCAGTCTGTGAGCCTCAGATGCCCTCAGTGCCAATCAGTGAACCCAAAGCCACAGCAACAAATAGAAACCACTCGCTACCATGGGACCATGCTTGGAGAACATTGGGAAATAGATTTCACATAAATGGAACAAGGCAATAAGTACTTTTTAGTAATGGTTGATACTTTCACTGGCTGGGTCGAAGCCTTTCCTACTAAATCTGAATCAGCTCTGATAATAGTCAAAAAGCTTTTATATGAGGTTGTCCCACAATTTGGCCTCCCTTTATCCCTGGGGTCCAACAATAGCCCAGCTTGTATAGCCCAGATAACTCAAAACCTAACCCAAGCTTTGCAGATTGATTGGAGACTCCATTGTATTTACCAGCCTCACAGTTCAGGACAAGTAGAAAGAATGAACCAGACCTTAAAAATGGTAATAACTGAGACGGGGATTTAACTCAGCAGCCTAAGCACTCATGTGGCAAACACAAAGTTGTGAGTTCAATCCCCGCTACCAAAAAGAAAAAATAAATAAATAAATAAAAATGATAATAACTAAAATGGCCTTGGAAACTGACGAAAATTAGGTGAGTCTCCTTCCTTTTGCCCTCTTGTGTGCATGATGTACCCCCTATGTTGCAGGTATTTCCCCTTTCAAGGCTTTGTATGAGAGACCCCCTCCCCTCATCCCTAAGATTTCTGAAAAAAAAAGAACCTGGCTGATCTAGCTAACCAAGATCTTATTAAGTCCCCTCCAGATCCTTCAGCCAGTTATCACTTCCATCCACTGGTTATTTTAACAACAACATCCTCTGCCCGCAGCCCATTCCGAGAATGAACTCCCTGCAGTGGAACCGGGAACACTAGTTTTCATCAGAAGACATCACCATAAATCTTTCAAGCCATGGTAGGAAGGCCCTTACACTGTGATCCTAATTACTCCAACTGCTGTCAAAATCGCTGGGAAACCTGCCTAGATTCATTGTTCCCACTTCAAGATGGTGCTAGCCTCCGATGATGATCAATGTACAGATAAGTAGACTGTTGTCCCCTTCAAGGACTCTTTAAAGCTTAAAATTGTCAAATGTATTTAATAATCTTGTTCCTGTGTGTTCTACCTTATGGAGACCCCAGAGGTATATCTCATAACTGTTGATTTGAAACTTGAAAGATAACTGATTACAATACTAGTGGGATGTTGGCAACCAACACCACTGTCCATGAGATAATTAAACTAGATTTATGTGCCCTGTTAAATAAGATCCCAATAAAAATTAAACAAAAGGGGATGGAAATAGGACAGTATGCCATGTAATATGTCAGGCAGATTAAAAGAAGACAAACTGGGCCTTGCAAAGTCCTAGAGAGTCAAAAGAGATTACAGTCCATTGGCTGGTACCTCTGCCCCCAGATGCAACAATGAGTTACTGACCTTGCCCATATTGGATTATCTAGAGATCATACCTAGAGGTGTTCATAGTCCTTAGAGACAAAACACTTTTGTAGATATTGGGTTGGCAGGATCAATGGCTGTAGGAGTACCCAGTCTAGTAATCTGAGACCAAAATTACAGGCACTTAAGTGCTCTTATTGATCAGAATCTAGCCACACTCAGTGACTCTGTCTCCAAGCTGGAAGATTCCTTGAGTTCCCTGGCTGAGATGGTTTTACAAAACCAATGGGGACTAGATCTCCTATTCCTAAAAGAGGGAAGTCTTTGTTTGGCTTTAGGAAAAAAACTGCTGCCTGTACGCCAACCATTCTGGGGTCATTAGATAGAACATGACAAGCCTTAAAAGGCAATTTCAAGAATGAGAATGAGCCAGGCAGGCTAAACAGAGCTGATTTAAATGTTGGTTCTCCTTCTCCCCTTGGTTAACAACTTAATAACAGCAGCCTCAGGACCTTTGTTAATCCTCCTCATCTGTGAACTATTGGGCCTTGTATTATAAACAAATTGATAAGTTATGTTAAAAACCAAGTTCAAACTGTTAAATTAATAATCTTAAAGACACAACGCTATGATCAGGTACCACTGTCTGAAATCCACAAGCCAATGATTTGGCTCACTAATGAAAATCAGTGGGGAATGTTATACTGTAACTATAAAGCGCTGCCATACTGTTCTGTATGTGCCTGGTAACCTGTTTGCTGTGTTAACCGTTGCTCCCTTTGCAAAAGACAATTGTTCCTGGAATCAGTCGACCTCAAGTTACCTATATTCCTCTCAACCTTTGTCCCCTTTTGTGAAAGATAGTTGGTCCTGAAATTAGTAGACAGAGGACTGTAAATACTTGCTAAACTCCTCTGCCCTCAAGCAAGGGAAACAAAGGTCTTCCTCATTCGTTACCCCAACCAACATTTACTTTGCGATTGTTTTTTCTATAAAAGTCTGTCAAAATTTTAACCCAGTTACACAGCTTTGCAAACTCCAACTGCACTGTGTCACTGGTGCCAGCTTAAATAAAGCACTCCTTTTTCTTTGCAAAGACTTTTTGCCCCATTTTCTGGATGACATCTCGGGATCTTATTTTTGAGGTACAACATTGGTGACAACAGAAGAAGCTGGGGGAGGGTCCCATGAGAAGGTGTGCAGTGGGTGGGAGGAGTGGAGGAGGATAAGGGGGGCTAGCAAGGAGGAGTGAGGGGGAGGATGGGTGGAGAGTGAGAAAGGTGAAGGAGGTTGTGGGATGGATAGAGATGGCGGAGATGCCAGAGCAGAGGGAGAGGAGTGCGGATGAAGGGGCCTCAACTATTGCAGGAGACTGAAGTAGAAAAGGGAGGGGGACAAAGCAGGAGACTGCCACAGAGGCAAGAGGAGTGGGGGTGTTGATGATGGGGAGGGTTGAGGATCAGCCTGAGAAAGGGACTGTGATGAAGGGGAAGCCGAGAGCATGCATGGATACAGCAGAGGAAGAATGAGGGATGCTGTCGATAGGGTCAGGAGATAAGCGGGGTCCTGGTAAGGGATTTGAGTGGCTTTACAGGGCTGGATAACGTCGGGAGGGACGTGCCTGGAGCTCAGGAAAGGCCTGAACATAGGGAAGTCCCCTCATCTGCCCTTACAGTAGCAGTCATTATCTAAATCTCTAATAGCATCATAATCGAAGATACCTTGCCATGGCCAGCACTTGGCATCATCGAGGGTCCAAAAGCCAAGTGGTTTGGCAGAGGAAAAGAAGCTGTTTGGGTCTGATCACTTGTTTTAGGTAGAGAAGACCCAGGTGCATAAGAGACGGCCAAGAGTGAGTCTCTTCAGTAAGGAGTGAGCATGTCCCCTAATGAGCCAAATGAGAGGCGAGTCGACCAGAACGGGTCCCAGACCTGAGATGGGTTGTCACCAACCACAGGAGCACGTTCAGGTAGAGGTCCCTATAGCTGTGCCCCTGGGCGTCCCCAGGTGAGGAAAAAGAAGAGAAGTCCTGGAGGACAAGCAAGGAAGCATCCCAAAACATGAAGAGATGAGACTGGCCAGTTTGGGGCAGGTGACAGCTGGTACCTGCAGCAGCGGGGATTCCCTGTAACAGGAAAGGAAAAAGGAAAGAGAGAGAGAGGCCTGTGGCCGGGGCATATAGCCTCTGAGCAAAGGCCCCCATCCACTGCAAGATGGCACCAACTGTTTGGTTTCCGTTGAGTGAGAGAGGGGAGAGATAACAGGAGCAAGCAAAACAGGCCTTTATTGAGAGCATGGGAGGGCTGCTGAAAAGACCCAGCAGCCTTCACAACTTTCAGGAACAGTTAGGGACGTTTTATCAGGAACCTAACAGGGGCAGAGTTAAAGAGGCGGGAAGAATGATGCAGTGACAGCCCACAGGAGGAGCCTTTGCATGTGCTCAGAGGTTTGACTTTCGGGTTTGCAAAAAGAACACAAGGGGGCCCTGTCCAGTACCAAAGGGAGCTGTACGTGAGATAAAACCTATCAGATACTAAACCCTGGGTAACTGCTGGGTAAGATTTTTTATTACAAAGTAAGTTTTCTTTTTATCTTTTAAAAATGTTTTCATGTATCAAGGTAAAATATGCAAGTAAATTTAACAAATGGGCAACCAATTTATTTTTTATGGACTCTTTTGTATATGACTTTTGTATCACTAAACTACATGCTCTTGTTGCTGGTTCTTACTTTTTACAGTTAGAGATTGGGTCCATTTTTACTGTTATAATGAAAAATAGTGTCTGAAAACAACAATCCATTCCACCAAGTAACAAGGTGATTCTTCTGCTTCATAGGCTGCCAGCTAAAATGCTGGATGACTAGGTCCCTCTGCCCTTGCCACGTAGCTGGCATTTTGTCCTGGTGGCCAGCAGGGAGTTCAGCAGGAGCTGTCAGCGGACCCCTGCAGTCCTCTTCCACGGCCTCCCACGTGGCAGCTGGACTCCCAGAGTCAGCTATGAGTACTTAGTATTTAAGATTGCTGTGTGTTGCTGTTTAATGTGCCGTCTCATCAGAAGGAAGCATTCCCTTTGATCGCTGGTGATGCTCCCTGTGTGGACATCTAAGTGGCCTGATGTTAATAAATCAAATCAGTTCTATGATTCTGATAAGTGTTCTTTATGGTGATGTCACCACCATACTTACTTCTAAATCCATGGTTTTATATTAAAAGTGACTCTCGGGCTGGGGTGTAGCTCAAGGGTAGAGCACTTGCCTAATATACATGAGGCCCTGGGTTTGATCCCTAGCAAGGAAAACAAAGGTGAATCTCTTGTGAACAACGTATAGTTGGGTCTCGCTATCCTAACCTGTTTGAAACACTCTCCACCTTTTCATTATTGTGCTGGCTTAAGTCTGTTAACTTATCATTTGTTGTCACTTGTCCCTGCAGGTTTTTCTTATTATTCTTGTTTAATGCATTTTTTTGCATTAATTTATGTTTAGTTCTTTGTTTTTAGTGTTCCTTTTATGTATTCTATTGGCTTTGACACACAACTATTTGGTATGTGTAGTGGGGGGGTGTGGTGTGAGGTGTGTGTGTGTGTGTGTGTGTTTTCTTTACTGTGTGTCTTTTAATGACTCCACAAGGCTAGAACCTTTCAACAAAGGGTGATATTGATCCTCAAGGGACATTTAGCAATGTCTGAGGAAATTTTTCCTTGTCTCACTGGAAAGGTAGGTGTAACTGGCATCTAGAGAGGAAAGGTCAGGGATGCTAATAAATCTACAATCTGACAGGACCTGGCCCAAAATGTCAATAATAAGGAGATGAAGAAGTTCTGCTTTAGAGATTAATATAGGCAACTTTAATTTACTATAGAATACTTTGAAATTACACTAAGCCACTTCTCTACTAATAAAAACTCACAAAATATTTACATTTAACATCTTCGTTTTATTTGCTATTTTATCATATACTTTACTTCTACATCTTGTTGAAGAATAGTGTCATTTTTGCGTTATAAGGTCAAGTTTCCTTTTAAACCTTTAAAGAAAATATCATGTTTTATACTTGTCCAAATCTCTAGTGTTGGGTCAATGTGTATCTTCCTTATAAATCTGAGTGGCCATCTGGCAGTGTTTTCGTGCAACCTGAGGCACCTCCTTTAGTGTTTTGTGGTAGTAAAAAAGTGTGTTGTATTAAATTTCCTCAGACTGTGTTAGTCAGAAAATGTCCTTACTTTGCCTTAATTTTTGAAAGCTATGTTCCCTAGGTTCTAACTGACAGGGTGCTTGGATTTTTTTTTTTTTGTTTGTTCAAGACTGTACTCCATGAAGATACCATTTTATCAAAAATTGCAGTCTTTCTTAAGAAAAGTCAGACAGCATTTTCTTTGCATGTGCCAGAGGCTTCTGGCACACTGATGTTTTTCTTCCTGATCTTTTTCTCTCTGGGTTAATTTATGTTGTTCAAGTTCATTGATTCTTTGATTGCATTCTGCAGTCTGCTGTTAAGCCCAATTGCTACAATTTTTATTGCTGATCTTATACTTTTTACAAAAAATATTTTAATTCTAAATTTGTTTGCTTCTCTTTGATATTTTATTTATTTCCTGAAATAATATGTATTTTTACTTATTACATTCATGTTTCATTATTTTTGCTTACAAATGTTTTAGTAGTTTTGTTAGATTTCCTATCTATATCTACATATTTACATCTACATATCTAAGTTTAGTTTTATTGACTGTATTTTCTCTTGTTTAAGAGTCTTATATTTCTGCTTATTTCCATTTTTGTTTTGTTTCCTTTTTATTATTCTCTATGACGACAGCCTCTTAGTAACAGTGAAGGTGATTACCATCTTGTATTCATGTTGAATGGAGTCAAGCCACACTCTTATTAAAGCTTTACTTTGCCTTTAAGTAGTCTAATTACATTAACTTTGTCTCTCTCTGATTTTGTTTGTTTCATTTTTTAAAATTTACATCTGCATTAATATCTACACAGGACCAACAATCCAGTCCTTCCTCTTTTTTAAAGGATTTTCCTGTCAATTCTTTCCTGGTGTTCTTCCAAATAAAACTGTAATTAACTGGTACTGATCTTGAAAAAATTGATCCTACTTTTATCTGGATAGTGGTACATTTATAAGGCACTTGGGGAAGAATCTTCGTTAGGATATTTGATCTTTCTTGCCAAGAATGTGGTCTTTTTCCATTTGTGCCAGGGGGATTCCATGCATGTCAGGCGCCCCAATATTTTCCTTACCGAGGATTTGAACATTGCTTACTGAGTTAATCCCTAGATATTCCATTTCTGTTCATTCTTTTTCTCTCACTAATAGGACCCTTTATTTCCATTGTGTCTTCTAATAGATTACTGTGTATAAGTGTGACGTGTAATGGTTTAGCCTTTAATCATATTACTAAATTTCATTGAATTTGAGATGTACTAACTTTCACCTCCAATGACCACAAGGGCTCCAGAAAAACACTCACTGATGAGGTTTCAGGCTTCCTAGTTTTAGCCTAGGTTGACGTGGCCTAGGGTAACATAGGTTATCCTGAATCAGTAGAGCAAAACAAGTGTCATTAAGAAGGAATTCAATTACAGCCAGAAAAGGAGATGGGAAGGAAATGCCCAGGGGAGGCAATTTTCTGCAGTGATGGAACCCGCTGTCTCAATGGATTTGTGTTTCTCTCAGCGACGCACACTTGTCAGGAGGCGCGGGCACGGGCGGCTGAATCTAGCGTGTATCACTGCATAGATTTTACCTGAATAATCTTTTAAAAAAAGAGTGCTTAGCTACTTTTCTGTTTTTTATTCTAAATAATGCACATAATTATTTTTCCATTATTCATTCTAAATAAATAAATTTCTGCTAAAATACATCAAATCAAAACTAGAGGCAGTTAAAAGTCTGTGCCCTTTCCCCAAGCCTGCTCTTCAGGGTGTTTCTCTAAACTCTGAGGACAATATGGGCCAGGGATATAGCTCAGCAGCACAGCCCTTGCCTGGCAAAGAAGAGGTCATGAGTTTGATTCCCGGTTTAAAAAAAAAAAAAAAAACACTTTGAGAGCAGTATTCTTAGACTTTATATAGTTTACATAACATATGAATTCTCTTGTGCTGGGGACTTAGTGGTACAAGTGCCTGCCTGGCAAGCATGAGGTCATGAGTTTGATCGGTACCAAAATAATAATAATAATAATAATAATATACAAATTCTCTCTGGCTCTTGCCCCTCCTCACACTGCTAAGAGTCCAAACAATCCAGACTCAGTACAGAGAACCTTAAAGGAACAAAATCACGATCCAAATGCAAATATCAAGTGCTTTTTCTCCAGCATAATGACAAGAATGCGTAGTTCACAATTGTATTTCTTAAAATCCTCCTTTTCTTTTCTATGAATTTCCAATACAAATAAAGGCAATTTGTCAACTTTTGGCAAAGATCTGCTGAAAAAAATCTCTTCCCCGTTGTCAGATAACAACTCTCTCTTTTTCCCTGTTTCCTGGCAATCATGATGTGAGCAGCTTTCCTCTACTCTCTCTCTTTTTCCCTCATCCCTTTGCCACTCCTACATCACTAAGACAAAGAACGCCCAGAGGGCTGCTTACACATTCCCTGTTGGAGCCCTGGGGAAAATAAACACAATGAAGGAAGCAGAAAATACCAAGGGGAAGAGAGCAAACCAAGACCAACACCGGCCAATATAAAATTAGATGTGCACACATTTTTACGTATTCAAATTATAGTTCCATTATGCAATGTCCTGCAGTATGATTTTTCTTTACTTAATTGTAAACTCAAAGAACTTAACTATACCATGGACATATAGCTGCTTTACATTATTTCAGGTCCCCAAAAGACCAAAATTCTAACAAGATGGAAGATAACATTATGAAATGACTCTTAATGCTAGAAGTAGGGAAAAGAAAACTATGCCAAGATTTTTAAATGTATTCTGAGTATTATTAACAAAGTATAATGTGCACAAATAGTGTAGTAACTCTCTGGAACATATTAGTAAGCAGATAATTTCAGAGCATACAAAACACTAATAATAGAAAGCTAAGTAAAATTCATATTAATTACATGCTACAAAAATAAATAAGAGGAATTGAGGAGTCCTTAGTCACTCACATATTAAGATTCAGAGGTATGAGTCAGACAAAATAGCTAGGTAGTAGAATTGGTTATTGACAATACTAACTTGGTTGCAACTTGATTCCAACTAAGGAGCATTCTCTAGAGCTTTGAGACTGAACTCTGTCTTTGGTTTTGTTCAGTCTTGGCCACTTTCTCAGCTGCTGTGACAAACGCCCATAACTAAATGGAGGAGAGGTTTATTCTGGATCATGGTTACAGTTCGTAGTCATTTGGCTCCAAGGTAGAAGAACATGAGAGAAGGGCTTGAGCACAGGACAGCTGCTCAAGCCAGGGCAGCCTAGAAGCAGAGAGAGAGGAGCCAGGAAGGGAAAGACACCCTTCCAGGTCACGTCCCAAGTACTCACCTTCTCCAATCAGACCCCAACTCCTAACACCCCGGTCAGCTATGCTGCTCCTGTGGTCCCACCCTCTCCCAAAAGCTCCAGTGAGCACATCAGGCCTTTCATTCAAACTTTTCAACTCTGCTTTTTGGTCCCACTTTTCACAGTAGATAAATAGCTAAAAGGTACCAGCCATATCTGTGACATCACTTCAATACTGGGATGCCGTGAAATTTCTTCTGCCAGACTCCACCACCCTTAAATTCAGTCTCCCACAAAGTCTCAGGACATGAGCAAAATGTAGACAAATTTGTACCCAGAGTCCAACAGCCAAGGAAATTCTTGTTCTAAACTGAAACCCATTGAGCCTGGCCTTTACTGTCTACATTCCTGTAAGTCTTCTGTTCTGAGATCAGATCAGAATCCCCCATCAAACTTGGCTTACAGAATTCTAGAGCTTCTCCAGTAAGCATCTCTAAACCATTCCAAACTCCTTTACAAACCAATTTCAAAAGCTTCTGAACCACACAGTCAATTAGTCACAGCAACAAGTCCACTTCTAGTACCAAAATCTGTCTTAGTCACTGTCTTTATCACTGGGACAAATCCCCAACACTCACAATTTAAAGGGAATGAGGTCTGTTTTGGCTCATGGTTATAGCTTATGGTTCCCTGGCCCCAAATCACAACGGTATAAAAGAAGGGCCTGAGTAGAGGAAAGCTGCTCACATCATGATTGCCAGGAAACAGACAGTGAATGGAGGAGCTAACAGGGACACAGAACTTTGTAGGCCGCGTGCCTGGATACCCAGTCCCTCTAACCAGGCCCCACCTCCTGACAGCAAGTCAGCTGTAGCACCTCCATAGAACAACCCTCTTGTGAAAGCCCCACCTATGATCACATCAAGACTTTGGAGAGACATTCTTCAATATAAACCATAATAAACACGTTCAACTTTTTCCAAAAAATTTAGAATAACATATAAAGTCATGCTTCCCAAAATTAGGTTTGGCACAAGGGTAAGAGATATTACTAATTTAATAGATGATGTAATCTCAATTCAAACTATTCATAAAGTGATAAAAGCAAAAATAAAAAAAGATAAAACATAAAAGTAAAATAGAAAACTTAAAACATAGAGTCAAAGCATCAATAACTACAAAACAAGAAGATATGGGCTAACAACTCAAAAAAAGAAAGTTTTTCATGACCAAAAAAAAAATGTTAAGTAGTAATACTCATAATATCTAAAATAGCTAACATGTTTGTTAATTTACATTAAGAAGAAGTTAACATCAAGATCAAAAACGGTCACAATACCCACAATAACATGACAGTGACCAGCTTTGTTGGCTGTTTTAATTTCCTATGCCTGACTTTAAGGAGGGCATTGACAAACAACAGTGTGCGAGCACAGGCCAACAGAGAGATGGGGGAAAACTATTTTACCTAAACTACTAGTTAATGTGAGCTAAATGAGTCACCTATAGAAGCCATAATTTAGTAGCTGAAGGACTGACATGCGTGAGAAGGAAAGCACAGTGTGTACCATCCGAAAAAGGAGAACAGGGTTAACATATTGAAGTTACGTAAAGGCTGTGCTGATAAGCGATGCTCTTCCTCTTCCTCGGCCTTTTACTATGCCACTGTTATGTATAAAGAAGAAAGAGCTATGCACTTTAATTTTAGGGACAAGACATCATTTACTTAATGTCTCTTCTACTTTGTTCATCTAAGGGGTGACAGAAATGTTTCATCTTAATGTGTCACTGCCAGGACATTTATCATTGCATAGTTACATAAAAGCTGTATATTGGCCGAACTGCCTGGCAAAGATCCAGTGGGAGTAAGACTGGAGAGACAGAAGAATTGTGTAAATACACCAGTGTCTCTGGACCAGAGCAGTCGTGCCATCTCCCTAGGAGGTATTTGGAAGGATGTGAAAATATTTTGGTTGCCACCATAGCTGGGGGAGCATGCTGTCATCTGGTGAGTGATGATGAACATCCTGCAAAACACCCCAGGCTATTCTTGCAGCTGCAGAGAGAAAACCCCGCCCTGTGTTCTGACAGTAGTATGCTGAGAAACACTGCCTTAGGCCATGACTGTGTTCTTGCACACTTTGCTAGGATTGTAGATTGCACAAGGGAAGGTGTGCGAGTGGAGCGGTGCAGTGCTACAGTACCCCTTAGGGGACTTCAGGATTGCTTTTTTGGGTAGGAGCGTTCCCTGCCTTGACTTCCATCCCATAAACTCATAGGTCAAATTTTTACTTGCTCCAGTGAGCACAACTCCTTTTGTGCCAGCGTAGTAACAGACACTGCCCTTCCTACGTTCCTTGTGGCAACTTGGGCTCCACTGCTCGCTGTGCCTTTCCCCCGATAATGAGGTATGATTGACTTCACCTCATCTTAGGCAGTGTGGCTCTGAGCTCAGTCTTCTAGGCTTAGCTAGCATGGTTTCTCTTCTAAGTTGTAGCCAAAACCCAATGGGCCAAATCTGGTACAACATTCATAGGGGGTTCTCGGCATGTTCCAGAAAACGACTGAGAATCAGAGACACACGTGCCATCCACTGTGGGACTTACCAACTTAGGGATAATTTGCCCAGCTCATTCTTTTCACATTAAAAAACTTCCTTTGATACTTTTACCACAATGAACACAGAAGTTCTAAGTAATTTAATTTCTCAGGAGTTTCCAAATGAATACCTCCTGTCTTACCTTTATCTTTTTCTAAATGAATACTCTCTAATGAGTACTGATACCTGCAACTGGTAGGCTCTGCCTTCTATTTCATTTTCCATTCACCTTAGTGAAAAATGTCTCATCCTAGGGTAATTATCAAACTCTTTTCAGTAATAGAGAGTCTGTGAATCCAATTGTTCCTTTGCCAGAACATTTTTTATTCTCATTAAATATAAAGGGAAGAAATTAAAGAAAATACAGGAGAAATGGACAAAATTGTTCATCAATGGACAAAATTGTTCATCAAAGAACTTTCTAGCTTAACCTTTGAGCCACAAAATTGGGAGTGTGCTATAAGCCAAAATTTTTAGATTTTAAAGAACTTTGCAATATAAGGAGTGAAGTGGGGACTGCTGTCTTGCCCATGTATATAGAGAAATATATAAACTATCGATATAAATGCAGCTAATGTCAGTACAACAAATGAGTCTCCTAAAATGCATTGGCAAACTAAGGCCTGTGGCTCACATCAGACTGTCACATATTTTTGCATGGTTTAGAAACTGAGAATCATATTTATATTGATAAATGGTTTAAATTAAATAAAATAATATTCCATGAGATGTGAAAATGTTACATAAAATCCACGTGTTGTTTTTTGTCAATAAGATTTTATTGAGACACTATGCTATGCATGCTCCCATGCACTGTGATTGTTTTGGCACTCAAAAGCTGTTGAGTGCTTGAGTAAGGTGAGTAGTTGCAGCAGGGACTGAGTGGCCCTGAAAGACTCAATGATTTACTGTAATAGTTAATACACTGTATCAATTTGAGAAGTTTAGAAGCTTAATGAAGAAACTCAGTTTCACAACTTAGGGTAGAGAGCACATGCCCTAGGGAGGCTGCTTACACCCTAGGATACTGTAATGGTTGATACATTGTGTGAACTTAAGAATTTTAGTTTAACTAAATGACTCAGCAAGGGGCTGGGATCCTCACTGTGTAAACATCCTCAACCTCTGCAAGAAGAGGCCACAGGGATGGTGAGAGTGCTACACCTGCCTTAGGACAAGTACCCTGCTTACACTATAAGGCGGGAAAGAAGCTTGTTATTCCCCTTTTTGCTCTTGTTGCTGTTTTTGCTGTCTTCTACCACCATGAACTGTGGCCCCTCTGCATGCCACCCTGCCTTGGAGCCAGCAGATTATGGACTGGAACCTTCACAAACTGTGAGCTAAGAAAACCTTTTCCTCCTTAATTTTGGGCATCAGTCATTATAAAGATGTGATGCATGTGTGTTGATTTCCCAAGCTGAATGTTACCAAACATGTAATAAAAAATTTAAAGCAGTACCAGGAAAAGCAAAATCCCTGAATCTGCATCCCATTGCCGCTCCAGTGATAAACAATTCAATCTTCTTACTGTAATTTACTCAACTGTAAAATAGTGGTGAAATTTTTTTGCCCATCTGTTTAAAAATAAGCTACATAACAAAAGGCTAATGTACATGATACAGCACAGGTGTGCAACTCCAGGAACATTAACAATGTAAGCAAACACATAGTTTGTGTCCAATGTCCACCCCAAGCCTCATGAGGTCCAAGGGTTTTTTCTTTGAAGATGGCTGAATCTCGACTGTGATATTAATTCATAGCACAATGCAAAATTACAGAAAAATGTTTTTATTTGTTTTGTTCAAATACGTATCCCCAAAACTTAGTTCCTGGCATGAAGAGATAGTTTCTAACAGTAATGGAATCAAAATCATGTAGATGACATAATATATCCTGACCTCATCAATACAATTGACCAAGCTCCTGCTTCACAGGGACAATAGAAAAGAGAGGACTGATCATAACTGCAATAAGTTGATCATTAGTTAATAATGTTTCCAGTGTTTGTGTATTAGTAAATTCAAGTGATCCTGAAAGAAATGAAAACACAAACACAGTTTTGAACACTCCAATTGTGGAACAGATGGGAAGCATGTCATCCATCGCCATCGAGTTGGAAAAGCTGCCACGGTCCACCTCCAGGCAGATCCTCTAACAAGGGTTATGAACTCCACGAATTGTCCTTCACATTGATCACCTCCTCCAGGTAGCAACCAAAGTTCTGTTTCCCTCTTACCTAGTTTCACCTGGAGATATCCCTTTGGTTGTCTGGCAAACCAGATGAATCCTGCTGATGAGAAACTGGAGCTCTGAGCTTGCACAGCCCAAGGGCTCATAGCAAGTTACATCCAGGATTTGCAGAGAGCAGATTTCATCCCTGACCCCACCTTCACTGGCTCACATCATACACCACAAGTAAATGTGGCCAACTTTGTCCCCTGGATCGACCAGACCAAGTCAAACAACAAAGCCTCATAAAGGTTCAAATATGGGTAAGAAGGACCACTCAGTACAGCTGGACACATCTTCCGCTTATTGTACTATTTCCTCAGTCACCAAGCAAAAGGGGTCAGGAATGTCGGAGGGCACAAAATAGGTTCTTCTGTCACATTTTTCATAGAGAAAAGAGCACAGTTCAGTGAAGAATCCACACATCAAACAGCCCCAAGAATAGAGGCTTCCTGATTTCATCCCAGTAGAGAGAGAACACTCATCAACATAGAGTAGAGACAGAGCATCATGAGGCTACCACACTTTTCCTCTTCTGAGTATCTCTCACCTATGGCTCCTTTAGTACTTAAACCCACACACACTGTGCACTTGCTCATGGCCCCTTCTGCCTCCCCCTCCAGTTCCCCACATTTCACTCTCCACTGAAGTCCCTCAGTCCAGGAGTGGCTTTGGGGGAAGCTCCAGGTAAACAAGGCCCACCCAATTCCCTTCTGTAGGTCTGCATCTAACCTATAGGAAGAAACACAAGACTCATGCACAGTTTGGGAATGATAATTTTTTTTGCAACTGAAGCTTTGCTTTTATTGAAATACTGTGCACATAAAGCACATAAATCAAGTTGTGTAAAAGCTAGGTGAAAAAAGCCACTCCTTACCTTGCAGCTCCAACGCCGTCTCTACAAGCCACTCCTGTGCTTGGAGCCAGCTACTTCCACGCCTCTTAACTCACTGGTGTGGACATTGCAGTGTATGTTTCCAAATAACGGATTCACAGATTCTTAGAGCATTGAGTTATTACTGGGTCTTTGGTGGCATGATAAAGAAACAAGTTCTGTTTTGCAGGTTCCTTGGGATTTGCTTTCACTTTCAGGTACACCAGTGGTTTCCTCATAAAATGACAGATTAGCTCAGACCCAGAAAAATCAAATTGCAAATCTGCTTAGAATTTTAAAAAATGACAACAATGGGCAGTTCACCCCAGGAAAGAACTCCATGTTTTGCTGTAGTAAGCTATACTATTAAGGTCTCAACTAAAGTCACATTATTATTATTCTAGGAACCAAGTGTATTTGCTCACAGATACATTTGCTAACATATTCAGAAAATAGCTTTTAAAACCAAAACAAACACTTGTGCTTAAAATACTTAAATATTGTAAACCCAAATATCGAGTTCAGTCATCCAAGTCTTATAATCCGCTCTCTAGTTTTCCTCACAATCCAAGAAGATACTTTTATAATCCTGTTGAGACATTATTGGAATCCCAGCAGGTTAATTCCAATCTACCATCACCAATGCAACCCACGGCAAGGGTAAAGACATGAAGGCATATTCCAAATTAAGGGCAGCCAAGGGGTCCTAAGTGCAATCCTCCTGAGGACATGTGGACAAAGGCCTGGATCCTAGGCCTCTCCCAGCATTTATTATCTTGTGAAAAGTGGGGGGTGGCTCAGGGATCAGTGATAGTGAGGATGTTGGGAAAGAGGTGAGTAACCTGAGCTGGCTGGCCAGGTGCAACAATGGCATCTTGTAAACTGCAGAGATAGAGACATGCAGAAGGGTCAATTTACATAATCCAGATAAGGTAGCAGTGGAATTGTTTGGGGGGATTCTTGCTTGGTTTCTCATATGCAAACTCTTGTGCCCTGGGGAGTCATAGCATCTTATCTTGAGGCTGTACCCAGTTGTCACTCCTGGAGCTATTTGCTCTAACATCTCCTGTGATTATCTTTCTATCTCTATAGAATATCCTTCAGGACTCTTTGCAGAGTTGGTTTATTAGTCAGGAATTCTCTCAGTTTTTCTGTGTCATGGAAGTATCTTATTTGTCCATTAATTCTGAAAGACACTTTCACAAATTGCAGTAATCTAGGTGGCAAGTTGCTTTCTTTCAGGATTTGCAACACTTTACTCCAACCTCTTCTTGACTTGATGGTTTCTGTTGAGTAGTCTTTCGTGATTCTGACAGGTTTTCCTTTATAGGTGATCTGTTTCTTTTCGCTAACAGCCTTTAATATCCAGAAAAACCAGCCATCCATGGCCTTGCACGCCTGCCACCATCAGGCGAGTCTGGAGAAGCCTGCACTCACAGCTCACTGCCTCCTTGGGAACTTAGGTTAGGAGACAGCCAGGTGCCTGGCCCATACCCCTACATGGCAGATGGGCAGCCAATGTGGGAAGCACCTGGGACCGCACAACCAGATTATCTGTAGGACTCAGGGAAATGTCAAGATGAAAGGGCAAAAGGCAGTCTTAGGTCTCTAGCCCACACAATGAGTCTAGGAGACAAAGACATGGAATAAATTGGAAGTTGCACAACTGAAATTTCTAAAAGAATAGCAACTGAAGTAAAGAAACAACTTCATGAGGCTGTAAAAGTAATTCAATCAGTAATAAAATCTCAGGTAAAAGAATAAATCACAAACACAATGCTGAGCATATCTAAAAAAAGACATAGATTTTTTTAAAAGTACCACAGGAAAATGATGGAAACCTTGAATGAACAATATAGGAAATAATTACAACATATTAAACACATTCCGAGTCATCCAGGAAATAAAAACTCTACAGAAAGCTAGAAAAACCACTTGAAAGAAACTGAAGATGCACTTTCAGACCTTGAAGACAAGATTGCATCTACTGATCACAAAAGAAAGACTGCTTAAAAGTAACAAGGAACCAAGAAATAACAATTCAGTGGCTGCACAGTGATGCAAAGAAAAATAATTTAAAAGTGATAGGTGTAAGTGAAAAAGCAGGGCTCAACACAAATGACATAAAAAGAATAGTTAGAGAAGAAATAGCAGAAAACTTCCCAAGCATGGGAAAAGACCAGACTTACAGATAAGTGAGTCTTACAGAACTCCAACTAGCTATAACCAAAATAAACCTACATCCAGACATATAATAATCAAGATCCCAGAAATTTAACACAAGCACCGAATATTAAAGGCTGTTAGCGAAAACAAACAGATCACCTATAAAGGAAAACCTGTCAGAATCAGGAAAGACTACTCAACAGAAACCATCAAGTCAAGAAGAGGTTGGAGTAAAGTGTTGCAAATCCTAAAAGAAAGCAACTTGCAACCTAGAATACTGCAACTTGTGAAAGTGTCTTTCAGAATTAATGGACAAGTAAGATACTTCCATGACAGAAAAACTGAGAGACTTCCTGACTAATAAACCAACACTTCAAAGAGTGCTGAAGTATATTCTATGGAGAGATAAGGATAATCCTAGTTCAGGAATAACAGCAGAGAGGGATCACTGGGCAGGGCACACAATTGAATGGAAGGTAAAAAGTGGGGGGCCAAAGGCAGGAAAATAGCTTTGCAGAGATGAGCCAGAGCATGTTGACCATAACCATTAATATAGATGGCCTAAACTTGCCAATAAAAAGAAACACAGACACAGTAGATCAGGAGACAGGACTCACCAAGATGCTGTATGCAAGAATCATATCTGACTCAAAAAGAAATTCATGATCTGAAGGTCAGAAGGGAGAAGACAATGCTCCATGCAACAGGGATACAGAAAAAAGCAGGAGTAAGTTGCCCATCAATTGCAGAATGGATAACAAAGGTATGGCATTTTCATATGATGGAAAGCTGATTCCGTTATATAAGAGGACAATCTTGAGACCCTTGTAGATAAATGGATGCAACTTGAGATCATACTGACAGGTGAAATGGTTCAGACTTACAGGGGTGAACACCACATTGTCTCCCTAGTATAAAAACCTGTGGCAGTTAGTGGGATCCAAAATTTACAGTAGATATTATGAAATTAAAAAGGGAGGAAAGATCTCAAAAGGGAAGGTGGTAGCCATTGTTAATTTCCTATTATCTTGTTTGAAGTCCTGTATCACTTGCCTTGTTTTGTTTGGTTTGGTTCTATTCTTTTTTGTTTTGTTTTGTTTGATATTATGTCAGAAGGTATAGGAAGCTATTTTGAAGATAACAAGATACATTATGGGAGCCATGGCTGATTTCCTATTATGTTCTTTGAAAGTCCTGTATCATTTCATTGTTTGCTTTTGATTGGTTCTATTTTGTTCTGTTTTGTTTGATTTTATTATGTGTGACGGTGTGCAGATTATGAAGCTTGTGAAGATAACAAGAAGCATTATGGTGGCCTTCCTATGATCTTGCTTTGAAGTCCTGTATTGAGCTTGTTGTTTTCTTTTTTTTTTTTTTTTTTTTTTTGTCTTTTTCATTTTTTATCGGTACCAGGGATCGAACTCAAGACTGCCTGCTTGCAAGGCAGGCGCTTATGCCGCTGAGCTAAATCCCCAGCCCCGAGCTTGTTGTTTTCTTTGATTGGCTTTATTTTGTTTCATTTGGTTTGATTTTATTGTCCTTAAAATAAAAAAAAGAAAAAAGAAAGCAAAAATAGTCTCTTATTTGCAAGTAACCCATTTGGTATACTGTTGTATTGCTTGTTACATCATCAAGAAGTTAAAGGCAGGAAAACGATCAAATGATGACTCAAAATAGTGTGTATGAAACATTTTGACAATATAACAAACTAGAATACAAAGAAGATGAGAGTCCTACTGTCAGAGAACTCAGTGAGTAATAAGGAAGATACATGATACTCAGGGTAACAATAACACACACGGTGCTACAGGAAAGCAGGGCATAAAGAGTCAGAGGTGATGTTGAAGATGATGTTGAAATGATTCCAAAAGAAACAGGGGTTAGTCATACAAGAAGAAGAAGCAGCTGAAATATATCTGTGGTATAAATGATGAACAAAAAGGAAGGGTTAAAGAACCTTTAAAAAGAGCTGGGGATGAGTCTCACGGGATACTACTTGTGTGGAATACATGCGGCTCTGGGTTCAATCTCCAGTGGTGTGAGACAGAAAAAAAGGGAGAAAAATCCAAACATTGCACTGCTGATTATTAACTGTGACTGAATTTAAAAGTGCCCCTATTTTTTCTCTTAAGCATCTGTATTTTTCTTGAATAGCAACTAGAAATTGCAAGGTAGGGCAAAGAACTGATTTAACTAAATATGAGGCTAGCTTTCAGGTTTTTGAGAAACCTGGAATGCTCCTCATTGCTTTGGGAGTTATCAGCCTGACATGGTACATAAAGTGATTAACAGGACAAAGGACAGAGAGAACAGAAGTTTTTAAATGAAGCTGTTAAGAACCACACATCCAAAACTAAGGCTGAGACAAAGGCCTGCAATGGAGGGCAGAGACAGGAGGCCAGAAAGCCAGCTGCACACCAGGGAAGAGAGTAAATGAGTGTAAGCGAGCCAGCTGAGAACCCCACTCAGTATCTGCCAGCACCGCATGGTCATGACGGGGGGTAGTAGTGACGGGTGACTTAGTAAAACTCAGACAAAGAAACGGTAAATTTCATAATCTAAAAGCCAAGACTGCAGAAATGATAAAACAATTCTTCATCTTGGTTCTGGTAAAATGAAATGATTCCATTCATCAAGCCTCATGAGAACTGAACCGAAATGTCTGAATCCTGCTGTGGAATCTGCTGGACATGGTTGGTCCTTTGACTCTGTGCAGCATTATGCAGGGTAATCAGTAGGCTTTGTTCACTGGCTCAGTTCACTGGGTTAGGTTGCTAGGCCCAATTCAAGTGTCAGACAACGTGGTGCTGCTCTGTGTGTCCCCTCCCTCGGGCTAGCTTGGGCCCATTAGCCTAGCAGGACATGGCAGAAATGACTCTGTGCCAGCTCTGGCCCTAAACTTGAAGAAGCCTCTTGGTTTCACTTCCTGATCTAGGAAGTCAACTATTACAAGCATGGCTCACTTTTGTCTTAGTGCGGAGATGAAATACCTGATGCCCAAAATTAAGGAAGAAAATTCTTAGGTAGCTCTCACTTTGTAAAGATTTCTGTCAGTAATCAGCTAACTTCAAAGTATGGTGGCATGCAAAGGGGCAAAGATCATGGTTTCAAAAGGGAGCAAACACAGTAAGATCAAAAACGGGAGAGCGAGCCCCTTTTCCTCCCTGCTGTGGTGAGCAGGCCACCAGCCAAGCCTGGGTGTAGCACACATCTCTGGGCCTCCTCTTGCACAGGCTCACCAGGTTTACAAAGTCAGGAGCTGGCCCCTGGGTTGCTCTGTTAAAACTCCACAACTTTTCAAATGGGCTCAATGAATCAACCATTACAACATCCCAGCGTGTCAGCAGCCTCCCCGGGGCATGTCCTCTATGCTCTAGGTTGTAGAACTGCTTCCAAACTGCTCAAATTGACACAGTGCGCCAGCCATCACAGCATGTCTTCAGCCTGCTGGAGGTGTGTAGGCCCCTTCCCACAGGGCACCTTCATCCTGATGAGGACGCGTTCTGTGTTCCCAAAGCAGCTGCCTTTGGAGACAATCCAGCACTCAAACCTAGTAACAAATGCAATAAAGCAATTTGAAATGTCCATTTGTTTACTTATTGTATACATCAGAGGAGAGATTTTAATAACATGGGGAGATGTTGAGGCAAATTATGGATATCTGAAAGTTGATTGGGGAATGACATAAAGACAGTGACCATAGATCACTTTGTTGATAAAGAAGGAAATAGGAGGCTTCTAGACAGTGGGAGAGAACAGAGGAGCAACCAAAAGCTCACAGATCGTGGGAGGGACCTGCGGGACTCACACCTTACAGGAGAGAAAGCTGCTGAAGAGAGGGTTTAAACATCTATAGGGAAAAGCTGCATTTGCTAATGTAATAAATAAAAACACAAAAGTGAACAAAATGGAATCTAACATTTTAGAAGCTCCAAGAGAAAAAAGTCTTCCTAAACGGGTGAAGGTAAAGAGGAGACAACACACTGTATGTGTGGGTGATTTAAAAGATGAATGACTGACTAGAAGTGATGCATGCTGGGTAAGTAACCCATCGTACGCGAATCCCACCACGCACGTGAGGAAATAAGCGAAGGGGCAAAGGGCTGTTTCAGTCTAAACGGATGATTCAAAAAGTAAAATCTAAATATGAGTCAAATCAAAAATGGCTGCTAAGTTCCATTAATCCTTAGGGATTCAAATTAAAGTGATAATTAAATGTCCTTTTCCCTATAAAATTGAAACAATAGAATCACTGCATTGATAATATCCAACAGTAAGACGAGGATGTGGACACTCACCTATTCTTGGTTGTGACATAATTGGACAAAGTGGGGGGGTCACTGTGAAAGAACACCTGAATAAAGTACAGACGGACCGGACTGTTTTGTAGCAAACAGAGAAAGACAGATGTATGTATTTATTTCTTAGTATAAAAGGCAAATTTTAGGTCAATAAATATTAAATGAGTCCCTTCCTGATAAAATTATGCAGTAATCTGTCCATAGAGATTTCTTAAATACACTAAGGAGTGGAAAAGAATTTTAATGACTATCAGGCACTTTAGGGAAGATGAAATTTGATAAAAAGATGGGAGAGGAAACATTCACGCTGGACAACCTTACATAGTTTTTATAGTAGTGGAATTATAAATTATGTCATTGTGGAGTGGCTTAGTCAATCCAACTAGCATAATAGTACATCACATAATTTTTGTAGCAAAAACAGTTAACATTGGTTTTCCTGGCAATTCAAGAATTTTAGGGGCTGGGTATTTAGCTCAGTAGCAAAAGCATCTGCCTAGCAGGTACAGGGTCCTGAGTTCGATCCCCAGTGCCAAAACAAAAAAAGTTTTTTGCTTCCGGTTTTTTTGTTTTATTTTGTTTTGGTTTTGCGGTAGCAAAAAAAATGAAAAAAATTCAGTGTTACTTTTTTCTTTTTCCTCTCTTCCTTTCTTCTTTTCCTACCTTTCTTTCCTTCCTTTTTCCCTTCTTTCCTGTCTCTCCTCCATTCTCTCCTTCTTTCCTTTCTTCTCTCCTTTCTTCCATTTTGTCATACTATTGATTGAACCCAGGGCCTTTGCACTGAGCTACATCTTCAACCCATTTTTAATTCCTTATTTTCAAGCAGGGTCTCGCTGAGTCACTAAGTTGCCAAAGCTGGACTCAAACTTCTGAACCTCCCGCTTCAGCCTCCCAGAGTGCTGGGATTACAGTCAACGGCCACCACCTCTGCCTAAATTTTTATCCTTTTTCAAAATGAAGACCTCATAGACTTTTTGAAGTGCTAAAACATATCAGAAATCCCTTCATCCAACTCCTTCATTTTGTGCATGAAAAAAAAGGGGGGTTACTCACAGAGAAAAATAATTTTCTGACCTGGTACCTAAGAAATGTTGGATTTGGACTGACCCAAATCAGAACAGTTTTCATGATGCCACATAAATCCTCTTTAGCCATGATTAAAAGGAAGGACACATTATGCCTGTGATAACTACAAATAGATGTCTTCCAAACAAGGACAGGAATTGTAGAGTAGCTATTAAACAAAATGTACTCCCACCAAGGAGAAATATGACTAAGATGATATAAATATATTGCTATTGTATATTATATAGCATGCATAAAATAAGAGAAGACAGGTGACTTGAATTGATGTATGTTTTTAATACATTTAATAATAATGAGCTTCTGCAAATCCTAAAATTTGCACCATGCTGAAGTTCAAAACACCATGAGAAGCTACTCCATGCTTTCTGGTAGGATTACAGTGCCCCCTTCAGTTTGCTGTAAATAATACATTTTGGGGGGAAAGTAATTAAAATATCAACTGGCATGCTTTAGAAATCCACTTCCCCTTCTTGAACTGCCTGAGGAGGATCAGACTTTAAGCAGAGCACACAGTAGCATCCACAGCAGACACCTAGTTGTGTAAAAAGATGTGCACTATGGAGCAGGATGCAAACGAGCACATCCCTGGGTTATACTGATGGGAGCAGCTTGGCAAACGGGACAGCTGCTTACAGGCAGCTACTGGGATCAACTGTGGGAAGATTTCTCACTGCAAATCGTCCTGTGCTCCTTGAATTTGCTGACCATATGCACACATGAATATTTCAGGTAAGGAAAAGTTAATAAATGCTTTAATTACCTATTAATGCACAGTATGTGTCCAAATTTTAAGCCTCTCTGTCCAGAAATTTCGTACCTCTGGAGAAGTCACTGAATCTTCATTCTTCCCCTGCCTACTTTGGTTAAGTCGCAGCCTACCTCCTGTTACCTTACTCCACACAGCGCCAGTGTGCCCGTGACCCGGAAGCAGTGCATGCAAGGTCACAGCTGGAAAGCTAAAACTCACCATTGGGCCATAAACTGCACTCCGCTTAATAATCTGGAGAGAAACTAGTATGCACACAGTTGGACTGTCAGTAATTACAAATACTCAATGTATGTATAATGATCTTTGTTCCAACTCAGTCCGCCCTCTCCAAATAAGTGTCTGAAAAGAAGAGAAGCAAAGAAAGGGAAGGAGCAGACAGGATGGCTGCTGTACACGGGCAGCGTGAGCTGAGCAGGGCCATCTGTGCAGAGCCCGGGATCCCAGGGATGGAGGAGCTGGGTGGAGCCCACTCCCTGGCAGGCGCAGCAGGGAGAAGGGGCCAGGCTGTGACTCAGGAAGCTGCACAGGGCCAGTGTGGCTGAGGTAGACTGAAATGGGGAGTCAGGCCACAGGGACAAGAAGCCAAGGCAGGCTGAGGGTGTGGCTCAGTGGGGAAGCTGCTGGGAAGCTCTGAGAAGCCCTGATCTCAATTCCAGAGAAAACAAAGGGAAAGGAAAGGAAAGAGAACAAAGGAAAGGGACAGGTCCTGAGAGAAATCAGGCTGGCGACAGTGACAGGGTGACAGCAGCGTCTGGACAGAGGTGACCGGCCCAGAGCTGACCACTCCCTTGCTGTGTTGAGAACACACAGGCCACCAGGTGGTGAGGGGGGTACGTTCCACAAGAAATGACTGAGTTTGGGAGCAGGTGGGCAGCAGAAGGTGAGGTGACAGCTGTTTTCCAAGGAGTCTAGAGGCGGCCCCAGAGGAATTTAGAGACACTGAACACTGACTTGGAGAGAGCAGGAGCTGGGGAGATGGCATTGAGCTTGTAGCCTGGGTACAAAACAGAAGCCTAACCCAAGGCCGCAAGCTGCGGACTGCACAGGTGGGGAGCAGGGCTGGGGCGCTAGGGGCCTTGGGTTTGCAGTACCCCAGACATCATGGTGGGTGAGGAAAGTGAGGCATCTGCTGGCTGCTGAGCCTGGCCAATAACAATGATGGGGGCACAGGAGGCAGAGGGGCCTCCAGGGAGAGTTACAGCCTGCAGGCAGCCTGCAGGCACAGGGCAGGCAGGAGGGTGGGCAGGGGACAGGAATCCACACACGGTCCTCTCCGGGAGCTTTTGACTTCACAGTCAGATAGCAGAAAGGACTTACCTGAAGGAATTCATGGATCCCTTCTGATTCCCTTGTTTTGGATCCTGGGAATCCTTCACAAGCCTCCCCTTCTCCCCTTCTCCCCTGTAGTCTTGTACCCAGGCTACAGGCTCAATGCCATCTCCCCAGCTCCTGCTCTCTCCAAGTCAGTGTTCTGCACAATTGGAGATGCCTCAGGACAGCCTCCAGGACCCGGCCCATTGCCTCAGGAGCAGGACCACTGCATGAGCCTGGGGGTCTGTGCCTCAGCTGTCCCGCTGTGTGCTCAGCTCTGCCCTTTACCCCCAAGCTGACTTCCTCTTAGCTGTAGATCTCACCCCTGATCTGGCCTGTGGATCAATCTGTGGGACTCACCTGGAGAGAGGCCAGGGATGGGGGGCTGGGCAAGAGGAAAGAGAGATGGAGACAAGTTGAGAGGTTCCAATCAAGTCTCGTTTATTCTGAAAATGGTGACAACTATTATATAGGATGGAGATGGGCCAACAGTGCAGGAAGAGGGCATGGAGTGCTATCTGATAGGTCATTGTCACATCCGGATATATGACGTGAGCAGGAGAGGATTATGGGTAATGTAGGCAGATGTGAGGATCATGGGAAATGTAGGCGGATGTGGCAGAGGCCCACAGGAGGGTGAGATAAGGTGGCAGCAGTGAGATATGCCACTCCCTATATCTCCTCCCTTTTTATTTATAATATCAAGAGTATGGCAGGCCTTGTGAGGACGGCACCTGTCTTGGGTCACGGCTCTATTTGTGACCCCAACCAGGCCTTTCCCGTCTTGGGCCTGCAGGACAGCAGTTTGTCTTGTGCCTGTCTTAGATGGCTTGGCCGTGTGACACAAATGTCCAAGTTGCCCATCTCTGTCTGCCCATCCAGTGCCTCAAGGCATTACGACCACATCATTATGTGGTCAAGCAGTGGATGTTCTTTCCTGATAAGTTTGTTGTTCTGCCATGTCCAATTGATGGTAATATACCTGAATGGGCTTTGCCATAAATGCGCCAATCCTGTTATTAAGGAGTGTCATGATCCTCTGGAAAATACAAGGGCCTACAGTAAGGAGTAGCAATAAAGCAGCTAGTGATCCCAAAAGGGGGGCAATGTAAGGGAAGAGACCCCCCCCCACATGGAAGAGAAGGTAGTTTCTCTGAGGCACTCCTTTTCTCTCTTTGAGGTGTTCTCTTAGCTTAGCCATGGACTTTCTGACGACTCCTGAGTGGTTGGCATAAAAACAGCATTGTTCTTTGAGGACAGCACATAAGCCACCCTCCTTCATAAATAAGAGGTCTAGTCCTCTTCTATTTTGTAGGACTACCTCAGATAAAGACGTCAGGAATGCCTGTATAAAGCCATTACAGATCTTTCTATTTCTTTTAAATCTTGATCTAATGCCACCTGTAATTGAGCTAGATGTTGATTTCCCAACACTAGAGCTGTAGTCCCTGTTCCTATCCCCATTGCGACTCCTAACCCTAGTAATACAGCTAAGGTGAGCGTGGCAGGTTCTTTTTTATACATATAGCCAATTTGTGATGCCTGGAGGTAGTAGTCTCCTGGGTGGAATGTTATGCGAGGAAGAACCTGTACAAGATCACAAAAACCTGTAGACTTGTTAAAAACAGTAGTTGCTATGCAGGGTGAGAGGCCAAAATTGCAGGCCCAAGATGCTCCTGGGGGAAGGATGAGGTAATTGTTTGGTTGGAACTCTGAATGAAGCTGGGCACAGGTCGTACTGCCAGTGCTGGTGGGTGGCTGGAGTCCCCAAGACAGGTCCCTCTACCGGAGACGTCAGGGAGAGTCAACTTGTGGTGATTGCCCCAGTCACAGGCAGATGAGCTAGAAGAACTGTTAAAGGTTAAATTGAGGGCCTTTCCTTCATAATATGGAGGAGGAGCAACCAAGCATAGCCAACAGGTTTGGGTGAGATCAGGTTGGGTGTGATTAAGGCCAACATAGGCCCCAGAATTAGGTTGTACAAGTTAAAGTGTGGAGCAAGGGTGGAACTTAAAGGTGCTGGAGCGGCTGAGAAAGTTTGGGGAGAGCTTAAAGAGGGGCAGGCAGTTGTCAATGGGGGTGAAGTTACCACCTGACCAAGAGACCTATGGTCGTTGGGTGGGACCAGCACCGGATTTGGGCCCACTGAGAGAGGTGTGTTGTAATGGGTTTTTTAGAATTTGGATAAGGTTTCTATGGTCGTGGCCCTGTTTGTAGAAATGAATGCCACAGGTATGCCCCGAAGTCCAGCCTTGTTCTTGGGGTGTGGTGACATTGAGGGTCACATTTCCGCAGTTAGCAGTTTGGCGGGAGCCCCACCCCCATATTTTATATCCTCTTGGCTCATAGCCGAGCATGACATGAGTGTCAGAGATTGGGGGAGACCAGCCGGATGTTACCACCATTTCACAACCCCACTAGGCACAAAAATAATGGCCCAGGGAGTGCCAATAAGATTTTCCTAATGTTGGCGAGGGGCACATGTACAAAGGCTGCTTATAGCAAAATTTTCCTGAAGACATTGGAATGACATAACAGGGATCAAATCGAAGGCTAGGGCTTCCAGATCCCTGCCAGGTAGTAACGGGGCACCAGTCTCCTTGGAGCCCGTCCCATTTTTGGACGGTCCATAGGTTGATAGGGATTATCAGTCGTTGTGCACAGGTGTAATCGTGTTAGAAATCCGATGATTGTCCATGAGATGTTATGGTCAGTATTTTTCTGTAAAAAGAACACAGAGAAAAAGCTTCAGGGGGCCACATCATCCCTGGGCGCATGAGAGGCCTGTATTAATTTGTCTGTTTTGTTGTGTATCAACTTGTCTTGTGAGCCATTTGGGGAGCCTAGCTCCCTTTTTTGGTGGGAGTAGATGCAAACAGAGCCTCGTCCCCAGATAAGGACTGGCTCAGGGCCATTCCATGTGTTGGTTAGGGGATCTCTCCATAATACAGATGCAAATTGTGTTGTTGTCTGCGTGTGCCAAAAACGAGATGCCACTCAGCAGCTTGAGGCATCCAGGGATAGAAAATTCAAAATAAAGAGAGCATGTGAAAGAATATTTCTAGGAGACCCTCGGGTTGGGTACCAGGTTCCCCCTTTTATTTTATCTATGGTAGATTTGAGGGAGCGATGTGCACGTTCAACAATACCTTGTCCTTGAGGATTGTAAGGTATACCTGTGGTGTGTAGAATACCAAGGCACTTGCAAAATTGGGCAAAGGAAATACTATTATATCCTGGGCCATTGTTGGTTTTGAGCTGTTGGGGGCATCCCAGAACCGAGAGGGCTGATAGCATATGGGCTATAATATTTTTGGTAGCCTCTCCAGTCTGGAATGTGGCAAAGATTAAGCCACTATAGGTATCAATGACCACATGTATATATTTTAAGTTGCCAAATTCATTAAAATGAGTGACATCCATCTGCCACAAGGCATTGGGGATTAAGCCTCTTGGGTTGACTCCTAGGTGTTGAACAGGCAAGTGAACAGCACAAGAGGGGCAATTTTTTACAATTTGTCTGGCTTGTTCTTGGGTAATTTTGTGGAGGAGGTAGAGAGTCTGGGCAATGAGATGGTGTAGCTGATGAGCCTGTTGTGCCTCAGATATCTTGGAGTCATCTATAGGCTCAGAGTGGGTCATGAAGACCTGTGTCTGTGTGGCAGTATCGGCCAAATGATTTCCCTGAGTGAGAGGGCCCGGGAGACCAGAATGGGCTCGCAAATGGCCAATAAAAAACTTATGGCAGCAGAGCTGTATGATCTCTTGTAACTGCCTGAACAGATTTGCAGCTGGGGAGGCGTGACATATGGTTGCAACAGTTTCTAATAACAGGACAGGCTGGTAGGCACTATCGGTGAACAAATTGAGGGGTTGGTTGGGGTAAGTGGTGAAAACTGCCAGGATGGCCTATAATTCTGCCAGCTGTGCAGAAGAGGTGTCTGTCTGGAGGGTAAAAACATTGTCTTGAGCTACATAGGCAGCCTTGCCGGAGGAGGAGCCATCAGTAAAAAACACTGGGGCACCAGAAAGGGGCTGTGAAGCTGTAATTTTGGGGAATACAAATGGGTGATGATTAGCAAAATCAATTAACTTATTTGGAGGATAATGATCATCAACCATCCCTGAGAAGGAGGCTAGTGCAACAGGCCATGCCTCAGTAGTCTGGAGTAGCCAGTCTACCTGATCTTTGGTGAAAGGTTAGATGATGACATCTGGCTCTTTACCAAAATAGCATTTTCCTTGTTTTCTGCCTGGGATTATCAAGTCAGAGACTGCTTGGTGGTAGGGTAACAGGACCCTTTTCAGGGAAATTGACAAATGAAGCCACATAAGAGGAGCTTGTTGCCAAAACACTGCCGTGGGGGAAAGTTTTGTGTCAAAGATGAGGAGTTGTAAAGGTTTGTTGTAATCTATGAAGGAAACAGTTTGTTGAGCAATAGCCTCTTCTACTCTATGCAAAGCTCTTCTGGCTTCAGGTGTGAATTCACGGGGGAGGTTGGATCAATATGTTCCTTAAGAATTTCATAAAGGGGTTGTAATTCATGTTGGTCAATTTTAAATAGGATAAGAGCCAACTAGTATCTCCTAAGAGTTTTTGGAAATCGTTAAGTGTCTTAAGGCCATCAAGTCTTAGTTGAGGCTTTGGAGAAAACACCTGAGTGCCTTGTACCTGAAAACCTAAATATGTATATGGGTCAGTAAGCTGGACCTTGTCAGGGGCTATTTGGAGCCCAGCCTTTTGTAAGGCAGCTTGTAGTGCCTGGTAACACTGTAAAGTCTGGTCTTGACTATCTCCTGCCATGAGAATATCATCCATATAATGGGAGATATATATACTTGGCCAATGATCTCTGACTGGCTGTATTGCGGCAGTGACAAAAGACTGGCATAGTGTAGGGGAGTTAGCCATTCCTTGTGGAAGTACCCACCACTGGAATCTTTGCATAGGAGCTCTAAAGTTAATTGATGGAAGACTAAAGGCAAAATGCTTTTGGTCATTTGGATGTAAGGGAATAGAAAAAAAGCAATCTTTAAGATCTATGACAATTTTTAAAAATCCCAGGGGGATGGCACTGGGTGAAGGGTGGCCTGGCTGTAAGGGTCCCATTAAAACCATGGTCTTATTTATTGCCCTAAGGTCTTGTAGCAGCCTCCATTTCTCTGACTTTTTTCAAATAACAAAGATAGGTGTGTTCCAGGGGGAGTCACTAGGGACAATGTGGCCTTCATCTAGCTGGTCCTGCACCAGCTGTCATGTGGCTGCAAGCTTTTCAGAGGTAAGGGGCCACTGATCAACCCAAACAGGTTTATCTGACAACCAGGTAATCTCTTTTACATGGGCCGCAGGAGTGTCAATGACCCCTATTGAAAATGGCCTAAGCCAGCTTTTGTTAGGTTGGGGACAAGGGAGATGGGGGCCTTAATGCCTGTGCCCTGTTTTCCTAGGCCCTGATTTGAGAGAAATCCTTTTTTGAGCATTTGTGCTGTGACTATACTGTTGGGCTACCCATAATTATTCCCATTTGGGTAAGTAAGTCTCTCCCCCATAAATTAAGAGGGAGTCCTGTAACAACATATGGCTGTATGTGTCCCTGGTTGCCTTCTTGATCTTTCCATATGAGAAGGTTGGCACTACGCTGGGGGTTTTTTGATTGTCCAATTCCTTGTAGATGGGTCATGGAAGTTTCTAAGGGCCAAGTGAGGGGCCAGTCTCCTTTTTAATAATAGTCACATCAGCACCTGTATCTATGAGGCCTGAAAAACTTTTTCCATCTAACTGTAAGGTCATAAGGGGCTTATCTTTAGATATGGATTGGGCCCAATATATATCTGAGGACCCAAGAGATGAGTCTCCCCTATAGAAAGCCATGGCAGTGTTGGAAGTCTGAACCAATGGCAAAAGCACCAATTGGGCAATACATTGTCCCTGTTTAATAGGGATGACACCAGAAACGGAAGAAGCCATGATTTTAATTTCTCCTGTATAATCACTATCTAAGACCCCGGGGACAATTTGTAACCCTTTAAATATGGTACTGCCATGTCCAACTATCAACCCAAATGTATTGGGAGGAGGGGGGGGCGAAAATCCCTGTAGGGATGACTTGAGCACCCGTATCTGGGGTTAATACTGTGTTGGAGGTGGAACAGAGGTCCAATCCTGCGCTTCCTGGCATGGCCCAGAGGAGGTCTGAGATGGATTGTTTTGTGCTGGGTTGTTTTGTTGTGGGACAAACCTCATAGCCCCTGGGGCTTATCCTGGGTAGGGGGTATGGAGCTGACCCTGATTTCCGATTCCCTGCTGGGGGAGGGGGTTGCCCTCTACATCCATTTTTGATCTGAATTCATTAGCCCAATGATATCCCTTTCTGCATCTCGGGCATAAGTTTGTGGGTTTTGGTTTGGGGTTATTGTGTTGGGACTTTTGGGCCGTAGGGCAGTCTCTGGCAAAATGGCCTGTCTGATCACATTAAAAACATTTGCCATTATTTATTTTCCCTCCTTGCTTGTGTGCGAGGAGGATCTCCTTTACAGCTGCAGCTGTACTTGCAGCTGTGACCTGAGCTTGATGGTAGGCAGGGCCTATGTCAGCACACAAGCGAATATAACCTGATAGATCCTCCTTTTTTGGAGGTTTGATAGCAGCCTAACAGGCAGGATTATCATTTTCATAAGCCAATTGTTTAACAAGGTCAGAGTTGTCCTCGGAGGTGCCAAAGAAATGCTCAGTTGCCTGTAAGAGGTGATCAATGAAATCAGAGAAGGGTTCCTCAGGTTTCTGTTTTATTTTGTAAGGGAAGAAGTGACTCCACCAGAGGGAAGCTTTTTCCATGCTTTGCTTGCTGCCAGAGTGATCTGAGCAAAAAGGCCTGCCTCATATCACATTTGAGGTTGTTGTGTAGCATATCGACCTGTTCCTGTTAACATGGAAAGAGTATAATGATTTCTCCTGTTAGCATTATCTTTAGCTAAAAGTTCACATTGGTCTTGGAATTCCACCTTCCAGAGCAGATAATTGCTCTGGAGAGTGTAGCTCTGGTTAAATCCCTCCAATCATTAGGCGTAATCCAGCCTTGGGTTAAGGAATCTAAAACCGCAAGGGTGAAGGCCACCGTGGGACCATATTGGGATACTGCTGTTTTTAATTCTTTTAGAGCAGTTACTGGGAATGGTATATGGGCCCTACTAGTCCTCAGCGCTAGGGATGGTGGGTCTGTGTCTGTATCACTGTCATGTGGGTCAGAATCATTTTCTTCTTCACTATTATCAGTTTCTATATCCCATGTCTGTAGGCGCGGTGGCTGTCTTTTTTTGTTTCTCCTAGTTGTTGTAATAGTCTGTGTTTTATCCCTTCCATGTTCCTGGCTTGGGGATCGATCCCCACATCTAGTTCGTCTTTTTTGTCTCCCCCTTTCTTTAGTTGTTTCACTGCTGCCATCTTGTGGACCGGCACCATCTTGGGCAGGTCGAGTTGTCTCTCCGCCATTTTGTAAGTCATTGCCACCTGTGCCAGTTGGAGCGGTTTCCATTACCGGAAACAGTAAAGGAGGCACCATTTTTAAGGTATCTGTTTTTGGACGGTGGGTTATTTCTGTTACCGGGAACATCATTGTTGGTGCATCTAAAGGGGGATGAGAGACTACATCTAGCGACTGAAGTTGTAAAATGAGTCTTTGTTTCTCCTGTTTTAATTGAAGCCACTGTTGTAAATAATGGATCTCTGTCTCTAGATCAAGGAGATCAGGAGGTGGAACGGGCGGCTTTTGGAAGCCAAACGGAGGGTTATCTATCTTTTTTGTTATGCCTTTTGTCACTAAGTTAGAATCAACAGATAGTGCAGGGGCTGCAAAAGGGGGTCTCTCACCCTGATACTGAATAGCCCCTTCCTCTAGTTGTGACCAATTAATCTTTGGGAAGTCAGAAAGATCAGGATATATAGGCTTATATGATGGAGGGGGTGTGATGGCACCAAGCTCTAAGGAGCACTGGCAGCCAGTTTGAATGGTGGCGCCATTTTGAGTGCCCCCATGTATTTCAGAAAGGGGAAATGGTGGCAAGTCACCATTTTGGGAGTCTCCAGAGGGGGAGAAGTCGCCATCTTGAGGGGCTCTGGAATATCAAGAACCACAGAGCCAGGAGAGCTGGGTGCTTTGGATAAGTCTGGCGGCTGTGGGGTACAATTGCAGGAGGCAGATAATGCAGCCTCACCCTGAGCAAGGGTCTCTGCAATCTGGGGATCTGTATGACGTTGCGTCAGCAGCTTAGAGATTAAAGTCCAATATGCATAAGAAGTTACCAGAACCTTTTCCAGACTGAAAACTCTATAATAGTCTTTGAGAGCGTCTCCTACTCTTTGCCATCTTTTTGAGTCAATGGAGCCCTCTACAAGGAACCAGGGACACACAGAATGCACAAACTGAAAGTACTGTAATAAATCTTTAGTTTTACCCTTAATCCCTCTAACCTTTAGTGCCTCCCTGAGGCCATTTACAAACAATTTGTGTTCACTAAGTGCTTGCCCATGCCAATCCTGTTCACCTACCATGATTCAGGCGAAACGTAAGGTGGCCATCCGCACGGATCACAGGGACAAAGTCCCGAAACAGTCACGCCAGCCGGCGATTTACTCCCATGAACGGTCCCGCATCGAAATCTCTCATGCCAGGTCGAGCCCCACGTTGGGTGCCACTTGATCTGGTCCACAGATCAATCTGTGGGACTTGCCTGGAGAGAGGACGGGGATGGGGGGCTGGGCAAGAGGAAAGAGAGATGGAGACAAGTTGAGAGGTTCCAATCAAGTCTCATTTATTCTGAAAATGGCAACAACTATTATATAGGGTGGAGGTGGGCCAACAGGGCAGGAAGAGGGCACGGAGTGCTATCTGATAGGTCATCGTCACATCTGGATACATGACGTGAGCAGGAGAGGATTATGGGCAATTAAGGCAGACGTGAGGATCATGGGAAATGTAGGTGGACACGGCAGAGGCTCACAGGAGGGCAAGATAAGGTGGCAGCAGTGAGATATGCCGCTCTCTACACACCCCAAAGCAACCACCCCAGGCCATTCTCCAGCATTCCACAGAAAATGGCCCTTCCTGTCATCATAGGTTATTTTTCCTACATGTTTATTCTGTCATGTCTGCTACCTCCTAGAGACGGTCATTCATAAGAAACCAGCACTCTGACCCCACCATATCTACCTCCTGCATCCCACTCTCCTCTCCTCCCTCTCTTGATCCAGCTTCATTTTTCTTCTCAGTACTTGTTTGTATGTGGTGTGTGCGTGTGTGAGTCTGTGTGTGTGTTTAAAGAGAGAGAGAGACTGAGATACAGATAAAGAGAAACAGAAACCAATAATCAAAGGTATCTGTGTGCTGTTAACCATCTATCTTAAGAGAATGACTGCTGACAGCAGGTGCCTTTTCTGTTCTATGCATTCTATGTCTTTCATCCTAGAGCTTTATGGGGTACTTAGTAGTTACTCAATGAATATTTCTTTTTAAACTTTTGTATTTTTTATTTTATTGGTACATGTTGGTTAATGAGTATTTCTTGATTAACAAATTGGTAAGTTAAATGTTAAGTAAAAATAGAGTATGTAATAGAATGTGTCATACCATAACTCTTTAATAAACATATAATACATACACCTACTACACTGATGACATGAAAGACCATCCATCATAAGCCAGGCATGGTGGACCACACTTGCAATCCCAGCCTTCTGGAGGCAGAGGCAGAAGAATCAAATGTTGAAGCCCAGCTTGGGCATTTTAGTGACTAAGCAAGACACTGTCTCAAAAACTAAATACTTTTCAAAGGGCTGGGGTTGCAGCTCAGTGTGAAAGTCTTGAGTTGCATCCTAAGAATGTAACAAAGAAAGAAAGAAAAAGAAAGACATTATGGCAACCTTCATAACATAGCACAGTGAAGGGCAAATGTGACCCCTCTGCTCTTGAACCAACCCACTTTGTCTCATCAGAGATTTTCATTAAGTATATGTTGCTTCTTCTTCTTCATAAACTCTCTTCAGTTAAATATGTGCAATGTTTGCCTACAATTGAAAAAATAAAAACACATCTTCTTATCTCTGTTTATCTTCTGTGTCAGTCAGTTTTCCAATCCAATGAAAAGACCTGAGATGAGTCAGCCCATAGAGGAGAGGTTGGGCTGATGGTTTCGAAGGATTCAGCGCATGGTGACTTGGTCATATTTGAGCTTGTGGCAATGCATCTTGTGGGAAGTGCAGACAGAGGAGGTCCTCACCATGGGGCTGGAAAGCTAGAGACAAGGCAAGACTGAGATCCACTGTCCTCTCCAAGGGTACAACCCATGGCCCTCTCCTAAGCCTTCTTTTCTGGGTGCTGCCATTCTCCCTGCCCCCCAATTGCAGGCTGTCAAGCTGGTAGCACACAGGGACACTGATCCACACTCTAGTGTCTTACCAGATATAGCCAAATGGCTTCATTCCTAGCATCAAAAAGGGAAGTTTATACTAATTCATGGTGGTTATTCAAGACAAATCTTATATAAGCACAATGATTTTTATTTACTGTTCTATCAGTGCTTGCATGATTAAAATATTAATCATAAAATAGTATGTAGCTGGGCATAGCGGCACATGTCTGTAATCTTAGCACTCTGGAGGCTGAGGCAAAAGGATCATATGAGGGCAGCCTGAGTTACAAAGTGAGTTCAAGGCCAGCCAGAACTGCAGGGCAAGACCAAAAAAAGACATATATGTATATATATATATATATATATATATATATGCAGTGTAAAGTAGATCTATCCTCTCAGGCTTCACTACAAGAAAATTAAGTGTAATCTATATATTCTTTCAGGGAGTATGTATGCAAATCCAGACGTATAAATTGTTCTTGAAAATATAAAACTGGACCACTCTTCACACAATTCTGCATTTTGGGCTTCTTTCAGTTAATGATGCATCTTGGGTAAATTTCAAAAGTACACATAAACACCTAGACCATTCTCTACTGTCTCCATAAGGTCCCATGTATTGGCATTTAATGCACTTCGATCATTTATTCCTGTAAACAGTGTGAAATTAATAGCTTTGCCTGTGTGTGTGTAAATGCACTAAGTGTATGCAGACTATTTAAATGTACCTGGAAAGACATTCATAAAAGTAGAATTACTGGCATAAAGAAAACACAAATCTTCAGTTTTTGTTAATATAGCAATGATGTACTACAACATTTTTAGTATATAAGCAGGATGTAGCCAGGTGTAGTGGTTCATGCCTGTAATCCCAGCACTTCTGAAGCTGAGACCGGAGCACCTCTGTGAGTTCAAGGCCAGCCTGGGCTACAAAATGAGTTCAAGGTCAGCCCTAAACTGCACAGTGAGGCTTTGTCTCAAAAAGACAATAAATAAGAAGAATTTTCAACTCCTTGAAATCGTAATTATAATAATTTAAGGTTATATCTTTGATTAAGGAAAACAATTCTTTTTGGTGCCAGGGATCAAACTCACGATTGCACGCTTGTAAGGCAGGTGCTTATGCTGCTGAGCTAAATCCCCAACCCAGGGAAAATAATTCTTTTTTTTTTTTTTTTTTGTCTTTTTCCTTTTTATGGGTACCGGGGATCGAACTCATGACTGTCTGCTTGCAAGGCAGGCACTTATGCCGCTGAGCTAAACCCCCAGCCTCTAAGGGAAAATAATTCTTGACGCTCCCTAAATCAATCTAGAAGCCGACTAAAACTACGCCTAAGAAAGGTATTAGTACACAGTATGCCACACTTACAGTAAAGGAAAACGAATCTCTACTGGGGCAAAGCATACAATTCTTTTCACTCCAGAGGCAAAGGGAGTTGGAACACGTTGCTAAATGAGTTTCCCAGGTTCTGGGAATTCTATCCATTAGGTCAGTCTCTTAGGAACTGACAGCTATGGAAACAACACAGAGAAAGAACAAAATCTGAGCATAGACTTGCTAAGGCATGCACCAGGCTCCTTATATTTCTGAAACAGTAAGTTCCAACTCTTGTCCTCTGGTTTTCTGTTTTTCTGTTTCGGTTTTCATGTTAGGGAGGTTTTCTTTAAAAGATTGTAATTTTTTTCGACATATATGTGTGTGTGTATATATATATATATATATATGTACACACACACATATACACAAGTACGTATATATGCATATAAACACATATATATCGTTAGATACACACACACACACACACACACACACACACACACACACATAGGTGGAGAACACGGTGCCCGGTGCCCGGTGTCTTCCAGCAGCTGCCAGCTTTGCACTTCTCACCTGGACACCTGCAGATCCAAATCCACAACTCTTCAAATTCCTCACCCTCCCTCCAGGAGGTGGACGCGCCTGCCTCCTCCCAGCTCGACGACGCGGGTGGAACGGCCCATGACGTCACTCCAGGGCGCAGCCCAATGAGGCGCCGCGTCGGGGAAAATTTAAACCCGAGGCGGGGCAGCTGGCCGCAGCGCAGAGCGGGTGGCGGCGGCCATGGCGGAGGCAGCGGCGGTGGCTGTGTGCGTGCGGGTGCGGCCGCTGAGCAGTAGGTGGGTGCGCGGCGCGGTGGCGGTGGCCCAGGCTTGGGGGCGGAGAGCCCGGGGCGGCCGGAGGTCGGGGAGGCCGTGCCCGGACGAGCCCAGCAGGGCCCCGCGCCCTTGGTCACTTTGACGCGGGCTGAGCCCTCCAGCATCCGTGCGGACCCACACCCTTTCCCGCAGGGAAGGAGCCGGGAATAAAGTCAGAGGGGGGCTGCCAGTGGCGGCGGGTTAGTGATCGCTGCCCAGGAGAAGCAGGGCGGCTGCAGAGAGTCTGCGTCTTGCTGGCCTCGGGCTGCGGCTCGAGACGCTGACACTGAGTGAAAAGTTGTTTTTCAGCACCACCTGGAGTTCATCAACCAGGCCCTGGACACTGGGGGTCTCGCGTTTCGAAGAGTGCTCTGCATTCACCTGGCCGGGGGCGGGGGAGGGGTGCAGGAGCTGTGGGCAGCGTCAGGCTGGCAGGATGACAGTTCCGGTGGGGCAGGCTGAGGCCGCAAGTCCTGAGCCTTGCAGGAATGGAAGAATAAGTGGGAAGGTGTCCAGAGACGTGACATCTTTCACTTAAGAGAAACCTTTGGTCAGTCAATTTGTAGGTACTTAGGGTGTATATAGGAATTTAGAGGAAGAGAAGGTTAGAGAAATGATAGGACCGGGTATCATGAACCATGCTTAAGTACTTCAAGCTGCTAAGGTTTGGAAGCAAGAAGGACATAATCCCAGTGCATGTTTAGTCTGACCCTTCAAGGGCCTGAGGATGGGGCTGACCGGCTTCCCTAGGAAACTGCCAGCAGAAGGCAGGAGTCTAAACCCCTCCAAAGAGAGCAGAGCACTATCCCTTCCAAAGACAGACTTTCCAGAGATCTCTTATGTAAGTCATTGCCATCTTTCAAAATGTGCATCAGAGCATGTACATTTTTAGATTACCTTTCCTGTAACAAGAATTCTATTGTCATGTATGCTGTACTTACATGCAGTGTTTTTATTCTGTAGAGAAGAAGAACTTGGAGAAGCTCCCCAGATTTACTGGAAAACTGACCATAATGTTATTTATCAAGTTGATGGGAGTAAATCCTTCAATTTTGGTAAGCTTATTGGCATCCAAAGATTGCTTTTTGCCTTTTACTATTACCAGTACCAAAGGCCTCTCAATATGCCGGGCATAGTGGTTGTTATGGATTAAGAACTGGTGGTCAACTTAACACCAGCTGGATTACATCAGCATGGCCCTGAGCATAGATGTTCCACCTGAGGAAAGTTGCCAGCATAAATAGAGAGGTGGAGAAGGAGAAATCATTGCATTGAGGCATTGTGGGTTCTCCTACGAGTTGCTGTTTGAACCATTGGTTCTCCTGGAGAAGCTCTGGCCCTTACATCTAGCATTGCTTCCTGGCTCTGGAGGGGAAGACATGTGCTGCTTGGTCTCCAGGATGAACACATCATACTGGCTTTCTGGCATGTACTAAATTGTGCTTGTCAGAGGAGGAGCTCTGGTCTCCTTGTCACTGAGGATGGCTGTGGTGTTTTTCAGGACATCCCTGGTCTTTGTTGTGAGTGTGACTTCTTGGCTTCAGTGCAGAACCCTCAACCTGTCAGTACAGCTCCTTCACCGTGCTGGCATAGACTTCCTAGCTTCCACTGCTGACCTTGGGCCCTTCCCAGAATCTGTAAAAAAGACTGGCATGAGTCCTTTTTGTGGGCTCTGGACCTCCAGTTGTATTGGTGGGAGGCATTCTAGGTTTTCATCTGGACTTATGTGGGACACTGCTGTGGGATTTAAGCCTTTGACTAAATAGTCTATGTCTTTGGTGTTGTGGATAGATTTCCTGCAGTTTCTTGTGTTAACTCTAGGAGACCATCATAAAACCATATTATACACACCATGTCCTAATTCTAATTGTTCTGTGTGCAACCCCTGACTACAACAGTGGTACATGCCTATGATCCTAGCACTTGGGAGACTGAGGCAAAAAAAACAAAAAGCATCAATAATACTCCATTTGCCATTAAAGATGTGTTAATTTCTTCATAGGGAAAAAGCTATTTCCCTGTGTATGAGAAGATAAAAAATCATTCTTTAAAATACAGTTATAACCATATTACTGTATGATTAAAAGTACCATTTTCTCCACTAGACCCTTTGTAGTCTTAAACTATAAATCCAACATGTTTCACAATGTCAGGCCATCTTTAAGATCTGTATATATTTCACAATAATTGTAAGTCAAACATCTTAAGTAATAAATGGTACAGATATTTCTTTTATGTCTGTGAAAGTTGGTCAGGGACCAAGTCAGGTTCTGAGGCCTTTGAGATGTGGTGGAGGGGAGGCAGGTTGACAGGACATGCTTTGCAGGGACACAGTGAAGGAATAGCTTAGTGCCAATGTCCTCAAAGGGCCACTCACAGGGAGGACCTGAACTTCAAGGTGACTGAGTTGATGTCATTATTGACTGACGTGTGCAAAGTGCCTATCAAGTACCAGACACTGTTCCAAGCACTTCATGGATATTAATTCACTCACTCAAGTGTTCCAGACCAGTGTCTGCCATGGATTCTGTTACCTGCCCATTTTAAAGAGGAGAAAGGGGGGAGGGCGGAGTTACACAGCCCACAAGAGGAAGAGGGAGGCCATGGCACCCTATCTGCTACAGGGCAGCTCAGGGCCATAGTGTCCTCAGTAGCCAGTATTCCTTACATTTGGGGAAGGGCTTTTCAGAAGCCAAAACTAAAGCAGAGACTGTCTTTAAGTTTTTATGGGCTTAGATCCTGACACTTTTTTTCTTTGGGTAATTACTAATTCAGAATGAAAACACAGCTGATTTAATTTTGCATTTTTTTTTTAAGATCGTGTCTTTCATAGCAATGAAACTACTGCAAATGTATATGAAGAAATAGCAGTGCCGATCATCGATTCTGCCATACAAGGGTATAATGGTTGGTGTTCATTTTATGCTGCAAAAGTGTTTTGTTTTCAGTGTCCGTTCAATAAGTATCGTGAGTCTAAGATACTTAGCTTTAGTTTAAATCTTTGCATATGTGTGTTTTGTCTTTGCAGGAACTATATTTGCCTATGGGCAGACCGCTTCTGGAAAAACCCATACTATGATGGGCTCAGAAGATTGTTTGGGAGTTATACCCAGAGCAATTCATGACATCTTCCAAAAAATTAAGAAGGTAATACCTTAGCGCGTACAGGAAAGAATAGTCATAATCAGCTAGAAATTTGTTGTCATTGGTTTTTGTTCTTTGAGGCAGGTCTTGCTGGTCTTGAACTCAGTATGTAGCCTCGGCTGGCCTCAAACTCAAGGTGATCCTCCTGCCTCAGCCTGCTGAGCACTGGGATTCCAGGCCTGTGCCACCATGCCCTGCTCAGCTAGAAATCTTAATGTTTTTCTCTTACACTGATGAACAGATTTGCACTCCTTTGTGAGTACCCATGAAGAAAAGCGTAGCATAGATTCAGTTTGATGCCCGCAGATAAACTTTATGGAGGTTTAAGTTCACCCATTTGTTCTCTTGGATCCTGCACCAGTAACACATTCAACAAGTGGGTACTAAGTACTAGCGAATCTTCTCCCCATGGCTAGCTCCATGCTGCTGCTGGTGGTTCGCTCCAGTGATTATGCCAGAAAATTAACGAGTAGATGTTGGTGAAGGAAGAAAGGAAACAGCAGGCTGGAATATGCAGCCTATTTAGTTAGGAGTTGGTTTTCAATGAGCATTTTCATTAGAATAAGAACATCTCTTAGGAGGGTTTTATTTTGAGTCTAGAGTTAGATTGTATACTCTGATTTCATGGTAGCATACTTTGCAATTTTTCTGAAGTGATACTTTTGTGTTTTTGTGTTTATGACTGTCAACTTAGAACGGTTGGTTTTATCAAGGTCATTTCTTAATGGATATGCATTCAGTATTAGATTTTCTTAATTGGATGCTTTTTTTGATGTTTGTACATATATTTCTCTTGCAGTTTGCGGACAGAGAGTTTCTCTTGCGTGTGTCTTACATGGAGATATACAACGACACCATTGCAGATTTACTCTGCAGTACTCAAAAAATGAAACCTTTGTTAATTCGAGAAGACATCAATGTGAGTGATGGGAGTTAAGGCGGCTTGAAAACACACTTCTTGGGATGATTCTGCCTAATTTCAGTGTGTATGGAGTTCTGTATTAATACATACAATTTTAAAATGCAGCTGTAATGTTTTGGTTGAAGTGTCTAAACACAGCAAGATGGGGAGATCAGGTTGGAATTTGGTGTGCTTTGATGCAGGCAGTAGATTGTAGGCATTTGTCGATTTGCTTGCTATTTTCCTATGGAATAATAATTCCATGTTTTAACTTCCACAAATGAATTCTGCAAGAGTTTGTACCTGCTTTTTGTATGTAAGGTGTATTTGTGGACTGTTTCTCTTATCTGTGGATAATTCATCTGGTTACAGAGGAATGTATACGTTGCTGATCTCACAGAAGAAGTGGTTTACACGTCTGAAATGGCTTTGCGCTGGATCACAAAGGGAGAAAGTAAGATTCTACCGCATTTGTCTTCTTTAATACACGTTTGACAGCTTTCTTCAGTGAATGATGCTTTTCCTTCTTCAATTCAGATAAAATAGACACAAATCACACTTGTTATTAGTCTAAAGAAAGATTAATGTTTCTGCTGGAGTGCCATATATCTAGCTAAACTATAAATGATTTTCCAGAGAACAGACATTATGGAACAACAAAAATGAATGAAAGAAGCAGTCGTTCACATACCATTTTTAGGATGGTAAGTCCTTACTCTGTTTGTTCCTCTGGTCTTTCCAAGTAAGCATACACTGGTATTTATACAAATGGCCCTTTCTGTGTAGATTCTGGAGAGCAGGGAGAAAGGTGAACCTTCTAACTGTGATGGCTCTATCAAGGTGTCCCATTTGGTGAGTATTCCTAAAGTATAATGTTGCGCCTGCAGGGCCAAAACAAACTTTACCTAAACTATTGTATGTTTGATTTAATTAGAGCTGTTAACTAAATAGGAAACAGAAATCTCTAAATTAGCAAATCACTGATCTCATCAGTAGCATCAGATTACCAGCTGAAATGTTGTAGAAAGAACTGGGAATCTTCCTGTAATGTCACAAGTGCCATCTAAATTGTAGACATAAAGTGTGTGGGAGTGCAGGTTTTTTTAATCTCAGGGAAGCAGGACAAGTAATGTTAAAATGGAAAGATTTTTTTAGTTGGCTGGTATAATTCAGCCTTGTGTGATCAACAAACCATTGGATAGGATGGCTGAGGCATAAATCACATCAAGTTTTTTCTTAGGAAGAATAAGAAAGTGCTTGTGTTACAGATGTTGTCTTTGGATTTCCCCATGTGCTCTGCAGTCACTGTGCCCCTGAGATGTGCCCAGCGTGTAGGCAGGGCTTTCTTTTCTTTTTTTTCTCTTTTTGGTACTGGGGATTAAACTCAGGACCTGGAACTTGCCAGACAGGTGCTTGTGCTTCTGAGCTAAATTCCCATCAGTGCTTTAGAGCCCCGCTTTGGGGCAATGTGGTTTCACCCTCACAACCTCCCACTTGGCATGCAGTCCTCGGCACCCCTCATGAATGTGTGCTGGCATCATCTGTCCCTCTTTTCTTACCGGGTGGCCTCTTGTTCCCCTCTTGCTGCACTGTCACCACTGTCCACTGCCTCCTGTTTTCCTATCCCTTCTCATCATGAATCTAGTCCCCCTCTTCAAGGCCAGATTCTTTAGCTTGGTATTGATGTGATTTCAGGTTATCCTACTTGATTTGAAAACCTTGGGGGGAAAATTAATCTGTCACATGTTTATTCATTTTCAGATTTTGTAAAGTCAGTTTCATTAACATCCATTCCTTACTTTACCTTATTTTGCTATTAAAGTTTAGCAGGTAGTGTAGTGTAGTTTCAACTTAAAAGCCACAATGAAGGAAAATCAAACTTCTGTTCTTCAATGCTGTAATGCCTGTAATGCTTCACTATAGTTTTGACTTTCTCTTAATGATTTGATTTTAATTCTCAGTTATTCAGTGAGCTGTGTGTTGATTTCTCTCTTGTCCTTTGCTGTGTCCTCAGTGATCTTTTTAGAGACCTTTGGCCCGGCCTTCAGTCTGCCCAGTTGTGACAATTTTTGTGAAGAAATGCACCCCAGGAAGCCCATCTGGCCTTGGAGTGGCCCTTCTCTGAGTGTCCTGAGTATCCTGTGTCCTTGGTGGTGGGGGATGACAGTGTCCAAAGTCCCCTGGGCTCTGCTCCTTTGCCACCTCCCCCAGTCTCGATCTTTCTGCTGCTTCCTGGTGGCCTCTGGAGAGTGCTCCCCGGCCTTTCCACTTCGGGTTCTTGCTCTCAGGTCTTGGGGTACCATATCCTTGCTGATGGCCGCCAGATCCTTATGTCTTCTGCAGTCCTGGGTTCTAATTCATACCTCCTTGAAGACTGCTGGAATTTCATATCCCATCCTTATCTCAAACTCCAAGCTCTCTAAAACCAGCTTTCTCCCTTCTGTGAGGACTGTCCCTTCCAGTACGCCCACATCATCCTGCCACTCAGGCTGGACACCCCTGGTAACCGTGGCTCATTTCTCTTTCCTCTCTGTTCATCTCATTTCTTCCTGGTTGCAGTGTGGTGCATTTCTGTGGGTGTCGTCTCCTTTCCACCCTCGTGTCCCTGGCGTCACAGCTTGTGATTGTGAGACCTGACCCCCAGCACCATGCTTTTCCTTCCTTCGTGCCATCACACAGGTTTCTAATTCCCCAACCACACTTTGGTAATGTCGCCTTCAGGACAGGATCCTTCAGCACATTGACTCAGTTCAGACTCCGCTCTGAGGTCTTGTGGGTATGTGGGAGGCTCAGCCCATCCCACGACCCACCTGCACCCATGCTGCCTCCTTCAGCACTGCCCACTCTGGGTGAGTGTCTGCGTCTGGAGTGGACACACAGGACAGCAGAGATTAGAGCCTTTGTGGGTGTTAGCAAAGAGAGTTATGGGAAATCGCTGAAGCCCGAATGTGCAATTGGCTGCCTGAAGATCCCAGAGAAGTGAACAGCAGCCAGGCTTCTTTCAGAGCCTTCAGAACCCACACTGGTGCTTTCCCTGCTCCAAACGGGGCCCTGTGCTTACTCACAGAAGATGCTGCATCCTCCTGCAGAGAGCCTCTGCCGCCTCCTCCCCATCCTGTCCCCCTGCTCCCCACACCCTGCAGAGCCTCCTGTCTGGCCGCCTGCTCCCCATGCCAGGGCACAGCTGAGCTGTGGACGTTGGTGTCAGGTGTGTCCCTGCCCCTGTGTGAGGCCCTCAGGCCTGGAATTCCCATTGAGTTTGGGTAAATCTGTAGTTCTCTGTCACCCTGGCTTGTGCTAGCTCCTGCTCACTGGCTGTGTCCCTCTGCCCTCTGTCACTGGTGTTTTGCTTTGAGACCTGGGCTATTCTTTCTCAGTACAGTTCGCCTTGGTCTCTGATAACTGGCTCCCTCGTCACTGTCTTTCAAACCTTAGTGTAAAGATGAGTCATCCTTGTCATCCAGTTGAAAAACTATTCTGTCCCTCCCAGCTCTGTCCTGATCTTCTGTATTACAGCTGTCACAAGGTCTTTGGTCCTTTCTCCCTCTCCCGAGCCTTCTTAGCTATGTAGGGTGAATAGGACTTTGAGAACAGGGACCTCAGAACCTGCCACACTGTGTGGAGTGTGACAGACAGTCACTTATTTCCAGTGTTATTTTTGAAATGACAGATGCATGCCTTTAAAATGCCACAGGGTAGTCAGTCACACATGACCAGCCCTACAGAGTCAGTGCTCTGAGAATCAGTCCCATCTGTGAAGAGCTCCGGGTGATCCCTGGGATTCAGTCATGCTGTGTGAGGAGGGGAGACATTGGCACAGCCATGCTGGGAAGGTGACCTTTGCCCTGGCCATGAGTGGAGCAAGGGTGGACTAGAATATGGAACTAAAGAAATGGGCAAATCCACTGCCCTCAGTACCAGGTTGTAAAGAATTGTGTGTGCCTCGGCGAAGTCCTGCACTCTGGGGGGAGCCTGCAGTGGTAGCGTTATCCAGCGTGTCCTAAAGGCGGGGACAGGTGGAGGTGAGAGGAAGTGGGTATCAGTGCCTGTGCTGGAGCCAGGACCCAGAGCAATGCTGAGCCAGGACTCAGACCATGTATAGGAAACATTTGTTGAGTAGCTCGGAGATTGTTACTGAAATTACCATACTAAAGTTTGCTTTCCTCCTGCAGAATCTGGTGGATCTGGCAGGCAGTGAGAGAGCCGCTCAAACAGGAGCTGAAGGTAAGCAGAACTCAGGAAATGCAGTGGTCTCTGTCTTCCTGTTGCATGGCATAAAACATACCGCTAAGTGTCTAGTATGGTAATGTGAATTAATGTAAGCACCAGTATCAGCATCTCATTGCCCTGGGGCTGTTCTAGCGTCTGTTGACATGAAATTGTGCCCTTGGTAGGACTGTGCAGCTGGGAAGCCAGAGAGTCGCACAGAAGCAGTCTAAGCTTTCCTGTCCCGGAGCAAAGGAAGTAGTGGGAGGTGTCCTGTCAGCACTGAGGTTCTGAGTCCAGCGTGTCCACGTCTTCCCGTGTTCTGAGTCATCCCGTGTCCACATTCCTGCCATCTTAGCCCTGTCTGCAGGGATGGCTTGATCCCAGTCTAGACACTAGGTGCCAGTAGGCAGTGAAAGGCAGAAGGACAGTCATCCACATCGCTGTGAGGTTGGAAGTCTGTGGGCGCCTGTAGTTAATGATTTGGGAAAAAGAGGATCTAAACTGAGGAGGAGCTCTGTAGGGAAACAGCCTTCCCTCCCGCCCGCCCTCTGCAGTGCCTCTCAGGTGTAAAGGACAGGAAGGATGCTCCTACCAGGTGCACTAAAGCGGGGCTCAGGTCCATCTGAGTCTGATACTTTCCCATAGCAGCTGTCATGTCTAATTTCTCCTAAGCTGCTGTGTATCACCTTATACAGTGACGGTTGGTTTTCATATTTGTCTACTCTAATCAGGTGTGCGATTCAAGGAAGGCTGTAATATAAATCGAAGCTTATTTATTTTGGGACAAGTGATCAAGAAACTAAGTGATGAACAAATTGGGTAAGTTTATTCCGTTAGTCTATTGTTGATAGTTTTTATTGGGTTAAAAATAACACTTGAGTATTTTCTGTCAGAAACACAGCAGAGCTTTGCTAGCTTCTAGTATATGTGACTATAACTGAATGAATTTGCTATTTTAAATATTTTCGTTGCTTTGGTCTATTACATAACCTGTAAAGAATTAGTTTTTATACTTGAATTTTTTTTTTTTTTGGTACTGGTATTGAACTCACGACCTCAAGTTTGCCAGGCAGGTGCCTATGCCATTGAGCTAAATCCCCGGCCCTAGTTTTTATACTTGACTAAGTGTTATATGCTACAAACCAGCCACCTTTGTTACATAAAATTCTGAAATCTCTTTCTCCCCAATCTCTTTGCATGCTAAGTGGTTTTATCAATTATCGAGATAGCAAATTAACTCGAATTCTCCAGAATTCCTTGGGAGGAAATGCAAAAACTCGTATCATCTGCACCATTACGCCAGCCTCTTTTGAGGAAACTCTGACCACTCTACAGGTGAGTTTGATTTTTATCTCAGCCCAACATGGGGCTGAGCAGCTTGCTGGAGGAAAGATGACTGACTTAAAATAGATACAGTTTTTAATAATTATATAGACACACCTGGTATAGTAAAATTGATGCATTATCTACCAAATATCAGCCTTAATCTAGGTTTCCCACACTTCAGTCCTTTGAGTCCCACCTCCATGTTGTTTACTGCAGCTCACTTTGTGTGCTTCGTTTGAAATAAAACCAAACTTTACATCATCCACAGAAACAAAAAGTAGTCTGACTTGCCACAAATAGGAAATAACAAAAGAAGTTGTGTATTTTATACTGAAATTTCTGCTAGCTAATGGATCCCCACCTTTATTCTGAGCCTACGTTATGCTTTTTCAGTTTATAAAAAAAAAAGTAGAACAGCGTTGTCCCTGTTGTGCTGTGTGACTTACTGGTCACCTTCATGTGCCACTTCAAGTGCGTCTGGTGCTCAGACTCTGAAGAAGCAGTGCTTAGCTGCTGAGCCCTGAGTTGAGGTGCTGTGAGCACTCCAAAGATGGAAAGTCAGGTCCGTGGCCATGAGACTCATCTTCCGTGTGGACCTCAGAGCAGGCAGGCTCCCTGGGGGACAGCTCCTCGGAGCGGCACGCGGGGTTTATGTTGGAGCTGTCCCGGGGGTGTTGCCTGCTCTCCTGAAAACCTTGTGCCTGCTGAGTGAGCTGCAGAGAATCACTAGAAAGCTTTGAAGGCTCCCTGAATTCAAATGTGTAAAGCTCGCTGTCAACAGAATTATTTGGTTTCATTTAGTTTTCTTTAAAGAGAATTTGTTAGAGGAAACCTACCAGCTCTTCACTGTTAGAAATTCTGAGTGCTGAACAGTTGTACTTTTGTGTGCTTTTCCCAGTTTGCTAGCACTGCTAAATATATGAAGAACACTCCTTACGTTAATGAGGTGTCAAGTGATGAAGCGCTCCTGAAAAGATACAGAAAGGAAATAGTGGACCTGAGAAAGCAGCTCGAGGAGGTGCGTGCGAGGCTTCATTTCAGTAGACATTAACTTAGCCTGGGGGGATGGGCCCAGGAGCTCTCAGCTCGGGAATATCTGAAGTGCTGGGACTTAATTTTTAAACAAATGTGTTGCAACTATGAAGAAATAATTTATAACAATTTAGGTTTGCTATGTGAACTGAAAGATTTGATATCTTCAAATTATTTTTGACTTTATTCTGTATTTCCAAAGGGTATGATTTGAAATGTTGCTCCAAGTGAACTAAGTAGAAATAGCTTTGTTTTTTAATCTGACAAATACATTTTGAGTTAATTTAGGAAAGAGAAATGTGTAGCAATTTAAAACTACCTTTTATTTCTTCACATCGCCTAAATCCTCTTCTGGGCCTAAGACAGTCATCTAACAATACAGCCAGTCTTGCCATTCTAATTAATTTATATTAATCCTCTCAGTCCCATAGTTTGTAAAAAAATCTTTCATTTTTGTGTCCTTTTAAAAAGCTAAAATATCAACCAGTAATCTCATAAGACAACAGCATCTCTGTTTTTCTCTGTGGTAATTCAACCCTGGGTCTCTTGACTTTCGGACCTGTTATTCAGAGTTCTTAGGCTACTAATAGAATTGTCTTATCAACATTATTGACTACATAATGGAAAGAATAGTGATGAGAAGAAATGTGTTTGATAAATTACTAATTTTGGCAATGACGTGGGGTTCTGCATGTCGGTATATGTTATTCCCGTAAAGGTTAAACGTTTATAAATTCTATGGAAATGTAATATTCTGCTTGCAAGCTCTTTTCAAAGTTCTAAAATCTAGCTTCATATATTGTTAATATCCTGCCATATTACATGTGCTAGGTAAATATAAAGACTCGGGCCCAGGAAATGGAAAAAGACCAGTTGGCCCAGCTTTTGGATGAAAAAGATTTGCTTCAAAAAGTACAGGATGAGAAAATTCACAACTTAACACGGATGCTGGTGACCTCATCTTCCCTCACATCACATCAGGAATTAAAGGTAAAATTAGAAGATGGAACCTTCTAGTGAACAGGGCAGGCTTAGGTCTGGTGTGAGCTGAACGCTTCTTACCCTTTAATAGGGGAGATTCAGGCAGCCTGGAAAGGGTTGTGTGCATTGCTAGTCGGCAGAGTGACTGACAAACAGGAGAGAGCAGGGCCTCAGAGGGTGAGGAGGGCGTGGGAGGGTCTCGAGGAAGAGCAGAAAGGAAGTGGTAGCTAGAGCCAGGTGAGCAGTCACAGTCCATCCTGCTCAAAGGCAGACGCAGCCAGACTCGAGTGTGAAGCTGGGAGGAGGGGGCGGCAGGGAAGACTGATGGCAGATTCCTGAGGGCACAGCCCCACAGAGGGCAGCAGGGTCAGGGCAGGGTGGGGTCCTTGATTCCCAAACTCAGGGCAGGAGACGGACATCGGGGGACCTGAGAAAGTGGCTCCTGCAAGGGCTCTCATTAGTGACCTGGGTACTGCTCCCCCTCTGCTCCTGCCCAGTGAGAGCAAGGTGCCCAGGTTTGCAGCAGGGTGAGCACCCCTGCCACAACCCCAGAGATCCCTAAGGGTTTTGAGTTGACAAGGGCCCTTCGGATGAGTCCTGCAAACTTGTGATTTAAGGGCTGAGGATACGGCTTGGTGGCAGCGTGCCTGCGCAGCCTGGGGAGGCCCTGGGTTTGATCCCATAAACAGAAAGAAGTGAGAACGGTTGCTTCATTGGATGTATTATGGTATCACACACTGGTCTGAAAAATGTGAGAGTACCTTGCTAATTGAAGGACATTCCGAGATATGAAAGAAATCAGTGGTTTTCCAACCTCGTAACTAGTTTCCTGTTGTATTTTGTCGGAACGCCAATGGAGGTAAAGCATTGTTTTTTTGGGTTTTTTTTTGTTTTGTTTTTGCTTTTGTGTTTTAGGCTAAAAGAAAACGAAGAGTCACTTGGTGCTTTGGCAAAATTAACAAAATGAAGGATTCAAACTACGAGAGAGAGTTCAGTATACCAGTGAATGTGACAACCAGGACATCCAGGAATGCTGTCACACTGTTAGGGGAGATTGATGAGAGTAAGTATCTGCAGGGCCTAATAAACGCTTCCCTGTAGAGACAGACTGGGTAACTCAGTATGATACACATGTTGAAGTAGATGGAAATTGTGATTTAATGATAGATAATTTTTAAACTTTCATAAATTGTTCTCTGAATGCCAAATCTCAAGAATGATGCACTATTGGAAATGGATGTGAAAGATATTTTTGTTTATTGTTCTGATTATTATTCATTTAAATTAGTGTAACACTGATGTAACATCTGTCTGAACCTGCCAGTCTTTAAAAGATAGGATTTATGTTAAAAATTATGTTTGAAATAATACAAAAATTATGTTTGAAAATTATACCTCAAGCATTATATTCTTATTTTAGGGGCGTTTTAAAAACCTACTTACAGTGATCATATTTCGTACTCAGAATTTGATTTTTTTACCTCTGTGCTGCGGAGCCCGTGTTTTATCACTGATCCCAGCCAGCTGTCTTAGTTCACACACTGCTGTACATGATCAGCTCTGTTGACGTGTGTCCTTGGCATTCCCATACTGAGGGCACACACACTAATGTGAGCTTATTATGCAGTACTCTGTCACTTTTTAAAATAATGTTTAATTTGACTTTTAGGAAATGTTATACATGTTAACATACACATTTGTTCCCTAATTGTAGCTTTCTTGGAGTCTGATACCTTCAGCAATACTCCTGATACACTAACAGAGATAGAGTGGAATTCAGCGACACAGCTACTAAATGAGGTATTTTACGGAACATGATCTTGTGTTGGTTTTGGGGGTGGCAGCTTGTCTGCAGCTCTGACTCAGTATCAGAGGCAGTTTGGGCTCTAGGAAGATTTCCCTTGTGTTTTTTGACTTGCAGTTGAAAAAGTAGGAGACATGTAGAGGGAGGCTAAAATGTTTATTAGGCAGGCGAGTGCTAACGGGAAAATGTTTGCTTCTAGTTCTTTACCAGCAAATCTTAGCATCTGTCTGGTTTGCTCTGGGCAATCCCGTGGAGTGAAAAAATTAATTGAAAAGCATCAGTATTCCCAGGCAGAAGCACAGGGGTGATCATCAGGGAAATAATGTTGCCAGGTGGTAGGAGAAATAGAGGTAAATGCATTGGTTGTCCCTCTGTCCCCTTGTGCCATGGGCTCTGTGACCCCCACGGACACCTAGGCTGTAGCCGCCTAGTCCCTGCTTAAAAGGCATGACGTGTTTGCACATCACCCTGCCCATCCTGTGCTGAACTTAACCATCTCTTGGACACTGGTGACCCCTGACAGTAGAAATGCTACACGGTAGTTACTACACTGCACTGTCCTGAGAATGGTGACAAGAAGAAAGGCTCCAACTAAGTACTGACACAGCTACTGTGGGCCGAGCACACTTCGCTCTGAGCTTAGTTGCATCCTCGCCTGAGGAGCCTGCATGTGCAGAGGGCTCACGGCAGAGCCCTCGGAGCCGGCCAGAGCGGACACCGTGGCCAGCACCGCTATAGGTTAGCTTTCGGGGTCGCTCTGCAGACTGCTCCAGTTCCAGACAAGTCACACTGTAGTGTACATGTGTCTGTCAAAGAAAACATCATTTTAACTGGGAATACAATTGTACTTCCTGGTAATTATTATCATTGGCTAATGTAAGAAAGTGCTTTTGTGTTCCTGACATATTCTAGGAGTTTGTCATCTTCATTTTTTGTAATTCCTAATTGAAGGTGTTTTTTCATCTCTTTCCCATAATGCTGTGGTAAAATTTAGCACATTGGAGATTGAGGCAGACAGTATGTTGGCTTCCTGAATGGAGTCATCTGAAGAATGAAAGAGCATTCAGATGCATGAGCCATTAATAAGCAGCTTTAATCCTGAGGCACTGTGGGGTTTGGGGTCAAATGGGTTCCCAGCATTTACCTTCTCACTTGGACTTTCCCTGAGCAGAAGCAGACTTATTATATTATCTTTATTCTTCTGTTTTCAAAATAAAATCTCTGTTCACTCTAAGTGAGCTAGTTTACCACAATGGAGTGTCAGAAAGATGCAAGTTGGAGAACCACCAGTGGTCGAGGGGTCCATGTATTATCCACCTGATCTAAAGAAGTGTAGACAATGTGGTTTGCATCCCTTCTGATTGGGAAATTTGTTTTTGTTTATAATAGGAAAACTTAGAAAGTGAGTTGAACTCACTTCGTGCTAAATATGATAATATGGTATTAGACTATGAACAAGTAAGAAGAGAAAATGAAGAAATGAGGTTAAAACTAAAAGAAAGAAGTGACTTGGATGAATTTGAGGCTCTAGAAAGAAAAACTGAAAAAGATCAAGAGGTAAGACAAGTAGAGACGTTAAACTATTTTGTGCATTAAAAAGAAATACCATCCTCTGAAAGATTTTTATTTCTAAGACTGAGGTAACAAGGATTCACCCCTTTTATATGTTTAGACAAGTAGAGAATTTAAGAAACTCAGTATTCAGCTGACATTGTGTTTAAATAGGGAGGCCGTGTTGGCTCCCATCAAGCTTGCTAGAAAAAGGAATGGAATACACGCAGGTGGGGGCTCGCGGGTCTCTGGCTGTGCCCTGAGGAAACAGCCACTCCCTGCTGAGACTAGAAAAGCTGACACAGATCTGGTTGACTGATGTGTGGATGCTGTGTGTGAGTGAATTTCTTTTTTTCTAGCAAGTGTACCTATTGCTAAGGGTTGAAATGTCAGAATCGCTAGAGAAACTGATAAATGACTGAAACCATTAGACTAGGCCCTGGAAATTGCCCTGAGATGTCAGGAACCACACTTCGTGTGGGAGATCTTAGCCTCCACAGTGCAGAATGAGAATCCCAGCCATTATGGGACTCACAAAGTTTTGTGCAACCCTCCCCAGAATAAGAGTGTGTGTTCGTGCATAGGAGCTCGATCTGCTGTGGAGGTGCTTCTCTGGGACAAGGCCCTGAGCAGCTTCAGGGCGTATGGCTGGGTTAGTCTTAGCATGCGGTGGCTTGGGTGAGAGCACCAGGGTTAAGCCCAGATTAGGGGATAACCGACATTTTTGAAAAAAATTTAAGAAAAAGCCTACTTCTGGTCTGGTTTCATGTCCCTGGTTTTCCTAAGGGACATGAAAAATCACAGATAATTTTCAAGTGGGAGTTTAGCAACACAGGATGATTAAATAGTAAATTTTAGAGTAATCCAAAAAAAGTTAAGGGACATGAAAAATCACAGATAATTTTCAAGTGGGAGTTTAGCAACACAGGATGATTAAATAGTAAATTTTAGAGTAATCCAAAAAAAGTACAAGATCAGTACACTTGAGCAGTAAGAGAAAGATCTTATCCATTGACCTATTTTATAACTATTTGTTTAATTTTATAATTTTCATAAGTTGGAAATGTTTGGATATTAGTTCTATAAAGTTTAATGTTTGGTTTCTTCTGCCGAAATTTGTAGTATGGTGTATGTCACAGTGGATTAACTGCTGATCTAATCACATTTAAATGTGTTCCTTCTCACACATTTTGCACCCTTACATGGCGTGTCACTTGCACCTTACAGTTCCACATACAGCAGAGTTAATCTTTTTCTGTTTGTGAGAATAAAAACATTTGATGATGTGAAGATTATTTGTTTTTTCTGGTAAATGTGATTTTTTTTCTTTTTCTACATGACAATCAAAAGTAGGCCGAAAAATCAACAAGTGGAAGCCAGTTTAGATTTCCCAATTAAAAATTTTAAACTACGTGTTCATATATTTCTATTTTCAGCACTGACCTAACACTGGAATATCAGAGCTATTAATAATTTGAAATCTAAAACTAGTCAAGCTAGTTAAGCATGCAGAAAATATTCCTTGACAAGATACCATTTTCTTCAATCCCTTACATTCCATTAGATTTTACTTTCATTCTTTAAGTTGTCATCTGAATGTGAACTTTTAACAGTCCTAAAGAAAATAGGTTTCTTGGTCAATTATAGTCATTTTGAACACAAAATTTTCTGATACTCAAAAATGTAATGCTATAGATGCTTTGAGAGAAGGGAAGACATGAATAGAAATAGTTATACCTTCATACTTTTAACAATATAGAGCAATAAGACTGTATTTCCAACATTGTCTAGAGAATAAATCAAGGTAATAATTGATAATTCCATACCTTTGTAGCTTGGTTGACCAGTGATATGAGAAATATGAAACATTAGTCCAAACCCGTTCCCACACCACGGCTCATTACAAAACTGACAGTGTACAATCAGATATGGCGGCACAGGCCTGTAATCCTAGCGGTCTGGGAAGCTGAGGCAGGAGGATATAAGGTTACAGCTGACCTAGGTCAGTTTAGTGAGAGTTGATCTCAATTAAAAAGAACTGGCAGCATGGCAGAAATGTAGCTCATTGTTTAATCCACAGTAGTAAAATCTTGTAGGATGAACCTATTTTTGTGCTTATGCAAAACAAAAACCTACAAAAAGTACATCTTGCAATTTTGATGAGCACTTTACTAGCTCCTCTAGTTGGTGATTACTAACTTGACCAATGCTGTCATCATTGCTAGTAAAGCAGGTTATATTATTATCAGGGTCGTGCTGAGGTTCTCTCCTTGTTGCTGGTTCTGTGGTCTGGCCTTTCTTCTAGTTGTGAATACTGAGGTGCTGTGTGGTGATACCTTGAGCATTAGGCCTCACCCCTCTACCTGTGTTGGGCGAATCTGAAGCTTTTGCTTTATTAACTGTCGGCTTCCTCTGGTGCCTGTTCACTTGCTGTTTCAGATGCAACTAATTCACGAAATCTCCAACCTGAGGAATTTAGTTAAGCACGCAGAAGTTTATAACCAGGATCTTGAGGTGAGCATTCCTGTTGCTGACTCCATTGATAATGAGAACTGTCAAACATGTATGACACTGAAGATGATGACAAAAACAAGAATTATGCTTTAAGTATTAATCCTTGAATGTTACTGTCACAGGATTAAAAACTGTGTTTTTTAATCCCGTGGAAATGCAGATGGAATAGAAAATTGTGTTTCATTGTTTGATTCTTTTAGAATGAACTAAGCTCCAAAGTAGCACTGCTGAGAGAGAAAGAAGCTGAGATTAAGAAGCTGCAGAACTACATAGACTCCCAGAAGTCAGAGAGCACAGCCTTGGACTCGCCCTTCCCACGGGTAAGATTGGCTGCCTTCCTGTGTGGCCCCTTCCTGTGTGGTGTTTCTGGTTTGTCCCACTCATGGGTGCTAACAGGGGGCCGGCTGTGCACGGGTCGCAGCTGTCACCAGTGCGTTCACATTTCACCTGTCTGCTCTGGGACAAAGGGGCCTTCAGATCATTGCTGCTTTACAGACCCTCACAGGAAGTCGAGTGTGTCACTGTATGATTAAATGTAAGGAAGTTAGGGACATGCTTCCATGGGAAAGAAGTGATTCATCAGCAGCCTAGCAAGAACTCAGCTCTCCATGAAAAGTAAAAAGGTGTTGAAGTTACACCCAGGTGTGTAGGCCCTGGGTTCATTCTTCAGTACCACAAAGTAGGTAAATAACTGAAAAAGCTTCTTATGTTTTCAGTTTTGTACAAATACTAATAGAAGTACATATTAAAGACCGTAAGGAAACCATTTGTGTTGAAATTAATAAGTAACGGTAAGGTATAGGTCATTGATAGTGTAGTATGACTTCATAAATTTCATTTAATTAACAGATATCAAGTATCCCATGATCATGTAAGTACTGTTTTATTTATTAACCTTTTATTTAGGAGAAGTTGGTTTCTTAGAGTGTTTGCAGACATCAGTATTGGTGGGTTTTGTTTCCTGTTATTTGGCCTTGCGTTGGTGGTGGTAGGGACTGAACCCAGGAACTTGCAGATGCCAGGTGAGCACTCTCATACTGACGACATTCGAGCCTAAACATTGCTTTTATGTTTACTTTTCATTCTTTGATCATTAGCATGTCCTCACCCCGGTGGCTCCGTAAGAATATGTGGTGCATCCATGTTTCTAAGTTGCTCAAATCTGCTAAAATTGGAACTGACCAAATCCTTTTATCATCTGTCTAGGACAATGATGATGACTTCAAAGAAATGAAACAATCTTTGTTTGATGCTGAGACTGTAGCCCTTGATGCCAAGAGAGAAGCAGCCTTTCTCCGAAGTGCAAATCTGGAACTGAAAAAACAAATGGTAAGCAACGTTTTAAAAGTTTGTAACAAAGCCATCAAAATAATTAGTACATTTTTGTGACTTTTGGTGTTTGTCTTCGTAGAAAGAACTTGCAAATACGTGCAAACAAATGGAAATTGATACTCAGGTATATCAAAGCCAGTTGGAGGCCAAAAAGAAAATACAAGTTGATCTGGAGAAAGAGTTACAATCTGCCTTTAGTGAAATAACCAAACTCACTTCCCTTGTAGATGGCAAACTTCCAAAAGGTATTTATAATTTCAGACAGCTCTTTGCAAATGTGACTTCCTCTAAAAACATCCCCAGATGATTTGGCCATAGTCCAAGCAGTAAAAATCCTCTAGACTGTTTTCTTTACTTTGTTTTTGGTCCCAGGGATCGAACTTATGACTTTGTGCTTGCCAGGCAGGCACTTATGCTGCTGAGCTAATTCCCTGGCTTCGACTCTGTTTTCATTGATAGCTTAATGTTTAACTCTAATATCGTTCGGTTCCAATGTGTATAAAGACTCCCATGAGGTTCAGATCATTGTGGCTTAATATGAATTTTCAAATACATTGGTCCTGATTTTGCAAAAGTTGGTTTGAGAGCTATTAAGAGTTAGTCCCCATTGTAAGCATTGTTCTCTAAGTTACTGAACTCTTCTTAGATTTGCCCTGCAATTTGGAATTGGAAAGGAGGATTACAGATCTGCAGAAAGAGCTGAGTAAAGAAATTAAAGAAAATGAAGCTTTACAGAAGGAGATTAACTTGCTGTCAGAGCTGAAATCCCTGCCCCCTGAGATAGAAACACTGAAGAAAGAGGTGAGCAGAATTTTAACCAATCAACCCTAGCTTTGAAATAATCTTTCAAATAGTGCCTTACGTGTTTTGATGCAATTGCTTTTTACGAAGCAGAAGAGAAATCCTGTATTAGTTTCACTCCGCCTATTAACAGTGGAAAGAGAAGGATTGGCTCTGGCCTGGCGTGTCATTCCTTCTGTACCAAAAGGAAGATAGAGGCCTTGAAAGAGTGTTGAGCAATGTACCTGGCAGCGTGGCCCCTGTCTTCCTCATGGGTGGGCTCCCCTTCGTGCTCACCTTTCTCTGCTAGCCATAGCACTGTGCAGAGTAAAAGTAAATAAGTAAGTAGAGGGCTGGAGGGTGGTGCGGTGGGGCTCCAGGCCCGAACAGGCTGTCCGGCGGGTGAATGGTTCTGGGAGCCCGCAGCCTGCTGCCTCTCCCTCCCTCCATCCCTTCCAAGAAGAAAAAAAAAAGGCTGAACCTGAGACTTCTTAGCAGGTGCCGTCATTGTACGGAAGAGCTTCAGAAACACCGTTTTAAAATAGTTTTAATGTTTAAAACTAGGTGCTATCACTTCTTAGCCTTTTAGCTAAGATGAAGCAGAAGGCAAAAGTGATGCCTTTTAGTCCTGAAACAGTTACCAGACAAACAGTTGAGCCCCAGATAGCTGCCTGTCAGGCCCCTGAGTGTAACCCCTTGCATATTATTCTTCTCTCAGCTCTCATCTCTGTTTTCCCCTCTCTCTTTGTTTTTCTTTTTCTTTCTGTTTTTGTTTTTTTTTTTTTTTGTACTGGGGATTGAACTCATGACCTCATGCTTGCCAGGCAGGAGCTTATGCTACTAAGCTAAATCATTGGTCCCTCACCTTCTTTTTCACAGTGATTTAAGTTTACATAAACTGGCTGTGGGTTAACTTTTTTTTTTTTTTAAATTTAAGGAGAAAAAGAAAAAAAAAACAGAAAAAGGGTACAAGTTATACAGAATTTCAGAAAAAATAAACAATAGGAAATCACTAGTTAATAGATTACATATTGTTATCTTAGAAATAGTTGTTCAAGTTACAAAATTAAAGCATATAAAGTGGACATTCAAACAGTGAGACTGCAAACAGTTTTGTTCAGTGATCCAACAAAACTCAGTAATATGGTTATCTATCTTATACACTTAAATATACATGCAGTTATATTCTTTAGAGCACTTTCCTTTCTTTTGTACAATGACAATTACACATTTTGGGTTTTATTACTCCCACAGTTCTTATTACTTTTTTTTGAAGAGAGTAAAACCAAATGTGACATAACAGAACAGAGTCAGTCAAATCAAAAGGATGGACATAATAGATAATGTAAAAACAAAATACTAGGGGATCAACAATGGTTACTATACTGCCTCTTGCTATCTTAAAAAGAATTGCCTATATCATCAGTTATAATTAAAATTGAACAAAACAGTAAAGAATAAAACCAAAACATTGGAGACATTACAGGACTTTAAAAGAAGATAATAGTCAACTGGAATGGGCGTCATAATGAATCTTACTGTCTTTACAGTTGTTGCCTATACTTTAGAACTTGGTACTATCAAGCAAAGCAGAATAGAGGAAAATCAGTCAAAGCAAGATAGTGAGGGCTACACAGGGTTTCAAATCAAGTTAATAGGAAATCACAGTGGGTTACTATAATGTATCCTGCTATTTTTTCTTATTTTTCCCTTAATTAAAAAGATAAAAAAGTAAATAATTTTTAAAAAGGAGACTGAGATAAAAGAGGGCATAACAACAAAACTGTGCAGGTCAAAGCATAACCATTTAAGCAAAATAGTGTTTCACCACAAGATATCGTGACATAAAAGTAGTTACCATAGTGTCTCTTTCCTTGAAATCTTTGGGTTTAACTTCGTATACTGTAGCACCAAACATATCAAGAAAATGTAAAACCATTCAAGAGAATGACAGTATTACAGTATTTAGAACCAACTATCAGAAAATGAACAATGGTTTCTGTATAATCTCCTTGTCTATAAAAGTTTTTGCTTGTATTATCACATATAATAAAATCCAATAACATACAACCTGTTAAGACCGATGGAGACAGAAGAATAAAAGCTTGATGAGACTTCAAAGCAAGATTATACTAAATCAGCACTAGCTATTATGATGTCTTGTGAACAGCTATTCTGGGTTAACTTTTTAAAGAATGCTTTTTAAATTTTAAACAGTTATGTATTATTCTTTCATTAACTTTTTGGAAACCTAAATTATAATCAAAGCCTCTAGAAAAAACAATAAGGAACTCTGAGAGGCCGAGATACTGCTGCAAGATGCATTTAGAAAACCTGTTAGAATGAGCGCGAGGAAATCAGCACCCCAATTGTTTCCACAGACTTCTCACACTGTTCTATCCTTACAGGAAGCCAAAGAGACTGGAAAACAACAGCAGAGGGGAAGTTGGACAAGCTTGAGAAACAGGACAGCAGATCATTGCCTTTCCTCAGCCACATGTTTCTGAATTTAAATGATTCTCCTCCCCGCCGAGGGAAACTTGTTCTCCTGAGAATTTTCCCCATTGCTAACACTCCCAAAACTTATGTCTGTTCCTTAGATGCGTGATCGCTCAGAGGAGCTGTCTGTGGTAACATCAGAGAGAGACAGGCTGTGCTCCGAAGTGACCCAGAAGGACAGCAGAATCCAAGCCTTACTTGAGGAAATTGGGAAGACTACAGAGGACCTGGCCACCATCCAGCTGAATTATCAAAACACTGTGCAAGAACTTCAAGATTTCAAAATCCTTTGTGTGGAGTTGGAGCAAAAATATAAAACGGTCCAAGAGGAGAATGAGAAAATGAATCAGCAAGTGGGAAGTCTCTCCAGAGAAACAGAAAACCTTCGTTTGAGTTTAGATACTGTGAGGACTGAGGTTGGTTGGTGTAAAATTGTCATCTGAGAAGCCTGCTTGGCCTGAGTTTGATTTCTGTGCCTGCCATGGCTCTCACTACGTCCCCTGCTCTGTCTTCTTTACAGCTTTCCGACAATGGCCCGCAGCATCAGCAGGAAACAGCCAAGGTTCAGGAGAGGCTGCATGAGGTGGAGCAACTGCAGGAAGAGTTAGAGCGGAGAGACGCTGGGCTCCAAGCTACCGAGCAGGAGAAGGCGCTGGTGAAGCAGCGGCTGCAGCAGACCCTAGAGGAGGTACAAAGCCTGGCCCGGGAGAAGGAGGCCCTGAGCCAGCTGTGTGACAGCCTGCAGGCAGAGCGGGACCAGCTCCAGGACACGGTGAGCATGGCAAGGGTGGCGCTGGGGTCTAAGCTCATCACAGGAACTGTCACTTGTCACTTGTGACCAAGGAGCAGTTGTGAAGTGAGTGCCCTTCCTCTCTAATGGAAATCGTTTCATGTTTCCCTGGGAAGAACACAGACACGCAGGAACAGTTGCGAAATGCCTTGGAGTCCCTGAAGCAACACCAGGAAACAATCACGGCACTGAAAGTGAGAATTTCTGAGGAGTCATCCAGGAATTTGCATGCAGAGGAAACCCAAGGAGAAACCGAGCATGAATTTCACCGAAAGGTAAAGGGTGCTGATTTTCTGAGTTTCCTTTTATTTCTATTTAAACTTACTCTTTAATCCCAAACTCTTACACGTGTCGTGTAGTTTTGTTTTTGGTAATTCACAGTGGTAATAACCAATGATTTTACAAGCCATCGTAATGTCCATTTAAAAAAAGCTTCTAATAAAATTGCTTACAATCAATTTGAAAAGGGAAACAAAGGTATTAGTTCAGACTTTGAAGAGTTAGCATTTTCTGAGACTAGAGGTATTGTGAATATCTTTGAAGGCCTTTCTGAATCCTAACAAGAAGATTGGCTGCTATTAATTATGGCTGAAATGTTCATCTTATATCCGATTTTGTCTCCTGAAGTCACTTAGAGGTCACAGTTCAGTCCAGTCCAGAGCACAGTGCTTGTGAATTTATACAAAAGTTTGATTTGCTGTCGCTTTCTGATTTCCCAAAACAGCTTGTAACTATGTATAACAAATGTTTAATAACTTTTTTACTTCTATTATACTTCATACCACTTTACCCACCATATTACTGTGTTTTTAGAATATTCTTCAATTGGAGATGAGAAAAATAATCTTTACACATCAAAGTTTGAAGAGTATACCGCATATGCATTACTTAACTTTGTGTTAAATGCCTATAATATAAAATGTATCCCCTTAGTAATTTATAAGTATATATTTGAATAGTGTTGCTTTCACATTTTATTGTACCATCAATTAGCAGAACTATTTTCATCTTGCAAAACTGAAACTCTACCCATTAGATAATCATTCTACATTGAGATTTGCAGTGTTATTGAGTATCATTACAGAAAAGTATTTCCACCTACATTATAAAAGTAAAGATGCAAGATTTTGAATTAAGAACTCTTACATACCAGTCCCAGAAGACTGATGAGTCGGTCACTTCGCTCTGTGCCCAGGCATATTCCAGTCAGTAGAGTGGAGCCAAGCAAAACCTGGTTGTATCTATATCCTCTACAGAGAAACAAGCAGCTACTGAAGATCACCTTTTGAAGGCTACTTAAGAGCATGAGAAAACATGTACGATCTCAGTGGAAAAGGCAGGCTGAAACATGCCTTGTAAATTGCCTGTAGTAGTCGATGTTTATAAAAACCTTTTCCTGGAAAAACTCTGAAAGAAAATACATTTTTTGTTTGTTTGTTTGTTTTTCATCTGTACCAGGGATCAGACTCACAAGCGTGCGCTTACAAGGCAGGTGCTTATGCCACTGAGCTAAATCCCCAGCCCCAGAAAATACATTCTTATAGTGACTGTGAGGTTAATGACCTTTGGGGCTGATTATTTCCTTTGTTTTTGTTCTGTATTTTCTAATGTGATTGTAGAACATTTTAAATACTTGAAAAAGCTTGTGTGCTCAGTGCGGGCTGAACAGTGTCGGTCTGTGCCTTCCTTTGCCAGAAGTTCATATATCAGGTTACCTTTGGTTATGGGGTACTGATGGGTTAATTAATTCTTACGATGTGCTTTTTTCAAGAAGTGTAGAAAAATATGTATTAACAAAAGTAAATTATACTATTACAAGATGAGATACATGTCTATGGCAATCATTTTGTCCACTTGTAAACCTCCAGCTTCTTAGGAGTGGAGTCGCTCTGAAAAATGAAGTTTTGCTGTAGAGCGGTTAGGGACAACGCCGAAGGGGACATAAAGGCAGAGAGTGCAAAGCCTATTGCTGCGTCCTCAGAAGTGAAAACAAGTGTGTGTCTCAGGAAGTAATTATAGAACATGGGTGGAAAGGAAGGGCATCTATCTTCAGCTGGATGACTGGTTTGAAGAAAGTTGGTGTCCATGAAGTCAGGTTAAATGTCCATGAAGATACCCATAATATTCAGGGCTGCCCAGGGTTCTTGTCGTCCACGAGAGGGTGCAGGGCTGTGCACTGGTATGTGACTTTGAGCATGCACCTCGCCCCCTGGAGCGACGCTTCTCCATGGGGCAAACGGGGACGATGGCAGCCGCTCCCTGGTAACGGTAGGCAGGCGAAATGTGTTGAGCTGCAGTAGTACCTGATGCATTCCGGCCCCTGAGCATGGCTGTCTTGTGAATAGTGTATTGAGATGGTTGTTATGAAGTACTTAAGAAATTCTTCTTTAATTTCTACTTTAGCTGATTAGTGTAGATGAAAAACAGAATTTGGAAACCGAAACAACTGGAACATTGACTGCAGGTGTGATGGACAGTGAGGAATCTGAGCAACAAAGGAAGATCCGCTCTCTGCTACAGGAGAAAAATGAACTGCAGCAAAGGCTGGAAAGCGTTACAGCGGAGAAGGACCAGCTGAAGACTGATCTCCAGGCAAACATTGAAATGGTAAGGGTGAGCACTGCACACACTCGGCGGTACATGTTTGTGTTTGTTTTAGATTTTTATCAACTTTATGAGGTCTAATCTATCAACGATAAATGGCCAGTTTGATGACGTTTGTCAAACCTGTGGGCTTCACCCCTGGGCTCCCCTTGCTGGAAATAGGAGGTCACAGGGAGGTGTGTGTTGCATTTGATGAGAATTTGCGACACTGATTTCCAAGTTGGTTTTGCCATTTCCCATCCCCATCAGCAAATTAAGAGAATTCCGGGGCTTCCCACCTCCCTGACCAACACGTCAAGTTTATTGTTGTGATTAGTTTCAGCCACTCTGATGCACAGGGTCTTTATCATTGTCATTCACTTTTCCTTTGTGGTGAATAAGGCCACTGAGGTTTTTTTCCTATGCTTCTTGGTTATTGTATGTCTTCTGTGATTTATTGTCTCCATGATGCATTATGGATTTTTAATATATAGATAATTTTGCACATTTTGTTCCATTTGTGCCAAAGTGTTATTCTTACTCTGTTTTAATTTTATTTTCAAATGTTGTTGTTGGTAATATTTCTACCCTAGTTGTGATTTTCATCTGTATGTAGAGGCAATATAGTACTGGTATAGGTTAAAAGTAACCTTTTTGAAATTCACTGTGGATCACGACATTTCCCGGAAATGAGCGCTCAAGCATGAATTCCATTCCATGTCTGGCCAGTTATGTTCCTGTGCCTTTGACACCTGAGAACGTCTCTGTGAGCTTAATGACTGATGAGTTCACATCGTGCTGGCAGGGTGCCTGCAGCACTGGACTTGCTGGTGATCAGTTCTTAAAACCAGCACCACCCAGCACATAGGAAACCTGCAGTTTTGGTGTCCTGGTCCATCTGTGATTGCTCAGCAGCTGCCTGTTGGTCTGAGTGTTGAAATAGGCTGAGCAGTGGAGATAGTGATCAATCCATTGCCAAGTCTGCTCTAGAAATGAAAGGCAGTAAAAAACAGATGAAGAGTAAATTCTTACTCTCTGTATGACTAAAGACTCCCTGTATGTAGATTAGTCATTTTCTAGATAGTTTGCACTAATTTCTTCATCCCCAGGCTCAGGTCAATGCTGATTTTAACCTGATTTGATAAATGTAAGCTAATGTTACATATTTTCATCTCAATTTTTAAAAACATTCCAGACCATTGAAAATCAGGAAGAATTAAGAATTCTTGGAGACAAGCTTAAAAGGCAACAAGAAATAGTCACCCAGGAAAAAAAGCATGCCATTAAGAAAGACGAAGTGCTTGCTCAGACCTGTGAGAGACTGGCAGAAGTTGAAGGAGAGCTACAGGAAAAGGTAAATGCTTCAACTTACCTTCTCGGGTATTTTCCTGAGTAAATGTTTTCCGATCCCCACACTCCTAAATATAGGGAGAGCACAGAGCCTTAAAGTGGACAATCTTCTCACGACATTTTAGACAGCTTTGCTTGTGCCGAGTGAGATCTTACCTAATGTCCTTCTGAGAATGTATTATTATTCTAGAGTCTGTAGGTGAAAAAGGTCAGGGGCTGGGGATTTAGCTCAGCGGCATAAGCGCCTGCCTTGCAAGCAGGCAATCGTGAGTTCGATCCCTGGTACCGATAAAAACGAAAAAGACAAAAAAAAAAAAAAAAAAAGGTCGTATGGCTTCCAAACTAATAGAGTGGTATCATAATCCATGAGGCACTGTCTTAGGCACTTGAGATCCATTAGTCAACAAAGATCCTCCCCACGTGAAGATGCACTAAGACTTACCCCTGAGTACGGCCCCTTCATGTCTGTAGTGTCCTGAATAGAAAGGTGGTGCTGTGGTAAGAGATGTGTGAGACCCAACCTTTCTGCAGCAAACTGTATGGTCTGAGGGTACAGAGATCTTTCCATTTAGGCTGAGAGCTAAGATCCTAGAAGCACACAGTGAAAGCAGCCCCCGTGAAGGCTCGGGGAAGGACGCACCTGCACTTCTGGGCTTCTGGTGTCTCCCAGCTACCCCGGCATTTCCTGGCTTGTAACCATGCCAAGCTCTGCTTCTGTCTTCATCTGACCTTCTTGCCTGGGCCTCTGTGTCCTCTGTCTCCTATAAACTCGCTATCTTCACTTTGAGAACCTGCCCTGATCCATTAGTGTGTCTGGTTGGTTCTTCCTCATGTGAAACTCAGGAAGGGCATGATTTAACGTTTTATAAACAGATGCACATAAAAGATCGGTGTACTTTTTATAATGTGTCTTGATAATCTGCATTGAGAGTAGTACATGGGACTATGTTGATGATTTTTCAGAGAAATTTAGGAAAATATTGACAAAATGTAATGATAAAGTTTTGTGTCTTCAGAATGAGCAGCTCCAAGAAAAACAGCAGCAGCTTCTTACCGCACAAGAGGAGATGAGTAAGATGCAGAAAAAGGTGAATGAAATGGAGAATCTAAAGAATGAGCTGAAAAACCAGGAATCCAGGCTAGAACGTGTGGAAATGGAGAGGCTTGAGCTGGCTCAGAAACTGCATGAAAGCTATGAGGAAACGAAATCCATCACCAAAGAAAGAAACGCCCTAAAGGAATCACGGGAGTCAGCGGAAGCAGAAAGAGACCAGCTTAAAGAATACATCAGGAAACTTGAAGCTGGAGTGAGTGATTCCGTTCTTCATCAGTTAAATGTTTGTTTAAAAGCTGTGTCTGCTGGGAGGGAGGGTGGGGTGGGACAGTGTTCTCACACTGTCTCCACATCTCACCTGCTGGCGAAGCGCCCACATACAGAAGAGGAGTCCGCCATGGCCCCCATGCAGCTAAGTGAACACCAGGAAAACATTGCTGAGCTCCGAAGCCGTGTTGCTGAGACTGAAGCTGAGGAAGTTACTTCTCAGGAGGACTTAGAGGAATCCAGGACCAGTGCGGAAGAAAAGGTGGGTCTCCTCTTCCCCCTGTTGTCCCTTCTGCCTGGCTGTCTCCTGAGGAGGACGTCTGTGCACCGTGTGGTAACTAAGTGTGTGTGTCCAAGTACTGGGTGAGTGTTCAAGCTCAGGACCTTCTCGTAACTCCCTGACGGTCATGCTGGTTCTCAGAATCAGCTGCACAGTCGCATCTGCCCGTGAGGGCCTGGAGCCAGGCCCTGTGCTCCCTGGGCCTCTCGTGCACTGTGCTCTCATCCACTGTCACAGGGCTGCGGGCATGGGGCTCTCGTCTAGTGCCTGCTGTCTCTGAAGGTGCCCTGTGTTCATGTGACAACACGGCCCTCCCACACCTCCCCGTGCCTCTGTCCTCACACAAGCCCTCCTCCCTCGCTCACAATGGGAGCGTTACACACGGGAGGTCTGGGGTGGCCTCTGTGTGGTAGGAGTTGGGTAAAGTCCTCTGCTCCCCAGGGTGGGAGTCTCTAAACAGCAGAGACAGGTGAGTCCTGGTCAGTTCTAGCCTCCAGTAGCCTGGTGAGCACGAGCCAGGCTCCACTGGATGGGGCTCACCTAAGCTGCTCCTTCGCACCTGACTGCTGCTAAAGGCACCCGTCTCTGTCCCCTAGAGTAACACATCCCTGGCTGCCAGCAGTGTGTTTCGTGATTCCCTGAAAATCCAAGAGGCTCAGGACAAACAAGAGCAGCCCTTCACGGGGGGAGAAAAAGTGGAGAGCCCTGAAGGGAGAGAGGTGGAGGAAAGGAAGGAGCGGTCTGAGGCCAGAGACTCTGCCCTGCCGAGGGGGGAAATGGAGAGGCTCCAGCTGTGTGAGAGCCTTGAGGAGAGTCGCCGCCGACTGTCATCCTTAGCGAAGGAGAGAGACGACCTCCAGAGGCTGCAGGGAACGCTGCAGGCAGAGCGTGACCAGCTCACAGAGCGTGTCAGAGAGCTCAGCGCCAAAGTAGGTTCCAGTTTCTCCCTTTTTCAAGATATTTTTGAGCAATGTTTTCATGAGATTAAATTTTTGCCAAAAGTTGGTTACAATGTGCTTATTATGTTTCTGTAAATGTATTGGAATTTCTGTAATAACAAAGCACCAGGACACAGAAGAGGAGCTTACAGTTGCTCATTGCTGCCTGAAAGAGCAAAAAGAAACCATTGATAAGCTGAGGGTGAATCTGTCTGAGAAGGAAGCCGAGCTGGTGGGCGTTGAAAAGGAACTAGAAGCAGCCCGCCAGGAGCTTCAGAAAAAGGTAAGCTGAGAGTGGGGCGCAGTAGGACGAGACTTGGAAGGCGCTAGTGGAAACCATGGTTTCTGTACAAAATTACTTTAGAAAACAAATTTTTTTACTCTTCCTTCAAATAAATGTGTGTATGTATATTTTTGACTAGTACCGTCTTTTACTGTTATTTTTAAGATCCAAAAACTTTATGAGAAAGAACAGCTTATTAATGTAAAAGAAAGTAGTGACACGCAGGAAAAAATGGATGAGCTGGAACAGTTCAGGGAGCTACACAGAGGCAAAGATGGCACTCTGCAGGGTGTAGAGGGTAACAGGCTGGAGCTGAATGGGAACCCGAGGAAAGTCAGGAAGAAATAAAAGTTCTAATTAGGCAGAAGGCTCAGGGGGTCCTGGAGCGGGACAGGGACCCACTGAAGGAAGCCCTCAGGGAAACTGTGGCTAAAGTACGTCACCCTCTCCTGTGTGTTCTGGAAAAAGAATAGGGCCAACTGTGCTCATGATGACCACAGTGAAGTTTTTTTAACTTTAATCGACAAGGAAACAAAGGGGACACGGACCTTCATGCTTCTGTGCCCTGAGAAACTTAGCACCAGGAGGGGTTCGGAGGAGACAGGTGGAGCAGCAGGTATTCAGAGGCTGAGGGAATTTGGGTGCTGAGTTCAGCAGACAGTGGGCCCTGCTTTTGTTAAGTAAGTTGTGGTTTTCCTCATGTTCCTGAGGAAAGAAAGCAGTATGTGTGTCTTAGGCTACAGTGTGACCAGTTGTCCCTTAACTTAGGTGTTTCCCTCAAACCTCACCTCACCTGCTTCCTCAGCTCCAGGAACTTGAGGAGGAACGGCAGTGTCGCAGGGCACAAGCTGCCCAGGAGGCCCAGGAGGCTAGGTGGGACGCAGAGCGCTTCAAAGAGCAGCTGGAGGCCCAGAGGTCGGCCCTGGAAAACATGGACTCGGAGAATAGGAAGTTGACGCAGAGGCTCCATGAAAACCTTGAGGAAATGAGAGCTGTCACACAAGAGCGAGATGACCTCAGGAGTGTGGAGGAGACTCTGAAAGCAGACAGAGAGCGGCTCAGGGAAAGCCTGGAAGACGCTGTGGCCAGAGTGAGTTGCCATCTTACCCTGTGCAGTGATCGCAGCCTCCTGTGCTGTGCTGTGCTGGTGGGGTGCTGGGAGCGTACAAGGGCCCTGAAGTCCGGCTAGAGCGATCTGACACATTTCCAGAATGGTGCAGAGATAGCTATAGGAAATTCATTAGAGCAAGGAGTAATCATAAAATAAAGCCAAGAGAAAAGGAAGAAAGATCAAAAGTGCCCCTTGGGTGGGCAGGCACTGGGTAATGAGGAGAGCACACTGGGGTCGTGGGTCCCGCGCAGCGGGTCTAGAGTGATTTGCCCTGCAGTGGCGCAGCGGGAGCGTCCCGCATGGAGGGGTCGGCTGCAGTGTGAAGCAGCTGTGGCCCGCGGCAGGAGCTCAGGGAGGGAGCCTGGGAGCTCCAGGAGCGGAAGGCCGTGGGGATTCCCCTGAGCCTCTCTGTGCTGCTGCAGTTGTATTATCCTCAATGCAGCAGTGTCCCTCTTTCTCTAATGAAGGACCTGGAAAAACAGGAGGAAGCAAGAATTGCTCACCTGCAGCTGAAAGCGCATCAGGAAACCATCGATGAACTCAGAGGGGTTGTTTCTAAGAAGACAGCCGAGATGCTGAACACGCACGTGGACTTGGAAAGCGCACAGGCGGCCTTGAAAGCGCAGGTACTTTGGCGCTGTCCTCTGAGGAGCTGGGAATCTGGAGCCGATGCTCTGTGCAGTAATGAGCCTAGAAGGCAGTGAGGATTTGCCTGTGCAGTTTTGTTTTTTTTTTTTTTTTTTTTTTTTTTTTAAGACTAGTCAAGTGCAGTAGTGAGAAGGGGGAAAAGAGTAGAACAAGGAGTTCAATCTGTACTGACTGTGAACAATCAATTGAGATAACTCACTACCTTCGGACCAGCCTGCCTGTGCAGTTTTGAAATTATGCTTTGTCTTATCTGAAGGCCCAAGAACTTGAGAAGAAGGACCATCAGCTTCTTCAGGTGGAAAATAATCTCAAAGAAACTACGTTTCAAACGGAAGTGTTGAAGAAGCAAATGGAGACCCAGAATGCAGCTCTGGAGAGCTCGGAGAAGGAGCGATTCAGACTGACCGAGCAGCTGGATGAAAACCGCGAGGAAGTGCAGTTTCTGAAGGAGGAAAATGAGAGCCTGAGAAGTGCGGAGGAGGCCCTGAGAGAGGACAAAGAGCGGCTGCAGGGGAGGCTGAGCAGGGCAGAAGCCCAGGTGAGTGGCGCCCTTCCTCTCCCTGCAGGCCAGTGTGTCGCCGGGGCAGCAGCCCCTCCTAGAAGGAGAGGTGGCACCTTAATGCCCCTGGAGCCTGAGAACCAGTTCTGTAAGCGGCATTTTCTTTATGGCTGCTGTGGTGCGTGTACCCTGACTCGGGCTGTAGAGTGAAACTGTGGAGACGATCACACACAACCTGCCACACAAGCTCTTTACTGTAATAAAAAAGAGAGTGGTGTGAGTGCTCTTCAGAAGGAGACCTGGGCGATAGGAGGGAGGCGTCAGTCCCCTGTGAACCTCAGAGAAAGACACAGGTTCGGGCGCTGCGTGGGAAGCCAGGCCGACCGAGGGCCAAGGTTGCTATGCTGTGTGTGCAGTGCCTTTGCTTCTACGGTGGGGGGAGAGTGGGGTCAGGGGTGAGGGCTCGCTGTCACTGTTGAGAGCAAACTGCAGGAGTGCAGGTGGTCTTGTCTCCCCAAGGACTTGAGTCCCTCCCTTCAGCACTGAACTGTGCAAGTCTCCTTCAAAGGTGCTGCAGATGCAAAAGGAGCTCAAGATGGCACAGGTGCATCAGAGAGAACACCAGGAGACTATCGCTGGCCTCCAGCGGCTTGTTTCGGAGAGGACAGAGGAAGTGGCGACTATGAAGGCGGATTTGGAAACTTCCGGTGCTCAATTTCAAGAAAAGGTATGGGCGGGAGCTCTTGGACTACATGTCTGGTTTGTTCTTTCCTAAACCCCTTAGGGATCTAAAGTCAGTGGGAAGCAGCAGGACAGGGATTCCCAGGACTGACTGTGTCCCTGTGAGGCCTGGTGTCCCTGCTCAGGGTGTACACCCCAGAGGAAGAGCACAGAGACCCCAGGAGTGCTCATGGTGGCCTTAGCAAAATGGGGTAGGAGGGAAAACAGCCCAGGCATTTGCTGCCAGAGCACGGGCAGGGGCATGGCTGTGCTGGTCAGCAGCCAGGAGAGCTGACCAGGTACTACAAGGTCACCACAGTGCTGGCCCCTAGGAAGGGTGCATGGGAGCATTACAGGTGCTGCAGGGTCCTCCACTCTGGTCCAGGTGATAGTTTATAGGTGTATGCACAGGTCAGGAATAGCTGAGCTCCACGCCTAAGATCAGTGTACTTTCCATTTTCGCTGTGTGTGGATTTATGCAGGGTATCAATGAGAGTAATGTGACATGATGGCTTGGTGCCTCTGGGGATTGAACCCAGAACCTCTGCCATGAGCTACATCCACAGCTCTTTATATTTTCTAAGTCTTGATCTTGCTGAGTTCCTAGGCAGGGCTTGAAGTGACCACCCCGCTGCTTCAGCCTCCCAGAGTGCACCACTGCACCCTGCACAGAAGACTCCAGTTTAAATCTAGAAAGTATTTTTTAACCATCCCTTAAAAAACCAAAGCTGTGTCAGTGAGTGTGGTGGGGTACACCTGTCATCCCAGTGTGGGGGCTGAGGCAGGAGGATCAGGTTGGAGACCAGCTTGAACTGTGTGGGGAGACACTGTCTCAGAAAACAAGGCTGTATCCTAACAGATTATTTTATGGTTTCCTGAAGATTAGAAAACTGCAGAATGAGAATGAACGTCTACTCTCTAAATTAAAAGAAGTCAGTGAGACACAAAAAGAGCTCAAGGACCAGAGTGTAATGGTGAGTAAAATGGAAATGGAAAATTTAAATTTGAGTCAGAAAGTTCATAAGTGGCTGAAAGAAATAAAATCCATGGCAAAAAAAAGAGATTTCCTAAAGAGCAGGAGGAGGCCCCACTGCTGCCAGAGACCGCTCAGGGAGCCGCAGCCAGAGTGAGCTGTGCGCCATCCTGCTGCCTGGTCAGCGTTCATCCGTGCTGCACTTCCTGCCCTGAGGACACGTGGCCATACAACCACAACCTCGGGAAGCCATTCATCAGGGTCCTTTAAAAAGTTCCCGCAGTGCACGTGGGGTGCACGAGCTCTTCTTCCAGGCCTGTGTCCTCCTGACACAAGCACACATCTGGGAGTGTGCAGCAGTGTCGCCTGCGAGGGGTGAGGTGACTGATGTCGAGAGGCTGCCCCCATGTCCACCACAGGGGCCCTGGCTCTGTATCCCCCACATTTCTCTAGTAAAGGATCTGGAAACACAACAGGAACTCAAAATTGCTCATAAGCATTTGAGAGAACAGCAAGAAGCTATTGGGAAATTCAGAGAGAGACTTTCAGAAATCACAATTTACATTTCAAATACAAAGAAGTTTAAAAACTTTGAGATTTCAGAGTATTTCAAAATTTCAGGTTTTTGAATTAGGGATTGTCAACCAGTAAAATCTTCAAATATTCCAAAACCAAAAAACTAAACGGAAAGCACTCATTTCAGATAAGGGAAACTCAGCCTGTGTACATGTACGAATGGAACACAGACGCTTTCCCTTCCTTTGCATTCTGATTGTTTGGTAATTATCTTATATCCAAGAACTTCAGCAAAAGTGATGCAGCTTCTTAAGGTAAAAGAAGATGTCAGTAAAAGTCTAAAAAATTGAATGAACTGGAACACTTCGGGCAGCAGTTTGAGGCCCACACTGTGTCTGTGCCAAGTATGGATGGGGATAACTTGGCCTTTGACTATGCAACTTTATGAAAGCCTAGAAGTCAGGAAGGGAGCAGCCAGCTCTGGAGGCTGAAAGAGTCTCCCAAAAGGGTCGCAGGCCAGTTTAGGGCAACCGGGAGGAAGTGGTAGCTAGCACGAGCTCAGGGCCTTTCCCCTGCTGTGAACTGTCTGTAAGAATCCAGCTTTTTGGAAAAAAGAACCAATATGGGGTATTCTGTTGTTTTCTGGAAATTTCTATGACCAGTAAAGGTTAATGGGAAAGTTTATACTGAATTTTACAAAATAGGAAACATATTTTTTAAAGAGATGCAAAAAACCTTCCCAGAAAATGTCAATTTTTTATCTTTAAGAAAAATTATAATAAAAACAGCCTGTTTTCCTTTATATAATTTCTTTAATATAATTTCTAAAGTGTTTCAAAACAAGAATTAGTATTTCTATAAAGGAGATATTAAAAGATTAGATTCATCATCAAGGATTAAAGCCCTGATTTGTATACCTCTACTGATAGAGTTGTAGAAATGGGCTCTTACTGCCAAAGCAGTTGGAATGGAAAAGGCAAGAAGAATAGAGAAGTTTTTCTAGGCTGACGTTATGGGGAGTCAGAATAATACAGCATAAAAGGCCTAATCAAATCCTCTAAGAAGCAGCAATTAAAACAAATAGTTGTATGCAGTCTTTAAAAAAAAAACTATTTCCGTAATTTAATAAAACAAGTGAAAAAGAGTATCATTTACAGTCTCATCAAAACACGATTGACAGTCATCCTTATGTGGGCCCTAACTAAACTGATGCAGAGATTTAATTCCAGAAGTAGTTACTGAAGGTTTAGGCATCCTTCATGTAGCCGAGAGGATCGGTGACACCGGGAGGAGAAAGTGGGTTTTTCCTTCTGTACTTGTTAAAGAGAAATGCAGGCTATGAAGAAGATGTTTCCATTGCAAGGTGCTGGGAAGGCCGTGTCACTAGGCTCGGGTCATGAGCAGTGCAGGTGGTTTTGCTAGTGTTTTTAGCTGGTGGGAATAATTGTAATGCAGAGACTGGGAAGAGCAGGAAGCAGAAATCTATCTGAAACCAAATTTGCAGCCATAGAGACCAAGTTCCGTGTCCCCCTTTTTCCCCGCCGTGAGTAGGGGTCACCATGCTGAGGTCACCTCCTGAGGGTGCAGCATTGGCGGCACTGCTGCATGTGACGCACGTGCACCCCAGGCGTTCTCCGTGAGGGGGCTGAGCCTGTCTGTTTCTTTGCACAGGACTGCCGGCCCTGCCGCCCACGGGAGGCCATGAGCGCTGGAAGGAGGTCACCGCGTGGAGCAGTGCAGCATCTCCCAGGCAACCTGAGGGAAAAGGGCCTCCGGATAGGAGTAAGTGTCCCTATCCCCTGTGGGCCTGCTGCACCCGGCAGGGGCTTCCTGGGCCTGGCATGGACCCTCTGCAGGGGCAGCGGCCACACGCTGTTTCCCCCTGCATCGCATGTGGAAGGGACATGTGTGCACATGCGTGTGCCAATGTGCAGGCACAGAAGGGGAGCACAGGGCTGAGAAGCCTCCAGCACAGGGACAGCAGCGTACATCCCTGAAGGCCCAGGGGATGGTGCAACACAGCTGCCCCAGGCAGAGCTGTGTAGATGGGGAGCCCCGTGCACAGCTGGCTCCAGGCTGCCCCTTCCATGTCTGGAGCCTGAGGAGCAGAGGCCAGTGAGAGCCAGGCCCACGGTCTCAAGGAATGGGGCCCGGCAGGACTTGGCATTTCCTCTGGGCAAGAGGAGAGCTCGGGATCATGTTGCTTAGCATTGGAGCTAAATGTGGGCCTGTGAGGTGACTGCGGCTCTTGACCTGGACAGGTCCACCCCTGTCCTCGGGAGCACTGCCTGGGTCCACACCAGGTGCCGCCAGGTGCCGCCCCGGCTCTCCGGAGAGAGGCTGTGGTGCTGCACTTGTGAAAGAAACCAAGGCAAGAGAGGAAGACTGGTGTGGCCAGCAGTGGCAAGGCTGGCACAGTGACTGAACAAGAATTTGATTCTGCCAGGTCTAATGTAGAAGTTGTACGTTCTTTCCAGTATAACTTTATTTCCTTCAGTTACAGTGTCTGTGTCGGTGCTGCAGATTATACATGCATACACAAGTGGTTCGTCTCTTTCAGCTGATCCCCTAGAAAGTCATGGCAGATGGTCATATGGTAGCTGAGCAAAAGGCTCGGTGACTTCCCGAGTCAGAAGGGTCCAGAGCCCCAGCTTTGGGAAAGGTTAGAAAGCAGAGGCTCATCAGATCCTGAGCCTGTAGGTGTCTTTCTTAAGGCGGCCGAGAGGCAGGAAACTTTGCGTCCTTACCGCCTCTGCTATGTCACACTGCCTTTCACAACCTGTAGCCCACACGGAGCCGTGAGCTCCAGAAGATGCTAGATCGAGTTCTCTCAGGTTTCCCTCCAGACTTGGCTGATCCTCATTCAGATCCCGAAGGCTCAATGTGACAGTGTGATGACGGGGTTGTGGGGCTAGGACTGTGACTCGGTGGTAACAGCACCCACCCTGGCATGCACTTGGCCCTGGGTTTCCTCCCCAGTACCTTTAAAATAATGGTGACAGTATTGTCTCCCTTTCTTCACTGTAAATTGCCTGTATTATCTTAGCTCCCCCAATGTATTATTTCTGTAGCTCCAAATTAATAAGTTTCTTTTTGTTAACATAAAGGTCTTTGTGTTTCCTATGGAAAGTGGTACAATGCGAGTTGTGCTGCAGTTTTAGCGATAGAGCTACTTATTGTTCCATTGGATGAATTATAACTTCCCTCTAGGAGCTTCTGAAGAGATACTCAGAGATGGCTACTGAGTACGAGTGCTTGGACGGATTGTGTCTGGACCTGGAGAAGGAACTTGAAATCAAGAAAGAGCTTTCAACTCAAGTAAACTCGAACCTCTGCCGTTTGTTGCCAGAAACCAAACAGTTTCAGAAATTACTGGCTACCAACCTGAACCGTTCCATGGAATTCCACAGGGTCCTGTGTGGACTGAAGGTAGCACTGGTTTTTAGTATTGTGCATGTAAACCCAGCTGGGAACTCCAGGCACAGCTCTGGGTGTGCTGAAGTATCCCTCAAGGACTTGTCATTTGCTGTGTAGAATCCTTAGCACATGTCAGGGGCACACAGAGCCTGAAAGGCTACATGCAGGATTCTTGGTACAGCTAGTAGCCACTCATATGACCAAGCCCAGCTTTGCCCAGAGGCCAGACCCCGGATCAGAGGGCTCATGAGGCCAAGCTGAGCCCTCTCCCAGACATCTCGGACTCTGGCAGGTGATGCCTGGAACACAGGCACAGATACCAGATAGACGGATACTAGTGCATGCAAGCGGTGTGATGTGGCATGCGTTGGGAGTCATAGGAAAGAAGGCTGCGGTGGAGGCTGACCTCAGGCAGCAGAGTTGGGGCTGATTTTGTAGGTGATTGGGAGTGAGGGATAGGTGTGCAGTGGTGGCAGCAGGCAGAGATTGGTGTGCCGGTGGTCACAGAACCGGAGGAGACAGGCAGTGCAGTGTGCTGCTGGAGAGGTTCACAGGCTGAGAGCAGGAGACAGTGAGGAAGCGGCGGCTTCAGGAGCCAGGCTGTGCTGTGATCCTGGAGGGAAGGCAGGCGAGTTTGGATTGAGTCCTGGGATGTGTGGTGGCCAGGTTTGCAGAGGGCGGGTCCCATCAGCCAAGGTGAAGAAGAAAGGAAGAGAAGCAGGGGTGAGACAGAGCTCACGGACTGCGCGTTTGAGACTGTAATCTCCAGGACAAGACAGCTGATCAGAGCAGCCAGGCCAGCCTCCAGCTGTGAGCCTGGGGCTCAGCAGGAGAAAAGTCCTGGCTGAGGTCTAGGACTCTGCAGAGGAGTGGTGGATGCCACAGTGTGTGTGGAGAGTCAGGTCACACAGAAGGCAGTGGGTGGAGAGTGGATGACATTGCTTTAGAGAAGCCCCAGGCCTGGGCTGCAGGTGGGGCAGCTGGGAGGCACAAGGGGAGCAGGCAGAGTGCGCTCCCTGCAGTCTCAGGCAGAACAGTGTCAGCGTGGAGCGTGATGGCCTCCCATGTGACCGTGTGCTTCAGGGTGGCTGTGAAGTTCTTGCCCTCTGATTGCTTCCCACAGACGCAGTCGGTGCTCCAGTCACATCCATGACCACATTGTCTTCATGGTTGTCATCTTGGGCCCAGCATCTGAAGGCAACCAAGCAGGAAGCCTGAGGCTCTGGTGCCTTCTTGTTGTCCAGTCTTGGCAGAAGGAGCAGATGCTGGACACATGTCCCTGCTATCTGCCTGGGACTTGTATGAACAGCAGCTTAGCCCAGAGAGGACAGCGGACTGAGGAGGGCTTGGCCAGGAAGCGACTGCAAGTGTTTCACCCTCCCATATGTTTCCTTTTTCTCTGCAAGTTTTTGCTAATCGATGTGGCGAAGATGAAGGAGGAAGAGCATGAATCCATCAATAAGTTTGAAATGGCTCTCATCGATGAGGTGGAGAAGCAGGATGAGCTGCACATTAAAATGCGACAGCTCTGGCAGGAGGACAGGGGGCCGGCATCAGAATTCAGGCACCACAAGCTGAATGAGCTCATGGATATGCAGATAGAGGTACAGTTTATTTTAAGTGGATTCAATCAGATGTGAGTCCTTTTTATCAACTAGAAAGCCTCCTGTTCACATGTGCAAAGCCATTTTCATTCATCAGAAAGGAAAAGTGAAGGGCCAAGGATTTAGCTCAGCGACATAAGTGCCTGCCTTGCAAGCATGAGGTTGTGAGTTCGATCCCTGGTACCAAAAAAAAAAAAAATTCACAAAGGAACAGTGGTCTGCAGGGTGACAGCTGGGGTTACAGAGTTGGCCCCCAATGGGCAGCTTCCCTTCTGATTGCTCTGGACTCCAGGAAGCAGGTGTAACACGAGCGAGTGGGGACTCAGGAAATTCCAGAGCAAGATTCCATTGAAAGGCTCTGTCTGTTGTTCTGAGAGAAGAGGAATACGTAGAATATAGAAAGCTCTCAAACTACTCGACCCCTTCTACATCTTCTTTTTTGTGCCCTGGGAGGCAGAAAATACTTCTTCGCAGCAGCTCCCAGCTTGACTGCCATGTGCGCAGAAAAGCAGCCTCAGTGACCCTGTGCATGGGGACAGTTAGTCACAGATGCCTGGCCATGACAGAGCTTGCTCTAACAGGCAACACTGAGGCTGTGCCTCTGTCACACAGCAGAGAGTGCCAAGGTGTTCCGATGCAGGTAACAGAAGTTTCAGCTTGGGACTGTGTTTCCTCGTTTGCTTTAAATCATTCTGAAGAATGAGAGTCCTGTAGGTATTTGCCTTTCTGTGATATGTAGGGTGCTGTGTGTCTCAATGGGTACTGAGATTCGAACCTTCCTGGTGGTGAGGCTCTTCAATACCTGTTTTTCACGCAGGAAATTCTCAAAGACTTCTCAGAAAACGACTTCCCCAGCATGAAAATTGAGCTTCAACAAGCACTGAGTGACCAGAAAGAAATGGTTCGGTTTTTGCAAGAGTGGTTGAGGACTCACTTTGACATAGAAAAGCTTAAAAACGGCCTCCAGGAACAGTATGACAGCATTTGCCAAGTGAATAAATTGTATCATAACAAAAAACATGTAAGTATGAATGCTTTGTGCTGCTTCCTCCTCACTGCCTTTTGCTTTAGCTTTTGTGTCTTGTTTGTAGAATGGCTGGATTGTGAGTAGCTTCATTTATTTATATATGCTTTACAAAAACACTGTTCTTCCCGGAATAGGTTGCTCTTAAGCTAATGAAGTACTGTATAAAAACCTGACTTCTAAGGATAGCAGACCCGTGGTGTTTGTAGTTTGGATAAGAGTCCTGCAGGGGTTGTGTCTCTGTAGAAACGCACGCTCTGTCCGTGGCCTGTCTGCTCAGTGTCTCGGCACTGCCTCTCTGCAGGTTTTTTGTGTGAAGAGGTTTTCTGCTGCTTGTCGCTGATGTCTTTCCTAGATCTTGTCTTTGTGGCCATGTCTGAAATGATCGTCAGACCCAAGGTCACCTGCGTTTCTCCTGTGCTGTCTGCTGAGTGTTAGTTTTTGCTTTATATTGAAGCCCAGGATCTGTTTGAAGTCATGCCCTGTATCAGGGTGCGGATCTATTCTCTTTATGGCAGGCCTGTGGTCCGTGTCGGGCGTCACCCCTTTGCTTGTGGGTGGGAACACTGCTGAAACTCTTCCTTCACCCCGTGCTGCCCATGCACCTGTGTCCAACTCAAGCAGCCCAGGATCTGTCTCTGCAAGCCCACCACTCCTGTGGGCCTGCACACAGTTGTTTTGTAGTTCCCGACATCCGAGGCCAGGTGCGCCCTGGCTGGAATTTTTATTATTGTCCCAAGGTGACTGGCCCAGGTGACCTGATTGCTAAGTAGCAACACTGCTCAGGACGAGTGTATTCACTTGCTTTGCTTTTTATCAATGAGTCTGTCTCTTCTGCTTTCTGATGTGCCCTCCTCCTGAGTGTGACTACGGAGGTCCAGTATCAGAAGGTTGCTTCTGTGGTTGACCTGATAGTGGAGGGAGCTGGGTCCAGTCCATAGCCTCCAAGTTGGCTTATTTCGTGTGTTTGAGGACTTCTCTTCTGACACTTTTCATTTCATTCATGAACAAAACATATGGAAATAAGGAATCGTGCTTTTAGATGAAAAGCTGTGAACTGGGTTGCTCATCCTGTCTTGAGAGTGGTCACCTTGTGAACCAATGATTGACTCTCTCCAAGCATAGTCCCCAGTCAACAGAGAAAGGCACAAAGTCAGCCCTTGATGAGGTAACCTCTGTATTGTGGGGTGGTACTGAGGACTCAGCTGTGGTTCGTTAGAAAGCAGGGATCTCCCCCTGTGGGCCTCTTTTGGCACCCTGCAGTAGGAATTGATAACTTTATGTAGTTTAAGGTCAGCAAACCAGAGCCAAAAAGAGTCCAGGGGACTAGGTATATGGCTTAGTGGCACAGTGCCTGGCTGACGTAGAGTCTAGGATGCCAGAAGCAACAAATTAACTGAAGATTGAACCAGGCGCAGTAGCGTGCACCTATAATCCTACTACTCTGGAGGCCAAAGCAGGAAGATTGCAAGTTCAAGGTCAGCTTAACCAGAGCCTGTCCCAAAATAAAATGGCAAAGGGGGCTGGGGATGTCCCTGGGCTCAGTCTGGAGTCCTGCAAGTCCCTGGGCTAGAAGACGTACCAGAAAACCCCAGAATAATGATCCATCAACCACAGGCATTTGTAGCAGGTACATAAAGTAATCTCTACAGAAAGTACAAAGGTAAGAGCAATGTTTTGATGTGGAGAGGATTGATTAAGTGCTTTCCTCTGCACAGAAATACAGTATTTGCATACTAATTACCAAATATCAGCTGAATGATTTCTGTTAAAAGCACAAGGTGTGGGATGAGAAGGAAGTGGGTGATTTCTATGTTTACCAGCTTTGGGTATCGGACATTCCATCCCCAGCCATGGCCCACTTCAGGGCTCAGCCATCACACTTCCTCCTCCTCCTCAAGTGTCAGCTCATGGCTGAGTCACATCACCTGTGCAGACCAGTGAGCCCCGCCCAGCCTTGCCCTGTTTATTCCCGATGTCAGCAGAAAATACCTGGACCTGCATAACAGGACAACCAGCAAGGAATCTGCATGTTCTCTGAAAGTGCCGTTCCAGGGTGTGCTACACAACGAACTTAGCATCTGCCCCTTCCCAGGATCCGTGTGCTTTCTAACGCTGTGATGGTGCTTGCCATTCACTAGGCCATAGTCGATGAGGCACTGATGTTTGACGAAAGAAGTGCTGCCAGATGCACAGAGCTGGAGCAGTACCTGGACTCAGCAAGAGAGGAACGCAGAGCGCTGCTCAGAGGCTGCCAGGTGCTGCCTGCCTCCCCAGGGTCCAGTGTCCAGAGCGAGCCTGTTGCATGGGCCGACAAGAGTCCTCGTGTCCCCCCAGGAGCTGTGCAGCTGGCCATACAGGTACAGTGCGTCCAGCCACATCCTTCAGCATTTAGCTTCGTTGTGGCATTGAAGCAAACATGTGCAGTAAGTGGTGTGTGGGTGTGAGACTGGCTGGGTTTTTACATGTAATTCTGCTGTCCGCTGTTCACTGAAACTAATTTTAAAGGTAGACTACACCCAAGTCTTCCTTTGGTTTGTAAAACATGCAAATTATAGCTGAATTTGAATACCGGATTCATACAATATGGGTTATTAGTACCCTCTAGGTTTTGTAAGTATTCACTATAAAGTCCCAAAGTCACATGGTTTCTATTAAAATGGAGTCTGTGGAAACAGACATTAACTGGAAGAAAATTAGCAGTTGTAGCTTATCTGACCTTTATGCCTTTATTATTGGTGTCTTGGTTACTTTTCTCTCATTGCTCAGAGATAATACCTGGCATCCAAAATAAAGAAAAAAAAAGTTTATTTAGCTTACGGTTTGTGGAGGTTTCAGTCCATACTCAGGTGGTTCCAAGTCAGGATAGTGTGGCAGCTTTGGCAGATTCTAGAAGCAACCAGAGTAAAAAGGCAAAAAAAAGGGAGAAGCAAGTGGCTTTCCTTCCCTTATGTTGTGTGCTGTGTCACCCCAGGGCAGGTGCAGCACTTACACTGCCAATCCCAGCACTAGACAATAAACCAATCACAAACTGTAGATTCAGCCATCTCCACGCTACATGAGGCTTTTGGGGGCCATCCAAACACAAACCATAACAATTGGTTATATTGCAGTCACAAGAAAAACACGAAAGTATAGCAAGTCTGTTGTGCTCATTGACTTGTGTGGAAGGATCCTGTATTACTTGAATAATCCAATGACATCATGAGCTTCCCTTCCACGGGAGCTGGCAAATGTTACCAGCCTGCTGCCCCATTGTGTCAGTACCCAGAATACTGAGTAGGGAACCCGAGAGGAAGCTGTCATTCAGGGATAGTGAACCTTTCAGAGCTTTGGTTGGTAACAAAATAGCTGGCTGTGACACATCTATATAAGTTCGCCACTGTTGGTACAGTGTATCGGTTTTGCCAAAACAAATAAATGGTAATAAAGCCAACCACATGTTTAATCATTAATTACCAATGGACACTGGGAAATCACAGATCCAGTGCTTTGATTTTCAGATCGCTGTATAATTTTATCAGCTGATAGGTATGAGACAGGGCAAAGATGAAACCTCCCTTGCCAAGCAATAGTTCACAGAAGCAGGGGAAATGATATCCTCCCCAACCCAAGAATCACCCCAGCAGATGCACACCCCAAGTGTGCAGAAGAGTGTGGCTCACAAGGGCATTGAGGGGAAAGAGCGAGGGCTTCATGTGTGGTCTGAAGCAGTGGCCTGGGTTCCTGTCTCCCATTAAACCACAGAAATTCTAGGTGGGCCAAAATAAAAACCAACTTATAAGTATGTGCATGTGAATACTATAAGTAGGAAAAAAAAGTTATTGAAGTTTATCCTAAATCAGAAGGTAAATATTCCCAAAACTGGGAATACTGTAAATGTTCATTTGTAGGTGACTAATTAATTAATGATGCTTGCATAAGATGAGATTTCTACCCATGTAAACAAAACCTGTGAGCTCTCTGCAAATGTCAGCAGCAGAAGCCCCATGTTCCGGGATGCTTGGGTATGAACTGGAGGGTGTGGGAAGTGCTCCCCGGATAGGAAGGTTTAGTACTCCCCAACTCAGGGCCTTCAGAGGCTCAGGTGGGAGACTTCATTGTGTACCTTAGAATGTCTCCACATTTGACTCTTTTAATTTCAAAGCTAATTAATAAAAGAAAAGGGAAAGATACGTTGCGTGTGTTCTTTAGAGAGAGTGAGATGTTCCCGATGAGTAGTGCTGCCCTGAGGTGTAAGTGGCTGTCTGCGCTTAGCGCTGTGCTAACCGCTGGATGACGTGACCCCGTGCTCTTTTCATCTGTGTCATTTAAGAATTTGCTAGCAGGTTATGTCAAAGTTTGGCAACTTTTAATCTAAAAATCTCCCAAGAGGGAATATTTCTGTAGATTGATTGTAGGCTTTAATTTTCTGTCCTCTGAAATGCAGCACCGCGTTAAAGGTGACCGTCTTTGTCTCAGCTCCATACTGTGATTCTGACTTCAGCCTGTGCCCTGCATGTGCTTCCTCTAACAGAAAATTCAGGAGCTGCAAACTTCCCTTCGAGAAGCGAAAGAAAGCGCTGTGCATAAGGAAGACAAGATTATACAGATGCAGAAAGAATTTGAACAATCCCGTGACCTCATAGTGAAACTTGAAGCCAAAGTTAATGAATCAAATAAATGCCTTGAAAAATCCAATGAAATGATCCAAGAACTTCAGGTAACTTCAGTCAGTTTATAAATAAAAGTTAATTTTTTCAAAAAAGCTGTTAAAATTGAAAAACAATTTGTTGCTGTGTTGTTGTCTCTTGCTGTAACTTTTCAAAATTCTCACAATGTGGAAATTCGTTATTCAAGCTAAAATAGATGAATGGATAGGGCTGGGGATTTAGCTCAGCGGCATGAGCACCTGCTTGGCAAGTGCAAGGTCATGAGTTCAATCCCTGGTACAAAAAAAAAATTGATGAATGGATAAACATCCTGTGGTACATGCATGTGGTGGAATATTACACAGCACTTAAGAGAAATAAGCTATCAAGGCATGAACATGTATGGAGAATCTTAAGTGCATTTTCTTAAGTGAAAGAGGCCAATCTGGAAACCCTACATACCATACATTTCCCAGTATGTGACATTTTGGGAAAGGCCGAACTAGAGAAAGGGTAAAAGGTTTGGTTGGCATTTGCTAGCAGGTAGGAGGAGAGAGGGTGGTGAGTAGGCAGAGCACAAACTCTGCCCTGCTGTGCTGCCGTCTCTAAGTGACTGGTAGTCTCATGTCTGCAGTGGCCCTCAGCCTGGTGCTTGGTGTTAGTAATCAGGGAAAGACGGCTGTGTGTGAGAAGCCATGTTTGCCTCTGATGTTTTCTGTAGAAAGTAAAGTCCACTGATTATTTTAAAGAAAATCTGACAGGTGACTATGTACATAGTTCTCTGAGAAGAACCAGATACGTCTTTGCCCAACTGAGCCGAGGTCTTTTGGTACCAAATGTCTCCATGGTGCTCTGGGACCTGGGTGCGGTTGCAGGTGATGCCCCGTCGCTGCCTGACAAGCTGTCTCCCGTGCCTGGCTCAGCCTTCTCCACCTCTCTCATCCGTCTTTCTGTTCTGCTAGTGGGCCACTTGTTTTCATTGGAAAGAAGCATTGGTCTAAAGAAATAAAAATTATGTCTTCCAGTACTAGCTCACACATACTTTGCTTAAATGTCGCCTTTCTGTTGGGTTAGAGCAAACGCTTCTCTGGGTTTTGATCCCTGTTAGAGCCAAGGCAGCTGATGACTCTTGGAAAATAGAGAAACTGAGACTGATCACTCTTCTGTCTGTAATACTTAGGACAAAGCCGCTCTAGGAGCTAAGCCATACAAGCACGAGATTGAAGTTCTGAAGACGGAGCTGGTGAAATCAGACCTGGATAAGAAGAAAATTGCCAAGGAATTTGAGAAGGAGTATGTCCTTGTTCAGTCTTTAAGTAACTTAAAAGTGACCTTTTCTTGATGCTCAGAACCTGGGGGAATGCACACTTGTGTTTGGTTAGGATTTGACCCAGGTCTCCGTTGGTCTCTTAATTCACCCTCTTCCTGTTGCATTTGTGGAAAGATAACATGTCTTGGCATCCAGGGCCCCAGAACATACCCTCTTCTGTTGACTGACCTCTGTTTTCTGGTTTAAATTCCAGCAGGCCCAGAATTCTTTGTGCTCTAACATAATGGATAGACTTTTCAGCAGGGAGTCCAGAAACTGAAGTGGCCGCTCCCTCTATTAGGTCCTTACATCATAATCAGTGAAAGGACAGGTCTAGATTCCCTAAATCTTCCTGAAGATATCTTTTGGATCCGGATACTTCTTAATGTTGAATAAGTGTCTACTAACGCCCTCTAATTCTGCCTGAGGGTAGCACTCTGAGTCCTCATGCTTCTAACCAGCTTTCTTTGATAAGAACTATGGTTTCAGTAAAAGTTACACTGCCAAGTTCCTAATTGTAAAACCCATTTAATTTAACATACTCCGCAGATATTTTCAGAGAGTGTTAGGATTTGTTTGTTGACTCTGCTGGGAATTGAACCCAGCACCTCGCCTATGCTAGGCAAGAGTTCTAGTACTGAGTTACATCTTCAGCCCCTTATAATTTTTATTTTGAGAGTCTCACTATGGTCCCCAGGCTGGCCTCAAACTTGAGATTCTCATGCCTTAGCCTCTTATTTAAGTAGCTGGGAATAGAGGTACTTAGCACTACGCCCAAGTGCTTTCATACCAGTGAAGAAAGGCAGAAAGTCATAATTTATCAGGGTGAACTAACAATTCAGGGACTGTCTCCCCGGGGAACAGAAGTCCACCCGAACTTGACCTTGCCCACCTCACGTTAGACCCCACCTTGGGGTGGGAGAGGGAGAGGCTGGGCCACCTGCTAGCGCTGTGGGGTGCTCCAAGCGGGGCACCTTCTCCACAGTCCGGCTGCATGGAAAGTGGTTGCTGGGCTTTTGCACACTTTCATCATTGTTCTTGTCAGCATTGCTTCTGCCAGAGCCCTCGTGGATCATCAGAAAGAAGTCATCCGGCAGCTAAGAGAAAACCTCAGGAGGAACCAGCAGGCACACGAGACCTCACGTGAGTCCCCAGCTCCCCAGCGCTGCCCTGGTCAGACTGGCTCCACTTCCTCCTCAGCGTGGCTCCCCGCTGTGCTGTCCATAGATCCTTGCGGGGCCACATTGGTAGGGCTTCCTGGGCTCTGTAATTGCTAAGCTGGGGCCCAGCACAGGTCGGGGCTTGACGTTCCCGGGCGTCTTCCAGGACTGTAGTGCTGTCAGCCCATCTGGAAAACTCCTAAGAGTTTTCTTCCAGGAGAAAGGCAGGTGAAGATTGTCCCTATGTGGGGTCAGGACTTTAATCTCGATTGGTGTGCAAACTGGAGTTCCCTTATCAGAAGTACTTAAGGTTTTGGATTTTTCCAGACTCTGAAATATTTGCACAAACATAAGGCAATGTCTTAGGCCTGGCACCTAAGTCTGAACACAAATCGATAGATTTGTGTTTCTTAGGCCCCTCATTGACATGACTGGAAGGTCAATTTACAGTGTTTCTAATAATTCTGTGCACAGAACCCAGTTTGTGTAGTGGCCACCAGAGAGCAGAGCAGCTCCCGTGGGGATGTCTAGGACATAGTCCCAGCTATCCATGTTGTGGGACCGAGGCAGGGCTCTGAGCACTGCTTGTGGGTGCACCCCCATCTGTGTGGAGCACTTGCTGGCTTTGGCCGATGGGGCATCCAGTGTGGGTGCAGCCCTCAGGTGTCCCGTATGCTGGGGTGGACCCCCAGGTTGTTTCCACCAGCCCCCAAGGAACACAGAAGCCAACTCTGGGGTCCACTGCCATGGCTTCAGGTCCTTGGGAGCTACAGCTGGGTGGAATGTGCTGAGGAGGAGTCTCCAGGCAACTTCCAGGAAGGGATGGAACATGGTTGCCATGGTGACTCGACCTGGGGGAAGAGTGGAATCACCAGCTGGTGTGCTTATCCTGCAGTGGTCCTAGAGCCCGGGCCTGACCCGCCTCGCCAAAAGCCCCTGACCTGCGGCGGGGGCAGTGGCATCGTGCAGAACACTACGGTGCTCATCCTGAAGAGCGAGTTCCTGCGGCTGCAGAAGGAGCTGGCGTCGCTGACGCAGCAAAATGAGCAGCTGATGCAGCAGAAGAGCGAGCTGCTGAGGTGAGCGTCGGGCCTGGTGTCTCTTTATCAGGAAGATGCCCGCAGTCCAGCCTGCGGGCATGCCTGTCACCAGGCCGCTGTGGGAAGCAGAGTGCGGAGGGGCTGACAGCCCTGCCCCTGGCTGTGACTTGGGGAGGAGAGCTGGAGGTCCGGCTGCTTCTCCCAGGGGATATCAGGGGCCCCGTGCCGGTGCCAGGGCCACTGCTGAGACACTGGAAGAGGGCAGGGCATAAAGTCTCACAGGGGCACAGCGCCTCCCAGGAGCCTCTGCGCACAGGCACAGCCTTCAGAAGGATGTGAAAGAGGACCAAAGTCCGGGAGGGAGGCAAAGATCAAAAAGGGAAATCAGAAGGGATCCAGAAGCCAGGGAGGGGGAGCACGGAGGCTGGGAGACTGTCCTGTTTATTAATAAAGGTTCTGACCAAGCCAGACAGAAGGCTGCCGAGCAAGTTCTCACAGCACAGGGGCCACCTGGCTGCTGCCGACTCCTGTGAAAACCTGTCATTTTACTTCAGAGTTTTGTTCAAAATTCTGTGATCACAAAGTCTTAGTTCAGCTCTTCAAATTATATAGACACTGAAAGCTTTAGGCTGGCGAGGCCTGGTGGCTCACACCTGCAGTCCCGGCACTCGGGAGGCTGAGGCAGGAGGATCAGTGGTTCAGAGCCTAACCCAGCCGGCATTATAAGCTGCGGTAAAAACAATAACAAGCAAGAACATTAGATTGCAATGTCAATGTGATAAAACAGTAGAGTTTATCCTGCGTGCATTTTACCACGCTTTTTCCCCACCTGGGCTGCGCTGCAGGGACTGAGTGGTCTGAGTGTCCCATTTTTGTTTCCTTTCCCTTAAGCAATAACCAGCAACTTTCCAAGGAGGTCAGCACTTGGAAGGAGAGGAGCCTCCGAAGAGAGCCTCATGGGGAAGTCACCTGCCAGCCAGTTCTGAGGTCCCCTGCTCGGGTGCCTGGGGACACCCCTCAGAAGCAGCAGGACATCCTTGCTCCACGGGGGGAGCGTAACGTGCAGGACCCTGTGCCGAAGGATTCGCCCAAGTCTCGGTTTTTTGACCCCCGCTCCAAGTCCTTTGTGACCCCTCGTCCAGTTCGCTACTTTGACAACTCCGGCCTGGGCCTTTGCCCAGGTAAGAAGAGGGACTGGTTGCCTGGGATCCAGGCGACCCTGGAGACTCCTGAGTTTTGGGGCTGGAACTGTGTGGCTGCCGGGCTACACTGCCTGCTCTCCAGGCCGCAGCACCTGGCATGGCTGCCTTTCCCCATGCTAAGTCTTCATTCTGCCCCTGCAGCCCTGTGCTTCCCCAGGGAGACAGGCAGCATAGTCAGGGACTCAGGGCCCCTGCTCCCTGCACAGACTGCTCTGTGAGGGCTTCTGGGCAGCGTGCGCCTGAGTCTGCTGTGCACAGTGAGCCATTGCCAGGGCCTCCGTCCTGGGGCCTGCTCACCTCCTCAGCCAACAGCAGAGCTTGCTGCTCCCGCTGCGTCTCGGGCTAGGCCCATGATGTGGTTCTGCCCTGCGGAGCTCGCAGCTGCAGCCAACAGGTCAGGGCTGGGTGCTGGGGTGCACGTGGTCCCTGGTGTGTGCCTGTCGCAGGGAATGGAGGCATCGGGTGAGCGCAGGCTGAGCCGTGTTCTGGGGGGGTGTAGGATGGGTCTGGGGTGCGCACCCTCCTGCAGGTCAGCATCAGTGTGCGGAAGGAAGCAAGCTCTAGCGGTGCAGAGGCTGTGGGTCAGGACTGAGTCCGCCAAGCTGACCCTGAGCGGTTCCCGGGGCGAGCGTCCAGCGAGGGCAGGGAGGGGCTGCAGGCAGATAGGTGGGGCGGCCTCCCCAGGACCAGTGCGTCTCTGGGGGGGGGAAGGGGGCCCTGGCTCTGCCTTGACATCCCCACCTCCCCACAGGCCTTCACAGCTCTCCTTTTGGTTTTTCTTTGCTTTCTCAGTGGAGCAAGCATCAGACACAGAGAACACGGACCCCAGGTTACCGCCCAGCACCTCCCTGAGGGATGCGCCCGAGTGCAGGATGCAGTAGGGCCCGCGGCCTGCATGCCGGCTGCCTGGGAACAGGGCTCTCGACCTGCTGTGTCCTCCTCATGCCACGTCAGCGGGCCGCACGAGCTCCGGTCCACCTTCACCCGGCCGCCGCCACTGGAAGATGAAGGAACAGGAGTAATGGAGATTGGTGACAGCAAGACCTCACGTGTGACGCTTTTAAATGTTGACTTATTTATTTATGTGTTGTAAAGAATGAAGACACTGGGGCTGGGGATTTAACTCGGCGGCATAAGCAGCTCCTGGCAAGTGCAAGGTCATGAGTTCAGTGTGTCGTGTCCCCTTCACCACCCCCCCCCCGCCATTGAAAACAAAGAAGTCACTGAGGGGAATCTCAGTCTGTCAGTGTGGGCACAGTATCCACAGCTGTGTTACTCACACGTTATTTGGGAATGAACAAAATTATAAACCCCTTGTGAGCACTTGCACACTGAATAAACATGTACTTCTGGATCGCAGTTGCAGCAACGTGAATGGTTTCTTGGTGGATCTCATCCTCTGCTCTCACTGGCGCTCAGGAGGTCGCTGTGAATGCTCGACTCGCCTTCTGGATGTCAGTTCTCTCGAGGCAGCAGGGGCTGTGTCAGCCAGACATCTTGGGTTTTAACCCTGCTTTCTTGGGCAGCCCCTCACCCTGGAGCAGGTTTGGTTCATGGAAACAGTTTCTGTTAAGGCCCAGCAGCAGGCAAAGGACGCCCTGTGCAAATGTCGCAGGGGCGTCACACCAAATCCGAGGGCCTATAGGCCATTCACCATAGGGTTCCCAACACCCCCTTCTTCCGACACCCCAGGCGCCCCAGGGTCCATCAACTCACCTGCCCCAGGGAGCAGAGCTCCCGTGCTCCTGGGCCCACTCACAGCAGCAGCAAAATGGGCTGGCATCACACAAGGTCAGATGCAAACACAGGACCTGAGCCCAGATGCTGAAGCCACAGTGCACAAGAGACTTCAGTAAGGAAAGAGCTGGGCACGTGCAGAAACGTAAGTGAGGGTTAAACATGGAGAAGCCAACCCTCAACACCAAGAGTAACAATGTCTCTGACACTGTGGTCAGCACCATCCTCACCCACAAGTGTTGAGCAGGTGTTCTGCGAAGTCTGCTAAGGGGAATTCCCTCCTCCCACCCTCAGATGGGAATCCACAGAGGTCTGGAGATGGGCGAAGAGCTAGCTCCCTTAGTGGGGAGACGTGGGCTTGCCCAGGTATTCCCACCTCTCTTTAATTCCTGACCTCTTTGCATGCTGAGAATCCCTTAGCTCCAAGTGATAGAAAAACCCTGAAAACCAGTCCCCAGGAAAGCTTATTTAAGATAGTTATGTCCAGCGCAGTGTGTGGAACAGACAAAGGACCTGCTGTCAGAGCCATTGAGCTCTTCAGATAGCTAACACATGGGTATCTTTGATTATTGGATTCTGTTGCTCTGTTTCTGTCTCAGTCTCCACACACACACACAGATACCCCATGTAGAGATGAATACTGAGAAGAAACATAAAGCCGGGTTAGGAGAGGAGAGGAGAGGAGAGTGGGATGCAGGAGGTAGATATGGTGGGGTCGGAGTGCTGGTTTCTTACAAACAACCTTCTCTGGGAGGCAGCAGACATGACAGAATAAACATGTAGGTAAAATAACCCATGATGACAGGGCCATTTTTTGTGGAATGCTGGAGAATGGCCTGGGGTGGTGCTCCTTTGGGTGAGATCTACAGCTCGGAGGAAGCCAGCTTGGGGGATAAAGGGCAGAGCTGAGCACACAGCGGGACAGCTGAGGCACAGACCCCCAGGCTCATGCAGTGGTCCTGCTCCTGAGGCAGTGGGCCGGGTCCTGGAGGCTGTCCTGAGGCATCTCCAATCGTGGGGAAGGGGAGGCTCGTGAAGGATTCCCAGGATACAAAACAAGGGAATCAGAAGGGATCCATGAATTCCTTCAGGTAAGTCCTTTCTGCTATCTGACTGTGAAGTCAAGATTCCTGTCCCCCTGCCCACCCTCCTGCCTGCCCTGTGCCTGCAGGCTGCCTGCAGCCTGTAACTCTCCCTGGAGGCCCCCCTGCCTCCTGTGCCCCCATCATTGTTATTGGCCAGGCTCAGCAGCCAGCAGACGCCTCACTTTCCTCACCCACCATGATGTCTGGGGTACTGCAAACCCAAGGCCCCTAGCGACCAAGTCCTGCTCCCCAGCTGTGCGGACCGCAGCAGCTTGCGGTCTCGGGTGAGGCTTCTGTCTCGTACCCAGGCTACAGGCTCAATGCCATCTTCCCAGCTCCTGCTCTCTCCAAGTCAGTGGTCAGTGTCTCTAAATTACTCTGGGGCCGCCTCGAGACTCCTTGGAACACGCCTGTCACCTCACCTTCTGCTCCCAAACTCGGTCATTTCTTGTGGAACTCATCAGTGTCCCTCTCACCGCCTGGTGGCCTCTGTGTCCTCAACACAGCAGGGAGTGGTCAGCTCTGGGCCGGTCACCTCTGTCCAGACGCTGCTGTCACCCTGTCACTGTCGCCAGCCTGATTTCTCTCAGGACCTGTCTCTTTCCTTTTGTTCTCTTTCCTTTCCTTTCCCTTTGTTTTCTCTGGAACTGAAATCAGGGCTTCTTAGTGCTTCCCAGCAGCTTCCCCACTGAGCCACACCCTCAGCCTGCCTTGGCTTCTTGTCCCTGTGGCCTGACTCCCCATTGCTGTCTACCCAGGCACACTGGCCCTGTGCAGCTTCCTGAGTCGCAGCCTGGCCCCTTCTCCCTGCTGCGCCTGCCAGGGAGTGGGCTCCACCCAGCTCCTCCATCCCTGGGATCCCGGGCTCTGCACAGATGGCCCTGCTCAGCTCACGCTGCCCGTGTACAGCAGCCATCCTGTCTGCTCCTTCCCTTTCTTTGCTTCTCTTCTTTTCAGACACTTATTTGGAGAGGGCGGACTGAGTTGGAACAAAGATCATTATACATACATTGAGTATTTGTAATTACTGACAGTCCAACTGTGTGCATACTAGTTTCTCTCCAGATTATTAAGCGGAGTGCAGTTTATGGCCCAATGGTGAGTTTTAGCTTTCCAGCTGTGACCTTGCATGCACTGCTTCCGGGTCACGGGCACACTGGCGCTGTGTAGAATAAGGTAACAGGAGGTAGGCTGCGACTTAACCGAAGTAGGCAGGGAAAGAATGAAGATTCAGTGATTTCTCCAGAGGTATGAAATTTCTGGACAGAGTGGCTTAAAATTTGGACACATACTGTGCATTAATAGGTAATTAAAGCATTTATTAACTTTTCCTTACCTGAAATATTCATGTGTGCATATGGTCAGCAAATTCAAGGAGCACAGGACGATTTGCAGTGAGAAATCTTCCCACAGTTGATCCCAGTAGCTGCCTGTAAGCAGCTGTCCCGTTTGCCAAGCTGCTCCCATCAGTATAACCCAGGGATGTGCTCGTTTGCATCCTGCTCCATAGTGCACATCTTTTTACACAACTAGGTGTCTGCTGTGGATGCTACTGTGTGCTCTGCTTAAAGTCTGATCCTCCTCAGGCAGTTCAAGAAGGGGAAGTGGATTTCTAAAGCATGCCAGTTGATATTTTAATTACTTTCCCCCCAAAATGTATTGTTTACAGCAAACTGAAGGGGGCACTGTAATCCTATCAGAAAGCATGGGGTGGCTTCTCATGGTGTTTTGAACTTCAGCATGGTGCAAATTTTAGGATTTGCAGAAGCTCATTATTATTAAATGTATTAAAAACATACATCAATTCAAGTTATCTGTCTTCACTTACTTTATGCATGCTATATAATATATAACAGCAATATATTTATGTCATCTTAGTCATATTTCCCCTTGGTGGGAGTACATTTTGTTTAATAGCTACTCTACAATTCCTGTCCTTGTTTGGAAGACATCTATTTGTAGTTATCAAAAGCATAATGTGTTCTTCCTTTTAATCATGGCTAAAGAGGATTTATGTGGCATCATGAAAACTGTTCTGATTTGGGTCAGTCCAAATCCAACATTTCTTAGGTACCAGGTCAGAAAATCATTTATCTCTGTGAGTAACCCCCCTTTTTTTTTCATGCACAAAATGAAGGAGTTGGATGAGGGGATTTCTGGGATCTTTTAGCACTTCAAAAAGTCTAAGGTCTTCATTTTTAAAAAGGATAAAAATTTAGGCAGACGTGGTGGCCTTTGACTGTAATCCCAGCACTCTGGGAGGCTGAAGCGGGTGGTTTCAGTTCGAGCCCAGCTTTGGCAACTTAGTGAGTCAGCGAGACCCTGCTTGAAAATAAGGAATTAAAAATGGGTTGAAGATGTAGCTCAGTACAAAGGCCCTGGGTGCGATCAATAGTATGACAAAATGGAAGAAAGGAGAGAAGAAAGGAAAGAAGGAGAGAATGGAAGAGAGACGGGAAGGAAGGAAAAAAGGAAGGAAGGAAAGGTAGGAAAAGAAAAAAGGAAGAGAGGGAAAAGAAAAAAGTAACTGTGAATTTTTTTCATTTTTTGCTACCGCAAAACCAAAACAAAACAAAACAAAAAAACTGGAAGCAAAAAACTTTTTTTGTTTTGGCACTGGGGATCGAACTCAGGACCCTGTACCTGCTAGGCAGATGCTTTTGCTACTGAGCTAAATACCCAGCCCCTAAAATTCTTGAATTGCCAGGAAAACCCATGTTAACTGTTTTTGCTACAAAAATTATGTGATGTACTATTATGCTAATTGGATTGACTAAGCCACTCCACAATGACATAATTTATAATTCCACTACTATAAAAAACTATGTAAGGTTGTCCAGCGTGAATGTTTCCTGTCCCATCTTTTTATCAAATTTCATCTTCCCTAAAGTGCCTGATAGTCATTAAAATTCTTTTCCACTCCTTAGTGTATTTAAGAAATCTCTATGGACAGATTACTGCATAATTTTATCAGGAAGGGACTCATTTAATATTTATTGACCTAAAATTTGCCTTTTATACTAAGAAATAAATATATAGATCTGTCTTTCTTTGTTCCCGACAAAACAGTCCGGTCTGTCTGTACTTTATTCAGGTGTTCTTTCACAATGACCCCCCACTTTGTCCAATTATGTCACAACCAAGAATAGGTGAGTGTCCACATCCTCGTCTTACTGTTGGATATTATCAATGCAGTGATTCTATTGTTTCAATTTTATAGGGAAAAGAACATTTAATGATCACTTTAATTTGAATCCCTAAGGATTAATGGAACTTAGCAGCCATTTTCGATTTGACTCATATTTAGATTTTACTTTTTGAATCATCCGTTTAGACTGAAACAGCCCTTTGCCCCTTCGCTTATTTCCTCACGTGCGTGGTGGGATTCGCGTACGATGGGTTACTTACCCAGCATGCATCACTTCTAGTCAGTCATTCATCTTTTAAATCACCCACACATACAGTTTGTTGTCTCCTCTTTACCTTCACCCATTTAGGAAGACTTTTTTCTCCTGGAGCTTCTAAAATGTTAGATTCCATTTTGTTCACTTTTGTGTTTCTATTTATTACATTAGCAAATGCAGCTTTTCCCTACAGATGTTTAAACCCTCCCTTCAGCAGCTTTCTCTCCTGTAAGGTGTGAGTCCCGCAGGTCCCTCCCACGATCTGTGAGCTTTTGGTTGCTCCCTGTTACCTCCCACTGTCTAGAAGCCTCCTATTTCCTTCTTTATCAACAGTGAACTGTAGTCACTGTCTTTACTTTGTCATTCCCCAATCAACGTCAGATATTCATAATTTGCCTCAATATCTCTCCAGGTTAATAAAATCTCTCCTCTGATGTTTACAATAAGTAAACAAATGGACATTTCAAATTGCTTTTTTGCATTTGTTACTGGGTTTGAGTGCTGGATTGTCTCCAAAGGCAGCTGCTTTGGGAACACAGAACACAGGATGAAGGTGCCCTGTGGGAAGGCCTACACACCTCCAGCAGGCTGAAGACAGGCCTGCTGTGATGGCTGGCGCACTGTGTCAATCTGAGCAGTTTGGAAGCAGTTCTACAACCTAGAGCATAGAGGACATGCCCCGGGGAGGCTGCTGACACGCTGGGATGTTGTAATGGTTGATTCATTGAGCCCATTTGAAAAGCTGTGGAGTTTAACAGAGCAACCCAGGGGCCAGCTCCTGACTTTGTAAACCTGGTGAGCCTGTGCAAGAGGAGGCCAGGAGATGTGTGAGTGCTACACCCACGCTTGGCTGGTGGGCTGCTCACCACAGCAGGGAGGAAAAGGGGCTCGCTCGAGCCTGTTTTTGCTTACTGCGTTTGCTCTCTTTTGAAACCATGATCTTTGCCCCTTTGCATGCCACCATACTTTAAAGTTAGCTGTTTATTGAAAGAAACCTCTACAAAGTGAGAGAAAAATAAGAATTTTCTTCCTTAATTTTGGGCATCAGGTATTCTATCTCAGCACTAAGACAAAAGTGAGCCATGCTTGTGATAGCTGACTTCCTAGATCAGGAAGTGAAACTAAGAGGCTTCTTCACGTTTAGGGCCACAGCTGGCACAGAGTCATTTCTGCCATGTACTGCTAGCTAATGGGCCCCAGCTAGCCCGAGGAAGGGAACACATGGAGCAGCACCACATTGTCTGACACTTGAATTGGGCCTAGCAACCTAACCCAGTGAACTGAGCCAGTGAACAAAGCCTACTGATTACCCTGCATAACGCTGCACAGAGTCAGAGGACCAACCACATCCAGCAGATTCCACAGCAGGATTCAGACATTTCGGTTCAGTTCTCATGAGGCTTGATGAAAGGAATCATTTCATTTTACCAGAACCAAGATGAAGAATTGTTTTATCATTTCTGCAGTCTTGGCTTTTAGATTACAAAACTTACCATTTCTTTGTCTCAGTTTTACTAAGTCACCCGTCACTACTACCCCCTTCATGACCATGCGGTGCTGGCAGATACTGAGTGGGGTTCTCAGCTGGCTCGCTTACACGCTCATTTACTCTCTTCCCTGGTGTGCAGCTGGCTTTCTGGCCTCCTGTCTCTGCCCTCCATTGCAGGCCTTGTCTAAGTTTTACTTTTGGATGTGTGGTTCTTTTTTTTTTTTTTGTCTTTTTCATTTTTATGGACACCAGGGATCCAACTGACAACTGCACATTTGCAAGGAAGGCACTTACGCCACTGAGCTAAATCCCCAGCCCCAGATGTGTGGTTCTTAAGAGCTTCATTTAAAAACTTCTGCTCTCTCTATCTTTGTCCTGTTCATCACTGTAGTTACCATGTCAGGCTGACAACTCCCAAAGCAATGAGGAGCATTCCAGGTACTTCAAAAAGCTGAAAGCTAGCTTCATATTTTAGTTAAATCAGTTCGTTGCCCTACCTTGCAATTTCTGGTTGCTATTCAAGAACAATACAGATACCTAAGAGAAAAAATAGGGAGCACTTTTAAATTCAGTCACAGTTAATAATCAACAGTACAATGTTTGGATTTTTCTTCCTTTTTTTCTGTCTCACACCACTGGGGATTGAACCCAGGGCCGCATGTATGCCACACAAGTAGTATCCCGTGAGACTCATCCCCAGCTCCTTCTAAAGGTTCTTTAACCCTTGCTTTTTTGTTCTTCATTTATACCACAGATATATTTCAGCTTCTTCTTCTTTTATGACTAACCCCTGTTTCTTTCAGAATCATTTCAACATCATCTTCTAAGAAACCTCTGACTCTTTCTGCCCTGCTTTCCTGTAGCACTGTGTGTGTTAGAGTTACCCTGAGTATCATGTATCTTCCTTATTACTCACTGAGTTCTCTGACAGTAGGACTCTCATCTTCTTTGTATTCTAGTTTGTTATATTGTCAAAATGTTTCATATACACTATTTTGAGTCATCATTTGATCATTTTCCTGCCTTTAACTTTTTGATGATATAACAAGCAATACAACAGAATACCAAATGGGTTACTTGCAAATAAAAGACTATTTTTGCTTTCTTTTTTCTTTTTTTTATTTTAAGGAGAATAAAATCAAACCAAATGAAACAAAATAAAGCCAATCAAAGAAAACAACAAGCTTAATACAGGAATTCAAAGCAAGATCATAGGAAGACCACCATAATGCTTCTTGTTATCTTCACAACCTTCACAATCTGCACACCATCACACATAATAAAATCAAACAAAACAGAACAAAATAGAACCAATCAAAAGCAAACAATGAAATGACAACAGGACTTCAAAAAAAGGTAATAGGAAATCAGCCATGACTACCATAATATATCTTGTTATCTTCAAAATAGCTTCCCATCCCTTCTGACATAAAATCAAACAAAAAAGAATAGAACCAAACCAAACAAAACAATGAAAATGATGCAGGACTTAAAAGCAGGATAATAGGAAATTAACAATGGCTACCACCTTCCCTTTTGAGATCTTTCTCCATTTACTTTCATAATACCTACTGTAAATTTTGGATCCCACACAACTGCCACAGGTTTTTATACTAGGGAGACAATGTGGTGTTTACCCATGTAAGTCTGAACCATTTCACCTGTCAGTATGATCTCAAGTTGCATCCATTTATCTACAAGGGTCTCAAGATTGTCCTCTTATATAACAGAGTAGCTTTCCATCATATGAAAACACCATACCTTTGTTATCCATTCTGCAATTGATGGGCAACTTATTCCTGCTTTTTTCTGTATCCCTGTTGCATGGAGCATTGTCTTCTCCCCTCTGACCTTCAGATCATGAATTTCTTTTTGAGTCACATGTGATTCTTGTATACAGCATCTTGATGGATCCTGTCTCATGATCTACTGTTCCTGTGTTTCTTTTTATTGGCGAGTTGAGGCCATCTATATTATTGGTTATGGTCAACATGCTCTGGCTCATCTCTGCCATGCTATCTTCCTGCCTTTGGCCCCCCACTTTTTACCCTCCATTCAGTTGTCTGCCCTGCCCAGTGATCCCTCTCTGCTGCTGTTCCTGAACTGTGGTTATCTTTCTCCCTCTATAGAATATCCTTCAGCACTGTTTGCAGAGTTGGTTTATTAGTCAGGAAGTCTCTCAGTTTTTCTGTGTCATGGAAGTATCTTATTTGTCCATTAATTCTGAAAGACACTTTCATAAGTTGCAGTAATCTAGGTTGCAAGTTGCTTTCTTTCAGGATTTGCAACACTTTACTCCAAACTCCTTTGACCTGATGGTTTATATTGAGTAGTCTTTCCTGATTTTGACAGGTTTTCTTTTATAGGTGATCCGTTTGTTTTCGCTAACCGCCTTTAATATTCAGTGCTTGTGCTGAATTTCTGGGATCTTGATTATTATATGTCTGGATGTAGGTTTATTTTGGTTATGGCTAGTTGGAGTTCTGTAAGACTCACTTATCTGTAAGTCTGGTCTTTTCCCATGCTTGGGAAATTTTCTGCTATTTCTTCTCTTTTTATGTCATTTGTGTTGAGCCCTGCTTTTTCACTTACACCTATCACTTTTAAATTATTTTTCTTTGCATCACTGTGCAGCCATTGAATTTTTATTTCTTGGTTCCTTGTTACTTTTAAGCAATCTTTCTTTTGTGATCACTAGATGCAATCTTGTCTTCAAGGTCTGAAAGTGTATCTTCAGTTTCTTTCAAGTGGTTTTTCTAGCTTTTTGTAGAGTTTTAATTTCCTGGATGACTTTGAATCTGTTTAATATGTTGTAATTATTTGCTATATTGTTCATTCAAGGTTTCCATCATTTTCCTATGGTACTTTTAAAAAATCTATGTCTTTTTTTAGATATGCTCAGCATTGTGTTTGTGATTTATTCTTTTACCTGAGATTTTATTACTGATTGAATTACTTTTACAGCCTCATGAAGTTGTTTCTTTACTTCAGTTGCTATTCTTTTAGAAATTTCAGTTGTGCAACTTCCAATTTATTCCGTGTCTATGTCTCCTAGACTCATTGTGTGGGCTAGAGACCTAAGATTGCCTTTTGCCCTTTCATCTTGACATTTCCCTGAGTCCCTACAGATAATCTGGTTGTGGGGTCCCAGGTGCTTCCCACATTGGCTGCCCATCTGCCATGTAGGGGTATGGGCCAGGCACCTGGCTGTCTCCTAACCTAGGTTCCCAAGGAGGCAGTGGTGACAGGCATGTAGGGCCATGGATGGCTGGTTTTTCTGAATATTAAAGGCTGTTAGCGAAAACAAACAGATCACCTATAAAGGAAAACCTGTCAGAACTGTGATAGCTCGGACCCCGGAATAAAATCCAAGGAAGCAAGAAATTAAAATTTGGGGAGCAAAGGCTTTATTTTAGGCCAGGCCTGGAGTCACAGTCTCCAGGAGCCAATCTGCACAGCTAGAAGTCAGGGCTTTTATCTTGTAAAAACCACAACCAGCTACTGGTCTCACAATGCAAGGAAGGGGGGCAATTACATTGGGAAGACCAAAGTTCAGATAAGGGTTGGGCTAACAAGCAAGTCTCCCTGCATTTAAGCAAGTTTAGACTGGGCAAACATCTTTTTTCCCTTAGCAGAGAATAGAGAAACCTAGCAGTAATTAACAACCCTTGTTACCTTATTTTAGCACGGCATCTGTTATTTGCAGAGGGAAACAATGGTTAACATATCAACTAGGTAAGATCTTACAATCTTTTACAGAGGAGAGCATTTCTTAAAGAACAGCAAATTTTATTACAGATAGCCGGATGAGGGGTAGGGGAGGGGATTACAAGAAACTGATACCTAAGGCTTTTACAGCCTTTTAGGAATTGAAACTTAACCTAGCTGGATAGAAAGGGGAAATGGGGAAGGGGAGAGCGAATGATGCATACAGAACAGACAATGAGGCACAATGGCTAAATTTAGGCTATAACAAGAATCGCGAAAGACATAAACCATCAAGTCAAGAAGAGGTTGGAGTAAAGTGTTGCAAATCCTGAAAGAAAGCAACTTGCAACCTGGATTACTGCAACTTGTGAAAGTGTCTTTCAGAATTAATGGACAAATAAGATACTTCCATGACACAGAAAAACTGAGAGAATTCCTGACTAATAAACCAACTCTGCAAAGAGTGCTAAAGGATATTCTATAGAGAGAGAAAGATAATCACAGGAGATGTTAGAGCAAATAGTTCCAGGAATGTCAACTGGGTACAGCCTCAAGATAAGATGCTATGACTCCCCAGGGCACAAGAGTTTGCACATGAGAAACCAAGCAATAATCCCCCCAAACAATTCCACTGCTACCTTATCTGGATTATGTAAATTGACCCTTCTGCATGTCTCTATCTCTGCAGTTTACAAGATGCCATTGTTGCACCTGGCCAGCCAGCTCAAGTTACTCTCCTCATTCCCAACATCCTCACTATCACTCATCCCTGAGCCACCCCCCACTTTTCACAAGATAATAAATGCTGGGAGAGGCCTAGGATCCAGGCCTTTGTCCACATGTCCTCACAAGGATTAGATTTAGGACCCCTTGGCTGCCCTTAATTTGGAATATGCCTTCATGTCTTTACCCTTGCCGTGGGTTGCATTGGTGATGGTAGACTGGAATTAACCTGCTGGGATTCTAATAACGTCTCAACAGGATTATAAATGTATCTTCTTGGATTGTGAGGAAGACTAGAGAGAGGATTATAAGACTTGGATGAGTGAACTCGATATTTGGGCTTACAATATTTAAGTATTTTAAGCACAAGTGTTTGCTTTGGTTTGAAAAGCTATTTTCTGAATATGTTAGCAAATGTATGTGTGAGATCATCATAAATGTACTTGGTTCATAGAATAATAATAATGTGACTTTAGTTGAGACCTTAATAGTATAGCTTACTACAGCAAAACATGGAGTTCTTTCCTGGGGTGAACTGTCCATTTTTGTCATTTTAAAATTCTAAGAAGATTAGTAATTTGATTTTTCTGGGTCTGAGCTAATCTGTCATTTTATGAGGAAACTACTGGTGTACCTGAAAGTGAAAGCAAATCCCAAGGAACCTGCAAAACAGAACTTGTTTCTTTATCATGCCACCAAAGACCCAGTAATAACTCAATGCTCTAAGAATCTGTGAATCCATTATTTGAAAACATACACTGCAATGTCCACAACAGTGAGTTACGAGGTGTGGAAGTAGCTGGCTCCAAGCACAGGAGCAGCTTGTAGAGACGGCGTTGGAGTTGCAAGCTAAGCAGTGGCTGTTTTCACCTAGCTTTTTACACAACTTGATTTATGTGCTTTATGTGCACAGTATTTCAATAAAAGCAAAGCTTCACTTGCAAAAGAGATTATCAGCCCCAAACTGTGCATGAGTGTTTTTTCCTGTGGGTTAGATACAGAGCTACAGAAGGGAATTGGGTGGGCCTTGTTTACCTGGAGCTTCCCCCAAAGCCACTCCTGGACTGAGGGACTGTTGGGAGCCGCGTCTGTGATAGCTCGCCTTGCGCGGCGGACGTGCGGCCTGTGGTAAAGAGCAAAGCCTGAGGTAGATTACCCCTCCCATCGAATATGTTAGTTTCCTGCTTACCACGTAAACAACCCGCTCAACAATATAGTCTGCCTGGCAACTGATGATGTTAGCCAATCAGCTTGCCTTGCTTACTTTAACATGATTGGACACTGTACCCGTATATATACCGGTGCCACCCCTGGGCGGAAGAAGAAGCCCGGAAGTAGAAGCCCAGAAGGAGCCGCGGAGAGCGGACCGGTAGAGGCTTCGGAGCGAAGCCCGGAAGGAGCCGCGGGGAGCGGACCAGAGGAGGCTTCGGCTGGGAGCGATCCCAGGGCAGGCTGTACGGAGAAGGAAAATAAAAAGAAAAGGTTGTCCACTACCAGACTTTGTCGTGTGTCCTTCCTGCCGGCCGGGAGCGGACATCGACATTTGGTGGCCCGTACGGGGACTGATCACCCCCGAGACGTGGAAGTGGACAACGCTCCAGTACAGAGCTGCGAGACAGGTGAGTTGGGGATAAGCCTGGGCTCTGGGTGGCGCGCACCTACAGGGCTTTTAGACTCCCCTCAGGCTCACGCGTAAGTGGCGGATTCCTTGGGCCTCACGCGGTGAGTAACATATTAAAAGATGGGAAACATGTTAGGTAGCAACACTAAGAGCGAGGGTGGTTGTGGAGAAAGCTCTCAAGAGCTTACAAAAGTACGCAGGGTATCTGAGCAGGCCCAGTCAGGGAGCTCCCGAGAGGGGTCCGTCAAGGGGAACAAGGATGCTAAGGAGGAGGACGGGGCTCTAGCCTCGGAGTCGTCTGACTCCGAGGACGAGGGAAAGTTGAATGGCAAGGAGGCCAAAGAGACCAGCTGTCAGGAGCCTAAATCGCTCAATAAGGAGTCGCAGGGTTCTTTTCCAGCGTTGCCCCGCGAATTGCGCTCTGCTCAACCTGGTCTGCGGAGGAGTAGAGAGCTCCTGAGCGCTCCCCGGCGCGAGAGGGAGGCGAAGCCTTCCGCCCCACCTTGGGGGCCGTTTCCGGAGGCGATTCCTCGCCACGAGGCGGCCGCCTGGGAGCTCTCTCCCCTTTCGCCAGAACAGGAAGTGATGCACGGGCCCCATTTTCCGCCCAATCACGGCCGCTGTCTTATGCTCCGCCGCCGGCGGGTCGGTATTTTTACAGGCGGCTTTGGCAGGGGGGACGCTTGTCTCATGAGGTACATCCACCTGGGATAGATAGTGGCCCCTACGGGATATTTCCTGTACAAGTAGCTATGGGCCAGGGACGCAATGTATGGGAGCCTTTTGAGATAAAGCAGATTAGAGAACTTAAAAATGCAGTTACAACCTTTGGGCCGACTGCGCCTTACACCATTGCCATGCTGGAGAATCTGTCTTCTGGGCCCCTCACCCCCGCGGACTGGATTCAGCTGGCAAAGGCGTGTCTGCCCTCGGGCAGTTACCTGGATTGGCGAGCCTGGTACGCAGAGTTCTCTGCAGAGCAGGCTGAGAGAAACGCCAATCGGGGAAACCGGGGGTGGAACAAGGAAATGCTTATGGGAGAAGGTCGGCACGCTGATGACCAGACCCAGTTCCCCGGCGCTGTCTATGAACAAATCAATGCCATAGGGCTCCGCGCCTGGAAACAGGTAAGTGGTGCCGGAACAGCCTCCTTGTGTCTTTCAAAAATAATTCAGGGTACCACAGAGCCATTTGTTGACTTTGTGGCCCGAATGCAAGATGCTGCCGATAAGATATTTCCTGATCCGGGAGTGGCTCAACCGCTGGTAAGACAGCTGATTTTTGAGCAATGTACAAAGGAGTGCAAGGCAGCGATAGCTCCTCATAAGAACAAGGACCTCAACGCCTGGATTAGGATATGCAGAGAGATAGGGGGGCCGCTCTCCAACTCGGGAGTGGCTGCTCTCCTGGCCGCGGCTGTACAGCAGAGGGGACCTCGCGGGTCAGGAGGGGAATGTAAGGCTAAAGGGTGTTTTGCCTGCGGGGAGCCAGGACACATTAAACGTCATTGCCCAAACAATGCAGATGCTAGGCCTCGCCCTAGGAATGAAGAACCATATGTTTGTGGGCGATGCAAAAAGGGATCACACAAAGCTGAGGAGTGTAGGTCGGTCTTTGATGCTCAGGGCAACCGTATTTGTGGACGAGATGCTAGAGGGCCAAAAAACGGCCAGAGGGGGCCCCCTTCACAGGCGGGCCCCCGCCCCAGAGACAGGACAGCTCAGGGTGGCAGCCTTCAACAAGGGCCACCCCTGGGTCAGCAGGTGTGGACCTCAGTGTCGCCTCCAGACTTATACAGAAGGTCACCATTAGGACGGATGGCGTTAGGACCCTAAATGACATGCAAAAGCTATTGGGAGACATTAATTGGATTAGGCCATATTTACATATACCAAATTCAGATCTCAAACCCCTGTTCGACCTTCTGAAGGGAGACCCAGATATAGCCTCCCACAGGAGGCTCACTCCTGAGGCAAGAGCTGCCTTACAGAGAGTGGAAAAAGCCTTAGGTGGGGCTACCTTACACAGAATTGAACCAGGGCGACCCTTTGATGTCTGTTTGCTACAGACTAGTCTACAGCCTACAGCGGTGATTTGGCAGAAAGGACCACTACTGTGGATACACCCTAAGGTCTCACCTGCAAAAGTCATAGAGCATTACCCGGAGGCAGTCGCTTCATTGGCCCTTGAAGCGCATGATAGAGCTGTCCAACATTTTGGCTCAGGACCACAAGCCATCCGAGTACCCTATACCGCCAGCCAGATCAAGACCCTGGCTGCCTGCATAGATACCTGGGCCATTCTGAGATGTGTTTTCCATGGGGATATAAACAATCAATACCCTAAAGACCCTATCTTGTCATTTGTCACTCAGCACCCTATAATTTTTCCAAAGGTTACTGCCTCTGAGCCATTAGTCCTAGCAACCACAATATACACAGATGGCTCCAAGACGGGGATAGGCGCCTATGTGATCCTAGGCAAGCCCCCGGTTACCATACAATTTAAACCAGATCAGCCTCAGGTGGTGGAACTGCAGATCGTTAAAATGATTCTTGAACGGTTCTCAGAAGCCATTAACATTGTCTCCGATTCTAGGTATGTGGTCAATGCTATGCAAGTGCTTGAGACTGCCAGTTTAATTAGACCCACTTCCACAGTGGCTGGACTGTTCCTGTCTATCCAGACATTGCTTCAGAACAGACACCATAAGGTCTTCACCACCCACATAAGAGCACATACATCCCTGCCGGGGCCTATGGCACAGGGGAATGCGGCTGCTGACACTGCCACTCGCCCGTTATGGATTTTTACCTTACTAACACCAATCGAGCGAGCCCGTGCCTTCCATGATAAGTTTCATGTTAATGCCAGGACACTAGCAAACCATTTCCATGTTTCTAGAGCAGATGCACGAGATATCGTGCGACTATGTGACTCCTGTGCCACATACAAACCTGCCATACCGATGAGAGTAAACCCTCGAGGTTTGATCCCTGGTGATGTTTGGCAGATGGACATCACACATATACAGGAGTTTGGGACTCTTAAATATGTTCATGTTTCCACAGACACCTGTTCTCACGTCATATTCGCAACAGCAGAAACAGGTGAAAAAGTGTCTAATGTGATCAATCATTGCCTGGCAGCTTGGGCCGCATGGGGCAAACCAAAAATATTAAAAACTGATAATGGACCAGCCTATATAGGCAAAGCCTTCAATGAGTTCTGCAAAATGATGGAGGTTCAATTAAAACATGGTATCCCATACAATCCCCAAGGTCAAGGAATCATTGAGAGGGCTCATAGAAGCCTCAAAGAAATTTTACAAAAACAAAAAGGGGGAGTAGGCCAAGGCCTGGCCCCAAAGGCACGATTATCCATGGCACTATTCACACACAATTTTTTAAATTTAAATAATGATAATCGCTCCCCAGCTGTGGAGCACTGCAACCCTTCCCCCAACCATAAAGGGTGGGTGAAGTGGAAAGATGTCCTGACAGGACAATGGATGGGCCCGGATCCAGTGGTCAGCTGGAACCGAGGCGCGGTTTGTGTTTTCCCACAGGAACCGGGACGAGAACCACTGTGGATACCGGAGAGACTGACACGGGCAACAAAGCCCTCGACTGAAGATCAGACCTGCCCTACTGGAGATCCATCACAGACCAACCAATAAGATGAATAGAAATAGCGGTAGCCCGAAATGGACAAGAAGATCCTCAGGCATATGCATGGCTTGCTCAATCGGCCCACGACCGAGTCTAGATATGGCGGGCATCCCTCATTCTCCTCCATAAGGTGACAATACACAGCAGGGTAGGTGAGTCAATGACGGGTAAGAGCGTGCCTCCCCAGCACGACTCGACCTAAGCCAGGCCCTACCCCATCCTGCACGTAAGCCGCTGGACTGTTAGATGCTGCCCAGGTCTAAATTTCTCTCCGAGGGGATTTCTTTACGGAGAGGAAATGAGTGCAAGCTTGTGTGCATCCAGGTTCCGTCCAGTTTGTGCCTGGCCCTAGAAAAAGGACGAGGGCCTCAGGGCCTTGGCAGACCATGGCATGGCCAACCAGGGTCTAAGCCAAGGACCTACGGTGGACCTACACATAGGGCATAAGCCTCTGCACCCAGTCCAGGAAGGGCTACGATGCGCACATTCATAAAAAATAAAATAGGGGGAGATGTTGGGAGCCGCGTCTGTGATAGCTCGCCTTGCGCGGCGGACGTGCGGCCTGTGGTAAAGAGCAAAGCCTGAGGTAGATTACCCCTCCCATCGAATATGTTAGTTTCCTGCTTACCGCGTAAACAACCCGCTCAACAATATAGTCTGCCTGGCAACTGATGATGTTAGCCAATCAGCTTGCCTTGCTTACTTTAACATGATTGGACACTGTACCCGTATATATACCGGTGCCACCCCTGGGCGGAAGAAGAAGCCCGGAAGTAGAAGCCCGGAAGGAGCCGCGGGGAGCGGACCAGAGGAGGCTTCGGCTGGGAGCGATCCCAGGGCAGGCTGTACGGAGAAGGAAAATAAAAAGAAAAGGTTGTCCACTACCAGACTTTGTCGTGTGTCCTTCCTGCCGGCCGGGAGCGGACATCGACAAGGGACTGCAGTGGAGAGTGAAATGTGGGGAACTGGAGGGGGAGGCAGAAGGAGCCATGAGCAAGTGCACAGTGTGTGTGGGTTTACGTACTAAAGGAGCCATTGGGGAGAGACACCCAGAAGAGGAAAAGTGCAGGAGCCTCGTGATGCTCTCTCTCTACTCTTTGTTGATGAGTGTTCTTTCTCTACTGTGATAAAACCAGGAAGCCTCTATTCCCGGGGCTGTTTGATGTGTGGATTATTCACTGAACCGCGCTCTGGCCTCTATGAGAAATGTGACAGAGGAACCTATTTTGTGCCCTCAGACATTCCTGACCCCTTTTGCTTGGTGACTGAGGAAATAGTACAATAAGTGGAAGATGTGTCCAGGTGTGCTGAGTGGTCCTTCTTACCCATATTTGAACCTGTATGAGGCTTTTTTGTTTGACTTAGTCTGGTCAATCCAGGGGACAAAGTTGGCCACAGTGACTTGTGATTTGAGCCGGTGAAGGTAGGCACAAGGATGAAATTCGTAGAATGATCTCTGCAAATCCTGGGTGTAACTTGCTATGAGCCCTTGGGCTGTGCAAGCTCAGAGCTCTAGGTACTCATCAGCAGGATCCATCTGGTTTGCCAGACAACCTAAGGGATATCTCCAGGTGGAATTAGATAAGAGGGAAACAGAACTTTGGCTGCTCCCTGGGCAATGGAGGAGGCGTCAACCAAGGACAATTCGTGGAGTTCATAACCCTTGTTAGAGGAGCTGCCTGGAGGTGGACTGTGGCAGCTTTTCCAACTTGATGGCGATGGATGACATGCTTCTCATCTGTCCCACTGTCAGAGTGTTCAAAACTGTGTTTGTGTTTTCATTTCCTTCAGGATCACTTGAATTTACTGATACACAAACACTGGGAAAGATTATGAACTAATGATCAATTTATGCATTTATGATCAGTCCTCTCTTTTCTATTGTCCCTATCAAGCAGGAGCTTGGTCAATTGTACTGATGAGGTCAGGATATATTATGTGAACTACATGATCTTGATTCCATTACTGTCAGAAACTATCTCTTCATTCCAGGAACTAAGTTCTGGGGATACATATTTGAACAAAACAAATAAAAATATTTTGCTGTAATTTTGCATTGTGCTATGAATTAATCTCCTGGTCTAGATTCAACCATCTTCAAAGAAAAAACCCTTGGACCTCATGAGGCTTGGGGTGGACATCGGACACAAACTATATGTTTGCTTACACTGTTAATGTTCCTGGAGCGGCACACCTGTGCTGTATCACGTACATTAGCCTTTGTTATGTAGCTTATTTTTAAACAGATGGGCAAAAAAATTTCACCACTATTTTACAGTTGAATAAATTACAGTAAGAAGTTTGAGTTGTTCATCACTGGAGTAGCAATGGGATGCAGATTCAGAGATTTGGCTTTTCCTGGTACTGCTTTAAATTTTTTATTAGCATGTTTAGTAACATTCAGCTTGGGAAATCAGCACCCATGCATCACATCTTTATCATGCCTGATGCCCAAAATTAAGGAAGAAAAGGTTTTCTTAGCTCAGTTTGTGTAGTTTCAGTCCATAATCTGCTGGCTCCAAGGCAGGGTGGGATGGCAGAGGGGCCACAGTTCATGGTGGTAGAAGACAGCAAAAACAAGAGCGAAAAGGGGAATAACAAGTTTCTTTCCCTGCCTTACAGTGTAAGCAGGGTACTTGTCCTAAGGCAGGTGTAGCATTCTCACCATTCCTGTGGCCTCTTCTTGCAGAGGTTGAGGATGTGTACACAGTGAGGATCCCAGCCCCTTGCTGAGTCATTTAGTTAAACTAAAATTCTTAAGTTCACATTATGTATCAACCATTACAGCATCCTAGGCTGTAAGCAGCCTCCCTAGGGCATGTGCTCTCTACCCTAGGTTGTGAAACTGAGTTACTTCATTAAACTTCTAAACTTCTCAAGTTGATACAGTGTTATCAACTATTACAGTAAATAACTGAGTCTTTCAGGAACACTCAGTCTCTGCTGCACCTACTCACCTTCCTCAGGCACTCACCAGCTATCTAGTGCCAAAACAATCACAGTGCATGGGAGCATGCATATCATAGTGTGTCAATAAAATATTATTCACAAAAAACAACACTTGGATTTTGTGTAACTTTTTTACATAAAATTTTACAATATTATTTTATTTAAACCATTTAGGTATATAAATATTATTCTCAGTTTCTAGGCCATGTAAAAATATGTGACCGTCTGATTTGAGCCACAGGCTTCAGTGCATTGCCAGTGCATTTTAGGAGACCCATTTGCTGTACTGACATTAACTGCAATTTATGTCAATAGTTTATACATTTCTGTATATACATGGGCAAGACAGCAGTCTGTACTTCACTCCTTATATTGCAAAGTTCTTTACAATCTAAAAATTATGGTTTATAGCACACTCCCAATTTTGTGGCTCAAAGGTTAAGCTAGAAAGTTCTTTGATGAACAATTTTGTCCATAAGTTTTCTCCTTTATTTTCTTTAATTTCTTCCCTTCATATTTAATGAGAATTTTAAAAATTCCCTGGTATGGGGAGCAGGTGGGCAGACAGGAGGCTGGCTCTAAAGCACTGATGAGGCTTTAGCTCAGAAGCACAAGCACCTGTCTGGCAAGTTCGAGGTCCTGAGTTCAATCTCCAGTTACAGAAAAGAAAAGGAAACAAAGCCCTGCTTATACACTGGGTGCATCTCAGGAGCACAGCGAATGCAGGGAACATGGGGAAATCCAAAGACAACATCTGTAACACGAGTACTTTCTTATTCTTCCTAAGAAAAAACTTAATGTGATTTATGTCTCAGCCATCCTATCCAATGCTTTGTTGATCACACAAGGCTGAATTATACTAGCCAACTAAAAAAATCTTTCCATTTTAACATTACTTATCCTGCTTCCCCAGGGATTAGAAAAGCCTGAACTCCCACACACTTTATGTCTACAATTTAGATGCACATTCTTCTCAGCAGTACATGGGACATTCTATAAAATAGACCATATACTAGCCCACAGAACATATTAAATGAATGCAAAGGAGTTGAAATTATCCCATGCATGTTACCGGATCATAGCACCATGAAATTAGAAATTAATGATAAAAGAAACTGCCCAAATCCCACAAACACATGGAAACTGAATAACACACTCTTGAGCAATCAGTGGGTCATAGGGGAAATTAAAGAAGAAATTAAACAATACCTACAAGCAAATGAAAATACAAATACAAGTTACCAGAATCTGTGGGATGCAATGAGAGCCGTCCTCAGAGGAAAATTTAATTGCACTGAGTTCCCACATCAAGAAAATAGAATGAATACAAATAAATAACCTGATGCTACACCTCAAACATCTAGAAACAGAAGAGCAAGTCAAGCCCAAAGCCAAAAGAAGGGAGGAAATTATAAAAATCAGAGCAGAAATTAATGCAATAGAGACTAAGAAAACAATTCAAAGAATCAATGAATCAAAGAATTGGTTCTTTGAAAGAATAAATAAAATTGATAAGCCCCTAGCCAATCTATTTTAAAAAGGGAAGAAAAAGCTCAACTTCATGCAATAAGTAATGAAAAAGGTGAAATCACTACAGACTCTGTAGAAATACAGGAGATCATCAACACCTATTTCGAAAACCTCTATTCTCATAGGTTTGATAACACAAAAGAGACAGATTCCTAGGACATATGAAGTACCAAAGCTAGGTCAAGAAGATGTAAAACTGCTGAATAACCCAATTTCTATTAATGAAATTGACAATGTAATTAAGTCCTTACCTACAAAGAAAAGCCCAGGCCCAGATGGATTCACTGGAATTCTACAAGAAATACAAAGAAGAATTAATGCCAACACTCCTCAAACTCTTCAATGAAATTGATAGGGAAGCAATTCTTCCTAAGTCATTCCTGTAAGCAAATATTAATCTAGTACCAAAACCTGAGAAAGATCCAACTAAAAAAGAGAACTACAAGCCAATCTCCCTAATGAACACAGATGCAAAAATCCTCAACAAAATATTGGCAAACAGGATGCAGCAAATCATCAAGAAGATTATACACAATGACCAAGTGGGATTCAACCGAGGCATGCAGGGATGGTTCAACATACGTAAGTCAATAAATGTAATCCACCATAACACTAAAGCCAAAAGTAAGAATCACATGATCATTTCTACAGATGCAGAAAAAGCTTTTGATAAGGTTCAACATTTATTCATGATAAGAACCTTACAGAAAATTGGTATAGATGGTCTTTACCTCAATATAATAAAGGCCATCTATGACAAACCAACAGCCAGTATCATACTAAATGGCCAAAAACTGAAGGCCTTTACCTAAAATCAGGCAAAAGACAAGGATGTCCCTTATCACTGCTCCTATTTAATATAGTACTAGAAATACTAGCCAGAGCAATTAGACAAGAGAAAGAAATAAAAGAGGTAAAGATAGGAAAAGAGGGAGTTAAATTATCATTATTTGCGGATGACATGATACTCTACATAGAAGACCCCCAAAACTCCATTGAAAGACTCCTAGATATAATAAATAAATTCAGCAATGTAGTTGGATATAAAATCAATACTCAAAAATCAATAGCATTCCTATACACTAACAACAAGATCACAGAGAGAGAAATAAAAGAAGCCACACCCTTCATACTAGCAACCAAAAAAATGAAATATTTAGGAATTATTCTCATGAAAGAAGTGAAAAGATATATATATGGAAAATTATAATATACTTTAAAAAGAAATTGAAGATGATCTCAGAAAATGGAAAGACATCCCTTGCTCATGGATAGGAAGAATAAATATTGTAAAAATGGCCATTCTCCCAAAACTGGTATACAGATTCAATGCAATCCCAATAAAAATACCATCAACATACCTCATAGATCTAGAGAAATCACTCCTAAAATTCATCTGGAACCAGAAGAGACCTAGAATAGCAAAGACAGTTGTCTTAGTTACTTTATGCTCATCGCTGAGACAAAATACCTGAAGCCCAAGTTGGGAAAGGAAAGGTTTATTTCTTGCAGTTTTTGGAGGTTTCAGTCCACACTCAGTTGTCTCCAAGACAGGCAGGCACGGCTGGGCTACAGTTCATGGCGGCCGCCAGCAACAAACTCAAACCAGCAAAGAGAGAAAGACACACCTTCTTCCTGCCATTACATCACATCCTGGCTCCACCCTTATATGGGTGGAGCACTGACACCATCAATCCAAGCACTATACAATGAACCATCACAAATGAACAATGCAAACTCATGAGGCCTGGGGGACACAAACATAAACCATGACAACAGTTCTAAGCAGCAAAGGCAAGGCAGGAGGCATCACAATCCCTGACTTAAAGTTATACTACAAAGCAACTGTAGTAAAATCAACATGGTACTGGAATAAAAACAGAGCCAAAGATCAGTCGAATAGATCAGAGATACAACCACAACTGCAAACACACTCAACCACCTTATCTTTGATAAAGGGGTCAAACACGTTCACTGGAAGAACGACAGTCTCTCTTTTTTTTTTTTTTTTCTTTTTATCGGTACCAGGGATCAAACTCACGACCACCTGCTTGCAAGGCAGGTGCTTATGCCGCGAGCTAAATCCCCAGCTCCCAAGAATGACAGTCTCTTTAATAAATGGTGTTGGAAAAACTGGCTTTCCATATGCCAAAAACTAATCCCATGTCTATCACCATGTACTAAAATAAAATCTAAATGGATCATAGATCTGAATATTAAAACAGAAACACTAAATCTATTGGAAGACAAGATGGGTAAAATCCTAGAAGACATAGGGGTAGGTAGAGAATTCATGAAGAGGAATCAAACCACACGGGAAATATTCCTCAGAATCAATAACTAGGATCACGTCTTATTAAAAAGTTTCTGCAAGTCAATAGAAATCTCCAGCATAGTGAAAAGAAAACTCACAAACTGGGAAAAAACCTTAGTGAACTATCCCTCAGACAAAGGACTTCTGTCTAAAACATATAAAGGATTAAATCAGATCAAGGAGCAAAGATGGCAGATAGATGACAACTGACTACAAACGCTCCCTGAGATAATCAACTTAGAATTCAATATAATACAGAATGGGGAGCCCCAACAGAGGGAGATAAATTCTCTCATCCCAAGAAGAAATTGAGGTGACTTGCCGAAATCTGAAGTCCCCCAGCAACTTGCCGAGGTCCCGCTGCGACTTGCCGAGGTCCCACCATGACCTGCCCAGCCGTCCGAGGTGCCGCCACTTTGACTCACTGGAGGCGCAGTTATAATGAGTTCAGGGGTCAGTGAGCCAAATAAAGAGCTGAGATGGCAGGGTGCCTACATCAACCTGTGGTGAGTGATTCCATAAATAGGGGGGCTCTGGCAGACAATATTCTGGGATTGGGCAGGACTGGCAAGTACCAGGGGCAGCAGTGACTTCAGTCAGTTGTTCCCTTCCCAAACGAGATTGGTGGAGTGAGCTAGGCCTGGGTCACGTGACCTGGCTGAGACCCAATAGGTTATCCAAAGTCAAGCCCCTGCAGCAGTGGTGCACACTAAACACACTGGCCCAGTGGGGCCTCAGAGGCTTGGCTGGTCTCGAGGGGAGGCGGCACAAAGAAATACAGTGCAGGCCACAGCAGCTTGACTGATCCTGAGGTGAGGGGCCAGCAGCTGTTGTCCCTGTCTGCAACTCACTAGCACACTGCAGTGGGAAGGGTCATCTAGCCAGCACGCTTCAGAAGAACTATATCCAACAAAGAAAGAAACTGGGGCCTCCTGGAGGAAGCAAAAAAGATGGGAAGAGGAGGCACAATAAAAAGTTCCCAGACCCCAACCCTGAGAACATTGACTCAGGACAAGTAAATACAAAGGAGAATAAGAACAGAATAAGAATAAGAATAAGAATAAACATGCAATATCAAACTCGGTGCCAGTGGTAATAAAGAGATATATTTGGGAGTTCATAGATGAGTTCAAAAGTGAACTATTTAGCCAAATAAAGCAAGATATAAGGAAATTAACAAAAGAGATACTAAGCACCCCTCAAGCAGATACAGATGGAAGAAGGGAGGAACTCAAACAAAGGAGAGAACCATTTGATGAAGAATATAAAAAATATAGAATACATGAAGCACATTCAAAGAGATCATCAGGAAATTAAAAACTCTATGGAAAGATGGCAAATCAGCTTGAAAGAAACTAAGGATAGATTATCCAAACTGGGGGACAATTTGGAATGTGGGAGTATGAAATAGAAAACTTTTTTAAAATAACAAGGAAACAAGCAGTAACAATACAAAGGCTAGAAGATGACAAGAGGATCTATAATTTGAGAATAAAGAATGTGAAGGAAGAAGCAGGGGTATAAACAAAGGAACTACAAAGGTTATTCACAGAAATAATTAAGGAAAATGTCCCAAACATAGGAAAGGGAAATGATATTCTGATATATGAGGCATGCAGAACTCCAGCCACCTACAACCAAAACAGAGTTACACCCAGGCATATAATAATCAAGATCCCAGAAATTCAATATAAGAACAGAATATTAAAAGCTGTTAGAGACAAGAAACGGATAACCTATAGAGGAAGGCCCATCAGAATAACGGCAGACTTCTCGACACAATCCACCAAGTCAAGAAGAGCCTGGAGCAAAGTATTCCAGGCCCTGAAAGAAAATAAGCTCCATCCCAGATTGATATACCCTGCTAAACTGTCTCTAGAAATTAATAGAGAAACAAGATGCTTCCAAAACAAAGAGGAACTTGGGAAATTTGCAACCACCAATCCAACTCTACAGAGAATACTGCAGGGCATTCTAGAGAGAGAGAAAAGTACTAGAATTCCAGGAACAGTGGCAGAGAGGCCTCAGTGAATGGAGCACAAAACAGAATGAAGAAGGCAAGCAGACAAATGATGGCAAAAAAAAAAAGAGCATAACAGAAATGAGGCAGAGAAGATTTTATTCAAAACTGATATGATTGATAGTATCAAGTCTGAGAGATTATAGGCAACTACACTGAAGATGACAAGACTCTACAATGCACATTCTGGTTTGATAACTGCTGGTTTTTGAAGTTCTATACTATATGCAAAGTTGAGTTTTTATTAATACTGTTATGTACTGACATATTCAATTATACTATCTCTGATGATATAGCCAGTTATATTGGAGATAACAGGAGACAACACAGGAACCATGGTAGAACTCTTTGTACAATGGTTTTATATGTTTATTTTGTTTCATGTGTTTATAGGAATATGTTTTGTTTTGCCTTGCTTTGTTTGTTGTTTTTGTTTTGGATTTGGGTTTTCTTTGTCCCCATTTATTTTTCTCCTAGGAGCTAAATTCTTAGCACACCCTTGAATTTCATCACTTTTACTGTTACAACATTTCTAGTGAATAGAACTTCTTACATTATTTTAATTTTATCTCCTATATTTTACCTACTGTTAGTAATAACCTTGGACGCAAGGAGTATAATGAGGTTAAAAAAATGCCCAAGAGTGCAACTTTATAATCCCAAGATTCTTCATCATATATTTATTAAATATAAATAAGAAATATTCATTATTATAACAAAGCCCAACTTTATTAACTTAACTGCCACTTAAAAAAATATAAATAAAGCTTCAAAAGCAAAACTTGAATCAAAGATGTAAGAACTTCTGCATATTTAAATTTTGCTGCTTTGTAACTAAAAACATCTCCAAAGGAAAAAATCTTCTAGATCATAACATTCTAGGGAGAAAAAAATAAGTAAATATAACAGTTTCAGACTTAAAAAATATATACTCCATAGTCTACCAAAGCTCATGAATTGTAGAAAGCAGTCAATATAAAATTACAATTGTATTTCAATATTTACCATTAGATATCCCAAATTTTGAGAGATTTCTCACTTAGAGAAAGAGATAGATTGTGTATGTGTATGTGTGTGTGTGTGTGTGTGTGTGTGTGTGTGTGTGTGAGAGAGAGAGAGAGAGAGAGAGAGAGAGAGCGAACAAAGAACATAAGGTCACATAGAATGGAAATATAGGTGAACTTTCAAATGTCTTGTTTCAAGCTATTGTTAAATTGAGTGAAATAAAAATGCAAATTTACAGCAAAATATTTTTACCTGTTCTGTTCAAATATGCATCCCCTGCACTTAGTTCCTGACACAGATACTTTCTAACAGTCATGCAATGAGGATCATGTATCCTGACCTCATCAATACAACTGACCAACTCCTGCTTCACAGAAACAATGGAAGACAGAAGACTGATCATAACTGCATAAAGTGATCATTAGTTCATAATCTTTCCCAATGTTTGTGTATTAGTGAATTCAAGTGATTCTGAAAGAAATGAAAACACAAACACAGTTTTGAACACTCCAATTGTGGGACAGATGGGAAGCATGTCATCCATCACCATCAAGTTGGAAAAGCTGCCACAGTCCACCTCCAGGCAGCTGCGCTAACAAGGGTTATGAGCTCCACGAATTGTCCACGGCTTTGACCACCTCCTCCATTGCCCAGGGAGCAGCCAAAGTTCTGTTTCCCTTTTGCATGATTCCATCTGGAGATATCCGTGTAGTTGTCTGGCAAACCAGATAAATCCTGCTGATTAGAAACTGGAGCTCTGAGCTTGCACAGCCCAAGGGCTCATAGCAAGTTACACCCAGGATTCGCAGAGGGCAGATTTCATCCTTGTACCCACCTTCGCCGGCTCACATCATACACCACAAGTCAGTGTGGCCAATTTTATCCCCTGGATTGACCAGACTAAGTCAAACAACAAAGCCTCATAAAGGTTCAAATATGGGTAAGAAGGACCACTCAGTACAGCTGGACACATTCTCAACTTATTGTGCTATTTCCTCAGTTACCAAGCAAAGGGCGTCAAGAATATTTGAGGGTGCAAAATAGATTCTTCTTGGAGATACAGCTCAGGCTGTCTGGCAAGCATGAGATCCTGAGTTTGATTCCTGGTACAGAAAGAAAAAAAAACTCTTCTCTCACATTTCTCACAGAGACCAGAGCAGGGTTCAGTGAAGAACCCTCAAATCAAAGAACCCCAGGATTAGTGGCTTTCTGGCTTCATCCCGCTAGAAAGAGAACATTCATTCATCACACGAGCTGGGAAGCGGAGAGGAAGGTGGCTTTAGGAGGCAACCGTATTCCATTGCAGACAGGCTCACTCAGGCTAGTCAGCCTATGTGTTACCTCACGGACTGGGGGCCAAAATGTTTAACATCTCTTTTCTTGGCAATTGGAGAATTGTTTTTTAATCTTTTGTTTTGTAGTAGTGGAAAATGAACCCTGCTCCTCCATAATAACTTGCTCTTTTTTTTTCAAACTTCCTTCTTTTCCTACCTTCCTTCCTTTCTCTATTCCTTTTTTATTTTCTTCCTTCCTTTTATTTCTCCTTCCTTCCTTTTTATGGTACTAATGATTGCACTCAGAGCCTTTGCACTGAGCTTCATCTTCAACCCAGTTGTAATTTTTTATTTTCAAGCAGGGTCTCGCTGAGTCACTAAGTTGCCAAAGCTGGACTCAAACTTCTGAACCTCCTGCTTCAGCCTCCCAGAGTGCTGGGATTACAGTCAACGGCCACCACCCCTCCCTAAATTTTTATCCTTTATTTAAATGAAGACTTCATAGATGTCTTGAAGTTGGAAAGGATCTCAGAAATCCCCTCATCCAACTCCTTCATATTGTGCATGGAAAAAAAAAAAAGGTTACTCACAGAGATAAATGATTTTCTGACCTGGTACCTAAGAAATGTTGGATTTAGACTGCCCCAAGTCAGAGAAGTTTTCATGATGCCACATAAATCCTCTTTAACCATGATTAAAAGGAAGGACACACTATGCCTGTGATAACTACAAATAGATATCTTCAAAATAAAGACAGGAATTAGGCCTTGGAAATTATGCAGAGTAGCTACTTACTCCTATCCAAGGAGAAACATGATAAAATGACATAAATATATTGCAATTAACTTATATAAAATGCATAACTTACATAAAATGTGTACTGATCAGTGCCCATCCATGTAAATAAATCTACCTGCAGTTGTCTGACAGGCAAGCACTGGGCTGCTGAGCTATATCCCCAGCCCCAATTGGTAGTTTCAATTGATTGGTTTCTCTCTTTATGATGGATCATATTTTTCTGTCTCTTTGCCAGCCAGACATTGTGCTTTGTACTTTGTTGGGTACTGGACTTTCTTGTATTCTAAATTAGCTGAAAACATTTACCCTTCTGTGGCTTCCTTTAGATTTCCTTAGGCAAGAACAGTAGATACACTGATACAGAGCTAATTTTGCCCCTATGCTTACATATTACCCACCTGGATTCTCTGATAGCCCTGTGTTTGTCTACTCTGGGAAAAAATAATGTATTCTCAATGATCTGTCCCCAGCACAGGTTGTTACCTTAGCTCCTTTCAGGGTTTAAGACACAATCTATTCCAAACTCTCTGTTTTTACTACAGGTTGTTATATTAGCTCCACTCAGAGTTCTCTCCCAGGATTGGATCATCTCCTCACACATTAGCACTGTTTGGACATCCACTGAACACGCAGGAGAATCCTCGGCAGAGGTCTAGACCTGTGTCTCTGCATAATGATCTCTTACTGAAACCCTACCAGGTGGATTTCAGCTGCCTTGACATCCTGCAGTTTCTCGATTCTGTTTTCCAAATTCAGGGGCTCTCTGGGTTCTAAAGAGATTTTGCTTTCCTGCTCTGCAGCCTGTGGATTCTCTTTAGCCTGTGAGCTGGCACTCAAAGGCTCATCTCATTGTTTCCTTTCCCTAACAGAATGCTGTGTTGTAACAGTTTTGTTTCTGTTACTGGAAAATTGAGATCTCACATTCAGGAACTTTAAGGTAAATGGGCCATGGGGCATTGCCTGATGCTCTGAATTTACCACAGTGTGCTCTTCTGAAACAACATTTTGTATTTGAAAAATCAGCCAAAGGCCTTGACCCTTCACTAAACAGCAGGTGTAGTCCACAGACTCATAGATTAGTGGTGCTCCAGAGTTTGTGTTGTAAACCCTGGAAATTTGCTTATACTGACTTGTCTTTATGATTTCTTTAGTTAAACATCTTCTCCTTCACATTATGCATTATAAAACCACAAATACCACATTATGTTTTCATATGTTTCTTCAAAGAGTCAAGTGTGACTTCTCGACATGGACGTTATCTTGTCTGATTTTGTATTTGCCTTGCAAAATGAATGCAATTTAATTTAACCTATTTTCTTTAGAGCTTACTTATGCACTGGGTGCTTGATAGAACTATTGTCTGAGAAGAAAATAATGGGAAATTTTTCTCTTGCATCCAGAATTTGACACACAGTGTCACGTGCCTTACTTACATTAAGTCATTCCATTCTCACAGCTACTTTTGTTTATATAGACAAGATAACTAAAGCATTAAAAACTGAAAGAAATAGATTAACATTATTTAACTGGTCAGAATCTTAAAATCAAGCTAACTCTTTTCCAACTATGATTTGCTGCCCCCTCCCAATACAAAATGCCCGTCAACCCACATACACAAATAACCATGCTGTAATGAATCATGGAGGAAAGAGCCATGGAAGCATGGAGATTGCATGAGTCACTGCAGGTGGGAAGTCCGAGGAGAGCCTGGCCAGAGTGGTAGAGGAATAGAGACAGGAGAATCAGCAGAGCAGAATAAAGCTGCTCCCAGCCAGGGCTCACCATAAGGCTCTCTGCCTTGGTGCTTCTCTAGCCGCGCCATGCCTAGGAATCACACCGGGGACGCTTCGCAGCCAGGAGGATTCTGTAATACGGACACTAAACTCAGAGCCTGGGCATCAGCAATGTTAATAAGCCCTCAGAGTGACTTAAAGCAGGTGATTTTAGGACTACATGGAAAATGTGAATCTAATTCAATTTTAGACCACAACTATCTTCTACTTTCTCCAAGCTTAAAGAACAATCCCTGTTGAAACACACTCTCTCCTTCCATAACTTCAACTTCTGGTTCTGGTACATGTTAGATTGGCAACTATGTCCTGTTAACAGAGCTAATGTCATCTTGTTCTTGCAGGATTCAAAAGGCTCTGTTTTCTTTCAAGGCTAAATTATTAATTGCTTTGTCTTGCTTCTGTGCCCCACCCATGCCCAGTGTCTAAAGATCAACCCACTCAGTCAAATTATAAAACTAGAACCTTTTCTTTGTTCTAAGCCTCAGCACTTAGAACATGAGTTGAGCAGGGTCAATGCGCCACTAATATTCTGGAAATAAATCCTCCTTTTTCCCCACTGGTCTCTCTGATTTCTTGGGCGGGCAACATTTCTGAGGACCTCAAAGGAACCAGATTTGACAGATTTGCCTCCAGGCCCAAGTGAGCTAGAGCTGTGGGAGTCTTGAGAACCCTGGGCCCACCAGGTGAAATTTCAGTTTGGCAGAGGATATTGGCCCTCCCACAGCTGGAGACTTCTCCTCCATCAGTGCAAATGGAACCTGAGGGGATTTAGGATGGTTCTGAAACAATAGCATGCTGTAGGACAGAGATGAGGTTTTGGGACTCAAGGGGAAAATTTATCCTTTTAGGATGAAAGGGGAGATTGATAATCTCATGGGAGGAGGGGTATGTCTAATAATTTGGCATGAATTGGGTCAGAAGAAACCTAAAACCACAAGTGTATTGTAGGGGAGGCCTATGGTGAAAATGAACAACTTGAGAGACAGGTCCATACCAAGAGCAGTTTATAGTGAACTCTCAAACAACGGGGGGATAGCCCAGCACCTGGAGTGCCAAGTCACATGTGGCAGTGGCCTAGGAATTGGAAGAATGGCCCACAATTGGAGGGGCTGCAAAACTCTGATAGCAGGAATGAGAACACTGGGAAAAGAAAGGTTTATAAATTGTGTGTGTGTGTGTGTGTGTGTGTGTGTGTGTGTGTGTGTAAATCCAACATGGTCACCTGAGCTCAGCTGATGACTAGGGAAGGAAAGTGTTCTAATCAGTCTGAAAACAAATATAATTGAGAAAACGATTTGTGCCATAATGGACAAAGTCATGAAAAAACTACTTAGCCTTAATGTGCTGGGATATGCAGGCAAGGCACCACAGCAGGCTAATAGAGAGAAGGAAAAAAACCCATTCGGAAACAAGGTGATGACAGTGACCAGTCTGGATGGAGAAAAAGAAAAACAAACAAATAATAATGTCTGAACAGCTGATTGGGATGAAGACACAGGCCAAGCAACAGGCCCAGTTACACCTGCCAAGATTGGAGGGATAAACCGGGGGTGGGGTTGTCTTTTCATGTCAAATCAAGCTAGGAGTAAGACAGAACCCAGGGTCTCCTCCTGGCTTCAGGAGCCCCAAGGCCAGCTCTTCCTCCATGTTTGAAACACTTGGGCACTGCCTGCAGGTGTCTGAAAGCTGAAATAGCTCCAGTCTGGTTTCCAGTTTGAGCTGGTGTGCATAAAACATTTCTTGTACCTTGCAAATTCTTAAATAGCAATTATAAGATTAACTTTTCTTTACTCTCTGTTGGTTTAAGATAAGAACTCTGATTCAAGGTTATTCAGAGGTCTGTTGGTCATCAGTCAAATTTACAAAGTAATAATCTGAGAGAAGAAAAGGAACACTTTTAAAGTTCAAGCAGATACAGTCAAGTTTATTGTAAAAGGTTTATAATAAGTGAGAGAATAAAAATATTAAGAAAGCTATAAATATGAGATACTTTTGATATGAAAGAATTTTTTATAATGAAGTTTCTGTCCTTCTAAAAAGATAAAAAGAGAGATAATAATGAGACTAGAAAACTTACATACATTATGGAAATTTTTTGGAAATACTTATTAAAAGAAAAATGGATGCCTGGAGTGTGCTCCAGCTAGCTGCAAGCTCCAAAGGCTCTAAACTCCTCCCAGGCAGATACAAGACCCCAGCAGTACCACACTCTCGGAGCACACAGTTCCTAGGTGCCTGGGTCCTGGAGTTTCTGAACTCCACCCAGCCACCCTGGAACCACACAGGTCACAGAGGCACTGAGCCCAGTGCAGCCCAGCACCCCAGAGCCACCCATCAGGAAGCAACCAGTCTAGCCAATGGATCTTGGAGTATTCAAGCTCTGACCATCAGAGCACAAGGCCCCAGCTCTATAGTTCAAGAGTGCAGCCCAGTAGGTCACCCAGTGGATCCCAGATGTTCTGAACTCCACCCAGCCAGGAGTAAGGCCCAGGAACCTCTGAGTTTCTCCCAGCCAGACCCAAGGCCCAGTGCCACACTTAGGGGTGTGTCCTTGCTAGCTGCCTGGTTCTTACAGGTTCTGAACTCCACCCATCCAGGTTCTAGGGCCCAGTGACACACTCTGGAAGTGCATCACTACTAGCTGCATGGAGCTCTGCCCAGCCCAGTGTTCCAGAGCAACCCAGCGCAGTACATCAGGAGAACATTCGAAGAAGTTTAAAGGGAAGCAGGTCTCACCAACTCATTTATGGAAGCAGGTATTACTCTAACACCAAAATCAGAGAAAGACCCAACCAAAAAAAATTTACAGGCCAACCTCTCTAATGAACATAGATGCAAAAGTCCTCAATAAAATACTGGCAAATAGAATGCAACAAGTCACCAAGATTATACACCATGATCAAGTGGGATTCATTCCAGGAATGCATGGGTGGTTCGACATACACAAGTCAATAAACATAATACACCATGTCAACAGAGCCAAGGACAAGAATCATGTGAATATCTCAATAGATGCAGAAAAAGCTTTCAACAAAATCCAACACTCATTCATGATAAATAAAAACCTAAGGAAAATTGGAATAGATGGTCTCTACCTCAACCTGATAAAAACCATATATGATAAATCAACAGCCAATATCTTACTAAATGGATAAAGGTTGAAAACTTGCAACCTAAAATCAGGAACAAGCCAAGGATGTCCATTATCACCAGTCCTTTTCAAAATACTTCTGGAAACATTAACCAGAGCAATCAGACAAGAGAGAGAAATAAAAGGAATAAGGATAGAAAAGGAAGAAGTTAAATTATCATTATTTGCATATGATATGATACTCTACATAGAAAACCCCTGAAACTCCATTGAAAGACTTCTAGATGTAATAACCAAATTCAGCAATGTAGCTGGATAGAAGTTCAACAGTTAAAATTCAATAGCAGTCTTGTACAAAAACAACAATCTCACTGACAGAGAAATGAGAGAAACCATACCCCTCACTACAGGATTCAACAAAATTGGAATACTTAGGAATCAATCTAACAAAGGAAGTAAAAGATCCATATGGTGAAAATTACATTACCCTGAAAAAGGAAATCAAAGAGGATCTCATAAAATAGACATTCCCTTTTCATGGATAAGAAAAGACAAACATTGTGAAAATGGCCATTCTTCCAAAAGAATGTTATGCAGATTTAATGCAATTCCCATCAAAATACCATTAGCATGTCTCACAGATCTAGAGAAATCAATCCTAAAATTCATCTGGAACCAGAATAGATCTAGAATAGCAAAGGCAATTCTAAGCAACAAAGGTAAAGCAGGAAGCATCATAATCTCTAACTTGAAATTATATTACAAAGCTACTGTGATAAAATCAGCATGGCACTAGAATAAAAACAGATCTGAAGATCAATGAAATAGATTAAAAGATATAACCACAATTACAAACAAACTCAGCCACTTTATCTTTGACAAAGGGGCCAAACAGGTTCACTGGAAGAAAGACTCCTTAATAAATGGCACTGGAAAAACCGGTTTTCCATATGCCAAAAGCTAAAACTAAATCCATGTCCATCACCATGCACCAAACTAAAGTCAAAATGGATTAAAGATCTAAATATTAAAACAAAAACACTAAATCTGCTGGAAGACAAAGTAGGTAGAAATATTGATGACACAGGAGTAGGTAGAGTTCATGAACAAAAATCAAACTGCACAGGAAATACTTCCCAGAATAAACAACTGGTATTTCATTTTATTAAAAAGTTTTTACATGTCAAAAGAAATATCCAACAAAGTGAAAAGAAAACCTATGGGTTGGGAATGTATCTTAGTCAACTGTCCGTCAGACAAAGGACTTCTATCTAGAACATATTAAGGATTTTTAAAAAATCAAGCCCCTAAAATTCAAGGACCTAATCCAAAAATGGACAACCGAGATGAAGACATACAATACAAAAGGCAGATAAATACATGAAAAAATGTTCAACATCAATGGTCATTTGGGAAATGCAAATTAAAATAACACTGAGATTTCATCTCACCCCAGAAAGAATGGCCAAGATAAAAAAAATCAACCAATAATAAATGCAGGAGAGGCTGTAGGGAAAAAGGAACTCCACTGCTGGTGGGTGTGTAGGCTGGTGCAACCACTGTGGAAATTAGTGTGGAGATTCTTCAAAATGCTATTTGACCCATTTGACCCAGCTACCCCGCTTCTTGGCATTTTCCCAGAAGAACAGAAAACATCATACCACAGTGATATATGTGTGCCCACGTTTATAGACGCACAATTTGTAATAGCCAAAGCTTGGAAACAATACAAGTGCCCATCAACCAAGAAATGGATAAAAAGATGTGCATCTTTATACAATAGAGTACTACTCAGCTATAAAGAAAGATTGCATTGAGACTTTTATAAGTAAATGGACCTGACAAGACCATACTCAAAAGTGAAATACATCAAACTCACATGTACAAATATCTTATTGCCTCCCTATTATAAGAAACTGAAAAAGTACATATTATCTAAAGTCTACAATAAATACTGTGTGAGGGTAAGAAACTGCTCAAAGACGAAAAGTAGTTGGGATAGAGGAAAGGAGGAAAAAAGAAAGAGAAAAGGAAAAAGACATAAATTTGTGTGTGTATGTGTGTGTGTGTGTGTGTATATATATATATATATATATATATACATAACATAGCTAAAATGACTATACTACTAATTGTATTAGTTATTGGAAAAGACCAGTTAATACTCATGTGATTAGATCAATTTTACATATTTATATCTATTAATCTAAGTAACCTCTTTGAACATAACAATATGCAATATTACAACAATTGTCAACTTCCTATCATCTTATTTTGTAAACCTACACTGTTATAGTTTTGGGTTGGTTATCATTGTTTGTTTTTCTTTTTTGCTTGTAGTTTTCCTTTCCTGTATCTTTTTTCTCTTAAGTAAATTTTTTAAAAAGGAAGAACGATGTATATATATATATATATATGATTGCTTGTCAATTTTTTGGAGCTGAGGTTGTTCATTCTAAAAACCTCCTTAAGGGAAATGATCAAATTCACCTGAAATAAAAATGTTTAGGAAAGTGATATGCATCATAACAGAGTAGATATTGGAGGGAAAGCATTAAAACTCACCCCATTAAAATGTATGGTGGCTAACTTTCAAAGAGGCTAAACAAAAAACTGTAAAATAAAGTTGGCCCCCACCCTCTGCACAGAGGTTAGGAATTCTATAAAAATAGATTTTCCCTCCTGTGATAGTATATGGTTGGCTGGGGGGCAGGGGACATGACTCAAACTGTATCTGAGTTAAAAAGACATGGCTAACCTGGGAGTCTGGGGCTTATGTCAAGGGAGGATGATGGTGATTCTCTGAGGAAAACTGGCTATACCTACAGAGCTGGGTCCCAGACTCATAAAACAATTCTGACAGGGCTTGCACATAGGAACAACAGTATTGGAAACATCACTGGGTTGCCATTTCTATGTACCATGACTCACTACAATCACTCAGGCTGTTTCTAAACAATGCTTGACCTCTACACAAAACAACTCAAGCCAAGGGCTCTGCATATCCAGAACACAGGTTCCTGGATATTCAGAAAACAAAGGCTACAACATATGAAAACTTGCTTATTGATTTTACTAAACTGCCTCAAGCTGGTGGTTATCAATATATGTTAGTCTTGTGTGCACCTTCTGAGATGGGTTGAAGTTTTTCCCACATGAACAAAAAAGATATGAGAAGTGACCAAGGTGCTGTTAAGGCACATCATCCCAAGATCTGGACTAACCCCGACCTTAGGGTCAGACAATGGACCCACATTCATAACCAAGATAGTCCAGGAGCTCACACAGATGTAAACAAAATAAATTGAAACTTTACAGTTTATCAGCCACAGTGTTGAAGGAAGAAGAGGAGAAGAAGGATGAGAAGAAGAAGGAGAAGGAGGAGTTTAAACACATAAACTGGACATTCAAACAACTGCTAAAAAGTAGTGTCAAAAAACCTACTTGAGATGAGATCATGTCCTGTCTATGGTCCTCCTCCAAGTCTGGTGCATCCTCTCCAAACAAACCAGGTATTACAAAATCTTGTTTAGCCAGCTACCCAAATCATAGCTAAAATTAAGGTTGGGCTTTGTAAATTAAAAAAATTAACCTTAAAGAGATACATATAGGCTTTAAAAATAGCCATGTAAGACCTCCATAACTGTATACAGGAATAAAAATTTTCTTAAGCCTGAAAGATCCAAATATACCCACTCAAACCTGGGAACTTTGTTTTGGTTAAAAAAATAATAATAAAATACAGATCTGGATCTCACATTGGATGGGCCGCATACTGTAATCTTGTCCACTCCCCACTGCTGTTAGAGTTACAGAATCTGTGCCTTAGATCCACCACATTCAACAGAAGCCAGCAGCCCAAGACAGGTGGACCAGCCAGCAGGATCCAGACCACCAGAACCAGCTGATCTTGCAATGAGATTGGGCCACTCCCAGAGACAACAGCCCTGCTCTGGTCACTCTAGAAGTTGGCTAGTCTCTGCAAGACCGAAGCTTGAGGAAATAATAGCCCTGCTCTGGTAACTCCAGAAGCTGACCAGTCTACACAAAGCTGAAGCTTGAGACTCAACATAGAGATATCACAACACAAGTTTCTATTCCTTTCTAATTCTCTCTCTGCCCAATAGGGAATCAACTCCACATAACAAGGTAAAAGTTAAGGATAGTGATGCTCTCTATTAAAACATAAAATTTCAAAGAGGGAATGAAGGAAGACTTAAAGAACAAACCCTCTCAAACTCCTCTGCCTTTCCCCTGTAGCTATAACTTCCTGTTCTGGTACAGATATGATTCACAACTATGTTTTGTAAACAGAGATTATTTCATCTTGTTCTCACAGGATTCATAAGGCTCTTCTTTCAAGGCTGTTATTAATTGTTTTGTCTTGCTTCTGCGTCTCACCCACCCCTAGTTTCTAAAGACCAACCCCCTCATCCAAGTGTGTAAAATAGAACCTCTCCTTCATTCTAAGGCCTAGCACTTTGGATGTGAGTTTGGTTGGGTCTGTATGCATCTAAATTCCTGGAGACAATCCTTTTTCCCCATTGGCTGCTCTGGACTCTGCAACACTTGCTTCCTGCCTCCTCAAACCTCTCACCTCAAGCAAGGTAAAAGTCTAAAGCCTACTTCAACCTCCAGTAGGTGAAATGAGGGGAACAGCAACCCAGTATGGGGACTCAGTACCCATCGCCTTCACCTCTGGCCAGCCTGGTCTTGCAATGGGAGTCAGGTGATTAGCGCACTCCTGTGCCCCTCTGTGGTACAGCAACTCCGTCACAGCAGGCTTTCGTGGGAAACAGATACTGAACAGACACACTCTGCTCCCAACCTGAATGAATCTGTTAGTGGATCACAGGGTGGATTGTGTAAAATACCTACCAATACGTCCAGAACCAAGCCCTTATTCACCGACAAGAGCTCTGAACCTGACCGGCATCCCAGGGACAGAGGTATGGTATGGAACAGCTTCCTGATGCCTTCTTGCCTGTGTGTTAATGTCACTTGCTTCAGGTTTTCCCAGCTGGACTCCACCTGCCAGCTCGGGGCCTGTTTTCTTTCATTCCTTCTGTGCACAGCTGGGACCCACGGCTGGGCCATCCCTATCATCTCCCCAAGCATAGGGGCAGCTGACTGATGCTGTCTGTGGGAGGCAAAAATAGTATTTGTTTTGTATTTTTTACATTAGGGAAGGTAGACTTCAAAAAGAAATCCTAAAAAGAAACAAACCAATGATTACATTTTTGTATAATTTTTAGTGATCTGAGGAATATTTGCTTCTCACTAGAAAAGCCTTTATTATGTGTCAGTAATATAAATTTCTAAGTAGACATTGTCTGTCTTTCAGATAATAAACTGGCTCTTTTAAAATATAATATTCATATATTATCTCTTTAACAGTAGTACAAACTTGGGGTGGCAGTCAGAGGTTAAACAGATATTAAAAACCTAGGAAGTTGTAAAAACATCTAATCCATTGACAGATTTTAAAAATCAAAATGTAAAAATTGGTTTCCTTTTAATGAGATTTTTTATTATAAAAGTGATATATTCACACACAAAAAAGGAAAAAGAAACACCCAACCATCTCAGCATCTCAGCACAATATTAGTATTTTGAAACATTTTCTTTCCAATTTTGTATGATGTTTGCTAAAGCTGAATTTCAATTAAGACCAAAATCTGATTGACCTTAAATACTAGAGGCAGAAACCAGAGTCAAACCGTACATTGTTTTTTAAAAAGTAGAGAAGGAGGATCAATGATATCTTCCAGCGCTCTTAGAATTCCTGACCACAGCGGCAAACAAAACGAAGCCTGAGCTAGGAGGAAGATGTCAGGAAGGAGCAAGTCTGGGGACAGCGCTGGAGAAACGCTGCTTGTCCACTGACACCACAGGCGGGGCACTGCGTACTGTGGCACCCACACATCAAGGACTCTGTGAGCAGGGCCTCCAGCCTCAGCAGAGCTCCAGACAGAGCTTACCGTATGAGAGTGGCAGGCTACAGTGTGAAACTGTTGGGAATCCAGAAAGTGTGATGGGCTCACTGCTCCAAGGGCAGCCCTGGGGCTCACTGAACGGGGTGGGGCTTGGTCTCAACTTTGCCCAGTGCTCAGGACTAAAGATCAGTGAAAGTTTTCCATTTGAGAGAGCTATGGGGTTGGAAATTGCCTGGATCTCCAGGAGGGAAAAGGAATGCCAGCCTAAATTGGATTCACAAGTCCTACAAGAGTGTCAGAAAGTCCTCGCAGACCACATGAAGAATAATAGGTATGTGTGGCAGGTGTGACACATAGAATGAAGTGAAGCTCTGAGGAATCAGAGAGCCAAACCTTGCTTACGCTACTCAGGGATGTTCAAGAGAGGACTTCCTTATGATGTCTCTCTTCTTCTTCAACATGCACCAGTCACAGAGGGGCTGGTAAACTGGAGACAAGAACAAGAAGGAGGAAGAGGAGGAGGACAGGAAGATGGAGGAAGAGAAGGGGGAGCATCGACACTCCTACACCAGAGCAGGTTGTCTTCCTGAATACTGTCCAAGCTGAAAGAAGAGAGACTTAATTTTAAGTAAAACTGAGAGTTCTTATTATTAAAACTTCACATCCAATTTTCTAAATCAAGACTGTGTTTTGTAACTTAAACAGTTCATTCTTAGGTTTACATTCAAGGGGAGAAAATTTCCTCATTAGGTTAATTTAAAGGATCAGTAGAAGACAAAAATAAAATTTCATTGATACTATTCTACATTATACTTATGTCAAATTACTCTACTTACATGTATATGTTCTACATATATGAACATATAATGCTTTACTACATGTCTTGGAGGAATAGTTTTCACTTTGTAGCCTGATTTCTTTCTTCATACGGAAATATACTGAGAACATGTTCCCTTGTCAATAGATACTGTTCTGCCAACTTGCTGCTCCAATCATACCCAGCGGAGCAGCACCAGAGCTGTGACCCAACAGCTTCTTAGATATAAAAATTCTCAGGCTTCTTCCCAGAATCAGTGAACTAGAACCTGCAGTTAAACATGATCACAAGTGACCCATAATTCAGTGGTGTGCCCGCATTGGCTTACTATGACAGATAGATGTGCACATCTCTTCCCAACTGCATCAGCAGCCAAATGGTGGGATATTTACACCATGGAATTATCAAGCACTATAGATCAAAATTGTTCCGAACCTCACTGATCACACTGAATCACTGATTCACATGTACATTAAAATTTAGCATTGGTACACAGTGTTTTCCATGATCACACAGGCAAACACAAAAGACATTCCAAACTTACTGATCTACATCCTATTATTGAACTCAGGATATCTATATTTGGGCTACTGAAACTAACATTTATGTGTGTACATATTTTCCTTTTTTTAGGATAAAAATTTTTTAATTGGTACAGGGATCCAACTCACAACCACATGCTTGTAAGGCAGGCCTTATGCCCTGAACTAAATCCCAGCCCCAAGATAAAATTTTTAAGTATAATAGCTGCATTTTATATTGTGTTAGTGTGTTACTAAATTTCCCCTTGTTTCCATATTTGACACCGATCTTTAAGGTGCTATTTCTTAGAATTTCCAGAGCAATTACCTGACTTACAGCAGCCATAGCTACAGCCTAATAATCTAAAAGCAATGGTACATGTTAAGCTAATTTATTATTTTGTTATTTTCTGTTTATCTCACCAAGGATACTATTTCTTTTCTTCTCTAACCTTTTTATATCCCTTTGAGTTCCAGATCCCATCTATTCTTCATCTTATTTTAGAATATTATATATTCTCTAAAATTATATTTTTAAGTTGAATGCATTTATATGTGTACATTTTTCCCAAAAACATTCCATGACTTCAACATATGACTGCAACAGCCTCATTTTAATTCTACTTAGAAATTCAGATAATAAATTCACATGATGTCCTTTTTAGAAGAAGAAATGTAACAGAGACCTAAAAGATGTCTCCAAATGCATGAGTTGAATTCTCACCATCGAGGCCAATTCTAAGTTCTCCCCTTTGTAAGTGAGCTTCCTACATTGCAGTCCATCATTTGCTTATGGACAATTGTCAGCTAGCCAAGTACCTGGCCAGTTAGTAAACGCTTTAGGCAAGTGATCATTTTTCCACCACAAAATACTTATTTAGCAAAAATACCTGTGGTGGTAGGAACTACAATTTTAAAGAATCTTGTTTGGCAGAACAAGAATACACACAGAAATCAAATAAAGCAAGGATCTTCCATAGACTGTGCCCAGAGATTTTTTGGTACTTATTTATTCCCTCCATCTGTAACAGGAGCATGTGTTCTGTCCAAGTGCACTGAGGTTTATGTTTAATTTCCATTTTTGTTTTGGGAAAATATCCAATTTAGGAGCCTCTAAAGTTTAAAAGTCAAAAGAAATAACAATGGATTCAGCAGTCAGCTCAGAGTATGGAAAAATGATTAGTACTGAGACAAAGACATCCACAAGGTACCAATTCCTTGAACCACGGAAAGAAGCAATTTATTTTCATTAATAAATCATACAGGGGATTTAGAGTAGTCTACAAGCCCATCCAAAAAGCTCTGTAAAAGACAGCACCCAATCCAGGCTTACTAATCATCAGTGGCTTCAGTTATTCCCACAGCATTCAAATCAGACAATGTGAAGCTGCATAATCAAGTATTGAACCATGCATGGGGCAGGATAGATGTAGCTATTTATGTTTTATTGATTATTTATATCTTGAGAAAAAATTGAAATAACAAGCTTCAGCAGACTCTCATCTTGTATTAAGACAGAACATAAAGCAGGTGAGAAGTCAGAAACGGCACTAGGTCTACAATTTGTTAACAAATGACTGATTTGCATTTTCATAAGATTTCTAATCTTATGAAATCTAATCACTAAACTGTACTGTGTTAAGGCTGGAAAAGCAACAAGCTAGAGATACATCTCTAGACCACAGCCGAGCCCCCACCAAGAGCTTCCAAATCTTGTCATTATAAATGTTACTCTGATCTCACCAGGGCAAGCACTGAGCCACAGAATCTGAGGTCACATTTCATTCCCTGGAAATTACAACACTCTTAATTACTTATCATTTGGCAAGAACAAGGATTCACTCATCAACTAAAGAAACGTTCATTGAATATCTACTGGAGTCAGATGAAAACATCATATGCAATAAAACTAAAGATATTGTACAAATAAGCTGATTATATTAATCAACTAACATTTCAGAAATGAACTTTGAAAAGATCTAAATTGTCCGAATGGTTGCACAATTGGTCCTAAAAGAAACAGAGGGACTTTACCAAAACAATAAAGGGAAGGAACTTGCATACTCACTGTTACCATTATATTTTACCCAGTATTGAGAATATAAATTATGTGATTTTTGAAAAATATTTTGCAATGAAAAATGAAAATGTTAATTTCAAGTATTATATGAGGCAAAAATTCTAAAGAAGTTGGACTCTTTTTACACTACATATTGGATTCCTTCATTTATATAAATAAAAAAATAATATTCCTTATATTTTATAAATATACATCATTATATAAATATATGCTTCATGTATGTATACTCCATAAATTCCTAACAATGAATGCATTTGATGAATCTAAAATTTCAGCTTCAGCTGACACAATATATTGAAGAACATAGTCTATGTGTATATCTCTTTGTGGCATAAAATGTATATATTTTCTAAAATTGGTCATTCTTAACTGCTGGTAGAGGTTTTATTTTCCTTTTTGTGCTACCACATGAGCAATCTTCCCACAACATTCATTCTACTTTCACAAAGGAATTACGCACTAGAAAAAAAAGGCTTTACTCCTGGGAATGTGAATGGTGACTTTGTATTGAAATTTTCAATCCCTCCCACTGATGGAGTAATTTAAGGGAGAGAATGTGAAAGAGGGTTCTATGAGGTTTTTAAATGAAGTTTGTGAAGGCAAAAATAACTGTGAGGGACTATCTTAGAACAAGCTTATTCAAGGCAAAACAATGCAAGAGGCTTGACCCAGCACAGTAGCCAGGTGGTGGCCGAGAGTGCATGGAGGGGTCACTAGGGGTCCCTGATTACACCATACTGGCTGCTGGGTTCTGCTGCCTCCTTCTCATTCTCCATCAACCCCACGACTGATACTTGGAAATAAAACCACCTTGGAAATAAAAACCCAGAAAAAAGAAATAAAGGATACAATTAGAAGTGAACTTCTCCAAAAAGTTTTATCATTATCTCACATCCCCTCTCCTAGAATAGAAAATCCTCTGGTTGTTCAGTTGTGACTTCTTTGTAGGCTTGAAACATAGATGTGGTGAGATGGGCTTTTCCTGTATTGCTTGGGACATGTTCATGTTACCCCAAGCTCCTCTACTTTAAATAGAATTCCTGTTACTCCAAGGGAGAGATTACATCACCGAAAGTAATAAAAAGGGAACAAGTTTATGCCTTTTGAAAACACTTTAGAAATAAAGTTTCAAAAGTTGAAACTCCCCAATGTCAAAATCTGAAACTGGGCTGCTCCCACCACTGTGTACAGTATCCCCATCAGCCCAAACTACAGAGCCAGGCGACTGTGGCCTCAAACCAGGAACCAACATAAACTATCTTTTAAAGAAAAAGGAGAGGGATAGAAGGAGAAGAAGAAGGAGAAAAGGAGAAGAGGAAGAAGAAGAAAAGGGGGAAGAGGAGGTGGAGAAAGAGGGAGCAAAATCCTATGAGGTTGGGCATGGACTCATGACAAAAAACAGCACCTCTAGGAGGAGGAGCAAAGATGGCAGATAGATAACAACTGGCTACAGAGGCTCCCTGAGAAAGCCAACTTAGAACTCAATATAATACAGAGTGGGGAGCCCCAAACAGAGGGAGATGAATTCTCTTATCCCAAGAAGAAATTAAGGTGACTTGCCGAAATCTGAGGTCCCCCAGCAACTTGCTGAGCTGTCCGAGGTCCTGCCGCTTCAACTTACTGGAAGCACAGTTAAGTTGAGTCCCAGGGGTCAGCAAGCTGAACAGAGGGCTGAGTTGGCAGAGTGCCTACATCGACCTTGGTGAGTGATGAGAGTGAGCCATTCCATAAATAGGGGGTCTCCCAGGCGGACAATATTCTGGGACCAGGCAGGACTGGCAAGTACAAGGGGCAGCAGTGACTCCAGTCAACTGTTCCCTTCCCAAATGGGATTGGTGGAGTGAGCCAGGCCTGGGTCAAGTGACCTGGCTGAGACCCAATAGGTTATCCGAGGTCAAGTCCCTACAGTGGTGGCACACACTATCCACATTGGCCCAGTAGAGCCTCGGAGATTTGGCTGGTCCAGAGGGTAGGCAGTGCAAAGTAATACAGTTCAGGCCTCAGCAGCTTGACTGATCTGGAGGGGAGGAGCCAGCATACGCTGTCCCTGTCTGCAACTCACTAGCACACTGCAGTGGGAAGGGTCATCTAGCCAGCACACTTCAGAAGAATTGTAACCAACAAAGAAAGAAACTGGGGCCTCCCAGAAGAAGCAAAAAAGATGGGAAGAGGAAGCAACAACAGAAAGTCCCCAGGTCCCAACCCTGAAAACATGGACCCAGGACAGGTAAATACAAAGGAGAATGAGAACAGCAAACATGCAATATCAGACACAGTGCCAGTGGACATAAAGAGATATATTCAGGACCTCATAGATGAGTTCAAAAGTGAAATATTTAGCCAAGTAAAGCAAGATATAAGATTAATAAAAGAGATACTAAGTACCCCTCAAGCAGACACAGATGGAAGAAGGGAGGAACTCAAACAAAGGAGAGAACCATTTGCTGAAGAATATAGGAAAAATATAGAATATGTGAAGCAGATTCAAAGAGATCACCAGGAAATTAAAAACTCTATGGAAAGATGGCAAATCAGCTTGAAAGAAACTAACGATAGATTATCTAAACTGGAGGACAATTTTGCAATGTGGGAGTATGAAAGGGAAAACTTTTTTAAAATAAGAAGGAAACAAGCAGTAACAATACAAAGGCTAGAAGACCACAAAAGGATCTATAACTTGAGACTAAAGAATGTGAATGAAGAAGCTGGGGTGCAAACAATGCAACTAAAAAGGTTATTCACAGAAATAATTAAGGAAAACGTCCTAAACATAGGAAAAGGAAATGATATTTTGATATAAGAGGCATAGAGAACTCCAGCCACCTACAACAAAAACAGAGCTACACCCAGGCACATAATAATCAAGATCCCAGAAATTCAATATAAGAACAGAATATTAAAAGCTGTCAGAAGCAAGAAACAGATAACCTATAGAGGAAGGCCCATCAGAATAACAGCAGACTTCTCGACACAATCCATCAAGTCAAGAAGAGCCTGGAGCAAAGTATTCCAAGCCCTGAAAGAAAATAACCTCCATCCTAGATTGATGTACCCTGCTAAACTATCTCTAGAAATTAATGGAGAAACAAGATGCTTCCAAGACAAAGAGGAACTTGGGAAATTTGCAACCACCAATCCAACTCTACAGAGAATACTGCAGGGCATTCTAGAGAGAGAGAAAAGTCCTAGGATTCCAGGAACAGTGGCAGAGAGGCCTCAATAATGGATCAGAAAACAGAATGAAGAAGATAAGCAGACAACTGATGGCAAAAAAAGAACATAACAGAAATGAGGCAGAGATTTTATTCAAAACTGATATGATTGATAGTATCAAGTCTGAGAGTACAGGCAACTACACTGAAGAAGACAAGACTCTACAATACACATTCTGGTTTGATAACTGCCAGTTTTTGAAGTTCTATACTATATACAAAGTTGTGTTTTTATTAATACTGTTATGTACTGATATATTCAATTATACTGTGTCTGATGATATAGCCAATTCTATTGGAGATAACAAGAGACAACACAGGAACCATGATAGAACTCGTTGTACAACGGTCTTATGTTTATTTTGTTTCATGTGTTTATAGGAATATGTTTTGTCTTGCCTTGGTTTGTTTTGTTTGTCCCTCTAAGACAGAAAGGATAGAAATACATATTAAGACTCATGCATGCGTAGAATCTATAAACAGTTTATGAGAACTGATCTTATGACACATGATGAAATGAACAGATACTTTGAAGAAAAAGAGACGCTAAAATACCCAGTGTTGATCCTAGAGTCTCATAATGTGAAACCCAACAGTAGTATTATTCTTTGTTCGGAGTGATATTAGCCTGCTTGGGTTTATTCAATCTCAACATAATTGACGATATGGATAACTGCATGTATGTTTAAGTATATAGGATTGATAACAATATTTCTAAGGTTTTGTTGGATAGTTGAACAGAACTGGTTGCAATCTCACTGTTTGAATCCCCACTTTATAAGCTCCACTTTAGTATCTTGAATAACTATTTGTAAGAAGGCAATCTGTAATCATCAACTAGTGATTTCTTATTGTTTATTTTTTTCTTTGAAATTACATATTATTTCTACCCATTTTCTGTTTTGTTTAGTCTTTCTTTAAATCTAATTTTAAAAAAAAGACACTAAGGTACCCAGTGCTGATTGTGGTATGTCATGATGTGAAATCCAGCAATACTTATTCAGAATGATTTTAGCCTGCTTTAGTTTGTTTAACCTAAACATAAATGAAGCTATGGATAACTGCATGTATGTTTAAGTGTATAAGATTGACAACCATGTTACTAAGTTTTTGTTGAACAGTTGAACAGAACTGTTTGTGGTCTCTCTGTTTGAATTCCCACTTTACATGTTCCATTTTTGTATCTTGAACAACTATTTGTAAAAGGACAATATGTAAACATCAACTAGTGATTTCTTACTGTTTATGTGTTTCTCTGAATGCATGTATTATTTATACCTATTTTCTGTTTTGTTTGGTCTTTCTTTAAATAAAATTTTTAAAAATCTGACACTGAAAAAAAGAATCTGACACTGGATGGATTCAAGGCATAGCAGTCATGATCCATAATACTACACTAAGAAAAAAACAAAGGTAGTTAAAACACCTCAATGTTAAAAGAGACAAAGTCTCTGGGTAGAGGAATATAGAAGTCAGAAACTGCCTACAAAGTGACTTTTTTTTCTCATTAGTCGTTGTTTGCTGTACACAGTGATCACTCACTGTGGGGAGCTGGGACTTGCACCTAACACAGCTTAATTCTTTTATCCTTCCCTTTCCCTCCCTTCCCTTCACACTGCCTCCATCTCCTGGTCCCTTTTTGTTTTACAAAAGTTTTATGCCCTTATTTCTTATTATCTGTCCCTTTAAATGCTTTTTATTTATACTCTGGCTTCCCCCTACAGGAGAAACTATGCGATACTTACACTTGTGCATCTGACTTACTTTACTTAACATTATGGCCTCACACTGCATCCGCTTTCCCACGAATGACTCAAGCTTGTCCTACTTTATGGAGTGATATACTCCACTGTGCGTAAATACCACATTCTTTTTTTACCCACTTAGCTATTGATGGATATATGGACTGCTTTTAAGATTTCACTATTATGAATTGTGCTGCTATAAACACAGGCACGCAAGCCTCTGACAAAATACAGTCTTCATTCCTGACCAAAAAAATGAAGAAAATAGGTATAAAAGGACTTTACCTAAATTTGATAAACACCATTTATGATCACCTACTGCTTTTTCCAACATAGTCTTTAAAACGAGCAAGCTCAATAAGGCAAAAGGAGAAAGAGAGAGACAGAGAGAAAGAGAGAGAGAGAGAGAATGAGAGAGAGAGAGAGAGAGAGAGAGAGAGAGAGAGAGAGAGAAGGACTATGTAGAGGAAAGGGAGAAGTCAAAGCACCACTATTTGCAGGTGACATGAATTAATAAGCAAATCCAGCAACCTAGCAGGATAGACAATCAATGCACAAAAATTAGTAGCATTCCTGTACATCAATAGTGAACCCACTGAGAAAGTATCATTCAAGATAGCATTAAGAAAATTTAAACACTTAGGAATTAGCCTAACTAAGGCTGAATGAAAGATCTCTATAACAAAAACTATAGTACTCTGAAAATCAACAAGGACATCAGAAAATGAAAAGATATCTCCTGATCCTGGAAGGGCAGAAACAATGTCTTGTTTGCAAGGCAGTCTTTCCTTTGAAAAGGCTCTGTGCCCACATCTCACTTCTGGATGATTTGAGATTTGGAGAGAGTAATAGCAAACTCCTCAACAGAACTAAAATTTTGAAAGGTGAACAATCCATGTGTTATCTTTCTTGGGACACAAGGAAAGGGCAAAATTTGCAGAGCATCCTGGCAGTGACACACCCGGGCCAGAGAGCAGTGGTTAGGAATGTGCACCCGGACCACATCACAGTGCCGTGAGAGGGACCGCCATGCTCCTTGCAGCCCGGAGCTGAGAAAATCTGCCTATGTGTCTGAGGCCTGTCTGGAATTGGCATGGAGGAGAAACAGGCCTGAAGATCCAGCCACAAACAGTGAGAACCAGCAGCGAGAGCTAGCAAAGGGATTCTCAAGTTAAACTTTCATTTCTTTGGGTGGAAAATGTCAATCAACAAAATCAAAAGGTTTGCCGAAGGGAAGATTCACTTCCTGAACGTAGATGTTGAAGAGGTCAGCAACTCTGGGCCCAGAAAAACAGCTATAAACCAAAAAATTGTCAAAAACAACATCTCAGCTCTTGGAAATTAAACAAGGGCATCTAATAAAGGGAAGAGTGTGTACTTATGAAAACCACTGGATCTCAAAAGCAGTCTGCTAAGAGAAAGAAACCAGGCACAAAAGTAGACACGTGGCATGATTCTGTGACATGATACACCAGAAGAGACACATGTGAAGAGACAGAAACCAGCTCACCATCTGGGAGCGAAAGGGCTTGACCCAGGGTGGACTCAGATGAGGTCGGGGATGTCTAGGGAGCAAGGCAAAAGCTGTGTGATTATATTATGGCAGTGACTGCACAACTCTAAATAAATTTACTCAAAATTGTCAAACTATATGCTACCTTTCTCTTGCAATAAACTCTAACCCTTAGTGAGCTCTTACCTGATGCCCTGCCCAGCAGTCTTACTGCTTTTCTCAATCCTGGGCAAAAGCCTCCCTGATACGCTGTTGTTGTAGGGTAGTAGTGGTGTCTGTGTGCTATTTAGGATAAAGAAAGTCAAAAGGCAAGAGACATGAACTCAAGCATACAGACCTCCACACAGAAGATATAAACCTATAAGCTGAAAACCAAAGAAGGCCCACAGGTGTATTTTGCTTGACTTATGCCAAATTTTGTTTTATTTTATTTTCGGTACCGGAGATCGAACTCACAACCTTGCACTTGTTAGGCAGGCGCTTATGCCACTGAGCTAAATCCCTGGCCCCACCATATTTTACTTTTACTCTTTTTATTAGTATACAACAAAAAGTCCTGGCCTTTTTAGATCCGCTATTACTCCCAAGCCCAGTGTCCAGTAATTAAAGACAGCAAGAATGCAGGGCAAAGTTTTTCCCTATTTTTAAATTTCCCAATGGCTGTTGACACAAAAACAGAACTAATCTCCCACGCAAAAGAAGTTACTTGAAAAACATCACAAAGTTTATTTTAGGAATAGGAGGGTAGGAGAAAACCGGGAAAATCCGTATTTCTAGCCCATACTGAGTTTCAGAGAAGACAAACTCTAGTTTAAAACAACCAATAGTGAACATAGAAATTCTATGTTCTACAGAAGAAACCTATGCAGATTTTCTTGTCAAATGCTGTGCAGGGCCAAGAACAAGCCAAATAAGCTCCCGTTCTATTGCTATGACTCCTGCATCATTAGCATCAAGCCCCAAAGCTAGACCAATTGGTGGCAGCCAATTAAGTCAGTCTAAGAGTCGACTAATAATTAATCAATTAAGTCATAATAAATCAACAGTTATTGCATACACATATGCAAAAACTTTAAATTTAATTGTGAAAAATAAAGTTCAAATTTTTAAAACTCAATGATGTCACTCACTCACTATTTATCCAGCAACAAATACTGTGCATTTCAGCTGTGAGGTACAAGGACCACAAAACTCTTTAGGTTAAATCAGAGCCCCCATATATGTAAATATCATAGTGTCTCCCTAATAGAAGAAGTTGAAAAAGTAAGATCCAAAATGTAAAATAGGAAGAAACTGTTCAAAAGGAAAGAGAAACTAGGATGGGGGAAAGAAGACGAGGAAGGAAAAAATAAAAAAATACACACATATAAAACAATAGTTAAGGTAGTTATACTACTAATTGCTAGTAGTTCATTGAAAAGAAAGATTTTTGCCTATATTATTTGATCCATTTTTCATGCCTGTATCTTGTAATATGAGCAACTACTTTGAAGATAACAATACACAGTGTACTAGCCATTGTTGCTCTCCTGCACTTTTGTTTTGAAATTTTGTATCATTGTTTTTATTGGCTTTTTGTTCTAAATGAAAAAAAATCAGAGTCTGCCAAACCAGACAAAAGAATCTAACACTACATGTAAACCACATTAGAGCACAGTTTATATATTTAAAAAAAAAAACTTTAATACAGTTCACTTTTAGAAAACTCACTTTAATAATATATTCTTTATGTAGTCAAGTACATATTTATACCCATACTTACACATGCATATATGTGTATGTATTTGAACTAGAACACATGTATGTTCTTTGCATTTTTTATAATTATGTAACTCAGTAAAAGGTTTAAGATCTACTAGAGGGTAAAGGAGGACACCAACCTTGAGAATTTGTCCCAGACAGCAAAATCAGAGCCCACCAGATGGCTAATCAAGGATCTCCTTTAGCTAAATCAGTAAGTCCTGAACATTACTACCCAACATTTCCATTTACATTATTGTGAGCAATGACTTTGTTGTATTGCTAATCTCCCCTTTTATAATTTGTTTATTTTATTTATTTATTTTAAAGAGGGTAAAATTAAACAGAACAAAACAGATCCAAAGAAAACAATGTAAAAGACACAGATTTCAAAGCAAGACTACAGGAGATCTTCACTGTCTATCATATTATCTGTCATTTCCTCTAAATAGTTGTCCATATCTTCACACACAATGAATTCACACAAAACAAAATAGTATTGAACTGACCAGGACAGAATGATGAAGGCATTATAGGCCTTCAAAACCAGACAATAGGAAAATAAAAAATGGATGCTATAATGTCTGTCTTCAAAACAGCTATCCATACATTCATGTATGTATAGCTTGTTTCTTATAACTGTCTTGATTTTTTTCTCCAGCAATCCAGGAAGATGCTTGCTGGAGACAGATACCTTGTCTTACATTTACAGGATGTTGACCTGGAGAAGCCACTTCAGAACCCAGAAGAGAGGATTTTACTTTTGAACCTGGGCTTTGAACTGAATGGAGCAGTCAGAGGAGATGAAGGAGTTGTTTTCTTTTTAAAAAGAGTCAGTACTCCATATACCACTGCAGGAAGGGTGCTTGCACATCAATACTGAGTGCCCAAAGGAATCTAAAGTGCTCGATGTGCATTCACTCTTTCCTCATTTCTAGTAACCCCAGGTTCAGAAAAGACACATTAGGCAGCCCCCTTTGCAGCTAGGCACTGGTGCCCTATTCTGGACAGTCAGACACATTTAGAAGTCGTATGACAAGACTGCACATGATCCTAACAGGGAGAGCAGATGGGAAGCCACATACAGCTGGTAGCAGAATAGAAAGCCACAGACCTTCACCCATAAATGACACTGGATTAAGAACAGTGTACAACCAAAACACCTTCTTAGGAACACTGAGAACCAGGAAAAGGGCGAGAGTGTAGCAGGCAAGTACAAAGGCCAAGAGCAGACGCATCGGTGTAAGGAGGAGTCTTGCAGTTTGCCCATCACAGTGCTTCACCCAAGCCAGCAAAAGAGATGGAACCCAGCTCTAGGGCTTTCCATAAAGAGGAAAATAGAGAGAGGAATATAGATCCAAGGTTTCAGCCCATCTGGGGTTACATTTGAGACCACATTCTGTCTTGCCTGGCTTGAGGCACTAACAGGGAGCCACCATATATTGGAAGACTTTGGTACTACTAATACACACATACACACACACAGACACACACACACAGACAGACAGACAGACACACACACACACAGAGCTAGGAGAGTTGTTGCAGCACTGCAGATAAACATTAAAGGGAGTAAAAGATTATAAATTCCTGGAAAAGAATGTTGGAAACCCTGAAATGGTGTGTACCAGCTCAAAGAAGACTCAGCCAAAACAAGATTTGAAAGATCCCAAAGACCTCTACCCTGGCTGACTAAGAGAGGCCTTTATCTCTACAGATCAACTCACAAAGACCTGTAGAGGTAGCTGGTTTCTCAAATGAACAAATTCCAACAACAAAGAACAAAAACTGTCTCACAGGCAGTACAGGAAAACACGGCCCAAACGAATGACGTCAATTTCTAGGAGCTGCCTGGTGACTAGAGATCAATAAAAGACCAGAGCAAGCAGAAGAAAGAATCAATGGACTGGAAGACAAAGAGTTTAAATCCATCAAGTCAAAAAAAGAAAAGAAGTCAACAGAAAAAGATTAAGGAAGGTGAAGAAAACCTAAGGAAGAGAGGGACGTCACTGAGCGGGTGAGTCAGTGTGTCCACCACTGCAGTCGAAGAACAGAAACAGACGCTAATTGGAAGCAATAATGGCTGAAATCTGAGAAAGGAACGTGATATCAAATTCAAGAAACCCAGAGCATTCCAACCATAATGAACCCAAAGAGGCCAGCACCAAGATGGATTCTGATAAACCATCCAGACAGTGACACAGAAAACACTAAAGCAGCAGAGAAAAGCGGACTCTCAGCCACTGTCTACAAGCGGAAGCCCCGGGAAGGCTGCTAATTTAATTCAGCCCAGGCTCCAAGGGACCTCAGAGGGCTCCCCACCTCTGCCACGCTGGAGCAACACCCATGCTGAAGGCCTTCAGCCTTCACAACTGGGGAATAAATGAATTTCTCTTGTTTACAAAAAGAGCCTCGATCTAATTACTATTATGGCAACTGAAACATACTAGGATACAATATTAATGAACTTTAAAAATTACAATATATAATGTGATGCTGATAACACAAATAAGCAGGTAGAGGGGATAAAAAGTTTTATATGCGACTGAAATTAAGATCTTATCAGTTTATAATAAACTGTTTTAAGGAATTGTGGATAACTCCCTGATAACCACAAAATAAGATCTCTATGGAAGACACATTTTAAAAATGAGAACAGACTCAACATATGCAACTTTTAAAGACCAGTGAAAACACAAAGGAAGGCACAAGAGAGGAAAAAGCTACCAAAAAGTTATAAAATATGCACAGGAAAAAAAAAGGCAATGATTGCTGGACATGGTGATGCACACCTGTAATCCCAGCATTCAGGAGGCTGAGGCAGGAGGATCATTGCAAAGTCTGAGACCAGCTTGGGCTACAAAGTGAGCTCAATCCTAGCTTGAACTGCTCAGCAAGATCTGGTATTAAAAAGACCCCCCCAAAAATTTCTTTCCTTATCAGTAATTACATTAAAGGTAAGTGTATTGAACTCCTAAAAGAAAAGACATAAGGGCTATGTTCAAAAAACAAAAGATCCATCTATATACTGTCTATTAGAGTCTCCCTTTATATTTAAGGACACACAAACATGGAAAGTAAAAAGAGAGAAAACAGTATTCCACACAAACAGTATCTCATAGACAGTACAGATAGCCATATGAATTTCTATCAGGCAAATCAATCTTTAAATCAAACATGTGACAAGCATCACAAGGATATTAAACAAGGATAAAGGATCATTTTCCAAGAAGATATAGCAACTGTAAGCACAGATGCACCCAATGGCAGAATGCCCAAATATCTGAAGAACAGACTTAAAGGGCAAGACGGAGAGTCACGGGATAGCAAAGATTTCAGTACCGTGCTGGGGATGTGGGTGGGTTCCAAAGTTCAGAAACAAGTATAATGTGCCCTATGCCCAGATCAAAGGAGAGAAACTAAATTATCATTTCAAATGGCAGGCATGTGTCTGATAAACTCCACACCCTCTCATGACAAAAGAACCCAGGGCCCTAGAAAGTGGGGAAATTACCTCCCATTATGGAAAGCCCCCTGCTGCTGACATTGTGCTCACGGTGAAAAACTGAAAGCTTTTCCTGGATGATAAATCACATTTCCATAAAACAAGAAGGTGGGTAGAACAAGCTCCTCAATCCATGGAAACCCACCTGAGTGCCCAGAGTAAGCAGTCCTGTCCCTAAGCACCGACACCCGTGTTCTGCCTCATATAAATGGCGTCCAACCAAAACAAGTCTTCTGCATGACTACATTCAATACACAGGGTACATTACTTTGGTTCAATTACAGAAAATGTACTTTTTGTTTAAAACTTATATATGAAATGTTAAAAGTCTTAATTATAAAATTATAATATTAACTAAGATTTTTAAATACTTTTCCCTATGTAATTACCCTCCAATATCCTCCTTGAATTCCCAGGGTGTCTCATCTAAATTGCTTCCCATCATTATTGTGAAAACCCCTCCAATAATTAGAGGATATGGTTTCCTACTCCAGATACCACTTCTCAGTGAACACGTCTTGACCTTCCCTCTCCCTGCCTCAGTGCGTAAGGCAGGCAGAAGGGCCTTCCAAGGTCCAACTCTCACTGGTGAGACGTTTTCCTCAAAATTTATTTCAACTCCTGTGAAGTTTAATATCAATTATTTTTGTCTTCCTTTATCAAAAAAAAAAGGATAATCAGTGCATACTACCCTTTAAGAGATTTTCTTATGGTTCAAATGTTATTAAATTCCTCCTCAGTCTTCAATTTGATGAGAAAAAAATAGTTTCCAAAAACTGTGTATATTACCAACTCATTCACTAGTGCCAAGTACTGTGTTAAGAAACTGCATTTTAGCGTCTTTAATGAAGGCACAGCCCTTCTGGTTTGTCATAATAAACTTGTGCTGAAAAGGCAAATAATCAGCTATAAGATGCAAACTTAGAACCCCCATGCATGCACACACAGAAAACAACCACACAGAGGAAGAGTGTCATGTAACCTGAGTACTTTCTTCATGCTACTATCTTAGATGATATAGTTAAAACTCCTCACAAATAAGTGTTAGAGTTTTATTATGTTCAACTAAGAGGAAAACACCACAGTCAAATGAGAAGAGTTTTTAAATGGCTAACTTTCTGACAAGGAAGAGAAACTAAGGTGAAATTTTCAGGTCAAACTTGTATTGGGTAAACACACTCAGGAGAACACCTCTCTGCTAACGCCTGATTTTATTGCTGTAGGTCCGGGTTCATGGACTGTTTTATTCCTAATTCAGGAAAAGCAAATGCTACCACTACGCTTCAAAGCCATGCAAAACCTTTAAAAGCTACATACACACAAAAGGAACAGAATAAACACTGCGAGAGTAGCTGGATGTGGTGGGAGCCCCCAAAGCCAGGACAGAAGAAGGCCTGCTCCTTCACCCCCAGCACAAGTTAACACCAGTTAGCGGAGGTGGCTTCAGCTTGGTTTTGCTTCTTAATTTTGAGTTTGGCTTGGTGTAGTGTTTGTGTCTGTTTGCTGAAGGGAGAGAGAGAATAAACGGTTTAATTAGAACAAAACAAAGAAGCAAGAAGCCCATTTACTTGCAAGTATCTACCGCACTACAATGTTCTGCTAACCAAAAGAATGAAGTAACCTTGTTAAGCATAAAACTCCAAATCCAAACATGGTGTCACGAGAATTGAAGAGATTCTATCATGTTAGTTCATTTTTATGTGTGTTTTTTTGAATCTTAATTGACCCTAACCAGGAGGAATTTTACCTCCATTTTAAAAGATTCTGCAAGTGAAATGGGGGACAAATATCAGTGTTGAAGATATCATAGTGAATAGAGGACATTGCAGAAGACTGAAGATTACCAGGCAAATGTTCTGTTATCTAAACATACATCCCTGAAATTACACAGTAATGTAAGACCTATCTTAGCCTCTGGAAAAAAAATTTGAACAAAGTATTAATGGGGCATATGAACATTTATAAGTATTAACCACCAGTAGCCAGCCTGGCCCTGTAAAGAGTCAGTCATAAAAATTAACTTTCTATCATTTTCTGATAGCAAGGTTGGCATAAAAGATGATACTCCAGCTACAGCAAAGCCTTTGAATGTTTTAGTGATGTGCCTACATATTAGATGAAGAAATGTGATCTGCCATATTTATAACTGAGTGAATTAATACATAGGTAAAAAACAAGAACAAAAGTGTTGGTCAACCCATCAGATTCCATCATAACAGGTTATCCATACTTGTGCTCTCTTTTGGGTGGAAAGACTTTTTGGGCGACTGTCCCAGAAGAAGCCTCCCGATGAACAAAACTTGGATAAATAGTTGATATGCTTCAAAGCATAGTCAAGATCCAAAATAGGCCACAATGTATGCTAATACATTTAAAAAGTTTAAAAATTTCAAGAAAAATCTTAAATATTATCTACTGATCCCAAAATTCAAGTGTACGTGCATAATTGGGAAATGTGCCCTAAGCATTACTTCCCAGTTCTGCTAAGATCTTTCCACAACTTCAGAACAACACGCGCTCCCTAAGGATCCGGAATGAGAAAAAGAAAGAAACGCTGAACATTGCAGCAAGATGCCTACTGCCAGCTGAAAGCAAATTAGACTCTTCCTGTGAGAGCCTGCGAACAGCTTTACTTAAATAGAGTGAGACGCCCAAGGTAAGGACGGACAGTGAGACTGGCAGGAAGAACAGAGGGCAATGGACAGAGTGACCGTGAAGACCAGAGGGTGGGTGACGGCAAGAGGCCTCAGGAAAAGGCCTGCATCTGCAGGATTTCCAGTGCGCCAGCTGGTCCACATCTTAGACTGCACCTGCCAGAGAGCCCGGTGAGTCACACTTCCGAGGCTGTCCTTGTCACCAGACAGAAACTGGCCATCTTCACAGGCCCTGTTCTACTCGAGAAGACCGAAGTTTTCCCCCTCCTCCTCTGGTTTTGGCCACTATAAAGGGCAACAAAAATATAATAGAACAGCTTGCGTCCAAAGTGTCATGGTAGGTATTTAAAATATACCTAGATAAACTAGACAAAAACTTGGGCTTAATAACTACATATTTAACACAGGGGGTTTTGTGCTCATGGAGTTCAAGGCAACATCTGCATACCCCAAGGGGAGATAATGCAGGGCCATGACCACTCAGAAGGCAGCTGGTGCCTGCTGTCTGGGCTTTGGAGCAGGAGGTGCTCAGCAGCACTGAACTGGAAACCTGGGCTCTCCCTACACGTAAGGCAGAGTACTATTTGGACAATGCTTGAATTCTTTCACATTCAGAAAAATACATGGCAGCACCTTGATCTCTTCCGCTCACCCTCCTGGTCCTCCTCTAACCTTTCCACTCTGTGCTTTCCTGGAAGATGGGCAGAGCGAACTTCAGCAGGCTCCTCTGGTCCATGGGGTACCATGACAAGAGGCTTTGGCAGGACGGACAGAAGACGCAGTAGAAATGAGCTCAGCATGCTCTGCTCACCTCAGTCCTCCAGGTCACCCCAGTTTGTCCCTTTCCTTGCCCCCAATCCAACCCTGTCTGGGATCTTCTGTGCACTGCTCTCACCTTCCCTTCTGAACCTGAGAAGGCAAATGCTTCTACTAAAGCCAGCCCTTGGGGGCTCTGCATGGTCCACACCTTCACAAGCACCCCTCTATCAGGCTCTGCATGACTGTGTGGTAGGAATGTGCCATTGTCTCTTTCCCAACAAGACCCTGGCCCTGCAGTGCCTCCTGCAGGTGGTAGCTGGAGTCTTAACAAGCCTAAAATACAACTCTTCACAGGAGACCGAGGCCTCCAGCCCCAAGCTGACTATGCAAGGTCTCAGATGAGCGAAGAGTTTAGGTGATGCCCAGAAGTAGCACTGCAGAAGGTACACAGGGCTTGCCTTGTCCCACATTGTAGTTAGTGAGTGTGATCTGTGCATTCAGGGTTGGGAGGAGGATGCGTAAAGCACCCCTCATGCAGACAGTAGCCCTTACTTTAGGCTGACTTTGCAGCGCTGCACCAGGCTATCCATGAGGATTCCATTGTCAGCCTGGGCACAGAGAAATCAGAAGCTTCACCCTCCCAGGCCTCAGTGTTGCTGCACTGCTGCGACTGTCCCAGAAGAAGCCTCCAAGGCTCAAGCCAGTCTTAGGCCTTCAGAGATTCTAATTAGTTCAAGTAAGCTTTGAAATTTGAGGCAGTCTCTGGCATGCTTTATAAAATGTGGCAAGGCAGCCTCGACATCCCTGGTAACACGGGTCCTCAGGGAAAGTGGAGTCTTCGCTTTATATTCTAATGGCATCGTGCTCCCTTTCTCACTGCATCTGGACTCCCTCACTTTGTTTCTTGGCAACTGGACTCCAAGCTGAGGCCACAGGAGGCACCACTGGGGTTAGAGTGTGGAGAAGGCAGCTACTGCTTGGCCGGAGATCCACGGACAGGGACAAGGCAGGGAGAGTGCTCTTTTGCAAAAGGGAAAGGGACCCAGAGATGGAAGGAGGGAAGGGGGAGGAGACATAAAAAGAATTCAGGCATGTTATGTGCACGCACCAACACTCCACAGGGAAGGTAATCATTTTGTACTGCAAACGTGTGCTGATAAACATAAAGTTTTAAAATGCCAAAAAAAAAGAAAAAGACTGAAGCTCAGCATTCCCAATGGTTATGTTTCCTGTCTATTAAACTGCTAGGTTACTACACCCCTTTCCTCTCCTGATTTCTCCTTTCTTAACACTCCCCTCCGATTCTCCCTGCATTCATTCCTTTGGTACAGAAAGTCAGCGAGCTCTCTTTGTCTCAGAGCTGTCCAGAAGGCTTCTTCCTGGTCACCAGGCACATGCACTACGAAGCCATCTCTCCTGCAGCGGGACCCTGACATTTCAAAGCCTTGACCCTGACTCAGACCTCCACATTCTGCTGCTTTACAGCACGAGGCAAGTGCAGCGGCTGTTTCTCAAGACAGCCTGCTGCTGGCTGACAACACAGTCAATATGCAGACCTGCAGTTCCTGCTGCAGTGCCCCGCATGCAGTGGGTACTTGATAAATCTTAAGGGCTCATCCATTCTGGCCTCAGTGATCCTGAGAGCTCAGGCACGACGCAACAGTTTGAAAGCGGAAAAAATGCATTAGATTGTCTGCTAGTAAGAATTGGAACTCAGGTAAACTTGTAGAATGAAATGAAAATAGTTTCGGGTTTTGATGTTTAATCTTTAATCCAGTGATCTGATATGGGCCAAGTTCAGTCCCTTGAAGTTTATATGGTACGTCAAAGCCCCCGAGAAGGAGACTGAGAATGGAAGCAGAATCTTTAAAGGAGTAGTTAGCTAGTTAAAATAAGGAGACTCATTTTAACACATTAGTGCTGGCCACCCTGATATGACTGGTATCCTTCTAAGAAGAATGTTGGAGCATGGCCTGCCACAGAGGGAGGGCCAGGTGAGGACAAGGAGCAGGGGGCCATCCATGGGCAGAGGAAAAGAACCCAAACCTTTACCATCTGACTCTCTGCAGCCTCTGAAACTGTGAGACATAAGCTTTGATGTTTAAACTGCTCCATTTTGACATTTGTTACAGCAGCCTGTCCAGTCCAACACATACTTCTACAATCTTATAGGAAACAGCAGAAGGATTCATAGAACTCTCTTGAATCTAATGACGATCTCTAGAGTCTCTTTTCCTACGATCTTCTGAGAGGGAGAGGCAAATGTTTGCATGCAGTCTCCAGAGATTCATGAACTTTTTCTATCAAACACTCCCAAAGGGTAAGCATGAAAAGTTGCTAAGCTAGCACTCAAAAATGCATGAGTGGTTTATTCAGACTTGGGTGACTGGTGTGACATGGACTCTCCTTGTGTTTGCAGTCTAATAGGAGATAATACATTGTGATAGAAAATGGCCCCACCAAGCCAGTATACTTCAGTCTGTTATTGCCCAGGTAATAGTTCTGGTTACAGTTCCTGTTACTTTTATCTCGTAGAAACAGCCTGTAACCCAGATACATAGCTGGTCACTATGACGTGCATTGTATAAACCAGTCCCCAATTGACAAGCCACACTGTCTCTGTCTTCCTGTTTGCCTATCTTATATAAGATCTAGACCGCCAGGGATCAGGACCTGATATTTTGGGAATGAGCCCAATTGGTGCCTGTTGATGCAAATAAATCTGATTCCCAATCCTGAATGTTGTTTCATTGTTTCTGCTTGCCGTTGCACTACAGCTGTCCTCTGTATCCATGGATACCAATAAAATATGAATGTTATGATCTGTTGTTTTGAGAATAGTGACAAGAGAAAAGTCTGTATGTGTTCAGTACAGGTACATTTTTTGAGCCATGGTTGGTTGGGCTGCACAGCTGTGTTTTTGAAGTAACTTAATTATGCAGCATTACAGGATGTCACAAGACAGTGAGAGAGGTCAACTATGGCAATAAAACCTGAATACACTTTGACTCCAAATTACAATACAATAATTTGAGGAGAAGCTTCCAGGAAGATGAATTAAACAGTAACAAATCATCCTCTCTGAGATGCCAAATCCAGACATTGAAATATAACAACTCGAGGTGGGGGACGAAGGAGGGAAGTGGATCCCTGGACCCAGGAAGGATCTGAAGGGAAACTGGAATCCACAGAGACATAAGTGAGCTTATTTCCTAATAAGAAAGCTCGCTATACTTAGGTATTTTTACAGTGTAACACTCTGGAAAGCAATGATGAAAACGATTAGGATTCAGAATTAAATGAGTACAGATAAAATACATTTTAAATTAAGACAGTAGGAGAAAAAAATGGCAGCTTTGCTAGGGAACTGGATGCAGAATCTCTGCAGAGAAATCAGATCAGATACTAGAATATGACAACACAGAGAGGGCCGGACGAATGGATAACAATTCTTATTAACCAAGGTGGTAACCGAAGGGAAAAATAAAAGTAGGAAAAGGAAGGAAAAGCGCAAGTGGAGAGCTGAAGCCCAATGTGCTCACTGAGCCCGGTTCCACGCTATACTATGTGTGCCCAGACATCCAAGGTTGCACTGAGACTGTGGCTGCTGATAACAGGAGTTGGCGAATCCTGAACCCTTAATAGGAGGATGTGGCACAGTGAGCAGTGGATTCAAGGGGAAGAGCTATATTGGCTCTCAGCAACTGCTGGAAATTGGGACCTGGGGCACTGTGAAGAAGCCAGAGCCACCTGACTGCAATGGAGAAGACTTTGAGAAGCTCCTGGGCTCCGAAGCCGGACACCACACAGTTTTCTGACTGATCTGCACCGTACTGGGAATGCAGTGAAGACACGTGGCGCAGTGTGCAGTGGACTCAAGAGGAAGATTTGCATTGATTCCTGGTGAGTGCTAGGGACTGGGTCCCATGACTGCTGTCACTGGCTGGAAGACATCTTGAAATTGGGCAGAGCCTGGTGTCATGGTGGAGTCAGTGACACAGAGAGGACTGGTGGAGGACATCTTGGAGTTGGGCAGAGCCTGGTGCCATGATGACATCAGTCAGCTGCCCCTGATGCAGAGAGAACTGGCGGAATCTGCTGGAACTGAGCTATCTCTCTGGTTGGGACCCAATAAGCAGATACAAAATTGTCGTGACTCTGTGACGTCCACAAGGTATGGCCTAACTCACGGATTGACTGGCACAGAGGCTCGAGGCTAGCCTGCACCATCCCTGCATCCCTGTGTGTACCTCAGATAACTGCAAATTACGGAGGGCAGCAAAAACGCCAGTCATCGCGTTTTGGAAAAACCCTAAACAATACGGAAAGGGCCAGAGACCCCCAGGACACACCAGTCTGAAAGAAACCAGAAATATGACAAGAGATAGAAATAAAAAAAAATCTCCAGCTGCTGAACCTGGGCAAATAATCCCAGGAGAAGTAAATACAGAAGAGAACCAGTGTAGTAACCATCCAATACTAGACACAGCATCAGCGGACATAAAGAAATACCTTCATGACCTCATAGGTTAATTAAAACTGTACTTCTGATCCAAGTGAGGCAAGATATAAAGAGATTAATTAAAGAAATGATAAGCCCCTCCCAAGAGAACACAGATGGAAGAATGGAGGAAATCAGAAAAGAAAGAGAAACCTCTGATGAATTTAAACATTACCTAGAATACATGAAACAGATCAAAGAGATTGCCAGGAAACTGAAAACTCCATTGAAAACTGGCAAAATGCCTTGACAGAAACTAAAATTAGCCTTTTGAAACTTGAAATGAGATTTATGATATATGATCATGAAAAAAAGACCTCTTAAAAACAACAAGGAGCCAGGAAGAAACAATTCAAAGACTACAAGATGACAAAGGATACATAACTTAAGAATAAAGCACGTGAATGAGGAAGCAGGAGTAACCAAAAATGAACTACAAAGAATATTCACAGATATATTAAAGGAAAACTTCCCAAGCATAGGAAAAAGAAATGATATCCAGATAAATGAGGCATACAGAACTCCAACCACCTACAACCAAAACAGATCTACACCCAGACATATAATAATCAAGATTCCAGAAATCCACCAAAAGAACAGAATAATAAAAGCAGCCAGAGAAAAGAAGCAGATTACCTACAATGGAAAAATTATCAAAATAACAACAGACTTAGCAACACAAACTCTCAAATTGAGAAGAGCCTGGGGGGAAATATTTCAAGCCCTGAAAGAAAATAATTTGCAACCAAGACTGATATACCCAGAAAAACTCTCTCTCAAGATTAATGTTGAAATAAGATGTTTCCAAGACAAGGAGGAACTGTGGGAGTTCATGGCCACCAACCCAACCCTACAAAGAATGCTGAAGGACATTCCAGAGAGAGAGAGGAAGGGATACTAGGATTCCAGCAACAGTGGCAGAGAGGCCTCAGTGAACAGAGCAGACAGTGGAATGAGGGAGTAAGGTGGAAAAATTATAGCAGTAAAGTGGAGTAGCAGACATGAGGCAGAGATGGTAAGCTATAATCTTTAATATAGATAGCCTTGATACACTAAAATAAAAAAAACAGGCAGAGTAGATTAGGAGGCAGGCTCCATCGAGATGCTCTGAATGGGAAATACACTCAACCTGAAGGAGAGTTAGTAAACTGAAAGTCAAAGATGAGAAAGCAAAGCTACATGTGACAGGAAACCAGAGAGAAATAGGGACAACTCATCAGGCAGCCGCAGATAGATTGGAAAGCTATGACACTTTTGGACAGTCTAGAACTGTGGGAAGCCTTGTAATTGGCTGCCACCTTGTATCGCAGGCTGCTCCACCTTAACTCCCTCTAGGAGTTTGGTAGTTAAGTTTGGTAGTTAAGCAGCACCTTGCCTACCCAGCTTGTTTGGCCTATTCAGGGATTATGCTAATCAGCCCACCTTTTGAGCCGTGTGTGGGAAATTTGAATTGACCTATAACCCTCGGTCTTGCCACTGTTGCTAAGTTACCTGCTTAGGTATGTCTCAGAACCCAACTCCCTCCTCCTCAATACCCTATATATTTGATACTCCTTCCTTGAATAAACGAGACTTGAACGGGAGGACTTCATCTTGTCTCCATCCTTTGTGTCTCTTGTTTCCTTTTCATCCCCACTCCCCCCTAGGGTCTCCATGGACTTACCCGCAGGCCGAGACATAAAATACACAGCTGGAAAGAAAGAAAATCCTATGACTTTAGTGAGTAAAGGAGTGCAGCTCAAGATCAAGCTCAGGGGTAGAAAGATTCAGCAATACTCAGATAGACAACGGGCTGGCCCCATAATCTAAAAACTAAAGGGGCTAGTGAGACCCAAAACATACAAAGCATCCTGAAAAGGGAAAAGGTGAAAAATAGCCTAAAAAAGGAAGGCAAATGTCATTGTTAATTGTGTATCAGGATTTAAAAGTCACAGTAGTCTTATTGCTCTGTTTAGATTGAATTTAATTTGTTCTGGTCTGTCCGCCCATATCAGATTTGAGGGCACAGGTATCTAACCCAAAAATTGCAGGTTATACCATGGTAAGTATGCTTAATTTCCTATTAACTTAAACTGAAACCCTGTATTACTTACATTGTCTTACTATGACTGATCTTATTTGAAGCTGGTTTGTTAGACTGGGGTTTTGCCTTGGCTAATTTTATTTGAATTTGGTATGCTTGATAATATCAAGTCTAAAAGTAGAGGCAACTACTCTGAAGATGACAAGATGTAAAAGATATCCATACCGGTTTTGATTATTAACAGCTCTCAAGTCCTACAATGTTTTCAAAGTTGCACTTTTATAAAAATAGCTATGTAATACTATGCCTAACTATATTAAGCCCGATGAGGTGGACAAGTCTATTGAAAATAACAAGAGAAAGCATAGTAACTACAGTAGATCACCTAATATTGTGGTCTTATGTGTCTTTTTCATTGCATGTTTTTCTAGAAATTTGTTTTGTTGTCTTGTTATGATCTGTTTTTCCCTATAATACAGAGAGGATAGATATGCATGTAGAAATTCACACATGGGAAGAATTTTTTAAACTATTTATGGGAACAGATTATATAATGCACAATGTAATGAACAGATACTCTGAAGAAGAGACACTAAGAAACCCAACGCTAATTCTGTAACATTATCATATAAAATCTAGCAATACTATTATTCACTGTTCAGAGTGATATTAGTCTAATCTATTAAATTCAATTTCAGCATATGTAAGATAAGGACAGCTACTACGAAGAGAATGAGGGACACTATTGTCTTCCCCAATGTCAGATTTTGAAGACCTAAAAAGCCTTCATCATCCTGTAATGATTTGATGAGTTCTATAATATGCAGTATGTATTCAATGTGTGCGAAGATGGGGACAACTATTTGGAAGAAAACTAGAGACAATAAGATAGACAGTGAAGATCTCCAGTGGACTTGCTTTGAAATCTGTATTTCTTTAAATTGTTTCTTTATGAACTATTTTGATATGTTTAATCTTACCCTCATTAAGATAAAAAAAAAGTGTGTAGGACTGCTAACCATATTACTAAGTTTTTATTGGATCATTGAGCAGAACTGTTGGCAGTGTCACTATTTGAATGTCACTTTATATGCTTTAATTTTGTAACCTGAACAATTATTTCTAAGATGACAATATGTAATTTATCAACTAGTGATTTCTTGTTTATTTTTCTGTAATTCTGTATTATTTCTATTCTTTTCTCCATTTTTTTTGTTTCTTTCTCTTTAAATAATATAAATAAGTACGTACATTAAGACAGTACATGATCTGTGCTAGGAAAATAGTTGCAGCAGAATGAAGCTGGGTAGCAGGACCCTGCCATGCTGAAAGCACTCAGCAGGGGCAGATAATGAGCAAGCTGTATGGGCAGCCAGGTCTGTGCCGCTGCACCCGGGAAGGGGAATGGTGCACACACTGTCACCTCCAGAGCTCGGATTGCGGGGTGGTCAGAGGACAAACTGCTGGAATTCATGAAGAGCAGCTCTTCTGTTCTGCGACCTTCTGACTCCCAGGTCCCTGGGCGCCCTGCTCCCTTATGTAGCTGACATGAGCAGGTGACAGGGCAGCGTGATCACTGAAGTTGGGGCCTCGGGAGGATGACAAAGTGCACGATCAGGAAGTGAATTTATGGCTTTGCTGGCAGAGATGGAAAACCGAAATCCGGCCCTCATCCTATCCCTAGCTTCGGCCTTCGCCCTCCATCTGTTGGGCAGGGATCTCCACCCCCGCAGAGCTCTGGTTCTGCAGGGCTCTGGCACCCATGGCTTCGTGTTTCTTTCTATCTACGAGGAGCACTAATTGCCGATTTTTAGTTTTAAGCTTCATTGGAAAAGAGGCTCATTCCAGCATATTTTAACATGTACGCACACCAAACCACTAAAAAATGGAAGCTATCCCTGCTAGGGTTATTTCCAAAAGATGAAAAATATTAACAAAAGATGAGAAATATAAAATAAAAAGCGGCCTTTATTCTGAGAACACGGAGAGAGATGACCGGCACCCCCACTGCTGGCGTCCAGCGATCTCTCCGGTGGACACATGGCGTGGGGGCCTGTAAATAGCCTCGGTTTGGGGTGGAACCTAAGGCGGGCATTAGGGATGCACAGGTAGCCCATTGGTCCTAGGTTTGGCGCCATATGTAAATTTTCAGGGGCGGGAAGATGGCGTCACAGGTAACTTCCTAGGGGCAGGGGAGATGGGGCTTCCTGCTTCCGGTTGAGACTTTACTGGCTACAGTGTCCTATCTGGGCCAAAACCCTTTCAATCCCCTTAATGAATGAACATTTTCACCATAAAAAATCTTAGTTTACTATAATATTTTGGGTTTTTTTTTTTTTTTTGGTTTTTTGAGACAGGATCTCATTATGCAGTTCAGGTTGACCTTGAGCTCACTAGGTAGCCCAGGCTCACAGATCCTCCTGCTTCAGCCTCCCAAGTGCTGGGATTACAGGCTTGTGCCACTACACCCATCTATAGTATTTTGAATATTTTTAAACCAAAAATTTCAAGACCTAATCACCAGATAAATTCCTACATGAAAAACATGGTTATTTTTGTTTAAAATCTATTTAGAAATGAAAATATCACCTATGAATGCCAATGAAACACTGCATAAATTGATTCTCCTTTATTATTTTCTGGAAAAAGAAAGATATCGCCAGGGGACTAACCACCCTGTGGAAATGAGTTAACATTTATTGGCCCAGAGATGCACCAAGCAATTTGCTTCCCTGTTTCATTCCTCCTGCACAGTAACCCTTGCAGTGCGCATCTTAGAAACCTACTGTACAGGCAGAGCAGTTAAGGGTTGCTGAACGAATTCAGTGGAAAGCCTAAAGTCCTCCCCAGAACGTCTGTGTCCACAGCACATACCACCATGATAATTCCCATAGCTCTCCCTGCTCTTGAGATGTTGGGTTTGGCTTTCAGAAAAAATAAGAACATGTACAGTTTTTAAAGACCCTTAAAGAGACCATCTGAGGGTAGGATGTTGTGGTAAATAAGCAGTGTCAGCTTGCAGATGTCTGCGGAATGGAAGGAGGCGGTCGGGTTTCCAGTGTGAGATTGCACAGTCTCAGGTCCACCTTCGCTGAATACACTCCAGCAAGTTCTCTGTTGTTTGTTGGTGGGTGATGGAGGGTTCACTTTGGGAAGAGCTCCCTTGACTATTCTGGTGGTGCCAGGAAAACATTCTCTCTCTCTTTTTTTTTAATTTTGAAAGTAGTATAAATGCAACAGCACAGGACAGAACAAAGCCAATCAAGACAATGCAGTGAAATTGGTACAGGATTTCACAGTAGGATACTGAATAATAGTAATATGTACTATGGTTTATCTCTTTAACTTCACAATAGTTGTCCAGTCAATTAGATATAGCAAAATCAAACCAAAATAGAACATTGTAAAACCAATTGAGACTACTGAATAAAGCGAAAGAAAGAAATAATCTTTTATGCTTTGAAGATGGATAACAGACAGGAAATACCTGGCTAGAGGTTTGAGGGTTTTTTCCTCACAGTAAGGAAAAACTATATAAGCATTGAGTCTTATTATAGGCACCAAGAAACTGCTGGTATACAAAGTGATGGTAATGCTTGGCAGGAAATCAGTATCCTTTCCAGACATGAAGCAAGTGTGTTAGTCAGCTTTTCTATTGCTGAGACACAATTTCTGACACCCACAGCTTAAGGAGGAGAGGGTTCATCTGGCTCACGGTTTCAGGAGATTCAGTCTGTGATCAGCTGGCTCCAAGGCAGGAGCATCATGAGAGAAGGGCATGGGAAAGCAAAACTGCTCAGTCCGTGATGTCTGGGAAGCAAGGCAGAGGGAAAGTGCTGATGAGGAAGGGTTCGGGGAGCTGATGGAGACCCCAAGGTCACTCCCCCACGACATCCAGCCACACCCAGAAGTGTGTCCTCTCTATCGGCTAGGTAGATCCCAAGCTAATCATGCTGGCACAATCAGGCTTGATTTCTGCCAGGAGCAAACCAACCCCCACATACAGCCAGATGTAACTTCTTTGTTTTTGTATTTCCTTTCCTGTACATGTCTTTATTCCTGTGATCTGTATCTATTGAAAAACAAACTCAAGAAAAATAGACGCATACCTACTTACATACATGTGAGATAAAAACAGAAATTTTAAAAAATTTTATTACACAACAACAGGAACAAAAGAGATAGGATAATATCTGTCAGCTTATTTGAGTGTAGATTTCTAGAAGAAATTCACAGCCAATGTCTAATAAGAAATAAAAAAGAAGACCTCTCCTTGGCAGCCCAGTTACTTTATCTTGTCATATAATTCTGTGTATTCTTAGCTCAAGTGGATACTTTGTATCTTCAATTCTGTGAAGAAATTAATTAGGGACATTTTTATATATGGTTGGTATGTATCCCATCCAGGCTTCCTCACCACTCAGTGAACTTGGCAGGTCTTAACAAATGAAGTTCCTCTCTGTATCCTTCTCAGGCTTCAGCCCCATCTCTAAACCCAATCTATGGAGTCTTTGCTCATTTATTTGTCCTTCTTTTGAGCAACTTCTGCTAAGGACATTACGGACCTTATAGATGATGAACATGATGGTAGGTAATTAAGAAAGGTTAGAGATTTCCCCCGGTCTTCTCATTCCTTGTCAGGCTTGGGCTGAGCTCTCTGTCATTTCCAGAGGGCCTGACGAAATAGTGTCCTTTGTGTCTGTGTTCAAGAATGTCATCCTTTGGTTGAAATTATACTCCTGCATTCTCCAATGTTCCCTCAAACACTCCCCACAGGAAATCTTTTGTTTTCCATTTTTATTAGTACACGTACGCAGTAATAATGCTTATACTCCTCATGTGGAGTTGGTTCACGCAGAGGACAAATCTCAGTTCCTCTCTCATCCCCTTCCCCTCCTCTCCTTCTCCCTCCCTCCATCTCTTGATCTCCTCCCCACTTTGGAAAGATCTGTCTTCTACTTCCTATCATCTGTTTTTATTTGGTTCTTTGTTTATAATTTGGATTTCTTACATAGAGAAATCATGTGATATTTTAGCTTGTGTGCCTGATTTATTCACTTAACATTATGGTTTCTTGGTTGATCCATTTTCCTACAAATGATCCAAGTTTATCTTTCTTCATGGCAGAGTAGGGTCCCATTGTGTGTAAATATCACATTTTATTCGTGATGTAGACTATAGTATTCTTATTGAGACAAGCTCTGTAACTTCTTCAGAGTGCAAAGTAGGCTGAATTTCTTGTTTTACAACTCAGTTTACATCGACGCCATTCATTCCCATCCACCTGCACTGCTTCCCTAGGCTGTGCACATCGAAGTGCCTGGCCCCTTCCATCCCCAAAGCAGCCATCTTTCCAGGGGTCCCTGCTTTGGGTGTGCCATGCAGAAATAGCTCAGGTGTCTCTCCCCGAAATACTTAGAACCATCCTTCCTGTTTCAGTCCCAAGATCTCATTCTTAAGAATCAGGTGGTCTCTCCTTTTTTTCAAAAGCAAGAATGATTGCACAGCCCTTTTCCACAATATCCTGGTACCCTTCTCTGTAGAACTGTCCCCGTGGTCCCAGAGAATGTGTTCTTGTGGCACATGGTCCCCAAAGCACCACAAAGCCTCATTTTAAGAAGATGTAAGAGATAAGGAGAAACCAGCATTCATCTAAGTCTATTAGATAGAAAGAACACAAAAACCCAAATGATTAAAACCAAAAGATAACTATTGTCTTGCACAGCAAGAATGGAAACATTGGCAGCTCTGGCACTGATAATTTCAGTGGGCTCATTTAAGTCATCGAGGACTTGGGTGATTTTCATTTGAAATTCTGTCATTTTTAGAATGCTGAATTTATTCCCAGTGTTAGAAGTAATCTGATGCCAATTTGACTGGATCAAGAGAGGCCATGGTGAGATGATCAAGCATTATTTCTGGATGGGCCCATGCAGGTTCCCAGAAGATATGAGTATCTGAAAGAAAGGACTGAGTAAAGGTCCCCAAAGTGAAGGGGTACCACCCATCACACCAAGAGATTGAAGGAAAGGGATGTATTGGTGCTCATCACCTCCTGCTGTGCAAGGGATGCACAAGAAATCACCAGAGGCTTTCAGACTGTGCCACTGGCCGTCCAGGGTCACCAGCTTACAGAAGGGTGAGCATGAATTTTCTTGGCCTCCACAATCACAAGAACCAGTAACTTACAATAAATTTCCTTCTGTATAGATGTAAGTACATATATGTGATGTGATACATATTTGTATTAGCCTGCATCTATAAATTGTACACTCTTCATGATTTGCTTCTGTTTTTCTATAGAACCCTGATTAACACAGACTTTGGTACTGGAATGATTCTAGTATGTAGCATAATTTTAAATGTAAGCTTTTTGCACTTTGGGAAATTAGCTTTCTAATTCAATTAAATTAGAGACCCTAATGACTCTGTTTCTAGTAATGAAAAGAGCATTGATAGAACATGGCATGAACTGACTATAGAGACATACAAAACGCCTGCCTTGGATACTCTTTTGTGTTCATTTTTGTCATGCTGGGATCAAATCCAGGGCCAGGTGTTTGCAGGCAAATGCTCTGCAATGCTCCACCCCAGACCCTGCACCATGAGCTCCTAACACAGCTTGTGAGAAGCAGAGTGGGTGGTTGTGCAGGTGGCCCTTTTGAACGGTTCCTTAGTGTGATGTCAACCGTGGCTATCAATGGGATGGAGAGCCGCTTGCAAAGTCACGAGAGCACACATCTGCTGTGGATGTGGGGAGTCCCAAGGGCCACTGGGTGTGAGTCAGCAAGCTGAGGGAAAGGCCCAACTGAATGTGGACAGCACTGGCCTACCGGCCATGGTCAGCCTGGAACAAAAGCTCCCTGGCACACACAGTCTCGGATCTTGAGCAGGTATGAGCTTTTGCTGCCATTATCTCCAGAAGGAATCAAGAGTCCACTTCTTCATCCTTTGAAGGTGAGCTCACACCAGCAATTCTAGAGCCTTGCAGGCAGTTGGCCTAGAGCTGGGGTTACATCCTCAGTTCTTCTTTCTGAGGCTTCCAGCTTCTTGGGCTGAATAACTACCACTTCCCCAGCTCTCCAGCCAGAAGAAGGCCATCGGGGGACAATCCTATCTCTGATTGTGTAAGCCAATCTAATAAATCCCCTTTCATAACTACATATATATTCTGTTTTCTGAGAGAACCTTAATACAGAAACAAGGTAAGCTGGTTACTCCTACTGCTGCTGGACAAAGCAGTGAAAGAAAAGGAATTCAGATCTCATCGTAAGCGCTCTGTGAATCACCTGAAATCTTTCTGTCTTCCTTGGGTCCTGAAGCTATGGGGTTGAGCTAGTTGAAAGCAGGGCAGGTCTCATTCCACAGATGTTTGGGTGACAGCTCCGGGGAGACCCTGCACAGTGAGCACTGCTAGCACAAACATGTTGCTTGTGAAAAATGAGTCCTATAACATGGCATGGAGACATGTGTGGGGACCCTGTCATGGTTTATGTCTGTGGCCCCCAGGCCTCATAAGTTTGCATTGTGCATTTGTGATGGTTCATTGTCTAGTGCTTGGATTGATGGTGTCAGTGCTACACCCACATAAGGGTGGAGCCAGGATGTGATGTAACGGCAGGAAGAAGGTATGTCTCGCTCTCTTGCCAGTTTCTGCCTTGCTGTATGCAGCCACCATGAACTGTGGCCCCGCCATGTCAGCCTGCCTTGGAGCCAACTGAGTATGGACTGAAACCTCCAAAAACTATAAGAAATAAACCTTTCTTTTCCCAACTTGGGGCTTCAGGTATTTTGTCTCAGAGACCAGTAAAAATAACTAAGACAGACCCTGACAAAGATGAGGACCAGAAGTCCCTAAATCCTGTTCAACCATCTTTTCCAATGGAAGAAATCTTTTTTCTTAGTGACAGCAGCCTCCACTTTAATGAAGCTGAAAAACACCCACTGCTTGGAGAATTTGTAGCCACTGTAATGTCAAAAAGCAGAAATTTGAAGTGGTCCTGCTGTAACAAACAATCCAACTCTTCTGCCACTTGTATAAAAATGTAGCATATACAATAGCATACAGCTCACCTGCCCATGGTACTGAATACCTGACCATGACAACAAATGACCCTGTTACTCATCTGTGTAGTTGCTATACTATACCTTTAACTGTCATTTTAGAGCGCACTCCTTCTACTGCACTTGTAATAGAAGTAGTTGATTGCAAGGCTGTGCTGTGTTATGGCAGCAGAGTCTCCTGCATCTCGTGTCTACCACATCCCTTCATGGCATCAAGTACCTACATTCAGCAAGGTAGCCCAGTGGAAGAGCACTGGCCCAGCATGAACGAGGCTCTGAGTTGGAGCCTATAATCTACAATCCCAGCTCTGGAGTCAGTCCCTAGGTGGAGAGAGAGAGACAAGACAGAGAGTCAGAGAGTCATAGAGAGACAGAGAAATAGAGAGACAGAGAGGTCTTATTAAGGTACATGTTGCATTTAGGTTTGTGTAAGTCAGCTGTGAGGGCAGCACAATAAGGAAGTCCCCCAGTGACACCTTTACAGAGTATACTCCTGTGACACGTGACAGTACTCTCAGTTTTGCATCGTAGTATTTGAGTGATGGGACAGCAACAAGAAGAATAAGCAACGCTTCCACACTTTATCCCCGCCATTGGAGGAGATACATGGTCTGAACATGGGTGGCCCAATTCACAAATCTGCTACTCAATGTGACAGTTCTCAGGAGTGAATGAGCTTGTGGAGTGATGAATCTGTGAATGAGGGACCCAGTGAGCCCCCTCGCTTCCATGTGTGGCACTCCCTGCTAAGTGCAGAAGCCCTGACAAGTGCCATGTCTGAAGCAAAGAGCAGCCCTCAGCAGATACTGAATCAGGAGAAGGCACTAAGTCACTGTCCCTGAGCTGGTGCCACAGGCTTCGGAGCACAAAGACAGCCGAGAACAGCTCCTGACAGCGAGTGAAGAAGTTGAACACACTGCTAATGGGGAACGTCTTCCGGTGACGTGTAGGTTGGGGTAAATAGACGGGAATAAACATTGGAGGGGAGTGTGGGTGCTGTGAAAGTTGGTGCTTGTTCTATTAAAAATGCCAAAAGAAATATTTTGCTTACTATTGAATTTTGTTACCTACTTTTATAATGTAAGTAAATAGCAAAACCTTTAATTGTATTTAAACTACTAATGAATAAAATCAAAATAGCATCCACAAACACATGATAAATCTACTTAAGAAAAACTACCACAGTAATTACTATAAAGCTAAAATACAAACTTCGTATTATAGACATAGAAATTTATATCACAGTGTCCACTTGATATTAAAATGATGGAAAACTTGTTCTCCAGTTGGTTTTGCTTACATTTACCATCACGATTCAACCCTACAGGTTGAGCATTCATTATGGCTGGGCAAGCATCATACCGGATACTGCAGTACAGAGCTGGCCTGCCAAGGGGATACGGTGCCCCTAAATTCTCCAGCACCAGGTTCCCTCTCATAATTTTCCACTACCCTCATCCTCCCATCTCATTCCACTGAAGCTGTGTTTAACCCGATAAAAATGAACCTAATAGAGTTTTTGGAGATGCTTATCTTATTTTAGATTCGATCTGGTTATTTTCCAATCTTAACAAAACAAGCAAGGTAATTCATAAGACACAAAATACAAGCCAGACAACTGCATAATTTTAACTTCATTTTGCATTTTACATGAATAGTTATCTTTTTCAAGTTTTCTTCTTATAAATTCTTCTCTCTCTCTCTTCTCTCTCTCTCTCTCTCTCTCTCTCTCTCTCTCTCTCTCTCTCTCTCTCTCTCCCTTTCCACAAAATCTATTACAATTTTCTAGATGCCAATCATGCTGGCTACTTAGCTACATGAATGACCACAATCTCAATATTTTCATTGTTTGGGTAAATTATTTTAAACCTAAAATCATGATACACAAAACAATACTAAGGATGAAGTGCGATAATCCATTGATACCAAATTCAAGTAACTGGCACTCATTCACAGAGACAGCCATGCACAGTCAGGTCTCGTGCCCGGCTCTCCTCCTCACCCCTGTGTCTCTCCCCACTGAAGGGACTCTCTGTACACCCCCAGGAGACCCAGTTACCTCTCAGCACTCTCATCGCAACCTCAGCTCCCTAGAATTGCTCCTGAGATGAGAGGCTCATGTTCCACACTGAACACTGCATTATCCATTGCTTTACAGAGACACTCTCTGCCTTACAACCGAGGACTACAAATAGCTGTGAGGAGCCAATGAAGTTATCAGCTTTTCTCACATCATCTTGAAGGACTTGTACTTTTCAATCATTTTGCAAACTTCTTTTAGTATTAGTTTCTTTCCTGCAAGTAATCCAAAATCCAAAGCAGATAAATACTTTTTATACTTTTTGTCTTCATTCTCTCCAATTCAGTAATCTTAATCCATAAAAAGAGCTTTCAAACATATTTGGATGAAAATGACAGAGGTAGGTTAACCATGTAACAGCAATAGCAGGATTGATAAAATACTAGAGAATCCAGGTGTTCTTTCTAAGTAAACATTCCAAAATTCTCCAAAATAAATAAGAAAAGATTCACAGGATAACTGCTTGTTGAATGCATATATTTAATGTGTTTTGTCAAAATATTACAGTCATGTCTGTGTATCTAAAATGACCTACCATGTGCTCTTTAGTAAAAATTCATAGTAACTACTATGAAAGTGTGTAGATTTCTCAACAACAACAACACAAAAAAAAAAAACCCTAAAAATAGACATTCTGTTTGACTTAGCCATACTATCCTAGGTATGTTTCCAAAAAAGTCAAAGATGTCATACTGTGATGACAGTTCATACTCACATTCAATAGATAAGCCTGGAAACAGCCAATATGTCCAATAATAGGCAAATTAAAAAAGAAAATGTGATGTATGCACACAATGGAGTACTGCCCATACTGAAGGGGAAGGAAATCATGCCAATTGTAGGAAAATAAATGGAACTTGAGAACATAATGTTTGGTGAACTGAGCTAGACATAGAAAGTTAAATATATGATTTCTTTATATGAGGCACCTAGAATATACATATAAACACATACATAGAGAAGATGATAGTAAGCAAAAAGGCAGACCTGTGAGAGATCGATAAGGAGGCCAAGGAAGGGAGAAAAGAGGAGGTCAGAAGAAAAATAAGAGTAAACAGGATTGAAAATGATCAAAATATACTACGTCAATACGCCAATCTCCCAAACTAATGTAACTATGACTTTTGCAAAAATATATTAATAAAAAGTATCAATTCAAATTGACAAGGTAGGAACAGAAAATAGTAGAAATAATATATAAATAAAATAATGGACAAAATTTTAAATATTAAATAACAATAAGAAATAAACAGAAAGTAAGATGACAAGGGCTAAGTAGCTACATGAGCTCAGGAATCAACTAAAAATAGAAAATGAGAAGACAGTATTAAAAAGACTACTTTGCCCCCCCACCACCACCACTACTGAATTGGGAAAATACTTAGCAATAATAGTCACATCAAGAAAATGGAACAAGGAGACAGTCAATTTAGATTACAAAAATAATACAGTATGGGGAGTCCCAAACAGAGGGAGATACATCCTCCTGACCCAGGAACAAACTAAGCTGAGAGAATCCAATTAAATATACAGTCCTGGTGCTACTATTGGAACAGCTAACGTCTCGGTGCTCCTGCTGCAGTGCTTGAATTCGTGCCGCCGAGACTTACTGAGCTACCCGAAAACCCGCTGCTTCAACTCACTGGAGACGCACTCACACTGAGGACTGGAGGCAGCGAACCGAATGGAGAGCTGAGCTGGTGGGGAAACTGCATTGACCTGCAGTGAGTGATGGGAATAAAACCCTTCCATAGAAAAAGGGGCTCCAACAGATGACATTCTGGGACTGGGTAGACTGGCGAGAACAAGGAGCTATAGTGACTTCAGTCAACTGCTCCCTTCTCAAGTGGGATTGGAGGGGAGTGCTTGACTTGGATCATGGCCTGGGCTGAGTTCCAATAGGCTAGCCCAAACCAAGTCCCTACACCTGGCTACCCACCCTAATACAGTGAAGCCCTCAGCAGGTTGACTGGCCTGGAGGGGAGGGCCCAGCATAGACTGCCCTGGTCTGTACCTCCATAGTACACTGCAGTGGGCAGGAGCACCTAATCAGCACACTTCAGATGAACTGTAACCAACAAAGAAAAAAACTGGGGCCTCCTTTATACACCTGTATGGAAAGAACAAAAAATATAAGAAGAGGAAGTAACAAGAAAGGATCCCTAGCCCCCATCCCTGAGAACACTGATCTAGGAAAGGTAAATGCAAACGAGATTGAGGACAGCAAACATGCAATATCAGACACAGTACCAGTGGACATAAAGCGATATCTTCAGGACTTCATAGATGAGTTCAAAAGTGAAGTATTTAACCAATTAAAGCAAAATATAAACAGAATTATAAAAGAAATGCTAAGCACCTCTCAAGAAAAAACAGATGGAAGAATGAAGAAACACACAAAAAAAGGGGAGAATTGTTTGATGAAGAAAATAGAGAAAACATATACATGAAGCAGGTTCAAAGAGATTGCCAGGAAATTAAAAACTATGGAAAGATGGCAAAACTGCTTGAAAGAAACTAAGGACAGATTTTCCAAACTAGAGGACATGTTTGTAATGTGGGATCATGAAAGGAAAAATTTCTTAAAAATAACAAGGAAACAAGCAGTAACAATACAAAGGCTAGAAGATGACAAGAGGACCTATAACTTAAGAATAAAGAATGTGGAGAGAGAAGCAGGGTACAAACAAAGGAACTACAAAGGCTATTCACAGAAATAATTAAGAAAAACTTCCCAAACATAGGAAAAGGAAATGATATTCTGATATATGAGGCATAGAGAACTCCAGCCACCTACAACCAAAACAGAACTACACCCAGACATATAATAATCAAGATCCCAGAAATCCAATATAAGAACAGAATATTAAAAGCTATCAGAGACAAGAAACAGATTACTTACGAGGGAAAGCCCATCAGAATTACGGCAGACTTCTTAGCACAAACCATCAAATCAAGAAGAGTGTGGAGCAAAGTATTCCAACACTTGAAAGAAAATAACCTCCAGCACAGATTGATGTACCCTGAAAAATTGTCCCTAGAAATTAATGGAGAAACAAAATGCTTCCAAGATAAAGAAGAACTGGTGGAATTTGCAACCACCAATCCAGCTCTACAGAGAATACTGCAGGACATTCTAAAGAGAGAAAAGCACCAGGATTTCAGGAACAGTGGCAGAGACGCCCCAATGAATGGAGCAAAAAGTGAAATGAAGAAAACAAACAGAAACTAATGATGGGAAAAGAGCACAACAGAAATGAGGCAGAGAAGGTCAGCTATAATTTTTAATATAGATGGCCTAGATACACTAAATTAAGGGAAAAAGAGAGAGAATTGCAGGCAGAGTGAATCAAGAGGTAGGGTCCACTGAGATGCTCTTTATAGGAAATATAATTAACCTGAAGAAGGGTATATGGACCAAAAATCAAATATGAGAAAACAGTACTCTATGTGATAGTGAATCAGAGAGTAATAGGGGCAGCTGGACCAGTATTTATGGATGGGTTGGAAAGATAGGCTTTAATAGGTAAAGAAATACAACTAGAGATCAAGCCCAGGAGTGAGAAAGTTCAGAAACACTTAGGTAAATAGCAGGTTGCCCCTATAATATAAAACTGAGGATGTTGGGGAGACCCAAAAATACACAGTACACCCTGGGGGGAGTGAAAGGGGAGGAATAGTCTTAAAGGAGACAGCAGAAGATATTGCTAATAGTGTGTCAGGAATTAAAACACATATCACTCACACTATTCTGCTTAGATAGAACTTATTCCGTCCAGGTTTATATACAAGCATTAGATCTCAGGGCACAGACAGCTATCCCAAAAATACCAGGATATAGCACAGTAATCATCTTTAATTTCCTGTTAACTTAATCTGTATCCTTGTATAACTTATACTGTTATATCATGACTTATCTTAGTTAAATCTGACTTTTTTGGTTGCTGTTTGTTATTGACAGACTTTATTCAAAACTGTTAAGGTTGATAGTATCAAGTCAGAGAGTATAGACAACTATACTGAAAATGACAATGATTCACTACAATACCCATTCTGGTTTGATTACTACCTGTTTTTGTAGTTCTACACTATCTACAAAGTTGTATTTCTATTAATACTATTATGTACTGATATATTCAACTATACTTTATCTGATGATATAGCCAATTCTATTGATGATAACAAGAGACAATACAGTAAGCATGGTAGAACTCCTTGTACAGCAGTTTTATATGTCTTTTTAGTTTTAAGTGTCTATAGGAATATGTTTTGTTCTGTCCTGCTTTGTTCTGTTTCTCCCTCTAATATAGAAAGGATAGAAATACATGTTAAGACTCATGCTTGTGTAAAACCTATGAACAGTTTATGAGAACTGATCTTTTGACACATGATGAAATGACAAATGCTTTGAAGGAAAAAAGGCACTATAGTACCCAATGCTGATTCCAGAGTATTATGATGTGAAATTCAGCAATACTATTATTCTTTGTTCAGAGTGATGTTAGTCTGCTGTGGTTCATTTAATCTCAACATAAATGAAGATATGGATAAATGCATGTATGTTTAAGTGTATAAACTTGACAACCATATTACTAAGTTTTTATTAGATAGTTGAACAGAACTATTTGTAGTCTCCCTATTTGAATTCCCATTTATATGTTCCACTTTTGTATCTTAAACAATTATTTGTAAGAGGACAATATGTAAACATCAACTAGTGATTTATTACTGTTTATTTTTTCTTTGAATGAATGTACTATTTCTACCTGTTTTCTGTTTTGTTTTGTCTCTCTTTAAATAAAAAAATGGAACAAGCACAAATAAATAACCTAATGTACATCTCAAGCTCCTAGAAAAGGAAGAGCAAGTTAAATCCATAGCTATTAGAAGAGAGGAAATTGTAAAGATTAGAACAGAAATTAATGCAATTGAAATCAAAAAATAATACAAAGAATTAACAAATCAAAGAACTTGTTTTTTGAGTGGATAAACAAAATTGATAAATCTCTAGCCAATATCAAGAAAAAGAAAGAAAAAACTCAAGTCCATGCAATAAGGACTGAAAAGAGGTAAATTACTACAGATCCCATGGAAATTCAAAAGATCAAGAATACCTACTTTGAAAATCTCTACTCACATAGGGTGGAAAATACAGAGGAAATGGACAGATTTCTAGAAACATACAAACCACCAAAGCTCAATCAAGAAGATATAACAATTTTGAATAACTCAGTATCAGCTACTGAAATCAAAAACGTGATTAAAAACTGACCAACAAAGAAAAGCCCAGGTCCTAATGGATTCATGGCTGAATTCTATAAGAAATTTAGAGAAGGCTTAATGCCAACACTCCTTGAACTCTCCAATGAAATTAAAAGAAAATCAGTCCTCCCTAAATCATTCTTGGAGGCAAGTATTACCCTTACACCAAAACCAGAGAAAGACCCAACCAAAAAGGCAAACTATAGACCAATCTCACTAATGAACATTGATGCAAAGATTCTCAATAAAATAATGGCAGGATCATCAAGACAATTATACACCATGACCAAATGGGGTTTATTCCAGGAATGCAAGGATGGTTCAACATACACAAATTAATAAATGTAATACACCACATCAACAGAGCCAAGAAAAAAAAACCACATGATCATCTCAATAGACACAGAAAAAGCTTTTGATAAAGTCCAACACCTGTTCATGATAAAACCCTATAGAAAGTCAGAATAGACAGTATGTACCTCAATCTCATAAAGGCCATTTATGACAAACCAACAGCCACATTATACTAAATGGACAAAAACTGAAAGCCTTCACTTTAAAATCAGGAACAAGACAAGGATATCCACTATCACCACCCATAACAATATAGTTCTAGAAATATTAGCCAGAGCAATCAGACAAGAGAAATAAATAAAAGGAATAAAAGTAGTAAAAGAAGAAGTTAAATTATCATTATTTGCAGATGACAAGATACTCTACATATAATACTCCAAAAATTCCATCAAAAGACTACTAAAGGTAATAAACAAATTCAGCAGTGTAGCTGGATACAAAGTCAACACTCAAAAATCAATAGCATTCCTGTACACAAACAAAAAAACTCACTGAGACAGAAATTATGGAAATACCACTTTTCACAATAGCACCTAAAAAATCAGATCCTTAGGAATCAACCTAACCAAGAATGTAAAAGACATATATGATGAACATTATGCTACTCTAAAAAAGGACATTGAAGAGGATATTAGAAATTGGAAGGATATTCCTTGCTCTTGGCTAGGAAAAACCAACATTGTGAAAATGGCCATACTCCCAAAACTATTATACAGATTCAATGCAATCCCAACCAAATACCATCAACATACCTTACAGATCTAGAAAAAATATTCTTAAAATTCATCTGGAAACAAAAGAAACCTAGAATAGCAAAAACGATTCTGGGCAATAAAGGCAAAACAGGAGGTATCTCAATTCCTGACTTGAAACTATACTACAAAGCCACAGTAATAAAATCAGCATGGTACTGGCAAAGAAATAGACCTGAGGATCAATGGAACAGATTAGAAGATGCAAACACTACTACAAAGGCACTCAGTCACCTTACATTTGACAAAGGGGCTAAACATGTTCACTGGAAAGAAGATAGCCTCTTTAAGAAATGGTGTTGGAAAAACTGGCTTTCCACATGCTGAAGACTGAAAATAGACCCATGCTTATCACCATACACTAAACTAATGTCAGAATGGATCAAGGATCTAAATATTAAAACAAAACACTAAATCTACTGGAAGACGAAGTAGGTAAAAACCTTGGAGACATAGGTGTATGGAGAGAATTCACGAATAAAATGGGAAATACTTCAAAGAATCAACAACTGGGATCTCATAGTACTAAAAAGTTTTTGCACTTCAAAAGAAATCACCAACAAAGTGAAAAGCAAACCTACAGAATGGAAAAGAATTTTAGCCAACAATTCCTCAGAAAAAGGACTTATATCCAGAACATATAAAGAACTGAAAAACATCAAGCCCCCCAAATTCAAAGACCCTCTCCAAAAATGGGCATCAGAGATGAACACACAGTTCTCAGATGAAGATATACAAATGGCAAATAAGTACATGAAGAAATGTTCACCATCACTGGTCATTCGAGAAATGCAAATTAAAACAGCATTGAGATTTCATCTCACCCCGGAAAGAATGGCTATCATCAAGAAAAAAACTGACAACAAATGTTGGCGAGGATGTGGGGAAAAAGGAACACTGCTCCACTGTTAGTGGGAGTGTAGACTGGTGCAGCCATGGTGGAAATCAGTATAGAGATTCCTCAAAAAATTAGGATTGGAAATTCCATTCAATCCAACTATTCCCCTCCTGGTTATTTTCCCAGAAAAATTGAAAACATCATGTCACAGAGATGTATGTGAACCCATGTTCATAGCAGCACAATTTGTGGAAGTTAAATATTAGAAATAACCAAAATGCCCATCAACTGCAGAGCGGATGAAAAAAATGTGGTATTTTTATACAAAAGAATACTACTCAGCTATAAAAAAGGATTATCTTGAGGCCTTTATAGGTAAATGGAGGCAATTTGAGAATATTCTCATTAGTGAAATAAACAAGACTCACATGAGTATCACATTGTCTCTAATGTAAAGAATAATAAAAACTGACAGAGTAATGGGATCCAAAAAGTATAATAGATATTGTGAAAATGAAAGGAAAGCTAAGTACTTACTCTAAAGAGTATAATGGTATGTATAGTGTATAAGATAGATGACCATATTACTGAACTTCTGTTGGAACACTGAACAGAAAGATTTGCAGTGTCAGTGTTTGAGTGTCTAGCCACTATTTATGCTTTGATTTTGTGACTTTGGCAACTATTTTTTAAGATGACAGTGAGTAATGTATCAACTAGCGATTCTATAATGATAAATTTTTGTTGAATTCAGTATTGTTCTAAGCTTCTTTTCTGTTTTTCAATTTTCTTTAATTTTCTTTTTAAAAAGGGAACAGTGTGCAATGTAACAACCATTGTTACATTTCTTTAGTTCTGTTTTGAAAACCTATATTGTTATTGTTTTGAGTTTGCTGTTGTTGATGCCTTTTGCTTTTTGTTCTTCTTTTCTGACTTTTCTCTTTTTTAAATAAAAAAAGAAAGCAACACGCTCTCCCTCCTGTTAAGTAATCAGTGGCATAAACGAGCAGTGTGCACGCCAGGGAGAGAACAAGTCAGCGTCTCCCATGAGCCTACCAGGCTGAGAATCAAATGTCCCATCCCCTCCCCGTCACCCCCGTTAGCAACTGGATGGTGTCGAGGACAGCTGGAGTTGATAGCAACTAAGGTACATAAAGCAACTAAATGCTTGTATTGTTGGGCTGATTATGCTGACCTGAGCCAGCGGTCTGAGCATCTTTTGAAGGATGATCGTATGCAATATAGCAAATATGGGGACTTCCTTCTATCTTCTCTTTGAAGGCAAATATTGTTTTCACTGTTTTGTTTGTTCTGATTGTTTTGCTCTATTCAATATTCTGTTTTGATAGGTTTTATAATGTTCTGTTTTTGGTTTGATTTTGATATACCTGATTGAATGGACAACTATTGTGAAGATAACGAGAGATACCATGGTACCTATTACTGTTACCCCGATATCCTGTTCGAAAGTCCTGTACCAATTTCACTGCACTGTTTCGATTGGCTTTGTTCTGTCTTGTTTTGTTGTATTTTACTATCTTCAAAATAAATTTTAAAAAGTAAAAAAATGTACTTTGCGCAATTGTGAGGCAGTTTTAAAACTTGGGCAAAATGAAATTTTTGTAGTGAATTACAGCTTTACACAACTGGCGAAAAAGAGAACAAATGGAAAACTATACACACTAATTTCTATCAAAGAAATGGAATAAAGATAAAAGAACTACTGTATAAAGAACATAAACTCAAATACCTTTAAGGAGATTTCTTTTTGTTCTTTTTTTTTCTTTTCCCTTCCTTCCTTTCTCTCCCTCCTCCCTTGTTCCCCTTCCCATTTGAACATTTTCTCCCTATTTTCCACTATCCATTGTATATTGTGCTTCTTATTTACACTTCTAGTTTCTCACACCAGAGAAATCATACAGTATTTGAACATATGTGTCCGATTTGTTTCACTTAAGATTTATGGTCTCAAGGTGCATCCATTCACCTAAAAATGTCTCAAGTTTATCTTTCTTTAAGGCTGAGTAATATTCCATTATACAAAAAATCTTTATCCATTCATCAGTTGATGGGCTTTGGGGCTGTTTCTAAAATTTAGCTATTAAAAATTATGTTTCTATAAACATGGGTGTGTGTATATCACTGAAATATGATGTTTTTAATTCTTTCAGGAAGTTACCAAGAACAGGAGTAGCTGTTCCTAGTTTTTTGAGGAATCTCCACACTGATTTTCATGGTGGTTGCACCAGTCTACTCTTCCACCAAAAGTGTAGAAACGTTCCTGTATTCTCAGGGTTCCTCCAGTATTTGTTATTGATTGGTTTCTTTCTGGAGTAAGATGGAACCTCAGTGTTGTTTTAATTTGTATCTCTCAGGTGACTACTAACGTTGAATCTTTTTTCATATATTTATTTTCCATTTCTATTTTTTCATCTGAGAATTGTTTGTTCATCTCAGATGCCCATTTTTTAATTGAGTCTTTAAATTTCGAGGGCCTGATTTTTTTTAGTTCTGTATCTCTGGATCTGAGTCCCTTGTCAGAGGAACAGCTGGAAAACTTTTTCCCTACTCTACATGTTGTCTTTTAACACTGTTGTGTGGTTTCTTTTGCTGTGAAAAAGTTCTCTGATAAGACAATCCCAGTTACTGATTCTTTGTGATGATTCCTGTGCAACTGGAATTTTGTTCATAAAGTCTGTGCCTACATCTGTGTCTTCAAGTGTTCTGCCTAGTCTGTCTTTCAGCATATTTAGTGCTTCTGTTTTAATACTTAGGTGTTCAATTCATTTTAGTTCTGGTTTAGTGCATGGCGAGACATATGGGTCTAGTTTTAGTCCTTGGCATGTGGAAAGCCAGTTTTTCCAGTATCATTTATTATAGAGGCTGTCTTTCTTCCAGTGAAGATGTTTGGCACCTTTGTCAAAGATAAGGTGGATAAGTGTGTTTGGAGTTGTTTCTGCATCTTCTAATCCATCCCATTGATCCAGAAACCCATTTTGCTGTTGTTGTCATCGTTGTTGTTGTTGTTTGGGGGTGTTGCCAGTAACTTGTGTAACTCTGTACGTGACAGTAACTCTGTAGTACAATTTCAAGTCAGGGGTTGTGATGAGCCCAGCCTTGCCTTCTTCTCCAGAATTGCTTTTGCTATCCTAGGGCTCTTCTGCTTCCAAATGAATTCTGAGATTATTTCCTCTAATTCTGTGATGTATGTTATTGATATCTGGAACAGAATTGCATTAAATTTATATCACAGTTTTAGAAGTACGGCCATTTTCATTATATTAGTTCTTCCTAGCCAAGGAAAAGGGAAATCTTTCCAGTTTCTCTATCCTGTTTGATTTCCTTTTTCAAAGCACTATAGTTTTCAATCTAATGGTCTTCAGTTTCCTTCGTTAGGTTGATTCCTACATATTTCACTTTCTGGATGCTATTATGAATGGTGTGGCTTCTCTAATTCTCTCTCTCTGTGAGTTTGTTATTTGTGTACAAGATTTGTTATTGACTTTTGAGTGCTGATTTTGAATCCAGTTACACTATTGAATCTGGTTATTAAATCTACAAGTCTTTTGCTAGAGTTTTTGTGGTCTTCTATGTAGAGTATTGTGTCATCCACAAATTACAATAATTTAATATCTTCCTTTCCTATCCTTATTCTTTTTATTTCTCTCTTGTCTAATTGTTCTTCCTAGTGTTTCCAGAACTATATTGAAGAAGAGTTGTGATAGTGAACATCCTTGTCTTGTTCCTGATTTTAGAGTGAAAGCTTTCATACTTTGAACATTTATTATTATGTTGGCTGTTTGTTTGTCATAGGCAGCTTTTATTAGATTAGATAAAGGCCATCTCTTCCAAATTTCTGTAGAAATTTTTTTTATCGTGAATAGGTGTTGTGCTTTATCAAATGCTTTTTCTGACTCTATTGAGATGATCATGTGATTTTATCCCTACCCCTCTGTTAACATGGTGTATGATATTTATTGATTTGCATATGTTGAACCATCCTTGCATCTCCGAGATGAATCTTACTTGGTCACAGTGTTTAATCTTCTTGATGATTTACTGCATTCTGTTTGCCAGTGTTTTATTGAGGATTTTGTAGTATATTCATTAGGGAGACTAGCCTGTAGCTCTCTTTTGTGGTTAGATCCTTCTCTGGCTTTGGTATCAGGTTAATATTTGCTTCCAAGAATGAGGTGGGGAGTATTGCTTTCGTTTCATTTTACTGAAGAGTCTGAAGAGTAACAGCATTCGATCTTCTCTAAATTTCTTGTAGAATTCAGTAGTGAATCTGCAAGCACATGGACTTTTCTTTGTTGGTAGGTTTTTAATTGCATCTTCAATTTTATTGACTGATATTGGGTTATTTAGCATTTCTATATCTTCTTGATTCACCTTTGGTGATTCATTTGTATCTAGGAACCTGTCCGTTTCTTCTGTGTTTTCCATCATGTTAGAATACAGTTTGTTGAATTGTATATTAATGATCTTCCAGATTTCTGCAGGATTGGTTGTTTCACCCTCTTCATTCCTAATTGTGTGGATTTGAGTCTTTTTTTTTTTTTTGATGAGGTTGGCTAAGGGCTTCTCACTTTGATTAGTCATTGAAAGATCCAAGTCAATTCACTGATTCTTTGTATTGTGTTCTTAGTCTCGGCCTTGTCTTTTATACCTGATATTCTGTCCTCACACTGGCTCATTCTGCTGCACAATCTCTGGATATCTTCTGTTTCATGGATTCTGTTTCTTTCCTATGTTGGGCATTCATGGTTTCCATTATTCTGGACCCCAGTTTTGCTGGAGTTCAAATGCTCCGGGTTCCTGGTTGTGAGGCTTGGACCCGAGTGTTTCAGCCCACAACACTCTTGATGCCTCTGAGGAGTGAGCACCACTGCTCTGTTGTCCAAGCAGCCCACAAGGATCATGGCTGCACCCCAGGAGTAAGTTAGAGGGACAAAGTTCAGCAAAAGGAAGATATTTTACTTGTTAAAGGAAAAAGAAAGTAAAAGAAGATGATAAAGAGCTGCCCTGATAAGGAAGATTCAGGGTGGAGGATGCAGAAAGATGGAGGACTCCTGGGCCCTTAGTTCTCAGCTGTTTTTCTGGGAATGGTAAGTGACTGTCCTCCACCTGGAAACTGTCATAACTGGATTGACTTCCAGACACCTCTGCCTTATGTTATTTGTTCTGCTGGTCTATGCGGACTTCTTTTTGTCTGTTTGTTCACTTGTCTTTGAATACCTTTTAAGATCTTATCTTTGGGGTGGAAGAACTAGTTGCCAATGAGGGCCATTGTTCATGGTTAGCTTAGAATTAGGAGGGAGGCATGTGGACTTCTGCTGTACTCCATAATGGTGCTAGAGTGACTAATACAGCAACTCTAGAATGAATACACGTGTATATATGTGTATATGTTAATGCACAGGCATGAGTACTTGCGGCCTTAAAGTTAGTAGCCCCCCCTTCTTTCCCTGTATTTTATTAGAGGTGGGGGTGACTTACTGTTTGTGTACCTGGTTTTCTCTCTGTGTCCTGCCTGTCAGTTCTTTTTCTCTCTCTTGGCTCAAGTAAGGCCATTTGATCTCTCTCTGTCTCTCTGTCTGTCTGTCTGTCTGTCTGTCTGTCTCTCTCTCTCTCTCTCTCTCTCTCTCTCTCTCTCTCCACCACACCCCATTCTTCACTTGCTTCCCAGGAGAATCTCTCTAGTAAAGTCTGTTTTTAATTCCTTCTAGTTAGGATTAGCTAGAAGATCTAGGGAAGCCCCTATATTATTTTCTCACCTACAGACTCCTGTCTCTGTACTCCAAGTGACCTGAACTCAGCTCCCTGTCTCCTGCTGGCTTGAACTCAGCTGTGCCTCACCTTGACATGAGGAGCTGCTACATGGATCCAACCCAGTGCACTGAGTTCTGACTTCTGTTGGATCCTTTCCAAAATAACTACCAGCCCATTACACCCATATGCCCCTCATGAGGGGCATCTGAACCCTAATAACTCACCAGCCACTGCAGTCTACAGAATCTACTGCTCCATTCCACTGTTACCTTTCTCTGTGGAGGCCTCTGGGTCACTAGTAGTCACCATGCCTTTGCAGGTATAACCTACCCCTCCCACACTGAAAGGAGATTTCTACTAGATATTTTTAGATCCTGAAATACTAATGCTATTTAAACTGTTTCTGAGCATAAATAAAAAGAAACATCCAAATTCAACTTAAAGATTCAGGGAAAATAGTACTACTTAATTTGTGAAGTTTACATAGAAAAAACTGCAAATTAATCTCATATATGATTGTCAATGTAAGCATTCTTAATGTACTAACAAAGAACACCTAGGAACACGTGTAAGGGAAAATACAAGCGGACTAAGTGGATTTTATTATGGGAATGCAAAATTTGCTCAATATTTCAAAATCTATTAATGGCTCAAAGGAGCGAAAAAAGCATAGTTATCTCCACAGGAACATAAAAGGCATTTAACAAAACTTAGCTGAAATGCAGGATTTTTAAGAAAAAAGTTTTACAAAATAGGACTCACTGGATGCTTCAAGAATATGACCTCGCTCTTGCGGATGGGGGGACATTAGGTGGACTTTTGCACATCAGTAGTAAGGTCATTTGTTTGTCATTATTTAACACTTCAGGGGATTTAGATGAATAGATATAGATTCCGAATAGCACCAAACAACACTAATGAATAGAAAGGATTGGATTCAGGACAGAGAATCAGTATTCAGTTCAAAAGGAAACTTGGAAGGATGGAGACATGGATTCAAGCCCAGGTGTGAGACGATGCAGGAGGCTACTGAGAAACAAGAAAATACCAGAGATGGCTCTGAGAGCTACAGTTTATTACAGTGTCAGCAGGAAAGGACAGCATTAAGTGAGACCATCAGAAACCAGAATCCAGTGTAGAAGTCTGGATAGGAAAGTCACCAGGATGTGCTGGGAGTGCCCAGTGGCCCAGAGGTTTAGCAGATGGATGTGTCAATAGGCAGAAAGTGCCCTGGTAGCAGGTTGGACAGGGTCCTGTGGTAGCATCCAGAGATGGACATCACCAGAGCCCTGGTGACAGGAGTCAGGGGGAAATGACCCAAAAGAACTGGAAGTATCCAGGAACACCCTGCTGGACTTCAGCCTCCACGGTGTCCTGTCCTAGAAGCAGGACCTGCAGGGAGGTTTATAAACTGCATAGCAGTGACATCGTGAGCTTGCATTGCTCCGCTGCATTCCCAGCCTCCCAGGGAACAGCTGACCTAGCACGGGGCAGGGAGTCAGCTCTGCAGACAGCACCAGCTGCCTGGGTTCCCTGCCTCCCAGGTGATGCTTGCACAGATGTTGTAGTCCTTGCCCACCTACTGTGTCCCCTTCACTTGGCAGGAGTCTTGGAAACACAAAGTTGGTGTTTTCAGGTCATGGTCCAAATGCCCTCGTTTTTCTGAGGGATGATACCAAGGTGGTTGCAATAACCAGGTAAAAAGGGCAAGAGTCTAACTAACGGGGTGATACTATGGGAATCAACAGTCACAGCTTTAAGATTTTATAAAGATAACTGAGTGATACTTAAAATTTTATAAATTAAAAGAGATGAGTTTAAAAAATTTTTTTAAAAGAGATGAGTTATGGCTGGGGTTGGTTAGCATATCATAGCTTTATTTAATAAAGACTGACAACATGACCAGGCATATGCATAAGAAAATGACTTTCTTAAAACATGAGTTACAAGAAATAATAAAAATCAAAGGGCTTTCTACTACAGCTAGATACATGGGTTCAAGAGATTCTAAAACAAGTGCTCCAGATTGGTTTATCACCTTCTTTTCCATCCTCTGGAAAACTTCATGAAATCAATGTTATTGTCCTAACTCTACAAATGAGAAACCAATCAGTAAATTACACACCAAAATGAAAGTCAAGCCTTCTCGAGTGTCCCAGCATCCTGCCTCTCAGGTGGAAATATGACTAAAAATGGAAACTCCTAGTAAAAATAGTGCCTAATGCCACACAGATGCACCCAAGAAGAAAAGAATAATTTTAAGCCATAGGCTCAAGAGATGGTACAGCAATCTCACTAACAGAGTTGAATGTGTATGTGAAATGTTTGCCAAGCACCTCTGCATGTGTCATTTCATGAGATATTAACAGAAAGTCCAAGTATAATCATTTCTGCCTTTTAGATTTGAGACAGTAATGGCATCCTAGGCAGTCACGCTGCTGGTAAATTCTAGAGCCACAATGTTGCATTTATTTTTATCACATAGTGACGTTCATTCTACTAAAATATGCTGCCTCTCCATGGCAGAGTACGGAGCCAGCACCATCAGAATCTTTTAAAATCAGCTCAAAGTTTTGACCCAAGCAACCAAATGGCTCCTATAATTAGACCATTGAACTGTTACAGAATAAGATCCAGGGTAGGAATAAATTATTTTTGAAATTCGGATAGAAATGAAATATCCCTGACGTGAGGCAGGCAATGCCATGCTGAACGCAAGCTGCTTTCTGCTGGCTTGCTGTGAGGACCACCAGTCAGACCTGACGGAATCTAACCGAGGTAGCCCAAAACCCTGCTTATAAAATGGGGGACCATGGGTCACTGTTTTGCTTCTCCTTTTGCTTCTGTTGAAAATCAAGTTTTTGGAAATGAAAATTCAACAGTGACTGCATGGATTCACCAAGCATGGGACTGACAGTTTCAAAAGCCTTGCTGTGCCAACCTAACCTACTGCAGATCTTTTTAAAAACAGGGAAAGTGGGCATGATGATGTCAGAGAAAGTTCCATACACAAAAGAAGAGCGACACTTCCCTGACACAGGTGACAAACTCACCACAAAGGGGAGAGATAGCAGTAATCAGTTACCCAAGAATCTTTTAAAAATCAAATCCTGCTTTAAAAAGACAACTCTGCTTTAGATAAATCATGGCCTCTGTGCATGTGTGTGTGTGTGTGTGTGTGTGTGTGTGTGTGTGTGTGTGTGCATTCCCTCTCTGATAATATAGTCTTGAACAAAATTGAAGAAATATTTTAACATGATACTTTGGACTCAATTGTAATGAAAAAGTGATAAGAACTTGGGTAGTAAATGATTTCACTTTGGATAAATCATAGCAGAGGAAATGCCAGACATAGTTAAATCTACACAAACCACAAACTTTCACCTGCACTGAAAAAGAAGAGAAAAATATGATGAACTGAAATTTTAAACAGAAATGGCATGAAGCCTTAACACAGTTCTAGAAAGGCTCAAACCCAGAATGTGCAAAACTGTGGAAAATTTAAAACCAAGTGGAAAGTTTTTACGTACTTTTAGAGGCTCAGGAAAAAGTTTAGTTCTGTCCTGCTTTGTTCTGTTTCTCCCTCTAATATAGAAAGGATAGAAATACATGTTAAGACTCATGCTTGCGCAAAACCTATAGACAGTTTATGAGAACTGATCTGATGACACATGATGAAAGGAACAGATACTGTGAAGGAAAGACAGGGGCACTGCAGTACCCAGTGCTGCTTCCGGAGTGTGAAGATGTGAAATCCAGCAATATTATTAATCTTTGTTCAGAAGGATTTTAATCTAATAAGTTTTGTTAGGTCTTAACATAAATGAAGATATGGATAAATGCGTACATGTCTAGGTGTATAGGATTGATAACCATATTACTTAGTTTTTGTTGGATAGTTGAACAGAAGTGTTTGCTGTCTCCCTGGTTGAATTCCCATTTATATGTTCCACTTGTGTATCTTGAACAACTATTTGTAGGGGGACAATATGTATATATCAACTAGAGATTTATTACTGTTTATTTCTTTTTTTTTTTAATATGTACTATTTCTGCCCATTTTCTATTTTGTTTTGTCTTTCTTTAAATAAATAAAAAAAAACAAAGAATATCATTTCTTGCTGGAGGTAGGTAATGAAATGTTAATGGATGACAAAGGAAAGGCAGAATGACCCATTAAGCAACTTGTTTTCATGTTTTCAAGAAGCACAATCTTTGTGACATTACATCTGATGCCTGCTATCGACGCCAACCAATTGTAGAGAACGCTCTGCCAGACGCTCCATCTCACTCCTCAGTACCTGAGGATATTTGCCTATAAATAAAGCACTCTTCTTATTAAAAGAGACTTTAAAAATTAAGTACAATTTTAACATAATCAAATGTCTCCAACTGACTGATGGATTTTTTTTGGAGTTGATTTTCCTGAATCAGGAACCAAGTTAGGCGTACACATGGCATTAACCTCACAATCTTTTTGAGTCTCTGTTACTTTAGGCCTTCCCTCTCCATCTTTTTCCTTGCAGTTTTTTAATTGAAGAAATAAGATTGTTATTCTCATGCAGTTTCCCATATATTCTGGATTTTGCTGATGATGTCTCTGTGATTGCAACTAATTATTCTTTCGTCTGTATTTCCTGTAAATGGTAGTTAGGTTTGGAAGTTTGATCAGTCAGGTCGAACTTTCTTTGCCAAAAATAATTCACAGCTTGCTTTGTGTACTCCCACCAGGAAATAAATAGCATCCAGGTGTTTCTCAATCTGACTTCAGATGTTGTTGGCCCGACCCTTCAATTATGATGTTTTTACCAGACAGATCTATTTTTTATTATATAACATTTTAATTCTCTATTTTTTATTAGTTTGAATGCTCCAAAAAAGAAAATTATTTCCTTATCTCCTGTGAGTATATGTTTACCCTAGGGGTCTTATGATAGGAAAGACAGAATACATTCTTGATAGTTTCTCTTTATTTACTAAGATTCAGAACAATGTGTTGATTCAGCTTTTTTTTTTTTTTTCCTTTTTTTTTCTTTTTCCTTTTTATCGGTACCGGGGATCAAACTCACGACTGCTTGCTTGCAAGGCTGGAGCTTATGCCGCTGAGCTAAATCCCCAGCACCAATGTGTTGATTCTGTAAAATGCTCCAAAGGTAGCAATGAGCTTTTTCACCTAAATGCCATTATCGTTAAGGCTTATATCTACCACAGAGTACCCCCAAAGCCCCGTGTGCTGAGAGGTGGAGCTTTTGGGGGGAGGCTGGATGTGGAGATGTCATACTCATCAATGAATTAGTCAGCTGATGAGTTTAGACCTAAAGGCGCTGCTAGGAGGCGGCCCGGCAGGAAGAGGCGGTGGCTGGGGGCGTGGCTGGGGGCATGGCCGGGAAGGGTCACGCCCTCCCTTCTCCTCTCTTTCTTGGCTGCCCTGCTGAGAGCAGCTCCCCTCCACCAGGTCCCTCAGCCACGCTGCCGCCTTGGAGCCAATGGACTGAAAACGTGAGCCAAAATAAGGCTGTTGTTCTTTAAGTTGTGGGTATCTGGTGTTTGTCCCTGGAACCACAAAGTGATCGAGACGCGTATGAAGTCATGAAATGTAGCGTTTTCGGTGCATTTTACACTTGTGCAGTTGTTTCCCTTTGCCTGGGGAAAGCTCACTGATTTGTCCCCTGTGGTGGTTCATGGCAACCGTCAACTTGACTAAATTAAGAAGCCCTAGCGAATTAATGAGGTCCTAGGTGTGTCTGTGCAGCGTTTCCACAGATGAACAACGCGTGGGTCAGTGCACTGCAGGGAGACCCCACCTGATGTGGGTGGCACCATCTAAGAGTCTTGCGTTCTGGGTGGGCTGAAAGGGGAACAAGAGGAGGTTGACTTGGATTGGAAATGCTGCATACTTGAGCAGGTGCATCTTTTGCTGCTGCCCTGGCCTGTGGATATCAGGCTCCAGCTCCTTCAGCCTTGAAATGAGACTCTCCAGGGAGCTCCTGGCCTTCAGTCTTGACTGGGCCTGTGTCCTGGGCCTCTCTTGTTCTGCGGCTGCCAGCTTCCTGACTGAGCAGCACCTGGGTCCTGCAGCTCTCCATGTGCAGAGCTCCACTGCAGACTCTCACTCTGATCCTGTCAGGCTCTCTAGCAGCCCTTTGCACAGTTACTATACTTTTCTCTAGCGGTCCTATTTCTCTGGAGGACCCTAACAGTTCAGCATCTGTGTCCTGTGCATCGTAACCCTCAAAAGCATTTGTGACTCTCTTATTTCCTGGCAGGAGAAGATCATTCAGGTTTCTCTTGTCCCCCGACCTGGAAACACTCATTTCTATAATAAACTCTATTTTATTTTCATGAGAAAAACATTTTAGAGACCAAGTTTAGATAATACAGGGAGTTGTCTATGTATTTTTCAACATAAACAGCTAGGAAATACTTTTTTTTTAAAAGAGAACTATATCGTGAAATCATTTTGACAGTTCCAATCCAAATTTAGAATGAGTTGTTTTCACCTAATTTTTGTTTTAGTTTTATACATGTATTTTCTCTTACATTATTAGTTCTTAACAGTATTAAGATAATTACTTAGTTCCTGAGCAACTATATCAGTATTATCACTAACAGTGCTGATGGCTGAGCAAACATTGTTACTTGTCTGGGATACTTTTCTCCTTTCAGGTATCACTCAAGATATACAGTCAAATCATTATCATCAAAGTCATTTGAAATATCTATGTGGTTAACCCATGAATTAAATTAGTTCCATCTTGCTTGCAATTTTAAGGACTGCTATTTTGTCAAGAAGTCCAACACCCATTGCTACAGTTCCACTCTACCTTCACCAAGCTCTGTCATTTTCAAATGAGGACAATTGTGCCCTCTACAGGGCACTTTGCAAAGCCTGATTGTCACAGTGTGGGCAACTGCAAGCATTCAGAGAGGCCAGAGTTGCTGCTAACCATCCTACAATGCACAAGATGGACACATAACAAAGAATTATCCGGGCCAAGATGTCAAGGGGAGGGAGATCTACTGAGAAACATTGCTTTATTGGTAACTCTTTTTCTTTTATTTTCGGTTAGCCTTTCATTTTTCTGATGCAAGCCAAAAAAAGAAAGTTACTTCCTTAGATAAAAAGTAAGAATAAAGTACAGTCTTCTTGATTTTCTTTACTTACTAACCTACCCACTATAAGCCCTTCAAAGCAGGGTACAGACATACTCTAATCCTTTTACAGAAGGATTACACAGTATTTCACCATGTGGATGTGTTGTTGTAGGTTACCCGACTGCTCATTCATACATACATGCCATTTTTCAGTCTTTTTCTATAGAAGATGGTTCCACAAAGAAAGGCTTTGTGTACAGACCCTTTTGTATTTTACAGTGCATACATATTTGAGAGAATTTCTAGAACAGGGTTTTCTGGGCTACAGAAAAACACAAACATAACTTTGTTAGCTACTTCCAAATTCTTTTTGTAGGGCTTAGAACTTTCTGCATTCCCACCCCCCAAAAGAATATATTGCCAAATGCTCAGATTAGGGCGATTCTGTTGTTCCAGAAAATTTGTTGTCTGTGTGACTTTAGATTGCATTTCTCTTATCCATGAAATGGTGCATTTTATATATAAGGAGAAGTTAGCATTTCATTATTTTATTGATTAATTTTTTATCATTCTTTTGTAAGATTACCTGTATTTTTCCACATTATTTTAGAAAGTTTTTATATTAAAAACATTAATGTTTGTGATATAGTTTGCAATATTTTCCCAGGTAATTTTTTATTTCAATTTTCTTTTTTCATTAACATATTCATTTTATTTTGTACAAATCAATGCTGTTTAGTCTAGATTCTTTCATCTTTGTCAGGAAAGTGATTCTGAAAAATTATGAATGGATTCTCTTTATCTTTTTGAGTGCTATCATGATTACTGTGATTATTATTGTAATTATTTTTGTTTTATTTTTGTTTCTTGTATTTCAGAGGAGGGGGTTATATTACGATTTCAGATATTTTTTGACTTTTTTTTTTTTGTTGTTTTTTTGGTTTTTGAGGTAGGCTGTCAAAAAGGGAAGATTCAGCTTCCTCTGGATTGAATTCAAGCACTGTAGGGCCGTGGAAAGTACGCATGTTACCTGCTTCCCACTGTGACCGCCATCACTGTACTTTGGGGGGGGGTACTTATTCTGGCCATCTACAGCTCTGTCACACATTAACCCCAGATTTAGTAGTTTGACCACTGTAAATAAAATAAAACAATGTTATTCAAAGCCAGGCATAGGGGCCCATGCTTGTAATCTCAATGCTCAAGAGCCTGAGGCAGCAGGATCTTGACTTAGAAGCCAGTTTGGACCACACATTAAGTTCAAGTCCAGCCAGGGCTAAAAACAAGCCTTGGAGTACGCTCAGGGAGCGCATGGATTAGCCTGAAGGCAACTCAACAGCAAGAAGCAGGAATTACTTAGTAGCAGCTGTGACAGAAAGATCACTGGCTGATACTGAGAGTCCCCAAGGGCTGAACACCTGCACACCATCTGTGCGCCAACCAACTCTGTAACGTTAGGTATCCTGGGAGGGTGGAGCAGAAGCTTTATTGCCTTTCATGACCTAGCTAAGAATTATCCTGTCTTTATTCTCACCTTAGTCATGAACTTCACCCAATGGACAGAATGTTAATGTCACATTGTAGGAAAGCAAGCACAGGATAGGAGACATTGTTGAGGGCGCTTTTGGAACAATCTCCTACAGGCTTGGTCTGGATTTCAGTGCATCCCACAAACCCATCCTGTGGCCTAAATCTTGGTTAGTTTCTTCTCATCTCAGTCCTTGGCAGCCAGCTCTCCAGGGTCCCTGTTAAGACCAGGCACCTGCTACTAAACCAGATGGGCAGGGACCTTCTGTTCAACTGTGAATACCCCATTCCTCTCTGAAAGTCAATACATCTGGGCTTTTGTCGTTCGTCATTCCTGACTTTGTAGAAAAATATGATCTTAATTTTGTGGGGCTGTCTCATGCTCTACAGAATAACTCAAAGCAGAAATTTCTCTGTTAATTGTTTAATTGCTATGTTTTTGCTTTTCATTTCCATTATCTATTTTAATTACCAATTACCACATAATTGCTCTTTTATGACATTGTTGTAACTGTGATTTCTTTACTATATTTACTGTACAAAAAATTGTACATTTTTTTCATAATTATTCCATACTGTCTGTCAAAAGTCATAGCATTTTGTTTGAAATCTGTCATTGCAGGCTCATTCTTAGAGCAGTTTAATATCTGCTGTGATCCTGTGTAATTAGATAGAAGTTAGCTCCTCTCCTCATCCCAGAAAGCACTCATTTTGTTTTCCAAGTGTTGAGAGTTTTTGGCACAATAAAAGAGAAAAATGCAAAGTACAAAAGTAGCCTTTATTCCAAGGACATAGAAAGGAGTCTGACTACGGATGACCTAGCTTCCTCTGACCTGAACCTGGGATATACATATAACCTCTGACCTGGGGTGGTGCTTAGGGCGGGCATTGATGACGCACCAGGAGCTGATTGGAACTTTTTTGGCACGCACTGAGAAAGAAAAAAGGAAGTTGTAATATGGCAAGGAGGAGTGACCTCAAGGTAAACATCCCTTGGTCCTGCCTCCCACCACTTTAATATCATGTAACTTATTCTAGGACAAAATTCTTTCACCAAGAAATCTCAGAGATAACATCACTGCCTCCAAACCATTTTTTATGTTATTTTCTTTGCCTAGTTTTCAAGACTCTGAAGTTAATATAAATTCTAGCTTCTGAGATGGAAAGAAAATAGAACTTTTTTCTCACCCAGAGCGTATTTATATTAACAAACTTCCTTTATTGCCTGTCAGTGCAGTGGGTGGCTTCTTTCTTTCTTTCTTTCTTTCTTTCTTTCTTTCTTTCTTTCTTTTTATAACCATTTCCCTATAGTTGAATGTTCTGGCTTTGCAGTGTCCTGTCTTGACTCCTCCCCTATATGAGTCCCCGGCTCGTCTCTTGTCCTGGAAGGATGTTAAAACCTGTACTAGCTCTTACCTGTGCTTCTTTGCCCTGGTGTTGAGCATCAGGACTAGGCCCTAAAGATTGCCTTTCTTTAACCAGCTGCATCCTGTAATGTATTATGGTGATATAGGAGAACAAAATTCCCAACCTACTATATGTCCAATAAGAGTTTGTGTTCTCTAAAATCGAAATACAAATCTTAGGAACAATGGCGGTTAAGAGCAGAGTATATTTTTTGAGAGAAGAAAGCTTCTGTCTGAGAGGCAGAAGGGGTCTCAAGCAAGTTGCCAAAGACTATTTTTTTGGAGACTTTTATAGAGTAAAATCATGAGGTGAGATGGGTCGAAGGTGGGGAAAAATGGGAACTCACAAGGTGAGCATAATGTGGGGCAGAACTGTGGTCAACCAGTAAGATTAATTGCTCAGGTAAAATTGATTAAATCACAAACAAATGAGGGAGTGAGTCATGTAGTAAGCCTTAACATCATTGACTCTTCCTGGAGGGGGTGGCATGCTCACATCTGACTTCCTCAGGGTGATGGAGAACTATTTGGACTATCAATCCTTAGGATGTGGGTGTATTTGCTTTGCCTTTTGCCTTGAGATCTGGCCCACAGCAGGATGCATTTGTGTCTTCCAAGGCTGCAAGGTATCTGAACTTCTGCTCTGGCTCCTTTGAGGGCTCAGCCCTGTCTGACCACCTGTACTATTTCTAACTAACTCAGCTGTCTGTAACAATATGTTCCAGGCATAGGATCTTCCAATAGAGGTGCTGCAGGGATATTTTAATGGTAGGAGAACGGCATTCTTCCTCTCTTCTGTTTATTGATACCATATGGGTGGGCAAGGAATCCTGGGGTGCTCACCATGGTGGCCAAAGGCTCTTGGTTCAGTGGCAAGCACCCTCCAGCTTATGGGATGGGGTTCAAACTAGGTACCTTGCCAACATGGACAGCAAGTTTCTACCTTGCCTACCTTGTAGGCTTTCTCCTGTATTTCTGAGTTGTCCTTGTACCCTTAAGTAGCCACATCTGTTTGACCTTAGCTTTTCCTTCTGACCTTAACCACCCCTGATCTACTTACTGATTCCTTCTGTTAAACTTTCCCTGTTGGAACTGCTGATGTGGTTTCCACTTGGTACTGGAGATTTGGAACAAAGCTCACCCATGGGTGCACTCTAACAATCCTTTAGCTGCCCTTGGTAACCCTGTCTTTACGAATGCAGCATTAGATTTCCAGGAAGATGATCACTTAGTGTGCAGTCTTATAGCCCAAAAACGAGCCCCCAGTCCCCCAATCTCGGGTCCAAAACTAGGGCAAGACGTGTTTTTTAAAAAAGCAGCACTGATTTATTTTATCCTGGGCCCAGCAACACAGTGCAGTTGGAGTTTGCAAAAGCTGTGTGTCTCCCTCAAAACTTTCCAGACTTTTTGTAGAAAGCATGGTTTACAAAGTAAGGGGTTATGGGTGTGGATCAGGAAATAAAAGATCCTTGATCTGCTAAGGAATGAGGAAGACCTTTGTTTCCCTTTGCAGAGGACAGAGATGTCTCACAGGAATTATCAATCCTTTGTCAACTTATTTTAGCACTCAATTTTAGATAACATCTGTTGTTTGCAGAGGGCAGCAATGGTTAACATATCAATTAGGTCAGATTCCCAGAGATTTACAGTTCTTTACAGAGGGGAGCATTGATTAACATATTAGTTAGGTCATCTAGAAAAAAATGATGCATACAGAACAGTATTATCATATTACAGGTACTTTGGTCATATAACTTAGGCATAACACAAACATAATGAAGCTCTTTTTGCTAGTATACAGCATGCAGCTTGCAGGGTGACACCAACAAGAAGCCCATCACACATCCCAAATCCATGGGAAATGAGCCAAGCATTAAGTCATCTCCACGTTTTATCATTATCATTTGTGGCTGTTTTCTTTTTTTATTTATTTAAAAAATAAGATTAAGATAAAAGAGGACATAACAAAACAGGTCAGAACAGAACAATTTAAGTAACATAGTGTTTCACCACAAGACAATCCAACATAACAGTAGCTACCATAGCATCTCTTTCCTTGAAATATTTGAGTATACCTTCATATACTATAGTATCAAACATAACAAGACAGTGTAAAACCATTCAAGAGAATGAAAGTATTACAGGGTATTCAGAACCAACTAACAGAAAACAAACAAAGGTTATTATATTATCTCCTTGTGTATAAAATATTTTATTTATACTATCACATATAATAAAATCCAATAAGGTACAACATGATAAAACCAACAGAAGAACAAAAGCTTGGTGGGACTACAAAACAAGATGATGTTAAATCATCACTAGTTATTGTAATGTCTTGTTTTCTTCAAAATAGCTGTTCATACCATCACAGACAATAAAATCAAACAACACAGAATAAAACCATTCCAATTAATGAATGGAAACATTATAAGGCTTCAAAGCAATATAATGGGGAATCATGATTATCACATACTTCTATGTATTCTTACCATTCTTATACTAGGGAAACTATTCAGTATTTATACATGTGAGTTTGATTTATTTCGCTTATGAGTATGGTCTCAAGCTGCATCCATTTATTTATAAATATCTCAATGTGATCATTCTTTATAGCTGAGTAGTACTCCAGTGTATTAAAATACTGCATCTTTTTTATCCATTCCTCAGTTGATGGACACTTAGGTTGTTTCCAAGATCTGGCTATTACAAATTATGCTGCTATAAACATGGGTGCATATATATCACTGTGGTATGAAGTCTTCAGTTCTTCTGGGAATATGCCTGTAAGTGGAATAGCTGGAACAAATGGGACCTCCAATCCCAGCTTTCTGAGAAATCTCCAAACTGACCTCCACGATGGTTGCACCAGTCTACACTCCTACCAATAGTGCAGGAGAGTTCCTTTTTCCCTACAGCCTCTGCAGCATTTGTTGGTAGTTATCTTGATCCTGGCCATTCTTTCTGGAGTGAGATGGAATCTGAGTGTGGTTTTAATTTGCATTTCTCAAATGAGTAATAATGAACATTTTTTCATGTATTTGTGTGGCTGATTTCTTGAAAAGATCACTCATATGGACTGTTTCACTATTTAGTTATATAAATGTGCAATAAAACACTCTTAAGAAATAAGAGATTTAAGAGCAGAAATTTTAAGGAGCTAAAACATTGTGTGATAGGGGCTGGGGATTTAGCTCAGTGGCATAAGCACCTGCCTTGCAAGCAGGCGGTCATGAGTTCAATCCCTGGTACGATAAAAAAGACAAAAAAAAAAAAAAAAAACCATTGTGTGATAATGTAAAAAGTTATATTTATTATAGGCCAAGTTGATTCTTTTGGAGATTTTTTTTTTTTTTGAGAAGTGTTTCTTAAGTATGCATTTAAGCTGTGAGGTGCCCACATAGTATCATTTACTCTTGAGGAAGCAGCTTTTTGTTCAAGCTGTTGTTGGGTGCCAAGGAACTGAAACTGGATATAGCGCAGATACGGTCTACTTCATGGTATAAGGAAGTTATGTACTAAAAAGTACATTATTAGGCAATGTTGGATCAGCTTGAACCTAGACTGCATATTGGTCTTGCTCATGGTGTTACTGAAGACTAAGTAAGACTTGAGGAATGACAGAGATTCTTAAGAGAACACTGTTTTACTAGACTTCCCAGGACAGGACACTGCTGATTGGTAAGTGACTAGTAGGTGGCAAGGTCTCCCCTTAACTCAGTCATCCTGCAAAGACTGGACAAAGTCTGAGAGTGTATTTTTCTGTATGAGGCCACACTGTCTTAGCCTGCCTTCACACAGTGTGCTCTTTGACTAAGGGCAAAACTCAGAGATAAAATTTTGAAGAAAAGACTTGCGTGAGTCATCACCGTGGGCTCTAGACTTCCAGTTGAACTAGGACACTACTGTGGGTTCGAGGTCTTCCTTTGGATTTGTGCAGGACGTCGTTATGGGATTAAGGCCCTCAGCTGGATTCTGGTCTTTGGGTCTCTGGTATGTGGAGAGATCTTTTGCACTCTTCTGCACTTGACTTTTTGGATGAATATTATATAATCTATAAATTATGTGTCTTGTATCAAATCTATCCCCTTGCCTATCCTGACTTCAACACACAAATCAGGCTCAAATGAGTTAGGTAAGCAGCAAAGCTAATGCTAAAGCACAAGTCAGTGTAGATTTCAAGAACCAAGGAAACGAGTAGTTTGAGGAATATTAGTAACAATTTTGAAAATGTAATTTTACCAGAATGAAAACTGGTTTTTTTGTTGTTTTCTTTGTAGTTTGATTAGTCGCTGTAGCATCTTCTCGACTGGGGTAGGCATTTACTAAACTCTGCCTTACACCCGATTTTAAGATCACCTGCCCAGTTTGATTTCACAGGGCCACTTGGGGAAGGTGGCGCAAACCAGGACGCTTTTCCTTCCTTCTTCCGCAGCTGAAGGGCAAGACAGGATCTGGAAACTCCCAGCCCTCTTGCCGATTTCCTTTGATCCCACTAGCCTCCCGCCCTCCTAAATTATTCTAAGATTCTATCTTAATCTGAACAAAACTTGGGAGTATAACACCATTAAGTTTCGCCCTCAAGTCGGCACTGGGAGGCCACGCGCCAGCGCGGAGACCGGAAACGTGGAAGCGCCCGGCGTGCTCCTTCTGACGCCGGCGGCCCCGGCTGTTCCCGCTGCCCACGCTGACAGCCATGCCACGGGGACGGCGCCGTTGCTTCGCGTCTCGCCTGAGTCCCCAGGTACTCTGCTCACGAGTTTCGGTATAAAGTCCAAAGACTGAGCGGTGATCACAGCACATCCAGTTCCCTCAGAACCAAAAGGCCAGAAACTGCGAGGAAATAAGCAACATTTCTATCAGACCAAGGTCCAACCACCACACCCACACCCAACACACTGAGGACAAGAGGCCGAGGTTCCAAATACCCGAAACTGGCGGAAGTGACGTTGGATCGTTCCCAGGAAGAGGCGGGCCGTATAGGAAGGGCGACCAATCGGGGCCTGGGAGAGGCTCGGGCTGGGAGGTGCTGCGCGTGGGAAGGCGGGGCCTGGGCGAGGGCTCGCGGGGCTGAGCCTGGCGCAGCGGCTGGAGGCGGTCGCTTGCGCCGGTCCGGGGTCTGACACGGGAAGGCCATGCGGACGGCTACTGAGCTTCAGCCCCGCAGCCTAGCGCACTTTCCTCGCGCAGCGGCAGCCCGGCGGCCGCTGGAGTAGCGCGGCCTTTGTTCGGAGCGCGCGTCCCTGCGGTTCTAGGGCTCCCGCCGCGCTCGGCCGGCGCCCGCGGTCCATGCGGCTGCGGGGCCTCCGCGTGGGCTCCGAGCGGCGGCGGCGGGCGGCATGCGATGGGGAACTGCTGCTGGACGCAGTGCTGCGGGCTGCTCCGCAGGGAAGCGGGGCGGCTGCAGCGTGCGGGCGGCGGAGGGTAAGCCGGGCCGGGACGCCGCCCGGGTCCCCAGAGGTCCCGCGGCGCTGGGTGGGGATCCAAGTGCCTGGGCGTCCCGGCGGCTAGAGGGGCGCGTGGAGGCCCTTTCGGGAGCGACCTAGGGGAGGGTGCTGTGGGTCGAGCACCGGTCACGCGGGAAGGTGTCACAGAGGCGTCATCTCAGGAGGCTCGGGGCAGTAGGATGAGTTCTGCCACAAGCAAACACACCGTGTTTGGTCATAATGCTTAAGCTTGCATTTGTGCATTTTGTCTTCTTTAGCCTTGACAGAGCAGGTGAGAATGCCCCAAAGTTGATGTTTTAGGTGAATTTTAAGCAGAGGTCATCAAATTGCTGAAGTAAAATAAGATTCCAGATGCCAAACTTTGATATGTGGACATAGATACCAAATTAATGAATTTCCACTAGGCATTCAGAGTTTTGGTTCAGATAACTATATAAGGGCAATATGTAGTTCTTTCATGTACATTTTTTGCAATTCCGAGGGGAACTTCCATAACAAGATTGCTACCCCAGGTTCTAGAACATTAGATAAAATTAACCTCACTTCTCTTGAATAAAATTGCTGTGTACTAGAGTTTTTATCAACTCAGTAGTAAAATTTTATCTGTTTTTTGTTTCATGGAGTATTGAAAAACTGGGTTAGATCCCTTTGGAGTTGGCTTTGTTGTTATTATCTCCCAGGAATTGAGACCTGGAATTGAAAATCTGAACTAAGCCATTTTGTGTAAAGCATAAGACTACTTGGCACTTTCTGAAACATTTCAGCACCTGTCCCACTTCACCATGAGCTAACTGAAACCAAATGATTTATAATTTTAATCTGTTGGTGAAGGTGGTCTTATGTAACAAGAGTCACTTTTTCATCAGTCATTGTGTCACCTCACTAAACATAGTCTGAATGGAAATGTAAGGACTTTAGAGATTTTGTGTCTCCTTGGGTTTCCCTAGCCTGTGTCCTATTACTAAGAGTATGAAAACTGTTTTATTTTGTTATCATGTAATTGTCTCATTGGCCCTTGGTGTTTGTGTGTGCACCCCTGTGGTTATGCTGCCTAAGAAGGCTTGCTGAGGACTAATACAGTGCAGTTCTTGGCTTTATTATACGTTGTTGCACTATTGGGTATTAAATTCTAACTATGAAAAGCAAGTTTAAATGAGTAAGCAAAAAGTTAATGATTTTGGATACATTATGTGGTATCTTTGGAGGTTTTTTTCACAGTGATGTACAAACTAATTATGTGTTCCTTAGAGTATAGTGTTAAAATTTTCCAATCGACAGCCTGAGCTTGGCAGCATAGGGAAGGAAGAATGAGCCCAAAGGTCAGAAAGATAGGAAGTGGCACGAGAAGTCAGTTGATCGTTGTTGAGTGTTACATGTAGGCATGCCATTAAAGTATTAATAGTTGTACTGGTTTTTAGCAAAACTGTGTGTTTAAGTGTGTGATCCAGGGGTTTGAGCAGAGCCTTGGCACTGAGCTACATTTGCAACCCCCCCCCCCTTTTTTTGAGGCAAGGTCACACTAAGTCACTGAATTGCCCAAACGGAGCTTGAATTTACCATCCTTCTGCCTGCACCTTTCAGAGTTCTGAAATTATAGGATGTACCACCACATCAGGTTTGGCAAAGTTCCTGGAACAAATCCTGTAGTGACAAGAACAATCAGTTGTTTGTGGCTGCTGCTGTCTTCTAAAACCTTAGAATGGTGATAGCGATCCTTTAATCCATAAATGGGTTTTGACAGTTTCCTTACTTAAATCCTGTGATTACCTTACTCTTGACTATTAAGCATGACATTTTTAGCAGACTTGTGTGTAGAGACAGTTAGATATTGTTATTTATACAACAATGTTATTAAACTTCGCCTCTTCTCTTGCCATCTTTTTATGACTTGGTTTTTGCTTTTATAACTAATCAATCTTCTGAAGATGAAAAATTGCTAATCACAAAAGCTTGACTGATTTCACCATGGTGACTACACCAGTAGGAAAATAGGGCGTCCAGGGCTGTCCTAGGTGAACGTGAGCTGTGCCTTACAGGCGTGCTTCATGACCCAAGATCTGGCTTTATGCCCTTGCAGATTTCCCAATAGTACCTCAAAATCAGATTGCTGGCTTTATACTATCCAGTTTCAAAACCAGAATTATCAAAAATACTAAAGGATTCTGGTACTTTATGTTCTAGAATGTCTCTATAGATTAGTCAAAATACCAGTTCGGTGTTGAAGTATGTTGGACGCTTTATAACTAATAAAGTTATTTCATGAGTAAAACAGTGTTTTAAATGTCTTTAAGAAGTAAAATTTAGATATCCTAATAAATTGTCCGCCACTATGAAGTGTAGTCTACCAGTACATTCTGGAGGGCTCCATCTGCTGATCAGTCCTGTTTCTCTGGGCAGTACTAGAAATCTCTTGTACAGGTGTTTTATTTTTTCTTAGGCTGAAGACGTAGTTATATTTTGTTTTGTTACATTGTGTTTCTCATCTTTATATTGCTGTATAATCTCACACAGAGATTCCTCTTAAATGTACTATACTCAATAAAGATAATGCTCGTATTTTGTGTCTTTTTCGATGTTTAGCAGTCCTTTTGGCTCCAACAGCAAAGTTCTGGGAATTATTCACAATGATTCACTTTTCCTTTCCTGGTACACATGATTTTAAATAAATCTGCCATCATTCAGTTACATCATGAAGTGTGCCAGCACTTTTGCAAGTACTTTATATTATCTCATTTATTTCTCATCACACTGCTGTGAAGCATTGAATACTTTGACAGATTCAGTATCTTTTATCCAAAATGCTTGAGATGAGAAGTGCTTCAGAGTTTTTGTTTTTGGCAGGTGTCAAAGTTGGAGTATTTACATACGCATAATGATAGAATAAAGGTGGGAAGCGAGTTAAAACCCAGAATTCATTTCTGTCTTATGTATATCATGCATACTGAGAGTTAACAGACTTATCTTTTGCTTGCAACCTATTACATGAATTCATATGTGCAGTTTGCCACTTTTGGTGTCTGGTTGGTGGGGAAAAGTGTCTGATGTCAGAACAGTTCAGATTTTGGGTTTTTGGAGTAGGTATGTTCTACCTGTACATAAGGTGTAGCTTGAAAACTACAAAGTTTAGAAAGTTTATTTTGCCCAAGGTAGCCGAGCCGGGACTGCAGCCCAGGTGCTCCTGAATTCCTGTTCAGTCACTTGGCACACAATCTGCTTCCTCCTCCTGTGCTTCTGGCTTGCATGTCGCTTTTCCTGTGGGCTGGGTGGCAGTTTCCAGACTTCTCTGTGTAGGGTACCTCTGGCCTTACTCTCAGGTCGCTGGAGTTAGGCTTTCTAAAACCCATGTTGGATTGTCCCATTTCCTTGTTCAGTGACTTTCATCTGCTTTGTATTTCCTGCAGCTGCATTTCTCAATCTTTCCTCCTAGTAGCATAATAATTTGCATGGCATTCAGATATCCACTCGAATGCTCAGGATTCTGTGCAGTTCTGCATTTGCATATCTGCAATTTCACTCTTTTCTCTGAAAAATGTCAATACACATCACTTTTTTTAAAATATGGAAGCTATTTTATTTCATATTTTCATTTCTTTTTCTTTTTTGGTTCTGGTTTCATAAACTTGCTCTTGCCAGGTAGGTGCTTGTATCACTAAGCTAAATCCCCAACTCTAGCTATTCTAACTTCAAAAAATCTTAGCTCATTCATAAATCTTAGTATTTTAACCTTTTTTGATGTTACCCTTCAATTAATAGTAGTATTGAGTATTAACCTGAGGAGGTAACTTTGCCGTATTTTATCAGTCTTATTCTCTGCCATTCTCTCACTTATCACGCCTTCAATATCCTATACATGAGAAGAGCTATATTTTTTCATGTTGTCTTCAAATAGTGTACCTACCCCGTGCTTTTATGAGTGATATTTATTCTTAAGTCACCACCTTCCATGTTAAACCAGTCACCTAAGACAGTGCTCTTTCCCTACGGAGTTCTATTTCCCACAGGCTTAGCTATTCTGCATCAGAGATTGGCTGACTTAGCATGAATAGTCTGTGTGGTCCTCGTTGCTACTTCTTGACATGGCTGTTTCACTGTGAGCAGCCATGCACAGCACAGTAGAACTCCGCTCAGTGTACTGACACACTGGGCCGGGTTTGGGTATGGATCACGTCTGTAGCACAGTGAGTGCTGAAAGCTCCTTGAGTGCTCTGTCTTTATCTCTGTTCATTCTCAGTATCTCATGTTTGTTGAATGAATAGCCTGAAGATACTATTTATGAACTTTTAGGCTCTGCGAAGCAGTGTTTTTTCCTGTCTTTGTTTTAGATCTCAATTCCTTAACTTTTGCAAACACGGGCTGGGGATTTAGCTCAACGGCATAAGCACCTTCCTGGCAAGCATGAGGTCGTGAGTTCGATCCCCAGTACCACGCAAAAAAAAAAAAAAAAAAAAAAAAAACTTTTGCAAACACATCATGTATTCATTCATGTACTTCAACATATGTTCTGCCAATATATTATGTTGGCTTACTCCTTTTAAGAGACTCTACAGTCCAAAAGAAAATGTTTAAAGTAGTTTTTCGTAATGCATGTTTCTAAAATACAGCAGACAGTAATCTAGTAAGAGACTGATGCATGCTTTGTGCATGTTTTTCATCTTTGAAAAGTGAAATGTGTAAGACATTTGCCATTTCAGAGATAGGAAGATTTAAATAAGATGAGTACTGAATGTTGTACCTTCTGTATTATATCTTAAAACTTCCATAGGGCTGTGTTCTGAACCTTACTCTTTAGTTTCCTTCATGCAGTTTTCTTCATCATATACTTTTTGCATAATAGTTTGAAAATGCATGGCTTTACCTGCTACCTGTGACTGATGAGCTCAGTCACCTCATACAGTGCTCTGAAATATATGGTTGCCTACTCAAGTCTTTCTAGTATCTGATTAACCTTAAATCACTTTGCAGAGCTGTATTCATCTTTGTTTCCTTCTCACAGGCTGTTTCTCATCCCCTTCTCCCCTTTTGTTTTCCTTCTTACAGTTTTCAGTCAGCATTTATTGGTACACTTTAGATGTGTATAATGATGACATTCATCATAGAGGATTTGTACCTGTACATGCTATAGGTTGGTTTTACTCTGATTTCCCTTCAATCCTTCCTCTCTTCCCCATTTACAAAGCATTGTTTCCTTTTTTCCCTCTTTTCTCATTTTTTTAGCTTTTCCCTTTTTTCCTTTCCCCTTGTCTGCTACTTTTTTCCACCTCCCCATTTGATCATTTTTTTTTCCTTTTTCACAATATGTACCACAAACTGTGCCACTATAAGCATTGGTGTACATATGTCTCTGTGGTGTGATGCTTTTAATTCTTCTGGGAAGATAGCAAGAAAGGGAATAGTTGAGTTGAATGAAACCTCAAATCTTAGGTTTTTGAGGAATCTACACACTTATTTCCACAGTGGTTGCACCAGTCTACAGTCCTACAAACTGGAGAAGTGTTCCTTTTCCCCCATAGCCCTGCCGGCATTTATTATGGTTGATTTCTTGGTAGTAACCGTTCTTTATGGGGTGAGATGAAATCTCAGCATTGTTTTCATTTGTATTTCCCGAATGACCTATGATGTTGAACAATTTCTTCATGTATTTATTTGCCATTTCTATTTCTTCATCTGACCTAATACCATTCAAAAGCTTTTAATGAAATGGAAAAGGAAGCCATACCCCCAAATTCATTTGTGAAAGCAAACATTACCCTGATGCCAAAACCAGAGGAGGACCCAACTAAGAAAGAGAACTACAGGCCAATTTGCCAAATGAACATGGATGCAAAAATCCCTCTCTTTTAAGACCCACCCATTCGTACTGCTTTGTTTACTGGCTCCTGAGCGGTGGAAAGACCATAGTCACCTAAGCTTTGTGCTTGACAGTCCTCCCGGTCACTCATCTTCCGAAGCCCAGTTAAGTTCTGCGGAGTGTGCAGTGTGAATGTTCCTCCGCCTTTCCAGCGTCTGCTCCTGCCCTCGTCCAGCCGCTCCATTTTCTGCATTGTGCTCCACTTTCCTGGTAGTACCATTATGTCTGTACCGCTCTAATCTGAAGACTAAGGAAAGAACCACACCTCTTTCTTAGACTCCCACGTCTCCTTCCAGCTTTTATTCTATCTCTTGTCTTTCCTGTTTAACAGCTAGAGTTCTGTCTACTTGTGAAGTCTCCATTTCCTTCCTTCTCACTTTCGGGGAAGCTAACGTTCACTGCTCGTCCCCTTGCCCTCTGGGTGTGCATTCTTTCCTCAGTCTCTACATGTTTGAGTCCTTTGCAGCTTACTGTGCTTATATGCTCTGCATATGGATGCTGGCACAGGAGCTGCCCTTGCATCCCACGTCCCAGTGCATCCTCAAGACCAGATGTCTCTGCCTCCTAGATGGCTTTACCCACCCACCTTTGCTGCCACTTCGCCCAGGCTGTCATCACTGTTAGCTCGGTTTCCAGTGTCCCATGTTGCCATGGCTCTCTTCCCCTTCCCCATGTTTTAATCTCTTTATTTCCTGTCATTGTGTTGACTGTTCCATATGATGATCTGGCTGGTGTCTGCTCCACCTCACCTTCATACATCTAAACTACCTGAGGTCAGAGACTTCTTTCCTCTACCCATAGTATTCCAGCAGTACTTGCCACAAGATAGTGCTTGGTAGGAAACTGTAAATTAAACAGATGGACGACTCCTGGCCTTGGCTAGTGTACCTTGCATTTTGGAGTAGAGGTGGTTTTAAATTTAAATCCATACCATCAACATGCCATAAAATTCCTCATTTTAAAGGCTTACTTTTTGGATGAAGACTGAAAACCTTTAGAATCTTTAATTTGACTTTCAGGGTTCTGTGTTACCTATTTCTTATCTTTTTAAAAAATCTCATTTGTGTCACTGCCTCAAATCCATTCTTCCACTTGCACTTAGATCTAACTCCCACTCACTCATCTTTTAGATGCCAGTTTAAAAATTACTTGCTGCAGAGTCCTCCCAAACCACCTTCAGTGCTCTGGAGGATAGAAACTCTTACCATTATGGAGCAATCTTCTTTTCTTTGAGCATGTTCTTAAGTTACAGTTAAACCTGAAGTACTGTGATAATTTGGCTAATGACTGTTCTCCCCTAAAGGAAGGAATTCTTACTGGTTTTTGCTTACCATTAAATACACAGCTTCCTTTTAGGGTCCTGGGATGTAGTATGTGTTGGATAAACATTTGTTGACTGAGTTAATGAAGACAGTTTCTTGAATATGTGACATTCTGTCCTTTTACCCTCTTTAGCTTCTTGACTCGCTCTGTCCTCTCGGAGGCCTGGGAAATTGCTCTTCTTCAGGGTTATTTTTAATGCCTTCCTCTAAACGTATAGCTTGCAAAGCATAGTTGTTATCTGTGTGTCTACTGTGTGACGTAGCCCTTGGGTGTATGGTTCAACTTCTGTTCACTTTTGTAATTCTGAGACACGACTGTGCCTGTCATTCAGTAACCTAGAGAGAAGAGAGACATAGAAGATTCATTGTCCTGATGTATAAATGATGACAGTTTCCCAAAGAGGAAAGTGGTCAGTGACTTCAGGTGCTGCATACAGATTACAGGATAACTGAGAAAAGACCTTGTATTAGTTTTCCTCCAAACCAGGCTCTCCTTTTGAAAACATGTTCAAAGGGAAGATGTGTCTCTCTTCCAAGGCATAAAATTAATTTTCAGCATATCCATTTTTTTAAAGTTTGTGTTTATACAGAACTTACCAAACAATAACTATTGTTGCTTTTCTTCGCGCTAATATTAATCTGTTTCCAGATTAGGAGGCAGCTGTAGCCCTACACAGAGTGAGATGGTAAGGATTGGCACATGCAATTGAAGCGTAGTCTCACTGTGCCATCTGCAAGCTGGAGACCCAGCCCATGGGCAGGTGAAGAGCAGGGTCTCAGCAGCAGCAGCCAGGTAGAAAGGAATCGCTCTGTCTGCACCTTTTTGTTCAGGCCCTCATGGATTAGATTACATACACCCACAATCTCTTCCACTCAGTCCACCAGTTCTAATGCAAATCTGTTCCAGAAAACCCTGACACAGGAACCCAGAAATAATTTTTTTTTTTTTTGTCTTTCTTTGAGACAGGGTCTCACTATACAGTTGAGGCTGGCCTTGAGCTCACTTTGTAGCCCAGGCTGGTCTCAAACTTGTAATCATCATCCTGCCTCAGCTTCCCAAGTGCTGGGATTACAAGTGCAAGCTACCATACCTAGCTCAAAAATAATTTTTAACCAAATATCTGAGTATATCTGGTGGCCCAGTTAAGTTGACATCTGAGATTAACTGTGGTATTGCCTTTGTAGACACTCTCTCTTGAAAATCTATTGATTTTTTTTCCCTTTGGATTTGACTGATTAAACTTGCATTTGGATATTTAATATTAACTGAAAAGCAGTGTATCCGTCACCATCCTTGTAATAGTTTTTGCCATGAATCTGATTAATAACATTTCTACCCTTTGTTCAGAGAAAAAATGGGAGTCTTGGGAAGCTTTAATTTTTAATAGACTTTGGAATGATTTACCTTGGTTCATCATTTATTTATAGTGTCAACCAGAAGATACAGAGAAAGATTTTCTTACTGTATTTTAAAAGATATGTATGATACAGCAGAAAAGAACAATCACCAATGTGGAGTTTCTGAGCAACTTTAACAAAAATATTTATCTGCTATGCAAAATAACACAAAAAGCATAATGTCTGCATTTTCAGTCTACCCTCAACAAGACTGAATTTGTCCTTAATAAAAGGTTATCTTGATACTTAACCATAACATTGATGAATAAATATATACATGTGCACGAATCTTCACTTCATTACTGTGGTAAATTTCAGACTGTCCCAGGTCCCACTATTTTGCACCATCATTAAGAGTATTACACATCAGAAACCACCCTTGTCTTTTTCTGGTGCTCTAATATGCTTTGCACATGCACGTTCACTGTGGCATTGTCAGCCCTGTACAGTGCCTGTGGAGGCACCAACTTTGCTCATTAGAGGCAGCAGCTCTTAGTGCCGTAAGATTATCCATGAGTGAGGTTTGTGTGACTTTGGGGAGCTCTAAATGTAATGGAGGAGGAATGTGCTCTGCTCTTTGCTTTCAGTCCTTGTTAGTGGGGCCTGTCTCAGCTGTTCAGCTTTCCTTCTCCCTCATCAACAACCGAATGATACCAGCGCCCGTGAGGAGAACGGCAATTGCCCCCCTACAATACTCTGACCTTTCCCTCCGAGGCATGGGACTGAATGCTTGAGATAAATGCACATATGGTGTAGCATTTTTCCTTATTGTGATGCTGCTCCATTTCTAGCTTCTCAGGACACCTTGTCCTGGGTTTCCTACACTTATTTTTCTCTTGTGCTGCCACTCTTGACTGCTGCTTTTCTCATAATACATTCCATTTGGGATTCTGACACTCCTCCCCATCAACTCCCATTTTCCGGTCTGTCCCCAAACCCAGGTGATTTTTTTTTTTTGTCTTTTGAATTATGTCTTTAATCCTCCCTTTGTCCTCATTGACACCATCCTAATCCAGCCAGGTGTTTCTTCCCTAACTCAGATTTGCTTGCATACTTATTCATACATTCAGCCCATGCATTTAACCCCACTCACCCCTCTAGGATTCTTGTGGTTCTTGGTACCTGAGCGCATAGCTCCTTACACTGCGCTGGTCCTTCTGAAAGAATGAACAGTATTTGTAGTCCTTTTTAGTGATTGTCGTATTCTATAGGTTCATTGTGGATCTAAGATAATGGGATTCTTGTTAACTGGAGTGATTATAAATTGCCATTTTCATGCAGGTAGCTCCATCCAGTTCATTCACTCATTTTGTGTAGTGTTTTATGAATAGGCCTTAATTAATATGCCCAGTTTGTCTGTTCTGTTGATTGGCATACCTGCCTTTTCCTGTTGTATTTCAGCTAACACTGATCAAAGTTCCTGTCTGCTTAGATACATATACCTAGGAGCAGGATCACAGGATCATGGCTTATATGCTTCTTCAGATGCACTAAATGTCAGACTTTTTCAAATTATATTTTCACTAACAGTGAATTTCTGGTGTTTCCATAGAAGATAATTCTAACACTAAGTTACTTCTATGATAACAATGAAAAATACAAGAAACTAGAGGAATAGTCAATAATAGCTGTGGAGAGGCTAGGGATTTAGCTCAGCGGCATAAGCACCTGCCTTGCAAGTATGCGGCCATAAGTTCGATCCCTGGTACCGCCAAAAAAATAATAATAATAATAATAGGTGTGTAAGACTGGAACTGCTTAAACTCTACTAAATAAGTGGAGGGCAGTACCATGTTCATGGGAGGAAAGAGGATGTTTAAGATGTCCTGTTGCTGTTGACTAGAAATTCATTAAGCGTAATTCAATTAAAATCCTAACTGGGGTTTCCTGGAACTTGACACAGGTTTGGAATGTGTCTTATCTTGTTGGTGTGACATAACACCTGACACCAAAGTTAAAGGCACAGATTGTAGAGATTTCAGTCCATAGGATGGTTCCAACGCAGGGTGACATGGCAGGGGAGAAACAGTCCGTGACAGGGCAGGCAAGAGGCAGCAGTCAGCCTGCCTTCATTCTGTCCCTTTGTATTCCATCCAGGCTTCAAACCTGATAAATTGATGAGCCCACACTCAGTATAAGGCTTCCCTTTTCAGCAAATCTATTCAGTCACTTACAGAACTGTGCTAATCTAACTAGGGAAGTAATCTGACAGATATCGCACACCCTTAATTCCATATTTACACACCTAGAAGCAACCACTTCCAGAAAGCTCCACCTGTAAGTGCATGGGACAACTAAATATAAACCATAACAGACGGCAATTTGTTCTGTGAGATAACAATTTCTAATAACCAGAGCACTGTCATATTGCCACAGAAATAGACAGTGGGTAAGCAGAGTGGGATGTGGCAGGCAGTCTCTGAGGAGGAAACTCAGTCATTTTTGACAAGGTGATCATTTCATGTCAAAGTAGGACAGTCACTGCTTTACTAAAACAACTGTCAGGACAAAAAGCTGGTTTTTGGAGGTGGCTTTGTGTATGGTGTCTACTACTACTATCAAAGGTGTACTGCCGTCTTCTACGAATAATGCGTTAGTGTTGTATTGAGTTTTACTCCACATTGGGGGGTATAATTTCCCCTAGATCTCTGTTGCTATTTTTTCCTGTTGTTTCCATTGGTACTTACAACTTTTACACCTCCAGGAGTCTCTGGTCTGTGTGAACTTGGAAGTTTTCTAAGAGTTGTTGTGTTGTCATTACAAAATAGCGTTAGTCAAATGTCACGAATACATTTGACCAACACTAGAAAGGAGAGAATAGTGGTTTTTATCATTCTGTTTTTTATGTTTAAGCAATTTGCATAATAGAAAAATGTTAAGTTCCATGTTGATTACTCTATAGTTTTTTTTTTTAATTTAGGGAAGTTTGTACAGGTTGTTCCATGTACAGATATGCTAACAATAGTAGGATGGCTAATGTTTGGTTTTAGATTCTTAAGCAATTACAAATACAATTGAAAGCACTAAACTAGATTTTCTTTTACATGCCAACAGTTAGTTGCTCCAACCATTTAATAAAAAACTATGAACAACACCATCATTATACAAATAATAAAAATCATAAATGTTTCTTGGATAGCACAGAACGACCTTGTCTTCTGAGAATGCAGTCAGAGCACTGCTACATGTAAGCTTCACATCTGCAGACTCAGGCTGCCACACTTCGTGTGGGACAACAGGCTCTTCAGGCGTTCTGGTCAGTTAGGAGGAATTGAGGAAAAGCTAATCATTACTTACCTGTATTTGACCAAGGATATATGTTGAAAAGAGCTGTTACTGAGTTGGATATTTTACATCTTTTAAGTGCTTGATCAGCCCACATGGCTAGTAACAAACACATCAGGCCTTGCAAACCTGACTGAGGTGTTTAGACATATTATTCAAAGGAAACTTACATAAAAGGCTTGTAAAAATACAACTGGGTTCCTGGTCCATTGTGGCTACTCAGCAAGTGTAAGTCTGTCTTTGCTCTCCATTATGTTAATAGCTTGTTATCCTTTGGGTTCTATATTATTATAAGTAACTGGAAATTTCAAGTCAATAAAATATTGACTTTTCTTGAATTGAAGAAAGCAATGTTCCTGTTATTTTTCTAAAATAGCAATAATCAAGACTTTCATTGAAAGTTGTTAGAAATATACTTTAATTATTGAAACCAAATTTCTTTTTTTGGACACTGATCCAGCTTTTTTCTTTTCCTTTATTCTTTTGCTTTTTAAAAAATATTGCTACCCATTTTATCCTTGCAAAAATCCTCAACCAGTACGTATGTTCTATAATGAAATAGTACTTCACAGAATTTAGAAGACTTGACTAAAACAAGCACTGTGATTTTTCTACAATAACTAGTTTTGCTGTCACATTTAAGCATAATTTTGGTTAGGCAACTATATTGATGATTTCTCTATGTTTCAGGGTTTTTAGCCTTACTAGATCAGACATAAAAAATCAGTAAGTTCAGTGATTTAAAATGAGAAACACAGCTATCAGGGAATTACATAGTACTTATATATTTAAAGACAATCTTTTACTGTGAGTCAGAACAGCAAATTATAGTTACAGGAAGTAATTATTAAATTATATATTTATCCCTTTGGAGTACTCTGCACCCATAAGGCCAGACCTTGAGGCAGGGGTGCTTCTACAGACCAGCTTTGTACGAATTCCACCCACACTTTGTTTCCGTTTTTAATATTCTTCTGCTTCCCCTACTTAACAGAGTTCTCCTGATGTGATTAACTTTCTTCAATTTCTTGAGAATCTTAAAACCTAGTAACCGTTCTTTTCTTTAAGATAACTTAGCATGTCATCCATTAGTATTATTTGCACAGTGAACCCTTGACTTACAAACTCAGTTCTTTTGCAGGGGCGGTTGTAACTCAAGTTGGTTGTAAGTCAGTAACATTTTCCATTATGTTAGAAATACTGTGTTCTGAACCTCCCAAACCATGCCTTAACTACTAACTTTTCATAATAAAAGAAGGTCATATAATGTGCATAATTAACCAGAAATACTAATAATTCTCTTGGTGTATTCACAAAAAGGTGTAAAACGTGCCTTACTAGAAACACCAATTTCATACTGTACTTGCTGTTTAGGTTGACATTTTTGGCTTGCAGGGAAGGAAATGAAATGGAGGGTGCTCATTGTTTGGAAAGACTCCCATTAGGTAAAAATCTCCAGAATCTGGTGCTCTGATGTCCTTTGTCTCCTTGGAGAGTCTATATTCCATGAGGAGCAGCTTCTGGCTCACTGGCTCTCAATGTTTTCACAGCTTAAAAGTAGGTCTAAGGTTGCCTGTTTCTGTCTTTAACAGTGTTGTATAGTATGGTATGAGAAGATTGCCATTAAGCATGTGAATGCAGTCACTGGGTTTTTCTCTGACTGGGTGGGTCTTCTCTGTGAATGTTTGCAGCTCTGCCCCTTTTTTTCCTGATTTTCTTTATTCCTGAGGAACTGTACTGCACTGATTGTTGATACTCCCCCTCTTCCAAAAGCTCCTGAGCGGCCTTTCTCTGTGGCTCAGCCAGAAGTTGCTTAAGCTCCTCTGTAGACTGTTCCTCTGAGTGTTCCTCCACCAGTTCCTCTGCATCCCCACCATCTACCTGCAGGCCTGTGGACTCTGCTGTAGTGACAGTGTCATCACCCACGGGGTCAACTGAAGGCTCAGGCTCCTCTGTGCAGCCTTCAAAGTCTCCTGAATACTTGAGGCCACACTTTTTTCCAGGCTGATCTCAGTGTCCTTAGAGAGATCCTGGCCCATGATTTCTCAGCCTCACCCAGGAATCATGTTACAGTGTTCCTTCCAGAACTCTTTAAGGATTAAATCTGTATCTGAGGCCTTCTGGAAGCCCTTCAGGAACAGTTTCTTGGTGTATGGCTTCTTAAAGTTAGCTGTCACTTGCTGGTCCATAGGCTGCAGTAGAGGAGTTGAATTAGGTGAGAGCCACAGGAATTCTTCAGCCAGTTCCTCTATCAGATCCTTGAGGGAGCAGGTCCATGATGAAGAGAGCCTTACGCCCTTATCCTCTAGATATTTCTTCCTTCCTGATCCACTCAAGAAAAGGTACCCATTACTCAGGCTTTTGTGTTAGATCTCCACACAACCTCTTGCCTAATCTTCATGACTTTATGTTTTCTGAACACTCTAGGGGCTCAGTGATAAACCAAGAGAGGCTTTATCTATCTTGAGGTCACCACTCATATTGGCACATAACAATAAGCTTATCCTGTCCTTCATGGGCTTGTGGCCTGGCATTTTCTTCTCTTCCTGGGTAATGCATGTTCTCCTGGGTATTTTCTTCCAGAAAAGACCAGTTTTATCACAGTTGCAAATTTGATGAGAGCAAAAGCCATTTTTCTGTGTCATCATTTAAAAGTGGCGTATGTAATTTTCAGCACCCCTTTATGAGCACTGGCTGCTTTACCCTGCCTGGTTATAGTATGAACCCCAGTTCTCGCTTTAAAATTGTGAAACCACCCCTTACTGGCACAAAATGTTTCACCATTATCACACATTGATGGACTGGAATATCCTTTACAAAATCTGCGTCTATAGCTCAGGCTTTTTCACCAATTACAGACTCAGGCTGTAACCTGCCGCCTCCCTTTGTTTATCTGCACTGACAATAGCTTTTTACCTGTCCTAACATTGTTGATTGTGACTTAATAATTTGAGCAACAGTTTTAGACCTTTTCTTATCAGACCTTTTCTCTGTGAGATTGTCGAGATGGTGAGTTTGGACATGCTATACATTATTAGTGAGGTGGGTCACACGAATACCACTCTCATATTTCTCAACAGTTTCCTTCTTTTGATTGTGATTATTTTCTCAACCTTCCCTCCTTCCATAGCTTCTTTTCTAGATTTCTTGGGGACCATCTTGATGGCAGTAATTGCAGCACTTATATAAAGCCCTGATGGAAATCACATCCACACACATGAACTCGTGGGCTCAGAGAACATGTGAGCTCAGATGGATACCTGCGTACACTCACATCTGCTTTTCTGGCATTGAGAGTCTTTGTTTACAACTGCACAAGCAGCTGGCATTTGGGGGTAACTCAAGACTTCCATCATTGGTTAAACCTAAAGTTCCAGTCGTAACCCAAGTTGTTCATGTGTTAGGCTCATCATAATTCAAGGGTCCACTAGTTTTAATATTCCCCTTCTGTTTGGGACTTACTGGACTAAGCCTTCCTCTGTACCCCAAGAGTAGACTTGTTCCATTCTTTCAGAATGATTAGAAGAAAATTCTTTAAAGCAGTCAGCATCTGGTTGTATTAATAATAACATATGCCCACGTCTGGGAGGTTGGATTGCTGAAGTTGCCATCTTTGTCTCTAGCCAGCGCACCTTGGGACAGGAAGAGAAAGTCAGAAATTTCCTGAGTTCAAAGCGAGGAAGGGAAGTGCTTTTCCTATCTGGCACTGGAAGCAGCCTTGGGGCTAATTATAGGAAGCGCCCTTCAGGAACTTTTTAGTTGATGTTTCTATTACTGTTGTAGATTTGGAATCGGAATCAAGGACTCTCACCCAAATGCTTAGCTTTGGTAAATCCCAAGCTCTAGGCATCTAAAAATATAAACCTCTTGTCTTTCTCATTTCCAGAAATGACAACTCCATTCGCTAACTATGTAGGCCTGAAACTTGGGCGACATCCTTGACAGGAACTGCCACTTCGCATACATTAGTGAACTCTCAGTGTTTGCAGCCACTTTTCATTACCGCCCCTTCTGTTCCCTTACCCACACCAGCAACGCTTCTCTGCTGTTCCATTACAGTAGCTTTCCTGTTGGCCCTTTGAAACAGACCAGCTTGTCAGTTCATGATCCTACTGTGAAGTTCTTAGTGTTGCTGATACGTCCTTGAAGAATGAGAGCGTGGTTTGTGTGCTGTCCTAGGGAGGAGCAGATGGGAATATCAGTGCTGTCAAAACTGTTGGGAACAAGGTTGAGTAGAACTTTTGTCGCATGGATCAGACTGACAGTACCTGAATGTCGACATCCAAAATGTAAGGAAAAACGCCTCATGGTTGATTCAGCAGAAGACTGTGTAAGAAGGACTCCTGCCTTCAGAAATTAACTTCAGTTTAGACAAGGTTTTAAATCAAATCCTGATTTTACATGGAGTACAGGAGATAGAGGAAGAAGATACAGCACCAAGAGGAAAAGTAACAGCCAAACCCAGAAAATGAGAAATTCTTCAGGACAAGCAACATAATTTCTGTGACATCCAATAGCATGGAAACAGGCAGGGATACAGGGGGACGGTGTGATGCACACAGGTCTAAAAAGTCGGTGAACGCAGCACCCGCTGTCAAGCTCCCGAGTCAGGCCGACCCTACAGAAGGAGAACTGGGAAATGGCAGTATGAGTGAGACATCAGAAGACTTTTAAGGAATTCTTTTTAATTGTGCTAAATGTAGTAACATGCCAAGTAGGCTTTTAAGGTTCTTAGTGATCAGAGATGCAAACTGAGATAAGTGTAAGAGAGCATGCCTGCCCCCGCCCTAGCAGCTCCACGAGAGTGGTGTAAACGAAACCTGGAAAATGGTGACTTTCTAAGCAGGGCGAGGTGTGCAATGCAGTCAGTGATACTCTTCTCTCTGCCTTTGTGCATACTTGAAAGTTTCACGTTGGGAATTTTTTTTTAAAGTTAATGTAAAAAACCAGACTCTTCTGTGAGTTCTCAGACAGTACGGCCGGAGCTGCTGTGTGGCTGCAGGGCCTGGCCAACTGGGTCTGTTCACCTCTCTCTCCCAGCTGTCCTGATGCTTTCACCTCCTGACCCCAAGGAGCCATGCATCGTTTCACTGCAGGGATATCTGCATTTGCTTTTCCTTGATTTACAGTTCTTTTCCTCCAGGTATCTGGCAAATTTCCTTGGAATCTTAGCTCCTATTATACTGTCTTTTTTTTTTTTTTTTTTAAATTTATGAGACAGGGTTTCACATTGTAGTCCAGACTGGCCTTGAACTCACAGTCCTTCTGCCTCAGCCTTGGAATGCTGAGTTTACAGTTGCACCTGCACACCCAGCTCTGGCTGTCCTGGTCAGAAAGGCCTGCCACCAGAGGACTGCATCCCCCCCACACCAAGGCCTGCTGGCTGACTGGAGGTTTTTTTTGTATGTGTGTGTGTGCTGTGCCATTACCCCAGGCACGCCTCCTTTGTGCTCAAGAACCCTCGAGCCCAAAGCCTCTGCCACTTATGGAGTCTGAGGCTGGGATTCATGCGGATCCGTTTTATTCTCCTGACTGCCCCACTTCTTTCCCTTCCCTAGAAGGAGCAGCCAGGGACCAGAGGAGCAGTCAGGAGAGCCCACAGCAAACACTCAGAGCTTTAAACAGCCAGCAGGGGGAATGCCTGGCACTGTTGCTTCATCTCTGAGATCTGAAATGAACCTTTCAAACAGTGGGCTGTTGATCACTTAAAGTGTGTATTGCATAGAAGATTCAGAAAAATATGTGGAAAGCTAGGGTTTTTATATGGCTGAAAATTGGCAAAGTATCCGTGACCAAATTTAATATTTAGTGCACTTGTCCAGGCACTAGCAGTATTTACCTGAGTAGAAATAAACATCTATAATTCATATATATATATATATAAAATATTATATTATCTATTCACTTATTTTCAGGTAAGTCCAGGTTAAAGGTTTTTTGCTGAAACCTTGCCCCTGAATTTGCCAAACTGAATATTTAACTTCTCAGTGGAACCCTAGCATTTGTGGTAGTAGCAGTCAGTATGGGCCCTTTGTAAGGGCTCGGTCTAATTGATAATAAAGGGCAAGTTCGAATTGCTTTCTGCACTTACCCTGTGTTTGTTCCATTTTATTCATCATTATTGCTTAGCCACCTGCTTGTGTATCAGTCAGGACCTGCTGTAAGTGGGAGATAGATCCCGCGTGGTTGCTCAGTTTCTCGGTGGTAGCAGTTTCCTAACAGGGCAGGGACACAGTGGTCCTTGGAGACACAGTGTGGCCACGTTTGGTCGCTCTTCTTTGGCTGCTGTGGATTGTCAGGTTGTCGGGAAATGGTCAGGAACGCAGTGGGCGTGGAGAGAATGGACAAGTAGGGAAGCTTCCACAGCACAACTCTTCTGGCTTCCCCTGGAGTCACGTGTGCACACCCACATTAAGCTTCAGCAGAGTCCGCCTTGCTGCCGGCGGTACCCACAGTGCTGCAGATCGCTCCCTGCTACAGCCTCGCACTGGGTGTCAGGCCTTGTTCCTGCCCATGGCCTACATCTGGCCACTCAGTGTCGCTGAACTAATTTCATTATTCACCCACACCATCAGGAAGGTGGGGAGAGGGGCACAGTCATCAGAGGCAGCCTTTTCATTCAGGAAAGGGTGCTGGTTGCAGGAAGAAAAGCACAGAATGTCAGGAGCAGGAGCCCCAGTCCAGTGTTCCCCCAAGTGAGGGTTACAGCTCCCGGCCGGGGAGCCGAGGCTTTGGCCCTTGGGCTGCCTTTACCTTGGCTGGAGCACTGAGTGTAGAATCGCCCTAGGCTGTGTGCAGAGCCTATGTGAGTATGAGCAGTGAGACTGCCAGGCTGCAGGCAGGAATTAATAAGCAACCATTTGTTTTTCTAGCGTTACCAGTGTACAAATAACAATGTGAAATTTCTTTATGAAATAACACAAACCGAAGTTTAATAATTAATAAAAACATACATTTCTGCTGAGAGACAGATGAGGACTATAGCAGGAAAAGTAGCCCTCTGCAGTGCGATGGCGGTGTTTATTCTTTGCACAGGACAGCCTGGTGTTCTATCTGCCAACCTGTCGGCTCCTCATGCACATCTACCTGTATCCTGATGCATTCTGCCCTGCCCTAGCCCAGGCATCCCCCTGCTTCTTAAAGGGGTGCGTTATGTGCTGAGAACAGGAGTCCTCAGTGGGCCGCTGGGGCCCTCCTGCCTCAGTACCCATGTGTTCAGCCCGTCCTGAGCCCTGCACGCTGAGGACAGGCAGGCACAGTAGAAGAGGCATCGGGCTGCGGGGGGGGGGGGGTTCTGTGGTGAGAGCAGAAGAGGCTGAGTAGCAGCAAAGGCAGTATTCAGTCCTGGCTGAAAAATTAATGGACTTGGCTAATGTGTGTATGCTCTGTGTTTCTTCTCTTCTATGTGTGGGTATGGGAAGAAAATAAAAGGCTTCCTGGGATATATATGGCCCTATTGGAGGCAATTAGTCTTCACATACTGTGTATCTCTTTAGATTTTTCAAATGTTTTACATATGTTTGACAAAATCGAGGGCATACCCTTACCTAATATTTAACCCTTTTTAATGAGATAATTTTCTGGATACAGTGAAAATGAAATAAATTTTAAAACAATTCTGTTCTATTATAAGTATTATGTAAATTAATATACTGCAGGTTTAATAAGTATAAATATCAAATGCATAATGACATTTAAAAATCTGGACTGTTTTCAGAGGTAGATGTGGTGGTTCCTTTTTATAAATGTAAGGTACTGTATATTAGAGAGTGTAAAGTTGCCCTCGAAGAAATACTTTTATGCCATCACATTAGAGCCGGTAGTGACTTTTAAAGTGCTTCTCTGTTTTTATCCCCAGATCCAAATACTTTAGAACATGTTCCAGGGGTGAGCACTTGACTATAGAGGTAAGTAGAGTCATGACTTGGATGCCCTCTTAGAAGGCAAAAGGGATTCCTTGTATTCTAACTAAGTGGAAAAAGTTTAGACCATGTTTCCTATGGATTGTTTATGTTTCAGTCACATTGATTCCGGTAAAGAGCAAGAGAAGGGGAGGCAGGGAGAAGCTTGCAGATTGAGGCCCTGGTCTTGTGAGAGGTCTGGTTTGGCCTCAGCAGAGGGGTGTGGGTGGGCCCGGCTGTACCAGTGGCTCCCAAGGCCGCAAGGCTGCAGACCAGGCTGGCCTCCCTGTAGGAGGGTTCAGTGCAGCATGAGCATGAGCAGCGGTGTGGCGAGAGGCAGCCCTGCGGTTCTGCGAAACACCTGTAGTAGCTCCTACCTCAACCGACCCCTCCGCCCTGCTCTTGAAGAATGCTGATTCACTTCTTGCTGCATCTCTTTCCAAGCAGACAGTAGTCACCTCGTTTTCTGGATGAGAAATCGGAGCTTACAAAAATAGAGATATTGGGCCATGTTTTACAACCCGTGAGCAGCACAAAATAATTTTCAATCCAAAACTATCTGCTGCCAAGCTTGACCACTGTACTTCAGTGCCTTCTGTATTAAATAAGCATGTAAACTAGGAACTCGGTTTGTAAGCAATCACAAAGCAATAAAAAAAAAATGAACTGAGTTTAATAATTTTGCACAACTTTGTTATCCCTTAGATTCTTGAGTTTTCTAAACCTTTGAATTCATTTAAATAATATTAACAATAAAACTCGTTTTTCTTTCAGGTGGTTATTTGTATTTAAAATAGAGATATTTTAATAATATAATTTAATAGTTATGATTTCTTATTAGGTCATTTGACAAAATAGCATTTGTCACATTCTAATTACATTTTCACATTCCTGTTCCTAGGAAGACATTGTGTTTGGGCATAGTAAATACTAGTAGACTGAGTAAATAATTATATGCATGAATAGATAATGATAAACATTTAGAAAAATTTTATTTGGGTATCTTTTTAGTTCTTATTTGTTAATTTTCCTCTCTATGATATTCATTTGTTCTGAACTCAAAGGAAGTGAAAAATTCTGGTTCTATAGGTTAAAATGCCTCTATGAAATAGTCAATTCAGGTGAAAGCTTCAGTTTGTAATATAGTTTCTGCTTTCTGTTGAATATTGCCATAAATACAAATAGTATATACTTGCCTTGGCTATTTTATAGGACTGCTGAATATATCAAACTAGTGGATGTACAAAAGGCACTTAAATACGCTATCTTATAAAATAAAATTATTACTTTTAAGGTGAATAAAGTAACAGTATCTTGCTAGATAAGTGTCCCTCCTAAGACTTATTTTCTTGTTCTTTCACAGTTTGAGAATCTAGTAGAAAGTGATGAAGTAAGTATTTGCGTTGTGATATGAAACTCATTATTCTAACAATTATGTTTTAAATTTTATTTTAGAATTTAAAAATTTTTTTGTCCTCCCATGTCATTTCCTAATTTATCATTTCTTAATTTTTACTAATTTATATTTGCAAGGATTCAGAATTTTTAACATTACACTACATAGAAGTTTTAATTCTTTTATAGAACTCAGGAAACTTCCAAAAGGGGTGCTTCTACCATCTCTCCCTTAGATAGATAAAATACTCAACTAGAGGGGATGCTTTCTGCAAGCACAGTTCTTAGGGGTTTCTGCAGTGTGGTCGATGCCTGTTCATTCTGCAGTCCCTTCTGGCTGTATGCATATGCCAGCATGCAGTATGGTGATTTTCTGCATCTTATTTCCTCTAAAACTCAGTTTTAAGATGCATACTAAGGACGAGAAGTGTTCCAAGATGAAAAAAGATAACTTTAGAACCAGTGAAACGTGCCGCATCTTAGGCATGCCATAGTTAGGAGAACAGCATTAGTTGATGTGCAATTTCCAGCTTCACCAAGCTGATCATCAGCCCGTGTGCCAATCGCTAACCCCGCTGGGCCCACTCTCCGCCTCGCACAGTTCTTAAGCTAACAGAACTGTGGCTTTGACGCTTTTAATTTTCTAAGGGAAGAGGAAAATGCATGAAGACTTTAAACATTAAATTATTTTGTAGTCAGGTATTTCTCAGAACAGGTATGGGTATTAGTCTCAGAATATATAGCATGATACAATTTCTGAGAACTACTGTTAAACAAAATGATCTAACTTGTTCAACTCACCATTTCCCAAAGCCATTTGGGTGTAAATCCCTTTTAAAAGCATGCATATTTATTATTTAATAGGCATGTTTGGGAAACTATCTCAGCCTTTTGTTTCCCTGTAAAATAACACCCAATGCTTTATGAAGCGGAGCTTCCGCCTCTTCTCAGAGATCACTTTGGTCTCTGTGTCTTGCTCTTTAAGTAAGCAAACACAGGACATGACATTGTTAACCCTTCGGGGAAGGGCGCTTTCAGCCTCCAGACTACTTCCTCTCAGCATGGAAGACTTGCAGTTGCTTGTTTTTTCTAAGCTATTTTTTATTTCGTTGGTTAAGTTTTCTTTTTCTTTGTACTTGTTTTTCCTAAGCAGTCTTTTCTTCTTCATTTCGCACTTTGCTCCTGAGTTAGTGACTGTCATTCTACACCCTGGCACGCTTTCCTGGGTTAGCGTTTCATTCCTGCGCTTCGCACAGCCACGTGTGCATTGACGGCCACACATGCTCACCATGTTTTATGTGTGTCCCTGTCTAACGCCTCTTCCGTGGCATTCGTGGTTGACTCAGTCACTGTGAACGCTGCCTGGACGACACCTAACTCCTCCGCAGCACATAGCTCAGGACCACGATGAGGCGGAGGTCGGCCTGCCTGTGTGCACCGAGGCTGCAGACCGTGGTCAAGTGCGTGCCCAGGGCCGTGGACAAGAGCGCAGGGAGCTGCCTAGCTGCTGGACACAGCCGAGTGGCGCTGGGAGACAGGGCGGAGGCCACCCTCCTGTGGGGTGCGCCGCGCAGGGCAGCCAGTGGGTATAGGATGGGGTGCTTTGGGGTTCACTGTGCATAAGAGACCGCCAGTGGGGAGGCCTTGCACCCCTACTCCCGCAGCCCAGGGCCCTCCTATGGGAAGCTGGCATCTGTCAGGAAAAACACGGAGAATCCAACTGAACTTTGACACTAAAAAATAGTACAATTAAAAATTTTTTTCAATTTCAAACACTTTTAATAATGATAAAGATAGGTTAGTACAAAATTTTTGGTTTAAATAGAAATTTTATTGTTTTGCCTGATAAATTCAGCTAGTGAAATTTCTTTAATCATTTTCATTAATTTTTGTGCAGGGGGAGAGCCCAGGAAGCAGTCACAGGTAAGGCTTAAGAAAAACTTGTATGTGAACTTTGAGTATTCTGAGAATTTAGATTTTATCATTTGCTTTCCTAAGTTTTTCAACTTTATCCTCCCTTCCTTATAGCCTTCTAAAAACTTGTTCTATTATTCATGCTTTTTTGTCACCTAAAACCTTGATACTATAAGTAGCCCTCTAACATACAGTTAAAATTGCACATACTACTTGTAGAAGACACATCAGTCTTAATTCCAGAGACTATTTCCATGCACTGTTTCATGTCTGAATTAAGTCCCTTAGGGTGTCAGCTTAGCACATGCTTCTTAAGCAGCCATGTGCCAGGCATCGTGCCAGGCCCTGGGATTTAAACATCAGACATGTAAATGTGTCTACATTAGAAGATGTCCTGGAAATAGAGCCCCAGAGGTGCTGTTTCAGTGTGAGGTGGTCAAGTTAATTAAAAAGCATTTATAGGACCCTCTGGGAAACCTGGGAAGAGAGGCCCCTTGCCCAGGAAGTATGCAGAGAGGATGGCAAGGGGGTACTTCTCAGCGAATGCTGCCTGTACTGATCAGCAGGCTGGCTGAGCTGAGCTCTACAACAGAGACAGTGCACACAGAGCATGAAGAATGAGTGGGTGGGGGCTTGCAGAAGCTGTGGGGTGCTGAAGGGCATGAGGGTGCCACTGTAGTGGTCAGCACAGAATATGCGCAGGGCTGAGGGCCACACTGCTAGGTGTTCTCTTGCATCTGCAGCAGGTCATCATGGGAGTGGCCCAGGCGCTGTGTGAGTGTCGCAGTGAAGGAGGCCACTGGCCGCAGCTGGACAGGTGTGTGCCTGTGGCAAGTGTGGGTTCTGTGAGGCCAGGAGGGGTAAACAGGAGCTGCAGGCTCTGGCCGCGAGGCGCTGTGATTAACAGTGTCCCGGAGCTGCTCTCAGATGGGGACTCGGCTGAGAGACGGAGGTCAGGTGGCTGGAGTGCAGCTGTGGAATGGAAGCCGAATTGCATTTCTGAACACAGGGCAGTAGAGCCAAATAGCCAGAAACCTCTGGCCCAGGACTATGTTTTTAACTGGAAAGTTGTATTACAATGTATCCTGTAATTATAGTAGCAAATCACATTAACACAGTTTTGATAGTAAACTTTCAGAATTTCACTGGCTATAGTTTCTTTCTTCTTTCTTTTCCCTGCCTCCTTTTTTTTATTTTAATCTATAGGCCTCTTACTGAGGAAGAAATTATTGACCTACGAGAGAGGCATTATGATTCTATTGCTGAAAAGCAGAAAGATCTTGATAAGAAAATCCAAAAAGAGGTAAGTAGTCGTTTATGTAGCTTATATTGTGTTATCATAAAGCTTGTTTTTTATAAGGGTGAGTTGTAACTAAATAGTATATTGCATAAATTATCCCAGGCCATCATAATTTTTTAGTTTGGCTTAATTTATCAAAGATTTTTACATGCAAAAAAAATAAGGATTAACAAAGTAAATTCATCTAAGAATAATTTGTTAGTTCATAATTGTGAGATACTAACAAGAATATCTGCCTTTGTGTTTAAAACAACTTTTAAAATAGTGTTTCACAGTAAATGGTATTTAACCTTTTGTTTGTCTTGGGTTTATTTGTTCTTAGTGGATCAAATATTTCTAATAATCATAAATGTTATATTTATTTAACATATTTATGGAAATAGCCTGAAACTATAGTTTTTTCTATCACTAAACTAATTGGAATTAGTTGAGTGCACCATACATTTAAAAACTGTTTTAGTACCAGTTGGTAATTTTAGATGTATGAACTTTAAGGCACACGGTAGATACTAAAATTATTCTAAAATGTCAAAATTTGATTTTTAAGTTAAATTTGACATGCAGTAACTGTCACTAAAGCACCATGTTATGAATAGCAAGAATTTAAATTGGAACATAACTGCTTAGCAGTCTCATAGTAACAGAGTAAAGGAGACATGAGCATAGTGCCAGTCAGGAGAGACGTGGACTTCGTGAGCACTTGGCTCTCGTGGGTGGATGGTGATGCAGTCGGCCTTAGTTGTAAAGATTTTTACCGAGGAGGCCAGCACCATTAACCTGACTCGCGATGTAGGTCCTAGAATGGTTATTCAAAGTGAACATCATTGCAAATTCCAGAGAAAGAAACAGAATGTGTTTTTATAAATTAGATGCTGCTGTTTTTCAGAACTCAATTCCCTTACTGTCGTATCATCTGGGTCCTTTTTAGAAAAGGAACAATTGAGGCAAACACAGAAACACCGATTTTGATATGTTTTGTAGCCATCAGTTATTTTTTAATGATTTGTTTTTTATTTTAATAATGCAGACATTTTCTGTGGAGAGCAGCTAGACAGGTTCTGGTTTCTGTTAATCCTTATTGTTTTGTTCATGCACAGTTAGCCTTACAAGAGGAGAAGTTAAGACTAGAAGAAGAAGCTTTATACGCTGCACAGCGTGAAGCAGCCAGGGCAGCCAAGCAGCGAAAGCTCGAGGAGGTGAGGAGGAGACCCCAGCACACGGCTGCTTTTCTCCTTACCTTCTTGGACAGATCCCATTGGGGACTTTTCCCAGGGTCAAGGGCTGCTTGCTTAACACTGACCGTATCTATGCATCTATTCTTTGGCATTTTAAGGCAAATTAATCAATCTTTAACCCCTGGAAATAACATCAAAATCACATGCTTGTTACAGAATGCTGCTTAGCTTTAAAACAGAAGCTAATACCTGTTTATCCTAACAGTAAAGTTTAGTACTGTAAAATTCAGTATTCTTTTGGAAAAATACACTTTCAGAGGAAAAAGGTTTCAAAACAAATATACGTCCCAAAGTATTGTACTGTATTTTTGAGAGTTTCTGAAATCAGTTCCTTTACTTGGTGCAATTTCTTATGGTGTACTTAGAATAAAATGAGCTGTACACGTCTGCCCTGCAGGGCTATTCGCACTCCTCATCTTTATGCTGTTGTGTCTTGGGAGGTCGAGAGTTTGGGTGTTCAAGGAAGGAAGCAGTTTACCCTGTCTTTCCATGCTGTGTGGGAAGATGGCATTGGCACAGCCCGGCAGCTGTATATAACAAACCTTGCAGAGCCCTGCCTGAGCGCAGGGGCTGCTCTAAGAAGTTTATTTGCACTCAACCCTCACAGCAGTCTCAGGAGAAAGCGTGGTTTTTATGTTCGTTTTACAGAGGCGGGGCCTCAGGGACAGATAGGTGGCAGCCCTGAGACCCTGCTGCTGAGACACAGGAGCGGGAGACCCCCCTCTGTCATGCTGTTATGTGACCTCCTCCATGTAAACTGTGTGTGCTTTTTCTTTTCACTCCCCTAGTTGTGTATGTGCATTTGCACACGTGTGTGGTAGCAGGGTATGCAGCATATAAATTATACAGAGACATTTATTTTCGTATGTATATTCTAAATAGAAAGTTTAAAGATTGTAAAGAAGTTCTGCCTTCTACAAAGTAACAATGGTTTTGCAAGGGGTTTTTAGTTATAACAGAGGCACTATTTCTACTACAATAAATTCTCTACTGCTGCCTTTTAGAAACTGAAGTATTTCTATTCAGCATCCATTTGAACAGTTTCCTGAGTCCTGAGTTCTCACTTCCTGACTACACATTTGCCCTCAGAACATGCAATCTGCACAGCATGCACTCACACTCACACTTGCACCATCCCAGTTCGCTGGTTTTTCCATCCAAAACCTGACTTTGCAGCCACCTGTGAGTTCTGGGAGAGGCGACAGAGGTGATGCGTGCCTGGGAAGTAGGGTTTGTGATGTCGGGGCTAAGCGGGCCGCCTTAGACCAGTTCTGTTCCCATGATCGGTGCTTCCGTTGATTGCCCCTACTTCACACTGACTAGCCCGAGTTACTGTTTTACCTGTTCCTTTCTTACCCTTCACCCTTTCAGCACTGGAAGTGCATAGGTACACTAAGAATGCTGAGGACACCAGTTCTTATCTGTTCAAAAGCTAACTTCAAAACCTGTGAATAGCCTAAGCACTTTGGACATAGACACTGATAAATTAAGTACAATTCTATCCATAAGTAAGAGGATGTCAAAGTGAATAGTGACCAGTTGAAGAGCTTCAACAAGATAACTTTGTTTCTAGAAACTAGGAAAAAAAACATGCATGAGCCATTCAGAAAATACAATTTTGCAACAGAGTGACTTTTATATTATTATATCTCCAAAGCAAGAAAGACAGAGAGTTGTGCAGCAGTATCATCCGTCAAGCAGTGGTGACCATCAAAGGTAAATAATGAATGAGCAGTTCCTCTTCCCTGTGTGGTAAAAACTGTTATCTGCAAAGGGAACACCTTGCACCTCAGGGTGTTTGAAACTCTATTCATGTTTATGTGGTCCCTAAAAGTCACAAGGCGTGAGATGTGGCTCCAAGCGGAGCCCCAGGCTCAATCTCCAGCACAAAATAAAACAAAAATTAACTTGCTTTTCTAAGGTACTGTCTCAGGAAATACAGACAGAATTTTTCTCTAAATTGAGAGGTGATCACTTATTTAAATGACCTCAGTGAGTCTTGAAAAGTGGTCGCTGAAGGCTGGGTATGGTGTACATGTTTATAATCCCAGAACTTGGGAAGCTGATGTAAGCTGGAGGCCAGCCTGGACTACAAAATGAGTTCAAGGCCAGCCTGAACTGCACAGTGAAACCTCGAAAAGCAGTCACATAAAGGGACACAGTAGCCAGTTGCTTTGCGTAAAGCATGTGTAATCACAGCTATTGGTGTTCTCAGCTGTTTTCTTATGACCAAGTTAATGAGCGATTGTTTATTGGGAGAGACATGCCAGCATCACATTTCTACAGGGAGCCAACTTGAAGAACCAAGCTAAGCTTTAGAGTTTTGACTTCAGAATTAATCAAAATCTGAGTACTTTCAGTTTCATGCTGACAGTGAGAACATTGAGAGCTGTTCTTGTTGGATTATCCTGATTGTGTCATCCTTGTGAATTTGAGAGATAGGCCTTCAGACCAGGTCACACTTGAGCATTCATTATGTTTTCCTTACTAGGATTATAATCTTATAATTCATTTTTATTACAGTTCAGCACCAGAAGATGACTTTGAATCTTGTATGAGAAATATAAAGTCACAGTATGAAGTTTTTCGAAGTAGCAGTAAGTGTTTTAAAATATTCTCTGTTTTCAGTTTACTTTATGCCACATTAAAGAGAGGACTGGGGATCGTGCCTCTTTTCCTGTAGAGCTTCTTGCCCTTCGGTTTGTATTGCCCAGAGAAGTCAGGGAAGTAGCTGTGAATTACACAGTGATCATCTTTCCTTCTGGAAAAGGAGTTGGAGCAGGGATTGCCTCAGGCTGCTGTGCAGATCCAGGGCAGGGAGTCAGGTACTATGCGGATCACAGCAAAGGAGGTAGGAGGAAAGAGGACAGAAGCCTACTTACTTTATTTACGACAGAGTCATTTACAAGACTGAAGTATTTCCTCAAGTTTTGAAGTCACAACTCCTACGTCCTGTGCTGCTGGGAAGCAAAAACATAGGCACAGTTCATTTTAAAAATGCTGGCTACCTTTCAGGTGTTTCATGTTTTTAGGGTTTTTTTTTGTCTCTCTGTTTAATTGGCTATTAGAAGCATTACTTGGATTCATCATATTTGAAAAGCTTAATTCACTCAAATTTGCATGTCTATTCTTAGATAGGAAAAAAAAAGGCCTTTATACTACTCCTTCCAGAGACGTACCAATGTAATGACTTCAGTAATTGTTTCTTTTGAAATCAGAAAGCATAGTAATATTTGGAGAGATAATTACTATAAAAGAAGATAGCTTTGTGGTGAAACAGCAGTGACAACATGTAATTGTGTTTGGGGTGTTCCAGGACTCTCTTCAGATGCCACCGTGTTGACACCAAATACAGAAAGCAGCTGTGACTTACTAACTAAAACAAAATCCACCAGTGGAAATGATGACAACACGTCCTTAGACCTGGAGTGGGAAGATGAAGAAGGTATTTTATAATTCGCTTTTACCTGGAGAGTTTAATCTGTATGGATTTGTGTAAATATCTGTTGTTTAAACTGAAATTAATGAAAACTAAATGTAAACATATTTCTACATTGTTAATTGCATTAGTAATTATCATTTGTTGGTAAATGGTTTGACTTTTACTATTTCTTGAGAGTGAAAATAAAACGGTAAGGTTTTTTATAATCCTTCACATATGACTCAGTATGAGGGATTACTGCCCCCTTGTGGGCAGTTTAAAGCCAAAGTCAGTTTCACTTTGGAGTCATCATAAATTAGCAATTTTATGATTAGTTATTTTAGTAGAACAAATGCCCTTATTCAGATATGAGTTTCAATCTTAGCTGGCATGTCTTCCTACTTCTAGACTACTTAACTTCTCTAAACTACAGTTCATTAAAAAAGGAAAGAATAAATCTAACCTGAAAAGATAATTTTCCACTACTATGTGTATTTGATATCTAACTTGCTTGGCATATAACAGCCAATTAAAAAAGAGATGACTAAGTAAATGAATGAATATTGTGAGGATAAGGCAAGCCAGTGCAGAGTGTGGCACAATCCAGCACTTGAAACTGTAGCTCTTTTGTTTTGCTTTGTATTTTCAAGGAGATTTGATAGAATGGGGCTCAGCTTCTCATTTTCATGATAGGAAACAGGAAATAGAACAAGAATGGCTCAATTATATAAGATAAAACTTTGAGAAAAATAATTAGCATCAACTGTTTCATAGACCTTGAGATAGAATAGGCCTTGGATAGCCTGTGGTCATGCTCATTTGTTTATCTGGAAAGAAACACATTCAGGAAACTTGGATATCCTTATCAGAGAAATTAACTTGTTCATTCTTCTCAGTTGAACACCATTTCTTCAGTCCTATACTTACTTTATTACATATTTGGATTTCAGTCATCAGACTTACATTTATTCTGATAAATTTTTACCTCCTATTGATTTATGTTCATAATTTATCAACAACATCTGTATTCTTACGGTACTGTTAGGATATAGTTAGGCTTTGGAACAAGACTAAATGAATTAAAACTCTTTCCCAGGGCTGGAATGTAGGTCAGTGATAGAGCACTTCCTAAGCATACACAAGGCCTTGGATTAAATACCCAGCACTACCAAAAAGGAAGAGAAGAGAAATTCTTACCCTACTGCTTTATAACTGTGTGACCTTGCACAAATCACTGACCTCTCTGCCCCCATTCCTCAGGTCTGTAATGGGGTTAATGGGACTAGAGAGCCGCTGAGGATTAAATCACTAATAAACTTGAAGTGCATGCAATATTAATAGGAACCCAGTAAGTGCTGGGAAGGCGTATGTTGTTAGCATCTCGAGGGTGAGTGTCATTCTCCGGAAACTGCAATCATCATCTGGGTAGGGAAGGACTTTTGGCAGACAGACTGATTTGGCCATGGAAGACTTACTAGCATTTGAAAACCTCCGTCCATTCTGTTTGATTCATGGCTCCTTAGCACCTTTGTGTTATGTGGTCAGTGTTGCCTCAGAGCTATCCCTTGGTGAATGCTTACCTCTTATAGCTCAAGATTGGACCCCAGAAGCTTGCCCCAAGAGGGGCTCTTCAGGGCTACAGGGCAAATCGAGACTGACAGTAAAAACAATAGCAACAACTGTACAATAATCGGAGGCTTTTAATATGTTTTGTCTTTACTGAGACATTTTGCACTCCATTCAAACCGCAGGGATGAACAGGATGCTTCCAGTGAGAGAGCGCTCCAAGACGGAGGAGGACATCCTGCGGGCAGCGCTGAAGTGCGGAGGCAGGAAGGCCGGGAGTAACCCCACCTCTGCCTCGGACGACTCCAATGGGCTGGAGTGGGAGAACGACTTCGTTAGCGCCGAGGTGGATGATAACGGCAATTCTGAGTATTCTGGATTTGTAAATCCCGTATTGGAACTGTCTGATTCTGGCATCAAACACTCAGATACCGATCAGCAGATTCGATAGTGCAAAATTGTTTGACCCCCGTTCTTCAGTTTTGACCAAATGTTAAAACCCAACCGGAATGGACCTGTGGTCTGTAAGGGCAGTGAGGCGCTGCCCTGGAAATGTTTATTTGATTAGGAAGGTGTAAAAATGGTCAGACAGATCTGAACTGCTTCAGAATTAAGTGCAATTTTATCATCTGCCTTCTGCATTTTAAGACCAATTTAATAATTCTGTCATGTTATCAGTTAAATTTCTAATAACTCTTATAGCATTCCTGTTCACTCTTGTAGGTTTTCACATTTTAAAATCTTTATTAATTTTACTTGGAGTGCTTTTCCCCACCTATCTCTTTATCTGTGGTGAAAATGTTACAGTATTTTTGATGAATTCTCAGCAGATGTGAGGGGGCATCTCGGGGTGGGGTAGTCAGGGTCACATTTGGGATGGTTCCCTTTTCTAGCAGTGCTGATTCTAGGACTGCTCAGAATTCCATTATCCAGTTAGAAGCACAATTGATTTGAGTCGATGACCTAAGAAATGCTGAAGGATCAGTTTCTTTCTACATTTGTATGTCCTAGTACAATGGTGTTGATTCAGTCAGAACAAAATACAAAAACAAGCATTCGGTTTGGATGTTTTAGGTTGTTAATAAAAAATCTATACTTACGCTCACCTATACTGCTTTTAAATTGCTGTATTAAGTTTTTAGGTGTCATTATTTTTTTACTTCTGTATTTCCAATGAGTGATCTTAGATTTTACACAGAACATTATTCTCCAAATGATTTAAGAAAGGAAAACATAAAAAGGTAATACGGGTATTTAAACTAAATAAAATCCTTTCTGGTATGAAAGGTCCTACCGATTTATTATGCTTCCCTGTGCCTTGTAGTACAAGGTGCTTTGCTGCAGTGGAAGTAAACGTATCACTATGTATAACTGCATTTTGTGGTAGACAGTTCAACTCTCTGCTCTAAGTTAAGCATCAGTATAAAAGCTGGGGATGTTAAAACACCCCTAACTGCTTTCCTTGATTTTGCTGAGGATTTCAATAAGCAAGGTTTTTTTCCTTAGTACGGTTTTTCTGTTCCTTCTTTTGCAACAGTTATAGTGCATGTTCTCAAAAATACAGGAAGATCCAGAAATAAATAGTAATTTAAAGTTCCTGCTGTTTTAAAAAATTCACATGGCCCTTTCAATATTTGAAGTTCTAGGCAATGACAACTGTATTTTTATTTTGTCCTTTTTAAAAATCTGGTAGAAATAAATATGACACTTTAATATGTAAATACAGTAATGCTGTTATTTATATGTCTTAAGTTATAGCTGTGTCCCTGGAAATATTTAAAGGTACTTTCTTCACATTGCTTGGGTTAACGCTTTCTACGGTTTATACACATCAGATGTATATTTTTGGTTGGCATAAGCTACTATTGTAATTTTTTTGTTGTTGTTCATAAAGAATTTTCTGATGGACTGGTAACTTCTCAAGGATTGTGAATAAACACATTTTTACATTTAAAAATAAGTTGATTTTTAATTACTGGTTTTACTCTAAAAATGCAGATATAACTCCAAACTTATTTTATAGACCTGATATGAAAACCAAAAGTAAATTAGGAAAAGAAGGTGGAACTAAACTTGAAATGTTGTAATTACTAAGATATACAATTAAATTTTTGCTTTATAAAAAACACTAGAAATATTTCTCGAGCAGACCCTGGAGCTGGATGTTGGAAACAGCAGTAAAAATACCACACATGCCCCTGGTGAGAGAACATGCAGTGATGGATTACAGTCAGTCAGAAAGCACACGAGGCGGCAGCTGGGGCTCACAGGGCCGGGGGCTGCTCCTGACAGGACAGGGCAGCCTCCCCCAGAATGCTGAAGCGTGAACCCAGCCAGGTACGAGGGCCTGGCAAGCTCGGGCTATGAGGTGGGTAGAGCTGGTCATGGTTATGGGGACAGGAAAAGGGCCCAAGGCTGCGCATCCAGAGCATGTCTTGCAGCCTCGGTGACAGTAGAGGGCAGTTAGTGGCCAGATGGAGTGAAAACCCTGGTCCCTGGTGAAAGCACCTGACATTTTTTTGTAAATTAGGGCATTTCATAGTCTCAGCACGTCTGTATCCTGAGGTGCCTGGCTGCTCTATAGCCAGTGGGTCTGCAGAGGGCAAGTGGGTGTCAGTGCTCACAGTGAGACCAAGTGGCTCCGGGCTGTGTGAGCTGCACGGATGCAGAGCAGATGACAGGGAGGCACAGCAGGGTCTTCCAACAAGTTGGCTGAGCAGGCAGCTGATTCCATATCGCCACTCGGACAGAAGAGCCAGTGGCCTCCCCTGCAGTGCAGCGACCTGGGCCATGAAGAGGAGCCAGTGGCCATGCTGCTGCTGGGCGCCACCGTCTGTGCAGGTGGTAAGCAGTCTAAATGGGTGGCTCTCGTCACCCGCCTGTCAGTCATGGGATTGTGACAGCCAAGGCAGCTGCTTCACGTGCGCCCTGCAAGTTTCCTTCTGTACTGACCAAATAGATGTTCTGGGAGCACTGTGATGAGTCCCACGGGAAAAGCCAAAGGTGAGTCGCTGGAAGCATTTGAATGAAGATACTCACTATGAGCACTGACACTGCTGGGATGTGTGTCTGGAGCTCCAAGGCAAGGCCTGGGTACAAGCGAGGGAGTCAGCAGTAGGGAAGTGGTATTTTAGGTTATTACACTAGCTGAGGTTAGGTTAGGTTATTACACTTCCCCACGGATGTAGACAGGCAGACAAAATATTTCTGCCATGCTAACCTTTGGAGACTGGGAGTAGAGACAATCTGGAGAACAGAATATGAGGACCCAGAGCATGTGGGGTTACAAGTGCCAGGAAAGAAAGGGGTGCCAGTGCTTTGAGGAGGGTTAGCTGCATTAGGAAATGACGGCAAATGCATGGTGTCTGTCAAGTGAAGGTGTCTGTCATTTTCTCATCACTGAGACACAGCACCTAACACCCACAACTTAAAAGAAGTTCATTTTGGCTCCTGGGTACAGTCCACGGATGGCTCCAAGGTGGAAGGTGCGAGCAGAGGGGCCTGGTGGAGAGAAAGCTGCTCACCCCACGGTGGCCAGGATGCAGAGAAGGGGGGAATACACTTCAGGCCACACCTGCAGTGGCCGTCTCACCAGGCCCACCCCCAGCAGCATGCTCAGCTTCTGACCTCAGGGACTCTCAGGAGTGTAGTGTAGCTCCCGTGACCCAGTCTCTCCAAAAGCTCACCCCGGAGCATGGAAGTTTAGAGGGGGACATCTAGATCCAAACCCAAGCAGAAGAGATACAACCCCGGGAGTTAGGAGATAAAAGAATAAGCAGTGCAGACATTTTAATGGAAATTTCACTTCCAGAAAACACTGAAATGTGGTAGCTGATGTGGATGTGAAATTATGTGAGGATTTTTTTTCTCAAGAAACTAGAAAGCTTTAGATATTTCTCCATGGCATTTGGAATTATGCCTGCCTTTTTCAGGAATTGGATAAACATTATTCTAGTAGAAGACAATATTTATCTTAACCTTATAGAATGGTATCCTAATTATAATTTCTCAACAGGTATCTGAAAAAATAACTTATGTTGAATCTACTGTTTTCCTATCTTAATTTACTTGGCTCCTCCTGTTAATTATCTAAGAGCTGGGCATGGTGGCTCACGCCTGTAATCCTAGCACTTGGGAGGCTGAGGTGGGAGGGTCGTTGCGAGTTCGAGACCAGCCTGGGCTACAAAATGAGCTCAAGGCCAGCCTGAACTGCATAGCGAGACCCCATCTCAAAAAAGACAAAAAAAAATATGACGGTAGAAAGCACAAAGGAATATTTGAGAAATACAAAATTCCTGCATCTGATGCATGTATCCATAGGAAATGTTAAATGAAAATGAAATTAGAAAAATGATTAAAACCGTAGGAATATTTTTACTATTAAAAATTAAGAGATTTTTTTTTTCTAACACAGATAATGTCCTTTGTAGACAATAGTTCAGAAACTTTTTTATGTCTGACCATTAAATCTGAGTCTCCAACTGCTCAGGGCGCTGGTAATATCCATGCCCTGTGAAGATTGGGGGATCATCCCCCCTGGCTGATCACCACGGGGTGGGGGGCACCCACTAGTATAACCCTTGTTTTTCAGAAAAGGAACTGGAGTTCCTGTCAGCTCACACAGAAATGGAAGGTAAACCCCTGTGTGATTCAAAACCCACTCAGTACTAAACTTATGTAGAACTTGGGTCAATATTGTTTTTGAGTGGTTTCATTTTGAGGGAGATGTTTTGGTTTGTGGATTTTTCCTAAGTGGGGACGGTATGTGTGTGTGTGTGTGTGTGTGTGTGTGTTGAGGGTTTTGTTTTGTTTTGTTTGGGGTTTTGCTTATCTAAGGATAGAAAACTTGTTTTGAGACCCCCAAAGGGATCTTATCACCAAAAGGCCTAAGGCGAAGTTCCACGGCTGCGCTGCACTGTGACTGTCTGAGCAGAGTCGCTTTCTGTTTTCTAATGACTTGGGCTTTTGAGCAGCGACTTCACTGCCTCTAGTAGCAGAGCTGGTCTCTCTCTGGTCCCTGGACAGCAGCACTATGAAGAAACCAGTGACAGAGCCGGCACCACTTTCCCATTTTCTTCACCAGAGTGCCTGGCCCTGAGTCCACTGTCTGGAGGGTGCAACACGAATAAATGTTTTCCTGGAGATGGACCTGTAGGGTGAGTGACTGGACTCGGGATAACTCAGCTGGATAGAAGCCCAGTAAACTCCAGCCAAGCTTCACTGCTCTCATTCTTAGTCACCACCTAGAATGGAAACTGCTAGTTTCAGTCATGACCCACACAATGAAATAGTGGCCACACCTGCTATTTTAACAGATGACAGTTAATACAAGGGTAAAAACAAGCGTGGAACTGAAATAGGAAAGGGGTCATGAGGTAACACGGAAGCAGCTACCACTTACCCACAGTGCCAACGTACTCACACCTCCTGAGATTATGGTGAATTTTCCTACAAGACATAACTACTACTGTGCACATGTGTATATTAAATACATTATTTTAAAAGTAAAGCTTTAACAAACAGATGCCCCATTCCACCTGTTTAAACATATACCACAGGAAAACTAACACCAGGGAGGGACTAAAGAGTCCATTGAGGGTACCATGAGATATTTGCAGCTTAGCTTTAGCTGATGAATACCAGGATTTCTGTTTGCTGCCTCTGTGGATACTGAGAAAATCCTTTTCCTGTCCACCAGTCACTGACTGCAGCAGCTCTTGTAAGACGTGACCACAATGCCCAAGGAGTGGCTGAGGTTCCCAGGCTGAGCCTTCCCTGGAGCTGCTCCCCCCGCCCTCCAGCAATGGGCAACATGGAACTCTGCATGCTGAACAGGATCGGGACAGAGCTGGAGGCGCGTAACTATACCTGCAATCTGCCCTGTCCCCATGCTCTGAGACACCCCTGCTACCTGCTAGCTGCAGCCTTCTGCACTGGGGCACCTCTGCCAGAAGTCTGGTGAGCGATTGGTCCTAACCTTAACATCCTATTGCTTCTCCGTCATTACCCATGAGCGTTGGCTAAGAATCAGGCTGGTGATTCTGTTCTGTGGAAAAACTGAAGTTACTATTCAGCAACCTTCTCCTTAGTTCTTAAGTTCGAAACCCTTTCCAGGATAAACAGTAGAGAAATCACTACTTCAGGTGAACATGGTATCACCTCTCACATTGTGTGGGTTCAGCGACAGTGATACAGAGATTCCTTAACATTAAAACTTTGCAATTTAATCAGTTATCCAGGATCAAAGACAACAAACAGAAGTGAAAATTCTTCCAAAATGTGACATCATTTAAACAATAAAATACATATTTTAGACCATACACAGAAGTGAAATAAATCAGACTCTCATGAATAAACATCATATTGTCTCCTTGTCTCCCTAGTGTGAGAAGCTAAAATAACGTGTGTATATATTTATATGGTAGTTGATAGTTATACTACTAATTTCTCTTAGTTCATTGAAAAGAGGTTTATGCTAACATTGTTTGGACAATTAAATACAGATTATCTTGTACTAAAAGGTAACAATATGCAATGTATTAACCATTGTTACCCTCTAATTATGTTTTGAAATTGTTATTTTTTTTTTCCTCTTTAAAAATAATAGTTATTCTTTGCTCACGGGCAGCCTTTACCAAGAAGCTCCACAGTAAGCAGTCCTGACAGCTGAACAGCCTGGTTTGTAAATCCTCATCCATGAAGCTACACTGCTAGGAAGAGAGTACAAGGCAGGCAATTGGTTGGCAGTGGCAAGAAATGACAGACAGCAGGTAACCTCAGGCCGGAGGGAGACTGCTGCAAGTCAGAGCACCAAACAACACACACACAATATCATCTTAGATTCCACAGGCAAGACACAGAACCCAGGTGTCTGTGACCCAATTCAAGGTGGGACTCAGTTCCACTGTCCAGGGCTCAGTCGCCTCAGGGTCCAGCCTCCGGAGCTGCCCGCACTCCTTGGCTCCAGCCTCCCACACCCTTGTCGTGCTTCACGCTGATGCCTTCTTCGGCCCCTCCCACTTTTCAGGACCATGTAATTATCTGGGTCCAGCATAATCCAGAGTATTTGCTCTGTTCAAGGTCAACTGATGAGCAACATTGCTTGCATTGCAGCCTTAATTCTTTAACTGTGATACACACTCCCAGATGGTGGAGGCTGGCACAGGGACACCAGGTGGGGCAGTCTGACGTCAAACTGTGCCAACCACAGGAAGAAGCACGGAAACCAGATGAAAGACTTCGAGCAGAGACAGGCAGTTCTCCATAGTAACAGGACTGGGGAGGGAGGCTGAGAGGCAGGATGTCACATTGTACAGGTCAGGAGCAACTGATGATCTGAACAGGGAAAAGGTTGCCAGGTGTGGCTGTGCATGCTTGAAATCCCAGCTGGGCAGGGAAACTGAGGTGGGAGGATCACAAGTTTTAGACCAGCCTGGGCTACACAGCAAGATCCCATCTCCAAAACACAATCAAGCCAAACTAAAACAAAACAACAAATACAGATATATATATATATATATATTTTTAGTAGGGTTAATATTCATATACATATATATGCATATGGTTTAGTAGGATTTGTTACCAAATTTTAGTAATTTTTTCCAAAAAAGATGAACTTTTTACAGTAAGCAAAAATTTTATTTACTTGGAAAATTCTACAGGGAGTGTCACTGCTAGTGCTCCATATCCAACATAACTGAATGATAATCATTCTTATTTATATAGCAATTAGTAACGTTTATTTAAACCTTGCAAAAACTAGTTGGGTGGGGTCCTTTCAAGACAACTGTTTTAGAAGCTAAAGTTTTAGAAATATTTAAGCATTTATTATAAATATTCACATGTTTACTTATAGAGCACCCTGGATGTTAAAATTTTGAACTCATGAAATTTTAGTTATGTAAAACACAAAAGATGAATTTAAAACTTGGTAAGAAAATAAACCCAGTCGAAGTGGTTCTTTACAATGTTTAAATATTGGTTTTAGATCCTGCCTTTTCAGGAAGATACTCTGTAATTGCACTTCTTGCAATTACAGAGGTGTCACTTCTTGCACAGTGGCGCTCAGCAGCACCAGTCCCCACAGGTCACAAGTCTTGTCGCCTGAGGCTTGAAGCCCAGAATACGGGAATCCCGGCTGCTCTGCAAAGACGCAATGCGTGAGCAGAAACCCAGGCCTGGAACCACATTGGGTCGCAAAAGGGAAGAACCTGAGCATAATCTGCTCACAAGGGGCATTTTCATACACTGATCCATTGGACGTGCACTTTTTCTGGAGACCTGTGAATGCAAGGCGTGGCAGCGCAGACGGCTCCCACTGGACAGCACACTGGCAGCAAAGTGCACGTCTGACGCCTCTGCCACTGGGATGCAGCATCACCATTCGTTTTCATCCATCTCCATGGGGAAGGAGCTCCGAGTGTAGCCCGACGAGAAGCTGCCATCCTCGGGGATGGGGCTCTGTGTTGGCCAGCTGTTTTCTTGCAAGAGTGGTCTGGGAGAAAAAACAAACTGAGTCTCGAAAGACTCCAAGGACTCTCCGTCCTCTCTCTCCAGCAAGAACTGGTATTCCCCAAACCGGACCATGCACCTGTAGGGTAGGTCCATCTTGTTGAGGTAGCGCAGCTCCCGGCTGTCCACAATCAGGCTGGTCTTCTTACTCAGGTTCTTAATTTCAAAGGAAAGAACGGAGCTATTAAATGGTTTAAACGGATGCAGAGAAAACTGGACTCTGGATGCCTGCTTGTCCTGAAAAATGTAATGACAGCTGCTGGAATTGCGGCCGAATTTCACCACTTCACTGGAAGGGAGTTTCTCTCTCTTGGAAAAATTGATGGATCGAAATATACCTCTCTGTACATGCCCAGGGTGGTAAACAGTCATCTGAAGGCAAGTGACCGTCTCTTGCGTGTCGGCGTCTTCAAAACTGGACATGATGCATCAGGGAGAGCAGCCTGCAATGAGGAACCACAGGTTGGCTCACCGCTGGCAGGCCAAGAGCTTCGTTGCACATACGCTGAGGAAACCCTTCAACAGCTGATTTGTTGAGACTTTAACATAAGAAAACAATACATAGAATACTTTCAATTAAATAGTAAATGTGTGAAATTTTATACCTTTTTTTTTTAATTGGTATAGGGATCGAATTCACGACTGTGCGCTTGCAAGGCAGGTGCTTATGCCACTGAGCTAAATTCCCAGCCCCCTAACTCTTTTCTGTACTTATTTATTTTTCAGTACTGGGGATTGAACTAAAGGCCTTTGCACTGAGCTACAGTTCAAGCATTTTTAAAATTTTTTATTTTGAGATAGGGTCTTGCTAAGTAACTAAGTTATCCAGGCAGACAGCACTTGCTATCTTCCTACCTCAGCCTCCCAGAGGGCTGGAGTTACAGGTGTGTGCCATCATTCCCAGCTTCTCTTTAATCTCTTTTCTACTCTGAGCATAAAACCACAGATGCAATTTGGATAATAACAAGGAAGGCCTACTGACAATAGTGATGGAAAGGAAGCATATAGAGACCACAGACTAACCTGGGTCCAGAGAAAATAAGACAGTTATGTTTTCAGAAGAAAAGCAGGAAATAAAGAACCTGTTTGACTCAACTACACACCAAAACCCCCTGCAACTTAGTAGCCATATTATAATGAGATTATTAGAATTTGAAAAACCTGGTTATTAAGGAATTTAAAAGTTATAAACAAGTAATTGTAAACTGATCCTTGTATCCTTGGATTTCTAGTCTGTGAATGATTTAAAGTAGTCACAAGTCAGTGCTTGTAAATGGTTATCACATTCTATAGTTCTAGACATATGTTTTTTGAAAACATATCTTAAAACTTTTAAGTATCATAATCTGCACATCTGGTACTGCAGATACTTATTTCTGTCAACAGTTTCTAGTAACCAGGTGGCCGAACGGTCGTGAACAACAGCAGGGCCATCCAACTGCAAGACTACATCCCTAAGGTCTGGCCCCAAGACGTCCCCAGCTGCACTTGGTGACACTGACCTCTAGTGGAATAAGCATAGCACCCTCAGAAGAGGAGAATTTGCTCCTAAGATTTCCATGAAGTTATTTTGGCACAGAGCTGCCCACTGAAAAAATGAATTTAGTTCCAAAATTGCAAGCATCTGATTAAAACAAACAGAAAAAAGCATATTAAAACCAGTCTCTTCTCCTAGCCTCATCTTTTCCTCTCCTACTATAAGTGTTGTTTTTACCCTTACAAAAAGTTTTTTACACAAACACACATTTCTCCAGACAGAAAAATTTTCTTACATAAATAGAAACATGATATAGTGTTTATACTGTACAATTAATAATGCATGCAGTGTTTCTTCCATATCTACACATGTAAGTGGACCTCATTCCCTAGTGCATGCATAGAACTGCTTTGATCCAGTTCGGTGACAAAACCAGAATGAGGGATGCAAATATATGTCCTGGCTTTCCTTGAATGATTAACCAGTGTAATTGGATTACATGTGTTTATACTCACAGAGTCAGATCCACAGTCTCATGTGAGGTTGATCTGCAGTCTTTTTTTGTTTGTTTGCCATCCATATTAGGTGTTGGTATAAAACAACAATGGTTCAGACAAAACAAAAAAATACTTTTCATACTTCCATTCCCTTTATATGCTTGCTGTTACTCATTTTTGAAATACAAACTTTCCTTTTGCAAGCTTTGCTGCTAAAAATCAAACTCAGTTTATTCCACTATTCAATGACTGGCAGAACTAAGCAACATTGCTTCTGCCTTAATTTGGAAATATACTTCTAATTTTTCAATTTACATTCACTATGTATTTCTTTTGTGTGTGTGTGTGTATTTTTTATGGTTTGTTTTTTTTTTTTTTTTGTATTTTTACCAGTACCAGGGATCGAATTCATGACCACAGGCTTGCAAGGCAGGTGCTTATGCCACTGAGCTAAATCCCCAGCCCCTCATTATGTATTTCTCAGACAGTATTACATCATATTGCACTCCCTACCTAAGTAAAAGACACATCACTATAACATAGTTACAAGAGAAGTGAATGGAAGCTGTGTAAATCTTGCAACAGACATAGCAACAATAACTATGAAACAAAACAGCAAGAATCAAGGCACAATGGGTCATCTATCCAACACTGTGATCTGAAGACACTTTAATTGTGATAATAAAGTCACACTACTCAAGAAGCAGACAGCATAAAAGAGAATAATCATAAATCATGGGATGATGCAACTAGCAATCAATGAGAAAAGAATTTGGTAACCTCCACTTTTCTCCCATGCTTTCCTATTCTAAAATTTTCCATAGGAAACATGTATTACATTTACAAGAAAAAAAATCTAAAATAAAAACATTGTCAACAAGTAAAGAACCTAAAAAAGAAGACCAAGGAGTTTGTCAGTGATTGCTGGCCGGAGCTGTGAGATGTGCTACCATCATTCTAGCTCATTCCTCAGGTACAAAAGGGAACCAGATGAAAAAGCAGGGTGCATTACGGATATGCAACAGCTACATTTTGGTTTTGTAGCTATAATTCAGTCTTTTAAGCAAACCTATCAACAAGAAAAGTTCATCTTGATATAGATGCGGGCACCCAGGGAAGATCTATTACCTGCAGTACTGGAGAAAGCATAGCATTGTGGTTTATAAATCAAGGAATACAAGCATCCCAATGTGTGTTAATGCTCAGGATCTGATGAGCCAGGGTTTGATTTTAGTTCACAATTGTGACTCCTTTCAACCAACACTGAAGTTAAACGTTCATGCCGCCATGAATGAGGACAAAGTGGACATGATGGCACATCTGCAGTTCCGCAAAGCAGCAGCTCAGCCTGGCTCCCAGGGGGAAGTGCTGAAGACAGACCCACCAAGGACTTATGACATGAAAGAGAAAATCAAACCTTCTTCCCTGAGATCTCCAGGGTCGTCCATTACTGCACCCTAAAGTAGCTGGAGCTAATAAGTGCACCCACCTGTCACATGCAGGTATGGATTGACAACAGACACTGCCACTGTTTACAATACACCTGTTATCCACCAGGCACAGTGCTAATGCTTGGATCAAAGGAATTTTTAAAATCTTCAAAACAGCATACAAACCACCACTGCACAGGTAAAGAGCCAAATCTCAAATGACTACTTCCATCACAAAAACTCAGTGTTAAAACTGGAGTCCAAACTCTAACATCCCTTCTGTTACGACTACAAACACACTTCTAAGCCCCCAGTTTCCATGAATATTACCATCCTTAAATCTGATGGCAATTCCAGCCATGCCTGCTACCCCCTGGTAACTGTGAACATATGAACAGTTCAACAAACAATGATCCCTGACCCCAAGGAACTTCGGAAACTAAGTCTATTTGTTCCACAAAATCCCCAAATTCCACAAAGTCCCTCCAAAAACTGGCCTGACTCCCTGGCATTTTTGCCTAGTTAGTAGAAAAACAGAAATCAACAAATCACTAAAACAATAAATGTGAAATTGGTGGGTTTTGAAAACAAGAGCTACTTGTGTTCAGGGATTCAAAAGGCCTTCTGTGGGGGCTGGAGATTTAGCTCAGCGGCATAAGCACCTGCCTGGCAAACGTGAGGTCGCGATTTCGATCTCTGGTACAAAGAAAAAAAAAATGTGCAAAAGGCCTTCTGAAAGCCATTACTGGAAAGCACACAGAAGTGAAAGTGGTGACCTCTGTAGAGAGAACCTGGGGGCAGGCAGGCAGGTTTATTTTTACTTAACATTCTATTCCTTTGGAATTGTATACCATGTGCATTAAGACCTACTCAAAACATTTAATAGATTTTTTTTCTTTACAGAACGCACACATCACTAGATTTTTATGGAGTTCAATGGCATTGGAGATTTAGGAAGTATCATTAGATGGCAAACTGATAACTGACATCTCAAGGCTATAAAACACCAACGATGTCTGACAAATAGTAATACATATATTAACGGAACTACACAGAAATTTAAGTATTGATAAAAGCGACTTCTGCGCAAAGCCCTCTCCAATGTCAGAATTGTAATTTTTCCTGCGCTGGACATCAGGAAGTTCACTGACCCCGGTCTTAAGAGTTCAGAAGAGCTGCGACTTCAGTTTCGACTATCCAAGCGGCGTCTAACTCTTTCGGAGGGAAAGCAGAGCCGACGCGCGTGGGACGTGGTGCGTAAAGCCCCATGCATCCTGCGGCCCCAGCGCGGTACCCAGCCCCCTGCGCAGGCCCTCTGGCCTTCGGTCACCGTGCTTTCTGTTTCTCGGAGCCGTGATTTCTTACGGATGTTGGGTCCGGGAAGGGACTTTCCCGGAATCTCGCCCGCCCCGCGCCCCCCCTGCCCGCTGGGTCCCGGGCCTGGAGCGCGGCGGCCACGTTCTGCAGGGCTGCGTGGCTCTCCCGGCTCATGCTGCTGGGACGGACTCCCGGGGGGTTCGGGGACCCGGCCCGGTGCCCACCCGGTCCCACGCGGTCTCCATCCCGGCCCGCACCCGGATGCGCGACTCCCTCTCCCAGGTTTGGCACGGACTCGGCTCCCGGGACGCGAGATCCCCGTAAAAGGATCTCCCAGGATCCCCGCCCGGACCGGCGCCCTCTGCGGGGGACCGGCTCCGGACGGGGCGCGGGTGGGGCGCCCTCACCTCGGGGACGTCGGGTCACCTCTCCGGGCGCCTCGCACAGCTAGTGGCTGGGACTGCGCCGACTCCGGGCGGAGGAGACCCGGACGCTCCGCGCTGGACGCTCAGAATACGTCCGGACTTTCGACACCGAGCCGGACACGCTAGCAGCCGCCGCCGTGCTGCCCCGCCCCTCTACTTGTCCTTCCCGCCACTCCCGGCCCCCTTGACTCAGCCACGCCCACTCACAAGGCCCCTTCGTCTCACTCCCCCACTCGGCCCCGCCCCCTTGCTCTCGCCCCGCCCACTCGGCCCAGGCCCCGCGCAGCCGCACCTGCGGGCAGGGGCGGTGCCGAGGGCGCGGACCTGGAGCCTGGCGCCGAGGGGCGCGCGGTGTCTGACTGGAGGCGGCCGTGCGACAGAGGGCGCGCGCGGGGAGCGCGGGTGAACCTTCGGGACCCGGGTACGGCCTGCGAGCGCGCTCTCGAGAGCCCCGGGGGACAGCAGGGCCCCCCACAGAGGGGCGAGGCCGCGTGCGCCCGGGCTGCGGAGGCCCAGTGAGGCAGCCGTCGAGTCGGCACGCGCCTGCCACTGTCCCTAGGTTTTATAAAGGTAGGGGCAGGATTTGAACCGGTGCCCCGACCTGTTGCTGAGTTCAGGCGAGTCCCACCCGCACTGTGAAAGGTGTCTTCATGGAAAGCCGAGGCCGGGCCGGGCCGGGGCGCCCTAGACCGCTGGGAGGCAGGAGGGTCTGATGGCCTAGGCCTCACCCTGGGGCAAGGGCTGTGCCAAGGAGAGCTTGCTGTGGTCTGGGGTGTCCCTGGGTTGTGAGCACAACAGATGCAAATGTTCAGATTTTACAGATTCATCTCAGTAAAAGACACGTGGTCCCGAATCCTCCTCAAACACTTTGTCTCGCCTAGAGTATACTCTTCCCATCGTTTTCCCCACTTTGTGCAGCAGTTCTGGAATCCTTTCCTGACTGCCTTTATTGAAACTGTCCTGGCTGCCGCAGAATTTTGATGAATTCAAAAGCTTTCCCTTTTGTGGTCATTCTGCTTTTGGGAAGAGTCAGAAGTCTTGTAAGGCCAGATCCAGTGAATAAGATGGATGAGGATACACTGTATTCAACAGAAGTTACAGTAAATGGTTCATCGATAATGGTTGATCAAATTACATAGTGAATGTTTACATTTTACAGTTTGTTATGCAAAAAGACACATTTTTTATCCCTCTCAAAATACCCCTCCTTACCTTGAACACACATCCACCGTTTCTGACAATGTTCCTTTTACTGTAATAAGTGTTTAAACTTTCACTGTGCTTTTTGATCACCCCTTCAGGGCTTGGGGACACATGCTGACCCTCATAGCTGTGGGACAGAGGCCCCTTATTCGTCTGGATTCTAACCTCAACTGCAGCAGGCTCGTTTGTGGGTCACTTCCGTGACAGTAAAATGAGACACTTGCTGCTTCCCCACGTGATAGACATCTCGTGGGAGAAGTTAAGTCTCCAGAGACCAGAGTTGTCAGGATTATAAGTATGGACAAGGAGGGGTGCAGCTATGTTGAGGCAGATTGCCAGAAGGGATGCAGTTGTGTTCGTTAATCATCAACATTTATTATTTCGTATCAGGCACGGAGACAGCCAGGGTATCACCTTCCCGTTGGGGCACAGAAGAGCAGATGAGAGGTAAGACATTCAACTGAGTTACCACAATAAACCCACACAATAAAATAACGATCTCAGAAGTGGAGTTTCCACTCTTCGGCCTTGAAAACTAAATCAAATAAAATACTTTATAAACTGCAAAGGACCATAAAAGTAGGTGTTGTTAAAGTTATTAATAACTTTAGCACAGAAAATACAATTGCTAAAGTACAAGTTGCTAGAAATTGTTTTTTCTCCATTTCCCCTAAAATGGTCAGCTTACTTGGTTTACTAAGTGACTCAAAAGGAGGTTTAAGCTTTTATTTCTTTGTTACAATCTAATCTCAGTAAGTTACTGATAACTGCTTAAAGATAAGAATCTCAAAACTGAAAATGACTTTGGGAATTGAGAAACAGTGGGAGTGTGAGTCTATTCCTTAGCAGTTTCTATTCCTCACCAGCCCTGGGCAGCTGTCCCTGCCAAGGTTACTTCCCTTCAGATAATGGCAGGAAAACTGACAGAAAGCACAGAGAATGTCAAAAATTTGAATAGGGCTAGTACCAAAGTGAAATGTGCCTATTTCCTTCTGTCATTTGTTTATTGAATTTCCAGTTCCCCACGGTGCATTTCATAAAAAAGATGTTAGATTACTAACATCTAAACTAGGCAGAGTGACTAGTTGGTAACCTGTGCTTTATTGCCATTCTTGTTTGTGTGGAACCTCTGAAAATCATAATTTTTACGGATTTATTTTTAGCCAAGCCAAAGTTTAAACAATAGAGTAGTGCTAGCTTTTATAGAAAACCATGGACCAAATTCTTTGATGGTGAAAACATCTTTGCTGAAGAGGATCACAGTGCGATAAGAGGTTCTCATCCACGGCCGCAGTCAGGAGGCCCTGGACAGAGTTACGGCAGAGGGACGCGCATGGCCACTGCAGCCCAGCGGATGCACTCATGCCAACCGGCACCATCTCTACAGCCCTCTTATTCTCAGTTTTCTTTTTGAAAGGAACAAAAACACATTTTGGTTGTGTTGTTTTCATGAGCTCATCGTGTGGCCCTGAAGGAGCCACACAGAGTGAAGCACGCTGTGCTGGGAGCCGTTCTCAGCCTGCAGCACCCCCCTGCCAGTTCAGCAGCTTGCCTCCTTCCAGTGACTGACTTCTGGCACAGCTCTGAGCCATGCCAGAGCCACAGTCACGTGTCAAGTGAGGACGCTGAACCTTTCAGCTAGAGGAACTCTAGGGAAATGGGGAGCCCAAAAGTTAGGCTTGGATTGTTTCAATACAGAAGAAAACAGTAGGCATGACCTTCTTGACACAAAAAGGAGCGATATTCTGTTTGAACTGTGAGTGATTAATGCTTTAAACTGAAAGTAACATAGAATAGGTGGTAGACTTTGTGGTGATGAGAAGGGGTAGGAAGGGATGGGGGGAGATGAGAGGCTAGAGATGGAAAGTTAAAATAATTAAGATGTGACATGTATATTTCCCAAGAAAAAAGTAATTTTTATGTATCACAGGCATATAATAATGAAAAAGAAAATGCCCATATTCCAAAACTCTTCTGTTTACCATTGAATAACCTGAAATTTCCAAATTGTACTAATGTTTAGAAATAAAATGTTGTCTCAGGTCTCCTAGCCTTTGTAGTATATAATGATTATGGGAAGGCATAAAAGAATTAAGTATATAATATAGTATATAATGATTATGGGGACATAAAAGAATTAAGATTTGTACATGTACCAACTTTGTACATGTTCCAACTTGGTACATGTACAAATCTTAATTCTTTTATGTCTCTCCCTTCATCTTTTGTTTTTGTTTTTGGTCTTTTTTGAAGCAGGTTTCACTAAATGGATCAGGCTGGTCTTGAACTCACTTTGTAGCTTAGGCTAGCCTCAAACTTGCAGTGATGGTCCTGCGCCAGCCTCCAAGTGCTGGGGTTACAGGCGTGTACCACTGCACTTGGTTTCCCTCCATCTCTTGGTTTCTTTTCCATTTGTAAATGATCTTTTTCCCTTTTCCTATTAACTGTCCTTTGTTTTATTGTTTAATCTATTCATACATTTGGTTTCTTATTTAAGAGAAACCATGCAATATGTAGGCTTTTGTGTCTGATTTATTTCACTTCACATGGCCTCAAGGTATATTCATTTTCCCTAAAAATGACTCAAATTTATACTTCTTTATGGCCAAGGAGTACTCTACTGTGTTAACATTTTTCCTCATTCATCTGTTGATAGACATATGGACTAAGCTGGGGATTTAGCTCAGCAGCATAAGCACCTGCCTTGTAAGCAGGTGGGCATGAGTTCAATCCCCGGTACCGATAAAAAAAAAAAAGATGATTTAAGACATATGGACTGCTTCCAGGATTTTGCTGTTGTGAGTTGTATACTATAAACTTGAGTATGTGTGTATCACTGTAATATGATGACATCGATTCTTTCAATAAGACACTTAGAAGAGAAATAGCTGATTTATTGAATGAAATTACTAGTTTTAATTTTTTGAGGGCTCTCCATGCTGATTTCCCTAATGGTTGTCCTAGTTTACACTCCTACCAGCAATGTGATAGGTTGCTTTTCCCCCATGGCCTTGTGAGCATTTATTATTATTTGATTTGTTGGTGATGGCCATTCTTTTGGTGTAAGAGGGAATCTCAGCACTGTTTAATTGCATTTCTCTAGTGGCCTGCAATGTTAAACATTTTTCAGACTCATTTATTGGCGATTTATACTTCTGAGAAAGCAGAGACTTTTGAAAGAAGAGCCGAATAAAGGAAATCCTTTAGGAGACAGGTGTCACTTCATGTTTCAATTTCTGTCTCAGTATTTTTCATATGACAGCAGACTACAACAAAATCAGGTCCTGAGAGAACAGCTACTTGATTAGGAGAAATGTGGGTCTCCTAGAGACAGGCGCCTGGAGGGCTTAGGGTGGAGAGGTTCTGGCCGTGTGTCACTTCCCTAGAGATGGTGGGGAAAGGCTAAGAGGTTTATTCCAAGAAGGCCCCATGGCCCCTCCCTGAGACACACACTGTGTGTCTCTTCTCTCAAGGGAGTGGAGCCTGTGAGTGTTTTGAGAGGCCTCCTCTGGGGTTAGAGATTTAATCAGTGGTCTTGAGTTTACCCAAAGAAAGGATGGCTGGGCTGGGCTAGACTTTACTAGGTGACTTCTTACAAGGATGGACCTTAGTGAAGTCACCTTCACACACTGGGCTGAAAGCCAGCAAACGTCTGTGCCTGAGCTGCCCACAGAGGCCTTGGCTAGGGAGCCTGGGTGCCATCCACGAACTGAGAATGGCCCAGCCAGCAGCTGACAGGAGCATGGGAACCTAACATGGCTACTTTGTTATGTCTCCAGCCTGACTACATCCCCTCAGCCTCAGCAGAGAAATGCACAATGCTCAGCTCTAGTGGCCCAGACTGACCACAACAACCTTGAAATGACTGTGGTGCTATGTTTTGTTTTCATAAACTAGAACATGTGTTGTTGCTCAAAATTCTTAAAATCTTACACATGTACTCCAGTTATTCCAACATCTATTTAAGATACACCCTGTGTGTACCAGGATTGAGCCCAGGTCCTTCACCATGAACTACCTATCCAGCCCTTTTTATTTTGAGACAGGATCTCACTACATCACCAAGCTGCCCAGGCTGGGCTCGAGTTTGCAGTCTTCTTGCCTCAGCCTCCAAGAGTCCTGGGATGAGGGTGGTGCATCCTTGTGGATATATATAATTTAACGGGTACTTTTTAAGCTATAATATTTGTGATAATTTGTTACACAATAATAGAAAGCCAGCATAGCTGCTTTTGTTAGAAGGGCCACAGTAGGGCCCCCAGTGGATTCTGGCCCTGGAGCCCCTAGTTGCACACTGCAAAAGCCAGAAGCCTTATAAAAAAAAAAAAAAGAGATTTTGAGAGAGTACGTTATTTCTGTCCCTCAAGCCAAGTAACAGTCTTCTTCACTGAATCTAAATACACTCAAATAGTATTCTTTGTCAACATAATTTTTAATTTAAAAAAAACTTTTCTTAAATATTATAATGAAGTATTTAATTTTGTTTGTTAGCATTTCTCCATGAATTTTTACAATCTACGAATCAGTAGCATTCTAATATAATAAAATGTTGCAATATTATTGAAGGAATCATAAAATGTACATCACTTATTTGTAACCACCATTTTGTTCTCTCCTAAAAATATAATAGGAAACACTAGCTCAGGGAAATGCCCGGCACACACCTCATCCTGCATCTTCCCTTCAGGAGCTCTGCTTCTGTGTGTTTGCTATCTCTGCACTGTGAGAGAAGGGTCCAGAATGGCCTTCTGTCACTACTCACAGAAATAGAACCACTCCTTGCTCTTTGTGATGTAGTCAAACTTATGACACACTTAATTTTACTATAAAACAGCCTTGAAATCATCATCCTACAATATGGGAGGCCCTTTCGGAGGAGCTGACATGTTCCCTCTGAATATGTTGTCTACCTAGACTCTCACTGGAACATTCTTTTTCTACTTCCTCTACTTCTTTAGCTTCCTAGAATTATTCTATTACCTGTTTTCTTTGTCCACTTCTTTGACTTGTTCTAGTCAGTGCTGGCTGGGCCTTCTTGCCACACCAGTAGACGTGTGTCTGTCCCCAGCCACCCCTCTTCCCATGTTGCTTAATGCTGCTGACCATGTCCATCTCACCAAATTGGTGGCCCAGCCACTCTGTCACCTCTCTGGGGGCTTCTCGTGGAGCTGTGGCACTGAGTGTGACCCATCAGTGTTCCCACCTGACTCTACTGCTGACTTGTAGAAACTCTCCATCATTTTTGAACAGACTATGCTTCTGGTTCTGTTTTGGGAGCATTATTTTGAGTTTTGATCACCATTCCAGCCAATGTCTCCCCAGCTCTTTTGAGGGCCCCGCTTTTCCTGCATAAATGCTAATGTTGCCAAATTTTTCACTCTGATCTTTTTAAAAATCTTATCTGTTCTCCCTAATCTTGTGACTAGCTATGGTTTTTTCAGCACCTTTAGTCATTTACCTATCTTCCTTTGTCTCTCACCTGGCCTGTGCATCAGCTCTTAAGGACTTCTTCTTTTTCCTATGTCTGCTCGGTTACTAAAGAAACCTAGTCATCATGTCTGTCTAGATTACTGCAGTGGTCCTGTAACTCATTTCCCTGACTCCTGCTCGCCTGTTCATCCACCTGCCTACCTGTGTAACCCTTCCCTGGTGATCCAGCCTCCCTAGTGCATTGCATGTTCTGCCTAAAACCGTATGATTTCCTGTGGACCCCTGGTGCTTTCAAGACCATTCTTCATACTCCCTGGAATGAAGTACAAAGCTCTTTGATGATGAAAGCTGCCTGCTTCCCAGCTGGTTTCTAGCCACATCTCCAAAGAGCCAGTTCTAGCTGTGATTGTGGAGTGTGTTGCCTGTGTGTACCGTCTGAATCCACAGCACTGGAGAGACTGGCCCCAGATGCATACTTTCAGAATGCTGTTTCATGGATGAGTGATGTCTGCTTGCTTCAGTGTTTTACAATCAAGATTATAACACCTAGTGTGATAGCAGAGCAGCTCTGAGCACATCCGATGTGCTTCCTTCACGGGAGGGTACCTCCAGCACTCACACAAGCCGATGCCGTTACTCACTTTCCACCCCAAGGAACTCCTAGCTTGGAGAACTTCCTGACACTTAGCATTGTGTTACCAGTGAGGCAGAGCATCTTTGTGTTTCGGGGGCTCCAAGGACCCTGCCAGGACCTTCCTCAGAGACAGACACTGCTGTCCAGACAGGGAGGCGAGGCAGCTGACTTTCAGCCCCCTTGTTTTGCTTTTCCTCTTTTCCCAAGATTCAGTGCACTCACTGGGGTACTAGAATGTTCAGCCTTCTCCCCACAAACACTTAATTTTTCACATTTTTACTCACCTACCCCCAAAAAGAATTTTAAAATATAGGTACAACTCACCATGAATGTAGCTGCTGTGCACTGCAAACATGTACTGATAAAAATTTGATAAATATATAATAAAAACACAGGTATGAGGTTTTTTCCAACCATTAGAGATTTTATATTATTCCTTTATCTCCATAAACATTTATTCACATTCCAATTCCTGAATGGGATATCCTCCTAATTTAAAATCATTTGTATGCTTCACAGTCTTTATCATACTTTTAAATAATTAACATATGTATATATTGAAATTATTTTTACCTCTTATGATGATAAGCATTAAGTATTAAAAACCAAGTATGCTGGATGTGGTAGTGCACTCCTGTAATCTCAGCACTTGGGAAGTTGAGGCACGTGGATCCTTGCAAGTTGTAGCCACCATGGCTACAAAGTGAGTCCAAGGCCAGTCTCAACCACACAGTGAGACACTGTCTCACAAAAGACAAAACAAATCATGCAAGCATTCATTCATGGCTAATTTTAAAGAAAAACACATGTGATGAATATGAAAAAGAATACTTATTATAGATCCATTTCTCAATGAGATTTATGTTTTAAAAAATTAGTTTGTGGGGGGCTGGAGATTTAGCTCAGCGGCATAAGTGCCTGCCTTGCAAGCAGGCAGTTGTGAGTTCGATCCCCGGTACCGATAAAAAGGAAAAAGACAAAAAAAAAAATAATTAAAAAAATTAGTTTGTGGATGAATGTTACTTATATTTAGGAAAAACAGTATTCTACCAAATGCATACATAGAAGAGAAAAATTGGGCTTTCTTAGATATAAATAGAGCTAGAAAGAGTTTTGCTATAGCAATGCCATATAGTTACTGAGCTTATTCTAAGGTCCTGTGTTAAGAATTGCACAGTGATCTGTCAAAAACCTTTTGATGTGATTTAGCTGTTTCCACTTGATTCTTTACTTCTGTTTTACTGAGAAGCAGAGTTGGAAACTATCCAACTTGGCAAAGACTTTGTTGTTCAGTTACTAGAGTCATTCATTCTGTTTTCAGAGAGCGTGTGAAAAGCTTTACCAAAACTTACCAAATTTCTGACAATGAAATCTGTTTCCCCAGATTAAACATCAGCACAGCAACTTCAGAAGGGACTGAGAAAGATGAAATATTGTTGTCTTCAAAAACGTTTGCAGGAGGGAGACTTCTGGGAAGATGGCAGAATAGTAAGCAGCAGAAAAAAACTGCCTAAGAGTCACTGTCCAGACACTGGAATATAACATTGTAAGGAAGACATGAAGGATACAGGAAAAATCTGAAGTGCAAATTGAAGCTCACATAGAGAGTAAAAAGAACAATTTCAATGAAAAAGAAGGTGGTAGCGGGTGGTGCCTTCTCCCTGAGCCCAACTCACTGCACGAGAGGAGCTGTTGGAATCTGGGGATGCATGGTCATGGAGGCAGTGATGGCTGGTGACCCCAGAGGTCTCTGCAGAGAGATGTGGCAGTGAGGGAGAACAGTGGACCTGGAGGACTGTACTGACTGGCGGTGAGTATAGAGGATTTAGTCCTCTTGCATGAGAGAGCAGTTAGTTGGGAGTCATTTTGGAGTTGGGCCAGTAAGCCCAAAACCAGAACTGCTGCCAGCTTCCTCCAGCAGTTCCTAGCTGGACGTAGACCTTGGAAATTGCCTTGACTGTGGTGAGCCCAATGAGCCTGGTCTCAGGGCAGGCCTGCTGAGCTTGTACACTACTCTACCATAAAGCACCTGCTGGCTTGTTGGGATAGGTAGCATGATTTGGGACTCTGTCTCCACAAGCTGTCTACTACTGAAACCAGAGAGAATCCTGGAAGTAGACTATTTTTCTTTTTTATGTTTTTGTATTTTTTTTCTCTTTCGCCTTCATTTTTTTATGAGTGTGAAAGTGGTTCCTAATGTCTTTGTGGGTGTGGTTCTATTTTGTTCTTCCTTTTATCTGTTCTACCTCTTTTCCTTCAGTCTTCTGCACCAGTTTCCCCAAGTTGGCATGATTCACCTTTGTCCTACCTTCTAATCTCTTTCTCTTCTTCCACTTCTGTATTTTCTCCTAAATCCATTAACCCCCAAGGGAAAAATTGATACATTACAGACTCATATATTGCATATAATTATCTGGTTTGTTGTACATTTTTGTTACATAATCACAAATCTAGTTCATATGGTTAAAAGTTGCAAATTAAGAGTTAGCTATTGGAACTATTATAACCAAAATTGACATAATTCTTCTAAGCAGCTATTGGTCCTGATGATCCATGACTGAGATTAACTAAGGATCACAGAAAATACCATGGCACAGTGCCAAAGAACCAAGGAAGGACTAGGTCAGACAAGCAACAACTTCTTATCTCCAACAAGCTGAAAAGGTGAGATCTTCCAATAGACTCAAAACCCAAAAACCAGCTACACCTGGAAGATACCTCGCAGAAGTAGTCATCACTTGTTGCAGTCAGGAGTTGTTAGGAGAACAATGAAAATCAGGACATGGAATTTATAATATTATTTTAAGATGGTCACCCAGGGTTAACACAAGAAAATGCAGAAATCCATCCCCAACATTAAAGACATAGAATATTTAGTCAAAGACCTGAATCCCACAGCAGTGTCCCACATGAGTCCAGATGAAGACTCAGAGTTCATGACAATGCCTCCCATGAGTCTAACTGGTAGTCTATAGCCCACAGGAAGGACTCACACCAGTCTCTTTTACTGATCCATGCTGGGAAAGCCCAAAAGTCAGTGGTGGAAGCTAGAAAGTCTGTGCCAGCAGGGTGAAGGAGCTGTGCTGATAGGTTGAGGGTTCTATGTTGGAGCCAAGAAGTCATGCTCAAAACAAAAACCAGGGCTGTCGTGAAAAGCACCACAGCCATCCTCAGCAACACGGAGGTCCTGAACTCTCTGACAATAAGCACAGTCAAGTACCTGCCAGGAAGCTAGCATGACGAGTTCGTCCTGGAGATTAAGTAGCACATGTCTTCCCCTCCAGAGCCAGGAAGCAAGGCTTGATATAAGGACCGAAGGTTCTCCAGGAGAACCAGCAGCTCAAACAGCCTCACATAGGAGACCCCTTCGGTGCCTCAGTGCCTTAATGCCTCCTTTCCCCTTCTCCAAGTCTATTTATGCTGGCAACTTTCCCCAGGTGGAACATCTATGGTCAGCATCATGGTGATTTAATTCAGCTGTCGTTAAGCTGACCATCAGTTTTTAATCCATAACATCACTTAAGGGCCTACTTATAAGCATCACCCAGCAATTAAACTAAAAAAAGAAAAGAAATGAGGAGACAGTTAAATAATATGCAACCCCAGACTTCCAGTTCACCAGTGTGCAATGAGGTGGGACAAGCCAACCCCACCACCAAGCCTCTCTGAAGTGGTAACAACAAGGCAATTGAATGAGGCTCTGGAAAAAATTAAAATCATAAATAATTTCTCAAATAACTACAGAGATTACCAAAATACACACCATACTTAGAGATGTTAGAGCAGACATAGGCAAAAAATAAATGAGCTTAAGCAAAGTATGGAAGCACAACACAGGAAACAAATGCAGTCCATAAAACAGATTCAAGCAGATACTGAGAATAAAAACTTTATTGAAAGTATTCGAAGCAGATTAGGTCAATGTGAGGACAGAGTATCAGATATTGAAGATAGGCTTGCAGTTAGTGACAGGAAATGAAAAGTTTTTCAAAAATAGCAAGGGGCCATGAGAAATCAATCCAGTAACTGCTAGATGAGACAAAGAAGGATAACTTAAGATTAATTGGAGTCACTGAATAAGCAGGAGAAACCACAAATGACATTAAAAACATGTTCACAGACATTGTGACAGAAAATTTTTCTGGTAGAGAAGAAGAATTTGACAAACATAAATGAAGCATACAGAACTCCAATTATCAATAACTAAACAAAATCTACATCCAGGCATATCATAGTCAAGATTCCAGAAATTCAACAGAAGAATAGAATCTTAAAAGCTGTTATGGAAAACAAATAAATCACCTATAAAGGAAAGCCCTTCAGAATCAAGTGGACTTCTCAGCACAAATAATCAAGTCAAGGAGAGCTTGGAGTGAAGTATTCCAAGTTCTAAAGGAAAAAAACTTTCAACCCGGATTGATGTATCCTGCAAACTAGCTTTCAAAATTGATGGAAAATAAGATACTTCCATGACAAAGAACATCTGGGGAAATTTATGACCACCAAACCAGCACTCCAAAGTGTCCTAAGGACATTCTAGAAAGACATAATAAGCTCCATGAACCCCAACACAAAGAATCCACCATGGAAGGCAAACAATTAGAGGGAAGGGGAAAAAGTGGGGGAGCCAATAACAGGCAAATAACATGACAAGAATAAGTCAATACATACCAGTTATAACCATCAATGTTAATGGTCTCAATTCACCAGTCAAGAGATATGAACTGGCAGAATGGATCAAGAAGCAAGATCCAACAACATGCTACATACAAGAAACACATTTAATTTAAAAAGAAATTCATAAACTGAAAGTGAGAGGATGAAAAACAATATCCCATGTGATAAGAACCCAGAAAAAAGGCAGAGAGAGCTACTCTATTTGCAGACAAAATGAATTTCAAGCCAAGACTGATTGAGATAAAGATCATTGTATGTGGGGCAGGGGGTTTAGCTCAGCGACATAAGCACCTGCCTTGCAAGCAGGCGGTCATGAGTTCGATCCCCGGTACCGATAAAAAATGAAAAAGACAAAAAAAAAAAATCTTAAAGATCATTGTATCTTTGTAAAGAGAACAATCCAAGAGAAAGAGATAATAATCCTAAATATACATGCAACAATTACTAGTGTACCCAACTGTATAAAACAATTACTAACAAATATAAAAAATCAAGCCCTAATACAATTGTATTGAGAGACCTCAATACCCAATGTCACAAAAACATGGATCAACTAGACAAAAAAATCAATAAATATTAAAACTAAATCAAACTTTTAGGCAAATGGATTTAGTAAATGTCTATAGAGTGTTCCACCTCACAACATCAGAGTATACATTTTTCTCAGCTATACATGGGACATTCTCCAAATTAAATGTTATACTGGCTCACAGAACATACTTAAGAAAATGCAAAGGAATTGAAATTATCCAATGCATACTGTCAGAGCACAGTGAAATGAAACTGGAAATCCATGCCAAAGGAAAGCACAAGAATTTCATAAACACATGGAAATTAAATAGCACCATACTGAACAACCATAGGTCATGGATGAAATTACAGAAGAAATTAGACAGTTTTTACAGTTGAATGATAATGACAATATAACATACCAGAACATGTGGAACACAATGAAAGCAGTTCTAAGAGGGAAATTTGTAGCAATAAATACCTATCTTAGGAAAGCAGAGTAAGTGCATTTAAACAACTTAATATTGAACCTCAAACTGCTAGAAAAATAAGAGCAGCTAAATGAAAAGCTTGTGCAAGGGAAGAAATTATAAAAATCCGGACAGAAATTCACACACTGGAGACTAAAAAACAATACAAAGAATCAACAAATCTAAGAGTTGGTTCTTTGAAAGAGTAAATAAAATTGAGAAACCCTTAGCCAATCTTATCCAAAAAAAGGAAAGAAAAGACTCAGATCTACACAATTAGTAATGAAAAGGGTGAAATCACAACAGACCCTGCAGAAATCCAGAAAGTCATCTATACCTACTTTGAAAACTTGTTTTCTACTAAGATGAAAAATGCAGAAGAAATGGACAGATTCTTAGATACATATGAATTACCAAAACTGAATCAAGATATAAAAACCCTAAACAACCCAATATCAATAAATGAAATCTGAGATGTAATTGAAAACCTATCAACAAAGAAAAACCCAGGCCCTGATGGATTCACTGCTGAATTCTATAAGAAATTTGGAGAAGACCTAACATCACTACTTCTCAAACTTATTAACAAAATTGAACAAGAAGCAATACTTCCAAATTCATTCCTGGAATCAAGCATTACCCTGATACCAAAACTAGAGAAGGACCCAACTAAGAAAGAGAATTGTAGGCCAATCTCCAATAAACATTGATGCAAAAATCCTCAATAAGATACTAGCAAAGATACAGATTGTAGTAAATCATCAAAAAGATTGTACACCATGATCAAGTGGGATTCATCCCAGGGATGCAGTGATGGTTCAACATAATGTAAATCCATAAATGTAATATACCATATTACCAAGAACAAAAAATCATATGATCATCTCAATAGATGCAGAAAAAGCTTTTGACAAAGTCCAGCACTTATTCATGGTAAAAACCCTACAAAAATTGGAATATATGATCTTTACCTCAATCTGATAAAGGCCATCTATGACAAATGAACAGCCAACATCATACTAAATGGGCAAAAGCTGAAAGTTTTCACTCTAAAATCAGGAACAAGACAAGGATGTCTACTGTCTCCACTCAGCATAGTCCTGGAAACTTTAGCTGGAGCAGTTAAACAAGAGAAAGAAATAAAAGGAATAAAGATAGGAAAGAAAGAAGTTAAACTATTGTTATTTGAAGATGACAAGATACTCTACTTAAAAGACCCCAAAGACTGCACCAAAAGACTTAGATTTAAAAGCAAATTCAGTAATGTATCTGGTTAAAAAATCAACACTCAAAAATCAATAGCTGTTTTGCACATGAATAACAAACTTACTGAGAGAAATCAGGGAAACAATACCTTTTACAGTAGTATCCCCCAAAAATGAAATACCTAGGAATCAATTGAACAAAAGTTGTAACAACCTCTACACTAAAAACTATGGTACTCTGAAAAAGGAGATTCATGAGGATATTATAAAATGCAGAGATATCCCATTCTCTTGGATAAGGAAAATGACCATATTTCCAAAACTGTGATACAGATTCAGTGCAGTCCCAATCAGAATTCCAATAGCATTGGAATTACAGAAATTCTCTAATTCTCACAGAATTAGAGAAAACAATCCTAAAATTTTCACCTGGAACTAGAAGAGACCTAAAATAGCAAAGGCAATCCTGGGCAACAAAGACAAAACAGGGGGCACCACAAACCCTTATGCTATAAAGCTACTGTGGTAAAAACAGTGCGGTACTGGCAAAAAAAAAAAACAAAAAAAAAAAAACAAAAAAAAACAGACCTGAGTATCAATGGAATGGATTAGAAGATGCAAGAACAACTCGCTATACACTAAGCCACCTTATCTTTGACAAAGGTGCCAAACACATTCACTGAAAGAAAACCTCTTTAGTAAATGGTGCTAGGAAAACTGGCTCCACACATGCTGAAGATTAAAAGTGGATCTATATATTTTACCATGTACTAAATCTGCTGGAAGATTTAGGGTAGGTAAAACTCTTGAAGACATTAGTGTAGGCAAAGACTTTATGAACAAAATCCCAATTACACAACAACTGGGATCTCACCCTACTGAAAAACTTTTGCACGGCAAGAGAAACCACCAACAGAGTGAAGAGACGCCCCACAGTGTGGGAGAAAATGTTTGCCAACTGTTCCTCAGACAAAAGATTATGATGGAGAACATATTAGAAAACCAATTCTGCCAGATTTAAAGACCCAATCCAAAAAGAGCACCTGATATGAATACATACTTTCAGATGAAGATATAAAAACAGCAAATAAATGTGAGAAAAAAATGTTCAACATAACTGGTCATTTGAGAGATGAAAATTAAAACAATACTGATAGTCCACCTCACCCCAGAAAGAATGGTTATTATCAAGAAATGAAGCAATAACAAATGCTAGAGGGCCTGTGAGGAAAAAGGAACTCTTCTCCACTCTTGGTGGGAATGCAGACTGGTGCAGCCACTATGGAAATCAGTGTGGAGATTTCTCAACAAACTAAGATTGGAGGTCCCGTTCCACCCAGCTAGTCCCTTTATGAGTTGTCAAAAGATTTAAAAACATCAAACCACAGTGATATATGTGCATCCATGTTTATAGCAAAACAGTTTATAATAATCAGATCTTGGAAATCTAAATAATCTAAATGCCCATTGACTGAAGAATGCATAAAATGATGTGATTTTTTTTTTTTATACAATGGAGTACTAAGCCATTAAGAAGGATAAACTGGAGACTTTTATGGGTAAATGGATACAACTTGAGTCCATATTCATTAGTGAAATAAGTAAGACGTGTAAAAATGTTTTCAGTAAAATGTAGATTGATGTACATTTAAAGGTCTTCCCATGTGCTTTTGGTACTTTTTTTGTCAAAGCCTAGAGCTGCAGTTAGGTTCTTCCTTCAGGACAGACAATGCCTGCCATGTGGTCCACTTAGGTGGTTCTCAGCATCACACTGGGCAGCCTCACCGGGCTTCCTGCCAGATTCTCCAGACTTCATGGCCCAGCGTGAATGAACCTGCACTAAATTCCAGGACACAGCATGGAAACAGAGCCTCAGCTTCAGTGTGCCTCTTACATCAGGTCAGAACAGTGCCACGTTCCCTGCTCCCCCGACAATCCCTTTTCTTGGCCTTCGAGGGACTCTGCACTCTAGCTTAGTCCGAAGGAGCCATCTCCTTGCCCTTTCACTCTGAGCCGGCCTTTTCTGGAATAATACAACTCCCAGGGTCCCTTGCAGGGCACCTCCCGAGGGGTGTGCCCTGTGCTAGAGCTGCTGCAAGTGCAAGTCAGGACGCGAACTGCACAGCCACGTCTGACTCAGTGACGGGAGTTGTCTTCTTTCAGATTCCCACTCCCTGAAACCGAGGCTGCTTATGAGAAACTGTACTTTTCAAGAAGGTTTTCACAGAATCAACTATTTTCACAGTCAAGTTTGCTGCCCCGAGAGTTTCTCATCTTCTTCAAGATAAAAGTGAGTATCAACCCTCAACTAAAATTTGCCATGGATGAGGGTAGAAAGGAGATCTCGTGCATAGGTGATATTTTCTCAACGTACAGATTGCTCCTGTCACCCTGTTTCCACCTCCGTCTCTCCTACATTGAATAACTTTGGAGCTTTAAGAGCATTTGCGTTTCTAGACACATCTGCCACTGGGAGGAGCAGATGGGATGGGAAGGGACAGACAAGAGTGCAGGACTGCCCGTAAGAGTTATTATAAAAATAAGAAAATGAATCTTTTTGTAAGATTTTTAAAACAAGGTCCTTGCATCACAGAGCTTGTTAAACCTGCTAATGAACACCTGACCTCATCTGGCACTGAATCTAGATGCCCAATTATAGAATTAAAGGAGTTTTGGGATTACTTATTTGAAAAACTGACCTTGAGACTTTGGCCCAGAGTACATAGGCAGTGCTCCTAAAAATTAAAGCTTTTATGATGGTATTGGTAATTTGGGCAGGAAACAGACAGATGAAAATGATGTTTCACACACAGGAAGAGCCAAGCGTCCTGGGTGTGGACAGCATTGTGTAGAGAAGAAGCATCTAGAAAAGTTGAGTTCCTTGTATATCTTGCTAGAAGAGGCCTTCCAGTAAGAAGTTTTAGCATTTAAAACTAGGGCTCTGGCCTTCTTCTCAACCCCTGTAAACTCTAGCCTGAAGAGAAACAAAAACACTTAACATTATTCTAAAAATAACTTCTTCACTACTTCAAAGATTAAAAGTCTGGGATGAATCCTTATATTCTTTCCCCAATAAAATCCCAAGAGCATAGCATCCCCATGTGCACGAGGAAGCCAAAAATTAAACGTTTAAAAAGTATATTTTAAAATGTTAATACATGTGTAAATGATGATGTATATAATCACATATAAAATAATACTGTGTGATGCCCATCACAGACCTGTTAAGCTGTAACAATAACCCCTATTAAGTGCTATGTAGTATAATTTGGGTTTAGAAACGGAACTTCCCTTAAGAATAAATATGTGCATCGCACATTATTTCTGAAATTCTATTATTGCTTCCATTCCAAAGAATTTCACTGATCACTTTCTCCTAAACATGTTTTGCTTTTCATGTCCCTTAATTGACATCAGCAAATGATGGTTTTTGGCATAAACAATTCATTGTAAATTATTTTCTTTCTTGAAATGTACGTACCTATAGGTTGAATAATTCTTACAGAAACTTGCACTCAAGCCTCTGGTATAAACACATTCCTTATTTTTGTCACTGTAATTGCATATAGTTTATGAAGAAGTCTTTGTCTCTTGATATTAATAGTGCCATCTATTTTTTGCAAGATGTGATTTGCTTTGTTTAAGCAATCCGTGGGATGAACAGACCTAAAAATGAGAATATTGTTTGGTGTTATCATTCTTTTATGTCTGAAGAACAGATAGTACAAATTTCCTCAAATTTCCATCAGGACACAGTCTATGGATTTTAGGTGGCATATTAAACTTTTACCTGTGTTTGACTTCCATGTTTAATATGAACTAAAAATACAGTTACCTCATAAAACCTTGGATTTTATGAATACTGTTGCTTAGGAAGATGCTAAAAAGAAATCTCACTAATTTAACACTAATTTTAAGGGGAAAATATTGTGATAGGTAATACTCAGAAATGGAAACAGTGTAGAAGTGGCATGTAAACGGCTAGAGTTTCAGTCCTGCTGCACTGACGCCTGGGGAAGCGGGTGCTGTCTAACCCACTGGAGCAATGTCTTTGGGCCTCACTGCTCTGGGGTTCCAATGGTAATACCATCTGCAGATGTGTGCTGTGTTAGATGGCAAAAAAGTGCTTCATCAAGCTTTTACCAGGCCTACAGTGATGCACATTTCCTCATGAATTGCATAGAACTAAAGGGACACATGTTGGGCCAGTATTTTAAAAATGTAATCACAGAGAGAGTGAATCATCCCAGGGTAAGCCCTATATGTCCATTCTGCTGACACAGATGTCCTGAATTAGGTGGCAGAGGCCCAGAACACCTTCAAGCGTCATTGTGTGTCATGGTACTCGCCAGTGGTCATTTCAAAATGGTCATATTTGGTGATTCAATTCTAGGAATCCATCATAGGGAGAAAATAAATCTAAATGGGAGAAAAATTCACATAGATGTTCATCACAAAGGTATTTATTGTAATCACAAGCATTTTAACAGTAAAGGTTTAAAGTACAATAAAACAGGTTGAATGGAAGAATAGCAGTACCAGTAGTATAGAAAAAGCTAAGTGAAAAATAATTTAGTATCAATTACTGTACTTAAAATTTGTTCATCAGGCATGGTGGCACTCACCTCTAATCCCAGCATTCTGGGGAGCTGAGGCAGGAGAACGGCAGATTTGAGACTAGCTAGGAAAACAGTGACTTAGAAAACTCTGACTCAAAAAAAAAAAAAAACTTTTAAAAAGGGATATGGCTTAGTGCAAAGGCCCTGGGTCAACCCCGAGTACAACAAAACAAAAACTTGTTACTACATACATAAAATGCTATCAATATAAATTCCCAGTGTTCTGAGAGTGGTTATGTCATAGGGGTAAGTTTTTCTCTCTTCCTTTCCCTATTTATATCCAGAGGTTGGGCAGGCCTCTGATCTCCTAAAAGGAGTGTACAGTAAAAGCTTAAATAAGAGACAAGTAATATGGTTTGTGGGATCCAGAAAGGTCAGAACACTCTTGGAGCTAGGATTTCTCTGGATTGCCAGTATTTATTGGGTTTCAGACACATTTGGGGTGCGTGAAGGAAAATGAAAGGAAAAGTTGAGATAAAAGTGGGAAACTGAACAGGACCTTAAGAAGTTAGAATAAAGACTTTTCCAGCAATAAATTCTGCCAATTAAGAAAACTGTCTTTCCTCTAAGGTTGACAGTTACCGCTCTGGAATCCTTTGAGTGAGGTTCAGCTCCCAGCAGCAGTGTTATCTTGCCTTCAGAGGCTGTGAATCCAGAGGCACTGTGATCAGCATTTAACCCTTACACGGCCCCATCCCCCACATACTTGTCTCTCGGTAGTATGATATTCTTAATTAGGTGTTTATAAAACATAATTATATACTAATTTTTTGAAAGTGTATAAATGCCTTAAATAAAACTATGTTGCTGTAAAGAACTACAACTATCCAGATTTTGGAGGTCATCATTACCATTTGTCCCTTTATCTGACATACAGTTCTCTAGGGGGTACAAGGAGGGGACAGGCTCAGTGGCACCAGCACAGGTATCCAAGACACAGACTGTGTGTACATAGTCAGCCTCTCTTGCTTGAAACACCTGGGACCAGAAGTGTTTTGGATTTTGGAATATTTGGTACATAGGCAGATATCTTGGGGGATGTGGCCTAAGTCTAACCCCCCCAAATTTTTAATATTTCATTTACCCCTTGTATACACAGCTAGAGGGAATTTCCTGCAGTGTTTCTGGGATCCTTGCAATCCATCTGTGACCCACTATGCAAAGTCAGGTGCAGAACTTCCTACTTGAGGCACTATGTCGGTGCTCAAAAAGTTTCAGACATTGGAACATTCTGGATTTGGGATTTTCAGATTAGGGATGCCTGAGATGCAGTGATTTTTAAATTTTATTTATTTATTTATTTGCCTTTTTTGAGACAAGATTTCACTATGCAGTTCAGGCTGGCCTTGAGCTCACTTTCTAGCCCAGGCTGGTCTTGAACTTGCAATGATCCTCCTGCCTCAGCCTCCTGAGTGCTGGGATTACAGGTGTGCACCACCACACGCAGGGCAGTGATTTTTCTTGTGTCAACTGCTTCCATAGCTTCGACCGCAGTCCACTTACCCTTTTAGTTTGAAAGCGAGGGGAAGGGAGCAGGGAATGAAAACCTTAGCTGATGTGTGGGTTGCGTCCCAACTGGTTCCTTTTGGCCTCCCCGACTCAGACAGACTCACTCGTTTACGTCAGCACCGCCCATCCCTGCGTTTCATCTGCAGCGTCTTTGCCTTTGCTCTCAATGCTGCTCCGGCGCCGCTTTGCATTCAGCTGGTTACACCGGCATTCTCCACCAGCATGCGCACCCCACATCTACAAAGCGGCCCAGAAAAGCCTCATCCGCTCCTGGTGGTCCCTTCTGTTGGCTCCCTCTTGGCTCAGAGCGCCTTCCTCCCAGTGGGGCGACCCGACAGGCACGGCCCCCACGGCGTTGCTTTCCTTGAGTGCTGGGCCTCTATGCAGAGGGTTCCTTCCCTGAGCTATGCGGGAGGTCCCTAGGCGTCCCTGCGTGGGGATGCACGCGCGCCTGTGTGCGGTCCAGACCCCTCGCGGCCCGGGTCGCCGTGTGGATTTCCTGCCTCAGAAGCACACGCTGCCTGCCCCTCGTGGACACACTCGAGGGCTGCGATCCCGGGAGCTGCCCTGGCCCTCGCGCCTGCGTCCCGCTTGCGCTCCAGGTCTCATGGGCGTCGTCACGTCCTGGCCTCGACCCATCGTTTGTTCCGGCGAGCTCTTTCCCGGAGCCGCCCCGCTCCCGCTCCGCCCCTGCGCAGACTACCTTTCCTCCTGCCTGCCATGCCCTGGAAGGCTGGGCTCGCTCTCTACCCACAGGAACCCTGCAGCGCCGGCGCCGCACCCTACATGTCCGCTCCTCCTGCCCAGCACGGCAGGTGGCGGGGTCTCAATGAATTGCCCAGGCCGGCCTCCAGCTTGGCAGTCCTCCTGCCTCAGCCTCGAGTAGCTCGGGTGCTGGGCATGCGCGACCACACCAAGTGGTTTGCGTCTCTTCCCTCTCGCAGCGTGCTCCACACACATGGCATCTGTCCTGGCCCTCCGGGCCCCTTGCCTTCTGTTCACCGTGAGTCGGGGCGCCAGGAGCTGCACCTGCCCAGAGCCCAAAGCCGCCTCCAGATGTCCGCAGGCATCTGTGTCCTGCACCCTGCAGGCACCTCGCGTAGGTCGGGTTCCGCGTCAGACCCTCTTGCTGACCGAAGGTACAGTGTTCCTCGCGGCTTCCACGGCTTGGTGGGCATGCAGTGCAGCCCCCGCACACACACTCCTTGTCTGCCAACACTGCTGTGCACTTTGAAGCCGCCTGAATGTGTCTGCACACACCTGCCGGGCCCCCTTCACTGGTGCTCCCAGTTGCCACCCTCCGCCCGGCCGCTGCCCTGGCCCATGTCTGTGCTGTGCTGCCCCGAGCCCTAGGCAGCCTCCAGCAGCACCTGCTCCAGGGACCTCATGCATCCCTCTCAACTACCAGGGCTGGGGTTAGGGGTGAGGGTTGGGGCGGCCCACCTTCCTCCTCTGGCCTCACTCTTTCTCCGCAGCTCTGATTCTTCGTCATCCGCAGTTCTCTGCGTCTGCAGACTACTTTCTGATTTTCCAGACACGGCATAGGCATCACTTCCCTCAGGGAAACCTGCTTGATTTACAACCCTGCTCTGATCAAAGTGAACGTCCACTTACTTAGTCCTGCCGGGTGTGTGCTTCCTAGACCACCTGGCATTCCTGCACCAGAACTTTTATTTTTGTTTGTGAGACAGAATCTCCCTATGCAGTCCAGACTGGCCTTGAACTCATGATGATCCTCCTGCCTCAGCCTCTTGAGCCCTGGAATTATAGTTGTGCACCTCCATGCCTGACTGTCCCAGAACTTAATGGAAGGAATGTCTCTGTAGACAGTTGTTTCTTGCCGCAGACCACTGTCTCTATTATCTGAATTCCTAGTACATAACACATTGTAGGTGATAGATACAGATTTGCTAAATACCTAAAATTTCACCAACTTCCACTCTTCTGCCCTGTCTCTTTTCTTTAAAGGAGACTTTCAAATGTTAAAACTCCCTAGCTCACAAAGGAAATCACCTTTCCAAGGGCTGAGTTGAAAAGGAACTTCACGAGTTTATCAGGGAAAGGTTCCTGAACAAGCTCATGTGGTGGCTTGTGACGAGCTAGCAATTGGAACCTAGGTCTCCTGACATCTGGCAAATGGAGCAGGCCTGGCCCTGGGACCCCAGGGTGGAGGGGTCCCAAGCAAGAGGATCTGTGGGAGGATCTGAAAGATAGGGTGATGCTCTGCATCTGTCCGCCCAGCTTGGGGATGGCAGTTAATACTGTGGTCACCTCTGGCCTGCAGGACCAACAGGACAGTACCAAACCCTGTGTTGAGTATTTTCCCCTGTGCTTATACTCCTGTGATTAAATTATGAGATTAGGCACAGTTAGAGAGTAACCATAATGAGAAAAGAGAGCAATTGTAGGAATGCACTGTAATATCATCTGAACATGGTCTCTTAAAATAACTCTCCTGCGCTGTGTTCATAACAAACTCATCACAGGGAATTTGTACCTGTACATGATGTATCTTGATTCCTTTTTTAACTCATTCCCTTCTCCTCCCCAGCACTCCTCTTCCCCTCCCTATTTATGAAAGCTTTGTGTCCATTTTTTCCTGCTTTTCTCTTTTTTTTCCTTTTCTCCCCATTCCCCAGTTCCTCTTCCCATTTGAGCATTGTCTTCCTATTTCACAATATCTCATTTTGGTCCTTACTTACACTTTCAGCTTCTCAGGGTGTCCAGGAAGACTGAAAGAAAGAAGTTAGTGCAGGCAGAAGTCATCCCTGCACTAGCGCAGGCTGCGAGTGCAAGCATGTATCATGGTCACAATATCTTGCTAAAGCACTGCAGGGTACACTTAGCCATGTCAGTGTACAGACGCATTGATGGCTGAACTATTGACAAAGAACATTGCATTAAATTTTAAGAACTGCCAGGAGTGGTGGCATATGCCTGTAATCCTAGTACTTGGGAGGCTGAAGCAGGAGGATCACAGCAAGTTCAAGACCAGTCTACCATACAGAGTAAGTTCAAGACCAACCGGAAATACATGGTGAGACTCTATCTCTAAAATATTGTTTTAAATTTATACTTTATAAAACTTCATTATAAATATTATAGCTATTCAGAAAAACAATGGCATAAGCATTTATGGTGCTTAGGCCAACTTAGTGGGACAATAGACGATTCTTATTCTTTTTATGTTTTTCATCAAATTTTCTACAATAGTAATTTTTGCTCTCATGATAATACTTTAAGGCTTGAGAGTCTTAAAAAATACATTAGAGATAACTGTGATGCAAAGCATCTTCAAGACTTTTATAATTTAATTACTAATTTAGCCCAACTCAGAAATTGGGGTGTATTCAGTTGGCTGGAAATGCCTGTCTCTTGCAGACTGTAGTCACAGGGCATAAAAAGGGAAGTCATCTTGAAGAAAAAAATATCTATTGTGCAACAGAGGGGCTGGAGAATTCCACAGTTTCTCGGCAGAGCTGTTCCCTTAGTTGGCATGCCCCTGAAACTGGGTACACGCCGCATGGCGGAGCAGAGAGAAGGGAACTCCAGGGTGCTCGGGCGCTTCTCCCGAGGCAGCCCCTCTGGCTGTCCCACCTTCGCCTCTCCGCAGGCAGGAAGCTCACCCAAGGTCAGCCTTCCGCTCCCTGTGCTGCTAACTGAGGGCAATTTGATGAGGGCGTTGAGACTGTGATGCTTGCTGGTGACCCAAGTACAGATGTCATCACCCTTCGGTTGGCAGCTGAGTGATGGTGATGTGGGGGAACCCAAGCGAGCGTGGGTCCTGGATACAACAGAGAGAGGAGCCAGGCCGCATGCTGTTGGCACTGGCCAACCCAGAGTGAGCACTAACCACTGGGCTTGGCAGGTAGTGTCCCTCGGTGACTTAAGTGAGGCTGTTTCAGAGAGGAGACACAGGGAGAAGGAAACACTGAGATCCACCACAGTCGGGGCAGGGCGGCATCACCATGAATGTCAGAGGACACTGAGAGGGAATTTCCTGCACTGCTCCTCTGAACACAGTACGGTCCCCGTGGAAATCAGCATGAAGGTTCCTCAAAAACAAAACATAGAACTACCATGTGGCCCGGCTGGGCATCGGGTAGGGTGGCCTGGCAGGAGAGGGAGAAGAGAAGGTTGGAAGCTCAAGCAAAAACAATGCTTTCAAGGAACTTTGTTGAAAGGTCACCTCCTGCTGGTGGAAATGAAGTCAAGAGACTTCTCAGCATGAAAAAAGCAAGGTGGTTTGTAAACAGATAAGAATGAGCTAAGGGAGAGCAAAAACTTCATGAAGTAAGAGACAGAGAGGTGAGAGACACCGTGGTATTGTCATCTATCTTGATCACTTTTTCCACATCACTGAAACACGACACTCACATCCACAAAGGTGGAGGAGGAAAGGCTTGTTTAGGCTCAGAGTGTGCAGAAAATTCAGTCCATGGTCTGCGGGCTCAGAGGCAGGGCAGCACGGCGATAGAGCCTTCAGGGCAGAGCTGCTCACGGCTTGGCCACCAGGAAGGACATGCTGGCCAGGAAGGTCATGGCAGCTGGGAAGCGGAGGAAGGAGTCAGGGAGGGAGATGCACACTACAGGCCTTAGCCCAAGTGTTGGCCTCTTCTACTGGTGAGTATGGCACCGCCATGATCCATGACCCAGCCATGTCCTAACACCCACCTGCATCATGGAAGTCCTTTAGGACGCTGTAGTTCTAACTCACAGCATCCTCGAGCGGACAGCAGTGATGACAGTTACCGCATGAGGGCGTGCTTGGTGTTGGGGAGCAATCAGCCTTCAGGTCCGAGAGCAGATGGGAAGGCAGTGCGGGGTGCAGCTGCTGCGGGTTAGGGAGGTGAGGAGAGTGTGATGGCTGAGAATGACGGTGGCACGGGCCGAGAGAGAATGTGTAAAAGTCACCCGCAGAAGTGAGCGTGGAGAGGCCTGAGACGGCATGAGTGCTACCAGCATGCATGACGCCATTCAGGAAGTTAAGGTGAAATCTGTGTAGGCTGGTGATTTCCCCCAGTATTTTGACCTGTGCAAGAGCCAGGTTTAACCAGAGCGGTAGTTCTGCCAAGGAGGTGTCATGAGTGGAAGAGGACAGCGGTATCAAGGTGGACACACTTTTGATACCACGATTGACCATGGCAGTAAAGCTGGGTAAATTCAAGAGGTGAAGGCACCTCGGGGTGAGGGTCAGTGAGTAGTGGGGAAGATCAAAGGATTACAGACCCAGGGGATTCCAGGACTGCTGGTCTTAGGGGGCTAAAGGAGGACAAGGTGGACGGCAGTGGACAGAGAATGGACTCTGGGATGGGGAACAGTGCAAGAAGCAGCTGGTGAGGATGCCCGTGGGAGCGGATGAGTGGCTGTGAAGGAAGAAAGGCTCTGGGAGCTGAACATCCTGGATTCCTCGTGATTACTGGGATCTTCAAGAACAGGGGTGATTTGGAGAGAGAAGCATTGACCCGAGAGCTAAAAGGCCTGGGAGTGCATTGGGGGTTGTCATCTGATGACATGAGCTTCAGAGAGGGGCATGCACCCCAGGAGGGCGTGCAGAGCAGGAGGTGCTTGCCCAGCACTAGAGCCTGTGAAAGTCACGTGCTGTCACTTTAATATATAACAAAGTAAAATGGTTTAGCTTAAGTAAGTGTTTTGAGAGAATTCCTTCTTTGTATACGGCCCCATAAGTAATAAAATTTTTTAGTCTGCAAATGCGAATTTCAGAGTAAAAGTTGATAACAAATTTTTTTCAGCAAAATCTCTTTACTTTCTACATAACAAAACGCTCAAATATCACCACTACTGCTGAGGGTGTAGACTTCTGATAGTGAGATTTCTCTCCTGGAGGGCTGAACTCTTCAGAAGTCTATGGAGACAGCTTAGGCCCCCTCTCTCTTCAAGGCAGCAAGGAGACCAAAGGCTGTGAAGAACTACGAAGTCCCATGATGAGACATTCCTCCTCCCGTGTGGCTAAAATGAAGAGCGATGACGATCTTGGGCTCGTGAATAGGAGTTTCCTGTTCCTTTATCTGAGGTTTTAAACACCAGGCTCATGACACTGCATGAGAACTAGAGTAAGGACTGTTACTTGTCCTGTCCAGTCTCATGCTAAAACAGAGCACTCTGTGTTTAATGTCTTTTTCTTAACTAGAATGAATTGAAACACAACACAAATTTTGTCAATATTTCATATAAAATTTTAAATTAAGTTTTTCCCATAGTAATTCATAGTCATTACAGTAAATAAAGACAAAATATTTTAAAATACCACTTACAAGCCAACATCAACATTTTGTTGTATTTTCCTTTTGATTATTCTTGAGTGATTTTTAAAATTGCAGTAAAATACACATAACATAAAATATACTATCTTAACCATTTTTAATGCATGGCTCAGTGATACTAGGAGCAATTTACATCATTGATCTGCTGTCACTGCTGCTCATTCATAAAACATCCAATCTTGCAAAACTGAAGCTCTGTAGACATTAAACAGTAACTTCCCATTTTTCCTTGACCCTGAGCCCCCAGAAATCACCCATCCACTTTCTGTGTCTATGAATTCGATTACTTGAGCTACCTCATATGAGAAGGACCGTTTTTAGAGCAGGCTTCTTTCATTTAGCTTAATGGCATGTATGTTCATCTGTGTTGTAGCACGTGTGCCTTCTGTTCCAAGGCTAACTTCCCATCATATGTATGCACCAGTTTCTCTTTATTTCTTCAACCACCAATGGACTTATATAGTATGGCTTGCCACCTTCTGGTTATTGCAACTAATGCTGCTATAAATGTTGCAGAAATATCTTTTGAGTTCTTGATTTAAATTCTTGGGAATGTACATTCAGTATTAAAATTGCTGGATTGATATGATGATACTACCTCTGATTTTTTTGAGAAACTACCATACTATTTTTCCTAATAGCTGCAGCATTTCACATTTTTCATTGATAGCACAAAAAGATTCTAGTATCTCCACATCCTTCCCAACACTTGTCATTTTCTGTTGATAATGGCCATACAGAGTGGTGTAAGGAAGCCTTTCCCTATGGTTTTGATTTGTGTTTCTATGACGATTAGTGACATTAAGGATGTTTTCTTTGGCCATTTGTATATCTTCTTAAGGGAAATACCTGTTCAAAATACCTTTGCCTGTATAAAAAAATGTTTTTCTGTTGTTAAATAGTAGGTGTTCTTTATTTATTCTGGATACTAATCCCATATCAGACATGTGATTTTCAAATATTTTTTCTTTCCATTAGTTTTATTTTCACTCTGCTGATAGTGTCTTTTGATGTACTTTAGGTTTTAATTTTGATACAGTCTAATTTATCTACTTTTTGATGCTTTGATATCATTCACAAAATCATTGCCAAATCCATTATCATGAACCTCACTGTATTTTTCTAAGGATTTCATAGTTTCGGGTTTTATATTCAGGTCTTTCATCTGTTGTGAGTTATTTTTGTATATTGAATAAAGTAAGGGTCCAACTTCATTGTTTTATATGTAGCTATTCAGTTTCCCTAACACTGTTGAAAAGACTGTCCTTTCCTCATTGAATCATCTTGGTACTCTTCTTAAAAACCATTCAACCATCTTTATGTGGTTTATTTTAGGCTCTATTTTATTTCTAGGCTCTATTTTATTCCATTGGTTTATACATTTGTCTTTATGACTATTTTGATTACCATAGTTTTGTGATGAGTTTTAAAATTAGGAAGCATTAGTCCTCAAACTTTGTTCATCTTTTTGAAGATTTTTTTTTAGGTATTGAGGAGCCCTTGAAATACTGTAAGAATCTTAGGATAAAATTTCTATTTCAGCAAAGCAATTCAGTGCTTTTCAATAATGTTTTTACAAGGCTGCTATCACAGTATATGAAGTTTTATATTCTGCCTTTCCTTAACATTATTATATATTATACTATTAAAAACAATTACTTTTTTATTAAAGCATTTCATGAACATACTTTGCAATGGCTACCTAAAGGGAAATGGAAATATAATAGAAACCTTATACCTCAAACCACATGACGTGTATTCTTTAAATATTATATAAACATGAAAAGAATTTTATTCAGAACACCTCAGTGTGCTAGAATGCAATATTTCTACTGAGTAGGAAGGAAAAAGTAGCAATTATATTTGTTTAAAAGACTTCATTGAAGTATATATGCATATACTTTTGAGTAACAGCTCTGGAATTCATTTACTGACTCAACAAATCCTTATTAAATAGGGTCTTCACCTGCGGGGGGTAAGGAATGAATATTAAAATGTACCAGAAGTGCAGACGTGCCATGAGGTTTCTCCTGTTTTGACCTTTTTTTTTTTTTTTTTTGTATTTTTCTTTTTTTATCGGTACCGAGGATCGAACTCACAAATGCCTGCTTGCAAGGCAGGTGCTTATGCTGCTGAGCTAAATCCCCAGCCCCCTGTTTTGACCTTTATATCAGTCCTCCAAGGAGGTGGTGTGGGCCACTTAGAGATGAGAAGTCTGAAGCTAGTTTCAGAAGAGCTGGACTGCAGGTTGATGGTGACAGGACAGTGCTGGGCAAGGCAAGGGTCCAAGCCCAGGGCTGTCACCTCTAGCACTCCTGCCCTCTTCCTTCCCCACATTGCTTTTGGTGCTTAAAGCTTTGCATGGGAGACAAAAACGTACACAACTGTCCCTAACGTGTGCAGAATACTGTAAGAGCAATTAGTTCTGACCTATGAGAACCTGGCGATGCTTTGGAGAAAAAGCTTCATCGCCTAGGACTAGAAAACTGAGGATAAAATGGGGTAACGCAATCATTTGTTCATTCATTCATTCACTCATTCATGTATCTATTCATTCGCAAACCTGGCTTGAGTAGCATACACGAGATGCTCAGATACAAAAGGAGGAGTGAGACACTGGTCACCAGCAGACATCACGCTCTGCTGGGAGACACTTGGATAACTCTGGACAGACCCATGTCACCTCCTGCCAGAGCTGAATACGGGATGCTGGACGCCATCCCAGGGTGCTCAAGACAAGCCTGCAGTGGCAGGCGCAACATGAAGGCAGGTGGTGCTAAGCGTGGCCAGGTTCAGGAGGTGGATTTCATCCTCTGTGCCACGAGCTAGCAGGAGGCTGTAAGTGTGAAAGCAACACAGTCAGTCCTGCCTCACAAAGACACAGCCTGGCAGGGGACATAGGATAGAGTGTGGAAACTGGGGAGGAGCGGATGGCAGAAGTCCAGGCTGGAAGAGAATCGTCCATACTGGAGGAAGAGAGGGCCCAGCAGCAGGAAGAGGGGCTGAGAGAGCAAAGCCACCTTTGCCGGGAGAGGTTGGCAGCTTCATCAGCTGCAGGCTATAGGCTGAGCACAAAGGCATGGGGTCAGAGAACAGAGACCCTGAGTTCCTTTGTGCACATGAAAGACCCCTGAAGCATTTAATAAGTATATAAAGTTCTTTTGATGTATCAGCATTTCTATTAGCTACGTACTCATTCTGAAGTTCTGTAGTAATTTAATAGATCCCCCCCCCCACCAAACAGTTAAACATGCCCCACCTTGCTGTTTGCACTGTTTGGTTATAGCAGTCTCTTCCTCCAAAGAAAGCACAGCCATAACTTTTATCATTGCTGCATCACAACATGGACCTTGAGACAGTGGGGATTAGTGAATTTTTCTTAAGAAACTCAAGATTAATGCATTTTTACTAAAATGAAGTTCAAAAAAGGTTATGGGTCAAGTGAATAATTTGCATTGCTATTTTAATGCCTTATGAAATTTCTCTTTCCCTAGGTCCTTACCAACATTTGTAAATTATTTAGAGCATTTTTATTCTGTAGAGCGCCCCGTTTTCATTAGTAAGTAAAACTATAACCTAGTCCAAAGAGGTACAGTTTATGTTGTGCTGATGTGCGCTACCAGAAGAGGGCAGCAGTGAGGCGCGAGGGAGAAGAATTTCTCTAATCGCAGAAATGCCTTAAAATGGAACAGTCGTTGGTACTGACGTCCTAATTAACGTCCGTAGTGACTTCAGGGCCAGAAACTATGCCGTGAACATTGTCACATAATTTTCAGTAACAAAATGACATATTTATAATGCAATCGGATAACATTTGCGGAAATCTTTAAGATTGCTGAGACAATCTTAAAAAAATCTTAAAAAATCTTAAAATTTGAAAATTTTACATTTGAAAAGAAACGATTAGAGGGTGTATTCAGATTAACCATGTTGTTTCTACACTTCACAAGTAAAGACGAAGAATTTAACAGTTTACAGAGACCAAAAATTCATCTGTGAACATTATAGATTTCCCTGAAAACAAATGTCTCTAATTTATCAACAGTAAGCAATGCATAGATCTACGAGAGGTCTCCCAAATTTATCCTATGTAAACTTTTATAAACATTTAATAATAATAAATATTTTGGGTTCTGCAATATGCTAGAAATTATTCCAAGTACTGAAACTACAGAAGAGAACAAGACAGGTCATTCCTTGTCCTCTTAGATTTGTATTACAGTGGCAAACACACATTAAATAAACTTCAGAATTAATGTATTAAATACAATTAAGAAAAACAAATAATGAAAAACTAGTTAACCATTGTACTCTGAATTAGTGAGTTTGGGCTCACCCCCCAAGTTGGAAATTAAATGAAACTGAAACTAAGATTCAGTTCTTAAAGGTCATTTATAGTGTTAATTTCTTCTAATAATAAAGAACATGGGTAGGGTTTAGAAGGCATAGACCTGCAAAGCCAACAATGCCAGCAATACCTGGAAAGCTACTGTAGCACAGCACGAGGCGTCACCAACTCTTCGCATTGCCAGGGCCCGGGTCTCGGGGCCACGAGAGCCCCCTCGAGGGCTGGGGGACCAGAGGCCACCACACACAGCTGGTCCTCTGTGACCCCCCCCCCAACCTGAGACATGCCAGGGTGATAATACCCTCCACCCCGCATGCCCCTGCTCAGCCTTCCTCACCTCGTAGCAGCCTCCCGGACGAATTCACCAGGCTCCTGAGTCCACATTCCTCGTGCGTGGGCTGCTGCTTGTGAACCAGGAGGAGGTGACCGGAATCCCCAGCCAAAGCTGACTTGCTGTTAGGGGTGGAGTCTGGACAGAAGGGGCGGGCATGGGGCGTGGCCCTGACATCACATCCAGAGCCCGGGTTCCTCCCTTTACTCTCTACTTCCGGCCCTCCCTGCAGTGAGCGGCTCTCCTCCGGGCGGTCAGGTCACTGTGCCATCCCATCTGGCCTTGGAGTCAGCCAGCCAGGACTGAGTCATGAGCCAAAGTAAATTTCACCTGCAATTTTCATTGCAGGTGTCACGTATTGGGTCCCAGCAAGAAAAGTGACGGAGATGCTGATAATTTTTACAAGTATCACAGGTTTTCTTTTATCTCCTTGACTCCTGCCACATAACACTAATGAGGCCTGGGCTGGGCTGGCACTGGTGGAGACTCAGGCTGGCTCTGGTCAGGTGCATTATGGGTGGGCTGGGCTGGGCTCTGTGCTGTGCCTCAGTTCTTTGGCTCCTATATGACTGGTTGTCTTTCCAGCCCTGCATAGCACCAGATGCTGTGCAAGAGCCTCCCTTCCAAGCCCCGTTGCCGCCACCCTAATTTGTGGATTTCCATCTATTTAAGATACTGGCTCATGTACGGGGAACTCTCATTTTTCCGTAAAACATTGGCATGTTTTTCTCCTCTAATGCCTCATGGAAACAATATTCTGGGCCTTATATCCAAACCGCTTTCTGTTTTTTGTTTTTTTGTTTTTTTGGGTTTTTTTTTTGAGAAAATTGAGATTTTTGTTTTATTTTTTGAGACAGGGTTTCACTAGGTATCCCAGACTGGCCTAGAATTCTTGGCCATCCTCCTGTCTGAGTCTGGAGTACTGAAGTTACAGGTGTGAAATTTCAATTTTTTTATAGGTATCACAGTATATTTTGTTATCTTTATAATAGTTGTTCTTTCAATCACGTATATCAAAATGAGATGAAATATAGAACACTATAGAACTTATCAAAGCAGAATATTGAATAGAGCAGTATCATTAATCAGAAAAGAGCAAAACAGTAATAAAAATATTTGCCTTCAAAGAAATGGTAGAAGGAAGTCCCCCTTATTTACTATGGTCAACCTCCCAGGAGATGCCCAGATTTCTGGTTCCCATTTGCTAATGGTCGAGGGGGTGGGGGGGGGTTGGGAGAAGGATGATCAGGGAAGTGGGATATTTCACTCTAGGCTATGTAGCAGTAGGTTCACTATTGCTAAGCAGGGAGGCAGGATGGTCGTTTGTTTTCACAGTGTCCTCAGTTCCAACATGGCGTGGATCTCAGGAGACACTGCTGGTTCTCTCCTTGGAAGGGCTGCAGTCTGCCACCCTGCCTCCGCTTACCAGGGAGGGGAGGTGCTTCCCACTTTCTGTTTTCTAAGCCTTCCCTTTTTCTGCTTTTGAGATTTTCTGCATTGTTTACATTCTTTCTCTTTTATTTGTTTTAGCCTTCTGACATCTTGGCCACAAGCATGCTCAAATCTAGGATTTTTCTTTTTTTTTTTTTTGGTGGTACTGGGGATCGAACTCATGACCTCGTGCTTGCCAGGCAGGCGTTTATGCCACTGAGCTAAATCCCCAGCCCTAAATCTAGGAATTCTTAATGAAAACTTCATTCCATTGAATCTGTTATTCCATCTTTTTTTTTTTTTCTTTTCTTAACAGCAGTTAGGAATGAGTGGGTGGATTTAGCCCTTTTGCATAGTTGTTTAACACTCACCCATCCAGGTCTTTCGGTTCATGATGATTCAAGAGCCTCTTGACATCCTAGTCTGAATCTGTCCCAGCGTTTCACTGAGCTCCTCGGAGCTGGCTGTGATGCATTCTTTTCCCTGCCTTGCAGCTTCTCATGGTCAAGCTGCTTCCTGGGGGGCTTCTGTCCCAACCTGGCCTCTGGCTGGCATCTCTGGAATCGCGCCCCTTCTCAAAGTTCAGCTTTCCTTCTGTGCTCTTAGCTATGGCCCTGTGCGGACAGGTCCTGAAGTCATCTCCAGCTCTGCCTCTCCTGAGCTTGAGGTTTCCTGGCTCTTGCATCCAGCCTGGAGCCAGAGGGTCCCATGGGGACACCCAGCGGACAGCTTTGCACTCATTGCCTCGGAGGGTGCTGTGGGGACCTGCTGACTGCTGTATGACCCACAGACCACCGCTTTTGCTGCATCCTCACCCCACCACGTCCTTGCCACACCCCTGCCTCAGGTCCTACCTCGCCCTTGGCCACTCATGGGCCTCCCATCCTCCTGTCTTCCGCACAGAGCCTAACTTAGCTCTACCTCCTCTTCCTCAAGCAGTTAGTCGTTTTTCACCCTGTCCTGGCTCAGAAGTCCCGTTTATCTAAACACAGCCTTGGTTTGAGATGCACCCTTGTGTCTGTCACTTCTGTTAGAGCTGAGCCTAAAAATTCTGGGACTGCCTTCCCCCCCTTGACAGCCTATATAGCATACAGCAAGTACCCAGAAAATTTTGACTGCTTTACCTTATTAGAAGAAAAGTGCTACAATCCTTAATTCCAGGGAATTTGTATTTTTCAGGAGCACAGAATTTATACAAACTTAGGAAAACTTAGAAAGTAAAAAAAAAAAAAATTGTCAGTAAAGTCGATATTTTGTCCTTGTCCTATTTTGGGTATAATGGATTTTTAAAGAATTCCATAAAGTTTTACTCTGTATGGTGCTCATTCAGGAGTGATAGAATTTTTGGCAATGAAGGGTAAATTTGAGGCCCAGTATGGCGGCACACCCCAGTGATCCCAGCATTCAGGAAGCTGAGGCAGGAGGATGGCCAAGAGTTCAAGGCTAGCTTAGGCTATATCCTGAGTTCAGGGCCAGCCTGAACTATATAGCAAGACCGTGTCTCAAAAAAACCCAACAGTAAGTTTATCAGGATGTGAGATTTTACTGTACTCCTTACAAGCTAACTCCTATTTTGTCGGTGCTGGCAGAGGACTCAAACCTTCTGGATCAGAGGCAGGGGCTCTGCTCCTCACAGCATGGGCGGAAACCTCAGGTGCCTTATTAATGTTGCTTCTCATGTCCCCCTGCTCCAGAGGAATGAGTGGTCATGAGACGTCCAGTGTGTACTGTGTGTGCAGTGAGTTGTGTTTCAGCCAAGACACATTCAGCTTGAGGAGTCTACTGCTGAATAACAAGGTTACCCTGTGTCCCAGAAGGTTATTTCAGATGCCCTTGTAATAAATGACACAGATGAGAAGGTGGGTCTGGTACTCTTGACGCAGCTCTCCATAACTTAGAGAGATGCCCAGAGTTGATGGTGTGCTCCCCCAGCCAGAAACATTCTGTGAAGTATGGGCAGTAGTTTCCCACTACATCAGAGGGGCTTAAGATATGTTTGTTATAACAAGGCGGACATAGTAGCACACATCTGCATAACGAGCCTTGGGAGCACAGCCTGGGCAACTCAGGAAGACACTGTGTCGAGCAAAAAAAAACAAAAAAAAATTTTTTAAAGAAGGAATAGGAATGTAGTTCAGTGTAAAAGTGCTGGGTACAGTCCCTAGTACACCTATATATATATTTGTTCTGTCAAAATAATCAATTAACAAGAAAAGGAGGAACCACTGAAGAACCAAAAAAGAAATAAAGGCCAACAGAGGGAATCCCTTCAGAACATGATCCAGATTTCAGACCAGAATTGGAGGAAAACTCAGGGCAATAAGCTCTAAGACACTGTGCTTTACCTGACTTTATCATAGACAGAGCAGCTAAGCACCTCACCTCATGGAAGGTGAGTGTAAGACTCGCAGCACAGGCAGCCATTGAGTCCGAACAGCTGAAGGCAAGGCTGCATCCCAGTAAACAGTCCCACGGCAGCTGCAAGGCTGCACCCCAGTAAACGGTCCCACAGCAGCTGCAAGGCTGCATCCCAGGAAACAGTCCCACGGCAGCTGCAAGGCTGCGTCCCAAGAAACAGTCCCACAGCAGCTGCAAGGCTGCACCCCAGTAAAGAGTCCCACGGCAGCTGCAAGGCTGCACCCCAGTAAACAGTTCCACGGCAGCTGCAAGGCTGCATCCCAGGAAACGGTCCCACGGCAGCTGCAAGGCTGCACCCCAGGAAACGGTCCCACGGCAGCTGCAAGGCTGCACCCCAGGAAACGGTCCCACGGCAGCTGCAAGGCTGCACCCCAGGAAACGGTCCCACGGCAGCTGCAAGGCTGCACCCCAGGAAACAGTCCCACGGCAGCTGCAAGACTGCACCCCAGTAAAGAGTCCCACGGCAGCTGCAAGCCTGCACCCCAGGAAACAGTCCCACGGCAGCTGCAAGGCTGCACCCCAGTAAAGAGTCCCACGGCAGCTGCAAGGCTGCACCCCAGTAAAGAGTCCCACGGCAGCTGCAAGGCTGCATCCCAGGAAACAGTCCCACGGCAGCTGCAAGGCTGCACCCCAGTAAAGAGTCCCACGGCAGCTGCAAGGCTGTACCCCAGTAAACAGTCCCACGGCAGCTGCAAGGCTGCACCCCAGTAAAGAGTCCCACGGCAGCTGCAAGGCTGCACCCCAGTAAACAGTCCCACGGCAGCTGCAAGGCTGCACCCCAGTAAAGAGTCCCACGGCAGCTGCAAGGCTGCACCCCAGTAAAGAGTCCCACGGCAGCTGCAAGACTGCACCCCAGTAAAGAGTCCCACGGCAGCTGCAAGGCTGCACCCCAGTAAAGAGTCCCATGGCAGCTGCAAGGCTGCACCCCAGGAAACAGTCCCACGGCAGCTGCAAGGCTGCACCCCAGTAAAGAGTCCCACGGCAGCTGCAAGCCTGCACCCCAGGAAACAGTCCCACGGCAGCTGCAAGGCTGCACCCCAGTAAAGAGTCCCACGGCAGCTGCAAGGCTGCACCCCAGTAAAGAGTCCCACGGCAGCTGCAAGGCTGCACCCCAGTAAAGAGTCCCACGGCAGCTGCAAGGCTGCATCCCAGGAAACGGTCCCACGGCAGCTGCAAGGCTGCACCCCAGTAAAGAGTCCCACGGCAGCTGCAAGGCTGCACCCCAGGAAACAGTCCCACGGCAGCTGCAAGGCTGCACCCCAGTAAAGAGTCCCACGGCAGCTGCAAGGCTGCACCCCAGTAAAGAGTCCCACGGCAGCTGCAAGGCTGCATCCCAGGAAACAGTCCCACGGCAGCTGCAAGGCTGCACCCCAGTAAAGAGTCCCACGGCAGCTGCAAGGCTGTACCCCAGTAAACAGTCCCACGGCAGCTGCAAGGCTGCACCCCAGTAAAGAGTCCCACGGCAGCTGCAAGGCTGCACCCCAGTAAACAGTCCCACGGCAGCTGCAAGGCTGCACCCCAGTAAAGAGTCCCACGGCAGCTGCAAGGCTGCACCCCAGTAAAGAGTCCCACGGCAGCTGCAAGACTGCACCCCAGTAAAGAGTCCCACGGCAGCTGCAAGGCTGCACCCCAGTAAAGAGTCCCATGGCAGCTGCAAGGCTGCACCCCAGGAAACAGTCCCACGGCAGCTGCAAGGCTGCACCCCAGTAAAGAGTCCCACGGCAGCTGCAAGCCTGCACCCCAGGAAACAGTCCCACGGCAGCTGCAAGGCTGCACCCCAGTAAAGAGTCCCACGGCAGCTGCAAGGCTGCACCCCAGTAAAGAGTCCCACGGCAGCTGCAAGGCTGCACCCCAGTAAAGAGTCCCACGGCAGCTGCAAGGCTGCATCCCAGGAAACGGTCCCACGGCAGCTGCAAGGCTGCACCCCAGTAAAGAGTCCCACGGCAGCTGCAAGGCTGCACCCCAGTAAACAGTCCCACGGCAGCTGCAAGGCTGCACCCCAGTAAAGAGTCCCATGGCAGCTGCAAGGCTGCACCCCAGTAAAGAGTCCCATGGCAGCTGCAAGGCTGCACCCCAGGAAACAGTCCCACGGCAGCTGCAAGGCTGCACCCCAGGAAACGGTCCCACGGCAGCTGCAAGGCTGCACCCCAGGAAACGGTCCCACGGCAGCTGCAAGGCTGCACCCCAGGAAACGGTCCCATGGCAGCTGCAAGGCTGCACCCCAGGAAACAGTCCCACGGCAGCTGCAAGGCTGCACCCCAGGAAACGGTCCCACGGCAGCTGCAAGGCTGCACCCCAGGAAACGGTCCCATGGCAGCTGCAAGGCTGCACCCCAGGAAACAGTCCCATGGCAGCTGCAGCTGTTGGTATGCGCGGCCTTTCACCACATGCGAAATCTCTCGGAAAGACACTGAGCCCATTTGGGAACTTTCACCAGCCATCATTTTTCTCCCAAAATGGTAAACTCCACTGCAAAGGAGAAACAGCTATTAATCTGCCCAGCGTTAAGCTCTTAGAAATTTATAGTTAACTAAAATATCATATCCTTTCAACATTCCCTGGAAGACAAGGAATCAACTCAGAGTACCTTGTCAGGCAGAGTACTAGAAGTGAGAAACTTGAGAGACATCTAGGACATTCAGGTTGGAAATCCAGACCTCTCAGTAGAGTTTACTTTTGTGTTGTGATGATAATTCCTGCTTCCTTAGACTATATTATGTATTAGTCCAGGGGACAATAAAACTTGGGCTATGGGTTTAGAAACATAGCTCAGTGGTAGAGAACTTGGCCAGCACGTGCAAGGCCCTGAGTTGGATCCCAAGCACCAAAAATAAATAAGCCAATGGGCTGGGGATTTAGCTCAGCGGCATAAGCGCCTGCCTTGCAAAAATAAATAAGCTTGAGGTAAAGCAGCACAGGGTTTTGTTACTGTGCATCTCAGCCTCAGGCACCACCCTCCTTTTCTTCATGACTGCTCAATGCCAACAGTGTCCCTCTGCTGCTGTCACAGTTGAAGACTCACGTGTTTCAGGACCTTGGATAAGCTGAGCTTTTAAGTGTCTGCAAGATTTCTAGGGTCTCTAAAGAAGGCCATGTTTTCAAGATCTACAGTTGCCCTCACACCATGCCCTTCCTAGGAGTTCTCCACTCAGGCTCCCCATGGCCAGGTGAGGGACATGTGAGTGAGTAGTACCCTGCTCATCACCTCTGCTCAGGCTCAGAGTAGTGTCCCCTGATGGGCCACATATTTGAGAGCAATTGTCTTATGGTTTAGATCCAAGACATCCTCCAGAGTTCCATGTATTCAGAGAGAGTTTTCAGGAAGTGATTGACTCATGGGGGTGCTATACCAGTCACTGGATTCATCCATTGATCAGTTCATAGTCCAATGGGGCCTGGTTAGAGGTGGGTCACTGAGGGTACTGGAAGGGTGCATTCTTGTCTCCAGCCCTTTCTTTTGCTCTCTCCTTCCTGGCTGCTGTGAGGTAAAAGGCTCTCTGTCACACCCATCCACCATACTGCTTCTGTCTTCAAGGCAGCCAACCATGGATTGAACCCTCTAAAACTATGAGCCAAAATAAACCTCTCCTTATACTCCTCATTTAAGTTTCCAGTGCCACACACTAGTCCCAGACACTGGAAAGTGACCAGGACACCTTTGTTACCTCAGGGCAAGTCCTTTGCCTTCCTGAGGCTCTCTCTGCTTCTGTCTTCCAGTTCATGGAGGCTTGATTCCCAGCTGGTGTTATTGGAAGGCTTGGACACTTCGGGAGGTAGAACTGGTTGGAAGAAGTAGGGCACTAACGGTGTAACTTTGAAGGGACTGTTCTGTCCTTGGCCTTCCCCCTTCTCCTCTCTCCTCTTTCCCCATCTCGCTCTGTTGTGATAATCTGCTTCACATTGCCCGGGAACTATATAGATCAAAGAAGCCATGGGCTGGACTATGAACCAAAATAAACCTTTCTGATGACAGAAGTAGCAAGCTGTGTGATTGGCTAAGCTTTTGTTTCCATTTTCTGTTTGTAGCACATAATGTTGACATTCCTTGTGTGGAGTTGATAAATGTAATAAGACAGCTTAATGTCTTTTCTCACCCCCCCCCCTCCTAACTCTTGATCCTCCTTCCCATTTCAGAAAGGTCTGTGTCCCTACTTCCTGTTGACTGTCTTTTATCTTTTTCTTTATTTATATTTTGGTTTCTCATGTAAGAGAAACCGTGTGATATTTAAGTCCGTGTATCTCACTTAACATTATGGTCTCAAGGTGCATCCCTTTCCCTAAAAATGGCTTAAATTGATCCTTCTTTGTGGCAGAATAGTACTCTATTATGTGTAAATATTTTCTTTATTCATCCAACTGATTTTTATCTTTGAACTAACAATGCTGCAGCTGCATTCATTTTTGCTGAGTGCAAACCCATGAAAAGTGGATTAGATAAAGTTACAGAAAAGAATGAAGCAGAGCTCAACTGTTGCAGGGAGATAGGGAGAGAGAGATTTCTATTTACTTGTGCTAATCCTGACCAAAACTGCACTTCCTGTCCTTGCCCATGTAATAACCCTTTGTCCATCCAATAAAGATACTTTCCCTGCTAAAGCTGATCTGGCCATGTACTACTCTTCTTAGCCAAATTCAACCCAAGAATTTCTAGGACTAGGGGTGTCCATCACTTGCCCTTAAAGTCTCCTTGTCCCCTGGGAGGTTGGGGCCTCATGCAAACCAGAAATCCTTGTGAGTGTCTGAAGCTGCAGAATCCTGGAGATGGTCACAGCTCCAACTCAGCTAAGTGAACCTCAATCCCTGGAGTCAGGGCAAAAGGAGAAACTCAAATTCCACTGCAAACAAAAGAAGTCATCTTGAAAAGGAAAACTTCTGGCATTCTTAGAAGACAATCCCTGAAGGAAAGTAAGACCAAAACCCTGATGTGAGGCTTCTTCACAGGGTGGGTCTGCTGCAGATGTGAGCTCAGGAATGGGGACTGAACAAGGTTTCATTTCATGTCCACAGGGGTCCGGGTGGTATGGGCTCCAGGGAGAGGAGAAAAGGGTGCTGCTTCTGCAGGGATGGACCTCCCTGCAATCTTGGCACCAGACCCCACACCGGCCTTCTGTCCTGCTCACTGAGGTCGGAGGAGGAAGATACCCCACCTGGGAGGGCACACTCACACCTCCTGGTGATGGCATGGATGGTGGGAAGAGCCCTGGCATTGAGTTGCTTGTAGGAAAAGGGGGGCACCTTGTGACCATAATGCAAAGTGAAATAAATCCGAGAAGCCCGTTCCTTTGTCTGAAGGACTGAATACTTCTGCAAGCAGAGAGGCATCGCAGCTTCCTGAGGCACCTCAGCCTGTGGTGAGTGCCCAGCACAGTCTGCCCAAATCTCAGACTGTTCCGGACCCCCCAGGCTTCTGGGTGCAGAGAAGTGGAACAGTGGGTTAGAGGCCACTACAGCTGCCTCCCCATCCCCCCCCCCGGCTACACTTGGAAGTCTGCTGAGCTCCTGACGGATGGGCGGGCCTACACTAACCCCCGAGCCCAGCTGCACCTAGCCATCTCCTGCAGAGGAGGAGCTGGGTGGATCCGGAGTCCCTGCAGAAGCCCGTTCCTTTGTCTGAAGGACTGAATACTTCTGCAAGCAGAGAGGCATCGCAGCTTCCTGAGGCACCTCAGCCTGTGGTGAGTGCCCAGCACAGTCTGCCCAAATCTCAGACGGTTCCGGACCCCCCAGGCTTCTGGGTGCAGTGAAGTGGAGCAGTGGGTTAGAGGCCACTACAGCTGCCTCCCCCCCCCCCCCCGGCTACACTTGGAAGTCTGCTGAGCTCCTGACGGATGGGTGGGCCTACACTAACCCCCGAGCCCAGCCGCGCCTAGCCATCTGCCTGCAGAGGAGGAGCTGGGCGGATCTGGAGTGCCTGCAGAAGTCCCTTCCTTTGCCTAGAGGACTGTGGATATCTCTGCAAGCAGGGAGGGATCACAGGCTCCTGAGGCACTGTGGCCTGTGGAGAGCACCCTAACCCGGCTGCAATTGAAGAGCTGTGGATCTTCCAAGGGGCAGGTGGGCGCACAGTGTCCCTGAGGCCCAGCTTGTCTGGAACTGCCTAGTTCTGAGCAGGCAGAGGAGGGACACTGGTTCTGCAGGCCCAATGGCTTGGGGTAGTGCGGTGTCAGAGGCTCAGTAGCTCCAAGCATAGAAGGGGATTTTCAACAGATCCTGAGGAAGCTTTCAAATAACACTTGAAACACAGAAATATACAAAATGACAAAACGAAAGACCAAATTACAACCTCAAACCTCCAGCCCATCTCAGGAAACCCTAGGAGCAATGTATATAGAAGAAAATATATCCCATCCACCTCATATATCGGACATAATAGCTACTGAAGTTGACAAACAACTCCAGGAAGCTTTAAAGAAATTCAAACTCGAAATAATCTCCCAGATAAAAGAAGAAATGATAAAAGAAATGAAAGAGATTCTAAATATATCTAAAGAAAACACAGATAAAAAATTGGAGGAACTAAACAAAAAGATAGAATCCCTAGACGAGCAATATAAGAAACAAACAGAATATATAATGCAGATGCACAGAGATATACAGGAAATAAAAAACTCCACTGAAAGTTGTAAAAACCGCCTTAATGAAAGTGAAGATAGAATTTCAGACCTTGAAGACATGATTGCAGCTAGTGAACAGGAAAGGAAAGATCTTTTGAAAATAACAAGGAATCAGGAAACAACAATTCAACAACTGCAAGACGATGCAAAGAAGAATAACATAAGAATGATAGGGATTAATGAAAGAGAGGGAGACAACATAAAGGATGTCAAGCGGATATTTAGAGAAGTAATAGCTGAAAATTTCCCAAGCATGAGATCAGAAACTGACATCAAGATCAGTGAAGCATATAGAACTCCAAACACTCATAACCAAAATAAAACTACACCCAGACATATAATAATCACCATCCCAGAAATCCAACACAAGAATAGATTACTAAAAGCTGTCAGAGAGAAAAGACAGATCACTTATAAAGGAAAACCTATCAGAATCACAGCAGACTTCTCAGCACAAACGATAAAGTCAAGAAGAGCATGGAGTGAAATATTCCAGATCCTAAAGCAAAATGATTTCCAACCAAGACTGATATATCCTGCAAAACTATCATTCAAAATAGATGGTGCAATACGATACTTCCATGACAAAGAACAGCTGAAGAACTTCATGAACACCAAACCGACCCTGCAAAAAATATTGAAAGACAGTTTAGATACACAAAGGAAAAAACCACTAAGCAAAGCAAATAATTAAACAGAACAGAAAGATAAAGATGCAACAGCAGAGAGATAACATTCCTACAATTAACCAGCATTTAACAGTAATAACCATTAATGTAAATGGTCTCAATGCACCAATCAAAAGAAACAGACTAGCAGAATGGATCAAGAAACAAAATCCAACCATATGCTGTTTACAGGAAACCCATCTAACCCAGAAGGATACTCACAGACTGAAAGTCAAAGGATGGAAAACAATTCTTCATGCAGCAGGAATCCAGAAAAAGGCAGGAGTAGCCATTCTGTTTGCAGACAACGTGAACTTTAAACCAACAATGACCATAAAGGACAAGGAAGGTCACTACATACTTGTAAGGGGAAAACTCCAAGAGGAAGAGATAACTATCTTAAATATATACGCACCAAACTCCAGAGCACCAAGTTATATAAAACAATTATTAACAGAAATGAAAACTCAAATTATCAGTAACACAATTGTAACAGGAGACCTTAATACGCCATTGACACCAAGGGACAGATCAACCAGACAGAAAATGAGCAAAGAAATAACAGAACTGAATCATACCTGTGAACAAATGGGTTTGATAGACATATACAGGATGTTCCACCCAACAACATCAGAATACACATTCTTCTCAGCAGTACATGGATCATTTTCTAAAATAGACCATATATTAGCTCACAGAACATATTTAAACAAGTGCAAAAGAGCTGAAATCATCCCTTGCATGTTATCGGATCATAGCGCTCTGAAATTAGAAATTAATGATAAAAGATACTGCAAAAATCCCACAAACACATGGAAACTGAATAACACACTCTTGAGTAATCAGTGGGTCACAGAGGAAATTAAAGAAGAAATCAAACAATACCTAAAAGAAAATGAAAATACAGATACAACTTACCGGAACCTGTGGGATGCAATGAAAGCCGTCCTGAGAGGAAAATTTATTGCACTGAGTTCCCACATCAGGAAAACAGAACGAATACAAATAAATAACTTGATGCTACACCTCAAACAGCTAGAAAAAGAAGAGCAAGTCAAGCCCAAAGCCAAAAGAAGAGAGGAAATTATAAAAATCAGAGCAGAAATCAATGCAATAGAGACTAAGAAAACAATCCAAAGAATCAACAAATCAAAGAGTTGGTTCTTTGAAAGAATAAATAAAATCGATAAGCCCCTAGCCAACCTTATTAAAAAAAGGGAAGAAAAAGCTCAAATTCATGCAATAAGAAATGAAAAAGGAGAAATCACTACAGACCCAATAGAAATACAGAAGATCATCAACACCTACTTCGAAAACCTCTACTCTCAAAAGTTTGATAACACAGAAGAAATAGACAGATTCTTAGAAGCATATGAAGTGCCAAAGCTAGATCAAGAGGATGTAAAACTGTTGAATAACCCAATCTCTGTTACTGAAATTGAAAATGTAATTAAGTCCTTACCCACCAAGAAGAGCCCAGGCCCAGATGGATTCACTGCAGAATTCTACAAGAAATACAAAGAAGACCTAATGCCAACACTCCTCAAACTGTTCAATGAAATTGAAAGGGAAGCAATCCTTCCTAAGTCGTTCCTGGAAGCAAATATTACTCTAGTACCAAAACCTGAGAAAGACCCAACTAAAAAAGAGAACTATAGACCGATCTCCCTAATGAACACAGATGCAAAAATCCTCAATAAAATATTGGCAAATAGGATCCAGCAAATCATCAAGAAGATTATACACCATGACCAAGTGGGATTCATCCCAGGAATGCAAGGATGGTTCAACATACGCAAATCAATAAATGTAATCCACCATATCAATAAAGCCAAAAATAAGAATCACATGATCATTTCTATAGATGCAGAAAAAGCCTTCGATAAGGTCCAACATTTATTCATGATAAAAACTCTACAGAAAATTGGAATAGATGGTCTTTACCTCAATATAATAAAGGCCATTTATGACAAACCAACAGCCAGCATCATTCTAAATGGCCAAAAATTGAAAGCCTTTACTTTAAAATCAGGCACAAGACAAGGATGTCCTTTATCACCACTCCTATTTAATATAGTACTGGAAGTACTAGCCAGAGCAATTAGGCAAGAAAGAGAAATAAAAGGGGTAAAGATAGGAAAAGAAGAAGTTAAGTTATCATTGTTTGCAGATGACATGATACTCTACATAGAAGACCCCCTAAACTCCATTGAAATACTCTTAGATACAATAAATAAATTCAGTAATGTGGCTGGATACAAAATCAATACTCAGAAATCAATAGCATTCCTATACACGAACAACAAAATTACAGAGAGGGAAATAAGAGAAACTGGACTATTCACATTAGCAAGCAAAAAAATGAAATATTTAGGAATTACTCTTACGAAAGAAGTGAAAGACTTATACAGTGAAAACTATAATACACTGAAAAAGGAAATTGAAGATGATCTCAGAAAATGGAAAGACATCCCTTGCTCATGGATAGGAAGAACAAACATTGTGAAGATGGCCATTCTCCCAAAACTCTTATACAGATTCAATGCAATCCCAATAGAAATACCATCAACATACCTTATAGATCTAGAGAAATCACTCCTAAATTTCATCTGGAACCAGAAGAGACCTAGAATCGCAAAGGCAATTCTAAGCAGCAAAGGCAAAGCAGGAGGCATCACAATCCCTGACTTGAAATTATACTACAAAGCAACAGTAGTAAAATCAACATGGTATTGGAATCAAAACAGAGGCAAAGATCAATGGAATAGATTAGAAGATACAACCACAACTACAAACACACTCAACCACCTTATCTTTGATAAAGGAGCCAAGCAGGTTCACTGGAAGAACGATAGTCTCTTTAATAAATGGTGCTGGAAAAACTGGCTCTCCATTTGCCGAAAACTAAAGCTAGACCCATGTCTATCACCATGTACTAAATTAAAATCTAAATGGGTCAAAGATCTGAATATTAAAACAGAAACACTAAATCTATTGGAAGACAAAGTGGGTAGAAACCTTGGAGACATAGGAGTAGGTAGAGAATTCATGAACAGGACTCAAACCGCACGGGAAACACTTCCCAGAATCAATAACTGGGACCACATCTTATTAAAAAGTTTCTGCATGTCAAAAGAAATCTCCAGCATAGTGAAAAGAAAACCCACAAACTGGGAAAAGATTTTAGTGAACTCTCTCTCAGACAAGGGACTCTTGTCTAAAACATATAAAGAATTAAAAAAACTCAGACCTCCAAAATTCAAAGATCCAATCCAAAAATGGGCATCTGAGATGAATACGCAATTCTCAGATGAAGAAATGCAAATGGCAAATAAATATATGAAAACATGCTCATCATCATTGGTCATCAGAGAAATGCAAATTAAAACCACACTGAGATTCCATCTCACTCCTGAAAGAATGGCCAGGATCAAGAAAACCAACAACAACAAATGCTGGAGAGGATGTGGGGAAAAAGGAACTCTCCTGCACTGTTGGTGGGAGTGTAGACTGGTACAGCCTTTGTGGAGGTCTGTCTGGAGGTTTCTCAAAAAGTTGGGATTGGAAATCCCATTTATTCCAGCTATTCCACTTCTAGGCATATTCCCAGAAGAACTGAAAGCATCATACCACAGTGATTTATGTGCACCTATGTTTATAGCAGCACAATTTGTAATTGCCAGATCTTGGAAACAACCCAAGTGTCCATCAACTGAGGAATGGATAAAAAAGTTGTGGTATTTCTATACAATGGAATATTATTCAGCTATAAAGAAGGATCACATTGAGATATTTATCAATAAATGGGCGCAGCTTGAGACCATACTCATAAGTGAAATAAATCAATCTCGCATGTATGAATACCGAATAGTTTCCCTAATGTAAGTAATGATTCAAATATATGAAAATATGTGGCAATCATGATTCCCCATTATGTGGCCTTGAAGCCTTATAAAATTTTCACTTATTAATTAGAAAGGCTTTATTCCGGGCTTCTTGATATGGAAATATTTGAAGCTATAGTATATGAAGTTTTATCCAAATATCTCAAGGAAAAAGACAGACACTATGGTAACTATTATTCTTTAAAAAAATTATTTAGTTATTTCTTATGTTTATTTTAATTAAGGGAAAAATTTAAAAAATTAGGATATATAATAGTAACTCTTTTCGATTTCCTATTAACTTGTTTTGAAGTCCTGTAATGCTCCCACGATCTTGTTTTGACTGATTAGACTCTGTTCCATTCTGTGGGATAGTATCAGGTCCGAGGGTATAGGCAACTACTTTGAAGGCAGTAAGATTCACTAAGATGCCCATTCTGGTTTGACTATTGTCTCCTTTGGAAGTCCTGTAATGTTTACAATGTCTAAGTTTTATTGGTCTTGTTCTCTACTGTTTTGTCCAACTTTATAATATCTAATGAGATAGACAAATCTTTTTAAGGAAACAAGAGACAACGTTGATAACTATTGTTAATAACCGTATACTCTGTTCTACATCATGTGCTAAGTCTATCCTTGGTTTTCACTGACAGCTTTGTTCTGCCATATTTGACTTTATTCTCCCCCCCCCAAAAAAGTAATAAGAACTAAGGAGTAATAAAATCTAAAATGTGTAAATTTTGTTGTAAAAAGAGAGGAAGGGGAAAAAAGAGCTCTAACGGATATAACAGCAAGTGTGTATAGGGATGTTGAATAGCTGACTATATTAATGTTTTTGGATCATTGAACACAGCTGTTTGTAGTCTCTCTGTTTGAATGTCTACTTTGTATTCTTTGATACTGTGATTTGAGCAACTATTTCCAAGATGATAATATGTAATCTATTAACAGGTGATTTCTTACTGTTATGCTTTTTTTTGTAGTTCTGTATTATATGTAACCTTACACTGCTTTGTTTTGTTTTATGTTTTTCTCTTTTTCCTCTTAAATAAAAAAAAAAAAGTGAAATAAATCCAACACATGCACAAGCTTAAATACCACGTGGTTTCTCTTATATGAGAAACCAAAATACCAATAAATGAAAGAGCAAAATACAAGACAGATCATTGGAAACAGGGAGATAGAGCTTTTGCAGATGCGAAGTAGGCCACGAGATGGAGATTGGGAGAGAGAGGAGGAGATGAAAACAAATGAAGATGTAGCATGTACCTGTACCACCCCCCACGAGGAATGGATCCTTTTCACTAAGACATGTGCTAATAAAAAATAACTGGGGAAAAGCCACAAGCAATCATTCTAGGTTTCAAAGATAAAAAAATGCAATATTTGAAGACAGTGGGGTGAGTTTGGCCTGAGCATACTATCAAGTGAGAGACAGGTGTGGGTGCCAACCCCAACTCTACAACTCCCTAACTCTGGGGCCCTGGAAGCTGCCTAACTGCTGGAGCCTCTGGATTTCTCATCTGTGAAATGATACTAATACTTCATCAATTTACTGCAAGTCCCAGATCAATTGGATGGTGTCTGTGAGCTCTGAGGCCAAGAAGACCCAGTGACGTGTCCAGTAAGTGCCGTGTCTATAGGGTTGTCGTTGCCTCTGTAATACACAGTCATAAAAATGTGATATGCTGTGTCAGTCAGAAGGAAAGAGAATTTGTTTAAAGCGAAATGGTGCTAAACCATGGATTTTAGTAGCTCTTTATGATTACCTTTTAATATAAATCTCCAAGTGGTGAGAAATGTAAAACAACCTAGCGACTAACCAGACATTAGTTATACAGCAAATAGCCATTGATTGTGGCTGGATCAAGGATGACATAATGTCCCCGACAAGGATGCCCACATGGACTGTCCCATGTGGCCCTCTGAGGGCCTTGCCAATGGTCTGCAAGCAGTGTGGCCTGTATGTGGCAAGCTTGGATGGGTATACGAAGCAGTGGTGACCATGTGGAGGAGAAAGCTGTGAGTTTCATTATGTCAAGGACAAGGCAGAGAAGAACTGACCCCATAGTGAAGGCTGTTCATGATATGCGCCAGGTGGATTCATTGGAAATGCCTGGGATCCCTTCTCTGTCACCCTGAGCCCTGCATGCTGCTGGGAGTCGCCAGACTGTACTTGCTCCTGGTTGAAATGTTCAGGCTAAGAGTTCCTTCTGGCTGCTTGCCCCAGAAGAGAAAGAAGGATCAAGTAGGGAACCCACTGTGGAAGTCTCTTCACAGGCACAGGGTGTTACCCTCCTCTAACACACACGTGCAGTGCTTTCTAAGGGTCCGCCGGCTCAGCCTGTGAAGGATGGTTGAGGCCCAGAAGAGCCGATGTTCGTTCATGGGCTGTGTCTTGGGTCTCTGCTTGGTCCTCACGCTGAGGGCTACATTTCCTTTATGCATCACCCTTTACCAGAGAAGCGGGAACTTCCTGTTAGTCTAGATATGGATTTTGTTGTGTAGTTAGGCTGGCCATGACTCACTGTGTAGCCCACGCTGAACTTCAACACTGTCTTGACCTTTTGGTCCTCTTCTAAAGGAGTGTTCATCACGGAGCTTCCGGTACAGATGGTGGATAGATAAGAGCAGAATACAGAGGCTCCCTGAGACAGAAAACTCAGATGCCAAAATAACACATCGTGGGGAGTCCTGGACAGAGGGAGATGGACCCTCTCGACCCAGGAAGAAACTAAAGCAAAAAGAACCAGTCAGACATGCAGTCCTGGGGCTACTATTGAGGCAGCTAAGATTCCGTGCTCTCACATACCTGAATTCCCACTGCTTCAATTCGCTGGAACCACAGTTGCACTAAAGTTGGAGGTTGGAGAGCCCAGCAGAGAACGGAGTGGGCAAGGGACCTGAATTGACCTGTGGTGAATGCCAGAAATAAAACCCTTCCACGGGAAAGGGGCACCCACGGGACAACATTTTGGAATCGGGCAGGACTGGCAAAAACAAGGAACAGCAGTGACTTCAGTCAATTATTCCCTTCCCAGAAGAGATTAGTGGGTATGCTTGGCCTGGGTCATGCCTCTGGCTGAGACCCAATAAATTGTCCCAAACCAGTTCTCTACACATGGCACACACTAACACAATGAAGGCCTCAGCAGTTTGATTGACCTGGAGGGGAGGAACTAGCATATGCCATCCTTGTTTGTACCTCAATAACACACTGGAATGGGCAGGCTTACCTAGCCAGCATGCTTCAGGAGAACCATAACCAACAAGGAAAGGGACTGGGACCTCCTCTATACCCCTGTGTGGAAGAAACCAAAAACATGAGAAGATGAAGCAACAAGAAAAAGTCCCCAGCCCCCAGCCCTGAGAATATTGATCCAGGAAAAGTAAATACAAAAGAAGTTGAGGAGACACACCATGATGTTTTCATTGACAGAAACTGCTGTGAACATTTGATCAATCATATCATAGTATTAAAATTTTGCCATTAATCATTCAAAATTTTCAAATGAATACTCCCTCACTTAGAACACACTCACCCGTCATCCTGGGCAGTGCATCTTCTCCTAAGTTCGCCTCAAAACTTTAAACATTCACTTTCCTTCCCAGTTACCCTTCTACTTTTACCAGTCAGACTCCCAACTGATGATGCTTGCTCACCATTCCTGTGTAGAACACATCTTCCAGGAAAGGATGACCTTTGTGTCACGCACAGCATGGGGCTGGGCCGAATCCACACATCTCGCGTCTTCATTTCAGACAAGGAAAAAGTTCTCAGGATGAGCCATTTGGTGTTCAGATAACTTCTAAAAGTTCTGAGGTTGCAGTTACCCTAAGATACAGGAAATACAGAAGTTTCAGCAAATTTGGAATTGTAACATTCTAAATTCAGATCTTCAGGGTAAATTTGAATGTAAGACCCCACACCAGGCATGGAGATGCACACTTGTCATCCAGGCTATCTGGGACAGTGGGTAGGAGGCTCACAGCTTTGACCCAAGTGAAATAAAAAAGGCAGGGTTGTAGCTTAGTCTGAGTGTTCTAGGTTCAATCCCCAGTACTGTGAGGAAAGAAGGCAGGAGGAAGGAAGGAAGGAAGGAAGGAAGGAAGGAAGGAAGGAAGGAAGGAAGGAAGGAGGAGGGCAGGGCAGGGCAGGGCAGGGCAGGGCAGACCCTAGAGTATGGGAGTGATTAGAAGTAGATCCTGAAGGACTCCAAGCGCTGTATTCCCCCAGAGTGCTGCATGGAATTGATAGCGGGGCATCTGATTTGAAGCAGAGGTGATATGAGGACGGGGGTGTGCACAGAGCTGGGGTGCAGGATCAGAGGCTCCTGTGTGGTCCAGCCGCTAAGCAAAGTCACAGCCCATCTCATAGAAGGCACCATCTGTTCACTTACTCATTTGTGTCCTGATAAAAATGTCTCCAAGTTATATGCCATTAGCAAAAGGTATTTAAACCAGTGTAGGAAAAGTTAAAATGAAAAACTGTTTATAACTGTTCAGGAGAAAGCAATGTCTCATGGGTGAATGAGTAGGGAGCCCTTTGCCTACTGAGGCAAAAGAGAAGCATGTTGAGAGCTCACCATTCTTAGCACCTGGGAAAAGTGCTGATGCTTCCATAAATGCAGAACTTAATTCTAGAAAGAATTACTGCATGGATGCCTAAATAAGAGAAAGAACTTTTATTAAAAAGAGTTTATGGGGGCTGGGAATTTAGCTCAGCAGTATAAGTACCTGCCTTGCAAGCAGGCAGTCATGAGTTCAATCCCCGGTACCGATAAAAATGAAAAAAAGACAAAAAAATTTTTTTAAAAAAGAGTTTATGTTTTGGCCATGGGCTGATCTACAAAGGCAATCACCTCCAATATAACCTTGATAAAGTAATAGGCAACAAGGAGAGGGGACAAAAGAAGCACGTTAATGTGTAGGCACACACGCCGCTGCACAAGCAAGAAGACAAAAGCGTTGGCAACAGTCCCTGGGTTTGCATCCGACCATGAGGCTGGATTTATGATCTGCTCGATCTGGTGCTCTTGGTAAGGAGCAGAAGGTTCCACTCCTACTTCTTCCCCCGATTCCTGAACATGTGTGATCGGTGCTTTGATGAAACAGTGCTTTGTGTGGATATTGACCAGAGTATACAGCATTCTGAAGCTCGATATGCTCCCTCATCAAATGTCCTCCAGCTGCTCCAAAACTGAGTCTCCAAGAAACCATCGAACCACTCTGTGAGCCCACCTGCTGCTGGGCAGGCGTAGGACCAGAGGATCCCGGGAAAACAGCCCATCGTATCTGTGGCCAGGGCAATGTAATGGGATCACTGGGGAGGATTTAAACTTTCAGGATGTCTACACAGCATAGTGCTAATAGAGGCCAAGCAAGGAAGTCAAATCTGTATCCAGAACAAACATCCACTCTAGGAAGAAAAATTGCTACCAACTCTGGATTTAATATAGTCAGTCGACAGAGGGCAGGTCATGCTGCCTCATCCCTGCGCTGTATGGACCGCTGCGGCTGGACCCTTGAGCCTTTGCTAGTGGTGGGAACCAAATCTGCTTTGGTAAGGACAGCTTGAGAGTTGAGCCCATGTGTAATCCGTGTCTTTGTCACCCTGAACACTTTATTCTTGAATCCACAGAGGAACACTAGTGAGACCAAGGGTGAGGCAGAGTGCACTTGCAGGACTGCCTTTTCACCCCACTGACTACTGAGGGCGTTCTCTGCGTAAACCCTTGAGGGAGCTTGGCGTGCGATGCCAGGGATTTATTTGGGAGGGCTGGACTCGCATCACCACCACAAACTCCCTCTTCAGCCTTCCTCATCATCTCAGAAACCTGCAGTCTCTGCATCTGACTGAGAACTGTGGGCCTCTTTCCTTGTCCGCGAAATTGTAACCTATAGACATACTGTGTAAAGTCAACTCACTGAGGAAACACCTTCCCACCTGTGTTTCATGGTCAACAGTAAGGAGGTCTGTCCGACTGCCTCGGTTTACTTATGGAGGATGCTAAGCATAACCAGTCTCAAGCCTTTTTTCTCCTGGGTTTATGTGTGGGTCTGGGGAGAGGCGGCACTGCAGCACAGTAGTTGCCTTGTACTCTTTCAGCTGGATAGCGGACAGTTACTGTGCACATCTGCATTTAGAAGTGGGCCAGTCAATAGCATCTCGTTGCCATGGGCAGCTCAGATATAATATTTTCATTTTTTATGACCAGATATTAAGACTCTACCAGGACCCAATAACAAATGTACTGAAGATATTTCTCAAGGAAATAATTATTTGCTAAAGAGATGTAGCTTTGCTCTCAATTCTAGGGGCACAGTTTGGGGGTTATTTGCAGATTCCACCAACTCAGTGTCATAGCCTGGTCTGCCACAATCCTGTGTTCACAATAGAGTTCCTTGGTCACAAGGTTTAAGTAGCAAGAGCAAGTTCTTCTTTAAAAACTGAACTGGTTAAGGAATACTCTTTTCAGCTGGGTGTGGTGGTATAATCCCAGCACTCAGGACGCTGAGGCAAGAGAATCACTGTGAGTTTGAGATCAGGCTGGGCTACAAAGTGAGTTCAAGCCCAGCATGAATTGCATAGCAAACCCCTGTCTCAAAAAAAAACTAAATAATAAATACAGTATTCTTAGGGCCTTCCATAAATAGAAGCCTTATGGTTTATGCCATAAGCAGCAAAAAGCAATTCCTGTGTAATATTCCTTTTTTGTGTGTGTATATATATATTTTTTGTTTGTTTTACCAAAGCCCACCTAATGTGTGTGCCTCTCTCTTCCTAGAACTAGACACAAGTGCAACAAATTGTCTTTTGCTTGAAAGGGACATCCGAGTCTATCCCAGACCTCTATCCCATTGACACCCAGGATTCATAGGTCTCTGAGCTGTCACGGAATAAGCATCTTGTGTGCTTTTTCCAGGTGTATCAGTTGACCTATTGTCCTCAGTGATGTGGCTGTGACTAAATGGTGAGGTCCCTGAATGCTGAGTGGTGACATGGAACTGTCAGGGAACCCTGGCAGGAAGCCTGCAAGTGGCCAGGATAGGTCTTCTCTAATTCTACATGCAGGAATTTGGAAAATATACACCCAAAATGATCACTTTAAGATGGATTTGGGCCCAAACTCCATTTACTGATCAACTCTCTTAAATCTTTATTCTGATTGTTGGATTGTAGTGGTGTGATATACCAGAATTCTCTAGCAGATCTATATACTTTACCTTCTACACTTTACACTGACCCCAGAAAATATAGACCACCTTGAGGAACACTAGCAGAAAGCCTTGTGATGCTTTCCCAGGGTACCAGGCTCCTTGTATTCTAGAGACTCAGCCCTATGGGATGTGTGACGCACAAGGAGAGGTCGAGGAAGGAGAGCTGGTCATTCCGAGACTCCTCTGAAGTTAGACCCAGTCTTTGTGCCGAAGCTTTGCTTGCAGTCCGTTTGCCAGCACTGCTGGGAAAGCTCTCCGGGGATGATTCGCTGCCACTGTGACACCCTCCTTTCTGAGACTCGGGCCTCTGCGAGTTCCCAGCCCCTCCGGCCGGGGTAGCGTGCTAGTGCCTGACACCCTTTTCTCTAACTAGTTATTGATTGTTTGTTTGATGGTTTATATTTGGGGGCAGTACAGGGAATTGAATCCAGGGCCTTCATACTGAGCTGTATCCCCATCCTTTTCTTTAAGAAAAAAATTTTTTTCGTTTCAATTTAGAGATTAGTCTTAAGTGACCCGGGCAAGACTTGAACTTGCAGTCCTCCTGCTTCCGCCTCCTGGAGTGCTGGATTCCAGACGTGTGCCAAACTCGGAGATTCTGTTAAGTTAGAGGAATGTGGTCGTTTGCTTTGGGGGAATTTATTCTATGTTCAACCCTTAAGCTATAACCTCGTCTGAAGGAAAAGATGTCCAAATGATGAAGAGTCTTCACTCTGCCCCAGGTCATGATGGCGTCCTTGGGGCGCGGCTGGGCTCTGGGTCCTGCAGTCCTCCGGTGCACCAGCGGAAGGGCACACCAGACCCCACTGGGGTGGAGATGGGCGAACTCCGCAGACCCTGATCCGAACCTCAGTGTGCATGGGCCCTGATGCCCCCGCTAAGAGACCGCGCGCAGACACGGTCATCAGAGGGCAGAACTGCAGCCCCCTGCTCTGCAGGGCGTTGCGGGCGCCCTCCCTTGAATAAGGCCACTGCGGCCTCGCTAAGGCAGAGACACGGGGTCTCCCTACTGAGCCTGTGCGCCGCTGGGTTCCGCAAGGACCGGAATTCCCCAGACTCAGCTCCAGCGCAGTTCTTTCACCTGTGAACTCTTGAGGGCTTGATTGAATACACACTGGAAAGGGAAGAGGTTACTGTTCACAGCAAGAAGCAAGACTTGTCTGCCGACAGTCTGTCAGAAGACACTATGTTTTTTTAAAAAAAATCAGTAAATAAATACAAAACAAGACACGCCTGGAAACTCAGTACTCAGGAGGTCAAGGCAAGAGTATCACCATGAATTCAAGACCAGCTCCGGCTGCATAGCAAAAAGCAAAGCCATGCCTTTCTCATGAGTCTACCTCTCAGAACGACTAAATCTGTTCTGTTTACTGCTGTATCGTTCGTGCGTAGAAAAGCATCTGACACACAGGAGGTACTCAGTACACACTTGGATGTCTGAGTGACTGGAAGAGCAAGCACATGGATGAATGATCAGAAGTCCAGGTTTTTCCGTGTTCTTTTCAGGCTCCGTGATGCCGGCAGTAACACCACCAAATGAGCAGCTGTGCACAGTACAGGGAGACTATCCTGCAAAGGGCTCCCTTGCAGAATAAGCAAAACAAGATGCAAGTGGGTGTCATTCTGTGTGACTTAGGGGGTAGGCAGGGCCTGCTTGGGGAGCCTTGGATTCTAAAGCATTTTTTACAATGTTTTTTTGTCTCAACACATAGTGTAGGCTCACCTTCGACTCCTAGTGATCCTCCAGCTTCAGCCTCCTGGATGCTGGGATTACAGATGTGTACCATTTTCAGTTTAAGTGTTAACTCTAAGCAAGGTCCTCAGTCTTCTTGAGTCTCATTTGCCTCTTTGCAACTAGAGATGACCAAAATCAATGAGTGAAATTTAGCTGAATATAATTTTAGACATCGTTATTGAAATATAATTATGTGCCATAAAAATGTACCCCTTTAAGTGTACAGTTGAATTCTTCTCAGTAAGGATCCCTTAGGTGTTGGGGATATAGCTCTCAGTGGCATAAACGCTTGCCTGGCAAGCACGGGGCCCTGAGTTTGATTCCCAGTACCAAAAAACAAAGCAAAAATATAGAAGATCCCTCGTGCCCATTTACATTTAGTTCAGATTCTTATCCCTGGCTGTCTTTTCCATTTTATTAATTTGCTTTCTATTTCCATTGATATGCCTTTTCTTCTGTTTTATTAACAATGCAAACACAGGGTTTCTGGTCTCTGTAGAACTGTCTTGAGGTTTATTCACTTTGTAGCCATCTCCTTTTCATTGCTGAGTAATGTCCCATTGTGCAGTTGTACCATATTTTGGTTAGTCGTTCATCAACTGATAGACGTTTGGATTGTTTCTCCTTGTTTGCTATTATGTATTCTGTTGCTATGAAAATTCTTGATCAAGTCTGTCTTTAGTGCACACATTTTCCTTTCTCAATAGTAGGTTCCAGGGATAGAGTTGTTTACATAATGTGAGTTCCAGCTGGTCTCTTTCCAGCTCTGCTGCATTGATCTCATTCTGATAGCTTAAAATCTGCTCTAGGCTGGGGACATTTGCACCATAGAAACTAGCAAATGCTACTAACCAGTGGGTTTACTTTCCCTGGAGAACTTGTTGCTAACCATCTGTCAGCTCTGCTTAACCTGTGGATATTTTTATTAAGTGTATTAAAGATATCTGTGATATTTATGAAGTTCGCTAAGACTCATGGAAGAGAATGACATATTTAAGATGCAAAGATGTGCAGTCCGGAGCACCAGGGCAGCGAGACTGCTCTGGACCTCAATTGTCCTCTGCCCGTCCCCTCCACGTGTCCACTCCTACTGAGTTTCCACTCAGCCTGTTTCGGAGGCTCAGGGTAATGGCGATAGTTGCCAAATTCGTTCACTGCCATTTGAGGCACTGTGAGCAAAGCTGCGTGGGCTCATGAAAAGCTGAGACCTTATTTTTCAGTTTTGTGTAAGAATCTAAACACATTTCTAGAGCATTTGGTGAAAATTAACTGTCACATCATCAGAACCAGGCATCTTTCTTGGAAATAAAAAGCAAATTTTTCCATTTCTTAATTAGATCTTATTTTTTTCGTGCAGTTTTAACTGTATATCAAAGTTGTCTCAGAAAATACATACTTTGTGTAAACCATTACTGTTTTTAGATTGGATTTGTGTAGTCTGCTATACTTCTAAATTATTAACTGTCATAATGTAATATCCCTTTCCCCATTTTGAAAGCATTGCTCTGTCCTTTTTTCCACTGGATTTTTAGAAAACCATTTTACAGGTTGTTTCAAACAATTAGATTTTTGACTTCTCACCTATGTTATGAATCTTTTTTATTGTTTCTTTTTGAGACAGGGACTTGTTATGTAGTACAGGCTGGTCTTGACTCATTTATGTCGTCAGGCTGGTTTCAAATTCACAGCAATCCTCCTGCCTCAGCCTCCAGAGTGCTGGGATTACAGGTGTGCACCTCCATGCCCAGCTATAAATTGTTTCTAAAGAATTTTGTTTATTCATTCCCTTGACACTCTAAGGGTTAGGTTGTTGCTCTCTCTTGACTTGCACTAAGCACAGTTCGGACTTCTTCATTTCTGTTATTAAAGATTATAAAGCTGTGACTTTTCATCTGAATATACTTTTAGTTGCACCTTTAAGTCCTGGGAAATGACAGGGTAATTCCTGAGTGCTGTTGAAATTCTGAAGTGACTTGATTATAAAATTTACATTTTTATTAATAACTCATAATGATTTTATACAGTGTGATCAAATTTTTTCCTTTTGGGGATTTGCTAGTTGTAGTCAGTTGGGGGGGCTTGCTATCTTACTAATTTTCAGAAATATTAAACAGTAATGTACATGGCAATGTGTACTTATTTTGGATGAGAACTGAAGGATGTCCATTTGTCAAGTCATTTTGATTAATAAACTTCTTAATGTCAGGTTTGATTTTTAGGAAGTGTGTACTCTTTTTTATAGGAAGACCATTTTTGGGTTTTTGTTTTTGATTTTTTGGGGGGAGGATCAAACTCAGGACCTTGCGCTTGCTAAGCAAGTGCTTGTGCCACTGAACCAAACTCCTGGCCCTTGTAGGGAGACAGTGATCATTGTGAATATACCCCTCCTATTTCCTTCCCTCTGTGAGTGCAAGGTGTGGAGGAAGGGGTCCCACCTGGGCATTGTGGGCACTGCAGAGCCGCCAAACTCTGGAGTAAGGCTGCACCCCTGGGAAGAGTTTGTAGGAGTCTGGGTGCCTCTGTGATGCCCCGGAGGATGCTCACTCAGCAGAGGACCAGAGGACGGGATGCTGGGATACGCAGAGAACCACACTCAGGAGAAATGAGACTGCAGCCTCGCACTGAGGGGGGCAGCATGCAACGCCCAGCAAAGTTCAGCTTTCATTTTCCCAAACACCAGAGTAGCTGGAGGTGCAGCAGTGCAGCTATAACTGAGCACCAGCTGATCATCACCTGGAGAGCAGGTAAAAAACGCCAAACCTTGAGTGCCTTCCACTAGACTGTAACCTCTTCAGAACATTTGTGAAGAAAATGGGGAAGTTAAATAAAGAGCATCGTTGTGAAATGTCTGCAAGTGCCTTCGCAGATAATTGGAATCACCCGCAGTGAGATAGAAACACGGTATTTCCAAACAGCCAGACCTCGGGGAAAGAAGTGTGGACCAACCAGTGCAGGGTCTGAAAGACTCGGACAACCAGACTAAGGACAGCCTGAGAACTGAGCCTGAGCTGGGCCTGGGCTCCCAGAGGGGAGAGCAAGGCAGCGGCTACAAAAGAAGGTTTAGGTGTCCACAATGGAACAAAATATCCATTTGTCATGAAAATTCAAAGCATCTCTTGCTTTGAAATCGTGACAGAATTTACTATGTGGAGTTTTAAGTAAAATAATGTAAACAGTAAAATGGGCTCTTTCAGTAGCAATTTTTATACAGTATTTTCCAAAAATTGCAAATAATTTATAAACAAATTATTTATACATGAATTAGTTATCAGAAACAAGACAAATTTAGTCCTATTTAAAAATAGCACTTGCTCTTCTTTAAATGATCTGAGAATCATTAGGGCGCATCCTCAGTAGAATAAACTCATGTTTCCCTTCGTTTTTGACTCAGTGAACAATATATGTCTGCAATGAGCTAGTTTGCTGCACTGTGGTGATCAGGGGGGCCTGTGTTAGTGGGAACTGTCTTTGTCTGTAGTAAAGTAAGCGTCTGATGAGATACTGCATCTAAATGTTTAAGGCCACTCTGGAAAAATGAGGAACACGGGGAAAAAGAGCTGTGACATCACAGCCTGCTTCTTTGGATAATCCAGGATGGGTGTCCCTGACACAAGACTCGGGGAGCACTTGATCCTGATTAAAGGGCCCCAGTGCCTGGGATCCAGTTCGCTCTAATCTCGGTTGAAAAGGGCGATAGCCCCTCAGGCCAAGCTAAATCGGCATCACGGCTCTCCTCCAAGTGCAGCCCAGCGCTGGGAGCTCAGCCTAATTCTTCTCCATGCAAACAGAAGGATCTGGCGGCTAGGAAGGCAGTGGTGTAAGAGGCCTGGTACCGCCAGCCGCACAAGCAAACTGGGCTCCTGGCCTTCAAAGTGGTGCGGCGCCGGTCGGGCTGGCTACTGCAGCGGCTCCGCACTAACAGAGCGCGGTAGCTCTTTAAAGAGGATTAGCCCTGGCGGAGCACTCGCAGCCCGCTATGCTAATGAAATGGTAATGTCTACCGCAAACATATCGTAAACCCAAACCCCCCCAGCCCAGCTTTGTGTTCTGCACAGCGGGGACCCAAACTATCATATCAGAAGAACAAGAGAAAAAGAATCGACTTCACACTTTTGATCTTATGTATCTGCATTGGTAAAAAGTGAATTAAATATATATGTGTGTTTGTGTGTGTGTATATATACTGGTGTATGCACATATTTAAAATCAATTACACTTCAATGGCAGTACAGAAATCAAAGTTTAGATATGTGATCTTACTAGATCTGTGCCCAGGGCTGCATATGAAGTAACTTGTCTTTGTGTAAAATGATATATGCATGTCTAAGTTGGATTTTTAAACATTCTTAGGGTTATAGATAGTTAGTAGAGCAGAGTTTTGCTCCGATTTCATCTTAAAATTTCCCATTTGTAGTTTTTTGCTTTTTGTTCGCAAGGTGTCCCTCTGTTCAGTGGTAGAAGATGCTTGAATCCTATCACACAGTGTCCATTGCTTCCCGGAAGCCAAGAGGAGCTTTGACCAGGTTTAAAGCTGCATGTGCATCTGGTTGAGGTTAAAGTTAAAGTGATTTCCACTTGCCTGTCAGGGTTTCAGAGTGTCTTTGGCATTGGACAGGCAAATCCTGGAAGGTGTGTGATTTGCAATCTGTGAAACCATGTGTAGCATCTTTGAATCCATGCACATGGTTCCCAAAGACTGAAAGCCCCCTGAAGATTTCGTCTCAATTGCTGGGAAATAAAAATCTCAGCAAACACATGGAACCCAGAGGCTCTGGCCTGATTTCCAGCGCGTGATCTTTCATTAGTTACCCGCATTTCACTACACTAGTTGAGTAGCTTGGGCTCTGGGTTTTTGTTGGTCGGTGGCATGTGTGTTTTCCATCGCAGTGCTGAAGGGTTTGTCTCTGCAGACAGGAGGGATGGTGATGCATATTCATGAAAGGCCTCTCTCCAGCCCTCGAGCCTGGTGCTCACAAAGCCTGGCTGTTCGGCTGCACTGCTGGGTTGTGTGGGGCGGCCCAGCCAGATTAGTGCAAACAGCAAGCCTCTCCCATGCTCGTTAGGCCCTGTCTTCCTGACAATTTCCCCAATTGTCATTTGTGACAAGGCTGTCATTTGGTGATGGCTTCTTTTGGCCATTTTCAGATAAAGATAATTTCCTTAACTTCCATTTTATTTGACAACAAGCAATTTGGGAGAGAAAGGAAGTGCTTCGGCAGTTTACGGATTAGGGTTTGTCACTTCAAAGGCATCTTTGATCTAAAAATATGTGCTGTACCAAATTCATTATGTCTTCCCTTAAAGAGCTTTTAAATTTATTGATCTTCTCCTCAATTATTCTCCTTTTACATCCACTGTTCCACTGTGGGATGGCAGGGCCTAGGGAGGGTGGGGCCAGCCCAATGCAGCCGCCTGGTCACTTCTAAGGTCACTACGAGACTGAACAACAGGTGCTTTTGTGTAGCCTAGGCGCTCTTCTGAGTCTGTGACAAAGCCTTCTCTGCTGTCTGTGGCTCAACTTGCTGACACTGGTGCCCACCGAGTGAGACAAAATCATATTTTATGTGCTACTCAATAAAGCAAAAAAATCAGTTTGTGCAAAAATTGTGCTCAGAGCCATTTTGGCCTTGCTTACTGGGACCATGGGTTCCTCAAGTGACACAGGATCACCGTGCAGAAATGCACAGCTTTCTGAACCAACAGTTTGGCTTCTGCTAGAAGCAGCATAACTTATGCTAAGGCTTTGCTTAGGTTCATATTATTGGGTAGTTAGCAGGTTAAACGGAGTGGCAACAAGGGTCCAAAGACCTGTGCATGAAGCGTCCCTATTCGGACACAGTGAGATGAATTCACAAGCGTGGACAGCAGAGTCTCCTGCCTAAGAGATGGCTGGTCCTCTCTGTCCTCGGCCGGGGGGGGGGGGAGGGTAGGAGGGGGGAGTGGTGGTGGCTGTCTTGGAGGCAAAGGCTACAGGGAATTGCTGAATAAATGACACCTAGGACAAAAGGGCAGATAGTTTACCTTCAAACTATAGCATCGGCCATTGCCTTCAATATAATAATCAGCTTCAGAGTACAAGCTCCCCCTTCTGTCCCCACAGCTAAGCAGAGAGGATTAAAGCAAACAGCTCTTTCTCTGTTCTTGGTTTGAATGTATTGCTTTGCTTGCATCTCTCCAGTCTATTTCACAATTTAGAAATGTCTACATAGTTGCAATACTTAATAAATTCATTCCAACAAATCATAATTTCAAAATTTACACATTGCAGAAAGGTTTTTTGTTCATTGTGGTACCAAGGATCAAATCCAGGGTCTCAAGCATGCCAAATAAGCACACTGCCCCTGAGCTGCCCTCCAGCCCAGGAATGTGTCCTTTGTTTTAAAAATACGCAGTTTTGAAATCATCACCTTAGGTGTGTGAATGCCACGAAAGTCGCTTCTTTTGGAAAAATCAGTTTACTAAACTTCCAAAAACTAATGCAATCTAGCCTAATGCCTTGCGTTGTGAAAAATGTGTTGAGAGCTTTGGGGCCTCCTCCATGGCCTGGGATTCTCCTCCTCACACACGCAGGAGGCAGATGCTCTCACAGTGAGGCCCCACATAGCTTCCATGCCTTATACCCGCTCCTTCTTTCTGAGACATAGTTCCTGTTGTCAGCATAGTTTTGCAGATGAGGAAAGTTACCCACAAAGAACTATACCAACTTGGGATGTCTCAGATTCAGGGGAGCAGAGCGCGATTCAGACTTGGGTATTTTGGATCTGAAGCCCTATTCTTAATATGGGACTAAGGCTGCGGAATTAGGCCCTGATTCCTGCTGGTGCTGAGCCAGCCATGTCAGTTCCCGTGTCCCCTGCCATTCCCGATCCCCAGTCCTAGTTCCTCGCCCCACACTAGCCAGGCAGATTCCCTGAGAGGAGCAGAGAGGAGTTGCTGATTTCTCTGGTTTCCTTTCTGCCAGAAGAGGGACACGGGATTCTACGCCATGACCTAGTATGTGCAAGCAGTGCAGCTGGCGATTCCCCGTAGCCGGGCGTTTGAGGGACTGCTCTGTCCACCACTCTGTTGAAAGATATTGAATGTCATTTCTTTCAGGTTTGTTTTAACCATGAAACCTCGATTTGTGATTTCCTTGTGAAACCCGAAGATGCCATTTAGGTGGGGAAATGCAGTGGATCTGGGGAGGTGTGTTTTGGGGGAGATCTCTGTTGTGTCTTGGCAGTCACCTGCTTTGTGACATCTGAATGCACTCAGGGCCACAAGATAGCCACACCATCAGCCTGCCCTGAGGAGACACTGGGCTCCAAGAGGTGGCGCTGAAATATGATATCAGCTGGGAGAGCAGCCAGCTCCTCCAGTCAAATGAGAAAAATCATATTATCCTCGCGGTGGTATACAAATAGCTTGTAAGCCACATTCCCCATTTGAATGACCACAATGGAAAGCTAACCTCAAGGCTGCAGGCCAGCCTGATCCATCTCCAAACACAAACACTCGGCTTGGTTTTGGCTGGGGGCTGTGCTCTGGCCTCCCAGCCCCCCTGCCCCCCCTCCCCATTAATTGGCTGAGACCACCAGAATTTGGAGGACACAGATGTCACTGATAGTTTTCCTAGGGAGCACATTCACGCCCATCTGTTGCAGCTCGAAGGCTGTTCCTAGACCCACAAGGCCTTCATTTAATTCTTGTCAGAAAGTAATGTAAATCCAGTTTACCTCAGAGGTCGCAGCCCAGATTTATGCCAATGAGCCCCCTGCAATTTACACACACTGTAGTTGTATAGGATGAAAAGAAAGCCTTTCATGTGAGTGCATATTAACAAGAAAGCCTGCCTCCGAGAGAGGCTTTCTGATTGAGCTTTCTCCTGATTTTAATACAGCCCATGCCAGTTGGTATACCCAGCTGTAGAAAAAAGAAAAAAATCTAATCTTTAAACTAAAGTTTCTTCTTTTATAAGAGGCAAAAGAAAAAGAAATCCTAGCAATGGCCCTGCCATGTCTTTAATTATCTGTTATGAGACAGAGCTCCCCAGCACTTGGAGAAGTTAGGGTGTGACAAGAAAGCACCTTCAGTCTGGATGACGGCTGGTCGGAGTCCAAGGAGAATTCAGCCGTCCGCAATTCTCTTTCAGTCCATGAAGCTGAGAGTGCGCCAGTGGAATTAGTCTCCTGACTTGGCAGCTGCCTCTTTCTAGTAGTTAGAGGGAATTACAGAATCAGATCACTTGTCACCACCAGGCTAGGTAGGAACGGGCTGGTCAGCAGAAAGAAATGGCACACGTATGTATTATTTTTTTGAAAGGATGAATGCATTTGAAAGGACTTCTATTGATCCTCTCCCTGTATTGGTACACTTGAAATATCCAGGTTGCTGTCAGTAAGTTTTGAAAAACCCAAAGTTCACATCTAGTTGAGATTCTGAGTACAGCCATTTAGTGTGCCTTGGACAGGTGATTGCATCTCCACAAGCGCAGGTTTCTAGAAGTTTCTGCACCCGTCACAGAGAGATGTTTACCAGTGCAGTTGTCCCTTTTCCCCTGTCACTGGGTCATACCTGAGACAGCAAACTGTACCCAAAAAGTACTCATTAGCTTTGTTCAGAAATTGTTCACAGGAAGTCACCAAACTCTGCATGTTTTTACTATTTTTTAAAGTGAGACAAAGTTAGAGATTCTCTTTCCCGTGCTTCAGCACTTGTGCTTCCTGTCCTGCAGCTTTCCGGTGCTGGGCAAGCGGGACAGCAGAAGAGCACATCCTGGTCCTGTCGGGCACTACGGGCCTGGCACGGTCTCCGCTCGCCTCCCAGCCAGTGGAAACAGGTGGTGTGCCTGCTGTCCGCTTGGGATGCATACACTGCCCGTTTTCCTGTCTGCGCCACATTTAGCTTTTCGTTTCTGTTTTGCATAAGGTGATATTAAGATTCAGTTGTGGTTTTTAAACCCAAGCGAACATACTGCGTGATACGGTGCCTGGCAGGTGTTAATATGTACAAGATGGCTCCAGGTGGGACAGGCCTGATTACTGGCGACACTGGACGAAAGCCCAGGACATGGGCATGCCAGGGACGCCGATGCTGGCTTCTGCTGTGGTCCACGGTCAGGGCTGTGTGAGTTCTCTCTCCTTGCTCGTCAGAGTGATCAAATCCGCTCCTTCCCACTCACAGTCCTCACAGCCTCTCAGAACTTTTTAATTATTAAAAATGTTGAATATGGACCTGGCGTGTAACTCAGTAGCACAGTACTGATCTGGCAAGCGTAAGGTCCTGAGTTTGATTCCAGGTATCAAAAACAAAAATGTTGAATGTGCACAAAAGTAGCAGCTGTATAAGAATCCTCACATACTTTTATTTGGCTCCAACATTTCATCAGCTTTGGCCAATCCTGGCTAATTTACACTCTCACTTCCGCCCCACCTCTGTGCTCTACAGTTATTTTAAAGTTTCCATTTTCTCAGACTTCATATAATTTGTAAATATTTCAGAATGTAGCCCTTTAGGATATTTTAAATATTTATTTAATGTAGCCCCAATACTATTTCCCCAACTTAAAAATGAATACAATTTCTTAATATCGTTTATTGTGGTTTAATGTTATCAGAAAATAGGAGAGGTTTGCTAAAGTTTTAAAAAGAAATCTATTTTTAGGTGCTCGTTACAAATTATTTTGTTTTCATGGCATCAGTTTTATACAGCATCTTTAGTAATGAGTTGCCTGTGGTTGGCATGCTTTATGGTATATATTTCTGGAATGAGAATTTATCCTCTTACTGAGAAAGCATTATTATTATTATTACTATTATCATTATCATTATTATATGCCTTCCCCGCCTGCTTGGATTCATCTGGTAAGTGTTTTCCAGAGAGCTGGCTGCAGATCAAGTTTTCCAGAACGACCACCACGTAACACACAGGGGCCGCTCTGGGCCACCCACTCTTTCCTCTGCACGCAGGCTCGCAGCCACAGTGTGTGAAATGACGTTATGACGGCGAGGCGAGGCAGTGGCTGTGCTCTGCGTGGTGGAGATGGGGAGGACTGTGTGCTGGCCAAGTGGATGGGAACCATAGCGCAGCCCTTATTGCTGAGCGGCCTACTCATAAAAAGGAAACTTTATTTAAAGTTAGTAAAGTGGTCGTTGCAATGGGAAAAAAATCCACTGAGCTCGCAAATAAAGGCCCCACTTCTGAGCTGCCGGTATCAAGTCTCCTGGGAGAAGAGACATTTGACTTCCATCAGAATCAGACTATAAAAGCAGTCACCTCTTAGACCCACTCAGCTTTTCTCCCCCTTCACTGGTCCCTCTGCAGTCATACTGCAACTCAAATAAAGGTCAAAATTAGGAAATTTTCCTGGGTACTGGGAATCGAACTCAGGACCATGCACTTGCCAGGCCAGTGCTTGGGCCACTGAACTATACCCTCGGCCCCATTAGTTTAAACAGATGGGAATATACGCTGCGGTCATAGACTCCATAAACTATCAGGATAAGAGCTCAGAAAGGAAACTTGGATGCGGTCTCATGGCTTGTTTGCCCTAAGATTCTGGGGAGCAGTGAAATCCTGCTGTCATCTCTGGTGTAGAGGCCCGGTCCGGTTGCTGGGCCATACTTACTGGTCACACTGCTGAAATGCGGGCGGACAGGTGTGCGAATGAAGTCCACGGAACCACACCTGCCGGGCCTCGGAGCCGGAGGCCCCAGAGCCTTCAGCCATGCGGAGCGCAGCACGCACTGTCCCCGCACAGCGCCCCGATCCCTGTCCCGCAGCCACCGGCAGTGCAGTGTGTGGGCCGGAGTGCGGAGGGCCCGGCGCTGCAACATTTCAAGTGTAAAATAAACAAGGAGTTTTGTGTGGAATCACAGCAGGGGAAGGCGAGGGCTGGGGCCCGGGTAAGCCGTGGCCCTAGCGTCTTCTACGCCGTGATGGAGCCACGCTCCTGTGGGCGGCACTGAGCAACTGCCTGCTTCTGTGATTTTTTTTCTTTTTTCTTTTAAAGCAAATGAAACTCGTATTTTTCTCCCTGGAAATGTCTAACTGGTCCTAGTGTTTCACCTCTGTAGCAGAATTTCTATTTATGACTTGAATGTGGATCTGGAGGATTATGCAGGGCATATTTATTATATAGCGATTTTTTTTGGTCTTGTTGAGTCAGAGTCTCACTGTGTAGTTGAGACTGTCTCAAACTCATAGTGATCCTTCTATCTCAGCCTCCTGAGTGCTAGAATTACAAGCATGCACCACCATTCCCACTTTACCTAGCTTTTTATGAAGAAAAAAATTTCAACACCCAAGGGAAGATTCTACAGAGCCAAGCAGTTTCCTTTCTCTAAAATATAAATAGCGATGAAGTCCATAAGGAATCTTATCTAACCAAGTCCAAATCTAACCAAGGGAAAGGCAGGGAGGAACCAAGACGTGAGCTGCCTCATGTTCCTTCTCTAGCAAACAGCAGAGGTAAAACTTAGGCCTAGAATCCTTACTGCAAAGTAAGTGCCTGACTTACTTGATTGTTTTTGGGTTTTTGTTGTTTTTCTTTTTCTAAGATGGGGCCTCAAGGCAGCCCAGGCTGGCCTTGAACTCAAGCTGCAGTCCTCCTGCCTCAGCCTCCTGAGTGCCAGGATCACAGCGTGCAGCTCATGCCTAGTGTTGTCTTAGACAGCAAAACTCACTCTTCATTTCTGCATCATTGCTTTTCTGCTTCTGCAACTTTCGAGCCCTTTTCACCTCTTCCTGTTGGTCTGCTCCGCACTGGGCACCCTCTCACTGCAAAATCTACCCGAATTGATGTAAAATTAACTATCCTGACTGTGGGACTAGAGCTAGAGCCCAGAAATGCTTTGTTGCAGTGTGAATCTTGGTCCCCACAGGTGCCGGCCTCGCCAAACATTAGCAGCGCTTCACAGCCCTGGCAGTGTGCACCTGGCCTGTGTGCCAGCCCTCCTCCCGCTCCCAGTGCTGTGCTGCAGACTTGCAGGGCTTTCGCTGCTCCGATCCTGTGGGTGCTGAGAGGAAACAAATAGCCACGGCTCCATTTCCCTTCTGACCAAGCAAGTTCTCTTCAGAATTCCTGTGCTTGACTCTCCCTAGTCCTCTGGCTGGGTGCCTTGCAGAAACTGACCTCCTCTCCCCTCTATACCTTACGGCTCTGGTTCCCAGCCTGTGGTGCCCAGACCTGCCTCCCGGACCATGAAGCTCACTTCCTATGCTGCCCACAGGGTCTTGGCGGCTCAGGACCTGGGCGCAGTGTGGCGCCAGTACGTGTACCCTTCCCTCGGGGTGCACTGTGCAGAGTGCGCCTGGGAGAGCCAGAGCCCGGGGCCAAGACCAGATGGCAGATTTGAGTCGCCTTGACCTGCGGGTCACTGGGGGAACCGCCTTCCCCCGTCCACCGGCTGATGGAGTGGTAACCGTAGCCGCGGAGTGGTGGAGGTCCCGCTGCACCCGTAGCCTTTCCCTCCCTTCTCTCTTCCTGAGGCCGCAGGTCGCCCAGCAGTGACCCGGAACGCTCTCAGCGCTTCGGGCAGAGCCAGGTTTGGTAAACACAGAGCTGGAGGCACCGGAGAGGGAGACGGGCGCAGGGCTGCAGAAACCTCCGGTTCCGGTTCGTTAATGAGGGGTGGTCCTCAGGGCGCACATCTTTGGATGCCAGAAACTGTGAAGAATTTAGTTTCACTTACACAACTTGCAAAAATTTAATTTTCCTTTTTAGATTTTTAGAAAATTTAAACATATTCCTTTATCTTCTGTGTAAGTGGGATGAAAAGATGACTTTCTTAGAAATTAGAATTAAGGAATGACTTGAACCACTTATCTTATCAGCCATTCTGTACCCGTTTCCTCCTAAATCCCCCACACAAGATGACAGTCTCCTTCTCACCATCTCAGCGGAGTCTTCCTTTAGCTGAGAGCAGCTTCCTGGCTTCCCCTTCCCAGTGCTCCACATCCTCCCCTCTGGAGCTCACTGAGTAAGGCCACCCTGCTCTCAAACGCTGCAAATGCTGCGAATGCTGTGTCTCTAGCCAGCTGTTGACAAATGCCTATTATCACAGCACTCCAGGAGGCTGAGGCAGGAGGATCACATGTTCAAGGTCAGCAGAAGCAACATAGCTGCTTAGCAAGACACTGTCACAAAATTTAGAATACATTTTTTAAAAGCTGAGGTTATAGCTCATTGCAAAGGCCCTGGGTTCAATCCCTGCTACAGAAAACAAAACAAAACAAAAAGCTGCATCTCTTACACTCAGGAAAGTCCCTGATCCCAGCCCTAAGACCTATAACTGGTATCTATTATTCATTAAACACTGTGAGGCTTGGGTTCTAGTATTATTTTTTTTCATTTTTTAATTCAATGTTGAATAGATATCAAGAAATTATAAGACAGGTATAAAAATGTGAAATACAGTGAAGGCCCATCAATTGATCCATTTAAATTAAGGAATTTCTTCCTTCAAAGTCTCCCATGCACCCGTCCTATTTGTTTTCTTACTTTTCCAGAAATCCACAGCTGTGGAATTGTTGCTTATCATTCCCCTTCTTGCTTTTAAAATTTATTTTATTACTTTGGTTGTACAAATTTATGGGGTCCATACAGTGCGATATTTAGGCACAACACAGTATGAGGCCTCCTCTCCTGATTTCTGTAACTATGCCATATAGGTATGCCCAGTATGCTGTTTAGTCATCAGTGTTTGTGAATGGTCATGCATGTATTCATCTGGGGCTTCCTTTATATTTCTAAGATTCTCCCATGTTGTTACATGTAAATGTACTTTATTCATTTGTTTGCTTATTCTGTTCCAGTGTATGAATTTTCTGATCCACTCTACCTCTTAGGAACTTGCAGATTGTTTGCTTTTGTTGGCTCGCTGTTACAGAGCATGGCCCCTGCTGCTGTCACATACATGGCCCCTCTTACCCGAGCACACACGTCAGAACAGACGTGCTCATGGCGTGTGTCCTGGGTGAGACTCCGCAGCTCTGGGCTCTGGCTTCCACTAAACAGGTTGGAATATACAACAACACTGAGTGTTCTCTGTATGATTTCCCAATTTAAAATGGCTCTCTAATCAAGAAGTGGTGAATAGCTTTTCATCGTGATATAGCTGTAGTTCCAGATTACTCACGTGTGGACACTTTCATGTTTGCTAGCAGCTCCTGTGTCCTCTTGGGTGCCTCTTTTGCGTATTCTTTTCCTACTGTATTTTCTCATTGATTTATAGGAATTCTGTATATGTCATAGATGGAAGGTTGTCAGCTACCAAAGTTACAAATACTTTCTTCCACTTTAAAATGTATCTTTTCAGTTACTTTATGATATTTTACAGATCAGAAGTACTTTTTTCAATTAATTAAATATACAGTTTTTTCCTTTATGAGTAGCCTTCTGTTTTTTGAGTTGTTTAAATTTTTCTCTAAAGTTTACAAGAGCTTTCTCTTTTACGTTTGCTCTTAAACAGCTGAGAAGCTACCGAACGTTCTCTTAGTAGGTCATAGAGGCTGCACAATTTCATCTTTTGCATGTAAATTTTATTGTTGATTTTTAAAAACAAACCAGTCATCTCAATACTATGTTCAGAGCTCCATGATATATCAACTGTCCATGTCTAGGTCTCTTGTTGGGCTCCTTATCTTATTTATGGGCAGATTTATTTCAGCACCAATAGCTTTTGCATAATTTAATAAAATTTTATATTAACTCGACTCAGCATAGGACTCTCCTTTTCTCCCTTGACATTTTTCCTCCAGTGTTTTGATTCCTTAACATTTGCCAAAAATTCCATTTTTAATTTGTTGAATGATTACTAAAAATGTGTTGCAAAAATTAGGTTTCTACTGTTTTCTTTATAAGAAAAATTTTAAGCTATTGTTTAAATTTCTTTAAGATTATAGAGCAGTACAATTTTCTGTTTTGCCTTATCCCTTTTAAGTCGTATTTTGTAGGAATTACTGTCTCTCTAAGTTTTCAAATTTATTGATATACAGTGCTTCCAATACTTTATTGGAAGTCCTCTCATCAAATTTTTATATCAATTTTTATTTTCCTCTGTCTCTCAGTCAAGTTTCCCAGGAGTTTGTTATTAGTTTTTTTGGTTTTTTATTTGCTTTTTGTTAGGAGGAATCGAACTCACAAGCTTGAATTTGCCAGGCAGGCGCTGTGCTGCTGAGCCACATCCTCAGCCCTCTTGTTACTCATTTTGCTCTTTTAAAAGTGGGTGTTAGAAGCCTGTAATCCCAGCACTCGGGAGGCTGAGGTGGGAGGATTGTTGCCGGTTGGAGACCAGCCTGGGCTACAAAGTGAGCTCAAGGCCAGCCTGAACTACAGAGTGAGACCCCATCTCAAAAAAAAAAAAAAGACTAAAAAAAAGTGGGTGTTGGGGCTGGGGGTTTAGCTCAGTGGCACAAGCACCTGCCTGGCAAGTGTGAGGCTGTGAGTTTGATCCCCAGTACCAAAAAAAGTATAATAAATAAAGTCAGTGTTTTATTACATTGATCTTCCTGTTGTTTGTTTTTTTTATTTATTAGTTTTTGCTCTTTATTCTTTTTCTTTTATTTTCTTGTAGTTTATTTTTCTATTCATTTTCTTACTCTTGTTATGGGAGCTAACATCCCGTCACCCTTTACTTCTATGTGACTGAATTCCAAACATTTGAGTAGGCGGTGTTTGTCACTCCATTGTAGGACTTCCTGACTAATAATTATTTCTTTGGACCCTGCATTAGTGAAAAGAGTGTTTTCTAACCTCGCACACACACTCGGTTTTATTGCAGTCCCTTTTGCTTATTTGTTACCAACTTCATTGCTTTTAGTCGTATGGTCTCCTCTATAAGACACTAACCCTCTAAAATGTGTTGACATTTTTCTTTCTAGCACAGAAGGTATTAAAATGTCAATATTTCAGGTACACTTGAAAAGCATGTATATTCTTCAGTTGTTGAGAGAGTGGTGTTTTCTAAATCTGCATTGGATCAAGTTTGCTACTTTGTCAATCAGTCAAGGCATTACTGAACTTTTTGTCTGCTTTGAATCTTAATCTCTAGGAACATGTCATTGTTTTCCCTGGAACTGTAACTATGTAGTGCACCTCTTCTTTCTGGCTTTGCTGCTCTGTGTCGCCCAGGCTGCGCCCCCCACCAGCTCAAGACTGTGGACTCATCAGCTCTCCTAGCTCAGCCTGCAGGGGCTTCTAGTTCTAATTGCTGGTCCTTTTCAGTCTGTTTGGGGTTTTTGTTTTTTCTGTTTAGTGTGTGCTAGATAAGAACCATAGTCCTCAGTTTGGCTTCAGGTCTGCACCTGGCAGGAGGGGGGCGGGGGAGGTGGCTGTGCCTTCCTAGTGACTGCATGTACCATGGTGAAGTGATCTTCTCTGGCAGTACCGGCTGCCTTAAAGCCTACACGTCTGACCCCAGCACAGCTACACTGTGGGTCTCTTCCCCCTTTCCTTCCTTGGATACTTCTCCTCATTCAGGTTTTGAACCCAGAAAGCACTGAGCTACATCTCCAGCCCTTTTTCCTTCCTTATTTTTTTCACGGGAGCCCCCAAAGCTGTCCACATGAGCCGTGACCTTGGAATCCTGCTATCTTAGCCCCTCGAAGCTGGGTCGCTGATGTATGCCGCCCTGCCTTTCTTTCTGTTATTTTTGAATGTCTCTTTTCCTATCTTTCTATATTTTTTTTGTATTCTTTTTTTCACAGACATTATCTTTTCTATATTCTTATGCTTTGGTAAAATCTATGTAGCTATTTTTTTAAATGTAGTACACCTCCATCTTTTACTTGTGGCATTTACCAGCAGTCCACTTACATTTATTGAAAATACTGCTACCTTCAAAGTTATTTCTACTAATTGTTCTGTCCTTCACATCCTTCCTTGTTTATTTTTTCATTTTTTCATTGCACTCTTTGGAAATCTTTTTTTTTCTTGTAGTTTTTCCACCTACTAGTCAAAGTTACATATTTTAATGTCAATTTTAAAGTATTATCATAAAAATATTATCATAATTTAAATAAATATCTCTCCTCCAGTTAACCAGTTGCTATTATTTCTGTATAGTTTGTCATTCTTCACTCATCTTTTCAACACTTACTTAGTCTCTAAACACATGAACCCTATCTGTGTTGTAACCTGTATCTGGTAATTCCACGATCTGAAGTCTTTATGGGTCTAATTCTATTATCTGTTTTCTGCTTATTCATCTTTTTTTTTTCTTTTGGTCTTTTTTGAGACAGGGTATCTCTATGCAGTTCAGGCTGGCCTTGAGCTCACTTTGTAGCCCAGGCTGGTCTCAAACTCACAACGATCCTCCTGCCTCAGCCTCCTAAGTGCTGGAATTACAGATGTGAGCCACCACGCCCAGCTCCATCATTTTCTTGTTTGGTAAATAGTTTGTAAGATTTAACCAAACATTCATATTTCCTGGTGTTTTATTGGAAATCTTTGACGTTTGAGTTGAAGTCTGATTCCTTCAGAAAGGATAATGCTTAATTCTATCAGTAGCCTGAGAACACTACTGTTCCAGGGTGACTTTTTAGATAATTTATTTTAAGTTAATGGTTATCAAGGCTTTTATGGACTTTAAGGTTCCACATCCTTCCACCAAGCAGCGGGCTTGGCCACAGGTCACCTCCTGGTGGGCTCAGGGGCAGGTGTGTGCTTGTTTCTGCTCCCCCTGAGGAGCAGCCCTCTGGGAGCGGGGTTTACAGCAGAGGTCAGGGGCGGGGATGAGGGTTCCCTCCTCACGGACTTCCTTGGGCCTTTGGTGTCGCACCCTACTCTCCACTCTCTGTGATGGTGCAAACCGATGTTTAAGCTCGTGGAGTCTGGAAAACACACCCAAGGCACAGGCGGGCTCCTGCGCTGCAGTTAAACTGTGGATGGCTCCCTTGGGGCTTTTGTCCTTGGAGTTGTCCTTCAGTCTTGCCATTCCCTTGATATTTTTAAGAGGTTTATAACTCAGAACTTTTTTCTCCCATTTTTTTCAAGACAGAGTCTTGTTATGTAACACAGACTGGCTCCAAACTCAGTATCCTTGTACCTCAGCCTCCAGAGTTCTTTTTTATGCAGTTTTAAAGTAATTTTGTAAAAATGACTTTAACTTAAAAGTATCTGAACACCACACTTGCCTTTCAGTCCCATTAGATTTTTCTTCTCCTATTTCCTCACTTCTCCACCAATCAGTGTCAGAGGCAGCTTGGTGAGTGTGTGTGTGCACGTGTGTGTTTGCGAGTGTGCATGCATGCATGTCCGGGATTCAGGAGAGGGCACAAGTGAAGGGAAGTCGGGACTGTTGTTGCTGGTGCCCCACGAAAGATATTCTGTCTTTGTTGCTGTACACTAGAGATCGGAGTACATTTTCTCAAGGGACAGCTTAAAAATAGATTTTGAATGTAGATGAAAAAATAGTTTTAAAATCATTGTTCGTGTACATATGAATGAAATTGGCTCTATATGTGGTTTGTGGATCTAACCAACCATTAATTAACACAGATCACTGAGCTTTTGGAAAGAATCATGAATAATATCCAGTGTGTAAATTCTGACCCTAACTCTAACCCTCTGCTTTACCATGGATATTGAATGTCCCCCAAAACCTTCTGTGTCCTAGTGTGGAATATGGAGTTAGTGGGGTCTTTAGGTTGTTTGAGGGTGTGCTCTCAAAAGGGAGCATCCAACCCCCAGCTACTTCCTCAGTGTCCTGTTTGTTTCCTGACAAGGGGCCCTGTTTTGCTCTGCCACACCCTTCCATGCCAGGTAGCCTTATCACAGCCCAAAGCGATGGAACCAGTTGACCATGTACTGAAACCTCTGAAACTGAGTGCCAAAAGAAAACTTTTTGTAAGTTAATAAAGAGTATTATTGGAGACCACAAATCACAATGGCTGATTCTGCATACTTCCCTCAGGAATAAATGGAGGCTTGGGATAATGGTATCACCCTTTTGAGACTTCCCATGACTCTCAGGAGGGGCCATGCTCTCCCATCCACAAAGACAAAACTAAGACTACTAAGGTGAAAAAGAACACTCCAGAGCAAGATCCTTCTTAGTGTAAGATCATCTTCAACCTCTTGTTTTGTTTTGTACCGGGAATAGAACTCACAACCCCATGCTTGCCAGGTAGGCACTTAGGGTGTTGAGCTAAATCCCCAGCCCTGGCCTCCAGCCTCTTGAGCCATCCCAGTTATTCCATTGCCTGCAGTTTCATCAGCCACTGCTGACCTGGGATCTTCCACAAGCCCCTCTGTCATGGTATACACCCACTGTACTGTACTCACCCAATAAATAGTGACTGGGTTAGAGTATCTGGGTCTTTGGCCATCCTGAGGCCTTGACCTCCCAGACCCTCATCATGCATTACTTAATTTGTCTCTGTTTCTTATTTCATCCTTTCACCATACCCCTGATACAGGCAGTTGGGGATCTTGGCCAGGTCCCAAGAGCTTATAAGTTAATTATGTCAGGTATTTTGTTATAGTGATGGTGAAACAACATACCCTCAAATTATAAAGTCCTTGACCAGAATGTGTCATGTACTTCTTTATGCTTTCCTGTATCTTCTACCTCAGGAATCTCACTAGCTGTCTAGTAGGTTATTGTAGAGGTAGCAGCCAGTAGCCCAGGAAATCCCTTTTGGGTCTTTTATTTTCCCTGATATACTGACAAACAGATATACTTACTTTCCAGTGAAAAAGACTGAAAACAAACGTCCAAAGAAATGGGGGGTTTGAAAAGTTCACTGATTCATGTCTTTTGAATGCTGGCTGATTTGTCAACTATAACTCAGCTACTTTGCTAAATTCTAGCTCATCCATAGAACTGAATAATAAATATGTCAAAATCAAGCACAGAATATGTGAACACACAGCCATGCAGCTGTCCACCTACATGTGTGCCTTGGAGAGCATGAGTCTAATCTGGGGGTATCTGATGTTATTTTAGAGTTATCTGCATTTTTTGGTGCTGTTGAGCTACATCCTAAGCCCTTTTCCTATATTTTATTTTGAAATGTGATCTTGCTAAGTTGCCCAGGTTGCGTTCAACCCTGTAATCCTCCTCTCCTCCCTCAGCCTTCCAAAGGACTGGGGTTATAACCATGTGCCACCACGTCCAGCAGCTATGTTCCCTAATCCCTTTCTAAGGAAATTAGATTGGATTTCTAAGAGAAAAAAAAATAAAGCATAGGTTACAAAAGCACTTAAAAGAGAAACATCTATATATTTTGCAATTACTCCTCCCTACCTGAGGAACACAAATAAGAAGCGTGAATCTCAAGACACTCACAAATAGTTAACTAAAGAATAGGAAGTGGAATTGGTCAAGAAGTAGCTGTTGCACACTGTTACCTGCATTAGATTATAACGGGCGGTGGGGGGGGGATAGGTTTTTTTGTTACCATGTACTGTTGCTTCTTAAATTTTTTACAGAAGCAAAGCAAGTAAAATTTAATTTGTCAGTATAATTTGTCAGTTACTTTTTTTATCTGACTTTACTTATTCAGGGTTAGAAACAATGACCTGCTCACAGCATACCTCAGTCCAGAGGAGCAGGCACTGAAGCTGAAAATGATTCCTGTATAAGTGAAGTTTATCACAATTTCTGGCAGGACTGCCCTGGGAGAGAAGTTTCCTGGCTCCAGCGTGTCCAGCCTGACAGTGACGTGGGCAAGACTGCACACAGGGCTGGATTCTGAAATGTTTCTTGTGTTACAGCATTTTCTTCTTATTGTCTCCCTTGAATTTTACAGCAAAGAATGAAAATGCTATAACTTCCACAAGCATCAAAAGGGTTTTCACCACGTTTTGAGGAATCATGAGCACTAAACATGAATTCTCTTGGAAATCTGGTCTTCTCTTTTTAGACATGTTTTCTTGGTTAAAGTGTGACTGCTTTCTGCAGATAATATAACTTATCTTTCTTACTATCTCTGTAGCTAGAAAAGAAAATAGGAGGTAGGTGGTGTATTTGTGTCTTTCCCTAGAAGACTCGGCAGTGCACTGTCTCTAAGTCTCAGCTCGAGCTTTACTGAAGCAGAATCAGACACTCACTCCTAACACATCTTCCATGTGCCCAGCACCAGCCGTGCTGGAGGCACCAGGCTTGGCTTCCTCCACAGCTCTCGGGGCTGTCCAGCCTTCTGCATCACTGATGCCATCACTCTGGTCCAGCTCCCACGTCAGTCACTGCAGTCAGCACCTAACAGGTCAGGTTGCAGTCCCCTCTGCATCCCATCACAGCAGAGGGCATTTCCAGTGTGAATCTGCCACGCTCTTTCTGCTGCCCATAGTTCCATTCACTTTAGGCCCAGGACAAATGCTTCTGGCTCTTCTTAAAATCCAAGCCAGTATTTCTAAAACAAAGAAAAATATACATACAGATGTTATACTTAGGGGTCTCAGAGGAGCTAGGAATTTTTAACAAATGTTAGAAATTCTTCAGCAAACACGACCTGCTTTATCTAGACTGAGACTAAATATACAATTTAAGAAACAGAAGCATCTATGCAGTTGTTGTAAATACTCTTTCCCAGCCAAGAAACACAGGAGAGAGGAGTGAACCTCAGAACTGACTCTCAGGGCGCTCACCAGTAGTCATCTGAAGAGCGGAAGTTGCTGTTGTACTCTGTTACATGCATTCACGTCCTATTTCTAAGTCCTTTTGTTACCATGTACTGTGGCTTTTTAAATCCTTTACAGAAACAGAGCAGTTAAAATTTAACATCACATAAGGAAGATTACTTTTTGTCTGATTTTATTTTTTACTCTCAAATTACAATCATATATTTATGGTGCGCAAGGTGATGTTCCGATATAAGCACATGTTGCCAAATGGCTAAATCAAATTAATTGGCAAAAATATTACCTCAGGTACTTATTTTCATCTGTGAATACTAAATTGTTGTCATTAGCTGTCATCACCATGCTGTGATCAGATCTCTTAAACTCACCCTATCTAAGACTGGCATCCTTTGATCAGCATCTCTGTCACCTCACATTCTGAGCCTTAGGTCCTTGCCCTTCTGCTCTTTGCTTCTATAAATTTGACAAAAACTACTTTCTACCTTAACGTAGCACCAGTAAAACATTACTATAGGCCTGCAGACAAAAGGAGGATGTGCTATTAAAACAAAATGATGATGCTAGCTCTTCGTTATGTCCATGTTGTACCGTCTTTCTATTTGAAGTCTTTTGAAAAGGCAATCAGGAAGTTCTTTTTGCTTTGATTTAGGACTTGAAGAAAAATGAGCACCCAACTTGCAGGTAGCTTGCATCAAGCAATGTTGATTTTTACCTTCTCAACATCAACTGTATTCCTTGACCTCCGTATTAATCTCTTTAACCAATCTCTCCCTCTCTCAAGGAATGGTGAGAATGTGTTACCACTGTTCAGTGGCCTCTTGTGCACCTTAGTGTGCTGCTTGTCCATCTTCTTTGCTCACGGCATGTGCAAGGGATGAACACGTTCTCGTATAGTCCCGGCTGCAGCAACAGGAAAGTAAAATTCTGAACAGCACTTAGTTCTTTTCCTAGCTAGCCAGGCTATTGACCAACTTGAACACAAAACACTTCTTATACAGACTTAAGCACAAAAGGACACTGGAAACCATTTAGCCCAACAACCCAATTTGCCCAGAATTCATAGTTACATAGGAGACCTCTCAGATAGACATAGAGGCACACACCTGTAAGCCCAGCACTCTGGAAGGCAGAGGCAAAAGGGTTGCAAGCTGAAGCCCAGACTGGGAAACTTACCAGAATCTGTCTTAAAAGAAAAATTTTAAAAGGTCTGGGGACGTAGCTCAATGTTGAGGCCCTGGGTTCATTACCCAATACCAGAGACAGGCAGAAACAGAGGCAGAGAGACAATATGTCAACAGTTTGCATGTTAAATAGCAACCTAAGCCGACCCATACATCTGTATGGTAGGTCCACTCATATGATAGACCTAGGAAATTAGGCTTTCTGTTATATCATTTCTCTGTTTTACTTGGCAATGTGCCTACCAGTGAAGGGCTAAATTTGGCATCTGTCATAGCCTTTCTGGGTCTAAATTCTATCATGCAAACTGTCATGAAGCATTCTGCATGGGGAGCCGCCAGGGGCTTAGGGGAGTGGTTGGTACACTTCTCATTCACACGAGCCTGTCTGTGAATGTTAGTGCTATTAGCCAGATGCTGCCCATGCACATCCATAAAGGTGGAAGGTGCAAAGCTGTTGGGATCTGGAGGCGCTAAGGAGGACACAGAAAGTACATAAATCACAGGGCGGATTCATTTCATTTGGCTCTCGACCTCACTGTGGGTGACAGGGTCTGCACCAGAGCCCATCCCTTCTACACGTGATGCCTACGAGGTCCTGCCTGTCGAAACCAGGCCCTGGACTCATTTCACACCCTCCCCTAATAACGTCCTCAGGCTGTGATGTATTTTCATGTGTTCCTCCTATTATCCCTCCCTGCTTGAGTCTTACAGATAATTGATGATGCTTCAGTTAATCATCTTTCTCCCTCTTTTGTTCACCAGGTAGCTTGGCCTTCAAGAGGTTCCTTTATTAAGGATCGATGTCTTCTCCTAGGTAATTGATCACCACGGACCCAGGGACCCTTGGTTCATCATCAAGGGAGGGCAGTCATCATGAATAATCATAAAGCTGTTGCTGAGCTCCTGCAAGAGTGCGAGCAAGCACTGGACCAGCTCTTGGTGGCGCCACCAGATGTGTCCGAGGAGGACAAGAGGGAGGACCAGCGATGCCGAGGTGAGGATGGGAGACTTGCAGTGGAGTCAGCTGGCAGGCCGCTCCTCTGTCCCCTGCCTGGGTGACACGATCTCATCTCTGTCCTATTTTTCTTCTCCTGGCAGATGACCACCGAGAGATGGGGAGATTTCTAGGGCATGAATGCGACTGGGTTGCAGGCGGACAGACAGGGGTGGAAGCTCACTTTGTTGCAGTGAATTGCTGTCAGTTCTAATTTCAGGCTTCAGTAAACATGAGGCTACAAGAAACAGTTTAGTTCAACAGGAACAAAGAGTCTGAGTTGGCCGGTGCCTGAAAATTTCAATTATTAAAAAATGGAGGCAACTTCTCAATGGTGGCACATACTTTTTTTCCCAAGTAGGGATTTTGTGCCTCATCAATTTCCATAGACTTCGACACTTGCCGTAGCTATGTCATCTCCCTGGTGCAGTGGCTCTCCTCTGCATCACCCATGCACCCTCGTGCTATTTTCTGAAATAAGTTCCTCATCCAACAAGCCTGGCATCATGGAGACCAGCACTGAGGAGTCTGGCTCTGCTCCTTTCAGAGTCTGGACATGCACAGTGTCAGCCAGTCATGGATGAGGATGTTTCAGTTGCAAAGTCTGAAAAGTTAAAAATAACTTTTATTTCTCCTCTAACTGGTTTTGAGAGAGAAACACTATATATATGCATCACTGAAATATTGTTGCTCTATTAGTCTATCTCTTTTATGTGTTTTAAATATTTCTCTTCATGTTTGTAACATTCTGCCATTTGATACAAAAATAAGATCCATCTGTGGATTACTGACTTCTTGTCCTCTGTTCATTATGCACAGGGAGAGGCTCTGTGAAGGGCTTTGTCTCTCCTTAGCTATAGGCACACGCATTTTTCAAGCATTCTTCTTTTTTTGTACCAAGGATCGAACTCATGACCTTGCGCTTGCTAGCCAAGCACTTATGCTGCTGAGCTAAATCCTCAGTACCTAGAACACACATTTTTACAGACACTTGCAGATGTTGGCGGGAGTCATGATTATCTGTAACCTTTTCATTTTCAGTCCTTTGGAAATGAAATCACACATTCCCCACCGCATTCAGTCCATTCCCCACCCGCATCTGCAAGCTTCTTTTCTGCACCAGCTGGATGCCCCAGTGCAGGAGTGGCTTGCCAGACTCACATGTATGTCACTCTGCTGGTCATGATCTAGCAGGACCTTGTAGGTGGTGCAAAAGAGGCAAAAGTGAGTTGTGAAGAATAAGCTTCTCTGCTACCATGAAGAAACTTGAGAAGAGTAAACTGCTCCATCCAAAGCATGATGCAGTTCTCTGAATCCAGAAATCACTTTTCTGTTGTCCAGTGGTTGCTCATGTTTATGCAGAGTCAGTCTCCAGATAATTCACCAAAGCAGGACGCTTCGGAGGCGGAAACAGGGCACCATGGATGAGAGCACCAGGTCACATAGGATGCCCCAAGCAAGCGGGCATCCTGCCCTGAACTGTTTAGAAATGCCCTGGAAGGAATTTTCTCTGTATCCTGGATACATCACTGGAAGGTGACATTGTGTCAGTGGCAGGAAGACAGCTGAGTGGCTCTGGCAGAAAATGACCACATCCGTCCCTGACTCCCAAGATCAACTCCCTGTGGGGTGTGCTGCTGTAAATCATCCACAGTAACCAGCTGACATGGCCCGTAAACTATTCCCTCAGTGCCAAGGAGCAACAGCCTTCCCTCAATGCCTAGTCCACGGAAAGCTGCGGAGGACCAAGACACAGTTAGATTCTTCTTCCTTCTCTTCTTTCAGTTTTGGTTCTCCCTGTCATATCTGTTTTGCTCTATTTAGCATGTCTCATATAGACACCAAGACTGATTTTCACCGGGGGTGAAAAGGAGTGAGACGTGAGACATGGTACTCGTCTTCAGGACATTTCCAGCCCAGTGAGCCGAACATGTAACTATGTAAGAGTAGGATGCAGGCTGGGAGGAGTGTGCACCTGAGGCCATGGAGAGGAGTGGCAGTATTTGGGCCCGATGCTGCTGTGGCGCGTCTGGGTGCACCAAGACTTTGGGCAGGTGCAGGACAATCATTCAGAACAGGATGTGCAGAACTAAAGCACAGAAGAGTCTGATGCAAGGCAATAGCCAGGTCCACCTTGTTTCTAGGGGAAAAAGATCAACAGTATGGAAGATGGAGCAGATGGAGTGAGTTTGGAAGCAGAACTCAGGCAAAACATACCAGAAACAGAATCTTAGGAACCCTAGGATTTGACAACCAGATACATTCAAGAGAGAGGGAAAAAAATATCTAGGCTGGCTCTGGCATTGCAGACCTAGACAGTGCAGTGAATTTTATTTCCATTCATCAAAATATATAAGCAGACTTAGAAAAGATGAATGTAGTCACAGACATGTTCAGAAATCCAGAGCTGGTGATTGTGTACCCGTGGCTGTAGCCCCTTATTCCGACACCTATGCTCAGAACACTCTCAGCATTCAGACTTCTCTTGTGGGGAGGGTGTCTTGGTGTGTGTACTGTGTGTTGCTTTCATAGGGCAACGTCTAAAGGGAACCTTAAAATTTTTTTACAAACGTTTGCGATAATTTCACTAAGTTGCATCATCAGAACTCTAATAGCCCTTGTCAATTCAAATCTGGTTTGGGTATCAAATATAGGAAAAACCATCCTGTCTCCAAAGCTTGGAGGTTTCTGAAGTTTGGATGGAAGACCTCGGCCAGGTCTAAGTAGGTGTGGTGCTCACTGAGCGATGCCGCGGTTCCAACAGGCCATGTAAGGTGAGTCGTGCCCTGCACGGCTCACTTGTGTTTCTTTGCGTTTGTTGTCTGTGTCTAAGTGCCATCCACAGTGAAAGGATGGGGTGAGTCCTCTAGAGAAGTAAAACTGGGTTGAACAAATTGACTGTTGACATGAGCCAGCTGCCACCAGCCCAACATGCCATTCCTTTCCCGTCCCTTTCTCGTTTTACAGGGAAACTAATATTTCCTTCATTCCTGCCTCTGATTCTTCATGCAGGGATAGTCACTGAAGTACCTTCCTTCCTGCTAAAAACCTTTCTCAATGCCTGACTACCCCAATTTACCTGGAGGGTAGAGCAGACCAAGGCCACCCCTGACAGATAGCCCCGTGCTATTGTTCTTTGGGTCACAGCCAGCGGCTTAGGGCAGCAGGCCAAGGTGGAGCTGCCCTGTTTGCTGTGAGGCCGTTCATCATAATGCAAGGGGCTCGGCTGCCTTTTCTTCCACAGAGATTTCCTTACCTGAACCCTGACCTTTGCAGCTTCACTCTCCAGAGAGTTAAGAACCCTGATCCAGGAGGCAAAGGAAATGAAGTGGCCCTTCGTGCCTGAAAAGTGGCAGTACAAACAAGCCCTGAGCCCAGAGGACAAAACCAACCTGCAGGATGTGATTGGCGCTGCGCTGCACCAGTTGCTGGTAGGAAGAGCCACCCCGCCTGTCCCCTGACACCCCTGGGGAGGGGCTTAGCCTCTAAATGGTCTCAGATTAAATTTCCCTGAAGCACAAGACAGCCCCTACTGTCATGGGCAGCATTGCCACGCAGACTGATGGGAAATCGCTGTCCCATATGATCTGGTGTTGGAAACCCAAGTCTGAGGAAAGTGAAGAGAGGTGCTCAGTGGGTGCAACATAAACCCAACATAAACACAAACATACCCTTGGTGAGCCACAGAAGTCATGTTGACCCCACCATGCCTGGTAACATTTGCATTTTGAAATTCCATTTTCTAAAAGTTGGGTGTCTTAAAAGAATCAATTCACCACCATTTTACCAACACAACTTCTCCTCTAAACCCCTGGGTTGGTCTGTCCCTTCCCAGGTCCTGTTCCTGCCCCAACAGCTCACAGGCTGTTTAGGAGGCCTCAAGTTCAAGCCCTTGGCTGGCTGATTCCTCACTCAGCAAAGGGTAATCTAACTGACAGCTCACCCCCATAGGAGAGAGCCCAGAACAGCCAGCAGAAGAACCAGGTGGGCGGGGGCTCAGGTTCTGGGGTGTCGCAAGGAGAGCCTTTCCCTTTTGATGACAATGCTGCCTGCCCACATTCTCTCAGCATGCCAAGGGAGCCTCCTGGCTTACGTGAATTTTTCTTACATAAAAATGGGTTTGTCAGAAGCTGAGGCATGAAAACAATGACCTAAATGTTTGCTTTATTGGTTTACATGCACTTGTGTTTGGGAGTCATCCCAAAATAACTGTATAGGCACTATCTTTGTTGAAGCAAAAATCTAGGAAAGACTCCTTAGCCTCTAGGCACACAGTAGTATCTTAGGCACTTGATAGCAGTAGTGAAACCTCCATCTCTCTTATCCCCCCAAAAATGAACATAAGACCGCCTGGGGATTACAGCAAAAGGCAAAAGTGAGTACTTGGAAAGAATGCAGTGTGTAGCAGAGGTCTTAGAGTGGTGGGTATTAGTTGAGGAATAGAGTGTAATGGTGCACGCTTATAATCCAGCACTTAGAGGCTGAGGCAAGGGGATTGTGGGCTCACGGTCTCAATCTGATCCTGTCTAAAGAAAAAAATAAAACAAAAAACTGACAGTAAAAACCCAAAGAAAAACAGAACAGGAGAAACAGAATGAAATAATTATATTTTGCATATTGAGTTTACAAAATGTGTGCATTTGCATTATGTCGTTTGAGTATCCAGCAGCCCTGTGTGATGATTGCCATTGTCACCCTCCTTTTACACACGAGGAGATTAGAGTGCAGAGGACACCTTTGCCCTGGGAACAGGCACAGAGACAGCAGTGCTGACTCGGCCTCTCCATCTGCCGTCAGCAGAGCTCCTGTGCCACTGGGAGTCCTGGAAACGTGGCGCACATGACAGAAACACTGAGCGTGCAGTTTTCTTGATTTTGGTTCATTTGAAGTGAAGAGCTGTCTCTGACCAGGGTTTCACCCTGTATGGAGCAGGGCCTCTCTGAAGCACCGGCCCCTGCGTTGAGACTTTCCTGCAACAGTGTCAGCAGCGGCAACACTTGCGGTCTTGGTGGAAGTTCAGATTCTTAGGGCCTGTCAGCTGCTCCCGGAGGGCAAGGCAGGAGCAGAGGCTGGACCGAGGGCAAGGGGAGAGTCAGAAACCATGGCAGAGGACTCGGAGACCCGCAGTGGGAAACGGAGCCTGGGGCATCTGTGAGTGGGCATGAGTCAGGAGGCCAATGCTCGTGGACAGCCACTGAGCCCTCCCCACCCGTGCACCCCGCAACAGAGCCATGGGGCAGTGGGCTCAGGCCGTGAAAGAAGCCTGTGGCTGCCCACAGGGTCACTTGGTAGCCATCCTTAGAATCAGGCCTCTGGGCCTATGCTAGTGCGCAGGGTGTTTACTCTCAGAGCTTTTTGAACTCCGAGTCGCCCTAGAAAGCTCTAAATTAAGCAGCCGTACCCCTGAGGACTGTTGGGAGCCTTCCCGTGGTGCCCACCCCAAGCACACAATGGTGGCCCACGCTGTTTCGTAAATACAGAGAACTATCAGCGGGTGCTTCTCCCCAGCTCTGCCTGCTTTTAACAGCCCCACTTGTTAAACACAGCCTGAGTAAATTCTGGACTTTTTCTTTTTTTGTCCCAGTATAATTTAGTTTCAGTCTGCAGGTTCACTGAAACTGGATGGTCGCGTTCTAATAAGGGATGAAATGTGAGAGTCCATTCTTCCATAAAAAGGTAGCTAAAGACCCCTGAGTTTGTCTTTTCAGTTCTTACATTTGCTTGCAGTTCATTATTTCTGTGCTTTTTTTTAACCTTGGAGTGAATCTTTCCCATAAAAGTTTCCTGTCCATGTTTAAAATGAGCACCACGGAGTTTGCACACGTCATTGTTCAGTTAATTCCACAAGTAGCACACCAAAGCCAAAACCACTTAAGAAAAATCGAGTCTTTGCCTCAGTCCCTGAGCCGTGACGTGAGGGGCATTTGGAACTTACTCTCCGGGCTGAACTTAATCTCGAAAACTGTTCCAGTTTCCACTTTGCCTGTGCCACTCCCTCCCCTCTCCTGCCCTCTCCCACCCTCCTCCCCCAGCCTCGTCCCCAGTCCTTTCTCCTTTGCTGTGTGGCCACAGACAGAAATTTATGGCAGGGGCCAACCTCCTTTACACTCCACACAAAGCTGGCTGACTTAAGAGGGTTTGTCCTCGGTCTCCCAGAAAAAACACCTGCAGGCTGCTCCCTGAGGGAGCCGGGGAGATGGGAGATTAATGTGGCTGTAATAGCTGGGCAGTGTTTTGGGTATTATGCCCTCACCCCAGGTAGACGGGTCTTTTCCACGATGATACCAATTATTTATTGCTGAAACATCTGTTGATAACTGCAGCTGCCCTTGTGAAACAAAGCATATCACGGGGTCACAGGCGATAGGGACCTAAAATCCTACCGCATGCTAGTTCAGGTCTATTCAGCAACCCCCTGGGGTCCCTGGGCTACCATCATCTTTAATGTCTCATCGTGCCATGGAAAATACTTTGTAAACACCGCACTGCCCGGTCCGCAGGCTTTGAAGTATTATTTCATCTTCATTGGTAATTTATATTCCAGTGCCATTGTGCTGTGGGAAAAAGAGGGGGTCCTTTTTTGTTTTCCATTTAATTGTATATCGCCTGACACTTTGACCTGTATTATTAGTATTAGTCCCCAAAAGGATTTTCTCCCTCTCTTATTTAAAAATAAAATTTCAAGGGAAAGCAAGAGCTTTTTCAGCTCTTTTCACGCAAAACAATGTTTACACTCAGAGAGATGAAAAGGCAGAGCAACTTTTTTCAAGTGCTGGGGAAGGGTATTTCAGTCGGTGAAAGAGAACAGTGAGGCCCTTAGAAATATCCTTCAGCAGGACCTTTGATGGATTTCTGAAGAGTGTTGCAGGCGGTTAGCGCCACTGGCCGCAGACTCCAGGCGAGGGACACAGCAGACAGCGCAAACCTGCAAGCTGCCTCAGGCCTGGGCGCCAGGCTCCAGGGCTCTGGGGTACCCTAATGCCAGATTTGGGATTTTTTTCTTCTTTTCAGTAACTTTCATTCTGCTAAAAGGAGCAGTTGCTACACAGTCAAAAGGAAAGGAAAATGAGAGGGAAGCTGTGCCTGCCTTGTGTGTGTGGCAGCAGGGTGGGTGCTCACTCCGAGGTGCCCTGCACAGGGCCGGGGTCCTTGAACTGGCCAATGCTGGCCCCCCAACCCCTGCCCAGAATAGGCCCGGCCCATGTGGCCCTGGCTTTGTCATCTCTCTGGGAGGTGCAGGCCAACCTTTATGATTTGGCTCTGGAGCGCAGTCTGAAGGAACAGAAGAGGCTCCAGATGAGGATGTGTTTTTAATTTTCTTTTCCACTCTTGATGATGGAAAATCCAGTCACCTTTATGGGACAAATATTCCTGTGTTCTCTAGGAGCCATATGGAGAGAGATTTCAAGCAATTAAATATTTAGTTTCCTCTGCTAGCTTGTATGAAAAAATAACTCTGTGGCTAAATCAAGTTTACGTTTAGCTTCCAAACAGCATTTTTGGTAAACTGTCTCTTCAGATGCCCTTAATTCTTTTAACTTTGTATTTTTATTTTTGAACTAAGTACACTAAAGGGGCCTAAGCTTGCTGAAATACACTTGTAATCCCAGCACTTTGGAAGGCTGAGGCAGGAAGACGGCAAGTTCAAGCCCCATCTGGGCAATTCCATGAGACTCTTTCAGAGTGAAGGCCCTGGGTTCCACAGTCTCCAGTAACACACATGCACACATACACATGCAGACACGACTATTAAAAAGGCAAGAATCAGAACATAAATACAGCAGTGTCATTGCAAGATTTGCAAAAAATGCTTGCTTATTTGTTTATGATATCAGGGATCGAGCTCACAACTTCATGCTGCCCAGGCAGGTGCTTGTGCCACTGAGCTAAACCTATAGCCCAGAAAATGCTTTTTTAAATGTCTAGTTTCATTGACTTGGGAGCTGAGAAGGTATAGAAAAGTCTCCAGCAAAAGAAATCACTCTATGAATTTATTAGAAAAGGAAAGGTCAAGTCAGAAAAAGACAGCTACGCGGCAGGGACTGGGGCAGAGGCTGAGCCTGCGGTGGGACGGAGGGGCAGGGTCTCCCTCGTGGACGCTGCTGGCCAGGAGACGCTCGCTTCTCAGAGAAAGAACATGCTGTGAGCCAGGGTCCCCAGGTTAGGATGCTCTCCACAGCTGATTTCATCAAACAGAAAAACATTCCTTTGGGACTTTTGTAACTGAAGCTGTTTCATCAGTATAAAAAACTAAAAAGAAAGTAAACTAAGTATTCATTCACCCATTCAGCACAATCTCCCTGCAGGTCCTCACATGCCAAACACTTGTGCCGCCCTGGAAAGTGTTCTGTAGGGAGGAAGAGAGGCAGACCTTGCCAGAAACCTGCTCTTCAAATCGTTCCTTCCAGCTACTGCCTGATGTGGGACAGGGCTGAGTTGTGTTCTTCCAGTCTTCACAGCTCTTCTGTTTAAATTATCCCAAGTTTGCAGTACACACTGTGTATATTTCTTGTGGAATTGTGTATATAAACATCACATCTTATATCCTTTTCTCACTGCCTTCCCTCTATCCCTTCACTCCTTTGAGAAAGATGTCTCCCTACTTCATAAACTTATCTTTTATTTCTCTATTTTTATTCTGAGTTTCTCATGTGATGTTTAAGCTTGTGTGTCTGGTTTATCTCACATTATGGTCTCCAAGTGTCTCCATTTTCCTAAGAATGACTCAAGCTTATCCTTCTTTATGACAGAGTAGTATTCCATAGTGTGCAAATACCACATTTTCTTTTCAATTCATCTGTTCGTTGATAGACATATAGGCTGCTTCCAAGATTTAGCTATTATGAACTGTGTTACAATAGACAAGGGAATGTCTGGAGCACTGTAATATTATATCTTTAAATCTTTTGAAAAGACACCTAGAAGAAGACTAGGTGAGTCCTATGGAATTGGCAGTTTTAGTTTTTTTGAAGAGTCTCAATACTAAATTCATAGTGGCTGTACTAGTTTACATTCCCACCAACAATGGAGAAGGGTTCTTTTTTTTCCCTGTAGCCCTTCCAGCGTTTCTTACTATTTGATTCCTTGCTGACAGCCATTTCTCTAGGGCACTGTTTTAATTTGTATTCCTCAGGTGACCAGCAGTGTCAAGCACTTCTTTAGTATTTAAGAGCCATTTACACTTCATCTGGGAAGCATCTATTTATTTGGCTTTCCCACTTTCAATTGCATCTTTGATTTGGGGAGTCTGTTTTTTGGTTCTTTATATATTCTAGATATTAGTCCTGTGAGAAATCACTGGAAAAATTTTGTACATTATTGTTTCACACTGTGGTTGTCTCTTTCGCTGTGTAGAAGTTTTTTAATTTCCTGTGATACAGTTTGTTGATTCTTGGAACCATTTCCTATGCACCCAGGGCTCTATTCTGGAATGTATCCTTGCCTACAATTAGGACTTCAACAATTTTACCTATCTTGTCTTCCAGCAGGTTATGTTTCTGGTTTAACACTTAGTTCTTTGATCCATTTTAGAACACAGTGAGAGATGTGGGCCTAGACTCAGTCTTTTGCATGTGAACAGCCAGTTTTCCCAGCATCATTTATAAAACAGGCCATCCTTCCTCCAGTGTGTGTTTTGGCCCCTTTGTCAAAGGTCAAATAGTTGAATGTACTCGAGTTCTTTCTGAGTCCTCTGTTCTGTCCATTGTCCTCATGTCTAGTTTTGTATCAGTACCGTGCAGTTTTTATGTACTAGCTGTGTAACATAACTTCAGGATTGCGGTGGCTCCTGCGCTGCTTTGCAGCTCAGGATTGCTTTTGAGGCTTTGGGTCTCTTCTGGCTCTGTATGAATTTTAGGACTGTTTTCAGTGGAACTAAGTTAAATCTGTATATCAACTTTGGAAGCATAATTGACTATATTGCTTCTGCCTATCCAGCAATTTTTATAACTCTTAAGATGTTATTTTTCTTGTTATAATTTTAAAAAGTAATGCTCTGAGAAAGTAAATAATTTGTTAAAGTTCATAACTGAGCTCTCTCTCTCTCTCCCTCTCTCTCTCTCTCCCTCTCTCTCTCTCTGTCTCTCTGTCTCTCTCTCTGTCTCTCTGTCTCTCTCTCTGTCTCTCTCTGTCTCTGTCTGTCTGTCTGCTCTCTCTCTCTCTCTCTCTCTCTCTCTGTCTCTCTCTCTCCAGTAGTCTCTGTCCCTTGTACACAGGGCAGTCTTTAGGGTTGTGCTAGGTACCCACAGTCATTGGACCCCAGCAGGCCCTGACTCTTGCCCTCACACATTCCCAGACCTCCCACCATTTCCCAGAACTGAAAACTGAACTATGAGAACAGAAAAAATTTCTACTCCAATCAAGTGACTAGAATCTAAAGTTGCAAAACTTGTGAAATAGTTTCAGTAGATTCTCTACCGAGGTCAGAACACCAAGAGAACTGGAAAATTCAGAGTAAGATGGAGAGTCTGCATTCTGCAAAGCTTGCCTAGAATGTGCGAGGCCCTGGGTTCAATCTCCACCACTGTGAGCAAAATAAAATACATTGCAAAATACACAGAAGTATGGCAGAAAGGTGAGGTCCTTGTTAGGGGCCGAGCAAGCAGCACGGGGTGACCCATTGGGTGTGCAGTGGGCACTTGGGTTGTGGTTTCAGAAGACTCAGTTCATGGTCGGCAGGCTCCTAGGTAAAAACATCATGGCAGAAGAGTATGATGGGGCTCAGTTCATGGTGACCAGGAAGCAGAGCAGGAAATCAGCTCAAGCAAAAAAGTGGCCACAGGCCAGATACAGACCCTAGAGTCATGACCCCACCAGGCACACCCAGAAGTGTCTTTATACATCATCTGTATGGCTCCCAAGCCAATCAAGCTGACAAGTAAGCTTCAACACCACAGAGGTTATGATCATGTGTTCCTAAGGAATGGAAGCTATTTCAGGAAATGCCTTCAATTCTACCAGATAAAGAAATGAGACCATAACTGAAGAAGATAGTTTTATATGTTGACACTTAGGGAGCACACTAAACTACTGAAAGAAAAGCAGTCACAAGAAGGCCAGTGTGAAGATTAGGCTTGAAAGAAGTGGAAAGAGGGAGTAGATGGGGAAGATGTTGCACAGGCTATATGCGGACATGGGCGGGACGAGGCTGGTGGTTCTCCTGCTCCCACATAGTCATAGACTTGCACACTGCCCAGAAAGGAAGGATTCTTCCGATGTGCTGCAAGGCTGGTCCTCGTGATCACCTCAGCTGATGCAGTGTGATCAGAAGGGACATGTTCTGTCCCCAGAAGTTTTCTTTCATCTCATGAGCAAGATGGGGTCACTTCCTCTGCCCATGTCCTGGAAAGGACAAGACACGGGGACAGGGTGTCATTATAGCCAAATTCAGCCCATATGAAATGTGGACACAGCTAAAACTCTGCCCTGCAAGACAGTACAGTTCTGGATTGCTGCAGTCTTACTGTGTGGTTCAGGTGTTACAGGTAATGCCTCAGTTACCCAAATTGAGACCTATAAATCATCTTTTGGCTCTCTCACCAACCCCTCATATCTCATCAGTCACCAAGCCCTACTAATCGCCCTCCTAAACACCTCTCAGAAGCATCTTTCTTTCCCCAGTCTGACTATACTTCTACAGCTTGAGACCCAACATCACATCCATAGATTGTGTTCAACTCCCCTTCCAACCAGAATGGTGGCTGCTCCTCAGGACTCTGCCCAGGCTCAGGTATGGGCACATGTCCCTTTGATGAAGATGCTGTGGTGTGGGATCTGTGTCCTTGTTTTCCCCATGATGAGAGCTGTGGCCAGGCTGCATCAGGAGCCACCTCGACAAACAAGAGTAATGTCACTGCCCAAGTTTCCTGGTTTTATTGAGGAAGGCACAGAAACAAGAACATGGCCTGCATGTGTCTGGCATTGTTTGTATCGGTTTGAACCATGTGAAAATGTCACCTTTTGATATGGTTTGGGTCAAAACATGTCCCTGAGAAGGCTCATCTGTTCAGGGGAGTAGAATGTTACAGTTTAGATCCACAGTGTCCCCTGAAAGTCTCAAGGGAGGATCAGCTCTAACTTCATCATGGGTTAAACCCATTCACGACTTCATGACTTGATGGCGTTATTGGGAGGTGACAGAAACTTAGGAGGTGGAGCCTGGCTAAAGATTGGGATTGAATCCCATCCATGCTGGAGGTGCATCGTCTGCGTCTGCCTCCTTCTTCCACCACCCACCCTTCCATAGGCCACACAGCACTGGGACCAGCCAGCCCTAGACAGAGACCTTGGAAGCTGTGAGCCTAACCAATGTCTCGGTTACTTTGCTGAGACAAAGTACCTGACACCAAAGTGAAAGAGGGAGAAATTTATTCAGCTCGCAGTGTGTGGAGGTTTCAGCCCATAATCAGCTGGCTCCAAAGCAGGGTGGCATGGCAGAGAGGCAGCACTTCCAAGTGACAGAAGTGGGGCAGCAGAAGTGGGGAACAAGCCTCTTTTCCTCCCTTATATTGTAAGCAGGCTGTCAGCCTTAGGATGGGTGTAGCAGTCACACGGCACCAGTGTCTTCCTCTTGCAGGGACTCAGGATGTTTACAAAGTGGGGGAGGGGGGATCTGAGCCCCCTGCTGAGTCAGTTAAACTTCTCAGACTAACCCAATAAACAGCATCCTGGAGCACTAAGGGTGTGTCCTCTACACCCCAGGATGTACAGCTGCTTAGTTACTTAGCTAAGCTTCTAGACTTCTCAACTTGACACAGTGTCCCAACCATTACACTGAGAAATGTTGTTCTTTTGGTCACAACAATGAAAAGCTGACTGTCATAGCTTTGTGTGGCACCAAACATCTGATCCCAGCAATTTCTAATGATTTAACAGGGCATATTTTTCCCAACACAGGCAGAATTGATTTTGCTCACTTTGTAGATGTGATCCTCTGCAGTTTGGGGGATGGCCATGCCCCAAGCCACACCATGGGCCATGCCCCACGCCACAGCCTAGCGTGGCTGGGTCCTGATGCCCACTTCCTCAATGACCCTTCCCAGGCCACTGTTTCATCCTCAGTCGTCACCACTTGCCTCACAAAACAAACCAGAATAGCATTTTTAAGCTCAACAAAGTCACAGATTCTCAGAATTAATTCTCAGAATTAATTAGCCTTTTCTAGGATATGTTTCTGCAGCTCAAAGATTTGTCATTTTCCCCTGACAGACTCAGAATGAAGTACTTACTTGTATTTTTTAATTTACCACATTGATAAAAACTTTTGCACATGTGACTTTCTTTGTTTCTTGTTTTTATTTGTTTGAGATGGAGTTGCATTATGCTGCCCAAGGTGGTCTCCATCCCTTGAGCTCAAGTGATCCTCCCACTCCTGCTGCCGGGCTATGGGCTCACAGGCAGGCACCACACACAGCTCCATCAGTGAAAAATTTTCAGCAAGCCGAATGACACATTACACACACACACACACACACACACACACACACACACATATGTATGTGTGTACGTGCTTCTGTACTTAATTACATGCCTTCTATATGTGGGTTTAATATATCTACATGCATAGTATAATACAACATGCACACACTACATGTACACATATTTACCTAATTATATCCATTACTGCTTGTAATCTATGAAATAAAAATTTAAGAATAATGAAATAAAGGTTAAATGAATACATCTGTGCTTATTTACACATATGTATTTAAATATACGTATACATACTTATTTACTTATATACACGTACTTACTTAGATATAAGTATATATTTACATATACAATTATAGGTATGGGCTGTGCATTATACTATATAGATCTCTGTAGGATGCAAATTTAAGAATGAGATAAAGATTAAGTTAATGTTTTTAAATATCTTTTAAGTATGTGCTATTGGCATAAGAACCTTATTGTTCAGGTTGGCACTCTGGCTGAATAGGTTTAACTAGTTTTAAAATTCTTGCCGTAGCACGACACTGAAAATGTAGCTAGCACAAATTTCAGTACCTGCTTGGTGTTAATGGCTGTCACCATTGAAAAATGACATATCAAATAAATGTGGCCCAATAGAAATGGTCAGATGTGATTCCTAATCTGTCTACTCATATTTCAATAGAAATCATTCATTGAAAGGCAGCCTACAAATTTTCACCTTCTCTAGTAACAATTGCATATTTCTGCAAGTTCATCAGAAGATTTTATCATTTTAACAAAAAGTGTCAAATCTCATTCAAACTCTTCATTTTTAAGATTGGTAGGTAGGTTAAATTTTTACCCATTTGAGTCTTTTGTTTATTGACATTATTTTTAGTCCCAAAATCACAGTGAGGCAAACACTCAGTCCTCATTACGCGAAAGGTATTTTCAGAATGCCTATTTGACAGTGCACTGCTATCAATCATCTGTCATTGCAGAGAAGCCTGGCAGATTGTAACACTTGTCTTTTTATAAAAGAAAAATGTCTAAACCCTCTGCATTTGCTCACTATCAGAAACTTCACCTTGGGGCTTTTGCACTCTTTCCTTCCATCCTTACAAATGACCCCACAGGCTCTATCACTGGAGATGATACAACCTGTGGACTCACTTGCCCAGTATGGGTGGACTTACCCATAGGCCGAAGTGCTTGGCCCCAGGAGCAGCCGGTCAAGCCATTCTAAAGTATTAGGAGAGTGTGATTCCATTCTTGTTGGCAAATTTCAGCTAAAGTTCTTTGAATCTTCTTTCTAGTTTGAAATTTCAGAGGTTGCTAGCATGGAAGCAGCCTTTCAAAGGTTTCTCCAAATGAGTACAATCGCCTGCCCAGCATCGATATGCCAGACCTGCCACTGTACTGTCCTTTAATCTTCTCACTAATCAGTGCAGGTGTTATTATCTTAGTTACCAGATGGACACACTGGAATCTGAAAATTAAACAACTCACTCAGAATTACATAGTGGCCCCCTGCAGCCAAGCCCTGTTCTCCACACTTTCCCACAATGTCCCTGTGTGCAACTGATCTGATCAGCGCCAACGTTGGCTTCTTTTCAATGTATATGAGTAAGCAGCCACATTTGAAAGGCTTATCCACTCAGCTCTGGAACTGCTTGTATTTATGCACCATGAGACAACTGGGCCAAAATATGCTTCTCTGATGCTGATTGAATTCTTCCTACCATATGAGGAATAACCCTTCCCCCAGGCTCATGTGCGGGGTTGAGCCCTCTGCTCCGTCTGGGGCCACTGTCCAGCAGAACAGTGAAAGAGTCTGAGGTCAGACTCTTCTTTCCTCTGAGTAGCTTCCCCATTTGAGTCCTTTGACCAGAGGATTATGCCGACTTTTCTTCATTCATTGCATAAGGCCATCCCTTTAACTAATATGCTTAAAACCTGGATAGCTAGATGCCTTTATGTGTTAAATGACTTATTCCAAATACTGGTCAGTGGGCTGATTGACTCAGAATGACCTGGGGTGTGTGTGTGTGTGTGTGTGCACGAGCGTTTGAGAGTTGGGGGAGGCAACTCCCTAAAAATACAGATTGCCAAGTCCTGGATCCTAATTAAGAACCAAATATCACTGTCAACCAACCCTAATATGCAACCTGTCTGAAGAAGCATTGCTCTTCACCTTTTTTTTTTTGTACCAGGCATCAAACTCACGACCTCATGCTTGCCAGGCAGGCACTTATGCCACTGAGCTAAATGCCCAGCCCCTTTCACCTTCACTTTAATACCTGTTTGTCATTGCCAGGGTATGGCTCAGTGGAAGAGCACTTGCTAGCATGTGCAAGGCTCTGGGTTCAATCTCTGACACTGGAAAAAAAAAGACTTCACTACCATGTATGTCACTAATAATATATTCATAATTGAACTATATCTTCAGTAAATTTTGGAAACTAGTTATGAATCTTTTTTTTCCCTCTTGTAATTTGCTTTGAAAGTTATGAATCTTACATTGGCTCTTTCTACCCAAATGAAGACTACTTTGTGAAACAAACAACCTTTCCAGAAGTTGACACTTCCTAGTTTAGTAGTCAAGACTTCTTTTCAATGAGGTTTTATTAAAGCGAAGCCATGCCACACGGACTGAACACTGATTTCTGTGGGCTTATGTGAATGTGATGCTTGATTTATAAGACTGTTATGTGACAAGACAGTTCCATATATTTCTCTCAGGCCAACCAGCTGTTAAAATGCAAGCACAATTTTCTCCTGATCCTCTCATTGATAATTACCTTAGGAACAAATGAAGGGTCCTATGGATCACATGGCACACAGTTCTCTTTGTACAATTAATCTTCTACTCTTGGTAGAAGAAACGGTGACGATCTGGATTATGAGAGGAGGTGTGGTAGGGGTTTATGGAAATCAGGTTTGGGGACAGACGGCCAGAGTCGGAATTCCAGAGTTACCAGTACTGACTAACCTTCGGGTTTTCTACGCCTGTGATGCTAGTGACAACAGCATCTGCTTTATAGATCATGTGGAAGATAAAAGTCATGGACGACAAGGAGGAGTCAGCACAGTGCCTGGCACTCAGAGAGTGATGACAGTCAGTACTGCAGGTTGACAAAAGGACATGGTTTAGGGCCAGATGGAGTTGTTCCAGGCATGAGACAGGACAGATAGTTAAGATCCAGTAGACTAATTGAGCCTCTACTGGAATCTTGGTATGAGGTCATCAAACAATGACTATGATATATTCTCAAAAGTGTGGATTAATGCATCAAAGGGTGTAAACCGCTGAACATTCCAAGCTGTGCATTTATGAGTCAGTGTCCTGTGAATGCTTCCTGGACTGCCTGTGGGGTGAAGGCTGAGACTTCTCAGCCTGGACCTCTGGTTGTGAGAACACTATCCGTGTGTGCTGACTTCATTCCCGGGAAGTACATCATCCTGCCATCAGTTACGAGTTCTTCTGACTCCACCTTAGGTAACAAAGATTGCTGCCTTTTGATCTGGCTTCCTCCTCCTTTGTAGGGACATCTCCTTTGAGCTGGGGCAGGTGGCTGGGCCATGGAAGAAATTTCTTCCTCTGCAGAGACAGCTTCTTGGACTTAGAGCCAATGGGCTGACAGGTTAGAATCCTAAACTTGTGGACTGAATATTCAATTTTTATTTCCAGCTCTGATGCTAGTCTATTTTATATTTTCTACTTCACGTAGGCCATTTAAGCAGGAGTTTTTACCCTCAAAATGTTTATAGTTTAATAACACTATCTTGCCAGGGATTTAGCTCAGGAGCATAAGTGCAGGCCTGGCAAGCACTAGGTTGTGAGTTCAATCCCCAGTACCACACTATCTTGATTATTAATATATCTCCAGAGTTTATCTGATGCACTAGGAGATGCCCAGGAAAGTCTGAATGGATGGATGGATGGATGGATGGATGGATGAATGGATGGATGGATGAATGAATGAATGAATGAAATGACTTCCCATTTAATCATTTGCCAAATAGCATTAGCTGCAGGACAAAGCTTAGGTGCAAAGTTTCCCTTATTGGTGGAGCATTCCTAAGAGTTCTCCTCTGGTTTTGAGATTAAAGCTCACAGCCCCAGAGCAGTTAGTCCTGCTGTCAGCAAAGCATTATATCAACTGATAAGGACTTTGGTTTTGTTTGTATTTTACGGTTGTTTTTAATGGAGAGGCCCTCTATGAAAGTAAAGCTTTTCTATAGATTTATAGGTAAAAAAGAAGAGATGAGAACCCTAATTTCACAGGCTTCTGTAAAATTTCTTTGTACAATACAAATGATCATGATGTTGAAATAATGAATAAGCATTTTGGGACTCTTTGTCTAATGCTCAAACAATATGCTTTACAGTGAGCTATTTTAGAAAACAAAACTCTTTCCATCTCCCATGTTGCCTCTTTGATCTTCTGTAATTATGCATATATGATAAGAAACTATTATCTTAAAACTGAAAGATTATTGGGACAGCTCTATATAAGTAAAATAACCAGTGAGCCAAAAACTAGTTCATTTTTTTCCACAACTTCTTCTTAGTTTATTTTTAAGACATTGTTATGGCTTGTTTAAGTGCCCCCCCACCCCCCGCCAGCCTCATGCAGTCACAGAGGTGCTAAATCTAGCATTTGTGATTGGTTCATCCTGTAGCGCTGGGATTGGTGGTATGAATGCTGCATCCTTGGGGGGGGGGGTGCGGTGAGAGGCCGGCATACTATATAAGGGAAGGAAGTAGGTGTGCTTTTCCCTTTTTGTCCTTTTTGCTCTTTTTTTTTTTTTTTTTTTTTTTTTTTTTTTTTTTTTGTCTTTTTCGTTTTTATCGGTACCGGGGATCGAACCCACAACTGCCTGCTTACAAGGCAGGCGCTTATGCCACTGAGCTAAATCTCCAGCCCCCGTCCTTTTGGCTCTTGCTGTGTGCAGCCGCCATGAATGGCTGCCCCTCAGGTCGCCACTCTGTCTTGGAGCCAGCTGAGTATGGACTGAAACCTCCAAAAGCTGTGAGCTAATAAACCTTTCCTTCCTTCCTTTTGGGCTTCAGGTATTCTGTCTCAACCATGAGAGAAATTAACCAAGACAGACACTGAGGATGAAGTAGTTAGTAAAATCAAATACCTGGACGTTGAACTTCAAGTTAAATGAAAAACTTCCTGGGGGAAGGCAGGAAACAAATAAGAATCATAGAGAGAAAGAGATAGGCATAGCTATCATTATACATATATATATATGTCCCATGTTTTGTTTATGATGTTATCAGATAGCGATCTGATCTTAAAAATATATTTCATATGATGTTGATGATATGTATTTATATGTCTAATTAATTTGGGGTTAAACAGGACTATGAAGACAGACAAAGCAGAGTCACAGCCCCTCAAATGAGGGCCCGCATGTCCCGGAGGCATGGTCAGCAAGTGAAGGCTGGCGTGTCCGGGAGGCGTGGCCAGCTAGTGTGAGGCCTCTTCTCCAGGGTGCCTGCAAGCAGATCTTTGGGGAGGAGATGCACAGGTGGCCAAGGGAGCAGCTCTGCAGGTGAGGCCAATGCAGGGGCCAAGGTTAAAGCTGAGCCTTAAGTTGTGGAAGGCTCCTGGAAGACTGAGGAAGAGTGCACCAAGATGAGGAGAAAACAGGCCAAAGAAGGAGCACGGAGACCCGTGGGCCATGGTAACAGACGCAAGCTCTGCTGTGAAGGTGCTGGAAAGTCAGTCTCCACTCAAGAGCAGGGACTTGATGTTATTCCCCTCACGTGTTCCAAAGGTCGCTGTGTCACTGTGTGAGGAAGAAACTAGGCAAGGGGACGCAGATAGCAAGAGCAAAGCTTTCAGTTAGGAGGCTGCTTGCTGCTCACACCCCGAGAGCCCACATCACACCCACACTGGGCTGTGTGGCCCATTCCCCACCCAAAGCCATGTGTCCCAAAGGAGACTCAGGTGCATTTAAATTTGGTATTTATGGGCTGTGGGGCAGTTTGTTTAGTGTAACGAGAGAGGAGGAGAGGCCTCAGACCCAGGGCCTTCAGCATTCTGGGGCAGGGAGCAGAGAGTGAGCCAGCAAAGCACAGTAAGAAAAGTCTCCAGTGAAATAGAGACAAAGCCAGGCACATGTGCCATGTGGGAAGCCACGTGAAAAATAAAGGAGAAACTGATTGGCTTAAACAACGAGTTTGGGTGAGATGAGGATTCCTATAGGGTCGCTGACTTTGTAAATGTTTGCAACCTAGAAAAACTAGTTCTGTGGAGAATATGGTTACAGAATTAACAGTGTAAGTGAGAAAAAGAAGGCATTGGATTTAGACAACTCTTTTGCACTTAGCTATAAAGGGTAGAAAAAAAGGACAGGAGTTGAAAGATGTGTGGCCAAGAAATTTCTAAGATAGAGAATAAATAATACAGCACACATGTATGTTGATAAGAACCACCCAGGAGAGATGGGGAAATCCATCATGCTGGAGAGAAAGGAGATGTTTGCGGCCGCCATGCAATGAAGGGTCTGAACTGAGTGGGTATGGAAGTGAGAGGTTGCCCTTGGTAGACAGTAGGGACAGAAGAATACATGGGTTCTAGTGCAGAAGAGTTGGTAGCTTGGAGTAAAAAAATAAGGCCTATTTTCTGGTTGCCTCTCATAGGGAAAGGAGGAACCAGATCATCTGCTGAGCATTAGGAGGAGGTGATTGCTGTTGGACAGCTTGAGAGAGAGGTGGGAAGGAGGCTGATGTGACAGCCAGTGCTGAGGGCCAGTTCCAGGTTAGGATTATCAACTGAAAGGGGGTTGTGTGTCCTCCAGTCAAATTCAATTAATAAGATAGAAGCTTGGATTAGCAGAGAATTCTGGATAATTTTAGATTTGTAAGTGCCAATAACTAGCCCAGGGATGGTGGCGCATGCCTATAATCCTAGCACTTGGGAAGCTGAAACAGGAGGGTCACCTTGAATTTGAGACCAACTAGGACTACAAAGTGACTTCGAGGTCATCCTGGACTACAGAACAAGACTCTGTCTCAAAAACAAAAGAAACAGGCAAACAAAAACAACCTGCCAATAAATAGCACTCATCTTAAGTGTGCGTTTGCACATGTGTGTGCACATGATACTGGGGACTGAACACAGGACATTTACCCTGAACTACATCCATAGCTCTTTTTCATCTTGAGACAGTACCCACAGCTTACTGGAGAAGAGGTCTCCTTGGGCATGGCCGAGAGGCAGAACAGAGAGGAGCTGCTCACATCGTGGTAGGGAGGCGTCAGAAAGGGAGGTACCAGCTTCTGTACCAGGCCCACAGCAGCCATCCCTTTCCAGCAGGCCGTGTACCCCAGAGCCCAGTCACCTTCCGAATCTCCTGCCTAGGAGCTCGTGAGGCTGGATGGGACACCCAGCTCTAAACCTTACACCAAAATCCGGAGTCCTGGCCAGGCGGACTGTTCTGAGACCACTTCTCCCTGCAACAGACAGCCCACTCCGTCTACTGTAGATCTGAGAGAGGAAGGGAAATAGCAGGGCGGGATGACCCAAGTGTGGTCTGCAGATTCTGAGGTGAAGAAAATGTTACAGCTCTTTTCCACAAGCGCATGAATCTGCTTTTCCATTGGTAAAGCAAAGGAGAGACCAGTAAAATAGTACAAGGTCCCAAGTGCTGGCCTCAGAAAAGTTTCATATTTTCTTTTCTCTCCTCATCACATTTAGTGGGTGGAAGCCCAGAGTCCGCCAGGCTATGTCTTCCCGCGGCCCACAGAGCCAGTGTGCAGCCCTTCCCCTCTGCCGCTGTGGCACCTAACTAGCCCGGCAGCAGCCACCCGCCTCGGGACATGCCCCTCCACCCTGTCTTTCCTTCCTTTTCCCAATGGCACTGCTCCTGTCTGTTGCAACCTCGGTGCCAGCTGGCTTCAGTTCTGAGTCCCCTCAACAGCATCCCTAAGAAGAGCTTCCATTGTCACTGCTGTGGACGCACCATGGCCTTGAACCCATAGCTGGGACCCAAACTTGATGCCCAGTGTCAGGAGGACCAGCACTAAGGCAAGGAACCATGAAGACAGCACACGAGCTTCCTCGCAGCTCTGCAGCAGAAGCTCTTAGGAAAGGCTCTTTAGCATTTTTTCAATCATCTGTATATTGAAATCTCATTGTGGAACTTAATTCCTTTACCACCTGACTTAGCTTCCAAGCCATGAAGTTCCATTTGTGCCTGAAACTCAATTAGAACCCCATATTTACCATCCAGGAAACAGATGTGAAAACTACAGTGTGTGCGTGTGTGTGTGTGTGTGTGTGTGTGTGTGTGTGTACCCATGCACACACTTATGAACCTGTCTTTATAGAAATCCAGTACATTCTCTATGTGCATCCAAATGTTCTCATTCACACATGATTGTGCAACAAGAAAAGCATGGTTTGGGAGCCGCTGAGATAATCTTCCCCTTTGGTCAGCCTCGGGGGACAAGGAGCGGAATTCTTGTCCGTTTCTGATGGCAAGATAGGCTGGGCTCATCCCAGCAACATGCGAGTTCTGTTACTGTGGCACAACCTGAAAAGATCATATTTGTGAATTGTCTACAATGGCAGGTCAGTCCTGGGCCTAAAAATCCAAACAAAAAGGATCCTGAATCCAATTCTGGGTAAACCCATATGCATTTCAAAGGCAGTGCCCGTGTAGTCAGTGGGTTAGGGTTTTTGTGTTGTTTTCTTTTTCTTTCTTTTTGGGGGGATGGGGAGGCTGAGGGGCTCCCTTTCATGTTAATCTAATTGTGCAAAACCCAGGCACATTTTCCTGTGTAGGGAGACTCTTTCTTCAGTGCACATCCCCTACCACACGCTCTGGCCCCTTTCATTTCTCTCCTCTAATGTCAGAGTGTGACCCTGGCCTGCGTCTCAGGGAGATTCCCAAAAGGGAGAGAGCTTCTGCTCTGCTGCTGAGGAATTTGCTATCCGCTCACTTGGCAGCAAATGAAAGTGGGTATTAATTTCTCAGAGTGCTGCTGGAGACACGAGAGGGGCCACACCAGATCTGCACCCAAATCTGTGTGTACCTCACAGCGTGTGGCTGTTTCAAAAGAGGGAGCGCAAAGAAAATGAAAGGGAAGAAAAGATTCTCCTGAACTGACTTCTCCGCATTTAGCATCGTTAGGTTTTGGATCGAGATGCGAGGCTGGAGCCCCGCACGGAGTTACATTATGCAGCTGCAGGATATCAGGTCTTCCCGAATAGGATGATTCGTTTAGATTCTCCACAATGCTATTGAAGTGCTTATTTTCCTCCTGAAGAGACACAAACAGATGCAAACTTCTGTAAACACTTTAGAAATGAATTCAGTGAGTTTGGCCTCTCAGCAGTGCTCAATAGCTGACAGAAAAATGTCTAATTAGTGCAAGTGGAAATAATAGGGGCACTTGGATCCCTTCCATCCTCCTCCAAGTCTACTCTTCCAAGGAGCTCAAAGGCGCTTTTGTCTGGCAGGTCACCCTCTCTCAGGCTTTTGTGCTCCAATCTATTAAGAGTAGAAGGAGGGAAAATAGATCAGGCAATGTTCTGTGCTCGAATGTGTGGCGCGTTCGCATGGGGTGCAGAAAGGCACGCTGGCAGCCTCTGCTTACAGGTGCTACGAGATTCCTGCATCGGCGACAGCCAAGGCGACACACGTGTGGAGCCCAGCTCCCATCACAGGCACCACAGTGCCGGTTCCTTTTCATTTTCCCTCACAGCTTCCAGGAGCCTCAGCCCGCAGAGTTGGTGGAGATGAGAAGAGATGGAAAAGAATGAGAGCTTCTGTCTCTTTTCTGAGATGCACCCCCTAGACGGCCGTCACTTCTGTTTTACTCTATTGAAAACCTGACTGAGAGGGATTTGGGGAATCCATCTTTGGCTGTTGCTGACAGTTTGCCAGCCAAGAGTGCCGTGAGTGGCTGGCTGCTTCTTTCCTGTTTTTCCTTGTGGCATCCTTGTCATGAAGCACCCATAACCCACTCACCTCGGTGCTGAGCATTTCACCTACATTTCCTCAAATCCTGAAATAACGCTGCAGACAGCTGTTGCCCACATTTCACAGATGAGGTTGTCAGGACAAAGGAGGGTAAGGAACTTGGTGACTATGAATAAGTAATGATGCTCAGAAAACAAAGAAGATGTATGGTTTCATCCCAGGCATTACTTTCTTATGTCCAGAAGTTTTCATTTTGATTATTTTTTATATCTTTCATGTCTCTACTTTATATAACTAATTCTTACAATATCTACTAGAACACATAAAATAAAGTTATAGTAATTTGTATTTAGGGATTACTTTCTGTATTTTCCTGGCCAATATGAGCTTCTTTCACAACTAGAAATTTTGTATTCCATGCCAGGATTGTAAAAATCTCATTTTATTGGAGGATGGACATTTGTGTGCCTGCAAACCATACTGAGCCTTGCTCTGAGAATCAGGTAAGTTAGGAAACAGTATAGTCCTTTCAAAGGCTGCTTGTAAACTTGAGGAGGCAGAACAGAGCAGTTATACTGCAGGCTTATATCATCCTGCTACAGCAGTAGCACCCAGTCAACACCAGGTCTGAGGCCTGTGAATCAGGATTCTCACTATAGCCACAGAGCCCCCTTGCTGCCGGTGGTCCAGCACCACTTTCTTTGCTCCTTTCAGGTGGTTCTTTCACCTGCATGGCTTCTCTCCATGATGAGCTGCTGCGGATTTGCTGAAGACCCAAAGGAGCACTCTGCAGAGCCCCAAACTTCTCACATTATGCCACTCTGTCCTTCCACTGCTCTGCCCTCGGAGCTCTACCTTGGCCCCTGCAGGTCAATCTTGCTGTCCTATGATTCTCTTGGTTCAGGGGACCTCCTCAGAGCCCATCCTCTGGACCTGGAACCCTTCCCCAGGACCCAGCTGAAGCCATGCAGCCCAGCGCTGAGCACTCACCTTCCTGGTGCGAGCTTTTACTGTAGAATTTCAGTGCCCTGTTAAGGCCAGATCACTCTTCACTGACATTCGTTTTACTTCTTTATTTTCTTACAATTTCCTCACAGCAATGACAAATAGGACCCCGTAACCTCACTGTCTAGACTTAGTAGTAAGCTCCGCTCCCTCTCTGCAAAGCCTTCCTAGGCTCCAGGTTACTGTGACCAGACACTGGGAGAGATGTGTATCCCCACAGTGGAGAGAGGGCCCTGCAGGCAGGGCAGTAAAGGAGTGCAAGCTCCGTGGAAGCAACCCAAAAATTTAAAAATTAAATCCTCCAGTGACCCAGCAGCCCTGCCTCTGGTAAATATCCAAAGGAATAGAAAGTGGGGTTTCAAAGAGATGTTTCCACACCTGTGTTTGTGATGGAAGCGGAAGTAGCCCAGGTGTCCCCTGGAGGAGGGCGGCAACACCTTATTATTTAGCCTTTAGAAGACAGGAAATTCTGTCGCCTGCTGCAGTATGAAGGGCTTCAGAGGCATTGCACTGAACAAAGCAGGACAGTCACAAAAGATGAATGCAGTATGACTCCCCTTATATGAGCCATCGAAAGTAAATGAACTCACAGAAAGGAAAGCAGGGTAGGATGTCAGGATCTGAGGCTGAGCGAGGGGTTGCTTAATGGGCAAGGAATTTCAAATCTGCAAGATGAAAGCATTCTGGAGATCTGCTTCATGGCAGTGTGAATATACTCAACACAACTGAAATGTACACTTTAAAGGACTAATGGTAAAGTTTATCGTGTGTGTTTTTATTTGTTTTGTCTGAGACAGAGTCTTACTGTGCACTTCAGGCTGACCTTGAACTCACTTTCTAGCTCAAGCTAGCCTCAAACACACAGTGATCCTCCAGCCTCAGCCTCTGGAGTGCTAAGGTTACAGGTGTGTGCCACCATACCTGGCCTCTCATGTTTTTTAAATACGATTTTATGTGTATACAGAGAGAAAATAGGAGAAAGACCTCAATGCCTGCCTGGCTTTGACTGTCTTGATTTTGTAACTTTGGAAAGTCGCTTCACCCTCTCAGCCTGCTTCCTTTACTTATTTAGATTTTTGAGTGAGTTGTAGGTTACAGTGTACTGTGGAAAGACGAGGTTTCCTGTCTGGGTTTTTGAAGGATGCAATAAATATTGCCCCTTTCTTTTCTGGACGAGAAGTAAAACAGAAGAGTTAGACACACAAGACATTAAATGCTTAACCCTAACAGAGTAAACTGTATGAAAAAATGTATGTAAAAGTTCAAGCTAAGACTAGGAGGTCTGCAATGTGACTTCCAAGATTATGGCAGCTTGTACACACCGTCACGGTGGGATCACCAGAACCTCACAGGGGAGGCTTATTAGATAAGACAGAAAGAGCAGAAAGAATCGCTATGTCCTTTCTGCAGCTTGCTCTCAAGAGAAACAAAGGGAGATGCGCATGTTCCAACTGACCCATCAGGTCGGCTCCCACCCAAGCTCAGAGCCAGCACAGGGTAGACAGCCTGAAGCAGCTCAGACGTCGACCTAGAAGGCAGCAGTGAGAGGAGAGAAGAGAGATTGCCCCCCAGCAACTGGCATCTCTGTCATAAAAAGGGCAGTGACTGGATTGGAACAGAACAGACTCAACCGAGAGGAAATGTGATAGCGGGCCTCTTCGATGCCCGCTTGGAGTCCTGTGTCTGGAAGCAGACTCGATTTGAGGGTACCATGCTCACCAGATGGGGGCCAAGGAGTGGGGCCCACTGGGACACAATCACAAAGCACCCCCTACCTTCTCTGCTTCCTGGCTGTGTGGTGTGAGCAGCCACCCTGGCCTCTGCACCATGCAGTTTGCCTCGGGTCCACCAAGCGGGATTGCGTTATAAGCCAAAAAAGCGTCTCCAGCCTTTCTTGGCCTTTTGGCTCAGATTAAGTGCAAAATAAACCTGTCTTCCTTTAAGCTGTGGGTGTCAGAGATTGTGTCCCAGTGAGGAGAAAGTGACTGAGATACTTAATAAACACATTGATGGTTTAAAAGTCTAAACACATTTTTAAAAATCCTTATTTTGAAAAAAAGAGTATCATTCCCCAGTAAACACCCATAACTCAGAATGTCACACCCCACGTGCGGTGCTGCAGGTCATTAGACACGTCTGTTCCAACAGATGTGCACACAAGTGCATACAGACACACACACCCCAACACTCAAATCAGGTGCAGCAACACCACAGATGGCCTCCTGGGCTGGTCCAAATGTAACAGTATGGCCAATGTGACTCAGAGGCACGCACTGTGCTTTAACCACCCCTCAGTGCAGCAAGACACCTGAGGTGATTCCCTTGCGGAGGGGACAGGTTAGCTTGGGGCACAGCTTTGGGGGTACCAGTCCAAAAGGCAGTAGGCCTCTGCTCTCTATGGTGGGTGAGGTGGGTGCAATGGCAGGAGGTCCTGATGGAGCAAAGATGCCCACCTGGCAGCCAGTGAGCAGAGGCTGGAGTCCTTCAAACCCTTGTAAGGTCATGGTGGGGATCAGACCATTAACACTCCAGTCTCTGGGGGCATCCTGGCTATGGCATAAATGTCGTTAAAATGCTGACAGAGTTGTGCAAACCTCGGGCTGCTCTGTGCCAGGGACAGCATCACTGTGCAGTCCAGTGTGGAAGCTCTGCAGTGTCCCTCACTTAGTGATGGGGCCTGGCCCCCTGCACTTCTGCCCCTCAAGGAGCTGCAGAGCCCATCTGTTCCTAAACGTGGCTGAGACCTCCTCTCCTGCTGTCCTTCATCCACAGGTGGCCCTGCGTGCCTCCATCCGGGCCCAGGACTGCACAGTGGCCACAGCCGTTATCTTCCTGCTGGACCGTGTGCTCTACAGGCTGGACGGCACAGGCAGCCTCCTGCGGGTGGCACGGCGCCTGCACCGCCTGCAGCCCAGCACACCCATCGCACCACAGCTGCTTATCCGACAGGCGCGTGTCTCGGTTAACGCAGGTGGGTGCTGCCTGGGGCCTTTCTCCTATTCCCTTCCATCCCCACTCCCCCTTGCCAGAGCACTTGACCCCAAGCCTCGGGCACTGGGCCCCACATGCCACCCTTCCATACCCACCCCTTGCCCATCCACCCGCCTCACCACCGACACAAAAGCCCTCTGTAAAGGGTTTCAGAGCCAAAAGCAGAGAGAAAATTGTGAAAGGGTGTGGAAAATACTAATTGGAGCCTTTGTCTTCTAACAAATCTGCCCCGCTGCTTCCAAACAGGGGTATCTGAATTGCTGTACTACTGACCAAGAGCCTCTAAAAGCAGATTAGAATTTGACTGTTTCTGCCTGCCGCCCCAGCCCCTTTCTGCAGGGCCACTTGACAGGGTGGACAATGGTGCTGACAGCCCTGTGCCACGCCTTGAGGTCTCTCCATCCCTTAGGACTCCCGTGCAGCCCCAGACTGGACATGGGAGTGCCTTTCTCCCGTGTCACTTTGAATGGAGCAAGAAAGGAGGCCGGCTTTGGAGGGATGCAGGGCGTGCCGCCCAGTGTGGAGACCAGAGGTGGCAGGCTACAGCCTAGGAGTGAGCCCCTTGTCTCTCCTGGAAACAGAACACTCTGGTTGACGTTAGCTCTCACTAAGCTGTCATAACTGTGGTCTGGAAGAGGTTAAAATTTCTTTACTTCAATCCTTTGAAAAGGAACTGTCATGCTATAGTAAGTGGGTCAATTGGCAAAAGCAGAAAAGACAGAGATAAAAGGACACGAAGACGTGGGCCCAGGAGGTCACCTCTTCAAAGCCCAGGTTCGCTTACTTTCAAGTTCTCTCAGCCATGTGGAAATTGTGTCCCTGTGTTTTCGTGGGCTCTGCTAGGGTGATTGCAGGGACAGAGCTGGACTGAAGGAAATGTCTTCTCTCAAGTGTCCTGGATGGCATTTAAGCTTGGGACATGAGGAAAACCTAACACTTAGCACAGTCCAGAGCCCTGTGTCCTGGCCATCGTGTGCCCAAGTCCTTGAGGGCTGAGTGGGACACAGGTTCTGGTTTCCAGAACCACCTCACAGGACACCAGAAGTGTGCTTTCCTGGTTTTTAAAATAGAAACGTTTCCCAGAGGTTGCCAAGCTCACCGCACACCCACTGTCTTTGCAGGGAAGCTCCTGAAAGCAGAGTACATCCTCAGCAGCCTCATCAGCAACCACGGAGCCACAGGTCAGCACCCCACATGCACTGCTCAGTGTGCAGTCGGCATCCCAGCAAGGACAGAGACCGGCTCTGGCGGGTGGATGAGTGGTTTGGGTCAACCATCTTACTTTGTGTTTCTGTTTTCTGACTCCAAAAACAATGAAAGCAAGGCACTCAGTGCTTCTCCACTTCACGATGGGCCATGCAGCATGCAGGGCCTAACAGATGCCTAACGGGGACTGCAGGTAGCTTGCTGAGCCTCAGAAAAGGCTCAGAAGCAGCCTGAAGAGTTGGGATTTACCAGGGGTGGTGACCTATAGTGCCTGTAACCCCAGCACTCAAGAGGCTGAGGCAGGAGGAAGATTGATGCAAGTTAAGGCCAGTCTGGACTACATAGCAAAATCCTGTCTTTAAAAACACAAAAACAAAAACTAGGATAGTAATAAAAGCCTCAAACTCCGAGAAGCATGCTTACGGCTATATTTTTTAAATGGTCTGGAAAATTTATTTCATTATGTAAGAAATATAAAGTTATTTTGAAATAGATTTTCTTTCAATACTCAATCATACAAGAAAGGAAGAAGTTCCAAAGAGGTATGAGGTAGATTGCTTCAGATACCTTGTTGGAATTTCTGGGTTTTAAATCAACACGTTTTCCAAGTGTGGAACACAATTTCCAGGGGACTTTGAGCTCAGGGTGCTAAGGTGCCAGGGTCCAAGCCCTTGAAGCTTGTAGGCACTTGCAGAAGGGAAAGACATCAGCTACACACTCTCATACACGGCCACTGTTGCTAGGCTCCCACCCAAGAGGTGGTCAAAACTGCAGTGAAGGATTAAATGTTTAAAAGTTATTACAGTGAAAGCACATCGCCACAAACACCCCTGACTATCCTGCCAGCTGCAACACACTTGTCTCATCACTCTGCCGTTTCCACAAGCAGCTCTGGGAGCCTTCCCTAGTGGCGTGTTTAAGACATCTGGTCAAAAATACAGTGAGTGCTGCGGTCAGTGTCACCCAGTGGAAAGGAGGCTGTAAAACCATGCCTTGCCCTCATCTACCATACTCGCTTACTTTCAAGTTCTCTCAGCCATGTGGAAATTGTGACCTGGCAGCATGCAACTTCTGACTCTTCCCCAAAGTCAGAATGACTGTGAAAGGGACACATTTGAATGGACTCAGGAGCTCGAGGCGCTACAGCAGCTCAGCTAAAGACAAGGCTCATGGCAACATGTCTTTCACTGTAATAAAATGTTTAAAATTTTAAATATTCGGACTTCCGGGAGAACATGGCAGATAGATAGCGGCAGCTTTGGAGGCTCTCTGAGAAACTGCAGGTAAAATCCAGGAATGGTGCCAGGCGAGAAATCCTAAGCAAGGGGAGATATACTTTGCTGACCCAGGAGCAAACTAAACTAAGAAAAACAACTGGAAATGCAATCCCAGTGATATAACAGGAACAGATAAGGTCTCAGCACAGTAGCTGGACCCCGTGCCAATGGAAGCTGCGATTTGAATTTCCTGCAGCCGCTGCTGAATCCCAATCAGCACAGCAAAGAGAGAGGCATGAAAGCTCTGAGAATGGGAAGCGGTGAATGGAGTTGAGAGTGGGACTGGCCAGGAGCCCTGCATCGACCTGCGGTGAGTGAGCGGATCGGGGACCCTTCCATAGGAGGCTTCAGCAAAGGACATACTGGGACCGGGCAGACTAGCTGGAACAGGTTGTTGCAGTGACTTCAGTCACATATTCCCCTATCAAGTGGGATTGGTGGAGAGTGTCTGGCCTGCATGACGCCTCTGACTAAGACCCAGTAGGCTAGCCCAAACCAGGTCTCAGCGCCTGGAGGTGCACCTTAGCAGTGAGGCCTTTGGTAGGTTGACCTGGAGGGGGTGCCCAGCATAGGCTGCCCAGGTCTGTGTCTCCCTAGTACACTGCAGTGGGTGGGAACACCTAGCCGGCGCAATTCAAGAAAAACTGTAACCTACAAAGAAAGAAACTGGGCCTCCCATATTCACTTGTATAAAAGGAACAAAAAATATGGGAAGAGGGAGCAACAAGAAAGGGTCCTCGGCTCCCAATCCTGAGAAACATGCAATATCAGACACGGCACCAATATGAGGCACAGAGCCTCATAAATGAGTTCAGGAATGAAATTATTAACAACCTGAAGCAAGATATAAGTAGAATAGTTAGAGAAATGCTAAACACTGCCCAAGAAAAAACAGATGGTGGAATGGAAGAACAGAAAAAAAGGGGAGAATTGTTCAATGGAGAAAATAGAGAAAACATAGAATACGTGAAGCAGGTTCAAAGAGATTACCAGGAAACTAAAAACTCTATTGAAAACTGGCATAACCGCTTGAAAGAAACTAAGGATAGATTATCTGAACTGGAGGGCAGATTTGTAATATGGGAGCATGAAATGAAAAACTTCTTAAAAATAAAAAAAAAACAAACAGCAACAATACAAAGGCTAGAAGATGATAAGAGGATCTATAACTTAAGAATTAAGAACATAAAAGAAGAAGTAGGGACACAAACAAATGGACTACGAAAGCTATTCACAGAAATAATCCAAGATAATTTCCCTAGTTTAGCAAAAGGTAAAGATACTCAGATGTATGAGGCATATAAGACCCCAGCCACCTACAACCCAGAGTTACACCCAGGCATATAATAATCAAAATTCCAGAAATCCAATATAAGAACAGAATATTAAAAGCCGTCAGAGACAAGAAACAGATCATTTACAAGGGAACACCCATCAGAATTACAACAGACTTCTTGGCACAAACCATCAAATCACGAAGAGCATGGGGGGAAATAATTCAAGCTTTGAAAGATAATAACCTCCAGCCAAGATTGATATATCCTGCACAACTGTCCCTAGAAATTGATGGAAAAACAAGGTGCTTCCAGGATAAAGAGGAACTAGGGGAATTTGCAACCACCAATTCAACTCTACAGAGAATACTGCAGGATATTCTAAAAAAGGAAAATACCAAGATTCCAGAAATAGTGGCAGAGAGACCACAATGAATGGAGCAGAAAGCGAAGAAGAAGACAAACTGACAACAAACAACAGAAAAAGAGCTCAACAGAAATGAGGCAGAGAAGATCGGATGGTAGGAACAGCTATTTTGGAGAAAACAAGACATCATAATAGCTAGTGCTGATTTAGTCTCATCTTATTTTGAAGTCCCATCAAACTTGTATTCTTCTGTCTCCATCGGTCTTAAAAGGTTGTATTTTATTGGATTTTATTATATATGATAATATAAGTAAAAACTTTTATAGACAAGGAGATTATACAAAAACCATTGTTCATTTTCTGTTAATTGGTTCTAAATACCCTGTAATAATGTCATTCTCTTGAATGGTTTTATAGTGTCTTGATATGTTTGGTGCTACAGTATATGAAGTTATACTCAAAGATTTCAAGGAAAGAGACACTATGGTAACTACTTTTATGTCAGGATATCTTGTGGGGAAACACTATTTTGCCTAAATAGTTATGTTTTGACCTGTGCTGTTCTGTTGTTATGCCCTCTTTTATCTCAATCCCCCTTTTTTAAAATTATTTACTTTTTTCTTTTTATCTTTTTAATTAAGGGAAAAATAAATAAAAAATAACAGGATACATTATAGTAACTTACTTTGATTTCCTATTAACTTGATTTGAAATCCTGTATTGCCCGCACCATCTTGTTTTGACTGATTTTCCACTGTTCTGCTTTGCTTGATAGTATCAAGTTCGAAAGTATAGGAAAAACTGAAGACAATAAGATTCATTATGACGCCCATTCTGGTTGACTATTATCTTCTTTTAAAGTCCTGTAATGTCTCCAATGCTTTGGTTTTACTCTTTACTGTTTTGTTCAATTTTATTATAACTGCCAATTCTTCTTAAAATAACAAGAGGCAGTATGGTAACCATTGTTGATCACCTAGTATTTTGTTTTATATTATCTATTATGTCCATCCTTTTGATTTGACTGACTCTGTTCTGATACGTCACATTTGGTTTTACTCTCTTCAAAAAAAATAATAAGAACGGAGGGAGAAATAAAACCCAAAATGTGTAATTGTCATTGTACAAAAGAAAAGAAAAGAAAGTGCTCTAAAGGTTATAACTGCATATATCTTTAAGTGTATAAGATAGCCATATTACTGAGTTTTTTTGGATCATTGAACAAAACTGTTTGCACTCTCACTATTTGAAAGTCCACTTTATATGCTTCAATTTTGTAACTTGAACAACTATTTTTAAGATGAGAATATGTAATCTATTAACTAGTGATTTCTTACTTTTTTTTTTCTTTTTCCTTTTTACTCGTACCGGGGATCAAACTCACGACTGCCTGCTTGCAAGGCAGGCACTGCCACTGAGCTAAATCCCCAGCCCCTATTTTTTAAATTTTGTATTACTTGTACCCTTTTTCTGTTTTTTTCTTTTTCTCCTTAAATAATAAATAAATAAATTTTAAATACTCGTGGTATTTTGGTTACGCCTTATATGCACACTAGCCATCTTCCAACTCTTGTACACACGCACACACACATACAAACACAGTTGAAGAGCAGGAAGGAAACAAAGCGATGCAGCCGAAGAGAATGCAGGGCTGTGGCAGAGCTGCCTTCCAGGCCCCGGCCTTCCCTTGCCCTGATCTGGGCAGGTTGATTTCTCTTTCAAGCTTGCTGGTCCACAAACGGCATCCTCACTTGCCAGTTCTTTACCAGTTTGGAATCCAAACCAGTGGGGATGGTGCACAGGGACAGTCACAGGGAGTCCTGGGGGCGGGGCAGAGGCTGCAGCTACAGCTCACAGGGCAGGGGAAGGCAAAGGAAGAGTTCCAGTGGGCACAGGCACAGGCACTGCCCAGCAGGGTGCCCACAGGAGGGCACAGGACTTTGGGAGGGCTCTGATCCTAAATGTACAGATGCGGTTGCCTCTCAAATCCCAATCCACATGCTACTGAAGATGTCTATGAAGATAGAGCACTTTACCAGCCTGTTCCCTTAGTAACTCAAAATGATACTATTTTTCTCATTCATTTAGGTACCTGGCTCTACAGAAATGAAAGCGACAAGGTCCTGGTGCAGTCAGTCTGTGTACAGATCCGAGGGCAAATTCTGCAAAAGCTTGGTACTGATACTGCGCCTATCTCTGCAGGCTACAGTGTTTTCTGTGCAATGTTCTTATTGTTTCTGACCAAACTTTTGACCCTCACTTCCTTTAATGTCCTTCTTAATGTCCTCCCAAATGAAATTTAAGATCCCAGGAGTTAAAAAGGGTGTGGTGCTGCCTGACTGCGGTGCTGGCTACTCAGGAGGCGGAGGCAGGGGGAATGCTGGAGCCCAGGAGCTCAGGGCCAGCCTAGGCAGCATTGGGAGACGTTGTTTTTTTTTGGGGGGGGTGGTGTTTTTTGTTTTTTGTTTATTTAAAAGCAAGAATGTTAGCATCCCAGCACTTAGAGGGCTGAGAAAGGAAGACAGCTGCAAGTTCAAGGCTACCCTGGGCTACAAAGTAAGTTCAAGGCCAGCCTGAACTGCATAGTGACACCTTATCTCAAAAAAAAAAAAAAAAAAGCCAAAAGAATGATAGTCATATTATGAATGTTAACAATGCAAAAATTTTTTCTATGGAATTTTGTTAGAGGAATTTACAATTGTATATTGTGGCTATTAAGCACAATATTCTCTGTATTATTCCTAGCTTCTGACTCAGTTGAGCACAATGTGGGGTGTGGTAAAACCCTGTTCTGAATCCACCAAAACACCTCATGTGTGTATGTGTGGTGTTGTTGTTGTTGTTATTGTTTTTGGAGCAATCATGAACTTTTCAAGCAAAGTTATCAGATCTTAATTATGTTAAAAGTACAAACTGCTGCTGTTGAATTCAGGGCTGCATGCATGCTTGAGCTGTACCCCCAGCCATAGGGTTGGAAAAATACTAACAGAAGGTGGTATTACCTTCATAAACCACGGGGCAACTGTAGAGTAGATATTACATACAAAATAGACAATAGTTCTTACTGTTCTCCAGCTGAATAAAATACATTGTCAAGCCAGCTGGAAGAACAAAGGCAGGTGAGTCTGATGAGGTCCTGAGTTTCCCCTCCTGGCTGCTTTGGGGCATCTCTGGCCAGGAGCACAGGCCCAGCTCCGCTTCTCTCCCATTCCAGGCATGTGGTATGAAGCCGCCGAGTTAACAAGTGCCTCCATCGTTGGATATTTGACGCTCCCTCTGCCGGATAAAAAGGTTGCTGGTCCTGCACTTCTTTTTCCTCTTCCGGTGACTTGTCTGTCTGGCACAGCTCAGCTGACTCTCAGTCACCTCTGTTCCCTCTGTGCTCTGCGTGATGGCGAGGAACTGCAGCGACCTCCTTCTGTCTCCAGCTCCGGCCCTTGCTCATTAGACTGCTGGATGGTTACAGACAGTGTGTCTGTAATCATCTGTGACTATTTATGTATTTCTCTCCCTGGTCCAGTCTTTTGTGGTACTACAGATTTAGCGTCTATCTGATTCCCTAGCAGAATTGACAGGGACACATTGCTTATATATATAATCAGTTTTCTTGAACAAGAGTGGACTTCAATTAATCATTTATGTAGCAGCTCTAAGAAATTGAGAGCCGGGCATAGTAGTACACACCTATAACCTCAGCACTCAGGAGGCTGAGGAAGGAGAATCAAGGCAAGTCTGAGACCAGCCTGGTTGTATAGTGAGTTCAAGGCCAGCCAAAACTACCCAGTAAAACTCTGTCTCAAAAAAGAGAGAGCAAAAAGAAAAAGAAATCAAGACGCATCCTTTGTTGTCCTAGTTGGCATTTTCATTCTTTGTAGTTTGTAGGACTACCCCCCATACCTGAAGCTCCAGTTTATCTGTTCCATTTCCTGGAGCTGTGTCTGCTGCCACCCTTTCACAGCACAGAATGTCATGTGAGTGCTCCTTCTTGGGCCGGTGATTGAGGCCCAGAGTGGTGGGCAGGTTCAGTCTGATAACCCAGTGTGTTCGCAGGGGGTCTGTGGCTGGTCCGGGTGCCATGAGCCTTCTCCTCAGTGCCACCCCGGTAATCTAACACTAACGCTAGGCAGATGGTGCACAGACAGGCCACCCTCAGCCCCACACTCCCCTCCGACTCACTGTGTCTTCCTTTCAGGGCCTCTCTGCGTCACTTGGGATTCTGGCAGACATCTTTGTTTCCATGAGTGAGAACGACTATGAGAGATTTAAGAACAACCCCCAGGTTAACTTGGTAATTGTCGCTTGTCTGACGCATGGTGAGACACTGCCCCCACAGTCAGCTGTGTGCCAGGAGATCTGGGCAGGGCGGGTCCACCGACTGCATCGGTGTGGGCCGGGCCACTCTTGGGTGGCTTTGCCACCGCAGCCAGCGGAACCAGGCCCCAGGTGGATGCTCCGGAAAACTCTAGTGAGCCAATGAAAACTTGAATAGTAGCAAAGCGATTTGGGGCCATTTATGTCCTTTCAAGTCCTCACAAAACGCATCGATAATAAAAGGGCAATAACTTTAAAATCCATCATGGTCTTTTCAAATCAGTACATTAGTCATTTGTTCCAGGCTCTTATCCTTAATAATGACTAGTATTTATATATCGCCTGACAACTCAAAAAAATATATATATCCGGAAACCCTAAGACATAGGTAAAGCCGACTATCTCATTTCCATTTTAGAGAAAAGCACTCCAAGGCCCAGAGAGGCTAAGTAATGCTGCAGCTCACACAGCCAGCATGAGAGAACCAGGGACAGAGCTCGGTCTCCGGGGCTTGGAGCACTGACGCTGAAGTTGTTTCTCCAGCTGCACTGACTTGGAGATGCTTAGCACTATCATCTCTGCAGCCAGTTCCTTAGATACCCAAAGTGGCCAGAGTAACACACTCAGTTAGTGCAACTTAGGGTAAGGTAATCCAGGTTTGCTGCCTGCCATATAAATCTTGGTAAGAGGCTTTTTCTATCACATCAAAATAAAAAAAGGTTATGCCGCTGGGTGTGGTGGTGCATGCCTGTCATCCCAGTACTCGGTAGGCAGAGGTAGAAGGATTGTTACAAGTTCAAGGCCAGCCTGGGCTACAAGGTGAGACCCTGTCTCCAAAAAAAAAGGGGGAATTATGCCCACATCTACTGAAATTATCCCTGATGACTGATTACACAGCACTCAGGAGGCTGAGGCAGGAGGCTCACAACAAGTTCAAGGCCAGTCTGAACTACACAGTAACATGCCATCTCAAGACAAACAAAACAAAAATAAGATTCCAAACCACCTGTCCACTCTGAACCACCCTCATCTTTACTCCACTTTATGTCTTCTCAGGGCTCTGGCCACCATCTGGAATGGTGTGCGCTTTGCTCCAGCTCCTGCTGACCAGTCCTTCCCCCATGCCCCAGCGTTTTTTCTGTTTTGATGTGAAAGAAAAAAACATCTTCCTGAGATTCATATCGCAGGCAGCAAACCCTTACCCCTAGTCGCACTAATCAAGTACAGTTCTGTGACCACTTTGGACTCTAACAGCCTGAGGCTGAGGAGCTGGGGTTGGTGGAGCTCGGAGCTGCTCCTGGGGCATGTGGGGATCCTCAGCTGGGCCCACGTTGATGGGCACAGCGCCATGTCTGAGGCCTCTCTGTGTGAGTGGTGTGGCAGGATGGGAGAGGGAGCAGGGGACGTCCAAGCCCTTCCCCCAAGACACATATCCCGTTGTCTTAAAAATATTCCATATATACGTGGATTTATTTCATTGACATTAGAATTTTATATTAGTTGGCTAAAAGAGAAGTTTGTCTAATTATCTGCTCTTTTTTGTAAGAATTCCTGATTTTATGTCATATACTGTGTATTCTGAAGATGATGCACAGTGTGATAATTACTGTTACTCTCTTATTATTTGGTTATAATTTTTTTTTCATAAAATAGAAAAGAAGAAAGGGCCCCTGCCCATGACAGTGAGAGGTCAGCTAGTCAGGTCACACAGCAGTCAAGGTCTCCAAGAAGCCCATCCAGCCTGCTGGGGTGCAGAGGGCAGCAAGGGGCACTGGCCACCTTTCTCCCCAAGGTGCTGCTCCTGAGGGGAAGCTGGGAGGAAAGAGGGGGCCCTGCCTGCACCTGCAGATGATGAAGCCCAGTCACCACCCCTGTCTCCGGCTCCCCAGGCCCTGCTCCAGGAGTATGAACACCGGCTACTGGCAGCAGCAGAAGCCTGCAAGCTGGCAGCTGCCTTCAGTGCCTACACACCCCTGTTTGTGCTCACAGCCATGGTGAGTGGGGCGCTGGGAGGGTGATGCAAAGTCCCCCTGCATGTGTGAGGGACCCAGGATGCCAGGCAGGGTTGGGTAGTCTAGGAAGCCACTCCTGGGGCAGTGAAGGGCCATGTCCCCAGGGGACTAGTTCCACAGTGGGCTCGAGAGCCACTGCTATGTTCCCGCTCTTAGTGAGTGAATGCGGGGTTTGTAATCAGCAGCCTCACTTCACAGAGCGACTTCCCATGCAGCCTTTGCTGAAACTGACCACGACAGTGCTCAGAGACCCGTCGTCCCCATCAGAAAGCAGCAGCGCTACCTGGGGTGGGAGTTACAGCTCGTGTCTCCTTTTTGAAGTCAGGCTGGCCTTGAACTCACACGTAGCCCAGGCTGGTCGGAAACTCTGCAGTCCTCTTGTGCTGGGGTTACAGGTGTGCACCACCACACCTGGCAGAAGCTCATTTCTTACTGTTTGTATCAGCCAGCTGCTTATATCCCAGCTCATCCAGTGATCAGCATCACACATCCTTCATACAGTAGTGTGCTTTCTTTAGAATAGCCATAGCATGTTTGTTTGCCTCCACCATTTTAAGTGATTCTCCCTAATTGTTCTGATTTTCACTTCAATCGGAAATACACTGTGACTTGCTTCCCAAACCAGTTCTGCACCTAATGCTCCTCTTGCTGTTTCCCCAGAACATCCGCGGCATGTGCTTGCTGTCCTACAGCAGTTCCAGTGCCTGCCCTGTCAACCAGACCAGCTCCTACCTGTGTGCGGCTAAAGAGGCCTTCGAGATCGGCCTGCTGACCAAGACTGACAACACGCCGGCCGCCGGGAAGCAGGAGCTCCACAGCCTCATCAAGGCAGCCTTCGGCCTGGCCACTGTGCACCGCCGACTCCTCGGGAACACGGCCGCGGTGCGTGTGGCCCGCTGGCTGTGTGTGGAGGCCCTGGGGACACTGGCCAGGCTGGGCTCCTGCTCTGCAAGCCAGGACCCAGAGGCAGTGTCAGGAGAGATCCTGTCTGCAATCAGCCAAGTGAGGCGGTGCCTCGGTGTCCAGAGCTTTGTAAACCCAGACGCCAGAGCTTGCATTCCGGAGAGTTTCCAGGGTGGCTTGGATGAGCCTCTTCTGCGGGGGAGCGTGGGTTTCCAGGAGATCCTCACCGGCTACTCGCGGCACCACAGCTCAGTATGTGAGGTTTTTGAAAGCACATGTGGACACAGCAAGATCCACGAGAAACACGCAAAAACAGACCTCTGCATCACGGCCTTAGAAACAGAAACCAAATCTCCAGACACACACACCCTTGTGGACCGGCCACGCTCTCCTGCAGGAAGGGGGACACTGTGCTACTGGACAGACCAAATCGAGAGGGCAGGCATTGAGGCCTGGGCCCCACATCGGGACACGGAACCTGGGGCAGAGCCACCCGGGCACCACAGCAGCAAGCTCCAGGAGAGGTCCCCGGGGGGCAGCTGGGGTTCTGGGAGCTGGAGCAGGCTGTCGGGGACCAGTTGTTCTGTGAGCTGGGAGGAGGTGAGCGCTGCGGGGGTGCCCAGCTCAGCTGGGGGCACAGAGCACCTCGTGGACAGCCGGTGCCACACTGCCTCATGTGAGGAGCTTGAGCCAGACGTCGAGGGCAGAGCCGGGCACTTGGTGCCTTGGGATCTGCGGGGTCTGTCTCTCCGGGTGCCCAAGGATGACTTTACAGAGACCTCCCCAAGTCCTCTACACGGAGCCCCGTCCTCACCAAACCTCGCACCCCACAGCTCTGACGACACCCAGGCAGTCCCTGTGGCCGAGCTGGCGGGGGCTCCAGGGGACACCTGCGAAGTCAGAGGGACTCTCTCGGGACTCCCCCGCGCTTCTCCGGCTCCTGGTTTCGTCGGGCACAGGGACACGGCCGCGTGGCATTCCGTGCAGAACAACAACTTTGAAATTCTTGATTTCGCAGACACCAGCTGTTATGTCCCAGGCGGGCGTGGGGTAGCCAGGAAAACAGAAGCCCATGATCCAGACCCAGGCCGCACGTGGGTGGACCCCGATGCAGAGACTGCAGAAGGCACCCAGGCAGAGCCAGGTGGTTCGCGGGGCGCCAGTGCCAGGCCGGGGAACAGCTCTCTCCCTCCCTGTCGCCCCACCTGCCCTGAGACCAGGGGCTCCGCGGAGGAGCCAGGAGTCGACCCCGAGGGCCCCACGGAGGTCGAGGGCGCCCCCTCTGCGGCTGGACCCCCCGGGCTCCCTTCGGGTGGCGGTAGCACCTTCCCTGTCCCCAGCGAGAGCTGTTCCTCCACAGAGGAGCCGGGCCTGGGCGCCTTCTCCAGCGGCTCCCCGGGCTGCTCCAGCCCCTGGTCCCTGCTGGACTCCTGCGGCGGCTCCGCGGCAGCCCGGCCAGGGCCGGAGCAGGAGGCGCTAGAGGCGCGCACGCTGCGGCCCGCGGACCTGCGGGAGCTGCTGGCCGGCGTGGGCCATGGCTGGCTGCGGCGGAGGCTGGAGGGCACCGGCGTGTTCAAGCCCGGCCGGCCGCGCGGGGCGCACGGTGAGCACTTGCACTGCAGGGGGGCGGCGTGTGGGCCTCGCGGAGCTCTGGAGCACGCGGTGGAATGTCCTCCCTTCACCGAGGCCTTGACAGCTGCTGGGGGAGAGACCACATCTGCTGTCAGAACACACGAGCCGGCCAAGCGCTAGGAGGCTGAGGCAGGGGGATGGCAAGTGCGAGCCCAGCGTGGACAGCGTAATGAGTCAGTGAGAGCCTGTTTTTACAAAAATTTTTAAGGACTAGAGACGTAGCTCAGTACAAGCCCTGAGTTCCAGCCCCCAGTTAAAAAGGTAGGGAGGGAGAGGGAAGACAGAAGAGGGGAGGAAGAAACCAACAGGGAGGCCGGAGGACCTGGGCCTCCTGAGGTGGGGCTCAAGGTAAGACAAGTCAGGACAGAGCCTGCACCCAGCACCTGCCTCCTCCCCCTTCTCGGTCTGAGCTAGCCGAGTTCTCTGTTCCCTTCGTTCTGGATCTGGGGAAGCAGGTCTCATACCTGTCCCCCTGGGCAGCTGCAGGACCAGTCAGGACCTCCCCAGTTCGGTCAGCCAGCGATGCTGCAGCTTCTGCCCTGGAGCTGGGCAGCGTGCACATGGCAGGGCCAGCTTTCTCCAGCCCCAGGTGAAGTCCAAGGTCTCAGCGCTGGCAGACTCAGTCCAGCTGCTCCTTCTGTCCATGGACAGTGCCTTTCCAGGTGCTCACTCGGCAAAGGAGCAGAGACTCTCACTTTGTTATTTTTTTTTAATGGAAAAAAGATAAAATCTCATAGCAAATAGTAGGAGAATAATAATGGTTATTCACATATTATCTTTAAAGTAGTTGCTTGGGGTACAAGGTATGGCCATAAAAATTTCTCCACCTGACATTAGCACTCAGCTTCCTTCTTAATGAACCGAGACACTGATGGTGTAACTGACTTGGCGGCTTCCTTTTCCCCTACCGTGCTTTCCCTTTCAGCCGTTCTACTTCCTTTCTCCTTTGGAACAGTCTCTCTCCATGTCACAATACCTGTTGTGCATTTAGACCTTGTTTACTCATTTGCTTCTCGCAGAAGGGAGCCAGTTTGATGGAGTCTGATTGATGTCACTTCTCCGTAGTTTTCAGCTCGCATCCTCACGACCTGGCTGCTCCCTGCAGCTCTGCGTCTGGCACCACCGTCTCCGCGGGAGTTGGTGGAGCACAGTGCCCTCGGCTGTGGTCAGTGGCGCTTCACTGGGGGACCCTTGTGGTCACTTCCTATAGCAGGAAGCTGGGTAGGGCCACCTAGCATCAGGACAGGGAGGGCAGTTTGAGGGTGATGGAGGCAGCCAGATGTGGCCATGACTCTGACTCCAGCCACTCGGGAGACTGAGGCAGGAGATGGTGGAGCTGCAGGTGCAACACCCAGTCCTGCCCCAGAAAGTATCCACATGTAGAGAAACTGGACAAATCGGGGCAGAGAATGGCATCCCTGTTCCCTTGCAACCCACAGGAATGTCTGGCCAGTGCTAGTGTTTGCTCCTGCACCCCTCGAGCTGCCAGGAAGCTTGGCAGAACTTCCCAGTACCAGAGTTTGGCAGTAAGCTTCTCGAGTGCTACCAGCCACTCCCAAGCCAGGGCCCAGAACTCCTGCATCAGAGGCCTCCTGCTTGGTCTGCCACTTTGAAGACAGTGCAGGCTACATTGTCACCACATCACCAGGTTCTCCAGAGACTCAGCCCTTTTCCAGGCAAGGCTGGGCAGGGCAGGGCGCAGGACAAGAGATGAGGACCCTCTGCCTTGGAGGGGCGCAGGCAGGCAGTGAATGAGCATGAGCAGGTGGGCTCCGAGCAGAGGGTACAGTGGGGCTGGAGCCAGGCCATGTGTGGTGCTTGCGGGGTCCTTTGAGGTCAACAGGCTAAGATGTTTGGCCAAAGTTATTCTCTGACTCTGTTTCTTCATCTTGAGCCCAAGTCACTGCCCTTATCAGCCAAGTTAGATTTTGGACTCAGAGTATTTTTAAGGGATTATGGATGTGATGAGCTTTAAGAAAAACAGGTCCAAGGAGTATAACCAACAGAAGTGAGCCCAGGGGTGAAGACATAAAGTATAGACACAGGCAACCTGGGTCACTTTGTGCTCCTGAGATTTCAGATCTCTTAAAAGTAGAATTATGTTGTAGCTGTTCTTTTGAGACAGGGTCTCACTATATAACCCAGACTGGTCTGGAACTCACTGTGTGGCCAGACTGGACGTGAACTTTCTGCCTCAGCCTCCCCAGCTCTAGGATTACAGCTGTGTTCCACCTTTCCCTGCAGAAGTACAGTTTTAAAACATTTTCTTTGTCTACTTTCTAGCTGTCTCTATGTCTTCTGTCCTAGCTCACTGCTTCTCAGAGATGCTGCAATATCGGAATCCTACCACTTGGAATTAGGTGACTGCTTTATAGTTCATGGGTGAAAAACCTCAGTAGATGAACTGAGGCCAAAAACTGCAGGAACAAAACAAGCCGTACCCTCACTTCTGTCTGCCCTCAGTCCACAGCCCTCCCTGGCGTGGGCGAGCTGCTCCAGTTCCATCCCAGCTTCTTACACATACCTGGCCTGGTTGTCACCCCCCTCCTGTCACCTCTCACCAGGCCCTCGGGTTTATCCTGCGTACTCTTGTTCCCAAATGTCTGTTCATCCCCTCATGTCACAGTCCGTGTTACCAGAATCCCAGAGTCCTCTCCCACAGTGACAGCGAATGGAACTGAGGAGAAAGGAGGTGGGTGTAAGCGAGTTCTCTACCAGACATAAAGACAAGCAAGCAAAGGAGCAGAGCGAGGAAGCGAAGCTCCTGCTGGCCAGGAGGGGTTCGCGTGGGACACCTTAGTGGGCAGCTTGGGCCGTGACAGCGTGGAGAAGGGAGCTTGGGCCGCTGCTTCAGCAATGTCACCTCTGCTTTATAAGCGAATACGTAGATTTGAGGGCCCAATCTGTGCAGTGTTCACGCAGTGTCCACTCAGGGCCGTTTGTCCTTGAGCCCACGGCCTGTCTGGTCATGCTCTGGGCAGGTCCCAGACATCTGAGAGGCCCCGACATGTTTTTATAAGATCCCTGGAGAGTCCTGACAGCAGCTCCGTTCTGGGCTTCCAGCTCCATTAGGGGACCGCTGTCCTTACTACCTAGTAGACCCCAGTCCTGTCTTACTGATTCTTGTTACGCCTACACAAATGCGGGTTTGCTCACTGAATTTTAGCTTGGGTACCAAACTGCTCTTTCTTTCTTTGAGTTCCTGTTGGTCTTTCCCTTAGAAGTGGTTTCTTCCTTAACACTGTTTTTGTCTTATTGTGTTTGTCTCTGTTTTGCATTGAAAATGCAGGGCCTTCCCACTAAGCTACATCTGCAGCCTTTTTATTTTTTAGTTTGAGGCAGAATCTTGCTAAATTGTCCAGGCTGATTTTAAACTTTCAATCCTCCCACCTCACAATCCTGCCCAGCATGCACACATAATAGCCATGCGCTACCACGTTGAGATCTAATCTTCTTTAATGCCCTGTTTTCCAAAACAAGCAAACAAAAATTGTGAATTAAAGACCATTTGTTCTAAAACACTCTTTTTCTGGCATATGAGAACCTGCCCCAAGGACCCGGGAGACCAGAGGCAGACAGGCTCAAGATTAACAGAGTGCAGCCAAAGGGCACCTTGTAGCACCTTGTGGTTCTGGGTGGCAGCCAGGCCACTAGGTCCCCAGAAAATGGGAGAGAAGTGTACATGCTCATGAGGTCATTCGTACAGGGTGCTGGGACTTCCTCCAGGCCAAAGTGCATCCGCTTTATCTCAGGCTACTACCAAAAATGGCAGACAGCATCGGGCTCCAGTCACAGAGCTCCACCGGCCACACAAAAGGTTGTACTAGTTCATCCTATGCTGGGAACGTCAAGGAAAACTGACCAGTGAGTCAACGGCCATTGAGGCAGTTCAGGGTGGTGGCCATTGAGTCAGGCCAGAGCCACACACCAGGCTTCACCATGACATGCAAAGGTTACCTCAGCCTTGTGCTTTATTACCTTTATAGCAGTGGTCCTGGAGGAGGCCGAGATTTGAAAGGAATGGATTAAAAAGATGGAGGTTTCAAGTGAGCCGTTTGAGGACTTGATTCATTTCGTTAGAGTATTCTGGCGTAATAGAGAAGCAAAAGTACAGAATAAACAGGTTTATTGAGGACGTGGAAAGGAGCAAACAACCCATGGCGGCCGGGCTGTTGCCTTCGACAGGATACAGAGAGGCAGGCAGAGGGTTAATGACGTCTGACTGAAGTGGCGCATGGGGCAGATATTGATGACGTGTGAGAAACCCATCAGAATTCTCTGTGTGTGCAAACAAGAAAGGGAATTGCATTTAGGGCTTAGGAAGAAGCAGGAAGTGGTAGGCGCTCCCACTTTGGCCTTCTGTCAAGGTAGACCACCGTCATAACTGTACAGTAATGTATATTAGAGCAAGAAGTTTCACACTTCAACTTTATTCATGATTTGCAACCTCTTTCTGAAAGTGACATTCTTTTCCAGATGGTCTTCTGTTAAAATATTCCAAAAAGTCTGAACTGTGGACAGCCCAGGAAACGGCGGTGTATCTGGGGGACTACCTGGATGTGAAGAAGAAAGGCAAACAGAGGAACGCCTTCTGGGTTCACCATCTTCACCAAGAAGAAACCCTGGGGAGGTATGCCGGGAATCAGCATGGGGGGCTCGGGCGGGCGCCCCCGACCCCCTAGGACGCCCGGGGCTGGAGAGATGGCCAAAGGTGTGTTTCAGGCTGCTCCTCCGCTTCCTCTTCATCGCTAGTTCACTAATGACAGCTACCACTTACTGAAGACTCCGTTCTAGCAGCCCCCTCACTGGATGCTGTAGACACACCGTCTCAAATCCATCAGGGAGACATTCTTAACCCCATTTTACAGATAAGGAAAAATGGGAGTTCTTGGCCATCTGGTAGGCCAAGGAATTTTAAGCATTCTTGCTGAAAATGCTGGCAAAAAGGCAAGCTGCACTCTGAAAGGGGCTCTGTTAAGTAAGCTGGCCGGCCCGCAGCCGTGGCAGGGAAATCGTCGAGGCGCCTCAGGACTTGTGCTCACTGCACTCTTAGGCATGCTCTGTGGCAGTGTGGGCAGATGTGGTGAGGCAGCAGCTAGAGACAAAAGCTGCACCTGACGGCAGAGTTCACAGGGCACTCTGATGGGCACAGTGTCCTCTCCAAAAAGGTGATCTTAAGAACCCCGTACCATGAGACCAGTTCCTGGAAGACTTTCTGTTTGACCTTAATGTTTGATGAAAACTTTAAATAAAACTTCACCAGAAAAATTAGTGATTCCCAATTTTGTACCATTTTTAAATTTAAAAGTCATATGAGCCAAAACTTTTAAAGTTGATCCTATACTTTACCCAAATCCAAATAATACAAAGAAATAAAAAAGAAAGACAAGAGATAGGAGATTTTTTAAGTAATAAAAATGTATTTCCTAAAAAGTTGATTGTTTTAACAATAGTAAGCATGTACATGTACTTACAAGGTGCTACACCTTGTTCAAAGTGGTCAATATACTACCAGATTAGTCTTCACAAAACCTATGATTTAGGTGCTATTATTATTCCCATTTCCCAGATCTGGAAAGTGAGGCACAGAGATGTTCAGAAACTTGTCCAAAGTCACAAATGTAGATGGTAGAGTGAGGCATTATGATTCAGATTGTGCCCCCCCCAAATTTTATGTGTTAAAGTTCCCAATGATTACATTAGGAACAGTCATTTCAAACGTAGTTAAGATGAGGTCACTGTGAAGTGGGATGAACCTCTCCTAATCCAGTATAACTAGGATCCCTATAAGAAGAAGGAAGTGGAGATAGCTGTGCGTCAGTGAGAATGCCTTGTGCACATTTTCCTTATGTTGCCACAGGATGCAGAACTTCCAGGAACTAGGGAAGAAGGCTTCAACTGGCCCATCTTGGAGGCTTCCTCAGAGAACTTGGCCCTGTGGCATTTTGATCTGGGATTCCTCCAGGACTGTGAGGTCAGGTTCCACTACTGAAGCCATCCCAACCGTGTACTTTGTGACATAATCCTTAGGAAACTAGTACACTAAGGTGTGTCATAGAAAGAGCTAAGATGGGAAATAAACTGAGACTAAGTGACACACAGAAAGGATGTGAAGTTAACACACACCTGATCACAGGAAGACAGCAGCTAGCGTGCTGATTTATATTTACAATCCCAGCACGCAGGAAGCTGAAGCAGGAAATTTCCAAGAGTTCAGGGCCAGCCTGGGCTACACAGTGAGTTTAAGGCCAATCTGAATTACAGAGTAAAACCCTGTCTCAACAAAAAGAAGGAGAAAAGAACAGGAGGAGGAGAAAATAAAGCAATAATTTAATACAGCATTTCTGATAATTTTCCAGAATTGTCTAAAGGCATTAATTTTTCAAATGTAAGAAACATAATGAGGGCCCAAGGATTATAGCTCAGTGGCACGAGCCAGCCTAGCAAGCACAGGGTCGTGAGTTTGATCCCCGGTTTAAAAGAAAAGTCCATAATGAATCCCAAGGAGGGTAAAAATGCCAACAAACAAGCTGGAAAAAAGGGAGGAAATAAATCATCAAGCCTCTCCAGCACAGAGTCACACTTCACACTAACACGGACAAAGAAAGCCTGAACAGTAGTTTTAAAAAATGATTACCTACAAAGAAAGTCCATAAGAAAGTCCAAAGAAAGTCCATAAGACTTACAGCAATAGAAGTCAGAAACAAAGCTTGCGCTTCCCTTTCATGGAGGACAAATAAAGACCGTTACAGATTAACAGGAAAATGGCAGTGAGAGCTTACCACTCATAAACCCTTACTAACAAAAAATGGTCCCAGGAAAGTGGCACTAACTGAAAGAAAGAACTGCTGTTTGTTCCCACGCTGATGAGCCATGCTAGGGCAGGAGTTCCTCCGAAAGAATCCTCAGGGAAACTTCACTACAGCCACACAAGGTTTTTCCTTTAGTACACATTTCTCGCCTTGGTCAGTGGAAGCAAAATTGTACATTGACTCAAACTTTTGCAGGCCTCAGGCTATCTCCATGACAGAAGTGCCGGAGCACTGGAGTACTGCTCTTAGGGTAGGGGCTCCTCTGTGGGCTACATCCTGATGCCCTGTGGACTCCTCCTCTGCAATCTCCACTGTCAGAGTTCCTTTCTGATTCCACAGAGTCTGGCTAAATGAGCTCCCTGGATTCCATTACGGGCTGGAAACAGTTTACTTTCATTGAGGCCTGTGACTCTGACAATTCGCCTTTCCTTCTAGCACGTGTGAAATTACCCATAACTTCACACCAGCTTATAGCGAGTATAAACTACAGTAAAGCACGGTACTTAACGTCTTCCCTAATCTTTTACTGATTTGTATCTTCTCCCTTCGAGTGTACTATGAGCCCGTGAAATACATAAATCACGTGTCATACTTCCTTTGACACGGGCAGGACTAGCACATTGTTGTGCAGATACCAGGTGCTGATAGGAAATGTGCATCTGTGGAAACAAGGTAATCATCACAAGGAAAGGGTGAGGGGGGCTTCAGAATAAGCCGGCCACAGGAATAAGGCCCTGCCACAGATATGAAAGAGCTGGCCTGAAGTACTGCACAAGATTCCAGGCTCATCCTCTCCTTGGCCTACCGGCTGGGTGCAGAAAGCTGCCCCATGAAGTGGACACTTTCTCCTTATCAACGTCATTCTGGGTTGGCTAAAATCAGGCATGTGTCATTTTTAGGTAGCTCTTACAAACTTATTTGAATGATGACCTAAGTCAAGACAGTTAACACTGGTGATATAACATAGAGGAAGCAATATATTTCAAGTATGTTTGCGTATCTCTTTTTATCTTCTCTGGTATTAGCTGCTTTCCTGTTGCTGAGACAAAATACCCGACCCCTGCATCTTAAAGGGGCGAGGTTTATGTGGTTTATGGTCCCAGTAGGTTTAGTCCAGAGCTGACTGGCTCCCAGGGAGAAGGGACCTGGTGGAGGAAAGCTGCTCAACCCGTGGAAGCCAGGAAGCAGACTCCAAAGGAGGCACTCGAGGCAAGAACACCCCCTTCCAGGTCACAGCCCGTGCCCCACTGCAGCCAGGCCTCGGCAGCAGCACTCGGCAGTGGACTCCCCCATGGATGAATCTGCTGATGAGGGGGACACACCCATGGCCTGGTGCCCTCACAGACACATGAGGCTCAGTGTGGGGTCTTAGATCCAAACCGTGACCCCGCCCTCCCATGCTGCACTGAAGGAGAGGGCTCTTACGCCTGCCGCGTGGTCTTCTCCATCTTAGGTACGTTGGGAAGGAATACAAAGAACAGAAGGGGCTCTGGCATCACTTCGCTGATGTGGAGAGGCAGATGACCGCACAGCACTACGTGACAGAGTTCAACAAGAAACTCTATGAGCAAAATATCCCAACACAGATATTCTACATCCCGTCCACAGTGCTGCTGGTAAGGTCTTGAAAAGCATGCAAGGTCTAAACAGCCTAGACATGTCTGTTAGGGTGGCTTTCTACCACCAGCCTCTCTACCCCTGCCATTGTCCTGGTAAATCCAGCAACTTCGGTTCCCGGCTCCCCATCCATTTTGCCTGCTTCGTCATCTTAGATGTCAAGAAGCACAGCCTCCTGCCCCACAGCACACCCTTCAGCTCTTCCGCTCACACGGAGCGGTGGTTGACATATCTGGTCCTGTGTGGTTGTTAGCGTTTTAGCAGACTTTCTTTTTCTGTTGCCTCTGCCCTTGCAGAGAGAGCAAGGATCCTGGATATACCTAGTGCAAGTAATTGTCCCATAGGACACATAAATTCTGCTTTACATCCATTGGCCCTACTCCTCGAGACTGAGTGATGCTGAGCTAAGACCGGCACTAAGAACAATTAATTATCACCCCCTGCCTTCCAGGAATTCTAATTGTTGGGAAGTTCTTAGCTTTGACCCAAATCTGTCTTGCCGTTCTCCTACCCATGTATCACAGCTCCGCCTTCCGGACCTCTGACCCATCTCTCTTCACTAAATATCCTTTTCCTGAGTTTCCCCCTCCTTGGATCAAGAAAATCCTATGGCTTCAAATATATTAGAGCCTCAGTTCATATTGCATTTTCCCCCCATTGGTCAGAGGTGTTTTTGACCCATTTTTGTCATTCATAACAACTGCCATTCAGTTTGTACTTTATGTCGTGTATTGTGAAGCAGTTTACAGGCAGTAACTCTCACTTTTGAAACAGCTCCACCAAGTGTATGATGCCACATGGAGGTGCCCAGGCTGGCATTCCAACCTGGCGTCCTCAGGCACACTCTGCCCACAGGCTCTGGCAGGGCACTAGGGCGGTCACTTCAGGGTCCGAGCTTCCAGGATGTGGTTTACAGATGAACAGTAACCTCTGGTTTCTGCCGCATACCGCACTGAGCGCTGCCCTGCACTTTCTCCTGTAACCCTTCTAACCAACCTAAATGTAGTTGTCCCGGACATTCTGTTCATGTGAGAGGCCAGGAAGTTGGAGTCCAGAGAAGAGGAACGAAGTTCCATGCAGAGCCTGGGCCCCGCCTCAGATCCACGCAGCCGCAGGCTGCCCTAACCACTGTGTGTCTTGCCTCCCGTTCTATTTTTCAGATTTTAGAAGGCAACACAATAACGGGATGTATCAGTGTGGAGCCTTACATACCAGGAGAGTTTGTAAAATTATCAAACAACACAAAAGTGGTGAAAACAGAGTACAAAGCCACAGAATACGGCTTGGCTTATGGCCATTTTTCTTATGAGTTTTCTAATCATAGAGATGTTGTGGTTGACTTACAAGGTATGTAAAAAGGAGAAATATTTTTTGTTTTGAATATTACTTATACGTAAAGATAAATTCTCATAACAGGCTTCATTATCATTATTTAATAGATGTTTCAATGTGTAGGCCACTATTTGGAATTAATTGGTTTTACTATACAAGGGGTAAGCAAACTATATAGTGAATATTTAAACTTTTTAAAATTCATTACAGTGAAAGACGTATTGCCATGACTCTCACACAAAACGCTTTCTTCTTTGAGCGCACTCATCCCACTGGCCACATGCTGGAGCCTTTCTGAAGCAATTCTAGAAGTCGTCATTAGGGTGTTTAGAAGGTGTAATCAACAGTGTGAGTGCTGGGGCTGGGGATTTAGCTCAGCGGCATAAGCACCTGCCAAGCAGGCAGTCGTGAGTTCGATCCCCGGTACCGATAAAAAGGAAAAAGCAAAAAAAAAAAAAAAAAAAAAAAAAAAAACCAGTATGAGTGCTGCCGCCAAGTGCCATCCAACAGAAAGGGAGATTCATAAAAACATGACATTGCGGGGTGTGTGGGCACACCTGTAACCCCGCACTCAGGAGGCTGAGGCAGGAGGATTGCTGCAAATTCAAGTCCAGCCTGGGCTACAAAGTGAGTTTAAGGCCAGCCTACACTGCATAGTGAGGCCCTGTCTCAAAAGATAAAAAACACAACAAAATATGACACTGTTTCCTCATCCACCTTATTGACTAAAATCTGGTTCCATGTGACTTCTGGCTCTTCCCCAAAGTCAAAACAACCACAATAGCCAAACATTCTGAATCAATTCAGGACACTAAGGCAGCATGGCAGTGCTAACGACCCTTACAAAACAAGACTTCCAGAGCTACTTCAGAAAGTGCCAAAGTGATGGGGTGAGTATGTGAAAGGAAGGGGAGTATGTTCATGAAGATTATAACGACGTGGAGCCAGGTGTGCTGGCTCACCCCTGTAATCCCAGCACTCGGGAGGCTGAGGTGGGAGGATCGTTGCCTGAGTTCAAGACCAGCCTGGGCTACAAAGTGAGCTTAAGGCCAGCCTGAGCTGCATAGCGAGACCCTGTCTCAAAAGACAAAAAAAAAAGTGTCTTTTACTGTAATGAACTTTTATTTATTAAGTTTTCTTAATATTTTTGTGACACATCTCTTTGTAACAAATCATTCCTGAGAGAAAACAATGTCTAAAACTTCAATAAGTGTGTAATGTGTCAGATATAAACTCTGCCTGCTATTTTTTTGGCCTTAATTCCAGAGCAAATACATAGTAAATATCTTCTTCACTCAAGTGGGTTTGAGGGATACAGCTTTCTTGTTATTGCATGCTTTCCAGGACAGAATCTTCTTTGCATGTTTTCTTTCCCCAGCCCTTTGCCATAATTAACAGTGTGGCCAGGTGTAGTGGCACACGCCTGTGATCTTCGCACTCCACAGACTGAGGCAGGAGGTTGCCACAAGTTCAGGGCCAGCCTGGGCTACATAATGAGTCTGAGGCCAGCCTCAACCACAGAGCCAGACCTTGTCTCAAAAACAAACAAGCAAGCGAGCAAACAAAAACTAAGCATGATGCTAAGATTCAAAATTGGAATCACTGTGAAATGGAAAGCTGTGTCTACTTGAGTCTTTTTAAAAATTCTCTATTAATATTTTAATTTTGTTTCAGTTTGGTATTTAATCAGAATTCTTATGAGCAAAGACTCTACATCTCATGTAAATGACAAACTGTATTAACAGTTCCATGCCGCCTTCGGGGCCTGTCTCCTTTTTCACCCCTGTCACATTATCCACTTTCCTTATCTGCAGTCTAGGGATCTGTCCCTGTCATAAGAATGCTAGTTCACCAAGATCCCTGCCATGGCCCAGCGCCCACAGCAATGTGTGGTACTGTGTCCCCACGCAAACAGTGTCTGTTGAATGGGCAGAGGAACATACACATTAATGCATAAGGCTCTAAAGAAGCTTCTAAATCATGAAAGAAATGCACCACACTGCTAATAACGGTAACGGGCTGGGGAAATGAGAACACGCAAAGAAGATTCTGTCCTGGGAAGCATGCAATAGTAAGAAAGCTACGGCACGCAAACCCACTTGAGTGAAAAAAGACATTTATTACGTATTTGCTGTGAAATTAAGGTCAACAAAAAGCACTGTGGTTTCAGGGGTTATTCTCCATGCTCATTATTGCTTTCTCGTTTCTTGAAAATCAGTAACCTGGATGTATCATATTTGGCAAATGTAATTACCTAATATTCACTTCTTTCCAAATCAATAACTAAAATACATAACTGAACCCAAATTTCTTAATTTACTAAATGTGAATCAGTGGATGATCGAGTTCCTAAAGTACATCTTTAATAATGTACGCATGTGTGCATGCACTGTGTTTTCTTTTCTAGAAATCTTTGCCTGTCATTGGTAGGGGACTAGTTCTCAGATGTTGCTGTTTCTGTTTTAGGCTGGGTGACTGGTAATGGCAAAGGGTTAATTTACCTCACAGATCCCCAGATCCACTCTGTTGATCAGAAAGACGTCACTACCAATTTTGGAAAGAGAGGAATCTTTTACTTCTTTAATAACCAGCATGTGACATGTAATGACATCTGCCATCGTCTTTGTCTGACCCGACCTTCAGAAGGAAACCTGAACGAGCCGTAGGCTGCAGGCTGCTGGCACGGCCATCTCCCTGCTCACCAGGGTCGAAGCTCACCTTGAAAGACTCGGCCCAGCCTGGGCCTGCAGGGTCGGGGCAGGCCAATGAGAGGGCTCGAGGGCCACTTTCAGGGCTGCGTTTAACTACTAATACAAGATCAAGTGGCTTCTTTTGCCCTCTGACATGGGGACCAAGAATGATTCTGGAAGCAGCACTAATGAGCATAAGTCCTACAGCGAAGGCAAACTGGAACACAGCCCGTCTGACCCACAGTGGCTTCACAGCGCAGCTGAAAAATAAACTTCTGTTTAAGCCATCGAGAGATTGGAACTTTTGGTTATCATCTGTCAGGACTGATACTATTGCTGATTTTTTTTCTATTGAGTTAAGTCTTCATATATTAAAGAGTTTTGGAGTTTGTGATATGAATTCCAATTTTTTGTTTGTCTTTTGACATTTAGCTTTACATAAAGCTTTTGTCAATGTAGAATGTTTTATGTAGTTGAATTCATCAGTCTTTTCTTATACAACCAGTTTCGTGGCTATTTGTGGTACTTAGATCTTTCCTTTACTTGGTCTCTTTCTCTCTAAGTCTCCCACGTTTTCTTGCAGTGAGTTCATACCTTGAACAGTGTGAGAGAAGACAAGTATATGTTCAGGGCCACCACAGTCCACCCCTTGGTACGTCACAGATTGCTTCTTCACACAGCTCTAGGCAGCAGTTCTTCTGAAATCTTGCAGAAATTAATGTGCAAAAGGAACATGGGTAAGATGAGGTGACCCTGTCTTTGCAATTACTCTCCGGGGCCAGCACTGGTGCTAAGTTCATTCTAAATCTCCTGCAGCCTTGATGATGCCCTCAGGCATTCTGGATGGCACAGTGGGTGGTGGAACTCAAGAACACAGGGGAAGGGTCCAAGCACCTCATTTCCTCCTCAGTCTGGGGTTGCTGCCCTGTCTCACCACAGACGTAGCTGGGGCAAGGAGACTCATGCAGAGGTCTTGCTGTGAGGAACCTAGAGACTGACATTGCCAGCTCCTCTCCTGGGCTCAGAGTGAAGCCAAGCACCCACCCGTTCTCAGCCTATGATGATACACTGGGAGGAGCCGGTCTCAGAGTCTTCTGGCAGACGACTAGCACAAACCTTCCCACTGGGCAGGTCAAAATGTTGCTGTGCTGCACGGAGGTCTGGGGTTCCTCCCCTCTGCTCTCTCCTTTCGTAGATGTCTCAGGTGTGTCGAGGCTCCCTGCCCACCTCACTCTCCTCTGTTCATTCTGTAGTCAGTTCCCTCAGCAAATATATTCCCTGTTTAATCTTTTCCTGTTGTCCATTGCTTGAAGAACCCAAGCTACTACAATTTTATTTTTAATGAACAATATGTAGTATTTAAATGTATATAAGCTATTAGCAAAATAATGGGAAAAACAATGTCAGCAGATGCAGAAAAATAATGTAACACAAGTCAAAATCAATTCATGGTTTAAAAAAGCTCTGAAAACTAGACATAGAGGAAAACTTTCTGAACCTGATAAAGGGCTTTTCAACTTTAAACAGCAATATTATAATTTATAGTGAAGCAATGAAAGATTTCCATCTAGAAATGGAACAAGATAAACTTACCCACTAACCAAAATCTATTCAACATTCTAGCTGGTAAACATAGACAAAACATTAGAACTAGAAAATCGCAATTTCAGATCCCTAGTGAAATAAATGAGTTGAGCAAAATTATAAATAGCTAATAAAACATTAGGAGAAAACTTGAACAGAACTTTATGGAGGAATCAAGTTGATGATGCCTATATCTCAATCAATTCTTTTTAAAGAAAGACAGCATCTTTATTTGGACTCATCTTTGTACTTATTTTATGTTATTGATAAACATCCCTTCTACATAGCTATGGGATTCCGCATAAGTTCACACGGCACTGATCAGTCCATCGGCCTTTCCCACGCTCCTACCCAGCCACGCGTCCTTAGCCACTGTTGTCCTCTCCTTTGTGATCAACTTTGCCACAGGAAGAATGGGCAGCACTTGCCCTCCTGTGTCAGGCTTATTTCCTGCAGTGTCTGCTTTCTGGTTCTGTCCATTTTGCAGGATGACAGGATTCCACCCTTCTGTGTGGGCAAGCAGTGTTCCACTGTATATAAGTGGGACAATAAATCATTGATAAGGTATATTTTGCAGCAGTTAGGGATTTTTAACATGGGTGAGGTACTAATAAAATTGGGGAAGTAACCTTTCTTTCCATTTGTTTAGTTTTTCTGAGCTGAGGTCTCACTAGAAGGCCCAGGCTAGCCTCAATCACTGGCAATCCTCCTGCATCAGTTGCTGCAATTATAAGTATGCACCACCAGCCAGCTTCGTGAACTAATATCTTTAAAATATTGCTGCCTGCCAGGCATGGTGGTGCATGCCTGTAATCCAAGCATTTAGGAGGACTGCCATGAGTTCAAAGCCAGCATGGGCCACATAGTGAGTTCAAGGCCAGCCTGAACTACACAGTGAAACCCATCCCAAAAAACTAAAAGCAAATAAAAATTTAAAATAAAATATTCAAATAAAGAAAAATGAAAACTAGAGAGAGAATTCAAAGAAGCTCGGCTCTTTTGTGATGGTATTGAGCCAGGGAGATGGGTATATGAGGATTTATTTAATCAGCCTTTTACATTTTATACACATTTTTAAATCTCCATAACAACTTTTCTTAAATATACAGAAGTAGAAAAGAAAGAACACTTAAGTGGTGTCTGAAAAATGAATAGCTAGAAATGATGAGAGTCAAGTCAAGATTCAGGCCAAACAAAACTAAGCATGAAACAACATAAGAAATTAACAAACTATAATCCTACAGAAAATAATCGAGAAAAAAATTTTAATGAGAGATTGAAGACAGTCAAACATGAGAAAAAAGTCATTAATTGACAGAGTACCCTTTTAGGTGTTGTAGAACAGAAATTAACAAACTACAGTCCACAGGCCACACCTGTTGTGAAGCCATTTGTTCTTATAAGTAAAGTTTGTTCGGAAGGCAGTCACTCGGTTATATATTACCTGTGACTGCTTTTGTGTTTTAACAGCACAGTTAGGTAATTGTGAAGTAGACGTTATGTCACAAAATAGAAAATGTTTATTTGGGTCTGTGTGTGTCAACCCCTGTTGAAGATAAAATCTGGAAAAAAGCTCAAGATTTTACATTTCCTAAGGAATAGATGCGATGTGAGCAAAAATGTTTAAATTAAAAATCATGACAGCAAAAATACTTGCCATGAGTCCCCCTAAAATCTTCCCTTAGCTTTGAACATCCTCACTGCATTGTCTTACCGCTTTCCTTTCTGTTTTGTTTTGTTTGGTTTTGTTTGGTTTGGTTTGGTTTGGTTTGGTTTGGTTTGGTTTGGTGAGACAGAGTTTCACTATGCAGTTCAGGCTGGCCGTAACTCACCGTGTTCCCCCACACTGGCCTTGACCTCGTGGTAATCCTCCTGCCTCAGCCTTCTGAATGCCCAAATTACAGGTGTGTGCCACCCCTTACCCCTCTCCCCGGCTGTTTTGCTGCTTTCTAAAGGAGCTCTGCAAGTCCTCTTTCAAGGGTGTCTTTCCATGGCTGCCACAAAATCCTAAACTGATTCAAAACATTTACAGCAATTTTTTTAAAAATAAAAACATCCCATTGTGTCTTCATCTACCTTATTCACAGCATTTGGCACTGGATGACTTCTGATTCTTCCCCAGAATCAAAATGACCTTGAAAGGTCAGTGTTTTCAAACTCATGACCTTGTGCTTGCCAGGCAGGCGCTTACACCACTGAGCTAGATCGCCAGCCCTAAGGTCAGTGTTTTGAATGCAGACACTGAGGCAGCTGCAGCAGAGCCGCGGGAGGCAGCTGCTGGACCCAGCTCAGCTCAGCTCCTCCTCCTTGGTCCTCCTGGAGCTGGATGGCAGGGGACCCAGCAGCCAGACCCGCAGGCTGTCCCAGGATGCATCTGCGTGGAGAAACACTGGGGAAAGGATTGGTAATGTCTCCACTGCACCTGCAGAAGCCCATTTTATTTTCTTCTTTGTCATTCGCACTTTCTAAATTCTCTATAACATTCATAAGAAAGTCAGATATGAATCACTTCCCATAGGAAGGCCATTCGTAAGGTGCTGTCCAGGACTTGTCCCTGACCCTCTCAACTGTGTCCTCTGCTGACTGTGAGCTGTTCTGCATGTGGGAATGTGTCCACCCCATCCACTTTCTGTTCACCCACTGTCTGCCCCGCCCCATCCACCCCTCCGGCCTCACTGTGACCGCACTGTCACTGAGCAGTGACATTGCACCCACCAGGACGGTCCTACTGATGGTGCCTCATCCTCAAGGACACCGCTAGCCCGTGCCTTCCTTAGGAACTCTCCCTGGGCCTTGATTCTCCTTCCTCCCAGCCCAACCTAGTTGGGCTCCCCTCTCTGATCCCCTCAAGGAACAGTGCAGCTATCACCGCACCCGGACTCAGAGGCTGACACCCAGTAGCGCCCATGAGCTAGTGCACAGCTGAGCCACAGTGACCTTTTGTGTTAGTTACATTTTGCTGCATGAGAAACTACTTCCAAAATATAGAGGCTCAAAATAACATTTATTCCAAGCAGGTCTGAAATGGGGGTGACTGGGCTGGGCCACTCAATGTCTGCTGAGGTTACAGGAGGCTGTCCTTTGAAACCTTGCCTACAACTGGGGTGCCAGCCTCTGCCTCTCTCATGTGGCACTAGCAGAGAGGCCTGTCCCTTGGCACCTGGGGTCAGAGGCCACAGCTGCTCCTCACAGGGCCTGTCCAGAGGGCAGCATGCTGACTGGTTTCAACTCATGTCAAAACTCCAAAGAAGCTGGGCACGATGGTGCATGTCTGTAATCCCAGCACACAGGAGGCTGAAGCTGTGAATTCAAGGCCAGCCTGACCTACCTAGCAAGACCCTGTCTCAAAAAAAAAAGAACAAAATAACTCCAAAGAAGAGAGACACTGAAGCCAGGGAATGTTTATAACCTCACCTACACAGTAACAGCTCATGTTCCAGTTCGAGTTCGAGTTCTCTGATTCATGCAGACTGAACTTGAGACAGAGTTGGGGAGAGCCAAGGGACTGCTGAGGCCACTGGGAGGTGTCTCTGTGTGGCCCAGCAGCCTGCAGACGCCCAGGTCGCTGCCCTGTCCCCAGCTCATTCTTCTCTAGCGTCTGCATCACAGTGAATCCTTAGTTCATTTTTGTTGAAATCAGAAGACATAGAGCTGAGACTGAGTGACCAGTGAAGGTACCATGACTCCTGTGCAGGACGGGGATGGCAGTGGGAAGGGTAGAAAGTTGGTGCCCTGAGGCTAGGAGAGGTATGCGGGTGGCACTGGGTATAGAACCTCCTAGGCCCCGGCCCTGACTTAAGAGCTCACTTTACGCCCTTGGTTTAAACTTTTCCAGTCTTCTCTGTTCTTTGATATGTATTTCTCATAGCAAGATGGATACTGACACATTTCACGCAGAAAAAGTTCATGGTTCCCTGCCACTTGGAACAAAAGCATTTGTGTTTGATCAGTCTTTTGCTCATGGGGTGTATGGCACAGTGAAGTGACAACATTCAAAAGGCCAAGTTTCAGGAGCTGAGTTCAACTTGAGGAGCCTTAATCTTCGTCCCTTTGGAGAGCAGAACTGCCAAGCTTTTGTGACTGTCTTTAGCAGCACTATTGTTCTGAAGCTAAGGTTTGTCCGAAGCAGTTTGGGTCTACAGATGTCCCTGGCCCACGGTTCCGTGGAAACTAGGTGTCGTGTGCACGCAGCGGGAGGCAGTGGGAGAAACACTAAATCTCTTTATTGTGGTGTGCGCGGGAGCCTGCAGCTGCACGGGAGAAGCCCATTCAGGCTGTAATGCAAGTGTGGCTAATCCTGTCTGGGCAGCGCTGGCGGCGGCTCTAGCTTTGTCAGGTGAACTTGAACCGGTTGTCGGCTCTGTCCTGGGCCCACTGCACACCCTGTCTATCACCCTGGGGCACTCGCTGTGGTGACTGTTATTTAAAGAGAACAGCAATCCATCATGTGGCCCGGCGTCACTTTTTCATAGAAAAGTCGAATCAGCATGTGACGACTCAGCCTCGGTGCTTTGCAGATTAAAATGATACACAGAGGCTCACGTGTTCCTAGGAAGATTAAGTCGGTTATCTTGTTCCGCTGCAGACAAAAGAATTCCCCTCCAGCAGTTAAGTGGGAGTTTTGCAGAAGCTCAAAACATTGGGCTCAACCACATGGGTAAGACAGAATTTAATGAGGGAACAAAAAAGGGAATTATTTTACACCAAAGCACCACTTCTCCTAGTGTGAGGTGGTACAAAGAAGCATCCACCCCAGAGACCTGTGCAAGTCTCTGCGGCCCGAGATGCCAACTGTATTACCAGAGATGGTCCCACGATTTATTGTCTGACTGCTTGGGCAATTGATTTAAATATGGTGACATAAATGCTCAGCCCTGGGGCAGCAGAGCCTGTAGCTACAGCATCGAGTTATTAACACTGTTACTCCATTGTGGGATCCACACAGTAATAAAACCCTAAATGAGTCTCATATACAAATGAGCTCACAACACAGCCTTGAGTTCACAAAGCTGTGGCCACCATTATCATATTACAGGAAATATTATTGTTATACAGTCAGGTCTGTAACTATGTTGCATTTGTATTTAAAGATGATTTTAAAAGAAGACAAAAATAGGTGTTGAGGTGCCTCCTTTTAGACTAAAATAAGTGCACTAAAATCAACATGAGAAAAATCCATTGCTCTCTCTCTTTTAAAAAAGAATTTTAGTTTGTTGATCTATCTTTTGCATGTTAGCATCATCAGGAAATGACACAGGTTTAAAGGAAAGAACTATTGTGTTTCTTCTAGATTCCCGTGCATTTTAGGCAACATTATGAGGAAATTTCCTTGTGATTTACATTTTACCCATATATCACTGTACCAAATTCTTTTTAAAGTACAGATATAATTTTTTTAGCTACAAGGGTTTCAGATTGAAGAAAGCCCTCTTTCATAACTTTTACCAAAATTTTCAATCATTATCTGTCCGCTGGTTAAATGCACTATAAGAATTGGGGGAAAGCAGAACTTGTAAGCATCCTCTGTTAGGGACAGGCCCCAGATTTAACCTCCCTTTCCTACACAAATCACTAAAAGAGAGAGGGACCATTGCGAGCGACACTTTTGTTAGACATTTGACATGGTCTTTTCTGAATAACAGAAGGACCCACAGCGACTGGCTTTGCGGGGCTGCGTTCCCAACACAATTTGAATGGAGAATTCTCTTGGGACCAAGCACCTGGGTCTTGAGCCATGTCCCCTTGGGCTGGATGGCAGTCACCGGACCACCTGCATCAGAGAAGGCGGGCACCTCTGGCCAGCTACATCCGTCCCTAGCCCCCAGGCCAGGCCAGCATACAGGCGTGGGTTGACACCCGGCTGGCAGGATCCTGCAGGGGGACGGAGAAGGGCAGAGCAGTGTGTCCGGAAGACTCTGAAAGCCTCCATGTGCAAAGATCTCACCGGCACATGGCTCTGACAGGCGACTGAAAAGGCCTGAGACTCGAGAGTGCGCCTGAGGGACCTTGGCAGCCTGTGGAGAAGCAGACCAGAGTGAGCGCCTTTCCACCTGTCCTCCTCCAACGCCAGGCAGCTCCCACTCGTGTCCAACCAAGCAAGTTCAGACAAAGCGGAGCCGCTGGCAGCTGGGGAGCATTGCGCTGCTGAAGATCGGATTTATGCCACTGATTCGGGGGTGCCGGAGAGGCATGGGAGAAGCAGGTGATCAAAGGAAGACCCAGCTCACACTCTAGGCCAGCAGTTTGTTGTTGTTCATGGGCTGTGCAGAGCAAATGACCAGGAGACAGACAGCTCCAAATCACCCTCCATGTCAAAGGCCAGTTACACGTTAGAGTGGAGCACAGCTGGGTGAATTGGGTGCACCTCTCACCTGGAATTCTTTTCAAACATGCTGAAATGTTATGCTGCCAACCAGTATGTGTTTCAAATGCTTTAAAAATGACTTTAAAACATATGTGAGGAAAGTTAATCTCTAAAAAATTTTAACACTCATCCCATTTATCAAGAAAATATTATTTCCAGGAAGTATTTTTATAGTTTGATACAAGTAAGTCATGAGATTGCTAAAAGGTACATAATACATGAGGCTACACAGCTGCTTATTTACGCCAGTGTTTTCTTTTGGAAAAGTCAATTATATTTTCAATTCTGTTACGAATTGCTTCCTTTCTTCCTCTGCAAAATAATCTTACAGGTATTTTTCTTTCATACTCTAACAAAATTACATTTCTGAGGAGAGCACAGACTTGGAGAGCCCCAGGCACTGGGTCTAAACCCAGAGTGTGATCTCTCTAGGAAAGTGAACCCATTTTCCAAGACATCTGCTGACACTTGCAATGGCTCGGTGGGTGTCACTGGCAGGAGCACACTATTTGCACTGCTGGCCAGAGGCAGCCCTGGTCAGCACGCTTATGTGTGACACCAAATGAAGTAATACTCCAAGCCAGCCCTATGGGGCTCCTGGGGCTCTGCATCGCCTTGGTGCTGGAGAGCAAGGGGTCTCCTTGAGATGATATCACATAGGGGCTCAGCCCAGCTGCCCTCCAGAGGGATGGCCATGTCCCCACTCCCTGTGACAGCCAGGGCTGCCCAGGCTGCAGGCCCACTTGGACTCTGTGCCAGGCTTATTTGATTAAAATTAAAACATGTGTGGTACACAGATTCAAATTGGGAATAATAGCTACCACTATTGTGTTATTGTCCGTGTTAGGACATTCTTCATCCTCTGGGTCCGCTTGCACCCAAGACATGTGTCTCATGCCCCAGACCCCAGCAATGCATCTCCAGGCACTTGGAGGTCCTCCTGGCCACAAGGGACTGGGACCTCACAGGTCATTCCCCCTTAACAGTCCCTGGGCTCTTCCCACCACCACCACCCCACTTTGCTGCCCTCCTGCCCTGGGAAGCTCTGAGTCATCCTTCAAGGAGAGCTCCTCTAACTGCCCCACTCCCAGCCCCACCAGCACACACACGTGCCCATGTGCGCACACAAACACGCGCCTTGTTGCACGCTGCACACAGCAATGCGATGACTTATCCTGGTCTCTGCGTCCCCTTTGGATTATGAGCATAGAAAACAGAGAACTGTGAGTTCATCCTGGCAGCCCAGGGCCCAGCCTGGCGTTTCAGTGTTAATCAGGCCTTGTTGAATGAAAGAATTAAATCATTCAAAATTGCAAGATTAATTAAGAGTGTGGTTTGTGATTGGTCCACTGTGGCATAGCTCGTGCTGCACCACAGTGTGTGACACTGTGCCTGGACGTCGCACGTGCTCTAAACGTTTGTGAGCTGAATGAATGAACGATGGCAGGTGAAAAATCTCTTAATTAGATCCAGAGGGTCCTCTTTATTTGTCCAATCCAAATAAGAAAGGCATTCTCAGAGCCCAAAAAAGGCCCTGCCGACCTCTTTGTCTTACAAAAGAGTCATCTGAATGATAATGAGTGTGGAAAATGGATTAGTGCCTGGGTGGACAGGTTTTTTTTTTCCCCCATCTTTTTTTCTGGTTTTGCGTATTTGTTATTTGTTTTTGTTTTTTCTAGATAAAAAAAGCAAAAATTCTCAAGTGCTTCATTGCTGAAGGAGACTCATCCTGCTCATTATTAGTGATTTGTAGTTTAGGGCTTATTTGATTAAAATTAAAACATTTGTGGTACACAAATTCAAACTGGGAAAAATAGCTACCACTATTATGTTACTGTTGATTTTATCATTCTTCACCCATCCACAAGCCAGATAACCCAGGAAAACTGATTTCCCTCTGTTCTTAGACTCATTCTATGACAGTTTGGTTAAAATGCACTAAAATCCCATTTCAAAGATGGTTGGGAAACATGGCTAACCCTATTCCTACTTTCAGATAAAGCCTGAATTGGTTTTTAAAACAAGTGATAAAGAAGAGAGAATGTGTTAGTTTTGGTTCGGACACCAGGTGTATTAGGTGCACTAAGAACAGAATTGTTCAAGTTTCAGGACTAAAAGAGTGCAGCTCCTCTGTTACCCAGGCAGCTGGGGGCTGAGATGCAGGACAGGACCTTTTGTGGGGCTGGGGACATAGATGGGAGGTAGACAGCTCAGCGGACACAGGCCCTGGGTTCCATCCCAAAGGTCTAATAATCAACCAGCACATTATAAAAGCAAGCCAAATGTTTTACTTCTTTAGACAAAAGGTGTTCTTGCTTCTGGTTTCTTTCTCCATTAATCCAAGGATCAGATCATCATAGCATCCTCCATGACCATCAGCCAAGGGTTAGAACAGATCAACAGCACCAACATCAAATGTTTTGCAAAAATTAGGAAAAGCACATTCAAAGTTACTAATAGTACCTGGCACAAAACAGCGGCAGTGGTGGTTGCTGTGGTGGTTGTGGTTGTTGTGGTCATTATTGTACTTATTTGTTCGCCGTATTTCCATCCTCCTCACTCAAAGCAGAGCTGCAGTTAGCAAGCTTATTTATGTTTTCCTCCTGAGTTAAGCTCAGCTCCTGGATGAATGGAAACTGCTCACTTTTTTGTTTCCTGATGAGCTCTATTTTCTGCATCCTCAAGTTTTGTTTTGTGGTGTTTCTTCCATTTTTTCCATGATCCGATCTCTGCAGCAGATCTGTTCAACATCATGAGTTCTCCAATCTGACCATGCAAACATGGTTTTCCAAAAGCATCTGACACGGATAATGCAGCGTCATAATTTATATCAGTGCCCCCCACAAGCCTCACGTAATCACGGACTCGGCTCAATCTAGCATTTGTGATTGGTTCATTGTCTAGCGCTGGGATTGGCGGTGTGAGTGCTGCGCCCGCCCAGGGGCGGAGCAAGCTTGCGGTGTAACGGGAAGAAGAATCTCTCTTTACTGTTTATGCTCGCTGCTCGCGGGGGACCTGCCATGCCATCCTGCTGCTTAGAGCCAGCTGAGTATAGCTTGAAATCTCAAAAACTGTAAGAAATAAACCTTCCCTATCGTAACTTGGGGCATTAGGTATTTTGTCTCAACAACGAGAAAAACCTAAGAAATTGGTACCAAGGAGTGGGGTCATTGCTGTTATGTTGCCTGGCCTTTTGGCTTAAGGGCCTTGGAAATTAATTTGGAAAGTTTTTGAGACACTGGCCAAAAAGACAGCCCCTGTATGCTGTAAAGTATATTTGAGACTGGTCAGAGCCTGGAAAATCGGAGTACTGATGGAAAGGCTGCTGGTTAGGATGGAACTCACGAGGCTTCTGTGGAGAGAACTGCATAGCTTACTGGAGGCCAGGTAGTATGTTGTGCTTTGGCTGAAAGTTGTTCTGCATTTTGCTTGTGTTTAGAGATATTACCTTTGTGGCAGGAAAACTTCAGTGTAGTCTATTACTGGGATGGTAGCACAGTTACTTCTGAGAGCTTTTGACCAGATCTACATTGGAAATTTAGAGCAAAGAGCCAGTAGAGTAATTTAAAATATTTGGTCAGAAAGAAGGCTCCGTGGAGCTGTGGGTTGCAAAGATGAAACAGAGGAGAACATAGTTGTTTAGAAGAATAGGACAATGGAAAGATGAGCTGAAGTCTTTCACCTGAAGGTAAGAGTATATTTGAATTGCAGGATATCCTTGTTTTTTAGTCTTGGCATGCCGTGTTAAAAGTTAATGGGAAGAAGGGACTGTGATTGTAATCTTTTAATTTGATTTCAATGTTTTTATATTTGTAACCAGGTTAATCAAAGTATTGTGTTTTAATTTGAACCTTGGTCACCCTTAAATATTTAAATAATTGGTGCAATAATAAATGTAAAAAGAATTGTATATGTGTAATTGTTGCATTAATGTAAATGAATATACGTGTTGAAATCTCTGACAAACTGTGGATCTACTCCGGTCAGTGCTGTTCATTATTGCTTTGAAGCTTGGTGAAGTGTACCTTTAGAATTCATGCCTGGTCAGTTACTGGTTGATCCACACACAACTCCAGCACTTTCTTCTGCATTTCAGATGCCTTGGTGTATAGACTTTGCTATCCCTGAAAACAGGAGGTGACAAACGCTCATCCGAAGTGTGCATTTCAAATGTGGCCCTTACCCTCTGCCACTGCCTTTATCAGCCTCCTCATCCCAGCCGCTGTTGAACTGACACAATCACCTAAGTCAAGGTACTGTTCACTGGGGGCCTCTCGGATATCCAAGTCGGTGGAAATTGCTCAAGTTTCCAGCCTGCCTTCCTTGCCTTCCCCACCTGCCCCCAGGAGGGGCTTTCACTGTGTCTTCCACTCTGCCTCCCGACTCGGGGTGTGGCAGGGGCCTCCTCTCGGGAACCCTGAGTGACAAATGATCTTTTCACTGGCAATGTCTCCTACTTCATTGGCCTCACTTCACCAGAACCATGATAAAAACCTCCATTTGGGAAAGGGCGGAACCAGGTTAATACAGCACAGCCAGTCTAGCTTGCTATCAATGTGTTTCTTCTGCCTTTTACTGTTCACTGATCTTTAGCTTTACATTCAAAGCAGGCAACAGATACTGGCTTTATTTGATCTCCTCTGACAACTTCAGCCTTTTAACGGGACTGTCAGATCATTTACATCTAGTGGGATTCTCAGTAAGGTTGTGTTTAAACCTATCACATTTTTACATGTTTTGTCTCATTATTCTTTGTTCTTTTTCCTCTGTTCCCTAAGCTTCTTTTGAATTATTTGTGTTTTTATTGATTCTATTTTATCTTCTTTTTTAACTTATTAGTTATTTTTTATTTTTTAAGCAGTTGCTTTAAGGTTTGCATTCTACATTTTAGTCTACTTTCAAATAGTATATGATTTCATATATTGTACTGAAAAGTGAAAAACACCCAGTTCTTGCCCTTTATATTATTGTTACATGTGTCACTCGAAATACATAGTTACTAGTTTTGCCTCAGATAGTCAATTCTGTTTTAAAGAGATTTTTAAAATAAAAATATGCTATATTTCATCATCTCTGGTACTCCCCATTTCTTTTCATAAATGCAGCTTTCTATCTGGCATCATTTTCCTCCAACCTGGAGGAATCCGTCAACATTTCATTAATACTCATTTGCTGCCAATACATTCTCTTTAGTTTTTAAAAGTTTGTTATTCTTTACTTGAATTTCACTTCCAAAATATATTTTTGCTGGGTGTAGAATTCCACTTGGGAATTTCTTTAAAAATATATCAGTATGTGTTTAACGTGCCATTCCATTGTCTTCTGTAACACTGCTTCCAGTGAGAAGTCGGCTGTCTTTTTTATCTGTTTGTACTTTGAGTCTTTATCTTTCTTCCTTGATTTTCAGGAAATCAATAATGATGTATCGCCATGTAACTTTTTCATTTTTTTCTATTCAAATTTTTTGATCTATTAGAATCTGTGATTTTATAGTTTTCACCAAATTTGGATAATTAAGAGTCCCTAATTCTTTAATATTTTTCTGTCCCCTTTTTATTTTTGGTAACAGGAATTGAACTCACAACCACATACCTGCAAGGCAGGCACTGATGCTGCTGAGCTAAATCCTCAGCCCTGTTCCCATATTTTTATGAAGAAATTACATGTATGTTACTCTTCTTAATAATTATTTTACAGCTCACTACTATTTCATTTTTGTCTGTATGTCTTAGTTTTTTCAAGTTCACTAATCTTTCTTCTGCAGCCTGATCAGCTTTTTCTGATCAACTCAGTCTTCCCCAGGTATTTTTGTCCTTCTAGATAATGCATTTTTCATCACTTGAAAGTTTTATTTGAAATTTTACAATGCCTGTTCTTCTTCACTTGGTATTTATACTTTAATCTACTTTTTAAAATTTTTTCCCCAGTGCTGGGGATTGAATCCAGAGGCTCACGTTTAATAGGCAAGTAAGTGTTCTCCCAGTGAGCTGTACCCCTAGCCCCCTTTCTGAATTTGTATAACAGCTGTTTCATAGCCATGTCACAAATTTTACAATCAAATATCATTTCTAAGCCTGTTTGTACTGTTTGATTTTTTTTCTTTTCTTTGTGAGCCATATTTTCCTGTTTCTTTGATACCTGGTAATTTTTTATTAGATGCTATGCATTTTGTCGTTAAAGATTTCTTTAAATAGTTTGGGACTTTGTTCCAGGAGGTGACCTCTTGTAATCTTGTAACCTTACAGTTTCTTGGATTCTGTTCAGTGTTTTCAAGGTTTTAAATTGTTTTCAAGGCGCTCTGTTCGATGTCCTAGTTTTAGTGTGTTTTCCTGCTGTGGCATGTGTGGGCACACACTCCCCCATAACTCTGGGAGTAGGAGTTACGCCCACTCATGTCTTATGATCTTCACACATACATATGCATGCACACATGCACGAAAGCACACACAACCTTGGTAGCTCCCTCTTGTGCATGTCCACATCAGTCTTCAGTTCAGGACTTCAGGGATCCTCTGCAGCCCTTCAGAGCTTTGCTTTCTCCTCCCCAGCAGTTGGTCTTACACATCCTGCCACCTCCAGATTCCTTCCCTTCATCTCAGCTGGACTGCCAGACCCTGTTCCCAGTGCCCCTTTTGGCTGGGTCATCTCTAGTAACAAGCTCGGGTGGTCATAGGCACCTCTCACTTGTCTCTGCTCTTTCCCCTCACTGATGTCTGCCTTGCACTGCCCACCGTCTGAAGGCTACTAAGTAGTACTTCGTGGATCGTATGTGGCTATCTGTGTGCTTGTATTATCCCGTCATGGCCAAAAGCAAAATATTCATGCACAAAGCTTATAAAAGCTTCTCCCTGAAAGTGAGAAATGTCACTTCCACACTTAATTTATGATCAAAATAAGCTGCACAGCCAAAATAATTTTAAAGAAGAAATAAACACTATTGTGTGCCTAAAAGAAGAGAAGAATGGAGAGATTTGTGTACAGAACTGACTTCCTCTTTCCTTTCAACCATCTAGCAGAAGTCTTGTTATAGGAAAAAAGCCCCTCACAGCCTCATCCCACGAAATCCCAGCCGCTAAGGTTTTAGTGCAGCATCTCTCCCGGCAGTCACACTGATCCTTAACATACTGATTATGTCTAAGGCTCCAACGCAATTGAGGCCGCGGTACAGTCACCTCCCATCCGTACCTCATTGTGTGACAAGTTACTTCACTTGCATTAACCTCAGTTTCTTCTTGTGTGGAATGGAAATAACACAAATACACCCTTGGATAGCTTTTCCAAGAGTTAAGTGACCAGTGCTGTTAAAGTACTTAATCTAATGCCTCATCCAAGGAAAGAACATTTCATTTTATTATTTTTAAAATTTTTTTTAGTATATGTTTGCGGAACATAATGAGTGCATTCTTCAGGAGGAGCTGGTAGTGTACACAGCCCATTTAACTCTCCACACGTCCCCATCCCCGTGCTTCCCTCCTGGCTGCATTTTTGTCCCTACTGTCCGTCCTATTTCCCCATCTCTTTTCCCCCGATTCCTCTCTTTTATTTTGCTCCTTACTTACATGTTTTGCTTCTCATGTAAGGGAAACTGTGCAACATTCAAACCTGTGTATCCGATTTATTTCATTTAATACTATGACCTCAAAGTGCATCCCTGTCCCTATCGATGGCACAAGTTTATCCTTCTTTACAGCAGAGGTGTTCTATTGTGTGTAAATGCCCCAGCTTTCATACGTTCATCTGCTGATGGACATTGAGGTCACTTGGAAGATTTACCTGTTGCAGATGGTGCTCCATAAACATGGGTGTGCATGGGTCACTGTAATGTTGGTGACTTTAACTCTTTAAGGCAGATACTTAGGAGCAGAAGAGCTGAGTTGAATGGGGTTTCTTGTTTTGATTTTTTGAGTAATCTCCATTCTGATTTCCACAGTGGTCGTACTGGCTTATGTTCCCACCAACAGGGAGGAAGGCTTTGTGTTTCCTGCGTCCTCACTGGTGACCGTGTTACCCGATTCGCTGCTCACTGTGTGATGCTCTTTCTGGGGCAGGCTGGAGTCTCAGTGTTGCTTAGTTTGTGTTTCCCTACTGTTCAGCATATTTTTAGGTATTTATTGATCATTTGTACTTGTTTGTGTGAGAAGTAGATGTTAATTTCAGTTTCACATCTTTTTATTTAGTCTTTTATTTGGGGGATCTAATTTTTTGAGGTCTGTATATTTCCCAGATACTAGTCTCTGAGGAGTTGCTGGCTGAAAGTTTCACATTGTTTTCTAGTTTACTTCAATGGAATTTTTTTTAATAATTAAAAATCTAAAGCCTATGTAATTTTTGTACTTAAAATACTCTGTGTTATATTGTATTTACCTCTTTCACAAAATAATAAAACATTAACTACCATTTATTAACATTGTTATGTGCCAAGGATTTTACATGCATTTGTTCATTTATCCCTAGCTCTGGATAAGAAGCCAAGGGCAGCACAGCTAATAAATAACCGAGCCTAAGTGGGCAGGGAACATTCAAAGTAGTCAAATCCGACCTTTCTATTTTGTTGGACAGAGAAAGTGAGTGTGTTGGGGACTCGCGCAATAAGATGTAATGAGTTGGTATATTGCCTTGTAGCCTGTTCAATAGTTGTGCTGACATAGAATATATTCTGAGCCAGCATGGTGGTGCACACCTGTAATCCCAGCACTGGGGAGGCTGAGGCAGGAGGTTCAATGTGAGTTCAAGGCCAGCCTGGCCTACATAAAGAAAGCCTGTCTCAAAAAAAAAAAATATATATATATATATATATATTTTTTAAAGTATTCCTACTGTATTGTTGCATGCAGGTATATATTTTTTTAAAGTATTCCTACTGTATTGTTGCATGCAGGCTTTTCTGAGCCCTAAAAGATTCTCAGCGCATCTTGGAAAGACGAACTAGTGTATAAGGAAGACAGATGATTGGTTTTCAATGATGTTTACTTGTGATAGGCGTTAAGGGACCAGTTAACACTTCAGACCACTGGTTTGTTCTTAGAGAAAGACAGGAACACTGACATGAGTCTAAAATGAGTTGCTCTTTATCTGTAGATTATTTTTTCATTCATCACTACTAACAAGGATTCACTGAGCTCCTCCCATGGGGGAGGGGTGCCACAGAGGCTCGGGCGAGCAGCATGAATAAAGTGCGCGTGCGCACAAGTACGCATGCGCGTTTCCACGCCTCACGCCTCTACTAGAACTCATGGTGGAATGACAGTGTGCTTGGTCGTGAGCGTGAGAAGCGCAAAGAGGACTGCGCATCATCAGAGTAAAGCACATCATCACTGTGCACATCACACATCAATTGTACATGCGTACAGAGTAATGCACATCACAACAAAATATTGTACATGCACTTAGTTCATCATAGATGAACGCATCTTCTAAAAGCTCACAAGCAGAAAAAGGACAAAAGCTAAGTGACTTGGATCTCTCACCATCTCTGCAGCGTTAAGAGAAAATCAAACTTCCTTGTTAAAACCTGGGTACTTTGGTAACGGTTCATAAAATTCAGCGATGAGTAACAGATCTCATCTGTCTTTGAAAATCCAGTGAAATTCCAAGTTGGTGCTAAAGGCCCACCTTTAGCACCAACTAAACTCTGCTTTGGGTCTTTATTGAGTGGTTAAAGACCCAAAGAAGACTCTGCAGCCAGGAGCACGCCCAGGCCGAGGTCCCCAGACCAACACCCCCTCCCCGCCGCCCGCCCCCCCCTCAGTCCCCAGCCTTTGGCCAAGCTCCGACTCCTGCTCGGGGCGCAGATGCAGCTTTCAGCTGAGGGTCCGCAGCTATTAGCAGCCGGCCCAGGGAGGGAAATTAATGAAGGGACCCTAATAAAAGACAGCTCAGGACGGCAGGCTAACTCGCTCCGAGCAGTAATTAACTTTTTTTTAGCAGCTCATGAAGGTAAATATGCCATCGGCCCTCGTCCAGTCTAACTCTTCTTTATTAAAAAGAGCAGAGCTATTCATGGGGAGCTGACAGTTAATCTGTTTCCACCCCCCCCCCGAACTATTTTAAATTACTGTGTGATGTTTGCAGCTCTGTGATGCCCAAATGGAGAGACACCTTCAAAAATCAGGGAGGGAGGAAGGGGCACAAGAGCCCCAAGGGTTTGAATAGAGGAAATCAGCGGCTCTGCTGATTAGGGAAACCCTCTGGAAGGTTCGCCTGCCCCAGCTTGTGATTCCAGCACTAAAGAGGCTGAGGTGGGAGGGTCACTGTGAATTTGAGGCCAGCCTGGACTATGCAGTGAGTTCAAGTTCAGCTGAACCACATAGCAAGACCCTGTCTAAGAAAATAAATAAAAACAAACCTGTAGGTCTTGTCCAAAGTTGTTGCTAGGAGAAATAATAGACACTAAAAATCAGAGCTGGAGGAATCTGCAGAAGGACCTAGTCCGGCCACAAGCTGATGAATATTGGTTTAACCCTGGGCCTGCCAGCCTAGGAGACTTTTTGTTGGTCAGCCTGAACCACTCAGTAACTAGAGAGATTTCTAATATGAACTCAGCTTCCTGAATCTACCCAGTTCTCTGGCTTCCCCAAAATTTAAATTCTAAGAAAAGGAGAAACCTCTCTGTATTCTAAGCTGCCAACAGTACTCTGGCTGGCTGTGTAGTTCACCCAAGCTGTCCCTCATGGGCTTGTGACCAGCAGGGTCCCAGGTGAGTGTCCTGGTGGATTCCACTCATGCTGTCCCAGGAACCAATAGACTTCAAGGGCCTTCAGAGCTCTGGGGCTGCCTGCTCCACAGAGAATAGGGTGATTGTGGAATTACAGCCAGGCCAGATCCCGTGGGTAGCTTTGCCAGGAGGGATGGGGACCCCAAGACTCGAGGCCCTCTGGGAAATCGCTCAGGGTGGGGCGTCAGGCTCTTGATGCCCAGAAGCAACGCACTGGTCATTGTTTCCCATGTGGAGTAGACGCTAAGTGTGGTGAGGGCTGGGACTTTTTCCTGCTTCCCTCTGTGTCAAGATCGCAGAATTTTATTACGATGTAGGAGTAAGTAGGGATGAAGGCCCTACATGCTGCCAGCTTCTAAGTGGCTTTTATCACAAAAGCTGTCTGGAGGAATTAAATTCACAGCAACAGAACACAGAGCAGCAGTCCCTGGCCTGAGGGAGGAAACCCAAGCCAGTGTTTTTCCCTGGTGCAGAATCTCAGCTTTGGCTCTGTTGCACAATTATGTAAAGATCCTTTGCACTACATTGTGCTGCACACTCACAAATAGTTACAACAGTTTTTAAAATCACTTTTAAGAGAGCCATAGATTGTAGGGAATTACAGGCTTCTTGCACGGCCCAAAATTAAAATAAATAAAACAAGCTTTCAAAGCAGAATATGCACTCTCTGGCCACAGGCCACCTGGTTTTGGTCTGTGGGAAACCCCTCCCGTGTGCCTCTCTCCCTGTCCTTCTCTCACACATGAGTTATGTGCTTGTGTGAGGTGTGATGGAAAGACTTTCCGTGTTCACAGTTGTAAAGTTTTATTACAGTGGAAGCCACACTGTCACGGCCCCCTAGAAGGCGCCTTGCTCTGGGCACTTTTTCCCCCTCACTCTGGCTGCTTTCCACCCCAGTTCCGCAGGTGTCTTGGTGCCTGGCGATCGCAGGTGCTGACCTGTCCCGGTCACTGTGGCCTTGGGGGGTCTCTCTGCCAGATGGCACGGCAGGGCCTTCACCGCATTTCTGATGATGTCTGGTGAAGGCGCTCATGCCAGGGACCCCAGCGCACTCCATAAAGCAGCAAGAAGGCCGGGGCATCGAGGCAGGGCTAACCCAGAGGCACCCACCAGAAGCCCGGAACTAGGCCAGTGCCCCGGACAGAGCCAGGCGGCCGGTCCGCAGGAGCTTTGGGGGAGGTCGGAGGGGATGGCACGAATTTGAGCCCCGCTGAACAACTCACATAGCCCAGGTGCAAAAGAGCCCACCTGTGCTGTGTGAGGCTCTGAGCTCCGGGACGCAGCTGAGGGTGCACCCGGGCACCTGCTTCATGAACACGGTGGTCACACTCCACAGTCACTGGGGTGTGACTCCATCCAATTGACACCCTGCTCTTGGCAGAAAGCTCCATCACCCTTACTGCCTTTCATTTCTCGTTTAGTTTGCTCTTGCTTTGCATTCTGTATTTCCCGTGGAAGAGAAGCCATGTGGTACTGAGGCCTGAGCGTCCAACTGCCTCACTGGCCTCACTGTCTCACTGGTATGTCTCAAGGTGCATCCGTCTTCCTACAAATGACTCCAGTGCATCTTTTTTGTGGCAGAGTAGTACTCCATCGGTGCCAGGCCACATTTTTTTAAATTAAATATATCACTTCCAAGATCTAGCTATTAGGAGTTGTGCTAATATTTCAAGATCACTAATCTTTTCAAACTTGTAAAACAGAAAATTCTAGAATTTAAAAATGCATCCACCTTGAGACTATTTGTTAAGTGAAGCAAATAGGGCACACATGTGTAAATCCAATCCTTCCTTGTTTCTCTGGTGTAAGAAACTAAACGTGTAAACAAGGACCAAAATGTATACTAGGCCCTGTGAAATAGGGGGAAAACAATGGAATGGGGAGGGGAACAAGCAGAGCAGGGGGCAGGGAAAAGGGAAAAGCTTAAAAAACAAGAAAAGGAGGAAAAAAAAGCTTTCATAAATGGGCAGGAGGAGGGGCGGAGGGAGGGGAGAGGAGTGCGGGAGATGAAACAGGTGTCAGCACAGGCGTGGATTCCCCGTGAGAAGTGTGGTCGCTGCACGGCAGCCCAGCAGACACCGTGGGGACACGCCTCGTGCCTTCCGAAGCTCTGGCGGTGTGCAGTCTCCGGGCCAGGCCCACCCCGCCGGCTGGGTGAGGACCAGAACCGGAGGCGCTGGCCCTGGGTCTGCACAGCGGGCGGCCTCGCATGGGCTCCGCAAGCTTCAGACCCAAGCAAGGCTGCCGCTGGCCTCCTCCTGCGGGAACGCTAGTTTTGCAACACTCTGGATGTCAGCAGAAAATTCTAAAATCCCAGAACAGCTCTACTTTTTGTATTATTTGCACAGAAAGAATAAGCCTCGCAGGCCATGCTGGACATGGGAAAAGTCAGAGAGCAGCTGGGGGCGGGAAGGGGGCACCGGCTGGTTGGGAGCACGGGCAGAGCTGGCCACAGCTGAGGCACAGCGGCAGCCGAGCGCTTGGGTTGTTTGGTGGACCTCGCAGGCCTGGGGCCGGGGCCTGAGCATCTATAGGGAGGATAATGGAGTGCCGTATAGCAAATGTGGAGGTTTCCTTTTGTCCTGTTTTTGAGGTCCAATATTGTTCTCACCGTTTTATTTTGTTCTGATTGTCTTACTTTATTCAAAGTTCTGTTCTGATTGGTTTTATTCAGTTTTGTTATGATCTGATTTTGCTATCTGATGGAACGGACAACTATTGTGAAGATAACAGGATATACTGTGGTAGCCGTTGTTGTTTTCCTATTGTTCTGCTTTGAAGTTCTCTACCAATTTCCCTGCTTGTTTTGATTGGACTTATTGTTTTGTTTTATTGGGTTTTGTCTTTAAAATAAAATTTGGGGGCTGGGGATTTAGCTCAAGCGCGTAGTGGTGAGTTCGATCCCTGGTACCAATAAAAAATAAATAAATAATAAAATTTTAAAAAAATAAGCCTCATTTTCACCATATCCTTCTTGATACTTTTCAGACTAAAGCTGTAAGATGGAGACTCTAGATCCACTGAAAATCACTAGAGCTGGGAAACTCAGAAAGCTACGTGAATATCACCCTAATGCCCACCACCCCAGTCTTAATCAGCAGCGGAAGACAGTCCCAGAGCTGTTTCTCCCAGTCGGCCTTTAAAGTTTAACAGTGAGAGACTGGTTAATGATAAATGCATCATAAAACCTTCCAAAGGAAAGGAGAATGTTTTGTGGACCATTTTGTGTGTGTGTGTGGCAGTTTTTAAACTATTAGTTTTTAAAATCAACACTTTTTAATGGAAACAACTTGAATCCAAAATCTGTCACAGAATTTTGAGGCCCATCTAAACAAAGGTGAATGAGAAATTGTCTCTCTTTTTGGTCAACACAACTTCAGCTCCTTATAACCTGTTTCTGGTGTTAACCCTGAGACTTGAATATAATTCTGGCTGCTTTCTATCTGGGAAGAGCCAAACTGAGTAAAGACGTCTGCGGGGAGAGCTGTATGGATGCGCTGGTTAATAATAGCGATATCTCTGTATTGTAGAATTCAAAATGTGGCAGCCTTACAAAATGTCAACTCTGGCATGTTGTTTAAATTTATTACTGTGGGGTCTCGGAAACACTGTCCTATGGGATCTATAAGTATGTAATGTTTAGTAAATACTGAAATATATGCAGGTTTTAGGAAAGAAAACAAAGAAAAGCAAGGCATTGTGGCACAACCTGTAATCCTAGCACGTGGGAGGCTGAGGCAGGAGAATGTTCTGCAAGTTTGAGACCAGCCTGAGCTACAAAGTGAGTTCGACGTCACCCTGAAATGCATAATTAAGCCCTATCTCAAAAAGAAAAAAATTACAGGGGCCAGCCTTCTAGCAGGTTGAGGCAGGAGGATCACCAAGTTTGAACTCCACCTGAGCAAATTAGATCCTGTCTCAAGTTTTAAAACAAACAAAAATAATTGGAGGCTGGCCTTGAATTCACTATGTAGCCCGTGTTGTCCTTAAATGCATGATGGTCTTCCTACCTCAGCCACCCAAGTGCTGGGACTGCAGGCACACATGACCCGGCCCAGGAAAAATATCTTCTAAAGGCTGGGGATGGGGTTCACAGTTTAGCCTAAAGCTCCTGGGTTCAGTCCCCCTTGCTGTAAATAAGTGAATGACCCTTGCTACTAATTCAAGAGAGTCACTGGAAAACCAGCTTGATTATGACCCAGGCCCATGCCAAGGAAACAGGACAGAGGGCCCACGGCTCACTGTTTCTCTGGTCAGGTCCCCGAGGCCGTTTCCGAAGCTGCCAGGGGAGGGGCTGCCCAGACTGCGGGACCCACGCGTGCTTCTGTGCGGGGCTGTTTCAGCAGATGCGGGAGCGTGGAAAACTCCAAGCCCGGATCGTGGCCCAGGTGTCCCTGGTTCCCTGGGCCCTGTGTGCCCGGGCCAGGCCGGCCTCAGTGGCTCTTCTGCCACTGAGGGGGTCACGAACTCCTTTAGGCCCCGCAGCAGCCCAGGAGTCTGGCGGAGCCAGAAGGCCGCAGTAAAAGCGCATGAAAGGCAGACGACAGCTGTGGCCACGCAATCAGCCGTGCGCGGCTCTGCCACGGGCTGCAGCGGAAGGCTCCTCTTTCCGATTTTCCGTGGCCTTCAGCGCTTCCATTTCTTTCCGCAGCAAACAATAGGTAGAGGCTCGGGCCCTTCCCTGCTATCTGGCCGGCTGAGTCTCCTCCAGCACTGGACGGCCCTGGAGCAGCCAGAAGAACAGCGAAGGTGGGGTGTGGGGGAAATGAGGAGGAGGTGGGGAGCGGGAGATGCGGAGGGAGGAGGGGGAGGGAGGGGAGCACGCGGATGGGGAGGGAGGAGTGGGGGGGCTGGTCAGGGAGGGAGGAGGAGTCCAGGGGCTGGGCCCAGGGCCTAGGCTCAGTCTGGGAAGAGCCCTGCCACGGTGTCCCCAGGGCAGCCAGATTCTGCAAACCCTCCCACCCCCACACCCCACTACCTCCCCACGCCCCCACTCCCCCTACCCCCCACCCCCGCCGCTCTTAAGGATAAAGACAATGGGGGATCATTTATAACACACCAAACACCTGCCAGGGCGGTAGGTGGTCCAGAGAGTTCTCTGCTTCTTCCCTGGCGGCACTCAGGACTTCAAAGCTGGGGTGCGTATGGGTTGTCCTAGTGAGAAGGCTAAAAGTTTATGGAATTCACCAGTCGGGAGTCCAAGCCTGAGGCAGAAGAATCCCAAGGCTGAGGCAGGAGACTCTCAGTAGGTTAGAGGCTAGCGGGGCTACGCAGTAATTTCAAAGACAACCTGACCCACACAGTGAGACTCCGGAGAAGCGCACCCCACTTGTCCAAGTCAGGTGTGCAGCTGTGGGATCATCAGGCTGGGCTCTGGGGAGGGTGCACTGGTAACTCCCTCACTCCCCACCTGACTCTTACCTAGGGGTACTCAGCCCCTCATAGGCAGCCCATGGTGCACGCCTTAATCCCGATGCTGTTGGAGGCTGAGTCAGGAGGATCTCAAGTTGAAGTCCAACCTGGGCAACTTAGCAAGTTAGCAAGACCCTGTCTCAAAATTAAAATGGAGCATGGGTTCGAGGATAATATGCAAAGGCCTTGGGTTCAATCCCCAGCATCCGCCACACACATCTGGTAAAGGGAAAGTGAGTCCTAACAAGGCCTCAGCACCTTAGAACACAAATAGAACCAGTGCTGGAACCCAGCTAGGTTGAGGGGGCGCCCCGGGAGGACGGGCTGACCTACATCCCCCTCTCCACCTCTCCACCTTGGACCCCCGCGGTAGGAAAGATCCACAGCCGTCACAGGGAGAAGTCCCCACTGGGCTGTCAGAACCCGCACCAAAGCCACCAGGCTGGGACACTGCAGGCCCAGGAGACCACAGTGCAGCAGAGCCCCCTCACGGCTGGTGGGATCAGAGTGGGATCAGAGCAGTCTTCCTCAGGTGCGAGGTGAGGCAACAGGCGTTTCTAACTGCTCAGGTGACAGGAGCCCCTGAAAAGTCACTGTATGCAGTTGGTGCAAAGCTGGGTATCTGGGGTGGCGGAGAGCCTGGGCTCCTGTGATCCACGGCTGGTATATATGGGGTCCTGCTCTGCCCCAACCACAGCCCCAAGTCTGGGCCTGGGGGAGCACCGGAGATAGCCAGGCCTGGGTGTGGACCCACAGGCTGCTCTTGCTTGAGCCAGACACAGTGGCTATAATCTCTGTGCTCAGGAAGCTGAGGCGGGAGGATGGCAAATGCCTGCCAACCTATGCTACGCAGAGACCTTGTCTCAAAAAAACAAATAATAATTAAAACTAATTAAAACTAAGGTTGCTGGGCCATTCACCCATCCCTGCATCTCCTACTTGGACCATGTGGCTATGGGATCAGCTCCCCTCGCCAGCTGGGGAGGTTTCCCAGTATCGGAAGAATGTCCTATGGTGTGCCCAGAGCGGGCCCAGAGCTGTCCCTGTAGGAGGCCACAGGGCTCATCACAAGTGTCCCCAACAGTGTCATCAAAGCTGATGTCTCCAGACCCTCACGGCCATCCTCTCAAGTGCTGAAAGCATTTGTATGGGTTAGAGGTGTGGGGCCTTCTGCCCAGTGCCAGGGACTCATTTATTCTTAGGAATAACAACACAATCTTTGAACCAGAAGGCAAGTTCCAGCAGGCACCCCTTATGTGAAAAGCATGAAAACTAAACAAAAACCTTGAGTTAGATTAAAACAGTTACTAAAATATTACATGAGTATTTGCTACACAGGTAGGGGGGTTCTGACATATTTCAGGGGAAAGTATCTTGCTTCAGCCAAAGCAGGCACAGATACAGCGTTCACAGGGGGGATGCCTTGAACAACCATCATTTAAAAAAAAAAAAAAACACATGATTTTCTTAAACGTGTTCTCACAGACACCCTCCCCCAAGGGTTTTCACACAGAATGTAGTCAGTTTTAAGCCAAGGTCAACCAGAGGTCACTCATTTCTGCGTTGGAGATGAAAGTGAGACTCGCACAATTTTTATTCCTTTTGAAGAAGTTCTGACTAGGTAATTAACAAAGATTAGAAGGCACAGCTATTCACATATATTGTCTATTCAAACTCACTCTGAATATTTTCTTTTTTTTCAGCAGGAGTTTGCTTTTCAAGCCAACTAGCTTGTTAAAATGCTGAATACAAAATCAGCCTCCAGTAATGAACAGATAAGTGCTTGCACCTCACAGATGTGTGCGCTGGAGAGAACCATTAGGGGTCATGGTCCAGGCCCTTTGGGTGACAGATGAGGTCTGCAGTCTAAAGGAGTCAAGGGTAAGAACCAAGTTTCTACACATGCCCCCAAGAAATTCCAAATTTACAGTTTTTTGAAATGAAGTTTCTCTGAACTTTGGAGCATTCTGTGATTGGGTTGTCATTTAAATGTTCTCTCTCTTGCTCACTTGTTCACTAATTGATTTCTTAGAAACTGTGCCTGTATAAAGCATTTCACTGTTATTTTAGGGCTGAAGTCTCAAATGAGATTCAGCGTTTTTCTCATTTCTTAGCAAAACACTTCATCAAACACTGCCCCAAACACAAGCCGTCTGGCAGAGGATGAAGATCATCTAGGAGCTTTGCTCTGCCCCTAAGAACCTCATCGGTGAGAGGAGGTTAAATATGACACACAAAACTTATGAAAATTAGATACTTTATTTATAGCTTCATCACATGAATGACTTTCTTGCTCTTCAAGATGTAAATACATACTAGAATAAACTCTGTAGAATATACAAAAAATACATAATTTTCCCATGAAAATTTTCTTTATAATAAATAGAAGGGAACACGTGTGTGGTTGATCCGGGTAATTCTCCGTGTCTGCTCGGGTTTTCAGGCTGTTGATTTATTTTTAATCTCTTGAAAGAATGGGGGAGTTCCCCTCCCTTAAAAGGTCGAGATGAATAATGCATGAAGCAATCCTCCCTCCTGGTTTTTCCCTTTTCCTCCACATTTTTCCTTTTGATAGCGAGTTCAGCCTAAATTTCCACGCTTGCATTCAGTCGCCACAAAGCCTACAAATTATACAATGACTTCTAACCTGGCCCTCTCACAAAGCAAGTTTTTCCTCCCCTTATAAATCATAAGAGGCAGATGGCCCAGTGGGGAAGAAAAAGGAGAGGACGGGACAATAGGCATTGCGACGAATCTGGGGAAAGGGACAAAGTGCGCGTCAAAGAGGGAAAGTTTGGTCTGACAGGTGAAGTTCCCACCGCCCGCAGGCCGGGCTGCAATGGGAAGCAGCAGGTGCCGCGCGCTGCGGGGCTGCGAACAGCACTCCTGCGGGAACCCTCAGCTGCCGGGACGCACGGCTTCCTGGCGACATTATATCTCGTGCAGGCGCGGAGGGGACCGGAGCGCGATCAGTTGCAGGGCTTCTGGGCGATGCGCTCGCCGCGGGGGCCCGGTGAGCGCCCACGGCCGGGCCACAGGTGGGCACCGCTCAGTGGGTGCGGGAGGACCGCGGCCCCCTAAGGCCCGCCGCAGTCCCGGGCCAGGGCCAGGTGCGGCGCGTAGCGGTGCTTGTCGGCGGGCGGCGGCGGCCAGTAGTCCAGGTCGGACCCGGCCGGGCTTCCGGGCGACAAAGTGCAGCTGTGGGGGGAGGTGGCGCTGGAGGACGCCGCAGAAGACGGCGCGGGGCTGGCGGTGCAGCTCCACGTGGGCGCGGGCGACGGGCTGTCCCCGCTGCTGCGGGGCGCGGCGCCCGCCACCTCGGAGAAAAGCGCCCCCGGCAGGCCGGCCCCGCACTGCTCGGCCAGCCGCAGCGTCTCGGTGAGCGCCCAGATGTAGTTGTGCGCGAAGCGCAGCGTCTCGATCTTGGTGAGCTTGGCGTCCTCGGGGAAGGTGGGCAGCACCTCGCGCAGCGCGTCCAGCGCCGCGTTGAGGTTGTGCATGCGGTTGCGCTCGCGGTTGTTGGCCTTCAGCCTGCGCGTCCTCTTGATGCGCTGCGCCGTCTCAGCCGTCTTGGCGCCACGCGAGGCCGCCCTGGCTCGCGGGGGACGCCGCTTGCCCTCGAGCCCGGGCCCGGGTGTCCGTTCCGGCCCGCAGCCCCCAGTGCCCGCCGCCCCCAGCCTGGCCGCGCGTGCCCCACTCTGCGCGCCCCGCTCCTCGTCTTCGTCCTCGTCTGCGCTGGACGACAGCGGGGTCAGCGCGGCCGAAGCCGGGGAGGCCGCGCCCAGCAGCACCAGCACGTCCTCCTCCTCCTTTAACTGCAGGGTCTCGGATTTGACGAACATCCTGCGGAGGAGAGCGGGGACGGGCGGGGACACGCGTGAGTCAGGCATGGGTGGGGTCGCCACGGGGTCGAGGCTGCGCTGAGAGCCGGCGGGGGCGCGGCGGGGAGGAGGACCGGCCCTGCCGCTCGGGGGCGCAGCGCCCCGCTCCGGGACGCGCCACCGGGGAGCCGGCGCCACGCTCCGCGCCAGACTCTGAGGCTGATCTGGCGCGGGACAGCGCTGGGAGAGGCCGGCCTGCAGCGGGGACACCCACCTGGCGCACTCGTCCCCGCGGCCGGGCGCTGCAGCCGTGGCTCCACGGGGAGCCTGGGACCCCAGAGTTTGGAGTGCCCGGGGTCTTGTGGACTGGTGGCGGTGCACGCCTGTCACTCAGCCCTCGGCTCCTGGCACGCGACTCCTCGGCTCTCCAGTTAACGCGAAGCTGCTTGTGGCTCAGTGGTTGCGTGTCTGGCACACGACTCTCCTTAAAACCCCTTATATACCCCCCAGAAAACAATCGGCTCTGCCCCCGGGCTCCCACCCTCTCCCCCCACCCCGACCCGGGCCCCGCGCCCCCGCCTCCCCCCTCACTGATCCTTTTCATTGTATTATCATCATTCAATTCTTTCTCTTTCTTTGCCCCTTCCCCCTCCCCGGGCCCCTGCCATCCATCCATCCTCCGGCCTCCTCCTCGCCACCCGTCCCCTCCCCTTTATCTCATCAGCATAAAACGGTTCCAAAGCTCTGCTCGAGGCTCTAGGCTGCACCGAGCCACCGAGCTGCCGGGGCGCACGGGTCGAGCTGCTGTGCGGTGGCCGCGCGGTCTTTTGTGATTGGCGGCTCGCGCTCGGCTGGAGCGTGCCGCTAATTTATTAATGAATGGGGTTGCGAGGCGCAGCTGGCCAATCAGCGCACGCGGGCTCCGGGAGGCCGGTGAGCCACGCGCGGCCGAGCCGCCGCCTTTCAGCCGCTCATTAGGGGCCCGGCGTGGGGGCGGGGGGCGCGGGCGCGGGCGCGGGGACCCGGGCTGCAGCCCCCGCCCCTCCCCGCCGCGCGCACCCACCGCCCTGGCCTAGATGCTGGCTCCGGGGCCGCGCTGGGGCTTGGAATTAGTTAATGGGGTCGGCATCCCGGGACAGCGGCGAGCGGGTGGGGCTGGCGGGTGTCTCCTGGCACAGCCATTCGGGGGCTACGACGAACCAGGACAATCCGGAAGAGGCAACCATTTGGTTAGGGAAGGCGAAAGACGTGGGTGGCAAGCGCGCCTGGGTCTGGGGAGGTGGCGAAAGGCTCTGGGGTTCTCCGAGGCGCCACCTCCACAAGGACGATGGGGGGCGCTCTGAGCGGAGGTGACAGCAGGGCGCCTGCAGCTTTCACCCGACGCAGACAGGCACCCCGCGCCACGCAGGCTTGGCGGGGCTGTGCCAACCCGGATTAGAGAGTGACGGGACAGCTGAGAGGCTTCCGTGCGTGGGCAACACCGACCCGCGGGGCTGTGCCAACGTTCCGTGACCTGTGCGCCCGTCCTGGTGACTCGGCTGCTGCTCCGTGGGGAGCGGGAGCACGAGGCCACTGCACTCCGAGGCCCTGCTCCGACGCTGCCGGCTCTCCCGCTCCCCACGCTCACGCCACCTTTGTGCGCGGAGCCTTTTCAGCTCCTGAGTCCGCGCGCTCCGGGAGCTTGCCGAGCCCGCGCCGAGTGGCGGGAAGGAACGGGGACAGAGACGGAGAGGCGACCTCCATCCCTTCTGCAAATCTAGTGCAAACGAGGCGTGGTTGGAGTGCTAGGAGCCCAGAGGGGCGAGAGAAAGCACACTCTGCCTTCTGGGTCACTGTTTTCCTCGGTCGTAGGCATTAAAAATAAGTTGCATTTCAGAGAATCGTGCTGGAAGCAGGCGGCTGGTGTTCGGGCAAGATTGTAATTTCCCCCCATGCAGGGGGGCCTGCAGCAAGACCGGAAGGCGCCGAGGGAAGAAGGTGAAAAAGAGCTCTACAGCTTCCACACTTCCCTGTCTTGAAATTATTTGAAAACTGTCATTTTCCACTTGACTTTGTTTCCATCTTTTCACTTTGTAAAACAAATTCCCTGAGTTAAAAAGCATTATGTCACCCTCCTTTTTCAAAACAGCGTGATTTCATTTGTTACAAGCGCCATAAAGAAAAAAAAGAAAAGAAATACACATTCAGGCTCCTCCGCACACAGCGTCTGCCCCCTTCCTGTCTCCTTGGGGTCTCTGTGCAGGAATACAACTTCATGAGGGAGTTTAAGAAGCAAAAGATAGGCCGGCAACGCAAGATGCCTGAGACTAGTTTCGCTGCATGCCTACACAAGCACTACTAATTCTGCAATTGAAATTGTGCATATTTGTGATACAGCTAGCATTGTTATACAGCCAGTGATCACTCAGATTAAAGCAAATATTCTTCTCACAGTCCCCCTAAATGGAAATCTGCCAGTGGTGCAGCTAGGCTGGCTGGACAGGGACTAAGGGAGTGAATGTAAGGTTTTTGTAAATTTGAATGGAATAAAGGTTGAGAAAGCTAGATTCTGAGGAAAAGTTAAAAGGTTGCTGAAAAAAATAATGGGGAGGAGCCATGGTGGGCCCACATACACCCACCAAGAGACAGGCCAGCAGCTTGATGTAACAGAAAAGAAAGAACAGGTTATTTTACTATCAGTCAAAACATCTCTCTTTAGACAGACCACCTGAAGTTCTTGGCTTGGCTAGCTTGGGAGAGCACAGTTGGAATCCCAACCAAGCAGAGGGTTACTGGGAAATCAACCAGCCCAGTGTTGCTCTAAATAACAAAGGGATCAAACTAGGTCAATGCATAGTGCTAGGGAAATGCTCATTGATTGCTTTAAGTGATTGTAATGGTTTTTGGGTGTTTGACTCCTCAGTTTTTATATTCTTCTAGGATTTTATGATTCACCAAAAGGGCATTTGATGGAAGCAATACTTTCTCCATGTTCTGTAAAAAGTTAATAATGCACATGTAAATATATCCCGTGCAGATCTCAGGAAACGGTAACAGGGTAGCATTAAACTACACATTCCCTATTCTTGAAGTCTCTTTTGAAAGGAAAAAGTATCCAACACTGTTGTGAAACTTGGAGTTGCACACATTTGATAGAAACGGTCAATGATGCACTGAAATACCAAGATGTCTGTGGCTCATAGAATTTTATTTTGAAAATAAGGACTTCTTGGGGCATATAGGTAGGCATTAGAATGTTATGCAAAGTATTGTTTAAAACTGCTGTGTTAGGTTGGAACTCGAAGAGTTTCAGGTGTCTGTGCTGCTGCTTAATACTTCTGGAACTATGTCTATGAACAGTGCCATTTAAGAAAAAAAAAAAAAAAAAAAAGCAGCAGCGGCCCAAAGATGAGCTGACAAATGCTCCTGCCACCCAGAAGCCAAGCGTTCATGCTCAGCCGCCTGGACAGCAAAATTCTATTTGTTCAGCATTTTGCTCAGTTTTGCTAAGGAGACAAAAAAAGGAATTTCGATTTGCCAAGACGTGACCAACGCCAAATACCCTTAGCTGGACGCTTCTAGCACTCTTTTAAACAAATTCAAGAGGCACTTGTGTGGTCTCAAAGATTGTCCGGATGAAACGAGGCTGAAATGTCCGGGGCGGGGGAGGGGCTGGCTGAATAGACGGCGGGGACGGCGGCCGGCGGGGTCCCAGGCGTGAACTGTCCTGAGGGGTCAAACTGTTCATCTTCAGCCCCTCTTTCAGAGTGCAATCCTACTTTACGAGAACAAAAGCTCAAAGCGGGCGGTTATCACGAAATGGGAACACAATGATTTAAACCCGTCCCAAGGCTTGGAAAGAAAGGGGCCGGGTCACCGTAGCGAGGGGGGCGCAGCGGCGGGCGGGGCGGGGAGCAGCGCTGCAGAAAGCCTTTGTTGCTTCTAAGAAGCTTGAACTCTGAGACGACCCAGAGCCCTAAAGTTTAGGGTAGGTGTTGCTGTGGGCCACGGGCTACATCCCGTCCACGCTTCGACCTCACAAGTGGCGGAGGGAACAGACGGCCCCAGCGCCGGGCTCCGGCTACCGCATAGGAGTCCGGGTGGCTGCGGAGCCGCCGAGCCCAGAGGGGGCGCTGGGCCGGGGGCGGGGGTCCCGTCTGCGCCCACGGGGCTGCCCTTGGAAGCCTAAACCCTGCTCCTCGGTTGCAAGTGTAGAGGTAGTGAGAAGTCTGCAAGCCCAAGCGTCTTTCCCCTGCACGCCGCTGAGAGCTCGCGGCCGGGCTGGGGACGGTTCCCTTCCCGGGCGGAAAGGACGCCTCCAGGGCTCGGGGCTGCGGGGAACGAGCGCCTCAAAGTTCGGCCTGAGGGCCGGTCCTGTCCCAGGAATGAAGGCTCGGAGAGAAATCGTGGGATCTCACTCTCTGCCTCCTTCCTGGCCCCCCGCCAGCCCTCCCCCCCCCCCCGGCCCGAGGCACACCGTGGGATCCCCGCCCCGGCCGAGCCCGGGGCCGAGGCTGCACGCGCCGGTCCGCCTTCGCGGTCGCCTCTTTCCCGCCGTGCGCCCTGGGGACGCCGAGTCCCGGCCGCGTCTCCCCACCCTTGAGCCACCGGCTGCTCCTGCGCCCCTCTTCCTTTCCCAAGGAAGAAAATCACTGCAGGATTCTCGCCCTTGCTGGGGAGCCTGCTGCCTGCTTTCGCTCTGATGCGGGAAAAGATTGGGGAGCTGGGGCCCCACTAGGCAGGGCACCTCCTCCCTAAACCCCCGCGCCTGCAAAAAGGGACACTGGCCGTCCCGGGAAGAGAGCACTAATCGCTGAACCAGGAGACAAACACGATTACCAGCTCGGAGCCCTGAGTCAGAAAGTCCCATAGACTTGAAGATGTTAATCCGCAGCATAATCCTTCCTTTGGCGTGTAGGAATAGCGCGGCCACAAGAGTTGTTTTGTTATTTATATTGGCGTTTAATAAAACCCAGCCCGGGCTGAAAAGCTGCCCTTCGCCTATGGTAATTAATTCCCTATTTCTGCGACCCAATTGTCCGCAGACAGAGCGGCGGCCGCGCGCCCCGGGCCCGCGCGGGGACGCTGCCCTCGTGCGCCACAGCCACCGAGCGCGTCCTTTTGATGGCATTCAAGGAGTTTTCCCTGGGCGTCTTCTGAACTTCAAGGACCCTTTTCTTCCTGTGTCTCTTGAAAAGCAGGGCGAGCTCGACCACCTCCGTAGGACTTAGTGATCTGGTGAAAGGCCCGTTGGGGTTTGTGTAAGGAGGAGGACCGACAGAAAGGAAACTTGGCAGCCTGCTCTCCTGCTTGTAGCTCTGTCCCCAACCTGGGGACACAAACTTATTCAGAGAAATGGATAAAGACTTTCAAAGCCGCTTCCCCCTCTCCTCCCCTTCCTTCTCCTCCCCTCTCACTGAGAAGGGACACAAAAACAAACCGAGAAGCCACCTCAGTTCACTTCTGAAGACGTGCAAGTGTGCTGTGGTTTGTTGCTGAGATGCATTACAAGAATGCGGGTGGGCCCAGAAGTTCAGACCTTGAGCAGAGCTTTCTTAATTCACACCTTTTGGGCCAAGATATCAGCCTTCGACTTAAATTTATTCACTGAGTCTACATCCAAAATGCACTTAACCTAAGCTCTGACCAGCTCCGAAAAAACACTAACGCACAACACAGAGGCGTCTCCAGCTGTAGTGCATCCAAGCAGGACGCTTGAAAACGCAAGCACAAAAGATTTGAACGGAGAGTAGTGGCCCATGCCTGTAACCCCAGCATTTGGGAGGCTGAGGCGGGAGGATCAACCTGAGTTTAAGGCCCGCCGGGGCTACATAGTGACTTCAAGGTCAGCCAGGACTACGTAGGGAGACCCTGTCTCAAAAACCATGTACATGGCGACTGAGTGTTGTATAGGCAGTAGAATAATGTGTTACAGGGGTTGGGGGCGAGGATGTTTATTTTCAGGAAATCAATGGGATTTTTCTTTTGAGATAGGGTCTTGCTGTTCAACCCAGGCTGGCCTCGAACTCGACGGTATCGTCCTGCTTCAGCCTCCGATTGGTTGAACTTTGGACGTGCGTCACCACGTGCGTCAAGAACCCCATCATTCACGGTCAATCTTTCTAGGGGATGCATTCATTCCCCATCCCACCCCCACCCCGCCTCCTCGAGCGCCCTGATGCTGGTGCTAAGCGCCCTGCAAGGCGCACGGGGGACAACTCCAAGGCACCCACGGCCGGCTGTAGGCCGGGGTGGTGGGACAGTGCCGCGAGTCTGGTCGCCCTTGGGCCGCAGGCCGGCTCCGGACCAGGAGGGGCGGCCACGGTGGGCGGTGCGCCGGCCTGAGCACTGCACCAGCAGTTGGGCTACGTCTTTATCCAGCTCTTCCAAATCCCGCGCAAGTCACAGAAACAATTCCGAATTCAACTAAGAAAATACAGAGCGAACCATATGGCCTGGGTGGCTCGAGTCGGCTGTATTCGCCTGGAGACAAAGGAGGGATTGAGAGTTGAAGGAAAAGAGAAAAAAACCAACTTTCCGGCTGATGAAGCTGTTGTGCGGAGGCAATGATCCCAAATCTGAAGGCTTTATGCGGCGGCGGGACGTGCAGGGTCACACGGTGCACCCTGCCGCCGAGCGGAGCCGGGCTGCGCGCAGCACCTGGGAGCGAGGTCGCTCTGTCCTCTGAGCCCGACGGAGCCCGGGCTGCGGACTGAGTTTAGGAGCCCGGGCCGCGCGTCGGCGGGGAAGGAAGGAGGCGCTGCGGGCCCAGCGCCGCTCTCGCGCTGTCCTAACGAAACGAACCCGAGCGGAGCCGGGCGAGCGCCCCCTGCAGCCCGCGCCCCGCTCGCAGCCTCTGGCCGCCGCGCCAGCGCCCCCTGGCGGGCCTCGGACAGCGCGGCTGGGCGCGAACCACCGTGAGCTCCGGAGCTGCAGCCACGCCCGGAAGCCCAGGTGGCGCGCGCACACGCGCACGCACACCTTCCTCTAGTGCGTGTGGCTGTCTGATTAGAACCGCGTTTAGGGACAAGCCTGCTGGGCCCCGAGACTTCAGGTACCTTCCTGACTCAGCCTTGGGCCTCCGATCCCAGGTCTCCAGCGCCTCTGTGGGCGACGCCGTGTCCTGTGTCCTGCCTGGCACACTCGGTTCCAGTCGCTCGCCTCGCGCCTCTGTTCCCCTTCCGAAGTTCCCGTGCCCTTCATTTCTATCTGGAGATCGTGTGTCAGCAGTGCTAGTGACAGGGACTCCGGCCTGGCCCTGCCTTGGGCTTCACATCCTGGGGCCAGGCCCCCAAAGTTGTGTTTCCCGCTGTGTCCTGTCACTTTGCAAAATGAGCTTACCAGTCTGCTGGGTCGGACAAACCCCAAGAGTATGCGATGCCAGAAGGCTTATTTCAGCATTTGATCTGCGAGTTAGAATGAGTCGCAACTGTCAAATCTAGAGACAAAGAACAAACATGTAACGATGCGTATTTTACATAATTATTGTGGTAAGTAAGCTTTAGCATGAGTGCTGCCACAACAATGTCAGGAAGACTCTTAAGATCATAAGCTGGCAGGTGTTTAGTTTTTAAAGAATCTCAGTATTTACACAGACCCAGAGCAATATGCAGGGTGACTGCATGGACAGGGAATCACACTCAGCCCAGACAGGAAATGTTCCCTACTGTTATATTCTTTTGTCACTGGTGAGTAGTAATTTAAATTTCCTTCCTCATGCTTGCTAATAATATATCATTAATCAAAAAATGTAACTTTTTAAAAATACTAGACTTAGCCAGGCATAGTGGCACACACTTGTAATCCCAGCACTTGGGAGGCTGAGGCAGGAAGATCTCCAAGCATTCAAGGCCAGTGGGCTACATAGTGAGACCTCTCTAAATTCATTCATTAATCTTAAAACTGTTAGACTTCTGGAAAGTGGTTTTGCTTTTGGAATCTTCATCAAGCTTGGAAGGAAATTTCAGACCAGAAACATCAAAAGTGGGATCCTGAGAAACATGTATTCCTCTTCTTTCCTTTCTTTTTAGATTTTTATTAGTGCATGTCTTGAGTGCATGATTGCATTCATTGTGAGGAACTTCAGAGGTTGCTGTCATTTTAAAAGTCATTTGGCCAACACTAGGGAGGCTGAGGCAGGATAAACTGGAGGCCAGCCTGGACTACATAGTGACTTCAAGGTTACCCTGAACCACGTAGTGAGACCTGTCTCAAAAATAAATAAGTAAATAAGTAAACCCTTTAAAACTTGAGCTGTTACTGTAAATACTGTTTACAAGAAACAAAACATAAGAGTAGAAACATACACTAATTTCAGTATATGTCTTAAATTGATTTTCCCAGGGAGCTTTCTGGATGCTAGTATTTTCCGTATTCTGACTGAATCACATCTAATTTTCAGTGTGGTGAGTACACATCCTAGGGGTTTGGTGCATTTCTAAAGAAAAATGGTTGCACATGTCTCAAAGAAACACCTTCCCTCTCTTAACAGCTCTTGCCAACAGGAAGCCCTATATTTCCAATGCATCTTACATGTGCTTCTTCCTGAACGGCCGCAGTCGTGATTAAAAGCGTTCCTCCTCTTCCGGCTATTGCTTGAAGATAAGGCGTATGTAGCTACTATTTTAAAAATAGGTGCTGGGGATTTAGCTCAGCGGCATAAGCACCTGCCTTGCAAGCAGGCAGTCGTGAGTTCGATCCCTGGTACCGATAAAAAATAAATAAATAAATAATCAGGACCAGAAAATGTGCAATTGTGTGCTTCACTTTCTTAGGCTTTAGCCTTTGGCTTTCCCTGGAGGACTGGGCTGTGGTAGGGCCAGACTAAGAACTGCAAAAAAAGAAAGGATTTGCAAGAAGATAATAGCATTCTCAGCAAATTCTCTTTTTCTCCAGGGTTTTTATTTTTGAGAACTTGAGGGTTTGTTTTCTCTTCAAGGAATAAAAAGACTAACCTCAGAATGCAATAGTGTGCAGAAAATGCAAGAGATGTTTCCTAAGGGACTTCAGGGTAGAAGTCTACCAATAAACTTGGAAAAAATAAAATGGACTACAACAAAAAATAAAACTCAGTGTCAGTATTGAGTCAACCCAAATGATGTTAGTGTCCTACATAGTGTCATACATGACTGTCCCCACTCTATGTTTTTGATTTTGCTTCTGAGGAGAATCTAAAAATGCCACTAAAAACTGGAGAAAAATAGCATTCTTGTTTACATAAGTCTTTGAGTCTTGCTGCAGCTTCACAGTCTCATGAAATGCTCACGGCATGGCTTCCTTGGCCCATCCTGGAGTTTGGTCAGCACTTGCTCAGTGGCTCACTACAGGCTAATTAAGGAACAGTGCCCCATTGGGTGGCAGGCTTTTCTCTGCTGCTGACCCAGAAGGACTGTGCTTTTCTTCCCCTGTGGAATTTTAAAATAATGGTAAAGAAAAGCATGCGTGCCGTCTGGTAGAAATCAGTGGTAGAGTTCACAGTTCCAGGGAAAAACAGTGATTTCAACTGCAGTTCTCTGGAAATTAGAATTTCTCTTTAATAGAAAAAAGAACGCAGACTATGTAAGAAGAAACAAAACCAGGCACGGTGGCTCACACTTGTGATCTCAGTACTCAGGGGGCTGAGGCAGGAAGACTGCCTTGAGCTCAAGGCCAACCTGAGCTACATATTGAGAGTCTGTCCAGAAGGAGGAGAAGGGGAAGGAGAAGGAAAAGGAGAAAGAGGAAGCGGGGAGAGGAAAAGGGGACAGGGGATAAGCGGTGAGGGAGAGGAGGACGAAGAAGAAGGGAGAGAGGAAGAGGAAGAAGAATGCATCCATGGCTGCAGAGCTCATCGACTCCTCTTTCATCACCAGTTCGTGAGTGCTAAGCTGAAATCTTGGTCAGTGTGGCTTTGTAGAGATGGCACCAGCGCCTCTCCCTCCCCTTGTCTCTTCCACTGGCACGGACTGAGCAGTGTATGGTTTGTGGCTGTGCCACAGCCGTGTGACACCAGTGCCGGTGCTGCTGATACATTGTCCTCTAAGGGACGATGCCCTCTGCAGTTCTGTTCCTCTTCCCTGTGACTCAGGCTGCCCAAGGGCCCAAAGGAAGCAGTGCTTTTTCTGGAGTGTTTTCTTAAAGACTTATTCCTGCCAAATCCCTGCTGGAGGAAACTTGGAGGAAGGAACTTCTGTATTTCTACCGAGAAGCAAGCCTATCACAACAAGATCCTGGGCCAGGTAGGAATTATTATTATTATTGTTATTGTTGTTAATTTTTATTTTATTTTAAAGAGAATAAAATCAAACAGAATAAAGCCCATCAAAACAAAACAGTAAAAGTGATACAGGACCTCAAAACAGGATGATAGGAAATCCACAATGGCTACCATAATGCTTCTTGTTTAAAATTGCTACCCATACCATCAGACATAATAAAATCAAACAAAACAGAACAGAATAAAACCAATCAGAGCAGAACATTGAATAAAACAAAACAATAAAATGGAGCAAAACAAAATAGAACAATGTTTCAGAAACAAGATAGGAAGAAATCCCCTGTATTTGCTGTCCTGCATATCTGTCATCCTCTCAAAGATGCTCAGCCTATGGGCTCCAGGCCTGCAAAGTCAATCAAAGGATATGAGCATTAAGCTGTTTTTGTACCTCAGTTGCTAACAACCAGCAACGGGGGAGGAGGAAGAGGGCTGTTTTCTCCCAGCCCATGTGCTAAGTTGCTCACAGGAAGGGTGAATTAACTTCTTTTTCTCCTGAGCTCACATGGCTTCCACCAGCTCGTGGGAAAGGCAAATTCCCAGGTAGGAACTTTAAGGATGTTTCACTTTGTCTTCACACAAATCTCAGTGAGACCATTATTGTCATTTGCATTTTCATGAAAAGGAAACTATTGCCCAAGATCACTCATCCTGGGAGGGCAGGGTCTTGTTGATACCTAGCCTGACCCTTCCAAACTTGTGTTGTCTCCTCTAATGCTCTCTCTCGCCTTTTCTGAAAAGCAAAAGATTCTTTTTGGTTTCATCACTGTCTATTCTCATTGTTGTTATAAAGATGTCTGTTATGGTTTGTGTCTAGATATCCCCCCCAAAGCCTCATGCAGTCATGGGAGAGGGCTTTTCAAAGGTGGCTGAATCTAAAGGTTGATTCATGGTCCTGTGCTGAGATTCAGGGTGAGTGCGACATCCACTCTAAGGCAAGGAGCCTGCACACAATATAAGGGACAGAAATATAATGTGGCAGAAGAAATTTCAGGGCAGTCTAATATTGAAGCCATCACATGACTACTGTTGGGGGCTTTTAGCCAGATTTATGTTAAGAATCAAGAGTAAAGAGCCCAGAAGAATTAAAAGAGAATTTAAAATTTTAGAAAAAGGCCTACTAAGAGAGTCCACCAAGAATGTCTGCCAAACCCAGCAGTCATGTCTGAGTAAGCCTGATAACAGAACGTTCCTTTCTTTTTTGTAACCCCTGTTTTTACAGCTGTTGTGTAGCCAATGACCTTGCCATGTAACACAGGATGTTCTTTACTGCCATTGTGTAACTAATAGCCTTACAATGTGACTGGAGACGTTCAGATTCCCTAACAACTCATGTCACCCAGCCCTCCAATCATGTGGGCCACATCTGCCTTTGTACTTCCCTGCATCCTTTTACTTTACAAGCCCCCAAACCCCACCAACCGTTGGGAGAAATCCTAGTTAGAAGCCCACCAGTGTAATGAGATGCCTTTAAACTTCCTCAGTGGCATTTCTTCCTGTGTCTGGTCTGTTTTCCACAACAGAATGGCTTAAAATGTTTGGCCAGAAAGGAAGCTGTGGCCAGTAAAGCTGTGGACTGGAGAGACAGAACAGAGATCTCCATTGCTGAGAAGAAACAGAGAGAATAGAAAAGATGGCCTGCAGGCATCCCAAGAAGCAGCACACTCTACCCTTTGCAGCCTCAAAATTGCTAAAATGAAAGACTGCTTTGAGAAGAAAGCTTCAGTGCCCCGTGTTCCAGAATGGTGGCAGCCAAGAGCATTCTTTCTCACAACTGAATTTAGACTGGTCAGGGATCCAGGCAATAAATCTCTACAGCCAAGAGAGTGGGAAGCCTGGCTGCTACTACAGCTGGCAGCAGACCTTGCATCATCTATGTGGTGCTGGTTTTAGGCACATGCGGAATGACAGAGTTGTGGGGTCAGGATGGCTTACACTGATTTCAGATGAAGGCCCGGGAGGCCAGGCAATGTGCCCTTGTGCAAAGCTGTGAGTGTGAAGCCAGAGGTGCAGTGGAGGACCCAGAAGTTTGCAGAAACCAGGAACACAGGTCATTTGAGGAAAACTGCAAGGAGGGAGCAGAGTCAGTGCAAGAAAAAGCTGTGGGAGCTACAACCACCAGAAGTGCCATAGGAGCAGAGCAACCCAAGCCCTTTGAAGTTCATATCTTGCTACAGATTGCTACAGATGCCGCATATGGAACTATAGGACCTAATGTTTGCCCTGCTGTATTTTGGAATTACTTTGATCCCTTTGTATTCTCCTGTTTGTAACTTTTGGAATGGAAATGTCTATTTTGTGCCATTGAATGTTGGTAGTGTTTAACTTTCTTTTCATTTGTACAGGGGCTCAAAGCTAAGAGTTTATCAGGGAACTGGCCAAGATCCCCAACTGCCTGTATGAGGGGTACAGTCAAAGGTTGAAATAAGAAACAGAAAAATTTAGTAATGCATGGTGGGGGCCTGGGAAGTCAATGCCTGAGGAGGGGCAGAGACAAAGGCTTCTGAGCTTCCCACTGTAGATTAGCCAGTGGTAGGGAAGGAGGTAGCATGCATTTCCAGGAACAGCATAGAAGCAGTGATAGAATGGGCAGGTTTAACATCACAAAGGGAACAATCCAACATCTATCCTGTCACCTGGGTGCTAATTTCATTGACCTAGAGAAAGGTAATTTCTGTACTCCAAAGCCAGCCCACAAGGCAGGCAGGGTAAGGAGAGACTAGGACATACTATGTCAGTTTACAATTCATGGTCACTAACAAGAGTTTCCCTTCAATCTCACAGGAGATTTTTGACTTGGACTCTTTAGTAATGCTAAAACGGTTAAGACACTGGCAACCTTTAGAGATATAGACTATATGCCTTTTGCGGAAAGGAATGTACATGAGTCTTTGGGGGCCGAGGGTGGAATGTTACAGTTTGTGTCTAGGTATCCCTCCAGAGCCTCAGACAGGAAAGGGGATGGGCTTTTCAGAGGTGGTTGAATAAAGTTCATAACTGAATCATGCTCCAGTGCTGGAATTGAGGGTCTGATTGCTATACTTGCCTTAGGATTGCTAGCCTGCATACAATATAAGCACATAAAGAGGCTTTTCTCTACTGCTGTCTTGTTGCTTTTACTGTCTATCACTGTCACGAACTGTTATACCTCTGTCATGTGTCACCCTGCCTTAGAGCTAGCAGATTATGGACTGAGACCTCCACAAATTGTGAGCTAAATAAACTTTTCCCTTTTAACTGTGGTGTTGGGTATTTTGTCTCAGCAATGAGAGAAAAGTATTAAAACAATGTAAAAACACGGATCTTGCTATATTGCTATTTCTCACTTTTTTGTATTAAATTTTTATATTAATACATTTCAATTACAGTGTCATTCATTATGAACTACAATTGTAAATTTACCAAATTTTTAATTTTTTTATTTTAAAGAGATTAAGACAAAAGAGGACATAACAAAGCAGATCAGAACAGAACAATGTAAGCAACACAGTATTTCACCACAAGACAATCTGTAATTAACAGCGACTACCATAATGTCTCTTTCTTTGAAATAGTTGAGCATAACTTCATATATAGTAGTATCAAACATAACAAAATAGTATAAAACCATTCAAGAGAATGAAAGTATTACAGGGTATTCAGAACCAAATAACAGAAAGCGAACAATGACTACTATATTTTCTCATTTTCCATAGAAATTTTCTTTATGTTATCACACATAATAAAATCCAATAAGATACAACATGATAGAAACAATGGAAACAGAAGAACAGAAGCATCATAGGACTTCAGAGCTAGATGATATAAAATCAGCAGTGGCTATTATAATGTCTTATTTTCTTCAGAATAACTGTTTATATCATCACAGATAATAAAATCAAACAAACCAGGATAAAACCATTCCAACTAATGAATGAAAACATTATAAGGCTTCAAAGCAATGTAATGTGGAATCATGATTACCATAAACTCCTATGTACTCTTACCATTTCTTACCCTACAATATTTATACACGTGAGTTTGATTTATTTTGCTTATGAGTACAGTCTCAAGTTGCATCCAATTATTTATAAATATCTCAATGTAATCATTCTTTATAGCTGAGTAGTACTCAATTGTATAAAAATACCACAATATTTTTTTACATTCCTCAGTTGATGGACACTTAGGTTGTTTCCAAGATCTATTACAAATTGTGCTGCTATAAACATGGGTGCATTTATAAATGCCACTGTGGTATGATGTTTTTCAGTTCTGGGAATATGCCTAGAAGTGGAATAGCTAGATCAAATGAGACTTCCAAGCCCAGCTTTCTGAGAAATCTCCAGACTGACCTCCACAATAGTTATACCACTCCCACCAACAGTGCAGGAGAGTTCCTTTTTCCCCACAGGCTCTCCAGCATTTGTTGTTGGTAGTTTTCTTGATCCTGGCCATTCTTTCAGGAATGAGATGGAATCTCAGTGTTATTTTAAATTGCATTTCTCTAATGACTAATGATGATGAACATTTTTTCATGTATTTATTTGCCATTTGTATTTCTTCATTTGCAAATTGTGTATTCATCCCAGAAGCTGATTTTTGGATTGGGTCTTTGAATTTCGGGGGTCTGATTTTTTTTTTAATTCTTTATATGTTCTAGACAGAAGTCCTTTGTCTGAGAGATAGTTCACTAAGATTTTTTTTCCCAGTTTGTAGGTTTTCTTTTCACTATGCTGGAGATTTCTTTTGACATGCAAAACTTTTAATAAGATGTGATCCCAGCTATTGATTATGGGAAGTATTTCCCGTGCAGTTTGATTCTTGTTCATGAATTCTCTATCAACTCCTATGTTTTCAAGATTTTTAACTAATTTGTCTTCTAACAGACTTAGTGTTTCTGTTTTAATATTCAAATCTTTGATCCATTTAGATTTTAGTTTAGTACATGGTGATAGGCATGGGTCTAGCTTTAGTTTTCAGTATATGGAGAGCCAGTTTTTCCAGCACCATTTATTAAAGAGACTGTCCTTCCAGTGAACATGTTTGGCTCCTTTATCAAAGATAAGGTGGTTGAGTGTGTTTGTTGTTGTGGTTGTATCTTCTAATCTATTCCATTGAAGTTTGGCTCTGTTTTTATTCCAGTACCATGTTGATTTTTCTACAGTTGGTTTGTAGTATAATTAAAAGGCAGGGATTATGATGCCTCCTGCCTTGGCTTTGCTGCTTAGAATTGCCTTTGATATTCTAGGTCTTTTCTGGTTCCAGATGAGTTTTAGGAGTGATTTCTCTAGATTTATGAGGTATGTTGATGGTATTTTCATTAGGATTGCATTGAATCTGTATAATAGGTTTGGGAAAATGGCCATTTTCACAATATTTATTCTTCTTATCCATGAACAAGGGATGTCTTTCCATTTTCTGAGATCCTCTTTGATTTTTTTCAGGGTATTATAATTTTCCCTGTATAGATCTTTTACTTCTTTTGTGAGATTAATTCCTAAATGTTTCATTTTTTCGGATGCCAGTGTGAAGTGTGTGGCTGCTTATTTCTCTCTCAGTAATTTTGTTGTTAGTGTATAGGAATGCTATTGATTTTTGAGTATTGATTTTGTATCCAGCTACACTGCTGAATTTCTTTATTATATCTAAGTCTTTAATGGAATTTTGGGGGTTTTCTATGTAGAGTATCATGTCATCTGCAAATAATGATAATTTAACTTCCTCTTTTCCTGTCCTTTACCCCTTTTATTCTCTCTCTTGTCTAATTGCTCTGGGTAGTATTTCCAGTACTACATTAAATAGGAGTGGTGATAAGGGACATCCTTGTCTTGTGCCTGATTTTAACGTAAAGGCCTTCAGTTTTTGGCTGTTTATTATGATGCTGGCTGTTGGTTTGTCATAGATGGCCTTTATCATATTGAGGTAAAGTCCATCTATTCTAACTTTCTGAAAGGTTTTTATCATGAATGACTATTGGACCTTATCAAAAGCTTTTTCTGCATCTATAGAAATGATCATGTGATTCTTACTTTTGGCTTTATTAATATGGTGAATTACATTTATTGATTTACGTATGTTGAACCATCCCTGCATGCCTCGGATGAATCCCACTTGGTTGTGCTGTATAATCTTCTTGATGATTTGCTGCATCCTGTTTGCCAATATTTTATTGAGGATTTTTGCATCTGTGTTCATTACGGAGATTGACCTGTAGTTCTCTTTTTTAGTTGGATCTTTCTCACATTTTGGTACTAGAGTAATATTTGCTTCCAGAAATGACTTAGGAAGAATTGCTTCCCTTTCAATTTCATTGAAGAGTTGAGGAGGATCAGCATTAAGTGTTCTTAGTATTTCTTATAAAATTCTGCAGTGAATCCCTCTGGGCCTGGGCTCTTCTTTGTAGGCAAGGACTTAATTACATTTTTAATTGCATTAATAGAAATTGGGTTATTCAGCAGTTTTATATCTTCTTGACCCAGTTTTGGTACTTCATATGTTTCTAGGAACCTGTCCATTTCTTCTGTGTTATCGAACCTATGAGAGTAGTTTTTTGAAATAGGTGTTGATGATCTTCCATATTTCCACAGAGTCTGTAGTGATTTTGACTTTTTCATTCCTTATTGCATGAATTTGAGCTTTTTCTTCCCTTTTTAAAATAAGGTTTGCCAGGAGCTTATCAATTTTATTTATTCTTTCAAAGAGCCAACTCTTTGATTCGTTGATTCTTTGGATTGTTTTCTTAGTTTCTATTGCATTAATTTCTGCTCTGATTTTTATAATTTCCTCTCTTTTTTTGGCTTTGGGTTTGACTTGCTCTTCTTTTTCTAGATGTTTGAGGTGTAGCATCATGTTGTTTATTTGTATTCATTCTGTTTTCCTGATGTGGGAACTCAGTGCAATAAATTTTCCTCTGAGGACTGCTTTCATTGCATCCTACAGATTCTGTTTAGTTGTATTTTTGTTTGCTAGTAGGTATTGTTTAATTTCTTCTTTAATTTCCCCTGTGACCCACTGATTTCTCAAGAGTATATTATTCAATTTCCATGTGTTTGTGGGGTTTTTGAAGTTCTTTTATCATTAATTTCTAATTTCATGGTGCCATGATCTGATAAAATGCATGGGATAATTTCAGTTTTTTTGCATTTACCTAAATATGTTCTGTGGGCTAGTATATCTATATATGTTTTAGAGAATGTTCCATGTACTGCTGAGAAGAATGTATATTCTGATCTTGTTGGATGGCACATTCTGTATAAGTTTATCAAGGTCATTTGTTCACAGGTGTGATTCAGTTGTTATTTCTTTGCTGATTTTCTTTCTGACTGATCTGTCCCTTGTGTCAATGGTGTGTTAAGGTCTCCTGTTACAATAGTGTTATTGCTTATTTGATTTTTCATTTCTGTTAATACTTGCTTTGTATAGCTGGGTGCTCTGGAATTTGGTGCATATATATTTAAGATTGTTTCTCTTCCTCTTGAACTTTTCCCCTAACTAGTATGTAGTGACCTTCTTTAACTCTTAGGATCATTCTTGGTTTGAAGTTCACATTGTCTGCAAACAGAATAGCTAACCCCACTTTTTTGGGGGTTCCTGTTGCATGAAGTATTGATTTCCATCCTTTGACTTTCAGACTGTGAGTTTCCTTTTGGGTTAGATGGGTTTCTTGCAGACAGCATATGGTTGGATGTTTTTTCTTGATCCATTCTGCCAGTCTGTTTCTTTTAATTGGTGAATTGCGGCCATTTACATTAATTGCTATAACTGTTATATATTGGTTTATTGTTGACATGTTATCTTTCTACTGTTGCATCTTTATCTTTCCATTCCGTTTGTTTGTCCTGCTTAGTGGCTTTTTCCTGTGTATCTAGGCTATCTTTCAGTATTCTTTTCAGGGTTGGTTTGGTGACCATGAAGTTCTTCAGCTGTTCTTTGTCATGGAAGTATCTTATTTCTCCATCCATCTTGAAGGACAGTTTTTCAGGGTACATCAGTCTAGGCTGGAAATCATTTTCCTTTGGGATCTGAAATACTTCACTCCATGCTCTTCTTGACTTCATTGTTTGTGTTGAGAAGTCTGCTGTTATTCTGATAGGTTTTCCTTTATAGATGATCTGTCTTTTGTCTCCAACAGCTTTTAATATTCTATTTGTATGTTGGATTTCTGGGATAGTGATTATTATATGTCTCAGTTGGTTATGGCTATTTAGAGTTCTATATGCTTCACTAATCCTGATGTCAGTTTCCATTCTCATGTTTGGGAAATTTTCAGCTATTACTTCTATATATAGCCTCTTGATATCATTTGTATTGTCCCCTTCTTTTTCATTTATCCCTATCAATATTATGTTGTTTTTCTTTGCATCATCTTGCAGCTGTTGAATTGTAATTTCCTGATTCCTTGTTATTTTTAAAAGATCTTTCCTTTCCTGTTCACTAGCTGCAATCTTGTCTTTGAGGCCTGCAATTTTATCTTCACTTTCGTTGAGGTGGTTTTGACAACTTTCAATGGAATTTTTGATTTCCTGTATATCTCTGCATCTGCTCTATGTATTCTGTTTGTTTCTTATATTGTTCATCCCGGGATTCTATCTTTTTGTTTTGTTCCTCTAATTTTTAAACTGTGCCATCTTTGGATGTGTTCAGCATCTCTTTCATTACTTTTATCATTTCTTCTTTTACCTGAGAGATTATTTCTAACTTCAATTCCTTTAAAGCTTCCCAGAGTTGCTTCTTTATTTCAGTTGCTATTATTTCAGGTATTTCAGGTGTATGGCATATATTTTCTTCTACATACATGGCTCCTAGGCTTTCTTGAGATGGGCTGGAGGTTTGAGATTGCATTTTGGTCTTTTGTTTTGTCATTTTCCTGTATTTCTGTATTTCAAGTGATGTTCCCAAGCTTCCCTTGGGCCTGCTGGAAATTGTCTCCTATGCTCTTGGCTCCTGGGACTCTGGCAGCCCAGTTCCCCGGATTTAAAGAAGTTCCCAGGGTGTGGCCCAGGCAGGCCCAAAACCTGCAGAGCCCAGTCTAGTGTGGCTAGAAGTTGGGCAGGTTCTTAGCCATTGGGAGCAATGATCTAAACTCTCCCCAGGCCTCCGCCACAAATGTGCAGGAACTCACCGCTGGCAACCCATTTCCCCGGATCTAGCTATTTAACATTTAACAATCTAGCTGTTTAATGACTTTTTGGTCTCACAAATTGCTATTCAGACTTATGATTTTTTTTTTTTCATTTGTACAGTTCTGTACTTATTGAGTTGTGGTTAGGTACTCAATCTAGAGTGGCACAGAATATTAAAAGAGAAGAGGCAACTAGATAAAGAGTTTAATGCAGGCACAGACAAAGTCACCCACAACAAGGCTGTGCTGGCTCTCTAAGGACAAACGCTGTGATTTCAGCTTACATATACTCTGACGGGGGAGGGTATTGGGCAGCTGCCTGAGGTTGCCCAGTACGAAGAGGCTAAAGTGAATAGGGTCATTTTTGGTGCACACAGGCTTTGGCAAAGGCAGCTGGAAAGAAGAAACCACAGGGGGTTTGCAGGAAGAAGGAACTAGGCACCACTGATACAGGGGAATGAAACTTCTGACCTACTATGTCCACAAATGGAAGAATGAATTTTAGGAACAACAGAGGTTAAGAGTAGAATATATTTATTGAGAGACAGAAAGCTTCTGTCTGAGAGACAGACAGATGGGGTCCCGACCAGGTTGTCAAGGACTGTCTTTTCTAGGGGCTTTTAAAGAGTAAAACCATGGGTTCAAGGTGGGGGTGGGGGATGGGACTGGGAACTCACAAGGCAGATGGGCTTAAGGTGGGACAGAACTATGGCTAGCCAATAAGATTAATAGTTCAGGTAAAATTGATTAAATTGGGGACCAATGGGAAAGCAAGTCACTTAGGAAGCGGCATTCTCAGAGCTATGAGTCTTCCCTAGGGGGATGGGATGGTGACTCCCCGAAGTACAGTTGCCAGGTATCTGTACTGATTCCATCGAGGACCCAGCCCTGTCTGACTGTCTATAATATTTCTAACTAATTCAGCTGCCTGTAACATTATGACTCAGCACTAGACTGTCACCATGATGACTGGCAAGTCTTGGGAGGGGCACCTATTATGTACATCTTGTTTATAGAGTCTCAATGTCTTTTTTTGTATAGTACATCTTGCTTTACAGTATTACAATTTATTGATTGTTCTATACACTACAGTACTGTAGCTTTATGCTCTGCTATACATTACAGTACTGCATGTCACAGTTATGGAAATAAAAGCAAAGTCATCAAGTTGACCATTTCTTTGTTCTGAATATCATAATGTACAGACTGTATGTAATTCCTCATTTAGCGACCAGTTCATATAACAGCCTAGTTGGAATTTTGTAGTTAAACAAGGAATGCCTGTAGCTTGTTCTTTAGACACATTCACTAAGCATTTTGTACAACTAAACATGGCATTTGTGAAAAGATGTCTTCAAACTATGTATTATTTCTATAATGTCTGTAATGTCTGATATAGAGTTGCTTGTTTTACTTCAGAAAAATATATGGTTTGCCTGTTTTGATGCAGAAAGGAGCAATTTGGAGCAGAGTCTTATGGGACCTGTTGATTACAAATGATACAGACAGAACTGCTGTGCCAAAAGATTTAGTATAGTTTCTTTAGAAATGGCTTGTGTCTTGGTTTTCTTATTGCTGGGACAAAATATCTGACACCCCAAGTTAAAATAGTAAAGGTTTATTCAGCTCAGTTTGTGGATGTTTTAGTCTGCAATCAGCTGGCTCGACAGCAGGGTGAGGTGGCAGAGAGGCAACAGTTCATGACAACAGAATACATAAAACCAAAGAGAGCAAAAAGGGGGAGCCAAGCCCCTTTTCCTCTCCTATATTGTATGCAGGCTATCCACACACCAGGGTAGAGATAGCACTTATACCATTTCCCGGCCCTCCTCTCCTCTCTACAGGCTCAGGATGTTTACAAAATGAGGCCCCCTGCTGAGCCACTTAAACTTCTAAACTTCTCAAATTGACACAATGTATCAACCATAACAGCTGGCCAATCAAAAGTATTCCAGGTTATTCTTGCCTTGAACAAAAATTGAATGACACAAGCCAGTAAGGGTACCAAAATGGTGTGCGGGGAATGAGCATGGGAGCAACCAGCTACGTAGAGCAAACGTGGGCTGAACAAGAATGGGTAAAAGCAAAAATAAAAGTACCTGTGGCATCTGAGAAACACTGTGGAGAAGACCACCCTGCTTACAAACTCATGCATGACAGTGGCTTTCTGTGCCAGCCATTTTTTTAAAAAATCCATTCCTACCTATGGACATTTAGGTTATTTCCAAGATCTAGTACAAACTGTGCTGCTATAACATGGGTGCACATATATTGCTTTGGCCACTTTTTATGCCTCCCACATTTGGTGGAAGCTCACCAGAAGTTTTACATAAGTGGTCAAGGGAGCTCCCCTTGGTAGGGATGGTCTCTCAGGCTATTGATGCTCTTGGCCATCTGGAGGAGTACAGGTTGGGTCTGCTGTTGAACACCCATGCATCTCAGTCCCTACAGCCTCAGTCTTCAGAATTTCGGCCTTGTTCTGGTTCACATCCAAATTGTCCCCCAAGAGTCATGTATGTGTGCATTTACCCACTAATGAATGCAGAGCTGAATGTACTGTTAGGAAGTGGCATCTGGTTCGAGATGGACTCTGTGACCTGGAAGGGCTTGTTCCTGTCCCAGTCCCCTCCCTTCCTCTGGCTCTGCTTCCTAGTAGGCATGAAGTAAGTAGCAGTCATGCTTCCACCATGCCACTTCTGCCTTGGCACCAGCCAACCATGGACTCACCTTCTGAAAACTGTGAGCCAAGTTCTGTGTCAGCAATAAGCTGCTTCTCTATGCCTTATAGTTTGAGTTAAAGAACCTTAAAGATGGAAGACAAAGCCCCTAATGGTGTCGACCATGTTAGTTCTCAGTTTATTCAGAGGTTGCACATCCAGGAGTGGGCTCAGAGTCCACTTTTGGTACTCCACATGTCCTCAAGGATTTCCCCTTAAGTAAGTTCTGCCTTGCTCTGCATGGTCCTCAGGAGATGCAGAACTAGAGTTGCCCCACTCCTGGGCTGCCCCATAGCACAAGATGCACGCACTTGATAGGATGAACCAGATGCTCTGTGCGCAGGGAATGCGCTGACTTGTTCACACAAAGTGGTTCTGCCCCAACAAACCACAAAGCCACCACAATGCAGTCAATGAAATGTACCTGTCCTGTCTTAATGGAAGCTGGGTACCACAGAAACTCTTAGCTTTCTTAGGAAGTGTCTCCTGGTTCTCTAGCCTTCAGGTTGACTGTTTCCTGACTTTTTGCAAATTCATAATACCCTCATTCAGATTTGCTTGATTAGAAAGAACAATAGTAAAAAAAGAATGAAGTAGAAACTAACTGGTAAGTTTTTTGAAATATCAACCTAACAAACCTTTCAGGACAAAAGGAACTCAGGGTCTTCCAGAGAATTTGGTCTACAATTTTCCTTTACTTTATAATCCAATTGTGCTAATGTGAACCAAAAGTACAACTTGAACTAAACATGCATTTCACTCATGAGTAATTACAAAGCAGGCATTTCAAATCAGCGTTAATCTAATGTTTTTAGAAGAATTATTTCATTTCAGGGTCCAGTATCTGTCAAGGAAATCACCAATTTCCAGTTCATTCTTATTTAATGTAAAAAATTGAATTAGTATATAGCCATTTCATATCTGTCTTTAAATTAAAACACAGTCAAGAGCATGCAGCATTTTGGGTTTGCTCTGTTATCTCTAAATCAATCATTTGGTCAAATGTAAAGGAGCAGTGAGTTAGGTTTTATTAAGTATTAAGCTGAGCTTCGTAACCTTTGATTTTAACTTGTAGTTTTTTTCAAGTTATACAAGTGAGAAGCGTATGCTGCTAAGGACAGGCATTGGCTACAGAAGAATGCAGAGCACAAAACAAATATATTATTTTTAACCTACTTTGGATACTTACAAGAATGTTGAGAATCACAGCAGAACATGGTGGCATACACCTGTCATTTTAGCACTTGGGAGGCTGAGGCAGGAGGATCACCAAGAGTTTAAGATCAACCTGGGCTACATAGTGAGTTTAAACCCAATCTGAACCACAGAATGAGACTGTCTCAAAAAAACAAAACAAACACCAGCTATTAAAATACTTTTGTTAATAATCAGTTCTTGAAGTGGGGATTGTAGCTCAGTGGCATAGTCTTGCTTAGCATGAACAAGGTGGTAGGTTTGGTTCTTAGCACTAAAAAGAAAAACTAAGATTAAAAACAATTACAAAGACAAAAAACTTCTAAACATCACTTTTAGTAGCAAATGTCCGTAATTTTATGCCCAAAATCATACTTGGAGTATAGATACACAAACACAGTTTTTAGCAGTGCTGGGGACTGAGCACAAAAGGCAAGCACTCTACTCCAGATGCCCACAAGCGAAGCCCACTAGCACTCTCAGTGTATGTGACAGGAATGCAGCCTGAGAGGGTGAAGGTTCAAAAGAGGCATCACTAGTACATATGAAACGCAAGCAAGTGCTCACAAATCACAAATGCAAAAGAGGACTTACCATCTCATACTCTGCTTGAAGAAACAAAATGACTTGAAACTTACCTCTGGTGGCCAAGAAGACTAAAAATTAAGAATGAGGATGGAGGGACTTGGGGAGTAAAACCAAAGAATCCAGTTTAAACCTCAGATTTAAGACACCATGCAGCTCAGGTATGGAGTGCTGCTATCTTCAGTGAACTTTTAGTATTTTCTTTCTTCCCTTTCATACTTTTCAGAAGTTTCATTGTGAATGCTTTTACTTTAGATAGTGAGGGAGTGTATTTATTTCTAAAAAATTCTGATACAATTATAGTTGGGAAAGGAGTTGTATACCTGTTCTCAGAAATGAGGTTTTGTGATAACCACATATTTTTAAAGTACATTGTTAAACTGGGAGGTATGACACAAACCTGTAAATCCTTGCACTCAGGAGGGTTGAGGCACGAAAACTACAGTTGAGTTCAATGTCAGCCTGGATTACATGGCAAGATCCTGTCTCAAAAATCCAAAATACATAAATAGGCCGGGGTTTAGCTCAGTGGCATAAGTGCCTGCCTGGCAAGCAAAAGGTTGTGAGTTTGATACCCAGTGCCAAAATAAATAAATAAATAAATAAATAAATAAATAAACAGCCCATCCCCCTATCTTAATATAAATAATGCATACTTATTCAAAAAGCCAACTTTTTAAAATGCACTTATTTAGTACATTATTTAAATATCAAAGAATACAGGGGTTTTTTTCTATGCCAAGTATTTTGTGATAATAAAAAATATATAACATAAAGTAAATCTGAATTTACATAAGTACAATTCCTAGTCCATGTCATTTTGTAAATGAGACTTCTCTTTAGATTTCTCCTTTTCATTCTTTCTCTTCTGTTTTTCTTCTGCTTGTTTTTCAAAATAATCTTTGAGGAGACAGTTCAGGTGTGGCTCACACTGGCTGGCCTGCTGTAATCCATCTTCTCTTCCTGAAACAACACAAAACATGAGACAACTGTCCTTCATTTTACAGGGGTCCCCATGTATGCCAGTTGCTTCCTAAGTGACAAATCCAGACCAGCTCCTGTTCAAGCTACCCACAAAACTCAGTTTTAATTCAGATGCTTGGCATATGCCCATGTTGCGTTCACCTTCGCAGTGCTGGATCACGCATCTCCACAGCCTGTTTCTCCTCAGACAGGCTAAATTTCCCACAATCAGCAGATGCCTCCGGGCTCGGGTCAGTGCAACGTTCACTCGTGTTTCTGAGTCAATGAACCCTACGTGTCTTGTCCTGACGCAGGACAGAATAACAATCTCCTTTTCTGCCCCTTGGAAAGCATCCACTGTGGACACTTGCACAGTTTTCAAATCATGGTGGCCAAAGTCCCCAGTACTCAGGGAGTGACAGAGCTGTGGAAAAAGAGGAGAGGGGTCATGCTTTGCATGCACTTCGAAGAAACAGCCTGTGACCTCCTCGTGACCATCAGTGTCATTACCTAACAGAGGGCCACTGTCATTGTTGTCTCATGACTCTACAGACTTGGCTAGGTAGCTCCTAAATGATAAACAGCAGTGACAATTTTATCATGAAATGAAATCAAAAGTGATGGTTTAGGAATTTCTGGGGAACTCTTGGTTATGTGAATTTATAGCTGATAAGCTAAAAATGAAAAAGAAAATTAGTAAGAGAACAAAGAAAACTGTTTAGAAGTGACTGGCTCGGGTTTACATTAGTATCTGTATTCATCTTTGATTTACTGATAAAATGTAATAAAAATGAAAGAACATTTTAGAAAACAGACTCAATTCCATCTGTCCCAAACACAAAGCATACACTATATTTTTTCCCTCTAATTTGTTTATTTGCATTTTTCCTATAACTACTGTAAACCAAATTTAATTAAGCCTTGTTAGGTTTACATTTAATTATGCAGAAAAAAAGCCAGATGAGAAAAACTTTTTTTTCTTTTTTAGTATGCATAATCCCCAAAGTTTTTTCAAGCACCAAACTACTACAAATGTAATATCAAATACTATAATCTATAATTATGGTACTTAATATATGAAAATGTCTTATTCTGAGACACAAACCTTGTACATCTGGGATTTATATAATGTTATCACCCCAATCATAGAGCCCACAATGCCACTTGCAATCAGCGATTGAATCAGCTTGAGTGTAAAGGAAGCTTCAGCCATGTTATAAAAGCTATTATCTCTTTCGATCTGAAACAAAAACAGATGCTAAAAAATTGTATTTCCCAGACCCTTTGGAAGGGCCAAGTAAATTCATTCAAACAAGAATAAAATTAAACAGGTTGCTAAGCTGTGCTGGTACCCGTAATACCAATGTCGTTACCTGTTCTTGGCCTGTGACATTATAGAAACATAGGGTTGGCAGCCAGTGCAGTAAGGGGCCCCTCTCCACTTCCGACACACCGTCCCTCAGGTTTCCACCGTAGAACAGGTCATTAGCCACAGCACTGATGGCGGGGTGGCAACGGTACTGGGTTCTCAGTGGGATTGGCTTGTGACCCTGAGACAGTTACATGCAGAAAAATGAGCAATTAAAACATAGCAGGGCTGGGGATATACCTCAGCGGCACAGCACCTGCCTGGCAAGTGCAAGGCCCTGAGTTTATTCCTGACACAAAATTTAAAAATTGCTTTGTTCTTTCAGAAAAAAAAAAATATTTAAAAATTTTAAATTATTACTATATCATGGAGATCAATTACAACCAAGATAAAAGTAGATAACAAAGTCATTTGTAAAGAAATTACTAAAAAAATGTGTTCATGGTAAGCTAGTACATTGTAAAACTGCAAAATACAACACAGCAAATCGACTGATTAATAATCTTGACCCCTAATATTATGCTTTTATAATCTATCTGGAATTGACCTAATACTAAAACTTAAAAGATCTTTTTTAAAAAATCAGAATTATTACCGATAACTTATTTGTTATCAGTATTTCCTCCCTGTATAAAGACATTTTTTTGTTCTGAATCTTCAGAGGTTTCCCGTTTCATTCACGCATCCTAATATCCAATTCTCATCCTCTTTAGCAATCTTCCGGAGTATGTGCTTTATTCAGGAAAAGTTCTGTAGTGCTGTTAGGACACTGTGAATAACTATAAAAGATTCTAATAGGAACACATACATAATCAGATGTAAAATGAATGATCACATGGAGGAAGTATCTTGAATGGGAAAACATGTAAGAAAAGAAATCAACCTCACTATTCTTTGGGGGCATCAGATTGTATAATCAACAGACAAGTGAAACGTGACAAAAAGCACTAGATACAAAAATACTCAGAAAAAAAAATAAAAGTAAACCGAAAAAAGTACTCAGATGATCTTTATTCACAGTGGAAAGAACTACATGTTCAGTGTCAGAGATGACTAAATTATGTTCTGTCCTCACGACGTGTTTATGACAGAGGTTACGAAGTTTATAATAAGGGGAAATGATTCACTAGAATAAAGTTTTTAAATAGAATAGAAATTACAGGATGGTTTCAACTTATATGGTGATATATTTGATATATATCTATAACCCTAGGATAAAACATGGAAGGAAAAATATTAAAACACTACACAGAGGCTTCTCTTGGGTGATAAGGTAATAATGCTATTATAGATGTATTATTTTTATCTTTTATTTTTTTGTTGATCTATGCTTTCTATAATAAATAGTAGACATTACTCTTATTTAGTTCTGAACTAATTCAAATGTACAGAAAATCAAAGAAAATAATGATCTCTACGTACATCACTCATACGTGATGTTAGTAATTAGTCACACTTGCTTCAGACCTCTTTTTAAGAAAGTACCATCTCTGTGCGTTTTTGTACATTAATATGTACAAAACACAAATACATATTGCCCTGTGTGCTTCTGGAATTCATGTAAATGACATTTTACTGCAGTATACCATTCCATCTTGTTTCTTTCAATAGCACTTTTAGTTTTGAGAACTATTTATACAGATAAAGCTAATTCATCTGACATACTTTGCATTATTCTAGCCTTTATTTTCCCTTTTTAAATTTCTACATTTAAAATTATACTTCACTTTAAAAATTTCTACAGTTAAAAATACAATTAAACAGGTGTGGTGGCACATGCCCTTAATCCCAGCACTTAGGAAGCTGAGGCAGGAAGATTTTAAATTTGGGCTACAAAGTGAGTTCAAGGCCTACCTGGATTGTACAGCCAGATTCTATCTAAACAAACATAAATAAATAAATACCACATTTTAAAAAGGTATCAAAAATAGGTGATAAAGCAAAGGACAGAGCAGCAAGTATTGTACATTACCATGTGTTCAAACAAGGGGAAAGTATTTTACATGTTTGTCTACATGGGCATAAAATGCCATTTCCAGTATCATGGGAAGATGCTCTTGGGGAGAAGAACCGCACAGGGAGAATCGGCCCCTTCACAGTCTCTACACTGCTCAGTTCTCTTGCATTCTGAACCACGACTACACTGCCAAAAATGTTTTAGGATTTGAATTTTTAATTAAGGTTTTAAAAGCATCTGAAACAGTCGGATTCACAAGGGGTGGGACACTAACTCAGCATAGGAGGGATGAGTTTTTCAGATCAGTTCAGCTCCACTGAAAAGCCAAAACCATGTAAAGACTGGTTCTCCGCAAAGCTGGCTACAACTCAGCGCAGCAGATGGGAAACTGTGAATTAGGAAAGCAGAATATAGCGGCACCGTACAGTTCTCTCTATAGTGTCCAAAGGAGCAACAACAAAAATACTAAAGGTACCAGCAAAGAAAAACTCCAGCCATTATGCAACAAAGAAAGGTTTGCAGCCGACCAGCACCATGACTTTAGAAAGTGTGGAGTTTGGGGAGCAAGATTCTGGGCCAAGGCGGGGGTGATCCCCGCACAGCAGGGCTGCAAAGCTCCCAGCAGCTAAGGCAGGACCCCGGCAGCTCTGAGTGCAGCTGAAGCAGACACCCCACCGGGAGGGACACTGGCTTGGGCCATGCCTGTAGAATGTAGAGAAGGTATTCCACAGACCCCAGGATGACAGCGCCCCACAGCCAATCCCCAAGGCACAGCTGCAACCCGGGCACCAGAAACCCAGGCAGAAAGCTGGATGAACTCACTGCGCTCTTCAGCAGCTAAGGTTTGCATCCAGGCAGGAAAAAGACAAAACACATTACAAGGGGGAAATAACGAGGCTGGGCCTCAACTTCCCCGCAGTGTGCGCTGGAGAATGGCTGTGCCCAGAGTGGGCACACCAAGTCTAGGAGCCACATACAGGTGAGGGCAGCAGGAGCTTTCAGACATTAAGGAGACAGGCAAAAAAAATCCACCACTCTTCAGTAAAAGGGGAAGCTAAACACTTAAGTCCACTGAAGTGCACGGCTGGTCCTCAGGATACAAATTACTACTACAGAAAAAAGGTAAATGTTATAACACTCAATACAAACATAAGCCGGGCATAGTGGCATGGGAGGCTAAGGCAGGAGGATTGCTGCAAGTTCAAGATCAGCCTGGGCTATGAAGTGAGCCAAGGCCAGCCTGAACTGCACAACGAGACCCTTTCTCAAAAAGATAAAAAGAATACAAATACAATAATGTAACTAATGCAGTAAGAACACTGAAAGGAGGAGACATGTGGGAAAGAACAGTGAAGCCTTAACTACCCCTAGAAGTAGAGAAATCAACCTAGTTGGTCTAAATCTTCTTAGAGATTCACTAGGAAATAGTGTCTCTTCCAGAAGAAGAAATATTTATTTGTGATTTAACAATTCACTTCATATACTTTTCCTTGCTCTGTTAAGAAAGTACAGAGCCAGTTGTGGTGGTGCACACCTGTAATACTGGCACTTAGGAGGCTGAGGCAGGAGGGTCGCTGCAAGTTCCAGACCAGCCTGGGCTACAAACTGAACTCAAGGGCAGCCTGAACTGCCTAACGAGACCCTGTCTCGAAAAAAGGAAAAAAAAAATAACAAAGTACAGATTAGATTCAAACATTAAGAGAACTTTTTAGATACAATTTAAACCAGCAAAATACAATTTTTTCTCTTGGCAAAAGTCATTTTTTAATGATGTTCTGGTCAGAATCTTTTAATTTTTGTAAAAAGTTTCATTTAGATTACTATATAAAATAATATTAACAGGGAATAGGAAACAAATGTGGGATGCACATCATGGAACATTATTCAGTTATAAAAAGTGAGGAAGTCATACAGGCATGAGGAATAAAAAGCCCAGAAATAAATCTTCAGATAATATAGTCAGCTGATTTTTTACAACAGCGCCAATACAATTCAATGGGGGAAGGGCAGTCTTCTCTATACGTCATACTAAGAAAACTAGATATCTACCTGCAAAAGAATAAAGCTGTGCCCTTATCCTACAGCATATACAAAATTTAGCTACTTGATCTCAAAACAGATCAAGTACCTAAATTTAAGAATTAAAATTACAAAACTCTTAGAAGAAACATTGGGGAAAATGTTAGTAATACTGGATTTGTCAACAGTTTGGTAGATATGACACCAAAAGTATAAGCAACGCACACCAAAAAGCACAGATAGAAAGGACTTGGTCAGCACTAAGACTGCGGTCCCTCCAGGGACAGTCCCAGGAAACAAGCCAGGAGTGGAAGGGCACAGCACTTATTTTACGTGCACAGGATGCTGGGTTGAACTCCAGCACTTCGAGAGCAAAACAAATGTGAAAAGACAACCCAGACTAAGGATAACATTTTCCAAATTATGTATCTGACAAAGAATTAATATCCAGATCATAGAACAAAAAGGAAGCTAGAAATAGGCAAAGGTTTGAGCAGTATTTCCTCCAAGAACACACACAAATAGTATGCACACGATGTTCAACATCATTTGCTAGGGAGGCACAAGATAACACACACAGTGGGGTTGCCACTGCGAAAATAGAAACAAAGCAGAAAATAACAAGCGTGGTGAGGCTTTGAGAACAGAACCTTAGCGCATTACTATGGGGAAAGGTTAAACAGAACTCCTGTGTATTAGTATTTGTAGTTGTACAGGTATTTGTCTACAGTGTTTATAATAGCATTAGCTATTATAGTAGCGAAAAGGTAAAAACAATCCAAATACCCACCAACAGAAATGCAATATATATATATGAATATTAGTTAGCCTTAAAAAGGAGTGAAATTCCAACATACACTGCAGCACTGACAAACTCTGAACATATAAATGAACCAGACACAAAATGACACATTCTGTTAGCTACATTTACAGGAAGCACCTAACAGGCAAATTCATAGTCAGAAAGTAGACCCGCGGTTTCAGCAGGAGGCAGGTGTGGGAACGACTTTAATTAGCACCAAGCTTCTGATGAGAATGACTGGAAGCTGTGGAAATAAGTGGGTAACACTTGTCCAGCCTTGCAGATGTCCTTTAGGAAAAACTCAGAGCATGGATCACCAACAGTGAATCAGGAAAACATGCTAGTGCAAGAATCCAGACATCACAAAGGGCACACACTGCGTGACTGTGCTTATATGCACACCCACTAGTGGGGAAGCCGACTGGACCGTGGGGTCACGGGTGGGGATGATGCAGTGGGCCCAGGGCACCCGCTTTCGGGAAACCAGGCCACAGCAGAGGCTGCAGAGCGCTGTGACTGTATTAAACCAGGCCGTTTGCTTTAGATAAATGTGTATCATCTGAATTACTCCAAGTATAGTAATAATTTAAATGTCTAAAAGTGTGAAGTAGAGCTCTGTATTGTTATCAGAAGCATCATAAATATCCAAGGTTTTAAAACAAAAGCTATATACTTCCTGCCCACTCCTGAAGCAGTAGGAAAAAATTCACTTCATAAAGCCCTGCTAAAACTGAGAATTCTAGTTACCTTTAAGATGAGTACTGTCTCGACAACTCCAATTGTTAAATGTTTAAGAACAATCACAAAGTTTTCTGATGCTGTCTCCCTACCACCCACACAAACTCCAGCCCTGCGGGAGCTCCGCAGTGCCTACCATTAAGCAAAGCCGACTGAAGAGAGTCTGTTCCAGTCCATTTTCATGAGCCGCTTCAGAACCCTGAATCGTAGGAGGCAGCTGTTTGGGGTCTCCCACAAGAATCAGCTTCTCACACTGAAACCTAAAGGCAGGATTTCAAAAATTAATCTCAGGAACAAAAAAGGGCCACATCAATACCATGTATTGCTTTGTTCAAAATGGACTCCATGACTAAATCCTATGGAGTGTCCTGAAAACTCCTGGAGCTGCATGGTGCTGATGAAAAACTTCCCTGAGCTGTTTCCTGTGTGAAAGCCAGTCTATTCCTGCCTCTGCATGTAATTAGGATTTCACAGAACACATGCGGGAAACATTTATTTTTAAGATTCAGAAAGTCTTTAGGAGAAGCTTTCTAAATACATTTGGCTTTATTTTATAGGTGGGATCAGTTAGGTTCTCAGAGACTAACTGCCTCCAAACAGAAGCAAGACACAGGGGGGCCAAGGCCAAAGGTAGACAGCTCACGTCCCAATCCCAACTCCGCCACCGGTGGCAGCTGTCCCGCCAGGCATGCTCCCAGCAGAGACTGCAGCCACGGACACGCTGCTATGCGGAGCAGAGGAGGGGCTGCCCCTCAGCCGAGCGAGCGCCCCAGGCCCGGCAGTCCCAACAGTGGCCCCTCTCCGCACTTGGCCCTGGAGACCCCGCGGGAGGCACTCCATTCCCCTGAGCGAGGCCGGCCCGCTCGGGTTGCTGCAGGCGCCAGGCTTCTGTCTGCTGGACGGCTTTGGGCATCCCACAGTTTTTCAAAGTTTAGGAGACAAATCTTCAACAGCTACTTAGTGTATCTATCTTACATTCTTTCATAACCCAGAACAAATGCTCGGATGCTGAACAGGCGGGTTGCATCACAGGGAGAGCGCAGGCCCGCTGTGACTCGGGAGGTGGCGGGGAGCCAGCTGGGGAGGGGGTGTCCCCAGCCCACAGAGGCCGGCTCCAGGGCGCTCCGCAGCTGGTCTGCCTGGCCCAGTCGCCGGAGCTGCCCGCACTGACGCTCGCACCCTTCCTTCAACTGGCTGCCCCTCGTCGGTCTCCGCCTCTCAGTCAGTCAGGGTCGCGAGCACGCGGGGTACCGGGGTACCGTACCGTGCGATGGGGAGCAGCGAGGTGGGCTCAGTCATCTGGCTGCACTCATCCAGCACCACCACCGGGAAGCTCAGGTCGCTCATGCAGGGGAACGGGCAGGCTGCGCAGGTCACACCCACCACGGGGACCTGCGGACGCGGGGGAACAGAGAGGCCAGAGAGGCTGCTGACTGGAGCAGGGCACTGCAGGAGCCCATCCCGGCCCGCAGACCAACGGGCCCAGAGAGCACCTGCTCCTCCACCCAACCCCGGACTCCAGGGCGTGATGCACTCCGAGAGCCGCACCTAAGGGAATCCCCATGGGGCGCAGGAGACAGCAGCCGGGCCAGGCAGGCGGGCTGTGCCTCGGAGCCCCGAGGTCTGCTCAGGGCTGAAAAGGGGCTAAGACCAAACAGCGACCACCAAAACACCCTGGCGCTGGTAATGCATTTGAATCTTCTAAGTTTTAAATGTTGTGGTAGAATGCCATTATTCTCAAAACAAAAAAGCCCGTAAAGGGATCACTTTACTGCAATCTCCAAAACTAAATATAAATAGGAAAACAATCTGAGGTTTTTCTGCTTCTTATGGTGCTGGGGGCGAAGCCGGGCCTGGTGCGCAGGGGAGCTGGCAGGGCAGAAGGGCACCGCCCTGCCCGGCTGCCTGCTTCGCCTGGGCAATGCTCGCCCACCCCGAGGACCCAGGCGCCTCACCTGCCTCAGCAGCGCCCGGGTGCTGCCCAGCCGGTGCTGCTCCAGGCTCCTCCGCACACACGCCCTCTCGGTGCGGGTCAGCGACTCCTTCAGCAGCGCCTGCAGCTCCCGCAGCGGCTCGCTGTCACTGCCTGGGCCGGCGTGCAGGCTGCAAGGAGGGCGAGTGACTCCACAAGCCAAGAGCAAAAAGCACATTTCGTCTTTTTTCTTGTCTCTTTTCTTTTGTTTTGGTACAGGAATCGAACTCACGACCTCACGCTTGCCAGACAGGAGCTTACGCCACTGAGCTAAACTGGCCAGGGCAGCAAGGTTTATTTGAAAAAGTCAAAGTGAAGCGTTGGGGAGAGAATGAGGGGCGAGCGGGGCTAAGGAAAGAGGGAAAGCAGGTAGCAAACGAGGGAAGCACTTGGGGATGCGGGGCAGCCCTGATTCCCGTGTCCGGGTTAACCAGAAAGAGGCTTGTCAGTGGGCAGCCGGGCCAGGGAAGCGGCGCTGACCGCCGCGGTCCCCGACCGCAGAAGTCCCACTCTTACCTGTACGGCAAAATCGGCTTGGCGATCTTCCTGACGCTGCCCACCCGGACGAACTTCTCAAACCCGAGGCTGAGAAGCCTTTAAAGAAATCAAGATAGGGCCAGGGACACAGCTCAGCGGCACAAGCGCCTGCCTGGCAAGCACGAGGTCATGAGTTCGATGTGCGGTACAACAAAACAAAACAAAACAAAAAACCCAGATAAAGTAGAACCTGGTTATTTGTGCTATTGTTAACAACATTAATGTTATGTAATAGTGCGTTTTAGTTTACATAACTCAATGTGAGCATTTTATACTCAAATGCACTGTGGTTATAAAATGTTTTATATAACACATTTTGTAGAGATTTCTGATGATTTTTGATCAAATGTGCGTACAGTTATCCTTGGTTTATCTGGGAATGAAGCTGAGGAAAACAGCACTCCCTTAACACACGTGAGGCCCTGGGGTGGATGTGCAAAAACCAAACCAAGCCAAACAAATGCCCGTGCACTTCCAGTCCTCAAGAAATGTGTCCCATCCTGCGTGCTGCCGCTGGGACGCAGGAAATCTACTTTAGTGGGCAGGAAGGCCTGTGCCCAGCCTCTACACACTGCAGACATCTCTGCCAACCACAGTCTGACAAAAGTCCTTTCCAGAGATGTAAGCCTGAAGGAATCTTTCAAAAATGTTTCCAATCCCCTTTTCCTTTTTAGGACTCAACTACTGCCTGCATTCTAACTTCCAGATTTGTGTTTGTTTTTGTTTCTTTGGGGGTGGGATTTGACACAGGGCCTTGCTCTGAGGTGCAGACTGCCCTTGAATTTGTGGTAACCCTCCTGCCTCAACTTACCAAGTGCTGGGATTATTGGCTTGCACCATCATTCCTGGATAAAAATTATGTTTTCTAAGATTTAACACCAGAGAGCAATCATTTTTAAGTTAAAAAAACAAGCAAGGCACAAAATACTGTATATTACCGAATTCCAAATTTAGAAAGCAAAATGTAAAATCTACATGTATTCTACATATATATTAATTTATATATGAAAGTTAATTTTTAAAAAGCCTACACTTTTAAATTATAGAATATTTCTCCTCATAAAACACTCTCAGAAAAAATAAAATGCTGTCAGGCATAGTGATATACACCAGGACCCCAGAACTCTGGGAGGCTGGGGCAGGAGGATAGTAAGTTTGAGCCCAGCCCATAAAACTCAGTAATTGACCAAGTCCTATCTCAAAAAATAAAATAAAATAAATAAAAATGGGCAGAATATGCAGCTCAGTGCAAAGGCCCTGGGTTTGATACCCAACACCACAAACAAAAACAGAAAAGAAAGACAACTTGGTGTCATCTATGTTGAAATTCAAATAAATGTTGAAATACTGGTAAAATTACAAATATTTTCTTTGTATTTTTCATAAAATCTTATATAATGAGAAATTATGATTTCCTGCCTTCTCTGGACACCTCTTACTGAAACTAGAAACATGACATACACAGACTTCTCTGCTCTGCTCATATAGTAAATTCACACAGGCAGATGGCCAAGACTTTGGCCTCCAAATGTCAGCTCTGGGATTTAATTTTAGATTCTCCTGGGCTGGGGATGTAGCTCAGTGGCACAGTGCCTGTGCCTGGCCAGTGCAAGGCCCTGAGTTTGATTCCGGGTACCAAAAAAAAAAAAAGATTCTAAAACAATAGACCCCAAACTCCTGGATCAGAGCTAAGGTGCCCAGGCTGGGCTAGCACTTGTAAGTGCTGGGATGACAGGCGTGTGCCACCATGCTGGCTCTGAGCCACTGGTTTTAACACTGAGCCAGAGGCAGAGCTCTCCAGCAGCCAGCACCGTGTGCCACAGAGGTGGCCAAGAAGGCCCTGCACTCGTGTGGGAGCCTCTCCAGGTCTAAGCCCTGCATTCTGGGCTGGACTGCAGTTTTCACTTGAGCACCCAACATGGGCGCCAAACCATGGGGTACGGAATCCACCCCCAATAAGCAAGCAGCCAGGCAGTCGCCTGTTGCACCTACCCCAGAAGCACTCTGTCCACGGCAACATTGGTGGAGGAAGAAATGAGAAGTTTCCATGGCCGTGCGTTCCCCACCACAGCAGTGTCGCTCTGCTCAAACAGGCGCACGAACAGCAAAACCACCACCGCCAGCAAATAGCTCTTGCCCGCGCCAAAAACACCTGATTATTTAAAAGGAAGGAGACAGAGTCAATACCATACCTTAAGACATTCCTGAGAGTACTAGAAGCATTTCCATCTATCTGGGCTCACCTTCATTTAGTTAATGAACTCATTTAAAACCTTGAGGGCCCACTGTGTGGGGCAAACACACACTTCTCCCCCCAAGTGAGACCACAGTCATTTGACCAGGCAGAACAGGCAGAGGGACAGGATGAAAACCTATGGAGGCAACACCACTATGAGACCTCCGACAGGACAGTCTCTGCTTTGGGGGTGATGGAAATGGTTCCTAAAAGTAAAGAGGGAGCAGAACCAAGTCTTCTAGAATACGACATCCAGGGTCAGGCATGTTGATACGTGCTTGTAATCCCAGCACTCTGGGAGGCTGAGGCAGGCAGATCACCGTGGGCTGTCTCAGTTACTTTTCTCGTTGCTGACACTCAGAAGAGGAAAGGTTTATTTAAGTTCACAGTTTGTACAGGTTTTGATCCGTAGTTGGCCAGCTCCAAGTGGGATGGCATGGTGTGCAGGCAAAAGGCTGCAAGCAGCAAAAAAAGCCTACCCGTCCTTGGGGCAGGGAACAGCCACCCTCCATGGAGACCTTTCCCATATCCACACCCAGAACTACACTGACCTATCATGGGCTAAGTTAGTGATCCCACAAACACATTCCCAGTTACCTCTGAAAGACCCCACTGGTGACCACAAGTAGCTCTGGGGGACATCCAGACACGAGCCTGAATAAGTTCCAAGGCAGCCTGGGCTACGCAGAGTTCAATGTCAGCCGGACCTACATAGCGAGACCCTGCCTCAAAACAAACCAACCTTCACAGGTTAGAGAAGTCATCCTTAATTTTAAGCACTAGGATTAAGTCAGCAGGTTGTGTTTTAGAAAAACTACTTGGGTCACAATATGCAGAAAGATATGACTAGAGGTAGCTCAACTGCTATGTGGGATAATCATAAAAACCCTGGTGATGCTAAGTGCGGCTTCGAGAGGGGCGCCAGCCAGAGGCACCATCCCATGCTCTCGCCCATGAGTTGTCCCATCTCCGATCCCTGGGGAGACGCTCTTACTGCTGTGATTTCACAGCGTAGCAAATGAAAGCAAAGAACTAAGTAACCTGGCCAGGACCATGCTCTGACCAGTGATGGAGCTGAGACACAGGAAGGATGGTAGTGCTGCGGAGGGGCCTGCATGGAGGGACACACAGGAGCTGGGAAGGGCTGACTACCGGGAAAGACGGGGCCACCTGTGACTGACCCAACGTGGTGACACGGGAAGAGAGCGAGAACAAGGGGAGACGGTAACCTGCAGTGATTGCTAGGTGTCCACCAAGCCCACAGGCGGATGTGCTGTACCCCACAGAACAGACAAGAGTCAGCCAGGGGGTACAGGGCTGTTGGAGGTGAACTAGGGAGGACATGGGACTGGGGAATTGCACACTACCCTAACCAGGGGTGAAGAACTAAGAATGGTCTAAAACTGTATCTTGGAAAAGGTGTACAGGACCTTAACAGAAGTTTCTGTTACTATTTTTTTTGTTTGTTTGAGACAGCATCTTACTATGTACTTCAGGCTGGCCCTGAATTCACATCGATCCTCCTGCCTCAGCCTCCTGAGTGCTGGGATTACAGGTGTGCTCAGAAGATTGGCAGAATGAGGCCATGAGAACAAGAGGGCTTCAAGGGCTGCTGTGAAGGGTGGCAGAGCACTCTGAGGAATAATGACAGGCCCTTCCGGGCAGAGCTGAGCCCACCCTCACACAGCAACTGGAGACCCAGATCTGACCTGGCCGTGCCCCTCAGCACTGGACAGCGCCACTCCACGGCCACCTGCCCATGGCTACCCTGCTCCGCTCTCAGTTACCAGAACAGCTCAAGGCAGTCCAGTGGCTGTAGCCAGCCCAGTGGCTATGGAAACATCAGAGCACAGACAGGCCTGACTCTATCCCAGGCAGGGTGCTCACCGTGGATGAGGGTGAAGGGGAGGGTGGGGGCGCTGTCCGAACTAGCAGGGGCCGTCAGCATGAGGGCCACCTGGCTCAGGGCCGCCTCCTGGTCCTCATTCAGCCCGTGCGTCCGGACCAGCTCGCCCACCAGCTGCAGCGCCGCATCCCGACTGGGCTGCTCCCGCTCGGCACACCTGCCAATGAAGGCTGGCGGGGTGAACTTCCTCACATCCACTCTCCCCTGGCCAGCCGCAGGGGTTGCAGACCTAGGGAAAGGAAGACAAAGGACAGACCGTCACCGGAGGAGGCAGCGAGTGGATGCTCCCAGCTGAGCACTCCCAGGGCCCCCCGTGCTGCCTGCCGAGGAAGTGTCCACTCACGCCCGCTGGGCGGTGGCGGCCCTCTCAGTGAGGCATGGAACCGTCAGACACTCCCGAACCACAAGGGTGCCCAGGGGCAGACTGACTGCGAGGACTAGCAGAGCCTCTGTCTGGTAATACTACCACAAGGAAATTGCTTTTTATTTTTGTTTGTTTGTTTTTGTTTTAAATTTTATTTAAAGAAAGACTACACAAAACAGAAAACGGGTAGAAATAATACATACTTTCAAAGAAAAAATAAACAGTAAGAAATCACTAGTTGATGATTACATATTGTGCTCTTACAGTTGTTCAAGATACAAAAGTTAAACAACAAAGTGGGGATTCAAACAGTGAGATTGCAAACAGTTCTGTTCAAATATCCATAAAAAACTTAGTAATATGGTTATCGATCAAGGAAATTGCTTTTATTCTACTTCTATGAAGTCTTTCATTCAGTTCCAATTGAATAAAAAACAGAAGAGAATCCTGAGGTCATTTGTTTTTTTTTTTTTTTTTTGAATGTCACTGTGGTAAGCCGTTGTGGTGGCACATCCCAGAGGGCCAGCACTGGGGAGGCTGGGGTGGGAGGGTCACTGAGTGTTCAAGACAGCCGGGGCTCCACAGGGAGGCCTTGCCTCAAACTCCCTCTCGGAGAAGAATTTCACTGTGGTGGAAAGAAGTAGGACACTACAAGATAGATAATAAAACCCAAATTGGAAAATAGACCTTCTTTATGAGTTTAATCAATTTAATATAGTCACTATTTTTTTTAACAAGGGCCTTGGTGTGGAGAAATTACAGGTGAAGCATGGGTAAATGGATTTTTATTAATACATTACTGACATACACACTGAAAAAGCTGTGAAATGATTTTTTTGAATATTAAATAATATATAGCATAAAAATGCAGAATAAAAAATGAACATTTGCATTAAAAACTGTCCTTTAATAAAGAGAAAAATATTGCAACTTATTAGCCAAAACCACAATAAATAAATAAATGAAAATAATGCTTTTATCCTTTTATCTGCAGAACTTTCTGCAGACCTTTGCCCCTGCGGGACCGGAACCCTCCAGAGCAGCGTGCCCAGAGCTCTGCCCACCTCTCCTCGACCTCTGTATGATGAGATGCCGGCGGGGGCAGCCTGCTGGCCTGTGAGGAGGAGGCCACTGGCAAAGCTCGAGTGAGTGGACTTCACCCCTTTTCACATTCACCCTACCACCACCACTGTGATGGCAACGACCCCCGGAAAGGGCGGCTTACATGGCTAAGAGGTGCGGCGTCAGGGGCAGCGTTCCTGGGTGAAAGTGGTCCTGGATGTTCCTCAATGCCGTCAGCTCGTTGCTCGCGTTACAAACCAACAGCGCATGGACCACAACTAGAGGGGATGCGGAAGGGAGAGTAACGTCCTTGTAACTCAGAGCTCGGCTTCTGAATCGCATGACCCAAGGAAACCTCCAAGGGCCTGCCAAGTGCTAGCACTTTCAGGACTGAATCATGCAACTTGTCTGTCACCCACCATGTGAGCACTACAAACTGTGACACACGAGCTGACCTGGACTTATACACACTGCTCACTGGACGGGACACTCTGCTGAGTTTATGCACCACTGTTTGCTCAGCTGCACAAACTCAGCAGGCCACCTATGCTACAGCAGTGTCTGCATAATGTGAAAATATTTATGCATTTCTTTTAATTTATGAAAATAGAAAACAAAATTAGAAAGCTGATATCAATAAGGAAAGAACCTCAAAAAATAGGAAAATATGCATATGAAAGTCATAAAAGTTTACGTAGGCTTTCCTTATACTCAAATTGGTTGACTACGCTTATTTAAAAATCTAAAAGATTAGAACATATGAAATATTAGAAAAGTGGCAGTAAATGCTATGTCATTAATTATGGACCAAACTCAACCATTAGAAATAAGTAGAGAAATCAAAATATATAGAGAAGCCCACAGATTCACAGAACTAGATAGGGATGCAGCTTAATAATAAAGCTTGCTTTATTAAAAGAAAAATAAAGTGAGTAGCTTGTCTAATGAAAAATTTCTCACAGGGCACAGTGGTGCATACCTGGAATCCAGCCCCCAGGAGGCTGAGGCAAAGGGATTGCTTCAATTCTGAGGCCAGCCTGGGCTATATAGTAAGATCTTGTCTCAAAAAAAAAAAAAAAAAAAAAAGCTAGGCATGATGGCTCATGCCTATAATCCCAGAACATCGGAGGAAGAGGCAGGAGGACTGCCATGTGTTCAAGACCAACCTGGGCTACAATATGAGTTCAAGGCCAGCCTGGAATACATGTTGAAACCCTGCTTCAAAAACACAAACCAATAAAAAGATACATTTAAAACTAAAAATTTCTGAGACCTCTCAGTGAAAAAAGTGAGTTAATAAATATACCCTCAAATAAACCAAGAGAATTTGAACTTCTGCACACCTGTAATCCCAGTACTCAGGAGTCTGAGGCAGGAGGATTGCTATGAGTTTGAGACTAGCCTGGGCTACAAAGTGAGCCCAAGGCCAGCCTGAACTGCACAGTGAAACCCTGTCTCAAAAAGACACACACACACACACACACACACACAAATCATTTGAAAAATCTAATTTATAGAGTTTAACCTTGCGGGGGGGGGGGGCAGGGCTAGATTACACCTGTCCCTTCACACTATTTTTTTTATTCTTCTTTTGCAATAGTGTCCTCTAAATCAATTGCCCATGTTAGTCTTGAAATTGTAATCTTCCTGCCTCAGCCTCCCAGAATGCTAAGATTACAGGTGTGTACCACCACACATAGTTTAATACTTATATTTCTAAAAACCAAGGACACAGTGTGCAAAATTGAATTTTAACAAAATACTTCCATGATGGGTCCAGATTTCAGAAAAGCGTCAGCTCTGTAGAACACAAGCTGCAGAAACTTCCATAGTAACCGTCTTGTGTTTCCGGAGCACTGCACACAGGACCGGCCTGAAGATCACGCTCATTGGTGACGTCCCATGTCCCACAGGGCATCCTGGCTCCAGACACAGACCGTGCCAGGCGCCCTCCTGAAACAGCAGTCACAGACACTCACCATCAGCAGGCCAGCGGGATGGGAAGTAGCCTTTCAGAGGCAGCAGCTCCACCTCATTGGCAGAGGATGGGCCAAAGAAAGCACTGCATGCGATGAATGTGTCCAGTTCAAAATCCAAGGTTTTTGAAATCACCCAGAGATCATCTGAAAGGACAAACATTTTCCCCAGCTTTGCTGAAATTGAGTGACAAGCAAACTACAGTATCGTTCATGGACAGTGTGGTATTGGAGGTGTGCAGCCAGGGCCTTGACTACATCAAGGGCTCGCAGGCCCCACCCCAGCCCCCCACAGTTCCATACCAATGACCACCCTGTCCCAATTCCTACATGCAGGTGAATCCATGCAGCCCCACCCGACAGTCTCCTTTCTGCATTCAGATGGTGAGAACTGTTGAGATCTCTTCCCTTCACAGATTTTAGTACATAACCTTTGGTGGGTCCTGGGGACAGAACCAGGGCCTGGTGCAGGCGATACAAGTATTCTGCCACTAAATTATACCCCAGGTCCTTTTGTAGCTATTTTGGGACAGGATCTTGTTAAGTCGCCAGGCTGGCCTTGAACTTTCGATCTCTTGGCTTAGCTTCCAAGCAGCTAAGAATACAGGTATGGGTCTACATGGCTGGTATGAATAATCACCAGTAACCACAGTCACCTTGCTCCTAGGGACACTGTGAGAGCTGCGACCGCACGGTCTGTACTGTCCAATCCCCCCACCCTGAGCGCCACCACCACCTTCCACTGTATCTGCACTCAGTTCCTCTGGATTCACGCGTGACACGGTACAGATCTAATTTGTTTTACTTAGCCTGCACATGTCCCACAGGTCAGATTTCTTTCCTTCTTAAGGCTGAATAATGCAGCTCTGAGTTCTTTCTTTATTCTCCACTGAAAGTCAGTTAGGCTGTGTCACAGTTGTGTCTAGATGACTCCCCCAAAGCCTTGCACAGTCACAGATGGGGCTTTCTAGGCACTAGGGATAAAGGTGTAAGTGCTACCCATCCTGAGTAGCCTAGATATAATATAAAAGACAGGAGGAGGCTTGTCTCTTGGCACTTGCTTTTGCTGTCTTCAGCCTGCAATGGACCACTTTTCTGTGATGCTGTTGCACCTTGGAGCCAGCTGACTACACACTGAAACTAGACTCAACAAACCTTTCCTCCTCTAATTGTGAGTTTCAGGAATTTTTGTCTTGGCAATGAGGAAGATAACTAAGACATACTGATAATATCATCCACACTGAATAATATCATACATATGATTATTTCTTTAATCTTTACTGCAGGACCCCTCAGGCAGTCGCCACATCTGGGCTACTGTGACTGATGCTGCAGTAGCACGGGACACACAACTGCATCTTTTTTTTCCCGGACATACCTGGGGGCAAACTGTGGGCCACCAAGCAACTTTAACAGTGGTTCTGCACCCACCTGAGCAGTCTTCCCTCTGTGCCAGCACCCTACTCCAGATGGCAGTGAGAGGAACCTTGTGCAGAGGTTCAGCTCTGGCAAAGACAAAGGCCATTCAGTATACCCCTGGACTCTCCCTGTCCTTCAGCCAGAGATCTGCTGCTTACAGAACTGCCAGGTTCCTGGTTGGGCACTGGCTGCTTACCAAACACATGGTCTTCCAACCCACGGGCTAACCCTTCCTAGTTGTGTCCTTTCTTGTACATCAGCTTTGTCTGATGAAATCCCTTGGTGTGTGTGTGTGTTGTGTGTGTGTGTGTGTGTGTATCTGTCTATCTGTCTGTGTGTGGCTATGAAATTGAGCAGACGAAGAAAAACAAACTTACCACATTTTCCAGCTTATTTTCTACAACAGGTCAGAGTATGGTTGAGTCAATACACTTATTTACATTGACATCAAGAATTTTCTGAAACTTTTTAACAAAAACGTCTTCATATTCTTATAATAGTTTTCTAAGAGCTCAAAAAATTAAGATACGCTTTTCAGAAATGAGCCAATTTATTACACTGTAGTTTACTATATTTAGTACTATTAAACCATACTTTTTATTTTAAAAAGAAAAAAGAATTTTCAAAGTATGATAATAAGGGAGTTAACAATGGTATATACAATGCATATTGTTACCTTCCAATCAGATGCTCAGAGAACAAGACATATGCATTCAAATTGTCTAAACAATGCTAGCATCTTTCTCTTCAATGAGCTCACAGAAATCAGTAGTATAACTATCTTAGCTATCTTTTATACATATGTTATATTTTAAATGTATGGCTGTAATATATATAATAGAAGCCACGTATTTAAAATTCTCTTATACAGAATTTACAAAGCTATAAATAACTGAATAACAGTTATTCAGATATATGTAATTGAGCTACCAACTAACCTTTGCTGTAGATCGAAGAACTTTCCTTACGACTCAGCTTAAGATAAAGCTTGCTTTTGGGTTCATTGCAACATTCAGGATTTATATTAGTAAACTTCTTTAGCTTGCCATACTGTTTTCTCTGAAAATCGAATCCTTTTCTGAAAACAGAATAAAAAATAAAAATAAAAATAAACATGAATTTGAACCAGGTGTGGTGATACACACCTATGATCCCAGCACTATGGAAGGCTGAGATGGAGGAAGGCAAGTTCGAGCTCATCCTCGACAACGTAATGACAGTTTGCCTCAAAAGAGGTAGGAATGTAGCTCAGTGCCAAGTCCCAGTCCCAAGTCCCAAGTCAATCCTCAAAGAAATAATTTACAAGTTAAGGTACATCCCATGCCTGTGCACGTGTGTGAGTTGGTGGGGGGAGGGTGGGTGGGGAGGTACCGGGGCTTCACTCATGGGTCTCTCACAGGTTAGGCAAGCACAAGATGGCAGAGTGACAGCGCCCCTTCTCACTGTTTCCTGAGACAAGGTCTCACCAAATTGCCAGGCTGGCCTTGAAGATGTAATCCTCCTTACCCTTCTATTCCTCCTCCCTAGCAACTGGAATTACAGGTATGTGTGTGGGATTACAGCTCTGTGCTAACACTCCCAGCCAAGGGCTTTAAAAACCTTTAAAATATAGCATGAAAAAGAAAAAGGAAGAAAAGTTACATATGTTTATATTTTCATACATATGCACAAAGTAAAAATGTATTCCACCCAAGGAATAAAATAAGAACCCTCACAGAACTGACTTAGTTTTGCCTGGTCCTGTAATCCCAGCACTCTGGGAAGCTGGGGCAGGAAGGTCGAAAGCTCAAGCCCAACCCAAAGTCCTGTCTCAAAATAAAAAATTAGGAGGGACAGGGATATAGCTCAATGTGGGGGCCCTGAATTCCATTCCTAATGCCAAAGGAAAAGAAAAAGTCCCTGAAGGACAAAGCATCTAGTTTCTCCAGCTGTGAAGTGAGAAGAATGATCCATGCTGTTATATCCCTAGCTTACTCACCACTGTGTCGATGACAGGAAATAACGTGATGCGTGCAGGAGAGGACCTGGTGTCCCAAGGCTCCCACTAAGCCACTCTTCCTGCACCACATGGATGCTTACCATAATGCCGGAAGTAATCCCACCCTCCCACAGGCCTGCAGCTCAGCCCGGATGACCTCTCAGCTACTAGTCGCTAGAGGTGACCCTACAGATTGCTTGGTGGTTTCCCTTGGGTCTGGGAAGACCCCTGACCACATGGCAGAGCCAGGCCAGGTAGGAAAACGGCCTCCAGCAGCTGTCCCAATGCTTACAGGGGCCAAGATGCATTCTCAGGTTGGTCACAGCAACTGGGCACTCTCTCCAGGATGCATGTGTCCTGTGTTCATCTCCTTCAACCTGTCATCACTGCACAGGGAGGGCCACTGTCCCCTGGAGAAACACACCTGACCAGAAGCCGGCACTCCTCGTAGAGCGGGATGTGCTGACCTTGCAGGTACAAGCCAAGGCTCTTCATGTCACTCAGAGCCACCTTGGGTGGAAACGCTGCTGGGGCTGCCTGGCCTGGTGTCACCTCCTCCAGCCACTTGAAAAACTTACACTGCTCGGCTTTGGGTCTGTCACATGCATAAAAGAGACGACCCTAAGGGGGAATAGACATTAAAATTTAGGGCTGGATGTAGCTCATGGAAAGCCATTTATTTTCACTTTATCAAAAGATTTCCTGGAGCCAGGGATATAGTTCAGCAGCCCAGCACCAGCCTGGCAAGCACAAGGTACTTTTGAACAAACTTTTGAACGAACAGACTTAGTGGATATCTACATTGCTCCGCCCCACAACATCAGAACACATTCTTCTCAGCTGCACTGGGAGGTTCTCCAAATAGACCACATACTAGTTCATAGAATGTGCTTAAGGAACTGCAAAGGAATTGAAATTATCCCATGCATATTATCAGAACACAGTGCAAAGGAACTGGAAGACAATGGCAAAAGAAACCACAAAACCTTCACAAAGAGACTTCTAAGAAGATGGTGGAGTGGTAAGAGCAGAGAAAACAGCCTGAGAGTCACCATCCAGACACTAGAATATAGCATCATTGTGAGGAAGACAAGAAGGAAAGTGGGTCCCCTGGGCCCAGAGAGAATCTGAAGTGTGAACTGAAGCCCACAGAGAGAGTGAAAAGAAAAACTTTAAGGAAGAAGAAGGTGATACGGCCACAGTCATGGTGACAGTGGTGACCCCAGAAGCCTCTGCAGAGAGATACAACATTGGAAGGGAGTAACTGATGCGGAGGACTGCACTGGCTGGTGGTGAGTGCAGAGGACTGAGTCCTCCCATGGGGAGAGAGCAATTGGCCAGGAACCATTCTGGAGACCCACCTGCTGAGCTCGGAGCCCAGAACTGCTGCGGCTCTCTCTAGTAGCTCCTAGCGGGGAGCAGACCTGGGGAAACTGCTTGGACTGTGGTGAGCACAGTGAGTCTGGTCTTAGGGCAGGCCTGCTGAGGTTGTCTACTACTCCACCACAAAGCAACTACTGGCTTGCTGAGATAGCACAATTCAGGACTGTGTCTCCATAGGTTGTCTACTAGTGAAACCACAATCTGGAAGTAGACTGTTTTCTTTTCTTTTTCCTTTAATATTTTTATATGTATGAAAGTGGTCCCTAACCTTTTTGTGGGTGTACTTCTATTCTGTTCTTCCATCCTTCTTTTTCTTCAGTCTTCTGTAGCAGTTTCCCGAAGTTGGCATGATCCTCCTTCGTCCTCCAACCTTACTTCTAATCTCTTTCTCTTCTCCCACTTCCCTATTTCCTCATTAATCCACTTTAAATGTTAACCCTTAGGGGAAATTGATACATCAAGGACTTACATATTGCATATAACTCTCTGATTTGCTTTAATTTTGTTATATAATCACAAATCTAGTTCAAAAACTTAAAGTTGCAAATTGAGGGTTAGTGCAGTTTGTTGTTTTCTGGGTTGTGTTTGATTCTATTTGGATTACTATTGCCAAAATTGACATAATTGTTCTAAACAGCTGTTGGTCCTGTTATTCCATGATTTGAGATTAAGGGTCACAGAAAATATCAGGGTATAGTGCCAAAGAACCAGGGACTGGGCCAAACAAGCAACAACTTCTCTTCTCCAACAAACTGAAGATGTAATATCTTCCAACAGGCACAAAACCCAAAAGCTAGCTATACCTGGAAGATACCTCAGAGAAACACTCATCACTAAAGGGCCCTAAATAATAGCAATAAAGCAACCCACCAAGAGGCAACTTACAAGCATCACCCCAGGAATTCAACTAAAAAGAGAAAATGAGCAGACACCTAAGCAAAATGTAACTCTAGACAACCGGTTCACCGAAGGGGTGAACTGATACGTAAAATACATATCTGGGAGGGGGGGATATCCAGGGGTCAATGAGGTGCGACAATCCAAGAGCCCCCCAATCAGGCCTCTCTGAAGTAGTAATAACAAAGCAACTGAATGAGGCTCTGGAAAAAGTGGAATCAGAAATAATCTCTCAGATAAACTACAGAGATTACCAAAATATATATCATGCTTTGTGACATTAGAGCAGTCACAGACAAAAACATAGACAAGCTTAAGAAAATCACGGAAGCTCAGCACAGGAAAGAAATGGAATCCATAAAGTGGATTCAAGTAGATATCCAGGAGAATAAAAACTCCATGAAAGTATTTGAAGCAGAATAGGCCAATGGGAAGACAGAATCTCAGATATTGAAGACAGGCTTGCAGTTAACTACCAGGAAAAGAAAAATTTCTCAACAAAAGCAAGAGACCATGAGAAATCAATCTAGCAACTGCTTAGAGGAGACAAAGAAGAATAACTTAAGATTAATTTGAATCAATGAAAGAGCAGGAGATATCATAAATGACATTTTAAAAAGTTCACAGATATTATGACAGAAAATCTTCCTGGAGAGAAAAAAGAATTTTAGATGCAGATAAATGAGGCATACAGAATTCTAATTAGCAATTCTACACCAAAACAAAAATCTATCATAGTCAAGACTCCAGAAATTCAATACAAGAATAGAATCCTAAAAGCTGTTAGGGAAAAGAAACAAATCACCTATGAAGAAAAGCCCATCAGAATCACAGCTGACTGCTTTTTTTTTTTTTTTTTTTTTTTTGTCTTTTTCCTTTTTATCAGTACCAGAGATCGAACTCACGACTGCCTGCTTGAAAGGAAAGCGCTTATGCCGCTGAGCTAAATCCCCAGCCCCACAGCTGACTTCTTAGCACAAACTTTCAAGTTAAGGAGAGTTTCAGGTCAAGAAGAACTCCCAGGTTTTAAAGGAAAACAACTTGCAACCCAGACTGACATACCCTACAAAACTATCTTTCAAAATTGAGGGAGAAATAAGATATTTCCATGACAAAGAACATCTGAGGAAATTTCTGACCGCCAATCCAACACTCCAAAATGTTCTGAACGACAGTCTAGAAAGAGATAATAAGGACTATAGCTCCATGAACCCCAACAGAAGGAATCAATCAGGGAAGGTAAATAACTAGAGAATGGGAAAAAAGGGGGAGCCAAAAGCAGGAAAATAATGTGACAAGGATAAATCACTTCATATCAGTTATAACCATCAATGTTAATGGTCTCAATTTACCAATCAAAAGACACAGACTGGCAGAATGGATCAAAAACCAAGATCCAACACTATGTATACAAGAAACACATTTAATTCAAAAAGAAATTCATAGACCGAAAGACAAAGGATAGAAAACAATACTCCATGTGACAGAAACCCAGAAAAAAGCAGGGGTAGCCATTCTATTTGCAGGCAAAGTGAATTTCAAGCCAAGAAAGAAAATCATTATATCCTTAAAAGGAACAATCCAAGAGGAAGAGATAACAACTATGAATATATATGCAACAAATACCAGTGCAATCAAGTATATAAAATAATTATTAACAGACATGAAAAATTAAATAAGCTCTAATACAACTGTTTTGGGAGACTTCAATACCCCACTGTCACAAAAAGACAGATTAGACAAAAATTCAATAATGAAATAGTAGAACTAAATCAAACTTTTGAACAAATGGACTTAGTAGATGTCAGAGTTTTTTACCTCACAACCTCAGAATACACATTCTTCTCAGCTGCACATAGGCAGGACATTCTCCAAAATAGACCACATACTGGGTCACAGAACATGCTAAAGCAAATGCAAAGGAATTGAAATTATCCTATTCAAACTATCAGACCACAGTGCAATGAAGTTGGAAATTCATGCCAAAGGAAACCACAAGAACTTCATAAACACATGGAAATTAAATAGCACCCTACTGAACAACCAGTGGGTCACAGATGAAATTAAAGAAAAAATTAAAGTATTTACAGTTGAATGATAACAACAGTACAACATACTGGAACCTGTGAGACACAATGAAAGCAGTCTTAAGAGGAAAATTTATAGCAGTTAAATATATCAGGAAAACAGTTAGCTCAAATAAACAACTTAATTTTGAACCTCAACTAGAAAAGAAGTCAAACCCAAAGCTCCTACAAGAGGAAATTATAAAAATTAGAGCAGAAATTAATGCAATGGAGACTACAAAAACAATATAGAGAATGGATGACTCAGAGTTGGTTCTTTGAAAAATTAAATAAAATCAACAAACCTTAGGCCAACCTTATCAAAAAAAGGAAAGAAAGACTTAAATCTATACAACTAGGAATGAAAAGGATGAAATCACAACAGATCCTGCAGAAATCCAGAAGATCATCAATACCTACTTTGAAAACTTATATTCTAATAAGATGGAAAATACAGAAGAAATGGACAGATTTCTAGATACATACGAATTAACAGATGAATCCAGATACAGAAAGACTAAATAAACCAATATCACCAAATGAAATCAAAGATGTAATCAAAAGTCTATCAGCAGAGAAAAGCCCAGGCCATGATAGATTCACTGCTGAGTTCTACAAGAAATTTAGAGGAGACCTAATGCCACTACTTTCTTGAGTGGAAATGAAAAGGAAGAAATACTCCCAAACTCATTCCTGGAAGCAAATATTACCCTGATACCAAAACCAGAGAAGAATCCAACTAAGAAAGAGAACTACAGGCCCATCTCCCTAATGAACACAGATGGAAACATCCTCAATAAGACACTGACTAACCATGCAGCAAATCGTTAAGAAGATTATACACCATGACTAAGTGGGATTCATCCCAGAGATGTAGGCATGGTTCAACATACAGAAATCAATAAATGTAATACAACATATTAACAGAGTCAAGGACAAAAATCTTAAGATCATCTCAATACATGCAGATAAAGGTTTGGATAAAGTGCAACACTCATTCATGATAAAATACAGAAAACTGGAATAGATGGTCTTTATCTCAATCTGATAAAAGCCATCTATGAGAAACATCACACAAAATTGACAAAAACTGACAGCTTTCACTCTAAAATCAGGACCAAGACAAGGATTACCACTATCATCACTCGTATTCAATATAGTTCTGGAAACTTTAGCCAGAGCATTTAGACAAGAGAGAAAAATAAAAGGAGTAACAATAGGAAAGGAAGAAGTTAAACTATTATTATTTTGGATGACATGCTACTTTACATAGAAAACCCCAAAACCACTACCAAAAGATTTCTAGACTTAATAACCACATTCAGTAATACTGTAGATGAATACACAGTGAACATTCAAAAATGAACAGCCGGGGCTGGGGATTTAACTCAGCAGCATAAACACCTGCCTTGCAAGCAGGCAGTCATGAGTTCGATCCCCGGTACCGATAAAAAGAAAAAAAAAAAAAAAGAACAGCCTTCCTGCATAGGAATAAAATGCATTGTTTCTCTGATTCACTGGAGAAAGACTGTGTACTGGACAGCTGGAAATGTAGCCTGACGACTCCAAAAAATACCTGGACGTTATTCCTTTCCATCCTTGTTCCTCACAGCATGCAAGTGTGCATACAGACATAGAGTTTGACTTTTTAAAATGAAAGTCGATTAATAATCCATTTTCTGTTCTGTAACCTAACCTTAGACCAACAGCATCATTATGCACATGCAGCCATCTCATCAAGTAATCTTGAAAATAGCACAAAGGGGCTGGGGATTTAGTTCAGTGGCATAAGCGCCTGCCTTGCAAGTGTGTGGTCATGAGTTTGATCCCTGGTACCGATAAAAAAGAAAAAGACAAAAAAAAAAAAAAAAAAAAAGAAAGAAAGAAAGAAAATAGCACAAAGTTGGGCAGAAGGAGTTATTATCTGGCTATGCCATTCCTTATGAATGCTTTTTTTGGGTACTAGAAATCGAACTGACGATCTTATGTCTGGCTCTCATGAATATTTGATTTGACAACTAAGTCATCTTCAGTTTCATCTTCTTCCCCTCTTCCTCTTTATCTTCTTCTCCCTCTCCTTTTCTTCATTTTTTTCTTCTTCCTCTTTTTTTCCTCCCCTCCTATCTCTCTTCTTCTTCCTTCTGTTGTTTTTAATGAACATGTTACAAAATGAGGTTTAGTCAAAAAGACCACAGCTGTGTCATCATCAGACACCTCGGATTCTTTCTCCTTTGTTTCTGACTTCTTTCAGCTGGGCAGCGCCACCAGCCCGTGCACTGCAGGTGAGACTCACAATGCTGACACTGGCCAGGGCCTCTGCAAACAATCTAGGACAAAAAGGTTCACACTGACACAGCAGCTTTAATGAGGGCCACTGATCCTATCTTCCACTTCACCGTGGTGCAGGATAAGGGTGGAGGTCATGTGGGCTGCCGGCAGTCACTGGATGAGGGAGAGCCTCACCCCATTTCGGCCTTAGCTCCCTTGGAAAGACTAAGCACCTTGGTGGCAAATGAGGAAAGGAAACTTTTGTTTTGCTTTGTTTCCAGTTTTTTGAGACAGGCTGTGGCCCAGGCTGGTCTTGATCTTGTGATAATTCTGCCTCAGCCGCCTGAGTGCTGGGATTACAGGGGTGCACCACCATGCCTGGCTGACAACCAAATTTGAAGCCAAATGTACAGATCAACATGAGGAAGGGGATGTGTGTCCCATGGCAGAAAATGGCACAGTGTTATTCTGGATGGAAAGTGCGGGCAGGAGGAAGGTGTGGCTCCTGTGTCACTGATGTCACTGGCTCACAGGGAGGCTGTATGCAGAACAGCTGCAGCCTGCACCTCTGGGTCTTGGGTTGCAGAGACTGTCCATGTGGTGCCTTAGTCCACACCAGTCACTCAGGCTTGTGGAGCGGGGGTGCTCGCCCAGCTCAGCCCCCTCTCCAGACTCATTCCAGCTCCCTCTGTCCCTCATGGGCATGCCGCCGCCAGCCCAGCCCTCATGCTTTACCAATCTCTTTTCTGCACCTTGCTCTGTCCACTACCATGCAATAAACTGTTTTAGTACTGGAGGGGGGTTTTGGGGTCTCACTGTGTAGTCCAGACTGGCACTGAAGTCATTCTGTAGCTGAGGCGGTCCTTGAACTTGCAGCTATCCTCCTGCCTTAGCCTCCTGAATGCTAAGTGACAGGCATGTGCCACCATGCACAGCTGTCTTCATGTTTTTTCTTTTCTTTTCATTTGAATAAGTTTTTGTTGACTTCTGAGAGAACACGGTGGATAGATAACAGCAGCTATGGAAGCTCTCTGAGATAGCCAGCTTAGAATCCAGGAATGGTGCGGTGTGAGGAGTCCTAAGCAAGGGGAGATATACCCTGCCAACCCAGGAACGAACTAAGCTGAGAAAAACCAACTGGAAATGCCATTCCGGTGCTATAACCGGAACAGATAAAATCTCAGTGTGGAAGCTGGAACCCATGCCTCTGGAAACCGCGGCTTGAATTTCCTGCCGCCGCCGCTGCATCTGAATCGGCATGGCAGGGACAGAGACGCAAAAGCTCTCGGAGCGGGAATCGCGAACGGAGTTGAGAGTGGGATTGGGGGGGAGCCCTGCATTGACCTGTGGTGAGTGAGAGGAACGAGGACCCTTCCATAGACTAGGAGGCTCCAACAGAGGACATTCTGGGACTGTGCAGACTAGCCGGAATAGGATGCTGCAGTGACTTTAGTCACATATTCCCCTCTCAAGCGGGATTGGTGGGGAGCGCTTAGCCTGGGTGACGCCGTGGACTAAGACACAGTAGGCTAGCCCAAACAGGTCCCAGCACCTGGCGGTGCACGCTAGCCGTGAAGCCTTCAATAGGTTGATCTGGAGGGATGGGCCCAGCAGAGGCTGCCCAAGTCTGTGTCTCCCTAGTACACTGAAGGGGAGGCAACAAGAAAGGGTCCTCGGCCCCCAATACTGAGAACACTGATCCAGGAACGGTAAATGCAAAGGAGAATGAGTACAGAAAACATGCAATATCAGACACAGCACCAATAGACATAAAGCGATATCTCCGGAGCCTCATAGACGAGTTCATAAGTGAAGTATTTAATGAAGTAAAGCAAGATATAAGTAGAATAGTTAGAGAAATGCTAAGCACCACCCAAGAAAACACAGATGGTGGAATGGAAGAACAGCAAAAAAGGGGAGAATTGTTTGATGGAGAAAATAGAGAAAACATAGAATATGTGAAGCAGATTCAAAGAGATTACCAGGAAACTAAAAACTCTATTGAAAGCTGGCATAACAGCTTGAAAGAAACTAAGGATAGATTATCTGAACTGGAGGACAGATTTGTAATGTGGGAGCATGAAACGAAAAACTTCTTAAAAATAACAAGGAAACAAACAGCAATAATACAAAGGCTAGAAGATGATAAGAGGGTCTATAACTTAAGAATTAAGAACGTAAAAGAAGAAGTAGGGACATAAACAAATTAACTGCAAAGGCTATTTACAGAAATAATCCAAGAGAATTTCCCTAATTTAGCAAAAGGTAAAGATACTCAGATGTATGAGGCATACAGGATCCCAGCCATCTACAACCCAAACAGAACTACACCCAGGCATATAATAATCAAAATTCCAGAAATCCAATATAAGATCAGAATATCAAAAGCCGTCAGAGACAAGAAACAGATCACTTACAAGGGAACACCCATCAGAATTACAGCAGACTTCTCAGCACAAATCATCAAATCACAAAGAGCGTGGGGGGAAATAATTCAAGCTTTGAAAGTTAATAACCTCCAGCCAAGATTGATATATCCTGCACAACTGTCCCTAGAAATTGATGGAAAAACAAGGTGCTCCCAGGATAAAGAGGAACTAGGGGAATTTGCAACCACCAATTCAACTCTACAGAGAATACTGCAGGACATTCTAAAAGAGAAAAGTACCAGGATTCCAGAAACAGTGGCAGAGAGGCCACAATGAATGGAGCAGAAAGAGAAATGAAGAAGACAAACTGACAACAAATGACAGAAAAAGAGCTCACCAGAAATGAGGCAGAGAAGATTGTATGGTAGGAACAGCTATTTTGGAGAAAACAAGACATCATAATAGCTAGTGCTGATTTAATATTATCTTGTTTTGAAGTCCCATCAAGCTTTTGTCCTGTCTCCATCGGTCTTAACATGTTGTATCTTATTGGGTTTTATATGTGATAATATAAACAAAAACTTTTATAGACAAGGAGATTATACAGAAACCATTGTTCATTTTCTGTTAGTTGATTCTAAATACCCTGCAATACTGTCATTCTCTTGAATGGTTTTACATTGTCTTGATATGTTTGATGCTACAATATATGAAGTTATACTCAAAGGTTTCAAGGAAAGAGACACTAGTTTTATGTCAGAATACTACTTTATGTCAGGATAACTACTTTTATGTCAGGATATCTTGTGGTGAAACACTATTTTGCTTAAATTGTTATGTTTTGACCTGTGCTATTTTGTTGTTATGTCCTCTTTTTTTCTCATCTCTTTTTTTTATTATTTACTTTTTTATTTTTATCTTTTTAATTAAGGGAAAAAAATAACAGGATATATTATAGTAACCCACTTTGATTTCCTATTAACTTGATTTGAAACCCTGTATTGCTCTCACCATCTTGTTTTGACTGATTTTCCTCTATTCTGTTTTGCTTGATAGTACCAAGTTTGAGAGTATAAGCAACAACTATGAAGACAATAAGATTCATTTTGACGCCCATTCTGGTTTGACTATTATCTTCTTTTTGAAGTCCTGTAACGTCTCCAATGTTTTGGTTTTATTGGTTTTGTTCTTTACTGTTTTGTTCAATTTTATTATACCTGATGATATAGGCAATTCTTTTTAAGGTAGCAAAGAGGCATTATGGTAACCACTGTTGATCACCTTGTATTTTGTTTTTACATTATGTATTATGTCCATCCTTTTGATTTGACTGACTCTGTTTTATTATGTCACATTTGGCTTTATTCTCTTCAAAACAAGTAATAAGAACTGTGGGAGTAATAAAACCCAAAATGTGTAATTGTCATTGTACAAAAGAGAGGAAAAGAAAGTGCTCTGAAGGATACAACTGCATGTATATTTAAGTGCATAAGATAGATAACCAGATTACTGAGTTTTGTTGGATCACTGAACAGAACTGTTTGCAGTCTCAGTGTTTGAATGTCCACTTTATATGCTTTAATTTTGTAACTTGAACAACTATTTCTAATATGACAATATGTAATCTATTAACTAGTGATTTCCCACTGTTTATTTTTTTTTGAAATTCTGTATAACTTGTACCTTTTTTCTGTTTTTTTTTTTTCTTTTTCTCCTTAAATAAAATTTAAAAAATAATAATAATTTTTGTTTTATTGTGATCCCAGGGTTTTGAGCCCTGCAGGGCCCATGAGTGCTAGGCCAGGAGCTACACCTGGAAACAACCCAAGGCTGGTCTGTACTCATGTTTCTGTGGCCTAGAGCCTCATGAAAAGCTGCTGGCCCAGCCTCCCTGCCCAGCCCACCATGAAGCAGTGGCACACTGGCCACGTCCATAGGAGCCCCGGGAGGATGGGAAGGCCACAGTACCTTATTTGGCCCCTCTTTCCTAGCCATGACCAGGGTCGCAGGCTCCCTGTGGTGACAGCAAGGCAAGCTGCCTTCCATGTTCTTCACTTTTTCCTCTTTAACTGACATGTAAAACGCAAAGTCAACCTTCGAAAGGGCTCTGCGCAGCCGCTGGGCCAAGCCGAACAGCAGTATATTCAGATGTTCTGCAAGAGAGAGGGGGAGCTGCAGTGAAATGTGAAACAACCCACCTGATCGTATGTGTGCTCTGACTGGCCATGTTTGAGAACAGTCTTTTAACAGTCTTCTAGAACCTCCGCGAACACCCTTTTTTAAAAGGTGAGTTTTGTCCTTGTATCTCAAAATATTTAGATCTAGTTATATATCATACTTATAATTTTCCCCTCCATTTAACAACGTCATTTGGAATGCTTCCATTTTAAACAAAAAATGAAAACAAAGCCACACACACTGGTACTGGTCTGTAATCCCAGCACTCAGAGCTAAGCAGGCTGACTGCAAGTCGGAGCCCAGCACCTTAAATTAGAATCGTCAGCATAGAAAACTAGAACAAACTTGGAAAATCAACCTCAAGTGGAGACTGTAGTATAAAAACATGCAATATATTCCCTTTCCGCGTGGTCCCACGGCGTTACATTGCAGCAATGATCAATTGGCCCAGTGGTACCTGTGATACACGCTGTGAAGGTCTGCCGGTAGTGCGCAGGGGACCGGAACACCGCGGGCACACAGGTCTGCCGCCGCGGCAGAGGAGCCGATTCCAGCCTCTGCCCACTCGGGAAGCACAGCTCGGAGCTGCTCATCTCCTACATCAGGAGAGCTTAGGTCACGGCAGGACTCGGAAATCACCGTTTGTGACCGAGTGTTGCTTCCAGACATCTGTCTCTGTCAGTGATCCTAACAATGATCCCACCAACAAAACTGACTTCCAGCCAAGCGTGCAAAGCAGCACTCGCAGCGCCGGGCACCGAGGACGGCAGCACTCAGTTTGCACCGGAATGGCGGAGCGCTAATCTCATTCAGTGCACATGCACAGTTGGCACGGCATGGGCACCTGCGGGCCTGTAGCTAGAGTTCGGCTTCAAACCCCTTGCTCCTCTTCAAGTGTGCAAGTTCCTCCACGGAAGCTGGAAAGGGCACTTACCTGGCAGCCCTGCCTCCCGTGGCCGGGGCTCCCCGCTGCTCCTCGCGCCTCCTGTATCCTCGGTGTGATCCTTGGGCCCCTATGCAACGCAGCCCTGAGCATCTGCACGCACGTGGAGTCTGATGCGCCCTGGAGCCTGGTCCCATCCGCGGTCACCTCCAGGGCTCCCTGATCCCCAGTGGGCAGGGTTCGCGGAGCCGGGCTCTGGTACTTCAGCCACTTGCTCGGGGGGAATAGCAGGGAGAGGCCCGCGGACTCTGCTGGGAAGGGGGTGGCTCGCGGAGGAGGAGCCCTGGGGTCTCCATCCACAGGGGGGAAGGGGGACTCCTGAGGTGCCTGGCTGATCCTGACCCAGGAGGGAGCATGGTCCTGCATTGGCTCGGCTATAGGCGAGGTGGTGAGCGGGGCCTGCGCTCTACTCCCCAGTGGTGGCCAATGCAAGTTCTCCAAAGAACTAAATCTTTGCATTCCTGAAAGAAAGCAGAATTCAGACTAAATAAAAATGAACCACCAGTCATGGCCCTGCTCTAGAAAACAATGGGGCTCCACACAACAGCAAAACCAAATACTGCATTTTCTTTCCTTTTAAAATATTAATAGTTTTAAATCTCAAAAACAAGAATTTCTGTCTGGTGTGGTGGTATAAGCCTGCAATCCCAGCACTCAGGAGGCTGAGGCAGAAGGACTGCCAGGAGTTTGAGGCCAGCATGAGCCACACAGTGAGTTGAAGGCCAGCTTGGACTACATAGACCCTGTCTCAGAAAAACAAAATAAATAAGGATTTCAAGGCTTGTTTATAGATTTTCAAAATTTTAAAATTCTGATAAACTTGAAATCTTTTTTCTTTTACTATTTTAGCCAAGAGATTTTTTTTTTTAACCAAATTGCTACATTATATTTACACAGCACCTTAGATTTCAAAGCATTTTCAGGCCAAGCAAAGATGCATTTAGATGCACTCTCATTTAGAGGTGAAATGACACTAACACAAAAGTTACATCTCTTGCGAGAGGCAGAGGCAGGCCAAGGACCCAGATCTAGTTCTTCTTTTTTTGGTCTTTTTGAGACAGGGTCTCTCTATACACTTTTGGCAGGCCTTGAGCTCACTTTGTAGCCCAGGCTGGTCTCGAACTAGCAATAATCCTCCTGCCTCAGCTTCCTGAGTGCTGGGATTACAGGCATGAGCCACCACGCCTGGCTCCAGATCTAGTTCTTGACAGCAATTTTCTATTTCTTCTCCTGAAACTGAAATTCATGGTCTGATGATGACCATGTGACTGTAATTTCCTTTACATATTTATCACACTCATGAACTATTCTGCTATCCTTAGCACAAAGATTTTAGCTTTTTTTGCTCTTTATACATGTAGGAAGAGTATACTTCTGATAAGTTCATGGAAGATACTGTCTAATGAGTTTTCTAATTCATTTTCTATTTGCAACTTTGGCATAGAGACCCTTTAAATGTAAGAAGCAACAAATATCTTGTTGAATAAATAACTGAACTACAAGGGAACTACATAAGCTTAAAATTTTTATCCAAAAAAGCTCCAGATTCCTATTCTATAATAATCTACCTTTCTGACAACATTTCTATTTTTTGGGGTACATGGGAAACCTTTTAAAAAGTAAAAGAATGGTAGGTAAGTGAGCCAATAAATATTTTCTATAAATTGCTACACTGTAATTCTAATAAATTGATCAAGCAATAAGACAGAAGAGTTAAAGCTCCAGTAAAGAGATGAAAGATTCACAGCACAGCTGTGAAAATCCCTGTTACGCTATGGCCTGGCCGTTTCACTGATTCTCGGGCACCTCCTCCTCCCCTACCAACTCCTTACATTCATTTACATCACCTCTAACCAACTGACCTATTTCCATTAACATTCTCTTCATTTTTATATTACCCACCCACAGCCACAACACGCTACCTACAACCTCAGCCCCCACCCAATGTAACTTCAGAATCGAAGGGAAGAACATTGATGTGATTATAAGAAAAGAGAACAGACAAGTCAGAATCCTACAGAATGAGCACTACGACCACATCCTCCACGCAGGCCGCCCCTCTGAGCTCCTCAGCGGGCAGAGCCGGCCTCGACATCCAGTTCCTCCCAGTGGAAGCTTGGTCAGTCAAGATCCCCAGGCACCGTCTGAGAACACCTAGGCCCAAGTGCAGTCATGACCTCAGCACAGGCGCAGGGCCCTGGTGGGCATGGCAGAGATGTTGGCAAAAAGCCAGGCCTTGGGACAAGAAGATGCCATAGGGCTCAGGGTCTGGCTCAGGGGTGGCAGCTGGGAGCAGCACTGATACAAGACACTTTCAGAGGAATGCAAAGAAGAAGTTAGGAGAAGGAAGATAGAGCTGGGAGCTAGTAGGACATCTCAGACCTTGAACAGCTAATCTGCAAATGTCAGAAGGACACAAGGCATGGGGCGCCTTTATGAGAGGGGACCCAGAATCTGGTTGTCAGATGATCTTGGTGCAGTTTATCTCTCAAATAAAACAGGCATACTGTCTGGACAGACAGATGTGAGTGGCACTGTCACCACCATCCCAATCCCAGAAAGCGGTTACCAGGTAACGTTCTCGCTCTCAGCGACTCTTCAGAGAATTCCACCATCAAGTCTTTGTGCCTTGAGTCCAAAGAAAAAGTAGACGGGGGACTCCACGTAGAGATCCTCTGTTCTGGGGAGGCCATCTATCCAGGAAGAAGAAACACATTACAAACTGACCTCTTCTTACGTCCTTCCCTTACAGCTTAAATGAATTCCAGTAATCACTATTTAAAAAAAAATTATCTCAAGCCAGATGCAGTGCACATCCCAATAACCTCAGTTACTCAGAAGGCTGAGGCAGGGAGATCAAAAATTCAAAGGCGCTGAGCCAGTTTGGTAAGATTTCTTTTCAAAAAAGAAAAGGCTGGGGACGCAGCTCCTGGTAAAGAACTCCTCCTTAGACTTCACCCCTCAATTATTTCAGACACGTTATGTAGCACTATGGTAACATCAAAGAACTATAAAATTCCTTTCAGAAAGGACAGAGTAGGATAATCTCAGTAAAATTAACAATAAGGAAACACACAGAATATAAGGCATTTGAATCTGTATGAAACCGGTTCAAACCTTTTCTGGTCCCAAGATGGGATCCCACCCTGGGCCAGGCCACCCCAGTGTTCATGTCTGGAGCTGCAGCAGCCTCAGGCCCTGCACACCCAAGAACTCAATAGTCTCCTCTACCCCCACCCCCAGCCTTGGGTCTGGGTTCCTTTATGGTCAATCTAAACTCAAGATGCTGCTCTCAAAGGAGTGACTTTTTAAATACACCCCAGACCTGGACGGCCACACAAGTTACCGCTATCCTCATCAGAAGAGCATTTACATTTGCTGCTGTATTTCCAGAGTTTAATCATCTCAAACTATAACATCATGATCACACTAACATATATGTTTGTACATGCATCCACTAAGGAATGACATTTGGAAGACTACTCACCAAACTAAGTGGTTTTTTTTATGGTGGGGGTGTTTCAAGTCAGAGTCTCACTTTGTAGTTCAGGCTGGCCTTGAACTTGCAGTGATCCTCCTGTCTCAGCCTTCTGAGTGCTGGGCTTATACACGTGCATCATCACACCCAGAGAAGCATAGCTTTTGAAAACAGTGAGATCAAAGAGGAAGGGCTCTTTCACACTTGTCACTTCACGTCCTTCAAGCATGCTTCACTTTTGTGAGTAAATGACAATAAAGAGTAAACCTGTATACACTTAGGGCTGGGGATCTAGCTCATCAGTAGAATACTTGCCCAGCACGCTAGAAGATCTGGGTTCAAAGCCCAGTGGGGCCAAAAAAAATTTTTTTTTTACAAATTTGTACAAATTTTTAAACATTTCTATGACTGGCTAGTGAGTTCCAGGCGTTGCGCTAAGAACTGAAGGTGAGCCTTCCCGGCCCCTGTGCGGCTCACTCCGTCACCGAGCTCTCGGCACTGCGTGTTGTTATCTTGCTACACTGCTTGCCATGGTCCCTTCTATGATTGTATGAGGTGGGAGGTGGTCATTTGCAGTACTAGGAATTAAAGCCAGAGGCGCTCTGCCAATGAACTACACCTCCAGCCCGTTCTGATTTTTATTTAGAGATAGGGTCTCTCTCTTTTGAGACAGGGTCTCAGCCTCCCCAGTGCAGGGATTACAGGCATGTGCTACGGTGCCCAGTTTAGACAGGTGCTGTACTCTTATTTTCCTCATCTGGAAGAACTGAAAAAAAGAATGGTTAAGCATCCTCAGTGCAACCAGCTTTTAAGCCACAGAGTTGGGGATTCAAAGCTAGGCAGCTAGATGATATTTCCCTCCCACACTGTTCCCTATTATTCTCTCACACTTTCCAGAGTTCTTTCTAAAATTTAAATTCACTGGAGATAGGCGTGGTAGCACACGGCTATAACCCTAGCACTCTGGAGGCTGAAACAGAAGATTGCCGTGACTTTGAGGCCAACCTGGGTTACCTAGTGAGTTCAAGGTCAACCTGTACTACATACTGAGATCCTGTCTCAAACAAGCAAACTACACATAAACACAAAACGCAGCAGACCGCAAGGGAGGAGAAGTCAACAAGAAGCGAGCCCTCCCTGAGAATCAGTGGAACCATGTGGAGGCCGCTGAGGGGAGAGACAGATGTCAGCCTCTTCCAGCTCACAGGCTAGGAAACAAGAGCCAATGTTTCCACCCCACCCCAACCCATAAGCCACTGGCTGATCTGGAGAAACACAGGTTTCGATGATGCCTAACAAGGTACAATACAATTTAATGCTTATAGTGTTTAGTGTTTCACTGACTTTACAGGTCTAAAGCCAGTAGTCTGACCATCTAACCAAAGGATAACAATATGCAACATAGCATCTATGGGGGATCTCTTTCTGAAGGTGTAGCCATTGTTAATTCCCTGTTATCTTGTTTTGAAGTCCTGTATCATTTTCATTGTTTTATTTGGTTTGTTTTTATTATATCCAGTGGCATGGACAGCTATTTCAAAATAACAAGATATATTATGTAGCCAGTATGGATGTACTCTTATCTTGCTTTGAAGTGCTTTATTACATTCATTGTGTTGTTTTTATTGCTTCTATTCTGAGCTGTTTTGCTTGATTTTTACTATGCCTGAAGTAGGTGTCTGTAGCTATTTTGAAGAGAACAAGAGGCATTATGGTAGCCATTGTTGATTTCCTATTGTTTTGAAGTCCTATGTCTCTTTTACTGGTTTGTTTTAATTGGCTTTACTGTTTTATTTTGCTTGGTTTTCTCCTCTTTAAAACATTAATGTGGCCCTGCACGGCCAGCCCCGCCCTCCTGGGCCTCCTCCTCCCTCCGAGTTCCTTGCCCGCCCTCCCAGCCTGGCCTGCCTTCCCCTGCCTCCACTTTGCAGTGCTTCTCCTGGACGGCAGCACCTTCCCAGACCTCGGCAGGCCCCTGCTCCTTTCCGACCGCCTTGCTGCACAGCTGCCTAGTGCTCCACACTGCAATTATTTGCATATTGCTTGTCTCCTTTGTTATAATTTAAGCTCGACGAGAGCAAAAAGGCTTTTCTTTTGCAGTATTTGTAATTGAACCCAGGCTCTCCGAACTGAGCTCTGTCCTCTGCCCTGTTACTTATTTTTTGTTTGCTGAGACAGGGACTTGCTAAGCTACTAAGTTGCCCAGGTGGGCTTGAACTTAACAATCCTTTTCCGGGAGGGGGGGTGTTGAAGTAGGGTCTCACTATGTAGCTCAGGGTGGCCTTGAACTCATGGAGGCTCTCTTGCCTCAGCCTCCTGAGATTACCATGCTCAGTTAAGAAGCCTGCCTTGATAGTGCTACACTAAGTAACTGCTTAAGAACTCCTGTTGGAAGAATGCCTGACTGCCGGTCCAAATACACTCCTCTTTCCTGGAGTCTGTTTGGTTCATCCCCCGCCCAGCTAATACTTCCTTTTATCAGTCCAGGTTTGCAGGCTATGACGGTCCCATTCAGGAGGAGGATGGGTACATAAGGCATGCTCGTTCTTTCACCATCCTCTTTTCCTCCCCTTTCCCTTCTCTCCATCTCTTGGTCCCTGCCGTTTCACAGATGACCTGTCTCTTGCTTCCTATTATCCATCCTTTATTTTACTTTTCATTTATACTTCGGGTTTCTCATAAGAGAAGCCATGTGATATGGAAGACCACGTGTCTGATGACTTCACTTCACTTTATGGTCTCAGGGTGCACTGTTTTCTTACAGCCTCACTTTCTCACTAACCTGGTTTCTACCCTTACTGTTCACTCGAACTGCTCTTGCCAAAGTCACTACTGCCCTCCTTGTGGCCACTCGAAATGGGATGTGTTTCTGTCTTCATGTGAGTGAGAACTAAGTTGCGGCGGGCCTGGGCCGCACTGCAGGCTGAACATGGGCCTGGACCTCACTGCCTGTCTTGACACAGGAACGAAAGGGTGCCCTCCCCCGACCCCACAACCAAAGCCTGGTGGGAAGGCTGACGCTTTTGGAAGTAGACACTTTTCTGCTGTTGCAGCCACCCAAGTGGAGGTATTTCGCTAGGTAATCTAAACAGACAAACGCGCGCAACTAGATCCATCTTTGCCTCCTCCAGAAACCTAATCTGGGGACACAAAGGCTTCCTTCCTCCTCCATCCGGACTCCAGGCTCCGCTTGTTTACTGCTCAGCCCTGGTGGGGCCTGCACAGGGCTGCCTTACTCCCCCTGCTCTAGGGAGGGAGCTGAGCGCACGCATGGTGCTCCCTGCTCAGCAGCCACTCCAGGGACCTGGGCAGACCTGCCGCTTGCCCTCCCCTCACTCTATCCCAGAACCCGCAGCCCTGCCCCCCTTGTCCACCACACCCACTCCTCTGGTCTCAGAAAAGCCTCTTTCAGGAGTAGTGTGAATACACTGGATATCCACACATAGGAGGGCAAAAACTGGAAACTAAAAAACTACAGGAGGGAAGTGGCAAACACATTGGAACACAGGGCTGGAAAGACACTAAGCTGAATGCGGAGGTGCACACCTGCTCTCCAGTATGCTGGGCAATTTGCTTCCAGCCTGGGCAACTTAGTGACAGCAAGAAGGCACAGAAAAAGGCTCCAGGTTCAACCCCAGTACCAAGACAAAAACAAACAGTCTATCGTATGGCCCCGCTGGCCACGCCTGGGAGTACAGACAGCAGGACCGAAGCTGCCATGGTGCACTCGGATCACCGCAGTGCTATCACGATGCCCATAGGGGCGGCCTAGGTGTCTGGGACAGGCGATGGGTACACAGCGGAACACACTTTCAGCTAAATGTTTTGCTTCGTTTTTTGGTTCAAGTTTTTGAAATGGGGTCACCCAGGCTGGCTTGGAAACTGGCGATCCTCACCCCTCCGTCTGCCCAGTGTGGGAATGCAGGCATGGTCCCCTGTCAAAGTGGCACCTATCATCTGCAGGAGGACACCCGGCATCACGCAACCTCACCTACGCTGGAGGCCCAGGATGACCTACAGGATGAAAACCGACTAGACATCCAACTGGGGTCACAATTAACCGATGTGAAAAATGAGAAATACAGCAAATGGACATTCCTCTGCAATGCAGAATAGTCTAATGTACTGTCCTCTAAGGAAACACAGGAAATAAGAAACAGAAACTCCATTTGTGATGAAACTAAGAAACAATAGGTGCATACCATAATCCCAGCATTTAGGAGGCTGAGGTAAGAGGACTGCTATAGTTTGGGGGCCAGCCTGGGCTACTTGGTGAGTTCAAGGCCAGCCTGAACTGCATAGCAAGACCCTCTCTCAAAAAAATTTTTTAATAAATTTTTAAAACAGAAAGAAACTAAGAAACAATAACCATGAATTATAGTGTAGCAATAACAGATTGGAGAAATGATCCATATTTAGCACCATGGAGGAGATCAAACTGAGGACCCACTACAGGGAAGCCTCTATGAGGCCAACTGCCGTAGCCCAAAAATCATAAAAAGCTGAGAATCTGGAAGCCCTAAGCTTATGTAACGTTCTGAAGGCAGGCTGCAAGGACTGTTCTGATCATCCACATGCCAACAAACTCAAAATGCCAATACAATATTCTTGTTTTAATATGATCTGAGTTGAGATACTATGCTTCTTATCAATTTACTACTGCATTCCTTTTGCATGAAATTGTAACTGTAGGTTCTATAGAATTTACTGCTGATACAGAGGAAGTGAGTTCACAAAATGCAACTCTGAAAACTACTTTACCTGTGAGGGCTTGGTCTGCACCCGCATGCCTCCAAGCTCTGGCAGCAGCACACGCACGTCAGCCAAGGGAGCTCCTTTGCTAGTGCTGCTCAGAAACCGACCCCACTGTGGCTGTGAGCTGGGGCCTCTGAGTATCAGGCTGCTGCGAGCTGAGCCTGTCACTTGATGGCCTTGAAACTCAACAGGCTGAAGGCAAATTATGAAAAATAAGAACTGTGTAAGTATACACTGACATACACATTTCCACTGTGTGGACAGAAAACAATACATAATTCAGCTTTGTATAACATACAGTACATTTGTGTAACAGTGTCAGTCACTGACACAGAACTGACGCTGGAAATAAGTAATCTTTTTTTTTTTTTTGGTAGTGGGAATTGAACTCACAACCTAGTGCTTGCCAGGCAGGCACTTATGCCACTGAACTAAATCCCCAGCCTTTTAAAACTTTGGTGAACAATTTCTTTTTTTTTTTTTGGTACTGGGGATCAAACTCAAGACCTCTCGCTTCCAAGGCAGCCACTTATGCCGCTGAGCTAAATCCTCGGCCTGTTGTTTTTTTCAGACAGGATTTTGCTATTAATCCAGACTGGCCTTGAACTTACTACATAGACCAGGGTAACCTCGAACTCATGGCAATCTTCCTGTCTCGGCCTCTGTTTACTGGGATTACAAGTGTGCACCACCATCCCTGGCTTTATCTTATTCAAGAATGGTGATTCTGAGTCACATTTGAAAAATCTAATGTCCTTTACACATAGGAATTCTGTTGAAAATATTCTTCTGAATTTAAAAGCATGTGTCAATGAATGCAAGTCTTAGCTATTAAAGAGCTGTACCTGTCTGCTCTGCTCAATGGGGAGTATCAGATGCCTGTCTCCAGGTGCTGCATGGACCAGGGGTGCTGGGCTCAGGGCCAGAGACACCATTGAGACTGTAACCATTTCTATGCTGTGGGCTTTGCCACTTGGCTGGACTGCCTAGAGGTCAGGCAATGCAGAATTCCACATATCCAGGCTGAAGTACCAGTGACGGAGTAGACTATGCACAAAAGGCTCTGAGGTTCTGTCACACCTGTTTTCCCAGCACTCTGGGAGTCTGAAGCAGGAGGACCCAGGCTGGGCAACTTAGTACCCACTGTATAAAAGAAAACATTTAAAAAGGGCTGAAGATACACCTCAGTGTGAAGGTCTTGAGTTCAATCCTCAGCGTTGGAAACAAACAAAAAGGTTGGCTTGCCACAGAACATCCCTGGTATTCATACAACTTTGTGTCTAACACCTAACGTAATTTATGTATGGAGGCGTCCTATGCATGCTGCAGTACAAGATTACTGTGAGTACAGAGACCTAAAGATCAAAAAAGGAGTCTAGAAACGATGTGTTTCTCTTACTCATAAAACAGGTTAACCTATTACACTCCCTAACCTAACCAGGAAAACTCTAATACCTGTATGAAATAAACACATGGAGACAGAGACAGACACAGAGACAGAGAGAGAGAGACAGAGAAGTCAATATTCTTCACAAATTTTACCTTAGAATCACAAGTTTTTATTTGTTTTTTGGGAATAATAGCTTTAAAAGAAGTCTCTCCTTTCCTTCCCAAGGAAAATAACTAAAGTATCAGTCAGTTACCTGGTTATCTAGTGAGCTTACTACAAGAGTCCTGCAGGTAACTCATGATTTTAATAGGGGAAATATTTGCATAAGTTGGTGGTAAGTCTGTTCTTTGAAAATACCAATGCCCATCCTCTCTGGCTTCATTCTACACATACAGATATAAGCTGTCCCTGGCCAAAAAAAAAGTGGTGCAGCAGAGAAAATACCAAGAGAGTTAATTTTAAATCTCACCATTTAGAAAATTCAGAAGCTAAAAACCATTTTCTAGTAGTGGGGACTGATCTCAAGGATTTTGCTCTGGTGCTCCCAGGCCTTTAAAATGTTTTCATTTAATTTTGAAACAGTCGGGCTAAGTCACTAAATTTCCCAGGCAAGGCTCAAATTGGTAATCCTCCTGACTCAGCCACCCAAAATGGGAGGATTATAGGTATGTACCACTTTGCCTGGCTTAAATGCTAAATTTTTAATTGAATCTTTTAGCACTAGAAAAAAAATTATTGAATATAAAATAAATCACCCACCAAATCTTAGTACAATCAATGTAAATAATTTTATTTAAAAATTGGTTTGATTCCATTAATATGTATACTTTTTATGCTTTTACACATTAGTTGTAAATAATTTTGCTGGATGTGGTAGCACATGCCTGTGATCCCAGCACTCAGGAAGCTGAAGAAGCAGGATTGCTGTGCTTTGAGTTTGAGGTAGCCTGGGTTACACAGTGAGACGACACCTCAAAAACAAACAAAAAAATTAAACTAATGAGATATTAAATGAGGAAAAACTATAAACTATAAACTAGTATGGTGGTGCATGCCTATAACCCCAGGACTTGGGAGGCTGAGGCAGAAGGATCATTGTGGGTTCAAGGACAGCCTGGGCTACAAAGTGAACTAAAGGATGGCCTGAACTACATAGCAAGACCTTGTCTCAAAAAGGCAAAAAAAAAAAAAAAAAAAAAAAAGAAACAAAAAGCAAAACAGATTTCAATAACTTTTACTGTGGAAGAACATTTTTTATTGTTGTGATTTTTGGAAATGTGGTACATTTATTTTAAATGGCAACTTATTTTGTAGAAAAAAGTGTTCACTTGCAGTTCATATTTTATAATATCCTTCAAAAGTCAAAATTCCAGGGGCTGAGGATTTAGCTCAGTGGCATAAGCGCCTGCCTTGCAAGCAGGCAGTCGTGAGTTCGATCCCTGGTACCGATAAAAATGAAAAAAAGACAAAAAAAAAGTCAAAATTCCTTTTTTTTTGTGGTACTGAGGAGACTAAACGCAGGGTCACAGAGCTTCATATCCACACTTTTATTTTTCTTTTTTAAGACAAGCTTGCAGTATTTCACTAAGTCACCCATCCTGGATTCAAATTTGCATTCCTCTTGATTTAGTCAAAATCCTATTTTTTCAGGTGAAAAGGAAAAAAAAGAAAGAACTATAAGAATGTAAGCTAAATTATTCAGCTGGTAGCTGTTGAAGACTGTATCCATCCAACCTGGTGACATACGGCTGGAAACTGCCAAGTCACCAGAACATAAACACATTTGCCTTGATGGACTGTTTTAGGTTATAGAGCTGCATGTGCAATTATCAATGACAATTTGTAGATTTAATCATGCTTGCAAATTTGCAAAACTAACTTCATAATACAGGATATGTTCATCAAATCCTATTGATCATGCAAAACATTTACACCAAAGACACCAGGTGCATCTAAATGAATAAAGAGTAATCACTGCAAATGAACTTGAAAACACAATACATAACACAAACTTAAAATATACCTCATCTCTGCTATACAAATAGAGTAACTCACCTGTGGAGTCTGAAGAGGGTTACTTGGTTCAACTTCATTGTCTTCTAGTATCTTAGAAACAGAATATTAATATAAAGTAAACTAAAGACAATAATCATTTATAAATACATAACTTTCTGTTCATAGGCTATCCATGAGATGGCGTAGTAACATTCATAAGGCATGTTCAGGAAGAAGTCTTAGAAATATAAGATGACACAAAGTGACACTAAGAGGAAAGGACTTAACCCCATCACTATACCTCAATGGAACCAATTTCTAAAGCGGGGCTCCCCAGACGGCATCTTTGGCCACCTGCTGGACACACAAGGAGCTACCCCAAGGCGGCTGAAGGCCAGCACCCGCTCTCCAGCATCCTTTCCACTACATTACGCCTGAACAATGGGCTTTCAGAAATTGCTGTGACAGAGAGCAAGTCTGAGAACAGTGGCGTGGGACAGGAGACAAGACAAAACCGTCTCACTGTCTGCAGGGTCTGAGACACTGTGCATGCACAGCACTGACACACACCACACTGGTTCTGGGGTTTATTTAAAATCAAAATGCTGCAATCTTAGCACTTGGGAGGCCAAAGCAATACTGTGAACTCAAGGCCGACCTGGGCTAAACGGTGGGGCCTTTCTGTCAATTAGTCAACAGAAACTATTACTAGTGACCAGACACTGTTTAGTGCCACTCACTACCGGCTAAATAGAACTGTCAGGTGTATTGCTGGATAAGGAAGAGGGTGGAAAAATTACTAAGAGGAAGTCACACACCAAGACAGCTTGGGACCTTCCACATTACAATACTATTACAAATTACAGTGTGTTCATATCAAGATAAGCTATCATAGAAAGTGCATAAGTACCTGTTGAGAACCCTGCTTCAGGTGAGGAATAAATGGTATCCTAATACACGGTTTCCTAGCTGTAATGGAGAAAATGAAACAATCTTATTCATCATATGTACAGTGCTATAACAATGTTTTAAACTTATTTCTAAGAATGGTGATACCAGAACTATAACTTAAGTTTTAAAATAAAACAAAGTCTTGAAAATTGTTTGATTTCGGTGGTGGATATTTAAGGATTCAAAAATACTAAGACATGGGCATGATGGAACTCTAAACTCTAGCACTCGGGAGGCTGAGGTAGGAGGACATCACATCACACAGAATGGTTGCACACTTGAAAGGAGTCCTATAGGAAAGGTCTCACGGCAAGTAACAGCCAGCCTCCAACCTCTCCATCAGTACATGACCTTATTTCAAGTGTACTTCTGTTCAAAGATACCTTCCTTAAACCATGGTGGCCAACACCATAATCTCAGCTCACAGAAGGCCAGCCTGAGGTACACAGCAAGGTCAATGCCAGCTTGAACAACACAAGGAGACCCTGTCCAGGCAGAGAGAGAGAGAGACAGAGAGAGAGAGACAGACAGACAGACAGACAGAAAGAAAGAAAAGAAAGAAAGCAAGCTCGCTCAGGAGGAAGAGAAATGGAAATGGAGGCAGAGATAGAACTAAGAAGGCTGAAAGTGTTCAGGCAAGAGTAGCTGTGGGCGGGGCACACAGGCTGGCAGCTGCAGGCCTGGCTACCCTAGGGGACACCCATTCCATACCAGAACTGTCTGCAGCCACTGCAGCACACGCTTGCCCAGTGCGCAGCAGTCACTGGGTTCAATGACCAGCACTGAAAAGCAATTCTTAACAGTATATGTTCAATACTCTGTATTTCTGCTAGAGTCACAGGCTAACTTTAAAGTGATGATTATTTTAAAACTCACGTCTATCTGGTGTGAAATTCAATTTTAGACACCTGTTTTGGAGGCACTATTTTCCTGTTATATTTTGGAATAGATAATAAATGGAAGCTGGGCGTGGTGGCACATTCCTGTAATCCCTCAGGAGGCTGAGGCAGCAGGATCATTGCGAGTTCGAGACCAGCCTGGGCTACAAAGAGAGCCCAAGGCCAGCCTGAATTGCATAGGGAGACCCTGACTCAAAAAAACAGTAACAATAACAAATAAAATTGAAACGATGCTATTTCTAGAATTTTGAAAAAGTACTTGATGCAAGTTGATTTTTTTCCTTTACTGTCTTCACTCCAAAATAAAATTCTAAGTTGACATTTATAAGCAATATTCAATCATGTCAGAAAAACTTTCAAAAGCTAGTTTTTAAGATACCTTCCTACATTCCAAAGTGGTGATTCTTCTCTGACTTTGTATTAAATTCTATGAAATTATTTATTATATTCCAGGAGAGTCAACTGTCTCCAGTTGACTCAAGACAAGCAACTTAATCCTTTATGGAGAAATAGATCAGCAAACAGCCCATCTGATCACGCAGGAGTTCTCCCACGCCCCGGCAGTTTACTTGTGACCCTTAAGTCACTACTGGGAGAGTGCGCATGCGCCTGACAAGGCGCGTACCCACGAGGGAAGCCAAGGCCCTGACACGGAGCTATTCGCAGTTCTCACATCTTCTGCTGGAACGCGTGGTCTCCCTAAATCACGCGGGCCGGGTTTGCCCTTGCGGTTCTCCCACACCACCAGGATCACACCGCACCCCAGTGCAGCTGTCGAGGTCGGTGTCTGTGGAGACCAAGCTCCCAGGGCCCAGCCCCAATACGGCAATGCTCGGCTAGCCTGGCTTCCACCACCAACCCTTGGCTTTTGTGTCTTCTTTGTGCCGTTCTTTACAGTTTTGTGCTTTTCATGTTATTTTGTTATTTATAAGTAAAGCTAACCAACTTGTCACTTAAAAAATGTTCTCCAGGGGCCAGGGATTTAGCTCAGTGGTGTAAGTGCCTGCCTATCAAATGTGATGTCGTGAGTTCAATCCCCAGTACCAACAACAACAAAAAACTCTCCAAGAGTAGTGCTGTCTAGCCAGGCATGGTTTCGTACACCTGTTATTCCGACACTCTGGAGGCTGAGGCAGGTGAATTGCCACAAGTTCAAGGCCAGGCTGGGCTGCATAGTAAGCTCAAGGGCAGCCTAAATTACAGAGCAAGACCATCTCAAAAAAAAAAAAAAAAAAATTATATATATATATATATATATATATATATATATATTCAGGGATTCTCCCTCCTCAGCCCCCAAGTGCTAGGATTACAGGTGCACCACCACACCGGGTTTAAGGAAGGCATTCTTCAACAGAAACACGTACAATAAGGTTATGTACTGATGAGGCAACAAAACGTTCTGAGCAGAGGCCAGAGGGAACCCACCCCACACTCCCCACAGGAGACACACTGCGTAACTAGTAGAGCTTGCCGTTCCTTGTGACTTCACACGGTGATAGCAAAAAATGAGTTAACTGCATTGTCTTCCAATCTGCTAACACAGTAGATTCCCCAGAACTAAATTCTATAATTTCTAAATTGTCACATTAAAATTTTAGAAACTCAGATAGTACTACAGATCTATCCATATTTAGTTTTCATTAAAGATTTTTACTAGGGGGCTGGAGGTTTAGCTCAGCGGCATAAGCGCCTGCCTGGCAAGCATGAGATAATCAGTTTGAGCCGCAGTATCAAAAAAAAAAAAAAAAAAAACTTAAATTATTAACATTATCAAACTTAACATTTCAAAGAATCACTTTAGTAAGTATAGGATTTATTTATATTCAGGAATCATTTGAGATACTCAAATTAGGCTTTTAGCTTTTTTTTGAGATTATCATATAGTATTCAGATGTACAAGTATTTACTATTACATTTTTCAAAAGATAACGCTGTTAGCCATATAGCATAAGCAAAATCAAAAAGCTAATGATGTACTGAAAGTATATGCAACAAATATAGGGGGTTAATAACTGTGATAGATAAACTAACAAATCAAAAGTAAAAATATGAACACCCATTAAAAAGCCCAACAGGTTTAGATGTGGTGGTACAAGCCCATAGCACATGTCCATAATCCTATCACTTGGGGAGGCTGAGGCAGGAGGATCACAAGCTTGAGTCTGTCTGAGTAACTTGGTAATTTAGCAATGCTCTGTCTCTAAAAAGAAAAAATAGTAACAAAAAGGGCTGGAGACATGGCTTAGTGAAAAGGCCCAGGGACCCATGACCTGTATGGTAAAAACAAAAATGAAACAGAACCTGGGGCTGGGGATTTAACTCAGTGGCTTAAGCACCTGCCTGGCAAGTGTGAGGTCATGAGTTCGATCCCCAGTACCTCCAAAAAAGAAACAGAACCTGGACCAAGGAGTAGCAGACAGGAAAAGAAAACATGATGCATGGCTAGGTGAAGATCCTCAGTGTTACTTATAGAACAGCAAGGCTTTTAGCCAGGGACACGGGAATCCCGGATCTGGAAGGAGCTTTTCCCTAGCAGTGATATTGCTGTGACAACGGAAAGGTGGCCAGTAGACACCATAGGGCTGAGGAAAAACATGTGCTGCTGTCTAGGGCCACCTCCTTCCACAGCGGACTCTAGAAACAGCTTTTGCCTCAACTGTGCAGGGACCCCATGCACGAATGCACCGCCACGCCTTACTGTTAAACCCTGGAGCCTTTAAATTGGTAGCCATGTAATTCTCTTCCCGGCCTCGAGCTTTGAAGAGAAAATCCCGAAGCTGCGTCACCCTGACCTTCAGCTTGGCTCTCTGGCTCTTCTGCCTGCAGTGTTCCTGGCGGTGTGAAGGCCGCATCCTGCCTTGGCAGCATTTCCACGATTTCTAAAGCAGTGCTGTGTGCAGACAGAGACTTCAAAGGGGAAATGTGACTGACTACTCCAGAGAGCTCCAACGAGTCGCCAGGATTACTCCAGGACGAGCTGCTGTTTCTGGCAGGTTCCACTTCAATATGGCCACAGTCACGGGGTACACGAGAACTCCTCGAGTCGTCGCATTCAGGAATACACACTTCAGTGTCTTGGTAAAGAGGCTGCTTTGCTTCCCAAAGGGCAAGCAAAGAGCTGCAAGCCTGGGAATGGGACTCACCAAGTGCAGCATGTTTTGACTGACCCCGAAGACCATCAAACGTCCGGACACTGCTGTCATGGCCAGAAATGGGCGAGGAAACCTGCTTGGCATCGTTATCTAAGACACTTCCCAAAACGAAAGGCCAAGGTTGTTGATGGGAAAGTAAGTCATTGTTTTTAGAAGCCTGGTTAGTAGCTATGTCTAAAAGGTCAGGAGTATGTAAATCTGCACCTGTTCCTTTAGATTTATTTGAGAGTGAGGCAAAATCAGAGGGACGTGTGATGGTCTGGCAAGACCTGTCAGTGTCCTCCACGTCCTCCACAGATTCACCAGCACACCCTGCCACCGAAGGGCTGGAACTGCTGGCCAGGTCGCTATCGTCCTCTTCTCCAGCGTTCCCATCTTCACAAGGTCCTGGGTCAATACCTATACAAGTTTTATCACAAAACTGCGACAGCGTCTCTTTAACAGAACATTTCTCTGTCCACCCGTGACCCACAGAGGGTAAGCATGGCAAACGTTCACTGCTAATTTCTTGACAGCCTAAACCCTCATGTGGCTTTTGAACATAGGAACTGCCCTTTGCCCAGGTCCCTGCACCCTGGGAAAGGCCACTGCTTTCCTGTGATTCCTCCTCCGAGTCACTTGTCTCAAAATTGCTCAGGTTAAAGGTTACCTCCAAAAACGGCTGTGTCCCATTCCCTCCGGATCCCAGGACACCACCCTGTCTCTCATTGGCAGTGCCATTTTCAGAAACTGGTTCCACATCGTCGTCCAGGGTGTTAGAATCCTGACTCAGAGAAGACACCTGACATCCCGAGGCTGTAGGAGACTGTGCTGCGCAGTGAAGGTCCTGTCCTGGGGGGCCACCCATGCACCCCTGGTCCTGTCCACTGAAAGGTACTTTGTCATTTCCACCAACAGTGGTTTCTGCAAGCAGCCCACCCTGCCCTGCACTGCTGCAGCATACCAGTGCACTGCCGCCTAACAAAGGTTCTTTTTTGGGAGCCTGATGCCAGCTCGCGCTCCTGTCCCCCAGCTCGTCTTCACGATGCTTCTTGCCAATTTCAGCATGTGTTCCAAAGGCCTGCATTCTTTTCTGTTCCAAAAGGTCTTCGAGATTCAAACATGCGTCATTTTCCTGCTCTGCCGCCTGCCTCTCCCCACCACCGGCACCACTGGCAGAAGCTGCCTCGGAGTCTTGCGGGGATAAATACACTGCCCAGCGGCTCCGGCTGGCTGCAGCAGTCTCCAGCTGCCTCGGGCTGTGGGGCCGCTCTGCGCCCAGTGCCTCAGTGTGCCCTTCCAGGCCAGCTCCGCACACAGCTGGAGTCCATAGCTGCCCTGGGTGTCCCACCGGCTCAGCATCCCGAAGCTCAGGTATGGTTGTTGGTGTGGACTTCAGGAGAGCTAAGATCTGTGCTTGGCTTCGGACATGCTGCTGTGGGGCTCCAGGGCAGTGCGACGCTGGGCTGTGTCGTCTGCTGGGCTCTGTGGCCAGCACAGCGTCTTCACACCGCCGTCCAGAGCCCAGAGAGGTGCCTGCTTCCCATGGCACTCTGGGGCTCGGTTCCAAGGAAGTGGAAGGGCAGGGGCCCTGGCTCGCTCCAGCCTGGGCAGCGATGGCGCTGTGGGGGACTGTCTGCATGTTACTCATTTCCTTCCTGCCCACAGTAGGAAACAGAGGCAGGCTGCTGCAGGATGGAGAAAACAAAGTAGCGCCAGCCTCAAAGGACGCAGGCCAGTCTCCATTTTCCGTAACAACCATTTTCTTTGGCACTTGACGTGGTCCTTGAAAACCCTAAAAATATTAAAACAATTGTTAGCTACACTACTGTCTATAAAGCATCCATGGAATAAGATGGCCAAAAAGTAGCAACATATTTGCTAAATTAAACTACTTTCTGCAGGTTGTGATGGCACATGGCTGTAATCCCAGCACTCAGGAGGCTGAGGGAAGCCAGCCTGGGCTACACAGTGAGTTCAAAACCAGCCTGAACTCTAGTGAGACCTTGTCTCAAACAAAAACAAAAACAAACCAGGTGGAATGGCTCACACCTGTAATCCCAGCATTTGGGAGGCTGAGGCAGGAGGACTGTTGTGAGTTGGAGACCAGCCTGGGATACAAAGTGAGCTCAAGGCCAGCCTGAACTGCATAGAGAGACCCTGTATCAAAAACAAAACAAAACAAAAAAACCCTACAAACATTCATTTGTTAGAAAGATTTTTTTTAACAGATTTATTTTCTTTCTGTGTGAGTAAAAAATCATTTGAATTAGGATACGGTAATTGCAAACTTTATTACTACTTTTATGACTCACAGTATATTTCCGCTTTAAGCCAGGGGGCTGACACCCCCGGAAACGGCCAGCAAAACTCCTAGAACTCCAAGGTGGCGCTTCTCTAACGACTTCCTGCTTAGCAGCTAGGCTTCCAGCAACCTTTACCTCCTCAACAGTGATTAAGTATCGATCACTTTCTAAGTCATCTCCAGGTTTCACCTAAATTTTAAAAATAAATGTTAATGGGCTAGTATGTGCAAGAACATGGGTTTGATCCCAGCGCTGCAGAATACACATACACACACACACACACACACATATGCATACATACACACTAATGTCATACAGACCCAACTTCTTTATTCTCTGTATGTGCACGAAGCCCAATAATGTTGAGTGAGACAGATATTAATACATAAATGTTAATGAATCAGTAACTACATTGTTCAATAATTTATTAGGCTACACTAGTTAACTATCAACAAGTACAGAAAAGGATCATAGAATTTTAAAAGTTAGCTTGCTACATGCCAGGGATACAGGACAAGAGCAAACCATGCTCTGCTCAGGAAATTCACTTGGGAGCCAGAGGTTGAGATGGCATTTTTCAAATCAGAGCTAATGGTTATCAAATATATATTTATAAATGAATATGAACTACATATTTACATTCATCATACATTTAAGGTATTAGAAATTATAGTAGGTTAAATAACCACATTCAAAGAAACCATTTTTAATCACTTAAATGGACAAGTACAGCACTTGACACCACCATTGTTTACTGAGGCAGAAAAATATTATCAACCTAGTTTGAAAATATAAAAATCTCTGTAAGCATAAAATCTTACACAATGAAATGACTTAAGATGAAATAATAATAGTAGCTAGCACCAATTAAGCATCTACTAGAATATAGCCTGATTTAGACCTCCTCATAGAGAAGTATAACCAGTATCCACGTCATACGAAGTTTCAAGATGAACTAAATACCATGGCTAAATACAACACAGTGAAGATGAGAACGTGTACAATGTATTTAGAACAAATTTAATATAATATGCAGTACTTCCAGGTACTTCACATTACGTTATTTGCAATTCTGAAGTTAAGTTAAGGGAAAAAAAAAGTTATTTGCAATCTTCAGATCAACCTCATAAAGTCTGTCTAGACCTATATTTTACAGTTGAGAAGTTAGATGCGGAGAAGATAAGCTAGCTAGAAGGTACTGGGATGAACCCAAAATAGCCAACTTTAACACCCTTCTTCATTTCACTACTTACAGGCCTTACTTCTCTCCTTCCCTTTCTTTTTTGCAACAAGGGGGGAAATAGTAAATATCTAAGAAACGATTTGAACAAAAGTAATTCCAGAAAGTGTTTTCCAACATGGATCTCTGCCTATAGAGTCATGAGCTAGGCATGCTGGTCTGCAGCTGGAGTCTCAAGGCCACTCAGGGGGCTTGGAAAGGACCACTTGAGCCCTGGAGTTCAAGGCCAGTGTAGGATTCACTCTTGTTAAAAAAATAAAACAAACAAAAAGGCAAAACCAAAAAACTCATGCCACAGAATGAGTGGCTAAGGCACAAAGGTGACAAACTGTAACTTAGTCCGGGCAACTTAGCAACTCAGTGAGACCTTGTCTCAAAATGAAAAATAAAAATGGGCTGGGGCTACAGCTTAATGCAAGGCTCTAGGTTCAATCCCTGGTACCTCAAGTAAGTCATTTCTGGGGGGAAAATCCCAGAGCTCCCAGCACAACCACACGAATGGAGGCAATTTACCAAACCTTTATGTGCTGCAATCCTGTTACAATAAGAGCCCATGGAGGGGCTGGAGATTTAGCTCAGCAACGTAAGAGCCTGCTTTGCAAGTTGTCATTAGTTCGATCCCCAAACTACCAAAAAAAAAAAAAAGAAGCCCACCGAATCCCAGTTATGTGAGGAGTGGTGGTACATACCAATAATCCCAGCACTCTGGGAATCTGACGCAGGAGAACTGAAAGTTCAAGCCTAGCCTGGGCAACTTAGTATTCAGCAAGACCCTGTTGTCAGGCATGATAGCATATACTTGTGATCCTAGTACCCAGGAAGTTGAGACAGGAGGATCACTGTGAATTCAAGGGCAGCCTAAGCTACATAGCAAAACCCTGTCTCAAAAACAAAAAAATAAAAAAGATCTGGGGATGTAGCTTTCAGTGTGGAGGACCTATGTTCAGTTTTAATCCCCAGTATCTCAAAAAAAGAAAGTTATAATTATTAGTATCAGTACCAAGACAACACTCTTAACAACATTAAGGAAATATATTTAGAGACTTTTAAATAATAACATAAAAACAAGATGAACACATTGACATACCTCAAGACATTTCAGAAATAGACTTTCCAAGCAAGCTCCTTTGTCATCATATAAAATTGCCTGTGTCAAAATAAAAAAAAAGTTTTTGAAAAAGGAAAAGAATATAACTTTTCTTTTTATTTTCTTTTTGAGGCAGGGTCTCACTATGCAGTTTAGGCTGGCCTTAAACTCACTTTGTAGCCCAGGCTGGCCTCGAACTCCCAGTGATGCCTCGAGTGCTGGGATTACAGGAGCAATTGACCAATTCTCTTTTCCTATCATCTGTCTATCTATCTATTTATTTATTGTAACAGGAATGGAATTCAGGACTTTGTGTTTGCCAGGCAGGCACTATGCAACTGAGCTATAATCCCAGCCCTCTCCTTTTCTTGAACATCTTCAACAGCAAAGAACAAACTGTTTTGCAAGTAAATCACCTAACAAAAAGAGTCCCCAGCCTTGTTGAGATGGCCATTTCAAATGCTGATCATGCCTCTTTCTGCACTGACAGGGAGGCCAGGCTATGCACCCCAAGAGTTGGGGAACTCGGGCGGGGCTGGCATCTGGCTCAGGGACACAATACTTCCTAGCTCACACGCAGCCCTAGGCTCCATCCCCAGTGCCACCAACATTAGGAAAAAACCCAAACCTTGGTTCATCACAGGGAGCAAAGAGAAAGCAAGACCCACCAGGCATCACTGTACTAACACGGGGGAGAGGCAGCATTAGGAAGGCTGTGGCTGTGGCTCAGGGGATAGCACCATGTGGCATGCACGGGGCTAAGGGTTCAGTCCACAGCACTGCACAGACAAAAACTGCAGTACTGAAGCAGGTGTGCTGCTGCTCTCCTATAACCCTACAATAGTCTCGGAGGCTGAAGCAGGAGGACTAACAGGATTGGAAGTTCAAGTTACCTGGGCACCTTACAGAGATCTTGTCTGCCAAATAAAAAAACTGTAAAAAGGATCAGGGATGCAAAGGCCCTAAGTTGATTTCCTATTACTGTGCACTTTGAAGAATTGTCCATGAGGTATAATGAATAAGTTGGGCAAATGGGAGGACTCTGGGAGGCAAAAGACACCAAGGTGATTATCATTCTCACCTCTCTATGTCTCCAGCTACTTCCACAGTAGTTTTGTTTAGTAATGATGCTCCCATCTCTTTGGACCATAGCCTGACAGCTCCTGACAAGGTCAAGCACACAATTTCCACCCCATCCAGCAACTTCATTCCCAGTTTTAGATACTGAAAGGATCTTGCCCTTAGTAAATTATGGCAGTGGTCTAACGTGGCGGAAGGCTAAAGTGGGAATGCCTACCACTTCCTGCTTCTTCCTCGGCCTTGACAGGAACTCCCCTTCCTGTTTGTGCACAAGGAAAATTCCAATCAGTTCCCCGTGCCTCATCCATGCCCGCCCTAGGTGCCACCCCTTGTCGGAGGTTATGTATCCCATGCCCCACATTCCGGCCAGAGAAAGCCAGGCCGCCAGTGGTCATGGACTTCTCTCCATGTTCTTGGAATAAAGGCTATTTTTACTTTATATTCTCTCTTTTATTGTGCAGAAAACTCTTTCATGATAGTGTTGTGAATCAGATAGCAGAGTGAGTGGCTGCTGGGGCCCCTCCCAGTTTGAGCCCCCTGCCTAAGAACCATCTTTTTCTTCCTCCAGGACTGTACTTGCTGCTGCCAATCCGAATGCAGCAGCGACGACCGTCTTCACTCCACACGGGTGAGCTGCTGACTGTCAGGGGTTTTCTGTTTCTGTTCCTTAGCAAGGTTGTGACAGCAAAGCCATCCTGCCGCCCAGAACAGGGATAGCAGTTTTCACGTTCCTTAGGCCTTACTGACTGCACGAGGCCTAGGAGAATGGGTGTCTGGACTTTCCCTGTCACACTTTCAAAATAGGTGATGGATGACCTCCTTTGTTAAGTGTGACACAGCTCCCATGTTCCTTAGGACAGAGCTAAAGCTCTTATGTCCCGAAGCGAAGTTGTTCTCTCAGCTCACTTATAATTCGGTCATGGGGATCACTTCCTGTCCCCAAAAAAACACACCTTGGGGGTGCCTGGCTCATAATCTTGGTGCTCTTGGCCTCTAAAAGGCTATAAAAACCAAAAAGCTGATTTTTATTTATGCTTTTGTCACAATGGCGGCAAGTTGGCAGAAAGCCGTCATCTTTAGGCCTCTTCACTTGAAGGATGTGTCTTTCTCTCTGTCTTGTATGATGGCCCAAATACTTCTGGCTCGCTCTGCCCCACCAGATCTCTCTAGATGATGCGTCCCGTCTGTACAGCTTCTCCCCTATATCTCACATACCAAACCCACAGCCTTCTCGGCCAGAGGTTTCTTTGCCCCCGGCGCCATGCTCTCCCCCTTCTTCAGCCACAGCGGCCTCTAATCCTTCGCTTAGCGTCTCTCCGAAGTCTCCAACTTTTCAATCCCCCCCACCAGAGCCATCTGTTCTGTCTGAGGGTTCTTTGTCCCCTTCCCCTGCATCGCCATTTTCTCCGCTGGTCTCATGCATTCCAGCCTTCTTGGCAGGCCACATGGTTGTCTGCAGCCATCTTGCTGCAGCTCGCATAGAGGACAGCGGCCATCTTGTGGCCCTCTGCCACTTGGCAAGGCGCTCCCATCCTGGGCAGGGTCTCAGTGCCAATGGTCGCCCCCTTGTGGCTTCTCATGGGATCAGCAGCAGCTATCTAGCTGCGGGTCACAGTGGTGACCAGCCGCCATCTTGTGCCCCCCTCACTGTATTACTGGCAGCAGCTAGGCTGCTGTGGGTCACATGGTGACCTGCTAACAGCCTGCGTTACCTTGTCACATGGTGACAAGTGTTATAGCCAATCATTGGGTAACTGTCCACACAAGCCTGTCGGATGGTTGGCTGCTCGGTGGCTATCTACTCCACAGCCTTCTCAGCCTCGATCTCTATTCCCGCTCTGTAAACAGGCTGGCCCCAAAGGATTAGCTAATATTCATATTCCTTTTTTCCTTTCTGAGCTATCTCAGATTAGCCATAAATTAGGTTCCTTTTCTGGTATTCTTATTTCAAGAGATCTCTATTAATTGATCTATAAACAGGTTCACACTAGTCTATTTATTATAGTTCAAATTGGCCAAATATATTTTGAGTTCAATGATTTTATGATTGTCAGTCTATATCTGTTGTCTATTTGCCTGCTCTGTAAACAGCTGTTTCTTTTTATTTGAACTCAACAATTTTTCCTCCTTTTTTACCTTTTTAGATCATTTAATCAAGGTTTATTTGGGTTATAGATTTAAAAATATGCGTCCACCTAGGTTGCCAGCTGGTCAAAATGATGCTAAGATTGGTTAAACAAAATCCCTTGGGGAGAGGAAATATTGGACAGGACTTCAACTGATAAACAAGAAAGTGACCACCTGGTAACTTTAACCAGCTCTTGCTTGTTAATTGGAGGCCCCAATAATCTCCATAGCCTTATGTGAGACACCTCAACTAAAGTTCATATGACTAAGACAATTCATTGTTGCTGACCTGATGACATATTCATGCCTTCAAATATATAATTGGGATTGTTTATGATGACAAGTGTTTTCTTTCAGATCCAGATGTCTGCCTTTTTCTTGTGCTCCAGCTAGGAGATTCAGGTGAGACCAACACAAGGTCACCACTCAAATGATAATTTTTTAAACAAAAATTTATGTAATCTATATGTTATACTGAGAGATGCTTAAATAGTGAGCAGTCCAAACAATGTCACAAATTTCTTCAGTGCTCAAATATTAAAACACACATGGTTAATAAAAAATAGTAGTTCCATTTAATGTTCTATGTTAAGCTTACTGCCTCTACTGCACTGTACTGTTACAATCTTCTGGATGTTCAACAACTAAAATTAAGAGATAATTATAAATTTCTTTTGGATTCCTTTTGCTGGGATCCACAAGATCTTTTCCAGAAAAAAGGTTATGATGTATACTGGGGCCATAATTAACAATACTCAACTGGCATTAAATGACACCGCAGCTGATCTCTCTCCTAAATAAAAAGTAAAATTAATAAAACAGGCCATCCTCCAAAAATCATATGGCATTAGACATTCTAACAGCATAAGAGATACTTATACAGTTATAAAACCTAAATGTGTGTAATGACAAATGAATGACATGTCAGTTTCTAATATTCCCTGGACTTTATCCTTATCCTCCTTATGGAAAGCCATTACTAAAGTTATAATCATAAATACCCTGTTGATTGTATTATTTGACTCCTGCATACTTAATTGATTCTTTGCCTTCTCTCCTTAAGACTTAAAGCTGTACACCTACCCAAGATAAAATCCAATTGTCTTGTGACTGTGGAGGAGACAGATACCTTCCACCATGGGCCAGATCGCAAGACAAAAGGCTTAAATTGGCTCTCAAACCCCATGGGGAGACCCTCTTAATATGGCTTTTCATGTTTTTAACAGAGATAAAAATCAAAAGGAAAAATAACAGTGACACTTAGAGTTCTGAGACAGGTAAACCAGAGACAAGGTGGAGCCTCCCGAGCCCCTCCTAGACCATGCTTCAAGTGCAACAAAAAAGCACATTGGGCAAGACAGTGACTCAACCCTGGCATTTCTCTGGGGCCTTGCCCCTATTACAATCTCAAGGGCCACTGGAAGAGTGACTGTCCTAGCCACCAGAGAGCAGGTAGGCCATCCGTTAACTCCTTGCCCTCATGGGAGATGTTGTGATCACCAGATTCATCACTGACTGACCTACTCAAACTTGCTGCTGAAGACTAACAGCCCTCCATTAAGGTGTCCTTCTCAGAGCCCCAAGTCCCACTGGAGGTCTCAGGTAAGACATTCTCTGTATTTGTGGACATAGAAGCCATGTATAGTGTTCCTCCAGAGTTTTCAGGCCACTATATTCAGTCTTCAATTTCTATAGTGAGTGTTGATGGCCAAACTATGCAGCCTTTACAGACAGGGCCTATTCCATGCAGGTTCCAGACTCTCTTCTTTTCTGGTTGATCCCATAGTTTGAGATACCTCCAATCCCACTGGGGCTATCCATGCCACGCCTATTTTAATTCATCTCAGGAATCCTTCAATTTTTCCTTGTGTTCTCCAATATCCCATAGCTCCCAAACATTTACAGGGACTTAAACCTATTATTAAGTGCTTTCTAGACAATGGTTTTCTTAAACCTACCCATTTACCCTGTAATACTCCCATTCCCCTGATAGTCAAGCCTGATGGGTCTACTGCAGGACCTTGGGGTAATCAATAATGCCATCACCCCAATCCACCCAATGGTTCCAAACCCTTATTATATCATGCTCTCTCATATCCTTCCCTCCACCACTCACTTTTACAGTCGTAGATCTTAAAAATGCCTTTTTTATTCCTTTGTGTTTATGCAGACTGAAACAGATACTTTGAGGTCTCAACAACTTATACCTGTCATCTCTGTAGTAAAACTTCTGCTCAGGGACACACCCCTTTCCTTTTCTATTCATCAATTTTTTGGACACAACTCTGGTCAGGACTGGCAGTTAGATTTTACACACATGCTCTACCACAAAACTCTCAAATATCTTCTCATCTTTGTTTATACTTTATCAGAATAGATAAAAGCCTTTCCCACAACCAGGGAGACTGCCGATATACTTACTAAAGTACTGTTACAGGAAATCATCCCAAGGACTACAACCAAGATGAAGCAGCCCCTACCTGGTTTTCCTGGCAACCCCAACAGTGGTCAAAGTTGCAGGACTGCCATCCTGGTTCCACATCACTCAAGCTAAGCAGTGCCCTTCTAGCCCTAAATCTAACTATCCTGAGTATTCATCTCATCTTCTATGCCCACCCATCTCCATCTCACCAAGGCTTCACAGCCACAACTCTCAGGCTAAGTCATGCTTTGTTATCCAATTTGGTTCCTAATTCCCTATATTTTATTAATTATTTTTTACAGCAGGAGACTCTTGACAGTCTTTCCTAAAGACTCCCGCATCATGCATAAAATCGTCCTGTTGCTCTACATGACAACTGTCTTAGTTCTCTCTACCCTCAGCTATTTGGTCAAACATGAGATCCCTGTGGGCCTAGGCTCTTATCTCCCTTATAGTGACACAGCCATGGCCCTCCCCTCCTCTACTCTGTAACTTCCCAAGTAAGATTCAAGCAGGCCTTATACTTCTCATGCCTCTTATTCTTTCCAGCTCAACTCCAAGACCAGAGACAAGCCCTACCTACCTACACTTTTAACTTTTACCCTTTCAGATAAAAAAAAATAATTACTTCTTATAACTTCACTCCTCCTAACCCCACACTTACTTTTCAGAATTCTACCTCATGGGTGGTCCTGATGGAATGGCTTACTTAAAGACACCTTTCCTTCTACCTCACCTGGGTCCTTAAACATGATAGTGGCCTGCTTCCTCATAGCACCTTGTCTCTAACATTTTCCAGTCTAACAGTTGGGCATTCACCGATGATAAAGCTGTCCTGGCTAAAACACCTGGTACCAGCTTCTACATGGGCATCAACTGTCATCCCATCAACCCTCCTAAACCCCAATACAGCACCCCCTTTCAGCAGGAAATAGTAAGACAGAGACTTTGCCCTTTTCCTAACAATACAAAGACAGGAATGAAAAGTTCTTGCCTTACTAGAAATTATGGCGGTGGTCTAATCTGGCAGAAGGCCAAAGTGGGAACACCTACCACTTCCTGCTTCTTCCTCAGTCTTATTGGAACTCCCCTTCCTGTTTGCGCACAGAGAAAATTCCATTCAGCTCTTCATGCCTCATCAATGCCTGCCCTAAGTGCCAGCCTGGTCAGAGATTTTATGTATATCCCATGACCCATGTTCTGCCAGAAAAAGCCAGGCCACCAGTGATCATGGACTTCTCTCCACGTCCTTGGAAAAAGCCTATTTTTACTTTATATTCTCTCTTTTATCACGCTGAAAACTCTTTCAAACACAATAGAAAAAATATCTACACAAAAACTTGCACAAAAATGGTCATAGCAGCATTATTTATAATAACCCCAAAATGGGCTAATCTAAACATATGTCAACAAAGTGGGTAGGTTAAACCACTTTAGGGGTTTAAGTAGGGGATGAAGATTTAGCTCAGTGGCACAAGCACCTGCCTGGCAAGCAGAGGTCATGAGTTCACTTTCCAGTAACAAATAAATAAACAAACAAACAAACAAGATACAGTAAATCTGCATAAAGAAATATTATTCAGCAATAAAAAAGAATGAAGTATCCATATGTGCTTCAACATAAACCAGGAAAATATGTTTACTAAAACCTTCTCACAAAGACTACATATAATCCCATTTATGTGAAATATCCAGAATAGCTGAATCCATAGAGAACTTCAGTAGATTCATCCTTGCTCAGGGTAGAGGCTAAGGACTGAGTACTGAACAGTGATGGCTAATGGGTACAGGATTTCTTCTGCAGTGACAGAAGCATGCTACATTTTGGTTGCATCTATGATGTGCAAAACTGAGCACACACTAAAAATCACTGAATGGGTAAAGTAAAAGGGAGTGGACTGCATCTCAATAAAATGATTCTTAAGCTGGTATTTCCTGCAGCTCTATCCTGGTCTCCTCATTCTCCACTCTCTCCACGAGCAACATCATCTGTACAAATCAGAGACTGAGGGGCTTTAGCGCACATTACTCCAGCTACACATGGCTCCTAGAAGGAAAAGACAGTGTCGCCCCTCGAGTCTCTTCCGTGCTGTGCCCAGAAAGTCCATGGTCTGTCCAACCCAGCCTGCTGCACGTGCCAGCCATGCCATGGGAAGACAATTAGCTAAGCAGCGACCAGAGTGGACTCTAAGGCCTGATGGACACTTAGCATCAACCAGTCAGCTCCAGTCTCCCAGGTGTCTTCCTAGACATTTCCATGGTCTATGGCAATATTTGTTTTGATTAACGAAAAACAAATACCTGACAAGACTTGGGTAAACAAAGAAAAGATGCTACTAGCAAGGGAGTTACTTTGGCAACAGCTCAGATGCAGGAATCAGAATGTTATTTAAGGAACAGTGAGAGGCTAAGCTCTCCTGCATCACAGCAAATTTTAAAGACTGCTTTGAACTACTACCAGGCACATAATGCCACTGGACAGAGGTATACTGGAGTTGTATAATAATGGTAATATGAGAACGTTCTGATTCAGAACCAGAGGAAAACCCAAAAGACATACAACATCCAATCAGATGTCTTCTAAATATCGCTCAGATGGTAAAGGCTTTGTCTCCAAAGAAGACTATAAATTAAAAAATTAATTAAATAACTAGCATCAGTGATACTAATAATCAGAACATGAATAATCAGAATAACTGATTAATGTGAAACATGATTTTAAAAATAGAGATGTGCACAGGATTAGACATTCCTCTATTCACCTATTCAAAGAGGAAAATTAAAGAATGACATGCCTTTTTTTTTTTTGGTCTTTTTCGGTACCAGGAATCGAACTCACAACCGCACACTTGCAAGGCAGGTGCTTATGCCGCTGAGCTAAATCCCCAGCCCCGCCATATTTTTTTTTTTTTTTTTTTGAAAGAGTCTTACTATCATTAGCCCAAACTGCCCTCAAACACTCCATCCTCCTGCCTCAGCCTCCTGAGTGGACCACCACGCCCAGGTGACAGGTCTTGGATAGTGAGGCGAACATCCTCAAGGCTCTCCTCTCTGAGACAGACAGTGGCAGACTGGGTGCTCCCGCTGGTGCTACATAGGAAGGCAGCTCAGCACGCCCTTGAGGATGGCCACTAGAGCCACCCTGATCACCCACAGCTGAGGTACAGGCCCAGCCTAAATGTCAGAGCCGCAGGGTTAGCTGATGTGACGGCTCCAATTCACCTAGAGTAGGAACATTTCCTTTATTCGATGGGAAAGTACTTTTAAATTCCTGGGACATAATAAACTGCACATGGCCATAATCAAGTAATTCAAACCAAAAATATCAATACTTCTGAATTAGAATCATGAATAGGTTTTATAATTTGGCAATCATATTGTGTATTATTTTTAACTATAAAAGTGAATTTTTGCATTTTGAAAGAGATTTGTGATATGTATGTAGTGATTACATATATTGTTTTGTTTGTTTATTTTTGTCTTTTTCTTTTTTATCGGTACCGGGGATCGAACTCACGGCTGCCTGCTTGCAAGGCAGGCGCTTATGCCACTGAACTAAATCCCCAGCCTCTATTTGTCTTTTTGAGACAGGGTCTCACTATGCAGTTCAGGCTGGCCTTGAGCTCACTTTGTAGCCCAAACTGGTTTCAAACTTGCAAGGATCCTCTTGCCTCAGCCTCATGAGTACTAGAATTACAGGCGTGTACCATCATGCCCAGCTCAGAACTTCAATTTATCAGAGCTACCAGATTGGTTCAGGTACCTAGGGAATTTTTGTAGGAGCAACTAAAATGCTAAAAAAAAGAGAATCAAATGTATTAAATTTAGAAATCTAACTTACAATGTTTAAGGTAAATTATACCTATTAATAGACAGATTATTTAAAAGCAGTGAGCACCAAATATAGTGGTGTAATCTTGTAATCCCAGCTCTTGGAAAGCTGAGGCAGAACGATCACTGCAAGTTTGAGGCTAGTCTGGGATACACAATGAGTTCAAGGTCAGCTGGAACCTCACAGCAAGACCCTTTCCCAAAAAAACCAAAAAATTAAAATGAAAATTAATTAAATAAATAAATTTAACAGGCTTACAGAAATTGAACATGAAGGCTAGCCAGGCGTGGTGGCTCACGCCTGTAATCCCAGCCCTGAGGTGGGAGGATCCTTGAGAGTTTAAGACCAGCCGGGGCTACAAAGTGAGCTCAAGTCCAGTCTGAACTGCATAGCGAGATCCTGTCTCAAAAAAGACAAAAAAAAAAAAAAAAAAAAAAAAAAAGAACTTGAAGGCTTAAGATAAAACTAGTTTGTCAGGTTTTTACTGTTTTAATAAACACGTAATAGTCACAAAAGCCTCCTGTCCTGAAAAGCTCCCCTCCGTGGTAACCACAGCTGCAGTTGGACAGAGAAGCAGACTCGGGGAACTCTCGTGGCTCGAGGAGGAATATGGATGCCACTGGTGTGTGCCCTGTGACGTCATAGAAGCCCCTCTGTGATAGCCCTTTTTCTAAATTAGTAAAATTAAGAGAGAAATGGTGTGATTCCACTGCTTGGAAGGCTGAAGCAGGAGGTCATCTATCACCATGAGCCAGCCTGGGCTACTCAGCAAGACCTCATCTCAAAAACAGAGAGACATAGTTAAGACACGGGCTCTCGAGACAAAAGAGCTCAGTTTGTCTCTGACCCTGCACGTCCTAGCTCTGAGATCCTGAGTGAGCTGCTTTTCCTCTCTGTGCATCTGTTTCCTTCTTGGGAAAACAAAATCCATTTCTCACTCGCAGAAGAGCCACAGACACTACACAGGAACTACACTCAAGGCCTGCCTGCCATGGAGCCTGCACCTGGCTATGTAAGTTTTCTAGTCAAAAGAAATAGGAGCTGGGGATTTAGCTCAGCGGCATAAGCACCTGCCTTGCAAGCAGGCGGTCATGAGTTCTATCTCTGGTACCGATAAAAAGTTAAAAAAAAAAAAAAGAAATAAAATGTCCTGGCAAGCATGGTTGTGAGTTCGATTCCTGGTACAAAAAAAAAAGGAAAAGAAATAAAATGTGGGGCTTTTATAATGCACAAGGTAACCACTGGGACAGAAACTCATGGAAATCTGTGCGTGCCGCCAAGCACAGAGACACAGCAGACACCAGATCAGCTACATACACCAGCGTGAGGGACAATGGCCCTCAGGTTGCAGCCCACTGTGCTGTACCTTGCTTCCTGCAGGACCAAGCTTCAGGGTTCCATCTTGCCACACTTTGGCCTTCTTCATCTTTTGATGAGTATACAGGACCTGATTTCCCAAAGCACAAAAGTAAATAATAGTTTAGTTGATAATATTCAAGGTTATATACTTTGTATAACTTTCCTACATATAAGAAATATTTAAAACATCTCTCATGAAAAGTAAAGCACAGGTATTATGACAACAATAACATGAATGAATGAATGAAAATGGAAGGAAGGAAGGAAAGAACAGACAAATGGACAGAGGATACTGATGTGTAGCTGAGTGATTGTGTGCTGGGCACATGTGAAACTCTGAGTTCAATGCTTAGCAACAGGAAAGAATGTTCAACTTGGGTGGGTAGTGCACACCTGTGATTTCAGGACTCAGGGAGGCTGAGGCAGGAGGATCACAAGTTCAAGCCCAGTCTAGGCAACTTAGTGAGACTGCATCTTCAAAAACAATGGCTGGGAATATGGCTCAGCATCCCTAGATTCAGTCCCTAACTCCATAAAAACAAATGAAGAAGGCCTCTTAGCTGGGTAATAAAAGACATGGATAAGCCAGAAAAGGCAGGTAAAGTCTAAAGAAGAGGCCAGGTGCAGTTAGTAGCAGCGCACTTACCTAGTATGCACTCTGCCCTTCTTTAAAAAAAAATACTAAAGAAGAAATTGAAAATAGAACTGAGTACCAAAAATAATTTTAAGCTTCCAAGTCATAAACTGGAAGGGAGCCAGACATGGTGACACATCAATAAGCCCAGCACTCAGGAGGCTGAGGCAGGACGTCCACATAGATTCAAGGCCAGCCTGCATTACATTTCTCTTATTTTTTCAAATTACTTTTTTATTTTAATACAGGGTCTCACTAATCTGGGCACAAATTTGTGACTGTTCTGCTTCAACCTCCCAGAGCTCTGAGATTAATAAGTATGTACCGCTGCTCTGAGATTATAAGTATTACAAGTATGCACCACCACACTCAGGCTGTTTTAATTTTAAACATAACATCAGTTAAGCTCCACAGACAAAACTACTTTGGGGTCCTAAGTATTGAAGAATATGAAAGGGTATTAAGACCAAAGAAATGTGAGAACCACTCTCAGAATAGAAGCAAACTGATCTTTGAAACAAAAAGGTGTTTCCTGGTCCCCAGTTACAAATGATTTATTGTACAATAAATATGAATCATAGGTAAAAGATAGACTTGCCAGATAAATATAGTGAACTATTTGGGACATATTTCTTCAGGAAAATTATTAATTATGGAATTCAAACTGAATCTAGCACCTGCTATGTTGGGGAAAACATCAGAAAGTAAGAAAAAGGGAGGAGCAGCCAGATGGAGTAGGCATGGCTGAGGCGAAGAGCACAGCAGTCAGGAGACCTGGAACAAAACACAAAATATAGAGGGGCCAGGGCTCAGCTCGGGGCAAAAGCACTGGGTTCAATCTCTAGTACACCAAAAACAAAAATGGGGGAGAAGAGTGAAAATTAGTAAGACTTACAATAAATTCTTGGCTTTCCATTGTTTCTTCCGAAGTTATAAACCAGTCAGATCCACAAAATCATCAAGTATTTATACTACCTAAAATGAAAGATGACATAGAATGCTCAGCCCTAATAAAAAGAATTACGTCAGTTAGAAATTGTCCCTTTCTTTTTCCTTTTTGAGATAAGAGTTTGACTGTGCAGTTCAGGGTGGCCTTGAATTCACTTTGTAGCCCAGCCTGGCCTCAAACTCACAGCAGTCCTCCTGCCTCAGCCTCCCGAGTGCTGAGATTACAAGCTTGCACAAACTAATTAATGGTCTGCACATGTTCTTGCAGTCACTGTGGTATGTTCCTAGCTGTGCGGATTTGTTTCCAAGTTTGACTCCTTACAACCCAAATAGTTTTTTTAAGTTTTCAGGATTCTACAGTGGCCACAAGATGGCCCCCTTGTGTTTCCAATGTCCATTCACTTGAGGCACTGCTTTCAGGACCCACATCCACACCCACACAGGACCAAAATCTGTAGGCACTGAAGTTCCTCATATAAAAGTGTGTTTTGCATATAATGTACACTCACCCTCCTGTATACTTTAAATCAAGTCTAGACCACTAAAACATCTATTACAAAGAAGCAATATGCAAATAGTTACTCACAGGATTTTCCACACGGTTAGAAGACAGAATAGAAAGTGGCCTTTATTTTAAGGATGTGGAAAGAAACTCCATGATCGCCGGCGTCTGGCTTTCTCTGCCAGACACGTGGTGTGGGGGGCACACATATAGCTTTGGTCTGGGGTGGTGCCTACAGGGGCATGGCTGACACCCAAGCAGCCCATTGGAATTCATTTCGTGCCACAGGTAAATTGCCTAGGGGTGGGGAAAATGACCTCAAGGTAAATGTCCCTTGGTCCCGTCTCTCACTGCTGTAGTGTCCTATGTATGGCAAAGTCCTTTCAGTTACTATCCTGGCTTGCTCAGGGAATGGTGACAAGAAAAATTCTAAATATTCTGGGCTCTATAGACGCAGAACACAAAGACAGAGGTAGACTATGCATCTTTTTCTTTTGTATTGGAGATTGAACCTAAGACCTTTACACTGAATTTCATCTTCAAGCCTTCTTTATTTCTTATTTTGAGTGCTAGCGATGTGGCTCAGTGGTACAACTCTTGGCTTGCATGCACAAGGTCCTGGGTTTGATCGTGGCTTGCAGGCACAAGGTACCACAAAAATAATAATAATAATAATAATAATAATAATAATAAACATCCCATTACTTATTTTGACACAATAACTCACTAAATCATTAAATTGCCTGGGCTGAGTTCAAATTTGAGATCCTCCTGCCTCAGCCTCCCAGAATACTGGAATTTATAAACATATGCCTCTATACCCAGCTATATTTATAGTCTTTTTTTTTCCCCCTGAAGCGGTCCAAAAGATATGACACCTGAATCAACAATGTTACGTAGAAACCGGAAAGAAATGAACATTTTTAGGTTCTACTCTTCAGCAATCATAAAGCTTAGAACTGGGGCTCAGTAGTCTGTGCTTTAACAAGCCCTCTGAGTGATGACGACACAGAGGCAAGTTTGAGAACACAGCCCTAACCACTTAGAGGGATTCAATAAAACTATCACTTCCTCATTATAAGACACATCACCTACATACTATTTAGAAATTAGAGGTGTTTGTTCAGTTCTTACTAAATGTGACATTGTGCTAGGCTGAGATATTAAGTGAATGAAATGCTATCCCTGATCTCTAGGAGTTTTCAGCAGAGCAGAGCAATGAACATTAACTACACTAAGAAGCTGGGAATAAGCACCAGCTGGAGACCCAACCTTGTCTAGCTAGGACATGGAACCTAACTTCCTCAGGGGAAGAACACAGAAGCTGTAAGGAAAGCTGATCTTCCCAAACAGGAAGCAGAGGCCACTTAGGAATCATAAATAGTCCAGGCACAAGGAAAGTGTTAACAGTGTGAGGCTAAATTCAGCAGTATTTGGATTTGCTCTGCTCAGGCGTCTGGACTTTCCATGAAGATAATAAAAAGCTGTGGAAAGATTTTAAGAATACAACAGCCAGGTGTGGTGGTGCCTGCCTGTAGTCCTAGCACTCAGGAGGCTGAGGCAGGAGGACCACTTTGAGTTTGAGGCCAGCCAGGATTACATAGTGAGACATGACCTGACCTAGATTTTACAAACATCACACTGGCTGCTCAATGTAGACAACATGGGATAAGAGCTAGGCAAATGAGGTATGTGGGGCCAGGAATGTAGCTCAGCATCACAGCACCTACTTGGCAAGCATGAGGTCCTATGTTCAAGTTCTGGTACAAAAAAAAAAAAGAGCCAAATGAGATATGTATGCTTACTCCAGGACATAGGACACAGGTCACAAGACAAGATCCAGGCACACAGAGAAACATAACTCTGTCTACACCTCTCTCCTTCAGCCAATGGGAACTGCAAGATGCCTAAGAATCCTAAGAAGAGAATGAGAGTTCAAAGAAATGTACCCTTGGCGTTTCTGGAGCAATTTGCTTCCTGCCCTAGAATGGGCCGGGTATTTTGTGAATACAAACGTGTATAATGTGGACATAATGTTTGGCATGTGACAGTTATTAATATTAGGTTCTTTACCATCAGATACTTTATTCAGTACAACTATATGCCAGAACTATTAAAATGCTTACAATATTACAATATAGATATTACTTTTATATCCACATAAGACACTCAGATACATAATTGTAGAGCTTTGAATACTTTAGGTAAAAACTCTACCACTGGGCTAAATTCTCAGCCCCTCTGTCTTTCCCTGTCTTACCATTAAACAAGAAAAATGGTTTTAGAGAACAGCACTGTAAGAGGCACAGGATATAAAATTTTCTGGAAGTGTTCACCTGTCCACAGCCCTCTGACAACCAAAGTGTTTACCTATCTCTGGTAGGTGAATGATTAATATACAAAGAAGTTTTAAAGTGTTGTAGAGAGCTGGGCATGTAATCCCAGCACTGGGTGGCTGAGACAAAAAGGTCACAAGTTGGGAGTCCAGCCTGGGCAATTTAGTAATTAGAGAAACTCTGTCTTAATCCTGTAACCAAATAAAATAAAATAGGCCGAGGATGTAGGTCAGTGTGAAGGCCCTAGTTCAATCCCAGTAGTATAAAAAAATAAAATTACAGTAAGGTGGTGTAGACCAGATGTTCTGCAGTAATTGCGTAGGTACAGATTACATGCACGTACACCTATGCATATAGATTACTGTGCTGCTATAAATGATATAGGAGAAAAAAAATGTAATTCCCAAACTGCTGGATCTCAGATACAGCAAGTTTACATTCCCCAAAACTGAAGAATAAATTCTAAGTAACAATAGAGGTTAGGAGCAGGAGGTAATAGGGCTGCGAACATAGCTCAGCGGCACTGCACCCTCCTAGCAATCTAATTCCTGGTACCAAAAGAAAAAAAGAGAGAAAGAGTAGGAAATATTTATTGAGATAGATCACGCTAGCTCCTTATAGGAAAGGACCCAAAAAATGGGTTGCCGCGGATCCTACTTTACAGAGTAACTTTTATAGAGCAAAATCGCGAGGTACAATACGGGGAAAAAATCACGATCAACCGGTAAGATTACAAGTTTAGCCGCTTAAGTACGGTTGACCCAATGGGGGGCAAGAGTATATGGAAAGAACAAGAAACTTTTAGGAAAAAAAAGTTTTTAGGAAGAGAGGAACCAGGAAGTTCCGGCCACCCACCAGGACGCCTGATGTTAATGTGTTGCTTATCCCTTGAGGAGGCCTGCAGGCCTGGTCATTTCCCCTTTATCTTGAGGCCCGGTCTCCAACAGATGCGCCTGCAGCCACAATTGGAATGTGCTCTCATCTTTTGCATGGACTCCCCCGAAGGCCTAGCCCTGTCTGACTGCCCACAGTATTTCCTAAATTAGCTGTCTATAATGTAAATATATTACGCCCGTGACTTTAGTAAAATGACAATTATAACTACATATTTTGGGTCCTTTTTTTTTTTTTTTTTTTTTAAACCGTGAATCGAACTCGCAACTTCGCACTTGCCAGGCAGGCGCTCATGCTGCTGGGCCAAATCTCCGGCCCGGTTTTTTGTTTTTCAACAAGCAGGATTTTCGAACCAAACCCTCAGTCCCTAAGTGACTCATATATAAATGCTTCGGAATCAGTATGGCAACATTCTGTCCAGAAATCAACCTAGATAACCAAAAGAAACTACAAAGCGAATTGCCAGGCAGAGGCCGTCACCACCGCCTCATTCTCGGGTCCAAGTAACTCACTCCGCAGCCGGCTTCTTGGAGAGCAGACTCCTATGTCACTCTGCTACAAGTCGCTCAAGTCCCCCTGCCTCTCCACCCTTCCTCCGCTAAAAACGGAGAAAAACCTCATTTCACCTCATATCACTGCACCACATCCACTTTCGAACTTCTCCCGCCAACGAGCGTGACGTCATCAACCCGAGACCGCACCAGAGGAAGACCCACTATTTAACCAGCCTCACTCCATCTCGGCCGAAACCGCCCTTTCCACCCACCAATCAAATTCTTCGTTGGTGGCGAGCCTCCTCAACCAGCAGTTCTCCCATGCCCCACCCCCGGAAGCGGCACTGGTTTATGACGTCATTGATGTACGCCTGACCAGTGGGCGCTTCCTCCCGAAGGCGACAACGAACGGTGTCGCTTTGGCGTATGACGTGAAATAACCACGACTCTAGGATCGGGAGACGGAAAGCGCTGATGGACGCAAGCCTCTGACCCTGTATTTTGGGAAGTGATCGGAGTAAGTGACAAGAGGCGCAGAGTTTGGGTGAAGCCTGCCATTCTCTCAATCCTACTTCTTGTAGAGTGTTCCAGTATCTGTGGTCGTCTTATCCTGTCCCCTCCCCTGTCTGATCGCTTGGCCCGTTTGCTCTGCACACGCGCACTAGCCCTCTGATCGCCCTTGTAGTCCGGCCGTCGGACTGTGGAGGCGCCCCTTCCTGTTAGCCTGGTTCGCGGCGCGCCCGGCGGTGGGCGTGGTCGAGGCGGAAGTACGGAGGAACCTTGGACCACTGGCAATGTGCCTGTTTCGCGCCTCCGGGTTGAGCTTTGGTAGCGGTGGGAAGGATTTGTGTTCTGAAATCAAGACGTTTTGTTTTGGTCCTCGTCTGCAGAGGTCTGGGAATCCTGTCCTCAGTTCTGGGCGTGGTGGCTCACACCTGTGAACCCAGCACTCGGAAGGCTGAGGCAGAAGGCTCGAGACTTGGAGCGCAGACTTGGCCATTTAGAAACTTAATGAGACTAAAAGGAGATTGTGTTGCAGAAGAGAGCTAATAAGTTAAAAGCTTAGTGCGTTCTTTGATAGAGGTAGGAAAACATGGGGAGGCAATGAATTAGAGAAGATTCTGGGCCTTGAAAACTGAGTAGGGTTAATCCGGCAGCGTGCCCTCCAGAGTCATTCCCGCGGACACTGGCTACTGAGTGTTCCTTGTCAGGAACGGTTTGCTGTGGTTCTCAACCTTTTGTTTTTGGTTGGGGTTTTTTTTTTTTTTTTTTTTGTGAAAGCCTAAAAAAAATTTTGCAGCTGAACGTCCTAGGAAAATGTGCATCTTACAAAATGTGCATCTAATAAAACATCCTGCATATAATTTTGTAAGGAACACTTGTGACTTTAAAAAAATTAATGTCTTAGCCAGGCCGTACAACTGTAATCCCAGCACTTGGGAGGTTGAGGCAGGAGGATCGTTGCAAGTTCCAGACCAGCCTGGGCTACAAAGTGAGCTCAAGGCCACCCTGAACTGCATAGAGAGACCCTGTCTCAAAAAGACCAAAAAGAAAAGGAAAAAAAAAAAAATTAATGTCCTATGTGGCTTACTCTTCTGGGTTACCTGTATCTTTCATTGTGTAGCAATTTTACAACTGTGTAGGTAGTGTAGGCCAGCCTCAAACTTATGGAGCCCAGGCTAGCCTCGAACACAAAGTGATCCTCATGCCTCAGCTTCCTGAATACAGGGATTACAGGTGTATGCCACCATGCCTGGCACAACTGTAATTCGTAGAAAACCATGAAAGTGGGAATTAGGTTTGCCCATGGCAGATGTAATTATTACCTTCATCACTATCTATTAACATCCATTTCAAATTTTATCATTACCTGTTTGTGTATATGTGTGTGTGTGTGTGTGTGTGTGTGTGTGTGTTTACACACAGAATGCCAAAAAAAGTACTTAGGAAAAGTAAAACTTGTTTAAATATTTTAATAATAAAGTTATTGAGACATCACGAGATTAATGCAAGTTATCTTTGGCCTCTACAATTACAAGAGGCGCTCAGAGTGGTGGCCATGAGCTTCCAGAAATTTATTAGTGCAGTGAACTGTTGCTGCGGTAACCTTGGTCCCTGAGATTGCTGCACATGCATCTTTAGTTTCTTCTCCAAGGGCCAGCAGTATAGTGGGTTTTCTGCGATCCTTAAGAGTTCGGCATACAAAGGTGACACCTTCTGTTGAAAAAACACCCTACTCTTTTTGAAATGTGCATACAATTTTTTAACATTTTATGTGTGTGCCTTTTAAATTCTTTGAATTGGTTTGTAGCACTTAACAGTTTTCCTCATTAATTATGTAATAAAATCTTTACTATGTATTCATTTTATATTCAAACAGGCATTATGATTTCATCTTTTCTTATGAGTTGATTGATTGCAGTATTGGAGATTAAATCCAGGGCCTTGCACATGTTAGTTGAGCCCTATACTAGTGAGCTACAACTCCAACCCTTTTTTATATTTTAAGACTGAGTTTTCCTAAATTATCAAGGCTGACCTTAAATTTGCCATCCTACTACCTCAGCCTACCAAGTAGTTAGGATTTCAGGCATGTGTCACACCACACACAACTCTGCTACTTCATTAAAATATATCTTTTAAGTTTCATGGAACTCATAAGCAGTTCAATTTGAAGTCATGGACTTCCACTTAAGAATTTTGGGTCAGAACTGACCTTGGTGCATATCTGTAATCCCTGGATTCTGGGAGGCTGAGGCAGGAGATAGCTGAGCAACTTTGACCATTTCAATATTAAAAGTAAGAATAGGGTGCAGATGGAGCCCAATGTGAAGGCCTAGAATTCAATCTCCAGTGCTACCTAAAGGAAACAACACTGCAGCCGGCATGGTAACAAATCACTGGAGGCCCCTAGAGGTGCAGTATGAGGTGGGACGGTAGAGGCTGGCTTACCTGGCTAGTTATTGCCCCTGGTTTAACCTTTGAGCTTTTGTTAAGATAGAAGAAACTAAATAGTAGGATTGTAAGGATTTAAAACAGTATATGTAAAGTAACTGACAGTGTTACACAGTAACTTTTATTCTCTGTGCAAACTGTTTAAAAACTAGTTAGATAGTACTAGTTTGTTTAACAGTATGGTTTCTCAATACATATTATGTAACCAAAAGTGTGAGGAATTTCTCATGTTGCATGTTTTGACATTATCATCACAAAACCTGACGTTTTTGTTTTTAAATATGTTTTTAATTTGATAATTTTAGACTATTGTGGTCTTCCTTGTGATAACTCACCTTGCTTTCTCCAGGGTGTTTTATTTTTTGTTTTTTGTTTTTGTGGGTTTTGTTTTGTTTTGTTTGTGTTTTGGTACGGGGGATTGACTCTGCGTTTGGCAAGCAGGCACTTACGCTACTGAGCTAAACCCCCAGCCCTAGGCTAGTGTTCTTTTTTTTATCTTGCTTTTTTCTCTTTTACTTGCCCCAAGCTTGTTCTGCAGAGCAAGTTTCTCTCTTGCTCTTCACTTTTACTTTTTCAAGAAAACTTTGCCACTGTTTATTGTTTTTGTTTTGTTTTTTGAGAGTGCCTCATTGTGTAGTTCAGGCTGGCCTTAAATTCACTAGGTAGCCCAGGCTGGCTTCAACCTCATGGTAATCCTGCCTCAGCCTTCAGTGTGCTAGGATATTCTGGAGGGAGGAGGAAACAATTTTAGATTCACAGGCAGTTGTAAGAAATAAAATATTCCACTTGCATATACCTGCGGATTGGTCTAAACTTGTTACACTTAGACATCTATAAAGGTGGATAGCTTCTAGGATGGTTTATAAACTGTTACCATATTCCAGTGACAGTAGTTTGGGAAACACTGACAAGATGACAACCATTTCATAGTTAGTGACGGGTTGCTAAGTAATAATATAGTAACTTATGGAGTTCTGTATGGCACCAACTGTAAGTGCTTGCCCATTTCTTTGATTAATCCTCACAACAACCCTATTTATACGTATGATTTTTAATGCACACTTTATGGACCATAGAGAGAGAGGGTGACTTGCTCAAAATCCACACAGCTAATGAATAGCTGGTGCCGGTAGCTTGCTAGAATTCAGCGACCTTAAACATTGTGAGCTTAGTAGCAAGCACAGGCCTGGGTAGGAAAGATAGTAAACTGGAATTGGAATGTGTGGAATGACAATAGAATACCTGTTATCACAGGATCTTGAGAAACTGCAAATGCTGAGGATGGAGACTAACAGAAGTATTTCCTGTTGCCTCTTACTTTTATGTAGCCATTGTGTCCGGAAGCTAAATTGTTCCATACCTCTGCTGCTTTCTGTTTAATCCATATTTTTCTATCCAGGTTACATCATTCTGAACCGAAATACTCCAAGCCACAAAAATAATTCTTGAGGGAAATAAATCTCTGGGCTGAGACAAGAATGCCACGAAAGGTCTGGGTTCTGGCAGAATTAGGGCTTTATGAGGTTCCCTCCCTGGCTCCGTCTCCATAGATGCTGAGCTTTGACAAGGAAGGAGTTGCAGAGCAGGTAGCCTGCCCTTTATCATTTACAGCCAGCCTTGGAGCCTGGCCTGGCGATAATCACAGCCTGTGTCTGTATCTTACTCATCTTGCAAGAGATTTGAGATGGTTAACACTTTACAGGCCCTTTTTTCCTCCTCTTGTGTGTGCTAAGGTACAGGAGTTTTAAATATAATTCTTTGATTATTCAACAGATACTAGTAGTTATCAAGTTAAAAAGTCTCTGCCCTTACAGAGCTCACATTCTAATGAAGTAGGTAGATGATAAAATTACAATTCCAGGCAGTAGTAAGGCAATATAAGACGTTAAAACAACAGAGGCTGAGGGGCAGGAGGGTTCAGACTGTCAGACAGGGAGCTTTTGTAGATTTGATGAAAGAAGAAGCCTCTTTGAGAAAGTGATGTTCGCAGGTGGTACACAGGGTATAATCTGTACAGAGGTGGGGCAGTCACAGGAGGAGGACCTGGCCTGGGAGTGCAAATGGCTCGGTGCCCTGGGGAGCCTAGCAAGGATGTGTTAAGGTTGGTGTGAGCTTGCTGCAAAGGACTGTGGGGGATGCAGCTGGAGGGGCAGTCCCGTGCCAGCTCCTGGAGTGCCTCATAAGCCACTGTAAGGTCTTGGAGCTTTATTCTGAATGTAATGAGAAATCTTTGGAGGGGTTTGTGCAAAGGATCCTGTTGGGCTGATTTACATTTCAATATTCCAACTGAGCTGGGTATAGTGGATCATGCCTGTAATCTTTTGGGGAGGCTGAGGTAGGAGGGTGGCCACAAGTTCAAGGCCAGCCTCAGCTATATAGTACGAGGCCAGCCTGAAATACATACCAAGACCCTGTCTCAAAAAACCAAGGTAAGGAAGAAGGTGTAGCTCGTCAGGTGAGATGGGCTCCATTGCGCTTGGACCGGGTGGCTGTGGTGTGGTGATGAGGACTGGTCCAGAGGATTTACAAAGTAGAACCAATAGAAATCCTGACAGTTGAGTGGAGCGAGAGGAAAAGAGGCATTCAGGTGACCTTCAGCTTCTGCCCTCAGCAATTACGTAGTTGTTTCTGGGGTGAGGAGACTGAAGGATGGTTGGTCTGCTTTTCTCTTGTTAAGGCTGAGATGTCCTCTGACTGGCAAGTGGTGAGGTCAGGTAGAGCTTTGAGTCCTGGAAGGCATAGGCTAAGAGCAGATGAGGTTGTGTCCTGGGAAGCTGCCAAGCTAGAGCCAGGTACCTGGAGAGGCACAGTGCCAAGCCTTGGCAGGCAGTGCTGACACTCACATGCCCCAGTCCCTCGGTTCTCTGTGCCCCAATGGAAGCCTAGGCTCACCGAGGGCTTGGAGGGAGGCACACACAGGCACACACCCTGAGTGCCATTTGGTAGCCCATTCCAGGGCCCAGAGAACTGGGGTTGTGATGCTTATCTACAAGCTGCAAAATATCTGCCTGTCTGCTTCTGTTGGCCTGTGTTTCCTTGGGGCTGTAAATGTGTGAGGAGCTCAGGAAAGAAAGTCTGAGAAAGATAAGTTCTTCCTTTAAATCAGAACTCAGCCCAAGGCAGGAGGGTCCTGAAAGGGTATTTCCTCTGCCAGTGCCGGTGGGTATGGCAGGCTGCATGGCCACCAGGAATGCAGTGTGTCTCATTCTGGAGAGTATGAGGGGTGTAGCCTTGGGCTGTCATGTCACTCTGGCTGGCTTAAGATTGGAGCCCAAACTCGTGGTTATGAGTATATTGTACACGGTTGTGTTTCACAGCTGGTGTGCACACATACGCACTCCCAATGGGAAGCCTGTGACCCCCGTGCTGCTGAGAGGCCAGTGGGCAGTGGTGCTGCGGCAGCGTCACTGTGCCCTGCTACGTGACAACTGACATCTTCCAGTATGAGCACAGGGTGTACCTGTGGTTTCCTGTCATGTGAGCATTGGCTGGTGCTGCCTGGCTCCCTCACCCCGCCCGCAGCAGCCCTGTATGGCCCTAGGTGAGAGCTCAGGCTGCCAGGCCCTTGCAGGGAGGCCTCTCCCTGGCACGGGGCTTGTTTTCTTCTTTCAAGACACTGAGTTGCCCAGAGTGGGCTTCAGCACTTACACAGTGGCAGCCTCCCAAGAGGCCCCACATGCTGGGGTGACAGGTTGCATCACTACATCCTGCTGATTCCGCTGAGCTTGAATCTAGAGAAAAGAATGAACCAAATTGCATAGAGACATTAGAAGGTGATACATGCTAGGGAGAAAATAAGACAGAAGACATGCATGCTAAGGTTCCAGTAGAAATATACATTTATAAATCTTGATTGTGGAAGGATCGATCCCTCATGGTAGTGACAGTCAGCAACTTGAGGAAGCCTGAGCTATCCACTTGGAAATAAAAACAGCCAGGGCTGGGGGCTAGCTCAGTGGTGTAAGTGCTTGCCTGAGAAGTATATGAGGTCGTGAGATTGATTCCCAGTACCAAGAGAAAAAAGGAAAAACAGCCAGTTCTATCCCTTCTAAAAAGGGATAGAACTTTTTAAAGTGAAAATCCCAAGATCACTTTATTTGGGAGCCTAAAAACTGTTAACATTAATACCATGTGAGTCTGAGAGAAAGTCTGCATCTTATACAATTCCATTTTACCGAGTCCTGAGTTATCTACCCTGTGACAATCTGGTTGTGGAGTTTAAAAGGCAGAAAACACTCAAGGGCCACAGGAGGCATTCGCCTTGGACAGGGTCCCTGTCTGTGCAGCCAGCATCAGGTATCTGTGACTGTCGGTGGCCTGTCCACATTTTGTCTACCTCAGGAATGGAAGCTGACGGTGGAAATCCAACCATGGAAGAAAGCACTGAGAAGAAGGAAGTGGAAAAGAAAAAACGCTCCAGAGTTAAGCAGGTGCTCGCAGATATTGCCAAGCAAGTAGACTTCTGGTTTGGGGATGCAAATCTTCACAAGGACAGATTTCTTCGAGAACAAATAGAGAAATCTAGGGATGGATGTAAGTCTGTAAAAAATGCACTTCTGGATGTTTACCTTGAAGCTTACACTTTGTACTGAAGTAGTGTCTGTCACTCTTTTCATGTGTGCAATGCACTCCCCCCCCAAGATTCATGTTGAAGTTAATTTCATAATATACATCTTGTAGGATTAGCTAGCCTGTGCCTGTCATGAGGAACACAAAGTAGCCATGTCAACCAATGAACTTTCATCTGTCCCCAACCTCCTGTTCTATATGTTTTACAGATAATGGGGGGGGGTGCACTAGCAAGTGCTGGGGTTTTAGAAGATTAGAACCCACCTATTTGAATTTGCCCAACTTGTTAACTTTTTCATTTTTAGATGTTGATATCTCCCTTCTGGTGTCCTTTAACAAAATGAAAAAGCTGACTACTGATGGAAAGTTAATAGCCAGAGCATTGAAAAGCTCAGCTGTTGTTGAGGTAACTTTACTGTTTAATTAGTATTTAACAAAACCCCAAATTCTTGTCTACATTCTCACTAACTTATACATTATCTAAATAAAGTTGGACTTAGAGGGCACCAGAATCAGAAGAAAAAAGCCTCTGGGTGAAAGACCAAAAGATGAGGACGAGCGCACTGTGTATGTGGTAAGTGACACCTTACCCCCAGAGCCCAAGCCCCAAATTAAACTGACACACCAAATAGTAAAGGTAAATAAATATTTATTGTCATTTTGGGGGTAAACCATAGGCATATAGTGAAAGCCGTAGTTCTAAGATTGCTTTTTATTTGCTACAGGAATTACTTCCTAAAAATGTGAATCACAGCTGGATAGAAAGGGTATTTGGGAAATGTGGCAATGTTGTCTATATAAGCATACCACATTACAAGTCTACGGGAGATCCAAAGGGATTCGCCTTCGTGGAATTTGAAACAAAAGAACAAGCTGCAAAAGCTATTGAGGTAGGTCCTTGAACCTAGTGGGGGGAAAAGGCAAAAATTAGTATACATACAATTTCCTATTGTTGCAGTTTCTTAACAACCCACCAGAAGAAGCACCAAGAAAACCTGGCATATTTCCCAAGACAGTAAAAAACAAGCCCATTCCCAGCTTAAGAGTGGTTGGTGAGTACCCCGGCACTGGAAGAGCTGTTAACTTGCAGAGATGAAAGTACAAAAACTAGCTGACATTTCTGTTGCTACAGAGGAGAAGAAAAAGAAAAAAAAGAAGAAAGGGCGAGTGAAAAAGGAAGACAGTGTGCCGGAGAAGGAGGAGAACATGGACACAAGCGGCGTTGGGGTCTGTAAAGTGAAAAGGTCCAGGACGGGCTCAGAGGGGTCTGAGCCAGAAGGTGCCGAACCCCAAAAGCAGACCAAAAAAAAGAAGAAGCGGGACCGCGCGGAGGTGTCCAGCTTCCCCGAGGGCAGGCCTGCCAAGAAGAGGAGGACCGGCTCGGCGGACGCGGAGCGCCTGGCACCCAAGACAAAGGTCAAGAAAACGGCCCCGAAAGATGTGAAGAAAGAGGCTCCCGAGGTCCCCAAAGAGAACAGAGGTACTAACCGAGCCCAGAGTCGGGACTGGGCCACGCTCGCCATTTACCCCGGTCCCCAAACGTAACTGGGTCTCGGCCTTCTCCAGATTTAGGGTTCTCTACAGAAGAGGAAAACGCTGGAGACACGAAGGAAGGTTCCCTGCTCAAATCCAAGAGGAAGCACAAGAAGAAACACAAGGAGAGGCACAGGATGGGGGAGGAAGTCATACCGCTGCGGGTCCTGTCCAAGTGAGTAGAGCGGGACGGCGAGGCGGCCGCGGGCCGTCACCATTGCTAAAGTGCAATTCCAGGGTGCACGCAGCAGAGTTGCACACTAGCAACAGTGGCGGCCCGGGCCGTGCGCGGTGGTCCCCTCCGAAGCCGCCGGGGCCACCGCGCTCAAACATGGAAGCACTTATTTGAGTCACGCCGCAGCAAGTGCCCCATGTCGGAGTGGGGGGGCCCGGAAGTGCGCCCCGGCCGCCCGCGGCGCTCGCGGGAGGGAGACTTACCATCACCGAAACATGGAAGCACTTACTTTCTCGCTTCCAAAGCAAGTACGTCCACGTTTAAGTGGTGGGAAGCCCGGGCGCGGGGAGCGCGAGTGGTGCGGAGGTCGTGCTGCTCGGGAGACACCTCCACTCAAACATGGAAGCACTTACTTTCCTTTGCACAGCAGGTACCCCCATGTTAAAGCAAAGGGGGCCCCTCGGCCGAGCTAGAGGTGGCAGTCCGCTGGCCCCGGAAGCTGAACCCACTTCTACTAAAACATGGAAGCACTTACTGTTGTCGCAAGGCCAGAAAGTGCCTCCACGTTAGAGTGGAAGGGAGCTCACTGCTCGGGCTGCCGTGATCCTCAGGTCAGGTCCCTCTGCTGCCCAGCCTGGCAGTGGCCCTTTAGTCCTTCCCCAGGTGGCCCTGACTCCCAGCTTACAAAGGCGCCGGTCAGTCCCTTCTGCCGCAGCGCAGAGGTGGCCCTTACTCCTTTCTCCTTCCCCGACTGTCAGGCAGGTCAAGCAGAGTCCGCGCAGCCTCCAGGATCCGAGCAAGGACCTCAGGCACTTCTATTTATACTATTCTTAACTCCCGAATTCCTTTTGCCTTTTTATCTCTTAGAATCATTACAAGGGCCTTTTGTTATTTTAATGTGTTAGCTCTCAGGGAAAGTTGGATCCTGGGTGGGTTTGGATACTTTTTTTTTTTTTTTTGAAGTATACAGATGTCAATGTTAACAGCTAAAACCATTACCACAAGATATCCTCTCTGAAAAAAAAAAAGTCCCCTCTCTGCTTGTTTGATGGCACAGATTAGGGTGACAATGCGAGCCCCCACCGGGCCAGAGCTTCATTGTGTTTGTATCTGGAGAGGCTGAGCTGTTTGAAGAAACAGCTCGATGTTAAATGTATGTAAATAGAGAAATTGCTTCCATGGGGTGTTTTTTTCTTCATTGAAATTCCTTTTCATGTAAATACTAAGGAATGCTGTCTCTCCAATTGGAAGCAGTTTAACAAATAATCTTGAATCTTAATCTCTCATGACCATTTAGTAAGTGTTGCTAGTTAATTAAGGAATTAAGTCTAGCATTTCACTTTTATTAATTAAAATATTGAAAGCACACTCAGGAAATCAGTGGGAACTGTGAAGCATTAACCTGTACCAGAGGCCAGAGGAACTCTCCTCACCTGTCCCTGGATGGGATTATGACTCCAGTAATTGGGGCGTGGAGTAGTAGGAAAGAAGAAAGTTGGCAGAAGCTCTGGGCGGCTTGGGGAATGTATATATATAATTTGCCTATTTTTAGCTCATCGTCTGTGTCAGTGTTTCAGTAGGTTATTTTTTGCCTTACAGGAACGAATGGATGGATTTGAAAAAAGAGTATTTGGCACTACAGAAAGCCAGCATGGCTTCTTTAAAAAAGACAATATCCCAAATAAAATCAGAATCGGAGATGAAAACAGATGGTGGCATGCCTTCTTGGGCTGCAGTGAACAGTGACAAAGGTGAAGACCCTGCGAGGGAACCTGGAACTCTGCAGGGGAGGGTGCAGTGTCTGGCGGCTCTGCTGAAGTGTTCTATCTTTTATAAAGGGTTTTTGGTTTGCGGTACATGGAATTGAACTCAGGGCCTTGTGATAGCGAGGCAGGCGTGCTGCAGAGCTGCATCCCCAGCCCTGAAGAGCTCCTTCTAAGCACCAGCTTTTTGAGAAACATGCGTGTTCCCCTACTGTTTTCATTATTAGATTTAATTCTGAGTTTCTGTTTAGTAGAAATAAAGACTGCCGTTGGTCACCTATAATTTCATTCCATAACATGAATCACAAGTAGCAACAAATTAGAACAAGATTTTTATGAATTCTTCATAATTAGATGCATCTTAAATTTTTTTTTGCATCTTAAAGTTTTATGTAAAACAGTCTTCACACTTGAACAAGTAACATTTATAATATTCTTAATACTTGTGTGGTTTTTGTTTGTTCGGGTGGTTGTTTTGTTCTGTTTTGTTTTGTTTTTTGTGGTGCTGGGGATCAAACCTGGGACCTCGCACAGGCAAGGCAAGCATTTTATCACTCAGCCACATCCCAGCCGCTATTTCTTTATTATTAAGTAGAATTTTCTTTGGGAGAAAATAGAGCATGTTTAAACATTAGAACTTACGAAAACTTTTGCATTTTATTCCATGGTCAGTAAAATAAGCAGTGGGCTGTGACAGCCTTCTTCATTATTAGTTTTAGAATTACACTTCAGGTAAATGACTCGCATCAGAGTGCAAGCCTCTTGCTGCTGCCAAGCAGGGCTCCGAGGTGCGCTGAACAGTTGGGTGAGGAGATTCACTTCTGCCCTTCCCTTTCTAATCCACAGCCAGTGGTCCAGAGCGCCATTCTCAAGAGAAGGTAAGCCCGCCAGGGCCACAGTTCGTGAGTGGAGTCATCCTGAAAATCAGTAGCCCAGAGCCGCTGCCTGGCAGGAAGCAAGTTCGGGTAACACTTTTTTCCTCGTCATTTTTTTTCTGGCATTGCTGGGGGTGAGGGGGGCTGGAACCCAGGCATGTGACATTAGGCAGTAGCTGCCTGCTGAGCTCCCTGTGTGTTTAATTAGTCTCTCTCCTTTTATTTTGCCTTCATGAAAATATTTTGAATATAAGAAAACAAATTTTAAAAAAAGAAAATCAAGTTAAAATGTGTACTTTAAGTTGAAGCAAAACCTAAAGAGAAAATCTTCACAGAGCCTAACAGCAGTGAGCACAGTTTAAATGCTTGTTTTCCAGGACATAGATTCTTGTGCTTAGTCCGCTTGTATCATTTGAGATTAACTGCGGTGCATTTAGATGGGGAAATACTCAGCAGACCTTCTAATTATAAGTACAGATAATACAAAAGTGCTTGCCCAACAGTTTATGGAAGGCTTTTTCTTTAGTTTTCAAGGAAAATAGTGTTCAGAAAAATACTTGGCACCATTGATCAACATTAACAGTTGATCTGAAATTCTTTTAAAATTGTAATCAAGTATTTTCTGGATTTGAAGCAAACCAGATCATTTATTGACTTGTATTAATAATCTTGGCTTTCTTTCTTGTTTTTGTTTTTTTTAACAGGGTCTCACTATGTAGTTCATGCTGGCCTTGAACCCAGTATGGAACCCAGGATGGTCACAAACTCATGTGATCTTCCTGCCTCGTACTGTTGTTAGCTTTCAATAGATTTCTAAATGATTATTGCCTTAAAATAAATAGTGAAAACTGCTATTAAGAAATTTTAAAGAGTATGCTTGTTTTTCACTTAATTTTTCTGTTGATGAGTGAGAATTGAACTGTTTCCTGAAAGAAATACAGGAATTTTTGTAGGAAGTAGTCTTAATTTTTTTTTTAAATTTTCAATGAAGTTTGTTTCATCCATGCTAATTGTTTAAAAGTATCAAACAACTTTGAAAAGTGTTAGACTACATTTTTTAAAAACAAAAATTTTATATGCATGTGCAAATAAATCATAGTTCTATAGAAACCTAAAATTTTTTTTTCTTTGAGACAGGGTCTCACTGTGCAGTTCAGGCTGGCCTTGGGCTCACTTTGCCCTAGGTTGTTGCAGCCTGATTGCTGGGATTACAGGAGTGTCCCATATTAATCTTTACTATCTTTTTCACTATAAAGTTTATCTTTATACCCTTTTATAGCAACATAGAATTATACGTCTCTCTTACTGATGAAAATGCATTCCTGTGTTGACAATACTTTTACTTACCCCATTACTCATTTAGGTGAGATTCTTTATTCTTAAACTATACAAAATGTTCCATAACACCCAAACTTTTTTTTTTTTCTTTTTTTTTTCCGGTACCGGGGATCAAACTCACAACCGCCTGCTTACAAGGCAGGTACTTATGCTGCTGAGCTAAATCCCCAGCCCCAACACCCAAACATTAAAAAATATATTTATAGTGAAATTCAGTAAGACTCGTAACTTAAAAAAAATTCAGATAGTTTTTCACACAACATTGATCGCTAAGTGTTATCTGCAAACTTATAAAAATCCTGTAGCTAGGGGCTGGGGATTTAGCTCAGCAGCATAAGCGCCTGCCTTGAAAGCAGGCAGTCATGAGTTCAATTCCCAGTACCAATAAAAAGGAAAAAGACAAAAAAAAAAATCCTGTAGCTGTCAGTAAGACATCAATTTCTTCTTGTTCCCTATTAATGAGGAATTTGGCCAATCCCAAATTCTCTTACTTGCCTGCATTTTAGGATATGACAGCAATACAGAATTTGACATAGTAAGCTAAAAAAATGTGAAGGCTATGAAAAAGTCCTTAGCAATTGCAAAGGTGTGAGTATAGTCCCCAGTACCAAAAAGATGACAATATTTAAGTAGTAATCATATCAGTTGCAGATTGTTTATTCACAAAACAACTGCATTCATCAAGTTAGTAGTTACATTTTGCTGGAACAAAAACTGAGCTATGATGCTAGTTAGTAGTGTCTGTGACTTGCCCATGTGATTACCAGACTAATTTGTCATTATAAGGGTTTTAAATTATAAGGGTTTAAATCAGGAGATTAGCTTGACATTATAATGGATATTTAGTATCTTTTGAATTGTAGTACTCTACTTAGTCTGAAAAATCAATTATAAAACTTTCGTTAGGAATGAGCATTGAAATTTCATCAACTTAGTGCAGATTACTTTTCTTGTTCTCTATCTAAATTGAGTACTAATAAAAAATGAGGCAACAATAATTGACAGATGTCTTCCCTCTCTTTTTCAACTGAGTCAGCAAACCTTTACCTGTTGCGTTGTTTTGTGGTAGACAGTGTGGTAAGTGCAGACATAAGTAAAGTCAGTTTTGGCCTCTGTAGACTCACAGATTTTTACAGTATCATCTTTTGTTATTTATGTGGTAATTAATTACAAATTATTATCATTATCCTAATTACAAAACAACTGCATTCCTCAAGTTAGTAGTTACCCACATTTAGTTAGTAGTTTCTAATAAATGGTTTTACTCTAGGATGAAATGTTTCCAGATACTGCTCAGTTCTTTGTACAACTCAAAAATTTAGAAACAATATTTAGTTGTGTCTTTTAAAAGTTGGGTTTTAAAAAAAAGAAGCTGTGTTAAAACTAAAGGGACAGAAGATAAGCCCCCCTTTTCCCAATCGGAAATCTCCATGAACTGCATTCCTTCAGCAATCCAGATGCAAGTTAATGAGCTAAGAGTTAGTGTAACATTCCTGCATAAATGCATTGTGTGGAACCTGCTGTGAGAAATCATTAAGAATGCAAGAATCTAGTTCATTTGCCCTCACAGCAGGCCTCCTAGGTAAAGTTCTTCCCTTGCTGGGTGACCACCACTGGTTTAGAAGAGCTTACTTTGGTATCTAAAACTAAGAGCTCTTGAGCTGTGTCCCAGTGGGACCTACTCAAAATCCCTAGGGTCTTTGTAGATTCAGTGAAACCCGTTTTTCATGAGTTGATATAAAAAGTTGAATGATTGTTACACATTTTAAATGGTAAGTAATGTCCTGTAGGTGAGGGAAAACACACTCCAAAAATCCTGTTTTTTTTTTTAACTTCCTCCAGCGCTAACCACAGCCAGGTGGAAGGGGGAGGGCTGTGTCTGCCTTCCTCAGTAGAATACTCCCGTTCTTGTTCATATTCCAAGGATACAGTTGAAGGAAATCAAAGAAAGAAAATTGTGGGACAGCTAATGTTAAATTAGTTCTCTTTCCATCTGAATCTACTTCCTAGAACATTTTGTGTATTTTAAGAAGTTAGTTTAAAAAAAAGAAGAGATAGTTAACATGATAGGCACTTTACATAGTCTCTTACTGATATAAAGCGTTGTCACAGGACCATAAGTGTAGATTTTTATGGAACACTGGTTTTCAGTCTTAATACTTCCCCTCAATGCAGGATATGCTGGCAGCAATCTCAGAAGTTGTGTATGTTGATCTGCTAGAAGGAGACACAGAATGTCACGTTAGGTTTAAAACCCCAGAGGCGGCCCAGGCAGTCATGAATGGCCACACCGAGATTAAAAAGAAGTACAGCTGGAAACTCGAAGTCCTTTCCGGTAAAACCCCACAGAAATTTCTTTTTCCTTTCTAACAATCATTGTTGTGGGTAATTGTTTTATATTTTCTGACTGTAACTAACGGAACCTCGAATTTTTTTCTTTGACTATTTTAGCTACATTTTTGAGATCTGAATCTTTTGCATATGCACCCTTATATTCAGTGATTAGCACTTTGTTTGTTTTGAAGGTGATCATGAGCAGAGATACTGGCAGAAGATCCTGGTAGATAGACAGGCCAAGCTCAATCAGCCTCGGGAAAAGAAGAGAGGCACCGAAAAGGTAATTAGTTTGGCTGTAGCTTTTGTGCCCTAAATTTTTTAGGAGGTTGAGTATCTTTTGTAATCAATAATAGATGGCCATAAAATAAAATTGGTTTTGCTGTTACAGAGTACTGTGCTTTAGGGAGGAGATAACCCATTCTGCTTGGTTTAAAAATATATGAAATGGCCCAAGATTTATAAATACATGAAATTGACAAAGATTTAGCTCAGTGGCATAAGTGCCTGCCTTGCAAGCACACGGTCATGAGTTTGTTTCACCCTCCCCCCAAAAAGCATGAAATTAAATTCATTTTCCCACAAAGCTGCATAATTATAATTTAAATTTTTCCTGTTTTTCCTTTCTTTTTCAGCAGTAACATCTTAAATTTTCAGTCCCTATTTTGGGCTGCTGTTTTTGTAGTATGGAGATAAAAGATTGTAGAATGATTTCTTTAATGATAAAAACCACAGAGTAGTTAAAATGCAGTTTTTAAAGACCGGAGTTTTCACAGAAGCTTTCATGCATAAGGTTCCTGTAGCAGTGATAGCCTTTGTTCCTTTTTCTCTAGGATAGTCATCAAGTAATTTAAGCCATTTTGCAATAATTTAAAGCAAGCTTCTCTTTCAGTAATTTTAATATTATGGCCCTGAAATTCATTATTAGCTTATCTTTTTGAAATAAATTAGTATTCTTATAAAGGTTAGTGTAGTGTACAGTGCTTACAACAATATAGGGTACACTTCGTTCCCCGTACGGGCCACCAAAAAAAAAAAAAAAAAAAAATATAGGGTACACAGTAACCGTAATTCCCATCATCAAAGTTTAGAATTGTATGTACTTTAAAGTTCTGAGAAAAAGAATTATGCACATCATTTTATGTTTGAAAGTCATGTGTCACATATTCTGGACTCATTGTTGGAATACTTTTTTTTAAAATGGAGTGATTTTCCTGGGCCTCCCGTGGCCTGTGTTTTGCAGGAATGTGAGAAGACGTGGGAAGTCTCCTACTGGTCTTTGTTAACTTTGCTCCCTTGCATAGGGACTGAGGTTGCCCAGACAGGGAGTCCTCCTTCCGGCCTAAGAGCTGCCTCAGGTCTCAGAGGTGTTAATTTCAAACCCTGTTTGAGATTATTGAGATGTTAAAATCATTAATCAAGAATGATAATTGAAAGCTGTTTATGAAAACAAAAATCTTATCCTGTGGTATGAAGTTTCCTTTTAAATTTTACCCTTTTTTTGGGGGGGGGGTAGTGGGGATTGAATTTACGACTGTGGGCATGCAAGGCAGGCACTTAACACTGCTGAGCTAAATCCCCAGTCTCTACCTTTTTTTTTTTTTTAAATTGGTACCAGGGATTGAAATCACGACTGCCTGCTTGCAAGGCAGGCGCTTATGCCTCTGAGCTAAATCCCCAGCCCCCTGTACCCATTTTTTTAAAACTGAGAATTAATCATTCATCTATTAGAAAGACACATCCTTTGACAGTGCAGTTTGAGTGAAGGAAATAAACATTACCTGGGAACTTGATAATCTGAGCGGCTCTGTTACTGTGGGCAAGTTACCCTGCTTCCTTCCCTTCCCTGTGCGCTATCAGGAGTGCATCACCCCAGCTGGTTAAGCAGAAACAGATTGAACTCAGGGAGCAACTAGGCAGCCCTCATTGTGAACAGCCAAGAACTCACCCGGGGGAGCACTGCAAAGAGCTCTTCAAGAGAGCAGGCCATGATTAACCTCTTTGCTTGCTAATTCTTTTAATTTTTGGAAAATGTTTTAGTGTTCCCCTACCACCATCACTATGCTGAGAATTAGACCCAGATCCTTACATGCTAGGCACGTACTCTATCCTTGAGCTACTTCCCTGGCCTCATAGTTTTTATTTGTTTTGTTTTCTGGGCTCTGGGGATTGAACCCACGGACTTCTCACTGAGCTGCATTCCAGCCCCTTTTTTTGTGTGTTACAGATAGGGCCTCACTGAATTACTCACATGGGTTTCTAAGTCATGATCCTCCTGCCTCAGCCTTGTGGATAGCTGGATTTTCAGGTGTGAGCTGCCTTCTAGGCAGACCCTGTGCTCGGAGCTGGCGGTGCTGCTGGCTCCCTGGTTTGCTGATAGGAATCTGAATCTGGGAGGCCGCAGGCAAAGGGAGGAGCCAGGGTGCGACAGATGAGCCAGTGGGGTGGGGAGTCCAGGACAAAGGCCACCTTGACTTGCCCAGCCTTAAGTTATCTCAGGGAGAGCTGTTAGAGGGGAGCATCCCTGAAGGGGAGGAGAAAGGAGAGGAGAGAGGTTTGGGGGACCCGGCTCCCTGCCAGAGCCAGAGCCAGAGCCTCCTACTCAGCTTCACCTCTTAGGACATTGGGATTTTTCTGGTTTTTATCAAAACTGTATAAATGAGTGCTCATTAGAATCTATATCTATGGGAAAAAGATTTGTATTTACTCTAGATAATATTCTAACCTTTCTTCCCAAGGAGGTTTTGGGGTACTTGAGACATTTTCATTGGTTTTCTTCATTTCCTGTCATTTTATTTGCTCCTTTGGAATTGAACAGAGATTGGTGGAGGGGAGTGCGACTGACTGACTTGAGTGCTGATCGACTGAGTGAGCACTGAATGAGTGTTGACTAACTGACTGATGGAGCATGGGCCAGGGTTTCTTTCCACCTGATAGCTGAACAGCTTTAGGTTGTCCTATGCCTCCTCATTTTTCTCTGTCTCTGCAGCTAATTACCAAGGCCGAGAAGATCAGACTGGAGAAGACTCAGCAAGCCAGCCAGCACATCCGATTCTCAGAGTATGACTGAGGCTCCCGGCTGGGCCTGGGCCATGTGCATTAAAGGCTGTCTATGCTCACAGCTGTGTGGCTATGTGTTGTGCTGGTCCCAGGGTTGGACTCGGGGTTGGGCTCAGGCTTGGGCTGGAGGTCAGGCGTCCACATAGCACCACCTCCCCAGAAGCTGGGGCGCGGTCAGAAGGCTGTGAGACCCAGCCTCTGCCTGTCTAGTACTGAGCCTTGAACTGAGAGCTCTGTGCTGAACTTCGTCCCCAGACTTTTTTCTGTTGTGTTGTGTTGTTTTGGATTTGGGGGATTTGAGACAGCACCTTGCTGTGTCTTCGAACTCACAGCAATTCAACTCCTTCAACCTCCTGAGTGCTGGGGTTCCAGGTGGGCCTCTCCACACCCAGCTTACTGTTTATTTGGAAACAAGCGTTCTAAGCGTCAGGGGCTGGGTACCAGTTTGTGACCCTCCTGCCTCAGCCTCCAGGGTGCTGGAATTCCAGGCATGAACCCCCCTTCCCAGCTATAGCAATATCTGGGGGACAGTTTTCTAGGTGAGAGTGTGTTAAGGTGTATGTCCAGATGTCCCCCAAAGCCTTGTGTGGTCATAGGCGGGGGTTTTTGGGATGCCAGATCTAGGGCGAGTTGACACCGCATCGGTCTACTGACTGATGTGGCCTCACCCTGACCCAGCAGCCAGGATCAAGCTCAGAAGGGGTGGAAAGAAGGCACTGGGTCTGCTGAGATCTGCGTCTTCACACTTTGCTGCTTTCCGCTGGCCTGAGCCCTTTCTCCTCCAGGCCGCCCGAGCTGGCCATAACCACGGTGTGAAGGCTGGGCCGCTCAGGTCTGAGTGCGGCTCAGTCTCTGTCTCTTAACTGCAGAGCAGGCACTGACACTCAGTGGAAGTGATCTGACCCTTACAGGGCATGAAGTGCTTTGAAGAGGAAGAGAAAACAAAAAGAATCAAGGTGCAGTGTGTGCATGTGCCAGCTTCCGCAACATACGCAATGCATGCTGCATACTAAACGGTTTTTAAATGTTGAAGAACAGAACACTGCACAGGCCAGGCGTAGTGCTGCATACCTGTAACTCCAGCACTCTGGAGGCTGAAGCAGGCAGATAGATGGGGTTTGAGGCTAGGCTAATGAAACCGAATCTCAAACAGACAAAAAAAATGCATTAATTTTTTAATTTCTCGCTGAAATAGAAGATACCTAAAACTGCATAGAAGTTGAAGAAAGATTGGTGAACTTTGAACTCTGCAGGTGGAGGCCCCTCCCAGATCCCTCGTGTGCCTGAAGGAACTGGGCTGCCTCCTCCTGACCTGCCTCTTCGTGGAATGTATCCTCTGTGGCACAGAGGTTGTGTGTTTGCAGGTTCTTTTGGGTCACTTTCTAAAAGGAAAACACCCTAAACCAGGTGTGGGGCCATAGGACTGTAACCAAGCATTCAAGCGAGACGGGCCGTGCAGCCTGGACCCTGTCTCACAAAAAGCAAGCTGGAGCTCAGTGTGGGGCCTGGGTCCGTCCTGTGCAAATGGCTCTTTCTGGAAGCCTCCACAGTGGAGCACAGCATGGGCAGGGCCAGGCCCCCAGGGCTCAGTGGAGAGTGAGTGTGACCCCCTGCCTGCCAGGCCCTGCTTTTGATTCTTCCAGAACCCAGAAGAAAAGGAAGCTGCATTACCCCAGCTTTCTAGGAAGCCAAGGCAGGAGCATTACTATGAGTTTGAGGCCAGCCTGGGCTACAGAGCAAGACCCTGTTTCAAAAAAACAACAAAACAGTACCACTCCCTTGATAAAGTATATATGCACAGCGACACATTTTAGTACTGTGCACAGGAGGAGGTTCTTTCCCACTGGCGAAAAACTAAGATCAGGACTTCCTCCTCTGTGTGTAGTCATTATACCCTGTTTGTGTGCTGTGGTAAACACACGTTGTTTGTATCCAGTGAGGTTTTAAAGGATGCCTAGCAAGATGAACACCTCCTGTGCAGCACAAGTGTTGAGTGTGTAATAAGCGAGCTGATCCTGGAGACCTCAGGTTCTGTTGGTGTTGGCCGCGGCGGTCAGTGTCCAGGAGGGACGATGATTAATATTCGGATCTATTACTCAGGAAACCCAGCTTTTAAAAAGGAATGGAAAAAACAAGAATGTTTGAGAGTGTTAGCTGCAATTACTGGGGCAACCAAGCCTGTTGACCCTGTCTCTAGATTTTTAAAAAGCCACGAAATTTGAAAAATAGGCTGAAGGGATGAAGAAAACAAAATTATCTCCAGTACTAATACAAGTATGAAAATCAAATCACATTTTTAAGAAAAAATATCTCCCTTATTATATTTCAGTTGCATAAATAATAATTCCATTGTGGAACAGAAACAAAGTCACCAAAACTTTAACATGCATGTTATGCTGGTTTCATAACTTCCTGTTTACTGAACAGCAAGTATACCCAAAGATCTTCCAAAAAGATCTTCTGTAGGTTTCCTCCCTACCCCCCAGAAGACACAAAATACAAAAACAAAACCAAGTCAAAAAGGCTCCCCCCAACCCGGGGCTTGCTTTGATTTGGCTTTGCACGCATCCGGGGCCAAGCCCAGGCCGCTGCAGTTCCCGCGTCTCACTGCAAGCCAGTCTCGCTGGCACCCGAGAGCTCCTACATGCCTGCCAGACTCCAGGCGCTCGAAGCCCTGCTGCTACTGCTGCTGCTGCTGGCTATGTGTGTGGTGAAAACCCTGCCCTTCTGCCAGGTGTGGTGACCCACACCTGTAACCCCAGCACTCGGGAGGCCAAGGCAGGCAGGAGAATCATGAGTTCCATGTCAGCCCGTGCGGCATAGAGAGACTGTCTCCAAAACGCAAAACAACAACAAAAACAGTAGTTATGTCTGCAGAGCAGGCTAAGGGTGATGTGAATTTTCCCTGGGTGTTTTCTACATCTTCCTGTTAATATGAGAAACCTCACAGGTGCCTCACATGCCAGCTGATGTTACAAGCAGGCACTGTGCACCTTGTAACTGGCTTTTGAGACACAGCCTCACAGGCACTTTGTGCTGGCCTGCATGCAAAGCAATGCACCTGTCACAGCCTCCCTAGCGCTGGGACTACAAGTGTGTACCACCATGCCCGGCTGATTCATGAATTTTCATTTTCTTTTTCTCGTGGTGCTGGGCACTGAGCCCAAGGCCTTGTGCATGCAAGGCAAAGAACTCTACCACTGAACTGATTTTACTGAACATGAAATAAAATGCAGAAATTTTCGTAAGTTACAAAGTTTAAACATAATCCCTTTTCTTCCAAAGAAAATTCTACTTAACAAAGAAATTGGGATTGGGGGTATAGCTCAATCCCAATGAATTATTTTTATAGTATATTTCTATTGAAAATGAAACATTTATTTATTTTTGTCTTTTGAGACACGGTTTTGCTATGCAGTTCAGGGTGGCCTTGAGCTCACTTTGTAGCTCAGTCTGGTTCTGAAATGATCCTCCTGCTTCAGCCTCCTGAGTGCTGGGATTACAAAAATGTGCTACCACACCCGGTGCAACAATATATTTTCTTTTTCTTTGCTTTTTTTTTTTTTTTTTTTTTTTTTTGTCTTTTTCTTTTTTATTAGTACCAGGGATCAAACTCACAACTGCCTGCTTTCAAGGCAGGTGCTTATGCCGATGAGCTAAATCCCCAGCCCCAGTTTTGTTGTTTTTTTGTCTTGTTGAGATAGGGTCTCACTATACAGTTCAGGCTAGCCTTGAGCTCACCTTTGTGTGTGTGTGTGTGTGTGTGTGTGTGTGTGTGTGTGTGTGCGTGCGTGCATGTGTGTGTCAGGGATTGAACTCATGATCCTGTGCTTGCAAGACAGGTGTTTATGCCGCTGAGCTAAATCCCTTGCCTTGAACTCACTTTGTATCTCAGGCTGGTCTCAAACATGAAACGATCCTCCTGCCTCAGCCCCCAAGTGCTAGGATTACACCATGCCCAGCTCTAAGTAATCATTTTTACTTTTTGAAGGCATTCTCCAGGTGCCTAGGTGCCAGGACCTAGGCACACTGGTGCGCACACTCTAATCCCAGTAGTCTGTGTGTGTGTGTGTGTGTGTGTGTGTGTGTGTGTGCCAGGCAGGCACTGTGTCCCTGAGCTACATCCCTGGTCCAATCCTAGCAATCAGAGGCTAAGGTAGGAGGGTCACAAGGTCAAGCCCAGCCTGGTAATTCAGGGAGACTTGTCTCAAAAATTTTAAAAATTCTGGGCATGGGGCTGGGGATTTAGCTCAGCAGCCTAAGCACCTGCCTGGCAAGCATGAAGTGTTGAGTTTAATCCCTGCTATCAAAAATAATTTTCTCAAAAATAAAATTTGGGTGTGATGGTTCATGCCTGTCATTCTAGCACTTGGGAGGCTGAGGCAGAAAGATCACTGTGAGTTTGAGAGCATCCTGGGCTATAGAGTGAGCTGCTGTCTCAAAAACTTTTTTAAAAGTTAAAATTAAGAATTAACAGCCAGGGGGCTGGGGATTTAGCTCAGCAGCATAAGTGCCTGCCTTGCAAGCAGGCAGTCCTGAGTTTGATCTCCGGTACTGATAAAAAGGAAAAAGATAGAAAAAAAAAAAAAAGAATTAACAGCCAGGGATGTGGCTCATGGCACAAGTGCCTGCCTGGAAAGCACAAGACCCTGAGTTTGAATCCCAGTACCAAAAAAATAAAAATAAAAAAATAAAAAGTGGCCTGGGATGTAGCTGTGAGAAGACCTGGGTTCAACCCCCAGTACCTATAAAAAGTCAGAAGTGAGATGTCCTTAGGCACAAATTTACGGATCCTACTATCTGTGCTCGGAGGCTCTAGGCACAGCTAGCCTCCCTAGAGAGCAGTGATTCAGGATCAGCGTCGCTGAGTATGCAGAATGGACAGGGCCTTGGCAGAGTGGTTTGTTTTCCAGGCCTCTCCTGGCACCCTGACAGGCCGTGGTCTCTGCGCAACTGAGACTCCATCAAGTCACCGGTGCCTGGAGAATGGGGCCACTTGGAATCTGCGCCGACCGCCTTGGGCACAGCCCACAGACGTGTTCACCCATGATCCTTCTCACCCTTTCCGGAAGTGGAAATATTGACCTGCAGGCTGGCAAAGGGGGAGAGGGGGAGGAGGTTGGCCGGCCCAGCACTGCAGGACCTTGGTTTCATTGCCAGGACAGGAAAAAAAAAAAAAAAAAAAGAAAGAAAAGAAAGAAGTGAAACTGGATGTAGTGGTACCTATTTGTAGTCCAAGCACTTGGGAGGCTAAGGCAGAAGGATCACGGTGAGTTCAAGGTAGACCTGGGCTACACAGGGAGACCTCTGAGGAACAGTGGAGCATGGAACAGGCTGTTCTGTTCCCCTAGCAGCCAGGGCCCGTTGTGGGGAGGACTGAAGCCGTCTCTCCCTGTATGCTTGCAGAGGGTTTTAGAGAGGGCCTCAGGAAGACAAGGCCGCTGCTGAGGCCAGCACACCAAGGTGACAACAGGTCAGGCCAGGCATGGGGCTCACCGTCACCACAGACAACAGATGCTCTTGCGCAGCTGGCGAGGTAGGCTCAGCTGCTGGAACAGAGTATTTTCGTCTGGAACACACAGTGCTTGCCATAAATACCCAGGGGTGACGCTTGGCTAAGTCACGTGGCCCTGCAAGCTGCCAGCCTGGGTGCTTGGGAGGCTGAGGCAGGAGGGTCATTTAAGCACAGAGTTCCAAAAGGGCAGCTGTCAACAAAACGAAACAAGATTTCTGGTTACCTCAACCCCAAGAACGATATGTGGGGAGGGGTTCCTTCCAGCCCCTGCCTCACTGAGGAACCTGGGAGCCACACACCAGCCCAAGGCTCCTTCCTGGGCAGCCACCTGTGTTCGGTTTCCGGTCCTCGACACACAGGCAGTGGGACTCAGGATTATCCACTGTCGCCAGACCTCCAGGGCTCCTCACTTTGCAGCTCTGGAGCGAAACCCAGGCCTTCACCCTGAGCTACAGCCCCAGCCAGTTCTTTAATTTTTTTTTTTTTTTTTTAACTTTTTATCGGTACCAGGGATCGAACTCACGACTGCCTGCTTGCAAGGCAGGTAGGTGCTTATGCCACTGAGCTAAATCCCCAGCCCCCTTTAATTTTTATTTTGAGACTGGCTCCCACTGATTGTCCAGGCTGGGCTCCAACTCAGAGTCCTCCTGCCTCAGTCCTGAGTCCTGGGTTGACCGGCGTGCAGAGCCTGGCCTGCCTCACACCCTTCAGTGACTCCCAGTGTGCACTGGAAGCCAGTTGGTTGCTCTGCAGCCACAGCATCTGCGCCGCCCTAGGGCCTGGCACCTGCCACCCTCCCAACTAGCACACATCCCCAAATAACCCGCAGCACGGGGTATGGTAATACATGCCTGCAATCCCTGCACTCAGGGAGGCTGAGGCAGGAGGATCATTGCAAATTTGAGGCCACCTCAAAGGGGCTACAAAGTGAGCTCAAGGCCAGCCTGAACTGCTTAGCAAGACCCTGTCTCAAAGAGACAAATGAATAAATAAATAAATAACCTTCAGCCCAATGCTAGCATGTCTGCCAGGCCTCCCGGGCCTGCTCCTAAAATAGGCTGTCCTCCTGGCCTTGTCATTCCTAGCTTGCCTGCTTTCTCCTTATGGGAAAATGTAACCTGGCTTAATTTAGATTTCCCTCTTATCATCTTTCTCCTCTCACCCTGATGGCACTGCTTTTCTTGCCTATGCTTCATTACTGTATGCAAAATTAATTTTTTAAAATTCAAATACTTGGGGCTGGGGATTTAGCTCAGCAGCATAAGCACCTGCCTTGCAAGCAGGTGGTCGTGAGTTTGATCCCCGGTACGGTACTGATAAAAAGGAAAAAGACAAAAAAATTCAAATACTTTTTTTTTTTTTTTTTTGGAGACAGGGTCTCTATGCAGTTCAGGCTGGATTTGAGCTCTGTTTGTAGCCCATGCTAGTCTCAAATTTGGAATGCTTCTCCTACCTCAACCTCCCAAGTGCCAAGACTATAGGTGTGCACCACAACAACCCGCACTTCAAATTCAAATACTTTCGTTTTTTTGAGATAGGGTCTCATTATTTAACCCAGGTTGGCCACTAAATCACTATGTAGCCCACCCTGACCTCAAATTCACAGCGATCTTCTTGCCCCAGCCTCCTAAGCACAGGGTCCAGAAGTGTGTACCATCAGGCCCAGCTGAAAATTAGGACACAAGTACAGTGCTGCTGAAAGCTTGATGGTAATATTCTCCTCTCTGAGTCACCTCAAATATTTATAAGGACTCTCTACATTCATTTCCTTTTAAATTCAGCTCTGAAAGCTACAAGATGTACAAGATTTCCAAGTTTCATAGAGGACCAATTCTTGCTGCACCAGAATTACTGGACATCTGCTATGCAAGGTGTCTAGATGTGCTTTGCATGGCAAGTTACAAATATTTTGATTGATTATATTTGATTGATTACATTATTAAACATTTTACTAGCTGGGCATGGCAGCCTTTGCCTATGATCCCTACACTTGGGGAGGCTGAGGCAGGAGGATCATGAATTTGAGGCTAGTTAACTTAGTAAAACCCTGTCAAAAAGAAAAAGAGCTGCGGATGTATCTTAGTGTGCACACCCTGGATTCAACCCCAGTATGATAAATAAATAGATGGACAAACAGACATTCTGATGTACTCACTTCCAGCCCTGCTGCCAACACTGGCTCGGTGACTTTCAGCAACTTGGACAAACCAGCTCCACTCCACAGAAGCAGAATGTACGACATAAGAAATCTGGTTTGCTCCTAGCCAGGTAAAAGAAAAAGATGCTGAATGTGGTGGTGATGCCTGGTATCCTGGCATTCTGGAGGCTGAGTCAGGCGGATTGCTTCGAGTTCCAGGACAGCCTGGGCTACATAAACAAATCAAGGCCAGCCTGCACTGCATAGAAAAATGATCTTAACAACAAATAAAAGTTAAGAGAAGCAGGTGCCAGGAATGGTGGCATATTCCTAAAATTTCAGCATTCTGGAAGGCTGAGGCAGAACTGCAAGATTAAGCACAGCCTTGGGAAAGTTAAGTACCTAGTGAGACTTGAACTTATCTAGCATGTGATCTTGTGTATGTGTGTATGTGTGTGTTGCACACATGAGGCAAACTCTCCTTGGCCCTTTCTTTCCTTTGGACGCAGGTCTCGCTATAGCTGGCCACAGACTCATATGCTCTGCAGATCTTTCTGCCTCAGCCTCCCCAGTTGCGGGGACGACAAACTGCCACCCGCCAGACAACACTGTTTACATCCAGGCCCCAGGAGGGGAAGCTGACAAGGGGTCAGTGGATGTTGCCAAGGTCACCCATAACCAGTGGCTCCACCTCCGTGGGGCCGGAACTCGGCAGGGGTCCGTTTTGGCGGGAGGAGCAGGCTCTGCAGCGTGACACGTGCAAACACGCGCCCGCATGGGCCCTGGCCACGGTCTCCGGGAACAAAGGGTGTGCGCGGGGGGCCGGGGCGCGAGCGTGTAAGGTCCCACGTGTGCGCGTGAGAGGCCAGGTGGAAAGCACGTGGCGCGGGCGCGCGTGTGCGTGGGCCGGGCGAGGCGGGGCGGGACGGGGCGCGGGAGGCGCGGGAAGATGGCCGCGGAGGAGGGCGCCGCCCGAAGCCGCAGCCGCAGCCCGAGCCCGAGCGCGCGGGGCCGCCAGGTGGGTGCAGACCGCCGTGAGCGCCCGGATCTGCGCTCCAGGGGGAGCCCGGCGCGGACCGGGCGGTGTGGCAGAGGCGGGGCTCGGGCGCCAGGTCCCCGCGGGAGGGGGCGCCCCGCAGGGCTGTGACCTGCACGGCCCCGGCCCCGTGCCCGCGGACTGTCGCAGCCGGGGGTTCGCGCGTGGGCGGCGTCCCCGGGCTGCGGGCTCAGGCGGAGGCGACCGAGTCGGTGCGTGCGCGCTCTAGGGCCGCTACCCTGCCGGCGCCGGTCGGGTTCCCGCCACGCTCCTTGGAGTTGCTTCCCCAGAGCCGGGCTCAGGAGTTGGGACCCACAGCCCAGAGAGCCCCTCCACGTCCGTGTGTGTATGTGTGTGTGTGGCCACGCGTGTGTGCGAGTACACACTCAGATGTCACCACCCAGCAGGTGAAAGCTGGGTTACGCGGAACGCGGTCCACGCCTCCAGGCTCTCCACGCGAACCTGCCTGTGTGGAGACCCCGTGTGGGGACCCTGCGGATCTGCGGCGGGAGCGTCAGCCCTTCCAACCTGAGAGTCGCTTTCGAATGAGCACCCAGAGCCGGCGGCTGTTGACCCTGGTGACCGTGGCCTCTCCTCCAAGTGGCCTCACCGGGCCGCCTTCCTGGAGTGGCCACTGCAGTGATCTGCAAACCCGGGGCTGGAGCTTTGGAGATTTGGCCAATCAGGCCAGGTGGGGGACAGTGGCATTTGGGAATGTGGCCTCGTTGACCTGAGAGGTGGGTTCCTGGGTCGTGCTTGTGTCCCCATGTCCCCGTGGTGTCCCGGCTTCCTGAGGAAATTCTTACCATGCTCTTTAATATTTTTCAGGTTAGTTCTACACTAAACAGAAATCAATTGTTTTCTGCTTTCTGAGCCCTTAGGGGAAGAAACATATAAGCACATAATTCTAAAGAAGGTAAAGACTTTAAGGACATGATTAGATTTTCAGCAATAAAGTCACAGGTCATACTATGTATTATGAAGATTTAGAAATAAAAGTATTTTTAAAAAGTATTTGGTGCAGACAGATCTAGGTTCAAACTCATTTGCTGGATTCCATTTCTCTTTCAGTCATTTAATATATTATTGGAATTATATTTCAAACTGTTATTTTTACAACTTGCTCTCTTGGACTAAGGGGTCTTGTGAACCTGTGGTAGAATGGCGGTGTAATATGAAGTAGCTGAGGTAGTGCCATGCCTCTGTGTAGTGTACTTACAATCTGTTTCCTGAGAGCAGGTCCAAGAAGGATGACCTTCAGCTTCATTCTGCAGAGTGGAAGATGGTGAGGCACAGGCCACCTCTTAGGTGTTTCTTCCTGTAGTGTTAGATACTTCAGCTTCTCTCCCCTTGTAAGAAAAGTGGTATCTTTATCTTATATTCAGGATTACTAAGGTACTGAGAAGTCACAGTTACCTGAAAGCCAAATTAGTTACAAAGCTAGGTAGATTTCCTAGAAGCTGACTGTTGTTTATTCTTTATTTCTTTTCTGATTTTGTGAAAGGACTAAGACATGATAGTTTTGCATCTGAGTTGTTTTGTTTTTGAGACAAGATTGCACTGTGCAGCAGGCTGGGAACTCGCAGTGTTCTTCCTGCTTCGGCTGGGATGACAGGCGTGCCGATGCGGCTCAGTTTTTAAACAGTCTGTCTCCTTGGCAGGGGTGGTGGTGCACACCTGTGATCCCAGGAGACTGAGGTGGGAGCATCACCAAGAGTTAAAGGCCAGCCTGGACTATGCAGTGAGACACTGTCTGCTGTCTATTAAAGAAAAAGAAAAAGAAAGAAACAAAGAACCGAAAGAAAAGTCTTAATCCGATTGATACATGCAATGTGGAGACCTAGAGCTGCGGCATTCCTGTCACGCCTGGGCAACCAGGCCTTGGGGCTTGGCTCTTTGGTGGCCTGGGAGGGGTATGCTGAGTTCTCTCAGGGAGCCAGGGTGCCAGTGCTGGTCCCGCTGTGGTGCCCCAGGCCGCCACGCAGCAGATTACTTGTTTGCCGAGGCCATTTCTTGCCTCCCCAGCAGGTCATCAGCAGGTCCCCAACACAGCCACTTGGGTCATGCCCGCCCACCCACTGCTGTTGGTGTCCCCTGGCTGTCCCTGGAGAAAGACATTGGGCTTGTTCATGAGCCAGGGCAGTGCCCAGTGACCCTGTGAGGGCAGGGCTGTGGGCTGGTTCTTGTTTCTCCTGGGTGTGCGGCTCAGCTTGGGTTGCTGCGTCACACACTGAGCCCCTGTGTAGTTTAATAAAATGCCACAGGACAGCAGTTGCTCTGCGGCAGCTACACGGGATCTTCGCAGTGGGACAGTGAAATGAGGGCCTTTAGGCTTCACGCAGTACTGGGAAGGCCGGCAGGCCAGGCCGTTATGAAAAGTTACTGTGCGAGTAACGATGTCTTTCTGCTCTGTGGCCATGGCTCCTGTGGCCTCCTGTGACTTCAGCTTTTATTCTAGAGGCTTTGCTCATGCATCTGTGGCCTACAAGGGGTTTGCGGACCCTGGAAGCCTGCTGTGGAGGCCGTGGTGGCTGTCGTGGCCGTGATGGCTGCCAGGCTGGCCCGGGAGCCCTCTGGCTTGCAGGGACACCAGAGATGGGGCTCTGTGGAGAAGTGGGGCCTTGTACCCTCATGCCTGGCCAGGAATCACAGCAGGTCGCTGTTGCCATAGTGTCTCAGGCAGATCATAGAGAAAGACTCCATGGAGGGGCGGGGTTAGCGTCACATGATGAGTGGCTGAAGCAGGGAGTACTCTCCGGTCAAGGCCAGCCTGGGCTGCACAAGAGGCTGTGTCACCAAGACAAATTCAGAGTAAAGGAAGAAAGGTGTGAGGCGAGGCAAACGCAACCTGGGGCAGAGGCGGCATCGTGACCCCGTCCTCTGTCCTCTGTGAGCGGGCGTGACATCAGACTCTGTTCTGGAGTTGACAGCAGTTAGGGGAGCACAGAGAGCACCTGGGGGTGAGGTGGGGTGGGGAGGGCGCTGGCTCTAATCCGTGGTAGAGCGTTCATCAGCCATGGCGAGGTCGGCATCCCAGCTGCAAGGCAGCGTTTCTGGGAGCATCCTTGTATCCTGTCCTCCTGTCAGTTTGTCCCGGCTTCAGACTGGCCGTGTGATCTGGCTTGTCTACCGCAGGCTGCCCTGGGCTGGAGGAGAGGCCCCAGCTCCCACAGTGCACCTTGCGTTTCCACTGGCTTTCGCTTCTTTCTTTGAGATGTGGTCTCGCTGTACATTCCAGGCTGAGCCTGAACTCTCAGTGATCCTCCTGCCTCAGCCTCCGCGGTGCTGAGACAACATCGAGCGACTTTACCCTGGACATAGTCGCTGCCTTTTCATCTCCACCCTGGGCACCCGGACCTGGAGCGACCTCCAGCTTGGTGGCTTCGACCACTGGAGTCTAAGTCTCCACATGCCGTGCGCATCAGAGTCCGAGGTGCGCTGGGCGCCACACCTCTGTGCCACAGAGCCTCACTAAGTCCCCTTTTGGTCCAGAACACGGCTAAGGGGAGAGACATCCTGGGCGGGACCAGGCACTCAGACTCGTGGAGCTCTCAGCATCTTGTGGCTTTGGTTTATTTTCTGTAACATGGGAATCACAGTCACACTGTCTCGCTGGGGACACTGCTTCATGCCTGTCTTCCCAGCGCTCAGGAGGGAGAGGCAAGAGGATCGCCAGGAGTTTGAGGCTGGTCTGAACTCGAGTTACCGACAGACCCTGTCTCAAAAAACAAAGCAAAGTGGGCTGGGGCTTTAGCTCAGCGGCATAAGCGCCTGCCTTGCAAGCAGGCAGTCGTGAGTTCGATCCCCGGTACCGATAAAAAGGAAAAAGACCAAAAAAAAAAAAAAAAAAAAGCAAAGTGAAAGTGGTTTTTGACTGGAGGAAGTCACACCAGGTCAGTGAAGTGGCTGAGATCTGAGTGGGAGAACGAGCCTAGTCTGATGGGGAGAGATGGGGGACGTATTTTGGGTTTAGCAGGGACAGTGAGGAGGACACAGGTGGGGACGGGAGGGGGCAGTCTTGAGGTCAGATTTGCAGCTACATCACCTCTCAAGAGAAACCCAGCGCTGGGAAACATCTGTGGGCTGGACAGGACAGGCTTGGGGTGCCGGGTGCAGATCAGTGTGTGGTCACACTTCTCATGTGTACTCATTAAGTCAGTTGATGATTACGGCGGTTCCCAGAGATGAGCATCATCATGTCCTTCAGCAGAGGAGTCGGCTGACCGGGCTCACGGTGACCACACGTGTCCTTTGTCTTCTTCATGTGGCCTCAGTTGCTTTCTCATGCTCCTGCTACTTGACAGCTACGAGCCTGACAGTAACTCCGTGCCTGCACTGGGTGAGCTCAGGGCTCCTGGCCTGGCCGAGGGATGCGACCGACCATGAGTCGTTCCGAGTTGGCAAAGTCCATTGTGCAGCTGCCCCTGTGTCACATGTGCCTGAAGCTGTCATTTGGGGACGGGGTCAAGTGTGAGGGATGGAGAGAGAAGAGTGGCCCCAAAAGCAAGAGACTGGCCCTGCTCCCCGGAAACAGAGGCACAGCCTGAGGAAATCAGAGTGGGTGGGCAGGAGCTGCGAGATGGGTATCTTGGCTCTTGGGAGGCTGAGGCAGGAGTTTGAGGCCATTCTAAATCACGGTGAGATCCTGTCTCGGACAACCAAAACACATACACACACACACACACACACACACACGCAACAAAAAATCTAAATTACTGTCATTTTCTACTCCAGAGTTTCTTTTTCTTTTTAATGAAATGAGACAAAGATTCTTGTTTCATTCAGTTAGAACAAATATTCTGAGCCCAGAGCAGGTCTGAAACGGGTATTTTTTTGTTTGTGTGTCTTTGATACTGGAAACAGAACACTGAACCCTTTCATAAAAATGAAAAAAGACAAAAAAAAAAATGTCTAAGACTGGCAAAGGTTGACTCCAGCAAACATTTTAATATCATTGTAGTGTACCTTGTGTTTGTGTTTTTAGTTCTCTTTTCTTTCTTTAAATCTTTGTGATATGTTCTGTCTTTGAGACATAGATATATCGTCTAAGCCAGTCTCAGACCTGTGATTCTCCTGATTTAGCCCCCCAAGGCCTGTATTACAGGCATGCGTGTCCTTGCCTGGCTTCATTTTTTCAGTAACCATCACTCTGGCTAGCAGGAGCGTGTGTGTCAGAGCTACCCACAGCCCCATGCACAAAGGCCCACTTGCACACCTGCACACACGTCCTGAAGGTGTTTTCACTACTGTGCCCAAACCCTAGGACGTTCCAGTTTTCTGAAGAGGAAGGCATTAAGTTGTTAGTCTCAGGATTACTGGCTCAGTAACACTACCAGTGGCCAGGCGTGTGTGCACACTTGCCATGCTAGTGTAGGGAGGCGCAGGCAGGCAGGTCACTGGATGTTTGAGGACAGCCTGGGCCACAGATTTCAGAGAGATGAAATCCCAGTTGATGGTTCTTTGTGATAGTTCCTGTGCAGTCAGGGTTTTGTTCATAAAGTCTTTGCCTACACCAATGGAGAGCCTTCACCATAGGTAAAACTTAAAGAGTTTTACCTATTCTATCTTCCAGCAGATTTAGTGTTTCTGTTTTACTATTAAGATCTTTGCTGAAAGATGTGAGTCCAGTTTTAATCTTCAGCATGTGTAAAGCCAGTTTTTCCAGCACCATTTTTTTTCTTTTGTCTTTTTCTTTTTTATCGGTACCGGGGATCGAACTCACGACCTCCTGCTTGCAAGGCAGGCGCTTATGCCGCTGAGCTAAATCCCCAGCCCCTATCACAGTATTTTTATGTATAATTTCAGGTCAGGCATTGTGGTGCCCCCTGCCTTGTCTTTGTTGCCCAGGTTTGTCATTACTATTCTAGATCTCTTCTAATTCCAGATGAATTTTAGGATTCTTTTCTCTAGTTCTGTGAGACATGCTACTGGAATTTTGATTGGGATTGCATTGAATCTGTGTAACAGTTTTGGAAGTGTGGCCATTTTCGCTGTATTGGTTCTTCCTAACAAAGGGTGTGGGATATCTCTCCATATTCTAATATCCTCTTCAATCTCCTTTTTCGAAGTTTCAAGCTCGGTAATTTTCAATGTAGAGGTCTTTTACATCTTTTGTTAGATTGATTCCTAGGTATTTCATTTTTTTGGATGGTATTGTTTCCCTGATTTCTTCCTTACTGAGTTTGTTATTTGTGTACTAGAAGGCTGTTGACTTTTGAGTGTTGGCTTTGTATTCAGCTATACTACTGAATTTGATTATAAATTTACTAGTTTCTTAGTGCAGTTTTTGGGGGTCTTCTATATGAAGTGTCATATCATTTGCAACTAACAATAGTTTAACTTCTTCCTTTTCAATCTTTATTCTTTTCTGTTTTCTAATTGCTCAAGCTAAAGTTTTTTTTTTTTTTTTTTGTCTTTTCATTTTTATCGGTACCAGGGATCGAACTCACAACCGCCTGCTTGCAAGGCAGATGCTTATGCCGCTGAGCTAAATCCCCAGCCCCACAAGCTAAAGTTTTCAGGACTATATTGAATAAGAGTGGAGACAGTGGGCATTCTTATCTTGTTCCTGATTTTAAAGTGAAAGCTTTCAGTTTTTGTCCATTTAGTATGACGTTGGATGTTGGGTTGTCATAGATGGCTTTTTATCAGATTGAGATAAAGACCATCTATTCCAATTTTCTGTAGTTTTTTTTTTTTTTTTTTTTTTTTATCATGAATGGGTGCTGCGTGTTGTCAAAAGCTTTGTCTGCTTCTATGAGATGATCATATGAATTTTGTCCTTGGCTGTGTTAATATGGTGTATTACATTTATTGGTTTGCCTATGTTAAACAATTTCTGCACCCTTGGGATGAATCCCTCTTGGTTACGCTGTATAATCTTCTTGATTTGCTGCATTCTGTTTGCTAGAATCTTATTGAAAATTTTGCATGAATGTTCATAGGGAGATTAGCTTGTAATTCTCTTTCTTAGTTGAGTCCTTCTCTGGTTTTGGAATCAGAGTAATGCTTGCTTCTAGGAATAAATTTGGAGTGTTGCTTCCCTTTCAATTTCATTAAAGAGTCTGAGAAGTAGTGGTGTTAGGTCTTCACTAAATTTTTGGTAGAATTCAGCAATGAATTCATTAGGGCCTGAGCTTTTCTTTGTTGATAGGTTTTTAATTACATCTTTGATTTTATTTATTGATATTGGGTTATTTAGGGTTTTTTTTTTTTTTTTTGTCTTTTTCTTTTTTATCGGTACCAGGGATCGAACTCACGACCACACACTTGCAAGGCAGGCACTTATGCCACTGAGCTAAATTCCCAGCCCCTAAGGATTTTTATATCTTCTTGATTCAGCTTTAGTAATTCATATGTATCTAGGAATTTGTCTATTTCTTCTGTATTTTCTATGTTATTAGACTACAAGTTTTCAAAGTAGATAGAGATGATTTTCTAGATTTCTGTAGGGTCTGTTGTGATTTTGCTCTTTTTATTCCTAATTGTGTGGATTTGAGTCTTTTCTTCCTTTGATACAGTTGGCTAAGGATTTGTCAATTTTATTTAGTCTTTCAAAGAACCAACTCTTTGATTCTTTGTTTTGTTTTCTTAGTCTCCAATGTGTTAATTTCTATTCTGATCTTCACATAATTTCCTCTTTCTTACAAGCTTTTGGCTTAGCCTGCTCTTCTTTTTCTAGAAGTTTAAGGTTCAACATTAAGTTGTTTATATGTGCTTGCTCTGTTATAGGTATTTACTGCTATAAATTTCTTTCTTAAGACTGCTTTCATTTCTGGTATATTTTGTTGTTATCATTCAACTATACAAACTGTCTAATTTCTTCTTTAATTTCATTTTGGGCCACAGATTTCGAGATGCTGCCTCAAATACCAAAACAAAATCACTGATTTAAGCTCTTCTGGTCCCTCCCCTTCTAGTGCCTTTTGGTTACAAGATGGCTGCCATGGCTCCAAGCCTCATATCGTCATGAAAAGGTTCCAAGGCAGAAAGCAAGGTGGGGAAGGCTGTGAGAGGCCCCTGGATCCTCACCCATAGAAAGTTTTCTCTTTCTTATCAGGGAGGTCAGTGTTTCCCAAAGCCAGCTGCAGATACCTGCTGTCCTCTTCTGTCACACTGGGCCACACAGAGCAGGATGCCAGCAGGGAAACTTGGCTCTTTACTGCCTTGCCAAACTGGATTGCAGTTGGGGGAAACTGGAGGAGATTAGGAAGTCAGTCAACAACCCCCACTCTGCTGATGTACACCTCTGCTTGCAGAGCTGGGATGAATTCACTGGCTTTTCCTCCAACAGCGTCTGATGCTCAGCGGATGGAAGCAGTTCCCAGTTCTGTTCCTGCTTAGCCTGGTGTGGTGCTCCTGTGTTTTCTGTGATGAACAGAAGTAGAGGAGCCAGCGGGCCTCTTTAGAACTGGCAGCGAGGACAAGGTGACTGTGATGGCGCTGGGGATAGCGGTTCCTCAGCTGTCACCAGTGGGCTTGGTGGAGTGGCCCCTGGGAAGAAGTCCTGAGGATGTGGTGTTAGCGGTCAATTCGACAATATTTTTGGATAACTAATATTTGTCACTTAGTGTAAAAAGTTTTGTGAATACATCAAAGTAAAAGACCTCACCAAAAAGTGGACAAGTGGGATGAATGGACACCTCGGAAGCACGGGTGGCAGGAGACGCTCAGGCCGTGCTCAGCCCTACTGTGTATTAGAGAAGTGCAGGTGAAAACAACCCTGAGACTCAGCCTCACCCCAGAAATCGGGCCTCAGTGAGAAGTCAGACCATAACTTGTGCTGACGAGGCCGCGGGGGAAAGCAGCCTTCTCCGCTGGTGGTGGGAATGTGAATTTATACAACCACTGGGGAATTCAGCATGGAGGTTCCTCAAAAACTAAACTGGGCTGAGTGTGGTGGTGCATGCCGGTCATCTCAGCACTGAGCACTCAGCTGAGGCAGGAGGATTGCTGAGTTGGAGGCCAGCCTGGGCTACAAAGTGAGTTCAAGGCCAGCCTGAACTGCACAGCGAAATCCTGTCTCAAAAAAAAAAAAAAAAAAAAAAAAAAAAAAAAAAAGAAAAGAAAAGAAATTAAAACTAGAAGTTCCATTTGGCCCAGTGGTTCCCCTTCTACATGTCTTCCTAAAAGAGTCAAAGACATCATATTGCAGTGACCCATGCACACATGTGTTCACAGCAGTATGAGTGAGCACAGCATACTGTTCACAGCAGTATGGCATTCATCATAACTAAATCCTGGAAGCAGCCTCTGTGTCCACCCACAGAGCAGTGGATAAAGGAAACATGGTGCTCACACTCATGGAGTACTACTCTGCCATGAAGGAGGACGCCACTGGAGTTATCTGTAGCAAAATTGATGCACCTCGAGACCATAGCATTAAGGGAGGTAAATCAGACACACAAGCTTAGCTGTCACAGGGTCTTTCTTATATGAGAAATCTGAAGAATAAATAAAGGGCAAAATAAAACATGGGTGGTAGGAAATAGATCTTTCACAGAAAGGAAGGGACCTGGGAGGTAGCGGAAGGGTGGGGGACATAGGAAGAAAGAGGTGTCTGCCTGAGTGCCAGCTTCCACACGTACCTCTGGGCCATGTGGCAGAGGCTCAGTCCCCGGCACTGCTGGTGGGGCAGGGTGGGGCCCAGGGCCAGGGCATGGAAGGCACAGGGCCCTGGCCACTCACAGGGCCTGCAACCCTGGACTGACCCTCCGAGCTGATGTGCCCAAGACAGCCTTGCTCTGTGAAGTCGATGTATGTTCTAGAGGAGCTGAGGATGGAATTGAAGACTTCTTACCAAGCCCTGTTCTTGCTCCTTCTTTATTTCTTATTTTTTTGTTTTGCTTTTGTGAGGCTGGCTCCCTGTGTAGACCCCGCTGGCCTCGGACTCAACTGGAAGACCGCAGCCAGGTGGGGCAGACGGATGCCAGCAAGGTCTTGCTGCAGGTCGCAGTTACATCTGCTCCCGGGCCACATGGACTCGGTCCCAGTCACTTGTCTTAAGATCTCAGCCAGGCCTGGTGGCACAGACCTGTGACAGGGCAGGAGGATCACTGCAAGTTCGAGTCCAGCTGGGCCACACACCAAGACCTTGTCTCCAAAAAAGATTTCCAGAAATACCCCCTCCGTTGCCAAATTTGCTTGGAAGACTAGCAGTTTATTTCATTGGCTGTTTTCCCATGATTAAAAGGCATTCATGGTTATTTGTAAAACAGTAATAAAAGTAACAGAGAGAACAACAAGGCTTTCCATTTTCCTGTCCCCAGTTAAGCTCGGCCACCGCTTGTCCCACTGTCCTTGGTCTGGCTTGTGTGAGGGAGGTGTGTGGGGCCGAACTCTCCTGAGCCAGATCAGGACTCACCATGGCATGGATGGCTCCTGCATCTAGGCTGCCTGGGGTGGGAGTGGTCTGGGCTCTTCCCAGCTAAGCTGAGGCCCTGGCTGACTCTCCACCCTCAGAACTCAAGTCCTCACACGGACACCTTGGGCAGGCCTGTGATCCCAGCACTGGGGAGGCTGAGGCAGGAGGGTCACAGAGAGTCTGAGGGCAGCCTGGCTGCATAGTGAGTTCAGGGCTACAAAGAGAGACCCTGTCTGAAAGCAGGTGTGCACCCTGCGTCCAGCTCTCTGTGTTCATCTCATCCCCAGTGCTAGCACAGAGCTGGCCCAATGGGCTGGGAAGGCGTGAAGGAGTCCTCTGTCACTCCCCGGAGGAGGGCCTGTTCCTCACCTGGCCCCTGTGACGCTGGCTCTGCTGGAGAGGAGATGTGTGACAGAGGCACAAACCACTCTAATGAGGATGCCTCGAGTCTCTTTGGGTCGGTGCAAGTGACAGCCCTGTCCTTCCCCACTAGCCAGGATTGCAAGCTGCTGGACCCAGAGCCGTCTGGGACAGAAACCAGCCCTGCTGTGTTTCCAGAGCTTGCTGCTCACATCACTGTCTCTAACCCATTAGGTCTGTTTCCTTAATTTTTTTTTTTTTTTTTTTTTTTGGTGTTTGCAGATGGCCTCTCTGTGTACCCCAGGCTGGCCTTGAACACCAAGATTTTCTTGCCTCAGCCTCCTGGGTGTTGTGATTGCAGGCTTACACCACCAGGCCCACTTCTCACAGACTCCACCCAGCACTGCACCCGGGCCCCCGTGTGGCCCAGCAGTCAGCCTTTGGGGACCTGCACAGCAATCCAGAGACATTCGTTGGAAGTGTTTGTGGTCAGTTTCTGTTTCCCAATTTTATAACTATATCTTCTTTAGTCTGTATTCTGCTTGGGTTTCATTTATTTCCTTTGAAGTGGCTGGTTTGTAAATGTTTAAAATTGTTATTGGATAAAAACATTGCTCAAAGACAGCATTTTCTTGATTCTCAGATACCAACTATTTTTACACAGCTGTTTAGTTCCAGCCAGCATGGTATCTGTCATCTCAGCTCTCATTCAAGCCCAACCCGGGCAGGTGACTTTACAAGGCCCTGTCTCAAAAATAATCAGTGACTGAGGATTGAGCCTAGTGTGGACACCCCAGGTTCAGATGCAGGTACCAGAAAAAGTAAAAGTTGAGCCCTTGTCAGATACTGACCTTGGGCCACTTTGCCCAGGTGTTGCAGTTCAGACACAGCACTTTAGATAAACCAGCCCTGCTCGCTGCTGGCTGGGTGAGGCTTCCATGGGACCAGCTGCTTCCTGTGCCCACAGGGTCCTCCTCAAACTCCACCAAGTCATTCAGGTCAGGGACTGGGTGGGGGCTGCAGACCCTGGACAGTTGATGGCTGGGCTGGCCACACGCTGACCCTCATTTGTCCTGAGGAAGATGAGTTTGGGCAGTGTCCCTGGACAGTGGTGACTCAGTAGGTTTGCAGCTAGAGAAGTAACATGATCAGATCTGTGCTGTTTACTTGGAAAGCAATGTGAAACTAGCAGGATGTGGTGGTACACACATAATCCCTGCACACTGGGAGGCTGAGACAGGAGGATCTCAAATGTGAGCTCAGCCTGGGTAATTTATGGACTTAGTAAGATCCTGTCTTGTGGGGGTGGGGGTTTAGTTCAGCGGCATAAGCGCCTGTCTTGCAAGCAGGCAGTCGTGAGTTTGATCCCTGGTACCGATAAAAAGGAAAAAAAACAAAAAAAAAGATCCTGTCTTGAAATATAAACTATGGAAACAGGCTAAGGATATAGTACAGTGGGTTCAATCTCCAGTACTGGGAAAAAAACGCAAAACCACTGACAAACAAAATAAATAAAATATAAAACTAAAACTGATACAAAGTTTCCCCCCAAAGCATTCAAAATTCTGTTGATACAGCAACAGACTGTGGAATGCCATTGTGCTTTTCCCATCTCCTGAGACCGAGCCCCAGTGTTGATTCTGACTTTTGCTTGAGGAGAGAAAGGAAGCCAGGGGGTGTAGCTGAGCAGTGTATCACCTGCCTGGTGAGCACGAAGTTATGAGTTCGATTCCCAGTACTAACGGGAAGAAAGAGAGAAAGGAGAAAGAGAAATGAAGTTGATCTCATTGTCACAGTGTCTGCAGATCACACCTGGGGAACTGCTGAATCCCACTGTGGCCCTCTGTGCTGGTGTTGTGTGGACTCCCACAGATGTGTTGCTGAGGTGGCTGCAGCATGTACCACCTCATTCTGTTTTCTGTGTCAGTTTCATTGTCCCTGTTCTTCATGCTATCCCAGTAGTTCTTTAGCCTAAAATCTTAGGAGAAACCAGATGTGGTCACAGCTGTACTTGGGAAGCTGAGGCAGGAGGATCACCAGGAGTTCAAGGGCAGCCTGAACTTTGAGACCCTGTTGCAAAAAAAAAAGAATCCTAGTGGAGAATAAGAGATTGCCCCACCTAACTGTAGCCTCAGTTACCCTCAGTGGTCATGGCCTAAGCTTACCTCCTATTGGGGAACTGAGCATGCCAGTTTCTACAAACCTGGAGTGCGGGAAGGGGAAGGGAGGCAGCTCTGAGATGAAGCGCTGGCCTGGAACTCACAGGGTGCCAGAATGTACAGAAAGAAAAATAAAGATGTCAAGAGAACACTGTTTAACTTAGGTTATGACCGACCAGTGTGCTCTTGCATGTGTTGCAAAGAACACGATCCTAAATCAAGCGAATTTGGGTTATTGAGATGAATTAATCTGAGGTAGGAAATGCCATTTGGATCTCTGGCCTCCTTCTAACATCCGAATGTTTGTAGCTAACGACATCAGCTGGCAAGCGTGCCTGTCCTTCCAGTGTTGGGGCGCTGTGGGTGACGGACCTTTCATGGGGGGTGATGCGCAGTTTCATCTAAAGAGTTGTAAAACATTGATCTACAGGAATCAGCTCACTTCATAACTTCAAAAAAGAGGTGAATGGTGCATTAATTTGAATTTTAATCATAATTGCAAATGCCCAACAGATTAAAGTTATTCTTTTACCCCAAAGTGACATGCTTTGTGTTATTTTTCTGCAGATACCCCAAATTTGAAGCAGTCATGAAGGCTGTGAAGTTTACAAAACTCCTAGAACCGACTTTGGCTTGTATTCTGCTATTTTGGGAGTGGAGGCTCCTCAAACAATGGGTCTGGAGAGGGACCAGCAGCCCATTCTCCCTTTGAGGGTGGGGAGTCCCAGGCGCCAGAGTGGGAAGGAAGGGTTTTGCAGCTGAAAGGTGATACATTCTTCCTCCAAAGTGGCTGGGATTTGCAAAAGTGAGAAATTCTTTTGTATCTTTAAAACCAGGCAAACAAAAGGAATTTCTTTTAACCTGGCTTGGGTCCTGCCCCAGATCAGCCCAACTGAGGAACAAACTCATTAGGGCCCAAAGGAAATGATAATTAGAAACCCAGTCTTAATCCTGCACCCACGGCTGGTTCCCTCAGGCTTCCGATGTCAAAGTCCATTGGGCTGTGGCAGAGATAAGGGCCAGGCGTTTGCATGTGAAAACCAGCAGCTTCTGAGCGCCTTTTGTTGGGGACATCCCTGGCTTTCCCAGGAACCTGGAGGGACAAGCCGAGTTTTAGGTGACAGTGCTGCACTGAAGAGGATGCCTCAGGTTGATTTTCAAGTAGAAAGTTAAGTGTTAAGTGCTGACAATTAAGCAAATTGCTCTTGGTGTGAAGTGATTTATTTTAGGGTGGTTCCGAGTTCTGGTTCTGCTTGTTGGAGTCCAGGAGCCTTCTCACAGTTGGGGGCCAAAAGGGCAGAAGAGGTAGAGGGTTTAGACCCAGGCTTGGGTTCGTTCGTGGCTTTCACTCATTCGAGTTTGCAGGAGGCAATGCTCACAGGTCACACGAGGAGCTTGGCACAGGCGTGGGGTCTCGGCTTCTTTCCCAGCCCACCCCCGCAGTCAGACTTCACCCAGTCAGCAGCCTGGGGTGGAGGGTACATTGTGAAATAGAAGGCGCCTGTGGTGCTGTCGGTATTCCTAGAACCATGGCTCAGTAATTCAGTGTTTTTGAGAGTTCCTGAAGTGTCGCTGTGCGAATGTTTATGAGTCTTTTTTATTTTTTTTGTCTTTTTCCTTTTTATCGGTACCGGGGATCGAACTCACAACTGCCTGCTTGCAAGGCAGGCGCTTATGCCGCTGAGCTAAATCCCCAGCCCCTGTTTATGAGTCTTTAAGTTGCTTGAGACCTGGCTGTCATCCTGCAAGTAAGAGTCTAGCTCTGGCTAGCATCTGGTAATAGCCGTTTTCAGACTTTTCATATTTTTGTAAAGCATCCTCAGAGTGATTCAGTGTCTGCAGTGTTATCAGGAAACCATGGTGACCCTGTGCCACTGAGCTCTCACTTGTTAGGCTCAATGGCTCTTCTCAAAGGTCCCCCCCCGCCCCCCCGCATTCCTAAGGAATGAACCCAGGATTTTGCACTGAGCTGCATCCTATCCCCTTTTTAAAATTTTTTCTTTTGAGACAAGGTTTCAGTGAATCTCAAAGTTGTCCGGTGAGGCTCAAACTTGAGAGATCTTCCTGCCTCAGCCTCCCAGAGTGCTGGGATCATACCTAACTACAGATAACATATTTCTGTTTGACCGAATTTTCCTTCTCTGGAAATATTGGGCTTGTGATTTCTCACAGCATAACTGTCCTGGATATGTTTTGAAGAATGGAAGAATTCAAGATTCTCGTATATGTGATATGATCAAAATAAATGGTGAAAAAGTTTAAAATTATTACAGTAAAAGATACATTGGCATTAACCCTCCTCAGAGCCTCCCCTTCCAACTCACACTAAGTGAAACTGCTTCAGAAAGTGGCAAGAACAATGGGAGGAGTATGCTTGATCTGAGGGGGAGGATTGGGGATTTTTATTTTGTTTTGCTTTCCAGGAAACATCAGCCTAGACTGGCCTCTAACCTCTGGAGTGTAGTGATGACAGGCGTGGATTTGCCAACTCATCTTGTCCTGTAATATTAGAAAATGAAACATTCACTGTATTGTGCATCAACTCATCTCTTTTGTGGTCCCCAAAGTGAGACCGTGAAGACCTTTGTTGTCAAGGACGTTTTAAAACACACTATAAACACTGCAAGTTCTTATGGGGGTTGCAGGTAAGCAGTGTAGTTAAGAGCTGCACATGGAGATGCCCTTAAAAAGAGGCAGTGGGGCAGGGCCAGCCCTCAGAGGGCCTTGGGTTTGGTCCCTGCACAAGAAAGGGGGCAAAGGCTTGATTTTGTGATTCTCTGACAACCAATGGCTCCTGACACAGTTTTTTCCTGCGTCTGTATCTGCTGACTTGGAAGTTCAGGGAGGTCCCAGGCCAATTTCACCATGGGCAGGTGCTGGCTGGTGCTAGACCCTGCCGGGCTGGGCTGTAATGTGGCTGGTCGGTGGGGGATTTCCCTGCTGTGACAGCCCCACACTCTGGGGACAAAGCCCAGGTAAATGGAAGAGCAGCTGCGTGGCACCCCGCTGCCTGCATTGTGTGTGGGATTGGGGACATCAGGAGACAAAGGAGCTGGAAAACCTGGGACTAGAGTTCTGAGCAGGAAGCGCCCCCGCCTGGCTGCTGCTCGCCCTGAGTTGCTTGCTGTGTGACACACCCGTGAGCTGGAGGACCTCTGTGCATGAGTTTAGAGTGCAATACAGTGAAGGACGAGTTGCCCTGTCCCTGCCTGAGCCCCTGGCTTCCACCCCTCATCCTGTTGTCCTTACCGCTCTCTGCAGCAAGGACAGGACTCTGCAGTCCTTTTCCGAGTGTCTTCAGCTGTGCTGCCCTGGCTACCTCAGTGTCCAGAATGGATTCACAGCCTTTCCCTTCCATGGTCATTTGGACTGTGGGCAGAGCTGGAAGTCACATGGTGCAGATCCATGAATAAGGTGGAGGATGGTGGGATGCTTTTGCAAGCCTGCCTTGCCCCCTCCCCCCCCAAGCCTCCAGGCTCTGGGACTGTAGCCGCACTCTGCCCGCATCATTTCTGATTACAGCTGAAGGACAGGGCTGCAGAGCACTGCAGGAGGTGACTGGGAGCCGAGCAAGCTGGGTGGCAGGAGAGGCTGGGGCACTTCTGGTGCTGACTCTCGCTGTGGTGGATGTGAAGTTGTAGGGTTTGTGTGGCTCCTGATGACCCTTTGTACACTGCTTGTAAGCACTCACCACGACTATTGGCTGTCAATCTCCAGTCTGGGTGGCTTAGGACCCTGAGGCTTCTTGCCAGCACTACCCACCCCAGGGCCCAGGTCTCCTCAGCATGATGGTGCATGCTCCCTCTGCAACCTTTGAGGTGAGGTGTGTGGCACTGCCCACCTAGCTCCCACCTGCATGTGGGACGACCCCAGCCCATGTCCTCCAGGCCCAGTGGGCAGTACAGGGAGGGCAGGGAGGGAACATAGCTCCTACAGTAGGTAACACGTGCCACCGCTCTGGGACGTCAAGGCAAGAGGGTAGCAAGTTAGAGCCCAGCCTGGGCAACCTAGTGACATGGAGAGATCCAGTCTCAAAACACAACAAACTAAACAGAGAAGTAGTTGAGGCCGTGACTTGGTGAAAAGGTCCGAAGTTCAATCCCCAGGGCTACAAGAAGACCGAGCTGGTCCGGGTGTCTTTCTTTGGAGAGCTGTTGCTGACTCCTGCATTCTCCTGCTGTGCTTGGCTGCTGTCCTTGGAGCAGGGGTCAGAAGGCAGGAAGGGGTCCACGCTGGGCCTAGGGGAGCCTGCTTCTCTATATGGGCCAGGCTTCTGCTAATAGAGGGGCTCAGATGCAACTACTTTCCCAGCTGGGTGCGTGTTGCACCTCAGCCCAGCACTTGGAAGGCTGAGGCAGGACTGTCAGGAGCTAGAGGCCCCTAGCACTATGTAGCCTGAGCTGCATAGTGAGTTCAAGGCCAGCCTGAGCTGAGACCCCATCTCAAAACACACACACGGGAGAATCAGAATTACTCTTTCTCCTGTGTTTAACAATTGTAATGAAATAGACTGCACTGAGATTTTAATGCACAGGAGCTTTTATGCAGGCACCAGTGTGTGAAGCTGGCCGAAACTGTCTTTGTGGGGTCACTTGGAAGATGCTTCCCTTATTCTCCTGGATAGAGTAAGGACCAACTGCTTAGGGTCTCAGGAGCCATCTAGGACCCCACATCTCCCTGCCCTGGGCAGCATTGTTAGCTCGGAAATGGTTTGGTCATCAATAAATACAGAATTTTCAGCTTTGGGGAAAGTGGATTACTTAAAATTCCCAAGAAATTGATTTACTGCTTAGAATCACAGCACTGTGGGAAGCTGAGGCAGGAGGACTGCAATTTTGAGTCCAGCCTGGCCAACTTAGTCATTTACTAAGACCCTGACTCAAAGAATAAACGGGCTGTGGATGTAGCTCAGTGTGAAGGCCCTAGGTTTAATTCCCAGTACTGAAAAAATAGAAAAAAATCTGTAAAGCAAAGGGCAGTTTGTTCATTTCTGGGGGCAACTGTCTTCCAGTGTGTAGAATAATAACATTTATGTGGCATCAGAATCCTTGGGCCAAATCAACCCAGTGTTGTTTGGGGAGAGTCATTCTGCACAGGGAGGGACCTGTGTCTAACTCTGAGGACCACTGAGAGCTTTGCCATTATGCACACTCAGATAAGAGATCTTTGCAGTAGGTTGGAGAAACACTGAAAGGTTTTTTGAGATCAGGTCTCACTGTGTAGCGCAGGCTGGCCTGGACGCTTGGTGATCCTTCTGCCTCAGCCTCCCAGAGTATGGGATTGCAGGCTTGTTACTCCCATGTCGCTGCAAGCTGCTTTTGCAAGGTCCTGAGTATGGAGCATGTGTCTTACGTGACCAGCAGGCTAGACCTGTCTGCAGTTAGGCACTGTCGCTTCTTCCTCCTGTTCACATTTCCTTGGCGCCTCAGTCTTCTGAGATGGTGTCCCGCAGGGAAGCACAGGTTGTCTCCAAGATCTCTGAGCGCCTGAAGCCTGTGTCAGGAGTAAACACTCAGTGCGTCCCCAACCCCTTTCCCATGTTCTTCCTCTATGCCTGATGTATAGTAACTACACTTTATGTCACTCTTGTGTCCTAGACCCCTCGAGAGTGAGAACTGAGACCTGCTTGGCACCTAAGCACACAAGAGGGTCTTAAGAAATATTTCCTAACCAGATATGGTGGTAAATTCCTGTAATGTCAGCACTGGGAGGCTGAGTCAGCAAGTTCCCAATTAGACCCTCACCGGGGCAGTCTAGTAACACTGTGTAGATGGGGGTGTTGAGCAGTGGGTTTCTTTCAAGTGAGAAACTCAAAGTACAGATAAAGCACAAAACAAAAGAGAGTCAGCAGGAAATAGGGTAAGCTTTCTCACATGGGAAAGAGCCTAGAGGAAGAAAGACAGGATGAGAAAAGAATGGAGCTGTGTTGTGTGCGGGCATCACCTCAGCGCCGTGAGCATCGCATGCGGCAAACTAATATTGGTAAAAGTAAGAATTACAAAAAAATTTCCTTCATTTACTTGCACCAGGCTGTGCAGAAAAGCACGGGAAAGGGCGATGCATGTGTCCGCTGCTGTGGTGTTGGAGAAAGTGGACCAACGTTTAGTTTATGTCTTTTAAATGACTTTGTCTGAGATTCCTAGCACAGCAGTGCATGGCAAGATAGAAGACAGATCTCTTTTTTTTTTTTTGGTCTTTTTCCTTTTTATCGGTACCAGGGATTGAACTCATGACTGCCTGCTTGCAAGGCAGGCGCTTATGCCGCTGAGCTAAATCCCCAGCCCCAGAAGACAGATCTCTAAGGGCCAGAGTTTCTTGGAACTGATTTCACTGCTCAGTAAGAAATTTCCATCTGGCTTGATGGCCCACACTTGTGGTCTAGCACCCAGGATGCTGAGGCAGGAGAATTGACATGAGTACAAGGCCAATCCTGACTATTTCTTCATCCCAGAGCAGACAGGAATAACTACCAACAGAAAACCAACAAAAAAACCAACTTCCTCCTTTCTTACCCTTTTTTTTCTTTTCTTCTTTCCTTTCTTCTTAACTGGGAATTGAGTCTAGGTTCTCACACACAGTAAACGCCCCATTTTTTTTTTTTTAATCGGTACCGGGGATCGAACTCACAACTACCTGTTTGCAAGGGAGGCGCTTATGCCGCTGAGCCAAATCCCCAGCCCCAAGCACCCCCTTTTTAATGCTTTCTTCATGTTAAGCCATAGGACAGACAGACGCATTTTGCTGCATACTTTTGTAAGAGTTTAAAGCATTTGTTCCCGTTTCAAAATCAATTTAAAAACATTTAGCGGAAAATCAAATTCAGCATCAGGATGGTCCTCTGAGCGCCGGCCCGTTGAACGCCCCCACCCCGCAGTCCATCCCGCGGACCCGCAACAGTGGGCGCGCCTGGCGCCCTCTCGTGGCGGAGCCGCGGGTGCTCGAGGTCGCCCTTGCCGAGCAGCTCTCTGGGGTCCACAGGTGCCCTGCGGGGCCGAGGCGCCCGTGAGCAGAGCGGGTGCGGAGCGCTGGAGAGCACGAGGGCCCTGTCATCTCTGGACGTCGAGAGCACTGCGGAGCGTTAGCTGGGAGCGCGATCGGTCCCCCACTACACACAAGCAGCGGCGATGGGGGGCACCCCCCACGATCCTACCCAGGGACATCCTGATCCCCGCGCAGCTGCGCTGGGGAACCGCGGCTGCCAGTTAAATCTTGGCGGGTGCTCGTCTTTCTGGAGTTGAAGTCCGGGCTCTTTTTGTCTTGCACGAAAAACTGAACAAAAAGAGCACGAAGCAATGGACAAACTCATTTAAAAAAATAGGGAGAAACGGGCTTTGCAGAGCGAGCTTGGGCAACTAAAAGCGAAAAAAGCAAGATAAATGAACACCCTGGAGAAAGCTGCGCGAGGAATGCCTCCCTAGCAGGTATTCTTGAAGCGCTGGGTCTTACAGAACGTTCAGGTCTTGCGGGAACTTCCACGTCTGGCCCCGCGCGGCCACGCTCCTCAGGAACCCTCTGGATTGGTGGGATCTCCGCGCGGTTTTTTAGGACCGTTCTGCGCATGTGTGGGGAGATTTGCAAGGCCACGCCCACTTTCCAGTCAGTTCTGCGCGGCCTGATCTTCAGCAAGGGTGTCTGTCGGGAAGGAGCACTGATAGACGGACGGACTCAGGACAGGTGTGCCGCAGGACTTGGGAGGGCGCTAGGGCTTAGCGGTGGGCTGACGCATTCTGGGGAGGTTGGAGGGGCCTGGAGTGGTTGGGCTCTTTGACCTGACCACACAGTGGGGTCGGCCCTTAAGTGACTACTAGCGGAGGGTGGGTATCGTTTTAGATGTCCTGTATTTATCTACCTCGTGGTATTTGTAACAGGGTCTGGCCAGGTCTTTCATGCCAGCCTTGAACTTACGGGCGACCCTCTTGTCTTAGCCTCCCCAGTGCTGGAATTACAGGTGTGCCACCACGCCCAGTTTCCTTAACTTTTTTGAGGCAGGATCTTGCTGTGTAGCGCAGGCTAACCTTGAGCTCAAGGCAGGCTTCCTGCCTCAGCCTCCCTGGTGCAGTTTCTTTCATCAGCGAATTTTAGATGATTACGAAGTGTTGCCTTGGGAAAAGATAAGTACAGCTGAGTTTGCCTTGGTCCCCAGCATAGTCGACAAAGGTGCAGGATGTGACTGGGGTGGTTTTTCCCTTCCTCTCCCTTTTTCCATCTCCTGATCCTTCCCTATCTGAGAAAGATCTGTCTCCCTACTTCCTGTCATCTGCCTTTTATTTTAATCTTTATTTACAAATTGGATTTTTCATTTAAGAGAAACCATATGACATTTAAGCTTGTGTATCTGATTTTCCTGAACATTATGATCTCAAGGTGTATCCATTGTGCTACACATGACTCCAGTGTACCCATCTTCACGGCAGAGTAGTGCTCCGTATGTGAACACCATGTTTCCTTTATCCACTCCTCTGTGGGTGGACACATAGGCCACTTCCAGGCTTTACCTATGATGAGTTGTGCTGCTATGAACACACATGTGCATGGGTCGCTGCAATATGATGTCTTTGACTCTTTTGGGAAGATATTGTAGGAGGGGGACAGCTGGCTCAAGTGGAATCTCTTGTTCTGTGTTTTTGAGTCAGAGACTTGCTGTTAGTTTAGGTTGATCTCAAATTCTCCGTGGCCTCAGCTTCCCAAGTGTTGGGATCCCAGGCCTGTGTCTCCATGCCTGGCCATAATTTTAGTTTTTTGAGGCCTCTCCACACTGATTTTCACAGATAGTAAGATTAGTCATAAGTAGCTAAAAATCAAAGTTTTAAGGGCTGCCAAAGTGAGTGCATGAGATTAAAATTAGTGATATGAAAAAAAATTAGTGATATGAAAAGATAGAACAATATTTATACTTTGTTCAAAGAATTTAATCATTCTAATGGCTTGTTGGCCATGAAGTAGTAATTTATACAAGCAGTTGGGATTTTTGTCTTTTTTTGGTACCAGGGATTGAACTCATGATGTCACAGTTGCCAGGCAGGTGCTTGTGCCACTGAGCTAAACCCTCGCCCCAGTTTTTGTCATTTTTATGTACGCTGAAAACCCCTGGCTAAGAATTTCTCTTTATGCCATTAAATCTTTTTTTTTTTTTTTATCGGTACCGGAGATCTAACTCATGACTGCCTGCTTGCAAGACAGGTGCTTATGGGGGCTGGAGGTTTAGCTCAGCGGCATAAGCGCCTGCCTTACAAGCAGGCAGTCCTGAGTTCGATCTCTGGTACCGATAAAAAGGAAAAAGACAAAAAAAAAAAAAAAAAAAAAAAAAAAAAGACAGGCGCTATGCTGCTGAGCTAAATCCCCAGCCCCTATGCCATTAAATCTTAAGCATGAAAAATTATTTTATAGTTTGGTTTATCATATTGCTGAATAAGCAGATGATGGAAACTCAGAGACTGAAGTGTGCTTGGTGATGATTTTGTGTAATTATAGTTTGTAGGTGAGAACATGAAACTCAGAAAATGAAGTAATTTTTTTTTTTTTTTTTTGTCTTTTTCGTTTTTATCGGTACCAGGGATCGAACTCACAACTGCCTGCTTGTAAGGCAGGCGCTTATGCCGCTGAGCTAAACCTCCAGCCCCCATAATGAAGTAATTTCCTCCATCGTGGAACTGGCAGCCTTTGTCCTCCTTGTCAAATATTTATTTATTTATTCATTTGGTAGGATTTTTTGAGAGACTCACTATGTATCGAAGGCTCACTATGTATTGAGGATCTTCCTGCCTCAGCCTCCCAAGTGTTGGGATCGCAGGCATTTGGGGCTCTCTAAGGGTTATATTATGCAGCTAGGACATGGGCGTTAGGGATCCCTGCGTGAGAATGTGCCCTGCGAAGCGCAGTAGTTTTGTGGAGAAACCTTTCTGGAAGTTGCCTTCTGGCCTACGTGACTCACGCACAGGGCACACAGTTACCTTATTGCCCACTGCTCCATGGACTCCTGCATGCTCACAGAGCCCTGAGACAGACGTGGAACCGTGGAGCCTCAGAGCACTGTGGAGGGCTGAGGGCTCTGGGGGCACTTGAGCTGCCAGGAGGCCGGAATGGGGCCAAGATGGGGCTAGCAGGCCCTGAGTGCGGAGCTTGCGGGCACGCACCCACCCACTTGAGCTGAGGGCTTTCCTGCCTCCTTCACACCCCCAGACTTCGAGGGTAACGAGTGCCCTCTGGTGATTAGCCTCCGGATTGATTGGTGGTCAGTAGAGACCTCCAGTAGTGTCTTTTTTGGCTGTTTTTATTTTATTTTTATTTTTTATTGTTTTTTTGAGACAGGGTCTCGCTGTGCAGTTTAGGCTGGCCTTGAGCTCACTTTGTACCCCAGGCTGGTCTCGAACTGGCAACAATCCTCCCACCTCAGCCTCCCGAGTGCTGGGATTACAGGCATGAGCCACCATGCCCGGCTGGCTGTTTTTATTTTCATCCATTGATACCTGGGAGCTGGTGCATGTGCAGAGCCGGTCCTCATTCTTTTGAGGGGAAGGGGGTCTTCTCTCCGTCTCTTGATCCCTTCCCATTTGCAAAAGATCCATCTTCCTCTTTACCGTGACCTGTCTTCTATAGTACTTTGCTCTTTATTTGTGCTTTAGGTATGGGAGAAACCGTGCAGTGTGTAAGCTGTGTGTCTGGGTGTCACACTTAGCACTGTGGTCTCTGGTGCAGATGTGACGCCGGCTGACCTTCTTCACGAAAGAGTAGTGCTCCACTATGTGTGTGAGCACTGCTTTCTCTGCCCGTGCCTGTTCATGGACACGTAGCTGCTTGTGAGATTCTGCTGTTACGAGCTGCACCAGTGTGTGGCTCCCTGGAATATGGGCAGCAGCTGAGGCTCTGTGACTCTTACTTTTCTTCTGCCCCTGCCAAACCCAGTGCCTTCCTTGGACACTTGCTGTTGGGTCCTGACCACAGAGCAGCTGCCCTGATGCTACCTGATCTGTGCCCGAAGCGCTTTCCAGATTGAGAGGGACAGGGATGCCCATGCTCTGCATGCCCCAAGGGTGCTGCTAGGTGCTGAGCAGCTTCAGCTATAGAATCTTATTTTTTTTCAGGCTGAATAATATTACAGTATCTGGTCTGTTTCTCCTTCCAGTGACATGAGCCCTGTCAGTTGCTCAGCAGTGACACCTGATGCTGCTGGGAACAAAAATGCTCAGATAGCTGTTCTTTTTTTTTTAATTAAATTAAATTTTTTTCTGGTACCGGGAATCAAACTCATGACCTTGTGCTTGCCAGGCAGGTGCTTATGCCACTGAGCTACATCCCTGGCCCTCAGATAGCTGTTGTAACACCCACTTTTTTTTTTCTTTTTCTTTTTTTTATTGGTACCAGGAATCGAACTCACAACTGCCTACTTGCAAGGCAGGCACTTATGCCGCTGAGCTAAATCCCCAGCCCCGTAACACCCACTTTTGATGCGTTTTTCTTGGAACTGGGGATTGTACCCAGGGCCTTTGCACTGAGCTGCACCCCCAGCTCCTTTTATGTTTTGAGACTGGGTCTTGGTAAACACTCATTGCCCAGGTGGGGCTGGAATTGTGACCCTCCCACCTCAGCCTCCTAGAGTGCCAGGATTGCAAGTGGCTGTGTCCTATGGGTGGTATCTTCTTTTTTTCCTTTGAGATAAAGTCTCAGTGTGTAGCCCTGGTTGGCCTGGAATTCATAGAGTTCCTCCTGCCTCAGCCTCTCAAGTGCTGGAATGACAAGCATGTGCTACCACACCCAGCCATGGCTTCTTTTTGCTGGTGGCTCCTATGTGGGCCAGGTGGTAGGTGAATCTTCAACAAGAGGGCCTGTGGTGTCTAGCACAAGGCCTGTGCTGGCTCCTGGCTCCTGGATCAGTACATGGTGGCTTTTGTTGGTTAGTAAATGTGGAAGAAAACGTTGGTTCCACCTATGAGGAGGTTTAACCACTAACAGGAAATAATAACCCACAGTCTTCCATTCAGTCAGTGAACGGGAGCATGGGGAGCTGATTCTTGCAGTGTGGAGTCAAGGTTTTAGGAGGGCATTTGCAGTGTGCAACAATTACTGTCACTTGGGGGGTGGGGACTTGTACTTAACACACTTCAGTTTCCCTCCCTCTCTACCCCTTTTATTTTTTCAGCATCAGATTCATTATTTACCTCGTCAGATTGTAACCCTCACATGCACAGAAGGAGGAGCAGGCCAGTGGGCAGCCTGTGGTGTGGGAAGTCAGAAAGCAGCAGAGGAGGCTGCCAGGTTCGATTATTACTTTCATTGAGATCATCCTTTTGGGCGCCATTGTGGGGTGAATAATTCATGGCTTAGGGCTGTTTCCTGTGGGACTGAGTCCAGAATAAAACCAGAAGGTGAGTCTGAGTTGATTCTTGGCATGTTAAGAGCCCATCTCCCCCTTTTCTCTTTACCTTTCTTTTTTTTTTTTTTTTTTTTGGTACCAGGAATCAAACTCATGACCTTGCACTTGCCAAACAGATGCTGTGCCACTAAGCTATATTCCTGTTTTTTTTTTCTCTCTCTCTTTCCTCCCTCCATTTCTTCTTGCTTCCTTCCTTCCCTCCCCCATCCCTTTTGAGACAAAGTCTTGCTATGTAGTCTAGCATGTGGCCTGTGGTGGTGGCTCTTGGCTGGGATCTGGGTACATGGTGGTTTTTGTTACACTTACTGTATAGCCCAGGCTGCCTCGAACTCACAGTGATCTTTCTGCCTCAGCCTCCTGAATACTGGGATTCTGAATTTGATCTCTAGTACCAACCTCTTCCCCTCAAAACCCCAATTGATGTCCATATCCCAACTCCTCATGATGAATGTACTCACTATGTACTGCAAATATGCATTAACAAAATGATTTTTTTTTTTCCATACCGGGGATCGAACTCACGACCACCTGCTTGCAGGGCAGGTGCTTATGCCGCTGAGCTAAATCCCCAACCCCGACAAAATGATTTTAAAAAGTAATTGAAACGTTAGGCCAAGGTTTTTCAGAGATAGGACCTTGCTATGGAGCCCCAGCCCCAGAAGGTCTGGTGGCAACCTTCCTGGCTCAGCCTCCCAGTGCTGGGATTATTTGTGTGTGTCACTGTGCCCAGGGCAGAATGGTCTACACAGAAAGAAAGAAAGTCCTCCCCAGATGGTGAGGCCCCGTCATTTGGAGCCTCCTCCTGTGTCTGTCAAATGAGCCATTTCCCTTTGCTTCTGTCCCCGTGGGTGCTGTCATGGTGTCCATGGCCTCCGGAGAGCCTGCACCTGGCTCCTCACCACCTTCGTGTCATGTTGGGAAGGGCCCTCGAGCATATGTCCGCCATCTGGAGATAGGGTGGTTAGACCAGATTACCAGGCAGGCTGAGAGCTCTTTTTTATTTTTTGCTGCTACTGGGGATCAAACCCAGGCGCACTGTGCCATAGAGCTATGTTCTGAGTCTTTTATTGTCTATTTTGAGACAGGACCATGCTAAGTTGCCCAGGGGGGACATGGATTTGCAGCCCTCCTGCCTCAGCCTCTTGAACTACTGGACTTAGAGGCGGGACTGCTTTCGGAGAGATGACCAGCATGCACCTACGAGGCTGCAGTAGGTGACTCCACGAGGCCTGGGAAGGCTGTGTGTGCCAGCAGACAGGCAGCCACGCTGCTGGTGCTGGAGATGGCGGCTGTGTAGCTGGGGAGCATGCTGTTCCTGTGGGGCCATGAGGGAGGCAGCCTGGGAGGCTGACTCCAGACTGGTCTGGAGCCGAGACAGGAGTGTCCCCAGTGTTGCCAAGAGCATGGCCTTTGTGGTTCACCTGAAGCCTAACCCACAGGGCAGGACTGCCTCATGTGTTTGGCAGCCTGACCGGAGAGCAAGTCTTCATCTTAGGAGATGGGTGTGGGTGAGTAAGTGAACGACCTGATGTTCTCACGTGTAGTGGGGAAGTATTTAGGATTTCCTGTTAGTCCGTGTTTGTGGCCTGCTCCATGGGAGTTGGTATATGCTATGCACGTAACATATCCTGATCCTTTTTATGTTTCCTTTCCCTCCTTCTCCCTCCATCTCTTGGTCCTTTTTCCTTTTGCAAAAGATCTGTCTCGCTACTTCTTATTATTAGTTTATTTTGCTCTTTAATTTGTTTAGACTTTGGGTTTCTTGGGTAAGAGAAACAATGTGACAGCTAAGCTTGTGTGTCTGATTTACCTCACTTAATGTTATGGTCTCGAGGTGCATCCATTTTGCTATAGATGGCTCCAGTTGTGTCCTCCTTCGTGGCAGAGTTGTACTCCATGTGTGTGAGCACCATGTTTCCTTTATCCACTCCTCTGTGGGTGGACACACAGGCCACTTCCAGGCTTTAGCTGTGATGACTTGTGCTGCTGTGAAAACACGTGTGCATGGGTCACTGCAATGTGATGTCTTTTGGGAAGGGGAAGAACTGGTGAAATGGAACCTCTTAATTTTAGGGGATTTTTGTTTTGGTTTCTTTTTGGTGGAGTGGATTTGAGGCAGAATCTCACTGTGTAGTCCAGCCTGGCTTCCGACTTGCAGGGCTCCTCTGGCCTCAGCCATCGTCAGTGGTGGTGTGGTTTATGCTCTCATGGCTGGTGTGCAAGGGCTAGGCTCTCTCTGCAGTTTGCTGCTGGGTGGGCACTTGGTGTCTGGTGATGGCCCTTCTTTCTGGAGGAAGGGGAAGCCCAGATTTTTTTTGTCTTGTCTTTTTGAGACAGATCTCGCTATGCAGTTCAGGCTAGCCTTGGGCTCACTTTGTAGCCTAGGCTCCTCTCAAACTAGCAAGGATCCTCCTGCCTCAGCCTCCTGAGTGTTGAATTACAGTTGTGAGCCACCACGCCTGGCTAGGGAAGCTCAATTTTAACTTGCATTTCTCTATGACCAGAGCTGTTGGCAATAGAATTACTGTTAATATTGAATTTCCCAAGTATTGAAGTCCTCTGTGAGCCTCACAGCTCCACCAGATGCCAGGCTGCTGGCCGTGCACAGTGTTCATGGGCACACGTGCTCTGTGGTGTGCAGATTTGCCAGCCCTGGGCAGACTGACCAGGTCAATTCCGCTGCTGGCAGCCCGGGTCACAAGGATGCCTTCCTGGTATTTGTGCTGTGGGCTCCATGCCGGGGCTTCTGTCCAAGAGAGCTGAGGTCTGCTCCTGAGCTGCACAGGGCAAGCCTGCCTCGCTGATACAGTGCTTGGCTGCATGGCAACAGGAGAGGGGAAATTGAGGCACACAGTGATGGCCAGTGGGCTGCAGCTCAGGATGGAAATCCCCATCCTGGGCGACAGGATGCGCCTGATGTTGCCCCAGATAGCAGAGAGAAGCTGGGCAGTGAAGGAGCCTTGGGAAGGCCAGTTGCTGTTCAAGGGGCAGAGGAAACAAAACTGGTGTTCTTAGGGTATGCTGGGGGTTAATTGCCAGAAACAATTGTGCTTCCCATTTTAGTTTTGGTCAAAACTCAACAGAAACTAAAAGCAAGGAAAACGGAGTTTTGTGGGGTTTGGGCAAATTCTAGAATTTACCTGGAAAAATAAATAGCCAGTAAGTGTTAGAAAATTGAGAAGAGAAGATTGTGCCCTGGGTTGTGGGGTGTGCCTGGAATCCTAGCTCTTGGGAGGCTGAGGCTGGAGGGGAAAAGATTATATATGTATATATTTATGTGAATATAATATCAATAAAGCTACAGTGATTAAGCAAAACTTCCATTGGCACAGACAAGTCAATGGACTCTGATATATTATTAATAAGAGACCAAAGAGAAATAACAGCAGAGGAGAAATGGAATGCGTCCTACATTTTCTAGGACAATTGACTCAGTAAAGGAGCAAAGAAAAAATGTCTAAAGTAAAAAAAAAAGTCTAAAGAAAGCCTTCTAGGTAATTTAAATTAAGTATTAAATTGTTCTAAAAAATTAAAGTACAATAATTAGAAAAGCTAGAAATGACTTCAGAAATCCTTAATTTGTAGATAAATGTTCTATTTTATTATATTTTACTGCAAAACATTTTGAATATGAAACTACATAGAGAATCACATTCAAGTATCCATGTATTTATGAACTGAGGTTTATTTGACATGTGTATGTATATGCATATCTATATTTTTTTGGTTTTGTCTTAGTTACTTTTCTCTCATTGTTGAGACAAAATACCTGATGCCCAAAATTAGGGAAGGGAATGTTTATTTCTTACAATTTTGGAGGTTTCAGCCCAAACTCAGAGCTATCTCCAAGGTAGGGTGGCATGGCAAGGCCTCTATTCGTGGCCCCTGCAAAACAGCAAGCGTGAACCTTGCAAAAGAAAAGACACTCCTTCCTGCCCTTACACTGTTTGTCAGCTCCACCCCTGAGTGGGTGTAGCACTTATACCACCAATCCCAGTTCTAGACAATGAACCAATCAGGAATGCTGGGTTCAGTGGGTTCCTGAGTGCATGAGGCTTCAGGGGGACCATCTGAACACAAACTGTAGCAGTTTTGTTTTGTTTTTTTGAGACAGGCTTTTGCTATGGTATCCCAGGCTGGCCTTGAACTCATGGAGCTCCTCCTGTTCCAGTCTTCCTAGCGCTGGGATAACAGGCATGTACTGTCATGTCTAACATTTATCATTTCACATGTAATGCTTAAGTCGTCTATTTGTTTTATACTAAATGTGTGATGTTTTCCTGAGGAAAGACAACCAGGATACTTTTGATGGAGGATTTAACATGAGATTTCCAGAGCACCTAATTTCCACAGGAGATGAGTCATTGTGAGGATAGCACTACTTGAGCCTCCTATTCTGTGCTGTTTATACCCACAGAGTCCTTCTGATATTAAAGGTGTGGTTTTTCAAACTAAGCAACTCTCTAGTCAGGCATGGAAGGTGGGCTGGGAACGGGTGGCACCAGTGGAGGGAGCACCCCGGTGAGGACAGGGCTGGGACAAGGGCACCCTTCTAGGTCCCATGATGCTCCGCACAGTGCTAGTACCCGGACTCATGCAAGGACGAGTCCATCCACAGGGCCATGCCCAGAGCCACCTGTGGCTCCCTCTGGGGACAGTTCTGACCCTGCTGTCACACAGGCTTATTGTCAAGAATATTAGGAAGGACACAAATAAGTCGCCAGGTATAGGGTATTTGTCATTCAGGAAATGACAGAATTGTAGGCACTGTGGGCTAGAGACCATGGAAGACCAAATATAGGCTTTTTATTTTTGAATTTATGTTCTTTTTGAGATGAGTCTTGCTATTCTGCCCTGCACATTGGGTCCCCAGTGCCAGAGAAAGGGCGCAAGCTACACTCAAGCTCAAGCCTCAGTGATCCTCCTGCCTCAGCCTCCCCCATTACTGGGGTGACAGGCGCACAGTCCTTACATCATTAATTTTTCTTCACCATTTATTAAATACTTAGTATTTTAAGTGATTAAACCTGGTATCATGGGGCTGGGGATTTAGCTCAGCGGCATAAGCGCCTGCCTTGCAAGCAGGCAGTTGTGAGTTCAATCCCCGGTACCGATAAAAAGGAAAAAGACAAAACAACAAACAAACAAAAAAACCTGGTATCATGTGTGTGGTTTTCTTTGAATTTATAAACTGGTTGAATATACCCTGCTTCTACACAAATACCTGAAATACAGTCAATAAATCAAATCCAAAAATAGCAAAACAGTTGAAAGAGAAAAAGTCAATTCTTTCTGCTAGGGAAGAATCTTTGGTCACTGCTGTCTCACTTGCTATGATTTTGCTTCATAAAGGCTTAATACTTTTTGTTATTTTACTTTAAAATTTACATGTGTCAGCGTTTATCACAGTGGGTTAAGGCAGAACACAGTCATGTCAGCAGCCTTCACATTCCAGCATCCGACAGAGAACATTTCATACAGTAGATCCTTGAGCCATGACTCAATCCCTGAGCTCAGAAGGCTGAGACAGGAGGATTGCTGCAAGTTTGGGGCCAGCCTGGGCTAAACAGTGAATTTAAGGCCAGCCTAGACTACATAGTGAGTCTTTGTCTCAAAATCAAAGAGCCTTTGATACTCCCCACCCTCCCAGTGGAAACTGAACCTGGACCTGGGTACCCTCGGCCAGCATTCTACCTCTGAGCTACACCCTGTCCCATTGCTTTTTTACCATGATAGTTAGAAGCCTTGTGACAACTACTCCACCTGCTCCCTTCTGCTGTTCTCTCTCTCTTTTGAGACAACCTCTTGCTGTATAGTCTATGGTGACCATGAATGCACAGCAATCCCCTGCCTCAGCCTCCTGAGTGCTGGCATCACAGGCATATGCCACTACACCTGGCTCTGTCTTTCTCTTGATTGGGAGTGTAGTAGGTGATCAGTCAGTGGTCACTTCCCCCTGGTTTCCAGCGTTAATGGTCTCCACCTCCTTCCTTAGCCACCTGGCTGAGTCTGTCATTGTGTTCATGGTGGACTTCTACATGAGTTCTCCACAATGGAATTATACTGTACTACTGCCAGACTCAGTGATGACTGGCTTAACACACACACAAGAAAGCAGCAACAATGTATGTTATTGCTTTACAAAATATACATATGTGGTCACAGTAGTCCATACCTGTAATCCTGGTTACTCGGGAGGTTGATGCAGGAGGATCATGGGTTCCATCAGCCTGGGCAACTTAGTGACACACTGTCTCAAAATAAAATTAAGCCAGCAGTGGTGGTGCATCCCTGTTATCCCAGTACTAAGGAAGCTAAGCCAGGAGGATTGTTGCAAGTTCAAGGCCAGTCTGGACTACATGAGACTCTGTCTCAAAAGAAAAAAAAAAGATTTTTTTCTTAAAAGGGCTGAGGATGTTAGTTCAGTGGTAGTGTTTCTCTACCAGGCACAAGATCTTGGGTTTGGCTGGGCATGTGTGATGACACACATCTAATCCCAGTCCTCAGGAGGCTGAGGCAGGGGATCGCTGTGAGTTTGAGGCCAGCCTGGATTACATACTGAGACCCTATCTCCCTCACACACCCCCCCCCCGCCCCCTCCAAAAAAGACTCAGGGTTTGAGCTCCGCTGTTATGTCCAGTCACTTTCCATTCATCCAATCCATCGGGCTGGGTCACATTCACGTGCTTTCCATTCCAACGTTTTTTCCTTCTGATGGACTAAAGGGACCCAGACTAAACATATGCATGTGTTTTGTGGGAAAAGCAGCCCCTCGCCGTGCCACCTGCCGATCTGCCGGCCGGCGGGGCCCATGATGTCACCAGGCTGGGCGTCTGCGGTCTGATGTCACAGCGATCATGTGGCGCGGGGGGTGGCCGGGCCGGGCCTGGAGGCTGTGATGGGAAGCGGGGCTGCGCCAGAGCCCGGCTGCAGGGACCGTTCCGCTGCAGGGACCGCGCCGCTGCTCCGCCTCCGGCCGCTGCCCAGGCGATCCGACCGATCCGGGCGTCGCGGGAGGGAGGCTCGGCTGTGAGTGTCGGACGTCTTTGTTAAGAAGCTCGGGAGCGGGAGGGCGTGCTGGCGTGGGGACGCCACGCGGGCCTTTGTGACACCGCGGGAGGCCCCCACCCCAGCCCCTGGGCTCTGCGTCCTCGTCCGCCGCTGCAGTGGTCCGCAGGGTGCGGGTTTGTTTACTCGGGCCGGCCAGACTTGGCGCGGTGGTGCGGAGAGAACGGGCCGGGGACGCTTCAGATCGGGGGCTCCGCCCTGGGGTGCTGGGAGAAGGCGGAGGACCGTGGAGAGTGCGGGGTCGCCGCTCCCCGGCAGCCCTCTCGGGGCACAGTCTGCGGGCGGCGGCCGCAAGACAGGTGCGGGCGCGTCCCTGCCTCTCCGGTTCCGACCTCTGGCTTCCGAAGTCCTATCTGCGAGTGGGAGAAACGGGAGGGATGGGATTTCTGTGCTCTGAGTGTGTTAGCTAAGGACGGTGGCAGTCCCGGTAGTCGTGCGCCAGGGACGGCGCCCCCCGACATGTCTTAGGTGTGGCCGAGGACGGCGACAGAAGACGCGTGCCAGCTTGCGCGGGGCCCTCCGGACGCGCGAGCGCGGAGCTTGCCGGCGTGCCGTGCCAAGCCCTTCGCGCCGCGGTGTGGGGCGGACCCCGAGAAGACAATGCGGAGCCGCGAGGCCCTGTCTTCAGGCGGCGAGATTTCTTCTGTTTTCTATTTTCAAGGGATAAACCCCTTCTCCTTGAGTCACTGCACAGACTAGAGGCTTCCGGGCCAGAGACTGGTCGCTGAAATATTTTGGCGCCGGAACAGCTCCCTGGTCGGGAGACGTGGGGATGCGAGCAGGGGGTCGGAGGAGGTCTGCGCTGGTCCGCAGAGGGCCGTTTCCACCCAGACCGCGCCAGGCAGGGCGGCCCCACCCGCGGGGTCCTCGTTGCCCGCCTGCGCCGTGTGCGGACAGTGCTGCAATCTGTCCTGGGGTCGCAGGCAGGATGCGGTAGACGCTGAGGGCCCCACCCTCTTTCTCCTACCCTTCATACTGCTGTGAGAAGCGGGCTTTCTCCAAGGAAGGGCTCCTCAGCCCTGCTTGTCACCCCGGAGGCCTTGCATTTCGGCGCCCAGCCCCGAAGCCACACCCCCTTTTTTGGCCACTTGCCAAAGACGGTGGCCCTGGAGGGGAGCCTGGTGGGTGAGGAGGACTTGGCCGCTGATTGTTTGGTGGTAAATCTGGGGAGCCCTCATTAGTAGACATCTGCTTCCCAAGCAGAGGCTCTGGTACAGAGGTTGGGGATTTTTTCTTCAAAAATTAATGTATGGCTGTCTGAAGCATTGGAGCAGCAGTGGCTGTTCGGCACAGCCTTGCAAACATCTCTGTCTTCCATGTTAAGTGAAGCATTTCTGCCTCCCAGGGGATTACAGCTGGGGACCCCAGGCAGCAGCAGATGGTGGGGAACAGGTCATCCCCAGTTGCATATAGAGGAGAGTGCATCAGGACCAGCGCCCAGATCTCCTGATTCCCAGCTCAGTGCTCCTTCTGCCTAAAGGAATAGTGTTCTCTTATAAACCAGACATTTTTTTTAATGTCAAGTTATTTTGCATTTTTTCCAGTTCTGTGCTATTACTAGATTCATGTCCCCCCAAAGAATGTCATGGAATAGATGAGAAAGATTTTGGAAAAAAAAATTAAAGGTGGGTATGGTGTACACCTGTTATCACAGCACATGGGACAGAAGGATTGCTGAGAGTTTGAGGCCAACCTGAATTGCATAATGAGACCTTGTCTTGAAAAAACAAAAGAAAACAAAAGAAAATACAGCACGAATACATTTTTTTGGTGGTTTTGTAAGGAGACTACAAATACCCGAGCTTAGAACTTTCTAGTCTTGGACTAGTAGGAATGAGGGCCACTGTAAATATAATTAACAAGGGATCATCGATTAGCCCGTGAGCTGCATACCATAAAACTACAGATAAACATTCCATTTAATGGCTTCCTGAGCATAGTGTTTTTTCTTTATGTGGGTATATTCATGGTGGCGTACTTAAAACCATTTAGTTGATCTTTAAGACAATAAAAAAAACATACTGGGCGTGGGTGATATACATCTGTAACCCCATGACTCAGGAGGCTGAGGCAGAAGACTCGTGAGTTCAAAGCCATTGTAGTCTACACAGAGAGATTGTTTCAAAAACACAAAACAACAACAAAAAATTTAAAGTTTCAGGTTAATTTTTTCTCTTTAACACTGTACCCATGAGAGAGTTAAAAAATACCTGAGTGATTCACTATCTAAAATACTGCAGTGCCTACTTTTGGGGGTGTTTTTGATGCTAGGAATGAATCTAGGACATTCTAAGCAGTTGCCATACCACTGAGCCACACTCTTACCCCTTCATGGGATTTAAGGGGAATCCAGTGTGAGACTGCTTTATAATGTTATTAGGAAGCCCATCTGGTAATTATTCAATTTCATTTTGATCAGGATAAAAGTCACATACTTGCTTGGAATCATTACAGACATGAATAAGTGTCACATGTAATTGATCTGTATTGATGTTTCTAAAAGTGGTAAAAACAAAATTAAGCTGAGTGATGTTTAATTATATTTTTGGGGAACCGTGAGTACAACTGGGGCACTTGATGAGATCTTTGATATGGAGTGATCTGTTTACTGTTCCAGCAAGGACAGCTCTTCCTTCTAGACAGGGAACTCAAGTGATGGATGAAGAGGTTAGTTCCAGTAGCTTCGAGGGTTGCAAGAATAATTGGAACCCTGTGCTAAAACAGCCTGCACTCAAGCTCAGAAACAAGTGGCTACACACTGACATTTTTTTTTTTTTTTTTTTTTTTTTTTGTCTTTTTCCTTTTTATCGGTACCAGGGATCGAACTCACAATCGCCTGCTGCCTGCTTGCAAGGCAGGCCCTTATGCCGCTGAGCTAAATCCCCAGCCCCCACACTGACATTTCTAAAGGGTGGTTTCTTCAGGAGACCCTCCAGACACTCAGTTTTATTAAGCCTTAGAATATGGAGGGAGAAAAATCCAGAAAAGGAACTAAGGTGTTAAAGTTCTTAATATGCTGGGCTACAAAGTGAGCTCAAGGCCAGCCTGAAGTGCCTAGTGAGACCCTGTCTCAAAAAAGACCACCCCCTCAAAAGTTCTTAATATGAACAGATAGAAACTACCAAAGAAAGATCACTATTTTATTTTTGATTTTTTGAGACAAGGTCTCGTTATATAGTTCAGGCTGTCCTTGAAGTAACTGTGTAGCCCAGGCTGTCCTTAAATTCACTTCGATCCTCTTGCTTCAGCCTCATGAATGCTAAGCTCAGAGAGCATACCCAGCCTGTAAAGATTTTATGTCAGTTTAACTCAGTGCATTGATTAAGGACTTCTTAGAAACCATCAGCTTAAAGAAGCAGCAATGTCAAATAAATGTCAAAAGGTCTGAGAAAGCACAGTATCCCATTGTTGTAATTTTTTCCTTTGGCCTTATACTGGGATAGACTCCAGAGCTGTCTGCTGTGTACCCCTCCCCCAGCCAGCCCTTTGTGGGTCACCTCTGGTCCACTAACCCAAGTGAGCTGCTCACTGCCCTGTTACTGTAGGCTTCTGCAGAGCCCTCAGGGAGAAGGCTATGTGTGACCTTTGTCCTCTAGGATGGGTACAGTGCTCTCTCAGGAGGTGTCTTGTCCCCAAGATGGAGTCCACAAAGAGGCCTTGCTCTTGCAAAGCCTGGTCTCAGAATGGGATTGTAAAACGTATTTCAGGAGTGTCCATTGTGGAGAACAACACAGGAAAAACAGACTGCAGACTTCACTGCATCTTTTTTTTTTTTAAGCAAATTTTCCTGTGTCTTTTCGCGCCAGCCGTTTAGAACACTTTTTTAGGGTCTTGTTTGGGACTTTAAAAAGTATTCCTTTCCTGGGTGTGGTGGTGCATGCCTGTCATCTCAGCACTCAGAATACTGAGGCAGGAGGATCACCAAGAGTTCAAGGCCAGCTGGGCTATAGTGGAACCCTGTCTCAAAAAACCAAAACGAAAATCAAAAACCATGCCTTTAGCTGTGGTATTCAAATGCTAATGAAAAAATAATCTCAGTGTTGCAATACTGACACTCTAATTCATAGTTTTCCCTTGGGGCTTAATCTTACTGGGTTTTATCATAAAGGAAACATTAAACCATGAGTACTGGAGAATGGAACTGAGTTGAAAGTAGATTTTGCATCTTTTTTTTTTTTTGTCTTTTTCCTTTTTATTGGTACCAAGGATTGAACTCATGACTGCCTGCTTGCAAGGCAGGCGCTTATACCGCTGAGCTAAATCCCCAGCCCCTGATTTTGCATCGTTCTGTGGCCACAAAAATATTTTATTTTGCCCAGATACGACTTGTTTCTCCATGTAGCACAAGCTACAATTTAGTGGCTATGTATAAAAGCAGATGAATTCTACTTTGAGGGTTGCTTATAGAATAGTCCTGCAGAATTTAAAGGCCCCATCCTGGTATGTACGATATTGAATTTCAGCATAAACCAAGTCCTCAGAATATTTGTCCCAGATGTTATTAAGAATAATTGTCGCTGTGAAATTCCACACAGAACAACATGCCTCTTGCTCCTGCTTATCACGCACTCTTCATTTACCATTTGAGACTGCAAAGAAGAAATTGAAAAATTAGAATTTCGAAGCAAAGACATTGCGGCTGCCTAAGCTCAGAGATGCCAGTCCAGGAGATCAGAATTTTTACTAGATCAAGACAGCTCCCTACAGCAGGCATCTGTCTGTCCAGGTGCACATTTGTTTTGATTATTTGAAGTTTGAGTTGGGAAAAAAGGTAAAGTCCCCTTTAGACAGCAGCAAGGCCAGTGCCTGAGTCTGTCAGTGCTCAGCTGCGACTCGAGGGGAGTAGAGAGGACGGGTTGTGACAGCTTGTGGATACACGTGGGCGAGGGCTGGGGCCTGGGTGGGGCAGTCTGTTAGAGTTTGCTGGAGGCTGCACTTCCTCATCAGAAAGTGGATCAAGTAAGAGTCTGCAGTTCAAGAGTTGCAGCCCAGTGCCCACTGGTCCCTTCCTTGTCAAACAACCTTTCTTTAATTTTCTTTTTGTGAGCATCATGGGAATAAGTGGTTTTCCGCAGTTTGATTTTTTTCCCCCCTTTTTTTGTGGGAGCAGTGATGAAACCCAGGGCCTTTGTACTGAACTACATCCCTAGTTTTTTTTTTTTTTTTTTTTTGCAGTACTGGGAATCGAACTCATGACCTTGCACTTGCCAGGCAGGCACTTATGCCACTGAGCTAAATCCCTGGCCCCCTAGTTCTTTTTAATTTTTGCTCTGAGATGCAGTCTCAATTAATTTGCTGAATAGCCCACATTGGGATCAAGCCTGCAGTCTTTCTGCCTCGGCTCCCAGAGTGCTGGAATTATAGGTGTGTACCACCAGGTTGTCTTCTCCAGTATGTGTTTTATTTTTATATTTTTTAAAAATTTAAGTTCTTAATTATTTTGCAGCATTTTCTTTTGCTTCTGGTCCGTAGGTTTTGTCATATTTATGCACATATGCTGTATTCCCAGTAGATTTTTTTCCTCTGGTCGTCAGTGCCTCACAGAAACAGACATTGGACACATTTCTGTGGAGTTGAATTGCATTGCCAAATGGGTTGAGAATAGAGGAGGGGAGAGAGGTCAGCCTCGTCCTGGGCCGTGACACTGGAAGCAAGGGAAGGGTGAGGTGCTGGGTGAGGAGATGCAGGGGAAGCGTTTCTCAGGGTGTTGTGCCTTCCCCCGGCAGGTAGAATGTTGCTTTGTAGTCCCTGTGTGTTGGACTGTGAGAAGGATTTTCAGGGACATCTGTGGGGAAGCCAGCAATAGAGTGGGGCACTGTCCCAAAAAAGTGACAGGGAAGACAAATTGATGCATTCAGGCATTCGAAGTTGACGACATAATTGGCTTATTTATATATTTATTTATTTTAAATAGAGGACATTTTGGTTCTAGGTGTAGAATGGGAATATGTATAACAAAACCAAGCTCAATGCCAGCTCCCTTCTGCCCCCGACAAGTTCCTTTTTAGATATTTGGTTTTTTTCCTGGATTTTGAACCTAGGGCCTTTATATTGATCTGCATATCTGGGTCTTTACTTTTTGTTTTGGGACAGGATCTGACTAAATTGCTTAATTACCCAAGTTGAATTTGAATTTGTGATCCTACTGCCTCAGCCTCCCAAAGTGCTAGAATTACAGTGTGCACCCTCACATCTGACTTTTACTTCTCTGTTTCTTTTAGTGACATTGGCAGCCTTTGTCTTATTCATGTTTGAAGTCTTCATATTGTCTTTTATCTTGACCCCTATAATTAATAGTGGTGTAAGCTCACTTAAATCTCCATTCTAAATTCTTACATCTTCTTAGTCAGTATGTCTGTCCGTCTGACTGGACACAGCTAGTTTAACACCTGTTTATCACTCTTTTGCAGATTTCCCCTTCTCTTCCACAATTGAGGTCCATACCCATTCTAGGCTGGGTAACAAGCCATGATAGTTTATGCATCTTAAAGGGTCATGTAGGTCCAGTGCTGAATCTGTTTCTATGGCCCCTGGAAATGTGCAACTTCCCAAAGGCGCACAGCTGCTGGCTCCCTTCCTCCCTGCGCTCCCTGCTGCCCATTGCGGAGCACCGCAGTGCTGGTCCCCAAGGTTATGCGGATGCTCTCCTGCCTCCGCCCAGGTGGGCTAAGGCTGGTGAGATTGCTTCTGGCCTGTTGGGAGGAGTTTATGGAGGCAGTGAGCTGTGAATCACCTAATATGGGTCTGTGTCAGCCCATGCCCAAGAGGGTGGAAGAGGACGGCTGACCAGAACTAGACCCTCCATTTCTTTTGGCCTGGGACATTAGAGAGCCCAATTTTCAAACTTTTGGAGCCCAAGAGTAAAAGCAGGGCTCCCTCCCACCCTGTTCACAGACCTCAGCAGCACCCGGCTGCCATGCATTGGGCACTGTGGTCCTCCGGTCTGTGCTTGGATGAAGTCTGCAGTTTGCATGTGACAGAATCATGGGACTTTCTGGTCTCCACAGTCATGCAAGCTGCTCCCTCATAAATCTCTTACGAAGTGTGATCAAAATAGATGGCCAGGGGTCAAAGTAAAAAAATATTAGTTATACTAAAAGCCATCATTTGCCCTAAAATACCCCTCAACATGCTTACCCCGTTGCCCTGGTCACTTTTTGAAGCAGTTCTAGAAGTCCTGTTATGGGGTGTGATCAAACATATACCTGGCAAGCACGAGGTTGTGAGTTCGATTTTCAGTACCACAAAACCAAAAACCAAAAAACGAGTGCTGCCTCTGAGTGCCATCCAGGGAAAGGCCGACTCGCAAAAACTTGCCAATGTGCCCTCACCCACGGTATTCTCTGGCTCTGGCACTGTGTAGCTCTGGCACTGCTCCAAAGTCTAAGCACCCACAAAAGGAAAACATTTTGAATGCATTCAGGACAGTGAGACAGCCAGAGCAGCATGGCTAAGGACACTCAGGAATCAGAGGGCTCTGGAACTGCTTCAGAGACTCGTAAGAACAGCGGGATGAGTGTTCAGAGTGAGGAAAATTAATTGCATGTCTTTTCTGTAATACATTTTTTTTTTTTTTTAAATTTAAGCATTCCCCTTAATTTTCACTGCCCTCTTATCTGTCCATTTCTCTGACCTGCTGGCTGCATATCCTGGGAAGCTCCATTCATGAGGGCTTAGTTGTTTTTCTCTGTGGAGACTGAAGTTCCTGCCACCTTGTATGGTCCTTATGTTGGGATGCGGGAGACACTTTTGTGACTTTCTTCTGCTGTTTGCTCTGCTGCCAGGGTCTGCTCTATTTCTCTCTACTCAGTGTCAGGCATGCTGGCTTCAGCGCTGACTTCTGTGTCCATGCTGAGCAGCATTGTTCCCCATGTCTGGGATCTGAACCAGTTAAGGGACAGCAGGAGGAAGAGCGTACTATATCATTACTTACAGAGAGCCCAAACTGGAAAGCATGGCTCTAGCTGTGGAAAACGACCCTCCCAGTGCTGAGTCTGCACCTGCATGGACCACTTTAACACATAAGCAGGAGCAGGTGCCACCCAGGCATAAAGAAGAGGGGAAGCCTTGCGGTCCACATCTGGTTTTGGCCCCAAGTCCCCAGTTAGCCTGTGGGGCTGTGGGAAACTTTATGTCATTCACCCTTTCCCTACTTGTCACCTTCAAGACTAAACTGACAGTAAATAACCACTAAGTATGTGATTTGATTGATAAAGAGCATTATGATGGCACAAGTTACTTAGTATTTTGAAGTTAAATTTCTAGGCGAGGCTGTAATTTAAGAAAAATAGCCAGGGATTTAGCTCAGTGGCATAAGTGCCTGCGTGGCAAGCATGAGGTTGTGAGTTTGATCCTTGGTAAACAAACAAACAAACAACTAAAAAAAAACAAAACATAAAAGAAAAATAACAAGGGTTCAGCATGGAACCCCAGCATTCCAGAGGCTGAGACTGCAGCTTTGCTCCGAAGCTGGCCTGAACTGCTTAGTGAAGCCCTGTCTCAAAAAGATTGAAAACAAAACAAAATGAAAAAAAATGAAGAGAAAAGCAAAAACTCAACAAAAAAATAGTCTACTATTTCCTAGTTTCAGAGTTTTTGTGAATGAATAGATGTTTACATGTACTTTATTTAAAATCTTTGGATTCATGTTTTTGTTGTTGTTGTGGCCAAGAAAACCTTTTTCTTTGGTGAATCCCCAGTGTGAATTACAACAGAATGTTGACGGAAAGGAAAGCAAAACTACTCAGGATAACACATGGCCTTAATCAAGAAAGCATCGGAAGAAATTAGGCAGGGATTTGGAGAAGAGATGGATTGTTGTCTGGGTTCCTTGATTTTAAAAAAAATTACAATTTTTAAAGCCATTTTGTGGATTTTCTGCTTGGAGAATATTTCTTTTTTATACCTAATCCCATTTATTTTTGATATTTGTAAAGGGAACTTAGAATTGACTTTGCACAGGATCATAAAATATATGACGAAAAGTTCAGTGGGCACTCTAGAAATAGCTACTAGAATTTAATTTTCTAAAAGGAGCTCTCAAAAGAAGAAGCATTTGTCTTCTGTCTATTCCAATTATTTAAAAAGTATAGAGCAATTTAATTTCCTAAGCTTTTGTTGTTCTTAAATTTTAGTACTAAAGGTTAGCGTGTAAATGTTGGATACTGAATTGAGTCTTCTGTTTTTAGGAGCACGTTGGACAACTTGGAATGGGAAGACATCTAGGAGAAATGAAAACTGTTTATTTATTCATTTATTTATTTTGGTACTGGAGATTTTTAAAAAAAGAATAAAACCAAGCAAAATAAAACAGAACAAAGCTAATTAAAACAAACCAGTGTGATATAGGACTTCAAAACAATATGAAATCAACAATGGTTATCATAATGCCTCTTGTCTTCAAAATAACTGCAGATACCTTCAGACATAGTAAAAATCAAACAAAACAGAACAGAATAGAACCAGTAAAACCAAACCATGAATGCAATAAAGGACTTCAAAACAAGGTAAGAGTTAATCCAAGTCAGGGTTGTAGCTCAGCGGCATAAGTGCCTGCCTTGCAAGCTTGTGGTTGTGAGTTTGATCCCTAGTACCAGAAAAAAAAAAAAGAGTAATTCAAAATGGCTACCATAATATTGTCTTTGAAATAGCTGTCCATGCCATCAGATGTAATAAAATCAAACCAAACAAAACAATAAAACCCACCAAAACAAAGAAAATGATACAGGATTTCAAAACAAGATGATAGGGAATTAACAGTGGCCACCACTTTCAGAAGGCGATCCCCATAGATGCTATGTTATCCTCTGAATAAATTATCAGATTAATGGCTTTAGACCTGTAAAGTCAGTGAGCACTAAACACTACAAGCATTAAATTGTGTTGTACCACAATAGCTATCATCGCAACCTGTGTTTCTCTGGATCAGCCGGTTGCTTACAGCTGGAGGGTAAGGGTTTGCTCTTGTTTTCCACCCCATATGGCTGAAAGGGGCTGGCATCTCTCTCCTCAGCGGCCTCATCAAGGCACTGATTCACAAGGAGGGCTTGCTTCTTTGGTGACTTTTTGTTCCGATCCCTCACAGTCTGTGAATGGTGCTAACTTACGGGAAAAGGCTGGCATCTGGCTGTCCTAGAACTGTTTCTCAATTCATGGAGTTCAAGGGTCCTGGAGGATGTGCAATTTCTAGGTGTGACCAAAAATAGTGTAGATATAAATAAACCCGAAACACATGGAAGGGCCATTCATTTATTCATTCATTCGGCAAACAGTCACTTGGTGATTCCCAGCCATGAACCAGAGAGCTGTTGGACACAAGAAAGATGATGGTGCTTAAATAAGTTGGATCTATGGGGATGAAGGAAAGCTGGATCTATGGGGATGAAAAGCAGGGAATGAGTGCTTTTGGTGAGGAAATACCTATCTCATGGATATAGGGGTCACCAAGAATGGTTTGTACCAGGTACTGCATTGAGGACAGAACTGGGTGAGGTGTCTTCAGGCTGCCTGTGGAAAGAGCTCTGGCCCTGTCCATGGTGAGGGGTCGAGGAGAGGCAGGCTGTTGGAGCCGCAGTGTGGGAAGACTGAGGTTCGGTATCAGCCTGGCCAATTAGTGGTATGCACCAGTGATCCCAGTACTCAGGAGGCTGCGGCAGGGATCGCCACAAATTTTGAGGCCAGCGGGGGCTACATAGTGAGTTCAGCCTGAACTGTATAGTGAGACTGTGTCTCTGACAAAGCTAAGCAAAGCAAAGCAAAGCGAAACAAAACAAAACAAAACAAAACAAAGTACAACACCAAAACAAATGAGCCAGACAAGGAAAGGGACCAGGAAGACCCTGCCCCAGACCTGGGTCTCAGGGTGTGAGGAACAGCATGGACTGGCATAGAATAGGCAGGGGCGGGGCTTTTACTTTGATTATTTGTAGTTTTATAGCACTTCGTTTCTGATTGAGTGCTGGAGAGTTAGCATAAGGACCTATAGACAGATTGTTCTGTCTGTTCTCTCTAGTTTAATGTCTCCAAATGTTAACCTCCCAAGGATACAATGCAAGTGTTGACTTTGCTTAGTTTTTTCTTTTTTTTTTTTTTTTGTGGGGGTGGAGGATTGAGACAGGGTCTCCATATGTAGTTGAAGCTGGTGTTGAACTCACTATGTAGCCTAGGCTGGCCTTGAACTCACAGCCATCCTCCTGCCTCAACCTCCTGTGGGCTGGGATCACAAGTATGCACAACCACACTTGGCTACCTACACATATTTATTAGCAGGCAGTGCAGGAGCATTAGACAATTTGGTTGGGGGCTTTTCACAGTCTCTGCACTCTTACTAGAACTTCCCATGGAAACCATCCTCTGAATCAGATCCAAGGAAACCTCATGCTGAGAGAGGAGTTGCCTGGCCACAAGTACGAATTGAATCAGTGTGCAACCTCAGGTCCCCACAGCTGATGCCAAGCCCTGTGAAGTCAGTGACCAGCAAAGCCCTGTAGCCAAGGTTTAAAGTCACTTGAGTAGATTCTAGAAAAGCAGAAGAATGAATTTAGTTTTTTTTCCTTAGTTGCACTCGCAAAGAATTATAGTTTTATATGAGATGGTTGGTGATTTCAATATTTATACCAAAACACCATGCCTTATTTATATATTTATTTATTGAGACAGGGTTTTATTATGTAGTTCAGGTTGTCCTTGAACTCACTATGTAGTCCAGGTTGGGTATCTGTCTGCCTCAGACTCTTGAGTCCTGGGATTATGAGCATGCACCACCCTGCCCAGTTTTTTTTTTTTTTGTGCTGGGGCTTGAACTCAGGACCTTGTGCTTGCCAAGCAGGTGCGTATGCCAATGAGCTAAACCCCTGGTTCTTTGCAATTTTTTTTTTTTTTTTTTTTTTTTTTGTATCAGGGCTTGAGCTCACGACCTCATGCTTGACTTATGCCACTGAGCTAAATCCCCAGCCTCATCCTACCTAGTTTAAAGCACTGAATCCTTTAAATTCCTGGTCCTTATTTGTTGCAAAGCCTGCTTCTGCAGTCGGGCACACTTGGAGCCTGTACTGTTTGTTCTGATAACCCAGACTCCGCATGTCCCCACAGAGGGTACTGGTCTCAGCTAAAGTCTTTTTCTTGTTCCCAGCTGACCTGGACAGAACCACAGAATTGCATCCTGCTGTCTCCAGAAAAGTCGTTTAGGAGTGAGCTGCAGCTGCATCACTTCCTGTCAGCGAGTAGCAGCTTTCCCAGGCTCCCACTCCTGGGGCTGATTTTACGGTGCACGATGTGAATGCTTAAAAGTTTAAAACATTTACCAAAGACACACTGCCATGGATCTCCATCAGAATGCTCTCTTTGCTTCAGACACTTATCCTGTTGTCCTTGCTGGTCTCTACAGCGGCTCTGGAGTCCTTTCCTAAGTGTCTTCAGTTGTGCTGCCCTAGCTACTTCGTTGTCCAGAGTGGATTTGCAACCTTACTCTTCCATGGTCATTTTGACTATGGGTGGAGGCAGAAGTCACACAGTGCAGATCCATGAATAAGGTGGAGGATGGGACGATGCTTTTGCAAACTTGCTTTTCTGTTGGATGGCAGCAGCAGCAGCATTTACTGTATTTTTGATCATGCCTTATAAAGACACTCAGGAAAGAGGACTCTAGAGCTGCTTCTGAAAGTGGCAGGGACAGGGGGATGAGCGTATCTGAAGCAAAGTACCCAGGCATTCATGGACCTGTGTGTTTCACTGTAGAACATGTCTACGTTTACTCCTTCACCATCTATTTTGATCACACCTTGAAGATTGTGAGGAGTGCTAGTACATAAAGCTTTGCTTCCTGAATCGATGACCTTCATTCCCTGGAAACTAAAAATAAAGAGGTCCAGTTTTAGTTGCCTGTTCCATTTTTCTTGGTTTCCATGGCGGTTATTTACCCCTGGCTCTTGGTTACTCTGCTCTGTTGAGAACAGGGCGTCGCTCTGTTGCTGGCAGAGGTTCCAGCCAGCAAGTCTGCTCCTTCCTGGGGGGCAGCACCCGGCAAAGGGAAGGCTCCTGGCAGCAAGGCATTTCTGCAGTGCTGCCACTTGGAGTGTCGTCGAGCTGTCATTTGATGAACCACTGTCTACTCACTTCCTCTTCTGTTCGCCTCCTCACCCCTACAGATTCTTGGAGCCACATCTGCCTTTTAATGAAACCCAAGTGTTCAGTGTAGGCGCTTTCTTTTTTTATCCTTTTAAAACAGTTTTTATTTGGACACTGGAAAAGAACAGAGAAGATTATTTAGCTGCACCCACCCTGCTCCTAACTGGAAAAGACACTTCAACCCTCTGGGCTTTAGATTAAGTACTGGGCAAAATGAAGCAGTTGGAGAAAATGGTTATTAATATCTTGATCTAAAATTGTGTCTCTGTGTATTTTACAAAGCAGTCTTGGCTAAATCGGATTTGCTTCATTAGGTGAGTTGTTAGAGCACCAGCAGCATGATTAAATGTTAGCATTTTATTTATTTATGGTACCAGGGATCAAACTTACAACCTTGAGCTTGCCAGGCAGGTGCTTATGTCGCTGAGCTAAATCCCTGGCAAACATTAGCATTTTATTTTACTTATATTTTTTTGGTACCTGGGATGGAACTTACAACCATGGGCTCCCTGGGCAGGTGCTTAGGCTACTGAGTTAAATTCCTGGCCCCAACATTAACATTTTAAAGAGAATTCCACATTACTCCTTTGGAGTTTGTGAAATCTTGCTTTTCAAGGTTGGGTGACTGGGGCTATTGTGTTTTGGGGCTGCAAAAGGGCACAAAAGAACTGCTTCACTGCTACTTTCCTGGACATTTCTAAGGGTGAACAAGCTTCCTCTGTCATGCACAAGTTTTCAGAGCTGTGCTTTCAGGGGAAAGGTATGAGAAAACTGTACCTAAATCTTAGAAGAACTTTGCTTAGTGGGAGACAGAGAATCAAGGTTCTGCTGTGGGGCTGGAGGAGGAACAGGGTCCCTGTTGGGGTGCAAAGCAATTAAGCCGAAGTCTTGAACTCAAATTTCTTTTATCAGCTGGGTGAGAAGCCACAAATTTAAAGAAAAGGGCCATTGTTTGTCAGAGACCTAATTAGCTGAGCTGCACTCAAGCTCTTAGGCTTCTGTCTTGTTAGGGAAAGAGAGGTTGAAACTGCAGGGTTCAGAGGAATTTGGACTGTCTACACCCATTTCTGAGGAATACAGAATACTCTCTGAAAGAGTGATCTGACTCACTGGGATTTAGATTGCAAGCCACACTGAGCATGGGCTGGCTCTGATTTGTGGAGGATAGTCTAGATATCCTGTCCATGCCACAGTTATTAGTGAGAGGATGGCTCAGCTTGCTCTAAAACAGACTGAGTGGGTAATGCTTCAACTCTGATGTGTGGAAGCCCAGCCAGCAACTAAACGGATAATTGCTTTGAGGCAAAGTACTTGAGCTTGTATGTAAAATGGGATCTGCATGGGGATACTGAGAAGGATAATTTAACTTTATTGTCATCGTGACCGTCTCACAAAATTTAAAGCTGCTTCTGAGCTAACATGTGATGCTTCAAAATGGGGCTATTCTTGAGACTATACTCTTAAATGAAATAAATCGGACACGTGTAAATCCTGCATTGTTTCTCGGGTGTAAGAAACTGTAAGTGTAAACAAGGATCAAAATGTATAATTGATATTGTGAGATAGGAAGAAAATGTTCAAATAGGAAGGTGGAGGGGAACAGGAAGGAAGGGAAAAGGGGGGAAAGAAGAAAAGGAAAAACTGGAAACAGCTTTTGTAAATAAGGAGGGGAAGGAGGGTTGAAGGGAAGGGTAATGGGAGGAAAAAAAAAAAGAATCAGGTTGTATCATAACATGTACAAATTCCTGGTGATGAATGTGATCATTATGTATATCTAAAATGTACCAATAACTTAATTAAAGTAAAAAAATAAAATGAGGCCCTTTCATTTTGGCAATGTTTTATCTAAACGCCACTGAACTGAGTTAGTTCTTTGGTAAAACAGTGAGATGGGGGATTAGAGTGGGAGTCACAGTTGCATGGAAAAACGACGTAGTTTTTCCTTTATTTTTGCTAAAGAATCTGTGCTTAGTTCAAGTCACGCTCAGGGATTCTTATCTAGACTGTGCCACTTATGAACTAACTGGATGTGGGACCGAGCTGTTAAACTCGACCCCAGTTTCCTCCTCTAAAAATGGTGCAGAGAAGAGCACGAGACAGCAGGGATGAAGATGAAGAAAATGAAAGAAGTCAAGGGATAGCAGGAGTGTGCTCAGTGCCTGGTGAAAATAAATCAGTGATCTTTTCTCTCTCCTCTGTGGTTATGTTTCTGAGTGTTCAATTGTTAAGAATAGGATCAAAAACTTTTAGTGTTTGACAGATTTAAGGGACAATTTTTTTCCTCTAAGGTACTTAGAGGTTCAGAAAGAACCATTCTAAGCTACTTTTTTCTTTTTTGGTGGTACTTTGGTTGCACACTTTTAAACACTTTAATCTCGTAAGAGCCAGGCTGCATTATTTCTGGAGGGTCCCTGGCCAACACAGTTCACCGTTGTTAATTCTGAAATGCTGACAAGGGCAGCTGTAATCCTGAATCCTAGTTGTATTTATGAGGTTTATAAAAAAAAGGGGAGGGAGCACACAAAAGATGAGTGGGAAAAATGTTTCTAGACTTTGGTGTGAGTCTAAATCCTTTGAGAATTACTTCTCTTGAAATTAGATGGGAATAAAGTTAGTGAATTAGATATTCACATTATGCAAATTTTATAGCTTGTAGTTGTATTGTTAGGTAAGTTTTTTTCTTTGTAATTCATGTATTTGATTTAGAAAATAGTTTTAAAGCATTAGATTAAATGTTTCCCTATAAATAAAAAAGTTGAATGAAAGCTACTCCAGAGGATTCAGAGAACTCTGGTGTATGGATTTTCCCAAATTACAGATTCTGTACATAAAATATTATAATGTGTACCCTTGATGAAATCATCTATAGAATCTATTAAATTCTTTGTTACCTCATAATTTATTCTTCTCTATGTGTATGTTTTTTTCTAGAATGAAGCAATAGGAAATTATCTTTTTCCTTCCTAAGCATGCTGTATTTCTTCTGTAAAAATGATTTCTAGGATAACGTAGTACCCTGATGGATGACAAATGCAATGGATTTGCACTGAAGACTGACCCAGGTCAGCATGCTCAGCCCATGATTTCCAACAGCTTCACTGGTCGGGAACTTTCCATTTCTCGTGCAGGAGTGATGACCCTTGCCCAGGCCCTGGCCTTGGAGCTGTGGTGACGGTCACAGTGGCCCATGGGCCCTCCCACCCCTGAACAGCAGCCAGGGCTGGCTGTGTCCTCTGTCACATAAATAGAATTGCAGCTTCTGTTTTCATTTAACTTTTTTTTTCTTTTGGTTCCAGGGTCAAACTCAGGACCTCGTGCTTGCAAGGCAGGCGCTTATGCCGCTGAGCTAAATCCTCAGCCCTTCATTTGACTTTTGTACTCCACAGGATTATTTTGAGGCTTTTCTAGATAAGATGGTAAATGCTTATCTAAGATGGTAAGTGCTCTCTGTTCAGCACTCAACTGTTTCATGGGCTTTTGGTGAACGTCCGTCCTCTCCCTTCCTGCCGAAGCTCAGCATTTTCTGTCCTCTCCCGTCTGCCCCACACTCTCCTCTGCACTCAGGCAGTAGAAGCATCCCTGTTCCCTGAAATGAAACAGAGCCCTTGGCACAGAACTCCACTCTTCCCCTGGTCTCATGGGTGGGAGAGTCAACTTGGACTCTGTTCCCATCCCTTCTTTACCAGGGCTTTTTATCATCTGTCTTTTCTTTAATTGTGTTTTCAACTTCTTTGCCTCACTGCCTTGTTTTCCTCAGCCCACACATCTTTCTCATCCTAAAATAAAAATACCAGCATCAGCCAGAATGCCCACTGCTATAATTCAGTAGAGCCACGCGCTAGCACCTCACCTTGTGTCCCTGGCATGGTTTAACTTCTGTAGGATTGGTCCAGAACTGACAGGCTGCAGAATTTGCAGAGCTCAGTGCAAATTGAAAACACATGGCTGCTTGTTTAAAAATTACTCAACATGTTAGGATGGCAGCTTCTGAGTACTGGTCTAACTGTGGGAATTGTGCTCCCTTTTCGCTACCTCTCAAGACCAACTTTGGGTCTACCCCCTCATTTTCACTTAACAAACTCTTGTTCATCTCACAGTCCTCTGTGATCTACCTGTTTTTTTTTTTGTTTTTTTAAAAATTTTTAATGGTTTTTTCATTACTAGGGACAGAACCCTGAACCTCATGTGTGCTAGGCAAGCCCTCTTCCGCTAAGATACACCCCTAGCCTGGCAATCTTTACAATGTTGAGAATGATCTGCACCTAGCATTAGATATTTTCTGTAAAAATTAATGAAAATCATCTGCAAGTGTCATTTGATATTTTCCTTGGGTATTTTATTTGGATCATTTTCATCAGTCGAATATTCCTATATATTTCTATCTCTCTTTCATACATTATACTTGCTGAAAAATTATTTGATGAGTGAATGAACGACTATTCTTGTCTTCCTGCTTACCGGGTTCTCAGGGTCCTGACTATCTTATCCCTTTACCTCATACTCCTACTCATTCATATGGGAAGCTTGCGACTTCAAAACCTATATATATAAACCAGTGACCTCAAAATCTATTTGTCTAGCTCTATTTCTAATTTTAGGCTTTTGTTTAGCCCTCTGTCTATCAAGTTGCTCCCTTTAACTGTACTTACCTGTTGTCAGAATGATACCCTGAATTCAATGTGTTCAAAATCAACCTATTACTGTTTCCAATACAAACTTGTTCTCTTGTTCTTATTTTTAAAGATGCTTTGGGGCACAAAATGCTGTTGAGGACTTAGCGAGGGAGAGATTATATTTTCTGACCAGTGTAAGAGTTCAGGAAGAAAGGCAAGTCTGAAATAGAACATCAACATGAATACATTTGGAAAGATAAAAATGAGAAGTTGCATGAAAGAGAAAGTACTGTGGCGTTTTCTGGATGGGTGGGGTCCTCTGGCTTCCAAGTGGTCTTCAGTGTTTCCTGTCGCCTGCTAGTTACCTTCTTGTACAGTCCCCAGTCTCCACCCCAACAAGTGGGCTCAGCTCGTGTCCTCCGAGACATTGCTGACACGATGCATTCTGTCTGCCAAGCTTCCTTTATGAGCAATGCCTCGGCTTCCATTCTGTTCTGTCTTGCATGTGGGTTTTTTTTTTTTTGTTTGGTGGTTTTTGTTTTTGGTCTTTTTGAGACAGGGTCTCACTATGTGGTTCCAGGCTGGCCTTGGGCTCACTTTGTAGTACAGGCTGCTCTTGAACTTGCAACGATCTGCCTGCCTCAGCCTCCTGAGTGCTGGGATTCTGGGAGTGCGCCACCACGCCCAGCTTTCATTTTGTTCTCTTGGGTCACTAGTTCTGTGGTCAGCTCCTGTAGTGTGGGACCCTCATGTTTATGGCGAGGTCAAGGAGTGGAGGAGATGCTCTGCCAGATGACAGGCCATGTGGGTGGCCCAGTTGGCTGCAAATCTTCTAGCTCAGGCAAGTCCTCGGGTACTCAGGTCCTTGGACTCCTGCCTTGTGACCTGACTGTGACTTCCTGAGAACCACTCAGCTCAGCCACTTTCAAATCTCTGGCCCACAGAAGCTGAAAAATAATAGTAGTTTGTTGTGCCAAGTCATTAAATTTTGGGGAAATTTGTTACACAGCAAGAGATGACTAATGCAGGGGTTTTTCATTGAATGCATTTTTATGTGTTTTGAGCTACTGAGTAATTGGAATGTATTTTCTATGTAAATAAACACCACAAAGGGAACTGGGAGAAGGAAATCTTTGCTTAAATTCTTCCATGGTTTCCCATTTTATATATATATATATATATATATATATATATATATATATATGTATTTTTTTTTTTTTTTTTTTTTTTGTCTTTTTATTGGTACCGGGGATCGAACTCACGACTGCCTACTTCCAAGGCAGGCGCTTATGCCGCTCAGCTAAATCCCCATCCCCTCCCATTATATTTTTATTTAAACTCAAGTAAGAAATTCCTGTACTTAATCTGCCCAGTGTATGTGTCCCTGCCTCACTCTTCTGCATCTCCACCAGGACACACTTATTGCTGGTTCCTTTCAACTTCTATCTACAAATCTGACTTCTGTGAATTCTAGAACAAGGATTATTTAAGTAAAATGCCAGTTGAGTATCCAAAAGCAGCTGTTTAACAAAAACACAATATCTCCTACATATTTCTGGCACAATGGAACACACACACAGTTTTCTTTTTACTGATTTTTTTTTTCTTTTTATTGTTACCAGGGATCGAACTCATGACTGCCTGCTTGCATGGCATGTGCTTATGCCACTGAGCTAAATCCCCAGCCCTCACGCACAGTTTTCTGTAGTTATAATTAATGTAAAATAAACTGTTTAAAGCATGTGCTTTGAAATAAAAATTGAAACTGTTACTGTCCTCAAGATAATGAGCATATCTTTTATGGTTCATATTTCCCTCTGAGCCCTTTTGTAATCTCTCCCACCTGCTGAATGACGTCTCTAAACAGATTCTATAACATTCCATGGTGACCAAAGGTTCTGTGGACAGTGCTTGTGTAATTCTCTTCAGGAAGAATGCCCCATGTGTTCTGCTGGAGTTAATATAGCAGTTGTTTACCAAGTCAGCGAGTACTGGAACCTGGTAGTACATGAAAACAACTCTGTCTATTCATGACTGCTTGTGGAGGAGAAAGCTTGTGAGTTTTAAAGATCTCTCTTTTGAGTAGCCGAGTGCTGTCAAATTCATAGCATGAATGGGAAGTGAAATAACAAATAGCAAATCTTCCTCTGTCCCTAGGAAACCAACTCTGAGGGAAGGCAGAAAAGTCAGCTTCATAGGGTAAGAGATGGGTAGTCGTTGAAGAAGGGAAATGTTTTTTAAAAGTTTAAACCTTTCACTTAATTAGCCCGTCAGATTTGATGAGAGTACCCTCTTCTGTATCCCCTCATGTTTCCTTTTCTTTTTCTTCTCTTACTGTTTAGACCAGGGATCAGTCATTTCCCTACCAATCCACAGAGATTAATGGAATTGGGGTAGGTCTTACTCAGTCTTGTTTACCTTCATTTGGATTCCTAGATGTCAGTGAGAAATGGATAATATAGACTTTTCCTAAAAAAAATACATCTAGGGGCTGGGGATTTAGCTCAGCGGCATAAGCGCCTGCCTTGCAAGCAGGCAGTCGTGAGTTCGATCCCTGGTACCGATAAAAAGAAAAAAGAAAAAAAAAAAAAAAACATCTAATTGTTTCTTGTCACAGAAGTTTATTGTAAAAATTCCTTGTACAAACCAGGCATGGTAGCGCATGGTAGCATAGGAGGATCAGAAGTGGGAGCCCAGCTTAGGCAGTTTAGCAACTAAGCTTCTAAATATCTCAGAATAAAAATTTAAAAAGGGCTGAGGAGTGTAGTTCAGTGCAGAGATCCTGTATTCAATCCTCAGTTATCACCAGGAGACAAAACAAAACAAAAAATTGTGCAGAAGAGCTAAAATATAAAATTGAAAATCATGACTATGATTAATTACACAAGTCAATATTTTAGTAACAAGAGAATCTCATTCTTCTGCATAAAAATGAAAATATGCCATGTATTTTGTCTTATTTTACATAGGAACTTTTTATGTTACTTATGAATATACTATGTTAGCAGGTATTGTATAGCACAATTTTAAATAGGTACTGGATGGAACTGTTTACTGTCATCTTACAAATATTTAACTATGTCAGCTGCAGTGAATAAAGAGATTTTTATCCTCAAGAATTTGACCCTTAAATTTAAGAAAGTATATTTAGAAAAAAATATAAAAAATAATGCCCAGCAGTAACAGGTAGGATTATCAGTAAACAAAAGAGGAAAAATCAAACTTTAAGTGTGGATTTTTTTTAAAAACAAGGTCTTGCTATGTAGTCCAGGCTGACCTCAAACTCACAGCGATCCTCCAGCTTCAGCCTCCTGAGTGCTGAGATACAAGTGTGCACCATCATACTTGTCCCAGTGTGGAAATATTTATCAGCAGTTGTAATGTATTTCATATCTTGGGTTTCAAATGAATCAGGATTTCCTAGAGCTTTCTATACATCTAGATTTGAACAGCCTGGCCCATATGGGATGGCAGGAAGCAAGTTTGGTGGGAAGGTTCAGCAGCTGTACCATGGCTGGAAGCCAGGAGAATGTAGGTGTAGGTCCAGCACTAGAGATTGTGTCTCACTGCAACCTTGGGAAAATGGATGTAGGCAAAATGAATTGTTCAGTTCAGAATTAAACCAGAATACTGACTTGCAGGTAGATTCTGTGTAGATGACAGAGTGAATCAGGGTGAGCCAGAAAACTGTAAAAGATTAGGGGGAACTTGAACAAATATAAAAGAACTTTCTGTTCCTGTCACCTCATATTTCTTCACTACTCATCTACAGAATTTTTTTTTTTTTTTGATACGGAGGATTGAACTTGCAACATCACACTTGCCAGTTACGCTGCTGAACTAAATCCTGGATGTCTACAGAATTATTTTATAATAGTCAAACAGTCAAACATGAAAAGTACAGGAAATTTTTTCATACACTAAAGTCCCCAAAGAATCCAATTGAGGGCCTGGATCCCGTGGCAGTGTCCCACGTGAGTCCAGTAGAAGACCTAGAATCTACAACAATGTCTCACGCAAGTCTGTTTCACGGATCTTCGCTGGAAAGGCCCAGTGATCATTTGTAGAAGCTAGAAAGTCTGCCAGTGGGATGAAGGATTTGTGCCAGCAGGCTGAGGGATCTGCACTGGAACCACTCAAAAGTAAGGACCAGAGCTCCTCGGAAAAGTATCACAGCCATCCCCAATGAGATCCTAAGGTCCTCCAACAATAATAGCCAAGTTCATATCAGGAAAGAAGCCCAGCAAGCTCCTCCAGGAGGACCCACAGCAACAGAAGAACCAACAACACCAGGAGAAATAAAACACTGCTTCTTCTTCTCCAGGTCTGGTTTTTATGTTGGCAACAATCCTTAGGTGGGCCATCTGTATCCAGAATTGTGCTGATTCAGTTCAGCTGGTATTACAGGTTATAAATCTACCACACTAGTCTACTTTGATTTAAATTATTAAATTCTTTTACTTATGGGCAGTAAATTAGGAGATTATTTAGACCAGGGTTTGGCAATGTTGTGGGGTTTTTTTGGTAAAGGGTTGACAGTAAATGTTCTTTTTTTTTTTTTGGTACTGGGGATCAAATTCGCGACCTCACACTTTCCAGGCAGGTGCTTACATCACTGAACTAAATCCTCAGCCAACAGTAAATGTTCTTGACTTGCAGATTATGCAGTCTATTGATCAGCTTTCCTGGCATTGGTATAAAATACCTGACACCCAAATTTTAAAGCCAATTTTAAAGTTATTTTGGTTCTTGATTTCCAAGGTTTCAGTCCATCGTTGGCTGGCACCATGGCAGAAAAGTATGGCAGAGAAAAATGCTCTGGCACCCAGGAAGCAGAGAACATGGAAGGAAGCCAGAGAATGTGTGGGCAGGGGTCAGATACAGTCCCCAATGTCATGCCACCATGATTCATGTCCTTCAGTGAGGTGCCACCTCTTAACGGCTAATTCAGCCAAAAACTCATGAATGGGTTGACTCAGTGATGAGCTTAGTGATGTCACAATCCAGCCACCTCTCCAGGAGACTCCTCAAATCAAGCTGACATCAAGATTAACCAGCACATATGGTTACTACTCAGCTGTGCTCTTGATGGTATTGTAGCTATAATGGTATTGTAGCTATAATGGTATTGTAGCTAAAGCAGCCCCAGACAATACAAAAATAAATCAACACAGCCATGTTCCAATCAATAGGGAGTTTGAACCTGTATATGGTATATCTTGCTTCTTTTTTGCCCATTCTCCCACCCCTTCTAATCCCGGTTACCCTCTTCATTTACTAAAGCGTTGTTTCCATTTTTTCCTTCTATTTTTTTTCTTGTTCTTCTTTCCTTTTCCCTACAGTAGCTTTGTAGTATAATTTCAGGTCAGGGATTGTGATGCACATTGCCTTGCCTTGTTTACTGGAATAGCTTTTGCTATTCTAAGTTTCTTCTTCTTTTTTTTTTTTTTTTTTTTTTTGTCTTTTTCCTTTTTATCGGTACCAGGGATCGAACCCACGACTGCTTGCAAGGAAGGCGCTTATGCCGCTATCCCCAGCCCCAATTCTAAGTTTCTTCTGCTAGCAAATAAATTTTAGGATTGTTTTCTCTAAATCTATGAGATGTGCTGTTGGAATTTTAATCAGGATTGCATTAAATCTGTATAACAATTTTGGAAGTACGGCCACATTCACTGTGTTGGATTTTCCTACACAAAGACAACAGATATCTTTCCATTTTCTGATATCCTCTTCAGTCTCCTTTTCCAGAGAACTGTTTTCATTGTAGAGTTCTTTTATTTCCTTTGTTAGGTTGATTCCTAAGTATTTCATTTTTTTTTGGATGCTATTATGAAAGGTGTTGTTTCCCTAGTTTCTCTATCCATGAGTTTGTTATTTGTGTACAGGAATGGTATTGTTTTTGAGTGTTGATTTTGTATCTAGCTATCAAATTGAATTTAATCATTTAGTCATTAAATCTAAAAGTCTTTTGGTGAAGTTTTGGAGTACATGTTATCTTCTATTTGAAGTATCATGTCATCTTCTATTTAGAGTGTCATATCATCTGTGAATAATGATAGTTTAACTTTTTCCTTTCCTGTCCTTATTCTTTTTATTTATTTCTGCCTCTTGTCTAATTGCTCTGGTTAATTTTTCCAGAATAATATTGAATGAGAGTACTGACAGTGGACATCATCTGTGTGTACTTCTGATTTTAGAGTGAAAGCTTTCAGCTTTTGTCCATTTAATATGAAGTTGGCTGTTGGTTTGTCATAGATGGCTTTTATCAGATTTAATAAAGACCTTCTATTCCAATTTTTTGTAGGGTTTGTATTACGAATGAGTGTTGGACTTTGTCAAATGCTTTTTCTGCATCTATTGAGATGATCATGTGATTCTTGTCCTTGGCTCTGTTAATGTAATATCTAATATACATTTATTGATTTGAGTATGTTGAACCATTCCTGCATCCCTGGGATGAATACTATACTTGGTCATGTTTTATAATCTTGATGATTTCCTGCATTTTATTTTATTGAAGATTTTTGCATCTATATTCATTAAGGGGATTGGCCTATAATTCTCTTTTTTGGTTGGATTCTTCTCTGGTTTTTGTGTTAGGGTAATGCTTGCTTAGAATGGAATGAATTTGGGAGTCTTGCTTCCCTTTTAATTTCATTTAAGAGCTTAAGAAGTAGTGGCATTAGGTCTTCTCTAAATTTCTTGTAGAATTTAGCAGTGAATCTGTCAGGGCTTGGGCTTTCCTTTGTTGATAGGTTTTTAATTCTTTAATTTCATTGAGTGATATTGGTATATTTAGAATTTTTATGCCTTTATTCAGCTTTGGTAATTCATACGTATCTAAGAATCTATCAATTTCTTTTATATTTTCCATCGTATTAGAATACAAATTCTTTAAGTAGGTAGAGATGATCCTGGATTTCTTCAGGATCTGTTGGGATTTCAGCCTTTTCATTCCTAATTATGCGGATCTGAGTCCCCCCCCCCCTTTTTTTTTGATAAGGTTGACTAAAGATTTGTCAATTTTTTTTAGTCTTTCAAAAAACTAACTCTTTGATTCACTGATTTTTTTTTTTTTTGGTATTGTTTTCTTGCATTAATCTCTGTTCTGACCTCCTTTTTTGTATGATCGCTTGACTTGTTCTTTTTCTAGAAGCTTGAGGTTCAACATTAGGTTGTTTATTTAAGCTTGTTCTGTTTTTCTGATATGGCAGTTTGCCACTGTAAATGTCCCTTATAGCTCTGCTTTAATTGCATGGAAAATTGCAGCAAGCCTGTACCATTAGTAATACTAAAGTTAGGCTGGTTTTTGGCTACATGTCTGGAAACCAATTTGTTCAGCCTGTAAGACTCCATGTGACTCCTGCCAGCTTGAACTCAGCTCCTGGACCTTTTGGTAACTTGAGCTTGTCTTACCCTGACACTGGAAGCTGCTGGAGTTTGAGCTCAGTTGGCCTCTCTCCAAGATGGCTCTTAGGGGAGAGGACCTGAACAGCTCACAAGCCACTGCAGTGTGCTGCATCCACTGCTCGGTTCCATTGGTGCATTTTTTTTGTGGAGGCCTCTGAGGTCACCAGTAGTCACCCTGAATCTGCAGATTGGAGCCATCCCTCCCATGTAGTGAGTCTGGGCTCAGGGAGAAAGCACCCCCTGCCACCTCCTTCTTCATTGAAGTCTTTCTTTGCCTCTCCCTATGGACTTCAGTTTTTGCTTCAGATCCTTCCCAGTTTCAGAGACCCACTTCCTTCGTTGCTGTATTCCAGTGTCTGGACACCAGATCTTAAGAGAGGCTCTTTCTCTGCTGCTTACCATTTCACCATCTTCCCAAAGCCTCCTGAAATAGTGTTTGTTTGTTTTGTTCGTTAGCAATTTAAAAAACCTATCAATTGCATCCTGAGCTCCAGGCTGTATCTAAACATGGGGATTTGGTCCATAGAACTTGTTTGCCTGCTACTGACCTGGATCCCATTCTAAGTACCCACCACTGCATTACTCTAGGGTCAGGTTGCTTTTAGTATCACAGCAGTGCACTGTGTTTCCATTTTCTTACACATTTTTTGCTAACATTTCTTCTTGCTGAGGATAGTGTCTATGTACCCTACTAATCCAAACTCAGCTTAGTCTTTCTGCCTGCCATCATAACATGCGCAGCTTCACTAGAAGCTGTGTCTCCAGTCTTTGAAGTCCTTTCAGTCTCCTCCCCATGGCTAGGGTGACCTTGTTCTTTATTATTTCAGATGGCTGTGCTTTGGTTCTTTTGCTTATAACTTGTGGGAATAGAAACCATGTTTTATGTCCCCTCCCATTCCTCTCAGCATAGTAGTGGGTACTCAGAAAAATAAATACAAGATTGGCCTGTTCCCTGGCAAAACAACCTATTATTATTGTTTCATTAAGCTTCAAAACATTTTTATTTGAGTCTTTAGACCCTTTTTTCTGTTTCATTGCTTAATCTTCCCTCTTTGTGTCCATGTTCAAATCTCCTCTTTATGAAGCATGACTAACAACAAAACCTTCCATTGACACTGATACTTGACTGGCTCATATGCAATTTTCCTTTGAGATAGTATTTCCCAAATATCGGGAAACAAACATGAGGTGAGCACAGCTTGTGCAGGAGACACTTTCCAGCCGTGGGAATGCTGGTAGGAGTGGATTTAGAGGGCCTTGGTCTTGCTGTGCCGTGGAAGCAGGACTTAGAGCCTGAGCATTGCTGCTGCAGCAGGATTGGCAAGACGGGGGCCTGGAGAAGAGAAATGATGCACACAGAAGTCTATTTGTGTGTCCTTGGCTGAAAGGTGACCTGCACATGAATATAGCAAGACTCCTTGAGGCCAAACATCTTGGCTCAGGAGCTAAGAAATGCATGATGATAGAGATGGTGCTTGCTGAGAGATGTTCAGTTCCGGACCAGAGACTAAAAAGCACATATTGGTTCCTTAAGTCTTCCCTTGAGATCACCCTAAAGCTACATGCCAGGTAAGAGCACTGCCCTAAATCCAAATTCAACACAAATAGACCTTTCTAAACTAGAAAGTATAGAACTGATTGTGATGAAACCAAGATCAGCCATTGTCTTAGTTTTCTCATTATTAAGACATGATACTTGACAGCCACAGTTTAAAGGAGGAGGGGGTTATTCTAGCTCACAATTACAGTCTGGAGTCCTCCAGCATCAAGGCAGAATGACATGGTAGAAAGGTGTGCTGTGCATGAGAACTAATCATGCCCAGGTGGCCAGGAAGCAGGAGCAGCAAATTGTGAAGCAGGGAGGGAGGCGCACACTCCAGGTGTGGCCCTGGGGGCCTCCTTTTCTGACCAGGTCTCACCTTCAGACATCATATTTAGCTGTAGTGTCTCCTGACCTGTTCCTAAAAGCCATACCTAGAGCACAAGGCTTTGGGAAGACATGCAGATATAAAATATCCAGCTAGTAGTTAAATGAGTCCCACAAGAAAAATGTAGCACATGATAGAGGAAGATGATATAGTCTAGAATTCCTGCAATGTATTACAAACAAGGTTCATTATAAAGTAGAAAAGGTGTTATTATAATAATCAAGTGAAGAATCAGAATGATGAGCTCCATATTCCAGAAAAAAGCTGTCAACAGAAACAAACCTGAGATGACCTATGTGTTGCCATCCCTCAGAAAGCCCTTGGGGTCTTTTTTAACATTTTAATGTTAATATTTAATACATATTTCAGCATCCTCTTTCTTTTTGGTAGCAGGGACTGAACTCATGACTTTGCATCTGCCAGGCAGGCACTTACACTACTGAGCTAAATCTACGGCCCAGTGTCCTCTTTTAATAGTAGATTTTTTTTTAAAAGGGGCTTTTCTGAATTTCTCTAACCTGAAATAAATTTTATTTTCACTTTTTACTGGCTTATGGCTCTTTTATCATGTCTAATAATGTTATGCTTATTTCCCTGGGGTTTGTATTTTCTTAGCTATTTAGCCACCAGTCATATAGTAATGACTTCATAATTATTTTTCAATATGTGAGTAAAAGATTTATGTTCTGTGGCTTCCTAAACTTTTAAAACTGTTTATATTCTGAAATATTTGTATTAGTCACATGCAGACATGACTGGAAACTCTTTTTTAATGTTAGAATCATAAGTTTTCATAGCAGTTTCCACAAATTAATAGACTGATCTCATTTCATTTATTATACAATGAGAAAGAGATGATGAAAAAAGTATTTTATCACAGAATATTGTTATAAATTTATTTATGTATGTCTTTTTTTTTACTAGAATGTGAGTTTCATGCAGATAATTTGTTTTGTACCCTACCATATAGTAAATGTTTAATAAGTATTTATTAAATGTCTGACATTAACTGGAATTTGGGCAAGCTTTGATAAATGTGATTCATATTTTATCATTTTATTGATAGTTTATTTTAAGTCATTTTGAGGATTTCTAGAAAACACTTCACATGAACCTAGAGTCTCATTTCTAATCAGTTACAAAAATCAACTCAAAACAAATGAGGACTTAAATGCAGTACCTCAAACTATGAAACATTAGAAGAAGAAAACATAGAGAAAATGCTTCAGGACATTGGAACTGGCTGGGAATTTTGTTGTTGCTGGAAAACACCCAAAAGAAAAAAAGAAAAAAAAAAGTAAAAATAAACAACAACAACAACAAAAAACAAACTAAAGGATTATATCAAAGTAGCTTCTGCTCAGCAAAGGAAATAACAGTTAAGAGACAATTTAAAAAATGAGAGAAGATATTTTTAATTTGTACATTAGACAAAGCATTGGTATCTAGAGTGTAAAAGGAATGTCAAAAACTCAATGGTAAAAACCAAAAACCTGAGTTAAAAATGTAAAATATCTCCAAATAGACATTTCTCACAAGAAGACATGCAAATGGCCAACAGATACATGTCATGAAAAAGTGTTTAGCATTACTAATCAAAAAATAAATAAAGGATGAAGAACACACACAAAACACTAATCATTAGAGAAATGTAAATCAAAACCTCGGGGAGAAAGGAGTGGTTGTCATGCAGAAGACAGCTAGCAAGGAGCTAGAGGAGAGGGGACCCATGCGCATGGTGGCTGGGAATATGTACAACCAGTATGGAAAATCATAGGGAGGACCCTCGAAAATTAAGACCAGAACTCCCACATATCGATGTGGCAGTGCCCCCACGAGCTTCTACCCATGGGAAAGGCGGTCATGTGCTGGAGAGACGCTCACTCTCCCATGCCATGGCAGCACTGCTTAGGACAGCCAGGAGGTAGAAACGACATCTCCCAACTACCAATGGATAAAGGAACTGTGACCTAATGGGGTACTCTTCAGCCATAAAGCAAATGAGATCTCCTCATTTGTCACAACAGGGGTGAAACTCTGGAAATCATTTTAAGTGGGAAAAGTCAAGCATGGACAGATGAGCACTGCGTGATATCATTCATGTGTGATTCTGGAAAAGAGCACTCTCCAGGAGCGGTGGTCACTAGAGGCTTAGAGAGGAAGCCTGGGAGGGTGGGAATGGTGATGGTGGGGACCAACTTGACTTGGACAGAGCAGAGGCCCTGGGGTGCTTACCCACAGGGGTCTTGGGGTGCTTGACCAGAGATAACAGTGAGGTACTGCTTGAGATATTTTGAAAGAGACAAGTATCTTCAAATAATTTTTCTCAATTTATATATGCATATTAACTAATGCCTATATTTTAACAAAAATTAAGATAGTAAGATAACTTCTTTTCTACTTGTCAGCTTTTTTTTTGTACCTAGGATTGAACTCTTGACCTCGCACTTGCCAGGCAGGTGCTTGTGCCACTGAACTAAATCCCCAGCACTTGTTACTTTCTTTAAGATGGTCTTAGTGGTAGTTTTGTATTGCTATTTATGTATGCTACAGTGACAGCATTTATACACATCTTCTGGTAACAACTCACAGATCACAAAAGCTTGTCTACCTATATGAGTAGAGCATTTAATGCTAGCATACCCATAACTACAAGGAAACCTAGAGATCATCACTCTACAAGATGTTGAATGTTAAAGGGAATTGTTCGCAGAATATGTAATATTTTGTAAAATATACGAATAAGGATCTTTGTTAGATTTTTGTTTTTTGGGTTTTTTTTTCATTACAAAGCCAAGAGCTTGCATTTACAAAATGTAACTAATTAAAAAAATGTCACTAGTCAGTCAATCAAAACAGCTCTTTTGGGGAGGGCAAGTTAGATAGCTTAAAACAGTCCTACATTATTTTAATTTTGATATTTTCTCTGAACTTTAGGAAGAGGGAAATCTATTTTCTAACCTTCCCCACTTTCCCCTTTAGCCCCAAAGAAACAGCCTAGCAGCTCTGAAAGAGAGAAATCCAGCCTTTGTTCTACCTGATTCTTTCAGGCTGGCACCAGCATCACTGTGCTTAGTCTGATTATAGTTAATCCATTGCCTACAACGGGACACAATTTTGGTCCAAGTTAGATAACAAAGTCTTTTCAAACAGGAAAAGCTGTGGTCAGCTATCGTGGTACCGACATGGATCATGTCAGGACAGCTGAACAAAGACAGGATGGATCGAGATGCTCAGCCTCAGGAACCGCGGTGGCTTTTCTGTCGGGCTGGCTCTTGGTGATGGAGAGAACTCAGAGCGTGACCCCTACATTCTGTTGGCTTCCTTTGTATGCATTTATCACCCAGTATCAACTGGGGTCAGGACTTGGCGAGTTACAATCCCAGCATGTTTTTCTTTTTCTTCAAAATCTCAATTTTGGAAAGTTTCCTTAAAAAAAAAGCTTCCTCCCACTTTTAAAAGCTTGTTTGGTAGATACTATTCCACTTTAGCGGTTCTTGAAGTCTATGTGGCTGTGTTGAAATTGTTCATTCAGTAAAATAGGCTTGAAATTTACTTCCATGTGTGTCCATACCGCTGCCTAGACCCCACTGAATACAGCCGAGCCCAGGAACTGTAGATATGTAAGTGCAGATCACCATAAACATGTACCTCAGCAGGTTTTTTTTGGCAGGGGTACTGGGGATCAGACTTACAACCTCGTGCTTGCCAGGCAGGTGCTTGTGCCGCTCAGCTACATCCCCTGGCCTTCAGCACCACTTTAGATTCTGTAATTTGGGCTTTCTTTACTTTCACTATTATATGGTTTTACAATTTTTTTGTTGTTTTTTTCCCCCTGCCTCCCCCACTTCTTGATTTGTTTCTTTTTTCCTTAAAATAAAAAAGCAACTAATTATATCTACTTTACAAAGTTAATGTGAGAAATGAAAGCAAACACATACTACTTTGTGAACAAATCACGTTGCAGTCCAGTGGATTTATGTTTTGATTTTATCCTTGAAAAGAGCTGAGTTTACAGCCTGATTTCATGCCCCAGCTGCTTGGGAACCGCTGAGTCTGCAGGGAGCTGCTGAGGGATGTAACCAGCAGGTGCTGTTCAGTCCAAGGAAGTGGGGTTACCCTGTGATGTCAGCCAGTGCCAGCCGAGTTCGCTCTTCCAGGAGCCAGGGTTTGGGCCCTGGGGATCTGGGGTGAGCTCTTAGTTGAGTACAGTTATAAACTGCTTTTTCATCTTCGTAGCTTTGGCTCTTTATCTCACCTCTTTTTTTTTTTTTTTTTTTTTTTTTTTTTTGTCTTTTTCCTTTTTAATCGGTACCAGGGACCGAACTCACGACTGCCTGCTTGCAAGGCAGGAGCTTATGCCGCTGAGCTAAATCCCCAGCCCCTATCTCATCTCTTTACTGTCCAGCAAAGACAGGCCGTGAGGAAGGGCTCCTTACACACAAAAAAAGAGAAGAACTCTTGAACAGGTTTAGGAGATGGGAAAGTAGCAAGGGTGAGCTTGGAGGACAACCAGGCGCTGCACCCTCTCACTTCTCTGTCTTCCTCCAAAGGCAGCACAGGCAGGAACAGACTGAGAAAAACTTGCCAAACAATTTTGTTCCTTCACAGTGAGAGTGAGCAAGGGCTCTGAATTTCCTTTCCTGTTCCTTCAAGGTGAGCCTTGAAACTTGGCTCTGTAGTTCCTGGTCTTTGAGGAATTAGAGTCTAGAATAAAAATAATGTCCAAGATCACTTTGACACTTGTGCTGCCATGTGCAGCCACCTACAGTGACTGGATCTGTGGGCTATGAAATACCGCATGGCTTTCTGAAAAGGCTTCACAGAATGAATTTGTGATTATGCCCAATTCTTAGTGCTGCAGCTCTGTAGGGTAAAGATCACAGTGGGAACGGATGATGTATTTCCACTGGCTGTATCTTATTAGATGCCTATATAAAGGCCACTTAAATCCTCAGAACTCATTTTTGTTAATGATAGGAAGATGACACACAATCCAAGAAACATTGTGTTTTAAAAAATAAATGAACATCTGTCTTTTTGAGAAGTTACATTCAAGGTATAAAATTACCACTCTAGGTATTTTTCCTATGTAATGTAATATGTGAAGTTAATGTAGTCACTAGTTATGTGATTTGCTTCATGTTGCGTAGCCGTAGCAGATCACGGTCTAAATCGAAGTCTGTTGACTCCTGGTCTTTTGTTTTTCCTAATCTTCCATACTCCCTTTGGGTCCCAGAGAATATGTTACAGGATTAGTTTGCTGGATTGTAGTGAATCTATGAAATTAATAATCTTGGTGCCATTCTGTATTTCAGCCATGTCAACAATTACACTTCTATTGAAAACTGGGTGGCAACATCATTTATTCTTCAAAACAGAATATTATTGAGAGTGAAAGGGTATGTCATAAATTATGCTAGAATAAACAAGTTTATACTAGAATTATTCCAGGAAAATTAAGATGTAAATATGCCCTTATTATTTTAAAAGGCTACACATACTATAGTTCAGTAGTTAGGAGCAGTGACGGTAGACATCTCAAAGTTGAAATGCTGATTCTGCTATTTTCTAGTTATATAACTTGTGAAAAATATTGTGCCTCAAGTTTCTTCACTTATAAACCAGTGTCTTGGTTGGGACCCAGTATGACCCTGAAAAGGCTCATTGTGCTGAAGGATTGGGAAGTAATTGGATCACAAAGCTTTTATCAGTGGGTTAATTTCACTGATGAGATCATAACTTGGTAGCACTGGGAGTTAATGAAAATAGAAAGTGGAGGGAGTGGATCAGTAGGGGATGGCCTTGGGAATTCTATCTGGTCCCCGTCCCCTTCCTGTCAGTGCTTTCCTGCTCTCTGCTCTTTCAGCTGCTGTGAACTAGGCAGTTAGCCCCACCATTACGGTGTTTCTGCCGTGATGTTTCTGTCTCCTCCCAGCCCTAAAAGCAATGGAACCAGCTGACCGTGGACTAAACCCTTAGAAATGTTGAGCAAAAAGAAATCATTCTTTTCTCATGAGATGAGATTGTGTGCATTCAGGGGGGTATGGCTGTAGACGATCATTCCCTTTCTTTACATTGTTTTCTGTGGCATTTGGTTACGGTGACAGAAAGCTGACTAGCCAGAAAAAGTAGAAACAGTGTTAGTACTTACTTTACTGGGTTAATTGTATTTTTAAGCAAGGAACTACATATATAGCGTTAGAAGACTACATGCTTGATGAATGTTATTTATATCACACATCAATAAAACGATTTCTGTAGCTGTGTTTTGAGGACACCCAAAGTCTCAATGGAAGGTAAATACAGTTTCATTTCTCCCACTGGTCCTTAAAACTAAAGACTTAGTTTTCTGAGAATATAACATATTAAATTCTTAATAAATATTCGTTAAGTGAATGAGCTATTAAATAAGCTATTAAATAAGCTGTCCCAGAGGAATGAGATGGAGGTGCAACCCTTGTTCTGAGGAGAATGTGCAGTTCCAGGAGAGGCTGGTGAGGTACGCTTTGTGGGGAGCAGGAATTTGGGTGGAAGCAATGAGTAGCCCAGTTTGGTGGGGTGTGGTGGTCCTAGACAGCTTGGGCCACTGTAGGTTTTCTAGGTTTTAAAAAGGTGGAAAGAAGTGATGGGATGGCAGGGGCCCCGGGGAGGTGCTGACTGCAGTTTCCCAGCACTGTGTGCTGCAGAGAGAAAGTGGCTCTGCACAGCAGGAGACTGGCCTTGGTGCTTCCCTAGAAATGATAATATTTACTCCATGGGGCTATCACAAGAACTGGAATGACGGACACGTGATGCTTGCTCATAGTAGAAACTCAAAGAACAATGGCTTTTCATCATTATTAAGGATCACAGCAAGTACCCCACTCAGGAGTTTGAAGCTGAGAGATTGAGAGCCCTTTGTGAATGCAAAGCAGTTGACAAAGACCTGGACTTGCTCTGAACATTGGCACGGACCTGCTGTGAGCCTAGGCCTGGCGTGTGCTGTTCTTAGGACAGAGTGGTGTTCTTGGTCATACGCTGGGACTGGTGTGTGCACTAGGAGGCGCTGAGGTTAAACTTTAGAACACAACTGTTCTGTTTCTTGTATGAGTTCATCTCTTTGAGTCCTTAGGTGTAGAAAGCATGGGGTTTTGTAGTTTTATGAGTAATAGTGGTTTGGACAGAACTACTTTGGCTTCACATTTTCTGCTACTTTAGTTGGTGCTTAGGTGTTTTTTATAGGATGAAGAAAGGCTAACTTTTCATGAGTTACCTATTTAAAAATAACATGTTTTAATTGAGTTTTTAATTTTGTTTGCTTTTCACTTATGTATTTTTTTCAAATCCATTTTATTTCAAAGAGAAAGAAAAAAAGCTAAAACAAATTTCAAAATACTTTAATCAGGGGGCAACAACGGTACATACATACGTTGTGCATTGTTATCCCCAAATTCACCTAGAGCACAGGACATCTGAATTCGATTGTCCGAACAGTACTAGCATAAATCTTTCTCTTCAGTGAACTCAGAGAAATCAGTAGTATAACTATCTTGACTAGCGTATGTTGTTATAGCTTCTCGCACTAGTGAGACATTGTGACGTTTACACGTGTGTGTTTTACTTATTTCACATATGACTGTGGTCTCAAGTTTCATTCATTTACCCTTAAAAGTCTCTAGTTTATCCTTTATGGCTCAGTAGTACTGCATTGTATAAAAATATCACATCTTTTTTATCCATTTCTCAGTCAGTGGGCATTTAGGTTGTTTCCAAGATGTAGCTATTACAAATTGTGCTGGGTGCACAATTTAGATTTTTGAGAATATATGGGTGCACATATATTGCTGTGGTTTGATGTTTTTAATTCTTTTGGGAAGATACCCAGAAGGGGAATAACTGGGTCGAATGGGACCTCGAGTCCTAGTTTTTTGAGGAATCTCCACACTGATTTCCGCAGAAGTTGCATCAGTTTGCATTCCCAACAGTGGAGAAGAGTTCCTTTCACCCTACAGTCCCACCAGCATTTGTTATTGCTTGACTTCTTGATAGAAGACATTCTTTCTGGGGTGAGGTTTCCTCTCAGTGTTTAATTTGCATCTCTTGAATGACCAGTGATGTTGAACATTTTTTCACTTCTTTCTCTTTTTGAGACAGGATCTTATTATTCAGTTCAGGCTCACTTTGTAGCCCAGGCTGGTCTCAAACTTGGAACAATCCTCTTGCCTCAGCCTGCCAAGTGCCACCATGCTTGGCGTCACATATTTATTTGTTGTTTGTATTTCTTGATCTGAGAAATGCATATTCATCTCAGATGCCCCTTTTTGGATTGGGTCTTTAAATCTGGAAAGACTGAATTTTTTGAGTTCTTCATATGTTCTCGATAGTAATCCTTTGAGATACAGCTGGTCAACATTTTCTCCCACATTGTGGATTGTCTCTTCACTCTTTTTGGTGGTTTCTCTCGCTGTACAAAAGCTTTTCAAAAGGGTGAGATCCCAGCTGTTGATCTTTCTGATAGTTCTTGTGCAATGAGGGTTTTGTTTATAAAATCTTTTTTGCCTTTACTAGTGTTTTTAAGAGTTTTACCTACTCTGTCTGCTGGTAGACTTAATGTTTCTGTTTTAATATTAAGATTTAAAAAAAAAGATTTTTGATCCATTCTGATTTTAGCTTAGTGCATGGTGAAAGATACACGTCCAAGCTGGGTGTGGTGGCACATGCCTATAATGCCAGCATTTGGGAGGCTGAGGCAAGAGGATTGTTCCAAGTTTGAGATCATCCTGGGCTACAAAATGAGCTCAAGGCCAGCCTGAACTACATAGCGAGACCCTGTTTCCAAAAGACCCCTCCACAAAAAAAAAAAAAAAAAAAACTCCAAAAGAAACAACCCCCCCCAACCACATATGGGTCCAGTTTTATTTTTTTTTCTTCTGTACATTACACAAAATTTATTATAAACTACAAGTATTTCAAATATGTTTTTTTACAAGTTATACAGATTTACAGAAAAAAATAAACAGTAGGAAATCACTAGTTAATGGATTATATATTGTCATCTTAGAAATAATTGTTCAAGTCACAAAATTAAAGCTTGTAAAGTGGACATTCCAACAGTGAGACTGCAAACAGTTCCGTTCAATGATCCAACAAAACTCACTGATATCACTATCTATCTTATACACGTAAATATACATGCAGTTATATCGTTTAGAGCACTTTCTTTTCCTCTCTTTTGTACAGTGACAATTACACATTTTGGGTTTTGTTGCTCCCACAGTTCTTATTACTTTTTTGGAAGGGAGTAGAACCAAATGTGACATAATAGAACAGAGTCAATCAAATCAAACGGGTGGACATAATAGATAATGTAAAAGCATAATACAAGGTGATCAACAATGGTTACCATAATGCCTCCCGCTATCTCAATAGAATTGCCTATATCATCAGTTATAATAAAATTGAACAAAACAGTAAAGAACAAAACCGACAAAACCAAAACATTGGAGGCATTATAGGTCTTCAAAAGTAGGTAATAGTCAATGAGAATGGGCGTCATAATGAATCTCACTATCTTCACAGCTGTTGCCTAAACTTTCGAACCTGGTCCTATCAAGCAAAACAGAATAGGGGGACATCAGTCAAAAACAAGATGGTGAGAGTAATACAGGGCTTTAAATCAAGATAATGGAAAGTCAAAGTGGGTTACTATAATATATCCTGCTATTTTTTATTTATTTTTCCCTTAATTAAAAGGATAAAAATAAAAAAGTAAATAATTAAGTGGAGATTGAGATAAAAGAGGGCATAACAGCAAAACAGCACAGATCAAAACATAACCATAATTAAGCAGAATAGTGTTTCACCACAAGATAATCCTGACATAAAAGTAGTTACCATATTGTCTCTTTCCTTGAAATCTTTGAGTATAACTTCGTATACTGTAGCATCAAATATATCAAAACAATGTAAAGCCATTTAAGAGAATGACAGCATTACAGAGTATTTAGAATCAACTAACAGAAAATGAACAATGGTTTCTGTATAATCTCCTTGTCTTTAAAAGTTTTTGCTTATACTATCATTCATAATAAAATCCAATAAGATACAACCTGTTTAGACCAATGGAGACAGAAGAACAAAAGCTTGATGAGACTTCAAAACAAGATGATACTAAATCAGTATTACCTATTAAGACATCATTTTCTCCAAAATAGCTGTTCCTATCATCCAATCTTCTCTGCCTCATTTCTGTTGAGCTCTTTTTCTGTCATTAGTTGTCAGTTTGTCTTCTTCATTTTGTTTTCTGCTCCATTCATTGTGGCCTCTCTGCCACTATTTCTGGATTCTTTGTATTTTTCTTTTTTAGAATATCCTGCAGTATTCTCTGTAGAGTTGAATTGGTGGTTGTATATTCCCCTAGTTCCTCTTTATCCTGGAAGTACCTTGTTTTTCCATCAATTTCCAGGGATAGTTGTGCAGGATATATCAATCTTGGCTGGAGATTGTTATCTTTCAAAGCTTGAATTATTTCCCCCCACGCTCTTCCTGATTTGATGGTTTGTGCAGAGAAATCTGCTGTAATTCTGATGGGTGTTCCCTTGTAAGTGGTCTGTTTCTTGTCTCTGACAGCTTTTAGTATTCTGTTCTTGTATTGAATTTCTGGAATTTTTATTATTATATGCCTGGGTGTTGCTCTGTTTGGGTTGTAGGTGGCTGGGGTCCTGTATGCTTCATACAACTGAGTATCTTTACCTTTTGCTAAATTAGGAAAATTCTCCTGGATTATTTCTGTGAGTAGCTTTTGTAGTTCATTTGTTTGTGTCCCTACTTCTTCTTTTATGTTCTTAATTCTTTAAGTTATGGATCCTCTTATCATCTTCTAGTCTTTGTATTATTGCTGTTGTTACTTTGTTACTTTTAAGAAGTTTTTCATTTCATTCTCCCATATTACAAATCTGCCCTCCAGTTCAGATAGTTTGTCCTTAGTTTCTTTCAAGCTGTTATGCCAGTTTTCGATAGAGTTTTTAGTTTCCTGGTAGTCTCTTTGAACCTGCTTCACGTATTCTATGCTTTCTCTATTTTCTCCATCAAACAATTCTCCCCTCTTTTTCTGTTCTTCCATTTCACCATCTGTTTTTTCTTGGGTGGTGCTTAGCATTTCTCTAACTATTCTGCTTATTTCTAGCTTCAGGTCATTAATAACTTCATTCCTGAACTCATCTATGAGGCTCTCTAGATGGCGCTTTATGTCTATTGGTGCAGTGTCCACTATTGCCTGTTTCTCAGGATTGGGGGCCGAAGGGCCTTTCTTGTTGCTCCCTCTTCCCATATTCTTTGTTCCATATATATGCAAGCATATATAGGAGGCCCAGCTTCCCTCCCTGTCAGCCACAGCCTGATTGAATTGCGCCCGCTAAGTGTCCCCGCCCACTGTAGCACACCAGGAAGTTGCAGACCAGGCAGCCTACAAGCGGGGCCCGCCCCTCCAGGTCACCCTCAGGCTCTGGGATCTGGGTTGTGCTAGCCTACTGGGTCTCAGCCAGCAGCGTCACGTAAGCTAGGCACTTCTCACCAATCCTGCTTGAGAGGAGGATACGTGGCTGAAGTCGCTGCAACGCCCCGCTCCCGCAAGTCTGCTCAGTCCCAGAATGTCCTCCGCTGGAGTCCCCTAAATTGTGGAAGAGTGTCAGTTTCTCTCACTCGCCTCACCACAAGGCAATGCACTGCTCCCCGCCCGTCCTGTTTTCAACTCCGTTCGCCGATTCCCGTTCTCAGAGCTTCCGAGTGTCTCTCTCCCTGCCGAGCAGATGTAGATGCAGCCGCTGCACGGTGGGAAACCCAAATCGCGGCTTCCAATGGCGCGGGCTCCAGCTTCCACACTGAGGCTTTTCTGTTCCTGTTATAGCACCAGGATTGCATTCCCAGTTGGTTTCTCTCAGCCCAGTTCGTTCTTAGGTCAGCAGGGCATATCTCCACTTGTTTATGATTCCTTACTCAGCACCATTCCTGAATTCTAAGATGAGTCCTTCAGAGAGCCTCCGTAGCTGCTGCTATCTGTCCACCATGTTCCCCTGGAAGGATCATGGGTCCAGTTTTAATCTTCAGCATGTGTAGAGCCAATTTTTCCAGCACCATTTTTTAAGAGGCTATCTTTCTTCCAGTGAATGTGTTTGGCACTTTTGTTAAGGTTGTTTGCTTTTCAGACAAGGTCTTGTCTGTAGTCCAGTTGGCCTCTAACTTGCTGTCCTCTGGCTACCTCAGTTTCCTGAATGCTGGAATAATAGTCGTGTGCCACTACGCCTGGTATAAGGACTTTATTAAAGCAGATAATAAAGGCAGTAAATGGTTGTTTCAACTCTATTTTAGGTAATTTAAAATAGTAATTTAAAAACTATTTCTTTAAGAGCCCATTCTGTTACCTAACTGTAATCTTAGGAACTGTCTCAGGAATGTTAACTTTCCTTTTCTGAGGAAGAGATCCCAGGCATAAGGCAGAGATCACCGAAAGCTGTATCATATAGTGATTAACTGGATTAACACGGTAAAGCACTATATGCACCAAGGCCAGGTGTCATTGCTGTGGTTGCGAATATGGATGACCTTACGTCTTAACCTCAGGAAACACTATCGTCATAAAGACCTCTTGTCACATTCTCTGTTCGTGCAGGTTCTTGCAAGTTTCTCGTCTCTAGTTTACAGAGGACAGAAACCACCAGAGAGTTGAATGACTTAAGCCGGGTCCTAAAGACCAGAAATGGCAAAATCAGGATGCGACTGTAACCTTGCAGTTTCCACTGTGCTGCTGAAGATGCACTACATAGCAACATAGTGACTACATAGCAACACCGTTCATCTTGTTTGGTTTCTTTTTTTTTAATCTAATTCTTTGATTTCTTGGGCCCTTACTCTGTGTCAGACACACAATAGGCTCCAGCAATACAGCAGGGAAAACCACAGCAGCTCTGTCTGAGCACTTCAGCCTGAGGAGGAAAGAAGGTCCCAGCATTCATCTTGGTAGAAGCTCTTTGTCTCTTAGACTTTTCTTTGTAAGGAGATGGAAATTAACGACCCACCTAAAATTTTATATATGTCTACAAAATGTGCAAAGTATAAAGATATGAAAAAGTATATAGAGACATGAAAGTGCTTTGAAAATGTGTGGAGTATGTCCTTGTACCGTTTAAGAATTGACTATAATAAGCTAGGTGCAGTGGAACACACCTGTCATCCCAGCACTTGAGGGACTTGGGCAAGAGATCACTGTGAGATAGGCCACTATAGGAGATACAGGCCATATTCGCAACCATAGCAATGACACCTGGCCTTGGTGTATATAGTAGCATGGGCTACATAGTGAGTTCAATTGTAATTTTTTGGGGGCGGGATACAAACTCCAGACACTGTGCTTGCCAGGCAGGCACTGTGCCGCTGAACTATATCCTGGTGCTTACATAGTGAGCTCAAAGCCAGCCTGGAATACATATTGAGACCATCTAAAGTGTGGCCCCTCCCCAAGAATTGGTTGTATTTGGAAAGCTGTAGATTTGGTAACGATATTATTGTGAAGAACTGAACATTTTTCAAGGTGTACTATGGAATGTGCCACAATTTCCCAAGAGTTGTCTATAGAAAACACAGTAAAAGGCAAATACTCAAAGATCCATGTCCTTCCTTGGAGGCATGCTGTTCCCTTGGATTGTCAGCCCTAGAATTTACTGCCTGAATTTTCCCAGTATGCTTGGCTACACCAGCTTGATTTCCCAGCAGTAGAAACAGGTGAGAATGTAGTTTGTTCTTTCTTTCTTTCTTCCTTTTATTCTTTCTTTCTTTTTTTCCTCCTTCCTTCCTTTTTTTCAAGGCAGGATCTTGAACTTACTGTGTAGCCCAGGCTGACCTTAAAATCATGACAGCCCTCTGCCTTTGCCTCCTGAGTGCTAGGATTACAAGCCTTCGCTACCACACCCAGCTTGAAGCATGCTATAGAACAGCAGACCTCAGAGATGTGATGGAGCCACAAGAACTGAAAGCCACACTGGAGGGTTTGTGGTCTTTTACCCCCACCTTTGCCTGTGGCTCACAAATGATCAGATTTCTAGTGGTGGTCTAACTGCTGGCTGGGTGAATGGGCAAGACACCCCCAGAGACACCGGGGTGCTTGTGTAGTCCACAGAGTAGCTGTGCAGTGCCTCTCCCAAAAGAGATGCTTCGAAATGAAGATGAATGGGCTGGCCAGCGGCCTCGGGAGAATTTTGTTATTCTTAATGGTTTTAAGCATATTTTCCTAGTGGAAATTGTGACTGGGATAAGCACTGAGCCTCTTAGCATTGTTGCCCTCATATTCCATCTGCCTAAGTAATAGTATAAATGGCACCAGAGAGAAGAACATTACACTAATACTGGCATGGGCAACGTCAATGCAGTGCTTGGGGGAACTCGATACCCTTGCCAGAGAGTCTTTTAATTGGCCCTTTCAGAGACTCAGATGGGCGAGCCTATTTTCAGTTTGAGAAAAAAAACAATCCTTCAAAGCAGGATTCCCCAAAGGAATTTCCACTCATTAGTGACAATCAGGATTACCATCCAAGCGTTTTACCATGTTTTTGTGCAGAATCTGTGGGTTTCTCTGGGCGTGGCAGACATGGCCTTCATCTGTTCTGTGGGGAGCTGGATTGCTTTCAGTGCCCCACCACAGTCACAGTTTTACTGCGATGCTCAGAAGTCCCCAGACCTGCCAGATACTCGCTCCCGCTTGTTTTTTTTTCAGACAAGTGACACAATTGCCACAGGAGCCCAGAGGAGCATTTGAATGCACAGGCAACTCCAGTTCACAGCTTGGCTAATTTGAAATTCTGCCTAATGCCCCATAAAGTCTGCCCCCAGTTTGCCTATTTTCCAGAATATTTACAATTGCTCAAATCAAAACATGAACAAAGCAGCTTAGAAAATTATTTTTCTTGGTTGACAAGAATTTGAGAGCACCATCCGGCCGCGAGCGTGTATGTGCAAGCCGAGTGGTTCCGTGGCCTCTGTGCTGCCTTGAGTGGATGGGGAGTGTAGCTGGGAGCCCAGGCTTGACCTCGCATGTTTCACAAAGGATGCATTTGTTCCTATTCTCTGATCACAGTCACCCTCTGCTTCCTGTCCAGCCCTCCCAGTCTGCGTCTGGCAGAGGGAAAGCAGCTCCCTTTGAGCCCATGGAAGGGCCAGTGGGGAGCTGGGTTGGGAGAGAAGCTCCAGCTAGTTTATGTCCTCGGTTGTTTGGGCAGCTCTCTAGAGTTTTCCAGCTGCAGGGGAGGGAGTTGCAATGTGGTCTTGCCAGCTGTTTCTCTGGCTGTTTTTGATAGCAACTGGGAGTGCCTACTTTTTCAGCTGTCATTTGTGTTGTCGCTAGCCTGAGACTTTAAAGTTCCTTGGAGTCTCAGTGACAGCCACTGACCTGCCCCAAGCAGGGCTCCTCCCAGCGAGGCGTCCACCTAGAGTGCTGGGACCAAGGCACTGGCTCCAGCGTGATGTGCTACCCTGGCTCATGGCCTCCTGGGCTAAGCCACCTCCACATGACATTCTGTTCTCCCTTTCCCTGGTCCTGGGAACTCCTTCCTGTCTCTTTCCTGCTATGGATCTGACAAGTCTTGCTTCTCTCAGTGGGAGATGCCTGCTCTCTGCCTTCTATGAGAATCAGTCACTGAGGAAACAGCCGATTCTGTAAATTCTCATGCAGGCAAAACTCAAATTGTGCCTGTCTCCAAGGCTTTGTGTGTCTGTAGCTTCAGTCCTGTGCTAACAACAGTCCCCTCCCCTTGCCTTGTCTCCCTACAGGCTCCCTGCCTGCCTGCCTGCCAGGCCCTCTGTGTCTGTAGTGTCTCTTGCTTGAGTCTTTTTTTTTTTTTTGGTGCCAGGGATTGAGCTTACAACCTCATGTTTGCCCAGCAGGTACTTACGCCGGTGAGCTAAATTCTGGCCTCTTGCTCGAGTCTTTATCATGTAACTTGATTTATATTCTGCTTCTCCATAATAGGAGTTCATATGGGAGTGATAATACCTGTATGAGGCAAAAACCCTTTTGCATGATTATTCAGAACAATCCTTTTGCATGATTTTTCAGAAAAGAGGCTGAGTTTTTGACATCTTGGGCCTTTTCCCATTTCTTAAGAGTAAAAAGAGAATTGCTGATCAGAAATGCAATAGTCATTAGAATTTGTGCGTGTGTGAAAATGAAGGTGTTTGGATACATGATCACATATGGACTTTCCAGCTCCGATGGTTTACCCTGCACTGCTAGCCTCTTTTCTGTAGTGGGAGGCCAGATAACCATGCCATCTGCATCCTCCTAGGCCAGGAGCTCAAGCAGCTGTTGGGGCCTGGGCTGAGCGCTGAGCTCCTGTGGCCCAGTGTCTCTGGGGAGAGAGGCCCGACTCATCGCCTTTCCTGAGGTCTGCACAAGAGCTGCAGTCCCTCATATTTTCTTTTCTAGATGGAGAAATCTATGTTGGGGCAATCGAGAGACTCTGTACATTTATCTCAAGTATATTAAAGAGATTTAATATCTAATCATTTATTTATAAAACATAGATGAAAAAATATTACAACTGACTTTTTTAAGGGAGAACCTAACCATTTTTCTTTTTTTTTTTCAAGTTTTTTTAAAATTGCATTTTGAAAGTGGTAAAATACAACAGAACAAGACAGAATAAAGCCAACTAAGATTGTACAGTGGAATTGGTACAGAACTTCAACAGCAGGTTACCGGGATAACAGTACTAGGTATCACAGTATATTTCGTTATCTTTATAATAGTTGTTCTTTCAAACACGTATATCAAAATGAGATGAAATACAGAACATTATAGAACTTATCAAAACAATATTGAATAGAGCAGTACCATTAATCAGAATAGAGCAAAACAGCAATAAAAATATTTGCCTTCAAAGCGATGGTAGAAGTAAGTCCCCTTTATTTGCTATGGTCAACCTCCCAGGAGATGTTCAGATTTCTGGTTCCCATTTGCTAATGGAGGGGGGAAGGGAGAGACAGGAGAATAGGGGTAGGGGAAGTGGGATGTTTGACTCTAGGCCGTGCATCAGTAGGTTCACTGTTGCTTAGCAGGGAGGCAGGCTGGTTATTTGGTTTCTCAGCATCCTAAGTTCCAACATGGTGCAGATCTTAGGAGCTACTTCTGGTTCTCCCCCTAGAAGGGCTGCAGTCTGCCACACCACCACTGCTTACCAGGGAGGGGAGGTGCTTGCTTGACCATTTTTCTTTTTAAAATACACTTTTTTAAAGGGCAGTTTCTTGGTTACCTCTTTGCTCACTTTTTCTTTTATCAACATCTTACATTGTTATAACTTGTTATAATTAAAGACAAATTATTATTAATTAAATTTATTCTGTGATAATTATCGAGACCCAGTTTATTGATAGCTACTTACTTTCAAGCCTCTTTTTCCAAGTGGGGGATTGAATCCAGAGCCTTTGTACCGAGTACATCACAAGTCTTTTAAAAATTTTTTTGTTTTTAGACAGTCTAAGTTGCTCAGTTGCTTCTGTTGGGCTTGACCTTGCAATTGTCCTGCCTCAGCCTCTTAGATGGCTGAGGTTATTAGCTTTGCTGCCGTGCCTGGCTGTAAGGGCTCCTTCTCTTCTTGGAGACCTTATTACACACAGTGCTGCATTCTTAGTCTCCTCTTGGCTTTGACAGCTTCTTAGCTTCTCCTTGCTTTTGCTGGCCTGGACAGTTTTGAGGACCACTGGTTGGTTTTGTTGCAGGGAGCTCTGGGACTGTAATTCACCCAATGAGCTCTGCAGTTTGACCGGGCTGTAGGTTGTTGGGAGGATGAGCACAGAACAGAGCCCACTTTCATCCATGGCCTCGAGGGGGACAATGGCGGCCTGACCCTGTGTCCACTGCACCTGGATTCACCTGACTTGGTGGGAACAGAGCCTGAGGTGCCTCTACTGGAGTGAGGGATGGTAGGAATCACTGTCCAATGTTATTTCCAATAGAAGTTTAAAAAAACTGATTTGGAAATTAACAGAAACGGTCTTGAGGAAAACAGAAACCAGTGGAACTATCTGTTTTCTTGCATCCTGTTGAGAGAATGGCAGCGTGAGGCCCTGGGTCACTGCATCCTCTCAGAGCAGGACTCTGCAGGAGGTGGGCAGGGCAGAAGCTGGCTGTTTCCCCACACTGTGACCCTCTCGCCCCCTCCTCCGCCCCAGGACCCTCAGCTCTGGGTTGGGACCCATAGCTGGGACATGGACATGCAGGGTACCTCAGATCCCTCCTTCATCCTGTCCTCGCTGGGGAGGAAGAGGCGTTTTTCTAACCATGGGGCTGCTTTCTAGCCTTGTTCCACCAGTTCCCTGAGAGCCAGGCCTTTGCTGCACATCTGTAACCCCCACATCCAAGAGGCAGAGGCAGGAGAATCACTGTGAGTTTGAGACCAGCCCTGACTATATAGCCTTTTCAAGGATTATATAGGGAGATACTGTCTAAAGACAAAAACAAAAGTCAGTGAAGGGAATATATTTTCCTGCCTCATTTTAATATTAATGCAAGTAAGTAAAGTAACATCTTTAGCATAATACAGATACAACCTTAGTAATGACATATGGTAGAATTTGGGCCCCAAATACCACATACTGAAACTTAGAAAAAAATCCTTTTAAACTGAATCCTTTACATGCATTAATGTGTTCATATATTTTCATAGTGATATCCAAATTAATTTTAAAATTATTTAAATATTTCCTTATAATCCCCCTTTTTAATAACTTTTTTTTTTGTCTTTTTCATTTTTATCGGTACCAGGGATCGAACTCACGACTGCCTGCTTGCAAGGCAAGCGCTTATGCCGCTGAGCTAAATCCCCAGCCCTGAGCTAAATCCCCAGCCCAATCCCCCTTTTTTTGGAAATAGGATCTCACTACATAGTCTAGACTGGCCTAGAGCTCAGTATAGAGCCCATGCTGACTTCAAACTCCAGGCGATCCTCCTGCCTCAGCCTCTGGATGACTGGGATTGCAGGTGTTCACCACGCCCCCTTAGTGAATATTTGTATTATGACAAAGATGTGCACAAATAACCAATTTATGTCTTTTTCCCCCTCTAACTTCAAAACAACCGTTTTCTTTGCCATTGGCACAGACAACGGGAGAAAGACAAGTCTTCCTTGAGTAGGGAAGGAAGTAGCCTTGCGGGCCTTAGCTGGTCGGCACGCCAGCAGGGAGCGCGGTGCTTGCTGCACCTGTTGCGCATGCGCACACGGTCTGCGCTGCTCCCTCTGCGAGGTCCGGTACTAAAGCTGTCGTGCTGCAGCCTGCTCGGTGCGGCATCTGTGGAGCGCTGTGGCTCTGGGCGCTTTCCATGGGTCTCCGTTTCTCTGGCCTGTGATTGCGGCCTGTGAGCTCAGGCTGGGGTCCCAGCATTCTCCACCCCCCCAGGAGTGTGTGGGCCGGGGCCCCACGGCCCCGTGGGTACCGGCTTTGCCCTGATAAGATCCGCGTGAGGCCCTGGGTCTGCGTGGCCACAGACTCTACCTTTAGTGGAAAGTTCCCAAGACGGACTCAGATGCTAGCGCGAAGAGTCCTCCTACATCCTGCTTTAAAAGTCAACATCGTTGGGGCTGGGGGTTTAGCTCAGCGTCATAAGCGCCTGCCTTGAAAGCAGGCAGTCGTGAGTTCGATAAAAAGGAAAAAGACAAAAAAGAAAAAAAAAAAAAGTCAACATCGTTTCACTAATGATTTTGTTTTTATTTTGTATTAGTACGTGTTTACAATACATAATAATTGTATTACTTGTGGGGAGTTGCTACATGCACATAACACTGAGTTCTTTTTACGCCCTTTCCTCTTCTACTTTATCTGTTGATCTTCTTAGTTTTTGCAAAAGATCTACTTTCCTGTTTCCCATATTCCATCTTTTATTTTAGTAATACTTTAGATTTCTCAAATAACAGAAATTGTGACACTTAAATTTGTGTGTCCGACTTGCATCCCTTAACTTTATGGTCTCGATGCATCCATTTTCCTCCAGTGACTCAAGTTTATTCTTCTTTATGGCAGAGTAATGCTCCGTGGTGTGTAAATACCACATTCTCTTTATCCATTTATCTGCTAATGAACATACAGATTGCTTTTTCGATTTAGCTATTATGAATTGTGCCACTGTAATCCTGGATATGTGGGACTGCATATGATGTCTGACTTTATTTATGTATGGAAACACGGGCTCAGTATGCTCCTGAGGGTGGCCTCAGACTCCTGGGCCCAAGTGATCCTCCTGTCTCAGGGTCCCAAGCGGCTGGGACTGTCATTGTGCTGCGCTGCACCTGTTTCATTTAGTTGCTGTTTCACCTATCTCCTACACTGCACTTTTTGTTTCGCTTTGCTGACATATTTTAAAGTAGATACCAGATACCATACCATTTCATAATATTTCACTATGCCTCTAATTGGTAAGGCCATTTAAAGAAACATACCCATCATGTCATTATTCTCTCTTTTATATAATTTAATAGCAAGTACTGTGTTTAATACCCATATTTCCCTTTAATTATGTGCTTTCCTACTAGATTGGAAGACAGTTAAATAATGCCTTATAATATAATAATGCCATCGTTGAAACCTCAGACCTTTTTGGTGGAGGGGCTTTTTGATGAGGGGCTTTAGAACCATCACTCTTAATCCTCGGAGTCCTAATGCAGTTGTCTGAATCCTCAGCCACCCCTCCTCATATGTTTTTAGTAGTTACACCTGGATAACTGTAGCGTAGGAGTGAGATATTCCAGAAAATGAGTAAGACAGCAGGAGAAATGAAAGTACCTTTTATTCCTGTTTAGTTGTTAAAATAGGGAGAAAAACTAGATTGAAATTGGTAGGTCTTGGTTTTCCTGGAGTTTTGCATTCATTGAGAAAAGAGCATTTGGGAAATTGTTGTTGAAAGTATTGCCTGATTAATGCTTTATTTGCTGCAAATGGTTTTTAGTGTTGTTTCTTCACCAAACTTAAAATCTCTGTAATGAAAAAAGAAAAATCAAGAGTCGGGAAATATTTGACCATGGAAAGCTCCTCATGGTCAGAGACCAGGAGAATCATGTCCAAGAGTGAATCAGAAACCCAAGGAAGAGCATTTTAAACAGGTGTATGCAAGACCCCACATGTTCGAGAGAGAGGGAAAGACAGACAGACTGCACAGACACAGATACATAGATGGATGTATGGATGGATGGTGCCACGAGACACACAGACAGAAACAGAGATGACTTGCTCCAGGAAGCATAAGCACACAGCAGAAGCGCAGGAGTGTTTTCTGTTGCAGAGCTTGCCTGTGGCCCCTAGCTTCTCTGGAAACTGGGCTGAGATGAAGGCGCTCAGCAGTGTCCTAACAGAGCACGGGAGCTTTGCGTGGCCTGTCCTCGCTGCTTTCCCTTTCCCTGGGAGCACACCCACTGGGCCTGGCACAGCGACGGTGCTTCAGAAGTGCTGCCTCTGTGCCTCTACAAACCTGGCAAAGTTTTTGTCAATGTGCTGGATTGCACGGCCCCTTCTTTTCCTAGGTTTGTTCCTTCACTGCACTTCTTGAGGAGGTTTAGCTGCTGCCCTTTTGGGTTGGTCCCAAGGCCCAGAGATGGCAGAGCGAATGAACCATGGCAAGGATGTTTTGCAAAAACGTATTTGACCACTGTGTGATCCACGTACCCGAACAGGGCACCTACCCTGTTCCAGGGGGTTTAAATCAGCAGCAGTGATCTGTGTCTGAGTAGCTGTTTATAACTGGGGTGGCTCCCGGGAAGGGTATGTGACCTGGGAGCACACAGCTGTTGCAACTACAGTCTTTCCTCTAACATCAGCCCGTGTCTGCTGCAAGTGCTGGTTATACTCCCCTTTCTCTCCTCTCCCTCCGTCTCTTGATCCCCTTTCCATCTGAGAAAGCCCTCTCTTCCTGCTTCCTGTTATCCTTTATTCTGCTCCTGATTTACCCTTTGGGTCTCTCATGTAAGAGAAACCATGCATTATTCAAGCCTGTGTTGCTTTTATTTCACTGAACATTATGGTCTTAAGGCGCATCCATTTTCCTACAGATGACTCCAGTGTGTTCTTTGTCACCGTACAGAAGTGGCCCGTTGGGTGTAAATGCCCCATTTTCTGTATCCATTTATCTGCTCATGCACAACTGTAATCTTTTAACCTAGACATGAAGGAACCAACTGATGTAAGGCAGCTAAGAGAGTTTGTGAGGAGTGCAAAGTTTTTAAATGACACCGGGTGGAACTCGAGACTCATTAAAATAAGCATCCTTAGTGATTCAGTTGTCACGACCACGGACCATGCTTGGCTGGGGACTTGGAGCTGTTTTGGAGTTTGAGTCCTGCAGGCTTCTGTAACCATTCATGGGCTTCACTGTAAGTGAGTAACTGGCAAATTTCCAATATTCTTTCAAGAGTTGCAGAAAATACAGTGGAGATGTTATAATATTTTAATGGATTGATGATATCTGAAGTTAATCATGAAAATATATTGTGATGTGAAATGACAAGGAGTCAATAAAATCTGATGTATCTAGACTTTGGCATTAGGATTTTATCCAGTCCCCTAGTATCAAGTAATATGTAAATAAAACAAATTCTTTTGAAAGGACACAGCAATGGTAACAATAAAAAGATCTAAGAAATGGATAATCTGGTCTGTTGCACATAGACTCCCCAGGGAAGTTACTTAACCTTTGAACAATTTTTGTATCTGTAACAGAGACTTGACAATTCCTGTCTTACAAGATGTTATGACGAACCCATCTGTGTTGTGCATGAGGTGGCCGGGACAGCTTCTGCATACTGGGGATGTGGTTGAATGGTAGTTACAAAGGAAGGCGCAAAGACAGACCACATACCTCTCCATTTCTTAGCCAACGTTAGATGAAGGGGCTGTTTCGGCATTATAGTCTTCGTTTAGGATTGCAGCCAATGCTTCTGCAGGCTTGGACTGGCTATGAAAGTAAACATCATTCTTAGAATTCTCTCTTAGAAGGGTCATGAATATAACCTTGAAGCAGTACAAATGAAAATGAAGACATATTAAAACTATCTTTGTTTATTGTTGTGGTAATTACAGTATATGCCTAATTTCTGGAATGCTAAAGGAAATATTTTTTAAAAGGTAGCATTTGTAAATATGATAATGGTCAAAATCCATAAAGACATTAAGACAATAAAAACAGCTGGGGGTAAGGGACGAGGGATTTAGCTCAGTGGCACAAGTGCCTGCCTGGCAAGCATGTGGTCATGAGTTCAATCCCAGGTACCAAAAAAAAAAAAAAAAGTCACCAAAAATCCAGCCTGGAGGGGCTAGGGATTTAGCTCAGCGGCATAAGCACCTGCCTTGCAAGCAGGCGGTCGTGAGTTTGATCCCCGGTACCGATAAAAATGAAAAAGACAAAAAAACAAACAAACAAACAAAAAAAAATCCAGCCTGGAGTTTAAGCTCAGCAGCATAAGTGCCTGCTTGGCAAGTGAAGGTCATGAGTTGGATCCCTGGTACCAATAAATAAATAAAGAAAGAAAGAAAGAAAGAAAATAAAAAAATAAAAATAAAAAACCCAAACCATTGCACTTTAAAAAAATACAATAAACACAAGTTCCAAAATAATTTTATATAATTTATATGTGTGTGAGGTGATTCTGGAATGCCTCATGTGGCTTGGTTATACTTGTGCATTATCTCTTTACACACTTCCTTTTTAATCTTTAATGAGAAGGCATGATGAGATACTCAGATACAATTCTTAGTATTGGGACCGAACTCACGACTTTGCACTTGCCAGGCAGTCAGTTGTGCCACTGAGCTATATCCTTGGCTCAGATATAATTCTTAAAGAAACTTTAGTGAAGATACAATTTAAGGAGAAGTGAGTGGAATTAAGGGAGCCCACAGGGGTAGTGAGTGCCATGGAGTGACTGTTGTCATCCTTGGGCTGGACCAGGACCCACAGAACTGTGTTACTAGGTTAAAATGGGGGCATCCATCAGACAGATGCCGTGGAAACACAGGTACGGCTGCTGCTGGGACCATCCAAACAGGGTGTGGGGCAGTAGGGAGAGTGACCTGGGTGCCAGCCTCAAGGAAAGCAGGACAGAGAAGGAAAAGATGCAGACAGGAAGGGATATCTTGGGTGAGGATGGCAGACAATAACTGGCAATGCGGTTATTTCTTTTATTAAAAACTTCCAAAAATGAATGCTGTTGAGACAAGGAGACAGGACTGTGGGCTCTGGTGTCTGCGTATACACAGGGAGGCACAACTGAGGGAAGTGGAGGTCATCTATACTGGAAAAGGTCTTATGGGTTAGAGATGATTTTTAGTTGACAAATGATTTTCAGTAAGAGCTTCAAGATTATCATAATGTATATTAGATTTGAGTCAATTTAAAGAGATTGTTTCCCAGTCATTCCAAATGAAAAACAGATCTATTATCAAAGTGGAGAGATTCCCCTAAAGGAGGGTGATGGAAGACCAGATGCTGCGAGGAACAGGCTCTGACTGCATGTTAGAGATGCAATGGCGCACATCCCGGGGACCGTTCATTGGTGTCATGACCTGGTGTGATGGGGACTCTGGACTTGTTCCTCAGGGACTAGCTGTGTGTGATGTCTCATGGCTAGTGTGGTAGTAAATGAGTTCATCCATGTGAAATGCTCAGAATTTAGATGGACAAAGTCTGTTGTTAATAAATAATATGTACCTTTTTTTTTTTTTTTTTTTTTTCAAGACAGGGTCTTGTATGTAGTTCAGGCTGGCCATGAACTTGGGATGATTCTCCTGCCTCAGCCTCCTGAGTGCTGGGATTCCAGTTGTGTGCCATCAAGCCTGGCAATAGTTACCAAGTTTTGAGAGCTGGATTTATGCTGGCCACATCTTACTCACTACCTTTTGTCCTCCAAGTGACTTCATTTTATGGATACAAATGAAGCTCAGAATTCACAGTTTTACAAGGCCTGTAATTAGCAAGTGGCAGTGGCAGGCCACTTGGACCCCAGAGCCAGCCTCTTCTGTTAAAGCACAGTGCACATTCTTTTTCTTTTCTCTCCATGGTAAAGACACTTAAAATAGACTCAGAGGAGAGAATAGTGTGGTAAGTTTTCTTTGAAAATCTGTTTGGGGAAAGTATTACAGATGAGCAGTGGGGGCTCTGACACGCAAGTATGAAGCGTTTGAATATCATGTGCAGAAAAGCATAATTTCCAGTCAGCGCACATGCTTTGGTCAGGGGCCACTGCTGCTGTGTGGCTCAGGGATCCGCTTAATCAACTTATCCATGCCCCCTGCACTGCGGAAGGCTCTGCCTGTGCCGTCTGCTTAACTGTGTGAACCTGCGTTTCCTTAGAGTTGTAAAAATCATTATTACTCAGGGAAATAAAAAAAATCAAAGTCTATCAACTTTAAAAAATCAAACTAAAACTGCAGAGATGAATAGTATTAATGTACATCAGAGAGGGAGTATCACATGATTTTGTTGACAGTTGCAAGAAGACACCATTAATATTATGCAGGATGTGTATGCTCTGAACAGAGAAAATTGGAATGTATTTTTTTGGGAGAGGCAATAAAGGGAAGATTTGAATCTGAAAGGGATGAGACAGCAACTGTTGGGCTGGCGCTCCTATCAAGCTCACTGTGGTCTGAATGTGACTGTATTCACTGATGCCCTGAATGCATTCACTGCACTCAGCTCCACCTACATGGGGAAATGCAAGTGTGCTGTGGAAAAGCAAAGATGCTAAACAGTCTGTCCCACAGGTCCTATAACATATGTAAGCCAGCTAAGATTAGAACCATGGATGAATGGAACTGAGAAAAAGAAAAAAAGGACTTGGATTTGAAATGTACTGGTAGAAATTTGAAAATAACCTGAATTACTATTACTAAGACAATGGCTAAGTAAATGAGGAATAGGAGCCCAGGGTACACAGTTACAGATGTAAAAGGCAGCATGAACTCTAAACTGTAGCCTGGAGCACCGCCTGGTGTGTGCAACGTGTCAGGCACAGAGTGCAAGCGGATCTTCATGTTGATGCTGAATCTGTACTCCTAGGGTTAAGTGAGTGCAGATGCACGGCTCAGACTTAAAAGAGAAAAAGCATGAGTGTGTAAGAACACTGTTGAATTCATTTAGTGGAATAAAAGATTTTTCTGTTCTTTCTAAAATTCTTTTACTGCTTTCAGAATAGATGAACACTTACAATTTTAATATAGGCTAAGTGAACATACATGTGAAAATATCAAACAGTGCAGCTGACCCTACAGCATGTGTGCCACTGCAGGAAGCAGAGCCCTCTCTGTTGGTACCCGAGCCAACTCGCCGCAGCAGCCAAGCGTTGGATAGTCAGCTTTAATTGCAGTGTTGCTATTTTGTGATAAATAAGCGGATTTACAGTTACAGATTGGGCACTCAGTCTCTAAAAGGTTCGCCATCATTGGTATAGAATATAAGGTGCCACTCAAGTGTACTGGCTACATGTTGCTTGGCATAATAAAACTGAATCAATAAAAATGATCCTTAGCTAGCATGGTGGATTGCCACAACTTCAAGGCTAGCTGGGGCTGTATAGTGAATTCATAGTCAGCTTGAACTACATCTCAAAAAGCAAAAGCAAAAGCAAAAGCAAAAGCAAACTCAAAAGAAAACAAACAAAAAATAAAATGGTAATTATGTGTGGACGCAAGAATTTTCTTCTTGTTCATAATTCTTGACTGTTTGAAATGTTTGAAGCACTGTTGCTTCATATATTCCTAAGGCTCAAGAGAAATTCCCATATTTTTAAAAGTCTAGTCCTCATGCATATTAATTTGCTATTTTTCATCTTCACACATAGCTGTTGAACTATTTAAATATTTTTGTGGGTTTTTTCTTTTCCATTTTTAATAGTTACATTTAAAAAAAGAATTCTATCAGCACACGTACACACTTATTTTTAGTTGAAATTTAAAAGCTGTTCTTAGCTTAGTAGCTTCTTTTTTTTTTTTTTTGTCTTTTTCGTTTTTATCGGTACCAGGGATTGAACTCACGACTGCCTGCTTGCAAGGCAGGCGATTATGCTGCTGAGCTAAATCCCCAGCCCCTGCTAAGTCCCCAGCCCCAGCTTAGTAGCTTCTAATATTTCTTCTCTTGTGTTTTTTCTTTTAGGTAAGTAACTGAACAAGAACATGAAGAGTCGGTATTTCAAATGACAGCCATGTTGCAAAAGGTATTGTAGTGTTACTCTGAAGGAATCTTATCAAAAGACACTGATGTTGGAATGTAACTAAGTGCTATTTTGGTAAAAAACATTTTTTTGTGGAAACATTTAAGGACATGATAGTATTAACAAGTTTTAAATGATGAATATAATATATGATAATGTTTTTCTCTAATCTGAGAAATTATTATCAGCTTTACGTGGGAATGGAAAGATAAATAAATTGGTCTTTCCCCCCCTCGAGATGCTCATTAGTGGAAAAAGAGAAGTGGGAGGAAAAATTTGAATGCAATGAAATAAACATATTGAGATTTGTCCACTGAGGCATGTGCTTCTCTAAGAGTTATGGTTTCTTTTCTGTGATCAAGGTATTATCTTCAGAATTACTGTAAAATTTACTGCTCCAAGGTTTTCAATAAGATGATTTGATTCTGTGTAATTCAAATAGATCACAACCAGGAGAATAATTCTCCAGAATTTTATGTAGAGGTGAAGGAGTAAAAGGGCGATATTACATTTTAAGAAAAGAATAGAATATAAAAATTCTTAGTTTGTTATATATTGCTATGTGATTTGTAGAAATCTGTGTTTTCTTTAAGTCACAGTCTTATTGAGGAGAATCTCTAATTCTCTATAAGTAAACTTTAAAATACAATGGACATCGCCTCTTCTGGTTACAGAGGAAATAACAAGTCTATGTACTATTGGACTGGTTCTGTGAAACCAACAGCATTGGCACCCACCGAAAGACCAGTGATATTTTTGATATAATGAGTCATATATTGTCCCTTTATAGTAAATTGATAACTCAACCTAAGGAACAGAAAACTTACAGGAATACTGAAAGAGGAGAAATCAATTCAGCCTTCTTATGGCACCACAATTCTTAAAGAATTGCTAATTTTCCTTAGAAATTTTTTTCTTACAGAATTTAGGGCACGTACCATCCAAGAGGGTTAATTTGAAGAATTTTTTTTTTTGAAGTTGGGGAAATAACTTCACACAAAATATTTATACTTTTTGAATAATGAGCATTTCGGTATCATATATGTGCAAGGCCTTGTGGACATGCCTTTATTAAGTGACTATTAGACAATTTTATTTTATTTTATTTAACGGTTTTTTTTTTTTTGGGGGGGGGGTACCAGGAATCAAACTCATGACCTTGCATCTGCCAGGCAGGCACTTATGCCTCTGAGCTATATCCCTGGTCTGTAGATAATTTTATTAATCCTGACAGTGATGGAGCACTAATGAGTTCAGGCCATTTTTAAGAAGGAAAATATTACATTAATGTGTGATAATGCTCCTTGGCTCACTTGAGGTGCTGGTCGGACTTCTAAGAGTGAAAGCTAAGCTGGTTACTCTGTGGCTGAATTCTAAAGTTAGTGGTGAGATCCACGATGGCTGTGCGAGCCTGTGTCTCACAGTGTGTAACTAAGACTCTGGGAATAGATTGGACCCCTTCAGTAGAGAGAATAGTATGAGGAAGTGCAGAGAAACAATTCCAACTCTTGGGAAAAGAAATACAGAATACCAATTTGTCAAGGATTGTCAACTGATACGCTAGGTCCAAGGAGATGTGGGCTTCCAAATACCCACTGGAGTATTCCACATCAGTGTCCTTGTGACTGGTGAAGTGGTGAGGTCAGAAACCAGACTAGAGTGGGCCGAGGAATAAATAAGAAGTAAGGGAGTTAGGTTAGCAGGAAAGACAGTTCTTGAACGTTTTGCCTGTGAATATAAACAGGGAATCCAGTAATGATCAGGCAGTCTGAACTTAACACTTTCGTGTTAAGAAAAACAGTGCAAAGGAAGAGCAGAGACACAGGGCTGTGTTTCTGAGACAGGAGGGGGAGATGGAGTGGCTGTCTGAGCAGAGGGATCACCACGGCCGGGTCGGACACTTATTTCAGCATAACTAAGGCAGTCACATCCGCTTGCGTGCGATGACCAAGCTCGGAGAGGCTGAGAAGACCTCAGTCAGATTTTATATTCTATATAGAGATGCAGACGGAGTAGTTAGGATTTGAGGAAGGGCTTGAAATAGTGTTTGTGGAAATAGAAGAAAGTTGGATTGAGGACAGTATTAGACCAGGCAGGTACTGATGACCAGGGATTTGCAATGTTGGCAAACTCCTTGAATTTTTAAGTGTATTAGGTACATGAATGTTGCTTTTAAAAAATCAGAAATCACAGATACTTTGCTTAAGGGGAGGAGTAAAAGACATTTGACTATTTTTTTTCCTAAAGTCCTCAGTTTTGGTACTGTCTTTGATGCAGCAGTTTTGTGGGAAGTTTCCCACATAAGACTACTTTGACCTGGAAAAAAGATTACATTTGAAATCAAAGCTCCCATCCCACCTGTCTTTGTCCTGAGCAGAGCGGTCAGCTAGGTGCCCTCAGCTGGGCACTCTTGCACTCTTGAGTAGATAGCAGAGTGGGGGACAGGTTAGACAGGCTCACTCCTCTGCCACACTGGCTAGAAACCTGGGGCTCATCCTTCCATTTGATTGTAAGAATGTTTACTTGGAGCATAGAGCTTTTTACAAGACCAAATAAATCTCCCAAGTTTAGTAATTTTCCATACATTTGTTAAGCTTCAGAATCATTTTGAAAAGTAAATGGTTCCACTGGGCCTGGTTCGCCCCTTTCTGTTGTCTTCATCCAGCTTTTGGGATGGTCCACTGAACCTGTTGGCCCCATAGAATATTGTTTAAAAAGCACAGTTTGAATGATCATAATTATATTGCATTTCATCAACATACAAAGTTCTTAAGATCAACTAACTGTGGGTTTGACAATAATTTTCCCTGTAAAAGAATAGGCAAGTTACTACCTACTTTAACCAAAAAAGGCACAATAACAAGTATTGTTAAAGTACTATATGTTGCAAAACTGGGTTTGAAAAGCCAGTTACTCTATTTAATTGTGCTGGTCAGGATTACCAAAGTTGGTAAACAGGGAACCCTTTTCTATGCTTATAAGCTGAACTGCAGTGCATTTCCTCAGAACAATTACATGTGTTGGAGGCAGGAAAGATGAACTCCTTCAGTCTTGGGCAAGAACGTGTTACCTCGCTTCTTCTCTTCCATGAAGGTGTGACTTTGTTTAGGGCTGACGATAGCCATAGAGCTATCGTTGAATGTTTTCAAGAAAAGAACAGCTTTCTGTTGGAAACTAGAACAGGGATAGGCAGAAAGAGGAATGGCTAACCTGGGGCAGGGAGACTTTGCTAAGGAAGTTGTGAAGATGAAGCATTACAGGACAGCACTATCGAATGCATGTGCCACATACAACACCAGCTCCCTTACTTGCTTTATTTTAATCACTACTGCCACGCAGTAGGTATGACTCGGTTTTATATTTGATGAAACTGAGGCCTGTAGATGTGGAGTAACAGCTGTCCACACAGTAAATGGCTAGCTTATGTGACAGTGTCAAAATTCAGATCATGTCATTTGATTTGAAGTGAATTTATACCCAACAGCCAACTAGGATAGAAGTGGTTGTGACTGGAATGGCAGTGTTCAAAACCATGACACAGCAAAAAAAGTGCTAGTCCCCTTGGCCAGAGTGCTACCCAAAAGTTAAGTACCTCTGGTGAGGAGGAGGGATGGCTCTGGAGGCTGATGAGGGATGCTCCGCAGAACCTGCTCATTGCCAGGCTAATTGCTCCACAGTGCCTGCTCAGAGCTCGGTGCTTGTCATCTTTGCAGGCCTTTGGGATTCATGGTTGCCAAAAGGTTTGAATACGGGGTCAAATGGGAAGGTCTCTGGCTGCCTAAGGACCCCCTGTGTTGTCCCCAACTTTGGAAGCCGGCCCATTGATGGGGTGGGCTTTGCCTTTCATTCAGGCTGTTTCCTGCAGACAGGATCTCAGTTCTGGTTGGAGGCCCTGACAGCCATCCAGGCACATATCCCTGTCCACACAGCCGCTCTCTGTCTACTGGAATGTAAAATCTTGTGCTGTTGGAACGGAAGCAGGTAGCAAAAGGAAATGAGAATAACTGAGAGGGGTAAATATGAACTCATGGGCCAGATAAAAAATCAGAGTTTTAAGTTTTTGGAAGATTTTTGTCTGACACTTTGTTAAATATATAAGACTACTGGGAGAAAATATAGAGTAAACTTTTCAGATATTAGGAAACAGAGTATCCTGCACTGACGTGAATATTGAAAATATGGTGATATTGTTTGGACCACTGAATGCAGATTTGGGAATGACAGTGTGCAATGTATGTACCATTGTTGCCCCCTAATTGATATGTTTTGAAATTTTTAGGTTTTTTTCTTTCTTCTATTTCCTTGAATTAAAATGGATTTGAAAAAACAACAACAACAACAACAACAAAAACAAACAAAAAAGAAAATATGGGTATTTTTGTTTGCATGGGCTGATAATATAGTGATATCAATTTCTTTCTTTCTTTCTTTCTTTTTTTTTTTGGTACTAGTGATCAAACTCATGACTTTGTGCTTGCCAGGAAGGCGCTATTGCCACTGAGCTAAATCCCAGCTCCAGTGATGTCAATTTATCTTGTGTATAAGTCAGATGTAATCTTTGAGTGATTTCCTGAAGCAGTGCTTAATTCTTACAAGTAATTGCAGTTTGCTCAAATTAGATAACTTAAGCTTACCAACAATTTTCCAGAATATTCTTCCCTAAAAACATATATAACATATAAAACATTTGTTTACCTTGATTCACTTAAATTGGGATCATCAAATCAAGAGGGAGCCTTCTAGCTTCTCAGAGGCTCAGTTTATTTCACAATCTTGTTATCCTTACATTGCTGGGTTTGCAAACAGTTTTGGGGACTAGAGAAAGGAATACTGCTTACCTTCTGTTCTGTTTTGGGTTAATGGCATTTGCAATCTGCATTAAAACACTTTTTGTAGCCTCAATGGGAAAAAAGAAAATAACTCAATTAATCAAAGTATTACTGGCTTTTCTTATAAAAGGGGAAGAAAGAACAGAATTCGGGGGATATGTGTTCATTCTGCCATGAGTTTTTCTTTACTGTATACACCTGGAACCAGTATCATCGTGTGGTCCATCTTTGTATGGCAGAGACTTTGTAGAAATTGTTAGTACTGAGAAAGCAGACAAAGATCTAATGAACTGATTGATTACTTCTTTCAAAACAAAAATTGTTTCTCTTGCAGTTCCTCCATTTATTGCACATAATTTAATTCAATTTAATTCTAGAAGTGCTAGTGATGTAAGAAATGATACAGGACCTCCAGATGATATAAGGGAAATGTTAAAACTCTCAACCTGAGGTGACTGAGGTCTCTCTGGACTTTATCAGAACAGGTGTCCTCACTTATCTCAGGCCTGGCCATTCCATCTTTATTGTGAGGCCTGGCCTCCCACAGATGCACCTCTGGAGGCAGTCCTGATGAATTTTCCTACTGCACTCACTCTTGAGAGCTCAGCCAGATCTGATGCCCATATCATGACAGCTTCACTTAGCTGTCTGTAATACTAGTAAGTATTAATTGCAAGTTACTATAATGGTCACATAATGAACTAGGGTTGTCACAGTAGAGGTATGTGAATTGTTGTCAATCAATTCTTCAGTGTTGGAAGATTTTGTAAACATGATTAAATAAACGTGCATGTGTGTGTGTGTGTGTGTTCATACTGGAGACTGAACCCAAGACCTTTGCTCTGAGTTACAGTCCCAGCTCTTTTTTATTTTTTATGTTGAGACAGGCTCTCTCTAAATTGCCAAGTTGCCCAGACTAGGCTTGAACTGTGATTCTCCTGCCTCAGCCTCCCAAAGTGCTGGGATTACAGGCAGTGCACCACTGCACTTGGCTAATATAAGCATGTTCTTTTTGAGCAAATTGGAAAGATAATTTTCCTCACCTCAATGAACCACAGCTGCCCCCATAAGAGTGCCCTTGGAGGGGAAGCCAGTGAGGACAGAGCTGTTCCCCATCAGTGCTCACATCCTGATCTCGTGGAAAAGACCGCGCCTTTGCCAGCAAGCAGGCGGCTTCTTGGTTTTGCTCTTAGCTGGGTTGCTCGGAGGTACAAAGCAACACTTGTGGAATGCTTAGGGATTTTAGAAATGTTCTGCGCTCTTTGAATGAGGGTTGAGCTGCACAACTTACCGGAAGGAGCTCAGGCAGGAGAGCGCCAGTCAGCGCCGCAGGGAAATGCGTCCGAGGAGGGCTACCGAGGTGCTCGCCGCCCCAGCGCCCGGGGGCAGACGCGCGTGCCCGGCGCCGCCGGCGTCACCAGACTCCAGGGGGCGGCCGAGGGAGAGTGGGCTCCGCGCGCAGGAGAGAGCCGAGGAGCCCGCGCGCTGCGGTGGCCCGGATCCGCGCCCTGAGCTGCGCTGAGGTGCTGATGCCTGCTCGGTGCGGTCAGACCGAGAGGCTTTCCGCGGAGCTCGTTACCTTTTGTCTTCTTCACCCCAGAAGAAGGTGGGATTCCGAAGATAGCGGCCAAGACATTGAAGCAGCAATGTTTGCAAAATGTTGGAACAAAAACCTTTATTTAGCCTTCTTTTCCAGAGTTTTTCCTAACCCTTTTGTGTTCTTGAAATAGTTTAGCATAATTGGCAGATAGGCTAAATGGTTCATAATTCGAAGACTTTTTAAAATTTGCTCTTTGTTTTTTAAATTTAGAAATTTGATTTCTGTACCTTTGGTTTTTCTTGTGACTTACTGACATACATTATTAATCTGTGCAGCCGGTTTTTAAAATATGTATCGGAGTGAAAGAAACCCTGTTTACTGGTCAGATTACTGTATTTTTTTTTTTTTTTGGTTTCTTTTTTTATTTTAAAAAGAATAAAACAAAACAAAGCAAAGCAAACCAAAGCAGAACGAAACAGATCAGAGTAAAACACAGGACTTCAAGACAACAGGGGCCTACCATAGTGTCTTTTATTTTCTTTGAAATTGTTGTCCATACCTTCATACACAATGAGTCAATGAAAAACAAACTAGTAAAAGCAACCAAAACAAAAGAGTGAGAGCCTTATGGATCTTCAAAACCAGACATTAGAAAATCAATTATGGTTACCATATTGTCTCTTGTTTTCTTCAAAATAGCTGTCCATATCTTCACATATATTGAAATCAAATAATTGAAAACAGATTAAAACCAAGAATAAAAAGCATTATTAGACTTCAAAACAAAATGATAGGAAATCAGCAATGGTTACCATGATGTCTTGTTTTCTTCAATGTAGCTGTTCATACCCTCACACATAATAAAATCAATTTTTGTAAACTTGTTAGGTGAAATTCTAAGCATATATAGGCCTATACATGCACACCTGTCATTTCTGCATTAGATGGAAAAACAAAACAAAACAAAACAAAACGTAAGAAAAATAAGCAAGAGTCAAATAAATAACTATAACAAAAGGCCCAAAACAATAATAATGTAAATTTTCAAAACAAGGTGGTAGGAACATAACTAATTTTGTTGTTTTACATAGTCTCTTCGGAAGTCTTATTCGAGTTACCAGATATAGTCATACAAAATTGATCTAATCCTTAAGATGTTTACTGTTTTGTCTCAAGAACTAATAGAATTAGTAGTGCAATAATCTTAATAATCTTAAATGAATATATTAAAATTTATATTTTTTCTCTCTTTTCTCCTTTTTCTATGTTATTTTTTCCTCTTTGAGCAATTTCTTACTCTTTCATAATATTTATTGAAGATTTTGTATCTTATTTACTGTTTTGTTTTCTTATACTAGGGAGGCAATATGGTATTTACACATATGAGTTTGATTTACTTCACTTACAAGTATCGTCTTAAGTCACATCCATTTACCTATAGAAGCTTCAGTGTGGTCCTTCTTTATAGCTGAGTAGTATTCCATTGTATAAAAATACTACATCATTTTTATCCATTCCTCTATTGATGGGCATTTGAGTTGCTTTCAAGATTTAGCTATTACAAATTGTGCTGCTATAAACATGGATGAACATATATCACTGTGATATGTTTTCATTTCTTCTGGGAATATGCCCAAAAAGTGCAACAGCTGGGTCAAATGGACCTCCTATCCCAGCTTTTTGAGGAACCTCCAGATTGATTTCCAAAGTGATTGTACCAGTATACACTCCCACCAACAGTGCAGGAGAGTTCCTTTTTCCCTACAGCCTCTCCAGCATTTGTTATTGGTGGTTTTCTTGATCTTGGCTATTCTTTCTGGGGTGAGATGGAATCTCAGTGTTGTTTTAATTTGCATTTCTTGAATGGCCAATGATGTTGAACATTTTTCCATGTATTATTTATTTTGGCACCAGAGATCGAACTCATGACCTCATGCTTCCCAGATAGGCGCTTAAGCCAATGAGCTAAATCCCGGCCTTCTTCATGTATTTATTTACCATTTGTATTTCTTCATCTGAGAAGTGTGTATTCATTTACAGATGCTCATTTTTGGATTGGGTCTTTGAATTTTGGATTAGGCCTGATTTTTAAAAAAATTCTTTGTATATTCTAGATAGAAGTCCTTTGTCTGAGGGACAGTTTACTAGATTTTTTCCCAATTTGGGTTTTTTTTTTTCTCTATTGGAGATTTCTTTTGACATGCAAAAACTTTTTAATAAAATGAGATCCCAGTTGTTGATTCTGGGAAGTATTTCCCATGCAATTTGATTTTTGTTCATGAATTCTCTGCTGACTCCTATGTCTTCAACATTTCTACCTACTTTGTCTTCCAGCATATTTACTGTTTCTGTTTTAATATTTAGATCTTTGACCCATTTTGACTTTAGTGTAGGGCATGGTGATAGGCATGAGTCTAGTTTTAGTTTTCCACATATGGAGAGCCAGTTTTTCCAACACCATTTATTAAAGAGGCTTTCTTTCAGTGAACATATTTGGCCCCTTTGTCAAAGATAAAGTGGCTGACTGTATTTGTAGTCAGATTACTATTTACATTACAAAAAAACAAGCTATGCAGGAGTATGAGTTTATCTCTAAAAATATTTTCTGAAAAACAGCAGCATATGCAAAAGCATGCTGTACACCCCAGTACTAATGTATGATATGTGTCTTGTGTATTTATACAAATCTACGTGCATAGGGTGATATTAGTCTTTCAGAAAGAATCACTGCAGCAACTTCAAACAGTTTAACCAATGTATTTTACATTCATATACACACTTTAAGTATTTTATATTTTAAAATACAAAACAGGAGAGAGAATTTACTTACGTGAAATGTGTGTAAAAATCTTTTTTACATTTGGGATACTACAAAAGCCGATGGGCTTTAGAGTAGGAGAATATTCCCGCCTGATAGTGGACGGTGGAAAGAGAGCTGTTGAGCAGAATGAATGCACTGATGGATCCTGAGGTCATGTGGCTATTTACAAGGAACAGAAGGGCTGGTGTGGTGGCGTAGGCCTGGAATGGCAGCACTGAGAGCCTGAGCAGGAGGGTCGCTGTGATTGAGGTCAGTTGGGCTACATAGTGAGTTCAAGGCCAGCCTGAACTGCATAGTGAGATCCTGTCTCAAAAAACAAACAAACAAACAAAAAAACCTGGAACACTACATTTATGTGTGTTCCTGTCATCAATATCTGTCTATAGCCACAGAATATGTTGGCAGGATATTGGACTGTAAATGGCAGCTTGTTTTGGTAAACAAGATTCTGTAATTCTGGGTATATTTTTGACTTTTTTTTGGAGGGGGTCACTAGGAATTGAACTCAGGACCTTACGCTTGCCAGGCAGGAACCATTGAACTAAATCACTGGCCCTTATGTATAATATGTGTTTAATGAACACATATTATAATCCCTTTCAACTTTTTAAGGGAATGATAGTATAGAAAGAATAGTTCTGACTTTGCTATTGGCTAGCTGTAGGATATCTGATGAATAAATTGATCAGTTTACACCAGTATTGTGAAAATAATTTCTAATTATGGAAAAGAAAGAGATTAACTTTAAAAAAAACACGTGTGAATAGAAAATGTAGCTGTGTCATTGAGAAAATTGTGCCCAGCCCTTTCTGTAGTGCTGGTTGACTTCTCAGATCTGAGGGGTTGGAGAGCAGCCCTAAATCAGTGCTTCTGTTTGCAAATATTAATTCAAAAGCACTGAAATTAGGGAGTCAAAAAACACCCACATTGTGGAGAAGATTGTATATTATGGAGTACAAAGTACATCATTAGTCATTGTTAGTGACTAATGAAAAAATTAGCAATTTAGATTTCTTTTTTTCTCATGACGTATTGCAGAGTTCTAGGCTGGTTGCACTACATACTATAAGACTACCTTGCAATTCTAGGTTGTCTGTATCTTCAGGAACATGGCTAATTTTAATTTTCATAGTGGCAGGTGTGAATAGTTCTCATCCTTATGCTTTTGGAATATATAAAACGTGTGTGGGGAATGCTTAAGAGTAGGAGTGTTTCACATTTTGGATTCTTTAGGATTTTTGAATATCTATCTTCAGGGTTGGGGCCAAGTCTAAATACAACATTCAGTTTCTGGTGTGAGCAAGCCGCCTTATTCACTTAAAATTTATATTGGTGCGTGTTTGTAGTCCGTACCAATTGCTGTCAGCGTGGGGAGTTGGTGTGCATCATAGTGCATCCTAATACTGCTCCATCCTCTTTTTCCCCTGCATCTCCTGGTCCGCTTCCACTTGCAAAGCTCTAGCTCTCTGTTTACTTAGGTTTCGCATATCCTTGTGCACATGTTCTGAAGGTAATTTTATACAGTACTTTCAATAATTTTGTGCATGGAACAGTTTTGTGATGTGGAATTTTCCATCTGTGTCATCAGATCAGCACTCAAAATCTTTCTGATTGTGGAGCATTTCATATTTTAGAGTTTTGGATCAGAGGTGCACGATCTGTACACCAGTTACTAGCTCTCTGACAAGTATTTTTGGCTTGTATAATTTTCTATGACCGTGAAGAATGATTTCAACTTTGCTGCTCTTTGGCTTGCATTTGGTTTTTATGTTTACTTATACTTTAATTTTTTCTTGAGTACAGTTGATAAAATCATATGTATTAAAAGTATATAGCCTCATGTTTTGATATACAAATGTATGAGAAATGACTGCAATCAAGCTAATTAATAAATCTATCATCTCACATATTTACAATTGTTAATTTTCTCTGCTTAGAAAGTTTATAGTACTACAATTCAAAAAATATATACTTGCAAAAAAAAAAAAAAATGTTCAGCATCTCAGTGCCAGGCAGATTATAGCAGTTTCTATACAGCAACACACTTTGGTAACTAAAGAATTGGCAACGTCATCTGTGATGCTTTGTAAGCATCTGTTCCATGTAACAGTGCTGTAGGTATTTTTCACCTCAATAAATTCTTTGATGTCATGGACTTTGGACATGATAATTCTTAACTCTTTTTCCATTCTTCCTCTTATCCTCCTTTATGCTCTCTCCTCTCCTTGTCATTCTCTTCCTTTTGTCTAATAATTGTCTCCATTCTACCTACTTTTATCTTTTTTAGATTCCACATATTAGGGAAAGACAGCAATTACATATGTGTCTTTCTGAGTCTGGCTTATTTTGCTTAACATGATGATCTCCAGTGACACTGCACTTTTTCTTGCATTATTTCCTGCTTAACGAAATCTGTAGGAGGCAAACTAGCAAAGTTGTAGGCTTTCAACTGGGTGAAAAATTCAAAAAACTTGATTAGCAAGAGATTAAAAGGGCGAATAAGAAATGACAGAACACTAGCAAACAAAATGTTAAAGAAGCACCAATACAATCAAAATTTAAAAATTTATTTATTTTATGGAAACTAATGATATAGATATAGATATGTGGGCAAAATAAGGAGTGGGGGTAGGGATTCTCATTTTAAATGAATGGACTTGTATTAGTAAGTGCTTCCTAGAGTCAGCTGTAGAAGAGTGCAGACATCTGTCTGCATTCTGGAGACTCAAAGGGTCTAGCTGAGGGCTTGGAGCCAACAGCAGTGTCCCATGCAAGGCCACATCAGGAGGCTGAGGGATCTGGGATGGCAGACTGAAGGATCTGTGCCGAAACTGTAGTGTTGGTGCCAAAAGGCTAAAGACTCGGAGTTGGAAAGCTGAGGGGTCTGCATGGAGCCAGCAGATGACGTTCAAGATGAAGATGATTATAGAGAGCTCTTCTGTGACTTTTGTCTTGGTCAGAGAAGTTTATATTTGTGACCATGGAAAGGTTTTTGGAATTCCAATAAGTTAATTCTAATCTGCCACTTCCAATGCAACCCACAGCGAGAAGAAGACACTAAGACTTATTTACAGTTATGGAGAGCCAAGGGGTCCTAAGTCCGGCCAGGATGAAGGTTCATTTAAACAAAGGTCTCAACCCATGCTTGAACTCAGATTTTATTAATTCGTGAAGAAGAGAGTGGCTTGAGGACGAGTGACAGTGAGTACTGTGAGCTGGGCTGGGTAGGAGGCCTCAGAGCACCTCTGCAACATGCAGAGAAGGCTATGCAGAAAGACCAGTCTGCATAACACAACTGAGGTGGCATTTCATGTTTTGGGGGTGGGGCTTCAGCTCTGATGTGCAGCTTTTCTGCCCCGGGAAGTCATAGCCTCTTATCTCAAGGTTCATCCCGGTTGACAGCGTGGAGTGGTGGCTCTTTATCTTGCTCAGCTAAACACTAGGTTATTGGGAGTCCAGAGATGAGGAAACAGTGACTGTCACCTAGCTTCAAAGATTAAGCATCAGCACCTCAGTCACCCTATTTACATTGCTTAGAGACAACTGAAGGGATTAAGAAATGGCCCAGCCAGCTCTGTACACATCAGTACATGGACATAGGGCCAGGTTTAGCCAATGTGGAGATAACTGCTCTTCTTTCAAGGAGAGTCATCCAGGTGGTCTTCCATAAGGATTAAAGCTCTCCTGCAGGAAGACAGCAGCCAAAATGCCTTTGAAGAAAAACCACTCTATCAAGAAAATCAGCAGCCTGCAACCTTCCCCTCCTGGTCTCCTTTTATGCCATTCTGGCAGTAATCTTCAGGTGGGCCTTCCACGTCCAGAACCACGCTGGCCCCATTGCTGTGTGTCCCCATTCAAGTCGCCTATTAATTAATCCAGCACACGACTGTTAGATCATCTACAATTTAAAAATGTAGAGATTAATGGGTTAAACTATTGCTGGCTTGTGGACGTATTAAATTTTGTGTGGTTCTTTATCCATACTCTTTTCTCAACAGATTTTTGCATCATTGTTTGGAAGTATGTTCTTGGCTAGCCCTTGTATGTAATTAAGGCCAGCACAACTGAGTGATTGATGAATCCTGTTAACATGGTAATGATCTTGTATTTACTGTCAAAGTTCTTACAAATGTTTGGTATTTTGTCCATGACCCAAAAATGATCCATCTCCTTCCAACTGTAAATCTGTGTTAGATAAAACACTTTAAAAAATACTCTTCCCATAGAGGCTGGGTCTCAGCATCCACCCAGAAGAATCATTGTTTTTATTGTGTATCTTTACCATGTGACTCTTTTTTGGTACTGGGGATTGAACTCACGACTGCATGCTTGCAAGGAAAGTGGAAGGCACTTATGCCGCTGAGCTAAATCTCCAGCCCCTAACGTGTGACTCTTGAGAAGCAATTTAACATATTTTTTTAGTGCAGTAAAAACATACAACATTATCAGTATGTTTTAAAACAAAATATAACACTGTATTTTTCCTTATTATATTGTCAGTGACACTGAAGAGAAACCAGAGGTGCTGTGTATAATTTGTTTTGTCAAGTCATTCAGATAAAAAGAAAAAATATATATCAAATATTCAGATAATTGTTTTTGAGTTAGCTAGGAAAACTGTTTGTTTTTGGTACTGGGAATTGAACTCAGAACCTTGCGCTTGCCAGACAGGCACAGTGCCACTGAGCTATATCCTCAGCCTAATAAAAATAATTTCTTTCTGGAGTCAGTTAACTAAAAGAATACTTGTGTAATTGATTCTTGTGCTCGTAGCTATGTCTGCTAGATCAGAAAACGTGGGCATGGCACCTTACGGACTGTGTGCAAACGATACTGTGGTTCCCAAAATATCCTCCTTTTTGATTAGTATTTTAAAGTGACATAAATTTGGAAAAAAAAAAGGAGAAACCTGCTGCTGGGACCCTATTGTCCTAAACATGTTTACTTTTTGTGAGCAGATGAACAAAATATCTGGTATTCTGGTAAAATATAGTGCCCTATAATTTTCACTTCAGAGTTTTGGAGCAAAATTCTACTAGTATAATACTGAATGTAAGAAAAACTATCTTGTTGCCAGTTTTGGGAAGGAGAAGGGACATACTGTCATTTTGTTTCCTATCCCTCCTATTTTCATAGGTGCTTATTTTAAAAATGGGAAATCCTAAAGATAAAAGGTATATTTCTAGAAAAGTACCTTGGAAGACTAAGGTAATAACTCAGGGGTAGTCAGGGTATATGCTCAGCATTCAGGAAGTCCCAGGTTCAATCTCTGGTACCACAAAAATAAAGTAAAAGTAACAGGGAAAATCTCACAATTAAGAAACCTGGTTGGTGGTTTCTAAAAGACTCAGTTTTTGAGTGGTCTAGTTTATTTTAATGTTATCAAGAGCAAGTCAGCCATATGACCAAAAGTGAAGGAAAACAAATACGTGTTTGTAAATTCAATATTTGCAGGTTCCAGAAATGACCACATCTAGGGAAAATGATATTGTAGAAAAAAGAAAAGAAAAAACCCACTACCTTAAAAAAATCTAATAAAGTCCTCTAAGATTTCCTCAAAACTTGTAATTTTCTGGTGTGATATGTTAACTGGAATAAAATACTTTGTCTCTGTCCAGGATGCCAATATAACGGTATAGGAACTAGTATTTGGGTGTTGCAAATACTTTACAAGGTTTATATTTTTTCTTGATAGAGTCAATCCCATTTTAGCTATCCAAATTTTTATAATTTTAGAATAGTATCTTACTTGAATATTAAACATTTATATAAAAGACCAACAATTGCACTTCAATATGTTTCTGTACTATAAAAATGAAGTTTATCAAGAAGTTCTTGATAGTCCTTATATAATTCTCTTCCAATGGAGTGGGATAGAGAATACTATCATTTTGACTTCCTAAGCAAGGTAATTAGGTCACTAAGAAGACAAGAGATTTATTTAATGCATCATTAATGAAAGCTTTTAATAATAAAATCTCTATCAGTTTTGAGAGCAAAAGAAACCAAAACAAAAGAAGAGAAGGGAAAAAATGAGACTGTTTGACTTGCCAGGATATTTTATGAACACTTTTGCAAGTAAATATTGGTCCTTTTTGTATAGTATATTTAAACATTGGGAAATAGATTTTACATTGTCCCTTTTACATGTGTATCCTAAATTTTCTTAATAGTGTGTTTTTGATCGGGATCAATTTGAGTTCAGTTCTCTCTCTGAATCTTCTAAGGACCTCTTAGTCTCCTCTGTGCCCCTCCATCTGTAAGTCTTTGACACACATCATGACAAACAGTGGGCATACTCTGTTCAGGAGCTTGGAGGTGCCATCTGGAAATGATAGAGAAGTTGTAATGTGGGGCATTGAGTTTGAAAAGAGATCGAAGTATTATAAATCTGTTCAATTCATGGTTTAGATAGAATGAAAACTTTGAGGTAGTTTTCTCTATTTGTGTTTTCTTATATGAGTGACATCCTTGCAGGTATTTGTCCTCTTCTTTTCACTGAGAAGTCTTCAAGCAGTCATAATGAGCATCCACAGAAGAACCTCAGGCACACCACACTGTGAATTAGATGTGTGTGTGTGTGTGTGTGTGTGTGTGTGTGTGTGTGTGTGCATGTGATATTTATTATCACCATTTTCCACATGTGAAATGAAGCTTAGCGTGGTTCTTCATCTTGTTTGGGTCTCACAGATGGTGGTCCAGCGAGACTTCATATCCATGTCTGTCTACACTAAAACTCATGCTTTTAAACGTGACGTTGAACTCTAACTCATGCACCTAAATATACAGCTAATTATTTATGTACAGGTGATGCTGAAATGGTGTACCCCTGTGTGTTGCCTTTTACCACACCCCATAATGTAAAACACTGATGTGGGGTGAGATTTGGTGTGACTCTGTAGTGTCCACGATGGACTACGATCCGACCACAGTGCCCTCCCCTGCTTCCTTCACCGGCTGCATTCTGAGGAAGAGGTCCCACCACAGGATTGTCATGTGGGGAAGGAGCAGCCCCTGCTGTCTCCTAAGCTCCAGAGCTGGAAGTTGGTCCTAGCTCTGCTGTTTGAGATTCAGATCTGTGGATCACAGTGGTGAGATTGTGATCCTTAGAGGTGAGAACATGCTTTTTCTTGTCTCTCTGGGATCTGCTGGCCCTCCACGCAGGACATGGCAATCTGAAGACATGGGTCTGTCTTTGGAAATCTGAAAGCAGGCGACAGGAATGGCAAGTGAGGACTGCTCCAGGGCATAGGCCTCTATCTGGTGCTCTCTTCTTGGTAATTACTGGAAAATACATCTGGACGCAAGGCTGTGGCTAAATTTAGGGTCTGTATTTTCTGCTTGTATATAAGTCGTAACTCTCTAACTTCTACAACTCTATAACTGAACTACATTATAAGAAATTAGATTTTGAGTTCTCTGCTGGTTATTACTATTCTTTCCTGTGTATTTTTTTTTAGAACAAGGACTTTGTTTTCCTAACCTCAAAATCTTCAGTTCCTTAAAGCTCAGGACAGGACTACAGTGAATGCACTGGAATAAACATGTAAATGATCAATTAGAAAATCCACTTAATCTAAAGAAATCACCATCAAGAGCAAAAGACTTAAAGGAATATCAGGCTCAAGCTAATTTCCTTTATATATGATAAGTTTTATTTTAAAGAGAACAACAGTAATAAAACCAATAAAAATGATAAAAATTTCAAAACAAGATGATAGGAAATGAAGAATGGTTATTATATTGCATATTGTTGTCTTTAAAATGGTTGCTCAGATTACCAGATATAGGCGTGCAGTGTTCAGCTCTTCACATGAACATAGGAAGACATACTGTTAGATGACACGTACCTTGGGAGATTTGTCAGGGTTCCACATTGTATGTTTACTGGGTGGTCTCAGGAACTAGGTTTGCAAACATGTCAAAAATGAAGCAAACTCCCAGAAAGTGACTTCACAGAAAGAGATGTATAAAACCAAATTCCCATGTACTGTTTCATAAAATTTGAGCAGTAGTGCCAACATGAGTGAGTGTTCTGACTCTGTGGCTCAGTGAAATTCTATGAGAACTAAATATTAACATGAAACCAGAGCAAGGGGGAGATAATTATGTAATTTAATCGACAATGATGTTAACCTAATATCCCCAAACATCACCTGCATCAATAGGATTTTCTGGCCACCAGAACTGGAACATGTCTTAGTCACTGTCTTGGAGGAGACAAAACACCTAAAGCCCACCTTTAAAAGGGGGAGAGATTTGTTTTGGCTCGAAGTTTCAGCCATGTTTTCTGCTCCAGGGCAGATGCAGGGGGATGGAAGGGCTGATGAAGGGGAGCTGCTGGCATCATGAGAAGAGGAGGCAGGGAAGGAGGAGGGAGGGAGATAAATGCTTCCTGGTGGTGACCCCAATGTTATGGTTGATACATTGTGTCAACTTGAGAAGCTCAAAAATTTAACTAAGAGACTCAGCAGGGAGCTGGGATCCTTAGGAGACTGCAAGAGGAGGGTACAGAGGTGGTGTGAGTGCTGCACCTGCCCAGAGGAGGAGAAGTGGTCTGTTCTTAAGGGAGAAGAGGCTTGCCCCCCCCACCCCCCACCCCGTTTTGCTCCTGCTGGCTTTTGCTGACTGCTGCCTTGAAGTGTTGCCCCAGTGCCACGTGACCCTGCCTGGAGCCAGCTGATTATTGATTGAAACCTCTGCACACTGTGAGCTAAAAAAACCTTTCCTTCCTTCATTTTGGGTGATGAGTATTTTGTCACAGCAACAAGAGAGGAGCAACCCAGACACCCCAGTGACTGCCTCTTCTACCAGGCCGCAATGCACACCAGCATATTCAGCTGTGCTGCTGGTGAGTACAGTGCCCTTGTGGTGCCATCACCAACTTTGAACATCTGAGGCCTTTCGGGGACATTCTAGATCTGTACTGTAACAGCATCCTGGAGACTAGCGGCTGTGTATCAACCTCCCCGGCTCTGATAGGTGCTGTCAGTTTGACTGTGTTTGCCTTTTGGTTCTTCTGTACCTGTAAGGCCTTTTCCTGTGTTTCCAGGGACAGCACTCTTCTAACCAGTCTTGAATTCTAAAGGTAAATATGTTCATTTTTGGGCCATCTCTGCCTAGGTCTGTGTAACATCTGCAAGGTTGTGTGCCTTCTGGCTCAGGGAGGACACATGAAGTAGTGTAATGCTTTTGTCAGCCCTACATGAATAATTCAGATTTCGTGGAGCACCTGAAAGAGCACAAGTAGGAAATGACATCATCAAATTTTCACTAAGAAGAAGAAAAGATGACCACCCCCCTGCCCAGATTTGTTCTATTCACATTGCTGTGAATTGTGGGTGTGAAGGTGGCCAGGGACATGGCAGGGATCACTTTCCCTCTGTCACCTGTGCCATGGTGGCTGCACGTACTCTCTAGTGGATATTATTTTTCCTGTCTGAAGATAGAGAGCAATGGCTTCAGAAATCCTGGCCTGGTCTAACCGAGACCCTACCATAGTTACAAGGTGAGAGCTGCCTAATGAGTTAGCAGTGACTAACGGAAAGGCGAGGGCAGGAAAGACCTAGTGAGTGAAACCCGCTGCTTGTGACTTTACCCTGAGCGCATCCAGAATTATTCAGACCACGCAACTAAGTGCTTTTAGTGCAGGTTGCACTTTCACATCCACCTAGAAAGATTTATTGTTTTGTTTGTAGCTTTATTTCATCAGCAAGTGGAATCAATTGGATACAAGGTTCTATTTAATGCCCATACCCATTTTCATCAGCTTTGCTGTGGGCACGGTTGGGTGACCTTGAGTGTGGCATGAGTTGGGAGCATGGCTCACTAATGGGGTGGGGACACTTTCTTTCCTCTTTGTGTGTGTGTGTGTGTGTGTGTGTGTGTATGTTCTACAGTAACACTAATGACATTTTGTGTCAGCTTAAGGGTTTTGAATTTTTTTCATTCAATGTTTTGGATGTTTTTGTTATTTCAGCAGAACTAATTATTTTGAATCATAAATTTTTTTATGTGCTTTAATTTTCTGTTTTTGAAGACTTCTTGAGTTTTTTTCATGACTGTTTTCTGTATTCCCATCTATTTGTTTTTTTGGTTGCTGTTTATTTAGCTACATCTGGAAATTAGGATTAGTGTTTGCATATTATTACTTCTACACAATTATTTGAGTTTATATACTGCCACTCAGGGGTGGAAATATATTGTGCTTTAATTGATCCATTTATTTTTATTTTATATTAAGTTCTATTTTCTTCCACTTTTTATATAATAAATATTTATCATTTTCTACCTGCAGATACCCTTATAAGCCTGACTAACGTGAAACTCATAAGTTAGAAGAAATGTCTTGGCATATTTATATCCCTCAGCCTTAGCCCCACACTGAAAATTGGCAGTGATGTCTTTTGAGAGAGGAGTTTATGGGTGCTGCTGAAGACTTGTCTCAGCAACCTGGAGCAGAAGGTAGCATTACTAATTCATTCTTTTAAAATTTTAGTGAGGCTTTGTTTTTTCTTTCTGAAACAGGGTTTTGTTGTGCTGTTCAAACTGGCTTTGAACTCACAAGAATCCTCATGCCTCAGTCTCCTGAGTGCTAGGATTACAGGTGCGTGTCACCACACCTGGATTTTAGTTGAGTTTTATGTGATTTTTGAATATTTTTAATTGTGTTAACTGTGTTTTAGATTTATATAGAAAACAAACTATTTTTAAAATAAAAACAACACAAGCTCATTCATTGCTAGCCATTGATATTGACTGAAATGCAACCATTCCTACCAATAATTAGTTCATCTTATGAATACCAGTAGAGGATAATTAATATATATAGTGATTTTAATATATATTTAATTATTGTCAGTGCACCTAAATCCTAAGAGTGTGAGATGTATAAAGCTTTTAGTAGTCTCTTTATTTTTGCTAAAACAAATGATACAATTCATCCCCGTTTAATTCCTCTAGCAAAAATACAAATAGAAAATTCATAAACCTGTATTTTGCAGCTACTAGTCTAATAGAATGCTCATTTGTGTGCTTTAATTGTCCTGTTTTGCCAGTGCTGGGAATGTAGTGTAACATGGACAAACTGATGTCCTAGGTGAGTGACACATGGTAACCTTCATATGCCTGCTGTTAGTGGAGATAAAACATCATAATGAAGAATTGTTTATTTTGTCTGGGCAAAAAATCATTTCGATTAATGAATTTGTTAGTTTTTCTGTAGTTTTCCCTCTTGCAGCTATTAACAAAAAGTATTATGTCTTTGAATATAAAAATATGATGATAGTATTTTGGTTTTCCTAGAAGAGACCTTTATAGGTTATTGGGTCCAGTGACATTATTTTAAGTGGCAGAGAGAGCACAGTTGTCCCCATCTCTTGTTGGTAGCAAAGTTAGGCCTTTTGTCTCTAAGATCAGATGGCATTTTGATTTTTTCTTTTAATATTTTTATTTTTATTGCTACCTGTTTGCAGTATAAAACTAACTATACTCATCATGGGGAGTTGGCACATGCGTGTAATGCCTATGATTTATGTGGCATATAAAATTCAGTAACCTTTTTATAGGCACAAAGTCAGTCTGTATTTCTAATGTGCAGTGTTGTGTGTTGGCCACAGCTACCAAGATAGTACCGACCGGGGATGTGCTGTCACACATCTGCATGGGAAATGTGAATATGTACACCCATCTTCCTCAAGCCAAGCAAAACACGTTCCTGGGTGAAACGCATTTAATTAAGAAATGATCAGTGTTTCTGAAATATCATATACTCATGCCAAGAATGTGGGCCGAGACGCTGAGGCAGCAAGACCTGTTCTGTGTTTTCTAGGAGCCATGCTTTTGGGGCTGGGAATGTAGCTCAGTGGAAGACTGCATGCCCTGAGTTCAATTCCCAGCACCAGAAAAAATAAAATTCTGAACAAGGTGCAGCAAATGTTTAATGATTTTATAGTATTATTTTCAACTGTAAGTAACATAATCTGAACCATAGTATTTTAAATTCTCTTGGACTTGCAGAGGGTCTACCGTGTCAGTTACAAATAGTGTGCAGGTTGACGCGGGAACCCTCTTCCTTTGCTTAGTGTGATATTCCTGACATAGACTTGCTGTGAGTCCTGCTATATCTCATTGTATATACCCACCATTGAGGACCAAAGTCCTCTTTCCCCCAGCTCCTGATTTCTGTTTAATATTCTTTCAGACTCCATGTATAAAAGTTAAATTTTATATTTAAAGCCTAATTTCAACATAAAACTTTGAGCTGGGATCAGTGGCACCTAGCATTCAGAAGCTGAGGCCGAAGGTTCGCTCTGAGTTGACGGCCAGCCTGAACTACTTAGTGAGACCCTCCAAAACACCAAACTGAGACAAAACAAAACAAACATGAAAAGCTTTGAGTTGTATTGCTGAGGAATTTGTGCTTCATAAATGTTCAGTGAATCATAGTTACTTAAATATCTCATGTTATTGAAGTGTTTTTGATGGTAATTCCTCCAAATAAACAATTCTGTGTATTATTTTTCTTAAGAGAAAATGTTTGGGATCAGGTTTCTTCAGTTTATTTTACAGCTTTATATAACATGATGCAAAATCAAGAGGAAAGTACTTTGAAATTTGTGAAATAATGATCTCTAGTTTTTATAAAATGTTAACACAAGGATTTTAAATGTAATTCTACTCTCTTACAACTTCCTGTATTTGCTTCTCTGATAACTGTTTGTTACCATGGCAGCAAGAAAAATGCATTGCTTGTTCATTGCCCAATGTCAAGTAGCAGGCTGCTGTGTGTGCAGTGCTTGGGCTCTCCGAGGTGTGGCTGCGGCTCATCTGTGCTTGACTGCCCTGGAGGGCTGGACCTGCGACAAGGCAGAGGCGACGGAACTCTGATGGGACAGCAAGAGACTGCCATGGGCTTCAGTGCCAGGGCTGCTACGTACTGTGGCCTTGAAAGCTCACTGTCATCTCTGAGCCTGTTTCCTGAGATTGGAAATGAAAAGTAGAACTAGATGATTCTAAAGTCTGTCTCAATTAAAATCTAAAATTAGTATGAGAATGAGTGATGATAGAGTAGCCCTACTCTGCTTGATCCTGGGTAAAACCTTGCTTCCCTTACCTGGAGATTTAGAGAGGGAAACTGGTTCTTCCCTTTGGGGGAATTTTGAAGAGAGAAAGCAATCTTGAGGCAGCTCTGTGCTGAGCTGCACCTGAGTTATCCTCCAGCCCTCTGTGGCTCTCTGGACTGCTGGCTGATCCTCTTTTTCCTGTAGCCTGAGGTCCTAGCTGAGCTCATGATCCCACTGTCAGTCTGTGCCTGGGTTGTGTGGTGTCCGATGGACCTTGCCTAGCATGAGATGACTGACAGGGACATTCACCAGCAGAGGGTTCCTGACCCATCGATGTAAAGACTCTAGGATTAGGGTTAGGATGTGATTTAGAGACACTGGCATGCTTACTGTAGCAACATTAAGCAACACATTATTCTGTGTTGAGCATTTTTGTACTTTGACAGTGCATAGCAATACATTCAAAGCCAAGTTCTATTCATAACTTTTAGCTAGAGATTGGTGAAGTTAAATACATTTATATTCTAGTACTTTAACAAATGGGTGTAAAATAGCTGAGAGTGGTGGTGTATACCTGTAATCCCAGCACTTAGGAGGCAGAGGCAGAAGGATCCTTGCAAGTCTGAGGCCAGCCTGAACCACATAGCAGATACTTTCTTTAAGGGTCTGGGAATGTGTCTTCTGGGTAAGGTGCTTGCCTAGCTGTGTACCACCCAGAGTTCCCTCCAGCAATGAAACAAAGTCTCAGTGTTGTCACAGGGTTGCCTTTTCAAAAACAACCTGAAACAGTTGCCCTGGTAGGGTGGGTGTCTGTGTTGTGGTACTCAACCTGCTAACTAGGATGGAATTATTTTTGAAATGAGACTGATTATAAGGCTAACTGTGGCTGTCTTGTTTTAAATGAACAGCTGTCTAATGAGCTAGCAACAGAAAGCAAGCTTGAGTAATACAAGAAGTTGGGGAGAAGTAAGAGATATTTTTGGAAAGAAAAAAAAGGAACATCTTTTGCACACGTGAATTAGATCCTAGGCAGAAAAATTCATGTGTGCTCTAAAATTAGAATGTTCACTTTAAATACTCTGAAGGGCCAAGTGATGAACTCTGAATAAGGAAAGGAACAAAAAAAGGAACCAAAATATCAACATGAAGCAGTCTCTGTGGTAAAGTTGTGAAAGAAAGCGTTGGTTACTTTCGCTGTTTAGTTAAACTTTAGACATTGGGTTGGAGAGGAAAGAAGAATTTGGAAAGAAATATAATAAAACACCCAGATTCTTGGAATTTGATTCAGACCAAAATGAAATGATCTCTGAAATTCAGCACAGATTTAAAAATAATGATTATTCTAGTTGGGAAGCATGTTAGTCATACTTCAGTTTTTATGATACAAAGATCATTCTGTAAGTCTTGGTGTTAAAAATAAAGGAGTAATATGTAAAAATGTCTTTAAATTAATTAGAAGATAAATATATATTTATAATGATATAGGGGAATGAAGCTCCTGACCTACTATATGTTCAGTACGAGTTCGTGTTCTCTAAGATCAAAGAATGAAATTTAGGAACAATTCAGGTTAAGAGAGGAATATTTATTGAGAGAAAGAAAGCTTCTGTCAGAGAGAGAGACAGGGAGAGAGACAGAGGGAGAGAGAGAGGCATCCCGTGCGGGTTGCCAGAGATTCTGTATTTTCTTGGGATTTTATAGAGTAAAATCATGAGGTAAAGTGGGTCTAAAATTGCTATGTTTAGCCAATAAGATGAATAGTTCAGGTAAAATTGATTAGATTACAAACAAATGGGGAAGCAAGTCACATGGAAAGTGGGCATTCTTAGAGAGCAGTGACTCCTCCCTAGGGGTTGGGATGGTGACTCCTGATTTCTTTCTCAAAGTGATCCAGATTTAATCCCTAAGGATTATACTTTCTTTTTGGTATGGGGATCAACTCAAAATCTTGCACTTGCCAGGCATCTAAGGGTTATACTTAAGGGTGTGGTTACATTTGTTTTGGTTTCTGTCCTGAGATCTGGCTCACAGCAAGAGGTGTGTGTCTCCTCCAAGGTCATCAGACATCTGGTCTCTGTGCTGGCTTCTTTGAGGGCCCAGCCCTGTCTGACTGCCTGTATTTCTAACTAGCTCAGCTCCCTGTAACATTTTAAAATAAAGTGCTATTTAGATTTCTTGAAACTTTTCTAGAAAATTTGAGTGTGCATTAGTGGATAATGATAGGATTATTTCCAAAAGATGAAAAGTATTTCCAAAAGATGAGAAGTATAAAACAAAAAGAGGCCTTTATTGTGAGAACACAGAGAGAGATGACCGGCACCCCCCACCGCTGGAATCCGGCCATCTCTCTGGCGGACACAGACACGTCGTATGGGGGGTATGTAAGTAGCCTCGGTTTGGGGTGGAACCTAAGGGGGCATCAGGGATGCACGGGTAGCCCATTGGTCCTAGGTTTCGCACCATAGTTATATTCCCAGGGGCGGGGAAGATGGCATCACAGGTAAATTCCTAGGGGCGAGGGAGATAGGGGCTTCCTGCTTCTGGTTGAGGTTTTCCTGGCTACAGTGTCCTGTCTGGGCCAAAATCCTTTCAGATAACATTTCATTTTAGCTAGCACACCATCTGGCTGTTTACAAGATGACTTCTTACAATTGCTCTAATTGAAAACAACTAGAATATTAAATAATAAGGAAATTATTGGCTAAATGGTATACTATGTAGTATTGAAAAGTGGTTTTTAGGGCTGGGCTAGTTTGATGGTTGATCATTTGTCTAGCATGCAGGAGGCCCAGAGTTCAAACTCTAGCACTGCAAGGAAACAAAAGTAGTTTTAAGAGAAATTTTAATGCTGAGTACTTAGTAAATTAAAATTAGAGTGCAAAATAATGTATGCAATGTAGTCTCAAGTATATTATCTATGTACATAGGCAAGCTACATTATTATTATTATTTTTTTGAGACAGGGTCTCACCCTAAAGTCCCGGCTAACCTTGAACTCACAGTGATCCTTCTGCCTCAGGCTCCCAAATGCTGGGATTATAGGCGTGTACCATCATGCCTGGCCAAACTACATTTTTGAAAGTTTATTGATAGCAAAAGTTACTGTAATTCACAATGGTGAAAATAATCATTATTTATTAGTATATGATAAAAACCAGGTTTTTCGGTTTTTCTTTATCCATTCATGTGTTTTGTTTTTCATTGTTAATTTTATCGGTATATTTTAAATATATATAGTAATTACATTCATCATAGGGAGTTTGTACCTGTACAGAGTGTATCTTGATTCTTTTTTTCTCCCAGTCTCCTCTCCTCCATTTAACTCCTCTTCTCCTTATTTACAAAAGGTTTCCATTTTTCCCTTTTATTCTTTCTTAAATTTTCACTTCCTTTTCCATCTCTCTCCTCCCTTGTTCCTTTTCCCATTTGAACATTTTCTTCCTACTTCCCAATATCTTTTGTATATTTTGTTCCTTGTTTATACTTTCAGTTTCTTATACCAGAAAACCTGGTATTTACACGTGTGTGTCTGATTTATTTCACTTAAGAATATGGTCTCAAGGTACATCCATTTAGCTAGAAATACTTCAAGTTTGTCCTTCTTTATAGCAGAGTAGTACTGCATTGTATGAAAAAAATCACATCTTCTTTGTCCATTCCTCAGTTGATGGGTATTTAGGTTGTTTCCAAACTGTGCCCATTACAAATTGTGGTGCTATAAACATGGGTGCACATATATCACTATGGTATGATGCTTTTAATTCTTTTGGGAAGATACCAAGAAGGGAAATACCTGGGTTGAATAGAATCTGTAGTTCTAGTTTTTTGAGGAATCTCCACACTGATTTCCACAGAGGTTGTACTCGTCTGCACTCCCACCAACAGCTCCTCCAGCATGTGTTATTGATTGATTTCTTGATAAAAGTCATTGTTTCTGGGGTGAGATGGAATCTCAGTGTTGTTTTAATTTGCATCTTTAAAATGACCAGTAGTGTTAAAGTAGGTTTTTCTGAAATGTGTGAGGAAGAAAAGAACCAAGAATGCAAAAGTACCTACTTCACTTTGAAACAGGTCCAGGGTTCAGTTTATCTTTGAGCGTGGCAGCGATCATCATGGAAGAAGGACATCTATTTCTTTCCATATGCTATGATAAATAATGAGACAGTTTTAGAAAAATACCTGTTTTTCTTTTATCACTAATACAAAAGATGTATCTGGCTAATACAGATTCCATTGACAGTGGGAAAAAATTCTTATAGTTGAAAGAAATAACTTGAATCTGGCCTGCCACTGGAAAGGTGGGCATAGGCCTGCTGGTCCCCCAGACAGCCATGGCAGTGATATCAGCAGGTGTAAGTAACACTGTAAACATCTGTGGACTGCTGGAGTGCTGTAGACCAAAGCTTTAGCCAGGCAGAATATAGTAGAAAGTTTAGTGAAGTTGTAGAGCATGACCTGGGCCTCCTCAGAAACCATCCTTCCAGAGATGACCAGCTCATGTCCACTGAGGGAGGAAGGAGGTGACATCCAAGGAAGGCAGAGTGATGCTGGCCAGGCATTCGGGCTTAGGGGCCCAGATTTCAGAAGCCACCTGCTTGGTCTTGCCTGCCCTAGGCGGTGAATCAGAATTGTTTTCAGAGCTCAGGGACGGGGATTCTGCTCCTGGAGAGCCTGACTCAAGAAGGTCCTCTGTCATGTTGGGGGTGACACAAAAGAGCCTCTGCTGCCACTGCCTGCACACTGCCCAAACCGAGAGCGCTGCAGACGAGGACTGGTAGCTGGTGGCCTTGGTCTGGAGCCGCTGTTGGTGAGACTGAGCTGGAATCTGCTTCTCAAGAGAGTCAAGTCCTTGTTTTCCTAAGAGAATACACCCATTCCTTTCTTCTGGAAGCTTCCTCCAGAAGTTGATAGGTTTTTTTTTTTTTTTTTGGTCTTTTTTGAGATGGGGTCTCACTATGCAGTTCTGGCTGGCCTTGAGCTCACTTTTTTGTAGCCCAAGCTGATCCCGAACTCGCAATGATCCTTCCACCTCAGCCTCCCAAGTGCTGGGATTACAGGCGTGAGCCACCACGCCCGGCTGGAAGTTGATATTTTTATGTCTGTTGTCTGAGCTCGAACAAGTGACAAAGAGGTGACTGATGGATTTCATTATGTCTAGGTACTTCCAGAGACCTAAAAAGGCAACCATTACTGGCCCCCTGTTCATTGCAGGCCATAGAAACACTAATACATTTTGTCTAGCAGGAAGACAATTGACTTCTACCTGTGGAAAAGAAAATCTCAAATATTGTCTTTTTGCCATGTAGGATACTTACCAGCTTCACTTATATTAGCAAAATCATTTCATCATGTAGCATTATGGTTGTCCATGTGTAAGTCTCTTCTTTATATTCTGTGTGTGTGTGTGTGTGCTTGCTGGGGATTCAATTTAGGACTTCTGCATGCTAGCTGTGGGCTCCCTGTGGAACAAGATTCCCCTCCTCCCTCATGTTCTCCTTCAGACGAGTTCCAATCTTTCGTTTTTCTCTTGTGGTGCTGGGATCTGCCAAGGCCTCACATGTTCTGGACAGGGGCTCGGCCCTGAGTTTCAGCCCCACTTTTTGACCCGCCCAGCACTCTTCACCTTATGCTTATGAATTAATTTATTGGTTGCATTGTATCTTTTTTTCCCTTTTTTTGAGACAGGGTCTCGCTATGCAGTTCAGCTTGGCCTTGAGCTCACTTTGTAGCCAGGCTGGTCTGGAACTCACAATGATCCTCCTACCTCAGCCTCATGAGTATTGGGAGTACAGATATATGCCACCATGCTGGCTGCATTGTATCTTTTAATTCATGCCATCTTATATTATCACGATAGTTATGACTTTTATCATTTTGAAAATGGTGCTTTGCAATTGCAAACTCTTGCATGATGTTGATTTTCTTTAGAACGTGGTTTTCAGGGGCTGGGGATTTAGCTCAGCGGCATAAGTGCCTGCCTTGCAAGCAGGCAGTCTTGAGTTCAATCCTTGGTACCGATAAAAAGACCAAAAAAAAAAAAAAAAAAAGAATGTGGTTTCCATCTGGGATATTTCCATGTTCGTAGATCTTTCAAACGGAGGCTACTTTCCTAGTTTCTTTTTTTTTCTTTCTGTACTAGGAATTGAACCCAGAACCTTGCACTGGCCACGCAGGTGCTTGTGCCACTGAGCTACATCCATCGCCCACTTTCCTAGTCTTTCATTTAGCACTAGGTTCCACTGGACCTGGAGGTATAGACAGAGGCCCTTCCACTTAGGATGGGGTTGCCTCCCAAAAAATCCACCATACATTGAAAATACCATAAGCCAAAAGTGAATTTAGCCTAGCATGGTGGTGCATGTCTGTACTGCCAGCATTTAGGAGGTTCGAGGTGGGAGGATCATTATCAAATTAGGGGCCAGCTTGGGCTACAGAGTGAATTCAAGTCCAGCCTGCACAACCTAGTGAAATCCTGTCTCAGAAAATACACAAACACACACACTTTTAAACCAGGTATGGGGGCTGGGGATTTAGCTCAGCGGCATAAGTGCCTGCCTTGCAAGCAGGCAGTCATGAGTTCGATCCCGGGTACCGGTAAAAATGAAAAAGACAAAAAAAAAAAAAAACAGGTATGGTGGTGCACACCTGTAATTTTACAGCTTGAGAGGGTGAAGCAGGAGGATCTCACTGAGTTTAAGGCCAGCCTGGGCTGCATAGTGAATTCAAGGCCAGCTGAACTACACAGTGAGCCCCTGTCTCAAAAATCCAAAGTAAATTAATAAACGAATTAATAAATACATTTAATACACCATGCCTTCTAAATATGGCCTATCCATTCCACTTTAAACATGCTCAGAACATTTATATTAGCCTAGAGTAGAGCAAAGTTCTTTAACACCAATCCTGTTTCATAGTACAGTGTTGACTGGCTCTGTAACTGATTGAATACTAGATTCTTTTACACCATTACAGAGTGGGAGTGTGGTAAATCCAGACATCACAGAGCCAGGGGCTGCCTATCATCCTCTTTCCCGTCCCTGCTCCTTTCAGAAGTAGACGTGACACAGTGACATGTTTCTGCCTGACACCACCCCACACAGTGTAGAAACTCGGCAGTCATCTGTCATACCTTGCTTTTGCTTTCTCCTGTCTTCTTCTGTGGTACTGGGGATCAAATACAGGGTCTCTCCCACACAAGGCAAGCACTCTTCTGCTGAGCTCTGTCTGCAGCTCTCCTATGGCTTTTGAAAAATCCAGGTAGCTTAGTTGACAAAAACCAAGTATTTTGCATCTATTGATTATATCATAATCATTCTCGTGTCTTGTGCTAAACTGAAACACATTCTAGAGTTGTGCCTTGCTACCATGGCAACAGGCAAACATGTCAAAGTTTGCACTTAGTTGTAATTTGCACTTAGTTTTTCATTTGTTAGATGGAGGCATTACTGTGTTCTTGAAGAAGTTCAAAGGGATCCTCTTTACTTTTTTAGACCTATAAATGTTCTCATCCCAGGTAACAGAGCAAGACGAAGCAGTCCCCAGCTGTGCTGCATACTGCAGGAAGAAGGCCCCGCCGAGCTTTAACCTATAGCATTTATAAGTCTTGTTTTGACTTTCTAAGACTCATTTGGTAAAAAAAAGAAAGAAATTGACAGGCACCCCTTTGGGAGATATCAGAAAAGGAACTGTTTGCCAAAGAGCACAGTGATTTGTGAAGTTTGTCTATTGCTTTTTAAAATATTGTTTGCAGTTTCTTTTTCTTTTCCAGATTTTACTCTTCATTGGTCCACGGTGCCTTCTATTCTCTCTTCCTTCTGTTCCCCTCCATCTCGTGGTCCTCTTCCTGTTGGCAGAAGATCTAGCTGTTTCCTTTATCCATCTTTTATTTTCTCTTCACTTATCACTTGGGCTTCTTGTGTAAGAGAAACCATGTGATAGTTAAGCTCATGTGTCTGACCTACTTCACTTAGCATTCTGGTTGCAGAGTGAATCCATTTTCCTACAAATTCTGACACACAGGGGAAGGGGAAACTCCAGCTGAGACCGCCAGGCTTGGGTAAGGGCAGCATGGCCTGGGATTTATCGTACCTGGGTGCAGGTGGGCAGGGTGTGCAGTAAGACCCTCTGCCCAAACAAAGAGAAGTGCATCTCTTTCACAGGGCTGGAGAGAAGGCAGGGACATCGGACAGGAAGAGCCCAGGAACATCTGTGGTCCAGGTTCTCAGGCAGTCCTGCGTCTCAGTGGGCACAGTCCTTGAAGTGCTTGATGTAAATTTCTGGATGTCTCCACCTGCTCCCAGGACCTGCAGACCTCCTTGTCTTAGCTTATCTCTTTTCTTGTGGATGACAGTTTGGTACTGAGCTGCATCCCTGCTGAGCGCTAAGCTCCCTGCAGGTGGTAGTGTTTCTGCTGGCCGGCACCCGTGGGCTGGGAGAGCCATGTCTGGTTGGAGCCTCACACGGATGACTCCAGTTTCTCCTTCTCTGTGGCAGAGTGATAGTCCATGTGTGTAACTGCCACATTTCCCTTATCCACTCCTCTGTGGGTGGGTGTTGAGCCTGCTTCTTAGGTTTAGCTGTGGTTAGTTGTGCTGCTACTGGTGTGAACATGGGTGTGCATGGATTTGTGTAATGTGATGCTTTTAACTCTTTGGAAGGTAGTTGGTTCAAATGGAAAGTTCTAGTTCTAGTTCTAGTTTTTGAGAAATCTCCATGCAGTTTCCGTAGGTCTTGTACTAGTTTACCTTCCCACCAGCAGTGTAGAAGGGTACCTTTCCCTGCAGCCTCACCAGCATTTTTAAAAAATTGCTTGATTATAGCCATTCTTTCTGGGTAAGATGGAATCTTAGTGCTGTTTTAATTTGCACTTCTCTAATGGCTAGAAACGTTGAACATTTTTTTCATATACTTATTGGCCGTTTGTGTTTCTTCTGAAAAGTGTCATTTTAGTTGCCCATGTTTTGATTGGGTTTTTTGGTTGGGGGAAGTCTAGCTTTTTTGAGTTTTTTATATATTCTAGATATTAGTCCTCTGTTCCAGAAATAGCTTAGCAAAAATTTCTCCCATTTTGCAGGTTGTCTCTTCACTTTGTTGGTTGTTTCTTTCCACTGTGCAGAAGGTTTTTAACTTGGTCTGATCCTATTTGCTGGTTCTTGGTGTTATTTCTTGAGCAGTTGGGGTTCCGGTCAGAAAGTCCTTGCCTACACTTATGTCCTCAAGTGTTTTACAGCAGATTCTTTCAGCAGATTAAGAATTTCAGTTTCAACATTTAATTATCTGATCCATTTTGATTTTAGTTTGGTACATGCTTAGAGATACAAGTCTAGATTTAGTTTTGTACATGTGGATAGCCAGTTTTTCTAACAACATTTATTTGTTTTTTTTGTTTATTTTGAGACAAGGTCTTACTATGTAGTTCAGGCTGGCTTTAAACTCATTGGGTAGCCCAGGCTGACCTCAAACTGACAGCAATCTGCCTGCTTCAGCCTCCCAGGTGCCAAGATTACAGGCATGCGCCACCATGCCTGGGCCCACGCACCTTTGAATAAAGAGGCTGTCTTTGCTCCAGGGTGTGTGTTGGCTTCTTTGTGGAAGATCAGATAGTTGATGTGCTGGGGTGATTTCTGCATCCTGAATTCTGTTCTGCTGAGCCTCAGGTCTGTCAGTGTCGTGCTGTTTTTGTCACTGTAGCTTCACAGCATGACTTCAGAGCCGGACTGTGAGGCCTCCTGCCTGCCTGTGTGGCCCAGGATCACTGCTGCTCTGCTGGGCTCTTCTGGTTCCAGCTGAATTTTAGGATTGTTGTTTCCAGTTTTGTGAGGAACACTGCTGGTTCAGTCTGTGAACACGGTGGGCTCCTTTCTGGACCCCCAGCACTCCAGGCACAGTGATTGCTCTCCTCAGGCAGCGCAGAGCTCGCAGAGGGGCCTCCGGGACAGCACTGTGCCCACCTTCTGCGTTTGCTTGCGCTGCGGACCCTGCGGCTCCGGCGGTGGCCTCGCATCCTCCAGGACATCTGCTGCCTCCGCCTCGGCCCTGGAGAGGAGCGGGCCCCACCTCTGGACCCCCTGTCCCCTGCCGCCACCAGGACTGCACGGTGGCCTCCTCGCCCTGCTGCCCAGGGCGGGAGATGGGGCCAGAGGGGATCGCGGGAGCGTGATTACTGCTTCGCGGTGTCACCACGAGTTCCCAGATGGAGCTGTCATGGGGCAGGACATAGAAGAGGGGTGCGGGCTCACTGGGCAGTCACTGTGGCTCACCGAAGGGGTCTGCGACCTGGGTCTCCCAGGAAGGGCCGTGGGAACATACCGGCGGGCAGGGAAGGCTGGAGCGGACTGTATCAGGTGTGTGGAGGGAGAGCGCGGCTAGAACAAGGCTTCCTAGCCAGTGCACACCTGGAAACCCGCACGAAGGAGGCTGAGGCAGGAGCATCTCAGATTGGAGTCCTGCCGAGTACTTAGCAAGCACCTGTCCTAAAAGGTACAGAGGGGTAGGGATGTAGCTCAGTGATAGAGCACCCCTAGAATCCAAGCCAGTACCGCAAAAATAAAGGAAGGAAAAAAGAAAGAAAGGCTGCCAGTTAACAAAAGCACAAAGACACTGAGAAATGTAAAATATCCTAGGAGGGAAACTAAACCAACAATTAAAGAGAAACCAGAATTTGGTCAGCATTCACTGGCAAGGAGCAAGGCTGGGATGGTGGCCTGTGGCTGGGACCGAGAGGCTGATAGCTGGATGGTGGAAGCTGGTACTTCACGCTCTGCGCCCAGCCCTAAAGGCTAAGGGGCCCTAGCCGCCCTGGTTGTGGAGTTCAACAGAAACTTGAAGAGTGGTAACCCTCCCCACACCAAAAAGAGAAGAAGCTATTGCTTTCCAGGGTGACTCAGAGCTGCCCTGCCTTTGGGCTCCCCCAGACTCGCTAGCCCCCTGAGGCTGGTCTTCCTGGGATGATTTCTCTAACTGAGAAATTCCCTCTCCCAGCTGTGCATTACCTTAATATGAAGTGCAAAGTGATTTTCACTTATATTTGGGAGTTGTCATGAAATTCATCTTTACAGTAGTCAAAATTTTCTGGGCAAGATGGCATAAGCCTATATAATCCAAGTGTGCTGGGATGCTGAGGCAGGAGGATTCCAAGTTCAAGCTCAGTTTGGGCAATTTAATGACTTGGGGAGACCCCTGTCCTGAAATTTAAAAATACTATGAACAGGAAAGGCCATGGAATACAGCTCAGTGTGAAAGCCTTAGCTCAATTCCCTGTATTAGGGGCAAAAATGGAATTGATGTTTAACATAGGTGCTGAAGATTCAAATTTAATTCGTATTTAAAGGCTGGGATATAGCTAGGTGGAGGAGTGTCTTATATGTGTGTAAGACAACACAAGATATGAGTATTCCTCTGCAGAAGTACTTATTTATCAATGAGTGTTAATTTGTTATTTAGTAAGTATAAGAAAAAGCTGCTAGCCAGCTTTCCTGGGATGAAAACGGCATTTTTGAAAAACAAAAGACAAATCAAGGTATGTTATATACAGGTACAAATTCCCTGTAATGAATGTGATTATTGTATATCTAAACTGTACCAATAAGCTTAAATTTAAAAAAAGACATTTTTGGCTGGGATACGGGACACTCTGAAACAAGCTGGTCTCAGTCCTTGTCTGCAGCGATAGCCTTTTTTCTGCAAAGGATTTAAGGTTTTAGTGTTAGTTCAGAGTTTTAGTTTGTAATCAGATTTAATGGAATGAAAACTTTGATTTTGAAACTGTTTCCCAGATTACTACTATCATTTTACTCTTCAAATATTCTTAAATTAGTTTTCAAAATTGCTTAATAGCTTATAGGTTAAAGTCTCACTAACATAAAGCTAGGGGAAAATGTTAATAAAACTTCGATAAAATTGCTAACATAATTGTCTTTAATTTGAAACTTCCCTATTTCTTTAGATTTGGGAAATTGAAAAACTTAATTGATCAGCCAGCAATCAGTCTTTCCCTTTACCTTTGCCTCCCTTCGAATACTGTGATCTACTTGGATATAATTTCCCTGCTCTGGATTCAAGAGGGAATCAGGAGTTAGGAGACCTGATTCATCAACAGATGAACTGAAAGAAAGTGTTTGGGTTTAAGTAGGGACTTTCGACTATGAAGCAGAAATTACATGATATTATGAAAGTGTTGATTTTGTTAGATGTCACATTACTTTGCAGTTAAGGAAGCAATTGTATTTCATGCATGAATTTGTAATGAACTGTTATGGTAACTGGAATTTGTTTCAAAATTTGTTAGCAAAGGAGAATAAAATTAGATGTTGCCACAGCTATTAATATTTCAATCTAGGGAATGGAAATATGATATTCACTTTATAAATGTTTTCTATATATAACATTTTTCAAAATAAAAAACAGAAGCCAAATTACAAAAAGGTATTCTTTAACCCATACTCTGTAGCTTTGAATATATCATCTAACTCTCCAATGGTCAATTTTTCCAACTTAAAACACCAGGAATATCCAAAACAAGACACTTATTTTGAGAATCAAATTGCCTATTTCACCTGAAAGCCCTCTGAGAAGTGCAGAAGGTGACTTCCTAAAGTAAGATTCAAATGATTATGTTAAAGCCATCATGCAATTCCAGGTTTATGCATGAAGAGTGCTGGTATTACACGCACTAAGTGGTGGACCATGTTTCTGTACTGCAAACCAACCCAGGGTGGCCTCCTACTGAGCTACACCCTAGTCTGTACTTTCTTGTGGTAATAAGGACTGAACTCAAGGCCTTCTCCCCAAGCTGCACTTGTAACTCCCTTTAAAATTGCGAGACAGGATCTCACTAAATCACCAAGTTGCCCAGGTTGGCCTCAAAGATCCTCGTGCCTCAGCCCCAGCGTCCCAAGCATGTGCCACTATACCTGGCTACATAGCAGATCTGACATAAAAAGAAAGTTTGATTTGAGAATCACAACAGAAGTCGTAACGCTGTGCACTGACTGCAGTAGACTAGTCTAAGCATTGTCTGTGTTAACTCATTTTATCCTGGCAAACCTACGAGGTGCTATTATTATCCTTGTTTTACAGATAAGGGAGTCTCATGACGTTTTAAGTGGTCAGCAGAGACAGAACTCAAACCCAAGTAGCGTAACCCACAGAGACCACATTCCCGGCCACTATGCCACGAAAGTTTATTTATGGCCGGAAGGCCCATGGTACGCGGGCAGGCTGCTTCTAGCTCCTCACCTGAAGGTGAGCTGAAGATGAACAGAAGCTAAGGACTTCAACACTGGGCTATAGATTCCTTCCGCCGCCTGCTTTTTCCACTGTCTTAATACTTTTCAGGATTTCTACTCCGAGAAAGGAAACTGTCTGCAGCCCGGGGGTACCAGGATGGGTTGAGGTCACGCCCCAACTCCTATACTTTTTTTTTTATTTAAAGGAAAAAAAAAAAAAAAACCAGTTTAAGGGTACAAGTAATACAGAATTTTAAAAAAAGGTATAAAATCACTAGTTAATAGATTACATATTGTCATCTTAGAAATAGTTGTTCAAGTTACAGGATTAAAGCATAAAAAGTGGACATTCAAACAGTGAGACTGAAAACAGTTGTGTTCAATGATCCAACAAAGACTTAGTAATATGGACATCTATCTTAACACACTTAAACACACTTGCAGTTGTATCCTTTAGAGTACTTTTTTTCCCCTAACTCCTATTACTTAAAGTGGTGTTTCCCAGAAAATTCAGGCCCTTTTAAACTTTATCCCGCTGTGTATGTTTTTGTATTGCCAGGCTATGTATTTCAAGCTGCATTTTGGTCACTTACAAATCAAACTAAAAGCAAAGCCAAAGCAAACACACTCCCACGGAAAAGGGAAACACTGTGTTCCGGGCGCTGACACTGCCACCTAGTGGAGCTCTCGTAGACAGCAGGGACGAGAGAAAAATCCTGCCGCAGGAAGAAGAGGTGGGAACGCTGAACCTGGGAGCAGGTTTGTGTGCCCGCGGGCGCTAGGCACACTCTGCCAGCGCGTGTTTGCCTTCCCAGTGCGGCGGCGCTGCGCTGCGGGCCAGAACACACCAGTTCCATTTCCTGCCCGCTCCCTGCCGTCTCCCGTCTCCTCCCCAGGTCGCAAAGAGCTGTCTCCCTGCTTCTCGTCGTCTTCTCCTGTGCTGTTTATAATCTGTTTTGTCACACGAGGGGGCCCCCGCGCTGCCCTGTGTCTGACCCATGTTTTTCACCCATGGAGCGCCGCTCTGGTCTTGTGCGTCCGTCTGCCCGTCCCTCGAAGGTCGCGCGCGCTGCTTCCCTGCTGCAGCCTCTGAGCTCAGATCTGAGCTCCGCCCGGCAGGGCTGGGTTCATGCGTGGGAGTCTTGCATTGCTCCTGCACGTCAGCTCTCACCTTGACTAAATTTTTACAGTGAAAAACACGCGCATCTTGCTTTTGTTGCGCAGTGTTACAGAGTTCAGACGTGAAGACCCGTTGTCAGGTTTAGGGGTTCACAGCTGTTTATATTTTTGTGCCCTGGTGCCTATGGTGAGGGCAGTGGGCCACTAATTTGCAGAGAATCTAAACATCACAAACCTATAGTGGTTTATGGTCTTTTAAAAAATTTGCTTTACTCATAGAATAGGAAAGCTAGGAGGCCTAGTAATGAAGTCAGATTTGGAACAGATTCAAATTTCAAAGACCACGAGGAACAATCTAGTCTTTAAAATTGAAATTTTATTTTTCAATTGGATATTCATGAAAATACTCATACTTCAAAAATCCCAAAAGGCTCATGGTGAAAACTTTCCATCCGTGACCTGTCCCCCTTCCCGGGAGCCAGCAACACTACTTCCCTGGAGCTCTGCCCCACTTCCTAACGCTTGCCTTTCTGTGAATTCATGGTGTTTGCAGAAAGGAAAAGTTTGCAACTTATGCCTATTGATGTGAAGAACACGATGTGGTGGGAAGCAGAATCTCTGACGGGGCTCTGGATGTGGCACAGTGGTAGAGTAGTTACTCAGTGTGTGCAAGGCCATGAGGTCAACCCCTGACCACCAAAGAAGAAAAAGAAAAAGAATTAGCTCAGCTACCATAATGTGCTTTTAATGACTAACCAGATGGCATGTTTCCAAACAAACAATTCCTTTTGGGCTTCCCTTGATTATGATGATGATGATGAGGTTGTCTTTTTGAAACAGAGTCTCACTAGGCAGTTCAGGCTGGTCTTGAGCTCGTTTTGTAATGCAGGCTAGTTTGAACTCCCAACGATCCTCCAGTCTCAGCCTCCTGCGTGTTGGGATTTCAGGTGTGAGCCACCACACCCAGCTCCCTTGATTATTTTTAAATGGCAGTTCTTAGAGTTCCGTTAATTTCTCGGGTTAGTTTACAATAATTTTATATCTGCATGTAAATTATTCACGTGAATTTTCCAGACTGACAGTTTCACCAAGTTGTGAACCTCTAACCAGGTGACCTCTGTGCAGTGCCTTAATCGTTTGCTGCAGGAATAGCGCCAGACAAGAGAAGCAATTGTGGACATTTTACTTTCTCATCAGATGTTTCTTTGGGAATTGAGTGCTCCTGTGCCTGACATGTGTAATAAGTGTTGTGTATTCTTTTATCTGTTTTTTTCTAATGCTTATTTATCTATTACTCAAGTCAGTTTTTACCTAATTTAAAAATTTTAAATGGTAAAGAGGACTAAGTCATACTAATTTGTTAATCATTCTAAAATACTCATCATGAACCTAAAACTCTGCCACAGATTGTAGAAATCCGTAGGTACTGAGGACGTTGTGAGAGATTCTTCCCCAGGGTCATGCAAATAAAAGCAGTTGGTGACATTTAAAATTTGGGTCTATCTAAAGAGACACAGGGAACATTGAATTACTTAAGAAAACGACGATGGGCGGTTTCTTTCTGAAGTTCTAAGGGGAGGGGTCCATGTTAGTGTCTTTAATACCGGGGTACTGGGACCAAGCAGAACCCTAGGACTGTCCAGCACTGTCTGGTGGGGTGGCTACTGCAGGACTTTATTTGGCATGATGACCTCTGGCCCAAAACTACAGTGTGACTTAGTGTTTACACTTCAAATAAAAGAATACCAAGCAGAGCAATTCATTGCAAATATTGAAACTTTTTTTTTGTATGGTGAAGAAACAGCATCATTGGTTGAGACAGCCCCCTGGGGTGCTGGTTCTGTTTTGGTTAAGCTCATGCCACATAGTATCTGTTGACCTGTGAAGTGCAGCCATTCACACATTTCCATTAGCACTTGGGGTCAGTGGAGAGGGATGCATACTTCTCAGAGCCTTGTGGTGCAGTGGGTAAGATTTGGCATTTTTTGAAGGTTGGGAAAACATCATGGCAGAAGAGACTGGCCGTTTTGGCAGCAAAGTTAGTAGATGCATCTTTCCACCATTTATATTCTTCCTTTATATTCCACTAAAATGATATAGCAGAAGGGTAGTTATTAACAGTATGGGGAAATACTCTTGTTATGACTGTATGAGCCTAACTGGTTAAAAGAAAACTATGATGTGTATGTCCTGGAAAGCAGGCTATAGCTCGACATGGTGGCAGACCATTTCTCAGTGTCTCGGCTCCTTCAGCTGTAAAAAATGAGGACAGTGAGGGGATCTACTTCCTGAGGGTATGATACAGAATAAACAAAATATAAAATGCCCAGAACAGTGCCTGACACTGTATTGTTTTTTATTGCTATTCATAAAATTGTTTTATGGATGAATTATTTTCCTACTTCCTTTATTTTCCTGACCTTTTAGAATTAACCTTAATTTTTGATTGAATTCTTCAAAGAATGTATTAGAGTAATACCTCGGTTCAGAAACATTTCTGTCTGCAGCAATTTGGTTGGCAACAGAAACATTTGGCAAAATTTTGCTTTCATTCATGAACTCACATCTGGTGATGAACGTGACTGGGGCCATCTCCCCGACATGAACAGGAATGTAGCCAGTCTTCCCAGAATCATGGGATGAATGAAGTTCAGGAGCCCAAGTGCCACTAGTTCTTCAGTTCTCATACCCTGGCGCCCAGACTTTGGAGGGGTGCATAAGATCCTCCCTTCCCCTTTGAGGCGTATTTGGTGTTGTCACCTCTCTCTCTTTGGGGTATCTTCTCCAGTGAGCTGTCAGCTCCAGCTGGTGAGGCTGTGTTGGGCTTTGTGATTTGTGCTTAACGTCTTTCCTGTTCTAAGCCCCTGATCAGAAAATATTGTTTGAATGAAAGACAGTTAAGTAAGCATTCAGAGCAATGAACAGTCACTGCGGTGGAGTTGAATGTGTTCATTTCATCTTTTGTAGGGTAGCAAGCTGGATGAACATACAGGAGGAAAGTTGTGTGGTCAGGCTTTGGACACAGGTAATTTTATTGACCTGAGCCTACCATAGAAAAAATGAGAAAAATTTCCTCAAAGTAATCCTATCTGAGGAGGTATACCAATGACATGGGAGTTTTCGGAAATATTTATTGGGGTTGTATGTATACAAAGAGTATGCCTTACAGTTTTCCCAACAAATAACTTCATATACAGTATATTGATTTTAATCTTAAATTTGCCTATCTCTTTGTATTCTCCCTTCATAAAGTTAAGACTTTTTTCCATTTGTGACTTACATACTATCAGTTCTGGGGACGTGAGATGTTAAACTAGGTATAATCTAGACTATTATCAACAACACAGAGAATTAAGTTAGCACAGTTTTATTTGCCTGATGTATAAACGGCTAAACTCAGTAAGCGTGTGGCTAACCAGCTCTGACTTCCCCCTCAGCCATCCGTGCCGCCTGGAATCTTTCTCCTTCCCCTGGACTGTTGTGGACAGGAGAGGGAAGAGCGTGTGTCTCAGGATGAGCTTCTGTCTCTGGAGGAGCATTTAGCAGTGAGATGAGGCCCGGCAGATGGCTGCTTCTCCTTCTCCTGGAGCGCACATGTGACATCCAGACTCTGGAGGAACTCTTGCAACAGCCTGAAATCCGTTTCTTCCCTTCTCCCTCTCACCTCCCTCCCTTTTCTCCCCTTCATTCTCTGCCTTCTTCCTCCCTCTCACTTCCTTTCTTCTTCTCTTCTTTCCTTTTTTTTCCTTCCTTCTTTCCTTCCCTCCCTCCCTTCCCTCTTTCCCTCCTTCCTCTTACTTGGAAATACGAATAGCCTCGGTAATTTACTGTACTGACTAAATAATTGCTGTGAAAAAGAGATGTCAGGATTCCTATTATTCTCCTTTCTGTTTGTTTTCATTGGATCCTTGCGAAGCACTGGGAGAAACCTTTACTGCAAGTCAGATGATCTGGATTCCAGCTCTGGATTTGATTTCTGTAGGATTATGTTTCTTCATCTTCAAAACAATGATTTCAGGCATCTAAGGACACTCTAGCTCTAAAATCTTCTAATTTTATTATGTCCAACAGATGTGTGTGAGTGTGTGTGTGTACCTGATAACATCGTCAGGATTGGTGAAATTTCATAAGAATCATAGCACGAAAATCAAATTGCATTTTTCCTCCCTTCCCTTCTACTTCATTTTGCCGTAAACACATGGAGGAAAGGGTAGGGGTGAAGAGAGTGTATTACTGTGAGGGACAATAACTTAATTTGCCTCCTGGCACCCTCAGGTAGCAATGTTTAATTAGGAATTCAGAATTGGTATTCAGTAACAAGCTAGATGAATTCAAACCTAATTTGTGTGTCGGATACAATTTAGATGATTTGGGGCCATTTATAGGAAGTGGGGATAGTTTTGGTGGCCTTTGGTTAGAGCAGCCTGAACTAATATTTATATCTAGGGAGAACAAGAGAACATGTGTGTCCCGGTGACCTGTGCAGCAGTAGCCGTTCATGCTCTCCCCCGACAAGCTGTGCACTTTGAGGAAGGCCTGACGTGTATTTCTATATTATTACTCTCTTCTATTTATTGGAAATGATGTATTGTGTAGCTGCTTTGCACTACTCTGTTTATTCCTGCACTGTGATCTAACCCATACAGGACTGTGGCAGTATTTCCATTTCTGGTTAATAAACCGAGGAATGAGTTTTGTAGTCAACAGACCTGTCCGTCATAGTTTGTTTCTTAATGTGGGTAAATCAGTTCATTCAGGAGGAGTTTTAAAAAAGGCAAACATTTTACTTCTTTGAGATAAGGATAATAAGAAACTAATGATAAAAACATTAATGAGTGTTACAGAAAAGATGTCCTAACTTTTAGCTGAAATTTTATTTTCTGAAAGTTTCTATTATCATTGCAAGGGAAAAATACATTTTCTTTGTATGTGAATGTCTTAGTTACTATTCTGTTGCTGAGACAAAATAACTGGCACCTGCAACACAAAGCAAGAAATGACTTGGCTCACAGTTGCGGGTAGTCTTGTCCATGGTCACTGACCCCAAGGCAGAAACATCATGGTGAAAAGGCAAAGCCGAGCAAAGCTGTCACTGCATGATGGCCAGGAAGTAGAGGGCTGGGGAGAGCACCAGGGAGGGATATAACTTCCAAAGACACATGAGCAGTGAACCACCATCTCTATCTGGACAGGTATGGACATCAGCTATGGACATCAGTAGATTAATCCACTTATCTATATAGCGTCCCTGTGATCTCCAAGAGTGTCTTAATTCAAGCAACTGGTACAGTGGGCAAAAATAATTCAATAAGAGCATATTAATAGATGTAGGAGACCTCCTCTCAAGAATTCGGCTTGACTCCAGTTTGAGAAATACAATCCTTACTGTATGTGATGGTTGTATCAGAGTACCCATTTTACAGATGAGGAGCTTTTCCAAGGTGCACAGGTACAAAGTGACAGACCCTTGTAAACCATATCTACCTGATCCTCAGGCACCTTTGGTCACCCATCGTCTATATCCTGAGCTACCCTGCAGCAAGACACCAGGAAGACCCCAAACACATGGTGATTCAGGAGGCAGGGATGGGGAACAGAGTCACTGCAGTGGCTCAGCTGGGCTCCAGAGAGGGTCACTGACCTTTTGTTGTGCAGAAACCATGCTTTAATCTTAGCAGAACAAGAAGTGTTTTCCAATTAGTGATTTTCTAGGCTCTGGCTGCAGCAGGCCTGTCTTTGTTTCTTCTGGACACAGAGAGGGGCTTTGTCTGAGGCTGGGAGCCAGCAGTCACATCCCAGAAGACACTGCCAGAGCCCTGCTGGGAAAGAGACCCCTCCCAGGCAGAGGCACTTCCCATTCCTGGGTACTCTGGGGCCAGGGTGGTCAGGCTTTCTGGGCCTGGAGCTGCCTGGGCTGCCAAAGGGAGTGGCAGGGCCGGAGGACTCTTGGGATCTGAAGAGTGCTCTGATCTAATTAAGGCACAGCCGGGTACTGAACCTATAATCAGATTATCACATCAGGGTGATAGCTCTTGGGGAACAGAAGGAAACAGGGTGACATTCTCCTTCAGTGAGATGCAGCTGGTTTTTCTAAGTCAGAAATAAATGAGGTCTGTCTCAAAAAAAAGGCACACTAGCAGGCCAGCTAATTTTGGAAGCTGTAACTGTAAAAGTCTAAATTGCCTTGAAAGTGAGTGCTAACCCATATCAAGTGCTATGCTGCGTGCTGCTTGCTCAGACTCTCCCTGGATCTTCAGGAATCACCCTTCCATTTACAGCTACGCAGATGGAACTTAAAGATGCGATGTCATTTTCCCTAAGCGATAAGGTCGGAGGTGGCACTCAGCCTCAGACATGTGCTTTCCTTTGAAACACACTTGCTCCGTGACCATGTGCAGTTGAATGGCTCTTTTCAAGTTCAAGAACAGCCACTTTCCTCTGTCCGCACACAGCCCACGTTTCTAGGTGACCTTCAGTGAGTGTGGGCAGGAGCCTGTGCAGAGTCAGCAAAGCAGTTATTTTCCCTTGTGTTATTCTCTGCTGGGATCGGGCCCAGCATGCTTGTTAAGTCTGCATTATCTTCACATAATATTTTATGCTCCTTGGAGCAGTACCACAATGAAACAGTTGCTTAGCTCCATTATTCTTAACAGGTTAACCTTCAGTTAAGGGTGGATTTTATGACATGTGCCTATCTTATGGAAGTTCATCTAACTTTAAGAAATGACATGCCCCCATTCTAAGGAAGGCCTTTGCTTTGCCAGCCTGCAGTCACCTAGGAAGCTCGCAATTTGATGCAACTTATGCCATAGTGATGAGAATTACTTGAGCCTATTTTCAGAACTTTAAAATATAGACAAGAGAAGCAGCAGATATAATTGATTGTTTCCAGACACTTGGACCGTAATGCTGAACACAGATGGGTACTGATGAGGCCTCGAATATTCATATAGAAGCTGAGATGGGGGTGCAGTGTGTAGTCACTGGCCAGAGAGCTTGTGGGAGTGACAGGAGCCCAAGGGCTGAGCTGGTGAGCTGGTCTTGGGACACATGCAGGTTCTCACTCAAGGCCATGTTATCTTACACACTCGCTTTGACACTGACTCAGAAGCACTCGGTGTGTGGAGTTGGTCTTCCCAGCGTGGAGGGACTTCTGAGGACGAAATCCATGTAAAGTGCCTGGACCAGGCAGATGTGCGGGAAACCATGGTGGTTATCGCGGAGTTCCCACCACTGAGGCCTGTGCTCAGGCCGATTTCTTGCCCGTGAATCTAGTGCGAGTACTGTCTTGTCTGTGTCCCCAGAAACACATGTGAGCAAACAGGAAAACTGTTGCAACTCACTCAGCCAAAGACAAAACTTAAAGAACCTGGGCCCACTAAGCCCTGAGTCACTCCTCCCTCATCGACCATGTCATTTATTCCATGTGCTTTCTAGTGTATACATGCAGACCACATTAGTCACTTTTCTTCATGTTTTTTTCCTGTCCATATCAGAGATTGGCACAGCAAAAGATGGAGGATGAAGATGAAGAGTGCTTATAGGCTGGAGTAGTGGGGAAGTGACTGCAGGAATGCCCAGGGGATCCAGTCTGTGTGGTCGAGAAGCCACCCAGTGGGCTGGTAGCTGCTCTTGCCTGTTTACTAAAAATCAGCATCTTGGGGAAGTCATATGTAATATATTTATTTCTATATAATATATAGTTCTATGTAATATATTATAATTGTTATATAATATATAGCAGTATATGTACTTATATTACACACAATAAATGTATGTTATAAATAACATGTATATATTATGTATGTTTGATATGTAAAAAACCTGTAAATCTTAAATATTTCTACTTTTTTTTTTATTGGTAACAGGGATCGAACTCACAACCATGTGCTTGCAAGGCAGGTGCTTATGCCGCTGAGCTAAATCCCCAGCCCCCAAATATTTCTACTTTTTAGCTATGATTCATTTGTGAGAACTGACATAAAATTTTGTTTGGATTAAAGCTGAGTGCATGCGTGCGTGCGTGCATGCGTGTGTGTGTGTGTGTGTGTGTGTGTGTGTGTGTGTGTGTGTCTGTGTGTACATGGAAATTAGCCCAGAATTGTAATTAAAGCTTGTAGGCCCTGATAAAGAAGAGACAGACAGATCAATAAACCAGAGTAAGATCTGGACGAAATCAAATTAAAGGATAATGAAGAATTGACTTGATTCAGCAGAGGTTGCACACAGGAAACAACTTTTTTTTTTTTTTTGTCTTTTTCCTTTTTATCGGTACCAGGGATGGAACTCACGACTGCCTGCTTTCAAGGCAGGCGCTTATGCCGCTGAGCTAAATCCCCAGCCCAGGAAACAACTTTTGCTCCAAGCATTTCATTCATTCCAGCAATGCTCTTTCTATCCATGGACATCATCTCAAGTCATCCTGTTGCTTTGTGGTCACTTTCAAGTGATGAAACAGAATGATTTACACACGTTTAAACAGCCTAGGCCATGTCTACACAGCTTAATCACTGTATTCCATCCAAAGGTCTCTCCCCTTCCAGCTCAGATCCAACCTGTGCTTACCACTGGTGACCTGGGGTGAGGAGGTACAGGGCTCTTCTATTCTCCTTACACTTTGACCTTCTAGAGTTGAGCGAGGATGGTGAGTGGAGAAATGGAGGCAAAGACATTTCACTCCATGATTGCTTATGGTACTTGCCTGGTTACCAGTGTCCCCTTCATTTCCACATCCAAACTCTTCCCCTCGTAAGGCCATTGGAGTCCTCGTGAGATCCCTTAACTTACAGAGCTACTTCTCCTGGCTTGTGCCCAGGGAGGTACAACCCCAGCCATTTCCTGTTGGAATCTGTTAGATCCAGCAGGTGGCAGCTTTCCTGGGTGATGACAGGCAGGCAGGATGGCAGAAGCCCAGATAACTGCTCCAGTCCACTCTCCTGGTTTTGTCTCGAAAGAAGACATTGGTTATTCCCTGCTGGGTAAAACTTGCAGACATCTCTGAAGTGTTTATGAAAAAACACTAGGGCTTCTTTCCAAAAGGGCTAGGTGTGGCAGTTGATCTACACTTAAACCCCAGCACTGGGGAGGCTGCTGCAGGATGATCTTGAGTACAACACTAGCCTGGAACATAGTAAGACTCTGTCTCAAATAACAAACAAAATAAAGCAAAACAACATAAAGTAGTTTTCTTAACGTGCCGATAAGTTTCATTTTGTATCCCTTTATGGGATAGGTTTTTGTTGTATGTTCACTGACCAGCTTTTGTGATCTTTCACTCCCTCTGGAGATAATGAATCTATTACTTTTATATATGTGGATGTTGCTGACCTGTTGTCTCAATTTGGCGCTGTAGCTTTAATTCTCAGAGTTTTATTCTACTTTTTCTCTTCCCCTCCATGCAATAATCACTCTTTTGAAGAAAGACCTTGAGATATCTTGCTAAGTATTTGGAACAAAAGTAGCTGATCTCTATTTCAGTGCCAGATACCAAAATAAATTTAAAGTGGATTAAATGTCCAAATGTAAAACAAAGTTGATAAAAATACTAGGAAAAAGTGTACTGTCTTCTTGGTCCAGAATAGGCCTTTCTAAATTTGATGTCAAAGCTAAAAAACCACAAAGGAAAGGGATGCTCAGCTGGGCAATGCCATGCGCCTGGAACACAATCAAGGACAGAGTAGGGTAGGGTGTAGTTCTGTGGAAGAGTGTGTCCAGGGGCCCTGGATTCCAACTCAGCCTGGCAACACGTGGGGGGTGCAGGGGAGAAAATGCAATCAGGAAAGTAATTTGTAAGGAAAGGTTAATGTTCTCAATATGGGATTTATCATTAAGGAAGTATAAATATGACAGAAAAATGAACAAAGGGTAACTCAAAAAAGATGAAACTGATCAATCAATAAATGCTCATGATTAAACGTTCAACGTAACAAATGCTTTGCTATTTAGTGCACATGAAATATGTTTCTTTCCTCTCAAATTTGTACCACTCTGATTCCTCTTCTCTCAGGTCTTCATTTGAAGGCCCCTCATCCTGGTCACTCTGTATCACTTCTGTCTCCTCTATTTGTATAGAAGTTCTCTGACTTCAGGGACCTAATTTTTTTTTTTTTAACCCCAATGCATGTCTGGTGCTTGATCATGGTGGAGTCTCAAATGCTTTTTGAATAGGTGGATAAATAAATTAATGAACAGAATGTGACATGAGTAAAATAACACATTTTCTCTCTTAGCACAATATTTCTGCAGGGAACTTTGACAATCGGAATCAAACTTTATAAGATATGCACTTTTTTGATCAAGAAATTCTATGTTTAGAAGTTTACTCCCAAATAAAATAATTGGACAAGTATACAAAGATACACTTAGTTAAATGCATTGTTTATGATAGAGAAAATTTACACAAATGAAATTCACATTAATAAATAGGAAATGGATATTTTATAACATTCATACAATGATACTACTTAGTAAAAATGATGCTATAAATTTGCATTTAGTGATATAGAAAGACATTTGTGACACAGAAGGAAAAATGAAATTATAAAAAAGGTTTTAATCTAATTCTGTTTCTGCAAAACATCTATAAGAATATTTAGCAAAATATCACCCACCGTAACTTGATCTTTGGGTCATTTTGATTTATACGTGCATGTTTATATTCTAAGCATAGATTATTTTGATAAAAAGCTAGTAAAAACAGCTTTTAAAAAGGTCATAATTTTTTATAATTATTATTTAATGAGTCTAATTAAAAGAAAGATGAAGTAATTTCTTTGTAAATTCCTTTTTCTTTTTTTCTTATTTCTACTTGCTGCCACCTAGTGGGTGAGGATTCATTTACTTTTTTACTACTTGAGACTTTCCTCTAAAGACAACTCTTTCTAGAGAGTTTACAAAAATCACCAGTGAAATACTAGTAAATGTTTAACATTGGTTCCCTAAAAGCAATGTGTACATAAGGATACATTCATAAGTCTATAATACATTTTACTTACAGGATGAATACAATATACAACTAATAAAATAGGAAATGTTCTTTTAAAAATTATACAGTTAATTGATTATGACAAAACACTGTTTGGTGATTTTTTACTGAACTCTTGTGTCTGTAGCCAAGCTGCGGTTCATGATTTCACAGTGGAGTGCTGCCCTTTCTCCATGGCCATTAAACCTTACGAGTGCTGCCGTTTGGCTATTTTTAGTCTTGTACAAATTAGAGCTGTTCAACCCCACGCTCTTTCAGATGCAGCACCACACTGAGCCGGCTGCACAGCCCTTGCTCTGTGAGGGTTCCCACTGCAGTTGGCTTTGATCTACTGATGTGAAAACCGAAGGCAGGTTGCAGACAGAGGGTGTCTCTTCACCCCAGAGATCCCATCATGACCTCAACTACAAAAGCCACGGGACAGTGTAACAAATGTACTTAAGTAAAGATGGCACAGTGAGCGGGTACCATACACCACTAAATACGGTGCTTGTCCTTAGTTCAGAGTCTTCTTTATTGTTCTGGGAAAATGCAGAGCCATGAAAGAACCAATCTCTTGAGTTTCTAATTTGTATCTGAGCAGCATATTATGGCAAGATTTATTGTTATCTATGAGTGAGTATTAAGGAAGAGATCTTTTTCTTCCTTAACACGTGTTTTAAGCCTTCGCACACCTTGTTTAAGAAAAAAGAAGAAAGTGTAAATGATTCGAGGTGTGACTGGAATATACAATCAGTGTTTAAATTTAAAAATTACAGTAAACGATGCATTGCCATTGATCCTCGTAAAGGCACTTCCCTTGCTTTGAACATTCTGAAGTACTTTGGAAGTCTCCTTTGATGGGTGCCTTTATGAGATGTGATAAAAACGTAGGCTGAATGCTGCTGCCAAGCGCCATCCAGGTGGACAGGCAGCTCGTGGAAACATGACAGTGTGTCCTCATCCACCACACTCACTGGATCTGGCACTGTGTGACTTACGGCTCTTCCCCAAAGTCAGAATGACTTGAAAGGGAAAACTTTTGAATTGATTATAGATATCAAAGGAGACACGACAGTGTTAACTAAAGACTCATCAAGGGCTCCCAGAACTGCACCGGAAAGTAGCAAGTAAGAATGGTAGAAATAAATGTGTTGAAGTGAGGGGAGAGGACTTTGAGAGGGATTCATGATAATATATCTTTTAATGTACTACATTTTAAAAGTTACCGTATTTTTCAGTCATGCTTTGTATATATAAAGTTGTAAATTATAGAAAAAATATTACCATACAATTGTTTGAACTAAAGTCTCTAAACTTTCTAAATCCTTTGTAATTTAGTCCTATGCTTTCTAACTGTGTCCTCACGTTGTCTGAGTTGACCTCCTAACAGACCTGTGAGGCAGATACTGTCATCCTCATTTTGCATGTCAGGAGATAGCCCACTGAAAGGTAAAATGACTTGGTCAAGGGCAACACGGATGGGTGACTCATAGTCATCGTGGTACAGTGGCGGCTGAGTGTTGGCTGAATATCTGGGAAACACCAAGCATTATGAACATGCATTGCAGGTATCCTCATTTAATCCTATCAACAAGCCTGTAAATCTTCACTTTCAAGGGAATAAACTGAACCATAGAGGCAAAACAGTTTGGCCAAGGTCACACCACACAAGGGGGCGCCTGTGGCTGCTGGCCAGGCATCTGGCCTTGAAGCCCAGCTCCCAGAGGCACTCTGGCCTCCGCCTCTGCTCCTTGTTCTGGTTTGTGCTCTCTCTACCTCTCTACTCTGTATCCCCAGAAGGAGAGCTGGAAACCCAGCATCACGGTTCATCCATTTCCTAGGAAAGCATAATTTAGATGGAGTGTTGCAAAAATGCTCCCAGGAAAATATCATTAAACAGTACCTTTTTCCTTTCTTAAACAAGATACTGTGTTTTCTTTTCTTTCTTTTTTCTTTTTGGTACCAGAGATTGAACTCACGACTGCATGCTTGGCAGGCACTTTTGCTGCTGAGCTAAATTTCCAGCCTCTGTGCTTTCTTTTTACTTATTGAAATTTCTATTTTAAGAGCTACTGGGGGTTTTTAATGACTTTATTTAAACAAGCAAAGAAGCTTTTTTCTGTCTTTTCGAGACAGGGTCTCGCTATGCAGTTCAGGCTGGCCTTGAGCTCACTTTGTAACCCCCGCTGGTCTCGAACTTGCAACGATCCTCCTGCCTGTCTCCCGAATGCTGGGATTACAGACATGAGCCACCACGCCCGGCTGCAAAGGAGCTTTGATGAGTGCTGTTACATTTTTATTCATTATTTTGTGGCAGAAATAATGCTGAGTAACATTATTTATACTGCTTCTAAAACACAGGTACTGTCTTGGGTTTTCTCATGTGGTCCCTTGACATTTTCCTCATTTCTTTGACACTTCCTCTAACGCCTTCTGCCCACTTGCTCCCCCAGACCTTACCTGAGACTCTTCTCATCCCACACTTAACCCATCACAGTGAGGTCTTGTCAGATTTCATGGCCGAAATCTACCATACTTATTCTTTTTCCTTTTTTTTCTTTTGAGGTGCTGAGATCTGAACCCAGGACCTTGCACATGTTAGTCAAGATTCTACCACTGAACCACGTTATGCTTCCTGTCACCTTTAAAAACTGTATATATTTGAAGTAGTCAGAATGATATTTTGATACATTACTATAGTCAAGCAAATGAACACTTCCAGATCTTTGAGATCATATATTCTATGTTTCCACTTGGTGTGTAGCTATGTGAGCATTTTTTGTAAGGAAGACTAGGGACCTAGTCTTCTAATTCTCAGTTCCAAATTTTGAAAACAAAACATTTTATATTGTAGAAAAAATATTTTTAACAGAAGTGGGCTTACCGGAATTGGGGATGTAGCTCAGTGTAGAAACATACCTGGTATGCGTGAAGCCCTCAGTTCTATTCCCAGTATTGCAAGAAAAAAAATGAACTTACTGTGCAGTTGAATATGTAAGGAATTATTAATCTACTCCAGGATATGCATTAAGATTGAATAAGTGAAATTCTGGTTAAATGTTAATATGCCACATATATTTAGGCATTAAATATATAGTTATAGATATTTATGTATTTATCTTTTATAATTTGTAGGATTTAGGGAAGGAGATAAAGGATAGCTGACCTTTATTTGGGAAAGTATATATAGATTGCATCTTCTATTTAAAATAATTTTTTCTAATAGAAAGTATGGATATTGATTTATTTAATAGGTGCTTATCTATTGTCTATGATGTGCCAATTACTGTACTTAGTGCAGGGAAATAATGCAATATGGATTAAAAACTATTAAAATATTTCCTTTTCTTTTACCTCCTCAAAAGCCATCTTATTTTATAATCTTTGGCTTCCTGAAGCTACTTACTGGGATGAACTCTAAGTCATGCCCCTCTGGAGTCCTATTGCAGGAACTGTAATTGGACAAAGAGAAGGTGGTGGATAGAGACGTCAAGTACCCTGAGTATTAATTAAATAGAACTGTTGAGGCTCTGAAGATGGGTACTGCCTCCACTATTATGTATGTATGAAGATGCATTTTTAAAGAGGCTTGGTAAATCATAGTCCTCGTTCAGTGTTGCCTTTGTCTTAAAGATTTAGTGTTTACTGTATATGATGTTCTTGTTGAGCTGACACTTCTAAGTAACATATTATAGTGCATTATTGCTAATACTTACATGAAGCCAAATGTTTGCCCTACACCACGTTAATGGTTATCTCACTAAAGGAATAAGTGGAAATTCAAATACAGGGTAGAACCTTAACCTGGCCTGCAGTGAAATAGATCTTTTGGGGGATCAATAACTGCAGTATGTGATATCTTAATTTGTTAGTGACACAGTCTCCCCTTGCTCCTCTGTTCCAAAAAAAAGCAATTGACTGTGCCCTTAAATGTATTCTTGAAAATGATGAATCAGTAGTAACTTTTTTACATTAAAAATCCCACTCCAGCATTGTTTTCATCAACCACTGATTTTTTCTTAAGGCAAGACTTACTGTTACTATGTATTGCCTTGCCAAGTTTCCCCTTCCAACTTCTGCCACATCCCCAGGAGGACAGGAAGTGTCCTGACTCCATTTTACAGGTAAGACCAGGTTTAGGATTTCCCCCATTAGTAAATGGCTTCCAGATTCTTCTCAGTTGACCACACTGCCACACAGTGTTTATGCAGATCAGCACATGCATAAGGCATTTGTTGGACTCAACTTGGATGTCAGTCTTTAGTAGCATTAGTAACTTTTAGGGCACATCAAACATTATTTCATGTAAATTAGCAGAATAACTACTGTCGTTTTCCATCCTGTGCCTATTTGAGACAGATAAAATCCCGTATCGAGGGTATCACTCCAGTGGAGAGTTCTGTTCCAAAGCGCTTTCCTCGCCCAGGCTGACAGCCAGGGGGAAATGATTTGTCTGGTGTGTTGGAGAAAAACAAGTGCATTTTTCTGGAGTCTGAAGATCATCCTAGCAATAACAGCAAAACTATTGAGGACTTCTTTCAAAAATGCTACCCAACAGAACATTCCTTTACATGAAAAATTTCCAAAACAGAGCTACAGACATAGTGATTCTCAATACTCAGGACAGGGAGAGGAAGTTATGTTTCAGGGTTCCTGACTCCTGTAACAGGGTTAGATGGAAGTCACTGAAGCGTGGGCCCTGACCCACGCAGGCAGCAGGCCCTGTGTCTGTCTGTGTCAGTGCCAGGTTTGCAGCCGTCTAGCTCTGTATGATCTGGTACAGATTATCCTCAGGTAAGAACCGTGAGGGGACTGTGAGGGTGAGCGTGGATGGAAGAGTCTGAGAAGTGCAGACAGTCACAGGGTTCTCAGCCCACCGACCGCAGTCGGACTCCGAGGCCTTTCACCTCGAAGGGTGTTTGTGTCTGTTAGTCCGTCTACGTGGGGCCTAGGCCTAGCTATTTTTCTAAAGCTTCTAAGGTGTTTGCAAAGTGCAGCCAGCTTAAAAAACCCCTATTGCGTCTGTGATTTTCAAGCCTCGGTTCTCTGCAGAGTAGAAATTTTTTATTAAATAAACACATACCGGGTCGGCGGAATCTATGAGGGGAAGACTCTGGCAGTGATATTTTGAAACACCTTGATGAATCACTGATTCATAGCAACAGGAGGGTGACATGATCTCATCAATCTTAATTAATTCCAATTAAACTTTAGTATGAAGGTACACAGACAGAAAAGGAAATGGCTTACACCAGGACTCTCTTTTGCACTTACTGCTTATCTTTTTTGGTGATAGTCTTCTTCTTATATCCTGGGTTTTTGTTTCCAACTAATAATCCTTTTTTTATGATCTACTTTTTTCATTATTTAATTTTTTAAAAGTACAACTTAATACTGCTTAATAGTTACATAAAACAAATGTTTACGTAAGAGCTGGAAGGTTCCTGCAGCTTCAGGCCTGTCTTTGGTGTCCTGCTTAGTGAGTAACCTTTCTGAGGGATCTTAGTCTGGCCCTTGCTCTGAAAGCAACATGAGAAGGTTTCTGACTGAATTGTTCTCTTTCAAAGCCATGGGTGTTTCCAAAAATATGCTGATGTTTCTGGGTGGAGACTTTAAATTTTTAATGGTCTCAATGAAATTAAAGCCATATCCACCTTTCTAGACTATATTAGACAAGAAAATGACATTCTTTTTCAGGAATTTAATTTATTTCATGCATTTATTATTGCTCGCCAGCCTTCTATGATTAAAACATCATAGCACCAAAAGTAATTAAAGATTTAGTTTGAGTGGATTTGGGTAAGTTTTAGATTTTTACCATTCTTGATATTACAGATATAGCTTATTGATTGAGAATAATCCGTGGCCCACCCAGAGTAGCTCTTGGGTGTGATGGGTGCCCAGGGAAATGGCAAGTTGAATTTCTTTCCCAAATTCAGTTGTATTTCTCTCCATGACATCCTTCAGAAAGCATGTATATTTTAGGTTTCTTTCAAGGAAAAATATAGCTTAAAAAAAATCTTTGTAAATGTGAAAGCTGAATTGTTTCTCTGAAATTTTCAAGCATCAAGTTAAAATTCAAAACATCTGACATTAATTTGATATTTAAAGTGGAAATTTAACAAATGATGCTATTGTAGTAATACAGTTTCATTTGGTGACTCTTTACAGTTTCCTCTTATTTATGGTTGCGGACTATTTACACTTCTGATGTTACCACTCCCATGACTATAGATGCATCTGGGCAATGGCTACGTTATTTTATTATTCAACCCTATTCTTGTGCTTTTTACAATAAAGCATGATGTTTTCAATTTTTATTGTCATTTTGTCTAGATATTTCAGATCACATTCTAGCTGATTAGAATATTTTTGTCATAGAAAACAATGTAATGTTATACAAATACATTGTAGGAATTTCATAAAAATACTTACTGAGTTTACAAAACTATGGGGAAGATTTTAACACTTTCAAATTTAAAAACACTCAAATTTAATATATTTCAGTAGGTTATACCTTTCACAGTATAAAACTAAAACATCTCAATCTGTAAACATCCTCAATTAGAAAAATTCAGTTACTTGCATCAGGTGGTGTTACATTAATGAGGAAGAAGCTCTGATGATGCGTTTCCACCTCTGTGAAGATGAACAGGGCGGATCCATAACACAGCATCCGTGGTTGATTAAAATGGTATCTTCAGGGTGGACATGGTGGTGCTCACAGCATTCTGGGAGGCTGAGACAGGAGAATCACAAATTGAATTCCAGCCTGGGCAATTTGGCAAGTCCCTGTCTCCAAATGAAAAACAAAGACTGAGAAGGTAGCTCAGTGAGAAGGCCCTGGGTTCAAACCTCAGTACCACCCCACACACAGACACACACACACATGCATGAACACATGTTCACATGCACACATGCACATGTGTCTACATGCACACACACATGCATAACACACACATGCACAAAAGATAATTTTGTTTTTTCCTAAAAGATTATATAGTTAAGCTAGGGGTGTAGCTCAGTGGTGCAGCACCAGCCTGGCAAGTGCAAGACCCGGAGTTTGATTCCTGGTACCGAAAACAAAAACAAACAAAAGATTTTGTGGTTGGTGAAAAAATAAGATCTACTAACATAAGGAGTGTAAACGGTGTGCACTGCAAGCATGTACTAAAAAAAAAACTAACAGAATTTGATTTTGCAAATTTGAACATAACATTTTAATATGTACTCATTGTAGAAGTAATTCTGAGAAAATTTAAACAATTATTCACATTAGTTATAGTAGAGTTAATGTTTTGTTTTTATTTTTAGTCCTCTAAAATGTGTATAAACACACACGTATATATAAGCTTTTAAAAAGAAAGTTTATGATTGTATGGAACATTAATGTTTTAACTTACATAATCATTTCTTCATGTTTTTAATTATTCTCAAAATAATTTCCTTGATAGTTTTTATTTTTTTAATCTTAAGTGAGGTTGCAGTGAACATCGAGGTTACTGGAAAGGAATTTTAGAGACGTGAAGCCCTAGCCCAGTATCACTCCTGCCGTGACCGGGTGGTCTGCAGGATTGTCACACTGCCACGCCGTGCCCACCGCGCGCAGGTGTCTGTAAACCTTTTAATGATCTCTATCGGGGCGTTAGGCCGACAGGGCGTCGGTGCTGCAGCCCTTTAGTAAGTGCAGAAGCGTCGCTGCCGGCCGTTGTCAGTGGCTGTCCCGGGCTCAGCTGGCCAGCTCACCCGTGCTGGGGCCGGAGCAGCTGCAAGAGCCATGCGGGGGTGCTTTGGAGATTCATGAAGCTGTTCCGAGTGGCAGGAAAGAAGTTTATTCTCTAGAGGGAATTTAGAGATTTTCTCGAATGAGCCCCTGGTGAAATACGCGCTCCTAAACCTTAAAGGTGAAAGCTGGGGGGCTGGGGATTTAGCTCAGTGGCATAAGCACCTGCCTTGCAAGCAGGCAGTCGTGAGTTCGATCCCTGGTACCGGTAAAAACGAAAAAGACAAAAAAAAAAAAAAAAAGTGAAAGCTGGCGACATGGTCCTGGCTTTCCCATAAGGAGGTGCATGGTACGTGTCTACCTGTTCATGGATGTAGATTTGCCAGCTCCTGCCTGAGCCCTAGCTCCCCGCAGCCTACAAAGACTAGAATAATTCTGTGGGCTTCCTGAGGCCGGAAGCCAAAAATCAAGATTAGACTAATCCACAGCTTCCCCTTTTCAAGTGAGTAAGCAAAGTGGTGCCTGCAGTGAGAAACCACCCCCTGCATCCCAGGGTCCTATGCTGAGGAGCCTGGGGGACTGGTGCGATGACACCCCTGAGATTCCTAGTCCCTTCCCTTTGGGGAAGTGCTAGTTTAGGTTACAGAGGTTGCTTGTTTTATTTGAGCTTGGTGGCTTGCTACTTGTGAAAAAGTCTGCTGGACTGATTGATGTGTACATTTCCAAATGTGTGAAAAATAACAATTATCAACCTGTAACAAAAATGTGTAGTAAGTCACAGATGTCAGATGCTTGAATGTCTCCTTTTTAAAAAAAAAAAATCTGTCAATCTATGTATTTCTGATGTTAAAATTTTTAACATCGATTTTATTTTAGAGTCCTCATTTTTAGCTCTTTAATCACACTCAGACATCTTAAATGCGAACTCCTTGGTGTGGGAGGCAGAAACCGAGACAGCAGTTGCTTATTTTAATATTTAATCACTTCTCCTCAGCTGGAGGTGAATAGACAGGCTAGGGGTACATCAGGGCAAATCAAGGAATCCATTATGTCTCACAAAGAAAATTCTCTAACAAACTCATTTCATATATCATGCAGGCAGCTTTCTCTTGGGGTGGACAGTTGAAGACTTTTTGTAGGTATGCTTAGGTGCTTTTTATAATTAAAAATCGTCACCATTTTTATTTCAGGGAGATTTGAGGAAGTTTCAAAAGCAATGCATTGTCTTTCAATTGATTATTCATATAAAGAACTTCCTTATGAATCATTTATTATTCAGATGAGTGAAATTCACTGGGTTCAAAGGGGTAGTTATGTTTGGATGCGTGGATGCTTTTGGCCTCATATTTTATTTTTCAGATGTTGGGGTGACCTGGCTGGGGCTTCTGGCACCTTACCAGGGTCAGGGCTCTTTCTTTGTCATCTCTCCTAGACCATATCTAGCTGACAGTGACCACCACCCTAAAGAATGGTTGAAGAACTGTTTGTGAAACCTTAGGCATGATTTTTCCTACCCCTTATTATTGGCGCATTTATCCTGCCCTAATTTGAGAACAGAAGAGTGGGAATATAGACATTTTTGCAATGACAAATTCCCTATAGAGTCATTGCTTTTTGTTTATTCTCTTTCTCTTTCCACATGTGACTGCTGTTGCCTATGGCAACCATCATTTGAACATTCACAGAAATTTTTACTACAATAATGTCAGGGAATTCCAAAGTAGAAATTATATGTATTTTCCATACAGGAACACAGTCCTTCATTGTTTAATTATTTTGGTAGTATTAAAGCATTCAATAATCTCTCTAGTTCCATACTTTTGTTTGTCCCTTAGCTGCCCATTTCTCCACTAATGCTCATCTTGATTGTGGGTGCCATTTTAGGCTGGTTATAGTTCCCTGGAGAAACACAGCCTTTGGGTGTTCTAGACTCAGGACTGGTCCAAGTTCTGAATGGCCCTCTTCCTTTATGGTCATTACAGATCAGAATTACTTTGCCAGTGCTTTGTATAGCCAGGAACCATGCCGAAGGCCTTCTGTGTGCCGTCTAGTCCTCGCCGTAATCTTACAAGAAGGCATGATCACCCACTCCTGCCCACAAGGGGACTAATGGCCTAGGTATTTGCCCAAGGCCTGCAGTGGATGAGTGGTGGAATTAAATCGTCAGACTCCAGAAACTGGACTTCTTTCCTCAATCCACACAGAGCGGTGAGAACTCCTTCAGTTGCACTGTGCTTCACAGCCCAATCATTCTTGGGAAATTCCACAGACACACTCTGGCCTGGTCACAGGGTCTCATTCTGGAGGGCCCTGTGTATGCATTCGTGTGGGTAGGCCTGGGCTCGGGTTTCCCTTCACCTCCAAATCTCTCTTCAGTTCTTATCCTTTCATCCTTTTTTCTGGGTTCCTCTGCTGTTGGTTTGGGCTGTACGTTCATGTCAACACCTTGTCCTGATTCTACAAGAAGCTCAAGGCCTCACGGGGAGATTTCACAGAGGGAGAGGAAGAAGAGACTCCCGAGTGAAGGCCGGTACTGGGAGTGGCAGAGGATCCACAGAACAGCGTGCAAGAGAGAAACTCAGGCGAACCTTGTGCAGCCAGTTTTTTAGACTGTCTTACCACACATGCTGTTACGGAATATTTGTTCTCACATGTGACCCAGCTTTTGCCTTTAGAGTAAGCCAGTGTCCTCTTGTTTGTCGTCGGTAGATGTGGACAGCAGGATAGTTGTTATTTTCAGCCCCCTCCCCACTTTTTTTTTTTTTTTTTTTTGCAGTTCTGGGGATTGAACTCAAGGCCTTTTGCAACAAGGCCAGTGCTCTACTACTGAGCTACATGCCTGAACCTGCAACCCCCTTTTATATTTGATAAGTTTTTACACTTCCTTATAGCCTAGCCCTCATGTGGTACTTCAGTACAGTCTCACTGATGAGTAGAAAAGGCTAGTATCTAATTCTAAGCCTGTGTTTCCTGTAAGTCCATTTCATGTCATTTTATTTAAAACAATGCTGCTAAACTGTAGACATATAAGAGTAGCATATTTATATTATACTTTCTAAAATAGTTGTGTGTGTATGTGTTTCTATCAATGACTCAGTGCAGCGTTTAACAAAAAGACATGACAAAGTGTGGGCATTCGGAGATTTTTGTAAAAGGAGACAGAATTTCAGTGAGAAGGGGCCTGGTGACAGGTGTTTGGGAGCTGTGAATGTGCAGTGTTGTTTTAAGCTAGGAAGCAGATTAATGAGTTGCAGTGGCTGTGACAGGAGAGCCCTACAACAGTGACCATCGAAGTGTTCACAAGTGTTAAGCTGGGTGTGGTGGTGCATGCCTATAGTCCCAGCACTTGGGAGGCAGAGGCAGGAGGATTGCCACGAGTTTGAGGCCAGCCTGGGCTGCATAGTGAGTTCAGGGGCAGCCTGAACTATACAGTGAGACTGTGTCTCAGAAAACAATAGCAAAAACAAACAAACAAAAAAACCCAAGTGTTAATTCCCTCAATAAGACTTTTTCCAGACAGAGGACCTCAACTTCAGAGAGCTAAGATGATTTCCTCTGGAATGTATGCTGTTGATGTTCTTATTTTAAAAAGGAAGCAAAGGGTATAGTTTGGTTGTCATAAAACTCTAGCCAATAGGTATGGGGGCATTTTTATTTCTTTTGTAGTTGGAAAACTAAGCTGTACCAAGATACAAAGCAAAGTGATGTTCTTAGAGTGGTAAAAAGCGGAGGCGAGCTAGGACTTGGGGCTTCTGCTGAGCTCAGTGCCTTTCCTCCTGTGTGGCGTCTGTCTGTCCTCTTCTCACCGAGTCATAATGAGTTGCTTTTGGTAAAAGAGAGCATTGGATATGGTCACAGCAGGCCAATGAGTGGCTTCTCCAAAGCTAGTGTGTCCCTTGGGCTGCCAGTTGGGGTGCTGACTGAAATATTAGGTAGAGATAATGTAGACTCAGGGCCACCTCTGGCCATGGTCACTCTTCGGATGATGGGCTGTGCAATGTAGGTGGTTTTCCATGAAAGAGCTGGATTAAAACCAGAAACTTACTTCTTCCAGGTCACTGCACTATTGTTGGGGGTCAGTCCCTATCTATCTGACCAGATAGACAACTGAAAGCCAGAAGTGATTTTATTGCAATCCTAGGAATCTCCCAAACTACCCGCATCATTAGCTATCACCCTCTAACAATCAAGTCATTAAAAGCCACAATAATTAAAGCCATGTCTCACCCTGACCTTGTCATTTGATCCCATGAGACATAAAAATAGCCTGCTTTTGATTGGCGGTATCTTTGCAAAACAATTCCAGTCACGTATTGGAGAGTGGCCAGGGGCCCCATCTGCTGAGGGGTTTGTCTTTCTAAACGGTGCAGTGGGCAGTGTGGGAAAGGTGACTTGCTCTCTTCTGATTGCCTATGAAGCTTCTCATCTTGAGAGAATCCATTCAGGCACCGGTAAATTGTGTCATTTGTGGGAAGCGGCACAGATTTAGCAAGACAACATTTTCTATTAAAAGGGGGCCCTGCTAATTTCTTGTGTCCAATTTAAAAACCGAGAAGGATCTAATCAACAGCGACATCCAGCGCAGCCTACAGGGCCCGTTGCCCTTTATGGCTAAGTTAATATTCCAGCTGGTGTCACCCGGGGATGTGGCACAGTGTGAGCTGCGGTTGGAAAATGCCTGTGAAGAGAGAGAATGGGATAAAAGGAAGGAAGAGAGGGCACAGGGGCTGCAGAGTGTACTGAGGCCCCACACAGTCACCCCTGGAAAGCTGTGGTGGCCGTGACTCCCAGGGCGTCCCTCAGTCCTCGAGGTAATCCTGATATTCTCCACTTGATGAGGGCAGGAAGTTGATGGAATTAACGCATTGGCCCCTTTCTCTAGCTACTCTTCTTCAGAGAAGGATTTCATCTCCTGGAACTCTCTTTCCCCCCTCTCCTGGGTCCAGTTTAGCTCCCGTTCCTGCCTTGCAGAGAGGACGTGAAGAGTGGCGTGGGAGCTGTGACGGGGAGGCAGGAGAGGGCAGCAGGCATTGCTCAGGGCCTGTGCTCGGGGGTTTCATTGTTTCCTAGGTGAGCTATGGTTCCAAGATAGTAATGTCAAACATGCAATTCGAAGTCCAGTGGGGTGGGAGTAATACTACCCATCCCTAGCCCCACAGCCTCCTTATGACATCTTCATCTCGTCTCAGAAGTGCCCTTTGTTCCCCACTGAGGGAAATCTGTTTATATGGCGTGAGGCACGTATGTGACCCAAATCCTGTTTTCATAAAGGAATCTGTATGTGCTTAGGAACTTCTGTTTAGCCTCCTGTAAGCTCTGAGTATATTCTGCTGGTGTTTGTGTCCACGCGTGCGACTCGTCGTTTCTCTGAGTTCATGCTGATTATTCTTGTGTAATTAATTTACTTCTTTATCTGTTTTATGGCTAGAGTAAATTTGAAGAGGCCATTGCTCTTTCAAATAAAACAGTCTATTCCTCATGTTCAGATTGTCATGTATAGTTGAGGTAAATATATCTGGATGGGAAATAACCCTTCTGGATTCTAAAAGAAGTTTGAAAAATACATAATTTGAAATAATTTCTAGTTATTTGCCATATACACTATTGCAAAACTGTGAGTTTAATTAAACAGCAGGAAATAAAGTCATAAGAGAGGCTGGTGGTTTTATCCCAGGTGATCTATGAATTGCACATAATTACTATCAACCACTCTAATTTTTTCCTTCTATAAATAATATATTCCAAGACCAGAAGCAAGTGGACTCTTGTTCACAGTTTGCCTTCTTTTTTATACAAAGCCTTCTTTTAATGTGGTCAGTAATCAGGGTGCATGGTCAGAGCAGGCTTTCTGTATCTTGATTATCAGGTATTTCCTTAAGAAACAAGATTCTTGGATTATTACAACGCCAATTGTACTTTTTAGGAATTCTCCAAAAACAGTTGATGGTACCATGCATGGGTCCATTGGGATGTAACTAATCTGTACCTGGCTTGAGTCAGTCCTCAGAGTTTTGTTATTTGGAAAGCCTCATCTGCCCAAGTATTGATCCCCATCTGATGTTTAATTGCTGTTTCTCAGTTTGACAGTTGGATGCGCCAATCCCCGTTTAGGACGTTTCTGCATTTCATAGTCTTTTATGCACCTCTCCTTCCTCTCTGTGCCTCTTCTTGTGAGAGTGCTGGTGAGAAGCAGGTTAGCGGGAGGGAGAATTTACACCAACAGCCCTGGGCTGTGCCGACTGCAGCTGTCAGCGCCCTTTCTCAGAGAGCTGCCTTCCTCGTCTGCAGTGTGGGATAGTTAGACTCCTACAGGTTCCACGTTCAGCAGTCGAGGAGAAATTGCTGAATGCGCCTTAAAATGAAATGTGACTTGAGATCCGCAGTGTAAGGTGATATTAACGCTAGTGCTGGCTTTTTATCTCGCATTGCAAACCAGAGAGAGCTGCGATTCTCTTTCCTATGGCCGAGTTCCAGGAGCCACAACTTCGTGCTGACTTCTTCACCGTGACTCTGCTATACCTTGATGCTACTGCTCTCTCAAATCTGTCTCAGTGGCTCTGTCCCCAAAATGGGAGCACAGCTAGGGATGCGCTTCTGTCTCTCTGGACTCCATTCCTTGAAAACAGGGAAGAGGAATCTTTGTCACCAAATTCGAGTGAGGACCGCTGTTTATCACTTGGAGGCTCTCATGAGTCCCTGAGGAATTAAACTTGGTCCAGAAGACTAGCAGGGGGGCTTCTGTGTCCTGTTCTTTCACTTGGATTCTTTCCTAAGCAGAGTGGAGAGGTTTGACCTTCTGAAAGAACAGCTGGGGCAAATGTTGCCTGGTTTTTGTGAAAGGAGAAAATAGTAGAATTAAATGGTGTCCATGTGTCTTTCTTCATCTCTATTATAATTTTAAAGAATCAAGACATTAATGTCAAATTATTTGATGCTTTTCATTATGAAAAACACTACTTTTCAATTATTTGTTGTGAACATTTTCCTTTCTTCCTTACGGAATAGTGTTGAAATTAACAATAGCAAAGTGCATGTTTTTCTTTTCAAAAAGGTATAAACTTGTTAGAAAGTACTTTGGAAAATTCAGTTTGAGAAATGTTGCTTTTGTCTTTTTTGTTTTTATCGGTACCGGGGATCAAACTCACGACTGCCTGCTTGCAAGGCAGGCGCTTATGCTGCTGAGCTAAATTCCCAGCCCCCAGTTTGAGAAATGTTTTGTCTTAATTTTTCTGTTTGTGTTTTTGAGACAAGGTCTCCCTATACAGTTTAAATGTCTTTGAACTCACTCTGCAGCCTTAAACTTGTCGCAGTTCTCCTGCCTCAGTCTCCTAAATTCTGGAATTACAGATGTATAGCACCATACCTGGCTGTATTAATGTTAAAATACGAAGAATTTGAAAAGTAAGCTTCGGGGCTGGGATGTAGCTCGGTGGTAGAGTATCTGCCTCGCGTGCCTGAGGCCCTGGGCCGAAAGAAAGAAAAGAACAGTGGAAAGGAAGGACAGCAAAAGTGACTTTGAATATTTGAGTGTAATGTCATTTTTTGAATTGTTTCCATTTAAATATTTTCCTTACTCTGAATGCCAATGTAATTTTAAAATGTTTTTAACTTTAAAATTTTTAAAAATTTAAAAATTCATAGTGGACCTACCGAACATACAATTTACACTTTTAGCCAGTTTTAAGTTCACGGGTGAGTCTGTAGCCATATATAACACCCTGCATGTGCCTGATCTTGTCTAAATTCATGGGTGAGTAAATTAAATATGTTCACATTGCTATGTAACCAGCAGCACCTATCAATTTCTGGAATTTTTTTCATCATTCCAAACTGAAACTTTGTACCCATTAAACAGCTCCTTGCTTTTGCAACTCCTGACAACCAGCCTTTCCGTTTCTGGGAATTTGACTATACTAGGTATCTTCCATAAGTGCAATTACACAAGAATTTCCTCTCTTTGAAAGGCTGAATGACACCTTAGTGTACTTGTGTACGTGCTTTCTTTACACCCTCATCTGCCTGTGGATGGTCATGTTGCTTCTGTGTGGATAAAAACTTCCCAGTGATTTAAGGCTTCTGTGAGTGGAATTTTATTTATTTGTTTTATTGTTTTAAGAGTGGAATTGTAACAATTTGAAAAGGCTTTACCAGGTGTAGCTTTCCTTTAGTTGTTTGGTCTCTTTACTCTAGACAGTGTGTGACCTGACACACACACACACACACACACACACACACACACACACACACACGGGAGCCAGCCACGGGGCTCAGCCCCTGATTTTGATTTTGCAGGTACTCCTCATGCGCCTGGAGCAGGCTATCTAGCCTCTTAGGGACTTACCCACTGTCCTTCATGGAGACACAATTCCCAACACACTTTGAAGAAAGAGAGGTTTATGTTAGCTCACTATTTCTGTCCATGGTTGTCTGGCTCCCAGGTAGCATTCAGATGGCTGAGGGGCATGTTGGAGGAAATCAACCCACAGCACCCAGGAAGCGGAGAGGGCAGGGAGCGGAACGGAGGAAGATTTATCCTCCTGCTCACACTCCCATGCCACCTTGCTTCTGACCAGGCCCTCCTCCTAAGAGCACGTGCAGCTCTGAACTCATCCCCTGAAGATTATCTCCTGAAGACCACAGTGCCCCAGGGTTCATCTTCTTCCCCAAACCTGACCTTGTTTTTTTTTTTTTTTTTTTGGTACTGGGGATTGAACGCGACCTCGAGTTTGCCAAGCAGGCACTTATGCTGCTGAACTAAACCCCTGGTCCCCAAATCTGACCTCTGAACTCATGAAATTTTGGGGTGAACCTTCTAGATCTAAACAGTAACAGGGATTAAGTTCCTGTATTTCTTGCAACCAAGGTGATAGGTAATAGCATAACAGTAGCTTGCTGGGAGTGGTAATGAAGAAGGCATGCTTACTTTTCCCAGCCAGACCACTTATATTCACTTAAAATATTCGTGCTGGGGCTGCAGGCCAGGTGCCCTGTAATGTGGTCTCACAGTTGCTAATAGCTGGCGCAGTTCTTCCTCTTTGGGGTGCTGAGGATTGGGGTGGCAGTGGTGGTAGGAATTAGCCCAAGAAGTTGGAATACAATTCATGCCATTAAAGGAGATTATAATTAGAATTTTTAATTATAAAATTTTTAACCTGGAGAGATTCTTTTGGAATACAGGAAATATTCACAGAATTCAGTGAATATGGCAGTGAGGAATATGTACCAGAAACTTTTTGTGTCACTTAATACTTCTGAAAAAGATTATGTATAGTATAGATAGTACTAAGGATGAGAGAGGTTATTCCAGAGTTTACAGAGTTAAGAATTGAATTGTACACCAAGATGTGCCAAGTTACCGAGCCTGTAGGGACCTGTGCTCACCATTTTCTTTTTCTTTTTCTTTTTCTTTTTTTTTTTTTTTTTTGTCTTTTTCGTTTTTATCAGTACCAGGGATCGAACTCACGACTGCCTGCTTGCAAGGCAGGCACTTGTGCCACTGAGTTAAATCCCCAGCCCCTCACCATTTTCTTATACCAGGTCTCAGCAGTGTAAAGAGTAAAGATAAAACTAGAAGGATCCAGAAGCAGGTGACCTCTGAGCCTCAAATGCTTGTTCAATCCCTGTTGAAAGCTAACCCCAGTAGGTGAGGAAAAAATGAAATAAAAACTGGTCAAATTGGATTCTAATCCACCAAGAACGCACGGTTTACGTGTTTCTGCTGAATAGTTCCAGAAAATTTCCATAATCTACTTCACATTTTGTGGCTCCTCCTTGTGGGTTAAGGAAAGAGCAAAGATGAAAAAGCTATTTTGCAGCCTTTACAGTACAGTTCATCCTTTCAACCCTTGCTGTGGACTGCAGAACTGCTTCCCGCTCTGTTTGAATAATGCAAGACTATAAAGTGTCAACCCTGACAACAGGATGAATACAGTAACCACTTTCATTTCTCTCATTAACTCTGAGTGGTATTTTTAGCCATCATTTAAAACTAAGATTCTTTTGTTGTCCTGAAGAAAAACTATCCTGCAGAATTTTAAAATGATGTGCATTGCCAGGCATGGTGGAACATGTCTAGAATCCTGGCAGTCTGGAAGGGTGAGGCAGGAATATTGAAGTTTACTGCCCAGCCAAGGCAATTTAGCAAGACCCTTTCTCAAAATAAAAATACAGGGTTGCTGAGGTTGGAGCTCAGTGTGAAGACTTTAATCCCTGGTACCAAAAAATTGCATATCTGGATACAATGAGTGTATTTTCTGATACTGTTGTATATGAATAGGCAATCAAAACAAAGAATGAACATGGTAGATGACTTTAAAACAAAATACAAGGGAATCAAATATGTTTCTTGTATAAAGTATATTGATGGACCCTGTCTCCTGATCCACTCTGCCTGTGTTTCTTTTTACTGGTGAATTGAGGCCATCTATGTTGGTGATTTTGGCCAACATGCTCTGCCTCATCTCTGCCGTGCTATTTTCCTGCCACTGTCTGCCCCCTCAGTGAACCCCCTCTGCCACTGTTCCTGGAACCATGGTCTAGTTAACTCTCTCTAGAATGTCCTTTAGTATTTTTTGTAGGATTGGTTTTGTGGTCATGGATTCCTTCAGTTGTTCTTTGTCATCTAAGTATCTTGTTTCTCCATTAATTTTGAAAGATAGTTTTGCATGATAGTTTTCCAACCCATCAATCTGGGTTGAAAGTTGTTTTTCTTCAGGACTTGAAATACTTCACTCTAAGTTATTCTTGATTTGATGGTTTGTGTTGAGAAGTCTGTCATGATTCTGATGGTTTTTCCTTTATAGGTGATCTGTTTCTTTTCTTTAACAGCTTTTAATATTCTGCTCTTGTGTTGAATTTCTGGGATCTTGGTTATTATACGTCTGGGTGTAGATTTGTTTTGGTTATGGCTAGGAGTTTTATGTGCCCCACTTATCTGAATACCATTTCTTTTTCCTATGCTTCGGAAGTTTTCTGAAATTATTTTTGTAAGTAGACTTTTAATGTTTCTGTTGACCCCTGCTTTTTTATTCACATTTATTGTTCTTAAATTATGTTTCTTTTGGTTGTCTGGCAGCTGTTGAATTGTTACTTTCTGGTTCCTTGTTATTTTTAGGAGATCTTTTGTTTTGGGATCATAAGCTGAAACCCTGTTTTCAAGGTTTCAAAGTCTATCTGTAGTTTCTTTCAGGCAGTTTTGCCAGCTTTCAATAATGCAGTTTTTAATTTCCTGGAAATCTCTGAATCTGTTTCATGTATTCTAAGTCTTTTTTATCCTCATTCAGGGTTTCCTTCATTTTCCTGTGCTCCTCTATTCTTCCATCTATGTCTTCTTTAGAGGTGCTTAGCAATTCTTTTATTATGTTTTTCATTTCTTCTTGTACCTGAGATAGTATTTCTGTTCTAATTTCTTTTATAGCCTCATGAAGTTGTTTCTTTACGTCAGTTGCCATCACTTAAGAAACTGCAGGTGTGCGACCCAATCTCTTCTGTGTTTACATCTCCTGGACCAGCTCTGCTTGGGTTGGAGGCCAGAGACTGCCTTTTGGTTCTTCATCCTGACTGTTCCTGGGTTCTCCTGGACAGGGGGATGGTGGGGCCCAGGCACTTCCCCTCGTGGCTACAATTTCTCTGAAGCAAGACTGTTTGATTCTTTCAGTCAGTGCTGGCCACCAGCATCTGATGGTGACCACTGGGTGTGCTGGTGCAGGACTGTTTGCTGCTTTTTCCAGCCTGCTTTGACTTGCTGGTGGCTGCTAGAGTGCACACAGGGGCAGAGCTGGCCCACTGCCTCCTGGCTGGTTACCTGTGAGGATCTACCATGATGGCTGCCAAAGTGTGCAGGGGTGGGAGTGGTGTCAGCTGCTGCCTCCCTGCCATGCTGGTTAATGGCAGAGAGCCCCCACTATGGCTGTTAGAGTATGTGTGGCAGCGGGCTGGCCACCTCCTCCAGGCCAAGCTGGTTACCAGTGTGGGAAACTTCCCCAACAGCAATAGCTATTGGAATATGCACGGGGTGGGTCTCAGTCCTAGCAGTTTCCATCAGTCTACTCCCAGCGAGGAGTTGCTGGAGGTAGCTGGCTGGAGGTTCTGGACTTATCCTGCCGGACTCCAAAATGGCTCCTGCCCAATCTCTCCCTCCTGTGGGAGAAATGAACCCTCTGCACTCACCACCAGACATGACAGTCCTCTGCATCTGCCACTCTCCTCCACCACTGTTCTCTTTCAGGAGCTTCCAGGCCTGCCAGCCACCACTGTCACTGTGACCATGTGTCCCCAGGTTCCAACAGCTCCTCTCACACAGCGGGTCCGGCTCTGGGTGAAGGCACTGCCAGCTACCGCCTTCTTCTTCATTTAACTTTTTCTTTTTTACTCTCTCTGTGGGCTTCAGTTCTTACTTAGATTCTTCCTGGGTCCAGGGAACCCTTCTTGTCTTCCCCATGATGCTGGGGAAGCATCTGGACTGTTCTCCCAGAGAAGCTCTTTCACTGTGCTGCTCACTATTCTGCTGTCTTCCCAGAAGTCCTAAAGTTGGTATTCATATAGTGATGCAAATGATTGTTTCATTAGCATCTGGATGCAGTAATGCTAATTATGTGGAATGCACAGAATTCTAACATCTTTGGGCCAAAGGTACACTAAAAAAAGAAAAAAAAAGAAAAAAGAAAGAAGTGAAGCCTTCCCTGCAGCTGTTTCTTCTCAGTCTGAGTCTTGACGGTAACCTAGTTACTGGCATAGTTGAGATGGAGAGACAGAGGACGGCAGCTGCCGCTCCCTCTTCCTGTGCTGTATCAGTCAGTGTTCACTGAGAGACAGACCTAACACTCCATATTCACATGCATAAGAAATCACAGAGTCAGCTCGAGTCAGATGAGGAAGCGTGCAGAGACAGTAGTGTCTGCACACAGGCTGAAGGGTCCAGGCTCAGGCCTGGTGCTCACTTCAGTGTCTTGTGAGTCCACACGAGAGGATGGGTGGAAGCCCAAGTCTGCACTGGAAGCCAGGAGACAGCACCCAGGCTGCAGGTGAGGACTAGAACTGCCTGAAGAACAGAAGCCAGTCCATCCTTCCTCATTTCCCTTTTTTCCTCTCTAGGCCACGAGCATCCCTGAGGCAGGGCCACACCCAGCGTGCGGAAGTGCTGAGCCCTTCCTGATGTAGTTAAGCTCCTGAGCTTCTCAGGTTGACAAATTAGTCACTATCACTGGTGCTTGCACAGTTAGGTCGGTTGGTACGTCAAAAGCTTTGGGTATTTGGGCGCTGTCACTGGGCAGCTCAGTGCTGAACTGCACATGCCTGGCAGTTAGTAAAGACGGAGTATGGCTGACATCATTTATCTGTGTTTTCAACATTCTTGACTAAGTGATAGCGATGAAAACTTGGTGCCCAGTTGCTGAAAAGCAGTTTTAACCATTCTAGGCAATCTTTCACTAGGACAGAAGCTGAGTCCTCATGGAATTCTAAGAGAGTTCTCCACTGTGTTCATATGCACTTGGAGTCACAGACATCTGCTTATTTAATGTTTATGTGAACTGTGGAACCAGTTTAAGGAGCTTGGTTATTCTTACATGTGGGGAGGTTTGAGCAGTGTCTTAGCTGTGGACTCAAGATCTGAGCTAGCTCGGATTTGCAGCCCAGGTCATAGTGTGATAGGTCACAGTGAGCTCCTTCTGCTCTGGGAACACGGACACCTGTGGCTTCTGTCCAGCTGTGTGGAGTGGCCTAATACTTCGTGAACTCCTCACCAAATCCATTTCTCCCTGTGGCAGGAGGAACTTGTGCATCTTGCTATGAGGGAAACCATCACCCCAACCTGTGGCTCTCCCCGCACAATCGCGTCCCTGGTTGTACACTGTAGCTGTGCTGCCCACTGTAACCTGAGCTCAGAAAGGAATCTTTCTGCACAGTTCATGTCTCCTCCACACTGCTCTGCATTTTACTATCCACAAGTGAAAACACAGAAAAGGTGAAATAATCATATTGTGAACATTTATGTATTCACTACTTGGATTCTACAATTAAATATTAATGGTAGTGTCATTTGGAATTACACGGTGCCCTTGTATCTGCTCAGACAGTGAAGAATGATTTGTATTTCTAAGCTGCCTACTAAGTTAGATTGGGGGTTTCCCTAAAATCCTCACTATAAAAGTGTGTTCCGCGTGGAAACTGCTGGGAGGTACAGACAGAATTTCTGGGTGCTGCACAGTGGGCTGCATTGGCAAACGCGCTGGCCCTACTTGGGACAGGTGGGAGCCAAGACGGACACACCCCTAGCCCATCGTCCCCATCTTAAGTCATCTTAGAATGACAGGCGGCAAGGGCTACGGGCACAAGGGCTGTGGGCTTTTTTTCCTCTCTGCTTCTCGTTCATGGTTTCTTCAAAACCAGAATTTTTCTCATCTTTATTTGAGCACAGTTTTTTCCCTCTGTGTTTTTTTTAGAGTAGCTCTCATCAGAAGAATTGGGAGAGCATTAGTTGTTTTACAAGGACCTGGCTAGGGTAATGTTATTTCCTTGAAGTTAATGGCTTCAAAAGGTAAGTTCTGTGTTTTAATGTGGAAATGTAGGCATGTTCCTTTAGTCTCTACCTGAAGTTGAGACCTAGACATTCTGGTGATTTACCTGGCCCTCCCCTGGGTAGCAGGATGTGGGGTCCAAGTCTCAGAGGCATTAAACTCTGACTGAAGAAATGTCCTCTGTCCAGAGTAACAGAATTGAATTAGAGGGGTGAAGATTCAAGAAATTTAGGCTTAACTGTTCAATTTCTGTTACTAATTTAAAAAAATTCCTGTTCCTGTTCCAGTGGCTTCTGTAGGAGGATTGCAAGTTTGAGCCCATCCTAGGCAATTTGGTTGTCAAAATAAAATAAATAATAAAAAATGAAAAAGGGCCAAGGCTGCAGCTCTGTGTGAAGATGCTGAGTTTTACTTTCCAGCATCCAAAAAAATCTAAAACAAAACTAAACAAAAAACAACAGCAACAACAACAAATCCTGAAAAACAAAACAAAGCAAAAAACCCACTTTTCTTGACTAGGATGTGTAAACTAATGTGAAAACGATCTTGTTTTTGTAGCTGTGTGTTTTTTAAGCTACACATACTCGGTAACATGGCCATGCATACTTAAACGTATTTAATATGACCTTGTTTCCTTGGTTCTCAAAGGCTAATATACAATTTGTTAAATATAATATTAAGTTAAAAAAACTCCTCATGTCGCTGGGCAGTTGGCACACCCAGGTATGTGAAAAACTAAGGCAGGAGGATGGCAGGCTTGGGGCCAGTGGGGCATCTTAGACTGACTTGTCTCAAGATAAGGAGGGCTGGGAATGAAGCTCAGGTGGAGTCCTAGGTTCAGTCCTCCTCCACCATCCTTGCACATTATACACTGTTCTCCTTTGAGCACAGTAGACCTGTGAAAATGTCATGTTGTACGTCTTCATTCATGCTTTAAATTGCTATTGAGTGACAAACCATGTCTGAATGAAAATTTGGTAACCTTTGATGTTGGCCTCATTCTTGTTCATCGGTTGCCTAGTCGTGGACACACTCTGGCCCCAGAGGATTCCCTTGAATGGATGTTCCTGAGTCCTAGCTGGCCTTTCATCCCTTTCTCCAGGGGAAGGGCTGGCTGAGAGGCAAGTGGGACAGCACTGGCTGGAGTCTGGAGAAAGGAACCTGGCTGCTGTGGCATTTGGGGACGAGGCACAGGTGGCTCTCACCTGCCCTCAGAACCTTTGGATGGGGCACTCTTTCTGCTTCTAGGTTATGACTGTCTTACACATCTTATTTTGCAATCAGGTTTGAGCTGCACTTGTGACTTCTTTCATATACTACTTTCACCTGACTCATAATGTTGTGCAAAATTTGCAGAGAATGCATGTATTGCTCACCCCTGTGTTCAGGCTTTGTGTATATGTCCCCCTCAGCCTTGTGTGATGGGGGGAGCTGTTCACAGGTGGCTGGGGCTTGGGTGTGTGATGCTGGGATTGAGGGTGTGTGACTGTTAGTCCACTCCTTGGTTTCACATAGTCCTGGGTGTGGGTGGCACCACCCTACATGTGGGGAGCCTGGAAGGGATGAGAGGGAGCCAGCTGCTGCTTCAGTACCTCTGCTGTCTTCTGCCTGCCCTGACACACCGTGAACTCTCTTCTCTGTGATGCCCCTCACTGTGCCACCCTACCTTGGAACCAGCTCACAGCTCACTAGGGGCTGAAATCTCTGCAAACTGTGAGCCAAAATGTCTCCTGCTTTAGCTTTAAGAGTTGGGTATTTTGTCTCAGCAATGACAAAAGACACCAAGACAGAAGGGAATACATCTGTTGTTCACCCTCCCTTCAGTAATTTATTCCTTTTATTCTTCAAACATTTCTCAAATGTGGGTCAGTCAGGGCCAAGTGCTACACTAGGTTTTGGGGACAGAATTAAGAACAAGGCATGGACCCCTTTAAGAAAACCCAATATATCTCTAGTAGCAAATGGTGAAATAATTAGCATCATTTTATTTAATGCATCTTTAAGATATTTCCCTATATTGTAAGAGCAATATCTTTTAATGATATTTGAGGCTGTCTGTGTTAAAGATTATGACTAAAAAAACACAACAATGCAAACTTTAAAGGTAGGTTTACTTTTATTGTTACTGATGCACACATTCTTACCATGTTTTTTGTAATAATTAATGGTGGCTGTCAAGCTTAAGATCAGGAAGTTAGTCCCAAGTCCTTCTGGTTGTGTCTCGGGAGGGCGTGTACAGAGGCGATTGACATGTGGGTCAGCCAATTGAGTGAAGGAGACCCGCCCTAAATGGGTACACACTGTCCAATGGAACAAAACCCGGAAGAAAGAGGAAGCAACAACAGCACTCTACTCTCCCCCTGAGGGGGTGCCTGTTTTGCTGCCATCTTTGAATGTGGACTTGGCTAGTGACCTCCGGGGGACTTCAGGCGTCCAGCCCCGAGCAGGAGCAGCGTCCTCGGTCTCTTTGTTCGGAGGCTGCAGCTTTTTGGGCCGGATAGAGCCCACTTTCCATCATGCAGAGCCGCTGTGGGACTGTCCCCACACCAATTTGGGAAGCCAGGCTCATAAATCCGCTCAAAATCATAGCTACATTTGTTCTGCTCCTCTGGACAACCCCTGACCAACACAGATTTCCTCCTAAGAGCTTTTTTCTCCTGGATTGTGTGAAAATCTTAGTACTTGTAGGTACCTTTCAAGCTCGATGCTATCACTTAGTTTCGCTGTCAAAAATGGGCGTTTCAGACCCATTTTTAAGATGTGTGTTCACGAAAAGGGACTGCTAACAAATCTGGCCCGCCTCATGCCTTCTGGGAGAGGAGACCCATTTATCCTGGCGTGCCTACCTGACAGTCGTGCCCCATGGCAAAGTCAGACTTCCTTTTCACCCGAACCCCTTTCTCTGCTCTCGACTAACGTGTCCCTCACTTCTGTCACGGCCTCACCTGAATGGCCTTCCTGTGTTTTGGCCAACACTGTCTTCATAAGGATTCATGTATTCCTAAGGAAGGACGCTTTCTCACCCTATCTCCTTTTCTTTCTGAACCCTTACTGAGATCATCTGTAGAGTTCATATATTTGCATGTGCTGAAAACTTTTTCAGCTTCTATTCATTACCCAGTTCCAAAGCTACTTCTGAATTTTTACGTATTTCTGCCTGGCCAAGATGTGTAGTATCATCTAGGGCCACCATAGACAATACCATGGACTTGGTGCCTTGGAAAGCAGGAATTTATTTGATTTCTTGATGATAGCCATTCTTTCTGGAATAACAGATGCTGGCAAAGCTTTGGGAAAAAAGGAACCCTTTTATGTTGCAGGAATGTAAACTAGTACAACCATTATGGATATGGAGTTACTCAAAAAACAAAAACTAGAAATTCCATTCGACCCAGCTGTTCCCCTTCTAGGTGTCTTCCCAAAAGAGTTAAAGTCATCATTTTGGAAACAGCCTATATGGCCATCACCAAATAAATGGATAAAGAAAATGTGGTATTTGTGCACAATGGAGTACTACTCTGCCTTACAGAAGTATAAACTAGACAGTAGTGTTGGTGCATGCCTGTGATCCCAATATTCTAGAGGCTGGGGCAGAAGGAACCCTATGAGTTTGAGGCCAGCCTGGGCTACATTGTGAGACCCTGTCTCAAAAGCAAAAAGGGGAGGGGACGAGAAGGAGGATGCGTTTTCCTGCACGCGGCAAGCCCACACAATAAATGGAGTCATTAGGCGCGGCAGACGTGGACTGATACAAACCCACTACCTTCTCACGGGAGGACCAAATGATTGGGTTCGGTTGGGTTGTCCGCTTGTCTTGGGGACCCCCACCCGCACCGCACAGACAGGGGGAAGCTGGCTCTTTGGCGTCGCTTCCGTAGAAGCGCTGCTCCCACCGGGCGCACCGCCCTCGCGCGTGGCCTTAGTGTCCGCACCACCGGAGCCACCAGCACCGCAGTGGGAGGGCCCACGCAGAGGAGCTGCAGAGCGCCTGCGCTTGCTCTTCGCGCCGCGGGGTCCAAAACCACCGAACTGGCCACTGCCAGCTCCACGCGAATGCGTGGACTCAGACCGGTCAGTCCTTGGCCCTTTTCCTGTTGTCCTTTGTGATTCCCACTCAGAGTCAGCGTGCGTCTTCTCCACGCCGCGCTGCTCTCAGTGTGGCTCAGTGTGGCGGGTGTGCAGGGAACAGAGCGCGCACCCTGGGCTCCGGGGCGGCTGCGCTGTCACCAGCCTGTTTCCTCGTGGAAGACCGAGTCTCTGTGCGGACCTAAAGAGCACGTTGAGTGCATTAATCCAGCTGATCTTCCTTCCTTCCTTTCTTTCTGTCTCTCTTCTTTCTTTCTTTTCTTTCTTTCATTGTGTGTGTGTTTGTTTTTGTTTTGAGGGTTTTTTTTTTTTTTGAGACAAAGTCTTGCTGTGTAGTTCAGGCCGACCTTGAACTTAGCCCAGGTGGATCTGGGACTCACAGCGATCCTCCTGCCTCAATCTCCCCGGTGCTGGGATTACAAACATGTGCCACCACATCCGACTCATTTTTGTTTTTTGAGACAGCATTTTGCTATGTAGCCCAGATACGCCTTGAACTCACAGTGATCCACTTGCCTCTGTCTCCTGAGTGCAAGGACTATAGTTGGGCACCACCATGCTCGGCTTTTTTTTTCTTATAAAATTTTAATGTTTTAAGTTGATAAAGAACAATTGCTGTACATCATCCAACTGATTTTCTTGTAATTTTTTTTTTCATAATGTGAGAAACAGAAACCTTTTTGGGGGTGAGGGATATTGGCGACTGAACCCAGGACTTTCACACTGATCGATCTGCATCCACTTATTTTATTATTTTGAGACATGATCGTGCTAAATCACTAAGTTGCCCAAACTGGGCTGAACTTTGTGATCCTCCTGTCTCAGCTTCCTAAGCACTGGGATTATAAGTGTGTGCCACTGCCTCCTCAAGAAAGAAATACTAATTCCTAACATTTTGCTCTCAAAAGCCACTGACGTTACAAAAAGTCCTCTAGAGGCCAGAGATGTAGCTTAGAGGTGCAGTACCTGCCTGGCAAATACATGACCCTGAGTTCAATTCTGGGTCCAAAAAAAAAAAAAAAGCCCTTAAGCTGAGTCTGATTTTCCTACGGCTGAGAAGCAGTTGCCACTGGAGCACATCGGACTGTGTTGCCCAGGACGCCGAGCCTTCCTGGGGAAGCAGTTGTCTGCTCTGCAGTGCCCACTCCGGCAGTTCCGGGTTCCTAGAAGCGGTCTGCAGCCCCGCAGGCCTGGGCGCCTCCCGCCAGAGAGCCCTGGGTTCCCGGGAAACAAGTGGACAAGGTGATGGGTGAGCGCGGAAGGTGTGCGGTGGCCGGCCTGTCCCAGGTCATGCAGTGTGAGGTGCTCACTGGATTCACACGCACACTTGGGGTGCAGGAGGCGCGTACTGCGGTGCGCTCAGTGCCCGTGCTGTCTCCGCGCGTGGTCCTCGCGCCTGGGCGACGAACGTGAAGTCCCGGAGCTTCAGCGCGCATATGAAAACCCTTCTAAATGCATTTGGAGAAATGGTAAATGTTTTCACTGCAAATCGCAATGGGAAAAAATCAGGAAAGGAGTGTCAATCTTGCAAATGGGTCGTCTATCTAAAGATACAAGTACTGCAACATCTAAATTCCACAAAATGCTATTTATATGTACTTCACTTTTTTTTTTTTTTTGTACCAGGGATCGAACTCATGACCTTGCCCTTGCCAGGCAGGCGCTTATGCCGTTGAACTAAAATCCCGGGCCCCACTTCATGCATTTTGAAAGTATTAAAAATATTGCTGGCTATGCATTATTCCTCTTCCATCTCCTGCAGGCCAGATGGAGGCTAGCAGATCATTTCTCTGGGGATGGGAACATTTACTAAAATTTTAAAAAAATACAATAAAGATAAGCAAAAGTTAGAGTAACATAACTGTAATATAGTACCTTACACTCATCAGCTTACCTGCCAAGAAATCAGATTTATTATTTAATTTGAGTGTCATGCTCACCCTCCAGGGTAGGAAAGCCCCCAAATCTGGCTTCTTTACAGGGAAGACAGGAAGATCAGAGAGGTTAAGGTCACTTGTGAAGGTCACACAGCCTTGCTGTCATGACTTGCAGTTCTGTCACCTGGCAGAGGAAGGGGGAGGGACAAGTGTCTAAAGTCTGTGTGTACTTTTAAGGTTTTAGGCCTTTTATAAGCTGTTTTGGTAACACAGTGAGCCCAAGGCCAGCCTGAACTGCAGAGTGAGACCCTGCCTCAACAAGACAAAAACAAAACAAAACAAAAACAAAAACATGCTACCAAAAACAAAAACAAAAACAAAAGAGGCACAAATGATTGAGAAGTATTTGCAGTTTGTACCACTAACGGGGCTAATTTAACTAATATGTAAAGAGCTTTCACATTCAGTAAGAAAAATGCCAATGAACCAATGAAAATGAGTAAAAGGCAGGAGGAAATAGTCAACAGAAGTGAGAAAAGAGCCCTGATTTCATTCTTAAGAGTAGGAAAGTTCAAACATTGAGATTAACAAGTATAAAAAGCTCTGGTAACAATGTTTGTTAGAAAACAGGAGAAACAATCTTTTCTCATAAATTATTGGTGGGAATATAAGTGGACACAGCTTTTATATAGAACAACTTTGGAATATCAAATTGACAAAGTAACCCCTGATACAGTGATTTTACACTTACCGATTTAATTCAGATGTATTTGGGGTTTGTGTTCATGCGTTTCCTGGTTTAGAATATAAAATAGAAATTAAGCGAACTTTGGTTTTGGAAAACGGCCACTCCCATTTTGAAACTAAAATGCCAACTTTATTTAGCTTGATAAATAGTCTCAAAAATCATCAACATGCTATCCATTGCTTTCCAAAACATAGTTGGTTTTTCTTAAACCAGCTATGCCTTTGGCATACGATGGAGCAGGCTGGCTTGTTTCAGCTTGTGAGGACCAGAACCAGGTCCCTCTGCAACAAGTCCGCGGCGCCGCAGCGGTAACCACCTGTGCGGCGTTGCTGTGAGACCCTCGCTGTGCCACTTGTGCCCTGGGCCTGGGAGGCCCCTGCGATTCTCTCACAGCCACAGCCTGGGTCCCGGGGCTGCAGGTGGCCCCCCAGCCCTGGTCGCAGAGGGCCCCAAGTCTGCCCTTGCCGGACACCTGTGCCCAGAAACCCTGCCCGCTCAGCGGCTCTCTCGAATCACCGGGGAGCACGTTTGCGCTGTGTATTTTCTGAAGTGTGTTATTACCGCCCCCTACAGAAGAAAATCCTATTCAAAGAAAAGTAAGAGGCTTTGACAGGAGGAAGTGTTACCTAGAATTACAGCCTGCTTGATTATGCTTGGGTTATGAAGCAGAGAAGATACACAGAAGAGTTTATGCTGGTGAGGAGGCAGGTACCTTCAAGTACAGCATTAGGATGTTTTTTATTTTTTGAGACAGGGTATCACTGTGTTGTCCAGGCTGGCCTTGAACTCACAGTGACCCTCCTGCCTCAGCCTCCTGAGTGCTGGGATTACAGGTGTATGCTACCACGCCTGGCTCAGCATTAGGATTTGAAGGCAGAGTAAATAAAATACACAAACACAAGCACAAGGAAAATCAAAACCAGGCTCCTGGTGGACTGCCAACTTGAAGAGATAAGTATCTATAGCATATGCTGCCAGGCTTTCTGTCTCCTGCCCACCCTCCGTGGAATTTTCTAGTCTTTCCTCTTGAACTGCACGATTGATGGCAGTCACCTGATGTGGTATGGTCAGGATTCCCAGCGGCATGGGACTGTCACGCTGCACCCAGCCTCCCTTGGCTCTGCTTGGCTGTTAAGGTGTATGGGGCATTGGCCTAGAATTTGTCTCTGCTCCTCTGGTGGAAATGCTGGCGTAGCTATAGTCTGGCCTGGAGTTTGGAAGACAGGAAATTTAATTCTCATACTAGAAAGAGTATTTTTGACCTCTGCTTTAAGCCACTTACAGACTGCAAGTTTGAAATTTCCTTATTCAACATTAAAATAGGAAAGCAACCTGGGAGTTGAAATTGAGTTGTTGTCAGGTTGATCCCGACTGAAGCCTTTGGTATTGGGTGTTTTCCTGTGAATAACAGAGAAATCATGTTTGGAGAAAACAGGGAAAATTATCATTTTCAATTTTGTACACACAATGGGTTACTTTATTGTTTAATACAAAGGATGAGAGCAAACACAGGCCCTGTGGTCCTGTCCCTGTCTTGGTGGTGGCAGGGACAGGCTGGTCCATGGAAAGCGCTTGATGACCTGTATTGAGAAGCACTTTGCAGGGAAAGCAGAGACCTTCAGCTGCTCACCTGAAGGGGCTGGAGAGAGTCCAGGTCCTCCCACAAGGCGGGTTTTGATGACTGCCGCACCCCTGCCACAGAAGCCTCCTGTGCTTGTCTGGAACTTGTCCTTCCACTGTCCCCATGCAAAGAGTTCCATTAGAAATAAGCAGATAAAGGAGTGCACTGTTCCTTTGCTTTGTTTAATTTTGTCTTTTTGAGCTGATTGTTTTGAAGATGCTCCGGGAATTAGGGTGGGAGATGTGATGTCAACTAGCTTCTTCAGAATCATGGCAAATCCATGCTGTTCTTCGGTTCAGGTCTATTTTGGAAATGTAGTGCACAAAGGAGCAGAAAACTAGGTTTTTATTGGGTTTTAGCAGGGGAGTTGAACCAAGGGCCTGCACAATGTTTTAATGCTAGGAAAACACATTAGTGTTTGAAGATGGATTTAAATAGATTTAAAGTTTTTTATGTTCATCATGTGTTTCCTTATTCTCCAGATACATTTGAGTTGCAATTCTGAACTCATAGCAATGAGTCTGTCAGTCTAAAGAAAGCGCAATAAATGCACGTCAGAACATGCATGGCTGTGCCCCAGGAAAGGCCGTGCTGCCCACTGAGAATATGTCTGGATGTTGCAGGGGAATATATGGGTTGTGAACATCTTGAATAAATGTGATGACCTTGTCTTTTAAAAGCACACTTCTGTGGAAGTCTTGTACGCTCTGTAGTTCTAGGAACAGAGGGTGCAGGCTGTGTCCTCGCTATATACAAGGTTATGCTTGGGGGCAGGTCAAGTAGCTGGGGAATGTACCTGGAGTTTTTGGCACTGGACTGTGTGCATTTTTTATGAAGTAATCCACAGTGACTCAGTGTGTGAGACATCAATTTTGCAAATGCTTAGTTGTGTGTTTAAAATGTTTTAGCTTTTGGAAGTTTTAGGAAGTAGGTCTGTGTATCCAGTTTTCATCATAACTTCATAAATGAACCCTAAGTTCTTGTTAGGAGTTTGTGTTTTCTGATGGTCACTGTTGAACAAGAGTGCACACATATGTACGTGTATACACATGCATGCGCGCACATACACACACACACACACATACACACACACACACACACACACACACACACACACACACACACAGGAAAAGCCATAACACCAGAGGAGAGGATCTTAGGTAGAAAATACATAGTTTTAAAGCTACCTTTTCCCTGCTAAACATAAATGTCACAGTCCTTTATTTAAACCCTTGTGATAACATATATTTTAGAATTCGGAATTTTTGAGCTTTGAAAACATAACAGGGTTAAAAAATTGCAAAAGGATGAGGGTTCTGTCAGCTTCAAGAAGCAGCCCCCCCCCCCCGTTCCCCCTCCCCCCCACCAAGTGCAACACAGGCTGAGATGATAACTCAAGCATCAGAAACCACAAGACCACAAGACCATCAGAAAACACAAACTCCTAACAAGAACTTAGGGTTCATTTATGAAGTTATGCAAGAAAGAGAGCTGGGTCTTGTGATTTAGAAGCCTGGGTTAGACTTTCATAGCTAGATTGATACCAGCTGTGAAGACATTATTGTAAATGTTTATGACTTATAAAGTGTATGTGAAGGGATTTCCTATTTTTACTGTCTTGTGTTTTTAGATTTTTTGCTTTATATTTTTTTGATTCCCTAGCCAAAGGAGTTCCTATATGTTTGCTAATGGGGTTATTTTTCATGACAAAACTTTGTGATAGGAGGAAAGATTTGGAAAATAGAGGGAATAATGTAACAGTCTATTTAGAGGGCAAGGATATAGGACTGGGGCGTTGCTTTGAGTTAGTGACAATGACCGATTTTTCCCTGGTCACTGGGGCCGCCCCAGTACTGGCGCTCCCCGACCCCTGTTCCCGCTGATTCCCCCAGTGTGAGCGAAGGCCCGGCGTGGGGGCGCCTCTCGCTCAACCCACAAGGCCGTGGTGCGGGAGCAGGAGTCCGCAGGGGGCCGCGTTCCCGAGCGTGGCACCGCCTCCCCGCCGTTCGATTGGGCGCTGGCGGTCGCTGCCGGGCTTCCAGGCGCGGCAAGGCCCTGTGCCCAGCGCAGCGCTCTCGTGAACCCGCTCGCCAGCGCCTGCGGGCAGGCGGCGGCCCCGGAGGGCGGCAGCGCGGGCCGGGAGCGGACGCGGCGCGGCCTCGGGAGCCCGGATGTGCGCGAGCCCGGCGCAGCCTCGCTCTGGGCCTGGCCCGGCGCTGCTTCCGGCGGGGCCGTCGGCGCGCGCCCGACTTTAGCCCCGCGGAGCGGAGCCCGGCGCGGTGCGCGGGGGCCTTGGCGGCGGAGGGCGGGCGGGCGCCGGGGAGCGCGGCGTGAGGAGGCGGCCTGGCGGGCAGCGGGAACGGCAGCCGTTTTATGCCTCGTTGGGGAACGCGAGTGCCGAGCGTGTGCAGAAGGCGGCTTTGAGTGTGCCGGACGGCGGCGCCTGTGAGCCGTGAGGCGCTGGGCGGACGAAGAGGAAGGACGTGCCACCCCAGTGTGTAGTACTAGGAGGCTCATTAGGGTTTGACCCCTGCTGCTTTCCTGACCTTTGGTTCCCTAAAGCTGTAGTTTCAACAAGTGCTGCTGCGAGTCTTCTCCCTCCGGAGAAAACATCCGTGCCGTCGCCTGACGGGAGCGCTGCGGAGCTGGGGCGGCGCCGGGAGATGGGGCGGTGCTGGCTCGCTGGAGGCGGCCCCGTGGGCTGCTCTGGATTCTCAGGAGGGACTGTATGGATGTCAGACATTTCCGAATCTTGCTCATCCTGACGTCAGATGATACAGTTATTTAAAGTTAGCTATTTCTTTTTAACAGCCCATCAGCTATTAAGCCGGACCCAAACTAGCACTGAAAACCTTGCAAATCAGTGGGCCGGCTTCGCGTTTCGTTAACCCCCAAGCCGAGATCAAGGTGACCAGGTGACTGGCCACTTACTCTGAGTAGCTCTGTTACCCCACCTTTCACTTCTGTTTCAAAACAAGGTGGCTTGAGAAAGAATTTTTCTGGCGTATTTGCTGAAGTCGAGTTCTCTCTGCAAAATGAAGGGCTCACTGCTGCGAGTCTCAGCCAGCAGGTCGCATCAGTCCCGACAGCAGTGAGAGGAGGCCTCCATTCTCCTCCTGGGTGTCTTCCTGAAGAGTCAAAAACGTCACATCACAGTGACCCAGGCATACCCAAGTTATAGCAGCACACGTTGTAATAGCCAGATCTTGGAAACAACCTAGAAATGGATTAAAATGGATTAAAACTGAGAAGTGGATTAAAAAAGCTGTAGTGTTTTTATAATGGGGTACTATTCAGGTATAAAGAAGGATGAACTTGAGTCTTATAAAACTGATGCAACTTGAGACCATATTCATAAGTGAAATAAATCAGACTCATTAAGTAAACGTCATATTGTCTCCCTAGTGTAAATAACTGAGAGTAAATAATACCCCAAGCATACAATAGATATTGTGAAAGTGAAAAGTGAAGAAACTGCTCAAAAGGGAAGAGCAACTGGGGTGGGGGAAAGCAGAGAAGAAAGAAGGGAAAACTCTATATACATACATATGTATATATATATGTACATATGTATAAATATATACACATGTATACATATGATAGACAAACTACCAATTTTTTCATTAAAAATAATTTGTGCTTTTAAAAAATTTTTATTTAAGGAGAAAAAGGGAAAAAAAGCAGAAAACGGGTACAAGTTATACAGAATTTCAGAAAAAAGGAAATCACTAGTTAATGGATTACATATTGTCATCTTAGAAATATTTGTTCAAGTTACAAAATTAAAGCATATAAAGTGGACATTCAAACAGTGAGACTGCAAATAGTTCTGTTCAATAATCCAACAAAACTCAGTAATATCATTGTCTATCTTATACACACTTAAATATACATGCAGTTATACCATTTAGAGCACTTTCTATTCCTCTCTTTTGTACAATGACTATTACACATTTTGGGTTTTATTACTCCCACAGTTCTTATTACTTTTTTTGGAAGAGAGTAAAACCAAACGTGACTTAATAGAACAGAGTCGGTTAAATCAAAAGGGTGGACATAATAGATAATGTAAAAACATAATACAAGGTGATCAACAATGGTTACCATAATACCTCCCACTATCTCAAATAGAATTGCCTATATCATCAGTTATAATAAAATTGAAAAAAACAGTAAAGAATGAAACCAACAAAACCAAAACACTGGAGACATTACAGGTCTTCAAAAGTACATAATAGTCAACCAGTATGGGCGTCATAATGAATCTCACTATCTTCACAGCTATTGCCTAAACTTTCGAACCTGATACTATCAAGCAAAACAGAATAGAGAAACATCAGTCAAAACAAGATGGTGAGAGCAATACAGGGCTTCAAATCAAGTTAATAGAAAATCAAAGTGGGTTACTATAATATATCCTGCTTTTTAAAATTTATTTTTCCCTTAAAAGGATAAAAATAAAAAAGTAAATAATAAAATGGAGATTGAGATAAAAGAGGGCATAACAACAAAACAGTGCAGATCAAAACATAACTATTTAAGCAAAATAGTGTTTCACAAGATAATCCCAAAATAAAAGTAGTTACCATATTGTCTCTTTCCTTGAAATCTTTGAGTATAACTTCATATACTGTAGCATCAAATATATCAAAACAATGTAAAACCATTCAAGAGAATGACAGTATTACAGTATTTAGAATCAACTAACAGAAAATGAACAATGGTTTCTGTATAATCTCCTTGTCTATAAAAGTTTTTGTTTATACTATCACATATAATAAAATCCAATAAGATACAACATGTTAAGAACAATGGAGATAGAAGAACAAAAGCTTGATGGGACTTCAAAACAAGATGATACTGAATCAGCACTACCTATTATGACATCGTTTTCTCCAAAATAGCTGTTCCTATCATCCAGTCTTCTCTACCTCATTTCTCTTGAGCTCCTTTTCTGTCATTAGTTGTCAGTTTGTCTTCTTCATTTTGTTTTCTGCTCCATTCATTGTGGCCTCTCTGCCACTACTTCTGGATTCTTCATAATTTTCTTTTTTAGAATATCCTGCAGTATTCTCTGTAGAGTTGAATTGGTGGTTGCATATTCCCCTAGTTCTTCTTTATCCTGAAAGCACCTTGTTTTTCCATCAATTTCCAGGGATAGTTGTTTAGGATATCTCAATCTTGGCTGGAGGTTATTATCTTTCAAAGCTTGAATTATTTCCCCCCACGTTCTTCGTGATTTGATGGTTTGTGCCAAGAAGTCTGCTGTAATTCTGATGGGTGTTCCCTTGTAAGTGATCTGTTTCTTGTCTCTGACAGCTTTTAATATTCTGTTCTTATATTGGATTTCTGGTATTTTGATTATTATATGCCTGGGTGTAGCTCTGTTTGGGTTGTAGGTGGCTGGGGTCCTGTATGCCTCATACATCTGAGTATCTTTACCTTTTGCTAAATTAGGAAAATTCTCCTGGATTATTTCTGCAAGTAGCTTTTGTAGTTCATTTGTTTGTGTCCCTACCTCTTCTTTTATGTCTTAATTCTTAAGTTATAGACCCTCTTATCATCTTCTAGTCTTTGTATTATTGCTGTTTGTTTCTTTGTTATTTTTAAGAAGTTTTTCATTTCATGCTCCCATATTACAAATCTGCCCTCCAGTTCAGATAATCTATCCTTAGTTTCTTTCAAGCTGTTATGCCAGTTTTCGATTGAGTTTTTAGTTTCCTGGTATTCTCTTTGAACCTGCTTCATGTATTCTATGTTTTCTCTAGTTTCTCCATTAAACAATTCTCCCCTCTTTTTCTGTTCTTCCATTCCACCATCTGCTTTTTCTTGGGTGGTGCATAGCATTTCTCTAACTATTCTGCCTATGTCTTGCTTCAGGTCATTAATAACTTCATTCCTGAACTTGTCTATGAGGCTCTGGAGATAGCACTTTATGTCTATTGGTGCCATGTCTGCTATTGCCTGTTTCTCAGGATTGGGGGCCGAGGAGCCTTTCTTGTTGCTCCCTCTTCCCATATTCTTTGTTCCTTATATATGCCAAGTGTATATAAGAGGCCCAGCTTCCTTCCCTGTTGGCCACAGTCTGATTGAATTGCGTCAGCTAGGTGTTCCCGCCCATTGCAGCGTGCCAGGACCGGGCAGCCTATGCGGGGCCCGCCCCTCCTGGCTTCACCACTAGGGTGCACCTCCAGGCGCTGGGACCTGGGTTGTGGTAGCCTACTGGGTCTCAACCAGCAGCATCACGTAGGTTAGGCACTGCTCACCAATCCTGCTTGAGAGCAGGATATGTGACTGAAGTCACTACAGCACCCTGTTCTGGCAAGTCTGCCCAGGCCCAGAATGTCCTCTCTTGGTGCCTCCTAGACTGTGGAAGAGTCCCAGTTTCCCTCACTCACCGCAGGTCAATGCACAGTTCCCCACCCATCCCGCTCTCAATTCCATTCACCAATTCCCGTTTTCAGAGTTTTCGCGCGTCTCTCTCCCTGCCGAGCCTATTGAGACACAGCTGCGGCGGCAGGAAACCCAATTGCAGCTTCCAATGGTGTAGGCTCCAGTTTCCACACTGAGGCTTTATCTGTTCCTGTTATAGCACCAGGATTGCATTCCCAGTTGGTTTCTCTCGGCCCAGTTTGTTCTTGGGTCAGCAGGGTATATCTCCTCTTGGTTAGGATTCCTCACTCCGCACCATTCCTGGATTCTAAGCTGGATCTCTCAGAGAGCCTCTGTAGCTGCTGCTATCTGTCCGCCATGTTCTCCCGGAAGTCAATTTGTGCTTTCATTGTTTGATCATTTTTATGCCTCCATTTTGTAATCTGAGCAACTACTTTGAAGATAACAATATGCACTATATTAACCATTGTTAATCTTGTATTTGATTTAAAATTTTGAATCATTGGTTTTTTTGTTTAAAAGAATCATTTTTGAAAAATAACATTTAAATTAGTAATTTCACATCAACTGTGAAATAAATCATTGTCTCACTTGTTTGGGGGAAATTATTCAGAAACCCAAACCTCTGGTGGAGGTCTTGAGTTGTGAAAACTCACTTGTGGTAAACAGAGAGAAGAAATCCAGATTGTACATTCCTGAAGAGCAGAATTCTTTGATCATTTTAACCTCTATGGGACTGGGTCCCCCATTTTGTATTTTGTGTGATTTTTTAAAAAAGTGTTAAGAATTTATCGTAGAAAATAACTTTGCTATTTAGGTAGTGATGCGAGCTCTCCATACTTGTCCAGGTGGCACTGCTATAACAAAAGACAGCCGCAGAAAAAACCATAACAAATTTATTTAATTGAAGTTTTACATGGCAGGGAAACCTTCAAGTATAGAAATCCAGGGGTCCAGGGAAAGCTGTCTGTTCTGTTACTTAGTTTTCATGAGTAATAGGCAGCCATGTTGAAATGTGACTGGGGAAAAAAGGGTGTAAGGTAGAGATTACAGACCAAAAGGGGAAGTCTGTCAGATTCTCCTTGGCCCCTCTGCATGGCTGTCCTCCTCCCTGGCATGGGCCATGAGGACAGAGAGTCTTCAAGGGAGAAAGGGACCTTGCTAGGCTTTGTAGGTTGCTTCATGGGTGGGGAGTTCTTTTGGAGATAAAGCAACGTGGTCTCCATTTGCCAGCAGGAGGACAGGTGGGAGAGAAGAGCGTGAGAAGATCTTTCATCTGAGGCTCCACCGACTACTTTAGCTCAGGCGGTAGCCTTTCAAGGCATGATGCTTTTGGGGAATCACATTTTAAGCCCTGATACCATCTCTGTAAAGGCCAAGGTTCCTGAAATACATGTAAGCATTTGTAATCCATTGAAGGAGATGCTTACTGTGTATTTATGGAAACCTCTGTGCTTCATTATGTGCTATTTATAAATATATGTTAGGCACTGTCATTTGAGACCAGGGCTTTTGAGGAGCTCAGAGTCTAAAGGGGAAAGAAAAGTTCTTTAGATAAAATGTTTTAAGGATTTTAAAAACAGTACTAACCACAAAAAAGTAATTAATGGTTTAACAGCATACCGTTAAGCTTCCCACTTTGATGCTGACAGTCTTTAGGTAGCTGCCTTTGTTTATCCTATTTCCTACTTTTTTTAAACTTTCCAAGCTTCTAAAGATTTTCCCCATTTAGGTAATTTTATATTAATAGATAACCTTTTACGTAAAGACTTTGGTATTCTTTGATGGCCAGATAATCCAGTAAGGGACTTCTGTGTGTGTGTGTGTGTATTTTCCTAACAGGGAAGGGAAAATGGTAAATTATAGATCTCTCACTGTAATGTTGCTGATCTTGTATATTTGATAATACAAATAACTAATAGAGCAGTACTTTTCTAAATTCAGCAACCCAGGTCCTATCATTTCTGAAGTGCAGGTTCTATGTTTTACCAGATTGCAAACTAAGAGAAAATACATGGTATCTATTACAGTTCTCCTCCCCCTCTCCCCAACCCCCTGAGGTGTTGGGCATTGAACTGACAGTGTCACACACTAGCCAAGTGGTCCTCCCCTGAGTCAGATCCCTAGCTCTTTAACTTTTGTTTTTTGCTTTGAGACTGTCTTACATTACCCAAGCCAGCCTTGAACTTGCAGTCCTCCTGCCTCAGCCTCCAAAGTGGCGAAGATGTTGGGCCACTACTGTGTCCCACTTTCGTTTCTTATTTTGGACATTTCTGATAGTGTGTAGAATTCAGTTCCAAGATAACCACATTTTCCAAACCCTTCCCTTTTCACAGTCAGGATGCCTGACTCAAGTGGCTCAGGGATTTGTCTGGTGCCTCATTTTGGTGGGGCTGGGATCTCGGACATGTCCCGTAGGAGCCTGACCATCACTGGCTCCTGCCTGCTGAGTGTGGAGACTGAGGGTATATTTCACTCATCTCAAGTAAAGCACAATAGAGAGGTTAAAAAACTAAAAGATAATTGCTGTGGGTCTTCTGCCAACCTGGCCGATGTGCTAATTCACTTAACCTATGGGATTGAAGAGTGCAGTTTGGGAAATGAGTTTCAGGATCTATTTTTGGCAGACTTCGTTTCACTTTCCATTGCTTGGATGATGCAATGATGAACTCTGAAAAATCCTCCAAATTCCTCTTTGTATTTTTCTGCTGGGATTGAAGTCATGTTACTGAATATCAAGAGGTCTAAAAATCGATGTGATACAGCTGCAGCAAAAGGATAATTTCTCTTCCTGTTACCTGCATTTTTATGAAAGCAGTAAGTGAAAGGATTGATTCTTTACATCTGCACCTTGGCCTTGGGGATGTGTAACATTAAAGACTGAGTCGGAGTGCAGCTGGGAAAGACAGAGGTGATCGGGCCAGTTCAGGGCGGTAGACTTGGATCAGGCGCAGCACCACCGCACTGGGTCCCCCACCGCGTTTCCTCGGCTGGGACTCAGGGATTGCATGTCCTAGCCCACGAGACCACCTGACCCACAGGGTCCTGGCTTTGAGTAGTCTTGACGTCAGCCACATCCACCTCTGACCCTGCTGCCCTCTCCCCCCTGGGCCTCAATGGTCCTCAGGCCCTTCCCCAGTGCATATCTGCCACCTAAGGCCTGGGCACAGAACCTGCTGCTGGTGCCACATGCCTGGAAACCCTGGGAGCCTGGGGCAGGAAGATGGCAGCCCACTTTTGTCCCAAAATTAAAAGTTAAAAAAGAACAGAGATGCAGCTCAGTGTGAAGGTCTTGGGTTTGAGCCCCAAGAACATGCTCCTGGCTGACTTTCCAACTCCTTTTGGACAAACACGGTTTCTCAGCAACATGTCTGAAGGCCGTGTCTGAGATAGCGTGGCTTCCACTGTTGCTCTGTCTCCTTCTCTTCTGTCATCTTCATCTCCATCTGCATGGCTGCCATTTCTGCACTGTGGGCCTGCACGGCCACCTTCTCTCCATCTGAGTGGGGTCTTGGTTTGTTTATCACTCTGTCTCCAGCAGTGGCTTACATCCAAGCACTTAGGGATGCTTCCCAAGAAATGGGGAGAAAATCAGTCTACCTCATGAGAGGAAATTTGGAAAGGCAATAGCGAAGAAAGCAGAAAAGTTCTTCCTTCATGAGACTTAGAATGTTTGTTCTGTGGGAAGGGTCAACCTCAGTGTAAACCGTTCATAGTAATGTGACCCCCGTAAGTTCAGTAATAGCATATCATTGTATCAGTCATATTAGACAAAGGAAATGAGATGAGAAACCAATCAAATATGATACTTTGTTTTAGTTTTTTTTCTTTTTCTAATTGAGACAAAGTCTTGCGGTAGAGGTCTGGCTGGCCTTGAACTCCTGGCAGTCCGACTGCCTCAGCCTTCTAAGTGCTTGGATTTTAGGCTTGTGCCATCATACATAGAATTATTTAATTTGTTAACAGTGTGAGATGATATAGTCAAAGACCATTTTCTTTCATTGGAGAGGAGGAAATTCATATATAACTGATCTTATATATTAATGTTTTACACTTAAAAATTACTAATATACCAGGCCCATATATACAAGAGAGATAGCTCTGGAGAAAATCACTTCTCCCTCATTAAAACTTTCTCTCTCATTTATGTAGTCTACTTGCTTCATAGAGAAAAAGCTGGTAAAAGGATGTAAAAATTCCTTGATTTCTAAAAATAAATGAAATACTAAAGGGAATAAAAAGTGAAACCACCCAAGAGCGCCCTCCCGGACAGGAGCTTCCCACCAGGAGTCTGGGAACCGAGCCCACGTGCCATGGGGCGTGGCCCATGTGGGCAGTAGGGCTGCAAGCCCGTGTGGGCGGCACTGCCTGGCTGCTGTGCGACCACTTGGCTCTTCCTCCCGCCATCCTCGGGCCGGCTGATGCACACTCGGAGACCTGCCTGCCAGCCCCGAATCCGGCAGTATCTGCCCCGCGGATGCCTCGGTCCAAGGCCAGGCCACCGTGTAGCTGGAGTGGTTTGTTCTGAATAGTTGTTAATCGCAAAATTTCAAGCTCTGGATAAGCACTGAAAAAGCACAAAGAATGTTAGCAATTTGTTTTTTTGTCAGTATTTTCTTTTAGGGTTTGAACTGAAAGATGTCTACTTGTACATCTTGTAATGATCAATTTGTGTCAATTTTTAACTGTATTTCATTTTCTCCTTTTTTGTAGAATACAATTGATTTATTACTCTGGGGGTTTTCTGCTGTAATTTTCTTAGCTTAGAAATTGCTGCTTTTTTCCTGATTCTTACATTTATAACCCTTGTACAAAACGCCCCCTAGTTCTCCACCTGGCCATACTAAACTTTCTGCCTCCTTGCCTCGGTTTACCTTGAATATGATAGCAAAAACCACTCCTCTGCTGCCACTGTAATGTTTGTTTTGTTTCAACAATTCGTGGCCGAGTAGCCACCTCCAGAAGCAGCTGGGGCCCCAAGGGATTGGAATCCTGCTGAAGGGGAAGTGGACTGTGCACACTGCCCTGGGGATGCTGGGCAACCACTTCCCCACCCCCGCCCGGTGCACATGCTGTCCTCTCCCCACAGCTCTACACGAGCCTGCATTGTTCATTTTGTTGGAAGGAGTGGTTTCTCTTTTCTTTGTGCTTGTGGATCACTCCAAGTCCTGGCAGGGAACGTTTCTTCTATTCAGTGCCCTGCTGAAAATTAATCTCCGCGACACTTGCTGGAGCGCCCTTCTATTGTGCCGCAGGTCTTGGGAAGGGATTCACCTTTCTCCTCACTGTGGTACAGCGTGCTTCTCGGCTTCTGGTGAATAGCTCACCTGTACTTCTTTTTTTCTGAGAAATTTAGAAATATAAATTGCTCAGGAGACCCAGGCTCGGGGAGAAGAGCTCTCACTCCACGACCAGGAACTGCAGACAGATGTGGCAGTGTGGGTGGTGGGGCTGCTGGGGGAGCGGGGGTAGTGTTCCCAGCAGCTGGAGTTGTAGGGAGAAAGGGCAGAGAGCTGGGCTGGTGCAGGTTGTTTCACACACGAACATACACCAGTCTTCTGATTTACAAACTTCAAACAGGAACGGGCAGGTTGGGTAAATTCATGAAGCTAGCTGAGTCTTAGAACTGCTTAGTTTCATGGTCATTCTGAATGGCCACACTTGATAGACCCAGGGTAAAATGCAAGCTTCTTTTTCCTCTTCACTGAAGCACAATGCCAGGATAAATCGACATGGTCACTGGGGACTGACAGACAGGGAGACCTGTCCTGTCTGGAAGGCAGCTTTGTGACTCAGTGCCCCTGCTGTTGCTGTTAGCAGCAGAAGCATACTGGTCAGAGCTCAGCTCTGAAAAAAGAAATCCAAAATGTGATAGAAAATATGGCCTTTTCATGTGAGTTCCAACCAAGCCCAAACTAAACACAGTGGCACCATCAAATGAGGCTCAGCCATCCCAGCTGCTGCCAAGGAGAGGCTTGAAGGGTGCAGAGAGCAGGCCGCCACCACCGCCGAGGTCCATTCCTGCACCGGGAGCAGTTTACTTCCTTGATCGCAGGGGCTGGGCCTTCTCTTTCTTCTCTAACTGTGCCAACAAAGCACCGTCCCAGTGCAGCAATAACAGATACAGACATTTTTATCACATCCAAACCTTCATGGAAGGTTTGTCCAGAAGTTCAACCTACAGGGATAGTTTTCGTGGATCGAGAACATCAGAGATTCTGAGGGCTGCTGTTTATAAGAAACAAGTACTCTAATCTGGTCAGAAAAGATTTAACACCATGCAGATTAAGTTGTTGGAGATCCTTGAGGGAGCCTGGTGGTGTCTGGAAGAGGAGGAACTGAGAGGGGGGGGGAGGGGGAGGGGAGGAGGAACAGGAACCCAGGAGCATCATCAGGAAGAGGAAGGGGAGAAGAAAACGAGGAGGAGTTGTTACAAGGTGGAGAACAATTGTAACTGGTTTTGGAGGGAAGGGATCCAGCCATGAGCGCGGGGAGAGCAGCCATCTGACCTGGTTGAGGCTGGTTATCTGGAAGTGGGAAGCTGGCCTCTGCAGTGGTGAGGGTGGAAGCCAGGCTGGAGAAGAGGAAAGGAGTCAGAGGTGACAAACTGAATTCCAGAGGAATGGTTTCCATGCAGTTCTCTGAGCTCTTTTCCGAGAGCTCAGACGAAAAGAGCTGAGGCCCTAGGGGAGAGCTGGGGACACTTCTGTTTCCTGGCAACAGGACATTGGACATGAGGAGCACCTGTGAGCCTGTGTGGTGGGCTGGCAACTGATGCGCTGTGCCAGCAACTGATGCGCTGTGCCACATGTGGCTGGTCCTTTGGAAAGTGAGGACTCTTTTCTTTAGCCATGGCCACCAGGCATTGCAGGGACTTCCCTTGTGGTGCGAGTGGCTGAACTGCACTTTCACGGTAGCCGTGGGCAGTGTGGTTAAGACACTTAGAATGATTATTCGCCTCTGCTCAGAAGCTCAGGCCTTTGCAAGTTACAGGAAGTGCGCGGTGGCTCTCCTCGGATTTGCCTCACTCTAGCTGGTTGTCTGTAAACCCACACAACTGATGGTGAAGCTGGGCCAGACATAGTCCAGAATGAGCCACAGGACTCTGGTTGTTCACCGACTGGGTACCAGCTGATTTCTACTGGTTTCCAGGCGGTCCTCTGCCACTGGTGTGTGTGGCTCTGGGACTCCAGCGTGGTATTCAGTCACCAAAAGCTACGGAAGAGCCAGTGCATGGCTCACAGCCTTTCCCTCTCGTCTCTATTAAGTGGTGTGGCACATTTCCACTTTGGAGAATTGGAAAGTTCTTCTTAGCATATTGTTTGTGGGAAATCAAAGTAATTCGCTGTTAGGAAGTATACAGGGATAATCAACATGTACTGTGAATGTTTAAAAATTTTATTATGGTAAAAGACATACTGCCGGCAGTCCCCTTCCAAATCCTCCTCCTCCTCACTTCAAACACATTATCCCATTGCTCTTGCCAATTTATGCCTCAGTTCTGGGGGCTCTTTCACGAGTGTCTTCATGAGATGTGATTAAAAATATAGTGAGTGCTGCTGCCAGGTGCTGTCTAATGGACAGGCCAGCTTGTGGAAACATCAGCGTGTCCTCATCCACTTCATCTTCACATTCACCAGGAGACTTCCGGCTCTGCTCCAAAGCCAAAATGACCATGAAAAGTGAACTTCTTTGATTGATTCAGAACATTATTGCATCCAGAAGAGCACAATGAAAGATATGAAGAGGGACTCTCAGATCTGCTTCTGAAAGAAGCAGAAAAGTGTGTTCAAATCAAGGGGAAGTTCAAGAGAGATTCAGGGCCATATGTCTTTTACTGTAATAATTAAAATTTTTTATTTTAAAATAAAACAGAACAAAGCAAATCAGAGCAATGCAAGCAATACAGCACTTCACAACAAAACAACAGGATATCAGCAGTGGCTACCACAATGTCTCTTGTTTTCTTTGAAATAGTTGACCATACCTTCACACACAGTAATATCAAACATAACAAAATATTGTAAAACCCATCACTAGAATAGGAAAAGCATCACAGGACTTTAAAACCAGATAACAGGAAATGAACAATGGTTACTATAATATCTCATTTTCTTAAAAAAGTTGTCCATACTGTCATACATAATAAAATCAAATGAAACACAAAAGAATAGAACTAATCCAAACAGAAGAATAAAAGCATGATAGAACTTCAAAACAAGAGGATAGTAAATCAGCAATGGCTACTGTAATGTCTTGTTTTCTTCAAAATAGCTGTTTATTCAAGGTTTCCATCATTTTCCTATACCCCTCTTTTTAAAAATCTATATCTTCTTTAGATATGCTGAGCAAGTTCTTTCATTGTTTGTGATTTCTTCTTTTACCTGAGACATTATTTCTGATTTGATTGCTTTTACAATCTCATGAAGTTGTTTCGTTACTAAAAGAAATCCTCTCAAGAGATTTCAGGTGTGCGACTTCCATTGTATCTCATGACTGTGCCTCCAGACTTGTTCTGTGTGGGCTGGAATCTGAGATTGCCTTTTCTTCCTTTGTCTTGACATTCTCCTGGGTTCCTCCCAACAAGCTGATTGTGGACCTCCAGACATTTTCCTACTTTGGCTGCCCCTCTGTGGTGTAGGGGGATAGGACAGGCATCTGGGGTCTTCTGACTCCAGATTACATGGAGGTAGCAGGTTATGGGGTGGGCTTCTCCAGACCTGTGAAGCTACACTGGGGCTTCCCCAATGACCAGGTGTACATGGAGGTGGGGCTGCTTTTCTCAGCCTGCGTGTCTACACTGGGACTCCTGTGATGGTGGCAGGCACACAGGGGTGTGTTTGCCTGATTTTCTTGGTGGATGATGACTGCCTGAAGGAACCAAGGTCCTCCAATGGTGACCTACAGATGCACAGGGATTACCTGGCTGTCTGTTCCTGCTCCTGACGGCTACTCACAGGAAGGAGCCTTCTGGTGGTGGTGCCTGGCAGGTGGAGGTGGATTTTATTGTAATAAATTTTTAAAAATGTATACAGTCACTATGTTTTTCAATCACATACTATGTAAAAACTAAAAACTGAAATTTTTTTACTCAGATTTCCTAAAAACCACAGAAATACAGCTCATATAGGGGAAGAGATCAGTGAATTTATTTGAAAATGGTAATTTGGGATGAAATGGCTGATTTCTTTGTTTATAATATAGTGTTGTTATGTAATATGGTGTTGAAATTTTGTTGTTGTTAAAATAATAGAAATATATAGTATAATGTGTATTCCCCCAACTTGTCCATTTATTTATTTATTTATTTCAAATATTATTCTATTCCAGTCAAGCTATTAAAACAGGAGCTGAATGGTCATCCACCCGATATACATCTGTGTAATACTCCCTGTGGATTTTGCCTCAATGTCTACAGGAAACAGTTTACACACACATTCATTGCAAGCCACCAAGGTTCATGGCCAGTTCCACAGTGAAATAAATGGCCTGATAAGAGGAAAAGTCCTGTGAAAACAGTGGGCAAGCTGCCATGTAAGGGGACAGGGTTGTCACAGCAAGTGACTTTTGGGAAGAGGCCTGAGGGAGTGTAGGAGCAGGGCTGTGCAGAGGGAAGTAGGTGAGACCCTCCCGAGGTCAAATGGTGGTGGTGACACCTGTGATTTCCAGCACTCGAGGACACTCAGGCAGGAGGATCAGTCTGAGCCCAGCCCTGGAAACTTGGTGATTAGTGAGACTCTGTCTCAGCATAAAAAATGAAAAATGGCCTAGGGTTGTAGATCGGTGTGAAGTATCTGAGTTTAATGCCCAGTGGGTGGGAGGGGGAGAGGGAACAAATGGAGAAGATTTGTTAGCTTTCATTCACCCAGCGAACATCTGTATTAAGCACTCATTTGCCGAGTGGCACCTATGAGGCACTAGGAGCTTTGAAGTACAGCGGGTACTGTTTGATGATGTTTGCCAGTCAGGAAGGTGCATAGGAAATAATTACAGGTGGGTGTGTGAGTACTGAAATAGAGGTGTTCAAAGGATGCTGAGAACAAGAGAGGGGATAATGAGCAGTGTCAGAGGTTGAACAGAGTTGGAGATTGATTTTGTGACACTGAATGTATAAGGAGGTTCTTTGGTGTTGGCTTAAGGGCTTAATTCAGGATTTGCATTGTGTGCTGAAGTAGATGGGTGCTATAAAGTGGCTTGGGGATGATGGAGCTGGAGAGAGCACAGAGGGTGACACCAGCAGCATCTGCCCACTTCTTTTGTGGCGATGCCTTTGTTCCAGGCGACAGTAAATGATTCCCTAGTTTACAGGGTGCAGATCCCTCTCTCAGGACAGCTTGGCGGCTCGTGTTGTGTGGACTTGGCCACATGGGGTAAACGAGCAGAGCCACTCCACAGCTCAGAGGGTTGGACACAGTCTGGGCTTTCAGCATATAAATAGAAGTGCATTATAAATTACTTGTCATTCATCCCCAAAGATAGCATTTAAAAAACGAGATTACCTATGTACTTCTTAGTTTTTCTCTTTTATTAGTCTGTGTTTGCATTGCACAATGATCACAATCCTGGGGGGAGTTGGCACACGCACAGAATACATCTTCCTTCTTTTCTTACCCCTTTCCCTCCCTCTCTTTGTCCCTCAGCCTCCCGAGTGCTGGGATCACAGGCATGCACCACCACACCCGGTTTCGACTTGGGTAACTTTAGAAGATATTTGCAAATGAACATGTCAGCACTTTGTTGTGCTGGAACACGTGGCCTGGAGACCAGAGACCCACGGAGAGCTCTGTGTCTGAGGGAGCTGCTCCCACCACTACATCACACCTTGTTCTTACCTATAATTTTTTCTGTGCTCACGTGCCTCAGAAGGACTTATTTATCTTGACTGCCAAAACCCAGCCGAACTAAACTGAACCAGCCTAGCCCAACCATTCTCCAAAATGTACTGGCAGAGGAAGGAATGAGGAGTTGTCTGTCAACTTGTTTTTAAGTTGTAAATCAAAGAAACAGTAAAACATGTATATGTGTTACCTGATTTACAGCCACATAATTTCATATGGTTTTTTCTTTGTTTTATTTGAAACTGAAATGTGTAATTTCATTTTATTTTTTATTTACTTGCTGTTAAGGTACAATTTTTCACATAAAAAGTTAATAAATGTATTTATCATCTAGAATAAGAATGCAAATCAAAAAAAATCTAGAGTACTATGTGAATTATAAATATTATCAAAATACAGCAGAATGAGTGTATATAAAAAGATAATATTGAAAATGAAGTATGTATTTTATCTATGGAACAAAAATAAAATTAAATCAAAAAGTAAATCTTTTTAAAAAATTTTATTTAAAGAGAAAAAAACAAAATAGAAAAAGGGTACAATTAATACAAAATTTCCAAAAAAATAAACAGTAAGAAATCACTAGTTAATAGATTACATATTATCATTTTAGAAATAGTTGTTCAGATTACAAAATTAAAGCATACAAAGTAGATATTCAAACAGTGAGACTACAAACAATTCTGTTCTATGATCCAACAAAAACTTAGTAATATGGTTATCTATCTTACACACTTAAATATACGTGCAGTTATATCCTTTAGAGCACTTTGTTTTCCTCTCTTTTTTACAATAACAATTACACATTTTGGGTTTTATTACTCCCACATTTCTTATTACTTTTTTTTGAAGAGAATAAAGCCAAATGTGACAAAACAAAACAGAGTCAGTCAAAATGAGGATGGACATAGTACATGATGTAAAAGCAGAATACAAGGTGATCAACAATGGTTACCATAATGCCTCTTGCTACCTTAAAAAGAATTGCCGAAATCATCAGGTATAATAAAATTGAACAAAATAAATACAGAACAAAACCAATAAAACTGAAACACTGGAGACATTACAAGACTTTAAAAGAAAAGCAGAATGGGCATCATAGTGAATCTTATTGTCTTCAAAGTAGTTGCCTATACCCTCAAAATTGATACTATCAAAGAAAACAGAATAGAGTAAAATCAGTCAAAACAAGATGGAGAGAGCAATACAGGGCTTCAAATCAAGTTAATAGGAAATCAAAATGGTTACTATAATATATCCTGCTATTTTTAAATTTTTTCCCTTAATTAAAAAAAGGAGCAAATCTTTTATATATTAGTAAAACACAAAATTGGACAAAGAACGAAAGAGGCTGAACCATCTAGAGAATGGGGAGTCTTTTATTTGGCTCCCTTAAATCTTCCTAAACAAAGTGGTCGTCGCCAGCCAGACTGAATGGCTGAAGAAGGCTGGGTTTGGAACAGCACAAACCTACATTGCTTCTGCACTTCAGTTCCCTGCTTATGGGATACCCAGCACTGGGACTGGATTTAGGACACTTGATTTAGTATCTTTATGGGAAAAAGGAATCTAGAATATGTCTGTCAGATTTGTACTTGGTGTCCCAATTAGGCAAGATTCCAAAATCTAGAAATAAACTTAAAATGGTTTTACAAACACAGAATAAAAATTCTGTACAGAGAAATATGATGCCTTTTGTAATGTAAATATAAAATTGGACTCTACCCAACCATAGGAGGGAAAGAACAGAAAAAAAGGCTGTTACAAGGAAAATATGAGCCAGCCATTCACTGTGATTGTTCAAGAAAATGTCTGTACCATATTGTCTGTGCTCTGTGTTATTCTTATGCTTATGAATGGCCACGGCACTTGAAGAACTTTATTGTAAAACTGAAGAGTGTGAAAACATAACCCAAATAATAGAAAAGAAGGAAAGGAGGTCATACATGTTTAAGAAATTAGGAGGTTCAAGCTGAAAAAGAGAGATGGGCTGAAAAGTGAAGGGTGTAGCTAGCTTTAGGACAAGGAAGGGATTTTTAGCTGTAAGAATGCTGATCGTTTCCTTTTTACATTGAGACTGAGGAGAAATGGGTGCAGTGAAAGCAAAGAGACGTGTCGGTGAGCTATCAGGAAGCTGAATATTAGAAGAGACAGAGACACAAAGGCTTCTGGGGAAGGTTTCACTGGGGTAACAAATGATTGTTTTTCCTTAAGATTTAAGACATGCGCTCACTTGAAAAATACTTAGCAGTCGACGAACTGCCTGCCTGCTCTGTGACTGTAATTTGAAGTTTACCAAAAGTCTTTGAAATAGATTGTAAATTTAAATTTAAAATAAATGCAAAGGAGATTCTTATAGAGATCTATTAGATAAAATTAATGTAATTAATTTGTTAATTTGCTCAGATTTTCTCTCTTTCTTTCTTGAAGGTCTTTATTTTTGTTTGCATCATCCATTCGTCTTGCTTTGGATGTATTTATTTTTAAGGGGAGAGGGATACCCAGGGGACTGTTACAGAATAAATGGACAGATGGGCAGACTTTTTGCTTATTAGTTAATTGGAATGATTTGACTTTAAACTTCATCAGGCAGAGCAGCCACTTAGAAATGAGGCTTACTCAATCATGAAAATATAATTAAAACAAAGACACCGTTTCATTCCCTCCACTTCCCACACTATTTCTATTTTTTGGTGTTCTTGCTAGATTTCGCTATTTCGTATTACCACTAGCAAAACCTTAAGTGACCAGTAGTTTGTTCCTTTTGTTCTTTTGTTATCAGAATTGGGCAGATGTAACCTTAGGCTTCAGCAGGAGGCAGCTAGAAGCTCTCATTAAAGAAGAATTGGGAAAAAAAAAAAAAAAAAAAGAAGAATTGGGAAATCCCATCTGAACTCTCCTTCTTCCCATTATGAGGCAAATGGAGAACACATGATAAGTAAAACAGCAAAATTGTTAATACTGAATGCCAGGGTATGCAAACCGTGATTTATCTACTGTGTGCTTCTCTTCTCTTTTTCCTTCTTTTTCTTCTCTAAGACAAAACATTTGTATTTACTTGAGTTAAGCCTGGTGTGCTTTGAGGTAAACACAATTAGACGCAATTACTGCTTGGCGGAGTTGTAGTTTAAATCCTCTGTGAGCTCAATAAAATTCTTTAGAAGTAAAGGGCTTCTCAAACCAAGGCATCTCTAAAGTCTGTGGCAGGAATGCTAATACTGTTACAAGTGAGTCTCAGCATTGCTCTGACTCTGATTGACGGTCCTCTTTTATTATACTATTCTGGCTACATGCACTATTTGAAAAATATATGCAATTTAAATAATAAGGCTGAGTTTTTAGAGGGAGGAAAACATAGAAAGTTTTCAATTAATTGCCCCCTATTTTTTTTTATTTAAAGAGAAAACAACAAAACAAAACAGTGAAAGGGTATAAGTAATACAGAATTTCAAGAAAAAAACTATACAGTAAGAAATCACTAGTTAATAGATTATATATTGTCATCTTAGAAATAGTTGTTCAAATTACAAAATTAAAGCATACAAAGTAACATTCAAACAGTGAGATTGCAAACAGTTCTGTTCAATGATCCAACAAAAACTTAGTAAAATGATTTTCTATCTTACACACTTAAATATACATGTAGTTATATCCTTTAGATCACTTTCTATTCCTCTCTTTTTTACAATAACAATTGCACATTTTGGGTTTTATTACTCCCACAGTTCTTATTACTTTTTTTTCTTTGAAGAGAAAAAACCCAAATGTGACAAAGCAGAACAGAGTCAGTTAGAAAAGAAGGATGGACATAGTATATGATGCAAAAACAGAATACCAGGTGATCAACAATGGTTACCATTATGCCTCTTGCTATCTTAAAGAGTTGCCTATATCATCAGGTATAATAGAATTGAACAAAACAGTACAGAACAAAACCAATAAACCTAAACATTGGAGACCTTACAGGACTTCAAAAGAAGATAATAGTCAAACCATAATGGGTATCATAGTAAATCTTATTGCCTTCAAAGTGGTTGCCTATACCCTCAAACTTGATACTATCAAACAAAACAGAATAGAGTAAAATCAGTCAAAACAAGATTCCTCCCCTATATTTTGAGTTAAACTGTCATAAGAGAAATGTGCCCCGGACCTAGGGTGCAAACCACATAGAGTCAAAGGGTGGAGTTAAAAGTGAAGGAAAGACTGCAGTACCCAGTGCTGCTTCCGGAGTGTTATGATGTGAAACCCAGCAATATTATTAATCTTTGTTCAGAAGGATTTTAATCTAATAAGCTGTGTTAGGTCTCAACATAAATGAAGATATGGATAAACGCCTACATGCCTAAGTGTATAGGATTGATAGCCATAATACCTAAGTATTTTTTGTTGGATAGTTGAACAGAACTGTTTGCAGTCTCCCTGGTTGAATTCCCATTTATATGTTCTACTTTTGAACAACTATTCCATCTTGAACAACTATTTGTGGGGGGATAATATGTATATGTCAACTAGTGATTTATTACTGTTTATTTTCTTTGAGAGCATGTACTATTTCTGCTGTTTTGTCTTTCTTTAATTAAAAACAAAAAGCTAAGGAAACGTGAGGTGATGGATACAGAAGCTGGAGATCTGGCTGCAGCCTCCTGTTGGCCACTCAGCAGTGTTGGCCACTAAGGCTTGGTTAGGCCTTCACTTCGTGAACAGTTAGGCTTCTCATGCAAAATGGAAGAACCAAGGTCAGCTTCTCACAAAGGGCTATGATGTGAACAAGGTGCAAATTTAGGTAAGACAGCTTGCAAATGTCCAGCAGTCTAGTACATCCTGCTTCTCACTGGGGAAAGGAACTCCTCTTTCTCAGTGGAGCTCAGGTGGATTCCAGGGTATTGAAACACCAGCTCTCTGTCTCAGGTCCTTTCTCTAGTGCCCACTGATCTTCATTCTCATCCTTCTGATTGTTGTTGTAAAGGATTCCACTCTGTCGATAGAGACTCTTCAACATCCCAGTCTAGTACTGTTGGTAGTCTTTGGGGACATTTGTATGGCCTATGGCCTCCCATCTCTCACTTAGCAATAAATACAGCTCCAACATAGCTACAGGAGGCCCCCAAGTGGCTCCTTCTTGTTTTCCAAGGACAGTGATACCAGTGAAAACTTGGAAAAAAGGGAAGTGCTTTTTTGTCTTTGTTCTGTTATTATCCAGCCAGCCAGCCTGTGGTGTCTGTTTTCTGATAACGTGTGTCAATAGCCAATGATGGTGCTGTGGATTCACCATACTGGGAGCTGAGTTGGAATACTCAGGTACTTGTCCATCTTCCTGAAAATATCTGCTATCATCTTTCAGTTGAAACATTTTTTTCTATGCAGGAAGGCATACAGTGGAATACAATTTTGGAGTCAGTGAGTTTCAGAGGAGGGTTCCAGTTGATACTTACTATGCCATAAAACAGCATCCAATATCAGGAAAACCATTGCACTCTTGTGGAATCACAGTACTGGTTCTATTTTAGCCCAACTGTGCCATTGAAAATTAGGTTACATTTAATAAAAACTGAAGTCCCTTTTCTGTACTTAGAACACTACTTATTATCTCATTTAAAAAATTGGACATACAGGGGTATAAGGAGCACAGCGTAGCCACCAGAATAGTATGGGCTATCGTCCCAGTCTTGTATCACATGGGATAAGTGTATGCCAGACATGACTGGATGTGTGCGAGGGTCTTTCAACCTTAGAAATCATGACTGTAGTTTGACCTTCCTGTTTGAGAAATGAAGATGCAGATTTAGGTAGCATGTCTTGCCTGTGGTAACTTACCCAGTGAATGACGGATCCAGGTCCATACCACTCACCCCACAGAGCATGCCCCAGACTCCAGGTTATACAGATACAGTGCTCGGAGGGAATTAACGGAAAAAACCAGAGAAGCATTTAATAAGACAAAATGCCACGCCCACACATCAAATACCATGCCCACACATCAAATGCTGACTTAGAGGGTTTTTTTGTTTTTTTTTTTTTTTTTGGTACCGGGGATTAAACTTGTGACCTCAAACCAAACGTCTGGCAGGCAGACGTTTATGCTGCTGAGCCAAATCCCTGACCCTTAGAGTTGTTTCTGGAGAAGAGAGATTTTTTTTTGGGGGGGGGGGTACTGGGGATTGAACTCATGACCTCACACTTTCCAGGCAGGCGCTTATGCTGCTGAGCTAAATCCTCCACCTGAAGAGAGATTTCTTTCTGTTATAAAAATTACTGACAACTTAAGAAACAAGTTTATGGCTCAATTTTAAGTTTGGTCAGGTGACCTTTATTCCTGCCCTCATCAAACATTATCAAGAATCTCTCCCAGAGGCATAACTCTTAATGATAAAAAGCAAATGAAATGGGCATTTTCCATTTGTTCTAGGCAGGTTGACTTTGAGACTAATAAAAGCGTGGAGTACTTAGAGCTTTGACCACTGTTTGGACGACTCCAGCAGTCACCTGGTTGAATTCTCTTGTCTAGCTGGCTTGGAAGCTTGGTGGTGTGAAGTGGGGGTGGACCGTTCTTAACCACCTTGAACACTGGAGCAGGGCTTCCTTCCGAGTCCCTGCTGCCAGCCAGTCTGTGGATCAAGCAGGTCGTCCTGGGGCTGAACACCCCTCTTTTTTCCTGTGTCTTCATTCTTGTGTGAGTTGCCTGGGACGCCAGCCCAGCTAACCGAATGGAACAAGTGACTTGCCAGGAATTGTGTGAAAAGGTAAGCATGGAGAAAGGTTCCACAGGGAGATCTGGGCCAAATATAGGAGCAGGAAAACCTTGAAGGTAGGGAGAAATGAGGGTGGAGGCTGTGGCCAAATGGGAAATCAAGATAAATTTGTGCTGTGTCACAAGTAATTCCTTCCATTGACCAAGAGAAGGAATCTACTGTTTCTTTATTTGTTCTTAATAATACATTTTATATCATCCAATATATCAGAAATACAATTTCAGCATGTAATCAGCACTTTAAAATGTTGAGATATTTTACTGTTTATGTTTTGTTTAGTTTATAATCAGGTGGAGTTTTTCAGTTAAACTAATAATAACTAAGGATTTTGGTTTGTTTGCAATCTATTCAATTGATCAAGAAATACACACCATTTAGTGTGACTGGCATTACTGGAAAGAAAACATTGATGGCAAAATACTGCAGCCAACAGAAGGGAACCTCTGTGGGTGGTACTGACCTTGCTGGGGTGAAGCAAAAGTGGGAACAGAGAGTTTTTGATGAGAAGAGAGTATCTTTTCATGCATGTCCTGAGGGCAGGGGTCTTGTCTTATTATCACTGCCTTTACAATGCAGAGCAAAACCTGGCTCTTAGCAAGGGAAGAGCACAATACAGTTTGTTGAAGGAATATTGACAGTTTTTCTGAGAAAATGTAGAAAATGAATAAATTATTTGATTTCTTTCAGTCTAGTGATATCCTTCTCCTTTTTCCTCTGCTTCCAGCTTAGGTTACCATGTATTTTGGCATAGTCCCTGGAATATGAAATTCATTTTCCTATGGGAGAAATGTTTACAACAGCAGTTTAGATATGAGCAAATATGGTTTGGGAGGTATGGAGGCTTTGCCATGTATATTACCATTTCTAGGACCATATGGTAGCAAATTTGGAGAACTCAGTCTTTTCTCTATGTTGGATTGACATCTACCCTTTACTTATTTTTATACTGTTTTATTATTCTACTTGCTATGAGTCTGTGGAAGAAATAACCACAGTGAATTTTACTCAGAACAGAAAATTGCTTTGTGGGGATGGGGTTCAGCGCTGTAGCATTTGCCTAAGATGCATGAACATTTGCCTGGGTGTGGGGTTTGATCCCCACACTGGAAAAAAGGTTCTTATTAAAGGATATCTCCTTTTGGAGCTTGCCAGGGGGAGAGCAGTGTTCTGGGTTTATTCTGCGAGAAAAGGAGGTTGCAAGCAGTTAACTTGCTTGAGTGATTAGTAGAGACATAGTGACCTAGACAGAAGCAAAGGGTAGAATGTAGTTTGTCATTGTTAGAAAAAATTTCATGGTCAGTTTGAGACTGGAGGGAGGTAAATTCTAGGGAGAAGGAAGAAATGAGATCACATATTTTTAATAATGTTTCACTGGTCCCTTAGATTTGATGCTGTGGTGGATAGGGCAGAGCATGAACCTGATTGGTGTTAGGGTTAGACCTCAGACTCTGGTGGAGCACACTTCCAAGGTGTGTCTGGGCATGTCATGGAGGCATGGCTTTGGGGTCTGGGGAAGCGTGGCTTTGGGGTCTGTATCTGGCCCCTTGCCCTTTCCTCTCTGGCACTATTCGCCTACTGTTTCTCAGCAGCTGGAACTAAGCAGCTTTGTTCCACCACACCCTGACACCTTGATGTCTTGGCCTTGGAACCAGGTAATCATGCACTGATCCTCTGAGACCGTGAGCCAAAATAAAGCTCCCCTCCTTAAACTGAAGGTTTCGGGTATGACATCTAGCAATAGAAATGCTAGCATTCTTTTCCTGAAAGCTCTGGTAATTTTTACCTAACAACAATCTGATCACACTATATTTTATATGTATAGATCACCTTGATAAAACACTTGGAAATATAGATGTATAGATGAATTTGAGCAATAGCTGCAAATATTTGAACTTTGTTCTGAGTATAAGAAAAGAACACTCAAAAAATGTTTTATGAAGAATAAAAGTACAATTGTCTAGAGGTCAGATTGGAGCAGAAAACTTGAAGACAAGGAAATCAAAGTTCCTGTTGATTAAAATATTTCAGAGATGAGAGGAAAGGAGGTGGAGCAGCTGAGAATGGAGTAAATACATCAGAGGTATTTCCAAAATAGACATGAAAGGCTGTATTTATTGGATGCCAGAGGCAAGAAAGAGAAGATGGAAAAGCAGGTAAGTGTTCAAACCTTTTAATTTCTATCCAAATTGATAGGTAACACTCCATAGTATGTGTGTAACTGTCAAAATTGTTTCCCAGGCCTAAACAATTGATATCATTACTGTCAGCATTACTACTTCATTATTTCCAACTTTATTTGTTGACCTTGAGAAAAAAAATGAGGCTCTGTAGTCTCATATGTCACCAAGGTCTCTGTTTTCCAGTGGAAAATGCAAAAGAAATTGAAAATGATGACAGCTATGTGAGATTGTGACTGATACTAAATCATGAGTCATCTAATCAGCCTCGTATACCCTCTTTGAGTCATTGTTTCCCACTTTAAAATGTAAGCTGATAGATTTGAGGACTTTTAGCAGTTTAAAAAAGCACTATAACGTTATATGGGAGAAGAACAAGAGTGATCTGATCATAGACTCAAAGAGAAACAGTGGGGTGGGGTGATAGCTCAGTGGTAAGATGTTTGCCTGGCATGCACGAAGCCTTGGTTTTGAACTCCACATGGAAATGAGAGAAATGAGAGAGACAGAGACAGAGGGAGACAGAGACGGAGACAGAGACTGTCATGGTTTATGTCTGTGTCCCCCCAGCCCTCAAGAGTTTGAATTGTGCATTTGTTATTCGTTCATTGTCTAGTGCTTGGGTTGATTGTGTCAGTGCTCCACCCACATAGGGGTGGAGCCAGGATGTGATGTAATGGCAGGAAGAAGGTGTGCCTTTCTCTTTGCTGGTTCGAGCTTGCCGTTTGCAGCTGCCACGAACGGGGGGTCCAGCCATGCCCGCCTGTCTTGGAGCCAACTGAGTGTGGACTAAAACCTCCAAAAGCTGTAAGAAATAAACCTTTCCTTTCCCAACTTTGGGCTTCAGGTATTTTGTCTCAGCAATGAGTAAAAAGTAACTAAGACAGAGACAGAGCAAGAGAGAGGAAGGGAAGGGAAAAGAAGAGAGAGGGAGACTGAGGTCCCCCTTAGGGCACGGGGAGCATGAAGGAGACCGTGTGACCCTGGTCTCTTCTCTTTCCTGACTCCAGGTAAGTAGCTTGCCCTACCGGTGTTCCCTTGTCATGCCACCCAGTCCTTTCACCAAAGGTCCAAAGCAGTGGAGGCTCTAGAATGATGGATTAAATAAACCTTCTCTCTTTATAAATTATTGCTTCAGGTATTTTCTGATTGCATCACAGAGCTAATAAAAAATAGGATAAGATTCTAGATTCTTCACAGCTCTAGGTAGGAAAATGGCCCTGGAAAGAATCTGACAATTGTTTAGGCCTAAATGAAAACTGAAATGTAATAACAAAGGTTACTCCTAAGGTGTCGGATAAAGCAACTTGAGATCCAAGTGTGGCATTGATGTCACAGCTAACTAAATTTGTAAAATAGTACAATTCCAATTGGTATAGCACCAAATGTATTATTGTTGTTAAATGTTTTATAAACTGACAGGCCGACAGGGTTATTTTTTGTGCAGGATAAACTGGCAAGAAGATAATATGTAGTAATTTGCTTAGTCAGTGTGACCAAAGTGGGTAGATGGACCATACTTTGATTTCTAAATTTTACATGCATAATTTAATGAACTTCCTTGAGAAGCATTTTTCCTACTTAAATATTCCCTTTCTAAATTTGATTATTATTACATTATCAAGATCTAAGGAACAATTTGTTCTTGATAATTAAGCAGATTAAATAATCAAAATAGATAGTCTACTCTAGTTTTACTTCTAAGCTGGAAAAACGAATGGGGCCTAAACAGCAAAGAACACCATCAAGACTGAATGTCAAAGCAAATTCATCTGTATATGGGGTTTATTAAATCCCAGAACAAATAATATCCTATATTTATATAAATGAGCACTAAAGACTAAGTTCTGGACTGTAGCAGCAGACCTGCTAATAGATTATAATTAAGCTTGCCTTCAACTCTATTATGTTTGATCTATGTCTTGGTTATTTTCTTGTTGCTGGGACACAATACCCATCACCCACAACTGTAAAGAAGAAAGGTTTATTTTGGCTCATAGTTTGTAGAGGCTTCAGTCCATAGTTGGCTCCAAGGCAAGAAGAAGGGCCTGGCAGAGGACAGTTGCTCCTGGAAGGGCAGCAGAAGTAGAGAGAGGTCAAGGAGGAGGAGGGAGAATGACCCTTCAGGCCTTGTCCCAGTGATCACCTTCCCAAATGAGCTTCACCTCCCTACAGGTGTCACATTTAGCTAAAGCACATCAAGGCACCAATCCATCGTGAGTTTCACGCCTCCATGAACCAGTTGCCTCCCAAAAGCCCCACTTATGAGCCATGAGGCTGTCAGGGGACATCTAGATATAAAGTGTTACAGTCCACTTTCTGGTATAGAGTTTGAAGCTAATAATGAGTACATGCTCATATTACATGTGCATCCTTTTAGATATTGCTCATTAGTTCTAAGCTGTGCTATACTTTTGCTTCCTTTAAGCTTTCTTCATTGTTTTCTTCTTTTGTGTGTAGCAGAATCTCAGGATGTTAGAAAGTCATATAGATACGGTATTAAAGAGGGAGAAACTGAAGACAATACAGAGATTACACTAAAGAAATGCTCAAGGTGCCCTTCAAATAGAAGCGTATTCCTGTGACTATATTTGAAGCAGTGGCTCTAATAAACTTTGATGCAAGAAACTCATCTTCAAAGGTCGATGAAGAATTTGCTTTGAGAGGAGATAGTTTAAACCAGTAACATGTGATTAATAATTCAAAAAAATAATATTGACTACCTGGTATCATTACTGTTGTCACTCTTTTGTATTTGAAAAGAGTCTGCAGAACGCTGGAGTCCTGGCCAGTGGCCTGCTTACCTGGGGAAAGGCCCTGCTTTTGGGGTGCATGGTGCTCACGTCAGCCCTTTTGCCTTCACTTTCTCGAGGGAAGGCTCTTGCTCCATGGCCGTATGGGTGTATTCTTGTCACTTCTGCCCAGTGTGGCTCTGCAGACCTTTCTACTGTCCCGGCTTGGAGGTGGCAGCTGCTGCTTCACCCGTTGGCTCTGGCGGGCCCTTGGCCTCTTTGGCTGATGGCAGATCTACTGACGGTGCACGCCTTTGCTTGGTAGGGAAGGTGCACTGTGGTGTGGCTCTCTAGCCTGAGCTGCCCACTGCCACCACGGAAGTCAAAATGAAGCAGCCCACTGGTCCCTTACTGAACTGATGACCCGCAGGTGTGTGAGCAAAATAAAATTACTGTTTTAAGCCAGGAAGTTGATGAGGAGGATCATAACAGCAATAGATAATGGGCACATGTAAGTCTGGGTTGGGTAATAGAAGTTAGAAAGTGGGGCATGGTGGCCCACTCCCATAATCCCATGTCTTTGGGAAGCTGGGGCAGGAAAATTGCAGATTCCAGCCCAGCCTGGGCAATTTAGTGAGACTGTCTCAAAAATAAAAAGGTCAGGGTATGGTGCTCAGTGGAAAGGTACTAGGTTCAAATACTAGCAGAGCTAAATCGATAAATGAATGTTAGGAAGTACTAACAGATAATTAACTCTTCATTTTGACCCTTTTTTTTTTCCCTAGATTGGGGGAAGGAATAGTAGTGGTCAGTGCTTAATAATTCATTTACAGAAGCAATAAGACAGCAAACCGACTTCTTTACCAACTATTATCTTTTTTATGCTATCTGTTTACAGCTTTAATATTTAGATTAGCATCACGTTTCCATCATGCTTGAGATTCTCTGGCAAAGGGTGACTGAAAGCACAGGTTCATCTCTGCAGTCCTCCTCCTCTTTGCTTCTCCACTATGCGTCCCAGTAATCCCCAGTCTGCACTCTGGGTAGTATTCGCAGCGCTTTGCGGGGAAAGATCAGCTGTTCTGCACGGCTCGTTCCCATCTGCCTCTCATGCCAGAGACGTTTCTCCCTGACAGCTAATGGTTCACGAAGTGTTTCACTCTGAACATTGCTGAGCCTGTGTGTTTGTGAGGAGGGCAGGTCCTGATGTTATTTTACTAGAAAGTTACCCACTGGAGTCACTGTGTTGGGAGAAAACTCACAACTTCGTTCCCAGTGCCACTGAGCATGCCGACCTTGAGCAGAGTCGCACAGTGAGCATGGTTTTCCCACAGGTTGAAAGTGAAGGGCTTCATGTGATGGTCCTCACATTGTTTGTGTTTAATGGGCGCCTATCTTCTAAAACATGATTTATATTTATATAAGATGTAAATTGAGGGATATGAGTTATTTCTACATTGAACTTTTAATCAGTGGGCACAGACTTCTTTACTGGTTAAAGAAAAAATGTTTGTTGTAACATTTTTAAGATGGCTTAAGGCTAAAAATGTTCACAACAATGAAGTTAAATTGCACTGTAAAAATACATCTGCAAAGACACAAACTGGCCCGTGTGCCATTCATTTGCCTCTACAGGTTATAAGAGCTATTTTCAAGAGGAGTGGCTAGTGGACTCGTTTTTCTCTGATCTCCCTTAAGCAAGAACTAGAGGTTCCTAGACTTCACGTATCCAGGCAGATTGCACACAGGCTTTTCACATTTGTGCCTCCAAGAGCTGTTCTGGGCATGAGACCTGCATCTGGTCGTCCCTGCGCTGCTGTCATGGGTCCTTGGGAGAGCCACTTTCTGGGGCCTTTACTCTCCTCTGGCAAGTGGACCCAATTTCAGTGTTCTTTGGAGACTTCAGTGATGATGAGGTCTCTTTCCTCTCTCTCTTGCTCTCTCTCTTTTGTCTCCTCCCTGGTCATTTTCTTACTTGCTTCCGCTCAGAGCTGTGAGTGTTGCTTTCATGGCAATGGACTCACGCATCTGTCCACTCCAGTGCCACTGTCTCTCCCAGGAGGTGTGGACTCTTGGACACATCTCTTCACATCCACATTGTGTTCAGTTCCCACCCTGAAGTTCCCATCCCACTCCCATCTGTTCAGTTCATAGTTCTATAAAGAATACCCTTTACAAAAAGCCCACATGTACAAATGTTACCCTTGTATTTCCTTCCTAAGCCATCACATGGCCAGTGGATATGGCTCATGGCAGAACTCTTGCTAGCACTTTGAGGCCCTGTTTGATCCCCACTGCCACCACCATCACCACCCCACCACCACCAAACACACAAACAAAATACAGCCCTTGAAAACTAAGCCATTAAACAGAGTCCATGCGACTTTTGGGTTCACATTCCAAGCCCTCAGTCCAGTCCCCAGAGCTGTACTCTTTAGTCCCGTACCTGCACCCTTGCCCTGTTCTCCTGGATCACCTTGTGTTTCTGTTGCAGGTCACTGTAGTAAGCACAGGGATACACCTTTCCTGAAAGATGGCTGTGACACCAGGCTGAGGCACGTTGCTGGATGCTGCCTCTTAAGGCTCCCTAGTTCTTCCCTTGAGACCTGCTTGGTCTGTGGTCATAGATTTCTTGTGCAGGATTAGGAATAGTTTATTCTTTCCCCCAATCTGCTCTCCCAAATCCAAAGTAAGTATGTCACATAGCTGCAAAAGCGACCTTTTTCTAGCCATCTCACCTGGATCTAGCATTGCAGTTTTGAGGAAATGGTCTTGGTAAGTTAGCAGGGTCCCCCTGCTACATGGCTCACACATTGTATAACAGTGATGGGTTCTCACACGTGGACTGTCACAGTTTGGGCTGGACATAGACTGGATGGTGTCAACAACTCATCTCTCTTAGTTCTGGAGGCTGAGAGGCCCAGCAGATCCGGGATCTCGTCAGGGCCACTTCCTGGTTTGTTTTTTGACACATGAATCTGTGATCTCCTCCTCATACATACCTGGCTGAGACAAAGCTCCTTTTCCTGTTTCTTCTTCTAGGGCTGCTAGGCCCATTCTCAAGGCTTCCAACCTTGTGACCCGGTGACTTCCTGTGGTTAACTGTTGGTATGTTAACTGAGATAAGGAATAGCTGGTTATCTGGTAAACTATTTCTAGGAGTGTCTGAGAAAATATATCCAGAAGAGATTAGCATTTGAGTCAGTTGACTGAATGTGGAAAATTCTTCCTCATCAATGAAGACAAGCAGGATCTAATGCATTGAGGTTCTAGATAGGACAAAATGGTGGCTACAGGATGAATTGTCTCCCAAGCTGGGGCACATGCTATGGCTTGTGTCGAGATGGCACCCAAATCCTCATGCAGTCATCAGTGGGGCTTTCTCAGTGGTGGCTGGAGCTAGAGTGTGTGCCTGATTCATGGTACTGTGCTAAGATTGAGGGTTTGAGTGCTATCTGTCCTGCTGACAGGTAGTGTGGATACAATATACGGGACACAAAGAGGCTTGGTGCTAGCTTCTTGTAGCTGGTGGCTGCTTGTTTTGCTACCTTCTACCTGCTATGAAGTGTTTCTCCTCTGTGATGCCTGTCCGCACACCACTCTGCCTTGGAGCCAATTGATGATGGACCGGCACCTGTATGGGCCATGAGCTAAGTAACACTTTCCTCCCTTAATTTTTGGAGTCAGGTATTTTGTCTCAGCAGTGATAAAAAGTAAGTAAGACATCACAACTTCAGAGTCTCAGGCCCTTGTCCTTAGACTGAAGAGCAACACCAGTTTTCCTGTTCTCCAGTTTGTAACTGTTTCTGGCCTCCATTACTGTGTAAGCCAATTCCTGTGACGTATCTCCTCTGACCTGTTTCTGTCTCCCTTTGGTATCTCTCTGGGGGCCCTGACTGCTATTCCAGCCTGGGCCTGCCTCCTGATACTTTCCCGTTGGGGTTAGGACTTGGACTTGTGGACGTGGGCCAGGGGACACGAACATTTATCCATAAGGAAACCTCCAGGGACAGCAGCAGTCTATACACAGGCTACCTGTGACATGTTGAGGCCTGAGATGGAATCCCCACTGCCGGACTGGCTGCCGCTCACCCACAGGCGCTTTGTCTTGGTTCTGCCATCGAGGGGACTCTTCCCCTAGAGGCCACTCTTCCTGGCTGCTCCCCTATGGGGGGGGGGGCACTGTTCCCTGTGTTTGCCTTCCACCTTCCTTTTCACTGAGATGAGTCATAAATCATCCTGGTTTGCAAGTCACTTCCTCTGAAAACCTCACCCTGTCCCTTTGGACTGAGTTGGCTGTCCTGGTTTTATTTCTCCATGCAGCCTCCGTGTTCCCTCCTGGAGGATTATCCCACTTCCAGTCCTGTGGCCACCCCACTGCAAACTGTGAGCTTTTAAAGGCAGCAATGATGTGGCTTACACCACAGCCCCAACACCCAGCAAGGAGCCTGGCATCAGTGTGGAGGCAGTCCCTCGGCCAGTACCTGCTGGGACAAGGAAGGAGGGAGAGATCTTGAAGTGGGCAGAGGTTAGAGCAGGGAAAGGACCACAGAGGGGCAGTGGAGCCACTTCCTGCTGAGGTGGGTGGTGAGACTAGGAAGGCCTGGGAGGAGACTGATCATTGTCCTCTGACTGCCCTGAGCCTAACTTTAGCTCCTGGGGAGGCGTGGCCATTTCTGGAGTCCTTCTGGGAGATGCCAGAGAGGGCAGCCCTGAGGTCCAAGTCCAGATCTTTCCCCTCCCCAAGTATCATAGACGTTTCCTTGACATTTTAGAAGCTATGTTTTTCTTTTGTTTGCTATATTTATGTTTTAATCCTTCTCCAAATATAAAGAAATGACTCAACTATAAAGAAAAAGCCAAAAAAAGAATCCTTAGAGAACGTTAGAATGCTTCATGTTTGCTATAAGGCAGGCAGGGATTCCGTGTTACCCTTTCTAGTGGCCAAGAAGGGAGACCACGTGATTGAGCCGTGGCTTTGGGCTGCAGAAAGGAAGATTCGCTTGGGAACAGGGAGGCGCAGGAGGGCCAGAGGAGGCGGGCAGCCCTGGGACTGTGACCCCAGACTCATCAGGCATTGCTTCCTCCTGGCTTTCCTTACCTCTCTAAATCCCCCTCTGATTTCTTGCAGTTCCCTTACCAGACTAGCGCCCTTAGTTGTAGATACATGACCTGTTTCTGAAGGGTAGGAACTTGGATGCATTGAGACTGTCACTCATGTAACAGGCTCCTAAAGTGGGAGTGGGATCCTGTGCTTCCTAAGACCACAGCAGCTGTGGTGCTTTATCACTGGCTAACCATGATCTTAGTGATTAAACACTTGGGAGAAAAAGTTACCTGCATGCTGTGAGGTTAGTGAAGACAGAAATAAGACTAGACTATGGGAAGATTGGGAAGAAAGTTACAGGGGCATTTTTTTTTTTTGGTTGGCCCGAGAGTAGCATCCACTTCTGCCCATGCTCTCAGGGGTGGATGGGGTCTGTGCCTGCCAGCTTCAGCATGGGAGGATGGGAAATGCCATCGTACTTGTTCCCTGTGGTTTCCTTGTCAAAGTATCTCAAACTGGGTGGCTTAGGAAAGCAGATCTTTATTCTCTGGCAGTTATGAAGAAGGCTGGAAGTCTGAATCAAGATGTTGTCAGGGCCCTGTTCCTGCTGCACTGTGGAGAAGGACCCCTCCTGGCTTTTTATAAGTGTGGGTGTGGGTGGCTACCCTGGCAGTCTCTCCCTGCCTGGCGCCACTCCAGTGTCCTCCTCTATCCTGTCCCAGCCATCCTTGCCTTGTGGGTCTTGATGTGCATTTCTGTCTTTTCTTTCAGGAGACCAGTCATTGGGTTAGAGCCCACTCCAATTCATTATGACTTAGTTTTGGCCAGACTACATTTACAAGTACTGGGGATTAGGATATGAAGACTTTTTTTTTTTAAGGTACTGGGAATTGAACTCAAGGCCTTTGCACTGAACTACATTTCCAATTCTTTTTTATGTTTTTGTTTTGAGACAGTGTTTTATCAAGGCATCAGACTTGCAGTCTTCCTGCCACAGCCTCTCAGAGTATTGGGATTACAGGTGTATTCCATCACACCCAGCCTGCAATGTGAAGATATCTTTTAAGGACACATTTAACCCACTGCAATGATCTACCTGTATGTCCAAAAGGAAAACAGAAATGGTTTGGTGAACCCCTCTCCAAACTGCTAGGTTAAGATTTTCTGCCAGCATTTTGAGGGCTTCACAGAATCAAGCCTTCATAACATTCTGCAAAAAAGTGCATTTGTAGCTCCAGACAGCTCGGATTCACACATGAACTTTGGAAGACAACATAGCTCTACAGTCTAATTACTTCTACTTTAAGGAACTTTACCCCACTCAAATACCATGATTTAAAACAGCAGTATTTGTTAAACTTTGTAACACTATTAATGCCTATGGTTTAATAAAATAGAATAGGCATATTAAAATTGGCATAATCACCTATAAATTGCTCCGCCTATGAAATATGCATGACATAAATCCAGGAAAGACTTCTTCCTGTTCTCATGGATCCCTGTCATCTTGGCATTTTCTGTTTCGGTCTTTGCTCATCTTACCACGCTTTACTAAGTGGCTGCTTTTCATGGAATCAACTACGGTTTAATAACAGATCACTGTGCTTTGAGTCAGATCTTGATCACTGTGTTATCTGGGGAGGACTGCCCAACTGTTTCTCCTATTTTCCCAACCTGTACTATGATGAGCTTTAGCCTTCTCCTTTGCAGCTGTGAGAATTCCATGGGGTCGCTTCCTAATTATCCAGTGTCTGCTGCCTGCCCATAGTGCTGGGGGTGTCAGGGGCAAGAGAGACCTCTGTCCTTGGGAGCCAAAATGGGACTGTGAAAGTATGGAGCGTTATACTGGTTTCAGGTATTATCACCATTGCTATCTTATACCTAGAGACTCCAATTTCTCAAATATGTTTTAAAAATCTTAATTAAAATAACACATAGCTCCTAAGTATCAGGAGACACACAAATGAAAGAAAAATCTAAGATCTGAAAAAAAATTATTCTGTAGAAATTTAACCATAAATTTAAACTCATGATAGATATTGAAAATATTTGTTTATTGCATTTAAAGATACCTCCCAGGCCCCTGTTAGATACTGGGCACTCCGGGGATTCAGGATAGATATTGATGCTACCTGCCAGGAACTTAGCATTGTGTCAGGGACGAAGTGCTGTGTTGTTAATGTGGAAAGTGAAGAGGCACAGAGAGATCGACTGAATCAGAAGAAGAAAGAGACTGTCAGGCTCTGGGAGCATCCCCTCACCCTTCCTAAGCTGTAGAGCACTGATTTTCTGACGTCCTGATTGGCCTGAAATCGTAACATCTGTTTCATAATTTATCTCTGAGTTGGGATGTTTTGTATTTGCTGTTGAATGCTGAGTGTTCCCCTTCCTTGGTGTGCTGGTGTTGGGTTTGTGTGGTACCTTCATTCCGTAAAGCAAAGGTGTACATGAAAGTTGGTATTCTGCAGCAGCCCCTCTATGTCCTCCAGAATTCCCACTGAAACCTAAACCCAGTGGGAAGTGCGGGGGTGGGGTTGGAGAGCTGATCAGTGACCTTATAAAAGGAACTATCAAGGCCCCTACCACATGGAGACACAGTGTTTGAGGTGCTGCTTTGGAAGCAGAGCCTGGGCCACCACAGAGACCTTATCTTGAATGTGCTCATCTCTAAAATTGTGAGAAGTATATTTCTTTGTCTTTTTCCTTTTTATCGGTACCGGGGATCGAACTCACGACTGCCTGCTTGCAAGGCAGGCACTTATGCCGCTGAGCTAAACCCCCAGCCCCCAAGAAGTATATTTCTATCACTTGTAAGTCACTCAGTTTCAGATATTTTGTTTAGCTGCAGAAATGGACTGGGGGGGCTGGGATTTAGCTCAGCGGCATAAGCACCTGCCTTGCAAGCAGGTGGTCGTGAGTTGGATCCCTGGTACCGATAAAAAAAAAAAAATGGACTGGGGCAGACCTTAAGCGTCCAGGAGAGAGAAGCAGATCGCCAGCATCACACGCTGGAGTCCAAGTATTTAAAGCCATGTACTGTATAGTTGGATGTCGACAATGAAGGCACAGAAGCTGTGTGATCATGATTAGAAGTTACTGATTCAGACCCCTGTAGATCATCCAGTGACTACAATAAGCTTTCTTTCTTTCTTTCTTTCTTTCTTTCTTTCTTTCTTTCTTTCTTTCTTTCTTTCCTCTCTCTCTCTCTGTTTCTTTTTTCCTTTTGATGATCATGTAGTTACCTCAGTGTCTTGCCAATTAGTTTGAATGACTACTCTCCTTGTCTCAAATATTATTTCTTCAGATAATTCCTTGGCTTGGGCCATCAGCTCATTCAGATTTGCAGAGAGCATTTCCTGGCACCTTGTATAAAATAGCATCTGTCTCCTATTATTCCTTATCTGACTTTCCCCCATAGCAAACAAAATAATTTTGTTTATCATCCAGTTTGTGTTAGAGTATAAGCACCATGCTTACCAAAATGTTCTCTCTTGTGTTCAGCACTATGTCCTTGGGGCCCAGGGGCGGTGAATACCTACTGGCACAGGTCCCCTGGCCATGGTGGATTTGCACTAGATAAATACTTAGTAAAGAAGCCCATTTCTGGGCTAAGCTGCTCCAAGCAAGGTTAGGTAAAGGGAGCTCACGGGAAAGAAAGGAGGAGGCAGGAAAGGGATGGCGAGAGGCCAGAGGAAGAACACTGCTGTGACAGGGCGCTGGGTGGAGACCTGGTTGGAGTTAGGCTTCCCTGAGAGTTTTGTGACAGGATGGAGACCTGGTTGGAGTTAGGCTTCCCTAAGAGTTTTGTTTTGAAACAAAGACACTCACTGCCCCTTTGGCCTGGGGTGACCATAAGAGGACCTGGTGAGGTTTGCTGAGACAGAGGCCAGAACCAAGGAGGGCGGCAAGGCAGGGTGACTTCCAGCGGGGATGTGGCAGGGTCTGAGGATCAAGCAGGCAGAAAGAAAGAGCAGTTAGGAAAGAAGGTGACTTTTCCTTGTCTTATCTGATGGAAAGGTGAGTTCTCAAGTTTGCTAGTCATTTTCATGTAAGAAATGATGTAAACATAGACTTTCTCATTTAAAACTGTATGTTTGCAATAACAATGATAGGATTAGCAGTAGCACGTTGACTGAGGCATCTTCAATTCAAAAAAGGAATTGATATGCATTACCTCCTTTAATCCTTATTGAATTTGTATGTCTGGGTATTCTGTGTATCACACTTATGCACTTGTTTCCCAGGAACAGGGGTGAGTACTTGGCCTGTGCATATGTGTATTTCTGCAAGACATGTAGAACTTCGGATGCGTCCACAAATATGGCCACGTTGATCCAGTAGATGAAATTGGACTTCCTGTTACATAGGCAAATATTTCTTTTCTTATCAGGAATACTTCCGGAACTTTAGGTTACAATACCCGTGAGAATTGAGACTGTATTTTTTTCAACAGTTCATAGAGAGATTTAGGTAGAAAATTATAAAATGTTTCAACTCCATGACTTCCTTATTTGTGTTTTTAACAAACCTTGATTAATTGCTGCTCATGAACCATGCATTGTGCTTGGTTCTGGGAAATTTCCTGGGGATCTCCCCCTGCCCAAATGCACACCTATGCATTCGCGCACACGCACGCATTTGTGCACGCACATGCTGGCTGTGTCTGTGGCGTGGTGCTGCGATCAGGTGCTGTGTGAGCAGCCCACGTAGAGGCGGTGAGGAGGAGGGGTAGGTTGGGTAGCTTCCTGCTGAGGAAGCTGTGCTCCTGGCTTCAGGCTGAAGTCATCTGGGAATGAGTTTTAATCAAAGGACTATCCTCTTAAAAAGGTCACTTTCTCATATTCACCCGAGGGCATTCAGATGGGCAAACAGGACCAGAGCCCAGTGCTTGGAGTCCCCTCCCCCTCCTTAACCACTGTGCTGCTCTGTGGATCACCTGTGGGAAGGGAACCCAGTGCAGCTTTGTGCGTGGGTCGAGAGCTGATGGCATCAAGGGCGTGTCCGACAGCAGCCTAGAAGAGCCCCGTATCATTCCTGGTCTCTGGCATTCTTTTTTTAAAGGCATTCTTCACTGTAGCGGTCCCTGCTGGTAATTGGTTGAATCAGATTTAACAATGCAGTCAGATAAACAGTTGTGGCAGCTGCTGCCATGGCAACAGCACCGTCCTCCCCCTCCTGGCGCGCGCCCCTTCCCCATCCCTCCTCCTCCCGCGTTTTCCTCCAGCGCTCGCAGAGTCACCAGGGCTCTGGCCAGGCGGCGGGGCGGATGGCTCAAGCCCTCTCCTTCCCAAACTGCACAATGATGAGTGAGGATGCAGCTCAGAAAAGCGACAGTGGCGAGAAGTTCAACGGCAGCAGCCAGAGACGAAAAAGGCCCAGGAAGGTACATTGCAGGACCTGGGAATGTCTGCGTGCGTGCGCGCGCGTATGTGTGTGTGTGTGTGTGTGTGTGTGTGTGTGTGCGCGCGCGCGTGTGTGACCGGCAAAGCTATGGAAACACCAAGCATTGGGAGTAAGGAGAGCCTGCGGCGCCAAGTCTTGCTCTGTGAAACAGGTGCAAGCCGCAGCTCTGAGACCCTGCAGGACGCCCTGGTTCTCGATGGAGCCAGTGTCTGGTGCGTGGAAAGATAAGGTGTGTTCAGCGGCACATTACCGCGCCTCGTGGCTGCTGACGGATGCTCCTGGCAGTGCCTGGGTACAGAGTCATTTCGTTTGGACAGTGAGTTTGAAAGCAAGAGCGTGGGCGAGGTGGATGGTGAGGCCAAACATGGATTTTTGGCCAGATGCTTGTGCTGAGTGATGGTCCTGAGGTGGCTGCGCAGCGCTGCTTGGTTCCACGCTACGTGCGTTCTTCCTAAGGAGAAAAGACTGTTGTGACAGGAGAAATACGATCCCCAGCGTGATAGTTCTGTGGTTCGCTTAGATCCTTTGCAGTTCTCCCAGATGTCAGGGGGATGGCTTGCAGTAATTAAGATAAACGGCTAAGGATTATACGGTGGGCAGGGCCGGCACACAAAGCATTCTATGGGATCTTTTACTCAGGCACACGTTCCCACACCCTTGATTTTCATGGAAATGACACCGAGGAGGAACGGCAGGCACACATGCAAACTATCGGCCCCACCCAGCGCCACTTTCCTTTCTTCACGGCCTGACTCCTGAACTGTTGTTGCCTTTCCTGCCTGAGCCCCACCTTTGAAGGAGATGCTTTGTAAAGAATTCTCCTAAAATCCATTTGGACCCCGACATGGTACATGGGCAGGGTGTTAGATGTGATTGTAATGTAAATGCTTCCTACTTCAATGGTTTAAATATTGAATGAGCTGATTGCAAAAAAAATATTCACTGACAAATAACTGGTTTTCATTTTGCTCATGTCGAGTTTGCATTGTGTTTCAAAATTATAGATTGCTGGTGTGCAGAATGTCTCCAAACTTAAAAATAATCTAAATGATTTGAAATCTCTGATATTTAAAAGATCCCTGTGTCTGTAAACAGGACAGTAGTGTGTTTTTATGGTGCTGTGTAATTGGGGGGAAGCATGCTCATGGATGACAGTTTTTTTAATACTTACATGAAGATAGTGATGCCGTTTGATAAAATGGATAGTCGAGTGGACAGGGCCTGTTGGTGGAATGCTCTTTTGTACATGCCTAAGCATTCTGGATTGCCCAGTACTGGAATATATTTTCCTTGAGTATTACTTAATTGTACAGCATTTAAAAAGAAAGAAAGAAAGAAAGAAAGAAAGAAAGAAAGAAAGAAAGAAAAAGAAAAAAAGAGGGAAAGGTGGAAAAAAAGGAATTGTGCTTTAACCCACATTATCATTTCAGTGTCCTCTCAGTTTCTCTGAGGTCCCTGTGCTACCTTAGAAGCAACCTACTCAGGGATGCTAAAGGAGGTGAGAATGTGTCTCCAGGAGATTTGGAGCTTTGACTGGTGATGTTGAACTCATATGACCAAAGCCATCTCAAAGTATTAGCATAGAGACTACCAAATTAGCCAAGGTAATAGCTACAGTATTTTTAAGCTTTGCTTGCTGAGACGATGGTGTTTTAGGAGTATTCCTTTGTTAAATACACAGCCAAAGTGAAAACGGTTGATAGCAGGGCTTGGGTGTGTGCCCCTGTTCCTGTGCACACATTCGGAGTCATCCTGGATGAGCAGTCAGAGCACTGTGAGATACTGAGCGTTAGAAGCTATTTCACCTAGAGGAGTTGCTTTTCAAAAGGAACGAGTTGCATAATAAGACACAAATACAACATCTGGGCTTGGTAAGTCAGACCTAAGTGGGTCGGTTCTCAGTTCTGCTTTTTCACAGTGTGTGTTTGGAGAGTGTCCTGTTCAGGGACTCTTCTGTATGAAGGGGATAATCATAGATACGTTTTGGTACTTTGTGAGGATTAAAAGTAACTGGTATAAGAGTTCTTATACATTGTTTAATAAGTAGTTGATGGCAATCACTTTTTGATGTTATTACTGTTTTCTTAAGTGGATGTTGTTTATTGTATTAAGGCATTTAGTAAGAAAATGTTTATACCTTTGAGGGAAGCAGAAATGGCAGAATACAGTGTTCATACTTAAAAGCTAGTAGTTATTTTTCAGAATATCAGAAGTCATATGCTATAATCAGAAACTTTTTATTGCACAAAGATTTTTGAGATTTACATACATATATCTTAGGACTTTAGATTATGGTTCTATATCATTTTACACAGCAGACAATTTAAAATTTTGCATTTAAAAAGTAGGCCAATCAGTGTTCTGTGATGAGGAAATAATAACCAGGAGCTAAGCCGCCCTAATAAGCCGCAGGCCTGAGAAAAGCCAGCACTGGAGTGCAGCCAGGCTGCGCCTCCACTCAGGTGTCTGTGTGTACTCTGGATGTTTCAGGTGAGTCTCTGGGTTTCTGGGTCACCCATGTTTAGGGGCCAGCAGGCTTACTGCGGCCATGTTCAGTCATAGTCCCAGAAACCCACTCCTGCCTCTAGTAAGTGCATGGCAGGTGGGCTGCAGTGGCTGTCTTGTTCTATACCTCACCAGACGGCTGCTTGTAGGGACAGAACTGAGGGTCCTCCGCCATGTGAACCACCATGGGCAGATGAACAGATGAGCAGCTTGTTACGGAGGCTAGGGTAAGCACCTGGGATAGACGTTCCTCCTGGATTTCTTGGGAAGTCTTTGTGGGCTCCACTGAGCCCTCTGTTGAGATTGCCAGGGAGCCACATGCGGGGAACTCAGGCTCTTTGGACAAGGCGTTATCGCGGGAGCGAGGGACATCTCAGTGAGAGGTGCCACAATAACCAACTGACTGTGGGCTTCTATTCAGGGATCTGAGATGACCAAGAAAGGAGGCCAGTGCTGGAGGGGCACTGTTGGCTCAAGTGCTCTGGCTGTGTCTGTGAATCCTCACAGCAAGGGTGGGTGGGGCAGCACGGAGCTGTGGCTTTGGAAGAAGTGGCACGCTCTCGTTTAGCAGGAGGACACTGGGGTCTCATGGCTTGATCTGTGTCTGTGCTTGGGATGGAGGGTGTGATGCTGTTCCTGCCCTGCCCCGCGAGGGTCACAGAGGGTCTCCTGTGACACTGCTGCTCTCTGAGGGATTCGTATTTAGTAGGAGGACACCCCAGTGCTCCGCTGGTCCCACCAGAGCGTTCTGCTGTCTTCTTTCTCCAGCTTGAAGCAAGGATACTCTCGCAGACTAGCATCAAACACTCTTATAGTGTCCAAGGAAATGAAATTGTGGGTGGCAAAGTTGCTAATATTTCAAGAATCAGTGGCTTTAAAACTCAGTTATTTCATACAAGCAAGTATTCCCCATGATGCAGGTTGGCATTGATGGTGTAGTGATCAGGGGAGGGGGGTTTCTCCACATGCCAGCTAGGGTCTTAACTAACAGGAAGCTTGGCCACTATGGAAATGTAACAGTGTAAGAGAGTTTTGAGCTTGTTCTAAATTCTAGACAGCTTTGTAAATGATTCTTACTCCACACAATATTTTGGCAGATTAGATTAAAGAATATATATACATATGTACTTATTTATATTTGTATATAAGTGGTACTGTGGTTTGAATCTAGGGCCTTCCCACTGAGCTGCATTCCCAAAACTGTTTAGTTTTAATTTTGCTTTTGAGACAGGGCCTTACTTAAGTCCCTAAGTTGCCCAGGCTGAGCTCAAGCTTGGGATCCTTCTGCCTCAGCATCCCAGAGTGCTGCGATTACAACTGTGGGCCACCATGTCCAGCTCCCAGGACCACACTGTTGTGTAGCTTTACACATTTTCCAATTTTGCACCAATGCTGCACCAGTAGACAAGGCTGTAGGAGTCTCTGGTAATTTACATACATGAAAATGGAAAAGGCTGAGCGTTAATCACACAGGACAGTCAGCTGAAACCTGTAGGTTTGTATGTGCTTCTAAAACACAGAGACAAATAGTATAGCTTAATAACTGTTTTTTTCATTTGGTAAAATAACTCCATAAAGATAAAGCCAAAATGGAAGCACTATTATTTTTAACAGAATAGTAAATAAAATGGCTTTATAGCATATCTTGTGTTCAAGATACTTGCATCTGGACCATTAAAATATTTGTGACTACTGCAAAATATTTTAGTTTTTAGTTTTATATATATTTTATTGCTGTGTAACTTTCCACTTCCTAAGTAGACAGATGAGAGACATTACCAGATGTGTGACTGAAATGTTGTACCATAGGAATGTGTATAAGAAACATATGAAAAGTTTGATTTTTTTCATCAGCTTCCGACAGTGTGGCCTTTTTCATGAAATCAAGTAACAAGTCCAAAATTTGGATGTCTGAATAGTCTTGTAATCAAATCAGTTTTGAATTTGAATTGATATCTTGTGTAGTTCAATCAAGTCCAGAAAGGTCTATATGAATAACTCAGTTTGAATAATGTCCGTCCCCATTTCTCCAGTCTTCCAAATAACTTACAATTTATCCTTTTAAAAAGAATCCATCTGTTACCCAAAATAGTATATTTTGCCTGAAGAGAGCAATACACCACTGCTAAAGGTATTTAAAATCACCATCTGTCATTTTATTGGGTGGAAAAATCTCTAACCTATATTCTGTGATTTTCTTTCAATGTCTTTCTGTTTCTATTGACTCATCATTATTATGTGGATTTTCCCTTTCATAGCTTTGTATATTAGTAATAGCTAGTTAATCCTGCTATTTCCTGATCAGAGCAGTGTTCTGGTGGTTAAAAGTACTAGAATTACCTAGACTCCTGGGTAAAGGAATTCAGTTCTTTGGATCTACCTTGGACCCGCTGGTTCAGAACACTGGGGGTTTTTAACAGGCTCAAGTCTTTCCCATGCACACTCAAGTCTGGAGCCACTGCCTGAGAATGTAGTCAGCGGGCATGAAGCTGAGGTCTCCTGGAAAGATGAATCTCATTGTGATTAGATGTGTTACATTATTCCTTGGCTCCCATAGTTGATGTCTGTTTAAGTCCAGAAGGTGGCAATCTAAGAAAAGCATTTTTTCCTGTTATTCTTAGGTTAGAACGCTGGAATTGCATTGCATATTCTTTCTCATTTTATCTTCAAAAATAACTCTCACTGGGTATTGTCCCAGTTTCATAGAGGAGGAACTGGAGACCACAAGACTCTGTAGGGATAGTGCGAGAGAGGGATAGTGATGCCTCTGCTATTGTTCAACCAATTTTAAAGAGAGCAGGTGGGTGCAAGGTTATCTTTTAAACTGTTGTCCTATTCTTCTTCTCAGTGCTGTGTCCCATCTTCTACTATTTGTTGAGATTCTCCAAAATGCTACCTCTGTCTGTGGGAATAATATGTGAAGGCAGGTTCTCTCTTGTTTATCTACAATATTTTCCCAGGAAGCAATCCTGGTTTGCCTCTTTTTGCTACCATAGTTTGTGACATGTTGCTGTAGATGTTCCTATTAGTCTTTATAGACAATGTATTTGACTTTGAAAATCCACAAAAAAGAAGGAACAACAACAAACAACAACAACAAAACCAAACAGGCACCTTTGTATGGTTTAAGTAAACTCAGTTAAATCAGCATAAGAAATTGATCCTACTGTCACAGTTTTATCTCTAGTCTCTTGAGAAACTTTTTTTGAAAACTGGGGATACTTCCAGTAATTGTTCTATCAATAGTTCTTTTTCATCAGCTTTTTTTTCTGAGTGTGGAAGTTTGTTTTTCCTTCTTGATAAATTTTCTAAAGAGACATGCGATTATATATTGAAATAGGTTTAACATTTTCTTCCATATTTGTTTCTGTCTTGCCATGATTCAGAGCATGCTAAATTATAAATATGCTTACAGCTTTATTTCTTTACTGCTCATATTCTGTTCTAACTCCTGTTAATAGCAGAAACAAAACCACTGCTTATTTTCATCTCATTGGACATTGGCAGGACTTACTACATCAAATAAAATTTCTATTTCAATTTCCTTTTACTTGATAGGGAGGAACTTGGATTGCTACCAAGTAAGACAGTCTTTTGACTGGAAAAATTTTAACTTTTTAATATACTTGAGACAAATAAATATTACAGAGTATTTCTTTTTCTTTGAAATCATTAAAACTTCCCAACCTTTGAGAAAGACAGCCAATTTTCAAAAACTTAAAAGAGATGGCAAAATATGATTTAGCTAATAATATAACTAAATTTAGAGAGCAAGATCTTAAATCATTGGACTTGGTTTTTATAGATGTTTTTCTGTTAGCCTATAGACAGCTATCATCTTGCATGACCTGATTTGTGTTTGTACTCCTTAAAACAAAGACTTTGACTTCTAACATTTACTCAGTGAACTTGAGTTTCTAAGAATCAAGGGCCTCTGGTTTGTTGAGTTTAAATTAACTGGCTCCTCCTAACACATGGGAAGTTCCCTCAATTTGGTGTTGGTTTCATGGGTGTGTTATGTTGAGTTAGATTCTAGGGCATCACTGGGCTGAAAGGCAGTATTTGATAATGGAATTTATAATCTGAATAGACATTTCTATCCAAGAAAAATTAATAAGCTTCAGAAAAATAGTGTAAGTGCTGTACAATACTGGTAAATATTATACGAAATAATATAAGCACTGTGTTTTGCAAAAATAAATTCTCCAGTAGTCTGCAGCAGGCTAAGTGCTCAGTGTGACTTTGTTAAAATGGAAACTCCATTAATAGTGAGCAGCAGCGCTGAGCCCTGAATTATGGCCACTCCTTGAGCTTGAAGAAAGAAGGTAATTTTAATAGAGCAGTCCTGGCCATGGAACTCTAGGTCACATTTGAGGTTCGCAAACAGCTACGGAGCAGTCAGGACAGTGTGAATGCTGTGAGCCCTTGCTCTCTCTGACCTGGGTCAGTGCCAGGCTTATTTGATCCCAACTTGTTTAGGGATGTCTGTGACCTCCCACAGCACGTGTCTTCTTAATCCTTAGCTTATCGATGAAGCTCTGTCTCATATAATCTTATGCTTGTAAATTATTTCTAAAATAATTAATTGTAAGTTAATTGTAAATTGTAGTGAATAAACCTACAAAATAGTAGGGACTTTATCATTATTACTATCTTCTAAGTAATCAGGATGCTTCTTTTACCTTATGCAATGCTGGTATGAGTAATACAGGATGGAAATAATCTACAACATATATACAAGAGGACATAAGATTTTGAGTATTAGCTGAATAAGCAGGTTTTTTGGTTATCATATGTGCTATCGTAAGATTATATTATTTAGACATTGTTAAATTAGCGCTTTAAGGAATTTAATCTGGGTTTCTTCTTAGATTTTCAAATTCCTAAATGAGCGGGGTAAGTGCTCATTCTCCCTTCTTTCTCCTCCTTGTCTGGCCGCAGGTTTGTGTAGTGCTGTTTGTAGCTGTTCACAGGAAGGCAGCTGCTGGGGCTATTCAGTTTACCCCTGGCTGCCTTTATTTTTACCCAGGATTTAAGGAGAAGCTAGCCTCGCCTCCTCAGAGCGCATTCAGGCTTAAGCAGAAAGAAGAGGCATTGTGGGAGGGGACTGTAGAACCAGAGCTAAGCGTTAGGGTCTGTGTTGGTCCTGAGACTGTGAAGAAATGCTAAGTTAGTTGTGGACTGTCCTAGAATGCTTTTCTAAGCGTTCATAAGCAGACTTTTTAAAATAAGCATTTTCATGCAGTAGTGTAATAATTTATTGTAAAGCTAATGTTCACCCACATTTTAAACAATATTTCTGTGTGGCAAGTTGAACCAAGTTAGATGGCGATGTTCTAGATTTTATTTTTTAATTAAATATATTTTAAAATGATATATAAAAATTGTCCATATTTGTGTACCACATCATAGTTAAGTACCTGTATACACATTGCAGTGTTCAGCTCAGGTAAATGTATCTCTCTCCTGCAACACTTATCAGAGCTTTGTGGTGGGACAGACCTGGTGAAGGCCCATTTCCAGGCTCACAGATGCCAGCTTCTTGCTGTGTTCTTACCTGGTGGAGGTGGGGGGCAACTCTCTGGGGCCTCTTTTATAAGGGCCTAATGACCATTAATCCTTCTGGGGATGACTGCACCCTCATGGTGTGGTTTCCTCCCAATATCATCCTAATTCAAAAGGTCACTAATCTAGCATTGCTGTCTAATCATATGACACAACAGGACCCTCTTTCCAGTTATTAAAAAGTCAGTTGGGGCAACCAGGCCCCTCACATGTGGCAGCCAGGTATTTGTCTACTGACTATGTAGGGGGCTGCACCTGAAGCTGTTTTAGAGTGGATTGAAGGCATGTATAACCTTCAAGGCTTCTATGCTTAATCTGCAAAGGTAAGTCCTTGGTCCCCAGCAACAGGTGTCCATGTATTTTGACAGAATCCCTTGGTGAGATAAAGATTTACTGTTGGAATAATTTTCTGAGTCACTGGCTGTCATCAGTGGAGAAGTGAATTTCCTTCCCTTTACTGCTTTTTTCTAGTCATAATTCAAAGCTTTTTTAAAATAACTTGTCCACCTGTGAAGATAATCAGCTGAAAGAAAGTATTGTTTCTCCTGCAGATTAATTAATTTCTTCTCTTCAAAAACACTACTAAAAGATACTTTGGGTAGGCTGTCTATAGAAAAAAAGACAAGAATTTGGGAAAAATTACACACACATACATGTACACATACACATATTAGTCTGAGTTTCAGATATAATACTATTGGCAGTGGTTTATAAATATTTGAATGTTTTAAAAACTAAATTGCTTTAATCATATTCTATGTTGGTCACACAGAAAGTTTACATAATTAATTATCCTCATTCTGAGAATAGTGCTATGTCTTATATAGCTTTTAGATTTTTGTCTAAAGCAGGATCATTAATTTGGAAACCAGAAATGGAATTTTCAAGTATTCAAACAAGCTTCTTTTCTTCCTAGGAAAATTTAACAGTTTCCATTGGTGTATATCAGGGTCTATGAAAGTGGTCTCATTACTTCAAGCCTGCATCTGGATTATAAGGAGAGTCCCACAATATGGTCTAATATATACTTCAGATACCCATAATACACATTTCAGTTTAATACTTTAGGACAAAGGTATCCTAGTGTGCATTTTAGAATTCTTACTATGTGAAGCAGTATTTAAAATTGATTACAAGGTGATTACAAGGACCAATAAGATTTGGATCTCATTATATTCTTTATATTTTCTAACTATACAGCTCTTTGTATATTATAAGGTCACTTCTTACTCTTTCATAATATTTTTATATTTTCTGTAACATTCAGAAGAACCATATTTTAGGTAGAAGTTATTGTAGCTTTTATGAATTGCACAAGTGAAAACAGTTTTAAATAATTAAAAAAATTAGAATATGTGGCCCAACATGGGTCATCTAAAAAAAAGAATGTTTTTTCTTTTTTTCTTCCTTTTTCTTTTACTTGGCTATACCAGAGATTGATCCCAGGGAACTGTGTCCTAGATAATTAGAATCTTTTTGATACAAGTAATTATGAGTGTGATTAATACTTAGATTGGCTAGCATCTTTGATGATATTGGATGTTTATTGAATGTAAGCATGATAGTGCATATCTGTTTGATGGTAACTGACTAATAAACATTCAGTTACTATTTGTCCACCAATTATATGGCTTTATGGCTCTGACATTTAACAATGGGATTAATATTTTGCCTTTTCTCTTTAGAGTATTAATTTGATAATTTTCCCTAGGCCTACTGTACTAACAAGCAATTATGTGTACTGACCCTTAAATGACCTTGAGGAAAAGAGAGGTACCAATACCCATTTGGGTGATAGATGAAAGTGTCTGACCAATAATTCTAGTTCTAGAGGGAACTATCCACTTAGAATCTAAAATTTCATACTTTGTGTTTGAATACTCTATTGACAAACAACAACGAAAGATACCACAAAATTTGTCATGTGCCCTAAATGATATACTTCAGACATCATTTAGTGAAGACTCTCGGATTCTATTTGCAGCCCATGTGGCAGTTGAAATACTGTTTGATAATAGCATTAAATTCTCAGAAGGGTGGATTTCAGCAGTGCTTTCTCACAAAGCATGTGGTACTTTCTGAGCGTGTGCCTTTCCATTTTAAAGAACTGCTTTTTGTCTTAATCAAGAAACATTTAGTATATTTCATGTGGCTGTTTTCTCAGGTAGCAGAAGACAAAGGGCCAAATAAACTTGTAAAAAGTAATATAAATATATTTTCATGATAAATGTAACAGATTATTTCATATGCTGGGAGTTGTAGGTATGTTTTTATATCTAATTTCTGAAATACTTGAAAGTAAGTAATATAGAATTCAATGAGCTAAAGTATTTTAATTATGGACATTGAAACTTTGTGTCATACAAATATAATCTAAAATTCTAAAATCAAAACAGAAAGGTGTTTTTAGTAGATTTTGTACTAAATTCTTGCAAATTTTTAGTTAAACACCTTTGGATTTGTTTAGATTGCGATGGGAAAATCCTTCTTTGGCTATTTAGTCCATCTCATGGCTCAAAGGCCACCAGGCATGTGGAAAATTCACCACTCAGTGGATTTTACAGTGATGTCTTCTTATCTGGGGCCTGACTTTTAAAATTGTTCCCTAACTGAGTTTTTCTAGCAGGTGTGCACACCAGCTTTCCTGCTGCTAGCAGCCACTGTTGCACGCCGCAGCGATGCGGTCCAGTTTAGTTGCTCAATTGCCTGTAGGTTAAAGGCCTGTACCGCTTATTTTAGAGATGTTTTGCCTCACTGTGCTTCTCCTTCTTCAGGAATTGGAAGCCTTTTTAGACTCCTCCATAGTGCAAGAACACTTCACCACGGTCTCCTTGTCCTCTCCCTGCATAGATCCGGCTCCCCGTGCATACAGGTGACTGTGCCAGGGCGCTGGGGCTCATGTGGCCTGGAGTGGGTCTGTCACATGCACTTCGAGCACGCGAGACTGCGTGCCGGGCGGGGTGCACATGCGAAGGCGAAGGGCTCTGCGCACCCCAGGGCCGCGCCAGCTTTGTTCTCTAGCGACGCGAATCCCTTGCTTTCCCCACCCGCCAGCCCCGCGTAGCCCCTACACTGGTCATGATGGGGCTCAGTTGCTGCCAGGGAGCACCCTCTCCCCGCATTTGAGAAGACCCAGATGATCTTGTGCATTGAGGCATAGTGTGGCTCTTTTTTTTTTTTTTTTTTTTTTTTGTCTTTTTCCTTTTTATCGGTACCAGGGATCGAACTCACGACTGCCTGCTTGCAAGGCAGGCGCTTATGCCACTGAGCTAAATCCCCAGCCCCCATAGTGTGGCTCTGTAAGACATAAATTTTAATTTCAAATTGAAGGCCTCAGTCATAGGATGATAGTTTTCTTGTGCGTTGGTAGAGCCTTTAACTAACAAATAAAAATTTGTGGAGTTGAAATTTAAACAAGTTGAGGGCCTTCAGAGTTTGGAGGAAACACATCAGTATCCCCGAGTAAAGGTAACGATGCTTTGTTTTGCAAATTGATAAATGCGTATGTGAACACATTGCGTATGGTTGCGTATGTGAACACATTGCGTATGCACATGACTGTAACATGTGACTCCTACTGGTTTTCTCTGAGAGTACAAACTTTTAGGGTTGAACATGGCTTGAAATTTGGGGGTCCAACAGATTTATTTTATCCGAGGGCTCCAGGAAGTCAAACACTGCCCAAATCCGGGGAGCATTGGTGGCGCTCATGTCCCTGGGCTCCCAGAGTGTGGGGATCCTGGTAAAGCAGAGTGGAAGCCTGCCCGTGAGCGGGAGGACCTGAGTGCGGATTCCAAGAGAGGTCACTGGGGACAGCAACAGTGAGGACTGCCCGCTTCTCACACTGGCCGCCTTGGAGCAACGCCTACAACCAGTGTTTACTGCTCAGCACCTCCTCAAACTGAGGAGGGCTCCCGAGCCAGGGCTCCTGCTGGGCTGGGATTTGTCACCCTACTGGTGTCCCCAGGTAATTAAGCGGTGTTACCTGGGCTCTGGTGTGTGTTTGTGACACCTTAGGGTGTTCTTTCATCAGAACTGGAAAGCAAATTGCAACAGCTTTTGAAAGAGAAATATTGTGAGGTCTCCTATGGCTCAGTTGAGCTGTTAACATCCGTAAATCTCACAGAGCTGCTTGGTTTTATTTAGCAGTGTGTGTGTGGCTGTGTTCTCAGTCCCTTCCTAGCTTGATTTAGATTGCACACACATGCACCCCGCTCCCCTAGGCTTCCTGCAGGTTTTGTAGCCTGACTGCAGGGCTGCTGTGCTCGGCCTGTGGCCTGTGAGTTTCAAGTTTAGTGACTGTTGCTAATCCTAGGGAGGGTCCCCTTATTCACCCACATATCCCTTAGCTCTACACCTACAGTACCTTTACTGAATGTCTGGATACTGTGCAGTACAAAATATAGAAACGGGAGAAACATATTCCCAGTTCCCGGAGGAAGACACACATGTCCCTAAATAGTCACTGTACAGACAGAAGCCACAGTGATGCCAGCAACGCTCCACTTAATGGCACAGAGGAGGCCCCAGAGCAGCGGCAGAGGCAGGGCAGGAGTTCCTCGAGCCATGATACCCGAATGACCTGTGCTTTGAAGGGTATGTGTGGCAGGGCCATTTCTGACGGAAGGTCCAGTGCATTGGAGGATCTGCCCTGTTGGGTTGCTGTGAAATCAGTGAACCGCGATGTGTGGAGAATGTTCCCGGGAGGTTCTGGCAGTGGTGAGCTAGGGCGAGGAGGTGAGGAGTCAGCAGGGTGAGGAGGAAAAGGGCTGCAGAGGCAGGTGGAGCCGGCCTGCTGTGTCTCTGATTAAGCACTTGTGGCTATAGCTGAAGAGAGTGCTTGGAAAAGCTTTAAGAAGTGAAGCCACAGGGCCAGACTTCCGTTTTCTGTCTTCCGGGACTGCAGAGAATGCAGTCTGTAGTCAGATGCAGGGTTGGTTGGGGGATGCCATGGGGGTGAGTGCAGATGCGGGAGGAGTGGTGAGGAGCCTTGTCTGAGGGTGCTGAGTAGATGCCGTGGGCCATGGAGTTGCAGGGCCAGGGCCAGGGCCAAGCGTGTCCAGCCCCAGGGGTGATGGCTGATGAGAATGGAAGAAGGGAGGTGCACAGGGAAGATGACATGGAGGCCGGGGGTCCGGACAGGTTCAGGTGACCTCGGAACCAAGCTCAGGGCAGGTCGCATTCTAGGATTGTTTGCCATGGTGACACATGTGGGGGACAAAATATCGGAATGACCCTAGAGTTATAGGGGAATCTAAGCCAAGAGTATGTAAGATAGAGAGAAGCCAGGTGAAGGGAGTAAACTTGTTACCCCAGCACTCGGAGAGGCTGATGCAGGAAGATCACAAATTCAAGTCTCACTGGGGCAACTTATTGAGATTTTGTTTCCAAAAAAACAAGGTGTTGGGTGGCAGGTACTGAGGATGCAGCTCAGTACAAAGGCCCTGGGGACAGGGAGCTCCCCAGGTTGGTTTCTTCACATGTGAGTTCTGGGGACCGGCTGTGGCAGGCAAGTGCCCAGAGGACCCAGGCTCCCAGGACAGCGCCCCGTTGCAGAGCCCAGAGGAGCTGACTGCCGCGTGCTCCTCTTGGGCTCTGAGCCCCACGCTTGCTGTCCAGTCTACGTGGCCTCACACTCACTATGCAGCATCATGTCCTTCCCAAGCACACCAGAGACATCTGTCATGTCCTTCCCAAGCACACCAGAGACATCTGTCATGTCCCTGAGCAACCTAAAACACATCCTCGCTCCTGAGCATTTTAGTTCTTTCTCTTTGAGTCTTTCCCCATGTGTTGGAAGATGTGAGGCTGATAGTGTGCCCCTGGGACAGATCCTTCTTGTTGTGGCTACCAGATGCCAGCCTAAACTCTGTGCTCCTGTGTATGAGCTTCTGCAGGATGGAAGAACTATAAAGATACACAGAAACTGAAGTCATGAGTTATATCTTAACTGGGTGTGTTGTTTATTATTGGTCATAAAAATTATGATGAAAAAATTGGCTTGTTATTTTTAAACAGTCTGCATACCAAAGGCCCCTGGAGAACCTTTAAGTATATGTTAGCCTGGTTCTCTTCTACTATTCAAAATGCAGTGAATGTCACATAAATTCATGTCCCGAAAACATTTTAGAACACTCCAACCTTATATGATGAAAAACAAATAAAAATATGTAACACCATTTTAGTAGCTGATTAGCTAACTGCGTTGTGGAACACTTCAGTGTATTTTCTAGATTTCAGATACAGAGTTTGTAAGGATAAAAAAAGTGAAGAGAAATCACTCATACAAATGTAGATTTGTGTTACAGTGAGAATCAAGCCATGGCTAAGAGTAAATAGTCGGTTACAGTAAAGATAAGAAGCTATCACCTTAGGGTTAAGGAAACGGGAGAGGTACAGGCCAGGTGGGAGGTATCTCAATGAGCAGGCAAGAGAAGAACCAGGAAGAAAGTTCTGGCAGCCCACGTGGTGTGAGTGGATCGCAGAACATGCTGTGCAGCAAGGAGTGAGAGAGGAAGCTGTGGAGGGAAGCCTGAGGACAGTGCCAGCAAGGTCAGGAGAGGTGAAGAAAAGACATTTAAGCCCTAATTAGCCAGCAGTTTGTTATAGCATAGCCCTGCCGCCTGGAGAGCAGAATTTAAAAATTTGTTGACATGAGCCACCCAGTTAGCCAAATTAGTGCAAGCTGTGTTCCAGGTCTCCGGGGCAGGCGGCAGTGGATCAGCCTTGTGTGTGCAGGCTGGGCAAGGAGGACGTGTGCTCCAGGACAGATGGGTCACATCTTCAGAGGGACCAGTGCAGGTACCAAGAGCATCATGTGGTGCACCATCCTGGGAAAAGGCAAGGAGTGCATTCAGGGCTGGAGAGGTCATCAGGGGTAGAGGCTTGCCTAGTGTGAGCAAGACCTGGGTTTGATCCCTGGGAATGCATGTGTGGGCACATACATGCACGTGCACACACATACGAATGAGTAAAAGAAGGCATTTGGCCTTGGTCTTTGGCTTAGGTATGTGTCATCACCACCTGAATATTTTGCTGCCAAGAGAATTTGGGTAGGATAGAAAAGAGCTGCTCGTGTCTTTGCTGCTCCATCCCTTACGCTAAGCTTTCCTGTGAAAGGGCCATGTTTCTCTTCAACCTTGGTAGCACATGTGACTCATTACTTTTTCTGACTTTGAGTATCCAGTGATATTTCTAAGACACCACTTGCACCTTACTCCAGATCCACAGCCCTCCCGCTTCCTGGCTTCCCTGGGGCTGAGTGGCTGTGCAGCCTGTTGCCTACTGTGGAGTTCTCCCTTCTTTGTCTCTATTGCCTCCTCTTTTCTTGCATCTTCTTTCCAAACATAGCTTTATGTCTTGCTGCAAATTGACTTCATTTCCTGTGTCAACATTTGGTGAGAACAGTTCCCCATCCCACCCCAAGAACTGCGGGATACCCTGCACAACTTAGCATCTCTCCCCCTTGGCATCGTTTACTCTGAGGTTATTCATTCAGTAGAGATGCTCTGCAGTATCTGAATGTTTCTAACTCTGATGGAAGATGTGGATTGGGGTTTCACTCCATATAAACGTATACTTTAATTTCCTGTCTTGTTTCCATGAGGGTAGCAGTAACTGAACCATAGACCATTGGTTTATCCTGTGAGTTTTATCAGTGCAATTCTGAAATCAAGCAACACACAGCACCATGTCTGCCGGACAGACTGTGGCACATCTGCCCCTGCTAGGGCTCAGCAACCCTGTTTCTTGTGTGGCTTCCTTGACTTTGCTCGATGCTGCCACTGAATGCACTGAGTCTTTTGAAAACTCTTTAACATTAATTTTATGGTTTATGTCATTGACATCCCTTTCTATCTCGGTCCTTTCTGCCCAAGACAATTAGCCTCTGAGACATTTGAAATGCTTATGTTTAGTTGCTTAGTGAATCCTTAGTTGGCGTGATAACATCACATTTAATCACAGTAATGGTGAGGAACCAGGAGACTGTCATACCCCAGAGAAGTTCTGAGCTAAGAATGTCAAGTTAGATTTATTTAGAATGGAGTAACAGGCAGCATAGAGTCCTACAAATAAGACTGGGTTCATTTTTAGTTGAAATGAGAGCCATCTTGTCTTACAGTCCTGAAATAATGACTATTTTAGTGTATTCTGGTTGTGGCTTAATCACCTCACATGGATGCAGAGGTGGAGTCTCAGTGCAGCGGTGCTGAGAGAAGTGTAAGGCTATGCCTTTCAGCCAGAATGGGGCGGTTTCCAACCCCCGGCAGCCAAAGGCAGAGGAGGTCACATGGTAAACAGTGATTGGGACCCACTGAGATGAAGGCCGTGCCTCTTGTTAGGGGATGATACAGAAATGCACGCGGGTCCCCTCCTTGGTGCAGATCGCACAGTGTGACTAACCTGCTCAGGCTAACTAGAGAGCTCCCATTTCTCCCCCCAGATCCAGCTCAATCTGAAGCCAGCTTTCCTCTTTCCTTGATCAACTGGCATGTTCCCTTTCCCTGCTCCCTCCATCCTGGAGGGGTTCCTTGCCATCTTTGAGTGGTCATCGAAGCAACTTTAATCTCGCCCAAGTGTAGATAGGCACCTCTTCCCTCCCAATTCTAGTGAGGTCACACTGTGGGGCTGGCAAGAAGGGCAGGGCCCCTGAGCACCTGTTCAGGAACTGAGCACACCTGCACCTATGCCGTCACCCTGTAACTCTCAAGCCTGTGGAGAACTCAAAGGCGAGCTGCAGTGGGAAGCGGGACAGACAGAATGTGGCTTTTGTAGCAGTCTTGGGGTGTACAAGCCAGATCCCCTTTCCAGGGCATCTCCAGTATGGGGTGATGAATGAGCGATTTGAACATAAGGAGCCGCAGAGACAACAAACTCAAGCAGCATCTACAGCGGGATTCTCAGGGAAAATTATTTTTTGCATGTTGCACCAGAGTTCAGGCCCCAATCCATTGTTTTCCGGCTAGGATAGTTTTTGTGATAGCCAGGGAAGGTGAATATGAGATATTCTCAGAGGTAGAAGGTATCTGAGAGCATTTTCTTATAAGAAAGGATGGGGACCAGGATGTCAGAGCCCCTCAACTCAGCTGTCGAGGGAGGCTGTGGAGTTATTAGCAAGGACGAGGCCTGCACCGTGCTCAGCCCAAGATCAGTGTAGGACAGTGATCACTCTGAGTCCCCCGTCTCTTCTCTATTTTCCTTAAAGTAGCTACTTCAACTTTCATTGCTGTCTTCTTTTCCACCACGCAGAGTCCATGTTTAGACTGGTTATTGTTGCTGTTATTGTAAATATTCTCAAACTGGCATCTTGCAAAATGCTTGCCATATCAGTAACTTAGTTGACTTATTTTTAAATTAATGAATAAAGGAACTCTTCTTATCCATTGAATACCTACATACTTTAGAGTTCTACTAAATAATGCTGAAGAAAAAGAGTAGATATTTCTGCATAGTGCAGCCAGGGGAATCTGGAATACCTGGAGCCATCTGTGGAGTTCAGGTGAGACTTGGATTTCAACCCGAATTGTATGAATGATTGCCTGACTTCTCAGCTGAAGGTTACAGCCCAGAGGTCTACAAAGCAAGAAGAATGATGTTGTTTCCTACAGTCAGGTTTTAAACACTTTACTTTCTTGTTTCTGTGATAAGAAAGTCTCCTGAGTGCATTGCCAGGAGTTTCTCCCTTAGCAATTGCACAGAAAGAAGAAAAGAAGAGAATGAAGCAAGCTTTAGCTGTGTTTTCTGCAAATAGCTTGGCTTTCCTGCTGCTCACCAACTGTTGCCATGCCACGAAACCCCTCTTCCCATGGTGCCCAGGCCGCCTGGGCGCAGCATGCTGGAAGCTGCTGATTAATGCTGTTTGACAGCAGCAAAAAGGATGCTCTACCTTGGATGCCAGGTGGTTGCTTCCAGTTTTCTTGCTGCTGAAAAATCCATTAATGATGGGTAATATCTCTTCAATTTGAGAGGGGAAAAGTGCTTCACTGAAAAAGCACAAGTAAATTGGACCCAGTCTTATGGAAAATCCCAATCTACAGGGAGAATATTTGATGGCAGAGCTTTGAGGAAATTATCAGCAAATTCAAAATTTTTGTACAAATAGGATTTAGTCTGTGGTGACAGTGTGGCACTAGAGAATGTGCGGTAAAGAATAAAACATTTGATGTGCTTTCCTTTTCTTCCCAGAGTACACATATGGGAGGCTTGGAAGTTTAATGTGTGTGAGTAGTAAGAAGGTACTGTGTTTCATCCCTCAGTAAATATTTATTGAATTGCATCGAGTGCACCATTATGAATACTTCTGAACTGGATCAGTGCAAGTTCTGGGTGGTTCCCAGCTGTTAAAATACTCAGGGGGACTTTAAGCAACCTCTGGCCCTCCCTGTGAGCCCCAGAATTCTGAACTAATTGGTCTGAGGTTAGACCCATGATCTCAATATTTGATATGTGTGCTCTCATATGTGCAGTGCCAACTAGATTTGAGAATGAGGAATTGATATAAAAGGGAGTGAAATGATAGTAATAGGGGTCAATTCCTAGCAAATATGCACGGAACAGTGCTTTAAAATTATGTGTCTCTTTGGAAAGTATGAGGACTTAAAAGGAGCGAACATTTTACTAAGGCTGAAAGAAAAACTTAATGAAAGAAGTACTGTTTCAGTAGACATTAACTGTGCATCTCTTGACTGGTGGGAGTGGGCCTGCGGGAGGAGCACGAAAGGATAGGCCGGATGGAACGGGCATGGACCCCCAGGCCAGCTGCTGCACCTTGGGGACGAAAGAAGCTTGCGTGGGGCTGATGCCACTGTTGGAGCATTGTCAGGATTGGTAGTCTCAGCCCGCTCTGCCATGATGCCATGATGCCATGATGCCACGATGCCACAGTGAAGGGTGGTATAGTTCAGCAGTTTCCCCCTTATCACTACTGCCAAGACAACATGATAGAGTTGACATAGGTTGAACCGTAAAGCTTAGTACTTTGCTAGCCGTGGCTTGCGATGATTCCCAGATCCGAAGCACTGGTGATGTCGGTGGTCATTGGAGAGGCCATGGGTGCAGCCTCTGTGTCCCAGCCCAGGCCCAGGAATCAGGATCTGCATTTTAACAAGGTCTCCGTGTGCACACTGACGTCTGAGAGGCATTACTTTAGCATCTGGACTAAGGTAGTGTTATTTATTTCAGTCGAGGGAAGCAGATAGTCGTACCTTTGCAATAAATTAAATCTCTACTTGTCTGTGATTGTGAATTTTGAATAGCGTCGCTAGGCAATAGTCTTTGAATCAAACACTTATTCCTGTCACTTGATAGACCCTTGTATAATAATGCACTGAAGCATGATGGGTACATTTGAATTCATGTGGCTTTGCTCCATCTCCTGTCCAGTTCTAAATCCGTGACAGCCTTTCACATCGATCCTGGCAGTGTTTCCGGTGCCTTTTAAATGGGTGCCTCCCCACACCCTGAAAGCCCTGCGTCCGTGCCCTGTGCACCTGCCCTTCCACCCGGAGCAGGGAGGCTTGCGGTGGGTGGGGGGAGGCGCAGGACCGGGGTGCAGCTGTCAGAGGTACCCCAGGGGCCCAGGCGGCGGGCAGGACTCAGCTCTTAAGCGGTGTCCACCTCGGCGTGCGGATGGAGCGAGTGGCGGCGAGGACACAGTCGGGCTCACGGGCAGCGCGCTGCATGCCCCCCAGCGCTGGCAGTGCCTCCTGCCGCGGACACACGGTGTCCAGGAGTAACTCAGAACACTCCTGGTCCTAAAAGGTACTAGGTTAGCCCACGGTTAAACACCTTAGGCTGATCCTTAGCAACAAAAGGTAAAATGGTTTCGATAAAACTCATCCGTCTTCGTGGTACTTAGAATCCCTGCGGCTGCCAATCAGCGCAGACACCCCAGACCCCGCCCCAGAGGCGCCCCAAACCCTGACTCACGAAACTATCCCAGAGTATTGTGTTGGTGGTGTTAAGAATATTTTACTTTGGAAAAATAACATTGCTCTTTGGCATTATGCTTTTATAATTTTCTTCTCATGTCAACATTACCTAAAACCCAATAATCTATTTACTATCTAAACTTAAACCATCTTAACAGCCGGGGATTTAGCTCAGCGGTATTAGCGCCTGCCTTGCAAGTGCACAGTGGTGAGTTTGATCCCTGGTACCATTAAGAAAGAAAGAAAGAAAAAGAAAGAAAGAAAGAAAAAAAAAAAAAGAAAGAAAGAAACCGTCTAAAGGAGACGATGTTAGAAATATCTTGTGTGCCCTGCAGATTCATAGTTTAAATATTAACATGTGATACCCGTTAGATTTGATTATTGATCATGTTCCGTGTTTGTAAGGTGTGCAGTACTAATCGTACAGTTTTTATAAGAAAACTGTAATTTATTATTTGACTACTGGCGTTGGAAGTCTTCCATTCTGTTCCATTTTTTTCTTCCTTCCTCTATTTTTCTTCCTTTTCTTTTCCTGGTACTGGCAATTGAATCCAGGTCCTCACACTGAGCTCCATCCCCAGCCCTTTTATGGTTTGGAGATCCAGTCTTGCTGAGTTGCTGAGTTGCCCAGGTTGTCATCCTCCTGCTTCAGCCTCCCAGAGTGCTAGTGTTATAGGCACGTGCCCCCACTCCTGGGGCTCATTTACGCTTTGTTTGAGACAGTGTCTTGCCATGTGGCCCAGGCTGGCCTCAGGCTCCTGATCCTGCTGCCTCGTCTCCTGGGTGCCAGGATGACACACCTGTGACATCAAGCCCAACTCAAAACTTTTTTTGTAGCTACTTACTGTTAGGGAGAGGAAAGATGAGGGAGATGGAAAGGGAAAAATGGGAGGGAAGGAGGGAGCGGAGAAAAAGGGCAAAACTTAGTGACAGTCTAAGTACTATGAGGTGATTACTTGGCTGGGGAGTATTGCATAAAAATTGTCCTGTTATAAAGCTTCTACAGCGGTATTAGGAACTATTTTATCTTAGTTCAGAGTTTTTATAATGTTCAATTTAATGAAATTTTGCAAGTAGACTCATTAGGGGCTTCATTACATTCTCATATAAAATGGAGAATTATATTTATGTATAAAATTTAATATTCAGTTTGACAAATTTGAAATACCTTTTGACAAATAAAGGAGAAAATACATGATTTGTTAATTTTCTATTTGAGGATTTATTATATGATCAAAAGGTAATTGAATAACCTTTATGTTTGTATCACTTTATCTTTTTCCCTAATTTTTCATCAAACAACAAATGTTTTGTAACATTTTAGCTTTTGTTGTATTCCAAGTCAATCTTATATAATCAATCATGCAGAGTTTTTTTTTAAGGATTAATGATAATTCAATCTCATTCCTTGTTTTTTAAAGTTACATATAACTCAGAAAGATTTAGATATTTTTAAATAACTAAAATTTAAATATACAACATAATATTTAAAATTCTAAGAATAAAAATGGTTCATCTCACACTTTACTGAGGCTTTCTTGGAAACATTTAGTACTGACTGTAGTAAAAGTCATATAATTGTAATATACTCTTGCCCACTAATTCCCGGTGTAGCCATTTGTCTTATAGAAGTAATTAGAAATGTGAACAACGATTTATGTAAAAAACTTATTATCTCCTTATTTATCACTGGTAAAACAAACCTAACTCTTAAGCTGAAGGACGCAAGTAAATATATTTTAGTGAATCCTTATGCAGGAAAATTCAGCCTGCTAGATTAGTATTTTGAAAAAATATTTAGCATAAAGATATTTTCACCATATCCTGTTAACACAAAAAATAGAATACTATAGAGTCAATTTGGATAGTGGTGAAAATTTGCACATAAACCAATTTGAACATTAGTTGAAATCATCAAAATTAACAGTGCTCATGTCTGAAAAGTCAAATTGTAGGTGATTCTAATTTTTTCCTAATTTTCTGTATAGCCCAAGATATTTTCAGTAAGCTTGTGTTTTTATAATTAGATAAAAGCATTCAAAGAGTGTAACTTTAAATATCTGAGCTAATTTAAAGGTTCATTTTGCTTATGAACAAGTAGATGGACCAAATGAGCCTTTTGCGTCCTGTCTGTTCTGAGGACCAGCTGCCTGGCCAGAGTAACCAGTAACCACTAACCCGATCCGGAGGGCGGAGGGAAATGGGGCCTGAATAAGCTGTGTCTCGGTGCACAGCTGCTACCGCCAACTAATGGAGCTGTTTCCTGAGATCAAGCTGTCCCCAAGGATGGCCGTGCTCTACTCTGCTTGTGTGAAAATGTTGTTCACTTCTACAGCTGGCTACTGAATCACAGCCAGCAGCTGACTGTCCAGCTGTTCCCCGGGACAGTCGCCCGAGCCTGACCTTCTCGGGAGCAGCCCTGTGCAGTTCTAGCCGCTCCTGTTTCTGGACGTGACAAGTACACAAAGTAGAAAGACCATTATGGAGGCCACCCCGCCCTGGGTGCCCTTGGTGCGCTCACCTGGATGCCAGGTGAGTTTTCAATCTGTAGAGGTATTTGTCTGTGGAGTGGGAATCACAATGGCTTTTTCAGATGAGCTCCGGTAAAGGCTGGAGGAACAAGAGTGGGAAAGGGCGACTGTAAAATATTAGCTGTTGGGGGATGATAGCCACATGTGTCCTGCAGTGCCTTATTCTTTTCAAGGGCATAGTGAAGTTAGGGAGACAGGGGAACACCAGGAGTTCTCCCCTGCCACAGTGTGCCTTGGGCTTTGTGTGACTGTGTAAAATGACCTCAAAATGGGCTGTCACTAGCTGGCGGCTGCTGTTTATTATCACCACTGAAAGGGACCTTGTGTGCCAGGGGCATATTGAGCTAACGAGCTTGATGTCATTGGCAGGAGTAGTGCTTCCAAAAGGCAAGGTTGCCGAGGACTCTGGGTGACACAGTACTCTCAGCAGAAGGGGTGCTGCAGGCTCCCTCCTAGTGGGGCCTGAGGACATAGGGTCAGGAGAAGCAGCTGTGAGCTCCCAGTGACTTAGGGTGAGGGCCTGAAGCATAGGAATAATACAGGCGAGCTGAGATCTTCTCTTTTTAAATTCATACTTTATACACAAAGAAGGTTTTTAATTTTTAAATGAGGACTTTGCAGTTTTGTTTCGAAGATGGAAAGTTGCAGGTTCTGTCATACAATCTATTTAACTTTAAAGAACGAAATTAGGGCATGGCTAATGGAACCGTAAAGAAGTTGCCTTGTTCCCAAGCCTTTGTGAAGACACTGAAAAACACTGTTGGTCCAGGGCCGTCCTCAGGAGGAGGAGCACAGCTCACGGCTGATCTCACAGGAATTACCAAGCCCCGTGTGCTCCCACTGGAGAGGCCCCGCGCCGTTTCCTGGATACGGGATGGCTGGTGCCGCCCGCTGCCTCTGACACACTCAGGCTCTACATGGCTGTGGGTGTCCTTTGGTGCCTCCCCATTTCTGTGTGTCCCTCCCTGGAGCCACTCTCAAAATTGCTTCCCCATTGTTCTTTGAACCCAGGGCCTTCGCACTGAGCCATATCCCCGACACTTTTCTATTTTTTATTTTCAGATAGGGTCTTGTTAAATCAGTAAATCACTTTGGTTGGGCTTGAACTTGGGATCCATCTACCTCAGCAGGCTGGGATTACAGGCATGCACCACTGTAATTCACTGTTTTCTAAAGCTTAGTTTTCTTTTCTAGATTTTAAGTTACTTGAAGACGGGAATGTTAACTTATGTGTCTCAGATTTGTTTCTGTTCAGCAGAGGACTGGTTCCATTTAAGTCAGTGATTTTTACACTAGTGAAGGTCAAGGTGATTATTTCTTCTTTTAGACATCCAGCATTTGTGCTGACCTCTCATGTATCTGGCTCCTTGCATGCTTACTGAAAGCCAGCTGCTCAGAGCATATAAACGCTCACCTTGGACCTGGCTTTTCCTAGGGCCATTCTTTGCCCTTTGTATGTCACAAATACTGCAATCCAAACAGAGGAAAAATAATCAAATTTAGTAAATGAGGAAAACATACTGCAGCTCATTAACTTAGAGGAGGAGAGCCAGCTGCCGCTATGACACTGTTAATGCCGTGCCTGTGGGCGCCGCGCTGACTGACCAGATCAGGACCCTCTGAGGAAGCTCGGGAATCAGGGCCCCTGGCTGCTTGGGCTTTGTGGCAGATTAGTCTGTACTGTCCTCAGGAGGAGGAGATCTGGAATTGGCTTTGTTTCTGAGAGTGGTTTGTCCTTTCACAGGCAGGGTCATGTCAGTGTGGTGTCACTAGAAGAAACCGGGAATGCAGGAATGAATAGCACAGCCCTGGAATCTTATAGATGGGCTGGGGTTTGTCCCATGCAGTCTGGGAGGCCTCCTGTCCATAGTTTCAAGAATGTGCATGAGTATAGGGGCCCAGGCTTCTCTCTGCAAGAGGTCAGGCTTTGTGTCACAGCGCAGAGGCCTGTTCTAACGGGAGCTGTGTCTGGTTTTACACTACTGTGAATCATGAGTGACCAAGTTATATAGGCAAATCAGTGTCACAGCTCCACACTTCCCATGTCATGGAATGCCTACACCCGGGCATCCTGCAGGCCACCCTAGCCCTACCAGGGAAGCTCAGGGACCCTCTGCTTTGAAGGGTTGTCCTGGTTGTGGGGCTCGCCTTCTCACCCGTCTTCCAAACCCGCTTTGTTACCTGCAGTTGGTTGATACGAAACCTGAGTTTGTTTTCTCCTCCATCCTTTCCTCTGTGTCTGTGGAAATGCTTTTGGAGACAGGCTTCCCAGGGAGGAAAGGCAAAGGGAGTTGGAAAGAAGAGAAACCGTGAATGTTCTGGAGAAGGCAGGCAGAGTGGGAGGATGAGGCCGGGCGAAGGAGAAGACTCAGACAGGGGAGGCCTCAGGGAGGTGATGGCAGCTGCGAGGGCATTTGGCCTGCAGCGAGCCAGCAGTCCACGCTCCCGATAGGCTTTGCTTCCAGAATGTATTACTGTTAGCCTTTGGAAGTCTTATCTTTTAAAAATCTATTTTACAGAATTTGTACTTCTTTTAAAAAATTATAATTGTTTCATCAACTCAGATTATCCTCTCCCTCTCCTCCTCCCTCCCTCTCTCTCCCCTGATCTATCTATGTATCTGTATCACCTATTTTTGAGACAAGGTCTGGCTAAGTTGCTCAGGCAAGACTTAAACTTGCAATTTTCCTGTCTCAGTCTCTCAGAGTGCTGGGATCACAGGTGTGTGTCACCATGCCCAACTATCTCACTTTTCATTAGTCCCACTAATGGGAGCTTACTGCATCTTTCTAACTGCGGAAGGGCACTCCAGTTCACATTCTCGGCCTCCAGCCTGAAAGGTCTCCCCTCTGCTTGGTTGTTAGTTCATGCCGATAGCGCCGCCATCCAGCGGTGTGGTCTCCATGCCAGCTAGAATGACTGGGCGTTTCCTTCCAGTTAATAAAATTGGCTCTGTTTAGATGAACTAATCACTAATTCAACTATCTCGATCTAAAGTCATGAAAGCTGCATATTCAATAAAAAGAAAAATTTGTTTTTTAATGAGAGAAATTTATTATCAAAGACAATCCCTGGGGAAATTTTTGTTTGTGCTGTTCTCTTGCTTTGGAATCAAGATATTTAGATGATGTGATTATAGATTGTGCCTTGCCTTGTTTCCCCTTGCTATATACCAGAACTCCACAGGCTGGTAAAAAGGACGAAGTTGATTTCTTGTGGCTCTGGAGGCCGGGAGTCCAGGGGGGCGAGGGTCTTCTTGCTCCCTAGTCTTTTGGTGGAGGGGAAAGGGCAAGAGGGCAAACCAGGTGGTGTGTCCAGCTCACATCACAGCGAGCCTGCTGTGGCGACCACCCTCCACTCCCGCAGGAAGGACGGTAATCTGCGCAGGAAGGGGAACAGCGACCTAACCTCTTCTGACCAGGCCGGCCCCTACCCTGCACTGAGGACTGAGTTTATAAGAGATGAGCTTAGGGTGAGCACATTCAAACCATGTCAGATAGGAACCACCTTCCTGCCAAGAGATTGCTTCTGTTATACAAGGCAGATACATCAGAGTTGGCGATTTAGCTTCAAAGAATTTTACATGGTAAGTGACGTATGCTTTTTTTTTTTTTTTTTTTTTTTTTTTTTTTGGTACTGGGAATTGAACTTAGGGCTTTGCACTTGCCAGATAGTCACTGTGCTGCTGAGCTATGTCACTGGACCTGACATGTGCTTTATTTAGGGTGGTAAAACTGCACTTATCAGTAAAGTGCAAAACTAACCACTTATGTCAAGATTCAGCTTAGATGTTACTTCTTTAGGGAAATTTTTCAACTTATAATTATCAAAGTTCAATGATTGTATTCTATACTTTTTCTTGTCTTGCTCCTTGGAAAATAAATACCTGTGTTTTACTTAGTTTTACTTGACTGCTTATATGTCCAATAATTAGCATAGAGGCAGTGCATCCTAACTGCTCAAATAAATATTTACTAAACACATAATACACAAAAACATGTGACATACAAAATTTTTAAATTTCATATTATCTTGAACCTGGGTTTGCATGATCTATATATTTTGCAGTAAGTGTATACAATAACTTGGTTTCATTTGGTAAAAAAAAATGCTTTGCTTCTTTAGAATTGTATTTATTTTCAGATTTTGTGTTTAATGTATTATTTATTTAATGAATAGTTTTATGTAGCTAATCATAAAATTCATAATAGTTAAAAAGTAATGAAATTCATTTAATCTTTCTTTCTTTCTTTCTTTCTTTCTTTCTTTCTTTCTTTCTTTCTTTCTTTTTGTAACATAGTTTTGCTATGTCATTCAGAATGGCCTTGAACTCGCTATGTAGTCTAGGCTGGCCTTGAACTCAAAGTGATTATCCTACCTCAACCTCCCAAGTACTAGAATTACAAGTGTGCACCACCAGGCCCCATTTGAAGCATATTTTGTTTTAATGCACAACTTTCCCTTCCATTTTATCCATTGGCTTTTGGAAAAATCAATTCAGCTTCAGTATTCAAACCACACATGAAAATATGCCTCTATTGTGAATAATTGTCTGTTGAGAATATTATGTAAATGAGAAGAGAAAGCATGCTTCAAATATCCTGGCCAGATACTTTGCATCTTTTGGATATTACAGAGCAGAATGCCTTTATAATTTATTTTTACTTTCCTCTTATACTGTGTATATTTATGTTCACTATTATGTTTCCCTAAAGAAAATAATGTGTAAATTTTGACCTAAAAATCCTCCCATCTTGATGAAAGTGGTCCTGTTAGCTCATCTGTCTGTAAGTCATTTGTAAGCGTGGGATGTACCTGGTAGCTTGGGCCCCCACAGTCCATCTGGCCCTTTCTGGAGCGCATTGTGTCTGATTCTTAATTCCTTCTTAGGCTTTGCTTCTGGCTTTTAATGACATGCTCTTTTAGGTACAAACATCAGACCTTCCATTGAGGGGCGCAAGGTGTAGGAGAGGAGGGTCACTACATATTTGTCTCAGCAGCCCTCGGGCAGATCAAACTCATGTGGGTGCCAAAGTTCAAAATCTCCTAACACAGCCAGCTCTGCAGGAGGATAGGCATTTAAGTAACACACAGGCTCCTGTGTCAAAAGCAGACAGACAAGAACAAAACCCAAAACTTGGCGTCAGTGGGTTGATTCATAGTGCCATTGCTGCTTATGCCAAATTAAAAAATGTCAACTTCCTATTAGAGCAGTTAGCCAACTGCAGGTATTTACAATATTTTTATTTGATGTTTGGTATTTGGAATCAGTTCACCTGGGCTTATTTTTTTCTGAGAATGCTGCTAGCGCGCATTGAGTTTGTTTGTGGAGTGTAGATGCTGTAACTACTCCTGGGAGCAGCAGTTGCAAGGAAATTGGACGTGTTATGCATGGCTTGGCAGGGAAAGTGTTAATTTTGCCTGGTTAATTTCACTCTGGTGATGGCAGGGTGAGGTTGGAGCTCGTCTGTCTGTCTGCAATGCACCATTCCTCCTGGGACCCTGCTTACATAGATTTGAGACTGCTTTCTCTAATGCGTGGCTTTAGAGGTCTTGCTGGACTAGTAGTGGTGATCCAGCTGACCAACTGGGGAAGAAGAATGGCGACAACAGTACCCAGGAGACTCCTGCCTCCCTCCCTCCCCTGCCCTCCTCCTGCTCTTCTCCTTTTCCTCTTCCCTTTCCTCCTCCTCTCCACCTTTCTTCCTTTCTTCCCTCTGTCTCCCCCCTTTTTTCTGTACTGGGGATCGAACTCCAGGCCTTCACTCTGAGCTATATCTCCAGTCTTTTTCATTATTGTTATTCAGTTCCGAGATAGGATCTCACTAAATTGCTCAGGTTGGGCTTGAACTGGCAGCCTCCCTGCCTCAGGCTCCCAGAGCAGCTCTGGGATTATAGGGTTATGCCACACACTCTGCTAATGCAGGTGATTTTTACAGATCAACCTGAAAGGGGTGTGCATTTCATCTCCTTGTTTTTGTGACCTTTTGTATTGTCAGGCCAAATGCAAACTGCTCAGGAATGAAGTTGCCCATGGGATGTTCATTTCCCAAAAATGCTGCTCTATGAAGGAAGTTCTGGGGGGCAGCTCTCTTGCCCTGCTGTAGTAAGAGAGTGCTTGTGATTGGTGTATTCCAGCAAGAAGGAAATTATCCTTAGAGTTGTGGTATTATGAATATGTTTATTTTTAAAAATGAAAACCAAACACTATTAAATCTATCACTGAATAAATCTAGAAGTATTGCCTTAGAAATAGAATAGATACTATAACATCTCTAGAGTCTCATCTTGATGCTTAAGAAGATATTCTTGATAGTGAGACCCTGTCTTAAAAAAAAAAAAAAAGAAAGAAAAAAAAAGAAAAAATTGCTGGATTTCTGAAATTCAAACTCAGGAGTGCTTTAGCTTCGAATTACACCCTTTGTCCTGTTTATTTTGTATTGGTAAAATTTTCAGACAGGGTCTTGTACATTGCCCAAGTGAGCCCTGAAGTGGAGATCTTCCTGCCTCATCCTGCCCCACTGCTGGGGCCCCAGTCTGGTCTACTTTGCTCATGTTATGTTTTAAAAATTGAGTTAGCTGCCAACTTATCAGAAGGGTTGCAGAAAAGCCTGAAATTCCGGCTTCTCTCTAGACGTGATGCAGGCCATCTAGCATTTCCACTTGACCATAGCTGCTTGAAGCAGAATAGATGTTGGCCTCTTTGGGCGGGGACTCGGGTCACCGTCACCCACATGTCCTGTGCTTTCGTTAACTGCTAGGCTGTGTCAGACGTGAATTCCGGCCAAGGCAGGATGGTGGCTGAAGGTGTACGCCCACCCCCTGGCATGTGTTGGCCGTCTGTAGTCCATCAGTGTCAGAGTAGGACGAGACTTGGAGGATGGCACAGAAAGGGATGATGATATCCGAGTTCCAGAAAACTGCTGCACAAGCCGTGCCTGCTGCTTTTCACGTGCTGCTTCTCGGCCGCTGTGAGTGTTGTGCTGACCTTGCATCCGAACAGCTCAAGATTTTGACTCTATTTAGTGTGACAAAAAAAGGAGAAAAACAATATCAATCCCAGCTTACCTTGAATTCTGAATTCAGAATTTTAGGCAAGCTAAATAGGAAGTCTTTTGATCACATTTCAAGTTGGCACAACCTTTTTGAGATGTGATTTTTTGTTCTGCATTTTTTGGTTAAAATTGTGAATTTTGTTTGTCCCCAATACATTTGACCAAGTATAGTTATTATTCTCATTCTAATTAGCATTTGAGTGTTGATTAAAAAGCAAAACTACTCAAATGACTGTGTCTGTGCTTTTTAAACAGAAAATTGAAGCAACAGTGCAGAAATGATCAAACTCAGGTCTCAGCAATGATGGCTAGTCTTACTGTGTCCTTATTCTGTGTCAACCTGATGGTTGATGTCCCAGCATTCATATGAGGGCATTAAGGTACAGGGAGCAGGTGGACGTGGTCTGGCCGCAGAGTGGGGTCTGAGTGCTGGGGGCTGTGTGTCCCACTCTGCTCTCCATTCCCTGGCATCCCCTCCACCCGGATGCATGGCCCTGCTGAGAGTGAGTTCACCAAGGTCCAAGTCAGACTCTCCATGCATGTACGGGGTTACGGTTTAGGGTGCTTTTGGGACATTCAGTATGCAAGTTAAGGATTTGTAATCATAGACATTACAGTGACAGGAAAACTAAAATCAGAATGGAACTTGGTGGATACTGGGAATTTTCCTTATAAGACAAAATCATGTGGATCCACTCTGTATATTGTTCCTCTTGTTAGATTGCTTGAATCAAGCCAATGTATGCTGTCAAAATAATTTTTAAAATGTGATAATGTGCAAAGGTAAAAATTAGGGTGAGAATATTTGGTTTATTTAGAATGATGTCTGGCCCATAAATTGCAACCCATACTCCATAGAAAATAGCAAAGGGACATGACAGTGCCCCCCTCATTGTGGTGGAGCCCTGACTTCAAGGGTAAAATACAGTAAAGTTAAGCCCAGTGGAGTAGAAAGCAGTAACCTTACAGATGCCAGGCAGGAGTGGCAGGAGGAGGCCAGCTAAAGGAAACGTCCGGGGATGCTGAAGGCCTATATGAGGCACAGAATCCCAGGGGCTGTAGAAAGCATATTTACAGGGACAGCTAATTCACAGGCACTCTGGAGGTTGAGAGGAGCTGGGTGAGAGACTGTGTTCAGCCAGAAGTTGGCTGTGTACCCCGGAATAAGTTTCTTGCTGTGCTCTGTGGTTTGATTTCCCTTAGTCCTTGCCATCTACTTCGTGTTGATTCTGGGCGACTGAATTCTGTAATCTTCATTTAGTTGCCACTACATATTATTGTAAGGATTAAGTAAGCAACGCAAACAAAGTATATAGAGTATTGTCATACTGTATCTTTTGTATGGTTAGTAAATGTTTGCACTGATTATTTTAGTTATTATTTCTTGCATGTACTATGTTATTTAATTACACAACAAGTGGCATAAAAATTTCTTCCACATTTTTTATATAGACAAACATGCTTCTAAAAATTAAATAATTAAAAAGAATACAAGATTTTTGTATAGGATTGACAACCATATTACTAAGATTTTGTTGGATAGTTGAACAGAACTGTTTGCAGTCTTGCTGTTTGAATGTCCACTTTATATGTTCCACTTTTGTATTTTGAACAAAAGCATAGTATGTAAACGTTAACTAGTGATTTCTTACTGTTTTTCTCTGAATGTATTATTTCTACCCATTTTCTGTTTTGTTTAGTCTTTCTTTAAATAAAATTTTAAAAAAAGATAAAATTTCTAAGAGTTAAAGAACCCCGTAGAAAAAGTGTTGGAGTGGAGACTGGGAAAACTATACGTTAGTTTCAGTTCTTTTGGCTTTGAGCCTGTCATTTCACTTCTTTGGATTCATGACTATTACATGAGAATATGAGATGCTTTAAATGGCTCATAGTATTGTTATGCAGATTTGGAGAGCTGGCAATGACCAATGATTATGCACATATTATCTTAATCTATCAGAATTTATGACAGGGTGTTCAGGTGGCTTGCTGTTTTGTGGCTCTACATTGGGTATTTTAGGAGCTTTGGAAAATCTTTCAGATCATTCAATTACTGTTTTAACTACAAGCATAGGCCCTAGTTGCCCATTTCTAATCCCAAAGTCATCTTTTCTATGAGAAGCAGTTTCCTGTTTGAAAATCTGTTTATTGTGCTCTAGTGCCAGCATGTTTAGCAAATCATCAGATGAGTCTGCTGTCCTCTGCCTGAAGTCACCTTTCGGTCTGGGGTTAGTTGGGCACGCTGCCAGGACCACTGTAGGCATCACTAGAGACAACAACCACCATCCCTTAAAAGTTCACTGAGGTTGGTTTTCTCTGTTTTTCAGAAGTAGAGTTTAAAGCAAAGTATCGAGTCTGTGTTAACCAAGAACTTGATGTTTGGTGCTCATTGTAATTCCCCTTTGCTTGAAAACCTGCCCCAAAGTTGTGATGAACTTGGCTGGTGTTTTCATGGATGAAGGTGCCCTATGAGTCACTTAGAAATGAATAAATCTTCATGCACCTTTCTAAGCTGCTGCCTTTGTTTCTCTTTCTCAGTTGGTGATGATCCATTTTCCCAGCGAATGTGCAGCCAGCACGTTGAATAAACATTTAAATCAAGTTGGATGTTGAAGCACATGTAAATTTCAGTAGGCCTTTTTTTTCTATTCATTTTAGCATGGCTGCAAACACAACCCCTTAAAGGAGGTTTGTGATAGAGTAAAAGGAGCAGGAGGAGGAAAAGAGGAAGACAGCAAGCAAGGAGGAAATCACTTTTAAAAAACGGGCCTGTGCTGTTTTGCTAAAGCCTAGATTCATAAATAAATAAAGACCTTTTTTTTATCAGTCTTATCTGAGACAAAGACTTCATTAGAAAAAGCAGTCTCAAAGGAAACACGTTTATATAACAAAGGTTTAAAGGGAAATCTTTGGTTATGGATTCTAAACTGTTACTGCTAGCACTAAGAGGCTCAGATGAAATTTACATTTACTGCAGTAAAGAGGAATGTATATATATATATGTATGTGTGTGTGTGTGTGTATTCACAGTGGATGCAATAATTTGTGTTTTATTAACAGTGGATTTAGCTATTTTTGTTTTATTTGCAGCTTTTAGCAAATGTAACTGACAATAGGTATTTAAGGTAGTGTACAATTTGCTAAGTTTTGATATCTGTGAAAACCAGAAAGCTGTCACAACCATCAAGATAAGAAATGTATTGGTTACCTTGGGGTTGATGAAGGTGTTTAATGTCAACCAGATTCCATTTCTTTTCTAGCAAAAGTTTACTCTTATGTTGAAGTTTTGAAAGTACAATTACATTTGTGTTCATTTCTTTGTGTTGTGTGAGAGAGTACCGTTTTTGTAACCCTAGTTTGGTTTTGTTTGGCCGAGTTTCGGGTTTTGGGTGTGGCTGGAAGGCAGGCTGGAGCATGACTGGCCTCCAGTGGTGTTTGGAAAGAATAGCATCACCATGAGATTCCAATGGCGGTGGGGAATCAGAACAGTGAGCAGCCCAAGTCAGCGGCCACACTCTCATTGGCCAGGACTGGAGCACGTAGCGCGGGCTCTGTAATGGGAGGCGGGGTTCCCAGTGCGGAGCAGGTAGTGTGACTCTTCACTGCTGGATTTTATCTTCTAGAAGACACTGGCTTCTCTGTGACTGTGCTGATAATCAGAACTTTTTTTTTTTTTTTATTGTATTGCTTTTTCTCCTTTTGTGCTTTTTTCATCTAGCTTTTGGAGTATATATTCCTAGAACTCTAAATTTATACTTGTATGTGAAAATTAAGGATGTACATGAAATGGCACTTTCTATTTGAAGTCATTTTTATAAGGATTTTGCAGGACCAAGAGAAGAGGTTTGTCTGTGATTGGCTTCAGGCACAAAGACAGAAGATGCCCAGATCTTGAACTCTTGTTTGGGGATACCCTTATGTTATTTCTTCCTATTATTCTATTGTCTTCAGTAGAGTGAAGATAACCAAGGAAAGAGTCTTAAGTTAGAATGAATGAAGCAAATATCATGTATTTCTGTTTCTATTAATAACTCTCTCTATTATAGAAAATCAAATTTTTTACTATATGAAAAGGAAAACCTCAAACACTTGGATTGATCAAGAATAGTTTGGAGTTAGACATGAAAATCTGCATTACTGGGGCTGGGGATTTAGCTCAGCGGCATAAGCGCCTGCCTTGCAAGCAGGAAGTCGTAAGTTCGATCCCTGGTACCGATAAAAAGGAAAAAAGACCAAAAAAAAAAAAATCTGCATTACTAAATTATTTCTCAGATTTTTCTGTCCATTTGTTTTATCTTTTGCTTTACAACCAGTGCCATAAACTTTGAAATCTTTTTCCTTGACTTAGTGTCTTGTCTGAATGTTTATTCTATATATCTCTCTGTCCATGCATGCTCATATTTATCTTTAATGATAGTTTTTATGCGTGTAGACTAATAGTAGCTTATTGTGACTCAGGCAGGGCTGGTGACCACATGTGTCTTAGTATATTTTCTGTTGCTACAACAAAATATCTGAGGATGGATACTATTCAGAGAAAAGAGGTTTCCCCAGCTCACACTTCTGGAGGCCGGAAAATAAGGCACTGCAATCTGCTTGCTTTTGGTGAGGGCCCTGTGCTCCTTCACACATAGCACAGAGGTGGGCAGGGAAGCGGGGGCATGGGAAGGGGTCACATGGTAAGGGAAGGAGCAAGAGAGCAGCCTCTGAAGCCCAGCCCCTTCATAACAACCTGTGCTGGAGGAACTGGTGCAGTTCCTTGAGAGCTGGAACCCTTCGCAGGAGAAAGGGGTCTTTCTCTTGCCCTAAGCACCTTGTAGAAGCAGCAGTGCTACATTTCAACTCGAGCTTTGGTGGGAACAGTTCATATTGGGTTCACAGCAACAGAAGTTCAAGTTTTCTCGGGCCTTCCATGCAAGTGAATGTAAAGTCAGCTTCCTCCCCTGCCGGTTTCCCATCCACACGCAGCTTCCTTGTGTTCTGAGGGATCACCAGGCAGGTCTCCTAAGTGTCCATGAGCAGGGGTGGGGCCATCTCATGGGCTGCCTGCTGGTGTCTGAGCACCTTTCTGTTCCCGCCACACCCACTGTTCTAGCATGAGACTGTGTGTGTTGGGGCGGGGGGAGCACAAAGATCTATGTTATCTAATTAGAAATCCTCCTCTCTAGGGTGCTGCATTGGCAAATATTTCAAAAGGTGCATAAAATCAATCAGCCAAGGCAATATACCTCGTGTCCCATTGTCTTGCCATGTTCACCCCGATTCCTATAAAATTTAAGCAGGAGCTCTTAGGAGCTGACCAGGCGTTCAATGCCTGTGATGGAAGCCAGCGTTTTCTGTTTCATGAAGGCCTTGTCACTGTATAGATCTCCTTATGACATGCTTCTTCACCTATTTGAACAAGTTCTTTACAAAAAAGGATCCAGGTGTCTTTATCAGTTAGGATAGCTGATTAAGTAAATACTTGACTGATCACTGGAACCAATGAAACCTGAAAGTACCAGTGTTTAAGTGAGACCTAGGGTCCCTCTCTCATGCATGAAATGTGTAAACCCAGGCAGAGGCAACCTGGGGCTGGCCAGGCCCCGCGTGGGGTCAGGAGCCCAGGGTCCTCCTGCCTCAATGCTCTAGATTATCACCACGAGGCTTCCACCTCGCAGCCTGAGCTGGAGACTCAAGCTGTCTCATGTCCAGCAAAATGTACAGAGGATGGGAGGGGAATTCATGCTCTGTAAGAACACTTACAAGATTTATAAGTAGTCTTTCTAAAAAAGATTCTGCTGACCATCACATCATTGCACGCCCACATTTATCTTCCAGTGAGGTTAGGTAAAGAAGCCTTTGGCGACCAAAATGCAGCCATACCCGTCCCTATTATTGTATTATTACTTTTTTCCAAAGCAAGAAAGGACACCACCGATTCAAGACTAACAGGCCCACTTTACTACACTGTTCTGGTTCACTGAACTAGAGTAAAGCTAGGGTGAAAATCAACCTCGGATCTCCTTGTAGCATCTCAGTAAATTGAACTTCTTTGCACAGTCACATTTTCCTTGGGCGAGATCAATGCCAGCTCTCTCCAGGGTTATCAAGAGCTCTTTCGTTTGGCCCTTTCTATGCAAAAATGTCACTCCTTCAATTCCGTCGCCTGGCTAAGATTGTTTGTCATTTGTGGAGTTGTCCAATGCCACCCTTTCTTGCTGTCTCACTGGATTGTCTTCAAGTGAGCACTCAGACTCTGTGTGCAGGCCTCTGCCAGTCCACATGGTGACCCTCCATTCATGGTGGCCACATAGTGTGTTTTGATGATGAGTATTTACTCCCCCAAAGTCAGCCCGTGGAAAAGTGTGCATGTGCATTGCTTTCTGATGGATCTCATTGCTAGAGTTCACAGAATCCGCGCAGATTGATGATGTCTGTTTACTGAGAGGGACCTGGCTTAGGCTGTGTGTGGTAGCTCTGACTGCTTCGTAGTTATTTTAGCAAGAGTAACTGATTTTAGTATGTAAATAATGTCCAACTACTACAGCCTAAAAATGTGTTGCATAATTAAAGTTTACTCGTTTTCTAAGTAAAAGGGAAAGTAAATCAGAATTAATGTTAGATTGTCTTCAGATTACCTGTTTTGGTACATATTTATTTCAGGAAGCACTGTGTGGATGAAAATCTTTCCAAACTTTGCCCGAGGATGACCATGTTTCAAAGGGGATTAACTCGAGCTTTAACTAGAGGAAGTGTAGAAACATGTTTTGAGGGTCAGAACCCTGCAGACATGGGAGCACTATCAATTATTTTTGGTTTTCCAAAGCTAACTTCAAAGTTTGCGTTAGTTATTCGCTCAGAGGAAAGAAATAGCTATAGATGTTTTGTCTTTTACATACACATGTGCAGTTTGGGTAAAATAAAATGGTGAGTAAATTTTAAAGAATCTTAGTAGTCAATAAATGCTATTCATACTGGGTGTAGTGACACTCACCTGTAATCCCAGTGCTCACGGGGCTGAGGCAAAAGAATCACTAAAAATTCAAGGCAACCTAAGGTAGCCATAGTGAGTTCAAGCCCAGCCTGAACTACGTAGTGAGATCCTGTCTCAAAAACAAACAAGCAAACAAAAAACTTCAACCAACCAAACAAAAAACCCCAATAAAACAAGCAAAAAATTATTTATATAATATTGGGCAAACCATGAAACCATGTTTCAGAGTTCTTGTTTCCTTACAGAGGGAAATTTATAGCGTTGACTACATAGAAAAGAAGAAAGATGCAAAATCCAAATATCTAAGTTTATACTTTAGGAAACTAGAGAAAAAAGATCAATATAAATCTAAAGCAAGTAGAAAAAAATAATAAATGCAATTAGAAGAGATAACCAATGTAAATGAAAACAATGAATGAAAACAAAAGCTGGTTGTTTGAAAAGATCAATAAAGTTGATACATCTCTATTGGAATACCAAGACAAGAAGACACAAATTAAAGAACCACCATTATTACTGATCTCATGGGCAAAAAAGGACAATAAATAAGCATATCACAATTTAGGTGAAACAGAGCAAGAAAAATACAATTTGTCAAGACCGTTATGAAAAAAACCCGGATCACTGAGTACCTTCTAATAAAGTCAGGGCCTGAATAATTTCCCTGACAAATTATAATAAACCTTTCAGGAAGAAGCAACACCATTTCTGTACAATCTCACCACAAAGAAAAGACAGAAAAAGAGAGATCGCTCTCTAGTTAGTTCTGTACGTCACTGTTTCCTTAATACCCTGTCCAGATAAAAATAACAAGAAAAGAAAACTATAGGCCAATGTTTTCATGAAAATAAATATAAACCTCTTCAGCAAATAATTAGCAAATAAATTAATATTTATGTATTATCGCTGAGATTTAGTCTGGACTTAGAATTATTTCTTTGTCTCAGTATTTGAAACTCTATTAATGTAATCCATTGCAGCAATAAACTGAAGAGGAAAAATCTTATGATTATACAAATAGGTGATAGAAACTTTACATTTGGAACAGATATGATATTTAAACCTATGGAAACAGATGCTGTGGTGGGGAGAGACATACGAAGACCTGTGTGTGTGTGTGTGTGTGTGCGCGTGCGCGTGCGTGTGCATGTGTGTGTGTGTGTGTGTGTGTGTGTGTGGTATGGAGTGAGGCGAGGAGGTCCCAGGAGAGTTCTGGATATTTGATTTTCAGTAAGAAGACAATGGAGGTACAGCTAAAAAGATAGAGGAAGAGAAGAGCGTCCTGAGTGCTGGAACTTAGTAGAGTTCCAAAAGAGGACTGATGCTTACCTGTGTGGTGTTAAAAGGCCAGCTGATGAGGGGACCAACAAGCTTCCTATCTGATTTGGCAGCCCGGAGGTCACTCGTACCTTGACAGGATTATTTCCTGGAGTTCTTCACACATAAATAGACTGAACTCACTTTCTAGGGCATGTTCTCTTTATGCGTTGCACCTTTGTATTGTTACTGGGACTGAGTTCATTTCTGTTTTTCTCTGCTCTTCCAAGTTATTGTTTTTTTTCTATCTGTGGAACTTTTCCCCTCTAGTAAAAAAAAAAAAAAAAAAAACGAGGTGGGAAGCACAGACAGTGAGAGGAAGCAGGACAAAAGAGGAAGCCAGTGCATCACGGTATTTAGTTTGGTAGCTTCTTTACAGAATGGGTTTTCCTCTTTGTACTTAACTGATGTGCTTACCTTCCCCTACTCAGAAAAACCGTTATACTTTTTAATAAAATAAATTTAATTTTAATAAAATAAATTTAATAAATTTATGTGGGTTTCATCAAACCCACATAAATGCCATCCAGTTTTGGTCTAATCCTGATATGATTAAGCACAAATAGAATTTTTACAACTTAATTTGGTATAAAGCACAGTGTAAAATGAAATAGGCCTCACTGTGGAATGCAAATATTGTGATATGGCTTATATCAAGATGACTGAAAGCTTTTCATCCTCTTTCACTTATTCTCTTAAAACATTTTCCTTTAAGAAAAGATGATATTAAATGCTAAGAAATAAATGCTTAGGTTGTCAGGAATTGAGAGAGTTTGATAAAGTTCATGGTACAAAAACATCCACTGTTTTAAAAATAATATTTTCCAAAACTTAAAACTTCTTTTAAGTGGAAACTATATTCTGAAGTAAAGGAAAAGAATGTTAGTGATGTTTTAATAGCAATTTTGAAAGTACTCAAAAGTCACTCTGGCGTCTGTCAGTACGCATTTACTTTAAATGACTGAAATAATTTAGAATCCTGCTTAGCACTAAGCAAAACCCACTTGAAATATTACTGTAGTACTTTTGCAGAGCTTTACTGAAATACTCGTGCCTTTAATGATTCATCAAAATTTAGGAGTACCAAGCTTTCATTGTCAGTATTTTAAAAGGCAGCTATATAAAATTGATACCATATACACATTAGATGTGTCCATCAGTCATTTTTCAGGAAATGAAATGTCAGTGCACATCTAAGTGTTTATTTAAATATAAAATAGAAGTGAGATGTGTGAGCCTATATTAATAATAAAAGTATGATATTTGGCTTGAAAGTATTACAGTTTTTGACTTCCTCCCTCGTGCCTCTGCTTCTCTCCCTCAGAAGAAAATCCCACATTAGGCAGTGTTTTTGAATTCAGAAGGCATTGGGAACCTAGGATTTAACAGGTATTAGGCAACACTGGAAACAGGTTGGATGCTAGACCTCCTTTTTCTACATTATCCTTCTCTAGTCTGTACCTTTTTTCACATGCGAGCTGAGAATATGTGTTAAACAGCTTTCTGTCACAGTAACAAAATGCCCGAGAGAATCAGTGTATGAAGAGGAAAGGTTTATTTGGGCTCATGGCCCAGGAGGCTTCAGGCCATGATTGGTTGGTCTTGTTGCTTTGGGCTTGTGGTGGGGAAGCCACATAGTGGTGGGGGACATGGCAAAGGAAACCTGCTCACCTTGTGGCTGGACGTAAAAAAACCCAGAGTCACAGGGGGTAGAGTCCCAGTTTCTGCTCTGAGGGCATCCTTCCTGCCAGGCTGCTTCTCAACAGCACCAGGCTACAGCGGAGTATAACTCTTATTTAAGGATTCTGTTCCATGGGTAAAATGCTGCAGTCTTTTAAAACATTGATTGATCAGCTGATTGATTGCAGTGCTGGAGCCAGAACTCAGGGCCTTCGTGCTGAACTACATCTACCTTTTAGTCCTCAAACTTGGGACCCCCCTGCCTCAGCCTCCCAGAGTATTGTGGTTACGGGGACATACCACCACACTCAGCTGGAGGTTTGTTTTTGATTTTGACATAGTCATGATGGGAATTCTGGGCTGGAAAATATGGAGACAAAGAAAAGCAGTTATTTGGCTTACACAAGTTTTTTTTTTTTTTTTTTTTTTTGGAATAGCATTAAGAACGTTGCTGGTTGTTTTTCTTTTTTTTTTTTTTATTTAAGGAGAAAAGAAAAAAAAAGCAGGGAAAGGGTACAAGTTATACAGATTTACAGAAAAAAAAATGAACAGTAGGAAATCACTAGTTAATGGATTACATATTGTCATCTTAGAAATAATTGTTCAAGTCACAAAATTAAAGCTTGTAAAGTGGACATTCCATCAATGATACTGCAAACAGTTCTGTTCATTGATCCAATAAAACTCTGTGATATCATTTTCTATCTTATACACTTAAATATACATGCAGTTATATAGTTTGGAGCACTTTCTTTTCCTCTCTTTTGTACCATGACTATTACACATTTTGGGTTTCATTGCTCCCACTGTTCTTATTACTTTTTTGGAAGAGAGTAAAACCAAATGTGACATAACAGAACAGAATTGGTCAAGTCAAAAGGGTGGACATAATAGATAATGTAAAAACATAATACAAGGTGATCAACTATGGTTACTATAATGCCTCCCGCTATCTCTAATAGAATTGCCTATATCGTTAGTTATAATACAATTGAACAAAACAGTAAAGAATAAAACCGACAAAACCAAAACATTGGAGACATTGTAGGTCTTCAAAAGTAGATAAAAGTCAACAAGAATGGGCGTCATAATGAATCTCATTATCTTCACAGCTGATGCCTAAACTTTCGAACCTGATACTATCCAGCAAAACAGAATAGGGGAACATCAGTTAAAAACCAGATGGTGAGAGTAATACAGGGCTTTAAATCAAGGTAATGAAAAGTCAAAGTGGGTTACTATAATATATCCTGCTATTTTTTTCCTTTAATTAAAAGGATAAAGATAAAAAAGTAAATAATGGAGTGGAGATTGAGATAAAAGAGGGCATAACAACGAAACAGTGCAGATCAAAACATAACCATTTAAGCAGAATAGTGTTTCACCATCAGATAATCCTAACCTAAAAGTAGTTACCATATTGTCTCTTTCTTTGAAATCCTTGAGTACAACTTCATATACTGTAGCATTAAGTATATCAAAACAATGTAAAACCATTCAAGAGAATGACAGCATTACAGAGTATTTAGAATCGACTAACAGAAAATGAATAATGGTTTCTGTATAATCTCCTTGTCTTTACAAGGTTTTTGCTTATACTATCGTACATAATAAAATCCAGTAAGATACAACCTATTTAGACCATTAGAGACAGAAGGACAAAAGCTAGATGAGACTTCAAAACAAGATGATACTAAATCAGTATTACCTATTAAGATGTCATTTTCTCCAAAATAGCTGTTCCTATCATCCAATCTTCTCTGCCTCATTTCTGTTGAGCTCTTTTTCTGTCAGTAGCTGTCAGTTTGTCTTCTTCATTTTGTTCTCTGCTCCATTCGTTGTGGCCTCTCTGCCATTATTTCTGGATTCTTTGTATTTTTCTTTTCTTAGAATATCCTGCAATACTCTCTGTAGAGTTGAATTGGTGGTTGCAAATTCCCCCAGTTCCTCTTTATCCTGGAAGCACCTTGTTTTTCCATCAATTTCCAGGGACAGTTGTGCAGGATATCTCAATCTTGGCTGGAGATTATTATCTTTCAAAGCTTGAATTATTTCCCCCCACGCTCTTCGTGATTTGATGGTTTGTGCCGAGAAATCTGCTGTAATTCTGATGGGTGTTCCCTTGTAAGTGGTCTGTTTCTTGTCTCTTACAGCTTTTAATATTCTGTTCTTGTATTGAATTTCTGGAATTTTTATTATTATATGTCTGGGTGTTGCTCTGTTTGGGTTGTAGGTAGCTGGGGTCCTGTATGCCTCATACATCTGAGTATCTTTACCTTTTGCTAAATTAGGAAAATTCTTCTGGATTATTTCTGTGAGTAGCTTTTGTAGTTCACTCGTTTGTGTCCCTACTTCTTCTTTTATGTTCTTAATCCTTAAGTTATGGATCCTCTTATCATCTTCTTGTCTTTGTATTATTGCTGTTTGTTTTTTTGTTATTTTTAAGAAGTTTTTCATTTCATTCTCCCATATTACAAGTCTGCCCTCCAGTTCAGATAGTCTGTCCTTAGTTTCTTTCAAGCTGTTATGCCAGTCTTCTATAGACTTCTTAGTATCTTGGTAGTCCCTTTGAACCTGCTTCACGAATTCTATGCTTTCTCTGTTTTCTCCATCAAACAATTCTCCCCTTTTTTTCTGTTCTTCCATTCCACCGCCTGTTTTTTCTTGGGTGGTACTTAGCATTTCTCTAACTATTCTGCATACTTCTAGCTTCAGGTCGTTGATAACTTCATTCCTGAATTGGTCTATGAGGCTCTCTATATGGTGCCTTATGTATATTGGTGCGGTGTCTGCTATTGCCTGTTTCTCAGAATTGGGGGCCGAGGAGCCTTTCTTGTTGCTGCCTCTTCCCATGCTGCCTCTTCTTCTCTGTTCCTTATATATGCAAGCTTATATAAGAAGCCCAGCTTCTCTCCCAGTCAGCCACAGCCTGATCGAATTGTGCCAGTTAGGTGTTCCCGCTCACCGCTGCGCACCAGGGAGTTACGGACCAGGCAGCCTACGCGTCTCCCCTCCCGGCCACCGTCAGGCTCTGGGATCTGGGTTGGGACAGCCTACCAGGTCCGCCGGCAGCGTCACGCAGGCCAGGCACTTTTCACCAATCCCGCCCGAGAGGGGGATGTGTGGCTGGAGTCGCCACCGCGCCCCGCTCCCGCAGGACTGCTCGGACCCAGAAAGTCCTCCGCTGGAGTCAAACTGTGGTAGAGTGTCAGCTTCTCTCACTCACCTCACCACAAGTCAGTGCACGCCTCCCTGCCGTTCGCAGATTTCTGTTCTCAGAGCTTCTGCGCGTCTCTCTCCTTGCCGAGCCACTGTAGAGGCAGCCAGCCGCCGTGCGGCGGGAAACCCAAATCGTGGCTTACAATGGCGCGGGGTCCAGCCTCCACACCGAGGCTTTTCTGTTCCTGTTTTAGCACCAGGAATGCATGCCAAGTTGGTTTCTCTCAGCCCAGTTCGTTCCTGAGTCAGCGGAGCATATCTCCACCTGCTTATGTCTCCTTAGTCCGCACCATTCCTGGCTTCTGAGCCGAGTCTTTCAGAGAGCCTCCGGTAGTTGCTGTTATCTGTCCGCCATGTTTTCCCGGAAGTCCTGGCTTACACAAGTTTTTAAAAACCTCATTATCACAAAGAGATCTGATGCTCTCAATTCTGATGAAGAAAAAAGAATTGTGGAGACACATGGATTAGGGAAAAAGAACTGAAGGAAAATGTGGGACCATAAAAAGAAAAGCAAGGGAAATGTGATTTAAAATTAGTGGAATAAAAAATAATAGGAGAAGAACAAAGAACAATGTTGCTACCATGTGGGCTATCTCGGGGCTCCTCCTGGCAGTACCTAGTTACAGACCAGGGCAGCAGCAAGGACTGCAGCTCGTACATGCGGAAGTGGGGTGGAAAGGGCTCCAGCAGTGGCCGTTACCCCCGGAACCAGTGGCTCTGAAGCACTCTTGGGTGTCGCAACGCAGGGGCACAGTGTGGAGAAGGACATTCAGGAGCGGGGCTGGTGTTCAGTGGAGTTCTTGGCAGTTCTGTTCTCTGGAAGATCTTGCCTGTGGGTCGTGCTGCTGAAGTCCTAGGGACGTTATCAGCCCAGGTGGAATGAAATTTTGATATCAAAGCAGAAGCCCAGTTTCTGAACTGAGATACAAAAGCATGCTCTACTGCATTTTTGTTGTTTTTGTTTGTTTGTTTGTTTGTTTGTTTGTTGAGACAGGGTTTTGTTATGCAGCTCAGGCTGGCCTTGAACTCACTGTGTAGCCCAGGTTGGCCTTGAACTCAGGGAGATCCTCCTGCCTCAGCTTCCAAAGTGCTGGGATTACAGGAATAAGCGTCTTGCCTAGGCATTCTTGAATTTTGGAGAGTTGGAAACGAGTTCCTTAGTCCTTTAGCTGAACTGAAAGGTGACTATCAAGTGAGAATGGAAAAGTTGGAGAGACTGAACCAGGCAAGTCTTATCCATTGATTTAGGAAGCAGCTGTGACAGACACAGTAAAGAGAAGAGAAAGTTTAATGCAAGAGATTTCCAAGTACCACCATTTAGGAAGATTTTGAATTTTGAAAACATTAGCTATGTGGAATAAGATTAACCAGAAATTGATCCCAGATCACAAGAAACTATTTCAAGAAATTCCGGTTAAGCCTTATTGTTGTTTTCACACACACACACCAAATAATTTTTCATTATGTTTACAACAAGCACGAAGAATCATTTCTGCATAGCATGTAATTCTAGGATCTCACATGCTTCAGAAAGCTGTGTTTGTATGTATAAATTAGGAGATACATATGCCAGGGTAACTCTCCATCATGGTTAGAAATTTGTGCAGTACTCATAAACAAACTATCCTGGTCATAGTGCACTGTACATTATAGTTTATCTTACTCCTAACTTGGTGCATATTAATGCACTGCCTGGGACTGTATAAACAAATGTCTTTTTAAATGGGCTAGAAGTATTTTAATCTAACCTACGATAAGGTGAAGAGAATGCAAGGTAGGGATTTGCGACTGAGAACCTATAAATATCTTGCTTATGCGCAGATAGGGTTTGCTTTGTTTCAATTTCTATTTTTAGTCAGGAAAAACCCTAGTCCTTTGATTTATAATTTGTGTTAGATTCTTATAGCTCAGTGCACTATAGTATGGCTTGATAGAGAACACACTTGCTATCTCTGTTCTGCAAAGCAGAAAAGTAGTCTCTCAACTAAGAAATTCGTGCAGCAAGCTTTAAAGTAGTCTCTCTGAACTGATAGAAACACCAAGTTCCTCAGAGATTCAGAGCTGCTGACATCAGGATCTCGTCCAGCAGAGGGCTACCGCTCTCCACTATCTTCTATGAACACACATCACAATACATTTATGCTGCTTATTTCAGTGGCTTGTGGAATTTTTGTTGCAGCAGATACTTTTCTAGCATGAAGTTCTGGATGGAAATGGGCCCCTTATCCAGAAGTTCCTGAGGTTTGGAGGATAATCAAGTTCTCTGCCCTGATTTGTCCAAGAGCACTCTTCCAAATTTACAGTCAGCTCTTCTTCAGTAGAGCCATAAATATTTTTCCATCTGTAAAAGTTCTGATGCTGACACTGCAGAGAAAATATCTAAGCAGAAGGATGCTTGAGATACAGATGCTCCTGTTACCGTCTTCACTGTATTCATAGTTCTGACCGTCGTAGGATTGTAAGTGGTGTTTGATTTTGTTTTGGTGGGGGAAAAGTGATGTTTTATTTCTAACATATGAGTGAAAAACATTTTTTTGGACCAATTTTCTCCACAATATATCTTAGGCATGCCAAACTAACAGGCTAGTGGACTGAATGTCTATATTTATTTCTGTAACTGGGCCAGTTTCTTCTTTTACTAAACCAGATTTTAGGGATCAGTTATAGAAATGAAAAGGTGTTCCATCTCCTGTCCACTTATTTCTTTGCCTTGGTAATAAATCTATTTCTAAAAGAACTTGTTGCAGATCTCCTATTTGGAATGTAGTCTGGTAATCAAATAGTGATTGTTCTTTGTTTTGCTTTTCTATTTAAAACAAAGGCTTTGTGGTATGATCCTTTATTTTGCTTGAGGCCAATCCTAACCTTTGATACTGAAGCCATTTTCGAGCTATACTGTTATTGGGACTAATCAGTTCACTTTCTCGTGTACCCATGTTCACCAATTTCCAGTGAATTTCATGTTCACTAATTTTCATTCCACAGGGTTATAAGTTTGGCTTAGATTTTATTGTTACAGAGGATTTGAAGAGGTGTGAGCTTATTAATGGTGCTGACTGCCCAAGGCAACCCGCAGCCGCTTCCAGTGCACTGTCTTCTTTGGGGTGAGGGGAGCAATTCTGTCTTATTGTGTCTTTCCCTTGTGCTTCTTGCACGTCTGTTGTTTTTCCTTTTATTTTATTTTCAAAATAATCATAGGACTTGCCGCTTATTAAGTTCCTATAAGATGTTTGCATGTGTTATTTACTTGGTTCTACTAGAGAGACAAACATCACCCCTATTAATGTAAAAGGAGATTCGACCCTGGAAAGACTGTCACACACACAACATAGGGTCCAAGGTGGGATTCAAAACTTGGGCTGAACAACCTCCACTGTGCCAAGAGGTTCTGCTTCCTAATAACCAAATCTAATGAAGATCACTGATAAAACAAAAAGATCATATTTTACTTGCAAAGGATAATTGGGTTAAATATAACCCCAGCTCTCTGCTAAAGCCATCAAGTTAATTTTTCATATAAGATTTACAATTTATGAAAAATTTTTAAATATTTTTCCATTATACTTACCTATTTATTAGATTTTGGTGGCTTTTTTAATTCTTGAAAGTTTAATGTTGTAGTTCTCTCTTAAGATGTTACATCATATACATGTTTTGAAGCATGTATGTTTGTAGACTATGTATGTGAACAATTATTATGTGTTGATTGAAAATGTTAAAAATTTTAAAAAATTCAAATTCATATTTCTAGACTGAAGCTCAAGTCCCTGTTTCTAGTGATTTCATATTTTTTTGGATAAATCCTGAACTCCATAACACGGTTGGGGAGCTACCTTACAATTTGCTTTAAAATATAGTGAGGCAGTTAGATGATGGATAGATCAACTCATAGGGAGATAGATAAACAAAAACAAGAGACAGCTAGTTAATTGTTCATGTTCCCTGATCAAGAAGTGACTCCTGTTGGCGCGGCAAAGACCCTATTCAGGTGTTCACCCTCCAGAAATCATTATACCAAAGCCTGACTGTCCTACGAGAGGGAAATAACTTTCTGTCTGATTTTGAGAGAAGAGTAGATGGCTTTTCTGTGCTGTCTGATGCTGACTGGAGGTACATGATGCAAGATTCTAGAGAACTGTGAACACATTCGTGGATAAATTCCTTTATGAGCTCGGGCTGTCATGGTCATTACCTCCAAAGCCCACCTCTGAGCACTTCTGCAATGGGACCAAGCAGAAGGAATCTGAATTCCTGAATCACTACGTGAAAGGAAGCTGCCCACCAGCCTGGGAATTTGGTGCTAACTATCATAGTGTAAAGCCTAAAATTAAGGTTCAGTATTATACGCTGTCTTAGCCTGGGAGGGTGGCACTTGCCTGTTATCCCAGCACTGAGGGAGGCTGAGGTTACTTGCATTCTGCTGGGGCCACTTAGTGACGGAATGTGAGACTCTGTCTCAAAATGAAAATAAAAGGGCTGGGGGCGTGGCTCAGTGTGAAGGGCCTGGCTTTAATGCTCTGTGCTGGGGGGATGTATGTATATGATTGAGCATAGATGTGCTACTGTTTGATGGTTGTGTTGCTTGTTATCATTTCTACTCCTCTGTCCTTATGCAAAGTGGTGTGGCTTGGGTCTTGAGAGTCTGAGTTGGAAGAGTTCAGGTTGCTTAACCTGGCCGTACGATGCCACCTCTGGGGAACCAGAATTATGTGTTCTGCTCTGTCCCTGTTCATAGTTCCAGGATCTGAAATCTTTATAGCTCTAGTTCTCTGCTGTGTTGCTTCTGTATGCCTGGGAGACTTTGCGAGCTGATCCTCGTCCTTGAAAAATTATTTAAGCAGATAATTTCAGACCACAGATGGAAGTGATTCCTTCAGATAGACATATCGATGTCAGCCGCACCGACTGCATGGTCACAGGTGACTTGGGAATTATCCTAAACCAAGTTCAAGGCTGGAGTTTTGTCTGACATCTGAGCACGAACACCCAGGCTGTTCATCTGTTGAAGAGACAGTCATGAATATTTCTTTCCGAGGTCTCAGGAGTTTGTGGAGAGGTCTTGCCATTGAATTGTGTACCTTGAATGAACATTGGTCTTTAATTTCTGGCTTCTTATCCAGGAAGTTTTCGAGAGTTCAAATTTGCTTGGAAAATACACGGAGACAAGTAGTTTTTTCACTTACTTTGTAGCGGTTCCATCTCCTTCCATTTTTCTTAGTAATTCATTATTGTGATATTAGCTACTTGTGGCTTTTAATAAGTTATTTGCATTTTACCCAGTATGTTTATTTTTTTCATTAGCCAGTGATGTCATGGCTTCAAATAGCTATAAACATTCATTGTGCATATATGTACTTAGTGTTTTGATTATTGATCTGATTTAGTAGCAATACAAAGACCATGTCACAGAAAAGATTCAAATATTCCTTTCTCTAAAAATATAGTTTCCAAAGAAGGCTTTTAAAAGTTTATATGTTGGTTTCTATATTTATCGACTATGAAGTGGCAAGAATAGGAATAAAAATGTTGCTTCTGCCTAAAATGAAAAAAGGAACAGCTAACAGCAGACGTTATTTGTAGGTTAATGAATGTGGCAAAGAAATGAAAACAGATCATGGAAGCTCTGTCTGTATCTGGGGGGTGGGGAAGGACTGTTTAATGTGCTATCATGCAGAAGTAACAATCCAGATGTTTACATCTTCATAAAAGTTACCAGGTCCCCATGGACACACAGGCTTTTGCACCAAGTGAAAAATGACCAAATTGTAAAACTTTAGTTTCCCTCCTAGGAGCCATACAGCCAGGAGGTGATTGTTTTTGAATTATTCTGTGATTGAAACAACCTGTTTCATAAGTATTTTGTGTTTGTTGAGGCATCCACCTCCCAGAAATTATACTGGATATAGAAATGATTATTGGAACTTCCCAAAGTGTTTATGTCCATGTTTCAATGATAAGAACTTTGGGTTAGATAACTAGAGACCTTACACAGTTATCATGCATTTGATGTTTGATCTCTGGCAGTTTTGCATCACATTTTACTCCAAGATTACATTTTATTTTCTTCCTATTTTGATTTTGAAAAATAATGAAATGTTTTCATTAGTTATTTACTGGTCAAGAATATTCCATTAGAGGGCTATAATTCATATGATGTAAAAATATTGAATAATTGTCTAGTCATGCTAATATAGATTTACTAGGTTTTAAGCATTGCTAATTTATGTGCAAGGACAGAGTGTTTCAAGAAAATTTAAGTTGTTTATCTTAGAGTCACATAAAAATAATGATTAAAGTAGGTTTTCCTAGTATATAGTGTCAATTTTTTATTTTCATAAAATGTATTAATACACAGAAAAATCAAGAAATTATGTAGAATGGCACTTAACTATTATAATCTCTTGGTGAGAGTGAGATGCTGAATACATCTTTTTGTGTAAGAGTATGTTTTGACTTGTGCTATTATAAAATGTTATAAATTTATAAATGTTTTAAATTTATTCCATGGAAATAGAAGAATTAGAAATTATTATGAGTATGCCAGATAATAGCTATGTTAATTGCTTAGTTGTAGTAATTTCACAACATATTTCAAGGTGTGATATTGTGCACCCTAAATACATATAATTTTATTTGTCAGTTGTACTCAGTAAAAAACCTAACACCAAGAGAGTTTCACCCAATAAAGCAAAAGGCTATTTTTTACTTTCATAAATAGTCTAACTAAAACATGCTTTCTCAAACTATTTATCCAAATAACACTTCTAATTGATGTGACAAAAACACCCTTAGCAACCTTCAGGAATAACAGGCTTGAGGTTGACTACATTTTACTACAAATTCAGGGCTTTTTATTTGATCCTAAGTTAAAAAGCTACAATATATATATCCAGAGCCATTAGGAAAAGAAAACCAAAAGAAAGTATCATATGTGTTTTAAAACATGAGTAAATCTTCAACAGTGAGGTCAACTTCAGTGTTGCAATATTTTAATAGCCTATGTGACTTTCTTATTGAAATCAGTAATTGTTTTGGAATACAGTGTCTGTGAACCACAGAATTAAACATAATTTATGGAAAGAGAAATCTCAAGATCTTTGAAGACATATATAAGTGATTTGAAACTTAAGACTAACCATTTGAAGATCTCAAAGTAGTTTTGCATTCACGACTTGAATATTGGTAGCTACAGTTACTGTGGATTGGACAAAGTAGCTGAGATGTCAAAGAAATTCTGAAAATAATCACTTAGGGTTAGATTTTCTTCTCATGGGGGCAAGGGCTTGGGTGATTTTACTATTGCAACTCTACATTTTAAAAACTGGTTCATCTCAGGCCTTTCTGTATTTGATTAAACCATAGCACCAGAGGTAGAAGCCAAGCTGTACAGCGATGGGATGAGGATGGTGAGGAAATTTTTAAGCAAAGGATGTTTCAAAAGGCAAAACTGAAGACTACTCCTTAAATTTGCAACCTGAAATTTAAAAAGAAAGCGATTTTAGCCTTGTGGGGACCGTCCTCATTCTTGAATGAATTTATTTCTTTAATTCCTGTTGATGTCAGTGTAGAAAGTTAATTTAATTTAGAAGCTGTAGTTGGCCACAGTGGCACACACATGTAATTCCAGTCATCAGGGAGGCTGAGGCTGGAGGATCACAAGTTCGAGATTAGCACAGCAACTCAGCAAGACTCTGTCCCAAAATAAAATACATGAAGGGCTGAGGATGCAGTTCAGTGGCAGAGGCCCCTGGATTAAATCCCCAGCAATGCAAGATAAGTAGGAAAAGGAGAAGAAAATGAGGAGGAGGAAGAGAGAAATAGAAGAGGAAGAGGAGGAACACAACTGTGGTGACAGGATTCTCTGTGAGAAGAGTTTGCCAGTGTCAGGCCCAGCCATCTCCATGGGCAGAGCCGGTTCGCACAGCCAGTCTGTCCCTCCCTCATCTCTGTCCCTCCCGGCTCACGCTTTGAAGTGAGGGAGTGAGACTGGGGCTGGGGGGGAGGCAGGAGACACAGCTGGGCATATTTCCCTCCTCTCTTCACCTTTTGAGCTGTGACTTTTCCAGCTTTCCTTTCTCTGTGGTGTCCCCTCCTCGCAGCCCAGGGCAGCCCCTCCTCTGTGTCACAACACCAGGAGGTCCGTGGGACAGAACAGGAACTATTTATGGCCTACACTTTGTGAGGCCTCCTGCAGGAGCTTTTCGGTCCTTGCCAGCTTCCCACTGTCACTAGTAGAGATTCTCTGAGACTTTAGGCACCTTCTGAGCCCGATTCTGAGGTGGGAAGGGCAGGGCCTGGACCCTGCTCCTGCTCCTGCGCCCTCACTCTGGAAGGAGCTTGTCTGCTTGTGGAGTTGGAGCATCCCTGCTTTCTTTCCTCAGGCAGAAGTAGAAGGAGAGACAACTCTATGATGAACGTGATCGTTATGTGTATCCGAAGTGTACCGATAAAATTAAAAAAGCGAAAGGATGACATCCTTTGGGCATTGTGATTTTAAATCATCTCTTCACAGAAACACTATTATCAAAAGGAAGTGGACCTTTTATATTATTAGCAAGCTATACCTTAGTGTTTTTGCAGCATCAGCGTGGGTTTGGTGTTTGGTTTCAAGTGATGTAGGTTGAGGGTGGTTTACTGCTGGACTCGGGGATTGCACTTGTTTTTTCTTGCTCTAACCATCAGTCTTGGTCTCAAAAAACTCACAAAATCTCAAATATGGCTTAACACTGAGACCCTGATTAGAGTAAATGAACCTTTGGCTACAGCTCAAATGAACATACATATTTTTCCTTGTTACGATTAGGTGATGTTGTCACTGCTTCTTTAGTGTACCTGCATCTTCTCCGGCTTGCTGCCTGCACTCTGATTGTGCTGGCACTTGCACCTTGCGTCTCCTGGGAGGGGCCAGATGCGGGATTAGGTTGCACATGGCTTGCTCAGTTGGGATCGACCGCTGCCCTGGCCTGATGCTAGCTTCTGCCGAGGGTTGGATTGTGATCAATGGGGTGCTGGACAGTGAGGACAGCAAATGGTCATCTTTTTTCTGGCTTTAAAGTGAGGCCTGCTCTCGTCAAAAGGCAGTCTCTGTCAACTTTTAGTGTGAGCCATGATGAGCTCCTACCTTTGACAGCAGACACACGCTTTCCTGCTGATGGTAAGATGCGAGAGGAACCTGTGTCTGTTCCGGATTCAGCTCTCAGCCTGTGGGAGATGAAAGCCCTGCTGCAGGCCTGATGGGAAGACCCTGTACTGCAGTGTGTGTGTTGCTTAGATGGCTCTGAGCTCCTGGGACTGGAACCTCGTGCCCTGTCTGTGCAGAGGTCAACTGGTGAGTCCGCACTGTTCTGTCCTGGGAAAATGGAAACTGATTGCTTTTAAATTCAGACAGAAATCACAGGAAAGTTGGAGCAACACAGGCGTATGTGAAAGAAGGTCTTTAAAGATCCATGTATCAGTAGTTCAGTATTGAATCAGTTCGTTGTGGAGAGACAAAATTTTCACTGTTGGAATGTCTAATCTTCCCAGTTTCATAAAAGGGTGATGATGTGCTGCTAACCATCTTCTCTGGGAGCAGTGTGTTCCCTGGTTGGGGAAATGATAAATGAAAATAGCACACTAGAAAGGACTTGTGATCAGTTGATTTAAAAATATCCATACTAGTTGTCTAAGACTTCCTGTTCCGTGGTTTGAATAGTAGAGGCCTGGTGGGGGAAGTGTCTCTGCATTTTCCCAGGGTGGGTGATTTCAGAGTCCTGAGCCTCAGTCCGTTTATCTGTCCCCAGGAACGCTATCTGGAGCAGCTCGTTTGCTGTCTAGTGCTCTTGGCTATTAAAGCACAGTGTGTTTGCATTTTTGTGTCTCATCTAAAGATCTTACCAAGAAATAGAAACAAAAACAGTACCATTATTGTTCTTAAAGATTTGGCAAACTCATTGCTTTGTGCAGTACTTATGTCTGTCAAGCCCACTTCTAACATCTAATTCATTACCTGTCTTCATGAGATGAGCAGTCTTGTTTGTACAAAAGTGGACAGAGTCCTGGAACTAAGACCCATATCTGAGGAATTTTCTTTACTTATTCAGTTGAAGTTTAAAAATATAAAAATTTGCTGGCATTAGAGAACAAAATAACAAAGTTGATATACTATCCCATTTTGTAAATGGGTCTACATGGGGCTACCTAAGGGCTAATGAACCGAGAGTGTTTTTTGACAAGAGCTGCTCACTCTGGTCCCCGGCTGTACCTGGGACTTTGTCTTCCCCACTGAGAAGTGTGCTGGCTCAGAAACCGAGTCTACCGGAGCAGAGGGCAGGGTGCACCCTGGAAGAACCCACAACCACCCACACCAACCAGAGAACCCCCGGAGAAGGCTGGGCCTGCAGGACGTCCACTAATCCAGGGACCTGCGGTTACAAGTTCCGCTCCAAGGCATTCAGGGGAGGGAAAGGAGATGAGACCAGGCGCACCTGCGCCGCAGTCTTGCTGCCTCCTGGGAACCACTTTGGCTGGGGACGGCTTCGATTTTCTTTTCTTTTTTTTTTTTTTTGTCTTTTTCATTTTTATCGGTACCAGGAATCGAACTCACGACTGCCTGCTTGCAAGGTCACGACTGCCTGCTTGCAAGGGTTTGGCTGCGGGGACGAACCTTGGGGCAGAGTCAGAGCAGGAAGCAGCGGGCGAGGAGCTACCAGAAGCGCGCAGTGCGCGCCCAAAAGCCTGCGCGGAGGGCTTGGGTGTTTCCGCAGAAAGGAAGACTGTAAGGGAGAGAGTTAGGAGGCTTTCGGTGGTAATGAAGCCGATTGGATATTGTTGTCTTTTTGGAGGCAGAATTCTCAGTGTTTGGGGCCCAGCCGGTAAAACTGTTTTCCCTACTTTCTCAGCCAGCGGCGCAGCGTGGGCCCGCCTGTAGCCAAGCTTCGAATCCGGTGACTGCTGGGTTCTCTGTCACCGCACGGTGTGCGTTACCTTATCGTGAGATATTCATCCACTGCTTTTCGTGCAGTTTTAGTTTACAGTGCTAATGATGTTGCATGAGATAGACATGGAGGTTCCACCTGTACTACAGATGCAGTATTTTCCCCGTGAGAACAGCTACTGTCTTGTTATCTGCATATGATGTTGAAATGAGACTATGTTCTTCACCCATCTATAGGACTGTACTTTCTAAGAGGACACTTTCTGTATTCGTAATTTTTTAATCCAATAGGATATACATAAAATCTGATTATTTTACATTCAATGATAATAGTAAAAATTTTTCTCCTAAAATATGAAGACTGTGTGTATGTGGGTGAGGAGGGGTATCAGGTCACCATCCTCCGTGTCCAGCGTTGAGAAGGGCACGCAGTTCTTGGCCTCCTGGCTAAAAGTGAGGCCCAGTTCCGCAGGAGCAGCAGCGCGTGCACAGGAGCACACAGCGTTTCATTTTGTCGGGTTAACCAGTCGCATCCTCCATCTCCTCCCTCCCGGTAGTAAACAGGAACAGCCAGAAAAAGTGGTCCGGTTTGACTTCACCACTTTGCTTCTGCTGAACGTACCGCGTACCTGCGCGCCAGCCCCGCGCGCCCGGGCTGTGGGCTGGGCCTGCTGTGCGCCCCGCCTCCCGGTCCGAGGTACAGCCGCCGCCGTGCGCCCCGACACCCTCCGCCCCCGCCGCCCACGCAGCGTCGTGTGGGGTCGTGCAGGCGCTAGCCCCTGCTTCGCAGATCACTCCGAACCTTGCTGGTCTCCCTGAAATCAGCAGCTCTGATTCTGTTCTCCAGATGCCCCTCTGGGGAGGAGAGGGCTGCGCGTGGCAAGGGCAGGCACGCGCATCCTGCGCGACAGCGGAGCCGCGCGTGGCGGCGGCAGGGCCGCGGCAGGACTGCAGCATTTTACCCGCGCCCTGCGGAGAGGTGTGGTCTCGAACTGGAGCAACCGCCCACCTCCCCGCAAGTTCCCGGAGGTGGCCTTCTTCTGGCTTCGTGGGCAGACGGGCCGTCTGGAGGAGTCCCCGAGTCCGGAGCTCCCCGGAGGCGTGTGTCTGTGGCAGGCTCTTTCGCGCGCACCAGCAGGACGCCCGTCCACGCCCGCGGCCCGGTGCCCGCTGGCCGGCGCCCCGTGCAGGTGTGCGGGCGGAGAGCGGCGCCCGCCCGCGGGAGTCTGCGCGTTGCGGAGGCTGCGCCGCGGTCCCGCCCGGCTCGGGGGCGCGCTGGATCGCCCTGCGAGGCTCTGGCTGCCTGCCTGCTCCGGTGAGGACGAGCTCCCGAGCCACCTGCACTGCTGGCCGGCGGACACCGTCCGGCCCGCTGCCTCTTCCTCGCTGATTTCTTCTGCAAAATGGCTCACGCCGCTGCTTCTATTAAAAAAGTTCGAGAGGCTGACCTGGATGAAAAGGAAAAAAATCTGGAGAGGGAGAGAAAAAAACAACGGAAAATCCCCAGAGACCGCATGGAGAGGAAGAGAAAGGTAGGGCCGCGCGGCTTCCCCTTCTCCGTCCCGGTCTCTGGGGCTCGGAGCTGGCGAGTTGGCCTCCTCCGCGCATCCTCCTGCAGCGGGGCCCGGCGCAGCTGCAGCCCGGAGTGCGCCCACGTTTGCTGCATTGGGAGGACATGCCCAAGCGCGGGGAGTCCCTGGGCGGACCAAGCCCCAGATGCCCTCTCCCCGCGTTTCTCTTCCTTTGCCCTCCTCGTCTGGGAAGCAGGTGCCCTGTCCCCTCGGGCCGCTCTGAGACTTCTAGGAAGCGGGAAGGGCTTGGTTAAAGGCGAGAGGTCAGGGTGTTTTCCCTCTCTCTGGACTACTACATCAGTGGCCTCCTGGCTGACTGTATTTGATAGAGACGTCTGGTTGAGAGTAAACCCACGGGTTTTCTGGATTCTCTTCCTTCCTGAAGATGACATTGTTGTATGTGAAAAAGCAGTAAGAATATTGGTGCATTGAGTTCCGTTTCTGTGTTTGTAAAATTCTGTCATTTTTATTTTCTAACATCAACCCTGTACATTTCTGAATATGGCAGTTAAATCAGAACACGTTAAACCAAGAAAGAAAATGTTTGCCTTTCCATTAAACTATAAAATTGTCATCTCTTTCTCCCCCTTAAAAACATTCTCCTTTCAAATATAAATAATTTTGTGTGCTGATAGCCCAGAGACGCTCATTAAGCCAGTGGTCTGGATCTTTAAAGGAAAAGTTCTCCATAAATGGTTTAATTAAGAAAGTAGGTCACTGAATAATTTCAGAAGATGATAAATGGCATATTATACTAGCAGAACATAAAAATAGTGGTTTGTACACAAGTTGTTAAACATAGCTCTGGGATTAGGAAAGCACTGGGGATCCATATGCTTAGTAATTCATCTGCTCAAAATAGTCTCTGCTTCTCTGTCTGTCTCTGTCTCGCTGTCTCTGTCTCCCTCTCTCCAGAATAGATGTGTTTACCTTTGGCTTTGGAGGTACTGTCTTTGCCTGGGTTTTGGAAAGATGCTCAGACTCACCCTGAGTTCAGCTGCTACTGCATAGGGATTTCAGTTTCACTGTTTAATTCACTACTTGTGAGAAAAAATGATTGTTACTATGCAAATAAAATCAGAATATCCTTCCTGGGAAAAACTTGAATGTTGTTTGACCTCTGAAATGCCTGGTTTCAGGGGTACACTAATTCTCCTTTATAATATCAGAAGTCTTATTGACCATTTTTATGAGTGTCAGCTTCTTTAACACTTCGGCAGTTCTGTTTCTAATCCCCTAAGTGGGGATTACTGCATAAAGCAATTTCTAGCATTTGTATCTTTTTTATCTTTTGCTCTTCAAAACACAGTATGATATTTCTTAGCCAAGAGTTCAGCACCCAGTTGTGACCTAGCAACTCTGCTTAGCTGGAGTCCTCTGTGTGCATTTGAAAAATGTGGTCTTACTCTGGTATGTTTCTGTGTTTCATCTGAAGATAATCCTTTTCTATTTTTTGTTAAAAGCGAAAAATTATATCATTGAAATGGAAAAGTGACAGAAGTTGTTAAATTGTTGCTGCTACATTGTTTTAGCTGCAGCATAGGCAAGATCATCTGTCAGTCCTGCAGGCTTAGGACAGGAACATCCTGGCTTCGGAGCTAGGTGCCATAAAGCTAGAACCAGCAGAAACTGTGGGACTGAAGGCATAGCTAGTATTTGTCCTTGGGGTGCTTCTTCTTTTACACACACCCGTTTCTCCTCCTCCCTTATTGTGACTGCAGGTGGTGGTACATAGACATTTGCACAGCGGGGCAAATGCTTGAAGAGTGGTTGTGTTTTTGAGCTGTAGCAAATTTATTTTACAGATAGACAACCATCCCATCATCTCCCACATACATATACCCAACTGACCCATTTCCAAATTTAACTTGGGAGAAGAAAAAGCTCTATCATTATTATTCCTTAAAGTGCATAGAATGATAGTTCATGAAGAACTCTAAAGGGACTATTGCTTATTGATGGCATTCTGCAACACTATCTCCAAAACTTGGGATCTGTGCCTAGACCCCCAATCTCTCAAATGGGTACATGGCGAAGACTCAAAGAAATGAGACACACGGCATGATCTTTAGGGCTGCAGAAGGACCGAAATCCTCTCGGCAGAGCTTGTAACTGTTAGCTGGCCAGCCGACTAATGCTAGGCAGCCCATATTTAATCAGAACAAGCAAGGAGTTGAGTGGTCAGGGAAGGAAACCTGAACAGGGTCTTGGAAGGGCAAGGATCCCTCAGGGCAACAGACAGTGGTCATTAAGGAAAACTATCCAGAAAGTCTCTAGGTGGCCTCAGCTGTGGCTGTGGCTCAATCTTGCCCCCCTGAGGTGTCTCCTTGTTCTCAGTTCAATCATGCCCAGGCCACGCCACAGCCCTGCACGTGTGTTCAGTCTTAGCGGTCTCCAAAATATCCCAGTTTAAGCGTCTATTAACAATAAACAGGCAACACTGTATGCACGTGTACTCAGCTTCAACGCTCTCCAACACAAAACATAATTTAAAATTTTACCATCTTTTTCTTTCCATTGGTGCTATTTTATAACCAGAAGGGACAGCATCACTTGTGAGGATGATAGAGTGCACCATGGTGCATCGTTTTCCCATCTATCTGTAAAGCTTTATGTCAGTGAACCTGTTTACTTAAATCATTGAGACGAGACCCACTCCAATGAAGATAAAAGCTAAGGAAGGATGAAAAAATACATATGCTGATTTTGAAAGGTTTTTTTTTTGTGTCAGACTACAGACACTGATTATTAAAATGATTGAACTAGGCAGGTTTATACTTGTACTTTTTATTATTCTTTTATAAACCTATTAAAGCATTTGTGTTATTTTATACTCCATAAAATATGTAAAATGAATTTTAATGACTTGTAAACTACGATAGTGTTTTGTGCTTGACTGTAATTCTTTATGCGGTATTGTCAGTGGTGTGGTTTTAAAAAACAACGTTATGTATTAGGGGATCTAATTTCAACCTCATTATAACCAGTATTTATCTTAAAATAATATGGTTAGCCTTTTTTAGGCTATAATCTGGGTATGTAATGTTTAAATATATTGCACACTTACTGTCCATTGTATCTGAGTGTCTTAGTTATTTTTCTTGTTACTGAGACAAAATACCTGACACAAAAAGTTAAAGGAAGAAAGGTTTATTTAGCTGTCAGTTTGTAGAGGCTTTTACCCATAATTGGCTGGCTCCAAGGCAGGGTGGGCATCGTGGAGGATAAACGGTTCATGGCTAGCACAAGATAGTGAAGCAACAAGGGCTGACCACAGTTCTATCTCTGATATCTTAACCAGGTTACTTGGGGTGAGCAACACCCCCACCCTTAATCCCAGTGCCTATTTATTAATGGCCCCAAAATGCAAGCGTAGTGATGATAACAGTTCAGATATGCCATGCTTCCTTTGCAAAGGTAAAAATGCACCAAGACATTTTGAAAGATCATCTTCACATAACTTTTACTTCTGCGGTCTGTGTCTGTGTCTATGTCTGTGTAAATCCTGCGTGTTTGGGAGTGGAGTAGGCTCTCCATCACTCCTGTTCTTCAGCCGTCTCGAGCAGCCAAACACACAAACCAGCCACACTTAGTCAAGAGCCACACTGAGATTTCTGGGCAGCAATCCAAGTCAGTGTGATTAAAAATACAAATTACAGCAGGGTAACATGACATGGGATAATGTAGTACATTCCAGAATTCTACAAACATGCAAAATCCTCATCCTCTTTTTTTAGGATCTACATCAGACTATGTAACTTTTGGGGCTCTCTTTATCCATGTTGGTATTTCCAGCAACCACAGTAGCACAAGGTAGACTGGTGAATTCTTGACATTTATCTGGACACGTTCATTTTTCCTGTTCCATTGCCAACTGTCAGTGAAAAATTTAAACGTTCTGTTGATTTGCTTTTTGCATTTGAGTCCTAATAATGTTTAGGCTTACCTTTTTAAAAAGCCACCATCGCGTTTAAAAACTGTTTCTTTCCTTTTTAACAGTCCTCCTAACCCCTTTTCATAGCTCAGTTCACAATCCTTTTCTTGACTTACACTATTAATGGCACTCTTTTCAAGCACAGTAAATCTGAGTTTTTATTATTAGTTTTTAATTATAAAGCACCTCTTTCAGTCACTGAGTGGGAGACTAACTACTAGTTTAGGGTTATAGCTGTCAAATATGTGTGATTATGGTAAAAATAGTCCCAAATATATGGGTTGAGATAAGTTTTAAAGAAGTCTTTGAAAGAAAAGGAGAATCTTAATTTATAAAATTAAGATTATGAGTTTATTTTATAATCTAAAGTTTGATTCACAACCCAATTAAAATGTTTTTTCTCCTGTTCTACTGGTCTGAGTTCATCTAAATGTTTTAGTTCTTTAAAAATCAGAATTAATTTACTTGTGACCTTTATTATCAAACTTTCAATTTTATTAGACATCTTATTCATCAATTGGGTGAGATTAATAATATGTACAGCATATCTTGACACCAGAAAGAACCCTTATGATTTTGAGAAATATTGCAGAAGTCTGTGAAAACACAGTGTTAAGAATTCTGTCATACATTACAGATCATATTTTTAATTTTCTATTATGCCATTCTTTTAAAAATCTGAATTTATAAAATTATTTTCCCACAAATTATGATTAGTTTTAATCTCAGTGACAGGCCAATAGTATTGAAAAATTAAGAGTAGTACAGGGGAGGTGCCTCTATATTTTGGAGATCTGCATAAATTGCTAGTGGAATTATCACCTACTTTTTTTCTTTAAAAATATATATAAAAAGGGGGAGATTAAGATGAAAGAGGACATAACAACACATGTCAGAATAGAACAATTTAAGCAACATAGTGTTTCACCACAGGATAACCCGATATAACGGTAGTTACCATAGTGTCTCTTTCCTTGAAATATTTGAGTATATCTTCGTATACTATAGTGTGAAACATAACAAAACAGTGTAAAACCATTCAAGAGAATGAAAGTATTACAGGGTATTTAGAACCAACTAACAGAAAACGAATAATGGTTTCTGTATTATCTCCTTGTCTATAAAAATTTTTGTTTATACTATCACATATAATAATATCCACTAAGATACAACATGATAAACCGATGGAGACAGAAGAACAAAAGCTTGATGGGACAAAAGAACAAAAGCTTGTTGAGTGTGTTTGTAGTTGTGGTCGTGTCTTCTAATCTATTCCATTGGTCTTCGGCTCTGTTTTGGGAATCATCACCTACTTGAGTGTGATACTTTTGCTCTGGAGGTGCGTTATTATTTCAAGTGCTTGTCATGAAACTCTCTTCCAAATCATCTGGCTCTCTCTCTTATTTGTAGTAAGCAAAATCCTGGGATAGATGGGGACAGAAAGCGGACAAAAATCTATGTATTTTTAATGTTCCCTTGTGACTTCAGCCAAGACTAGAAACAACTAGAATAAATATTTCCATTCTTCCACCAATCTGTATTCTACTAAGTCTTGGACAGTGAAACTTTTATTTCTAGTAACTAGTATGACTCTAAATTACCAGTGAGAAAAATGTTTCATGAGTAGGTAGGAGACACTCTGTCAATGTTCTGAAATTTTAATAAGACTAATTAGCCTATAGTCTATAGTATAATCCTAGCCAGTTCATTCTGAACATGGAGAGAGAAAGCTAGCATTTGAGACATAAGTTGCAAGACTTCATGAACTGTGGATTGACTATCACAATGAGACAACCTTAAGGAGGAACATTTGTGTGCTCCTGAATTTTATATAACTAAACTGAAAGAGTTTGGCAGTTACCTGGACTGGGTTTTTGAAGGAAAGCACTAAATTACAGTGTAAAGTTGTCTTCCGTTGGTTCTACTGTTTTGAACAAACTCAACCAAGTATCCTAGGGATTTAATTGGTAACTCCGAAGCCTTGGAGGGCACAAATCTTTAGAGATGTCAGCACCTCTCCTAACAAGAGCCAACAAACACCTTTTGCTTCTTGTACCTGACTTTGGTCAATCTTTTCAAAACTATGTGAAATGACTTGAGTATAGCAACGAGGAAGGAATGAGCTACTTATAAAATACCTTCAAATATTCCCTTGTGAAATTTTTACATCAACTTTTTATAGTGTCAGAGTCTTTTGTTGAGTTGATTGTTTTGTTATTTTTTTATTTTGAAGAGTATAAAACCAAGTGAAATAAAACAGAATAGAGCCAATCAAAACAAAGCAATGAATGAGATACTGGACTTCAAGATAAAAGGACATCAATAATGACTACTGTAATGCTCTTGTTGACTTCAGAATAATTGCCCATACCATCAGACATAATAAAATCAAACAAAATATAACAAATCAATCAAAACAAAACAATGAAAGTAATAGGACTTCAAACCAAGATAATAAGAAAACAACAAAGCTACCATAATGCCTCTTGTTATTGTCACAGTAGCTGCCCAAATCATCAGACATAATAAAGTCAAACAAAACAAAACAGAATGAAATTAAAACAACAATGAAAGCAATACAGGATTTTGAAACAAGATAATAGGAAATTAACAATGGCTACCATAATCTGTTATCTTTGAAATAGTTGTCCATGCCATCAAATATAATACAATCAAACAAAAGAAAACAGAATAAAACCAAACTAAACAGAACAATAAAAATAATAACAGCATTTGAAAACGCAGTAATAGATTAACAATGGCCACTGCCTTCCCTATTTTGACATTTCCTTCCCTTTCAGGTTCACAATATCTGTTGTGCACTTGGGATGCCATTAACTCCTTTAGTTTTTTTATACTGGGAAGACAACACAATGTTCACCCATGTGACTCTGAACCAATTTACCCATAAGCATGATCTCAAGTTGTATCCATTTATCAGTCCTCATGATTATCCTTCTTTATAGCTGAGTAGCTTTCCGTAGTATGAAAATTAATTTTTCTCCATTCTGCAGTTGATGGGCAAGCTACCCCTATTTTTTTCTGGTTCCCCATCACATACAGCATTGTTCTCTCCTTTGACTTTCAGTTTGTGGATTTTCTTTTGAGTTATATGTGTTTCTTTTATAAAGTATATTGATGGATATTGTCTCCAGATCCACTCTGTGTTTCTTTTTTATTGACGAATTGAGGCCATCTATATTAGTGATTATAGCCAACATGCACTGGCTTGTCTCTGCCATTGGCTGCCTACTTTTCCCCTCCATTCGGTTGTCTGCCCTGCTTGGAGATCCCCCTCTGCCACTGTTCCTGGAACTATGGTCATTTTTATCTCTCTCTAGAATATCTTTCAGTATTGTTTATAAGGTTGGTTTGGTGGTCATGAATTCCTTTGGTTGTTGTTTGTCTTGGAAGTATGTTTCTCCATTAATTTTGAAAGATAGTTTTACATCATACATCAAACTGATTGGAAATTGTTTTCTTTCAGGAGTTGAAATACTTCAACAACCTCTTCTTGACTCGATGGTTTATGTTGAGAAGTCTGTAATGATTCTGATGGGTTTTCCTTTATAGGTGATCTGTTTCTTTTCTCTAACAGCTTTTAATATTCTGTTCTTGTGCTGAATTTCTGGAATCTTGATTATATGTCTGGGTGTAGATTTGTTTTGGTTATGGCTAGCTGGAGTCCTTTATGCCTCACTTAATCTGTATATTGTGTCCTTTTCCCGTGTGTGGGAAGTTTTCTGCTCTCACTTCTGTAAATAGACTTTTTATGTCATTTGTGTTGACCCTTGCTTTTTCACTAACACCTATTATTCTTAAATTATTTTTGAGTCATCTTGTAGCCATTGAATTGTTATTTCTCGATTCCTTGTTGTTTTTAAGAGATCTTTCCTTTCATGATCGCTAACTGCAAATCTGTCTTCAAGGTCTAAAAATATATCTTCAGTTTCTTAGAACTGGTTTTGCCAGCTTTCAGTGGAGTTTTTAATTGTGTGGATGTCTCTTTGAGTCTATTTCTTGCATTCTAAATTCTTCTTACATTGTTCATTAAAGGTTTTCCTCATTTTCCTTTCCTCCTCTATTTTTTAATGTCTTCTTTAGAGATGCTTAGCAATTCTTTTATTACACTTTTCATTTTTTTTAACCTGAGATAATATTACTGTTCTAATTTATTTTATAGCTTCATGAAATTGTTTCTTTACTTCAGTTGCCATCACTTCAGAAGCTGCAGGTGTGCGACTCCCACTCACCACCGTGTTTACATTTCCTGTGATTGCTCTGCATGGTTTGGAGGCCAGCGATTGCCTTTTGCTTTTTCATCTGGATATTTTCCTGAGTTCTTCCAGACAAGCGGTTAGTGAGTTCCCAGGCACTTCCATGCTGGCTACACTTTCTCTAAAGTGTGACTGTTTGGTCTCCTGACCGGTGCTGGTGGCAGGCACCTGATGGTGGCCATTGGCTATGCTGGTGCAGGGCTGGCTGCTGCTTTTCCCAGCCTGTGCTTGCTGCTGGTGGCGGGAGGTGTCCCTGATGGTGCTGGTGTTAGTGTGTCGGGGAAGGGCTGGCCACTGCCTCCTGGACCTGAGTTGGTTACTGGTCCGAGGTATTCCTATAGCCTATTTTTTTTCATGAATATTTTTGCCAACTCCTCTGTCATGCTTTTTCTGGCTAACTACAGCATCTATGGTAGCCAGAATGAGAGTCTTTATTTGTACAGAATTCTGGAATGGTCTTTTTGGCGTTCAGCTAAATTAGACTCATGCTTTCAAACAGCAGGTCTGTTAGAGAGGATACAAGTCTTCTACCTTACCTCTTAAGGCTTCATGTGTATCTGACCTAACTTTTATTCTAAATGTGTCTTTCTACTGTACATCATCACTATCTCGCTCATACCACAGGGATCATCTCAGTAGAAGACAACTGCCGCAGAAATAAAGAAAAGAGATGCCATGGTGTAGCAGTTAACCTTGGTTGTCAGTTGATTGACTTGGAGACACCTAGGAGATTAATACGAACAATTCTGAGTGGGTGGGTAGTTCATGGACACATGACCTTGGGGACTGTATATGGTTCCTGACCCCTTCTGTCTGCCTCTTCCCCTTTACTTTGCTTCCTGTCTGCCACAAGGTTAGCAGTTTTTCTCCACCAAGCCCTTTCACAATGATGCCTTTGCCTGAAGCCAGCCTACCATGGACTGAAACCTCTGAAACTGTGAGCCAGCATAAAACCTTCCACCTTTAAATAGTGTGTGTTGTATATTTTGTGCTAGCAGTGCTAACCAGTCCCAGGGTAAGACAGTTATTACAAAGATATTGATCTAATCAATTTATTTGGTCGTAACGGCATTATATTACACAGATTTTAAATTCATTTTTATTTTACACAGAGTTCTGTTAATTGCCAGTTTTAATTCACTTGTTTATAATTTGTTGATTAAAAATTAAAATTAAAGTAAATTTTCTTTATCTATTCACATGTGATTAATCATGGGTTTCCCAGATTTTTTCAGGGGCACTATTTAGTCTCTATTCTGATTTTTTCAGAAGTAAATTATATGAATACTGCAACATGAATTCTAAGAAGCTATTTTTCTTATTAATATAAAGATCACCTGTTCCTACTGCATTTTAATCCAAGCTTAACTTCTAACACTTTCAAGATATTGGCAAGGAGTTGAGGTGGGTGTAAATGATAAAGAAGAGACAACATAATGGAAAACTGTTTACTAATGTTGTAAATAGTAATTACACATAAATCCCGCAGAAGTCACCAAATCTCTATAAAAACAAATCCAAGAGATCTGTGCTTAAGATTCCTTCTGTGACCTTGGGTAAAAATTGACATGACTGCAGGCTTCAGAGCTATAAAACGGTGAGGACTTATGACTGTGGTGATGCCTAACTATAATCCCAGCACTTGAGAGCTCAGGCGGGAGGATCACTTGGAGTTCGGGGCTAGCCTCAGAAGTGAGTTCAAGACCAGTGTGGACTACACATTGAGACACTGTCTCAAAAAAGGGGGGAGAGGAGTTGAGATTTGTTTGAATTATATCTGTTGCTATAAGATGCTATGTTATTTTTAGGTGTATCTTTGCTTCTTTTAACTATGTATGAGATAGTTTGGTGAAATTTCCAAGTTTTTCTTATTTCAACATGAATTATTTTAGCTATTGTCTGAGACACAGTGCCCTCCGTTAAGAAACTCTTAGATCCCATGAAGTGATAGGAACTTTCACATAACAAGAATAGAATATCATTTGCTCCATTAAGTTTGACCCAAGATTGTCTCTTTTTGTATATATGATATAAATGTGCTTTAATAGGGCTTGCCTGGCAGATAAATAATGGAAGGAAATAGTTCCTGTTGTGGTACTTGAAATTTTCTGGAAGTTAGTAAGGCAGTGTATATATAGAAGATGAAGTAATTATATGAAGCTGTGTGGTTGTTTTGTATTTCACACAATGATTTAAGTTACTTGAAGCCGGAAGGTTCTTGTGGTTCCCTTATTTCCTCCTAGGTATTAATATTAGGGCTTAGAAACCCACAAAGAAATATCACCAGAGTGGTATTCATCGTTTCACAGAAATCCAGTGGCAGTAATAGCCGCTGACTTTGACATTCAGGGTGCTGCAATGTCAAGCACCTCAGTAAACACTTGAAGAAAACTTAACAATTCCCAATTCAACCTTCCAGCTTGGTGGAAATTAAAAGCTCTGGAGTTCTAGGAGTATCAGCTCCTTCCTTCCTCACAGCTTCTGCTCAAACTGGGCCAAAATGCATCATGAAACCGAGTCACCCCTGAAATGACTGACAGTAATGAAGTGCAAGTGGACCAGGTACCTGGAGGCAGCGAAACCTTTGGGAAAAGATGGCTTTAGGGAAGTGGGGAGGTGTCACTGGTGGGCTCTGGGGGGCAGGAATCCAAGCCTGGGTGTGGCTGGACAGAAGGAAGCCTTCTGTGGAAACAGTCACCATGAAGGGGCAGTAGGCTAATGACAGAGGCCCAGGGAGCAGACGCCGTCCCTGACTGCAGAGCTTCATTGACTCCCAGGAGGGGCTTCCTGTGTCAAGTGAAGAACACGTCCATCCCCGGTCATCTACCATGTGCAGTGTTTCAGAACTTTCAACATTTATACAGGAAAGCAGCGCTAGTGATAGAAGAGGTTTTGTAGCCAGGCAAGAAAAGAATTGTTTGCCACTGAAAGAAGTTAATAATTGAGATGTGGGCCTTTTTTGTGAACATGATTGGACTTTGTACAACCTTCTGGGAGGTTGTTTCTAGACTAGGTTGCATAAGAGCTTATGAACAATTTAGTCATTCCACTGATCTCTCAGCAGAACTGGAGTTTCAATCGGAGCTCAAATAATTAGCTTTTTAACTTTACTCATATTTTTTACTTACGCAGAGGCTTTTAAAATTGTAATTGTTTTATTTTTCTTATGTTGGATAAAATATCTTCATATATATATATATATATAAATATATACATGTATATTGCTTGTAACACAGACTATTACATATAAATGTAAGACTATTACATATAAATTTCTTACATGGTGGTTATTCAGTTGATATTTATCGATTCAATATTGGGTTAATAACTGCCAATATTGGATGAATAAACCACCATGTAAAAAGTTTTAATACATTAGTTTTTTCGTTTTGTTTTGTGTTTCTTTCTTTTTTTTTTTTTTTTTTTTTTTTTTGGTGCCAGGCATTGAACTCATGATCTAGCACTTGCCCGACAGGTGCTTATGCCACTGAGCCAAATCTCTGGTCCCTGAAATTTTAAACTGAGTGTGGTAAAGATAATTGAGTTAAAATTATTTTTTCTCAAAAAGTTTCTCTTTTAGATACATATTAAGTTTAATATAAAACAAAGATTAAAAGCAGTTGGAAAAATTAGGGGTCAGTATTGGATTAGGCATACTATGGTAGCTTTTTATGTTTAAATAGAGGTAGGCTTGTGGAGGGTTGTTTGTTAGCTTTGCTGTAGAGAATATCTCAATTTGGCATCAAAGTTGGTGGAAGGGGGGACATGGGGGTTGAGAATAAAGTTGAAGGGCTGTCAAAGCAAGGAAGGTGTAATTTAGGTCAATAAACAGACAACTATGGAAGATTTTGGGGTGAAGAAAGCCAGGAAAGTCAGTGGGAGATACAGCAATCCGACGAAGCTGAACGGAGCTGGGCACTCAGCTAAGAACAGACCGAGGTGGGCGGCTGGGAGTGGCTTCAAAGGTGTACGCTCCAGTGGTGTTAAGGTGTAGTCACCGCAGACTGCATGTGCTTGGCAGGGGAAAAAGAAAAATACGTTGCTCTATATACAGAGGTTTGAAACAGTGCAGGCTGATGTTTATCTTATGAATTCAAAGACTTTATTTTATGGGAAAAAAAGTGAAACAAAAAATTCAAAACAAAATAATAGAATAGCAGTAGTCTGTATATTGCAGTGGGTGCAAACTTGAGACCACACTCATAAGTGAAATGAATCAGACTCAAAGACCTTTATATGAAAGACAACAAGGCAAAACATCCTATCTTTCTGTTCTGGTAGAGTAGAAAGAATGTGAAACTTGTAAGTCTGTAACTTGGGTCTCAGCTCCACCAAAGACTGAATGTCTAATCCTTGGCCTCAGCTTTCTGTATACCTGAGTTAATAATGATATTTATTCACATATATGAGTAAAAATATATGAATGGATATATATACATATCAATAAAATATACATGAAAAAGTATGAAGGCTAACATGCAGCACTGGTTTTGAAAGCTCAATGTATACTGTAATATTAGTTATATCAACAAGTTTCCCCCTTTTCATGTAAGAAAAAGAGAAGGGGAAATCTTTTTATTGCATGAAGGATTAGCAACGCCTGTGAAAATATCAGTGTAAACTCCTTGTTGATGGATAAACGTAGGTAAGTGAAGCGGACTGCATAGAGATGTGTGGTTACATCCTCCGCATCTTTTGTATTTTTAACGCAAGCCCTGACTCTGCCTAGCATCTGAGTAGAGGCTGTTTCTGTGTAGCAAGGATCTCCTTTGGCTGCTTTGAACTTGGACCATTAAAATCAGCTTTCTCTTTGATTTGCCCTGCTCACTCCTGTAATCATCCCTGGAGCAGAGTGTTTTCCACACATTACATATGTTCTACATGAACCTCACTGCTAACGAATCACTACCAAAATTTGTACTCCATTTCTCTTTTTAATTAACTTTGCTACAGCATGGCTAAACAGTACAATTTTTCTTTCTCTTGCCTTTGTCTTTAATATTTTACTTACCTACCTCAGTTTTTCTTCATAAAATATTTAGATTTGTAATATTTAAATGCTCAGTCATAATTAAATGTTTAAGGATCCTCTCTTTCTAACAACTTACACCCTAACACCCACCCAGAACCATGGCAGTGCCTATATTGAAGTTGTCTTTGTGTTCTCTACATAAATAGCTCAGTGGTATGAAGGTAGCTGAATGGATTCCTCTTAGAGGTTTCACATATGTTCCCATAGCTTGTGTACTTCTAAGTTTTAATGTGCAAGATGTTTGCAAACTACGTCCTGCTTGGAAGGCCCAGTGCCCTGAAATCATAAGATTTCCCCGGCTAGTCATGCACCTGCTGACCACAGATTTCTTTTCTACATCACCTAAGAGACGATGCCTGCCTTACTGATTCTGAACATCCAGTTGCTGTTTTGTGTTCCAGATTTATCATAGCTTCGTCTTCTTAATTGGATTCAGAAAGTGAAGTTTTCTGAGGCAGCCCATAGATTGTAGCAAACATAAACAGGACCAGAGCTTTATACAGCTAGTCTCAATTTTATAAATTCAACAAGTACATTGAAAATGCTATAAAGGATGGAACAAAATACTTTTTGTGTTCCTTTGTGCCATTAATATTTAAATGGTAACGTATCCTATTTGAATCTTAAATTTACACAAGTGCTTGAACACTATAAACATTTTCAATTAATGATTTTTTAAACTATTAATTCTTCTGTATCCTGTACACATTCCTTAGTTGGCACGACATGAAGCATTCTTCTGGGCTCCATTGAGTCTGTTTCGTTAGTCCGACGGCCCTGTCTCATAACTCCTACTTGCCTTGCCTTTCCTTTTACTGTTAACCTCATTCTTACTCCACTGTTCATGCGGTGTTTCAGCGCCCTAAAGCATGGACACGCTGCAGCTTCCCTCCGTTTGCTTCTGACCTGCTGTGATGAGTGTCACACAGCATGTCTGGCTGTGACTCGGTGTGTGTGCTGTCTGGGTGTAAGTCCAGCTACAGAAATTGCTCCTTCTTCCTTAGCACACACACCGGTCTTGCAGTGGTTTTCCTCATTTGAAGACTGCTTAAAGCATGCCCATGTTGGGAGGCAGGAGGGGCAGGACTGGAGTGTGAGGCTCAGGTGGCCGTCGGTGACTGTGGCTTGGCTGTGTGCGCTTCACTCCTATGTGAGGACAGTTTGCCGAACAGACCCAGGCACACTTCTGTGCCAACAGGCAGCACACTGTGACCAAATTCAGCTCTGACATTTCCGCACGCTAAAGCACAGGGCTTTAAATGGGATCTTTGTGACTTTACACATCCTAGGAAGCAGTTTTCCTCCACATGAGAGTGCATGCATTTTCATAGAAAATTCAGAGCCAGAACCACATCTGGCAAGATACGAGAGTAAAATGTATAAACAAAAGGCTTAAGGGTGTGAGGGCCTTTCTCTGTCCTTTCCTCTTGACTCAGTTATTGCCATAGAGTGGAGGTCAGGAATTTGACCAGAGCAATAAAATGGACTCAAACATTTCTTTTTCATATAACAGGAAAAATAAGAATGTTAGCTCCTGATGTCACAGCTATCAGACTATGAGCCCCTCTAACATCATTAGAGGTTTGCCTATGTATTTATTTTTAATTGGCTCATTTTGGAGCAGGTTTTTCCTTTAAGAAAAACCTATGCTTGGAGTTCTTTTCTTATGGTTTGATGTATATGTAAATACATATTTATGTTCTGTTTTTTCCAAAAGTTCACTTCATTTTTTATGTATTATAATAATGTCTCTCCTGTTATTTTTCCCTAAATTTTCAATATACCATTTAAAATTACAATATTGCAGTATTTAAATTACAGTATTGCAGTTTTAATACAGAGTGCACTAATGGAAATATTCTTGTTTTTTGAGACAGGGTCTCCCAATGTAGTTTAGTCTGGCCTTGAATTTGCAACATCCTGCCTCAGCTTCCCCAGGGCTAGGATTACAGACATGTGCCACCATGCCTGGTGGGAATGAGCATTTTAGTGAGATTTAGCTATGGCACAGATCCTTTTGATAACTACCTGAAATTGAAAGAAAACTTTGTAAGTTAAAAAGTATTAAAATGTAAATTAGGGGATTGTTCAAAGAATTTGTGCCTTCACAGATAGCTGGGACTTCCTGTCTGGAATATTAGCATTAGGTACATGAGGACATTTGGGATGCGCTGGGTCTATGAATGGGGTGAAGAAAGGATCCAGAGCAGAGAGTGGACATCACCGTGACATGACTGTCACATCATTGCCTCTTCCTCCCTGTAGGAAAGAGTTGGCATTGGAGCTCCGTTTTGGCACCAGACATACAGCAGTGGGAGTTTCCAGCAGTCCTTAGTGTCTGGGGAGCCCAGCAAGGAGGGGCTTAGCATTGGCTGCTGATATGGGCCGTGGGGCCGGGCTTCAGGCCTGGAGAAGAGAAGCATCTCTGGAGCGGCTGCACCCCCAGCTGCTTCCTGGCCTCCCCCAACAGCCAGGGGACTGGAGTGTGGGCACTTGGAGTAAGATCAGCCCACTCAGTGGCAGAGGGAAAGGAAAACTGTTGCTTGGAGCAGCCTGATTACTGGGTGTCTGCAGCTCAGGGTGAGGGCGCGAGGCTTGTCTTAAGTGGCTCTTGAGACGGGGCAGCTGGCAGAAGCATTTCCGGAAGATGACCTCACTGCGAGTCATACTTGGTGGAAGCCAAGGCAGAGAGCAGGGCCCTCTCCTGACACTGGGGGAATGGAGGTGGCAGATGGATTGCATCAGGACCCAGGCAGCAGGAACTGAGAAATAAGAACACGCACACTTTATACTTGGCTTTTTGCAGTTGTTTATTATGTCACGTAATTCTCCCAATGGGGCAGATATTTATAACCTCATTTTTTATTAGGGAGAAAAATGAGCGTTAGAATGATTCATTTCCCCCCAAATCTTACAGCAAATAAATGCATTAAGTGACAATCAGGCCCCAGATGTTACATTGCAAAAAACTTACGCCTTTTCTCTGAGTTGCAGCCTTCTGTCTGCTGACCCCATATCTGATTTGTAGTGTGTTTAAATGAACTTTTGAACAAATAGTAAAATTTGGAGTCATCTGATTCAAAGGAAAAGGAAGAGTAAAGTCAAGTATAAGTACTCATAGCTAACTTCCAGAGCAGTGCTGTACCAGGCATGGTAGAGGTAACTTAGCGACAGCACAGTGCGGCAACAGCAAGAACTCTTTTCGTCCAGGGGAATGAGTGAGAATTAGGAAGAAGGAAAGCTCTGATACTAAACATCTGTGTGTCTCCAGCTGACCTCGAAGTGCTGTAAAGGAAAGCAGCTGTGATAGAGAATATGTACACTAAATGTTTTTATCATTTTAAGGATCAGAGCAAGCAGAATACAGGAGTTACTCTTACACGTTATGATGTGGTTATAATACAGCACGGTCTCCAGTGACATGATCATGGGAGCAGGCACATAGAATGGGCAGAAAGATCTACACTACTAGCACCTCAGATCACTAAAGCAGCGCCTAACAGCTGTCTCAGTCTGAGGTGTCTTCAGAAGTAATCTCTTGTGATCTCATTCGAGGAGAGGTAAGGTAGGTCCCCCAAATGGTTGGTTACTCTAGGAACAGTTTATCAAACTGCAGATGGATGGTGTCTAAAATTAAATTTCCTAAAAGTTGAGGATATTTTTTTCTGCAACCACAGAGAGAACCTAAGGACAAACTGAACTGGAAAAGGAAAGCTACTGAGATGTTATTGAATCCAAATTCTAAAAATTGGACAACATATAGAGGTCTTTCATGGGCTGGGGATTTAGCACAGTGGCATTGGCACCTGCCTGGCAAGCATGAGGTCATTAGTTAACCAAAAAAGGAAAAAGACAAAAAAGTGCCACAACAGATACTCTGCCTAGTGAAGTCAAGGATCTATGTAACACCTTCATATCGTAGAAAGATTGATGTTATTATATTGTATGATAAACAAGCTGAACTATATTGGCTTCCTGTTCAAGGAGAAAGAAACACCTTATCAAGGATGGCTTTTAACATTTGATTCCCTGATCAACTAAAATTGAATGCTATTAAAATAGAACATCTTTCAGTGCGATTGACATTTTAAAATGTCAGTGGTCGATGGAGGCCATACACACTCTTATTGATGATTCTTTTTAAGGAAGAATTTAAGATAAAATTAAATTCTTACGATATCCTTTCTGGCCCACTAGATAGAATATGACCTATGTGTCTAGTAAAATTCGACAAAACTGATTAGAATTTTGCTATATAGTCTGAGCTATCAGAATATAAAGTCAGAAATGTGTTACAGGAATAGGAACTTAGAAATTCTAATTTGAAGCATTGGAAGCATTATATAAAAAGGCAAGACTGGATTATTCAGGTTTTTATTGCTTCAAGATATACAGTTAATGCAGAGTTTTATATATATATATATATATATATATATATATATATATATATAAATTATTGTTGTCTAAGTGACAAGGAAAGCATTCTACTGAGTATTTTACTAGGTTGTTGACCATGGGATAAAAACTTCTTTGAGTACTAACTGCAGGTTATAACTGTGAGGTATTTTTGCATTTATACATTTGCTGTATTTTTGATGTCTATGGTCTATAAAAGTATATGTTTGCATTAAAAGGCAGACAAGGTAGGAGTAAAGGTACCTACAGAAAAATAAAAAAACTGTGGACAGAATAAGGAAATGAGTGGCATAGTTAGAGGTTATTCGTGTGGACGTGGTGGCTATCCAGAGGGAATGGCTGGGAGGAGACTAGATGTACTGTCAGGGCCGAGATCTACGGATGACCTAGCAGTGGGAGCAAGACAGCCAATGATGGAAGAGACCAGCTCTTGTCAATGGACAACATGGAATGACAGTAAGTTTCCACTGCATCACATAATAGCCTAGGGAGCCAAGACGGCCGAGCCACAGAGCAGTGTGTGTGTGTGTGTGTGTGTGTGTGTACGCATGTACGCACATGTACACCTTCACTGTAAGACTAATCCATTTGTACTCCATAGAGCAACTACTATGCATTTGTGCCATTAGCAGTGATTCTTCTCCATTTGTCTGTGTCCATATCCGTGGATCTCTTGGAATATCCGTAGTGTGGACATGGTCTTATCCTTGCCTATTAAACCATCTTCTGGTTTGTGACTACTATTACTCCTATGGCCATTTGTGTCTGTTCTTTTCATTCATCCTCACCATCAGGTCATTACCAATAGCCTGGACCATTTCATAACAAAACCAAGCATGTGAAAAAATAACCATACAAGAACCAGTGGAATATTGAGAGCAAAACAAAGCAACATTTAATGGTAATTGATAAATTACTGCAGATTGCCATTTGTGGAGATGCACTGGACCATTCCTGTGTGTACTCTATAATATTACACGTTTTTATTTAGATGATGTGTTTGGGGCTGGCATGTAGTGCTGAGTAAATATTTATGGGATAAATGAAATAAATGTTTATAGACACCAATAACATTTTATATGTGTGAAGGAAGGTGTTTATTGTTCATTTATTCAGTAATTATGAGTGCCTACTATATAGAGGCACTGTCAGGAGTGTGAGGGACAAGCAGATGAAATATAATGTGTGTCCATGGAGAGCCCATAATGTGGTGAGGGAAGCCAAACTAAAAAGACAACTTCAGTGGTGGGGTAAGAACTGAGTGGTGGTGGTCTTGGGCCCATAGCATCCCTTAACACTGTCGGTGGGGCTCGGGACAGTAACGTAAATATTGGGAGAGGATTTGTTATTAATCAAAATCTAGAAGAAATTGCAAGACGAAAGGCATAGATGAGATTCTAGAGACTAGAATGAGGGGGGCTCAGCTCTATAGCACATTACAGAACTTGGCTTTTATGATCAAAATTTTAGAGAGGGCTTTCTGTGTTTCTGAGCTATGGAAAGGTCTCTCTGGCAGTGGTGTGGAGAGGGAGTGGAGCAAGGATAGAAACAGGAAACTATTGAGGTGACAGAGTAATTCCATCGATAAATTACTGACCTAAAACAATGGCAGAGGAATGGAAATCAAAAACTCTGTGGGACTGGATATCTGGGAAGGAGAACATTAAAAACTACAAAAGGCTGGACATGGTGGCACACATCTAGACTTTCAGCCTTACAGGAGGCTGAGGCAGGAGAATCTCAAGTTCAAGTTCAACCTGGGCAATTTAACAACTTAGCATGACTGTCTAAAAATAACAGGGGATGTAGTTCAGTGGGAGCACCCTGGGCTCAATCCCCAGTGGCAAAAGAAACAGTAGGGTAACCTGGTGAGATGGCCAGATTAGGCAGCCAGGCAGTTGAGGCTGCTGGTCTCCACATCAGAAAAGACTGGGCCAGGAACAGGGGTGAAGAGTCACTGCTTAGAGGGGACATTCTTTATTGACATGAAAGCATCAAGCAGGTTCCAAGTAACTCTAAGGGACTAGTAGAAAGGAGAAATATTTTTCTGGAAAATATTCTTTCATGTTTTTAGAAGAGAAATCCTTTCAGTTTGGGAGATCTGCAGCTTCTGATCACATTACCTTTCCTCCTTTCCTTCTTCCCTCCTCCCCTTCCCTTCTTCCTTTCTCTGATCCCCAGAGAAGATAAATTATATGCGGACATCTCAACGGGCTTTATAAACTTTTGACTTGAAAGATCAGACACATGCAAACATTAGCATATGAGACTCTGCTGTATTTTGTTATTGTGCAGATGGAAATTCTAAAGTTCAAAATGGAGTCAATTAGAATGGACAGCCAATGGCATTTTATCTGTGAGAACATCAGACCATACTAATATTTTTAGAAAAATGAATTAATAATACTGATTTTATAGTGTTTTTATTATTATATTCCCAGAGTTTTTGATTGCCTTTAAAGTAATTCTGTTTCCAAAAGAAAAGTAGGGCATAATTGAAGGTTAAAAATAATTCTTCTATTGTCCAGGGAGTACAAATGATATATAACCAGGACATTCATTCCATTATGAATAATAAATGAAGTATTATAAACCATTCTTTATACTTCAAGATGTAAATTTGCTCCAAGGAGATCTTAAAATAGGGTCCAAATGAATTATCAGTTGACAGATCCTTTTTGGCACTCTTAAGTTTTTGCAGTCTGTGAAGTAAATTGAATTTCGTCTGTCTGTCATTCTGTAATGTCAGTGCAACTGTTCTTCATTAAGTGCACACTCAGCATGCCATTAGAAAAATCATATTTTACACTCAAGTAAGGGCAGGCACTCAATAAGCCTAACTTAATTTACTATTTTAACCTAGTACAAAGAAATGTGTTGCTACTTTCCTAGTAAATCAGGTATAATGGGCATTTTTAAGGCAACTAGTCCTATTTTCTCCAGTTTGAACCATTAGATATGTAGTTTGAATTTGTTTTTGACAGATCAATGCCTTGCTGCTGCATGGTAATGGAATTTTAAATGTCTGTATATATTTCACTGGTAAATTAGTATTTTAAGATACTTTAAGAGTGATTAAAGTATCATATATTAAAATATATTGAGTGCATGTTTACAAGGAACTGAGATTTGTTTTACAGTTAAAAATCCTTTTGGTAGTGACAAATATGTGAAAGCATTAACCCCACCCCCATACTTTGAGTCATAGGCCTAAATGTTTATGAAAAATTCTCTCTAAACCTCTAGGGTAAACACACAAACTGAGCTTATGAACTTTTAAAGGAAAATATTGGCCAAGTACTAAATGCATTGAGAAATGAAAAACATAGAAATAATAAATTTTATATCTGCTGCTCTTACTAATGGATAATTCATTTGAGCTCATTAGATACCCCTCATTGTGAGATATTAACTGGGGAGGTTGATTGTATATTCTGGAACAGTCTTCTCATTTATCTTAACTAGATACTCAAGTACTGTATGTTTTAGGAATATTTTTATTAGTACTATACATGTTTTCAGCACATAATGATACATTCATTGTGGGGAGTTGATGCATGTACATAATATCTTAGTGTTTTCTCACCCCTCCTCCAATCTCTTAGTCACCTTCCCTTTTGCAGACGTTCTCTCTGTTTCCTATCATCTATCTTTTATTTTGCCTTTTGTTTACAGTTTGAAGTTTAAAATATTTTTATTTGTACATTTTGTAGTATATGTTGCATACGTGTGTGTGGGATGTACCGAGCTCATTCATTGTGAGGAGTGGATACGTTTGTATAACACATCTCAGTTGCTTTTGTTCTCTTTCCCTCATTTGCCATCCCACCCCTCCATCACAAGATTACCTTTCAATTTACCAAAAATCAATCTCTCTCTTTCCTCTAGTCTCTTCTTTAGCTTTTGAAATTATTTACACTTTGGGTTTTTCACATGCGAGAAGTTATGCAACTTTTAAGCTAATGTGCCTGACTTCACTTAAAATTGTGGTCTCCAGGTGCATCCTTTTCCTGCAGGACACAGAGGTGTCCTTCCTGACGGCAGCGTACTGTATGGAAGTGTGGTGCTCTTCGGCCAGGGCAGCGAGCGGCACTTCGGGGGAGATGGGCTTTCTTCCACCTCCTCCCAGCAGAAGCTTCATCCATGAGGGTTGCTCCCGTTGGAGGCCAGACTTCCCTTACTGACTGGCCAACAGTTGTTCCAGTCACTGTGCATTTTAAATTCCAAGTAATTTAAAATTAACTGAGTACTTTTCAGATTATCCCTGTGAGCGGCCTCCCTTAGCTCTGAGGTAAAACTTAGAAGACATCCTACAATACTGGCTAAGGCTCAGAAGATAACTTTGAAAGTCTTAACTTTTAGTGTTAATCACTTGCCCCTCTTCAAATAAAACTCGTTGGGAGTCTTGCTGTCATAGCTTACCATCTCTCTGGGGATTGTGCTACACATTTTCCCTCAGAACGTGTGGGAGTGTACAATGGCTAAATTGTTTTAAACTCCCGCCCCATGTGACAGTCTGTAGAATTGGTCAAATGGCCTTTTTGGTTTTGGGTTCCCTGCACTACCACTTTATCCTCTGCTGAAATCAGTGACATTTACGGGGTGCCCGCTTCGTGCCAGGCCTTGTGGGGAGCAGCCTTTGGGAAACATCACGAGTTGTAGGCCCTGTGTGTTAGAGAATGTTGTCCTTGATGTGCCAAGAGTCAAGAGGCAGCATTCAGAAATGAAAATAATTGCTGGAAGTAATGTAAAATTAAGTTTGCTTAATTGATGTTAGGGGGCCCGTGAATAACTTAGCAGTATTCATTTTGGTTAATTTGTATGAAGCATAAACAGTAAAAGTCATTTGTGCTGACCTCAATTAGAAAAGTCATGTGTCGTGTTAAAATAGGCAATCCATTGTAGGTCCATAAATTACACAGCTTTCCTGATCGATCAATTATATAACAGATGCAATTGGGAAAAATCATTTCAAGTTTAACTTTTAGCCAAATACATTTTATTGAACTTGCCCAAAAGTGGAAAACATAGCAAGCTGCCTGGATTTTGCCTAGAATGTTCCATTTTATTTCCATAGGTCAGTGATTCCCAAAGTTACAACGTGTCCTTGCTTTCATGTGATTGTGTTGGCATGGAGAATTCTGTGCACAGCAGGATAACCAAACAGTTCAGTCAGATGAATGTGAGTGAACCAGTCTTGAATTACGACTGTCATGGTAAAAAAAGTGGTAATGGGGCAGATTTCAATCCAAGGACTTTTTTTAAATTCAACAAAGCTAACATGGAACTTCCATATTAACTAGGACCTATGAAATGCAAAGTGTTATCTAAATATCAAGCTATGCCAGTTATTTTGCACATAATTTAGATGGAGAAATGCTACACTGCTTTCTTCATTTGCATGATAGATATTCTTTTGAATAACTCTTGCAACCTGGAGGAGAGAGAATTAAAAACCATGATTCTGAATGAAACTGTCTTTCTAATTTGCTATTTCAAAGACTTGGGGCAAAATACTGTTTTTAGGATTTTTAATATGATTGTACGTGCCCTTCACAAACATATTAAAATCTAGGGAGAACAAGACCCCTTACTAGCCTTATGTGGTAGATTTGCAAAGGCATTGTCTTAGTCATTTTTCTCATTGCTGAAACAAAACACCTGCCATCTAAAGTTAAAGGAGGAAAGGTTTATTGTAGTTCAGAGTTGGTGGGGGTTTCAGTTCTTAGTTTGCTCCAAGGGAGGGTGGCGTGGGAGGCATCACAGCACAGGCAGCAGAAGACAGCAAGCAGCAAGCAAGAGACAAGGTGGCCAGTGACAGAGTCGTTTCATCCCTTTATGTTGTATCTCGGCTGCCTGACCTTGGGTGGACAGTGTTCACACTGAGAGTGGCACCTTTATCCTACTCAGAAGTGCGCCAAACCAAGCAGTGGACTGATTCTGTAATCACACACCTTGATCCCAGTAGCACACCCCTAGATCCGGCTAGCTCTGAAAAAGCACTACCTGTGACCGCGTGAAGTTTTGGGGGGACATCTAGACACAAGCCTTAACAGATGTGTCTTACCAAATCCTATAAATCTGTCCTGCCGTCAGGTGTGGAGGGTAAGATTATTCCAGGAGAAAGTTCTCCTACAGTGTGGGTAGAGAACACAGTGGCAAGGTGTGGTTTGTCTGAGGCTAATGTCTGGGAAAGGTCAAAAGCAAAAGGGCCCTTACCTTGGACCAGCGCTCCTGGATACCAGCAGAGAGCCTGCCATATTTTACAGTGGTCCTTTCACATTCTCCATGAGATTCCTAGAGACACAAGACCAAAGAAAGACCCAGTCAGAGAGCATGATGCCATATGTTAAGTAATTTATATTTTTTTTCCTATTCAAAGATTTGCATGATGGTCATTTTCAACTGCCATCTCGTTTGAAGTGTATGTTCCAGTGTTAACAAGTTCAGTGTCCCAGACACAAAACCTCTAGAGCAGGAAGGGATCCAGCAATCATCTTTTAGAATCCTTGAATTTTAAAAAATGGAAAATTGGGCTTCAGATTTGATAAAAGGTTACACAAATCCACACAGCCAAATTAATGGCAGAACCAAATCCTAGGAGGACAGTCACCTTGCCAAGAGATCATTTCAAAATTTCACTTCAAGAACTGTAGTCTAACTCTTGAGGTTACATTCTATACCCAAACTGTTATTTCTCCTCTGACTGATTTTGTAACCACTGTTTCTTACTCAGAAAGTGAAATTTAAAACAGTAGTGGGTGGTTTTCAGATTCACTGTTGTAGGGGCCTGAGACGTGACTTTTGGAGATTACAGCTGAGAAGCTGGCTTCTGTTCCCAGTCCTTTGTCACCTTCTCTTGTGATGGATTGGAAACAGCAATCGGGGTGATATCATAATAGTTAAATGCCTGGAAATTTAAGCCGACATTGCAAATATGTCACCTTGTGGACGCTTTGATTTGACTTTGTAAGTGATTTACCACATTCACGTGTCTTGCTGTAAGTGTAGTCAAACATGCAAATATTTGCTTTCTGAGTCATTTGCCCTAATGACTTTGAGGCATTTTTGAGTAACAGTGGTGGTATTGTTTTGGGCTGGCAGAAAGCAAATCCCTTGTCAGTGTCCACTGAGATCCCGCTGTCTGTGGGCATATTTTTAAGACATGAGTACTGCATACAATTTGCTAATCATGGCTTCAGGTTGATGGCCTGTGATGGATGTGGTTTATCAGGGCACCCAAGCGTTTGTGATTCACCTGTGTACTAAAGCTGTGTTAACTTCTGAAATAAGGCCTCCTTTTGCTGACCACTCATGCTTCTGGTTTTGACTGGAAAGCCCTGGATCTTTGGCAGTGTTTGGAGAGATCACAAATAGGAAGCCTTTCACTGGCAATTGTTTCCATAGCTATTGATAACTTTTGTCTTGAGCATTTAAATTTGTTCAGTCAGCAAATGGGAGAGGGACTAGGGATGTAGCTTAGTGTTACAGCACCTGCCTGGCAAACGTGAGGTCCTGCGTCTGATTCCTGGTACTCCCCCGACCCCACCCCTAAAAAAAGGAAAAGGGAAATTTTAGCATCCAAGGAGGATGGGTTTATATTTGTCTCTCCCTTGCTTATTCTTGTTCAGCAGAGAGCTTCAGCAGTGAGGTTTGGGGACCACCATGGACTGTATTTAGGGAGCCCTGATAATAGGTGTGTAGATACTGTATTTAACAAACAGGCTGCTTCTGTATAGCAGAAAGAATGGGAAGTTCTCCAAAAAGCAGATAAGCAGATGAATGGCTAACTATTTGTAAAAGGTATCTTCTGACAGTTCTCAGCAGATTACTTTTTTGGTGCATGATGAGTACTTTCTCCTTTATTTTCCTTCCATTTCACTTTTGCTTTCCCTTTCCAGTTCCTTTTGTGTTTCCCTTTCCTTCGTTTCTTTCATCTTCTCCCCACCTCATTTCTTCGGTTTCTTTTCCAGGAAAACTCATCCTGTCTTGGTTACTTTTCTTTAATTGCTGAGACAAAATACCTGATGCCCCAAATTAGGGAAGGGAAGGTTTATTTACCTTACAGTTTTTGGAGGTTTCAGTCCATAATCAGCTGGCTCCAAGGTAGGGTGGGATGGCACTGGGGCAACACTTCAAGGCTGCAGCCAGAGCAAAAAGGGGAAAATAAGCCTCTTCTCCCTTGTGTTGTATGCAGGCCACCCCCTCCCACCCCCAAGGCAGATGTAGCCCTCACAAAATCTCCTTGTCCTCCTTTGCACAGGATGAGGATATTAAGATCCGTGTGTCCTGACTGAGTCTCTCAGACTTCTAAACTGCTCAAATTGACACAATGTATCAATCATAACACATCCAAAACATTAATATTTTTTCAAACTCTAAAATGGGTGTTTATTGCATATCAGTGAATGAAATTAAAAACTTGTCATGCTCAGAGCTGTTTCATTTTTAAAAATCTTTTATTTCTGATGTGTCAAAAAGGAGAAGTTTAGGTCAGTGTAATCCAGTGAATATTGGTATGAATTGTATGCCTACCTGGTACTGCATTTTCTTCATGTATTTCAGACATTTACTGCTGCTGTGCATAGGGAGGTCTATGAGGACAAGGCCAATGAGGGAGACCAGTCATAACATGAGAGGAGGAGGTATTGGGGACCTGGCCAAGATCCCCAATCTCCAAAGTGAGAGTATGGCGAAGGCCTAAATAAATGAGACAAGTGATATGATTTTAGGGCTCCAGGAGGATCAAAACCCTCTAGCAGAGTTTGAGACTCTGGGGGCTGAGACAAGGAACGTCTCTGGGCATCTCGTATTTATTTAGTTTTTCAAACAGAGAAGGGGTTGGAGTGGGAAACGAAAGAAACTGAGCAGAACCTTGGGCGTGGTTTAAGGACTTTTCCAAATAACAGATTATATCAATTTAGAAGTATTTTAGGAGAAAGTCTTCAGGTTGACTTTCACTATAAGAGTAAAATGCCTACAGCTATAGTTTCTCTCTTGTTAATTGGAGTTGGAGCCAGGTGTCCTCAGCAGTGGCCTTAACTAGCCCTTTGAGGTGTCTCTTTGTTCTTGGGTTGGCCATCCCTTGACCATGCTGCAGCCTTGAGCATGGGTTCAATTTCCAGCTTCAACGGCTCCCAACAAGGAGGAGCTGACACTGGTCCCCACCTTAATCAGGAAGTTACTAGAACAGAGGAATGGGCTGATACAGGTGTGACACTTTCAGGGGAAAACGAAATTTAAGGTAAGCTTGGAAGGGGGCCACATGGACATGGACAGATAGCAGAGGGTGATGTATGGTTGGATGAAAGGTCAAGAAAATCCAAGTCATGGCTGCGGAGTGGGTAATGTATTAACGAGATAGAGATGCCAGCAAATAATTCATGCTGTTAATGCGCAGCAAAACCACTCATCTAGCACCTCGGGACATTTCTCCAGTGTAGCATGCTTAAATAGCCCTTTTCTGTGTATAAGAGCAGAGTTTCAGATCTCTAGAATGGAGAAGTGAGGCTAGAGAATTTTTAGCATCCGCTTCTAGTGCTTGAAGTTGCATAACTCCATATTAAAGATTCTGTCAAATGTTGAATTTTTGTTATAAAAACAGTAAACTGATTAAACTGATTCTAAAAGGGGGGTTGTGAGGGTAACTTTCAGCAGCTGGAAAAATACTGATTTATATTCTGAGTGAAATAGTTAATGTATGGTAACAAGAAGCACCTATCGTGCAAGACATTATGGACCACGACCTTCTCTGGGCTCCAAGAGCCATGGATAAGACAGGAAAGATAGAGGCACATCCTTCTGAAAGAACTGTAAGCACATCGTTAAACATCAGAGCATACCTCATTTTGTAGAACACGGTTGGTTCAGGTTTGTGGTGCTCTCCAAGAGATATCAGCATGTGATGAATTGCCTGTTTTATCAGGATGAAATTACCATGCAACATAAAAGACTTTGTTAAATACATCTTAGTCAACAGCCTAATCTTGTTACTGAGAAGGAAGTGTTGTCTTTGCTCATCCTTTTCTTAAGGCTTTGCTGTGTAAGATGCTTAGCCCCGTTCCTGTTTCATAAGAATGCAGAGTGTGTAATGTGATTGGAGAATGTGTCCCTCCACTGTTATCATATTGTTGCCTGTAATTTAAAACACAGGGGTTTTAAAGATACCTTCAGTAATTTAAAACACATTTTTAAATTAAAAAGTTTACCAATGTTAGATTCATTTATTTTTAAAGTCGTTATCAAGTTAATTATCAAGGAATACAGATTAGCAGCCCAATTAACAGACCAAAAATGTATGAAACTCATAAGACAATTACATTAAATCAGGTTACACTTTTCGCTGTGCTTGATTACTTTAACTGTTTTTTCTTTTTTTCCTATCGTCTGTCTTTTAATTTGTACTTTGTATGTATGTATGTTTCATATACAGCATATGATATTTTTAAGCTAGTGTGTCTGATTCACTTCTCTTAACATTATGGTCTAAAGGTGCAGACATTTTCCTGAAAATAACTCAGATTTGTTCTTTATATCAGAGTAGTGCTTCATGTGTGTAAATACCACATTTTCTTTATCCATTCATCCGTTGATGGACATGTAGGCTACTTCGAGGATTTAGCTGTGATGAGTTGTGCTGCTATAAATGTGTGTGTGTGTATGTGTGTGTGTGACTATAACATGATGTCTTTAACACCTAAAAGGGGGGGAATAGTTAGTTTTAGTTTTTGCTTTGTTTTGTTTTGTTTTTTGTCTTTTTCGTTTTTATCGGTACCAGGGATCGAACTCACGACTGCCTGCTTGCAAGGCAGGTGCTTATGCTGCTGAGCTAAATCACCAGCCCCAGTTTTAGTTTTTTGACAAATCTCCATAGTAATTTCCATAGTGGTTGTACCAGTTCACACTCTAACCACAATGAAGAGGAGTTCCTTTTTTCCTGCAGCCTCTCCAGGATTTGTTATTATTTGATTTCTTAAAAATAGCCTTTTTTTCCCTTGAAGTAAAATGGAACCTCAGTTCATAAAACAAAATGTTTTTTAAACATGTTGCTCAAAGCTGACAAGTAGGGGCTGGGGGTTTAGCTCAGCGGCATAAGCACCTGCCTTGCAAGCAGGCGGTCGTGAGTTCGATCCCTGGTACCGATAAAAAATGAAAAAAGACCAAAAAAAAAAAAAAAAAAAAAAAAAGCTGACAAGTAAAAATAATTTCACTGAGTGCTGTGATCCCTCTTGGAAACTGAGTGTAGTATAGGACTTGTGTAGTAAGTGACATGCTTACATGCATCAATTTTGTACCGAGGAGTGATTCAAAACCAAATTGGTAAAAAATCAGCTTACTGCCCTTTGGGGAAAAAAATCTGAAAATGCCATTCTTAGTCTGAAGTTGGTATGCTATATGAACTCAAATCTGAGAATGCCATTGTGGGAATGCTATTATCTTAAAAAGGGACAAAGAGGTTTTAGTTTTTTTAAAAAATAATGACAGTTCTAGGGGCATGATCTGGTGACAGAGCACCTTTCTGGCATGGATTACAGCACCAAAAAATATTACTACTATTACTGCTGCTGCTACTACTATCAAATAGGAAAGGTGAATGTTAGTTTATTGAAAATATAGTGATTAATTTCTAATATATTACATGAAATGGACAATACAAAAGTCCAAGTATGGACTCTATTGAATGGCTTAAAAACTATTTGGAAGAGAAGATATAAACCCAAAACAAATAAAAATGATAGACTAGTATTCAAATAATCATCTACACATATAAACATTTATAAGGTACCCTCGTGGGGAGGTAAAGTGTAGTTCAAAGTAGTCCACAACGAAGCCTTGATTTTTAGTGTGATTTGCTCCCTCAGCCTACTGTATGTTTCTAGTATTCCTTTCATCGGAACAAAAGTTATACAATTTCAAGTATCCTATGATACTGGAAACCATCTGAATTATTTTTTGTAGAGTTGAAGAATATTTGCAAGTGTTAAAAATTTGAAAAAATTATAAATGAATTGAAATGTTTGCTTGCGTATGGCATGCTTCACAAGCCACGGCAAATCATACTTACCTTATAAAGAGTGAAACCTGCACACCCGGTTCAAGTGAGCCACTCTGATTGGTGTGTTTCTGCCACGTGAAATGGTAGGAGGATGGCGTTTTTTATAAATGATAATGAAAAAGATAGATATGCAAGCCAAGTGGTTTCTGGTTGGTTTCCTCAATTGTGTGATAACTTTTAGCTGGTGTGCTAATCAAGTAAAGTTATTAAAGACTTGGTATTCTCTGTGTGTAGAGGGGGAATCAAAGGATTGCAAGGAATGCATTGAATAACGCACAGCTCTCATATGTGCAGACATTGTGCCCAGCAGGCACTGGAGCCTGTGTGTGAGTGGGCTGTTTGCATAGTGAAAAACCAAACAGCCGCCCCTCCCCTAGGCCCCCCCATTGACATGCATAGCTGGCCTGGTAGGTGTAAAAATAGCCTGGCAGGGCCTGAGCTGGAAATGGTCACTGAATGCGAATGCGGCCTGCAGTTGCTGGGGTTTTGGGCTCTCTCTGACACCCGCCAGCCAGCAGATGGGGAGGCCTGGGGGGTGTGTGAGGGGAGTAGAGCCCCGGAGCTCAGGTGCATCTGGATGAGTTGTCCACATTAGCGTCCCCCTCCAGGACCCCTGTACAGAGCACCGAGGGCAAGGCTGGGCCCACAGGCTGCAGAGACCGGCGAGCTGTGATGGGAAACACAGCTCTGTGCACCTCCTGCCACGCAGATAAGAGTGTCAGAGCCCGGGAACACATGCAGGAGCTGGACAAAACTCCAGACTGCTGTGGCGAGGACAGCGAGGATGCCAGAGGACCTGGGCCCCTGGTGAGTTGCAGGCCACACATGGAGGAAGGGAGGGTGTTGGCCTGAGAGTTGGTGTGGAGCTCATTGGTCAGATCACAGACAGAACCAAAAGACCAGGGCCACCTGACTGTCCTGGCCCAGGCTGTGCCTACCTGCAGCTCGTGTGCTACCATGTGCCGGCAGCAGCTCACTCGTCTAGCTGTGGAGTGACCTTTGAGATGAGTCATGCCACTGGCTCTTTAATTGGATGTTTTGTCCAAAGCTGAGCATACATATCGTCATTTTATAGAGTAACTTTCTGTAGTGTTAGTAGGTTTACATCAAGGTTGTGAAGTTCTCTGCTTATTATTGTATTCATGGAGAATCTGCTTTACATCAGACCACTGAGCACCTTCAAGTCCCAGTTCCTGCTCTTTGCAGAGGCATTTCATTTCACCCTAATATCTGCCTGACTGCACTGAGGCTTTTAAATACCACTCTGATTATGATAATAGCAGTTTGTGAAAAGCCTTAAAAGTTGAGCAATCAAGTATTTAAGTTGACTTTCAGATTTTAATAATTCATGGGCATGCTGTGTTCCTTAAAATGATTGCAAAGGCTTATTATATTTTTAAAAACATTCTGACCAGAACTGTCATTCAGATAGAGCTTAATTGTCGTACTTGCTGAAGGATAAAGTTTATCTTTCATTGCGCAGATCCAGGAACTTGACCTTGTTGCAAGTTATTTATGTCGGATTGAGACAGTGGTGCTAGGACAGGTGGGATTCCAGAGAAAAAAAAGCCAAGGGGTAAGCACCTGCTCCGTGCTTGCCTGGGGTTTCCAGGGGTGACAGGACTTTGTGAAACTTGGAAGGTGGCCTGCTGCTCTCTTGGGCTTTGATTGGGGTGAATTTCAACCCTAAAATTGTCAGATCATAGTGAGACTGAAACCCACTCAGGCGGTACGGACTCCATGCAGAGGACTGTGCACATGGCAGAGGGGAGGAGAAGGCCTGGGAGTGAACAAGGGGCCGGGACTTCTGGGACCAAAAGGGGAAGCAGAAAGGTGGAAGGGAAGTGTTCTCTGGGAAGAGAAGCATCCTGCCTTAGGGACTGTGTGTGTCTCTTTCTGGATCATAGTTTAAGTTACCCTCACCTATCAGGAGGTCCTCAGAGAATTTCTCATTGGAGAATTTCTCTGATGCCCCTGAACTGAGAGGGCGATGAGTGGAAAGAGTAGGGTACTCATACAGTCTTGTTACAGTGTATGGATTCCCACCTGTTGCAGTGCATAAATATATTCTCTAACAGCTGATTTCCTTGCTTAAAAGGAAGTTTAAAGTCTGTCTTTACAAGTAGCGAATGGAAGTGGTGAGATCTCTGAGTTACCTGGTTCCTTTAAGAGGAGCCCGTGACATACGATCTTAAGGCTCAAGGGATAGTACAAGAAATTCATTCAAGTTTCAAGTTTGGATAACTAAGAACTTGAATGTCCAATGGCAACGCCACTGCTTTGTTAAATTTTTCTATCTATAGTAATTTAGAAACTTGCCATAAAAGAAAGGAGTTGATTTTTAAAAATATATAATCTGACTTCTCTGAGTTCGTTAACAAATATACAGACTGTCGTTAACAGATTCTACAGACTGGCAGGTGGAGTGATTGTGTGGCTCATGCCTGGCAGGTGCGGGAACAGACCTGTTTGCACCTTGCAAAAGGCGATGTTGTGCTGAGTTGCTCCATTTTGGATGTGGTGCGGAGGTTAACATGTAACTTAGTATTGAAGATGACTTAAGCAAAACGAGTGTTTTTGTATAGCTTGCATTTCCCAAACTTAAGAATATCGATCATTTTTCTTTACCTTTACATCAGCACTGTCAGATGTGGAGTCACTCAGATACTTTTAAGCATTCATAGTAGTCACAGTTAATAATAAATAATTGTCAAGAACTCCATAGCTTTTAATTATTTTTTAGAGAGAAAAAACAAACAGACACTCCATTTTCCTTCTGGTAATAAATGTAGAATTGGTTTATAGAGCTTGTTATATTGTCGGACCAAAAGTTTCAAGTAAATAAAATTTCATTCAATAAACTAATAAAAATATAAATTTAACATGCTAAAGCTATGGTATTTTATACAAATCGGTACTTCCTTTCTGTAAGTTTTAGAGTTTTGAATATTCTGACTTTAATTGTACAGATTATAGCAGTGATAGATATATCATAAATTGTGTTAGAAATAACTAAATAAATATAATTTCTCCTTAAACAATGTTACTGAATTGCCTCTATCAGATGTTACATGTGGACTTTAAGAAAGTTAAACCAAATCAGACCAGAATAATTTGCATATGTATTATAACAAACTCAGGAATTATGCAAAAATAATTACAGAAATGAAACTGGCTATAAGTTTGACAGAATGGTAAATTTTAAATTTCAAAGGATTTATTTTCTTAAATTTCTAATGATAAAGATAAATAAGAAAAGGAACAAACACTTTAAAATTCTGTGACTGGAAAAATAGTATGCTATATTTTTCAGGTATGTATTTTACACAGACATGTTTAAATCCAGAGTAGTGTTTATCAAGCGTATTAGTAAAGGGACAGAGAAAGAATGTTCCAGAAGATGTGTTGTAGTGAACAAAATAGCTGTAAACAATATGCAAACAAATGGGTCTGGCATTATGTCTGTAATTACTAAATCTTTCTATTACTGAATTTTCAGTTGCTAAATTTTTCAATTATTTAAGCTAATAAATGATTTCAGTTACTCTTTTCTAGTTTGTAAAGAAGGAAATGAAAATAGTTACCATTGTGTCTATTAATTTAATAAAGATAAAACATTCAATCTTAGATGATAAAGTGTTGAGACTGATAAACATTTTCTTTTTTTAACTTTTTATTTTAAAGAGGGTAAAATTAAACACAACAAAACAGAATATAAGAAACCAATGTAAGACACACAAATTTCAAAGCGAGACAATCAGAGATCTTCACTATCTAGTGTATTGTCTCTTGTTTTCTTCCGAATAGTTGCCCATATATTCACGTACAGAGAATTCACACGAAACAACATAGTATAGAACTTACCTGAACAGAATGAGGAAGGTGTGTTAGGTCTTCAAGATCAGACAATGGGGAAGTCAACAGTGGCTGTCATAGTGTCTCTCTCATTCTCTTCAAAATAGCTGTCCATATCTTCATGTATGTTGAAATTATACAAAACAAAACAGACTAAAATCATTCTGAACAAAGAATAATAATATTGCTGGATTTCATATCACAATGCTACAGAATCAGCACTGAGTAGTGTAGTGTCTCTTTTTCTTCAAAGCAGTTCATTTCATCATGTGTTATATAATCAGTTCTCATAAACTGTTTATAGGTTCTATGCATGCATTAGTCTCTACATGTCTTTCTATCCTTTCTGTATTAGAGGGAAAAACAAAGCATAGCAAGACAAAACAAAACAAATTCCTATAAAAACATGAAATGAAAAAGTTATATAAAACCACAGTACAAGGTGATCTGGTTACTGTGTTGTCTCTTGGTATCTTCAATAGAATTGTCCATATCATCAGGCATAGTATAATGGAATATAACAGTACATAACAGTATTAATAAAAACAAAACATTGTAGACAGTGAAAAACTTCAAAAGCAGGTAATAATCAAACCAGAGTAGGCATCCTAGTGAATCTTGTCATCTTCAGTACAGTTGCCTATACTCTCAGACTTGATACTATCATTCATAACAGATTTGAATAAAATCTGTCAATACAAAATAGCAATCTAACAAACCAGATTCACCTAATATCAGTCATGATAAAACAGTGTAAGTTATACAGGGCTTCAGATTAAGTTAACAGGAAATTAAGGATGATTACCATACAATATCCTGCTATTTTTGGGATAGCAGTCCGTGCCCTCAAATCTAGTATACTAGACCATCTGGAACAGAATTTAATCCATCTAAACAGTGGTGTGAGCAATGTGGGTTTTAAATCGTGATACACTATTAACAATATCCTGTGCTTTCTTTTTTAAGACTCTGCCTCCCCTTTCACTTCCACAGAAGTTGGGTCCCACCAACTCCTTCAGTTTTTAGATTGCGGGGGGCAACCTGCTATTTACCTAAGTGGTTCTGAACCTTCTCACTCCTGGACTTGATCTCAAGTTGTATTCCTTTATCTACAAAAGCCTCAAGGTTTTCTTTCATTATAGCTGGGTAGTTCTTCACTGCACAAAAGTGTCATGACTTTCCAACCTATCTGCAGCTGCTGGATGAGCTGTCCCTATTTCTCTGTGGTTCTCTGTCACATAGAGCATTGTTTTCTCATCTTTGACTTTTGGTTCATTAACCCTCTTTCAGGTTGATTATGTTTCCTATTCAGAGCATCTCAATAGACCTTACCTCCTGATCTACTCTGCCTGTATTTCTTTTTATAGTATATCAAGGCCATCTATGTTAGTGATTATAGCCAACCTTCTCTGCCTCATTTCTGCTATGCTATTTTTCTGCCATTGATTGTCTGCTTTTCTCCTTCATTCCACTGCCTGCCCCGTTTATTGAGGCTTCTCTGCTACTGTTCCTGAAATCCTGGTATTTTTTTTTCTCTCTCTAGAATGTCCTTCAGTATTCTCTTTAGGATTGGATTGGTGGTCACAAATTCCCCCGGGTCTTATTATGGAAGCATCTTGTTTCTCTATTAATTTCTAGAGACAGTTTTTCAGGATACAACAATCTGGGGGTGGAGGTTATTTTCTTTCAGGACTTGAAATTCTTTGTTCCAAGCTCTTCTTGATTTGATGTTCTGTGTTGAGAAGTCTGCTGTGATTTTGATGGGTTTTCTCCTTTATAGGTTATCTGTTTCTTTTTTCTGATGGCTTTTAATTTTCTGTTCTTATATTGAATTTCTGAAATCTTGATTATTATATGTCTGGGTGTAGCTCTGTTTTGGTTGTAGGTGGCTGGAGTTCTGTATGCCTCATACATCTGAATATCATTTCCTTTTCCTATGCTTGGGAGGTCCAAGAGCCCAACGGAGAACGAGCCAGTGAGAGGCCTGCATTAACCTGCAGTGAGTGCTGGAAACAAGGCCCTCCCACGGGAAAGAGCAACCAACTGGATGACATGTTGGAGCCGGGCAGAACAGGCCTGAACTAGGAATGGTAGTTACTTCAGTCAGTTACTCCCTTCTCAGAGCAGATTGGTGGGATCTGCTTGGCCTGGGTCAAGCCCCTGGCTGGGACCCAATAAGTCATCCCAAACTGATTCCAAATGGGCAGCACACACTAAAGCAGTGAAGCCCCACAGGTTGACTGGCCCAGAGAGGAGGGTCCATCATACACCACCCCTGCTTGCACCTCGGTGACCAACAGCAAACTGGAGAGGGCAGAAATCCCTAGCCAGCACACTTCAGAAGAACCATAAGCAACAAGGAAAGGGGTTGGGACCTCCACTATACACCTGTTTTGGACCTCTGACTTCAGCGGGACCGTGGCTCCGGTGAGGCACGGCAATGCTAGTTCAGGCGGCTCTGGTGAGTCGAGGCAGTGTGTGTTCTGGCCCCTCTGAGGAGAGTGCCATGGCTAATCCTAGCTGCTCCAATGGTAGCCCCAGGACTGCGTGTCTGACCAGCTCTTTTCACTTTAGTTTCTTCCTGGGTTGAGAGGATCCATCTCCCTCTGATCTGACCACTCCAAGATGTTTTATTCTGGCATCTGAGACTGATAAACATTTATGGTCAGCTGTAAATTGTTCTAATTATTTGGAAAACAACTTGGAAATATACTCTCTGTTTTTCATGTTGTTAGTGCAGCGAAGACTACCAGGGAGGTGTTTGCCTAGAGAAAAGCAAAGGGCGAGAATGGTGAGTGTCCTGGGCAGCCTCCCCAGCCCTGACTCCAAAGGGCCGGCTGGCCGCACGAGGGCTCTTGGCCCAGAAGTCACGCTCCAAGCCCACCTAGAAGTGTCTCCTAAGTGGAAGGGGCTGCCTCTCCCACGTGGTCACCCCTTCGCATTAATCCTTGAAGCTTTCAAAGACCTGCCTCTCACCGCGGCTGGTGTGGCAGCTCAAGAACGAAGAAATATTCAGGGTGGGAGAATCAAGAGTAAAATTTTGCTGTTTTAATTTTTTATTTATTGTATATCCTGGTAATGCTTCTAATTTTGTGTTAATCACAGGGAAACAGTAGCATATCCAAGACCCATTTCCATTCTCATATGTGCAGCTGACTGCTGTGTGGATTGTAATTCTACTTGTGAAAGAAGTTGTGGCCTGGTCTCTAGGGGAGTTAATTCTTTTTTCTTTTTCTAGTTCTTTTTCCTTTTTTTGTGTTAGGTCTTGCTATGTAGTTCAGGCTGGCCTTAAGCTTATTTTGTAGCCCAGGCTGGCCTCTAACTTGCAACAGTCCTCCCTCCTCAACCTCTGCAGTGCTGGGATTACGGTGTGGCTCCTTCTAGGGGAGTTCTGTGTGGTATGTGTGTCCATGTGGCCTTGTGGGCTCCAAGTATGCAGTGTGGTCGAAAATGTTTCAATAAAAAATTTTATTAAAGTAAAATTGCATTTCCGTGGCTCCCTCTTCAGTACTCATCCCATGGTTCTTGCCATTTTCGGGGCAGTTCTGGAGTCCTCTTTCCTGAATGGCTTTGGCTGTGCAGTCCTGGCTGCCTGAGTGTCCTTGGGTACGATTCCACACTTTCCCTTCAGGGTCATTTTATCTCTGGGGTTTTGGCTCTGGAGTGGAACTTCCTCTCCAGCACTCTGGGTTTTTGATCCTGCCTGGTAAAGAAGTGAATGTGGACTTCTAGCCCTGATCCAGAAGGTATCAGGGACCTTGTGATGTGTGTTCAGAGCAAGGGAAATTGATAGCAATATGTCTTTTATTATAATGAATTTTGAGAGATGAGCACTGTATATTTTGCTCATAAGGTCCAGAAAGAGGGACCACCCTGTGCTAGGGTACAATCTAGAGCAGCATTGGAAAGGGATTTTATTTCATTTTCTTTTTGGGGGTTCTGGTATTGTTTTAAAATAAGCACACTCTGTCACTTTCCTGTATTGTGGTCATTATCTTTAATTGTATGAGCGCATGTGTGTGCCTAATGACAGCCGAACTTGGGGCCTTTACCCTGAGCTCTTTTTTTGAGCCAGGGTCTCCAAAGTTGCTACATTGCCCAGGCTGAGCTTCAACTTGTCAGCCTTCCAGAGTGATGACAGGCATCACTCTTTCTTCATCGTGTTAAACTAATCTGCTTTGTGTCAAAGTAAACCATAAATGAGAGGCCTCATCGCAAACATTTATTTACATTAGTTATTCTGGCTGAGTTTTGCTAATTTACTTCTTATCAGTTTACTCACAGAAATTTTTATTTTCTTGCTTTGCTTATTCTAGTAACTTTTCTCATTTGTACTAGAGAATTTCCTGTTCTTTACATCAGCTTTTTGATCTTTAAACCTTTGGACTAAACTTTAGTACTTTAGACTATGAACAGTGAATCCTGGTGTTGTTATGCTTTTCTGCTAGGCTGACTTAGCAGTTGGTAAGTCAGTCAGCAACTAATTATTTAGCTGGGTATTGTTCTAGTGCTGGCCATAAGTGACAGTGAGGCAAAGCTGTGGTAGAGGCAGACAGATGTCAGCGTGTTTGAGGAGAGAAGTATGACAGCCAGGTATGACTGGCAGCCATGCACCAACTTTATAGAAGACTGGATTTATTTTCTAAATGCCATTTATCTTGTGAAAGAACTCAAAATACAGTGAACTTACTTAGGTTTCTAAGGTCCCTGCCCAGACTAAAAAAACCTTTCTCTTTCACTCTCACTGTCTGTTTCCCCTGCTCTGTCTTCTCGGTGGAGGATGGATTATGACTGGAGAAAAAAGGAAAACAGATCAATTAACTAGTTGTAGAAATTCCTGAGGTGAGGAATGATAGAGGCTTGGATTGGTGTGAACAATGAAATATGAGGTGATCAGGTCCAGAATCTATTTTTATTTCTATTGAAGGAAATTGCAGGGGTTATGAAAGAAAATAATGAAGGTTTTGGCTTGTACAACTGGGTAAAAACAGGAAAATGCATAGTACTATTTGCAAAAATGGAGAGATATATATGTGTGTGAAAGATTCCTTCTCTACCAAGCATAGCAACATGTCAAGAGTTAGACTTTTCTTCAGTTTTGAATGCTAATGTATAGAAATATGTCTTCAAATGACATAATAAGCATTATCTTGTGAAGCAGCTACATAGGAGAAAATGTCTCCATATAGTCACTTTTGATATTAAACTCTAATAAAAACTAAGACTGGAATGTAAATCATTTTCTAAAGCATTTTAAAGACTATGAAATGATACAAAACATGGTTATGTAACTTTTGCATGATTTATTTAAAGGTAAAGATGGAAAGAAGTTGAGATAAGCTTTCTGTTTCCTGGGAGCTTACAGCCTAGTTTTAGAAGCAAGGCTTATCTGCGAGTGATGAATGCACCGTAGTGGAGCCAAGCAGTAGCAGGAAGGATGAAATGGGTCCCTGTAGGATGCCCAAGACAGGGACGACCAGTGTAGGCGTCAGTGTTCTGAAAATAACTCTTGGACAGAGCTGTTCAGCCGATATGTGAAAAACTGTACTGCTTGCAGTTTGCAGTGTTCCCATGCAGGTTAACTGAGAAGATAGTTCCTGCAGGGAGTTCATCAAGCTATCCCTTCTACTGATGCCATCCAGACCCTCTCCCCAGGCTCCCCCTGCCAGCCCTTATCCCTCAGATAAGCAAACAGTAATATAATGCACCCACTTCCAGCACCAACCTCATCCCCCAGTGCTACAGCCAGCACCCCTCAGAACTGATGGTGCCAGAGCTGAGCTAGATGTTAAATATTTTCAATATCCTAGCTGCTAACTGTGGAGGTAGAACTTCTGGGTGTAGATCTGGGAAACAGACTACAACCTGAGTTCCCATTTAGAAGAAAGCACACTCATGCACTCAGTAAAAACAAGCCAGGACCTGGGCATAACAAAGGGGCGTAAGACATACAACCTTGTTTTGCAGGAGCATACCCTAAAGATGGGCTAAGCAGGAACACTAATGTCATGTTGCAGTTATGTGGCAAAACACAAGGTGTGTGGAGCAAGTGAGCATGACAGCTCAGTCTAAAAAAATTAGAGAGAGAGAGAGTCTTGGTGTATTGTGGGCAGATCACTCTCAGGGGTGGAGCCAGTAGTGACCTTGGAATGACCAAGGGGCATTCTCTGAACTCCCATGTCTATAATACCAAGGTTCTGTTGGATGGGACTTTAACCCATGAAATTTGGGTGAAAAGCATGGAATTAAATTATCAAAAACTTCATAGTCCATGATTTAGAACTGGTACTCTATTCTAGTGAAAGACTGTTGATCAAAGGCTAGGTCAGGAGACTCCATTAGATTGTGGTTTTTCATATTATAAGATCCATTTTTATGACATGCCTCATACCTAATAGATACTTGGTAAATGTTTATCAAAAGCATGAATTAATTCATGCCTAGGGAAACTCAAGGAAACAAATATAATCATGGCCATTTTCCAGCTGTGGATGTCTCCAGATGTGTCGAGGTGTAAAAAGTGAAAAGCTGTGGGAAGTACAAAAACAATCTGTAAAGTCGTTTAAAGAACTTTACAACTCAGAAGTGTTTGTTACAGCCTTCTGCTCAGAAAGGGATGGGCTCTTAGTGCAATTGCACACACTGATGTTAGAAAATATTCGTGGTATAGATCATATTTTTTGTAGACAATAATCCTTTTGAGTTGTGATTCACTATCAAGTTGTTGAAGAGTGAAATAGTTGCATTTTAAAAAATTTGTGAAGGGTTATAGTAAGAAGGATAACTATAAACAATTGATATATAAAATATTTCTATTATATTTTTCTTACAAACCATATTTGTTTGACCTGTGTAATGATTTTAAAATAATACTTCTGCTGCATTGGATGAGACTGGTCCCTGTGTACACAGTGTCTTCCTCACGGTCACGTGGATGGCGATGCAGCTGAGAATTCACTGTAGAGAGAGCTCTCTCTCTTCACCCATATTTTGCTTGCTTCCCACACAGACATCTGCTGTTACTTACTCATTTTCAGTTGCTGTTTTGGATTTAATGTGTCTTTAATTTATTGTGCCATATGAAATATCCACTTGTTTTCTGATTCTTTCATTTTCATTTAAGGGTTTGTCTTTTAAATTCTGACCATATTAAATCACGTTTGATTGTCTATATATTCTAGTTGTTTGCTTTTTCAAGTCCTATATTAATATTATATTTGGCCTTATGTGACTGTAGTAAAAGGTTCCAATGTCCTTCTTTAATATTTGCTTGTTAGTCTGCTTTTTATCATCATGACAAAAGTACCTAAGGAAAAAAAGGTTTATTTTGGTTCATGGTTTCAGGGGGTTCAGCCCATGGCTGGCTGGCTCTATGACTTTTAACTCTGGGGTGAAATAGGCACATCATGGCTGGGAGGGTGCCAGAGGACAGCAGTCAGCTCCTGGTGATGAGGCAGAGAGTGAGAAAAAGAGCCAAAAAGGAAAGAGGCAGGGACCAGAGATAGTCCCTAAGGTCCCAGCCTCATGATCCATTGCCTTTAATTAAGCACTATCTCCCAGTAATACCATCAAATTAGGGTCTCATCAGTGGATCGATTCCACTGATGAATTCAAGAGTCCTCGTGATCTAATCATTTCACAATAACCCATTGGGTGGCCTTGGAGGACATTTTAGTTCCAAAGCATAACAGTTTAAAAAAGATAAAAATCTTGTAGTCATTATCTGAAGTGTACTCATTTGAGCTAGTCAAGTGTGTCTAAGAGCTGTGTGAAAATCTGGTGTTTAATAATAGATGTTATATATTGAAATTATTTTTGGTAAGTTGTTCATATTGCTGACATGTAGTTTATTTTAAGTCTAAATTTGTTATTTTACTCTTTCTGGATTCTTTCTGAAGGAAATTGAAACACATCTACTGAGACAGCTAGCAAGGTAGCAGGTACATAGCAAAATTTGTGAAACCTTTTTTAAAATTCCAATTGTTGTGTATGGATTTTTCTCCTAGTTACCAAAGGAGAAGAACATTTTCTAGGAATAAAAGATACTAAATGATTTTCTGCTTAGAAGATGTACAGTCCACAGATTTGCCAACAGATCTATAATACATAATTATTATTTTAAAAATGGTTGATGATAGTCAAATTCCTTTGCATTATTAATCATACACTTTGATGAACTATGTGGTTGCTGATATATTTGGGATGGGATAATACATGGGATGAAGGGTCCAGTTAATTTTTGGTGTTGGCATCCGCCCAAGAATGTTCTGTTAATCACCGCATTGGAAGAATCACGAGGGATGTGTTAGATCATGTGGCTTTCAGGACCCTACCACAGACTTCTGAGGCAGAATCTTAGAGTGGGAGATGAGAGTATTTAGCAATATTGAAGCATGGTGTCTGTGGGTCCCCTAGTATACTAAAGTGTGGGAACCACTGCTTTATTCTATAGAGGTTGACATTACTGAAGGAACAGGGCTGGATGTGTAACTCAGCGTATGAAGGCACAGAAGTAAAGAACAATTCCTCACATTTTATTAAGGGTTTTCTGACCAGATTGGTTCTACTCATTGCCAACCCTTGCTTTGGCAGCAATGAAAGAAACCAGGACCACTCCAGAGATGTGGGAGCAGGGGGTGTTCCTCCAGCAATAGGCTGTCCTGCAGTTCTTACCATCACTGTGAGTCACAAAGTATCAGGGCTCTATCACGGTGAAGTTTTAAATGCAACACTTAGAATAAACTTAAATTCCACATTGAAAACCTAACAATAACTGTATACGTTATATAGAATTTGTTTTTTCATTGCTTGACCTTATCAACTTCTGTCAGATCTGGGCACTGAGGTACTATAGGAGGTTGATATGAAAACATGTCCTCAGATTTTAAAAATTAGAATTTCACTCCACTGTTCATCAGCCAGCTTGAACAGCAGGACTGTTCAGAGTGATCTATTACTTTTTTGGAATTGGAGTCCAGTACAGCATCCTGGCTGACATGTGGCACATGAAAGATGATTAGCAAAATTCTTCTGGTCATATTAAAAGTTCTTAGTACGTCAACTGTTAAAATAAGACCTCGAGGTTAATTAAATTAATCAGAAATTACTTAAGCAAAGAACAGTTCATGAATCCAGCAGCACTCAGCACTTGCACCCCCTCAGCAACATGAGCAAGCAGGAATCCTAGCAGAGTGTGGTGACGCATTTGCATATCCAAAGTCTGGCAGCTTGTGGTTGGCTGAAGCACAGTTGCAATACTGTGATTGGCCTACCAACTGCTCATAAGAACATACTCAAGTTAAATTGTAGGTTATATAGATAGTAAATTAAATTGCAGTTTGAAGTACAAAGTACCTGAGACAGCATCAAGCCAAACTAATTACCTAATACAATTAATGTAAAATATCACATATTTAGTACTCTATTTTAAAATTACACAAAAATATCTACAAAGTATTAAATCAATATCTTTCATGAAAGTAAATTACTGTATACAGCCCACGTGTCCTCTTCCTTTTTTCTTTCCTTCCTCCCCCTCCCTTTCTCTCTCTTTTCTTGTTGAATAATATATATATTTATTGGATACACAGATTAAAGAACCAATATGATTTGTTCACACCCAATAGTTAAGTCTTCAATGAAACAGACAGTGATCCCGGTGGACATGCCAGCTGCCTCTCTTGTGTGACATGTGACTGCACAGTCACGCCAGGGCCCCACTGCAGGCATTGTCAGCCCCTTATTGATGTGGGGCTGCTTGCAAGCCCACCCTGGCCTGGACCACGTGGTCTAGTACTGAGTGGCACCCCACTGTTTTACTTCAGATTGCCAGGTGACTTCGAGGTGGAAAATGGGAATCACAAGTAAGCAAATGGATAAATAAATGAAAAGGAGGAATGCATTATATGAAATTACTCATTTTAATTATAGCCATCACACTGAGCCCCTGCTGCCTGCTGGTTTCTATAATGTGCTCCATATAATATTTTCAGAATATAGGGAGTATAGCTCAGGGGTAGAGCATTTGACTGCAGAATATAAATTTCATTTATTCCTGGCAGTAGTGTTATGAGAATAAAAATCTAAAAGTAGAAATTTAAACTTTTTCTTTATAGAATACATTTGGAAAATTTGCAAAAAATATGACAAAATACTATCCTGTTTATACAAGGGTTTTAAAACTAAACACATTTGAAACTCTTAAAGTCAAGAAAAATGTAAACAGACAAGTCACAGGAGGAAAGAAATGTTGTGAACAATAAACATACAGCTTAAGTTTTAAGAGTCAAAAACTGAAGGAGGCAAATCAAAGCCATGAAAATTCATTAACCAAATGAGCAAAGTGTTGAAACAGGCCCTTCCGCAGTGAGATTAAGGGCCATTTAGAAGGGTACAGTGTCCAGGGAAACGTACTCTGCCTGTAGGGATTTAGACAGTGGACATCATCAAGACAGAGGCAAAGCCATAGCATTGTTTAAAGTAATGAAAATGTTTGGGGCGAACCAAAAACAATGATAAACATACATAGACCACATGGCATTTTGAATGCCTTTCAAAAATTTTAATGGTGAAGGCAATAGTTTTGTAATGTTATTTTTTAAAAGTAAGAGACAATATTTATTATCCTGACTTTTTAAAAGCATTGTCTATATAATAATGTGTGTGCAGAATATTTAGAAGAAAACGTGAAAATATGCAGTGTTGAATTTGGGTAATGGAGTTACCAGGTACAAAGTTAGTTCATTTTTCAAATGTTCTATTATAAGACTATGGATGTGTGTGTGAGTGTATGTGTTTATATATATATGCAGGCACTCATATATATCCATTTCATAGACACAATTTATTTATTGTCAGTATTTTATTTTTTAAAGTAAGTTTGTTGATACATTTTAGATATCCATAATAATCACATTCATCATAAGGAATCTGTACCTGTGCATGATACATCTTGAATTCTTTTTTTCCCGTTGTTTTCCTCTCCCTTCAACCTCTTTATTTACAAAAGCTGTTTCCATTTTATCCTTCTTTTCCTGTTTTTTCTCTTTTCCCTTCCTTCCTTTGCCCCTCCTCCCTCCCTCCTTCCTCGTTCCCCTTGGCATTTGAACATTCCTATTTGACAATATCTGCATCTTGGTCCTTATTTACACTGTAGATTTTTCAGACCAGAGAAACAATGTGACATTTACATGTTTCCAATTTATTTCACTTAAGAGTATGGTCTCAAGGTTCATCTATTGATGTAGAAATGCCTTGTTCATCCTTCTTTATGGAGAGTAGTATATATATATATATATATATATATATGAAATACATATTTTCATATATATATGTATATATGTGAAAAGCTACACCTTCTTTATCCATTCATTGGTTGATGGGCATTTGGGCTATTTCCAGGATTTAGCTGTTACAAGCCATGCTGCTATAAACATGAGTGTGCATATGTCACTGTGGTATGATTCTTTCAGTTCTTTCAGGAAGATACTGAAAAGTGGAATTGCTGGGTCAAATAGAACCTTTAGTTTTTTGAGGGATCTGCACACTGATTTCCACAGTGGTTGAACCAGTCTACACTCCCATCAATAGTGGAGAAAGATTCCTTTTTCCCTACAGCCCCACCAGTATTTGTTATTGGTTTATTTTTTGATGATAGCCATTCTCTAGATGGTGAGATGCAATGTCAGTGTTGTTTTAATTTACATTTCTTGAATGATCAGTGATGTTGAATATTTTTTTCATATACTTATTTGCTGTTTTTGTACTTCTTCATCTGAGAAATATACTTCTTCATCTTTATCTCAGATGCCCATTTTTGGATTGGGTCTTTAAATGTGGGGAGGACCTGATTTTTTTTTTTTTTTAGTTCTTTATATATATTCTAGATATTAGTCTTCTGTGTAAGGAACAGCTGACAAAATATTTTTCCCACACTGTGGGGTTTCTCTTCACTCTGTTGGTGATTTCTTTTGCTGTACAAAAGCTTTTTAATGAGATCCCATTTGCTGATTCTTTATAGTATTTCGCGTGTGATTGAGTTTGTTCATAAAATCTTTGCTTGTGCCCATGTCTTCAAGAATTCTACCTGTTGTCTCTTCCAGAAGATACAGTGTTTCTGTTTTAATAATTAGATCTTTGATCTGCTTTGATTTTAGTTTAGTATAGGGTGAGAGACATGGATCTGGTTTTAGTCCAGCATGTGGAAAGCCAGTTTTTCCAACATTTGTTAAAGAGGCTGTCTTTCTTCTAGTGATCATGTTTGGTCCCTTCATTGAAGAAATGGTGGCTGCGTGTATTTGGAGTTGTTTTTGCATCTTCTAACATATTTCATTGGTCTTTGGGTCTATTTTTTTTTTCCAGTACCATGCTGGTTTTATCACAGTAGATTTATAGTATAACTTCAAGTCATGGACTGACAAACACACATTTATAATGATGCTTTTATCCTTTATAATAGAAGGGAGCTTGTATGATCAAAAAATGAGTGAGCGGACATATAAATTTATGCAGTTTAGACAACTATTAGGGAATGTGTTTCTATAATTTTTAGTTTCATAACAATTGATTTCATTTAATATGTCATGTGTATTTAAATTTTTAAATCAACTTGGAAAACATTCTGGGTACATTTTTACTACTTAATTTTACAGAGAAAAGCAGATTTACTATTCTTATTTCAGCATTCAGACAGCAGGTGTGGTGATTAACTAGGAACAGCTGAGCGAGGCTCGGGGTGCGCCATGGCAGCTTTCCAGGTTTACCCCCACTTGGGGAAATCTGCCGGCATGCATGAGGAAGCGTCTGTGTGCTATTGTAGAAACAGGGGGACAAATGTTGTCTTTGAAGCCTGCCACTGCTGTGAAGCTTGAAAATATCTTTTCTTTGCATGTTAATTGGGATTGTTTCACTATTGTATACCACATGGAGTAGTGTTTTGAAATTATATAGCTGTGTCTTTCAGAGTCCCAACTCTTGTGATAACAGCATTACAGACAAGAAGTCCCTGCACTGTTTTGGTGTGGGTGGCACAGGGCTCAGACTTCTGTCCCTGCCCCTAGCACAGGAAAGGGAGTTCTGTAGACAGGGTGAGTGGAACATGAAGCTTGAGCCAGGCATGCCACTCGGGACCTTTACCCTGGGGCCGGAAGCGGCAGCCACACTCCCAGGTTAGTTAGCAGTGAGGTAGTTTTTTGAGCTTTTGGGGCGATTGGGGAGGAAGGGGGTGATGAATGGTAGTCTCTCCACTTAGGCCTGGATAGCAGCCTCTGCTCTGCTGTTTATCATCACAGAAGGCATGGATAAGTGACTGCACCTCACTGAGAGGTTTCCTCATTTAGGAGGCTTAGATTGTGAAGTATTTGACATAGAGAACTTCACATTGTAGTAAAAGGAAGGAGAAAGAAATACCAGGAGTAAAAGAATCCTTTCCCACAAGGCGCCCAGAGTCTGGCTGGAGAGCCCCACGTACTCACACAAAGGCAAACAGCGTCTGGAGTTTGATGAGTAGACGACTTCAAAGAGAGTCTAGATGGCTGCAGAATCCAAACGCCAGTCCACTTGCTGTAAGAAAATATGTAACACTTTTAATATGGAAGCACTAAAGCTACGTCAGTGAGTCATGTAAGGACAATGAATGCACACACTTGCTCAATATGTGTTCTGACATATTATATTAAAACAATCAAAAGTGGGGAGATATAATAAACCTAATAAAAATGCCGTATTTCATGCTGTTTCTTGAAATAACCACCAAAGAAGGTTTTGGTCAAGCTAAATCTTTGTAGTGACCACTTTACAAAATTAGTGCTAAATTAAATAGTTATATCTATGAAGTATACTATCAGTAGAGAAACTCAGTTTACTAACAACCCTGTGATTTTCATAAGTGGGGCAAATAAGCCAAATAAAGGTGGGAGCTCTGCAATGCAGAGGACACAGCTGCTGAGGCGCCACAGGGCGTAATGTGCACCTGTGTCCCCCTGCGCCACGCATTACCTGCTGGGTTTCCATGCCTCACATTGCTTCCCCACAACCGCATGATCTAAATATGGTTCCTGTGGAATTCTCAACATCTCACATAAATGTTGCCTTTAATTACTACTGGGACAAAAGAACTTGACATGTTGTTCTTCAGGAACAATAAAGAAGCATCTCTGGGTTCAGTATCAAAGACAAATTTTGATACCTCAAATAAGTTAAATTTGATTCATGAATAAGATATTCTGGCTTATCCAAAAATGGGCATCTGAGATGAATACACAGTTCTCAGATGAATAAATTCAAATGGCAAATAAATACATGAAAAAATGTTCATAGTCATTAGTCATTAGAGAAATGCAAATTAAAACCACATTGAGATTCCATCTCACTCCTCAAAAAATGGCCAGGATCAAGAAAACTACCAACAACAAATGCTGGAGAGGCTATGGGGAAAAAGGAACTTTCATGCACTGTTGGTGGGACTGTAAACTGGTCCAAGCATTGTGGAGTTTCGTCTGTAGATTCCTCAAAGAGCTGGGATTGGAAGTCCCATTTGTCCCAGCTATTCCACTTCTAGGCATATTCCCAGAAGAACTGAAAACATACCACAGTGATATATGTGCACCCATGTTTATAGCAGCACAATTTGTAATAGCCAGATCTTGGAAACAACCTAAGTGTCCATCAGCTGAGGAATGGATAAAAAAGTTGTGGTATTTTTACTCAGCTTTAAAAAATGATCACATTGATATTTTTATAAATAAATGGACACAGCTTGAGACCATACTCATAAGCAAAATAAATCAAACTCACATGTATAAATACCATATAGTCTCCCTAATATAAGAAATGGTAAGAATATATAAACGTATGTGATAATCATGATTCCTCATTGTATTGCTTTGAAACCTTATAATGTTTTCATGCATTAGTTGGAATGGTTTTATTCTGGGTTGTTTGATTTTATTATCTGTGATGGTATGAACAGCTATTTTGAAGAAAACAAGACATTATAATAGCTAGTGCTGATTTAATACCATCTTGTTTTGAAGTCCTACCAAGCTTTTGTTCTTCTGTCTCCATCAGTTTTATCATATTGTATCTTATTGGTTTTATTATATGTGATAATATAAACAAAATTTTTTATGGACAAAGAGATAATATAGTAACCAATGTTTATTTTCTATTAGTTGGTTTTGAATACCCTGTAATACTTTCATTCTCTTGAATGGTTTTATACTATCTTGTTATGTTTGATACTCTAGAATATGAAGGTATACTCAGATATTTCAAGGAAAGAGACACTATGGTAGCTACTGTTATGTCAGGTTGTCTTGTGGTGAAACACTATCTTGCTTAAATTGTTCTGATCTGTTTTGTTATGTCCTCTTTTATCTTAATATTTTTAAAATAAAAAAGTAAAATAAAATTTATACAAATTACTAAAAGAAAATTAAAAAGAGATATTCTCGCTTCTGATCCACAGTCTTGCAAAAAATTATCATGTTATCTTTTTTCTATGTATAAAAGTAGTCAAACTCTTGCTTTAGCAGTTTTCTAAGTTTAATTTTAGAGTAATTAAAGCTGTTGTCACTTGTAATTATATTATTAGTTGTCAGATTTACCTAACAGTAAAGTAGATGGTAAGCTTCTTCCCAAGGTTTGGTTATCGTTTTATTTGTCTTGACTGAATGATATATTTTAGGCACTGAGTTAGGCTTTTTGACAATTCTGAGGATTATGAAACATGATTTCTACTTCAAAGTTAGTTAAAATTTTGTTTTGAAAGTGGGATATATAGTCTCTCTCACAGCATACGCAGTCATATCACACATTGATATGTATATAAATGTAGAAATATAATTCAATTTATGAGATCCCTATGACTAAAACAAGGTATATTTTACTACATACATAGTAAGTCTGAAAGAAAGAAGCCTCCTTCTTCTGTATCTTAGAATAACTTAAACATATCTGTGGTTTCTCTTATTTGGAAGATTAGTTCAGCTTATTGTAACTACTGAAACATGATGCTGTATTTTGCACTAAAAGTTCCTGCCTGGTCCTGCTTGGGTGATTTATATGATAATGCCCTGTGCGTGGCAGTGGAACCTGCAAGCTGACCAGCACATTACAGGTGGGCTGTTTGTGCCTTCACAGCCAGGCCAGGTGCAGAATGGACACATGCAGATGGGCTGGGGACTCCTGGAACCATGACCAGAACTTCACAGGTCTTTATGAACGGTGGAATGTGCCTGGCGTTGGTGGACCCTGAGAACAGGAACTTGGTCAAACTTGAGGGCAGTTTGGGGGGGGTGTGTGTCCTGAAGTCTCTCCCTGCTCTTTTATCCCAACAAATCAAGCATTTGCCTGAAAGCTGCCTCAGAAGTTCAGATGTTCGTTGACATTTAGTAATCACCGCAGGGTTTTGTAGTTTGGAGGAATGGAACAGGGAGAAGATGCAGTGCAACTGACACGTACATGATTTGCTAATCTTTTTTCCATTGCCGTGTGCTGTGTACTATAATTCAACACATTCTTTTCTTAAGCCAGATTTCTATCCTGCCTTTTACATTTCAGTGTAAAATTGCACAAAACCCTATACCTTGCACAGAGCTAAACTAAATTACTGAAACTGTTAGGGACCCTTGGGTTCATAGAACAGAGTAATATAGACAGTGTAGCAAGTCACATCCATGAGAATAAAGCAGCGTTTCAGCGGTGCTCTGATTGTACTGGGAAATGACAGCTGCACTTTATCAGTGTTCTGAGCGCCTATTCATTGGCACATGCACACACACACCCCTGCACTCACACACGCACACACACACCCATGCACTCACACATTTACCCATGCACACACACACAAGCACTCAGATCAGAGCAGTTTTCATTTTATCAGAAGTTCCTGCAGTTCCTGAGAGCTGTTGCTAGACTGACAGCATTTCCTTCCAGAGGTGTTACAGAAGGCCCTCCTTGCTGCTCGGCTTTTCATGGACAAAGAAATGGTACGGACCAAAGCAAAATCCAGTATCTAACAAACAAAATTAAATAAGATCTGGGTCACTCCCCGATGTCATCTGTGATCATCTGTAGCTTTAGTCTGTGAGTCTTACATACTCAACCCCATACTCTGAGTGATAGCTCTCTTAAGTTTAAGTGTTTTTTTTTTTGTCTTTTTTCTTTTTATTGGTACCAGGGATTGAACTCACTTCTGCCTGCTTGCAAGGCAGGCGCTTATGCCACTGAGCTAAATCTCTAGCCACAAGTTTAAGTTCTAAAATCAAACTATTGTGTTTTGCTTTCCAGTGTTGGTATAGTCTATTCCTCAATGTTTCTGATCTTGATTAACGTGTCACACATTGTAAGTTACAGATTTCTCAGTCTTACAGCCTTCTTTTCTTATGTCATATGGCACAATCTCTTTGTTTTTCATGTTACTCCTTCTGACTGCTTCTTAAGACTACTGAAGTGGTTTCAAAATGACTTAAAACTCCATTTCCCCCTCCAACTCCAAATTTTACTAGAATGATGATTTTTAAAATAACATGCTTATCTTGTCTTTTCCTATCCCCTCATCTACAGGGTATCAACGTTATTATAGTATGCAGAACATTTATAGTCTGGGTCCTATTTGACTTTTGGGATTTTCTTTCTTTTCTGATTGCAAGATGATCTATATAACTCACATCCTAAAGTACTTAGAGTTTTTCAGTTATGCTCTTTCAATCATAGGACATTGTACCTGCCGGTCCCTACCATGATCAGATCTTCAGCAAACACTATACTACTATCTCTGTTCTATAGGTAAAAGTAAAAGTAAAATAAAATGTAGAATGAATAGATCATCTTATTTTTTTCTACACTCCCTAGCATCTAACACATTTGATACACAGTAGGTGCTTCAAAAACAATTGATTGAGTCTAAAAAGCAACTTATATTAAGGACTAGTTAAATTATTTGAACTATTTGTTATCAAAATATCTTGTTTTACTAACTTATTTCCTCTTGTGCCATATTGAAAGTTATGATCTTTCCAAAATGTATGTATGATATAGATATAATTTCTGATCCTTTCAGGAATTTAATCAAGTTACTCAGAGTGCCAAATTGTGAAGTAATTTTCTTCTCGTATAGTATACATAATACATATTCTTTTTTATTTTAAACAAGCATTATATTGGTTGACCCTACTGTGTACCACTTGGCTGGCATGAAGGGGCCCAGGAAGTAGATGCAATATAATTTCATACATGAATAACTTTAGCACAGTGCATACTTACTAGAATTGGAATCCACCTTCTAAAGTTTACCAGTGTCTTTATAGATTGTCACAAATGTGCAAGGTATCTGAGAATTGTGCATGGCCCTTTGATACCTACATACTTCAGAGCATAGAATAAATGCATTCCAAAGATGACTTGCACACTGGAGATCACAGCACTTTTCAGGTGACAGTGAACTTAACAGTTTAATGAGAGATTTTAGAGACACATTAATGATTTCTAATACCTATAATTATGCTGAAGTTCCTGGTACCCAATAAGTAGGAAGCCCTTCTTCAAAAAAGTAGAAACCCTAAGTGGGACATAAATAGAGTTCTTAAAGTCGTTGTCACCAGGAAATTAGAATATTGCTTTGAGCCAACGAATGGTAGAAAATAATGAATTTTAATTCATTTGTTATTGTGGAGTACTTATAAATATTGCAGAATGTACATATTCAAGAGAAGAAATAAAAATTTGAGTTGACTAATACCTTTACTTAGCTTTTTTAAAAAGCAGGATAAATTCAGAAGTATATTTACACAAATAAAGTCAGGTTGTTTCGAAGTGTTGTTATTAAGGTATAATGAAATGGTACCCCTAGAACTCCTAGAAAAATCAATCTGAATGGTTATAGGTATGAACTAGACTGTTATAAACAAAAGGTCCTTATTTCTACATGCATTTTAAGGGGTCACATAAAATCAGCAGTTAAGGAATGTATCACAATAGAAATTATGTGCCTCGTTTGTTTTAAGGATGGTATTATTATTGGATAAGCCACAGGGAAGCTTTCATGTCAAGAATTGGTTTCCTGGTTCAATCCTGAATAACTCAGTGTAAAGAAGCGAGCTCCCTTTCAGCGTATGTAGCCTGCAGGCTCCGGGCACCACCTCATCTCTGCCGTGTCACGAAGCTGAGTCATGCAGTGCTGTCTGTTTCTGAGCAGATGGTCCCTGAGACCCAAGGACATTCAGGCCATGGGAATAAAAGCGCTGCTTTTCTGCCTCAAGGGGGCAATAGTGAACTAAGGCTATAGGATGCCTTGGGAGAAGAGAAATGATGAAAGATGTGTGCACTTGGCTGGGTTTAGTTTTTCTTCCCCTGATAGTTCGAAAAGCCTTAAGGGGAACCTGAATTCCTGAATTTAGTTCATTTCATCCCAACTCTTAGATGTGCAAAGGGTGAACTTTAGTATATCATTTTCCTTAAGTGTTTTGTAGAATATAAGTACCTCATGAATGAAAATAATTTTACATTGATTTTAAAGAAATAACGAAATGAGTAACTTTTACTCAGTGACTTCAAGAGCTCTTTTTCCTTTTCCTTATGACCCAAATGATGTTACAGTTTATTATTGTTAATTTCCCAAAGCAACTCTTTTATGATTAGTAATGATTTAGAACGAGGTTTCTTTGGAAATTAGTGTGTGCTGTGTGGCCAGCTGATAAGCTGTTCCATTTGACCTGTATTTCATTTGGGGTGTGCAGAGTTAAGATGTGGGTGGAACAGTCTTCCAAGATGTCTGGTTAGTTGGAAATTAGAAGTGAGATTAGATCCGAGACACATATTGAATTTAAATAATCTTTGTCTCATAATCCATGCCAGTTGGATACCCTGAAGCAATAATTGAGAACAGTTTAGAATTTCCTTGAACATGGATGTGATGTATATTATTAAACTTCCATTGTGGAGCTGCGAGTTTCATTATTTTTATACTTGTTATATAAGTTGCAGATTTCCATGTTACTTTGGCTACTGAAAACATTAGGGAATATCATGGGTAAACCATAATAGGTAGCATAGGGCTTGTATACTATTTTACTTGCCATTACGTAGTCTGTACTTCGAGCATAAACGGAAGTAGAACTTTAAAGATGTGTCGGTTCAAGCAGTGCCATTAGGGGTTGCATATGAAACTTTACCAATGCTACCATATACCTTGTAGCACCTGAAACCAGTAGCAAGGGTGGAGAAATAATGTTCTCCTAAATAAGATGTCATTCTCTGGAATTACATGCTCTTTGGGAAGGAGCATTAACTCTTACTAAATAGTAATACAAGTATTAAGATAGTTTCCTAATAATCAGTCATGTAATGGGGACTTTCAAAGAAATCGTATTTCTTGACAAAGTCTGAAATGTTAATTGCTGAGTTCTTTAAGTTTAAAGATGAACTTCCAAGTTTTTATCTACTCAGATGTCTGACCTATAGCTACAGAAAACTGTTCCATTTGTTTCTCTGATTGTCTTAGAAATTGTGAAACGAATGACATGTATTTACACCCATATTTTCCCATTTAAATTTGGAAAATATTGACATGGAGTTAGTGATGGAATTTTGAGTTTTGAAGGTATTTTAGTGTTGTAATTCCTAGAACAAAAAAATTAAAATCTGCGGATCTACCTTATGAGAAGTTGCTTAAATTTTAAACTCACCTATAAAGTTCAGTAGGAAGTGCATAGAATTATAAGCACCAATGAACATACTCATTTATCTTTGTAAAAGTGCCCATTTTGGCAAAAGCTTGGCTATGTCTCCTGTAACACACATTTTAGTACAAAGCCTGATTATAGATACGCTTTATGAAACTAATGTCAGTGAAACCAATTCATGTGTCAAGTCAAAATTCTGCTGTTCTGTGAATGTCAACTGGAGAATTCATATTCCTTCTGTTTAATAATTATTTAAAATATGCTTGTATGTTTCCATATACAAACACTTTCTAAAATTTTAAAATCGTGGAGAGTATATGAAGTTTAAAATTATCAGATGTACATCGGAGCTGTTTTTCCCTTTTGTATGTGTTCTTGTGGCAGTAATTCTAATTCACTGAGGAAGGACATTGTTGTATTATTCATATCTTTATTCAATTTACAGAGGAATAAGTGTCCAGAAAATTGTTAAGGTACGTAATTGTCTTTGACAACTCTGTTTATGTGTATTAAGAAGATTTGATAATGTTGACCTTGGAACCAGATCTGGTCTTCTTGAATTTGTAGTAACTGTTTTGAAGATCAGGAAAGTTCTGTTTGTATAATATGTGTATGAAATAATCTTTACTAGTGCTAAGCAAAGAATACAATTCATGTATAATCAAATAGAACTGTGTTTATTTTATTATTATTATTGTGGGTTTTTTTTTGGTACTCACAACCACATGCTTGCCAGGCAGGTGCCATGCCACTGAGCTATAACCTTGTCCTGGAATTGTGTATTTTTTATAATTACAAATCCTCAGTGGGTGTCAGAGAAACTACCTAAAAATGCCCCAGAATTTGCCTTAGTAAACATTCTTTTGAGTAAAGAATCAAATTGTGTACTTAGCAACTTACATGGATTCTTAAACTGTGTGGTACCTTTACTACATGCAAATACACTTTTCAGTAAAAGTCTTGCACACTATAGGTAGGGCACATTAGAAAATTTCTTCCAGTGTGAGAAAAAGGTACTGGATTTAAATACTGATTTTTAAAATCTACTTATTCATTGGTGCTTTTGTCATTGTATAAATTAGGGATATCTTACTTTTCAAAGTCACTAGGTTTTTAAAGAACTTTTTCATTTACCTGCCGGTACATTCCAGGAAACGGGCAGGTTGTGGCTTTCAATCTCAATGTTCCTTGTGATCTTCACCTTGACTCACAGTGCACAGCTGTTGAATGCGTCACAGCTCAAAAGGAAGAGTAGTGACCGGAAGACTTTTCCGCCTCTTTCTAGAAATTAATATTGTGATTTCTAGCTGTATAGATTAGTTTTGCTATTTTTCCAGCTTTAATGAAAGGAATATGATGTAGCTGGATGCAGTAGTACACGCCTGTAGGTTCAACACTCTGGGAGGCCAAGGCAGGAGGATTTTTAAGTCCGGAGCCTAGTATGGGCCACTGGGCAACTTTGTCTCAAAATAAAAAGATAAAAAGACTTTTTATGCCAAAAAAGTCCTTTTTTTTTTTTGCCTGACTTCTTTTGTATTCGTGAGACTGTTCCATATATCTGTATGTAGATATGCTTAATTTATTCCTCTTTCCACTGCTGTGTAATAGCCTGGTTTTGCTGTCTTTTAAAATATAAAGAAGTACAGAAGAGACTTGCAAGTGAACTTAAACATAACATTGGAAAATATTCCTAATGTTTTGGAAGGGATGGAATCAGTGTGCAGTAGATGATTATGTCACAGCTGGTATCTTGGGGTGGGTAGAGTCCCTTATCTAGTGTGCTAGAGATCATGCTAACATGTGACTCTAAGTTAAAGGAAAAACCGGTCGTTATATAAAAATGGAATTTCAATCCATATTGATCTCATATGACAAAAGGGTATTTATTTAAACTATTCAGGCACAATCTATCTAGTTAAATTTAGGTGTTGTTCTGATTCCAGTACTCAATTTTCTGTCTTCATATCTATCTTAACTAGCATTTTAAAAGTAAAAATATAAACACCTAAATTTATTTATTCTCTGTCTGTCTCTCTTTTGGTACCAGGTATAGAACTCATGACCTTGAGTTTTCCAAGCAATTGCTTGAATGGCTAAGCTAATCCCCAGCCCTCTCTCTTTCTTTCCTCTTTTTTCTTTCTTTGTTTTGTTTTGTTTTGTTTTGTTTTTTTTTTGGAGACAGGTCTTGCTGTGCAGTTCAGGCCTGCTCCGAACTTACTGTGCAGCCCAGGCTGGCCTTGAACTTGTGGTGATGTCTCAGTCTGCTGAGTGCTAGGATTATAGACAGACATGCACCATAAACCTTTTTTTTTTTTTTTAAAGATAAGGTTCACTTTTTAGCACATATGTCACAGATTAAGAACACTTTGGGGGAAATTTTCATCAGTTCTCTGTGAATCTTAGGGCACCTGTCAGTAATTTGCATTGATTGCAATCCACAGACCTGTTGAAGGATACTAGAAATACAGATTGATCTGTGTGCTTGTGCTGAAGTACATACATTTTTGGCTGATAGAATTTTTATTCATAGCAGCGGAATAGAAATAGTCCAGTGAATTTTGTGATGTGAAATAGTCTGTTGCTCATCACTGAAGGAAAGCAATTTGTAGAATTTGTTCTTTAAAAAATCTGCTAAATCCCCTGAACATTTCTTGATCCCTCTGAAATTTATGGTTTTGACAAAATAAGCGTAGCCTTTTAAGCTACTGAAAGAGTGGAGTTAATTGGGCAGTGCAGTATTCCCTATGAAAAGTTGGATTATTTCAGCATATGCATTCAGATCTTGGAAAGAGGGTGCTGTGGAGTCCTCATCAGAGGAGAAAACCCAGCCCACCTGTGCCCCTTTTGTCCCTCTGCAATGTGTAACTTGGCACCGTCAGGTCTGCAGTTCGGGTCAAGAGTGCTGGCAGCCTCATGCTGCCAGCGAGGCTTGCACTGAAAGAAGAGCTCATGTGTGCATCTATGATTTGGGTCACTGTGTAGTCTTGTGTTTATCCCTTCCACGGAAGCCCACACAAACTCAGTAAATGTCCTCTGGGCTCACAGTCAGGCTAAGCACCATTCAATAACCAATTCTAAAAAGCTTATTTATTTTTTGATGAGAAAATGGAGATGTATAAAGACTCGTGATCATATGACTCATGATTTGTAGGATGTGGACTTGGACTTATCTAACATTCCTAAGAAGACACTCCGAGTCCTATGGGAAGAGAACCAGCTGTAAAAATATTCCTTATCTTTCTGGGTTTTCTTCTCAAGTTATTTTACTGTTTTACTTATTTGGTATGGTTATAAAAATGTAGACGTTAGAGTGGGCAGGTAAAAGGCTTGCTTCTTTCCAAGGAATAACTGCTTCCTAAGAAAAAAAGCATTTTCCTCAGAGTCCACAGAGAACATGGATTTTACTTAAAGTTCACACACTCAAGAAGTGCTGGCAGCAGGTCCACCAGGCATCTGAGAGGGGAGAAGAATTCCCTTATCTGGCTCACAGAGTCACAATGAGCACTTTTATTTTATTTATATTACTGAGGATTGAACTCACAGCCTCACACTTACCAGGCAAGCACTTGACCCACGGAGCTAAACTCGCAGCAATGTTTGCTTTAGCCTGTGCCCCGTTGGCCTGAATGTTGAGCTGGTCTCCAAGGTGCAGAAAGCCCGGAGCAGCATGTGGGCCACACACCTGAGGTCCTAGCACTCAGAGGCTCATGGGAGAGGATCCCAAGTTCCAACCCAGCCTGGGAAATTTAACAAGTTAGCAAAACCCTGTCTCAAATGCGGGGTTTGCTGCAGACTGTGTGATTGTGCAACATGTGCCCCACGCATAGTGGCCCCACATCGGTGACTCGCAGCCCTGCTGTGCTGCCGTCAGCTCCTGATTGTTGCCCTACTCCTTGGGCTCACTGTGTGTATTCCATCCTGCCGTGCATGGTAACCAGACTGGCTGGGCATCCTTTTTCCTCTGTGCCACAGCAAAGCACTGTGTGTGTCACGAATGCAAATGTCACCTGGGCATCACTTGCCGGGCACTTTGTTAGAAATACGAAGGCACATACCAAATGGCCTGGTTGCACTCAGTTTGAGGGTGGCCGTGTGGATGACCTGGAGGATGCTTTTGTTACCCAAGTGTAAGAACATCTTAATACGTTTCAGTAAGACCCTAATAAGAAAGATGAATGCGTCCGTGCATGTCACAGCGAGGAGCGGATTCCCCTGCCTCTGTCCCCGAAGCCTTCAGGAGATGGAGTGGCTCCCCAGTTGTGTGTTTCTCTTTGCCTTTCACATCCACACTGCGGGGTGCTAAGACAGTTGTTCTGCTTTTCTAACATTTGTGTGTGAAGGAAAGGGTCCAGAGCAGTGTCAAAACAATTTGGAGAGGAACATTTCTTCCTCAGCTTGAGATGCCACATTCGGGTTGGAAAGGGGGCAAGTTTTAATGAAATTCATCTGCTGTGGATTGAAATAGGTGGGACTTGGCTTTCAATTCCTCGTCCAGAGTCAGACTTTCCAGGCAGATGAACTGTTGGCTGCAAAGCAGCCGAGCGGAGGGAGAGATGAGTCTTGTCGGTCTGAGACTTTCTCCCAAAGGTGTTGCCTTTGCTTCATTTCTTCTTTATCACACCAGTGTGTGTGAAATCTCATTGAGTGAACAGTCTATTTTGAAAGCATACTCTTGCCTCAGTCATACTTGGTTTGAAAACTCTTGCATTAGTCAGAGGGAAACAGTGATAAAAGTGATGCGTTACTCTGCAGGAGTCTGAACCCTCTTTCATCTCTTTATTGATTAAAGTTAACCAGACTAACTGCTGTTTATCCAAAGCTCTTCTGTAGAGGGCTTTAATCAGAGATTGACCTCATTGTAGGGCAGTCTGTTCGTGTGTTTATGTGCAAGGGGGAGAAGAAAACAGATTTCCATGCAGGAATGAACAAGCATACCATCCTTACTAGTATCAATTTTATCTGGATACAATTTGAGAACCTCTTTTTAATTCTGACCACGGAATCCACATTGTGTAAGCATTTTACAGTATCACTTCCATTTAATACATTTTCTCATTTTGGGAAAACAAAATCCCTTATGGGGATACACCATGACTCTGCTTTGAGTCAAATGCCTAAGAGTTCGCTGGCAGGATGACTGAGATAATACATTTTTCTTGAGAACATTACTAAAACTCCAGTGATTAGCTGTAACTCTTGGATTTGTATCCTCTTCTTTAAAGTTTGGTTTAAAAAAGAGAAAACTAGTTATGAAAATTTCTTGGTGCTGTTGAATAGCAAAAGCAATCTGCAAGTCTGGTCTAATCTCTAAACAAGATTCAAAGTTTTTGGTTATGCAAGCCTCAGCACTCTGGAAGGCTGAGGCAGGAGGATCACAAGTTCGAAGGCTAGGCACTTAGTGAATTGGTAAGACCCTGTCTCAAAACAGAAAGGGATGGGGTGAGGAGGGAATATGGCTCAGTGCAAAGGCCCCTGTTTCAGTCCCCTGTACCAGAAAACATTCTAGTGGGTGTGGCTGCTCCTCAGTGATGCCCCCAGCCCCTGCAGACCGTCCCGTGCCCTGTAGACCTCCGCAATGGTGTCTTTCATCTCTGTGGGGTTGGGACTCTCCGTAGGACTCTACTTGTGTACTGGTGTTTTAAATAGCAGTGAGGAAGACCTCTGTCTTTTGCCGAGTTTATAGAGAGACAGTCAGTTGGCTTCTTAATATTAGGTGTTCCTTACCCATTGCTGTCCTTGTTCCGGAATGTGTGTGTTTCTGGATAGTTTGTGTCCGTCAGCTAATGGTCTAGTTGCAGCTACATGGGTAATGAATGGGAAGGTGGAGAAGGCAGCTAAAAATTCCCTGTCCAGTCGAGCTATGCCAAATGCTGTGATTTCCAGAGCCAGTACGGAGACCGGGGTGGTTCTTCCAAGCACGATGGACCAATAGCTCCTGAGTTAGTGTCCATGGTAAATCTGCCGCGATGCTTCAGGAGAGTTGGAGAGAATCATAGGAAAGACTTCCAGCTCTGAGCCTGATAGGCATGAATTAAACCTGACTTGCTCATTAAGGAAATAATGTGGCCTTGGAAACTTCCTGAGCCTCTTGCGTTAGTTATTAAATGGGTGCTGCAATAGGTCCTCCAGTATGATATTGTTGTATTACTGATATAATGCATGTGAGTCCTCTATCTCTATTCTTTGTTCACAGTAAACACTCAATAAACATTACCTGCAATTATTTGCTTCATGTACAAATTGGAAGTGCTTTCTAGGATAACCTAAAATATAATTTAGGGCACCTCAATCTATTTTGGAAAATCCTGTTTATGAAGAAATAACATTTTCATATTTTATACCTGTGGCCTAAAATATTTCATTTTTAATGTATTATAAGAATAAGATGTCAGCATAACAATTCAGAGTATGACAGTTGACTTATAAGTGCTGCAGCAAATTTGGAAAATCCTTCTGGAATTTAGCATTTGCTTTGAACAGCAAAATAATTTTACAGAGCAGGCCTGTTAAAGTGATTCACCATGAAGTCACTGTGGCACTGCAGATCTTCCTGGGGCATCGTGCCAGGGTGCAGATTTCAGGAAGGATGAGGCGTGAGGTGTCGTGGAGGAAGGGGAGGGAATGAACAATTCCAGATTAGTCATAGCATGATGCATGGGTGAAGACTCAGATCGCACAGTCTGGGTGTAGGCCTTTCAGTCACCTTTCACTTCTTAATACATTATCTATCTGATTTGTACACCTATCAGCTAATATGGTGCTTGGATTTAGTAGGGGGTAAATTGAGTCCTGGGGTGTTCAGTCTGCCCCTGTGGAAGCCGTTTTAACCATGTGTACTCAATCATATATCTGAAACTCCCAATGAAAATGCTTCCATTTCCCTGTCTGTACCTTGCCTTAAATCATCACAGATGGACAGGTCATGCCCAGAGGCCCTGTCAGGTGCTGCCCTTGGAGAAGGACCCGAGGTCTGAGGAATTGTGTAGGAGTTATCAAACCTGACCTTGTGATGGCCCTCTGCATGTTACTGCTGCCTCTTGAGTCAGATATTAATCCACCAGAAAAATTACAACTATTATGCAAGTATCTTGGACACTGACAAAAATTTTTCATCCCTATTATGTGAAGGTTGAAAACTCAGACATTTTTTTAACCAAGCAGAGGGACAGACTGATTCTAGCTGAATCTCTGGAAAGCTGTGCTCAGGACTTTGCATAAGGGTATTTCAGCTGTGCTCCCGTGATCAGGTGTTTCTTTGGAGAGTACAGGAGATGAGAAGTAAACAAACAAACTCCCCCAACCAGTGTCTCTTGGCAGTGATTGTCCATCAAGAGGTTTTAGTATGGTGTCCTGTCGCCTGGTTCACATCTATCTGTGTTTTTGCAAAATCACTGCCGTAACAAGATTTGCTTCAGCCCCAGCATCCCTGCCGACCAGCGCTGTCCTTTTTCTTCAAAACATCTTCACTCTCTGACAGTGAGGTCACATGGCTGTTCTGTGACCGTGCTTGGCACTCTCCCATAGGTCCATCTGCAAACCAACAGTAAATAAAGAAGAAACCCAGTACCTTTCATTTCCTTTAGCCTTCTTGCTCCTTTTGACTTGACGTGAGGCTCAGTATAAAGTCACTAAAATCTGGATGCTAATAAAACAAGTAACAGTGCTATTGGCATCATCTAAACTCATCTTTTAGTGTGGCTGAAGAATTGAAATAATGTAATAATGATTTTTTTAACTTTGATGATTATTTTACACCTTTTCATGTAGGGAAACACATTTCCCATTGGCTTTCCTTAACTCTAGGCATATTGTGAGGTTGCTGCCTTTATTCTATGACTAATATTCAATGTTTTAAAGTCAATATGTGGAATTTTCCAACTGAAGCTTTTCTTCTATGCACTGTAAACATTCTTGTCTTTTGTATTAGACATGTTTTTATTTGATCAGTAATCCACCCGTGGTCTTTTCTTTTTCTCACAGTCTGATAGCAATGCAAGCTTTCTGCGAGCTGCCAGGGCAGGCAACCTGGACAAAGTCGTGGAATACCTGAAAGGGGGCATCGACATCAATACCTGCAACCAGGTAAGATGTGAGAGCGAAGATGCAGTCCCAGAGCCCAAGGTTACTTTCCACTTATGCTGGATTTAGAAAGATAGAAGTGACCTGGCCTGGGCAGCTTCATTTGGCTGCTTACTCACCTTTCAAGCATCGGATGTTTGTGTTTCGGGCTAATATGAAGCAAAGTAGGTAGATAAGAATTTAACAATTGAGCATGTTTTGTCTGTGGAATGATATAGACTACCATTAGGTTAAATATTGGCCAAGAATGTTTTACTTCTCATTTATCATCAGCTATTGAATCTAGACCTTGTTTTTTCTTTTTCTGCTATGTGCATTTTACTGAGGGACAACTGACTATTAAAATTTGAGATAGACAAATAAGAAAAAATTAAATGTATCTTCCATTTTTCTTCTAATTAGTTTAAAGTGTAGTTTATGATGAGAAGGATTTGAAACTACTATATTAGTTTAAATAAAGTTTGGTTTATTCATTCATTATATCCATTCAATAAGGACTTCAAAAGAACAGAATGCACTTTAAAATATTTTGAGAATTCTGAATATTTAAATTGAATATTATGAGTTTTTGAATATTTTGAATGCTATGCATTTGCTTTCTAGAATATTGATATTTCATGATTCTTTTACTAAGATTTTATACCATGAGTTAAAATGTTAGAGAACCTCCATATTTGCTAGTTTGTTAAATGTTGTTGTTGTTGGTGATGGTGGTGGTGTTAGTGGTGGTGTGGTGTGTGTGTGTGTGCAATAGAGACCTGTCTGGGATAAATAATCCTGGCTAATTTTGTGTTAGCAGCAATCATTATTTGACTCCACATGATCTGTAGAATGCTTGAATGCTTTTACTACAACCTGCCGTACATTCAGGCCATTTATCTTAAAAATTTGTACAGCACCTAAATTAATAAATCTCTCAAATGTAACTTTTCAGAAACTGACCCAAGTGTCTTCTCATCCCCAAACTTACCTTCCTCCCAAATCCTGCCCTTTCGTTTCCTCCAGTATGTCAGTTCCAACCCAGCCTGTCCTCACTCTTCGTTCAGTCCATTCGCTTTCTAAAATTGCAATATTGTAGCAAATAAGCAATGAAAGCATTACTTTTAGGCAAACATTCTGCTAAAAATACCAAAACAATAAAAGAGAGAACCTAAGAAAAATAAAACTAGCATCATTTCAGATCAAGTTCTCTTCACCTTAAATTATAACAAATGTTATAATTAGATGAAAGATCTTAGGGATATTTTAAGAAAGAACAGTCTAGAAACCATGCATTCTCCATCCTTATGAGATTTATAGACTAATGTAACATCTTGTATTAGTTCAAGAAGATTTTAGTAGCTTAACATGAACATATCATTATAAAGAGAAGTTTCTTTGTTTTTCTAAAAAGGCAACGTCATGAAAGTTCTGCAAAATTTAGAGCTCATGTGCTCAAGTTCAAATTCTATCATTTATGGCAAGTTTTTTCAATTTAGAAAGTAGTGTTTTTCTAATCTCCAAGACAGGCTAATAACCATATGCTTGAGTTGCAGTGTGAGTTAAGTTAGGGAATATGAAAGGACTTTTTACAGTGTGTGCGTTCTGACCGCAGTGGCGTATCTAATTCATCAAGAATCAGAAAAATTAAAATTGAACTCTACACAAACTATGACAGTACATTTCCTCAATCACCTAATAATTAGAGATTGGGGAAATATGTTGACCGATAGTAATGAGTTAGTTATGGTGTATTAGGCTTTGTGCTGAGGCCTGATATCAGATATTTTATCACTTAGCTGAGATAAGGTGTTAGAAAGTAGGGACATGAGTGCAGAAAATGAGCCCACAGTTGGTTACACATATTCCCAGGGTCATCAAGGCCTGTGTCCTATTTTACCAAGATCATAGTAGATACCATAGTTTTACCATGGTTTTATCAGAGCACCTTTTTCATTGTTTGTAATTTGCTTCTTGTTTTTTGAGATAGGGTCTTGCTATGTAGTTCAGTCTGGCCTTGAACTCATTATGTAGTGCAGGCTGGCTTCAGACTGTCCTGCCTTGGCCTCCTGAATGTTGAGCTTACATGCATGCGCCACCATGCCTGGCACTGCAGGGCACCTTCTTAAGTAGATGTTTGGAGGTATCCTTCAAAATGCACAATGGTGGTGTCCTTTATCTTGAAGCTCAAACCTCATTGATAATGTATTATTGTTATTATAGTTAATATATCATTATTCATCCCTACAGTAACATAATAGGTAAAATAACTTCTAAGTCAGCATCAAATTTCTGCTAAGCCTCAAATAAAATATAGCAGAAAATAATTTCCAGGTGCCCCAGAAAGCCAAAGAGGCAGCCATTCTCCAGAAGGATTGTTATTTCTAAATACATGATATTTGAAGTTAATATGGCACATTAAACGACAGAAGAGAACATATCCTCTATTTTATTTTGCCTCTAAGCCCAGTTTCTAAGGAGCATTGTGACACACAGCGTGGAAACCAGGACTTTCTGTACCCTGTTGTATTCCTCAATGAAAGACAATCTGGACTGCGCCATGTTCCAAAAATACCATGTGTTGGTGTGCTAAGATTCCTTAAGCTGAAATTTTAATCAGATTTCCTTTATAAAACTGGTCATACAGCTACCATGAAAATTTTGAAATTTAATCCAAAAATTCCATTTGGCCTGTAATAATTTAATGGATGTGGGAAAAATTCATAAATCTGGCACAAGACCATATCCTAAAAAAATTATTTAACTTTTCATTTTTCTTTTGTCAAAGATCATAACTTTTGTTAACTTTTATTTTCTTTAAAAGATTAGACCAGTCACCTCTTTATTAGTTCTTCTTTGTTCAGAAAACAAAATACATCTTATCATTGACTGTTTCTGAAGCTCATAAATGCTATCATTTCTATATAGTAATTATGCCTGATTACTACACACAGAGTGAGCATCTGGACATTCAAAATACTGTGTAACATTTTCATAAAAACTTACAGCCAGTTTAAAAGTCAGAGCCCCAGAAAGTTCAGATATTTCTACTATGTATAAACTTCACTGGTCTCAGTGTGACAACCTCAACATGCAGAGCTATTGCTGAGAGTTTATTGGATGTAATCCTAGATATGACACCAGTGATTAATAGGTCTTGAAATGTCCTGCTAAGTTGTAAATACACAGAATTATCAGTCTAACCCTGTGCTTCCTTTCTCAGAAAGAGAAGGTGAAGTCAAAGCACCACTTATAAAACAGTCTCTATGTCCCTAAAATGCCAGGATATTAGTGACAAGCAGGTACCCTCCATAGTGACTTTAGTGTGTGCTCAGACCTTCAAGTGGCGTTGGGAGTCATGTTCAGCAGTGGGTACTGCAGTCAAACTCTGTTTCTCCACCCAGCAGCTTAGAGGCTTGGGACGAACAGCTTCTTCACAGCACTGATCCTAAGCACACTGAAGTCATAGGGTGTTGTATTATGATGATTAAATGAAATATTTGCAAAACACCTAGTAGAATAAGCATTCAGTGAAATTAGTGAATGGCAGTCCATATTGTAATAATGAATCTAATGCTATTGATTTTTGACCTAAGCTTTAACAAAACTAGTACTGATCCTCATAGGCAGGACAAAATATAAAATAGTATTACCATAGCCTGTGTTATCAAATAGAAAAGATTGGGTTTAATAGTAATTGGGGTAACAGTTACTATTTATCTATGTTGCATTAAGCTAAAATGTTTCTCTGAAACTAAAATCTTTTTTCACAAAGGGCATTTGGATCCATCTGGTTCGAACCTCTTCTTAAAAAATTACAAAAACAATTTTATTAGGCTTGGATTTTATAAAGGCAACAAAAATGAATAAAATAATTAACTCATGAAATTACTGGAACATGGATTTACTGGAGCACGGAATTAACTATATATAGCTTTCTAGAGAGTTAAATTAGGCACAAATAATGCATAAATAATACTGCTATATATTATTATTGGTCCCTCATTTACAAGAAACAAAAATTATCTTTAGAAGGTGTGAAAACTTGGTGACCATGACTGGCAAGTTTCATACAAAGGAAAGACGGGCTCACAAAAACATTCCGGTACGTTCTCATTCACCAGATACGGTACTACGTGACATCTGCCTCTTCTCCAGAATTAAAATGACTGTGAAACACAAACATTTGATTTAGGACATCAAGGCAGCCAGGACAGCATAACTAAAGACATTCAAGAGAGAAGACTTCCAGAGCCACTTCAGAAAGCAGCAAGAATGAGGGGATCAGAAGCAGAAGGGGGGTTGAAGTGAGGGGGAGACTTTTGAGAGGGATTAAAGGTGATACGTCTTTTACTGTAATAAATTAAAACATAGTTTTGAACATTGATCATACTTTTCAGTTATACCTCAGATTCTAAGTACTAAGAATTTTGAGCTTCAACATTAATATTTATGCAATGCAAAGTAATTTCAGAAGAGACTTTCCATTGTACAGAGCTCTAAAAAGCTTTGGTTGTATCTGAAGTTTTCTGCAGCTGTTTGAAAGGTGATTTCCTTCCTTGTGAGAATGCCAGGGCTAGCTTCCTACAAATGATTCCTGTGGCTGTCTCCTGTCCTCTGTCACAGTGGTTTGGGTCGGAACAGAACACTTTGTATTCCGGGACTTACCTTGAGTACTCTCTTCCTGTGATCTAAAGTCACAGATTGCTCCGCCTCCCTGTGAGGCAGCCTCTCATCTCTCCCAGCTCATTTCTGCTGTTGTCCAACAGCTTTCTTTCCCTCCCTCTGATCTCAGGTGTCACATCTGTCATTTACTTAATCAAACATGTCTTAGGTGCTTCCTGGGTTCAAAGTAGTGTCTTAGGTGCAGGGGATGGAGTTGTGCAAAGGCAGGCAAAAATCCCTTCTCTTGTGTAGCTTATAGAGCGTGGTCTAAGAGGAGAAATACACTTGGGGTGGGGGAATGACCAACATGGAGATGAAAGGCCATGCGTGATACGGGCAAAATGCAGCGGATGGGGAGAGAGGAGAAAGCTGTGTATCACTGAGGGTTGGTGTTCAGAGACCCACAGAGCTGAGCAGTCGCCGTGCCCTATGGGGGGCAGGTGCTCGCCAAGACTGCACAGTGACAGTGAAGGCTCCTTCGCAGGAGAGCGGTGGCTGCCCAAGGACAGCAGGAAAATGAGGGAGAGAAGCAGGAGCATTTGTAAGTCCTGTGGGCTGTTTTAAGAGCTTTGGCACTAAATCTGAATGGGAAGTCATTAGAGAGTTTTAGCAGAGAAGTGACATAAGCTGACCTAAGTTTTAATAGTAACTCTTGGCTGGAAAAGGAGCAAGGGCAGCGAGGAGGGGACACTCTGTGACCCTTTAGGGGAGAGGTGAGGTGTTCACACCGGCACATGAGAGGAGCAGTGGTGAGGAGTGCTTGAGTCCTGCACGCATGTTAAACAGTGCCAGTGTGTAAATTACAGGGAAATAAAGGGAGAAACCGAGAGGCAGAGTTTTTGGAGATGGGGAGGGGGTCAGAGAGGAGGGTAAGGGGATGAAAAGTGATCATGTCTACAGATAACGCAGTGTTGGGTGACAGCAGAAGAGGGGATGTGGGGACGAAGGTTGGAGTTGTGTGGGAGAAATGAGTGTTTATGAGCTGTGATGGGGAAGACTGCACTGAGCCGGTTCTAAGAAGTAACCGGGGGGTGAGTTTAAGCATGTTAGGTTTGACTTGTCTATGTGGTATCCCAGGCAAGAGCAGACAGTTGGTTGTTTGAGTTTGATGTCCAGAACAGAGGGCTGAAGATAGACATTTCAGGGCATTCAGTACACACATAATACTCAAAACCTGAAAGTGGGTGAGGTTACCAGGAGAATGAGTGTCTATGAAGCACAGAAGAGGTCCAAAAACTGACCTATATGGTACTCTAACTTTTAAAAATCAGGAAGACGAGGAAGATGCTTTAAGGAAAATTGGGATGTGTCCATAGATATTGGGGAAAAAGTGTGTCTTGTCTTGGAAGGCAAATGAAAAAAAATTATTTTCAGAGAATAAAGCAATCAACTCTGTAAGATGGTGTTGATCAGACAAACTGAGGAGCTGAAGAATAACTTTAGCATGTGCTGGTAACTAATGATTTGATCAAAGCAAATTCAGCACAGTGAAACCCACTGAATGAGAGCTCATTCAACAGTGGCCAGACTGACTACTCCTTCAAGGACTCTTACTATATAGAAGGCAGAGAATGAAGGAGGTAGCAGGATAAGAAAGTGGGATTAATAGAGGCTTTTTTTATATGAAAGAAATGATAACATGTTTACTTCACTGATGGAAAAAAAATCAACAAGGAAGGAAAAAAATCAATGATTTATGAGAGAAGAGAGATTTCCTGGATGGTGGTATTGAGCAGGTGTTGAGGGGGCTTGGCCATTGCAGGAGCACGGTAGTTCAGGGGGAGTGTCATGCGATCAGAGAAATAGCACGTAGTGTGGATGAGGTGTGGGAGCAAAGTTAGCAAAATGACCCAGGAATACATGCAAGGAAATGTATGACATATTATAAATAGCTTTCTCAGACTTCTAAGAGTGGAGACAGGTAGACACTGAATAAGTGAGTGGACTGTAGGTTTGGAGGTGGGAGGAACGTTGGCACTGATGAGTAAGTTGGTAGTAGAGTAGGTGGTGGTCAGAGGGTTGTAGGTCTGAGACAGGTCTTGGAGGAAGGTTAAAATGATCGGAAAGGGTGAAGTGTAGACTATGAGTGTAGAAATGAGTGGATGAGGTAAAAAAGGCAAACTCATGAAGCACTCACAGAAAACTCATGAAATACTGGGGTTTCCAGTGAGCTAGAAGCTAAAGATCTTCAAGAGGTAAGGGACAGAGTGAGAGAACGCAGCTTAAGGACACCTGGAGGCAGAGGAGCAGCTGGAAAGGGCAGTGAGGAGAAAAGCACATAAACACAGCTTTGGGCAGCTCAGTGAACAGTGGGCATGTGGGAGGGTGAGTAGCCATCACCTGCAGAGCCTTTCGGAAAGCAGCATCCTTCCTTTCTGTTGCAGCAAGAGGCAGGAGGAAAGTTGAGAGAAGAGATGTGACTATACTCGTGTTCTGAGGGCCTCAGCGAGTGTCAGGAAACGGGAAGCCAGAAGAGACAGTTGGAGGAGGGGTACATAGAGACATACAGGAGGAAGTGCAGGAGTTGACCTGGGGGTTGGCTTCAGTAGGGATAAAGGGCTCAAAAAAATCTAGTTCAGATGGTCCCAAGTGGATAGCGATGGAGCAGTCGTAGGCATTGTCTGGAGGCAGTGGGTGGGGGTCTTGCCAGGAGCTGCAGAGCTCTGGATTCCCACCTTGATTTCTGTTGGGGGCCAGCAGCAGAGGGATCTTGGTACAGCACTTTGGGGCTGACTCCAACCAAACACAGGTGGCTGTCTTTCCTGCTTATAGTCCTGTCCTTGGTTATTTTCCTTGTGTGAATAGAAATCACTCAGCCCATTTGCAATAGTTGAGATTTTGCCCTCTCATATTTTAACACTGTTTCTTTTGCTGACAAGTTATTCTACATAGTCTCTTTCTTCCCTCTGTAGGTGTTTAATAGCTTTCACTGTCTATACCTCCTGAGTATCCCTAGATCCCTCTCTCCGTCTCTTTCTCTCTTGCTCATTCGCTCTCACTTATGTTCTGTGTGTTTATGTGTATGTATTTCGATGATTATAAAGGAAAACCAAAATTCTGTGATCTCTGGTCTTTCAAGACCTGGAGTTAGGAACAGAAAAGAAAAGAGCAGTCTTGTTTCCAGTGGTAACTTCTCACACTGAAGGATCCCATTCCTAGAAATTAAAGAAGTCAGTGTGTTGCAGAGAGCTTGTCATGTGCACGTGGCTGTCATCACTCAAATAAGGAAGCTGTTTCTTGCAGTGCAGAGTTTGGAATGAACCCCCGCATCTTAGTGGATGTGCAAAATCACTGCTGCGGTGTGCAGAGGGCACTCCTACCTTGGGAAGCAGTTTGCTGGGCAATGTGCCTATGCTGTTTCCTTTAAAGAATAAGGAAAGGCCAGAAGCAGTGCCCATCAGAGACAGAAAGAGAAAGAAGCAGATTATCAGGGAGTCATCCCGTGCAACAGCCCAGACATTTTTCAAGAGATTTATTTTTTCCAGCTCCTGCCTGGCAAGCACAAAGCCCCGAGTTTGATTCCTGGTAAAGAGAGAGAGCGAATGAGAGAGACCGAGAGAAAAAGAATTTGGTTTTCATGTTCTCTCAGAGTTACTAGTTTGGATACCAAACCAAGGGTGGCTACGACAGCCCTTTTTAGCAACACTACTTTTAGTGAGGTTTCTGAGTTTGTGAAGAAGGCACATTCTTAGCAACAAATTGCATTCACAGCTAAAAATTTAGCAATATGCAGAAAGGAATGTAAGTTCCACACACTGGGAACTTGGATCGGTAGCAGCGCAGGAAGATACGGGCTTCAAAAGATTTCAGAATGTACCAGCATGCGCGCAGTTCAATTTAAACATCACAGGAGAGAGGCTGGCACTGATTAATGAGAACCAAGTCACAGGATGGTTTGTACAGTAGAAAAAGCGCACTATTGGCAGGGATAAGACCCATAACTGACACATTGCAGGTACTCAATTAATAGTTTGTAAATGAATGATTGAGTGAATACTGGGCCAATCACTTACATAATTCTGAGTTTCATTATATATTTATGAGGTAAATAATAATACCTGTGATAGCAAGTAAAAATTACCTTTATTGCAAACCTAATAAATACCACTGTGCTACACAACACACACATAATGAAAAAATCTTTATAACATACTTCTCAACCTTAAAGGAAGGCCGAGTTCGGGAGTTTCACATGATCCACACAGCAGCCTCCACTGCTGTACAGTAGACCTTCCTACATAGGAGACCCAGTACAGTTCTAGTGCTTGTAGCTAGATAGGATATCATTGACAAAATGTTAGGCTAGCTGCAAATGATGATTTTGCACAGGCCAGAGGAACTGGATGGACAAATAGTAGACAAATATAACAAGTTGGTTGGTTTTTATTGTTCATAAAAATTTGTTCATCAAGGTAATCACTGTTTCTTTCAGAAAATTTGTAACCCTGTGGGACACAGTAAGCCTCTCATACATAGAAATTCAAGTCATACCTCCATAAGCATCCACTCTTTTTCCTAGTAGAAAGACTAGTATTTTTTCAGTTTCTTTTTTCAGGCCATCTCTTATGGCAGAGTTGTTTTTACTTAGAGATACTTGTTTTGGACTCTGAGAATACATCACTGTGCCTCAGCTTGAGAAATCTGTGTTAAAATCTGAATGTGGTTTTTGGGAGACTCCTTGAAATCAGGACAATCTAAATATGACTAAGAACAAGAAATTACTATCTGTTATCTAATTGGATGTGGTTACTCAGATAATCCAGAATATACTTCTATTAATTTTTTTTAGATTGGTACTGAAGTGAAAATATAAAAATTAAATGATTCACATGGAACTCTGAGATCATTAAGTACATGTCCAAGGACCTCAGGCTAACAAAGACCAGTGCTTCTTTCTGTTTAATTTCCTGCCATCTATGTTAATGACCACAGAGAACAAACTTCTGGTTGTGTTTCCTAAGGCTAGGGATGGACAAGTCAGTGTCTGTCCATGTGCTGGCTATATTCACTTGACAAGATAATGAGTAACTAGAGGAATTAAGCCATGGGGCCCGGGGATATAACTCAGCAGCACAGGGCCTGCCTGGCAAGCGTGAGCTCATGAGTTTAATTCCCAGTAGAAAAAAAAAAAGAAAGAAAGGCCACTTCCTGGTTACCTGCACACTGTTTATGCTATTGCTTTGCTCATCCATGATACAGACATTCCTGAAGGTCCCTCTCTTGTGTCAAGTGCTATGTAAAGTACAGGAGCTACCAACATAAATATGATTTATTGCCTGTCTAAGGGAAGCCTCGTTGGGAAGATAAGCAGGAAACTACAAATACAGTAAGTTGGCAAAATTCCGTGATTTTTTTTTTTTTTTTTTTTTTTTTTTTTTTTGCCAGCTTGTATATCTCAGGCAAACTTGAAACTGATTCTCAATATAACTTACAGGAATCACTTTAAATGATGGAAAAGTGTTATGATACGATGTGGATGACCATCAAAAGTTAGATTTCATTGTATAGTGGATCCCTCTTCTCTTCCCATTTCCTTTTAGAATTCTGCATGCCAAATTTGGCTTGTTTTTAATTCACATTGTAAAATGCATGAAGGAGATTAGAAGTTGTTGTAATTCTCTAATGATGTTATCCGATATTTGTGTAGATAGCTTGAAATACAGACTTGGGTCCTAATACAATATTTACCATACAATAAATACGCAATAAGTATTTTAATGTACACTCTTAATCCTCAGTTGTTATTGATTTGATTTAAGATATCCTCCTATATTCATTTGACAGCTTTGTAGCATGCCTTACTTTAAGCTTAATATCTTGTCCAAAACAGTTTCTAGGGCACAAGTGGGAGAGAGCCTTGGGGCTCCGTCAAGTCTTGTTGGCTCTCTTGCTTCCCCCACTTGGGATTCCTGGGGCTCCTCCCTCAGGCCCATCAGGCCGGCCCTGGAAGGGATTACTTTTTTAAAAGTTACTGGTCATTCTAATATGCACCCCTTCCCCTGATTGCCAACCTTGATAAACTGTGTTAGAGCTGGGAAATCTGAGTTGTTCATGCCCTCTTTGAAAGTGGTTAGTTTGAAACCTTTAGTAAGAGCCAAGCACTTGTCTTGTGGACAACATCTTTACGGAGAGTATTATACACTCCTTGGTTTTCATCTGATCTTAGAGCCACAGAATCCTTTTACAGGATTGTATCAGTCACTTTCTCATTGCTGATACACAGAACTCAGCACACACAATTAAAGGAGGGTGGTGATTTGGCTCACCTTTCCAGTGGCTCGGCCCTGTGGCTGGCAGGTGCAGAGCAGAGTCTTCATGGTGTGGAAGAGCACAGCAGTGGAAAGCGCTCAGCCCATGGCGGCTGGAAGCAGAGAGAGAAAGGAAGAGCCAGTGACAAGAGTGCACCTTTTAGCACATGGCCTCAGAGACCTGTTTTTTTTTCAACCAGACATGTTTTTTTCAGAACATGAGACTTTGGGGGGACATTTTAGATCAGCTGCCATAAAGCAGAGGACAGGTTTCCCCTGCATCTCTTTGGTGAATCCCCATTGAAGCCAATGGCCAATAAAATGTTGACCAGACAGCTGTATTCCTTTCAGCAGACTGATCTCTGGTTGTGTGGGCCAGTGGAAACTGATAACAACTGAGGGGCCATGGCCAGGGCTACCCTCTGGAGGATACCCTAAGTTTCCTCAGTGGAAACTGGCTTTTTTTTTTGGTGGAGGGGGATACTGGGAATTGAACTCAGGACCTCACACTTGCCAGGCAGGTGCTGAATCACTGAGCTATATCCCTGGCCTTCTGTGGGAGCATTTTATTTTATTTATTTTGGTACCAGGAATTAAATTCAAGACCTTGTGCTTGCCAGTTCAGGTACTGTGCCACTGAACTATATCCCTGGCCCTGGGGGGGGGGGACACTTAGATCCACACCTTAACAGTCCACCCCTGGCTCTCAGAGTGCTGTTGTCCATGTCAGTAGGAAAAATGTGCTTGGGATATCTCTAAGACTTGCCAAATTCTTAAAAGTTCCAGCATTGTTGAAAAACCCATGTCCAAAGTCTCCTTTGAGACCTTAGCTGGAAGCCTCTGTAAAAATCAAAAAGAAAGTTAATTACAGGACACGATGGCACAATAAACACTGCCACTCCTAAAAAGAGAAGTGAGTGAGCATAGAAAGGAAAGCAGGACCAAGACCAGGCTCCCAATCCCAAGGCTCCATGTCCAGCACAGGGCCAGGTCATGGTGAGGGGTGAGCGCCCAAGTGCGTAGGCACTGTGGGTGCCACCCCACGGCCCCACTTGGGATGGCCCTACTCACTTCCTCAGAGACACTCTGTGTTCCCTGCATCTCCAGCTTCCTGGGGTCTCCGCTGCACCTTCAGCTTTGCTGTCACTCTTCCATGATTTGAAAGACACCACTTGGCAAAGGTGATTTTCTGATCCACTTAGGTATAATGATCTGTAGTTAAAAACTGGCTGAAAATTCATTTTAGCTTAAAAAGCACAGAGTTTGGAATCAGATATACCTGAATATGCATTTTTGCTCTTCTTCCTATTCCTGGTAGGCATTTTTGAGGCAAATAACTTCATTTCTGAGGATTTTAGTGTCATCATCTATAAACTAGGGGGGAGGTGGGATGGAGAGGAGAATGAGGAAATGATTAAAGTGTGTTATGTATATGCACAAAAATAAGTAAAAGAAAATTTGATGTAAATACAACACCTAGATATGCATAAAATGTAAATCACTATATGTCTTAGACGTATGGAAAACATAAAATACTATAATGATATTCATAGGATTAAATTTCTTAGTTTCCATTCATCAATATTTATTTTTCAGCACCTTATAAGCTCTGAATCTTAGTAAGGTTTTGAAGATTAGTTTCTTCTGCCAGGTTGTTTCACCATCATATTTAACATCATTTTCTATATTGTGAAGATTATATGATAGAAATGTTTTATGAGGCTTGTCTTGGTTACTTTTTTCACATTGCTGAGACAAAATACCTGATGCCCAAAATGAAGGAAGGAAAGGTTTATTTAGCTTACAGTTTTTGGAGAGTTTAGTTCTTTTCAGCTGGCTGCAAGGCAGGGTGGCATGGCACTGGGGCAACACTTCAAGGCAGCGGCCAGAACAAAAGAGGGAAATAAGCCTCTTTTCCTCTCTTATGTTGTGCATAGGCCACCCACACCTCAGGGTGGGTGTAGCACTCACAAAATCTCGGTGCCCTCCTCTTTCACAGGCTCAGGATGTTTACATGGTAAGGATCCTGGCTCTGTGCTGAGTCTCTTAGTTAAACTTCTAAACTCCTGAAGTTGACGCACTGTGTTAACCCTAACAGGACTGGACAGGGAACAAGATCAGTAACAAAAAGGGAGCCCTTAGCCACAGGCACTAGTGAGACTCCGTGGCAGATGAACTGATCTAGAAGTGGAATATACAAAGTGGTGTTTTCAAGGCATTCGTACTCTGTGCCTTTCTCATACCAAATTTCAAATCTTGTAGCAAATATTCTTTCAGTTGCAAACTTAGCAAATATTTTGCGAAAAATTTGACATTTGAGAATTAAAAAGAAAGCTTTGAAAATTTAAGAATAATAAAACAAGTTTTCTCTCGAATCACAGTTTGATTTCCTTTATTATTTCAGATGCCTCTGGAGATCAATCAATGACAATTACGTCAGTTAAACTGTTTTTAAAAGGTGGCACATTATTTGCTTTACTCTTCTTGATCTTCATAAAAATTGAATACATCCTTAATTCTCTCGTGAGATGTAAATCCTCTTAGACTTTTTAAAAAAAGCCACCATGAAAGAGTAGGAATGATTCACGGAACTTGTGGAGGGGTATAAGGAGTGAGGAAAATGTGTAAATGGACGATTTTTCTCATTAATTTTATTTTGTTTCTCCATTATATAGATGATTCCTCTTGCCAATATCATTTATTCTGGTGGAGAAGTGGGGATAGATGTAATATTTCATAATTATTTTTATATATGGATATGTAGTTTCTATTGAGAGGAGCTCCTAGTTTAGAGGACTTTCTGACGTAATAACCTCGTTTCCGACAGTCATGGAAGTTGGGATAACAAGTTTCTCTATCACCACCTTTTAGTGTGCTCATTTTCCCTCCTTTTCTATCTTTTATTTTATTTGTATATTTTTTGATACCAGGGATAGAACTCACAACCTTGCACTTGCCAGGCAGGAGCTAAGTCCCCAGGCCTCTATCTCTTTCTTTTATATTCTCAAGAACTCATATGTTTTAACTGCTTGCTTGCAAATATTTACATTGGTACCATGTAAAAGGTTATGTGCTATTGAACTTTCCTGTTATTGTCTAAGACTTTGACTAGGAAACTCTTAATTCAACATACAGAATTTGCAAAGCAAGGTTCCAAAGTGAGAATAAAGCCACTAACAAGTACGTGCTAATATCTAGTTGATTTTAAATTGTTGAATAATAAATCTTCATAGTCTATTCAGGAATAAAAATTATGCCATGTGTCTATTGTCTCTCCCATAGAGCTAGCACCCAGAGATGAACCCTTGGCAGGTATTTACTGATTAACTAATAACTTGCATTGATTCTGAATTTGTACTAAGGTGCAAATGAGTTTCATGGATTATGGTACAAGTGTTTAATCTCTGTGTAAGGTTAGTTGTATCTTTTTGAACCTGTTCTTCAAAACGAGCTACTCCATGGTCTTCTGTATATTTTAGAAGTGTCACTAATGCTCAGATGACTTTATAAACAGTTTTATCGACTATTCTGCCTGGGGTTCACCTGCTGACAGAGAGGCAGTCAGTAGGCAAAATATCTTCTAAAATCAGCAAAGGGAAATAGTTACTATGATGTATGATAGTAAACAAACCTACAATAGTGCTTTGTACTAAACAAAAGAGATTACTTTTTTTAAAAAAGGATTGATTAGTATCACAGTAGTTATTTCAAAGCAGCGTTATGAGTTTATTTTTGAACTGCCTCATAAATTTAGCCATTGTAATGATGTATGGAGTTATTTTATGATATGATAGTGTTATTGTAATATTGTAGTATCAAAATTGAAACCTTGCCAGGAACTGAAAGATCTACAAAGCCCAATATCTTACAGTAAGAGTTCAGTGAATATTTAGTTGTTTCTTTATCCTCAAGTTCACATTATTTTATCAATATTAACGTCATAAATCAGTATCAAAGATTTGTCCTTGTTCAGAATGGCTCTTGTTTGGAATGAAGATGTGAAATTGATAGGTATTAAACTGTTGCTAGCAATGAGTCTATATCTTGATGTAGTGATACTGAGAAGTATGTAGATCGTTGCTGGAAGGGAATCTGCAGCCTGACTCAGCTTTGCCAAGTCATCATATTTTCTCCTCTCATTAGTTTACATTTCAGTAGGAATTGGTTAGGTATCTTTGCTAGACACCACAAATCTGATCATAGTACACATCGATGTCCTGTCTTTTACCTGTAAACTTGGAGGTCTTATCAAGAATTCTGGTTTTCTGACTCATTGATGGATTTCATATGCAGTGTAAGAAAAGAATATTTCTAAATCTTAGTATTTAGTATAACTTTTTTTTTTGCTGTTGGAATTTAACTCTTTTCTGGATAAGTAGTTTTCTGTAGTAAGGTATGTAAAATAAATACTTCAACGTCAGCAATGATATTGTGCAAGTCACTTCTATATTTTATTTTAATTTCAAAAATAATTATGACTAACATTTTACAAAGTGACTTGTTTTTATATGATATGCACAAAGGAGCATTTGAATTTCCATGTAGAAAATGGTTCACTTTCCACTGTCACTGCTGGAATACTGTCCGTGAGTCTAATGGGATATGGAGGCTAATAACTGGCGCCATGTGCCACCTGCTGAACTGTGATCTTGCTTTTGTCTGCTTTGTCTAAACTTTAGTACAGTGTGAGGTGAAGCATGGTTTAGATTAATATGGAATTCTAATGCTTCTAAAACTATATTCTTTCCATTTCATCATTCTGCCTCCTAGTAATATTGTCTTGAGTGCATTTTATTTCAGTTTTGGGACTTATGAATCATCTTACATTTTTAGGGTAAGGATAATTATGAAAGCAGGCGATAGTCTCCATGCTGACTGTAATCACTTACTAATCTCTTTGACCTCTGGTTTTCATATGTGTTAGAGTACCAGACATCTCAGATACCTTCTGGTTCTGAAATCTCATACAGATGTGATTCACAGATATAAAGCAGTTAAAGCCATGTTTAGCACATAACCGGTGCTTATAAATTTTTATTATTTTCCTTCTATTTGCATAATTTCCCATTGTCGTTGTTACCATTGTTGATGGTAGGCGCTCTTGTTCAGGGTGGAGAGTCTCTATCCTTTGTCCAGAGCCACACTGCTGCTCAGCAGCAGAGCTGAGAGTGATCACATTTCTTTTCGTTCTCAACACTACATTACTATTCCTGCATGCTTTCTTAAAAACAGAAGGAAAGAAAGAAAGGCCAAAAAAAGCACATCTATTGCAGTAAATTACACTTTTAACATCCTACAGGAAAGATTTCTAATCCTGTCTAATAAACTCTATGAAAACATGTGCATTCCGTGTTTTTTGGAAAATTTTTTTACTGCATATTCGCCTATTTGCTTTCACACTTGCTTTTGTGTTATAACTTGTTTTTCCAGCGTATAAAATATACTAATTCATTGCTTAGCTGTTTGTCAGGTTTAATTAATGCTTAGATTTTTTTCTCTTAAAATGGTTTCTCATTTTTTAATGAAATTAAATAACTTATGGAGTTATAACTTACAGAGTTAAAACACAAAAATTGTTTTTCCAGCATATAAAATAATATTAATTTATTGCTTGGCTATTTCTTAGGTTTAATTAATGATTAGATATTTTCTCTTAAAAATTAGTTTCTCATTTTTAATGAAATTAAATATTCATCTAAGCACATTCCAAATTGTTGATTGATATTTTGAGTCATTGAGTAGCTGATTAAAATAAAATATAATAGTAATCAAAGAGTGATTAGTGTCTATAAATCCTAGGAGATAGGAGACTGAGCCAAACTAAGTGCGATACAAAAGGATTGAAAGGTTTTTACCATAAGTCATTGGTGGCACAGATATTATACGTCTTTAGATATATTATGATTCTGACATTATTAAAAATGATACTGAGATAGAAGCAAAATTAAGTGATAACATAGAAATAAAAGAGTTGCTTAATTCAGATGGAAATTGAATTCATTCTTTGTTTCTTGGAAACCAACAAAAAAAGATAAACACAATGAGTTATGTAGTTTTCTAAATTAAAGTTTAGAAAAAAGAAACATAGTCTTTTCTTATTACTAAACTTTTTCCTCTTACTGCATTCAGTAATAGTTATTGCAGAGAACCAATGTAACATAGACACAGAGCCATAAATACTTCTGAAATGCACATCTCATATCAACCTAATATAAAAACCAAATGTGTAGTAGTACTTCATAATTCAGGAAAGTAATTTCTGTAGGGAATCAAGATAACTTGTTCCAGATACATTGCTGTCTGGTGATCTAACTGGATCTCTCCTGAACATAATTTAGGGAATAGTTACTGTTTGTTAAATATAGATTGTCTCAGAAGACTGTCCAGAACTAAGTAAGCTTGTGTCGAATGCTCTAATGAATGTAGAATCATAGTATTTTATGTTTTGATGTGGAAAAGGCTCTGCCCCTCAAAACCTCATTGCAGAAGGCATTGCTATGAAAGTATCGGGAGCTCTCCTGATTTCCACATCTCCACTTCTGCATGTCTGTCTTCTCACTCCATCACTAAAGGAAAAAAATCTGACAGCAGTAACAAAATATCTCTCTAAATGTGGATTGGACTTATCAAGTGATTAAGTTAGACTAAAGAGAGTTAGTGTGCCTCCTGTGGGAAGTTTGGTTTTTAGAAATGTGACCCTTGGAATTCATTAGGATGAATTAATAAAAATGTATTTTCAAGAAATTGGTTGTATTATACTGTTAAATGGGCTTTAAAATTTTGTCTTTTCTCTCTCTGTCTGCCTCTTCCTCCTCCTCCTCTTTAGTCTTTTTCTTTTGGGCAGTGCTCAGGACAGAACCCAGGCCTTGCACAGTTAAGCAAGGATAGAAGTCTACCACTGAGATACAGCCCCTGGCCCTTTCACCATCCGTTTTCATAATTTACTCAGGTTCATAAGCAAAAACTGTTCAAATCTGGATAATACTGAGTTGCTCTGTCTCATAACAATTACCCAACAAACGCCATTTCTAATTAAATCTGTTCGTGGTTGAAGAAACTATAAAACCAAGGCTGGGGGGGCTGAGGATTTAGCTCAGTGGCATAAGCACCTGCCTTGCGAGCAGGCGGTCATGAGAGTTCGATCCCAGTACTGATAAAACAAAAACAAAACCAAGGCTGGGAAGGGACTTTTTGGCAGCACCTCGCATGCCTGAGGCCCCAGTTTCAGCAGCACTATTTTTTGAAAAAAAGAAAACAGTTCAAAAGCAAGACAGCAGTCTGGGGAAAACTGTTGGTCTTCTATTTCTTACAGCTAAAAGAACATGTATTTAGAAATAGGGATAACAGTTCCTTTTTGTGTACATTTTAAAGGAAGTCAGCATGAAAATTTATAGCAATTACAACCAGAATTTCACCCATCTGTGTCTTCAGAATTGCTCTAGCTTCTGCAGTTCAGGAACATTACAGAAGTCTCCAAGACTTGTATCTCCTAGATTCAGTTTACATAGTTTGGATTTTGGATCATTCTCTCATACAGAAAATTTTATTTTGTTTATGATTTTTTTTATCAAATACGACTATATTAGAGTGCTTTATAGTGGGCTGTTTTATATCCAGAAAGAATGCTTCTTTTTTTTCTTAAAAATTTCTTTTTTAATTTAAAGGCCCAGCCTTGATTATTGGAAAGCTAGAAAAACATTGGGGAAAGTACTTGATTGCCTCCTACTAATGGGAAGGGTTTCCTTTTATTAAAATGACAAAGGCTACATTTTAAATTCATGAAGAGAAATCTGTAGAGTTAGCTGAGTAATTTACTAGTGGGATCCACCTGAGAATAACATCCAAACCTGATTAATTTATAATATATTTGGACTTCATAAGTCTAACGATTGTATCTGCTCAGCTCTATTTGAAGTTACAGTCTTCTTTGTTATGTTAATTTAAAAAGAATTGTGTATACATTTATTGAAACATGAAACTAGGGAATGTGGTAGTCTGATATCCTGGGGTGCAGTGAGTTAACAAACTTTTCAGGTGAGCTAAAGTTTCAGTACAAGGAAATTGAGATGTGTTGTAAATTCTCTAAATCACAGAGAGGTGGTCATTCATGGAATCAAAGAGATATTTTGAAACCTTTTAGACATTTTATTCCCTACATCTTTATATTCTGAGTCTGTGGAAAGCGGCATTCAGCGTAGCACTGTGGAGGAGACCATTCTCAAGTCCCCAACAATTATTTTAAGCAATAAAAACTGATGGTGAATTATTAATGCTTGGCTCTTTATTAAAAATGGAAACAAGTTGGTTGTGGTGGTACATACCTGTAATCTTAGCTACTTAGAAGGCTGAGGCAGGAGGATCGCAAGTTAGACATCAGCCAAGCCAATTTAGTAACAATGATACCCTGTCTCAAAGGTTATAAATAAATAAAAATAAAAAGCTAGGAATCTAACTGAGTATGAAGATCGTGGGTTCAATCATTAGTACTGCACACTCAAGTCAACTCAGCTCAGCTCTGAACAAGATTCCCCATGGGCTTATGCCGCATAGAATTTTAAAGCTAAGTGAAAATCAGACACTACTTTACCCTAGAGAAGTTGCTGACTGAGGAGCCATTGTTTTTCCAGGTTGCAGTTTTTAAAAACAACTGTTGTCACACCTTCTCAAACCTTGGGTTCAAACAGTGATGTTGCAGGTAGGTGTTTAATACTGCCTCTAGGCAGTAAAGCTCTGCTCTAATTATTGCTGATTTTCATAGCAAAACATTTTCGCTGTGACAAGATAGAAACACATGATATTGGTAAATATTAAAATTAAGGAACTGGGAAGAAATTACTAGCAAATATTGAGGAAAGGTTTCCTCTTCTTCCTCTGACTGGTGATAGCACAGAGACCAAAGGCATTCGAAAGCTGAATCTGTTTGTGTGGTCAAAGGGCTTAGGGGAACACACTGTGGGGTGCTTCTCCATCTTTGCCTGGCTAGTGATGTCAATGGACATGGTCAACTCTTTTTTTTTTTAATACTTAAGAAACATTGGCATCTGCTAATACTATTTTTAAAATGTTAAAGTGACCTCATTGGAAAACTCTTATAGTAAGGTACATGTGACCACCAACAAGGCCTTGCCATTGAACTGGAGAATTTCAGAACAGCAAATAAAATAAAAATGATCACTTACACCCCTAACTGTAGAAAAAAGTTTGTAAAGTGGATCAACCCTGAAAGTCAGAGACAAAGAGATTCTGGTCACTTGAACGTGTCAACTGTTGGCCTCCCAAGCTGGAGGCTTACTGGTTTCTATGGTCTTAGCGCTGAGAAAGGGAGCCTGGTAGTTCCGAGAGGCCTCAAACATCTGAAAAAATACCTCTAAGTATCTCCAATCCCATTCGGGCTAAAACCATGATTACAAAAGCTCATATCCTCTAGAGACTACTATCTTTACATTTCAAACATGCTAAGTACTGTAATCCCAGCACCCAGGAGGCTGAGGCAGAGCATCATTATGAATTCGAAACCAGCCTGGGCTACAAGGTAAGCTCAAGGCCAGCCTGAACTGCATAGCAGACCTGTCTCAAAATGACAATCTTTACCGAAATATTCCCTTTAATCTCTTCTTAGATTCACTAAGTCTTCCAACAGTATTTGTCAAATAGATCCTTTATTGCAGATCTTAGGGTAAGTGTGAGGTAAATTACTAGACTATTTAATTTTGAAAGTCCTTTCAAACTCTCACATGCTGGAATCTTAGATGGAGACAGAGGTCAGAGTTGAGCAGAAGGAAAGAAGGAACTTCTGATCACAGATGTCTTGAAATGTAAAACTATTTAAATACTAATTTGCTAGATCATCTAGACAATTTCCAATGACTAGGACATTTGATTCTTACTGAAATAGCTAATCTATATTCCACAACATTTACATAGTATATTATACATACAAATACTAAGACTTCTCCTTTAAACACATAGGCAAATCAGTGAGACACTATTCAGGAGATTATGTAGAATAAAGATTTTAGGGAAGTAAAAAGCTCAAGTATTAATACTGTCTTGGTTACTTTTGCATTGTTGCTGAGATGAAGTACCCAATGCCCAAAATTAAAGAAGGAAAGGTTTATTTAGCTCACAGTTTGTAGAGGTTTCAAGCCATGACCAGCTGGCTCCAAAGCAGGGTTGCATGGCAGAGGAGCAGCAGTTCAAGGGGGCACAAAAGAGCAAAGGCAACAAGAGCACAAAGGGGAAGCGAGCCTCTTTTCGTCCCTTTCATTGTATACAGGCTACCGCCCTCGGGGAGGTCTAATGTGCACTCTCTCCCTGTCCTCCTCTTGCTCAGCCTCAGGCTGTTTACCAAGTGACAACCCTGGCTCCCTGCTGAGTCACATACTTCTAAACTTCTGGAGCTAATACAGTGAATCAACCATTACATTGTCCTGGAGCATATATTTATGATATTTATGGGATGTGCATTTATTTATGTGCATATATTTATGGGATGGGATGTGTTTTAATACATGTGTACAATTATGTAATGTTTAACTGGGATAACTACCATATTCATAGCTTCAGCTTGTATTTATTGTTTCTTCATTGTGAGAATACTCAAAATCTTGTCTTGTAACTTTATAATATACAGTGCGTGTTGTTTAATGTGATCCCCCATCCCATGTAAAAGAGCGGTTGGAGCTCATGTCTCCTGTGACATCTCACCAGATAACCTGCCTCTCCGCCTCCCTTGCTTACCCTTCCAAAACTCTGGTAATCAGTTTTCTGCTACTTGCCTATATCTAGTCAGCTTTTTTAGATTCCACATATGAGTGAGAACATGTGATACTCGTATTTCTGTGCCTATCTTACTTCCCTTAACATAGTGTCCTGCAGATTCACCACTGATAGCACAAATGAATGGCACGATTTCATCCCTTTTTATGGGAGAATAGTGTGTATATTCATCCACTGATGAGCCCTGAGGTTGTTTCTGTTTCTTAGCCATTGTGGGTGCTGCCATAATAAATGCAGGTATCTCTTCCACATACTGATCTTATTTCCTTTAGATACACACTCTATGTGGGTTAGGAGCGTTTATGGCTGTTCTAGTTTATGGTTTTTGAGGACACTCTGTACTGTTTTCTGTACTGGTCGTACTAACTTCCATCCCCACCAACAGTGCGTAAAGGTTTCCTTTTCCCTACATCTTCATCAAAACTTGTTAATTTTTTGTTCTCTTGATAATAGTCATTTGACTTAGAGTGAGGCTATATTTTGTTGTGATTTTGATTTCTATTTCCCTAAGAATGATATTGAGTATTTTCCATATATCTACTATTCACTTGTGTGCTTTTTTTGGAGAAATGTCTATTCACTATTTTGTGTTTTTCTGTATTTAGTTCTTTTTGTATTTTGTGTGTTAACTTCCTGTCAGATGTATAGTTTGGAAATGTTTTCTCCCATTCCACAGGTTGTCATTTCACTCTGTTGATTGTTTCCTTTGCTATGCAGAAACTTTTTAATATGGTTTTACCATGTCTGTCTACTTTTGCTTTTGATGTCTATGTTTTTGAGGACTTATCTAAAATATTTGTGCCCAGACCATTGTCATGAAGCATTTTTCTATGTTTTCTTTTAATGGTTTTATACTTTTTGTTTTTATTTTAGTTGAATTTTGCAAGCAATGAAAGATAGGAGTCTAGTTTCATTTTTCTGCGTGTACCTATCTCGTTCTCTTGGTCCTGCTTATTAAAAAGGCTGCCCTTTCCTATTGTGTATTCTTGTCACTTTTGTTTACAATCAATTAGCTATACGTGTCATTATTTCTGGTCTCCTTAGTGTGTTTCATATCTCTGTGTGTCTGTTTTTAAATTCTTTTGGTTACTATAACTTTGTAATCTATTTGAAGTCAGGTAGTGTGGTATCTTCAGCTGTGTTTTTCTCAGATTGCTTTGGCTATTTTGGATTTTTTGTGGTTTCATATGAATTTTAGGAATGTTTTTGTATGTCTGTAGAGAAAGTTTGTATTTTAATAAGATCTACATTTAATTTGTAGATCTTTTTAGGTAATGTGTGCTAAATAAGGCTTTTCAGGACTGTGGGGACTAGTTTTCAAGGGAATTATAGTATCGTCTGAGATTAAAAATTAAAAATTTTTGTTTAAATAGATCACTCAGGGACATAGCATTAAATGTATGTTTAATTATGGTATTGTCATTGAAGAGTACATTACCTTAAAAGTTGTCCTGTTTGAATTACTTTAGACGGATATTCCTTTTCCATTTGTTAAAAGTGTAATTTGTTTAAAGCTCTGTACATTTCAGAAGCGGGACAGAATTTTACTTTTAGCCAACATGATAAAAGATACACAATTGTTATCATTAGAAAAGTATTTAGGGTATTAGAGAAAGAATTTGTGGAAATGAAGTTGTCAAATTAATGTTTCTAGTAAACACTTAACCTTTTTGCCTCTCTGAATCAAAAACACTGTAACTGAGTGTGAGCCGGATAGATTGGAGCTGATGCAGAAAGAAAGAGAACAGAAGAGAGACTGGAGTGTGTGTCCCGGGCGGGCAGTCCCCGCTGCTCAGCCCTCTCCCTGTCCGTTTCCGAGCTTCTGAGACCTTGCTGTTCTTTTCCCAGAATGGACTCAATGCCTTGCACCTGGCTGCCAAGGAAGGCCACGTGGGCCTGGTGCAGGAGCTGCTGGGAAGAGGCTCCGCCGTGGATTCCGCCACCAAGGTAATGTTCTCCTGCCCCAGGTGCTTTTCCATGGAAAAGAGGAACTGACTGAAAGCTTCTTTTTTTCAGTCGGGTATTCTGAGGTGCTGTTGCACACCAAAATTTTTAACCACAGAGGGCCAAAACTTGAACTCCTCCACTAAACTTCGTGGAGTTTCTTTTCTTTTCTTTTTTTTTTTTTTTCCTGTCTTTTTCCTTTTTATCAGTATTTTTTTCTGTCTTTTTCCTTTTTATCAGTACTGGGGAATGAACTCATGACTGCCTGCTTATAAGGCAGGCACTTATGCCGCTGAGCTAAATCCCCAGCCCCTACTTCAGGGAGTTTTAAGAACTCATCAGACATGAGTTGGAAGAAATCTGTAAACCTAGTTTTTAATATTGTCTTCCTTCTTCTGATTGACAAAGAGGACAGGATTAACATATTCCCTTGTAGATAGTAGCAGCTAATTTCCTAATTAACAAATTGATATGGTAACTTTTCAATGGAAATGAATAAGTAATTTTCATGCTTCAGTTAAACTGATGAATCTTTTAATGTATTCATTCTACTTGTGTGAGAATTTGGAATATTTTATACTGTAATGGAAAAGAGCTTTTTGGTAATTGAATTATAATGCTAAGATTAAACGCTAATATTGTTGTATGTAAGGAACTTAGGCTCATTTTTTAAAAAAATTTTATTTAAAAAGAAAAAAAGACAAAACAGAAAAAGGGTACAAGTAATACAGAATTTCAAAAAATAAACAGTAAGAAATCACTAGTTAATAGATTACATATTGTCATCTTAGAAATAGTTGTTCGAGTTACAAAATTAAAGCATTCAAAGTGGACATTCAAACAGTGAGACTGCAAACAGTTCCGTTCAATGATCCAACAAAAACTTAGTCATATGGTTATCTATCTTACACACTTACATATACATGCGGTTATATCCTTTAGAGCACTTTCTTTTCCTCTCTAAGGCTCATTTGTAAAGGAATATACAACATGCTTGCTGTAACTATAAAATATTGCTCCCTTGTTGATGTTGCTTTTGATATATTTTAAATTATTTGAGATTCATTTAATAAACACCAGACTTTCTAGAAAAATCACAGTACATTGGCTGTCATAAAGGGGCCAGCCAGTAACACATGTTTGATCAGGGCTGGAGTGGCAGAGTACGTAGGAGAAGCACAGGGAAGTTAGATACTCAAGCCTGTGGTTGGGGAGTTAGTCTCATCTAGGGTGGCCAAAAAGAGTTTGTGAATGCATTAGAAATATGGCCTATTAACCTGGATTTCACAAAGAGAGAAGAAATGTTTTAAGTAATGTTTCTCTTGGGCACATCCACTAAATGTTGAACGAGTATTTATAAAATTATGATTGGTATATAGATCAAATTTTTGTTTCCTCTGAGTTGCCCCATTAGCATTAATATATTCATTAAGTCAATCACTTTCTGGTCACTTAAATGTTTATTATTATTCTTGTGTTTTTCATTTCCTTTAAACTCTAGAACTAGAATATGAGGATTATGCCACAGAATTTACATATTATTTTAATCACATCATGAATAGTTTTTAATGTTGGCCTACATTTTATTTCCACAAAAGGTTTAAGTCATTTTTCGTTGGTAGTTGGTTGTGAATGGTAAATTTGATGTTGCAAATGGTAAAAATCATTGGCAAGATTATTACTGATACAAAATTTATTTCTTTATTCCCAAAATACTTTGAACAACAACTACGTGGCTTTGTAGATGGAAGACAACTCTGAGCAAAGACAGCTTCTCTGTCACTGGTTTATTTTTTCCTAGGTTATGTCTTTCTAGGTTTATTTGAAAGTTGAATTAAACTTGATGTTCCAGTAAACTTTTGTAAAGTTAGTATTCTTTTGCAGTAGGCCTTTTGGTTCCTATGAATTCCATGAGATGTTGTCACTTACACACATCCATGCATACATATCCCAGATTTTTTGATTCAAAACTCAGTCTTCCTATGTTTTTAACACTAGGCCAGAATTATGAAAGACACTCAAAGATAATACAAAGAAAGACATTAAATGAGGTGACCATTTTGTTGATAGTTTAAAAAAAATCTCTCATGTGGTTGATTGCTACCTTCATAAAATGATGTAATTGAATAAGTTGAGATATCAGCAAAGTTTAAAAATGCCTGCATAGTTTGATTTGTACAAAATTTGAAAACCTCTAACACTTTCTGTTTCGTTTCTCCAAAGCAGAAGGGAAATACTGCCCTTCACATTGCATCTTTGGCTGGACAAGCAGAAGTCGTCAAAGTCCTTGTTAAGGAGGGAGCCAATATTAACGCACAGTCTCAGGTAGGAAATTCAGATTTTCTCCATGCATTTAAATCAGAATGGTTTCCTGAAATTGACTTTGTGGGTGTAGTGAGCTGCTTAGAAGATAAACTTAATACAAATGATTTTCTTACTTATTTTGACAAAATTATTTTATTAACTCATGCAATTAAATTTCTTATTTTTTGATAAACCATAATCTTCTTTTTAATATACTTGAGCACTTCCCAAATGTAAGTATTTAAAAAAAGATCAAGTGATTTTTTTTCTAATATCAGTGACATCTGTGAAATATGAATTATTCATGCAAGTTCCCTATTGCTCTATGAAAGTATTTTTCTTCTTAAATTTGAAAAATTCCCCCAAATTAACTTTACAGATGGAGGAAGGCTGTTGTAAAGCAGTAATCACATCATTTTGCATCCCAAATGTGGGCTTTACTAAAACACCAAAGCAAACAGGCAGCTTGCCCCCCTTCCCCTGTGACACACATAATAATAAACAGGAAATGGAAAGACATAGTCTTAATGAAAGTAAGAAAAAATTTAAAAAGCAGTTATTTAATGAAAATTATACTATCAACTTGACTGTCGTTTTTTCCCTACTAGAGAAAAAAATATTTTGCTTAAATATTTTCTCTTAATGTCAATGATGTATATAAGAATTAGAGTCCACATGTTTCTAGTAAAATCTGTTCTTTTAGATGTGTGAGACCTGGTTTCAATTTCCAGCACCGAAACAACCTCCGATTCCTGGGGGCTCTCTGCAGCCTTGTTTGTGGCACAGGCTGTCACGGGCGGATGCTGGCCGAACCCACCCGCGTCTCCTCCCGTGCGTGATTCAGGATCTGATCTGTTCACCTGGGTGTGGTGAAAGATCCGTCACTGTCCTTTCATGCCTTCACCGCACACATGATTGTGGCCATGGTGGTGCAGCGGCCAAAAGTTCCAGACCCAGAATTACTGAAGGCTGCGGCGGAGTCACCCTGATTCCTTTCATTGGTTGTGGGGTAAAATCTAATGAAGCTGTGAGGAGTAAGACGTTACCTGTTTTCACTGTGCTGCTTTCCTTTTCTTTGCTACCCAAACCTTCAGTGAAATACACAGGATTATGGTAATATGAATTGCAAATATGCTTTAGTCTAAAACCTTTATTAACTAAAATTTTAAAAGTTGTACAGTCTGTAAAGAACACTTGTATGTTCTTTACTATATTTGGTGATAAAGGACTCCACAAAATTTATTGCTCCAAAGTAAGGAACAGAAACTTTAGAACAAGGTTCACCTTTTCTTCTCTTTTTATTTAGAGAAAAAAAGAAAAACAGAAAAAAGAGTAGAGACAATACAGAATTAAAAAAATAATAACAAGAAATCACTAATTGATAGATTACATATTATCATCTTAGAAATAGTTGTTCAAGTTATAAAGTCAAAGCATAAAACGTGGACAGTCAGACAGTGACAGTGCAAACCATTCTGTTCAATGATTTAACAAAAACTTGGTAGCATGGTTATCTATCTTACACACTTAACCATACATACAATTATATCCTTTAGAGCACTTTCAGTTTTACAGTGTCTATTATACAGTTTGGATCTTATTATTCCTTCAGTTTTTATTACTTTTTACATCAGGGAGTGTATCAATGTGATAATTACAAATATGAGACTGATTTATTTCACTTAGGATACTCTCACGTTGCCTCCATTTACCTATAAAAGCCTTAAGATTATCCTTTTTATAGCTGAGTAATATTCCATTGTATAAAAATACCACATCTTTTTCATCCATTCTGCAGTTGATGGGCATCTTGGTTGTTTCTAAGATTTAGCTATTACAAATTGTGCTGCTGTAAACATTGGTGCACATATATCTTTGTGACATGACATTTTCATTTTTTCTGGGAAAATACACAGGATTGGAGTAGCTGGATTGAATGGAACTTCCAATCCTAGTTTTTTGACAAATCTCCCTGGTGATTTCCATAGTGGCTGCAGCAGTCTACACTCCCACCAACAGTGGAGAAGTGTTCCTTTTTCCCCAAAGCCTTGCCAACATTTGTTATGAGTTGATTTCTTGATGACAGCCATTCTTTCTGGAGTGAGATGGAATCTTAATGCTGTTTTAATTTGTATTTCTCGAATGACCAGTGGTATGGAACATTTATTTATGTATTTATTTGCCATTTTTATATCTTCATCTGAGAAATGTGTGTTTATCTCTGATGCCCATTTTTGGAGAGGGTCTTTGAATTTGAGGGTCTTGATGTTTTTCAATTCTTTAAATGTTCTGGATATAAATCCTTTGTTCAAAGGACAGCTGGCTAAAATTATTTCCCATTTTGTGGGTTTTCTTTTCACTTTGTTGGTGATTTCTTTTGAAGTGAAAAAACTTTTTAATAATATGAGATCCTAGTTGTTGATTCTTTGAAGCAGTTCTTGAGTGATTTGCATTTTGTTCATGAATTCTCTGCCTACCCCTATGGCTCTAAGATTTCTACCTACCTTATCTTCCAGTAGATTTAGTGTTTCTGTTTCAATATTTAGATCTTCGATCTATTTAGACTTTAGTTTAGTGCATGGTGATAGGCATGGGTCTAGGTTTAGTCTTCAGCATGTGGAAAACCAATTTTTCTAACACCACTTATTAAAGGGGCTATCAGTCTTCCAGTGTCAAATATAAGGTGGTTGAGTGTCTTTGTAGTTGTGTTTGCATCTTCTAACCAATTCCACTGATCCTCAGGTCTATTTCTTTGCCAGTACTTTGTTGATTTTATCACTGTAGCTTTGTAGTATAGTTTCAAGTCAGGAATTGAGATGCCTCCTGCCTTGCCTTTGTTGCCCAGAGTTGCCTTTGCCATTCTAGGTTTCTTCTGTTTGCAGATGAATTTTAGGAGTATTTTATCTAGATCTGTAAGGTATGTTAATAGTATTTTGATTGGGATTGCATTAAATCTGTATAATAGTTTTGGGAGTATGGCCATTTTCACAATGTTGGTTCTTACTAATCAATAGCAAGGAATATTCTTCCAATTTCTATTATCTTCTTCAACCTCCTTTTTAAGATTAGTATAATTTTCAGCATATAGGTCTTTTATATTCTTGGTTAGGTTGATTCATAAGTATCTCATTTTTTTTAGATGCTACTGTGAAAGGCGATATTTCCATAATTTCTCCTAGTAAGTTTTTTGCTTGTGTACAGGGATGCTATTGATTTTTGAGTGTAAACTTGGTATCCAGCTACATTGCTGAATTTGTTTATTAATTCTAGTAGTCGTTTAATGGAGTTTTTGGGGTCTTCTATATAGAGTGTCATGTCATCTGCAAATAGTGATAATTTAACTTCTTCCTTTCCTATCTTTATTCCTTTTATTTCTCTCTCTTGTCTGATTGCTCTGGCTAATATTTCCAGAACTAATTTGAATAGGAATGGTGATAGTGGACATCCTTCTCTTGTTCCTGATTTTAGAGTGAAGGCTTTCAGTTTTTGTTCATTTGGTATAGTGTTGACTATTGGCTTGTCATAGATGGCTTTTGTAAGATTGAGATAGATACCATCTATTCCCAGATTCTGTATGGCTTTTTACCATGAACATGTGTTGGACTTGATCAAAAGCTTTTTCTGCATCTATTGAGATGACCAGGTGATTTTTGTTTTTGGCTCTGTTGATGGTGGTGTATTATGTTATTGATTTGTATATGTTAAACCATCACTACATTCCTGGAATAAATCCCACTTGGTCATGAATAAATCTTCTTGATGATTTGCTGCATTCTATTTGCCAATATTTTATTGAGAATCTTTGCATGAATGTTCATTAGTGAGATTGGCCTATAGTTCTCCATTTCAGTTGTGTCTTTCTCTGGTTTTGGTATCAGAGTAATACTTAGCTCCAGTAATGAGTTAGGGAAGATTGTTTCTCTTTCAATTTCATTGAAGAGTTTAAGGAGTATTGGCATCAAGTCCTCTCTAAATTTCTTGTAGAATTCAGCCAGGAATCCATCAGGATCTGAGCTTTTCTTTGTTGGTAAGTTTTTAAAATCACATTTTCAATTTCAGTAGCTGATACTGGGCTTTTCAGAATTGTTATATCTTCAGGATTAAGCTTTGGTAGTTCATGTATTTCTAGAAATCTGTCCATTTCCTCTGTGTTTTCCACTCTATGTGAGTAGAGATTTTCAAAATAGGTATTAATGATCTTTTGAATTTCTATGGAATCTGTAATAATTTCTCTCCTTTCAGTCCTTGTTGTGTGAATTTGAATTTTTTCTTTCTTTTTCTTGATAAAGTGACTAGAGGTTTATCAATTTTGTTTATTTTCTCAGAAAATCATCTCTTTTATGCATTAATTCTTTGTATTTATTTTAGTTTCAATTGTCTTAATTTCTGCTCTAATCTTTACAATTTCCTCTCTTCTATGAGCTCTGGGTTTTACTTACTTTTCTTTTTCTAGATGCTTGAGATGAGAATTAGGTTATTTTTTGTGCATGTTCTGTTTTCTTGATATGACAATTTATTGCTATATATATTTCTCTCTTAAGACTGCTTTCATTGCATCCAACAGATTATGGTATGTTGTATCTGCATTTTCATTGAATTGTAGGTATTGCTTTGTTTCTTCTTTAATTTCATCTGTAACCCTCTGGTTGTTCAGAAGGTTGTTATTTAATTTCCATGTATTAATGCAGGTTTTGCAATTTCTTTTGCCATTAATCCAGTTTCAGTGCACTATGGTCAGATAATATGCATGGGATAATTTAAATCCCTTTTCATTTACTTAGGAATGTTTTATGGGTTAATATATGGTCTATTTTGGAGACTGTCGCTTGCATAGCTGAGAGGTATGTGTGTTCTGATGTTGTTGGGTACCATACTCTATAAACGTCTGCTAAGCCCATTTGCTCACAAGTATGATTCAGTTCTGTTATCTCTTTGTTGACTTTTTGTCTAGTTGTTATATCTTTTTGTGACAATGAGGTATTAAGGTCCCCTATTATAATTGTGTTCTTGTATATTTGGTTTTTATGTCCATTAGTATTCGTCTCATATAGTTGGGTGCTCCTATATTTGGTGCATATATATTTATAATTGTTAGTTCTTCCTCTTGAATTTTTCCACTAGTAAGTATGTAATGATCATTTTAGGTTTGAAGTTCACATTGTCTGCAGACAGAGTAGTTACCCCTGCTTTTTTTCTGGGTTCCTGTTGCATGGAATACCGTTTTCCATCCTTTGACTTTTAATCTACAAATTTCCTTTTGAGTCAGATGTGTTTCTTGTATACAGCAAATTGTGGGATCCTGTTTCTTGATCCATTCTGTCAATCTGTTTCTTTTAATAGGTGAATGGAGGCCTACTGATATGTACTGGCTCAGCTTTGTCATGTTATGTTTCTGTTGTTGGTTTTCTGTTCTGTCCCCTTGTTCAGTTTCTTGCCCTGCCTGGTGGGTTCTTTCTGTCGTTCTTCTGGAAATTGTGACCATTTTTTTTTTTTATCTCTATCTAGTATGTCTTTCAGTATTCTTTCTAGGATTGGTTTGATGGACATGAATTTCTTCAGTTCTTTTTCATGAAAGTATCTTGTTTTTCCATTGAATTTGAAAGAAAGTTTTTCTGGGTACATCAGTCTCGGTTGAAAGTTGTTTACTTTCAGAGCTTGAAACACTTCACTCCAAGCTTGTCTTAACTTGAGAGTTTGTTCTGAAAATTCTGCTGAGATTCTAATGGGCTTTCCTTGATAGGTGAGTTGTGTCCTTTCTCTAACAGGTTTTAGTATTCTGCTTTTATGCTGTATGTCGGGATTTTAATTATTATATGTGTGGGTGTAGATTTATGTTGATTGTGACTATTTGGCCTTTTGTATGCCTCACTTATCTGTGTATCACATTTTTTCCATATGTTTGTGAAATTTTCTGCTGTTCTGTGAATGGTTTACTGATGTCATTCGCATTGAGTTCTGCATCTTCACTGATGCCTATTAGTCTATGTTGTTTTTCTTTACATCAGCTTTCTTTGAAGCTGCTGAACTGTCTTAATATGCTGCTTTGTTATTTTAAAAAGTTCTATCCTTTCATGATTGTTAATTGTGATCCTGTTCTCAGAATCTGAAATTCTATCCTCAGCTTCATTTAAATGGTTTTGCCAGCTTTCAATAGAATTTTTTATATCTTGGATATCTCTTGAATTTGTTTCAAGGATTCTGCTTGTTTTATATATTGTTCATTCAAGATTTCAATCAGTTTCCCATGCTCCTGTACTTTTTTTTTTAATCTATGTCTTCTCTAGCTAAGCTGAGCAACTCCTTTGCTAAGGTTGTTATTTCTGTCTTTATGTGAGAAACTATTTCTAATTTGATTTTCTCTATAACTTCATGGATTTGTTTCTTTATTTCACTTGCTATCTTTTCAGAGATTTTTAGGTGTATGGCTACTAAAGTCCTCTATTTCAGTTTCTCCTGTACTTGATCCTCATGAACTGGATGTTTGAGATTGCATTTTTGTTTTGTCATTTTCACCTTTTGGGCTAATATTTGGTCTTTCAGTCCCACTAGTCTCAACTGTTGGTAGTGTATCTTAGGATCCTACTGTGTGGTTGATGTTTGTCCAATTGCTGGGTGCCACAATAAAGAGGTGGGCCAGTCATCTGAATCCTGCAGGGCCTGTTGGGTGAGTCCTGTATTCTTACTAGGCTGAGTAGCCTAGGAGTATTGATACAAGTCAGCCCTTAGTTCCTGCTGTTACTGTGTTTTCAGGTTGTTCTAGATCACCACATCTCCCTGTTTATAGTGTTTGTCTCATCTGGGACCATACTGTGTCACTGGGTGTCTCATAAGGTCTTTTCATTTATTCCAGGTTAAGGGGTCTTATTGGCACCCCCCTAAACCTACCTGATATTCTCTGTGTGGAGCTTTCCAAGCTCGCCAAGGTCCTACAGTAGGAGGGATCTTTGCTACTGCTCCTGTTTACCCACTGCAGACCTCTGTTTTAGGGGGAAAACTCACCATACTGATGGAACCCTGCCGAGTTCTTCGGTTTGGATGAGGGGTTACTGAATCTCCCATCAACTCAGCATGGTTAATCCACTGCAGCCCAAGGTTCTGCAAGGAGGAGTGGGCGGTGAAAATCAACAGCAATACTATGTCCAGGAGATGGGGAGGTTTCTGAGGGTGGTGGGATGGTGGGGCATGGAAGCAGAAGTGGTCCAGCCCACCCTGCATGCTGCTGGAAGTCTGGGGTTCTGAGGGAGCAAGGCCCACCTTTTTGTGTTAGTGCAGATTCACAAACTGTCGCTGGCATTATAGTCACCTGCAGGGCTGCACAAAGCACTTTTGCAGGCCTCACCCCTGAGCTTCTGAGGTGGAACCTGAGGATTTCATTTTGCACAGGGTCTCAGATAACACTGAGCCTGCAAATGGGAGACCATACTTGGAGAATGACTGCCGTAGTGAAGGTGAGAGGGAACTGTGGTGTTGCTGAATCAGAGGTGCACTTCCAGAAGGTTGTTCAGCTCAGTTGTTCATGGGTGGTTCCTCTCCTTTGACAGGAAAGTCATGTGCACATTGGTGCCATTAATACCTGTAAAAAGCAAGGTCGCAGTTCTCACTTCATGGTAATAGTGATGTCATAAAAATGGACAGGTGGCAAAAGCTGCAAAGGAAATACTTGTTGAAAGCTATGATATCAGTTATTACACAGCGGTTATTGAAAATGTATCAGCTTTGGAGATTGTTGAAAGAGAATAAGTTAAAACCACCTTGTCTGTAATTTGCTCTTGGAGTCAATGGGCCTTTTCTTCATGGTCATAATCATGCCAGATTACAACAGATGTTAGAAGGTTTAGACCATCACTGAGATTAAACTAATCCTTAGGTGTGCTACTGTTAGCTCAATTTAAGATATATGTTGTAGGCAAATTGCTTCAGGTTGATTTTTATATTGTGAGAAAGTTTTTGAGCAACAAAAACTAATCAGATTTTTAAATATTTTTGTAAATGCCCAGGTCATTTAAAAAGGCCTATAAGTACTACTATATTTAGGTAATTATCATATTGACAAAAATTTGTTATTATATGAAATGTTCTAAAATTCAGCAATTACAATTGAAATAGTTATATAAGTGGGTTGTATTACTTTGCTTTTGTGTGTGAGTTAATCACAGTATGTGTGCTTTTATGGCCATACAGATCTTTCCACACATTTAATTCCCCTTGATCCTGTCTTATTTAGGTATGGATTTCTTTGTGTGATGAACAATCACCCAGGAGATGGGAGGGTAGACAGTCACTGTCTTTTGAGGACAGAAAGAATGTGACAATCTCAGATGTACCACATAAATTCTGAATTTTGTATTCAACTTATTCCTTCCTTTGCATCTTTCTAAGAACAAAATTTAGGCACCGAAATGTATAGTAACCTCGGTGGCTGCATAATACTTTGCCTTGAACAAACATCTGAGTTTCTGGTAAATGAATAGCTAAAGTTAGTTTTGTAGTAAGAAAGCAAATGACACTGAGAAGTTCAAAGGAGCAGATATTCAAGAAACGTCTTGGAGTTCCTGAGTTATGGAAAACACGTATTTATGGATGTCTCTGCATTCTCTGCACAGATTAGGAGAGACCTCCATATGTGTTAAAGGAAGGTATTATTCAGTGCAAGTTGTTTAAACACAGTGAGGAAGGCTAATGGGGAAGTACTGTGGTAGGCAGGGGGGTTGCTGCAGCAGGGCCCTGCATTGGGAGAGAAAGAGGCTGGACTTGACTCCGAATGGAGACTGAATAAGTGAGAATTTGTGGCCCAGAGCAGTGCAGGTTTGGTGGGAAGAAAATCACTAAGAGGGCTAAGCAGATTCTGCTAAAACTAACTTCTGGCACTGAAGACAGACCAGGGTGATGCAACAGGACCTGCTCAGACACTGAGGAGGCTTCTCCTAAAACTAGGTTTATTAGGAAGTGTACCAGTGGGTGCAGAACCTTGACTAAAGTTTGGCCAGGAAGAGAATTGGAATCCTTTGTCATGTGACCCAGTGCCAGTGTCACTGTCAGAATTGATTTACATATTGAAATTATGTTTGCTTTAAGTTTCTGTGTTCTGCAGTGTTAGCAGTGTTTAGCAACTAGCAACTAGTGAGCTAGTTGTGTGATTTCAAGAATTAGTGACTGTGTAGCTCTCTGGCTTGGTTCTTTGGTCTCTTGGAGTCACAGACTATGGATGTTTCAATTAAGACCTCAAAGAAATCAATCTGTTTCTGTCAGGACTGAGAGACAAAGGGAAGTGCATCGAGGGATTATTTTTTATTTTCTTTGAAAATGGTTGCTTGCTTCTTAACAATACAGGTGCTTTCAGAAAACTTTTGCTAGACAACATCCTTTATACAGGCCCACATAAGTGAAACTGGAATACTTCCTGTCTCCAAAGGACATTTCTTTGGTTATTATATAACTGTAAAACTGTTAGACTTGGAGATATGATTTAAAAAACTGGGCATGGTGATGCATGCCTGTGATACCGTATTGCGGGAGGCTGAGGCAGGATGATTCTAGGCCAGTCTAGCAATGTAGCAAGACCCATTCTTAAAATAAAAAAAAGTTAAAGATGGAGTGAGGATGCAGCTCAGTGTAAATGCCTTTTGTTTAATCTCCAGTACCATTAAAAATTTCCTTATTCTGTATTGTTATCAAAGAAATTCTATTCTGAAAAAAATTTTAAAATATTCTCAGTCATGAGTTCCTTTAAATACTTAAGGCAATTTTTTTTTGAAATTTGCCTGTTGCTATTTGCCTATCTCTGGCTTATTGTTTTAAAAATATATATCTACAATTGCTCCAAGATGACAAACTTCTTGGGAGCAGATTTTTCTTTTCTTACACTTCTTTATAGTATCAGAATTTTGCACACTATCTTGCAGATATATAAGATTAGAAGCTGACCATGTGGATGTGGATGCTCCTGTGTAGGGGTTGGCTTCACTGCATATCCCAGCGCTCCTGACCTTGGGCATTAGTGTAGTGATTAATACAAGCAACATCTTGGCCAGCCAGGTGCCAGCGTGTGCCATCTCTCCTGTGCCTTGTTACTGTCCCTACAATGATAAACCAGACAGTTCTTTTCCTTTCCCTGGCCCTTCCTCCCAGACAACATTCCTTCTCCTGTTTCCTAAGACTAGTCCGTCTTCCCTCAAAAGAGCAACTTAAAGCTTCTCTTTTCTTCTGACCCAAACCTGATTCAGATCCAAAAAAGCCAAATGTCCTGAAGTAGAAGTTGCACGAAAGTTTAAGGTAGAAAATTTTCATGTAGTATTTTTTAGGAACTGTGAATGCTATAGCTCTGCAAAAGGCTCAAACACAAGAGATTTTGCAGCTGTTACACAAATCTGGCTTTAGCATTTTCCCTTTTTAGTTTTCTCTACCGAAAATGTGATTTTTAGTTCTCATATGAGAGTGTTTTTTCCGTTGGTTCTATATTATAGGCTCTAAATAGGCATCAACGAAATCATGATCATCGATCTATTTGAGAGTTGCCCTGAACACATCTATTTATACTTTTGTTTTTTCATAGGAAGTTGGTGTATGTTACTTACATTTTTCTATGATTAAAAAGTAAGATATAGGGCTAGAAGTGTAGGTCAGTGGTAGAGTGATTGTCTAGTGTGCACACGACTGCTCCATTTCCAGCACCACTAATAAATAAATGAGTGAATAACTTTCAAAAGTTATGTGTGCCCTATCTTCAGACAGCAGGACTCAAGGAGGCCAGGGTAGCTTCCTGTCATTTGAAGAAATGTCATCCTCTGGGAAGAAGGGAAACCGCCCACAAGTCTTCTTAGGAAGGCCGTTTCCAGAGAACTCGTGTTGGGGCAGCTCTAAGTGCTGTAAAACAGCCCGCTGCTGCTGCCAATGATGATACTGTTTCTCTTTCAACGTATTTTTATTTGTTATTCAATCTTATTCTATCTGTACAATACATGGACCAGTGATAATTATTCTCAGCTTAGATACAGAGACTTGTTTTAAATTACTTTGAAGATAGTAAAATACAACAGAACAAGACAGAACAAAGCCAATTGAGACAATGCAGTGAAATTAGTACAGAACATCACAGCAGGGTACCCGGATAACAGTAATAAGGTACCATAGTATATCTCATTATCTTCACAATAGTTGTCCTTTCAATCAGTTATAGCAAAATCAAACCAAATACAGAACATAATAGAACTTATAAAAACAATATTGAATAGAGCAATACAATTAACTGAATCAAAGCAAAACAGTGATAACAATATTTGCCTTCAAAGTGATGGAAGGAAATCCCCCATATTTGCTGTATTGCACATGGCAACCTCCCAAGAGATGCTCAGACCTCTGGCTCGCATTTGCTAATTGGGGGAGGGGTGGGATGTTTGATCCGCAGTCTTGTGCTGGAAGGCTCACTGCTGCTTACCAGGGAGGCGAGTGGGTTGCTTTGTTTCCGGCGCCCAAGTCCCAGCATGGCGTGGATCTTCGGCGATACAGACATTTGTTGTGATTTATTTAAATGTCCCCCCAAAAGCCTCATTCAGTTATGGAGGCTACTGAATCCAGCATTTGTGATTGGTTCATTGCCTCGCACTGGGATTGGTGGTGTGAGTGTTTCACGCACCCAGGGGTGGAACCATTGTAATGGCAGGGAAGAAGGCAGGTCTTTCCTTTCGCTTTTGCTGTTCGGAAGCAGCCATGAATGGCTGCCCTGCCACACCACCCTGCCTTGGATCCAACTAAGTATGGACTAAAACCTCCAAGAACTGTGAGAAATAAACCTTTCCTTCCCTAACTTTGGGTGTCAGGTATTTTGTCTCAACAACAAGTGGAAAGTAATTAAGACACATTTAAAGCATGAGCAAGAAAATCAGTCATGTCACGGTGGAGCCTTGATTATTTGGTATGGACACTTTTGTCCCAAATAACCTCAGCATAGTTCACTTTCTCATTAAACTTTCTTATACCTTCTGCTTCCACAAGGAAATTCCCAAACCCCACTTGCTTTCCACAAGAACCAGCTTCCCACGGTGGACACTATAAATTATCTGTTATTATAAGGCGCAGATACTGGGATCTTGAAAGCGTCCCATAAAAGCTTGGCAACTAGCAAAGTAGCCGTGTGACGTTTAATACGTGATCTGTGCTTTTCACAGATCTGTGCCTTTCACTCTTCTTTAGCCAAACAATTTTTAACATGTGTGTAAGACTTAGCATACAGCTTCTGAGATGCATTTTTATTTCCTCTTTCAATTTATTTTCTCTTTTACTGCTACATTTTTCTGCTTCTTGGAACTTCATAAGGACTTTGAGCTTTTTTTCTCTTTTATCTTAATGGAAAGTGAGTTCAAATAAGACGTTCTCATTTGGTATTCTTGAGATCCTAATTGAGTGAAAATGTATTTGTTTTTCTTGCTTTTATTTACCTGTTTATGGTCAGCACTTTTTATTTTAGTGCTAGAGGCTTGATGTTGAAAGGCTTTTCCACTTGGAACTCAAACACAATTACTGTTCTGTTAGCTTCAGATTTTCTAGACCATGACCCTAATCCCAGCTGCACAATTCTGTCTCCATTGGTTATACTCTCAGAATTTTGGGGGGAGGTACCCACCATATGCAGTGGTAAATGTCTTCTTTCTTTTCAACTGTACCTTTCAATGTTTTTATCTTCATTACTCCTAATCCATCGTAACAATTTGAAGTGGACTGTGAAGGAGCAGAAAGCCTGAGCTGATTGGCCAGCAGACTTACGACCCTCAGTGTTTCCCGATGATGGTGTGGTGTTGTGGCTTATGTCTACATGCCCCCTCAGAGCCTCATGTGGTCATAGGGGAGGCTTTCCCAAGGTGGTGGGATCTAGAGTGTGTAGGTCTTGGATCAAGGGTGTGTAGTTACTAAATCAGTGAACTGACTGGCTTGGCATAGTTCTGCGTAAGATTAAGGGTATGAGTGCTTCTCTCACTCTAGGGCTGGTAGCCTGCATAAAATATAAGGGACAGAAAGGGAGCTAATATGCTCTCACCTGCCTGCTTGCTATGGACTGTTTCTCCTCTGTAGTGCTCCTCTGCAGTGCTACACTGCCCCTGGAGCCAGCCGACTCTAGACTGAAACCTCTACAGACTGTGAGCTAAATAAACCTTTTTCCCCTTTTAATTTGGGTGTCAGTGTATTTTGTCTCAGCAGCGAGAAAACCTAAGATGTGGCGTCCTTGATTCTTGAAGCATAAACTGGTAACGAAACATTCTGTTTTATGTCTTTGTCTCCTTTTCACACACTGTGAAATGGATCCATTGTTACAGATTCCAGAAAAAGGTTTTATCATCAAGTATTTTTCTCTAAAATACAGACTTACACAGATAGTTCTTTCTCAGTGTGGCCCAGATGTTTTTAAGTAGGTGCATTACTATTGTAGTATAAATGCCTTAAGGTCCTGATGAAAGCAAGGACTTGCATTTGACCAGAAGATCAATGAGTGGTTGAACAGCTAGAGGCGCCTGACTTCCCTGAGTGCGATGAGGCCCTGGGCAAAGACCACAAACAGACAAAAGTGTAGAGGTGCAAAGCAAAATGAAACGTTCGATAACACACAACTGGAAACTCACACTCCTCACTCAGCTAAGATCTGTGTACCAACAGGGGCCTCGTGGCACAGCTCCGGAGCTGCATGGTGGTGGAAGCGGATTCTGTAGGGCTGCATGAAGGTCTGTGCAGGGAGTGAAAGCAGTGATTTGGAGGGTGGAGAAGGGAAGGAGCTGCGGGCGAGGCCCAGGAGCTGTTGCAAGCAAGGTGGTGGCACAGGGAGGGGGGACAGGGACAGGGACAAGGAGTGCGGAGATGGGTTCCCCCCTGCCTCCTCGCAGGCTTGGTTCTGAGGTTTAGGAAAGAGAACAGACACTGGCAACTGCATGCCAAGGGCTCTTCCGTCTGTCAAGACCGCATATTTAAAGGAAGCAAGTCAAGATATTTGTAGGCCCTCTAGGGTCAATGTTCATCAGAGCAGTGACCTGTGAGGCCAGTGAGAGGTGGCAGAGGGTCACACTGGAGAACAATCACAATGATTGTCCAGAGGACCCTGGATGCTTAATAGCTGATAAATAAAAAGGAGCAGGATTGGAAAAATTAACACAAGAGCTATTCAAGTCCTGTGAGGTAATATTTGATTTACACCTTGCCTGGCCTCAGTTTTGCTGTGGTTGGGAGTGAGGATCCTGTGGACAGCCTGTGTCTGAATCCTGAGCCACCTGCCAGCCTGTGGCCTTGGGCGAGTGACTCATCATTTCTGTCCCTGTGCTTACTTGTCTGTAAAGCAGGAAAGGAGTAATTACAGTTTCCTTAATTTAGAGTTAAGATTAGAGTTCTGAGGAATGAAAAAAATAGTAATATAATTGTCTCAATCCTTATAATTGTAAAGATTGAAAGAGTGCTGTCCTTACCACGTCTTTAGCACCTACCAGTACTGTGAGTGCCTCTTGCTACTTTATTTTTAATTGTCTAACTCGAGTATTCTACTATCTTTGTGGGAGGCACTGGGTTACTTGCTAGCGTTTGCTTAGTTTCTGAATTCCTCTCTTCTTATTAGACCTGTTGACTCTTAGGAATGAGTGGAAGAGAACATGTAAGTGTGCATTTGCAAACAGAGAGTATCATAAATAAGCAGAGGTGAAGGAGAAACCAAAACTTACCAACTGTATCAAGACCTTCTGAACACAGATTTGCAACTTTTCCATAAGGACAGTTTTAATTGGCTAACCAGAAAAGCATGTGTGCATCAGTGCACATGTGATGTATGAACCTAGTAATAAACATTCCAGCAATTGTGGATTTGTTCATTGCTTTTCTTCTTAACATAGTAATATTTGGTAGTTGAATCAAAGGAGTAGCCTTGCTTTCCTTTCTACTGATACGTCATCCATTGTTTAATAATTAAATGTCTTGGTTTTGGAGCAAGTTTCCATGTGCTCTATGATCTGAGATGGATATTTTAATGTTTTTTCTATTTTCTGAGGTTTGAAATTTGCTTGTGCTTTGTGTTTTAATAGAAAATTGTGGAAATAATAGATCGTGTTCACTTTTGATGTTGTAAACAGAATAGTGAAATGGATGAGAACACAGGATCTGAAGCCAGGCTGTCAAAATCCAGAGTTCAAATCTGAATTCCTGTATTTGACACTCATGTAATTGTGCCTTATGGCTTCATCTGTGAGGGGCTATGATAATAGCATCTCCTTCAATTTAACAGCTGGCAAATCTAGAATATAGTGATACTAACATCTTCATCTAATGGACAGATGAGGGTTTTCATTTTGGCACTGAAAAAAGAAGTAACTTACAAAAATTGTTTAACCGACTATTATTTTTGAAAATCACTCTCAGAGGATAATTTCAAATGGGAAAATTCTAAACAGAGCATCTAAAACCTAAAGTATATTGAGTTTATGTTTGCTATGATCTGATAATAAAATAATGTTTTGAAGAGTCTCTAGTATGTAGTTACTTGTATATTTTAGCTAGTATACATTGTGGCTTGGTGATACTAAAGCCACAATTTGAAGGTGCGAAGAAATAAATTAAAATTGCTATTTTCTTTTTTTTTTTTTTTTTTAAATTTTATTTAAGGAGAAAAGAAAGAAAAAAGCAGAGAAAGGGTACAAGTTATACAGATTTGCAGAAAAAAATGAACAGTAGGAAATCACTAGTTAATGGATCACATACTGTCATCTTAGAAATAATTGTTCAAGTCACAAAATTAAAGCTTGTAAAGTGGACATTCCATGAATGATACTGCAAACAGTTCTGTTCAATGATCCAATAACACTCAGTGATATCATATTCTATCTTATACACTTAAATATACATTCAGTTATATAGTTTAGAGCACTTTCTTTTCCTCTCTTTTGTACAATGACTATTACACATTTTGGGTTTCATTGCTCTCACGGTTCTTATTACTTTTTTGGAAGAGAGTAAAACCAAATGTGACATAACAGAACAGAATCGGTCAAGTCAAAAGGGTGGACATAATAGATAATGTGAAAACATAATACAAGGTGATCAACAATGGTTACCATAATGCCTCCTGCTATCTCTAATAGAATTGCCTATACCATTAGTTATAATACAATTGAACAAAACAGTAAAGAACAAAACCGACAAAGCCAAACCATTGGAGACATTGTAGGTCTTCAAAAGTAGATAAAAGTCAACGAGAATGGGCGTTATAATGAATCTCATTATCTTCACAGCTGATGCCTAAATTTTCGAACCTGATACTATCCAGCAAAACAGAATAGGGGAACATCAGTTAAAAACCAGATGGTGAGAGTAATACAGGGCTTTAAATCGAGGTAATGGACATTCAAAGTGGGTTACTATAATATATCCTGCTATTTTTTTCCTTTAATTAAAAGGATAAAAATTTTAAAAAAAGTATTAAAAAAGTAAATAATGGAGTGGAGATTGAGATAAAAGAGGGCATAACAACGAAACAGCAGAGATCAAAACATAACCATTTAAGCAGAATAGTGTTTCACCACCAGATAATCCTGACCTAAAAGTAGTTACCATATTGTCTCTTTCCTTGAAATCCTTGAGTACAACATCGTATACTGTAGCATTAAGTATATCAAAACAATGTAAAACCATTTAAGAGAATGACAGTATTACTGAGTTTTTAGAATCGACTAACAGAAAATGAATAATGGTTTCTGTATAATCTCCTAGTCTTTAAAATTTTTTGCTTATACTATTGTACATAATAAAATCCAGTAAGATACAACCTATTTAGACCATTGGAGACAGAAGGACAAAAGCTAGATGAAACTTCAAAACAAGATGATACTAAATCAGTATTACCTATTAAGATGTCATTTTCTCCAAAATAGCTGTTCCTATCATCCAATCTTCTCTGCCTCATTTCTGTTGAGCTCTTATTCTGTCAGTAGCTGTCAGTTTGTCTTCTTCACTTTGTTCTCTGCTCCATTAGTCGTGGCCTCCACTATTTCTGGATTCTTTGTATTTTTCTTTTTTTAGAATATCCTGCAATACTCTCTGTAGAGTTGAATTGGTGGTTGCAAATTCCCCCAGTTCCTCTTTATCCTGGAAGCACCTTGTTTTCCCATCAATTTCCAGGGACAGTTGTGCAGGATATCTCAATCTTGGCTGGAGATTATTATCTTTCAAAGCTTGAATTATTTCCCCCCACGCTCTTCGTGATTTGATGGTTTGTGCAGAGAAATCTGCTGTAATTCTGATGCGTGCTCCCTTGTAAGTGGTCTGTTTCTTGTCTCTGACAGCTTTTAATATTCTGTTCTTGTATTGAATTTCTGGAATTTTTATTATTATATGCCTGGGTGTTGCTCTGTTTGGGTTGTAGGTAGCTGGGGTCCTGTATGCCTCATACATCTGAGTATCTTTACCTTTTGCTAAATTAGGAAAATTCTCCTGGATTATTTCTGTGAGTAGCTTTTGTAGTTCATTTGTTTGTGTCCCTACTTCTTCTTTTATGTTCTTAATCCTTAAGTTATGGATCCTCTTATCATCTTCTTGTCTTTGTATTATTGCTGTTTGTTTCTTTGTTATTTTTAAGAAGTTTTTCATTTCATTCTCCCATATTACAATTCTGCCCTCCAGTTCAGATAGTCTGTCCTTAGTTTCTTTCAAGCTGTTATGCCAGTCTTCGATAGACTTCTTAGTTTCTTGGTAGTCCCTTTGAACCTGCTTCACGTATTCTATGCTTTCCCTGTTTTCTCCATCAAACAATTCTCCCCTCTTTTTCTGTTCTTCCATTCCACCATCTGTTTTTTCTTGGGTGGGTCTTAGCATTTCTCTAACAATTTTGCATACTTCTAGCTTCAGGTCATTGATAACTTCGTTCCTGAATTGGTCTATGAGGCTCCCTATATGGTGCTTTATGTGTATTGGTGTGGTGTCCGCTATTGCCTGTTTCTCAGAATTGGGGGCCGAGGAGCCTTTCTTGTTGCTGCCTCTTCCCATATTCTCTGTTCCTTATATATGCAAGCTTATATGAGAGGCCCAGCTTCTCTCCCTGTCAGCCACAGCCTGATGGAATTGCGCCGGTTAGGTGTTCCCAATCACCGCTGTGCACCAGGCAGCCTACACGGGGGCCCGCCCCTCCCGGCCTCCGTCAGGCTCTACGATCTGGGTTGGGCCAGCCTACGGGGTCCGCCGGCAGCGTCACGCAGGCCAGGCACTTTTCACCAATCCCGCCCGAGAGGGGAATGTGTGGCTGGAGTCGCCAGCACGCCCTGCTCCCGCAGGACTGCTCGGGCCCAGAAAGTCCGCTGGAGTCAAACTGTGGTGGAGTGTTAGTTTCTCTCACTCACCTCGCCACAAGTCAGAACATGCCTCCCTGCCCATCCTGTTTTCGACTCCGTTCGCAGACTCAGGTTCTCAGAGCTTCCGCGCGTCTCTCTCCTTGCCAAGCTGATGTAGAGGCAGCCAGCCACCACACGGCGGGAAACCCAAATCGCGGCTTCCAATGGCGCAGGGTCCAGCCTCAGCAGCGAGACTTTTCTGTTCCTGTTTTAGCACCAGGACTGCATTCCAAGTTGGTTTATCTCAGCCGAGTTCGTTCCTGAGTCAGCAGAGCATAACTCCACCTGCTTATGTCTCTTTAGTCCGCACCATACCTGGCTTCTGAGCCTAGTTTTTCAGAGAGCCTCCGGTAGTTGCTGTTATCTGTCCGCCATGTTCTCCCGGAAGTCCAAAATTGCTATTTTCGAAATGCCTTGTATATTTAATCTGTATGAATTAGTTTTCTTTAAAGTTCTGTATAATACCACTGTTTGGATAGATGCTTCATATATAGCCAACTGTCTTAAAACTAAGACCTGAGAAGAATTAATTGGTGGTCCTTTTATGGTTTATAGTAGCTGTCCATCATAATGCAAAATTTTATCTAATAATTTAGTATATTAAATTACATATTTAATATATGGAAATTTTAATAATATTTTTAAAATTATACAAATAGGGTGTTATACTACTAACACAGGAAATATATCAAAATGTACTGCAAACATGAGAATTCTCATTAGAGCCAAAATTAAGGAGAGAATTCTTGTGACACTGCTTAGCACTGCATTGAAGTCCCAGTCAGTGCAATAAAAAGAGAAATAGAAATGTGAATGCAGAAGAAAAAGACAAAAATATTATTATACATGGAAGATATAATTATTTATATATACACAATCACAAAACTCGAGAAATTAATTATTGCAGTATTTTTAGGTTCATTAATTTAGTAGAGCCTGTTGCCTGAATCATGTGTACCACATGTCACAGAGCTGTCTACTCATGATGGCTAAGATTCTCTTTAGTATAAAGACAGGAATGAATGATCCTCTAAAATGTTAACAGTCAAATTTTGCATCCATGAGCCATCTAAATAGACAGGACAGTCCCCATGCAGTCTGGCTATAAGGTGGCACAATATTTGCGTTGTAAAGCTTTGCAGATTAAATAACTTACGAAATAGAAGAAGTAAATTGTAGGAAGCACAGGTGATATAATAAAAGCTTGGCACTGACATGCAAAATGAGAAAGGTGTATCTGTTCAGTACAGGGCAAAAGAAAGACAATCCAAAGCAGATGTGAACACAGGAACAGGCAAAGTCCACTCTGCTTCTCAGTAAGAGAGAAAAGACAATGAAATGATGTTTGATCTGGGAATACTACGTACAGCGACATGGACTTCATGTGCGACGTTAGGGTACAGTTGTTAAGAGCTACTCTGCCACCATTTATGTGACCTTCAGCTTATCACTTAACCTCTAAGTGACACTATTTCCTACCTGTAGTATTTAGTAGGATAGTAATATTTACTACATAGAGTATGAGGTACTAGATGTGAAGTTCTTAGAAAAGTACATGTAATGAACACAATATAAATGTTAACTACTCTTCTAGTTATTAGATATACTTGTATCTATTTAAACTATTGAAGAAGAGGTAATATGTGGTTTGAAGCTGAGGACAGTCTTGTGTGTTACTTTGGCTAATTGTTCCTTGGCATTGAGAGACCATTATTGCTTAGGGGTGAGGTAGAAAAAAAACTATGCAAAAGTTTTATTTTTTGTAATCAATAACATAAAACTTTAGGGTTTGGAATGCAAGGCATGAAGTTGGATGGTTAGAGAGCACTTGATATACCAGCAGAGAAGCAAAGCCAAATGAGTGCATTCATTGAATGGACACCAGAAAACACTCTTTTAGCACTGAGACTGCCACAAGCAGTCTCTGCCTTATTAATTTTTCATAATTAAAACAAGCATCTAAAAAGCATCACTTTTTGCATGTCATTTTTAATCTAATGATTTTCTATTTCTATCGTTGTGTGACAACTTACATTTTAAGCCCGTTATTTACTTAACACATTTACTTGTACATGATTAAAAAAGAATAAAAGTGTTCTTTATTGCTTTACAAATGAAATGCATATTTGAAGCCTGAAAGTGAGGCTCTCCTGTAGCAAACGCCTTGGTTTTTTCTTTCAACCATTAAAGCTGCCTGCCTGGTCCTTTCTATTTCAAGTCTCAACCCCAGCACCTTATCTTACATAAGTAATCAGCAACTTTTGGTAAAGCTTTTTTTTTACTAATATTTACCATAATCTTTTAACTTCCTGAGAAAATGACCAAAGCAGTGTAAATCCGCATAAACCATTTAGCAGTTCATCATCACCTGCTGACATTGTAGTTGGTCTGTTAGAGGCCAATCTTCCGAATCTCAGCAGTGATCCGTGGCAGAAAACAAAAGCTTCCTCAAGTCCTTGCACACCGCAGTGCATGTCAGGGGAGCCTCGCAGCTGATACCTCTGATCTAAGCCTCCTCCTTTTAAATGTCTGCATCTAAACACCCAGCTTCTGAACTTAGAGGAGTGAATCAGGGTGTACCTGTCACTGATGTGTCAGCTGATGGCCATGGCAGCGCCTAATGAACAGGATGGCAGGTTCTGACATCATTGCTTTAAGTAATAATAATAATAATAATAATAACCATCTGAGACCAGGATGTTATTATCCTATAGGACAGATATGTTCCAGATTAATACACAGAATCTATCAGTCTAGTCAGATTTTCTGGGGATGCTGATGCAAACTAATACACTTAGGCAACCAGAGTATTTCTTTGTTAAAAATCTGACTTTGAACAGAACCATGGCTGGTGGGTAAAGTGTGCTTATGTCCTTCCCTGTGTGCCATTTTAAGGTTAAATCTTCGCTGAAATTTATTGCGGTCCAAACTGTAGATGTTATGCTTTGAGATGAAGAACTCTATGCATCCAGATTTTTTTTGTTTTGTTTATTGCGCCAGGATCTCACTGTTTAGCTCAGGTTGGCCTTGATCTCTCTCTGTAGCCCAGGCCAGCCTCAAACTTGCAGTGATCCTCATGCCTCAGATTCCCAAGTGCTGGGGTTACACTCATGGACCCCAATGGCACTTGGTTTTTTTAATGGCACCACTTTAAATAGTTCTATCTAGGCTGTAACATTTTCCACTTGTAAAGTGCAATACTGTTTCTTTCCTGTGCACATGTAAATATGTAAGTATTCAGTGCCCAACAATTCAACTTTAAAATTGCCACTGACCTTGCTGCAAAGCTGGGTGCTTTGATATATTTTAGGCAGATCAAACACACTTAGAGGGAAAGGTGGCTATAGTTACTCTCGGCTGGAGAGCCCTAGGCATCCCAGTAGCGAGGTGCGGCCTGCCCTGTAGCTCTCTGAGCAATGTGCATGAGCCCTTCGGCCTCCATGCTGGCCAACCGCCCTCAGCCTGGGATCTGAGCTCATCTTCCCTCCACACCTGTGCACCTGAACGAGCGCAGCCTTCATGGAGTGCCCAGGGCACAACAAGGCAGCCCCTTTCTGGGTGTTCTCCAGGCTTTCAACCCTGTAGACAGCAGAGCAGAGGCCGGGATCCTTTCTCCGAAGTGAGAACTCATGCACCTCACTGACCTGCTTCCCGCCTCTCCTTGGCTGCGTGAGCAGCTGCTTAGTGTGGCCTCTGCTCGGCCCCACGAGAGGTGATGATTGGCTTGTCCGGGTTGGTCCTTAAGGCCTAACACTGACACCCTGGCAGCTCCACATATGTGTGTGCTCAGGTGCCACATGCGTACAGAGAGTGCGTTATCCAGTCTTCAGTATTTTGTGGGCATACATGTATGTGATGCAAATTTAAATGCTGGGAAGGACAGTAAATCTGTGTGTGAGAGTAAAGAGATCCTTGTGCTAGCTACGCAAGGTTTTGGATTATTACATGGAAATAGTCATTCTTTGAGGCTGCATCTTCGGCAAGTTGTGAACTAGAGCATGTTAAGCAGCTGTTAAATACCCTGCCCTTTTAAAGAGCAAGGGGAAGGGGAAGCTGTCTCAGACAAACCCACTCCCAGACAGGGCCCAGTTTCCCACAGAGACTTTTATTGTCCTTAAACTCCAGTGCCACTCAAAGCTCCTGAACCAGTTTCTATCCCAAGGTCCTGTTCTAACATTCCAGCCCCTGTTGTACAATACATATAAAATGATTCAAAATGATACCAGTACCATATCAGAAAAGGGCTATGTGTAGCATTGTAATTTCTACCCACAGTTGAGCAACTGAGAAAATTTTGTTATGGAATCCAAGAACTGGAAACAAAAAGAAATCTGAAAATGAATGTGGAATCAAAGTTTCAAAAATGAAACTTTTACTTTGGAAACTTCAAAAAAATTTTTGCATCCCCATGAAATATGTCAGTGAGTTTGTGTATCGACAAGCTATCAGAATATATGCCTTAATTTTTAATTCGATGTGCAAAGTACTCTGTCAACTTCAGATTCATCATTAAATGACAAAAATGATAGACATTGCTAAAGGAAGCAAAAATTTCATTTCACTTAGAGTTTCTGAGTGAATGCCTTAGGTAATACAAAGCACTGGACGATTGACTATAGCCTGTGTTTAGTTACAAAGCCAAGGTTAGTGGGTGTGGTTCACAGCATTAAAAACGTGGCTCTTTAAGTGAATTATAGAGATTTTGATATTAGATGTGTTTTGTGAGACTTAGAGCAGCAATTCATTTTCTCTAAGACAGTTGGATAGAAATAAGAAGCTTATTTGGTAATTGTACATTAAAAATATTTTTCAGTGTAATGTATGAAAGAAATAAAAGTTTCTTCTGCACATTTTAATGTGGGAATCAGAATTCTTTGATCCATACTGTATTTAATCAACTTCAAAATAATAAAATATTAACCAATTAAATTAGATCTGTGACTTAATTCAAGAAAGTTATATTACATTTATGGATTTTGCTCTGTTAGGGGAAAATAAAAGCACCCCATAAGGATTATTGTCTTCATTTCCTCAGTGTCACAGAACTGTACAGATTGATTAATGTTTTTGCTTTTGGTGGTGCTTCTAAGTTCCTAAGTCACATATGAAATTGCTCGCATACATACATTTGTAAAGTACTTGCTGTTTGTTAAGCAAATCATACTACTTACTGAAGATCTGAACTTTGTAGTCTATGTTCAGCAATTTCTAGAAAATATATCATAGAATTAATTTACATTTCATTTCAGTACTTAAATATTTGTTAACTTTGTAATAAAGTTTCCTCTTTAATATTCAAACATATTCATTATTTTTATAAGCATGTCAAGGTATAACATACAAACTTTTAGTTTTTATCATTAACAACTTAGATAATGTATAGTACATGTAGATTGCAAAGAGATTTCTGTATGGTATTACAATGTTTTATGTGAGATGAGAAACATTGATTCCAAGATAAACTTGGCATTTTTATTGACAATTGTAATAAAAAGTCAATTTTCCATATGCAAAAATAATAGTGGAAGAAAAACTACCACTGTATAGTTTTCACTTATTCAGAAAAAATATTTTAAAGTTTTTAACTTGCAAAGGCAAGTGTACTTCCTTACTGAAATGATCTATAATAGTTTTTTGTAGGTTAATCTCATTCTTGAAATTCTATTTTAGATTTTCTCTTTAGATTTTCTTAGGATTGCTAAATAATACCTGTTAACCAAGGTAGTAATGATAATGATGATGTTAATAGTAATAATAAATTATGCTCTTTATGTCATTTCTATCCCTTTTGTGATAGATATTCTTTACATTTTCAAGAAAGCATTTTATTGTAAATGGTAGTGTAAACTATTTTTGATTATATTTGTTATATTAACTAGGATAAAGTTAGTTGCAGAGAAGAGAAAGCTCCCCTCATACTTGGGAAAATACAAACATGATCTTTGGCTTTGATGAACCGAAAGTCAGGTGGGGTGAGCGTGGGGACAGACTTCCTCCCAGGCCCGTTCATAGTCAGGACTCACACTCCTTTCCCTTTCCGCTGCATGAGATTTTTCTTAGTCTGGCTCCATTGTGGACCTGAGATTGGAACCATGCTTTTTCTTGTTCCCAGTCCAAGGAAGAGAGCATATCTGTTCAGCTTTCCAAAGGAGAATCCTGAATTTAATTAATTGGAGCTGCTTAATTCCTCATGCAGACTTGGGCCTGTCACTGTGTCCAAGACAATGTAGCATGATGTGTGCCTTAAACTATGTACTGATCTGCACGGACCTACATGAGCAGTACGGGTCAGCTTCGTGAATTACCAAACAAGTAAGATTCTGTTGGTTTGCAATAAGTGCGCTCCAAAACGCTAAAAGGAGTCCTGATTTTAGTGACTACAATTAGTACTCATGGTTTTTTCCCCATCCTTTGCAGCTGTGCTCTCACTACACATTTAGGGAAATAATTTGAGTCGCCCTGGCCTGGTGAGAATTGGTGACGATTTCCGGGGGCTTCCTGACCGTGTCTGTCATAACGCTAACTCAGGAAGAAGTGGCGAGCAGTATCCCCATGGTAACTCGAGTAGTGCCTGCCAGCCATGCTGGGACTCCAGGAAGGCTGTGGTCAGCCGGATAAGTAATTCTGCTCTGAGGAGAAAAAGAAAAAGTTAGATCTTGACGCTGCACTGCTTTATTTCATTTAACACGATGTTACATAGTTCCACATTTTGCTGCTACTGACGTGATTTTGATCTTCTTTATGGCTGAATAATTTTCCATCATGGTTGTGTACCACATTTTCTTTATCCATTTACTGGTTGACAGGCGTCTGCACTGTTCCTGGGGCTTAGTGGTTGTGACCTGAGCTGAGGGGAGCGTGGGTGTGCTGCTGTTCTGTAGTAGTCTTACTGTACTCTTTTAGGAACATACTGAGGACTATTTCTCATGTTTACAGTAGTAAATAGCTTCTCCATCTCTTAATCAAAATGTTTCCTTGGCTTATTTCCTTTGTGTTTTTTTCTTCTATGTACTCTGTTAAACATGCTGCAGAAGTTGAAACTTGCTTCCATTCTTGTCTCCTACCACCCCAGCCCAAGGCATTTTTACCTGCATGAACTTTTCTAAAATGTGCATGGGTCATGGTGACTGTGGTTTACTGTGGGCAGGGTAAGGAGGGGCTCTGTCATTACTAATACTTTCTGAGAGAGTTTCTACCTTCCAGCCAGGCTGAGGTCCTCTCAGCCATAGGAGAAAGTCTCACTTCCATCCCAAGGTGTTATTCATGAACTGGCACCTGTGTGCCACCTCCAGTTAACTTACTCGCTGCAGGACTGGGGTGAAATCACCTCAATACTGGAGCCTCTGCTGCCTCATTAGAGGGGGACTGATGACACCAGTGTGGCTGTGCTGTTCTAGGCATGAGAGGGAGGACTAGAGGGGCCAGAGGCTGCTGATGGCGATGCTGGGATGGTGTGTGTAAGCGCGGGCCATCCTATGCAAGCCAGGCTTGCAGTTACTTTCATTTGAGCAGTGCACTCAGAGTACTTCTGGTTTTTTATTTTTATTTATTTATTTATTTTTTTTGAGACAGGGTCTCGCTGTGCAGTTCAGGCCGGCCTTGAGCTCACTTTGTAGCCCAGGCTGGTCTCCAATATGCCATGGTCCTCCTGCCTCAGGCTCCTGAGTGCTGGGATTACAGGCGTGAGCCACCACGCCTGGCTCAATACTTCTGTTTTTATTATTCCTCATGTTTGCTCTGTTCTCTGCTGGCAGTGCTGGCACAGGAGGCTGTGCCCCAGGGCACACAAATGATGCTTATGACGCACTGTGGCCAGGATCCTGAGTGTCTGCTCTCACTGTCCTGTCCTCTTCTGACATGTGTGTTGTAAATCTTGAAAATTTTCTCCAGCACTTATCTTCCTTCTGTATGCCACTTTTAATCACCTCAGACACTTGCAAGTCCCAGGAGAAGAGGGCAGACCTGTTCTTAAAACTGGAAGCTACAGATGCAGCTGGCAGACTGCTAGATAAGCCTGTCCTACACTGATGAGTGTGTCTTTGCAGCAACACGACAGGTCCATGTTTGGACATCTAGGTCCCTGCGGCCCCAGCCTGGCCAGTGGCGTGGGAGGAGCTGCACCTGGGGACCCCAGCCCACGGCCGGCCTATCTTCTCTTCCTCACGAGTGTTGGCTGTGGCGATGAGGACATGTGGCCCACACCTGTCCAAGCTCTCTTCACCTCCACCTCCAGCCTTCCTGGGAAGCTCCTCGTAGCCTGTGTGTGAGATTCCAGGTGCTGCTGTAATAAACGCTACAGATTCAGGGCCGAATTTACAGAATAAGCAGATTATTCTCTCATAGTTTTGGAAGTTTCTTTTAGTTTTAAGATGAAGTTGCTGCCACTACTTTTACCTTTGTGGGCTTAGGTGAGAACCCATTTCCTTGCTGGAAGAGCTTGTGGAGCTGCATTTTCTCAGACCACGGCCCCTTCCTCCATCTTTAAGGCCATTGGTGAGGCAGTGAGGCAGGAGATCAGAGCATGGCCAACCAGCTGGACAGCAGTGTGACTGGTCAGCCATGCAGAGCTCACAGATCATGGCCAGGATGCATGCACAGGGCGGCTGTGAAGCCCTGCATGGGATGGCCTGCATGTGATGTGAACAGAAGACGTGAAAGAGAATGGTGCTGACTTTGCTGCCACTGCCCTGTTGTTCCTAAGTGGCTATTCTCTGGGTGTCTCTTCACTCTTGTTTCTTCTTGTACCTTCTTTTTGCACCTTTAAATAAATGTCAAACTTTCAAGTCCATCAATTGTGCTGAAAAGTTCTTAGAATGAGACAAGAGCCTGGAACCTCCATGCCATCTCACAGCAGGACCATCTCCTCTTCTCCCTGGCTTCTTCATCCAGTGACTCTTGTGATTGCATTGAGCCCCCTCAGACAGCCCAGGATAATCTCCCGTCTGAGGACTTTTTAACTACATCACATCTGCAAAGTCCCTTTGGTCATATAAGGTTGAATTTATAGGTCCCAGAGATTAAGACATGGATGAGAGCCATTATTCACTTGACCAAAAGACATTTGGGGAGTTGATAGGCAGACATCTAAGTAAACCCTGGGACCTCACATAGAACAGGGGTGCTGGACAGCCTGATGCCTGGGGTGCGGTCTGGAAGTCAGGGAGCTGTGGAGCCATGGCCGGTGTGTCTCCTTCCTGTCAATCAGGGGACCGCCCTTTGCAGCTGAAAACTCAGGGATGGGGCATTTGTAGACAGAGCCTTGAGGACTGAACTCTTTCCTCTGCCAATCCGGCAGCCACGCCCTATTTCCTCTCTTCCTGATCTGTCTCCAGCATCTCCCAGAGGAAGCACAGTAGCAAACTGTGGTACTCCAGCACAAGTTCTTTTTCCTTTATTGTGTCCCTTTTTACTTGTCACGAGAGATCCCCATGGCACGCCCACTCGTTGTTGTTAACCACTGTCCCCTGGCTTCCCTTTGCTTTGAATCTCTAATTCCCTCCTTCCGCCACCTCTTCAGTGTTCCTAAAATACACAAGATTTCACCTGCTTGCTGTGTTTTTTAAAAATATGCTATCCAGCTAGCACGTGATTCCTGAATCCTACAACATTCTTAATATCCTGCTCTTAAAATAACATTTCTTTTCAGGTTTCAAATTTCTTCCACCATTTGACGCCTGCAGGTTTTCTTTTATAATCAAATTTCAAATTGTTTTCTTTAATTGACTTGTGTATCTTGTTTATATCTTGCTGAATCTTTGAAATTTTGTATAATTTTTCCATACTTATTCATCAGGTTATTTATTTCAATGAAGTATTTCAAAAATGATTTTTTCCTCCTCTTTTAAGTTTTTGAAAATCTCTGAACATTTTCCTAGCTTTTTACTTTTTCTCATTAATGTATGGGAAGTTTAAGGGAATTATCTATATTTAAGACTGGCATAGTTTTGAGAAAATTGTTAGTCTCTTGAGAGTTTGAATTATTACACATTAAAGATACATTTTTGTGGTGTTTTTCTTATGGAGTTTATATATTTGTGATTTTTTTTTATTGGTACCAGGAATCGAACTAACGACTGCCTGCTTGCAAGGCAGGTGCTTATGCCGCTGAGCTAAATCCCCAGCCCCGAGTTTATATGTTTGTAAGGATTGCTGTAGTATGTAGTCTATGACGATATGTGTGTTTGTGTTGTCATTATAGCCTGGTGAGACCACAGCTGTGGGTGGCTGAATTTTAGTAAATAATTGAGTGAATGTGAGAATGAATTATCAAATTTCACAATGGCTTTGAAAAGAATATAAAAATGTCCAGTACTGTGATACTACAGTCAGAGCACTGAAATGCAGATTTTTTTCATTTTCAATCCAATTTGCAATCTCTCCTAGTCTGTTTTAGTACAGTGGTAATTTATACCATGAACAGTGCTAAGTTGGGTATACTGAGATAATTGTTCTGTTTAATTTATGCATTTATAAGTACAGAAGATGTTACATGCATATCATTTTATATGGGTTATATATACATACATACATACATACATACATATATATATGTGTATATATATATATATATATATATATATATATATATATAGTTAGGACTCTGTACAGATATTAAGATACTACGTATCTTAGTTTAATGGTGTTAAGCGATGGGGAGTGTGGCTCTGGTACTGCAGTAGAAACACCATCTCATGGAGGTGTTCCTGTGCTATCCTTGTCTCCTTGTTCCCTTAGGAGCCGTGTGTGAGTTAGAATGTAACTGTACGTATGCAGGAGTATGTTGCACAGCTTCACTGTTTCACAGGTTCACTTCGCATACTTTTCCTTCCTTGTTTGGTGTGCTTCCCTGGTTTAAGCTTCACAGATGATGGCAATATCATCTTTTGTATTGTTTCTCTTCAGAATGGCTTCACTCCTTTGTACATGGCTGCCCAAGAGAACCACATTGATGTTGTAAAATACCTGTTGGAAAACGGCGCTAATCAGAGCACTGCTACTGAGGTAAGACTGTCCTTGGTCTTGACTAATTTGATCTTAATGCCCATGTGTTTTATACCAGTTGCTAAGGATCACTATTATTGTGTCTCAGATATGTTAGCAATGTTTACATCACTGTTACAGTCTACAGTAGTGCCCATGAATGCATAACCCAGGCTGTGTATACGCTGTCAGGAGGAGCTTATGCCTTCACTGTGTATTCTTATAGGAAATTGTGCTTCTGTCAATTTGGCACACTCTATACCTCTTGGTGTTTTTATACTATCCTAAAATTAGATGACAATAATTCCTGTCTACCTCTTTTCTTCAATATTTTATATTGCTATAATCCAATAAAATTCCTTGGAAGGAACAATTTCTAGCCATTAGAAATAATGCATTTGTATTTGTATTGACACCATGCCCTGTGTTACAGGTCACTAAAAATGCCCTTGTGTATAACTGTAATTACGACAAGTGAATGAAACGTTGAACTTTGGTCCGGTTTCATAGTCATCGAGATGTCTAGACATAAGGGTTGGAGATGGCAGCGACTCTCACAACACCACTTTCCTTTGCTACACGTGTCCACCTCATAAGCGGAACTTGCTTTGTGTTTTCTGTCTCATTTTTGCGTAAGCAGATTCAAGAGCAAATCCAAAGATTGTCTGGGGCAGCGATTTGCAAGTGATATTCCAGAAGCCACTTAGGCTTGGAGAAAGCTTTTGGGTCCACCTGAAGGCAGGGAATGAGTGAGCGGGCAGAAAAGAGAGAGGAGCTCTGTGGAGTTTCTCAACTCTGGCAACAGAGCGTGCACACATTGATTGCTTTTTTTCTACTCCATATTGTGTTCCCGTTGATAAAATTTTAGAACTCCAGGCAGGAGTGAAACACGGCCAATAGATGGTCGTAACCTAAAAAGCATCTTGATGTTTAATGGTGAATATGGCTTTCTTCCCAGACAATGACGTGGTTAACAAAATGAACGTGAACAGGCTTCTACACTGCATTGAAGGGAGGGTTTTTAAATTCTATTTCCAGGCTTTTGGTGAGAAAACTCTTGGTTGAACTAGTAGCAATCCGTTTCTGACAACTAATTCTCATTAGTGAAGAGCTCATGAGAACACATTTCCTGCTACGTGTAAAACACATTTGCCTGGTATGAAATGATTTCATCTTACCTATTCAGTATACATAGATTTTACAGTCTTGCCACATGAGCGCAATGTGATTTTTATGATTTGGGACCTTTTTCCTTTTCTGGAGTCTCTGATGCTGCCCACGAGTAGCATATAAATACATCCAGTAGTGCTCGGGCAACAAAGAGACCGCATCTCCTAGACATGAACCAGAATGAGAAAATCTATGATATTCTCTTTCCTTGAAAGCAAAATCATTGCTGTTTAATTTCTCTTTCTTCTTCCTGAATTTTACCAAATTTGAGGGCTAAAGTCGTTTTCATGAGATCCTATTCAGAGACTTTTACACCTGAGTTCTTCCTTCAGCAAGTTGACTTAATGTCTCTAGTGTGTGGCTGGAGTAAACTCGGCTCCCTGACATTCTCAGCTGGCGCATGGCTCCTTTGGCCTAGACCTTTGTAGCATTTGGTGTGGTTCCCAAAATAACCCTGTATTTGCGTGGCACAGATAGAGGCCAAGTTACACTGAGATATGCAGAAGCTTAAAGCCCTCTTTGATTTCTACACCCAAATCCTGCTTTTGCTGATAAATTATCTGAAGTTTTAAATTCTAGCTTCTACATGTGTGTATACCTTGTTTCATTTAAATAATTGCTTAAGTAACTAAAATTGATTTTTCATGCTTGGATGTATATAAATTTTAATTCATTAAAGCCACACCATTGATCCTGATTGTTATCAAGACCCACACATATGCATGAACCTTTGCACATTTTTAAGTGTATCATTCTACAAAATATACATACTTTTATTATAAAGGTATGTGGTTGGTTGGAATTCGTATTATATGCTGTATGTCTAAATAGCTCTAATGTGAAAAAAATGACTTATCAAGACACCATAGCCAATTAAAAAAGCAAATAATTATGCATTGACCTTTAACATGGATTTCCTTTTCCTAGGCTTAGTTGAAGGACTTGAAGAAATTCCAAATATTTTGCTTTCTCCCATAAAATAGTTTCAAATGAAATGTGTAGTGGAGACCTAGGTTCAAGCCTCTCAAAAGGATGCTCTGTTCCCTGGTACTATTTTTATGGATCTCTACTCTCTTTCTTCTTCCTGAATTTTAGCAAAATTGAGGGCTAAAGTCTTTTTCATGAGATCCTATTCTGTGAGTGAACATTTCTGTGAGAAAAAAATAAATTTCATACTTTTAATATAAAGTACTGCAGTGTTTTAGGGATAGAATTATATATGTAAAGGATAATGCATGTTTTCCTCATTCAGAGAGGATTTAGTTTGTAGCAAGCAAGATTCTAAATGTAAGTTTCCATTTTTCTTCTGAACACATGCTTTACTCTTTTATTCTGTTAAGTAATGTAGTGCTTTTTTATGATGTATTGAATGTATAGAATAAAAATTTTAAATGTGTAGAGTAGAAATCAGTAAAGCAACCCCATTAAACTGGCCTATAGATCGACAAATGATTGATTATAATTGCTTCTGATTTCACAGTTACATTTGTTCCTCTTGCCTATCAGTCTTGATCGCTGCTTTAAAATTTAGAGGCACTGTCTCAAACAGATGAATGGATAAAGGAATATGATCCATATTACACAGTCATAAAGAAGGATAAATTTGTGATTTGAACCTTTTTAGGAAAATGGTTGGATCTGGAGACCATAATGCCAAGTGAAATAAATAATAATAAGGTTAGAAGGTTCAGTACTGTGTGATTTCTCTTATAAGAGAAACTAAAAGTGTGTGAAGGGGAAAATGACAGGGCAGTGATAGGGAACAGGGATTACATTACAGAGATGGGAAGGGGATCTGAGGCTGAGGCAAGAGGTGAACATCGGAGAGGGAAAGAGGAAGCAAAAAGGCTCAAGAGCCAATCTGCATCGTACTAATTCACCATCTACTGAAAATTAGCATATACTAAAAATAAAAAAAGAGTCACAAGTAGAAACTGTAGAGGCCACGTTACGTGGAGTTGAATCCCAAGCATGCATGAGTGAAATGGAAGTCTTCTGCCTTCCACCCACCAGGATGGCTTCACGCCTCTCGCTGTGGCGCTCCAGCAAGGGCACAACCAGGCGGTGGCCATCCTCCTGGAGAACGACACCAAAGGCAAAGTAAGGCTGCCAGCTCTGCACATTGCAGCTCGGAAAGATGACACCAAGTCAGCCGCACTCCTGCTCCAGAATGATCACAACGCTGACGTCCAATCCAAGGTGAGAGCTGAATGCATTTAGGGGAGGAGCTCCCGGCTGCAGGGCTCCTCAGGGAGACCAGGAAGTGGGCCACGGTGATGATGCAGAATCACGTCCATGCACAGAAAGAGATCCATTCCTTCCAAGGTATTTCAGAAAGAAGGGGACTGGCTATTGGGTGCAGTAACAAAACAGTTAAATACAGGATGATTTCTTGAATGGGTGAGACTCAGCTATTGAATGGTCTGCCTCTTTACTGCTTGTGTTCATATAAGATAGTAAAAGGGCTAGACACACAGGCTTGCTCCTGCCGGCGTTGCAGGCTCCCTTCTCAGTCACTGTGTTTGGCAGGCTGGGTAGGGCGCCCAGTGGCAGCGATAGATGGATGGCTCTTTCGGTTTTCGCTGTGTAATGTCTTCCTCTTCTTCCCACCAACACTGCTTCAGATGATGGTGAATAGGACGACCGAGGTACAGTATTGTGACTATACCAACATTTACCTTGTTTTTATTTATTTTAGTTTTTTCCCAGTTAGAATAAACATGCACTAATTCATACTAATGATTAAAAGTTTCATTAATTGGGAATTACTTGAAAACATTTCTCATAATTAAAGAAACTGGTAATTCATATATATTTCAATGCAATCTATATTTGAAGTCTTATTAAATTCCTGCAACTTTTTAGTTTGTAAAAAAAATAGAGCATGAAATAAAACACTTCCTTAACATGCTTTGTTTTGTTCTGTTCTGTTTTTTTTTTTTTTTTTTTTTTTTTTGTTGTTGTTGTTTTGTACCGGGAATTGAACTCATGATCTCACCCTGGACTGACAGGCACTGCGCATTGAGTTAAATCTTCGGCCCCTTAACATATACACTAAAGAGGTGGCCTGTATTCTTAACTTTTGAAAAGCATGGATATAGTCCTATTTTCCTAGTGAGAATTCTCAGGTTGGAGATTAGGGAGATGGCCAAGCATGGTGGGGCACACCTGTAATCCCAGCATTAAGGAGGCTGAGGCAGGAGGCTTACCTGGGCTACATAGTGAGATCAAAGCCAGCCTACACTGTGAAGCAAAACCTTGTCTCAAAAAACCCCAAAATAAAAAAATTTAGAGCTAACGAGATTAGGGAAATGAAAATTAGGAGGTTTCTCTGCTACTGTGTTTTATCTCTTTATCTAATATAGTTGCTCCTTTTTTTTTCCTGTGTGCTTTTGGCTTTACCACACTGTTGTAATAACATAGAGCATATGGTACACACAGCAGTTGGTTTTTCTTGTAGTCTTGAAATACTTACATTAACTCTTTCTTCTCACACTGAATGAGGTCGCCTCCTTGTATGTGTGGTCTCTCCTTGGCTGCTACTGCACCACACCACCATACAAATGGTATCAGAAGTGTGTTACAAAAATTAATCTGTGTGCCAAGGAAAGTGACTCTTGCTTCAGTGAAGCTTTTTTTTTTGGAGGGCTGCTGGGATCAAACTCATGACTTCGTGTTTGCCAAGCAGGCACTTACACCGCTGAGCTAAACTCCCAGCCTTGTACTGTGAATTGAACTAAGAGAGCTAAACTCCCAGCCCTGTACTGTGTGAACTGAATCAAGAGCCTTTACACTAACCTATATCCCAGCCATTTTATTGTATTCATTTTGAGAGAGGGTCACTGTAAGTCCCTAAGATGCTCAGGTTGGGCTGGAGCTTGCTGTCCTCCTGCCTCAGCCTCCCAGGGTGCTGGGATTCCAGGAGTGCATTACCACCCTGGGCACGAAGAGGTTTCCTACTTGATCACTGCCATGTGGACTTGTGAAGGCTATGGCATGTTCACTTGGTATTCACTGAGAAGGATGTATTTCTGCAATTATTATGTCTTGAACATGTCTACAATATATTAGAAATATCAGTATCACTAATTTCATACCCATGCTTGTAACCTAGAAAGTTGAAGCCTAATGATTTGGTAAAATTATCCAGGGAACCCTGGGATCATACAGAGTGATCTTTGTTACAGGTTTTAATACCTTTAGTTTCTGGGGTGCTCTTGGATTACTGTTTATGGTACATTTTTGAAAGCAGTATTGGCTATAGGGTTTGTGCTGAAGGCTATGATTTGGATGGATTCAGATGGAGGTACAAGTGTCTGTCTAAGTTCAGTGGAGTATCAGTGGGAAGCCCTCATCTAAAATCCGGGGAAAGGTGTGCTTTGCCTTAATCAGGCAAGTCCTCAGACAGCGTTTGATCAGCCTACTGCTGACCTTAGAGTCGGCCTCAGGCATGACCATGGGTGGTCCGTGAAGGTGTGTCAGTGATACATTATTATATTTTTGCAAAGAAAAACAGAAGTGTCCTCAGAGTAGACTTATGCCAGCCAGTGTTGACCCAGTACATAGCCTGATGCACGACAGTGCAACGTCAATTAGGACAGGTCAGCTAACCAGTTAGTTTATTTTTGAAAATGAGAAAAACAATTGCATTATTATATTTAAATAATTTGGAGATGATCCACCAACAGTCAAATTTTTTTTTTCTGAAATTAAGCTGTAGCTGTGTAACAGATATACATTCAGGATATATCTGGATGACAGAAAACAGAAAAATAAAAAACTTCAGTCCATTGTGTCCTAAAGTATACACATTTGACATTTTGTAAGATAACAGCGGGCTGTAGACTGATTTGTCTAATATGAATATTTGACATCTTTTAGATGCAAATTAAAAATATCTTGACCATAGTTGTGTGATTTGGTTGATAGTTACTATTCTTAATTTGTGTCTTGCTTTCCTGCAGTCAGAAATTATTTACAGCTAATATTGCCAATAGCACAGAAAAAAAATTTACATCACCTAAGTTCTCTGAATGTTTATTTAGCTGTGTATCCACCTAACAGAAGAACAGTGATTATAGTTTAGAAAATATTTCTTTAAAACAATATGCTACACATTGATGCTCTAGAAAATAATTTGGAAACTGCAGGACTTGATAGCCAGTTAAGCCCCTCTACTTTTTCCATACTCTTATTAAACACTGTAAATTATAGAGGAAAATTGTCACTCTTTGTACATTTTAATAAAATAAAGATTAATGGGCATGTCACAGCTATTGTGAAAATACCAAAAATTTCTTTGGCTTTAAGAGAAAAAAAAGACATTTTTCTTCGTTAAAGATTTTTAGGCTTCTTTTTTAAATTTTGAGAGTAACCATTTCTTTAATGCCCATATTATAGATTTAAATGGCTTGATTTAATCACATTTAATTTCATTGAAAAAACTTTTAAGTATCACTCAGAATTAATCTTAACTTTTTATTGTATTTTCATATTGACACCAAATGCATTAATTTTGATTTTTAATTCTTTTTTATTATAAAGCAGTCTGATTAACCAGCTGTGGAAGGGAATAGGAACATCTCAACAGTGTAGGATGTGAAATTAACTTTGCATCCTTTGTGACTTTTTCACAGCATTTTCAGGACCTAAGATAAAATATCAACCAGTGCTCTTTAAAAGAAATCATGAGCACTAGTTTTGAATTTTTCTCTGAAAAAATCTTTATTCATAATTATGTTAATACTGTAGCTGAAGCTTTATGTTCTTCAGTTATATTTTCTTTTTCTCCAGTACATTAAACCAACTCAAGAAACATGATTCTGTTCAAATAAGTCCCAAATAGATGAAGATGTAAAGGCAATGTTGCCAATATATAATTTTTTCTCATGGCTTGGTGTAACTACTTACCTCCTTATAACACTGAGAAGCAGTATTTAGGGTTGATGGGAGTTGCGTTGTTGTCACAGCAGATAGACAGGGCCCATGTGACTGCCCTCATCAACTCAGTGGCTGCACGGTGCAGCACCTCTGTAACCGTGTCTCCTTGCTCCGCAGAGCGGCTTCACCCCGCTGCACATCGCCGCACACTATGGGAATGTCAACGTGGCCACTCTGCTCCTCAACCGTGGCGCCGCGGTGGACTTCACGGCCAGGGTACGCCCACGACGTGATGGCAACGGGGCTTTAGGGAGGTGTAGATAAAAGCCAACAGCTTCCTTAAAGGTTCTATTTTCCCCGCTTCTTGGATCTTCCTAAAGATGTTAGATTTTTCTGTGTATTTTTCTGCAGATTGTAGGAAGTTTTCATGACGCAAGTATAAAAAAGTAAGAATGTCCTAAGTTCCCAGGCACACCTATCTTTTGCAATAGGTTCAGAGGCCGTTAATTTTGGCATCAGTTCGAGCAGTTAAGTGCCATAAATCATGAGATCAGTTTCAAGTCAGTAAACAACGAAAACCATGTTAAAACATTGAGCACCAAATAGATAGGTATTGTAATTTGCAGTGGTAAGAGGGCACATAATTTGGCAGGAAATGTTTTTTAATGACTTGAGAATTCATTCATTTAAAGAATGATACATAGAAACATATCACATGGAGTGATATATTAGTGATTTACTTTCATTGGAAAGAATTCGTTTCATAGTGGTTATAAAATTCATATGCCTAACAGCATTTGAGTCAGTTAATGCAGTATGTGAATATTCAGAAATTATAACACAAAAATTCAGATCATGTCCTTGTTGTAATAACAACACAGGACAGCCAATAAAATAGATAAATTTCTTTCCTATGTATAGTGTTTTTGTCCTCGAATGTCTTCTACCCTGAAACTATGTTGTTGGTCTATTTTCAAGTTGTTTTCCTTACTGAATTATTCTGCAGATTTTTAAGAACCATTGTTCCACTTGGTATTGATATGTCTATTTATAATATGTTTTTACGCATGGAAAACATTGAACCCCAAGGTCTTTAAGTGCATGAGTATTATAAAAAGAAAGGCTGTGCTGGGGGTCTGTGGCAGCAGAACGTGGGCTTCGTTTTCTGTTACAGGGTCCTCCCTTTGTCTGACTGCAAGTGTACATCCAGTACACGCACAGTAGACACTGACTCACTTAGGAAGTATCATTCCATCTTTTATTCTGTAACAGTAGTGCATTATAGTTTCTGTGCTTCTTTGACTCTTAAAAATCAAAAACTTGGAAATTGTGGGTCAGATTACAATGTGGGTCGCAGCCACTTTTGTGCCATTTAAACCAAAGTCTTGTTGCCCTGCACTGTTGCACTGAGCTTGCTCTTTTTGGTTTTTCCTCCTGTGTAGAATGGAATCACTCCTCTGCATGTGGCTTCAAAAAGGGGCAACACAAACATGGTGAAGCTCTTGCTGGACCGGGGTGGTCAGATCGACGCCAAGACCCGGGTGAGTGTCTCTACCCCATGATCGCTTGTATCCTCTTAGCAAGCACTGTGAAACAAACCCTCGTCAGTACGCACAGGCCACTATGTTTTTAAGGATGTAGCTTTCTCATCTTTGATTAAATCCTGTACAACACATAAAAGTTTCATATCATAAAATAAAATTAGTGATTGCTCATAAACATCCAGAGAAACATAACGTAGGCCCTGCACCATGACAGTCTTTCAAATTTTAGCTTATTGGTTTTCCAGGGACAAAAAGAAAAGATTGGACTTAAACATCTGTCTTTTGGTTTGATGTAAATACCAAAAAGCCAAGTTTATCAGTTTATGTTAGTTATGTTAAAATGTGAATTTTATTTAAAATATCTGGCAAATATTTCCCTTTTATTTGATTCCTAATTTATTTTTCATACAGGTTATATTTGTACTGACCTGAGATTTGCTGTTATGCTTATAGAAGAAAGCTTCCCTTCACTTGTGTCATCTTGGTGGAGGTGGTACCCTTTCAACCCTCTTAAATAAAATGTTATTCTGAGTTTTAGATACTCCCAGTAAATAACATGATAGGCAGTAGAGTACAGTTGTTAAAAGTGACGATTATAAAGGCAAAGCTGCCTGATTTCAAATCCTACTTCTATCATTTTCTAAGCTACATAGTATTGACTGAATTTAAGCTAGTACAGTTCTATGAAAATTAACACTTAGCTACATTACTTGCCTTTAAAAATGGGGCAGGTGAGTTATTTTGCTACTCATAGATTTTGAATACTTCTGACATTATAAGCAATTACTTTCTTTAACATATAGCTAGTATTCTAATATCAGGTCTCTGGAGAAGATTTATTAATCACAGACTCCAGCAAGATTTTAAGCATTCTTATAATATAATCTTATATTACTAACACAGTCCTTTAACCAGATCTTTGGTTTTTATGAAGAGTCTCTACTAATTGAAATTGCCAGTGGAAAGACATCCAAAGGTTTTTATTTTTATCTTCACCAGTGTCTTATGAATTCATATTATGTTTTGTGTTATGTTTATCTGGAGTATTCATTCATTACTTGTTTTTTGGAAAAAACAAGCATGTTGTTACTGATCATCACACTATTTCATTGGTTCTTTAGATGATGCCCTAGTTTATATGCATTGCATATTCAATTAAAAAATCTAAATAGGCAGTGTGTTTTTACCAAAAGAGTCCTAAGAAATGAAAAGAATTAGATTCTTATGCTAGTTCTACCATTACTAAATTGTCCTTATGCAGTTAGCAAGGAGCTATAAGCACTGGAAAGTGAGTATTTGGACCATAACTCACCTGCCCCATTTTTAAAGGCAAGTAATATAGCTAAGTGTTAATTTTCATAGAACTGTACTAGCTTAAGTTCAGCCAATACTATGTAGCTTAGAAAATGATAGAAGTAGGATTTGAAATCAGGCAGCTTTGCCTTTATAATGGTCACTTTTAACAGCTGTACTCTACTGCCTATCATGTTATTTACTGGGAGTATCTAAAACTCAGAATAACATTTTAAGAGGGTTGAAAGGGTACCACCTCCAGTGAAGCCCATATACAGCAAATAAACGGAATTTCACTCAAGGATTTAAAAAGAAAAAATACATTTTCTAGTTGTGCACATTGTGGGAACATTCTGTTCTTTTGCTGTTTTAGCAGGTAGTTAGTCAGTCCCTATTTGGAACATGAACCCCAGCATCCAGTAGTTAACAAGGCAGGGTAGCTTCTGCTTTCACAGAAATTTAAATCACTAGTGTGCAAGAGATTAGGTGGTCAGTATGCTGGTAAAAGTTTCTTAATGGATTTTCTAAAAAACAGGACAAAACCAAATGCCATGACTTACAGCCTTTTGTCAGTTTCCATGGTATAAATATTTCCACTATGGATATTTTTTCCCCAGAATGGTTAGTTTAGAGCTACCATCAGAGTGTCATTCAATGCAGGCTTGGGAAGAGAGGCATGAAACCAGCTCTCAGTAGTCTCTATGAGCAAACCGTACAGCACATACCAGGGCAAGGTACAGTATTGAATGGTGCTGAGCATTCCCCCCGCCCCAGTGAAAGGATTCTTTGTCTCGGAGCAATAGGATTTTAAAAGAGTTGTCGTATTCGTTCCATTCTGGAGGTAGCTAATACCCAAGACAAAATCAAGTCAGAGGTAAATAGTGAAATCAACCACAGTTGGCACTAGGACACTAATTCTGGGATAAAAGTAAGTGATTACTAAAATAACGAGATATAATTCACTTTTTCTCTTGTCTCTTGAAAATATATTTAAAAACAGGAAGATGTTTAATGTGTTTTTTGGATAATATGGTAGACCTATAATAGAATTTTAAAAATAAGTGTTACTATTCCTTCATTTTGCCGCAGATTTTTCAGTTTCCTCTAGCAGTCACGTGAACCACAAATAGAGTGCTCTGAGTTTAAAATATCTGATCAAGAATTTTGACTTGAGCTCTCATTATTTTTCTCCTGTATAAGAATATTACCTAGAGAAAGATGTGGTCTGTAGAGGCTTTAGGGTAATTAAAAAACAAACCTGACCCAGGGCTTCTCCCTAGCTCTCATCTCTTTTCTGATCATCACTGAGGCAGTGTGTCTCTCCCTGGCATTCTCCTCACTGATGAGATTCTAACCTAAAATTCTTGAGGTTTTTACCCAGAACCCTTTGCTGTTATCATAAACCTCATTTTAATGTTAAAGCAAAAATTGTATAGCTAGTTAAAATGAAATTATTAACTCGGGCTTTATTAAGGGCATTATTTTTTATTGCTTTTAAACTTATTATTTAAATGTGCAGACATCCCATAGGAGGATTATGCTTAAAATACTGAAATGCGTATTCAATATGAACAATAAAAATGCACAAAAACATTAAAGGATGATGAACAAAAACAATATTCCAGAAAGAGACATCATCCTTGCTACTTGGTATTACATGTAATAATTAAAGTAATAACAATAAACAGTGGCCAGTTGACAAATGCATATGCTGTTCTGTGCACACTGCTGAGTATTCTACAAGTATATCACTTAATCTTCTTAATGACGATAAAGTATGTGTTATTTTCTCATTGAGAAATATGTATGTCTTAATTTGAGAGCTGAGACTACCAAAAGGGAAAGATGAATTCCCCATAGTCATATAACGTGACCTTGGACACACAGCCTAGTTATTAGCATTTTATGCTGATAACAGAATTTCAGGACACATTTCTTAGGATAATGCCCGAACAGAGAAAAAGGAAAGGAAAGCATAAGGAAAGAAGTAGTCATAGGTTACCAGCTGGATAAATGATGTTCCTCTAGTCGCTTGACTGCACCTTTTTAGAATTACTCAGAATATCGTGTTGGCACATCAGTGTGACTGAACTGATTCTAGAAATAAAGAAAAGACAACTGAAGGAATGGACTGTGGAGGGAGGAAGGCAGAATCTTCAGACACAGGCTTGCGAATTTTAAAGGCTCCTGCAGTCCAACCCTGAGCAGGAAATTTCTCTTAGCATTAACTTGATACTGTACTGAGTAGAAAAGATTCCAATTCTGTCAGATTGAGCCACTTGAGTTTTTGATATCATCATTCACATCTTTCAAAAGAGCAGGTTCAATCACATCATTAAATATAAGATTTAGAATTAATCTAATTCTTATAATTCCTTTATGTATAGTAAATATTCTCCAGAAAAGTACTCTGAAGGTTTCAGTGTGATCACACAGTAGAGGTTTCGTGTAATCCACAGAAACCATGGCCTACCTTTTCTGAAACTGACCTAGGGCAGCGTCCCCTCCCTTACCTTTCATAGAAGGCTGTAAATTAACCAGAGCAAGAAAACTCACCCCCAGCTTGATCTCCATGGAGCTGGGCCTCGAAGAGATTGGCCCTTCGTCCTGATCTTAAATGTCCCCAGAGCCCTGTGACTCTGGAGGCCACACTGTGAACCACTGTCTGGAACACTGCCCTTTCCTCCCTGGGGTTTCCCCAACTCTTAATCTCGACAAAGCCCCATTAAGAGTATTTGAGAAACAAAACTATATTGAGTTATTCTATAACTTACACAGCAACAACTGCTCTGTCCGACCCCCTGGGTGCTATTATCAAAGATATGAAAGCAGAATTATTTTAACCATTTTTCCAACACACTTTCCTTTTAAGATTTCTTGGGGGCTGGGGATTTAGCTCAGCAGCATAAGTGCCTGCCTTGCAAGCAGGCAGTTGTGAGTTCGATCCCTGGTACCTGTAAAAACGAAAAAGAAAAAGAAAAAAAAAAAAGATTTCTTAGTAAACTTTTAAAACTTACTGTAGCATCTCAACCATAGTAGCTAAATACTTTTTACTAGAAATCCAATCTTAACATTAATTCTCAGATACCTTAAACTACAACATCTATTTAAATTATTCAATAATTTCACATTTGCTAAATAGATTTAACGAAGTAAGGAACCATTATCAGACAAAGTCCTAGGCAAAAACAGATGACACACTCAAATTTGATAATTTGATTAGGATTTGTTAAATTATAACATTGTGGGGCCAGTAACTGCAGGGCTCGGTACCGCCCCTAGGCAGGGAGGGAGAGAAGCAGCAGAATCACATACGAAGGCTGCTTTGGCGCCGCAGGTTGGGAGAGCCCTCCGAGGCTCCCTTCTGAGCTGCTTTTCCTGCTGGCCAAACCAAACCAGAAGCCAGAGCAGGGAAGCCCAGTGATACGACCTGTTAGGACACAGAGCTTAGGGGAGGAGCCTGGTGCTGGGATCTGGAGCGTCTGCAGGACATCTAGCACGGAGAGCCCTGAATGTTGTACCAGAAAGAGGGTGCATCCCAGAGCACTTTTTGACAGGTGAAGCGTGTAATCTGGAAAGATCATCTTGGAAGTAGAGACACAAAAGATAGGCTTGAGTTCTGTAAGTCAGGAGATTCCAAAATCTTCGCTGCTCACTGTAGTTCTTTTTCTCTGATTGCTACCTGTGCTCTCCACCTCTCTCAGTGACGTGGGCTTGACTGCAATCACTAGCTTCACTTACATTTGCAGGCCCCCATTTCTTTGTTCGTGCTCATTGTTTGTTACTGTAATTTTGCTTCATATTTCCCCCCACTCTGCTTTTCAGCTGTGCCGACCTAAAAGGAACTAAAGTAGGGGAGATGGAGAGCATCTGGGGGTCACGCTGATGTCGGACCGTCCCTGGATAACGTAACATAGGAGGACTGCTGAACAGTGTTTGAATTTATGGATCACTGATAAACTTCATTTTTGGAAAATAATTCCATGACTTCTAACATTGAAACGTAGGCTGGAATTACTCTAGCCTGGGCTACACAGTGAGTTCAAGGCCAGCCTGAACTACATAGCAAGAAGAGCCCATCTCAAAAAACTCCAAAACAACAAAGAAGGAAACATATATTGGAAATCCTTACAGAATCTGAAAAACAACTATTCTGTTTTATAACCATCTTTGTGCATTTTGGGAGAATTTATTAAAGTAGTGAGAGTTCAAGAGAGAATATATGTGAATAAGTTAGAGTACAAAGAATTTGAGGTGAAGGTTGTATTAGGGCAACCAGCCTGTAAGCAGTAGAATGTAACATAATTCTTGGCTGGGTTCCAAGTGAGTAGGGCTTTAACTTTCAACAAATGCAACACTCGCGCTTTTTCATCTTTTTGGCAATGCAAACTAGCAAAAGCCAGTTTCAGCTGATAGACCCCCCCACCCACCCCCAATCTCTTCTGCTGCCAGCTTGCTTTCAGTTTTTCTCTGTCAGGGGTCTCTTTCTGTTTGTTTTCACGTTCACTTGTCACTTATGTGGTTGCAAGTCTGTTTCTGATCAATAGGGTCATCAGAGTGAAACTTAGGAAATTCACTGTTTTTTAAAAAAAAGTGGCGTATGTTTTCGATATATGATAGGTTCACCTTAAGGAACAGGTGCACAAACACGTTACGTCTTAACCGTTTTGACTTCTCCTTCCTCTCCTGCCTTCTGCTGTCCCCAAACCCCCTCTTTACAGTCCCAATATTTGCAGTCTTGGTTTTAAAACAAAATTCAACACGCACTGAAGGCCAGCGCTGTCATTCTCTCGGCAGGACGGGCTGACGCCGCTGCACTGCGCAGCACGGAGTGGGCACGACCAGGCCGTGGAGCTTCTGCTGGAGCGGGGAGCTCCGCTGCTGGCGAGGACGAAGGTGGGTACCGCGGAGCCAGGGACTCCTGGGGCCACTTCCGGTGCTCACGGGGACGCCAGTCGAGCACTTTCTACCTTTCAGTATCTATGTGCTAGGAATAAGAAATAGACATCAAACTATTTTAAAAATTATTAAAATGAATAATTATATGAATTAAGATGTGTTGAATGTAAACCTACAGGTTCTTCCAGTATTTTTTTCCTGCTATTTTCACTGCAGATGAAAACTTGAAAAAAAATAGTACATGCATATGAATATTTCTTAGAGTCTGTGAGTCGAGATTTTTGTAAGTATGAATGTAAAATTTTCTTTTAAAGTAGCATGATAAAATAGGAATCTTTTAGTTTGTTCAGTCTGTGTCTTCAGCAATACTTGTCAAAATACTTAACCCTAGTGTTGGTTAATGACTTGACAGTGGTGTTGGTTAATTATGTTCGGTATTACTAGAGTTGATATGGAAGGCATAAATTAAGATTGACCACCTGCATGTACCATTAAACAAGCATAGTGTTCTTCCTGGTCTAATATAGCTAGCATTTTACTTCCTTTAGTTAATGTGCTCAAGCATAAGGAAAACCCTTTTCCATACAGGTAACCACCCACATGGTCTGCTGGCTTGTGGGAAGTTATCATTTATCAAGAGTAGTTCTGTAGTGTTTGTGTTATCAGAAAATATCATGAAACATAAGTTGGCATTGACCACCTAGAGCTACTTAATAGGATAGGCAACAACTCGTGGATCCTTACGTATCACACACCGCAGGTGGTGAGCAGGCGTGGAGCTGCGGCCGGAAGGTGAACTTTTCGGGATGGAGTGAGATAAGTCTGCCAGCCAGGCGGTGGAGGCGGCGCTTAATACCTGACAGTTCGCACTCTTCTTCCATAAAAACTCCTGAATCACCTGTTATTTTCTCCTGGGAGCAACTCTCACTCATTCCTTGGAAGTTCAGCTCTCGGCAAACTGAGTCTTCACCACTGCCCCGGGACATCCCAGTGACCTGGCTGATCTGGAGGCGTGAACAGCTGGCTGTGCCTGCTGGCCTCGAACCCTCTGTGACTTCTGTTTCTGTATTTCAGCTCACCCCCTCCAGAGCCCCAGTCCCGGAAATTCTTCTGTGTGCTGGGACTTTGAGTCACAGGATCGTGTCTGTCACTCACCTCGTGCCCTCACCTCTGCCTAGCATAAACTCTTCACCCTCACTGCCGTTTTCGCGTATTCATACTCACCCGCTACGTTTCACTTTGGCGAACCCGGTTTACATGCGTGTGCCTGAATGCGGCTACGGTGACAGACACTGCTCACTTTAAATTCATGATCACTAACTTCAAGTCAGCTGCGCAAGGCCACCTGCCAGTCAGTTTGCGATTTCTAAGTCTGTTTGCTCTTGCTCCTCGGCTGCCTGAACTTTACCTTTAAACTTTGTAGCCTTCTTTCTTTTCTTCACTTTCCACATACTGGGAAAACCAAAGCAGCCAGAAAGGAGTCTGCACAGATGCCCGCTTTCCTGTGCCCAGGAGCTAGGCTGTCCTGCTCTGTCATCTGGCGCAGATGCCCGCTTTCCTGTGCCCAGGGGCTAAGCTGTCCTGCTCCTTCATCTGGTGCAGATTCTTGTCCCCCCCCCCCCAGCACTCTCCTTATAGGATTTCGAGGTACTGCATTCTTCTGGTGTTCCTTCTGTATTTCTGCTCCCACTTTTCCATCTGCTTCATGAGTTCCTCCTAATCCTCAAGATCTCTGAATGAGAGAACTTTCAAGCTCAGTCTGTGTCTTTGTCTCTCCCTGCCCTTTATACTCTATGAAACCCTTGTGCAATTTCATTTTTAAATACACACACATCCTGGTGGTGGCACACAGGGCGTATTTCCAGCTTTCTGTGGGTTGGTGTCAACTCATTCCTACAGTTTGGAGATCTAATGGGTGCCTTAAATCCCCTAAGTCCAAAATTAAGTGTCTGGCAGCCCCTTTCCAAAACCTAATTTGCCCGTAGTCTTTCTTACATCAGTTGCCTGGTTTCCCAGAGCAGATACTTCATATCCCATTGTCACCCTCCATATCCTGTCACCAAACCCTGCTGCCTCTTCCTCCAAAATGCGTCAGGAAATCAGCAGCTTCCCAGCAAGCTCCCAGCCCCTACTGCAGTCTCTGCGGCCTGCCTCCTTGGCCCCCCAGCCGAGTGTGATGTAACACAGCAGCAGGGTAATCTGGCTGTCTTGGCCTCTTGGCCACCACCTCCTCTCTCCCTGAGAACATTCTGAGCCCGGCTCTGATTCTGAGTCCCACTTCCTCTGCTGCGCCCTGCTCCTCATCGTCCAGCCTGTGGTGTCTCTGTTGCTGCGCGTATCACAGCCCTGCATGGTGCTCCTCCTGTCCCCCCCCCCCCTGCATGACCTTCCTTCGTGTGGGTGCCCACCTTCTCAGCACGACCCTGGAGACAAGGGCTTTCACCTTCTCCTCCGCGTTGGTGACTTCCTATGAGAATATGTGTTGTAATTCTCAGTCCAGATGTCGTCAAGCCCTGAACTTGTTCTGTGTGAAAGCACAATCAGTGGAGTGTACACTGTTTCCATTCATTTTAGGGAACTGGTGCATTATAAAACATATCTTAATAATTTTAGATCCCTTCCCCACCTTTAAAAGTTTGCTTCCTTGTCTCCTACCATCTCTGTCTAATTTTCTTTTGTTCTTTTTAGGTAAGAGAAACCACATGCTACTTAGCTCGCTGTGTCTGATCTATTTCACTTAGCATTATGGTCTCAAGACCTGTTCCTGTCCCGCCATAAAGTTACACCCCACCCCACCCCGCCCAGTGCATAGGTACAGCCTGCTTCTCTCTTCAAGGTTTATTTTATGGATTTCTAAGCATGAATGCAATAATTGTGAATGAAAATTATTTCAGAAATAACTAAAAGTATTACTTAAGTCATTGAAGCTTACCCACAAACTGCCACAGAAAGAGAAATTTGAGTCATCTGTGGGAAAAGGATGTCCCTTTGACCATAATGTTAAGTGAGATAAATCAGACACACAGACTAAATGTTACATGATTTCTCTTACACACGAACCCCAAAATACACGAACCCCAAAGAGCAAAATAAAAGACAGATAATAGGAAGTGGGGAGATGGATCTTTCTCAGCGGTGAAGGGGAGCAGGGATAGAGGCGGGGGAGAGAAAGGGCGATAGGAAAGGGGGTGAGAAGTGAAGGTGTGTGCTGCCCACACACCACAGTGCACACGGGAGGGAAGCTTTCTGTGCTGTGAACATGCACTAATAAAGTGTTTCAATGTATTTATTTTTAGTTGTTTCTTACCATTGAACACACCTTCCCTTTTGAGGATGTTGAGCTGAGGGCTTTTTTCTGGCATTTTATTCAGTGTAATTTCTATTTCTTTGAATGTAATAATTACCAAACTGTTTGTTAGTAATCATTTTTATAGAGACTATACTTGGACTGGTTATTAAGAAAAAATCAATAATTCAATCTCTTGAACAGATATTTTTCTAACTCAGTTGACTTCCTAATTTTACATATATTTCTTTCTTACATATATTTCATTCTAGAAGACACTCAGCAGCATTTCTGCTGTTGAGTGCCTTCTAGAATGAAGGCCGAGGCTGACTGGGGCAGCATCGGTGATGACCAGTGTAGGTCACCCTCACGGGCACAGGCCAGGTTGCTGACCAGTGGTGCACTGTAGCTTCACTCTCTTCCAGCTCTTCGGTCCCTCTCTCTAAGTCCATAGCATTAGTTCATTGATCAGAGGTGACCAATAGTGCTCTCCACTTTGAGCTACCTATTTGCTCCTCCTCCACTCAACTTTCCTCTTTTCCTAAGCAAAGAAATGTCAGTAGAGAGACTAAGTGACTGTAGACTGCTGTGTGTGGAATCGGAGACAATTGAGCTATCACTTATGTCTTTCTATCTAATATTGCCCTAATAATCATGAGATCAGCCTGACTTGCCATGCATATTATTATGAAAAACATTAACTAATGGTTTACCTAAGAGATACATAATTATAAATATAAGTTTTCTCTTTGCTTCCTTTTGCCTCAGTCTGCTTTGAATCCAGACATTAGATGAAACATATTTTTCCCTGCTGCTCACTGTGTTAGAGACGAAGCACTGACTGGCTTTGCTGTGACTTTGCTGTGGAAGGAATGATAAAAAGCGATGTTGTGTTTTTGCAGAATGGGCTGTCCCCGCTCCACATGGCCGCTCAGGGGGACCACGTGGAGTGTGTGAAACACCTGCTGCAGCACAAGGCGCCTGTCGACGACGTCACCCTGGACTACCTGACAGCCCTGCACGTCGCTGCACACTGCGGCCACTACCGCGTCACCAAACTCCTTCTGGACAAGAGAGCCAATCCGAACGCCAGAGCATTGGTAAACCTGGCCCAGCCCGTGTAACTGAGTGCAGCCCCACACGAGCACACCCGCAGGGACTGGCTGCTGCTGGCTCCCACGGCAGCGGTCACAGTGACAGACATGTGGTTCGTCGGGCCCTGTGTGTCACTCCCATGCTTCCCATGCACTTCCCGGGGCAGGCGCCTGCCTACCTCACACCTCCATTGTTATATAGCTTTGGAATAGGTAACACTATCACCTACTAAATGACGGTGAGCCAGGGCATGCAGGGGAGCATCAAATCAGAGAGCTGTGGACAGGCCGATATAAAACTGTGGACAGATGAGCAATTTATATAGAAAGTAAAACCTGAAAAACAGGAAGCTATAAAATCACTTCAGTATGCCTGTAGATACAAGATACAGTGAGAATGTAAATATAAGAAGGTTGTATTATCTTTGAGGAAAAAGGAGACTTTAAGATGATGACTCCATTTGAGTAGGGAGGTTAGTGTGAAGTAGAAACTTGTGAAGAGTTCACTTGGAGACTCTCCTAACTGACCTGAGTTCCCAGTCATGGCTAATAGAAAAGTGACCCCTGCTATATTATTGTTTTGGGAAGCATTTTCTAGAAATTATTGCAGGAATTGCTCAAAAGAAAACTGCCAGGCTCAGTCCCAGAGCAGCTTTTGAGTCTCCTGAGGTCCAATAGCAAATCAATCTTTCTTATTTCACTTATATTCTAACAGTAATCATTAGAAGTATGGGCTTAATACTAACTTACGCCACATGTTTCCTAATTCTCAGACTAAAAGCCAGTCTCCTTTCTTGTATGTTTATATGCTTTATGTCAGTTAAAATTCTTCTTCAATCAGTATGTGCAAAAATATCACTAAAATCATCAAATATTTTTATGTGAAATTTTCCACTATAATTCATTTAAATAATTATCTTAGATGTGAGTATACTTTCAGGGTTATAGACAAATATGTGATGATATTCACTTTTTCATGGGGAGTTGAATATATTAATCTTAATTGGATAGTGGTTAATAATAAGCTTTAAAAAGCACAATTTAATAATTACAGATATTTTAAATGCTGTTTGCCCATGTGCCTATTTATCTCTGTCTTATTATATGGCTTATAAATACTGTAAGTGGAGCAAACTGTGATATCATTTCACTCGGAGAAATAGTCATTAGTTTATGCAAGACTATGCTTTTCTTAGAACTGTTAACATATAAAAATATTTCCTAATTATCAGTCCCCTTTGAGACTTGCAAAATTGTTAACTGGCAGAACAGATACAGCTCAGTAAAGGATCATTATTTAAACAAAAATGTAATAAATATAATACATAACAGTCAGGCATGGAGCTCAACGTTGATGTAATTTCCACAATTCCTGGACGTTAGTCTCAGTCAAAAAGTTATAAAGTACCTTATAGACTTCTCCACCATCCTTTGGTGTTATCCCAGAAATTCTCCATGTATTTCTCAAAAATACTTGAGAAAATTATTTTACTTCTTTATAAAAATATGTTATAAAAATTTTGCATATAAAATTACACTTTTGTGATATAAACATAATCATTATAAATGATGATTTCTCCTAATTCGAAACACTTTTGCCTAAAGAAAACGGTAGCAAAGCTGAAATCTTTGGTATGGGGTGGCCACATTCTTAGATTTTGGAGGTAGCTGACCACTTCCTTGCTCTGGATGTGGCCTTCATCTTACAGCCACAAGCATCTTGTCAGTGCATCTTTGGATCATCTGACCAATCAGTAGACCTTCCAGTGTCTCAGAGCTTCTGGAATCCAGTTGTTTCTCTGCTTTTATTCTCTAAAGAGTCATCCTGGTATTCTCTTCCTCTCTAAGCACACAGAATTACACACAGAAGCAAACGTCAGTTCCCCTAGAACACATCAGTTACATTTCCTTCCAAGTCCCAACAGCACCAGCAGTAGAGTTTGAAGAAGTGGTGACACAATGTGACAATGTAACGTGATTGCCTGCAATGTGCCAGCATGGAGTTGTGTGAGAATCGTTTCTGCATGTTTTCAACTAACTCGATTGTCTTTTGCACAGAATGGTTTTACTCCACTGCACATTGCCTGCAAGAAAAACCGCATCAAAGTCATGGAACTGCTGGTGAAATATGGGGCCTCAATCCAAGCTATCACAGAGGTAGAACACTGTTCAGCTCATCACAAAGCGTTCCCTCTCTTACTCCTTCCTTCCTTCCTCTCACCTACCTTCTGTCCTCTTCACGCAAGTTCTGTTTATCTCAAGAAGCCCCAAAGCTTCGCGGGTGCAGAGGAGTAAAACTGCTGTCGCTTTGTTTCGCAGTCTGGCCTCACACCAATACATGTGGCTGCCTTCATGGGCCATTTGAACATTGTCCTCCTTCTGCTGCAGAACGGAGCCTCTCCAGATGTCACTAACATTGTGAGTATGGCTGGGGTCAGAATAACCGCAGGGAGAGAGTGCTGTGGAGCTGAGAGTGGGTGTGCAGTGTGTCGGTGTGTGTGTGTGTGTGTGTGTGTGTGTGTGTCACCAAAGCCAGCTTCCCGGCTTTGAGAAGGACCCTCATGATAATATACTATGAAGTACTGGCTAGAACGTTACCCAGAAGAGCTCAGTAGGACAAGAAATGTGTTAGGATAAGAATGGGAGCTGCACAGTGACACAGCTTAATCCTCCTGGTATAGATGGTTTACACATGCATCTCTAATGCACTTACTGAAATGAATACATTTTTAAAGATTCCTCTGAACATGCATGGATGACTGTAAAAGAACCTCTTCAGGGCTCCAGGTAAATTTCATTAAAATATCGAATCAGTTCCATGACCTATCTTACCAAAGATAAAACGGAAGCAGGGTCTAGTGGAGCACACCCATAATTCCAGCAGTGGGAGGCTGAGGCAGGAGGATCGTGAGTTTGAGGGCAGCCCAGGCTACATAGCAAGTTTAAAGCAACTTGAACCAGGTGTGGTGGCGCATGCCTGTAATCCTTGCACTCTGGGATACTGAGGGTGGAGGGTCACAAATTCTAGCCCAGCCTGGGCCACTTAGTGATTTAAGAAGACCTTGGTTCAAAATAAAATATAAAAATGGGGGATAGAGTTCAGTGTAATGGTCTTGAGTTCAATACCCAGGACCACAAAGGTGAGTTGAGACCCTGCCTCAGAAGTTCAAAGGAAAGAAAAAATAGTGATGAACCAGAGATAGGTCAGTATTAGGATTTTTACTTGCTGTAAGTTCTTCCTCTCTTTTACATACATTTTCCACATCTACTCTCACTTTGATTTTTAGTTTTGGTTTGGTTTTGTTGGCTGCTGTGGAGGTGTGTTGGCTGAAATAGTCATGCCATGCATCCCACAGTGAACACTGGATTCTGGACATTTTCCTGCTGCCACTACATGCTGGATATCCCAGAGTTCTATTTAATATATATTGGGATTTTTTTTTAACTTCTCATTCATACTGCCTTCATTTTATTCGGTCATTGTATCGCGGCAAACCGGCTAGTGCCAGTTTTCTCCTGGTCAAGAGCACTTCCTTATACACATGCGGGCAGGAATTAGATCAGGGTCCACTGCGAAACTGATATGTTTAAAAACAGGAAACAGAAATAACTCTAAATAAATGTTAGTGCATATTATGAATTGAATCCCAGTTACAGAGGCAGTGGATTAAACATTGTTGCTAATTTCTGGTATCTCATTCTATTTAAATTGTACTAGTTCACTTTTTATTTGTATTTCCCCTCATGCTCTCATTTCTCTGCATTTTATACACTGCTGAATTTCTGATAACCCAGAAATTCTAATAACCCAAAATTCATTATAGAACTAAATTTATTTGATTCTAAATATTATTTAATACTCTTGTTCAGCAGTGGGACATCAGCTTATTAAAGAACTTAAAGTCTGTGTTTACATGTTCCTGGCTGTAGCTTATTAGCCCTAAGGTAATAATTACTTGCTAATCTGCTAGTTGTACATGGAAGGGAATTGAGCTTTTTCTGGGAGGGGCAGCCTTGTGAGCGTGTGCATTCTTAAAACAGGAGGATGTAGCCTCTGGACCCACATCTTGGGAGGTGATCAGGAAGCTGTGTGAACCCTCCTGACTGCTTGCTGTGGCAGAGTTGATCATTTCCTGACCCCATGTCACCCTACCCTTGGAGCCTTTGTGTGTTGCCTGAACTCATGTTGCATTTTTGAATGCGATGCTGTCTGTTGTGCTTTGATGCTTTCCAACTTGATGCGGCCATGTGGAAGTCTGTGCAGCTGTCTGCAGAGTCAGTTTTCACCCTGGAAAGCCGGAGCATGACACTGAGTCCCTGCTTTGGACATGAGCATACCTGTTCTCTGGCCAGTCTTGCTTTTGTCTGAAAAGTTACTCCACACGTGAAGTGGACCAGTCACTCAATCATGTTCCCTTTTCAAAAAGTACACAGAAATTCAGAGAGCTGACTACAGCTTACAGTCCACCCAGTCCAGAGGATTCACTGAGAAGCACTGGTGTAGGGAAGCAAGTGCCTGCAGTACTGTGGGAAGGCCAGCATGGGATGGAAATGCTGTGCATTTTCCTGTTAGTGCGCTCACAGTCCGTGGATTCCCGATCAAGCTCACACTACATTATGTTAAAAAACCTCCCCCAACATTTAATTAGCCTAAGATGAAGAAAACAAGGCTGTCAAGAAATGGAAATAGTCAGAAAGATAATGTTCTCTGCCTTTCATTGTCTTATGACACTCAGGTATAAACAATGGTAATATAAATATGGAAAAAGACATTTATTTACAATAAATGTCATTATCCCATAGTCATTAAATAAGAATTAACTCAGAGCATTTTAGTAGTGGAGAGACTATATGCACGCATATGCAACTTTTCTTTGAATATAAAGTTTAATATTTTAGATATTTATATATAATTCATTAATTTCAAATGTGTAAAAATCATAAATAACTTACTTTAATGTAAAGATTTTTGAAACTTTAGATTTTGAAAATTCCCTATTTGATAAAATGGGGCTACTGAATGAGTGAATTGACCATTCAGTGGGAACTCCTGGGACCTGTTCTCATAGGCGAATTTATTCCTACCTTTATTTCTACCAGAATTAGTAAGACTGTTACATTTCATCAGACCCAGAAAGGAATGTTTGAATTATTTTTCCTTAAAATAGTTCAACAATGTTAGGCTTATCCACTAGAGATAAGTTTTAAGTGACATAGAAAACAAGTTAGTAGCCATGATCCAAAGAAAAATCTCGGCATATATCTAAAATCTGAAGACAATGTGCCTACTCCAATGCTGTATCATTTTATACAACAGTGTAGTCCAGATACTTTTACTCCACAAAGATCACACATTGCCAATAAAGGTGCTAGAGGAGGAGTCATCAACAAGAAAGAGGAAACACGGCCCAATACTGCATTTAATGCTTCCATGGTCTGATCACTTGGCAGGATGTCCCTCATCCCAGGCCGAGTCTCTGCATGGCTACTCACTTCTCACAGGGGTTTGTCCAGGACAGTCAGTGCCTACAACCAAGTTTAAAATGACATTTATTGATTTGCAGTGGCCTACATAAGGCTTAGGTTCTAGATTAGTTGCATCAAGTCAATCTGTAATGACTTCTATTGCCACGTGTTGGTTTAACAGTAAAATTATTGAATAAATGGAATCCTGCCTGTGGCCATCATAACCAGCTTCCTGAGAGCAGGGTCCGTATGTCGGAGCCTCATTCTGCCTGCTCCTGATGAGTATGTACCATGTGAGATGCTGAAGGACTCGGGTGTGGCTCAGGGCTGCTGCCCTCAACAGCTGCCGCTGCTAACACCTCCCTCACTGTCTCGGTAATGCTCCCAGATCCCTAGCTGTAATCACAGACGCTCACTGGCGTTCATAGGGTACTTCCTAGGCAAATCAGACTTCTTATGTGAACATATATTATCTAGTTCTACAACACAAAGGCAAGTCATATACAAAAGAGTATTTTATTTTTGAAATATAAGTTTTGGAAAAAAAAATCATTGATGTATGGTTTAGGTGATAATGATTTTTTGCAATGTGTTGACTTGATCTTCAGCAACTGAAATTTCTCATTGAATGGGATCAATGATAGGTAAGAGTTTGTAGGATAAAAGCTAGCGTTATCCTCAAAGCCGGTGTCAGTTTTGCTAGAGAAGTTGAACCAGAGGGTATCTTGATGCCTGGTTAAGTATACTAGGTTTGTTATGGACTGAGACAAATTTTAAAAATTACTTTTATTTTTATAAAGATACAGAAGATACAAAAACTATTTTTTCCCCAAACTAAATAATTATGCCTTCCTGTAGATTTGTTAAATCCTTGGCTATATTACTGAATTTCACAAAAGGACACCTTGATTCTGTACCATCCAGAGCACTGGGTTTGTTGATGACTGGGCGATCTCTTTCCCGCAGCGTGGGGAGACGGCCCTGCACATGGCAGCCCGGGCCGGCCAGGTCGAAGTGGTCCGGTGCCTCTTGAGAAACGGCGCCCTCGTTGATGCCAGAGCCAGGGTAGGTGGTGTGTGCTGTCTTCTGTACTGTATGGTGCGTAGTCCCCACTCTGAGCAGGATTATTCTTCAGGGTGTTTGGGGCATAAGCAAAGACACCAATTTGATGACAGTTGTTCCGACAAAAAAGAAACTATGTGAGTTATACAATGACAGTGATGCCCCAATTCCAGAAGCATCAAAAATATGTGCATTTTAGCAGCTAAGAATATAGCATTGACTTAGATTTTAATAATTTTCAACCTCAAAAACACTTCCACATATCTATTGTAAACTTATCTGCATTGTAAAATGCTGTACGTATTGAAATACATTTCTTAGCTACATTTCCACAGTTGTTCCTTACAAGTTACTTAACAATAAATTACCTCCAAAGTTTGAGTGTTTTCACTTTATCAGTTTTACTTTTTTCTGTAAGAAGCCAACTTTTCTTTTTATTGTCAGTTTTACATAGCAGATATCTTGTCTTGCTACTATTCTACAATAGAATTTTGGCATTGTAGATTACTTGATCACATTTGTCTTCTTTTATAATCACTTCTGTTTTTTATAATCACTTCTTTTTTCTTGCTTATTTTTTCTGAATTTCATTTCTCATTCTCTTCTCTCTCTCTTGCTACATGCTGAATATAGCAGTGATTTCTCTTGAGGTCCTGTATCTTTTGTTTCCTGTCCTGTTCTATTTGTACTACAACTGCTGGGACCCTCGTGGGTTATTTACATGTTCCTTCTCCTCCAACACTTGGGGACTGTCTTCAGCTTGCCACTCCATTGCGGCCTCACTAGAGGATCAGGGTTATCTGGAGTCTATCTGGAGTCGTCATTGCGTTTCTGTGACTTCATCATGGAAATCTGGAGTTGGATATAGACACCTCAAAATTCCTTTCTCAAAAGCGTTTGTGTTTTCTCACTCCGTGATTTGCTAGGACTTTTATCCTAGTGAATCCCATGGATCATCACGCTGCAGTCTTGCCAGGACTTTGGTGGTTTTAGATCTCACCTGGCTTCCCACTGTGTCTTGTAGTATCATTTGTATTCTTTGGTGGTCATCATAGATGCATTATACTTTTATATATATTTAGATCTTTTGTTATTTAGCTACATTTTCCCCTGACATGGCATTTTTCTTACTTTCTTTTAAGGTTACTTGGCATTCTGCCATTTAAAAAATACTTTTATGATCAACCAACACACTCTGAGCATCATGAACAGTGTTATTTTTACTAGAAATTGCAGTAATGTTTCTGGTAATTTTTTGTAAGCTATATTTAATAGTAAAAGAAGTACCATTTCTCTTCTTTTATTCTTAATATTTTTCCAATTTTCAAATGTAATTTGAAAATTTTTCTTTCAGTAAAAATTTACTCATTTACATGTATTTATGCCAGTTTTTCTACACTGATTTAACCCATGTTGGCTGTTGTTCTTTGTAGATACATCCAAAACTTTCCTTAAAAACACTATCTAGACTCTCTCCTTTAAGATGCTGTAACAGTCAATCATTCATGTGTTTATTCAATGTTTGTGTTCCTTCAAGTCTATTTTCTGACTTCTCTTTGACAACTCCATTTAGTCTTATAGTCTACATGTACAAACATAATTCTCTTAATTCTTTCCCATTTAAATATTAAGTGTTATATATTGTCCTATAAATATTTTAGTTCTACCACCTAACCAAAGAGACCCCTTCTGTATAGCATCCTGTTCCAAACAGGAAGAACATGACACCTTACAGAATGGAGCCCCCAGATTCAGTGTGTGACCCCCCAGGCATCCAGCTCTTGGAGCTCAGCTCTGCGTCTCTGGCAGCATTGCAGGTGGCACTCGTGTCCCTGTTCTGGCTGAGACCGAGCAGCCAGGGCAAGGCTTTTCTTTCCCATGTTCCATCTAAGGTGCACCTGAGCCAGAGCTGTTGACTTTCATTTCATCTGTGAATGTCCCCTTGGAGCCTCTGACTTTGGCACTGTGCAGAGCTATAGCTATAGTTACAGAACATCTAGCATAGACTGCTGTATCTGATACCCAGAGCAATGCAGTGTGGCAGTGCGGTGTGTTTAAGTCCCCATATTCAAGACTGCACTGACCTGATTGTGGTCAGAGAGTTAAAATAAGAAAGGTTTCTCTCACAGTCCCATATCCTTCTCAGCACTCTCTGCTCAGAAATGGTGCTCTTTCATGCTAAAGCAGCACTGGACAAGGCAGCAGAAGAGCTTTGATCCACTTTTCAAGACCATTTCACATGTAAAGAGAGCCCTTTGCCTCTCAGCCATGCAGTTGGCTGGTTTCTAATCAGTCGTAGTCCATCCCTGAACAGCTGACTGACTGGGACTGGGACCAGGCTGAGCGCGGTGCCCTTGGTGTGGTCCATTTGTGAGGTAAGTGGGATGACTGACTGGCCCGCCGGGTCCACTGCTGCCAAGGAGGGACAGTTGTTCTCACAAGAAGTGGGTTTCAGATGACATGAGCAGAAAAATGAACACATACCACTCTGTCTCATGTCTTGGTTCCCCAATGCACTACACACATCCATGCACTTCTGAAAACTTCCTTTTTAAACCTGGTATCATGGCCTAGAATTCTCCCCTTTGAAGTGGAACTGTTGGAAATTCATGTCCCGTTACTACATTGAGCTCATGGCCAAGATCTCAGTACGCTTCAGTTCTTCTCAAATGAATTTTGAAATAATATACCATGATTATTCTAACCAAGGGCTGTATCATACATTTTGCCTACTTCTAATATACAGTAAAAATCAACCTGATAGACACAATATTATTTCTAATTTTAAAAGCACACGGCTCTGCTCAGCCAAGGGTGTGGGGTTTGCTTTCCCAGGCGCACAGCCTGGAGAGCCAGAGCTGCAATAGCGCAAGTTCCTGGCTGAGCAGGCCGTGGGCGGAGGAAGGGCCTCCTTGGCCACGTCCCCAGTGGGTGTAACCGGTGGGGCTGCCAGGGCCTCCCCGACGGTGTCCCCCTTGTTCCCGAGGTCCCGCGGGTGCACAGTTGAGGGAGCCTGCGCTGCGCAGCAGGAACCTAGCCACCCTGTCCCTGCACTTAAGCTCCTTCAAACTGAACTTGTTAAGGCTTTGTTCTTTAGAACCCTGAACACTGGTACCTACTAGCAGAAGTTCCACAGAAATTTGAGCCTTCGCCAGCCACTGTTACTTCTGTCCGTTTGCGAAAGGTCTTGGGGCTCAGCCTGTCGTCTGACTTTGGTCACCTTGCAGTAGAGGGACACGGCAGACTGGGGGGCGAGGGTAAAGCAGAGCTCACCTACTTCCGGTCAGCAACACTTTTCAACGGGGAAGGAATTTTTGCCTCTCATGTTTGGAGGGGGTCTGGGGAATCAGACTCACCCACGCACATGTCCTGGCTTTCCCTCTCCCCATGAGTCTTCTGCACTGTGACTTGTGTCCTGTTAATTTTAGCTCAGAGTAGCAAATTCAGTGTTTGCAATTCAGTAGAGAAAGAAAAGCCCAAATATGAAAAGTTCTTATATCTCTGGTTATGGATTAAAGATTTTCTTAACAAAATCTGTATGTTCTTTTGTACTTTTAGGTAAGACTATATCAAAAGTTGTAAAAAGGAGGTTAGATAGCTTATTTCTTAACTTAGAGGAGGAAAGTAATGCTGTGGAGTCTGAGAACCAAAGAATGCCTGGTCCATCTTTAACCAGCTCCAGTAGCTCCCACCGATCGAGGACTGTCTCTTCTCATCTATCTGTGACAGCACCATCATCGCCTGCCCCAGGATCCACTGCAAAACACAGTGTGAGGCTTGTTGTATTTGCATCCACCTGTATCAAGTTCTCCAGGACTGAAGTCTGATGTTCACTGCAGCTTCTGTCAAATTCCCTGATTTTTGATGCACATGACTTTTTGCTAGCCACTTGTACACTTGTTCATTCCCTCCATCCTTGTCGAGAGTCATCTGCCCTGTTAACTGGCCTCATAGCTGTCTTACCACGTTACTTCTGTAGACTATATAGGCAAAGAAACACTGTCTTTGGAACCCAGTCTTCAAATTCAAGCCCTGTTTTGATGCTGAATGGCCTTGGAAAATTCTTGAAAACTTAGTAAATTACTCTTGATCGCTTTATTTGAAAAATAATCATACATTTCATGACTCCTTTCAGATCTACTGAGGATCACATATATGTCAGAAATGAAGGAAATTTGTAAATTGCAACTTTTTATAAAACTAATTCTGTTACGAAAATAATTATATTACTATTACTTTTCACTACCTTGAATTTCATCAAGTGCTATTTTTCTCTTTCTGTAGCTGCTTTTTCTTTTCTGATAACTTTAAGGCAGTACATTTATTTAGACTGATCCATTTTATCTCCCCCCCCATTCATTCTTAGCCCTGCTTTTCCTTCCTCGCTGTTATTATGCCATACCCATTGGCAGATCGTAACTTACACCTGCTTTCATCACTAGGATTATACTCGGGTTACTTTTTACCAGAGGCAGTGGTTGGCCTGGTTCTCTTAACCCTGAAAGCACTATTCCTGACAGCGTATTAGAATCAAGTGATTCCTTGAGCCTCCTTGAATGTGTCCTTCCTGTCCCTTCTACCCAGCTATATTCTGTTTTTAAACTCAGAACTCTTGGCAAACAGTTCACTCCATTTGCTTCTTGCCAGAATTTCTTCTCATCTTTGAAGTCTAGGATGCCAGTCCCAGGCTCATTTGCGACACTTCCTGGAACAGCAGTTTTTAAAACTACTTTATGATATTCTCCTTTATCCATGGTTTCTCCTCAAAGAATATGATCAGCGTTTGTATCCTTGGCTGGCCCAGCAGAGTTAAGAACAAAATTTTCCAGCTTTCCTGGGTCTTTTTCTCTTGACACAGTTCCCAGAATAAAGCTTGCATTTCAGTGAAGGCTTTTGAGGGATAATTTATGTTTTAGGTTTCTGGACTCAATTTCTTTCTTCCTGAAAGTCATGAGTTAGTTTATATTTAAACACAAGTGAAAGCTGAGGTGTTAATAAGTTGAGCTGTGCTTTGGGTTTCCAGGAAGATGATGATCAAGTTCATGAAAGTACTACTATTTAAAAATGTTAGGGAAATCTTGTGTTTAAATAAGTCACCTATATAGGAAACCATAGATTAAGCCATAGTGAAAGAACAGTAATTTTCTTTTGAGTGGAGAGTCTTAGATTCCAAGGAAGGCAGCCGAGAAGATGGTGGTCAATCACAGGAGCTTGTACTGTTGGTGAAGTTTGGTCTGTCTGGCGCTAACTCTTGACTTGACTTGAGTTGTAGGAGGAACAGACACCTTTGCATATTGCCTCCCGCCTGGGTAAGACAGAAATCGTCCAGCTGCTTCTGCAGCACATGGCTCATCCAGATGCGGCCACTACCAACGGGTACACGCCACTGCACATCTCAGCCCGGGAAGGCCAGGTGGATGTGGCGTCAGTGCTCCTGGAAGCCGGAGCAGCACACTCCTTAGCTACCAAGGTGAGGAGAGTGACCTCGCGATGGTGTGGACCAGGAGGATCCCCCAGCAGGGCCTCTGCTCTGCCACACAGAGTATGAAGAGGGGCAAACTTTGGTTTACTTTTCTCTATAAATATTTTAGAATCATTTCCTAAATGATCAGAAGGGGACTGAAATTTTATGTAATATCATTAAAAAAAGATTCTGGATTCCATTCTTCTAGTAAATGACAGTGTGGGGTGTTTTGTTTTGTTTTAGTGCCAGTACCTAAGATTTTAACTAATATGATTCTCATAAGCAAGTTCTCCATGTTCTCCCATTTCTGCCATAAAATCTATAATGCATTCGTTCTCAAGAGAAAAAAAAGATTCTCAAGTACAATGAACTGGTATCACTAATGAGGAAGAAAATACCACCTTACATTGGCAGAGCCACGTTGGGTTGTAGTACTACGCAGGAACTCGCTTAACTTAACCTTCTGTTTTCCAGTCCTGGTTTCAGCCATCTCCGACTCGGTATCCTGCTCCCTTTCTGACCTCCAGTCTTTCCAAGTGTGCTTGCCTACATCAAGCTGGACTCAGAGTTGTTACTGATGGGGAACAAGGAGTATATTGCAACCTGAATTTTACTTACGTTCAGTTTTGTTGCAGGCCAGGTCAATGCTTCATCCTCTTGACAAATTCTATTCAAAACTGAGTATTTGGAAGTGACTTAGGATAAAAATGTGACCACACTCAGCTCACTGGAGCAAAACAAATAGAACTAGGCAGACGAACAGGAAAAGGAGGCGAATGAAATTCTGGAATGCGGAACTCTGTCACTGAGCAAAATAATTCCACAAAATCAATGGTGATCCAGATTAATTAATTAAAAAGACCCTTTAAATTTGTCCATAATACATGGGTATAAGAATTGCATCCAAACCGGGGAAAGTTCACAAGTATAAATCTGCAAGCAGAAGCCACCCTCTCACTGCTCTTAGGGCTCAATTGGTTGCCCATGGCTGAAAAACATCTTCCTATTGATATAAGAAGTTGATAATTATTCAAATTCTGACATCTGAAAAGTTGAAAGAATTTTCTATAATTCTTTAAAAGAAAAAACAAATCCAATAACTAAGCAATGAAGATATAACAATAGTAGTAAGAACCTAACAGATGAAAGTGTAAACAGACAAAGTTAAGATATAAAGATATGGACATAGGGAGTAGTTAGTTGCTGTCTTTCAAATAGCTTTTGGTTTAAAAATATAGTAAATTAGGGCAGTGAAATAGAAGACACTATGAAACAGTTTTAACAGTATAACCAACCAGGGCTGAACGATAGGTGAATCACTTAACTAAAAGCTATTTATAAATATCAGAGGGAGATGACATCCTTAGGTGATTAACATGGGGAAAAGCCGTGTGATGTAAAACACTCTTTATAACCCTGCCTCTGGGATTCTCCAGTGTGTAGCTTTGCCTGATAAGAGATTCCAGACTGATAAAGAGGTCGATCAGTTCATCAGGAGATGATCTCTCCTTCCTCCCGTGTGAACCCTGCTCCAACTCAAGTTAGCGTCATCCAATCATGCTGTGCACTGAGGGTGGGGAGCAGAGTTTTAACAGCAGCTGAGGATTATGTGGACCCAAGCCAGAGGAAGAAATCCTTCCTGTGTTTGGCCCACATGAGGCAAATGCCAAGAGATTCACTCTCTTCCAAAAATTAATTAGTACAGAATGTTTAAAAGAAAAAAGCAGAAAAGTGTCATCTTAATTCACAATAATTGATCTGGTGGTCTGACAACACGATGGAAGGGCTCCATTGGTTCTTGGGGATGTTCAGTGGTTGAGAAGGGGGCAAGGAGAAGCTGCGCCTTGGAGAACTCAACACAGGCACATTTGCTGTTTTATAGATCCTGCTCAGCCCACAGTCCTTGCTGTCCCACCCTAGTGCCAGAAGAGCATGTGGCTAAACTGTCTGGCTGTGAGGACCCTTTAGATCCTAGTGTGGGAGCCTGACTACACCAGGATCTCACCCAGGATTTCACAGCACACTGCTGACTGCATGGTCTCTGAGCATGCAGAGGACAGCTGAGCTGTAAAAGAGCTTTAGAGCTTTAGCATGTTTAAAAGTCTGTTGTTAATCAGCTCAACACCATGCCAGAAGTATACTGTATTTCACAAGAGGAGTTGGTTTTTAAAACAGTGTTGCTCTTCAAGAAAGGGATCAGAAGTCAGGATGCAAAGAGCTTTTAAAATTGTGAATATTTTTGTTTTGTAGACCATTTATCTTGCTGTATCTGCAAAAAAAATATGTAAACTGGGTCACTCTTTTTTTTACTGTGACTCCCAAAATATCATAAAATTTAAATAAATTGGGAACTAAGGTGTTATAAAAAGCATAAGAAATAAAAAGCAGCTGTTGTCTCAATCTTATTAATTTTTGAGATGAGGAAAAAAAGGCAGACTTTTTAAAAATCTTACTCAAATCAGAGCCAGTCTTCTGACACTAGTAGTTATTGTAAATTCCAAATTTCAGTCTCTAAGATCTTAAAATAAAATTTCTATTGTCCAGTCTATCAAGCCAAACTTTTGAATGTTAAGTTTCATTGTTTATCCTTGTTTTGTTTATGGCTAAAACATTTCACGTTACCAGTACATTTCCAAAATAGAAAATCAACAAAGAATTTGTTAGGAGTTAGCAAAATACTAAATATTTCCTTTATTTGCTTTTTCAGAAGGGTTTTACCCCTCTTCATGTAGCAGCCAAGTATGGAAGCCTGGATGTGGCAAAACTTCTCTTGCAACGCCGTGCTGCTGCAGACTCTGCTGGGAAGGTAAAAGTTTTCAGTGTCATGTTTTCGTTTTAGTTATGTTGCTAGTGGAATAGTTAGTTCTAGAGATCTGTAGGAATATTTTTCTCATATGAGTGAAATCGATGAAATGGTGCCAAATAGACATGGTGGCAATAACTTTATGGTTTTCCACATATGAGTGCATTCAGAAAGAATGTTGAGCTGCGCCCCAAATGTATGTTCTTGTCATGGCAGGGACCACAGCTTCTTTGCATAAAGAATCTCTGTGATGTCCATGTACACTAGCACCCTATGCCTTTCTTTGTTGTGACCATCGAGATGCACTTTGCCTATTGTAAACTCAATCATTTTTGATTTTAGTTACGTTCCTATCATGAAAACTATTGTGCATTTGTTTTGACTCTTTCTTTTCTATTGACTACATTAATTAATTAACACAAACTAAATCGGCACAGTTTCCTTGCATCCTGGTAGCTTCAGAGCAGCTAAAGCTAATTTATTAACGCTGAAACTGAAACACACCCTTTACAGAACGGCCTTACCCCGCTCCACGTTGCTGCTCACTATGACAACCAGAAGGTGGCGCTGCTGTTACTGGAGAAGGGCGCGTCCCCGCACGCCATCGCCAAGGTGAGGCCTAGGAGGGTGCGCAGGCGCAGGCGCAGTGTAGCGCGGTCAGCTGGCCGCGGGATGGGGCCTCCAGCACGCGGTAGGGTAGCTGGGCCCGGCGGCCCTTTGCCGTAGTGGTTTTGGTGTTAACATCTTGCACACCACTTACAATTCTAGAGCTGGCAGACATTGCGGGGAGGTGCCCCTGTGTCCTGGAGAGGAACGCGAGGCCAGTAGCCCCTAGATGCCCACTTGGTGTGTGGAGAAAGGACTGGGACAGTGGTGCTGCGGGGTCTTCCTTCCCATGCGTCAGGGACGAGGACGCGACGCACCTTGCCACGCCCACTCCATCTAGCTCTAAGTGAAAGACTCTGTTTCTTTGTCTTTTAACCTGTGTCCCTGCATTTGTTATAGCAGGGATCCTTTTACCTCTCTGCACTAGCACGCGATTTTGGGATTTACCGAGCACCAACTCTGAACTGGCTCCAGCTAAAGTCTCATGTTTATGGGCCAGACATTTCCTGTCATTTGGATTTGCCCCTTTGTTTGGAAAAGTACCCAAATTCATCTAATGCATAATGTCATCATTACATCTTGTCTCTTCATTTTGTAAACATATTTTGATAATATACTTAATTTTTTTTGCCATGGAAAACTATTTATGCTGCATAAGGTGAAATAACACAACTAGCATTTATGTGTCACACCTGGTACCTAGCCTTTTCCATGTAGGTGCCCATCGAATCTTATAATAATTCTGTGATATTTGTATTATGATGGTCTCTGTTTTTCAGATAAGGAAGTGAGATTTAAATGAGGCAGCTTGCTCAAAGTTACAGGTATACCCATTATTAGAGCTAGAATTCAATCTCCAGCAAAGTGACGTGAGAGCCAACACTCTTAACCAGTAGATTTATCCTACTTCTATTACAGAAACATATAATCTCACTTATATAAATTATACATATTATCACAGTAATCAAGTGAGGTACTATGTAAAAGCAAATTCTGAAAAACACTTATTTTAATATAGAAACATGTTCCATATAACAAAACATTATAAATGTGTCAAACTTTGCCCACATAGATACATGTATACCTCCACATATAACCCTTTCCTGTCGTTACAATTTCCTTATCTCCTAACAAGCAGTCCTTTGACTCTTTTCTTCTTTCTGCCGAAGTCTAGAGCCTTTTCTTGGTCTTGCTTGGGTGTGTATGGGGACTTTATTTAGTTCCAAAACTGTTTATGGTTTGGAGTACAGGGCTCTTCGGATCTTGCAGGTTGATTACCCCGCCCAAACCTCTTCCGCTGCCAAAATCAACCCCTCTTCGATGGTCTCTTGGATTGGTAAAACATCGACATCATTCTCCACAGAAACCTCCTTCACAAATGCCTGGCCCTCTATCTGCCTTGGTACATCCTGCATTGGAGAATGGGGAACTTGGGGCTAAAGAACCGCATTGGAACTAAAGAGGCCCAAAATTAGAAAATCCACAAAATCTGTGCCCTATTTAAGAGCCCAGGAGTCTGAGTGTGGAATTACAGCTGGGGCGCCTGGGACCTGCGTTAGCCTCTGAACAGGCTTCCTGGGAAGCTGCTGGGTGCGCCTCATCAGCTTAAAGGGAGATGTTAGCCGGGAAAGATGAGAGCTGGTCATTTTGGCTGAGAGAAACGGAAGTAGGGTGGGCACCGGAGGGAAGGCTGTTTGAAGATCACAGTTTGATGATAGCATAGAAACACATTTAAATTCTTAAAATTGTTTTTTTTTTTTTTTTTTAATTCTGGCATGCTTTTTAGTTAGACTTAGGGAAATATGTCCTCAAAATACCTCTTATCTCAGTCACACACACACACAGGCTCACACTCACACGCACACAGGCTCACACTCACACTCACCCTCGATCATTCTCTCGCCTCTGCTTTCTATGTGTCATGTCAATGGTAAACCCACCATTTTTAATTTCTTTCATACAGTTTTTTTCATGCAGTATTCTACCAGGTTTGATAAACGAGAAGAAGACAATGTGTATTCAAGCCTGATACTTGTCCCAATGTGTGTGTGTGTTCATTTTTTTTGGATACCAGGGATTGAGCTCATGACCTCATGCTTACTAGGCAAGCGCTGTAGCTGCTGAGTTAAATCCTCAGCCCTGTTTGGTTGTTTTTCACAATATGAGATTTACAGTTTGCCAAGGATGAGATATTTTGGTCCACTGGACAGACTCCCACGTAAAGCTAGAAGCCACGCTTTTCCACTTTTGCTGAGGGGAGAGTCCAGATTTAAACTGACTGCAGGGTTCATATAAAGCTGTTTTGTCCTGTAATATCTTTTTCATGTATCCAGCCCTTTAAAGGCTGGATTAAGCTCACTTTTGTTTTTGTTCACCTGATCCACTGCCTGGCAGTAACATTTGCTCACTGAAGGAAAAGTACAGTCTGATTCAAAGAGATTGTAGAAGTAATAGCATTTTACTCTGTGTGTGTCTAAAACCACTTCTGAAGTTTAGGATTCAGTTCTGGGTAATTCAAGAGCAATATTGACAAACTCTAGTCCAGTCAGACCAGGTCACCCCTGGTAGAAAAGGGTCTGAGATACTGCTTCTAAAGGGAATAGTGCAAGGAATGGGAGTGTAGCTTGCAAAAGAGAAAACTAAAGAGAGAGAGATGAAACCTGCCTCCAGTACGTAAAGTTAGTTATGTAAACAGGGAACCTGCCTGTTATCTTAGGAAAAATCCAATAGTACACGGAGATTTTGTGCCTGAGAGTCCTTATAGTAGAGCAGGAGGTCAGGCTGGAAGGATTAGGTGTGGTCAGATGCAGGCTCGGGATGGGTAAGAGTACGGATCAGTTGTCAACTCGCTTCTACTTTTCTTAATTGCACAGTGTTATTTCCTGTAGAGAAACATTTAGGAACTTGTTAAACTTCTTTTTGCTTATACACGAGTCTCTGCTTTGTTTTAGAATGGTTACACTCCTTTACACATTGCTGCCAAGAAGAACCAGATGCAGATCGCTTCCACGCTCCTCAGCTATGGAGCCGAGACCAACATTGTGACAAAGCAAGGCGTAACACCACTCCACCTGGCCTCGCAGGAGGGCCACACGGACATGGTCACCTTGCTGCTGGACAAGGGAGCCAATATCCACATGTCGACCAAGGTATTCCCATCTTCCTCCTTGCTCCCACCAGAAACTTTTGGATGAATGCAAACAGAAACCAATCTATGATAATTTGGAGTACAGATGAAAACAGAGAAACAGAGGTGTAGCATAGAGCACAAGACAGGCAGGGGAGCAAGCCTAGAGAATAGCCGGGAAGCCACAAGAAGCAGGAGAGTCACTCTCACAGGTTCTCTTAAATTGACAGCCGTGTTTTTACATGGTTTCTCCATTAGTCAGTTTCACTGACCTCTTTCTGCAGATACTCAAGGTCTTGGTGCAAACCTCCAAAGAGCTACCCAGTGACTCCTAAGAGTTAACAGTCACTGTAGTTCAAATGCCCGGCCCAGACGTCCCTAGTTTCTGGTGTCCCTCATTCCAAATTTGAGAGATGGTAGTATGGGAGGGAAGGTGAGAGATGATGGTTCGTTCTGGGATTTTGTTCAAAGAAGAAGCAGGCAGATCCACCGAATCATCCTCCAGCCCAGCTGAATGACAGAGTCATGATCGGTGATGGGGTCACCCAGCAGAAGATCATCAAGGTTTTAAGGGAGAATTTATTCAAATCTAAAAATATTTAGAATTTTTGCAAGTGCATAGCTGTCTGTTCATCTATCTGTAGTCCATTTTCTACTTACATATATACGTTTGAGTCCATCTAGCTGCTATTCCTCTGGAGGTAGATGCTGAAAAACTAATACTTAAGAGTCTGGGTTTAGAAGTTAATTCTTTGTTTGAATCTTTTGATGTGTTTTGTAATACATGGTTTGGGTTAAGTGAAAAATTAAGCTTCCTAGAGTTTTCTAAAAGCATGCAAAATACTTTTTATTTTTTACATCTGTTGAGTAAACTGTCTTGTTCTGCTTTGCTTTGTTTTGTTTTTTGTATGGGGAATCAAGCTCAAGACCTTAGGCTTGCCAGGCTGGTGCTGTGCCAGGCCAGAGCTCTGTCCCTAGCAAGTTGCAGGTTTGAAGCACTGAGTGAAAATAGATCCTAAGAGCAGAGTGTGTGCTGTGTCCTTCCCGGGAAGAGCACGGGTGGATGGTGCCAAGGGCTTGGTTGTGGGCTGGGTCTTCATCACTGTGCACTGTTTGCCTTCCCACAAGGGCTGTGTCACAACTCCTCAGATCCTTTTAAAAAGTACCACTTTCTGTTCCTGTAACAAAATACTTGCAACAGATAGAAAGAAATCTGTAAGCAATAGAAATGAATTTGGCTGGAGGCCGGGAAGCCCAAGCCCATGGCATCGGCACCTGTTTGACCCTTGCCAGGGCCCTGTGGGTGAGCGCAGGGCTGCCCAAGGTTGGGCTGTGTGAGCCCTGAGCTCAGGTCCGCTTCCTCTTCTCACAGGGCAGCTGTGGTGAACCTGTGGGCACGTGGGCCGCAGCCAGCTGCGTGTTATCACTGAAAGCTCTAAAAGGTTCGCCATCCATGTTATAGGCCACAGTGCCACCCTGGTGGGGTCGGGCACTACCTTCATGACCTCATGGAATGCCAGTTACCTCCCCACCCCATCCTTGAATATCATCAACAGATGAAATTAAGGTTTAATTTCTAACCCATGAAAATTTAGGGACATATTCAAATCATAGCATATGATAAGAACTATTTAAGAGTTCGTTTCCTCAAAATATTTGCATTTTAAAAAGAAGAAACCAGGACAGAGTCTTTACAGTGAAATCTACTTTGTGTCTGGGGCACAATCTGCCTTCATCCCTTCACTTTTAATTATTCACAACTGTATTTTATTTGCATAGTCTAATGAACAAAATAATTACCTATGTGTATATGCCAAAGTTTTTGCATAAACAAACCAAAAACAACAACAAAACGCCCGAGTACTTTATGGTGCTTTATAAATGATAGGGTTACTTTTTATAATTAAGTATCTAGAGGAGCAATTAAAATAAAAAACAAGAGAATCCGCTGTTTGGATGCTGGAAGAAATTATTCTGAACTAATTTCTTATAATTCTGTGCATTTTTGACATTGATACCAAGTTTTATTGATAAGATATAGATTATTGCTGTGATTATGAAGTAACAATAGTATGTGGTTGATCATTTATTTAGGCAAGTAAATAAATGCCACAGAAGGCTCAGCTAGCTGGCTTGGAAGTGAATGTCATCTGGAAGCTTATTAGCTGGGTTGTTTAAGTCTCATATCAAAAATACCCAACATAGAAAATGCAGTTTGCCAAGACTTAGAGAGTAAGTCTTGATGAAAAGTTGCATTAACTTTGAAAGTTTTTCTCGGATATTGTAGGCGCGGTTCCTGGGGAGAGAGGCTCTGAGTTTTCCAGCAGTTTCCGAGACTTGGTGTTGGGTGCTGCCCAGTGCAGTGTGTTTCCTCCTCAAGCAAACTCTTGTGTATCTTTCCCTCTCCAGAGTGGACTCACATCCTTACACCTTGCGGCCCAAGAGGATAAAGTCAACGTTGCTGAGATTCTGACCAAGCGCGGGGCTGACCAGGATGCACATACGAAAGTAAGGCCAGTCATTGACCGGGTCATGAGAGCTCTGGGGAAATCCCAGTCGGGGCTCATTCAGGTCAACCCATGTCAGGTCCCCTCCCCAAAAGACCTCCAGAGGCTCCAAATGGACAGTGTGCTGTCAAGGTCCTCCGCAGGAAGACTCCGGTTTCCCATGCTGGGACCACTGTTTCCTGCTTGCTTTTTTTTGTGCCAGTGATCTGCTGGTGTCCTTCTGGGCTTGCTCAGCTCCATGCTTTTTTGGTTTCACCATGGCTTTTTTCCCTTTCTAGGTCACTAAATTTTGATTAGGCTTTAAGTCCCCAATTAGCTAAACTTTCCTGTATTTCTTCATCCTCTTCTGAGTCTGTCACTTTCTCTGTCTCAAATTATGTTGTATGTGTAACTCTTTCTTAGTTAAATCACATACATTTCTGATCCCTGGTGCTGATGTAAACTCTTACATGGCCAGGGGTCCATCTTTGTATTCACAAGATACGTTATATAATCCACTAAATATTATGTAAGTAAACTAAACTGATTTTCCATCTACCCTATAATAACTGAAATTCCACCTAATTCCTCTCTCCCTTTGGTTATTGCCCATTAAAATAATAATGCTTCTTCTTTATGAGTTTCTGATTTATTTGTTATTTACAGCTCGGTTACACTCCTTTAATTGTGGCCTGTCACTATGGAAATGTGAAAATGGTCAACTTTCTGCTGAAGCAGGGGGCGAATGTCAATGCAAAAACCAAGGTAAAATACTTGGATTTATCTGTCTTTTCTGTAAGCAGATAGGTTCAGCCATTTGAACACTTTGCCAGCTACCACAGCTATAATTATTTTTAAGTTCTTTTAAAGTGATTTAGAACAAATCATGATTTAGAACAAAATTACAAAATTTTGTAATTTTTTGAGACTTTTTATTCTAATGACCTGTGATAGCCATGTAAGTTAGCTTCAGAATGGCTTTTACCAAAAGGTAATGAGATTAGTTTAGTAAGGAGCTGCAGGCTAAAATAGACACCTGCTAGAACAATGGCTGTGTTGGCAGATTTCCTTTACCTCTCCCTGAGCCCTTGACTCCACTCCTATCCATGGCCCTGTCCCCCTTGAGGAAGTACAGACAGACAGCCTGACCTGCATACCTTTCATTTGTGACAAACCTGTCACTGTTTGTTTTGTGGTGAACTGTGGTATTTGGAAATTTATACTTAGGGTAGTTGATAGATCAGACTGCCAGGGAGAACATTTAATAAACCCTTCAGAACTTTTTCATATAGCATGATATCTCTGGGGAAGGAGTTACATTTTGTTCCTGACATTTCATGTGTAGTAGTTACTAAAGGATTGTGTCATTGCTTTGAAAATGCAACATATTCACCATTTAGATCTTGTCTCAAAGTAAAATATAGAAAAGAGCTGGGAATGGAAGTCAGTTTTGAAGGCCTTTAGCTCAAAACCCAGTATCACAATAAAAAAAAAAGCAAATACAGATGGGCATACTGCTTTTACTCCAGAATGACTCACAACTTGATATAAAAGATTTGGAAATGTATGGAATTATTAATTGCTTAAAATGAAAATGAAACTGTGTCCCAGTGGCTTAAGGTAAAACAGACTTTGTGAATTACCTTCTGAGGAAGATTGAACTACTGCGTATGAAAGGAAATTTTCTTCATAAAATATACTGCACAGATTGTGGAGCTCTTTAATGAGAGGAAAAGCCAATGTTTGGTGACATTTTTATATAATTTTAAAAGTTAAAAACTATTTTCATGGACAATTTGTTTGATCCTTGGTCAGACTTGATATCCTGGTGATTTTACAACTGTGAAAATAAGGGACCAGGGGCTTTGGGATCTGCTGACTGTTGTGGACAAGTGGGGTCTAGAACTCCTGTCCAGTAGGACCTGCAAAAGTAGATTGCACCTCAGTCAAATGCTCCTGTAAAGGTTTTCTAGTTGTTCCAGCTTCCCTGGCAGAACACAAGGACAGTCTCCTGACCTCGGAGTCCACTGGGGCCCCCTGGACCGTGATGTCCTGGGAGTGAGGCTGTTAATTTATATCTAGATTATCTGGGTCAGGACCTGCCTGAGAGTGACCTAAAAGACTTCAAGCTGTCCGGTACCAACAATGGGCTCTCCATGCCTGGCGCATCTTATCCCTGGGAACAGGAAGCCAGGGCAGTAAACAGGTTAATGGGAGGCTGAGGTTGACCTGCAGTCCCCTGATGCCAGCTCTGAGTACCAGCCTCACTGATTGCCCGTACAGCTTTGAACTCAAACGTTTCATCCAGTTCTTTAAGCTTCTTTCAAGCCGTGCCCCCAAACTTCAAATCTGTACCCTGCCCCCTTTTAGATGTTTGCTGATATCACTCTGATGTCAGCCTGCCTGTAGGTAGAGGAACACAATCTGATTTTCTCCTCAGCATCATCTCCTGGTAGTTTGTCACATGCCATTGTTACAATTTATGGCACGTGTAGGTGACCAATAGTTATTTATACTTATATGGATTAGTTTATCATACGTCATGTTACTAACTTATGTGCTAAGTTGTTTAGCACATAGCATATGGTTAGTAAACACTTCTTAAATGAATCAACTTGGATGATACTGAAGACATGAACAAAAGTTGGTTGGTATCACAATGGAAAGGAAGAAGTTTGGGGGAAAAGTATCACTTTATGTTGCTCAAGTGTCTGTGCATCAGTGAAATAACTGAAGGCTTCTCAGAGCTCCATGGTCCATGCGCCATGTTTCCAACTTCCCTGGGCTCACTTGGTTGTAGGGAGGTATGGCAGGCATTAGGCTTCTTCCGTGGTTAGTGGCGGGTACACCAGACTCAGGGTCTCTTGGACAGAATGACCCTTGTGCAAGGGGACAGAGGCCATGGGTACACACAGAAGAAGCAAACGATGTGCTTGTCCTGCAGGTAGACAGTGGGTTCCTGTAGGACGAGCAATATCCACACGATCATGGGCCACAAGGACACTGGGTAGAAGGCAGTATACACGTGTAGGTCTGGGTGTAGATTCACGTGGGATGCAAATGGGCCACTCAGACCTTAAAGTTTACCGCAGCTGTGTCTGAAAACCGTAACTTGTCAGAAGTGGGGCAAGTAGATTAGGAAAGTAGTTCTGAGTCACAAAACCACTGTGTTGTCATAGTGTACACAGCACCTGAACCTAAGACTGACTGTGGAGAAGTTGCTTAGTTGCTGTGTTCAATTTCATCATCTCTGCAAATCGGGAGAAATACAACCATTTATCAAATTATTTCTCATTACTCCTTTCACCAGCCATTCTTTATGAAATACCTTGGATGCACCAAACATCCTCATTTCAAGGTGCTTTAAAGAGTAAGGAAAAAATACTTCAGGGTCCAGCACTTGGCACCGTGATGGCTTTTGTTACTGGTTGTACCTCCAAGCATTCGGGCCTGACTTTTAAATTAATGTTAGTACACAAATCCTGTATCACACCTCACTGCCCACTGCAGTTCTCAGCCAGGACTGGCCTCACTAACCTTGCCAATGACTCCTCAGAAATCATAGACTACAGGGCTTTCAATCCTGTGAACATTCAGACCAGAATGTTAAAAACTAGTTTTTTAAGACCGTTTCTGTTGTTACTGAGGATGGGCCACTTAAGTCTGATAACATCTTTTATTCTCCAAGTGTATGGATATGTTCTATACCCAAAGCTGTTCCTGGAAATGAGTATAGGTTTAGATTTATTTTCATTGATTCAGAAACTGTAAAGCAAACCCAAAGGTTAACTTCTAGGAAAGGCAGGACAAGCATAAAAGAGTTTTTGTGACCCTCTGCAGCCTTCTTTCAAAAATAAGTTTAATCTTCCTTACCTCCGAAGTAGGGGGGAAACCAGCGATAATGTCCTTTCCCATTTTAAATCTCTTCTGTGCATACCCATTTTTTACTGCTAATTTGCTCACCAGATATGAATAGTTTTTTCAGAGAGGCTTTTTATCTCCTTGTTTCATAAGCTGGTCTCTTTGTTTAGCAGCAGAAGGTGTGAGGGAGGGTTTGCTGCTGAGAAATGGGTTGCTGGGAAAACTGGGCTCCAAATAAACAAAAGCATCCTCAATGGTTTTGTTGTAAATAAGACTAGGAAGTGAAAATGAAGGCTAATCTCACTTTCCTGTCCCCCTGCAAATTGCTGCCACCTCCAACCCCAGAATGGCTACACACCTCTGCACCAGGCTGCCCAGCAGGGCCACACACACATCATCAATGTCCTGCTGCAACATGGAGCCAAGCCCAACGCCACCACCGCGGTAAGCACTCTGAACTTCCTCCTCTCTGGCCCAAGTGGTCTCATGTCTGAGCTCCCATGTGCAACTTAAATGAGCTTCCACACTCTGGAAAGCCCCTGACTTCTAGAAAAACCTTCCCAGAAGTCAGTGTGACTTCCCGAGAGTGCCCGCCCTAGGGAGGGACACCAGTTGGCCATGCGCCTGTTGGTTCTCTGGAGAGCAGAGCCCTGCGCTCAGACTGCTGAAACTCCTCTGCCTGCAGCTGGCGCTCAGATGTGAGCAGGGGTAGAGCCCTCCCTCCCTGCTTTCTGGAGGGAGCAGCTTTTCAGAGCTGCTGGCTCAGAGGCTCCTGGGGATGTGGAGCAATTGAAATGTAAACTAAGCGGAGCAGTTAAACAAACTGGGATCCCAGGCAGGCGGCCTGAATCTCCGGCTTGTGTTAATTTGCTGCAGCCTGTGCTCCCACACAGCTGGAGCTACATATGTCCCTATGTTCCCAGGGGTAACCCGCGGCAGATGCCCGACCTCGGGTAGGGCTAAGTGTACCTGATGCTCCCGAGAGTCTTCGGAGGCATCATCTTCAATTCAGCACATGCTTTCCTAATCTCAGGGCTTCTTAGATGTTTGACAACCTTAGGGTTAAAGCGTCAAGTGCTTCTTATTAAAAAGAGCAAGCAGACTCCAGCTTGTTGTGTTACCATGGTGACCTGGGCTATAGTCTAAAGAAGTTACAAAGACAGATTTAGATGTAATGGTAAAAACTAGTGATTTTCCTAAGCTGATCCTGTTTTGGAAGGAAATGCTGGCTCATGCAGAGCTGTGGGTGATCTCATTGGCCCACATTGCCGTCCTCCCTCTCCCCCCTCACTCTCCTCTCTTTCACTCTCCCTTCAGAATGGTAACACTGCCTTGGCCATCGCGAAGCGGCTGGGCTACATCTCCGTGGTCGACACGCTGAAAGTCGTGACCGAAGAGGTCACCACCACCACCACGGTGAGTACAAGGGACACATCAGCTTCTGTGGTTTTCCAGCCACAAACTTGGTCACACTCAGTGTTTAGAGCACTTTGCGTGGCACTTCTTTTGCTAAATGCGTTGCAGAATGTATACAGAAGTATGCAGAGCTAAGCGCTTTACCCACGGAAAACTGAGCCGGGGCTTCTTTCAGTCGATGTGTTTTTATAAAATGTGTGAATACAGTATTACAAGACTCAGCACCTTTTTCTGTGCCTGTTTCTTGGCTCTTCTGCCCTCTCCCTCTAGTATAGGACACCCTGGCTGATGGAAGTGCCCTTCCATCCCACACCAAAGCTCTCTGCAGCGACCTGCAGCTGCTGGCCCATCCCGCAGATTCTGGGTCCAGCCAGTGCCAGAGAGATTAACTCATCCAGCCTCACTGCCTTTTTTGTTCTGATTATTTTTTATTTACAAAGAAAGTTGCCCCTGCTTACTCAGTAAACTGCCTGCATCATAAGAAACTGTATGTTTAAATTTCCCTGTTTGTTTTCACTGTCTAAATACAATGACTGAGTCCTCAGGATAGAACATGGTGCCCATTGGCCTTTGCCAGAGGAACTAAGAGCTATAGGAGCTGTGGGCTCTGATGCTCTTCCCCATGTGGCCAGAACAAAGCCTCGTGGAGGCTCCTAGTGGAAGCTGAATATGCTGTGGCATTTGCATTTGTTTGTGTATTCACTCTTTAAACAAGGACTCTTAAGGGCGACTCTCTGTGAAATGGAAAAACTAGGACTCAGGAAAACAAGGATTCTTTAGAGACAAGAAAAACATAAATAAGAGTTCTGAAGAGGCTTCTAGTAAATGCCCCAGGCCACAGATGGTGCACACAGAGTTTGGGAACATTTGGTTCTTTTGATGGATGGAATGGGAGAAGAGAACTGTGATCTCTCTGCTGACCGCAAGTTCCCGTTGACATTCACCGAGGTAGATGGAATAGAGTTGGTGTGACACCAGCTTTAGAGTGGACTATGATTTATTAATGAACTCAAGATACAGGCAGAATTGAGATGGGAGAGAAGAGCACTGTTTGCTTTCTCAAGCGGTACCTTAATGTTTGTAGCCAGTACACCAGCATATTTTTAATGATTGAAAGCATAGCTTTAATAAGTTATACTGAAGAAAAAGTCATTCACTGCCTAGCACCACATTTGTGGGTCGTTATATATAGCTAAATCTTTTATGTTAAAGTTCTATTTTATTTAATTTTGTAAATTGACACATAAAGTTGTCCATATTTATTAGGGCACCTTGTGATGTTTTGATACCCATATCCACTGTGCGGTGTTCAGTGCAGGGTACATATGTCTTGCCACTCAAACATCTAGTATTTGTATGTGGTGAAGGCATCCAGATGCTTCCTGTATGATTGAGTCTTCATTGCTATCTTGCAGTATGATTTATTACAGGAGGAAGATGCTCGTTTTCAGGCTCTATGCACATACATCACTTTATTTGGCACCTTTAGGACAGTGTGTTCCTCACAGATAAATGAAATCTGTGACAAGATATCTGTTGTTAGAATGTTTTTGTCATCTTTATTACTTTTGTCACACTCTGGGAATCATGTATGTATATTTTTGACAGTGTACCACTAGATGGCAAGCATGTGTCTCTTTTGCTGTCTTAGACTTGCTTTGCTGTTTTTTATTTATTCCTTCTTTATTAATTGGATATAAAACATGTGCTGGGCTCTATGCTATGTGCTAAAAGGTTATCAGAGGTTAAAACATGACTTGCAATGTAGCCAGAGAGGAGAGTGAAATTTATACTTTGCAAGAATATAATTCTTCCTTTGCATCAATACTATAGAACTAACATATTCAAAGAGAGCCCAGGTTTACAACTATTACTTGGAGCAAAAAGCTTTAAGCATAAAGATCTGTACTTTAAGAGGTGCAATTAGCATTCTGGAGCTTGTTTCTAAATATTCTGATTACTGTCTCTAAGCAAGCTCTCAGATACGTGTAAAGGGGTCATCTCCACCACAGTTAGCTCTAGGGAGGCATCACAGTGACTTTTTGCACTCTGTGAGATTTATTTTATTTTCTTGGTAACTGTTATTCTCTATACATCCATTAAGTTTAAAGGTAAGCAAACAAATATAAATATAAATAAGGAGTCATTTTTGGACCAGTCTCTCCTTTATCCAGGTGGGTACATTTAGTGGTTTGATGGGATTGTTTTGTTTTTTCGTTTTACCTTTAGTGTTTCTGAGTTAGATTGGCATAGAAGTGTAAGCTTAATTGTTTTCTGAAATGAAAATTGAAGATAAGGACTGGAAATAAGAATTTGGTTTTGTCTGTTATGGGGATCTTTTTGTATCATACTTTCTTTGGGAAGAAATTTTCCATAATTTTCCCCACATAAATTCTTTCATACATAATGTGTTGTCAATGATATGAAAATAATACCATTTAGTATTAAGAATATTCTAGCCTTGGAGGGCTGATGTAAGATTGAAATTTAGGTTGCTGGGTTCCAAAGCACAGATTCCTAACTGTTGTTACACAGCTGATCTTGGTTGTGTTGAAAAGTATCTTCATAGGAGTTCTGTGAAGGAACTGTTTTCACTTAGTTTTCAACAAAAATCTCCAGTGCTTTTTATTGGCTCTTGGGGGAGCATAATATTCAATACAATTTCTGAAATCTACACATTCACTAAAAATAGTTCAGAACTATTGACTCATGATTGCAAATAGCATGAGACAACTTGAAATTGTTTAAAATGAGTGAAGTTAAAGCTGATGTTATTATGATGAAGTGGAGTGGTTGAGTTAGACCCGCACGTGTGATGTGCATTTTTTACATCCATGGGGTTTATGTGGTGTCCTCTTGGGGCAGCCCTGTGAGCGCAGATCAAAGAAAGTTCCCTTTGCTTTTCTCCTTTCCAGAGTTCTTTACCCCAAAGCACGAATCAGCCACTGTGCAGCCAGCAGAGAGCCAGGCAGCAGCTTGTGAGGGAACCATCATTGCTCAGGTGTCTCTGAGACTCCGTAGAATGGGGTTTGTTCTGTGCTTTGTACCTGTGCTCCAAGGGGTGCAGCAGGGAGGGTGAGACAGTTTGCCTTTCTGCTGAGGACCACGCATGCTGTGTTTGCCAGGACGGACATTGGATGATAGCAACACATTCTGGCCAGTCTGCTCAGGCAGTATGCAAAGCTACCAGCAGTGATGTCCTCCACTTAGGGATTAGCCCTTGTCTATTATTTTCATTATTTGTATATAGTTATTATGTTTTATGTTGCATATAATCAGTAAGTGCAACATAAATGACCCTAATAAATTACTAAAATAAAATCATTAGATATAATGATACTGTTTAAACATCAGGAAATTTGTTTTTATTTTTATTTATTTATTTATTCAAAAGTCTTTTTGAGAAAAGGTCTCACTATGCAGTTCAGGCTGGCTTTGGGCTCACTTTATAGCCCAGGCTGGTCTTGAACTCTCAACAATCCTCCTACCTCAGCCTCCTGAGTGCTGGGATTACAGAAATGCACCACCATGCCTGGCTCTAAAATGGGGAAATTTATTACAAGCAATTAAGAAAGTATAAATTAAGGAAGTACTAAATCTTTCCTGATAGTGTGTCTGTTACAAAGGGAATCATAAAAATGGCAATGCAATAAATGAATGTCATCTGACACTTATTGAACCATCATTTCTGTAGATATAGTATAGTTCCCAATGAGCCAGCTATATTGTTATTCTTACACACACCCCATGAAGACTACATACAGTACTACAGTGTGCATGTATGTGGATCATATCCAAATCTATATAGTATTTATACAGCCTGTGTGCTTCCTTAAAGAGACATTATCCTGAGTTCAGAACCTTGCTAAACTTTTGATGTATCTTTGTCCAACCTGTCACACTTGTCTCAGTCGTACCTAATGTGGGGTAGCAGTTAGTTTTGGTGACTCTTCTGCAGACAGACTTTGTAAAGTACATACTTCAGTTTTTATAGAAAAACATATTATTCACATAGTATTTAACTTAATTACGAAACTTACATTAACATGTCCGATTGGTGTGAATATGTTTGCAAACACACACCAGCTCATACTGTAACCCCTGAGACAGGAGCCCACAGTGTGGGCATTTGGAATGGATGACACCTGGGCCAAGGCCATCGACCGATGTGTTGTGTGGCAGACACATGACAGGAAGGAAGTGGTGCTTTAGAGGGGCTCTTTTTTTTTTTTTTTTTTGTCTTTTTCGTTTTTACTGGTACCGGGGATCGAACTCACGACTGTCTGCTTGCAAGGCAGGCACTTATGCCGCTGAGCTAAATCCCCAGCCCCCTTTAGAGGGGCTCTTAAGTACAGGTTGATTAAGCACACTTTTTCATCCCAGATACTGTTTATAAATATTATGTTGTGGACTCATGGTTTAGTTTTTACATTTCCCCTCTATTGTGATAAATTGCAAAAGCTCATTATGTGATTTAGCTGAATCCTGTAAAACTTGTGCGTAGTATAATATTCATTTAAACTCTGAAGGTCGTTTCTGATCTTGACCATAACATCTCAGATGCCATAGCAGGAGGAGATGCAGGTGATTGTTTAATTATAGCTGTGTTTTCCATGTGTTGTTCACATGCAAATGCATAGAACCATGTTTATGTTTCAGTAATCAAATTTTCCAAGGATACTTCGTTTAAAAAGAAAATATGTATATTTGTCTCATTATATGATGCATGAGTTGGAAGATTTATTTGTCACCCATTAAACAAATAATTTACTGATGGCATCTGAAGGTCAACTACAATATTTGTGCAAATGCCCGTTGGCTGCTGGGCTGCTATCTAAGGTACCAAGTATTAGCATACCCATGACCAAGTGGCCTCTCTGAGCCACTTTTCATCTTGCATATAATAATGTTGATAGCCTTCAATGACCACAATAAAGTAAACTAGTTATTTCCTGTCTTGCAAATTCAAGGCTCTGTGTGTGTGTGCACAGTCTCCCATTGGCAGCCTCTGGGGAGGAGCACCGAGGCTGCAGCGCTGCCTAGGAAGGGTCTCCACAGTGATGTTTTAGCGCGGCGGCTTCCCCATGGGGAGATATTTACTGCGAAGGGCAAACACTGGAAAATTTATGCAGGAAAGTGGACTTCCTTGTGTAATCCTAGACATGTGTGCACATTTCTGAGTTATTTTATGTGTCTTTAGATAATCATTTATAAAGTTTCCAAAAAGTTTTAACAAGATGTCTTAGTAGGACTGTCTCCATCTTATATTTTAAGTTAAAACCATTTTCTATCACTTGTACAGGAAAATGAGTTTCAACTTGAGTTGTATAAGAGAGCCCCCTGAGAAATTTAAAAGTAAAATTCATGCCAAGTTGATGATACATACCTGTAATCCCAGCACTTGGAGGCTGAGGCAAGAGGATTGCCATGAGTTTGAGGCTAGTCTGGGCTACATAGTGAGACCCTGATGTAAGAAACAAAAATATCCACAGCTGGACTGTGTCACTGGAGCTCATGATTCAGCTGGTCTGTGATAGGACCCCAACAGTATTTTTTAAATTCCTTTCATAATTTTAGTATGCAATTAGAGTGGAGTGCCATTAATATAGAACATAAATTATAATTGATCTGTGAGTTTATAATATTAAAATACAATAATTTTTTTTTAGTACTGGGAATTGAACCAGACCTTTACAGTTAACTACATTTCCGGCCCATTCCCTCTTTTTCATTTTTTATTTTGAGACAAGTTCTCACTAAGTCACTAAATTACCAGCTTGGCTTGAACTGGCAGTCCTCCTGCTTCAGCCTCCTGGCATCCTGGGATTACAGATATTGGCCATCACACCAAGTTTATAATGGTCTTTTTAAATTTGACATTCAGTAAATATCTATCACTTGGTTTTCTCCAGATTGTCCAGCATTTAATTTGCTTTCTGTGAACACAACACTCTGAAATCAACCCTCACAAGAAACATGAAGGCGAGCTAAATGTGTTACCCTGGGCTTTCATTTTAACTTTAGATGGATACCAAAAGACTGTCTTTACTTCCTCGTGATTTTTTTTTAACTAAGACTCCATCCAAAGGAAATCTGTTTAGTCATTTTGTGGATTTCAACGCATTTTTTGCTTAATTTTATATTGCCAGTGTTTCAATCTGTGTTTGAGGGGCATGTATTGAGCTTCAGTTCTCTGTCTCAAGTGGCTCTTGCGTCTGTGCGAGGCAGACAGACAGGCAGGGTGCGCTGGGGCCTGTGTGCTGCAGGGGTGCACACAGCGGCCGTGGGGGCTCATGGTGGAGGGAGTGGTCGGTGTTCTCCAGGGGCCACGCAGCTAATAGAGATGAGACGGGAAAGGAAGTTAGAGAAATAATATGTGAAGACAGACACAGAAGCATTTCAGAGTGTGAGCAGCATGGGCGTGGTCGGGAACGAGAGGGGACCCCTGCCTGTCCCTCTGCGCTGTGGCACAGATGTCCCCTTTACTTCTTTTGTGCTGAAGAGAATGGAAAGCCACGAAAGACACATGCAACATCCCATTACCACCTACTTCTCAGCACTCGCGTGTTACACGTGTGAATGCTTGTAACTTCTTTATTGCACTTCGGCTCTTCAGTCGAGAATTTTAATCTTACGGCAAGGAATTAGTCTTTTAAAGTTCCTGTAACTGCCAAACGATGTGTCTAATACATTTTCAATGTAGAAACCATAGAAACACGAGTTTGAGACTCTACTCTTTCAGTGATACATATCTAAACTCAAGATTTTCATGTTTACCCTTTTTATTTTAAAGAAAAAACGATGATATAAAATTTCAAAATAAGGTTGTAGAACAGTCACAATGGTTAATACATTGTGTATTATTATTGTCAAAGTAGTTGCTCCTAGGACAAGCTATAGGCATGAAAAATTGGTCAAACAGTACAGCCACATGCCTTTCTTTATCAGTTAGTAGTGTAGCTGTCTGTCTGTTTCGTGTGCACATATATGTGTTTCTTCCCCTTTTCCCTTTCTTCTTTTCTCCTTTCCCCCTTCCCAGTTTCTCTTTCCTATTGATCAGCTTCCTTCCATTTCACATTATCTGTTGTACATTCTGGATCCTATTTACTACGGAGATAATATGATGTGAGTCTGATTTATTTCAGTTATGAGTACGGTCTCAAGTTGCATCCTTTTCCCTATAAATGTCTCAAATTTATCCTTCTTTATAGCTGAGTAGTACTCTAGTGTATAAAAATACATCTTTTTCATCTGTTTCTCAGTTAATGGGCATTTGGGTTGTTTCCAAGACTTAGCTATGAGAAATTGTGCTGCTATAAACATGGGTATATAAATATTGCCGTGGTGTGATGTTTCTATTTCTTCTGGGAAGATACCCAGAAAGGGAATAGCTGGTGAATTGGACCTCTAATCCTGGTTTTTGGGAAATCTCCACACTGATTTCCACAGTAGTTGTACCAGTCTACATTCCCACCAACCGGTCCCCCACCCCAGCATTTGTTATTGGTTAACTTCTGGATGATGGCCATTCTTACTGGGTTGTTACTTTAATTTGCATCTCTTGAATGACCATTGATGTGGAACATTTTTTAAATTTTTATTTGCCATTCATATTTCTTCATCTGAATAGTGAGTATTCATATCAGCTGCCCATTTTGGGATTGGGTCTTTGAATTTGGAGAGAGTCTGATGTTTCTTCAATTCTTTATATGTTATAGATAGCAGTCCTTTGTCTGATAGAGACAGTTGGCTAAAATTTTTTCAACCTGTGGGTTTTATTTTCACTCTGTTGGTGATTTCTTTTGTTATGCAAAGCTTTTTAATTAAATGAGATCCCAGTTGTTGAATCTTTGACGAGTTTCCTGTGCTGTTTGGGTTTTGTTCATGAAGTTTCTGCCTATCCCAGTATCGTTAAGATTTTTACCTACTTTGTCTTCCAGTAGATTTAGTGTTTCTCTTTTAACATTTATATCTTTGATCCACTTTGACATTAGTTTAGTGCATAGAGACATGGGTGTAGTTTTACTCTGCAGCATATAGAGAGCCAGTTTTTCCAGCACCATTTATTGAAGAGTCTCTCTTTCTTCCAGTGAACATGTTTGGCTCCTTTGTCAAAGATAAGATGGCTGAGTGTGTTTGTACTTGTATCTGCATCTTTTAATCTGTTCCACTGGTCCTCAGGTGTTTTTGTTGTTGTTTTTGCCAGTGCCATGCTGATTTTATACTGTGGCCTTGTAGTACAATTTCAGGTCAGGGATTATAGTGCCTCCTACCCTGCCTCCTTTGTTGCCCAGGATTGCTTGATACTCTAGTTCTCTTCTGTTTCCAGATGAATTTTAAGAATGTTTTCTCTAGTTCTGTGAGGTGTGTTATGGTATTTTCATTGGGATTGCATTAAGTCAGTTTTGGAAGTATGGCCATTTTCATTATGTTGGTTTTTCCTATCCAGGAGCAAGGAATATCTTTCTATTTTCTGCTACCCTCTTTGATCTTCTTTTTCAAAGTATTATAATTTGCAGCATATAAAATCTTTACTTCCTTTTTTAGATTGATTCCCAACTATTCTAGTTTTTTGAAGGCCATGGTGAAGGGTGTGGTTTCCCTAATTTCTCTCTGTGAGTTTGTTGATTATGTACAGAATGCTATTGATTTTTGAAGTTGACTTTGTATTCAGCTATGCTACTGAAATTGGTTATTAACTATAGGAGTCTTTCTTGGGGTTTCTATGTAGACTATCATGTCTTTTGTGAATAATGATAGTTTAACTTCTTTTCCTATCCTGATTCCTTTCATTTCTCTTTCTTGTCTAATTGCTCTGGCTAATGTTTCCAAAACTGTATTGAGGGGTGACAGTGGACATCCATGTCTTGTTCCTTTATTTTGAACATTTTTTTTTAATTGAAATTGGCAGAAAGAGTCCACGTGCATTATGGACTGCATAGCGCTCTGATACGCAGGTTCACTGTGGGTGTCTGCCCCTCACATGCTCCTGTGTGTATGCACTCGTGTGTGTATCCACCGAAGTCTACTTTGCACAGCTTTCAAGTGCTCAGTACCTTGTTATTATCGTTGGGATCACCATTTGGTTGGTGAGTGTCTCGCACTGAATCCTCCTGCCAAGGCCAACATCCATAGCCTCTGAACACAGCTTCCCAGTGCACTGGCCCACTTGGCCCTGGGGTCCACCTCCTCTTTGGCTTCTGTATATCAGTGACATCCTGTGTGTTTGTCTTCCTGTGCCTGATTTCTTCTTTTTAAAAGCTCGCTGTTGCATCGGAACTCAGCATGACTGGCATGAAGTGGGCCCTCGAGTGTTTCATGAGTGAGCAAGTGAATGAAAGTGCAGGGCCTTCGTGTTGACAATGAATTTAACTCTGGATTACAGTAAAATGAGCGGTGCCTGTTTATGCTTAGTGAGCACTAACATCGCCAGCACTACTATTAAAGCTCTCAAGTGTACTGTTTCATTGATCTTCAACACTGTTTTATGACATATTATGCTTTATTTCCTATGATACTGGGGACTGAGCTACATCCCTGTCCTCCTTTTAAATTTTTTTTTTTTTTTTTTTGAGATAGGATCTTTCTAAGTTGCCCAGGCTGGGTTTGAATTTGCAAGCTTTCTGCCTCAGCCTCCCAGGGTTCTGGGAGTCGGGTATGCAGCAACATGCCCAACTGTGAAGTATTTCTTACCCTTCTTTTATAAGTAAGGAAATTGAGACAAACAGTGCTGGGAGCTTGGTAACTCCTCAGAGCTGATATGCAGTGAAGCTAGAATCTGAACCAGGCACCCGAGCAGACACTGCAGACCTGGGCTTGTAACCTTCTACTGCACATCAGGGATGAAGGCGGTGGCCTGGGGTACTCTGGGTTGCTACTGTGGAAGGCAAATAAACAACACACCAGAGTGTTAGCCCAGTGCGATCTATAAAGGCAATCGATTTCCTCCTGTTGATCCTCTAATACTAGCAGAGATATTCCGTTTTCTGTCCATGTAATTCATGTGGCTCATGCTGATAACAACTTCTTTTCCAATGGCTTTGCTTTTAATAAATTGCATATGTTCATTGCTTCTTTTTAAAAAAGAAAAATCACTTATTTCATCTTAGGGAGGGCTTGAAAACATTAATCTACTTGCTCAATGTGACTAATGATCAATGCCATTACTAAAGAAAATATTTTTCAAATGGGAACTCAGTTAAGTTAATGATCCTCTTCTGTATGGCTTCACTTGAGTCAAGGTTCATTTATCTCCAGGAAGAACAAATGAGTTTTCATCAGAGGGAAAGTTTCCAAAATATACAGGAGAGTAAGATGGGCTAGCCAGGGTCTGACCACGACTGTGATCCTTTTAAACTTTTGTTTGATTTTGGTTTTAATTGAGTGTTAATGGATTCTTCTTTGCAGACTATCACGGAAAAACACAAGCTCAATGTTCCTGAGACTATGACAGAAGTTCTCGACGTTTCTGATGAAGAGGGTAAGGTCAGACCTTGCGCGAGAGCAAACTCCCCTCATGCTCAGGACCAAGCTGCTTATGTGCATGACAGCACCTCAACATTTAAAGTCCCTGTCACCCTGTTTCAATACATGTACTTTTGCCATTGTTTGGGGTAGCATCTGATCAGTCTGCTTTCTCCTGTTATCTTCTGAAGTAACAGGACTAAGAAAGGAAAGAAACCAGAAACTGGTCATATGCTAAAAGATTGGCTTGGTAATAAAATTATGTTCTAATCTGTGGTTTGATTATGTCCCGCAAAGTTTGGTTTGCGTGCTGGGGTCAAAACCAAAGTTCAGAACACATTGAACAAATGCTTTATCCCAGAGCTACATCTCTAGCTCTCAAAATATTTTTTATTCAGATGCCTTAAAGACCTTAAACTTTTCTTCATAAGTGATGTAGTGAGAAATCTCTGTTTCCTGATTTGTTCTAATGTATAGAATATGTATTAAATTCAGCGGAAAGGAGCCTTAGGGAAAGTTTTAAAAACCACAGAGTAGTAAATGGTACGAATTCAATGGATGTGATGTGATTGAAAAATAGAGAGAATGTTTAATTTTTAAAACTTGTTACAGCAGAACACATGTTGCCATGATTCCCTCTCCAAGTATTCCTCGCCATGTTGAGTACACTCATTGCGTCTTCTAGCCACTGTGGGCAGCAGTTCCAGGGTCCTCTGGCGACTGTCTTTAGTTGCACTGTTGTGGTGTCTCAGTATCCTGAGTAGGCTCAGATTGTTTACTTTCATGTCCATTTTGATTTAGGAGGAGCCAGAGTTGCATGGTGCCAGACTTGGCAAACAGGTGGAACCAGAGCACATTTTATGTACTTGTGTTTCCCTTGCATGACACGTGACGGCAGCAGCCTCTGTCTGAGCTTTTGATAGCATTTTACATAAAGACACTCAGGAAAGAGGACTTCCAGGACTGCTTCGGAAAGTGGAGAGAATGACGCGGTAATTGTGTTCAGCATGGAGGAGCGTGTCCTTTCCTGTAACAATTTTTACAACTTAAATATTCACCACGTATTTTGATTTGCCCTTATAGATAAGCAATTATTTAAGTTAGAAAGATGCAGCCTGTAGTTTAAGAGTGGATAAAAAAATTATCCAATGCAGTGCTTTTCAAAGTTTAGAGAACACTGCTTTTCAAACTGAGCTGCCTGGGCCCAGGCATGAAGCATCATGCAGGAGCTGGAGATCAGGCCTCGATTTCAACTGAAGTAGTTGACTTTTCTTTCTTTTTATATTTTAAATTTCCATTTAATATTCCATTTGGGTAAAAAAAATTGTTACTAAAAAACCATGAAAGCCGTGTTTAAATTTCTACTGTGTAGCTATTATTTAAGCATACACAATTAAAATTTATTGTCATACATATGGAAAATATATGTTTGAAAAATTGTTGCCATAGAGGATGGCACTAGCCCTAATACTAATTGTTTTTTTATGGAGAAATAGTAAAAGTAGTCATTTTAGGTTCTTTACCATAGAATCCTAAGATAAAATTTTACACTGATATGTTCTTATATGGAACCAATTGTTATCTCATCTACTGGTAACAGGAGTCGGTTATTTAGCTTGTGTAAGAGTTTATGATATGAGTGAAAATATTGAAACCATGTATTATCATGAGTAAATGAAAAAGTATTGCTCAAGCCAGCAGTTCCCAGTATGTGTTATAATTTCGAGTTCTGTCCTAATTCTTGCCAAGTAATTAATGTTCAGCATGCTTTGATGCACACCGTATTTTATTTTATGGGATCACCTTTCTCACCTTCACTTGTATATTGAACAGCTTTTAAACATTTTGGTGACCACTTTATTGATGGGGAAGTACTTAGCGATTCAGGTACCATTAGAGGAACTTGTTGGAGTGAAAGCTTTTCTTTGCTTTTAAATTTTTTTGCCTGCATAGGAACAGCTTGCTTAATATTTAAATCTGTATGCCTGATACTAATGTGTCCTTTGAAATAGCATGTGTAATATGAGTGGGATTGTATATGTATACATTTGAATTTGTGAATGTATTAATCTGGAACATTAAAACCATAACTTGTTTATGTTAATGATTTTGCAACTGTAATTAAGACACTAACATAATTAATTTATCTGATGAACATTATATTAAGATTTTCCCTAAACTAGTATCTTTCTGTTGAATACAAATTTAGAGAAAAAATAATTCTTTTTAAGTTAATATTGAACTAGCATGGGCATGTTAATAACTAAGTTGTTAGTTACTAAGCTACCAACTAAGACTGCTTCAATTCATATCGTCCTTCTGTGTGAAGACACAGCTTAAATGGTATAAATATATATTAAATTAGAATCAGGCATGATGACACATGTCTTTGTAGGTCTTGTCTCTTATATGATAGATAGATATATAACATATATATTATAATGTGATTTTTAAAGATAGTTGGAAGAACATAAATTAACCTTTAAAATTAGAGTAAATTTGACATTTAGGTGAAAGTATTATAAAGATTTCTATATAGCAGAAGCTTTCAAAGTACATATGGTACCACTTTAATGTAAATATATTACATTAAAATCTAAATTTATAAATCAGATAAATTAGTGATTATGTGACTTAAAAGTTGCTCTTTGTTTACCAATAATTTAATGAGTTATAGCATTTAGAGCATTTATTACTGGATTTATAGAAATTCCATTCATATAAATATCCTTTAAGACCTTCCTATGGCATAAAATGAGATCTGATTAAAACATTATGTAATCTTTTAAATTAAAATTGTTACATGTTCAAAAAATACTAGTGATGAGACAGTTGATTCAGGAGGAATACTGGCTAATGATCAAGAATGTCTCTTCTGGTAAGAGAAAATTGACATTTCTAGAAATAGCCAAAACTTAACATTTTATTCCTAGCAGTCAACTGAAGTTGAGTAGTTTTTATGTAAAGGATATTTTGAGTTGTGCAAAGTGATACAGGCAGAAAAATGACAGACTCCAAAAAATTTTTAAAAATATGCTTTATTAGCTGAGCTCAGCAGCAGCACTGTCCCAGTAAAGCAGCCAGGGAAGTGTGTGCCAGAGTGTGTGCCAGAGCCAGGGGCTGCAGGGAGTTATAAAGTAGCAAGCCACAAAAGGAGGTGTCAGGGTTTTAGGATCAGTTTGTCCCCATAAAGGGAACCAGGGAGCGGAACAAGCAGTTACAGGAACCAGGAAGGCAGGGAAGGGGTTACTGGTGGGCCTGTTACAAGGTTGCAACTTAACTGGCAATTACACCAGTTTTAGAGGAAGAAAACAAGTTACAATAAGAACAGCATATTTTGGGATTTTGAGCTTATAACACAAAGTAACTTTTTCATGCAAAGAGTTAGCATGTTGCCAGCCCATTAATGTTTGGCCTAGTTAAAGTGTTTCCCTGGCTCCACTGTCATGTGTGGATCCCAGGTGGCCATGGGTTTGGAAGGCCTGACCCAGTGTCTCTTTCACTGTGCCTCCTACTGTGTTAACAGTGGTGCTAATGTATTGAAACGCAGGAGTATTCCAGTCAAATACAGAGGTCTTCTCAGGTGAACATTAAAGCAGTCAGTATTGCCCTGCCGTGAAGCCATCAAGAATTCATTGGTGAGACATTATGTAGAAAGCTCTGTAACTGATGCTGTGGGGGAATCACACATAAATATGAAGGATGCCTTTGAGAAACATAGATGGGGTGATACTGTATAAAATATTTATTCTTGGGCATCATGGCATCTTTGCAATTACTTGGTGAGATCAGGAGATAAGAACCTAGTGGTGTCTCATGGACTTGCTGAGAGATGAGACCCTAGGAAGAGGGTGGCCCAGGTTTTAGGAAGCGGAGAAGGAACAGAGTAAAGTCCCAAGACAAGAAAATATGAGAGAGACACAGTGGCAAAATAGTCCAGTTGTTTGGTTTGATGCGTAAAACCACATGGCAGTCAGCAGTATTTGAATTCTTAGCTGAAATCTGGGGAAATTTAGGTACCTTAAAGATTACGATTAACGATGGAAACACTTAACTCTGCTTTTACAAAGAGTAATGCAGCAGTGGTATACAGAAGGACTATATGGGGAAGACAGTGGAAGGAAGCAGGTATCTAAGGGAAGAGAGCGTGGACTGCATGTCTGCAATGCCAGGTGCATGGCCTCCTTTAATGCCCAAAGTGTCCCTGTGACACCTGCTGTGGACCCCCCCCCACCATTGGTTTTCAAGTGAGGAAAGGCAAGTTCGGGTGCAGATATAGATGTGGAGTTTGGAGTCAGGTCTGCCTGGCTGCAGATTATGTATACATAGTGTCTGGGAGACCCAAAGTCTTAGGTGTGCGTGATAATGTGGACAGTGGGAGAAGCTTGATGGAATACCAGCGCTCAAGGGAGTGGAGGCTGAGAAGGAAAGCACAGAGAGCTTGGTTATGTCGGAGGAATTAAGGAGATTTGTTTTTAGAAGAAATAGCACCTTTTGGCCCCCAATTAATTATTAAAATTAGCAATCATCTTTAATAGACTCAACTATGAAAGAGGCATCAGTATAAGGTCTAATCATTTGGGGAAGAAATGACTGTCTTTCAAAGACAGCAGTGAGGGTGACCTCTTTTATCTGTGGAAAGGGGAAGAGTCCACAGAAACTTTGAGAGGAGAGGAGAGGGTGCAGACTAAGGCCGGGCACACACGTATCTGAGAGAAGATGAAGACGGAGGGTCTAGTGGCAGGGATGGACTGGCGGAATTTCTTTACCTTCTGAAGGAGGTAAGATGGAGAATGTTGGCCAGGTGCGGTGGCGCACCCCTGTAATCCCAGCACTCAGGAGGCTGAGGACCACTGTGAGTTCAAGGCCAGCTGAACTATATACTAAGAGCTTGTCTCAAAAAAAAAAATCAAGAATATCTCATTTGGAGGACACATTAAAAACTTGTAAAGCTTTGAGTTGTATGAAGAATTTCCTAGTTGTAGACCAACTTGGGTAAATGTCTTCCCAAACAATTTTTTTGTACTCATTTCTGTATTCTATTCTCCATTTCTCATTGCTGATTTTTAATATTGAATAATATGCCTTATACATAAACATATAGGAGAGAAATTTCATAGAACACCAGCAACATCAGACATGAGGCAGATTCCTCTGCAGCTCATGATAATATTAGATTAGATTTGGATGCTGATAAGCAGCACTAGGGGTTTTATTTTGGGGGAACCATTTCTCTCTGAGACTTAATAAAGCTATCATGATGTATACACCTAAAGATATTATAATTGTCTCTAAACTCTGCAGCCTTATTTCTAATAATACTGAATGTTATGACTCTGTTACAAAGCATCCTAACAAAACCATCAAGATACAAGGAATGAGAGCGGATGCTAAGGTCATCCACTGTCTTGTGAACTCAGTATAACCAGAGATTTTTAAATCATGCCTTGACTTATTGCCAGAATGGCAAAAATTGATCTAGTTGGTTAAAAATATATCTTGCAAATGACTTCCTTCCTGTATTCTATCAAGATTCTATATACATAAGACAGAAGTCCAGGACCAGGTGGTTTGCTCACATACTCTGCAAGACACAGCTACAGGGTACTCTGTCCCAGACTGGAGCCCTTCTCGTAGGCTTTGTTCTGTTCTCTTCCTTTTCTTTTTTCAACGCTTACACAACACGCTTCCCACCAAGAAGAGATGACCAAAGGGAAAGACGGATGGAGTAAGAGAACTGGAGACGCAGCCCTGTTGTATTGAGGGGTTTTGAAGAACTGAGAAAGGAAAGCTCACGGAGAGATTCCGTAAGCACTGCGGAGGAAGTGCAGGCGGTCGAGATGTGGAAGCAAACTGACACGGAGGGAGGGCTGGACACTCTCACCCGGGCAGCGATGGAAATTGGTGTCTGAAATCAAAACTGAACTGTCGGATTTCTGGATTGGGGTAGTAGCTCTGGGAAAGAAGAAAAAGGATAAGCAGAATAGGGTGCTTCTTTTGGTTTTTAAATAATCTTTTTAGCTTCTTAATCAGGAGATCCACAACATAGAACCTGTGTTAAGTGAAAAATTCTGTATTCAACCATTCCCATTACTTTTTTACAAGTAGGCATAAGCTTGCTCTTCCCAAATAATGCTAAAACTCTCTGAAAATAATACAGGATCATTCCCAAGCCAGGATACACCTGCGTGTTGGTATAGCTACTCTTGGAACTCATCTTAGAATTTTTTTCACTTCATCCTAATGCTACTTTCCTAATGTGTACATTTGGCTAATCTTACAAAACATTGTATTTCATTTAAAATATCTCATAGAAGTAGATTTTTTAGCATATTGCCACTTGCATGAAGATTATTAATATATAAAACTGTTGAAACAAGTAGTCAACAAAAAAGTCAAGTAGCCTACATGTTGGACTAATTAGTAAATTAAACAGTATAAACTGTTAACCAACCTTCAGAATAAAAATACAATGAATAAAGCAAATTAACAATTCTTAAAAACAGGTAGTTATTTTTTCTTTATGTGTGTAGAAGATGGATTAGTTTGGTCCAAGTTCCAGCACTTGCAAACATCTGTGTGTGTCCTGCGTCTTCTGGTGTGCCGTGTCTGTTGGCAACAAGGCTGTTTGCTAATGCATTTCATAGTTTAAACAGACTCTATAATTGATGCTACATTCAACAAGTAACTTGTTCTGTCTTCTGATTGTTTCAAGGGGATGACACAATGACAGGCGACGGGGGAGAATACCTTAGACCTGAGGATCTCAAAGAGCTGGGTGATGACTCACTACCTAGCAGTCAGTTCCTGGATGGAATGAATTACCTGCGGTATAGCTTGGAGGGAGGACGATCTGACAGGTACTCACAGAGAGCTTATACTCAATGTCTGCCAGAAATATATGGTATACAGTTTTATGATTGTTAAAAAAAGTAGGTACAATTATTGGGCACTTAATGAACACCTCACCATTCTTGGCAGTTAGCATGTTCTCTTATTTAGTTGTCCAATAACTTTCAGAAATGCTCACTTTCTAGAACAGGAAGCTGATGCCTGGAGAGGTTAAACAGCTTAGTAAAATCAGACAACCTCTCAGAAATAGATGGGTGATAAATAAGAACTCTCTGCCTCTGAATATGATGTGTATGATTATCTGCCCCTTTTTTCTCTAAACGAATTCATAGGGCTGTTTTGCCTTGTCATGCTCTTACCACGTGGTATCTATGACACTTAATCTTTTTTTCATTAGTGACATAATTTCTAAGTATGAAGTTGTGTTATGAAGAGTAATCAAAATCAAACAAATTTAAAAGAAAACTGTACTTGGAATTGGCTTGTCATTAAAAATAAAAGACCAAAAAACTTTGATACAAGAAGTAATGTGGAAAATCTGGATGAGCTCTGTTTTACAGTAAATCTGGAGTGGTTTATATACTGTTCCAAAGGATCAATTTAAGGTAAAGTGTGTGCCTGTCCAGGTAGTGAAATGTCTATTGCTGTGCAGGACTCTCATATTTATAGTTTTAAAGTTGGCTCTATTGTAAACTACTATGTGAATATCCTGCAAATTTATAGACTTAAGAACTAAATACCTTTAGTCATCAAATTTTCAATGGATAATTGAGTTTAAAAACAAGCTTTTCTCGGGCTTTTCCCTTGAGCACCAATTGTGTTCTCATTTTGAACATCCAGTGTGGATGTGTAACTGCATGTCGTGCAGGCTTTGCAGGCAGTGTAAGATCCACCAACAGGACACAGATTTACTTGCTGACTTCACGGTCCAGCAAGGTGACCGTGGAGGGGCCACTGGACCCTGGGACTTGAGCTTCCAGGAGGAGAGGAGGCCAGACCCAGCCTGAAAGATGAGGAAGGAGCCGGGGAAAGCGGGGAAAGGTGGGAGGACGTGAGCAGAGGCTGGTGGTAGCTGTGAGAAACAGGGGAGGTGGCACTCTGGCGTCTACACAAGAGGGGGACAGCTCCCGCTGCCTGTGAGCCAAGGGTGAGTCTCAGAGGAGTGCTGACCGAGGCCGCTGACCACTGAAAGCTCCTGCAGTGCTCTCAGCTGCGATGCTGTCGGGCTGGAACCAGAGCCTCGGTGGTAGCTGTCCTGGGGAGAAATTCCACAGTGAAAACCTTAAGGCTTGTGTAGGAGATGAACCAGACGTGGAGATGGATGTTATGGGTGTTTGAAGAGGAAGACAGTTAAGTGGGCTCCTTGGTCTCAGTGATGTATAAAGGTGTCCCTGGGATCAGAACACAGAAGGCGGAGGAGCCTGCGCAGACATGGCAGGCCAGGGTAGAGTACCGATTCACCAAGGACGTGGACCTGTAACCTGAAGACCTCAAGTTTCCGTAAAAGGAAAGGTTTATAGCTTTCCATGCATTCCCAATAATCTGTAAATAGGCATCTTACTGCAGGTCAAAACCCCTTTTGGTGTGATCTCTTACTGAGGAAAAAAATACCTGATTCAATCCTTTTGGCTTTTTTCAAAGTAACTCGATTGAGAGACTTACAGTGTGCTTTCTGTAAAGCAGGCTAGATGTTTGATGTACCTCTAATTAAACTGCACCCCACCAGCAGGTAAAGGCAAGGCAGCTAGTCCTCTGCCTATGCCTGCATTCCTAGAACAGGGAAGCTGCAGGCCTCGGGCTGCTTCTTGTTCTTTAGGTTTTCTTTGTTTGGTTTTGTGTGTAGTTTGGCACAGACGATTTGGGGCCTGCCCTTTTGGTAACAGCTTTCTTTTCATTGTTTCTCTGTGCCGTATGCTCTCAGTAGCACCATGCCCAGGTAGGTAACTCAAGGCATAGAAATGCGGCCCGCCCGGGTGCCCTCCCCTGCTCACTGCTCAGCGTGTGTGTGTGTGTGTGTGTGTGTGTGTGTGTGTGTGTGTTTGCACGCACGCGGGGCTGTGGCTAGGCTAGAATCCTAGACTTATTCTCAAATTAGAGCTTCTTTGCACTGAGCTGAATAACCGTTTGAGAGGAGAGAGATGAATCAGTTACTGGATGAAATCAACACGTGCGCAGGCCCAATTTGCAACCTTATGGTTGGCAAACAGGAGCCTGGCTTCCCGCACCCAGATCAGCCGTGGAGCCATAGAAGACAGGAGGGAGGTTCTGGTACCTAAGATGCATGCAGACGCAGAAGAGTAAGAATCATACGATTTAATGTCTGCTTCGCAAAAGCACAACCAGCTTCTGAGCAGTTGGATTTTATGTCCATTTTGTTGTTACTTACAAATTAAAAGTGCTATCGAAATTCAATATAAAACATCAAATAACAAATCATATATTAGAGAATCATCTATGTATATTGACACTAACACATTGAAATTTTTGGAAATTCATTTGTCCAAGAGAGTTTGTAACTCCATATATATAAATGCTACAGGTGACTAAAGTGATAATTATCAGGCTTTTCAATGAACATACACTTTCATACCATGCAATATTGTCCATAAAGCAATCGTTCCATAACACAGCAAGTATAAATTGAGTCCGTAACAAAGCAGTTGGCACGCAGAGCACAGAGCCCCCTAGCTGAAGAAGTGAACCTTGATGCTTCGTGATGTTACAAGTGTTCTGAATGGACACCTGGCCCCGGCTTACTGGGAAACAGCCGTGCTGGCACAAGTGGTTTATATTTTCTAACTGCTCTTTTTTCTATGGTGCTACAAAATCTACTTGAATGAAATAATATGATTAAAATAAACTGACAACAGAGACATTATTTTTCCTGAGAAAATAATCACCAGTACAAAGGCCTGGAATAATTCAAGTCCCTGGGTCAGAAACTGGCCTCCCTTATTTAAACTATATTAAACATTTTGAATGTTGAGATAGCGTTTCAGAACAGTACACGGACTCATTTTCCCTCCCTCTCTGTCCAGTTTCTATTACTGTCTGTCTAGCTATCTTATTGTTTTTCTTTTTCCACCCCAGTCACCTTTCTGTGGTTGTACATTATTTTGTCTTTTTTGACTTCGTCCTCCCTCTGTATTTCTTCCTGTTGGGGTTTTAGGAAGATAAAAATGTCACACCAACATCTCTCTACCCCTCCTAGTTCTAAACCAACTGAGAGATAGATGCAGGTGCTATATCAGGTAGACAGACCTCAAAAACCGTGCTGTGCTGCTGACACCAGCTGTGGGGTGCAGCTGTACACGCACAGCCCCTTGGGCTCCTTCCTGCCACATTCCCCTGGACTGATGGACCTGTCCACCTGGTCACTGTCACTCCTCGAGAGTGGCAGGTAAGACCTAGTGCCTTCTCTCAAGGTTTTGACAGAGTGCTAGCAGCCTCATCAGTAGGTTTGTTGGAGTATTTTTATTTACTGTTCGGTTTGTTCCCTTTCAAGCTAAGTTTTCATTTATTCTTTGAGACCAGTGTTTCTGCTAATGTAGTGCTGCATATAAGAGTCAATTTTATCGAGTAACAGCTTCTTGCTTTTTGGAGATGGTTAATTCATATACATCACATACCTTTAAATATGGAAAGCCATAATCTGCATCTTTGAATCCTAAAGCGGTGGATAGGGAATATATAATTAAAATCCCAAACTCCACAGTCACCACTGGATCGGGGAAGATGGCTGAGCCTGCAGACGAGCCACACCACTGCATGAGGTTGACCCCTTGACTATTTTCCCTTCCTTGGCCAAATTCAAAACAAAAGAAAGGAATAAAAAGCATAGGAGCTTTTGATCTTTGTGCTGCCTGGTGGAAAACACATCCAAGCGAAATTTTGCTATCTAAAGAAGGAAAAAGATACATTCTACCAATTGAGACAAGTTTTTGCTGAGATTAAATAACCTTTTCCCAGTAACTGAACCTCTGTCCAGAGCCTCCAGTTCAAGATCAAGTCAAGATTGATCGCTGTAGGCTCTAGCCTGTTGAAGAAGGACATTGTTAAAGTCAGGTGCACGACTCTAAAACCAGCTGTCACACAGGCTGCCCGTGGTGGCTGGGGCTTTTGCCTGTGTTGGGGAACTCACGGAGGTGGTGATGGCAAGGCTCATGGAGACCGAGCACCAAAGTGCAGCTCATAATCCACTCATATACTTCAAAGTTTCAAAAGAAACCTGAATACTGAGGTTTTAGTTTAGAAAAAACACCTCATACCTTGACATTTCGTGTTAAAAGAAAAACACAATAACACACATGTTCTAGGTTTACTACAACTGCACTAGAATGTCCACTCTGCCCAGGCTATCTTAGGACCTAACTCCCAAATTACATTCAGGTTTCTTTTTATTGTAAGCACAGACCTGTGAAGGTGCGAGTACATAGGTCATATAATCAGTTCCCTTGATTCATGTCTTATACTCTCTAAGATCAAGGTTCCTAGATCTACCTGCAAAATAGGAGAGAGAAGGCCTTGGGTTACCAGGAATAATCACCGAACTAATTTCCTCAGGACAGTTGAAATTGAGTGTGATGCCTCATAGGGGTTATAATATAAGGCTTCCAAAATTACCTATAGTGCAACATTAAAATAGTACTTCCTAATAAACTTGCTATTTAGTCCATAATTCTGTAGTGCTTCACTGGCCAAATATCTACTAGCTAAAAGCAAATGAAAGTTTGCTTCCAGCAATATTATGGAAGATGCATACTTCCTTTTTCCCTGTAATACAAATGCAGATCTTTAAATCTTGGATAAATATTTATAAAATATGTATTATCAATCTGTTTGTCATTTGTACAAAATGAGAAGGAATGAAATTGCATTATGCAGATCAAGTTTTATCTGCTGTGCAAGAGTATGCAACTCAGAACTTTGGAAATTTAGATTTCTGAAACATGTACAATGCTGGTTAGGAGGCCTGGGTGCCGTCTGGAAGACAGACCTCCACGGTGGTCAGTGTCCGGGGAGGTTGGCTTTGTGCTGGCGAGCATGGCTGTGTGCAGGCTGCTGCTTAGAAACCATTTCTTGTGCTGTCGTATCTCATCCCCACGGCAACCAGCACTTTCTGATGCTTCACTCAGCACACACAGGACATGCAAAGGGGACAGTGTCCTCCTGTGAAATAATAGCATTGTCACAGTCATCAGAGAAAAACAAGAGGAACTTCCCTTCCGCAGGAAGCACGCCTCTGGCCCACATCCATCTCAGGCTGCACCTTTTGGGGGAGCTCCCCGACTTGGCCTTTTGCCATCCAGAGAGGAAGGGAAAGAGGCAAGAGAGAGGACGGGAAATAATGAGCAAAGAGGAAACCTGCACTTTCATTTTGTCCTTCTCTCTGAGAGCTGCCGACTTTCCCACTGATATTTTTTCTTAGAAACACAGAGATTAACACAGAACCCAGACTTAAGCCACCAGTCCTGGAATTGTTTCTCATGTGAACTTGTCCTGGAGTAAGTAAACGGCACTTGCTGCTTGCAGACTTTTATGGGAAGAGAAGGAATCAGATTAGGAGTATCAAATTTGAACTTCTGAATTCCTTTGTGCCCTGGCCATTGAGTAGTAAGAACCAGGCGAAAGAGGTGTGAGCTTAGCTGCTGGACAGAAAGGAGGGCAGCAGGAGACGTGGTGCCCGGGAGCTGCACGGTTCGCTAACCGCACGCTTTTCTCACCCCCTGCCTGCTTCACTCACCTTCCTCCCTCCTCCTGTGGTCGGCGTACGGCCCTGGCCTCCCGCCACCCTGCAGCCTCCGGTCCTTCAGTTCCGACAGGTCTCACACCCTGAGCCACGCATCCTACCTGAGGGACAGCGCCATGATGGACGACGCCGTGGTCATCCCCAGTCACCAGGTACCGAGCCGCTTGCATTTCCCAATGAGGGGAATGTCCTGAGGAAGCTTTTAATCTAAAAATGAATCCTTCCTGATCCACTGGACAAGTTAAGATATGATTTGAGGGTTTTGAAATATGAAAAATGTTCACAAGATTTTTCAGGGAGAACTTTTTCTGTAGTATACTTTTTATTCAGTGGTACTAAATTCTTCTGTGGAGATTTTATATAAGTACTTATATTTTAAAGTAAATTTCTAAAAGAAAAAAAGGTTGTATTTATATATAAAATAAGTGGTACAACTTAACATGTAACCTTCAATATTTAAAATTGTTATTAACAAAAGCTTGGAAGATACTCTGGAATGTTTTTATTTTAGGTCTGATTTTTCATATGACTTGATGGATTGGATATAGGGAACTAGGTGGACACCTACTCTCTTTAAAGGCAGTTTGGCTAATATGACCTTACAGTAGGGATGTAATTTCAGAGGGAATGCAAGCTGGTTACCGGTGTGTGTCTCTAATCCCAGCACTCCGGGCATCCTGGCAAGTTCAGGTACAGCCTGGGCCACTTAGTAACCAATGAGACCCTGCCTCAAAATAAAAAGTTCAAAAGGGCTGGAGATGTAGCTTTGAGTGAAAGTCTCAGATTCAATCCCCAGTACAGGAATTATAAAAGGAATTACTTATAAAAAATTAGTTTGAAATGCTTTGGTCTTACACTTTTTAAGCAAAAGTCTTTCCAGGAAATACCACTTTCTTGGGATGGTACTTTATAGATTTCATTATAGTTTACTTTATTTGAAGCAAAGTTTGTTTTTAAACTTACATCCAGTATTCTTTGTGTTTAGGTGTCAACTCTAGCCAAGGAGGCAGAAAGGAATTCTTATCGTCTCAGCTGGGGCACTGAGAACTTGGACAACGTGGCTCTTTCTTCTAGCCCTATTCATTCAGGGTGAGTGAGTCCGTGTCATGTATCCAGATCTAGCACGCACAGTGAAGGGAGTAAAAGTAACAGCTTTGTCCAGGAGCTTCAGCTGGCGGCTAGCTTAGAGTGGAGGTGACCTTGGATCAAACTGGTGAATAACACTGTTCTGTCTGACAGGCGCTATCTACCAAAGTAAAAGAGCCAAAAGGGGTGAATTCAGCACAGAAATTTGACTGTTATGTTTAAATAATTGTCAGAATTGCATCGAAGAGCTTGCTAACTAACTAGAATCTCCTGGTGACCTCCTTAACTATCTAGATGCTGTCCTTAAGACGTCTTAAAAAAAGGGACTGAATCAGCTGCTTTCTAGAAAATTTCTATTTGTTGAGATTAACAGGTTTATTCACATTTTAATGCATGAAAAGTAATTTTTGCAGAAGTTGGAGTGAAACAGTTGTGCAGAGGAGTTCACAGCCTTTTTGACGTAGGGATGTAACTATGGGGAGGTGAAATGCATGTGGCGAGCCCTCCTCTGCTGTCCCTGCCTCCCTGGGCCGTCCAGAGAGCACGGACCACACTGTGTGATCAGCACTGCCTGGTTATTGCCTTACGAGACTGCAGGGCCTGGACCGCATCTCCAGACACAAAGTCTTCCTTAATGTGTGCGTTTCGATGGCATATAATATAAATTCCTTAAGGAGTTTTAAATTGGAACATTACTCCGATTAGTTTTTTCCTTACATTTTAGCAGTTTCAACAATATAGTAACACTCTAATTATATATAAAGTCCCCATGTTTTTCATTTAATTACTTTTTTAAAGCTCTACCACAATTTATCCAACAAAATAAAATACTTAGGTTTAAATTATTATTACAAACTTTTTATTTATAACCCGGGAAATATTTTGAGTAGTTGACTCTTTCTTACCTTTGTTTTTATAAAATAGTCTCCTTTTGTGAAAGTTTTCTAGATAATTTAGTTAAACATTTTGGATTGCTTAGTCTAATCTTCTACTAAATAAATACCACACAGAACAGTGATGGTGAACTTTTTGACACGTGTACCCAAACTGGAGTCAAAAACTTAACTTTATCTATTACAAAGTGCCACCACTGTAGTTAAACCTGAATGCTGCGGTTTTATTAATTTTTTGTGCAAATCCATTTTATTTCAAAGAGAAAAAGAAGAAACTAAAACTAAAACTAAATTTCAAAACGCATCAATCGGGGCAGCAATGATATCTACACTGCACATTATCATCCCCAAATCACTCACTCAGAGCACAGGACATCTGCATTCAGTGGTCTGAACAACACCAGCACAGATCTTTCTTTAATACTGAAGTTTTAATTTAGAAAAAACAACGTATACATTAACATCTTTTGTCTTAAAAGAAAATTAAATAATGTGTGTGCCATAGGTTTGCCACCACTGCCATAGAATTTATAACTTAGTTATATAGACATTGAAAATAGCCATAATATTTCCCTTATTAAATAAAGTTAGGTTCTGATTCAAGAATTTTTCAGGGAAATTAAAATTTAGAAGCCTTATCCGAATGTACTTACATATTTTAAGTATAAAATGAGATAATTAAATCTCACAGTTATATATCATTCAGAACCAAAACATTGCAGTCTGCTACTCAGTTTTTCAACAGTGAGAAATAGGAAGGAAAAGAGTCCTGGGCCTAGAAGATTGGAGGGAAATAGATGAGAATCTAGTAGTTATAAGGAAATATTTAAAGTCTCTATACACCCTATTGAAGAAATTACTTTAGATTTAATATAATTAACTAAAACTTTAATATAATTAACTAAAGCGAATTCTAAAAGAACTTCTTCCATCATTAAGGATAATAACTACTCAGTTTAAGTACATCAATATCCATAGTTATTGTACAAACTGTGTGCCATCTGTACATAATTATATAATAATGGTGGATTGCTTGTAATGAACCAAGAGCATCCAGTGGTTAAAGACTAATCACTTTTAAGATAAGGAATTATAAAAACCATAATCTCCAATAAACTCATTTTTCTATCAGTTTCAGTCACTTATCACTGACTGAGGAATTCTCAGCGCTGGTTGTATGCTAGAATTGCCTGGGAGCTATAAAGTATTCTGATGCCTGTGCTTCATCCCAGACCAGTTACACCTGGACCTTAGTTGTCAGGTCCCTGGCATTAGTATTTTGTACATCCTACTTATATAAATTATTAAAAAAGAAAAGCTTGATTCAATAAAGCCTTAATTAATGCAGAGACAATAATTAATGTATACTGAATTCTCTGACATATTCTTTGTCTCTTCGTTCCCTTGCCTGGTTATTCCTCACACATTTGTGGACATATTTGTGTACAGTTCCAGATGTTAAGCTAGCTCTAAAGAAAGTAGCTAAGGGATAGCAGCTCCTACCTGAAAGAAATGTCCTGTCACCTTGTTCTTGACATTGGAAGGTGACCTGTGGACTAGAGAGAAGTGTGGTGGTTAAGAGTGTGCTTGGTACCAGGAGACCCCAAGTCCAGCTCCCAACTCTGACTCTCACTGTGTAACAGTGAGGGACGAGTTATGTAGAATCTCTTGAGTTTCAGTGTGATGAGAGACATGTCACTGATTCTGTAGGAGAATTCTAAATATTTGATGCTTTTAAAATAATTAGCACTGGCCTCAAAAAATATAACTAGTCATTAGATTATAGACATTAGTATTTAATATACATCTTCCATTTTTTTTTTACAAATTGGCAAACGAGTTCAGCACAGTGTATTTTGAATCCTCTAAATGATAACACTAATGTGGCCTCCTACTATTTGACTTGTTATTTTTATCAGGCAATTTACTATCTTTTAATATCTTTACAATAATATTTGGACAAATACAGTGCCACAGTTGGCTCAAAGTGATGGTTAATTTTCCATGAAAACTTGATGATTCGAAGTATTGTGATATTTGAAAGATGCTCTGATGCTAATGTGTTTGAATAACTTTTGTGATATCATATTATATCATATAATGATAATTTCATGTACTTTATTCACTGTATATCAGGTTCCTGAGTAGTAGCTTTTTCAAGAAGCTAATTTTTGTTTTTAATTAATTGGATGATTCTTAAGTAACTTCACAATCTGTTCAAAATGTAAGGAAAAATGACTTTTTGTTAAAGGGAATAGTAAAGTTATCTTTTATGCATATGCCTCTAGTATGTGTGCATTTTGTTGAACTAAACTTAGTAAAGTTATTTTAGATTAACAAAAGGTGTGGTCTTTACCAGTAATCAGTGTTCATGGATTATTTCACCACCACTCCTGTGTTTTCAAGCACTAATGCTCGTAAGTAAAGGAGAATGGGTCTAAATATTGAAAACTTCACTGCTGGCAGAGGAAAGACTGTTTGTTCCTTTATTCTTTAAAGAGGTCCTTTACTGGTTCCCAATGAATCTAACCAACAGTTATTTCTAGCACCTTCAATCATGAACAAATCAACATAAGCTAGAACAAGAATTTTAATTTTATGATTCTCCTTAATTTTATGATGTAGCAGGTATAAAGCAAATTCCTCCCAAGAGCTAGCTTTATAACTGAATTTAATATTGTTGTTCCAAAAGTCTTTATTTTTGAAGTTTTGATAGCCAAGTTCTATCACTGAACGTTAACTCATGATACTGCACTATAAGATCCTGCGGTAACCCAGGTCCCTAACAAGATAATATGTAAAGAACTTCTGCTTTAAAAAAAAAATATGTTGAAGACAATTTTGCTGTGAGCCCTCCACTACTCTAAAAATAAATTCTGTTAAAATGTATTGAACATGTTTCTTCAAACAGTGGACTGTTTGAGTAGCAAAGAGGTCAAGTCTGTCGCTCACTTGACAGCAGTAGTGTTTAAGTCTTTCAGCATTTAATCTTCATGTATTTCCTAACATCGTGAGGTTAAGTACGGTTAAGTACGTGAGGTTAAGTAGGTCAAGTTGTTTGGATGAAGAAAATGATTTTATAAGTAGCAAAACAACTATTTTGCAAGATTGGATTTCCAATCTATTAAACATGTGCTTCCTATGTCATCCAGTGCTGGAGACGCAGGGAGTACAGGAGAGTGTCCGAGGGCTTTAAGGAAGAGCAGTCCCAGGAAGGGGAGGTGCTGGGCAGCACTGCGGAGGGCATGAGCAGTAGGTCCAGCGAGCGAGACCACAGTCCGCAAAGCAAGAAACGAGGTCTGGAAGGAAAATGCTGTGACTGCATTTTCATAGCTTTCTGTTACCCACTAGTGCGTAATTAATGTTACTTACTCCGCCTTACAGCTTTTGCTACTGTTTGTCATTGAAGTACCCTTTAAGTGGTCACATCTCATCATTTAAAAAGTAGTGGAAATATAAATGAAAAGCTTTTGAGTCAAAACGATGTCCATCACCTAAAAAACTTCGTGTTTTTGGTTATTACACCGCTTGATATCTACAGGTTTTTGGATACTTTTAAAAATATCTCCACATGCTACAAACCCAGGGGTTTGCTAACATCCCATTTCCCAAGCTGGGAAACCTACAAAGCCCCATATTTTGTTCTTCTCTCAGCATTTGCAAAGAGCTGTGTTCCGTTTGTATCCCCAGCCTCTTTTCCAGTGAATATTATATGGGTGTATGAATTACATATTTCAGTTGAAAGTCACTCTGGTTTCATTCTTTATATTTCACTTTACCCATTCCTTCTCTGTGCTAAAGTATCTATTCTGTTGCAGCCGCTCCTCTCCATGTCTTGATCGTGACAACAGCAGGTGAACTTCCGCATTTTCCTTCCCTGAACATGTCGCCTATTCCTCCCTCCCCTGTGCCACCTCCTTCGGGATGCGCCCGCCTCAGGATGCTTTAGTGTGGAAGATACCTAGCTAAAGAGATACCGAGGGTTACAGTCTCCAAACCGTGGGCATCACTCAGTCTCCCTCACTGGGAAGCAGCGGGTGTGGTTAAGGCTGGTGGAGATTAGGTGGGGCTATGACAGCGTGACTGGATTGCCTGTCTTGGGCACAGGTCTCCACGTCACAGCTTCTTTTGTGAACAAAAGTGCTGCACAGAACTAAAAAACATTCACAACAATTAGGCAAATTGGTTGAGCTGTTTTAAAGTTTTGTTAAGGGTTATGATTTTAAGTGGCATTTAGTAGGGAATTTTTTCCTTTGTTTTGTTTTATCATTCCGTATTCTAGGCGAGTGAAAGGCTGAAGTTATTAATAATCTCTTTCCTCACTAGCACACCTCCATGTGCAACCTTTTGATATTTTGATAACCATGCTATAGAATGACTTTAATCAGCATTCTGAAAATAGTGGTTATTCTATGTTACTTAATCGTATTTCTAGAGAATTTTCAGACTGCTGATTAAAGTGCTTTAATTCTGTAGTCAATGATACATCAGTCTACAAATAAAATAATTTTATTTATTTCTTTGGTTTTTCTCAAATGTCCCCTAAACATTATGTTTTTATGGATTGATATAGAGATTAATAAATAATTTTGAGGTGATTTTTACAAATTTGAACCACCTTTTTACAAGGCCATTTTTCATCAGCTTTTCAGTATATGGCAGTTGGAGAATTAGGGAAAGACCAAGGGACTTCTGAAGGACAGAGAGCTCCTAGTATGGTTTTCTACATTTCCTTAGAAAGGAGATTGAATCGGAGGCCCTCTTGCTATGTATATGCAGACCACTGAAGCACCCTGAAGACTTTATCCCCTGTTCTCTCACCCAGTAACTAACTGAATGCTGCAGTCTCTTCCCTGTCCTCATCCCACAGTGCTGGGTGCATTTAAAGTAAATTAAGTGCCAGTAACTTTGGGGTGGAGGATGTAGTCCTCAAAAAACCAAAATCATTGATTTTTGCTGCTCTTCTGAAGCATGTACCTATTTAGCTAATCAAATTGTGTATTCATAGGCAAGTGATCTGCATAATAATGGTTGCTTTTGCATCAGTTCTTTTTAAATTGTGATAATGTTATATCTCACAATTTAGAAACCTTCAATAAGAGTTTCTACTTTGCATGACTGCTGAATTTCATTTGGAGAGTAAGGTAATGCAATAAAGTTGCAAGTGACCTGTGACTATCCTAAATCAACATATAGTACAGTATGCTACACATTTTCAGCAAAACAGGTGTTACAATCTTAGAGCAAAAATAACATAGGTATCTGGGAGTAACAATGGTTTATCTCCAGTCAGGAATACTTTCAAAATATTTGAAATGGAGTATCTCAGCAGGCTTTTTAACCTAGTTGACAGTAAACTGCACATAGCACTTGAACTTTGGGAGGTAACTTTCAACAAAGTCTTTTATTTTATAGATGAGAAAACTGAATCTTAAAAATGTCAAATGACTTGCCTGTGACTACAGAAATAATGTATGTCAGGATAAAACTATACCAGGAAAGAGTATGGTACCTTATCCTATGCTCTGTGATAGCAGTATTTTCATATCTTACATAATAGCGTATTTCCTAAACTTTTAAAAACTATCACACCATTAAGACTGCCTAATCCAGATCCAGGTTTATTGTAGGTTCTTAAAAAACTATTAGTTTTCCTAGTTTTAGATTATAAGTTTTAAGAAATCCAAAATATACAGAACCTTGTGGCCAAGGGGCAGAAAGACAATGGAAACAAGAAGTGATTGAATTGTGCATGCTTCATTCACGTGTGGCTTCATTCTCACCTCTGCCGGGTGGTCCAGGACTGCCCCTCACTGCCAGGCAGAGGCTCTGGGTAAACCTCACATCCTACAGGGCTGAAACATCCCCTGTACAGGATTTCATTACACATCTTTACTTTCATTCTTTTCCTTTTTAAATGTATGCAGGTGCTATCATGTCTCAATTTTAATCTCTCCAAAACATGAGAAAATCATTTTTGTTTGGTCAGTTCCAATATGGGAACTGACCTGTCTTGTGAGTCATGCCTTCTAACCTTCCTCTTTTTCCTATGATGCATAGAGGTCAATCACCTCTTTCCGTTTGCTTTTCCTAGTGGTTTTATGCATTCCAGAACCACTGTCACCTAAAACTACTACCTATCCAAGCAGTGACTGTTTTTATGAAAGTTCTCAAATGTTTACCCAGTTTTCTATGCGCTGTTGAGATTGATTAGCATATTGACTTTTACCAGCAGACTTTTTTAAGATTAGCCCCTTGATATAAGCGTGTCATTGTTTTTCCTGTCTCTTCTTAGTTAAAGAAAAGATTTTTTAGCATGCAGTTTCATAAGTTTAGCGCTTTTTTTTGGTGGCAGCTATATTATTTTAGTCTGATTTGTTTAGGATATTTTCCTGCTTATAACATTTTCATTTACTTTGACTATCAATACTTAGTTCTTTCATGGCTTCTGATACTGCCAGTTTTTTTTTTATAACTTCTTTCTATTTCTCTTTTTTCTTTTTCTAAAGAAAATTTTCTCACTAGAACTTGTTTTCTGTTAGTCTGCATCATGTTAGTTACTCAATAATAACATGAATGCTTATTTTTTTAGAAATTTAATTTTGCCCTGAATTGTGCATATTGACACTTGATTTTTCTAATATGAGTTACATATTGGAAACTGGCACAATACTGAAATATTATTTTCTTGGCCCATAGTGACAAGGAAATACTTACAGATAAATTATCTACTAGCAGCTTCCATCTATGAGTTCTTTTACTTTGATTTCCCCATCTTTGGTCTTTCTTCATACAATTTATACTCCTAATTAAATTATTTGTTTTATCAGATTTGAGCTCTTGGTGTTTAGTTACTCCCATTTTCTATTAATCCTCTACCAAGAGAAATATAAGGTCTCTCATTTTGGAGCAGGCAATTTAAATGAAAGATCGTGATTTCCACCTGCTTGGCTGCTTCTGAGAGTCACATTTTCTTTTCTTTTTTTTTTTTTTTTTTTTTTGGTCTTTTTCCTTTTTATCGGTACTGGGGATCGAACTCACGACTACCTGCTTGCAAGGCAGGAGCTTATGCCGCTGAGCTAAATCCCCAGCCCCGAGATTCACAATTTGAAAGTGTTCTCAGTGATATAATCGCCCAGAGACCCAGGAATTCAGTTGCCTCCCACATTAGCCTTCTGTGTTGTGCACAAGTATGTGCAGTTTCTCATGACTTGCCTTTTTGCTCTTCCATTCACTCATTTATTCAAAATTATTTGTTGACTGTCTTCTACATCCTCTGTGCACACTGCGCTAGGCACTAGAGTACACGGGAAGAAATGCGAGAGCTAAGTCACTGCCAGTGGGGCTCCGAGTGGCCCTTACAGATGACGTCTCGTGGACAGGAAGTGATGAGACCGTGAACTTTCTGGCAGCAGCCGCTATTTTACTCTCTGTGTCCTCAGGTACCAGTGGGGTATAGCCAGAGTAGGAGAGCAGCAAAAGTCACACGAAAAGGAACGTAGAAATAGAAATCTCCAGTGAGATAGAATAGAAAGAGGGTTCCAAAATCAGAGGGAAAGATCTAACATGGAGTTACTTAAACATTGCTACTGTCAAGAGCATGGACACTCAGCTCACTCTTTAGAAACTAGACCACTAGATCTTACCTTATGTCTGCTTCTAGGTAGAAAACTGATATTCTGCAGGCTATGAGCTGTCACTCACCTAGTGACAACATAGTGGAAGTGTGATCGCACACCAGGGAGGAAATTTCTTAAATGCCTCCAACACGTACAGATGCTAGCAATTCAGGTTTAAACAGATAATTGTAGTAATTCCTCACTTATTTCAGTCCCTTTTCTATTTTCCCATGGTGATAGTAATCAAAAGTTTTTTAAAAACAAAGGAATTATTAACCTTAATTATCAATGTATCAAAAATAGTGTGAGGAATTGGGAAATAATTAGTTGAAACTTTTTACTTTTAATGAAAATAAATATAAATACCATACTCAAGAATAATAAAATGAAAAGGAAACTTCTATATTCATCTAGAATTGTTGCCAGAATTGTTTTATTCTTTTGAGCAGCCATCCATTTAAAAGTCAAATAAAAAATAATTTTTTAAAAGAATTCAAATTGAAAACCAGTCATAAGAAAAGAGCCAGCATTTCCTCATGGTGTTTTGGTAACGACCAGAAGCATCAACACTTCGGTCCTGAACTGTTGATTGCACTCCTGGTTCTCGGCCTCCTGAACACTCCATGCCCCTGGGCAGGGGCTGAGCGGCAGGCCTGCCTGGCTCCTGCATGCGGGTGCGGGGGCTCCTCCATGGCCTCCTGCTGCATGACGTGCTTCGGCCGGGCGTCCTGGGCTCCTTCGCGCCTGCGTGTGTCACTAGCCACAGGGTTTCTGTTTAATAGCATGCTTAATGAGATCTGTGTTCTGCCGTGGAGAGGATACTAAGATATTTTTCTTCACTCGTCTAAAAATAACATAAATGTGTTGTGTTCCTATCCCATAACTTACATTGATGAAACGTCTTTCAAATGTTTTCTGTGTCTTTTTGGAGGCAATATCTAGGTGTTTCAAAGCTCTAAGTGAACCCCAGGAAACACCTATATGTTGCTTTCCTTTTTATGTTTTGGTGTAACGATCTTGCAAATGCAGTAAAAACGGGGCAGGGGCGTCACCTGTAAGTCTGCACACTGTGTGTATCCTTGTGTGTGTGCACGACACGGAGACTGTCGTGTTGTTTAATTTTTGTTCCTTGAGAAAGTGTCTGAGGAATTCTATGAGTGTTAGAAGTAACACAGTGATAGTCATTCACATTCGGTTGGCTCAGGACACGTGACGCTCGCAGAGTGAGTTGAGACAAGCACTTTCTCTTGCTACACTTAGCTAAACTGAGGCACTTTAGATTGTAGTTCTCTCTGGCATGAACTATTAGCAGACAAGGAGCAAAAGTAATGGAGATGATTTCTGCATTTCTAAATTATGATTCTCCATAATCTGTGTGTTACAATTTGAGAAAAACTCACACTGAGCAGAAATTTGTCGCTAGCAGGAGCCCAAGGTTCCCAACCCCGGAAATCACACTTCAGGAAGAGGTCGAGGGTGCTCTGGTTGTTTCTAATTCCGGAACCTCCCCTCTTTGAATCAGTGAGAAGATGGCAGAGAGATTTCTATTTAAAAGATGAAAACATGAATTTTAACAACCAAATTTATGCTACCTCCAAAAATTAAGTTGTTTTGCTTTTCTTTTAAAATGGAATCAGTTCATAAATTTGCATGCCAGATAAGATTAGGATGCTTTGGCATGAATTTGACTTTGGGAGCAGTCTTTGCAATTTTTTGAATTAATTTAGAAAAACCATAATTTGGTCTTTCTAATATATCCTTGCTTTCTTTCAACTTGTGAATTACTCAAGACACATATACAAGAATGTTTTTGTATTTATAACAAAAGGAGACATCCATATTTTTAAGTAATTTTCCAATTTCTTTCAAAGTCTGGTTCAGTACATTTACAGTTCATATTTAAAATCAACATTGTCAAGAAAAATTATGTCTTTAGTAACAGATGAAAATTGTGCAAAAATTAAAACAACATAACAAGCAGAAATAATGACATTGTCATAAAGTAACTTTTGAAAACAAATGTCTTACCACCATGCTTAAACAGAAAGGAGATATTGTGAGAACAAAACACTCAGGAAACATTAACTTGCAGAGCATGTTTGTGTGCTGGAATATTTTGACAGGTGTCTAAGCTTCTCTTCATTTTTAGTTTCCTGGTTAGTTTCATGGTGGATGCCCGAGGGGGTGCGATGCGAGGATGCAGACACAATGGACTTCGGATCATTATCCCACCTCGGAAATGCACGGCGCCCACGCGAGTCACCTGCCGCCTGGTCAAACGCCATCGCCTGGCGACCATGCCCCCCATGGTGGAAGGAGAAGGCTTGGCCAGCCGCCTGATCGAAGTCGGACCTTCTGGTGCTCAGTTCCTTGGGTAAGGGTTTCTGATAAGCCTCACACTTAGTTACCGATGAGCTTGTGTCCTCTACACGAAATCTCTAGAGCGGAGTAGAAAAAGGTAAGTGAAACGCTTACCTATGGTGCCTATGAAATATTTAAAATTTGCAAGTAGCACCTCAATGCTTGGCCCACTTTCATGCCTCTTGCATTAAGGCATGAAGGAGTTAAACATTCAGGTTATTATTATTTCCCTTGAATGTGGTATTAGCTACAAGATTTCCAGTGTGAATTACCAAGTATGAGGTCATGGTAGGTATTTTTTTTTTTTCTCTTCTGAGAGTTAAGTGGCAAACTACAAAGAAAAATATTCCTGCTCTATTCAGAACATAAGTTTTAAGTCTCATGTAACTAGGAAGCAGAATCATTCTCTTTGTTCTGGAGGCAGTGTTGCCTTCTAGGGTATTTAAAAATTTAGTCTGGGCTGGGAGTTTGGCTCAGCAGCACAAGTGCCTGCCTGGCAAGTGCGAGGTCATGAGTTTGATCCCCGGTACCCAAAAAAACCTTTTTTTTTAGTCTGTGTGATTTGTTTTTTCTGTTATCAAAATTGCTACCTTGAGCCTTAAAATTACATGGCTGGCCATTTAGTCACAATTCATTTTAAAGACAAAAACATCAAGACTGACTCCTCCTGGGCTCATTTTGGCAATTTTGAGCAGCAGTTAGCATTCTTCTTCCTTTTGTTTAAGGGGCTGCTGTTCTATGAAGTAGCATCTCACTGTCAGGAAGTGAGTAGCTGCCACTAAAGCTGACAAAAGGTTGAAGCTTTGGAGGGGGACCAGTTTCAAAACATTTTGAAACAAATCAATTGTATTTAAGTCTTGTCATAAGAAGTTCCAGTGCTTGAAAATCTGGGAGAAAACCTTATTACTTGTGAACTCCTCTGTGTTGTCCACATCATACTGGGGAGATGATTTCTTGCTTTAGAACTCAAGAAACGTTCTGAAGCCTGTAATTTAGAGCAAACATGAACAGGTTGCTCCAAATTACTCTCACACCCATGAAGGGGTGCGCTGGTATTTCCCAATTATAGAAACCACCTTGTAGCGTCCTTCCTCAGGCAGAGCAGAGCTTCAGGAGGAGCCTGTGAAGCTCTGGGTTCCTCAGAAGATGCCGTTATGGTTGGATCAGTCCTGTCCTGCCCCATGCCAGGCCCTTTGCCCTCCAGCTGAGGTAGTTCTAGGCTTGTAATGATCTTCCGATCCGTCGGGAATATCCATGAAAACCACTGGCCTCTGGACAGAGCAGGGTTTTTATCATATTCCCGACAGCCTGTCTTTCCTGTGGAGCGTTTCCTTTCATCTTTTTGGCTCATGCCCTGGCAGTGAACCTAACTAGGGCCACCCCCTCCACCGGCCCTCCTTGCACAGGCGCCTCCATTGTCCACTCTGGTGTCAGCTCCTTACTCTTTGTGACCAATGGAGGGGACAGAACCACACGCAGTGTGAACCCAGAGTTCACCCCGTGGATCAGCTGGTGATGCTGGGGTTCTGTGGCGAACAACACCTGAAGCTTACTTATGTTCTTTCTTTCACTGCTGCTTTGGATATACTCAGTAAACTTCACCTGCCAACGGCTCCTCCCCCACTTAATGAGGGAGAAAGTTTGGTCAGCCGCATCCTGCAGCTGGGGCCTCCTGGAACCAAATTCCTTGGGTAGGAGTGACTTAAAACAAATTGATGGCTGCTGGCCCCCATTCTCCTCCTCCTTCTGCAATATGATTTCTCTCTGTCATTGTTGCCATGACATGTCCCTCTCTATGATTTAAACTCTGTATGACCTATCTTTAGTGGACCGTTTCTGACCCTGTGGTATGTGACTTTTATTTTGGAGTGATGTTCTTATATCTTTTCCCTTAAAGTGCTGTGACCTTCATTTTTGTTTAAAGCATGAGATCTGCCTAGTTGTACTATGTGCTAGTTACAATGTTGTTATGATGTTTGGAGTCTGTATCAAAGCAACCTGGACTCAAAAAATCAAAAGCCTCTCTATATTCTGAGGGTGAATGTGACCTAAACGTTGTAGAAAGGTGCATGTTCTGGGTGCTGAGTGTTAACAGGCATTGGGCACAGCTGGTCTGTCCACCAGAGGGCTCGTGAAGGGCCACACTGTGTCTACATGCCTATTGTTTCCTTGGATGGAGAAAATACAAGCAAAACCCACGAGTGCATGGCTCATGAGCACGAGTGGTCTCCCTTCCTCCCATCTCCTCATTCACGACACACTGCCACCTGCCACCTGTGAGCCATTCTCCCTCCCAAGCCATTTGTCATTCTGCACCTTGTAGAAGATGTCTGTAGGAGACTGGCATACTCCAGATGTGCATGCACATTTCTTTTGTGTTAAGTTTATCAAAGGAGATGTTCCAGAATGCCACATGCACTCACAGGGAAGCATCATTTGGCTTAAGGTAGCAGCATGTCCCAGAGGACCAGTGCCCCTGAGGCGGGGTGCTACTATGCAACCATCTGCTAGCCTGTGGGCCCTAGAGGATGTCCCGTTAAGTCCCCATCCCAGAAAGAGTGGAATTCCAGGTCACTTTGCAACAGACAGGGTGGAGGTGCTTGTCTTGCTGTCGCTTAGCCCTCGCACACTAAGTGTTCTGTGTTGCTGTGTCAGGCCTGTGATCGTGGAGATCCCTCACTTCGCGGCCCTCCGAGGGAAGGAGAGGGAACTGGTGGTCCTGCGCAGCGAGAACGGGGACAGCTGGAAGGAGCATTTCTGTGAATACACGGAAGATGAGCTGAATGAAATCCTGAATGGCATGGACGAAGGTAATCTGATTAAGAGTTTTAGGAGAAGCCTAGGGTGTAAGCATGAAAAATGAAAACTGCATTTCTTTCTTATAACATAGAATGTGTGCATGCATGCATGTGTGTGTGTGTGTCCCTTGTGGTATTAGGCCACACCAGGTCACCAGCTATGTCTCAGCAGCAATGAGTTGGAATGCACAATACATTTACTTGATCTTGCTCCTGTTCATTCAGGGAAATAAAATCCTTTAAGACAGTCAGCATCCCATTGTAATAAGAAGGCAGAACATGCTTCCATTCACTGTTTAAACTTTTTAAATCTAAAACCAGTGGTGGAATTGATATTGTTGCTGTGTGACAAGATAAACTGATACTGAAAAGCAAACTGAGATTTTAGAAAAGTCTAACTTGATGCAAGGATATTTTATCTGTTATTACGGAGGTAGAAATATTCTTCATTCAGTCTTCCATTGGTAATTCAGACAGGGAGTTAGCCAGCACTGAGTTGTGTACATACACATAGGTACAAGCCAAGTTTTTTATTAGAACCTTAATGTGGATAAATCCCCAGCATATCTTGGGCCAGGAAACCACAGATGGGAAGATCCCTGACAAGGGAAGCGGGATGTTCTTGGATCCCCAGAGGGTGCACAGGGGAAGTCTTCATCCCACTGCAGGGCACATCCCACTTCCAGGAGCCACGGCACCTAGGGAAAGTTGTTCGTCTAAGCGCCAGGATTCCTCATTTTGTGAGAAGCTGGGCACCTGGTGATAAGTATAGCTCCTTAGCAAATTTATTCATCTCCCTAAAGTCGAGATAGCTTAATTTCAGGGATGGCTCAAGGATAGTGGAGAATAAATTGTCCACAGCTTCTTTAATATCTCTTACTATTCTAAGAATAGAGAAAGGACAGGCTGTATCTAGGTCCAAGGTAGAAGAGGAAAAAGTTATACCCTCTGAACACGAGGGTCAGTATCTCTCAAGCAAGACAGGAATACCAGAAGTCTTACATCAGGGACAAAGCTTGTTCCTTGCAGCATGTTGCTCTGAAAGCATTCAGGGTAGGGTAGGGTATTTCCCTCAGAGGTGTGGCCTGCCCTCCACATGATGCAAGGACCACCTCCTGCCTTTGGGTGGGGACACACTCTTTTAAGTTTTATATGTGAGAAGTTCACTCTGAAGCCAAAACATCAGGTTCGTTTATGTTTGTGCAGTGGGAAATGTACTTTTTATAAGTACTGTGTTTCCTCCAAAATAAGACTTAGTTGGAAAATAACCAGCCTTGAAAACTTCCTTCCCTTCCCTTCCTTACAGAGGAGCTACTGAGCAAGAAATTAGTGACAAGCAAGAAATTAGTGACAAGAAATTAGTGACAGGCAAGCACAGGTTGCCTGGGCTGGCATTTTTATCTCTTGTTTTCAAGGCTGATTACAGTATTTGCCATTTAGGCCTTATTTTGGGGGAAAGAGGGTATACGTTAGAAGGATCAGTGTATTAGTCTTTAATTGTGTACATTCAAATCTCGGGGCTTCTGCCTTCTACTATACTGTTATACTCAGTAGTCAATAAGAATAGAGTTAGCATTTCTACGTCTGTGATGATTAGTAAATGATTTCTAAAAATGAAAAACTTTCCATGATCCCTTAAAATTCAATGAATGACTTAGTTCACATTTTCCACATTGTAAAACAATATGAGTTTTTTTTTGTTGTTGTTTTTTTTTTTGTATTGTACTAAGTAGCTGCACCAGCACAAGGTATAAGCCTGCCCTCCTGATAGTAGGTGGTGGACTTAGTGAGTCCCTGGCATTTCGGGAATGTTGGGGCCTGGAAACCATAGTCACCAATCTTTGTTATATCCACAGTGATTATCACAGAGCCCACTATCTCACTGGAATAAACACAAACCTTACTTACCCTTTGAAGACAGACTTCACTCTTCACCACTCTCCAGAGAACACAGAAGGCCATTGTATTTCTCAAAACCACAACCACTGGTCTTATGCTAACTTTGAAATTTGAAAAAAAAAAAAAAAAAAAAAAAAAAAAAAAAAAAACCAAAAACGCCTATTTCATTTCCAACTTCCTCCATAACCAAGAGTATAACAGGCCCATTTCTCTTGCGCATTTGTGCTCATACGCCCTGATTAACCAGGCTGCCCTAAAACCTCACATCTGGCAGGAGACGCCTTTCTTTTGCAATGCCCAAGAAAGTCCTAGTTTTCACAAAGAAAGAAAGTGTAAGCTGGATATTGGTGGTTCTTGAAAGATTGCAGGGTTTAGATTTGTCTGGTATTATGTAGCCTTACTTTTTATATTTTCCCATTGCTTAAAAAAAAAAAAATAAAGGAGCTGCATCTCTTCACCATGAACTGTACCAAAGAGTTGGCTAGGCTCCTTCCTCTTTCCTGAAGGAAGTCCTTGGTATATATAGATGGGCCTTTCTTTTTTTAGTGCTGGACAGCCCAGAAGATTTGGAAAAGAAACGAATCTGCCGTATCATCACCCGTGACTTCCCACAGTACTTTGCAGTAGTGTCACGCATCAAACAGGACAGCAACCTGATTGGCCCAGAGGGAGGTGTGCTGAGCAGCACTGTGGTCCCCCAGGTGCAAGCCGTCTTCCCAGAGGGTGCGCTGACCAAGCGGATCCGTGTAGGCCTGCAGGTATGCCCATGTTAGCTGCCCAAACCCCTACATGGTTTGCATTCTTGAGGTGAAAAATTAGTTTTGTAATTGAAAACCAAAGTGTTAAAGAGACTGAAAACCAAAGTGTTAATGATTTTCCTGGTAAGCAAAAGTTACCATTGCATTGGTGAGCACAGGTCTAATGGTACTAAACTTGTGATTGTCATATTTGACCCCCTCCAGAATGATGTGTGAGACAAAATGTAAATCTCTGGGTAAGACATTTGACATTAAATATAAGAATATCAATGTTTTTGTTTTTTGTTTTGGTACCAGGGATTGAACTCACGACTTGCTTGCCAGGCAGGTGCTTATACCGCTGAGCTAAATCCCTAGCCCTAAATATAAGAATAGAGTTTAACGTTTTTCTCTTGTTTGTCAAGGCTCAACCTATGCACAGTGAGCTGGTTAAGAAGATCTTAGGCAACAAAGCTACCTTCAGTCCTATAGTCACTTTGGAACCTAGAAGAAGAAAATTCCACAAGCCAATTACTATGACCATTCCTGTCCCCAAAGCATCAAGTGATGTCATGTTGAATGGCTTTGGGGGCGATGCACCGACCTTAAGACTGCTGTGCAGCATAACAGGTGAGTTGTGTGTGACTATGTTAGTGGAGACTTTTGGAAGAAGAAATGTAGACAACTGCAAAAATTAAATTCTCTTGTTTATAAGATGCTTGCTGAATTCTATAAATTTATTTAGGAAAAGTATTTTTAACTTACTAGGGAGATGAAAGATAAAGAGAACTATTTCAGAAATAAACTATGGATATCAAAATTCTTTCTTTTCCTCTCTCTCTATATATAGTCACACATGCATAACGTCATTTAAATCTTCATAGAAACTCTTACGAGGAAACTTCAGCACTAGTGGTAAAAAGGAAACTAAGCTTGAGAGAATTTCTATAATTTGCCTGAGTTACACTAAAAATATTTGGTTGAACTAGTATTTCAAAATGACACTCAACAATGTCAAAGACTAGGCCTTAAAATTTTCATTGAAAACCTCACATTATATCACCTCGAATTATTCTACTCAATAGTTTAATCAAACTGTTCCATCTAGGCTCACTGATGTACTGGAAACAGAAAGCAAAAAATTTTAATGATTGTCTGCCAAGTGCAAGGTCCTGAGTTTGATCCCTGGTACACACACACACACACACACACACACACACACACACACACACACTCTAACTGATTTTGGTCATTTCAATTGATCTTTGTAGTAGCTTTCAGACAACTGCTAACCTCTCAAAATACATTCCCAAAACATTGACTGTCTCGTCATAACAATGCCACTACAAACTGGCAAAGGTAAAAACATTCATACCAATAACCTCATTTAGGGCTGCTAGTTTGATAATTTCCCCATTTTAACAATGATTGTGTGGTACTGACATTCAGTAAACATTAACTCTATCAATAATAGGAACAGTAACCATTCCTGCTTAATTGTAATATTACTTGACCTTTTTTTCAGTTCAGATTGGCAGAAATGTTCACCCTTATTCTTTTTCTTTAATCCTTCCTTCTTATTAATGTGCTTTTCATATTTATGATAGAAAGCCATCAAAATTATCCCATAAGTTTAGTAATGTAGCAAAATTGTGGGATACCCGTTCTGTGATGAATGTGGGGGCCTCGCCGCTTCCCTCCTGCCTCCGTCGCTGTCGTCATCTTTCTGGCTGACGTTCTGGGGCTTTCCCGTGGCTTTGCTCCATGGTGTGTGGCGGAGGCTCCCAGGATGAGTCGGACGTGACGCCCGTCCATGCCAGGCCCACTCAGGATGCTGTGCGTGCCCGGCTGCCTTTCAGTCCCTTTCCTCCAGGGTTGCGTCTCACATGGGCTTTTCCCTCACAATTCCTTATTTAAAAATTAATTAAAATTACTTTTAAAAAATTAAATATATTTATGTGTTAATTTTAATAGCCAAGGGCTTAAGTTTTTGTATTTTGCTGTAGACAGGTCTACTGTAATACACATTTTAAACTTGAATGCCTTCTGTAAGCTTCCTTTGCTAAGCCATTCCCTTCTTCAAGACACTTTCGAGTCAAGACTTGCCCTCATCTTGGCATACATTTCTCTCACAGCACTTCATTATTTTGTCTGTACCTTTGTCAAAATGACAAAACTGTCATTTTGTTCTTCTGTTATTTTGACTCTTAATTCTTTAAAAGTGATTCTTGAAAATTCTTTGAAAGTAGAAATGTCGCCCTCAGCCTTTATGGCGATTTTTCTATGTACAAAGGAATTCTTTACTAATCATTTATTTGTTCATTCACCCTGAACTTTTAGTACTTTTCAAACACTTCACTTGTGCAATCTTCATTGTAAATTGAGAAGAAATTTCATGTTTTGAAAATAGTTGCACAAAATATGAAGTCCAGAAACCTGAGAATGTTTTAATGGCTCCTCATTTTAATGGAGTACTCAGCTTCTTAGTTGGTCAAGGAATCTTCTGAAATCATCAACTAGATACAATTCAAAATTATCTTCAAAGCCTAGCAGTCACACCAGGTGCTTCGGAATGTCAGACAGAGACATTCTGAGTAGAATTATTCAAATAACTTCCCTTAAGTTAGTCTCTTGAAAGGTGATGTTTGTTTTCAGTGTGTCATTCCTCACAGGTAGACTTTCCATTCTGTTCTGCGTGCCTCACTTTGGGGACTGGAGCAGGGTCAGCTGGGGAGCTCTGCCCACTCTCGCACTCTGTTATTCCAGGTGGCACCACCCCCGCGCAGTGGGAAGACATCACAGGAACCACACCACTCACCTTCGTCAATGAGTGTGTTTCCTTCACAACCAACGTGTCTGCCAGGTATGCAGAAGCAGGGCAGCCCACCCCACTTCCCTGCCCCAACCGTGGCTTCATTCTTCAGTTATTCTGACTCTTAATTCTTTAAAATGATCTTGTTTTGTTCCATTTTAAGTAAGGTCTGGACCTGTCAGCAAATGCTAGCAGTGCACCAAATCCTTCCAGTTGTGAAAATCTAAGGACATCTGACTGCTTGATCTGCTAAACCCGATCCGGACTCGGGTTTAGCAGCCAGTGTTGATGTTCTCAGTGAGGAGGAGAAATTCCCATTGCTGGTAAAACCGGGATTCGCTTAAATGACTTAGTGATTTCAGGGGCGTTTATACACCCTAACACATTTACAAATATTACCCAATCATTTACCACACATCTCTTAAAAAGCTGACAATATCTACTTTTTTTAATGGACACATTAGCTCAGTGTTTTAATGTTAGTTCCCCTTTGCAGGTCTTTAAGATCGCATCTTCATCTGAGCATCGTCATCTTCTTTAATTGGCTATTACATGGCTGGTGACTGAAGTAGAGAAGAGTCATTGGGTGCATTTTACACTGACAAACTGACACTAAGATTAGGTAAACCCTAAGTTCCTGCGGAGGTAGGAGAAAAGGCAGAAGCACAGGAATGGGAAGATAGGGCTCCCCGCAGTGGCCCCCTCTGGAGTTCCTCACTCAGGCTTGACTGTATTTCTGTGGCTCAGGGCCGCCTGCATCTGATGCCAGCAGGAGCTGCGTCCTGAGAAGAGGACAGACCAGAGCGCTGGAAGTGCCTCAGGCAGGGTGTTGTATAGTTAGGGTGTCTGGGAAGCAGGAACTCTTGTGATACATGGGGAGCCAGATAGGCAGATTGGATGGGACAGAGAGGAATGTGAGCGGGGTGCCAAGGCCGAGTGTGGCAGGGGTGTGAGGGGTGTAGCAGAGCTCTGTTTGCAAGCCAACCTCTGGCTCATCAGGCAGTCGAGTAGGCCAGGGGAAGACGCATAAGTTAATCCAGAGGCCAGTGCCTATTCAGCACTGCCTCAGCGTGGTTTGCTTCACAAGAATGTGGTAAGAACCAGAGGCCGCCACACTGAGCTACAGCCCCAGGTCTTTGTATTTTTTATTTTGCCCATGCTAGGCTAGACTGGTGATTCTGCCTCCCAAAGTGCTGGCACTGAAGGCGCAAACTCTGCAGGGTTTGTAAATGGTTGAGGTGATGGGGCCAATCTTGGTAACTGGAGAGTTCCTTGGAAAAGAAGGAAGAAGAGGAGAATACATTTTGTTAAAAAGCTTCAGGAAATAAAATAAGGGAGGAGAATCAAGGAAAACCAGGTGTCCTTCAGCAAGGTCCTGTCCTAAGGTCCAGTACTGACGGCGGAAAGTGCTGAGGGGTCTGACAGTGCATGTGAATCCAGCACGCAGTCTGAGGAGGAAAGGCACAAAGATGGTGCTCGGTGGCCGTCCCTGGCTCCCTTCTCCCCATCCCTCTTTCCTCATCTTTCCTTTCCTCTTCCTCTTATTATCCCTCTCCTTTCCAGGAAGAACTTGATGGTTATGTTGATTTTTACTTACAAATGATAGAACTGGTTTCCTTCAAGTGGTATCCCTTAACCTTTAGATAACTGGCTTTGTTTTTTTTATAGGTTCTGGCTGATAGATTGCCGGCAGATTCAGGAATCTGTCACCTTTGCATCACAAGTGTATAGAGAAATTATCTGTGTACCTTACATGGCCAAATTTGTAGTGTTTGCCAAGTCTCACGACCCCATCGAAGCCAGGCTGAGGTGTTTCTGCATGACTGACGACAAGGTGGACAAAACCCTGGAGCAGCAAGAGAACTTCGCCGAGGTGGCCAGGAGCAGGGACGTGGAGGTACTGTCCGAGGGTGTGCATGTGCTGTGTCACTGCGCCATGACCATTAGAGTGTACTTCGACTAGAAGGTCACAAAAGAGCCATAAAAAAGACCCATGCACATCGTGATCATTTGATAAATCAAGAACCAAAATTAGCCTTTTTTCAGCCAATTTGGACTTGTCCTGTAGGGATAATCTTATTATATATGAGGAGGTAATAGGATTTCTTGAAAGATTATTTGGGGAAAAAACCCAGAGCTATTAGTACACTTAAAATTTGTGACTACAGCAGTTGAAGAGTTTTTTAGGTTTTCTAGTTCTTCTTATTTTTTAATTATAAGGAAAACATTCTAGAATGTACTTTTACAGAAATGCTGAAGAGCTCTATTACTTTCCTACATTACTTTTTCTTATTTTCCTTTCCTCCTTCTCGTCTTCCTCTTCTTCCTCCTCCCCCTCCTCATTGTTATTATTTTACTTTTTCTTCTTTTAGAATTTCCCAACAGCATAGGTTTTTAGATACGGAAGTCCAGTAATCTGACCTACTGTGATATCAAAATTTTACATTTAGGAATTAAATATATATTTGTCATTGTGAGTAACCTGATTAAAGGTTAGAAATGAGAGCATTAAATACTACCATGAATTCGAGGATCCGCATTACTTAGAAGGGGGGGTACATGCTTTGCCATGGATAAAATAGAACGGCAGTTGGCAGCATAAAGATAATTGTGCATATGTTTTAAGAATGGAACGTTCCAACTAGTATTACTAGTTCCTGTTTGCATAAGTAATGTTATGTTTGCAGCTATTTTATTGTAGTGTTTTTCTCTGGTTTTATTCAGGTATTAGAAGGAAAACCCATCTATGTTGATTGTTTCGGCAATCTGGTTCCCTTAACTAAGAGTGGCCAACATCATATCTTCAGTTTTTTTGCTTTTAAAGAAAACAGACTTCCTCTCTTTGTTAAGGTAATGTATGCTTATAACTTAGTCCTGCTTTTATTGACAATCCAGGAAGAATTTGACTTCCTCTTGTAGTAGAGAATATTTGCTTTTCAGTTATTTCTAAGGATATTTAAACCACATCTATAAAATTGTATTTCAAAAATGTTTATTTTTGAAGTTTAGAGTCAGTCTTAATTTTTAGTAATAGGCTGTGAGCAAGGAGGAAACAAGGTCAGATTATGCTCAATTCATTCATTGGAAACTCTGGCCACTAATTGGAAAGGAAGTGCATTATTCTATTATTACTTTAAATATTTATGTTTATATTTTTAAAAATATGTGAATTGCACAAGTATGGGGCCCAAAACTTCTCACAATTTTTTGTAATAAAATCTCTCAAATGAGAATAGCACTTTGAGTAAGGATTTCCCCCAGTTAAATCTATAGACATTATGTACTTTCCTAAACTCATCAAAGATTATGGGAGACATATGCATCAATGCACCATGAATTTGGAGCCTCTGTTTGGTAGTATTAACCTAAGTTAAGGACATGGCAGTTACATATACAAGTTTTATTTTAAGATTCATATTCAAAAAAGGACCACAAGAGTGTTAATGCAGCTATTTTCTAGCTACTTGCTTTCTATCCTGTGTTTCACAATTTATTTCACTAATTCAGAGGACCAGACATTCAGCCCTCACAAGTTAAGGCCAGTATCCATCATTTTTTCCCCAGACCTACTTCAAGCTGTGAATTCCCAACTGTTCATCAGCAGTGATTCCTTTATTATTTTAAGCCCTCGTGATTTTTTTCAACCACAGGTCTGTAAACCCCTGTTTTCTTGAGAGCTCTAAAAAATACTTGATTGTGCTATACTTGTGGCTCATTTTTTGCCTAATTATTGATAAAGACTTCTATAAATCACCACATTAAGCGGTAATTGCTGAGGGCTACTGGATCCATTTAACACAGACAGCTGCAAAATGAAGCTAGTATTTGACATTGTTTTTATGCAAAAATCATCATACAAACAACCCAGTACAACAGTGGACAAAGGGTTTAAATAGACATTTCTCCAAAGAAGATATACAAATACCCAATGACTGTACTTGCTTAGGAAAATGCAAGTAAAGCCCACACTGACAAATGACTTCATAACTATTAGAATAGCTATTATTAAAATAAATAAATTGGGACACTTTTGCAAGGCTGATAAAAATATAAAGGAATTCAGCCACTGTGGAAAACCGTATAATATTTCCTCAAAACACTAAATGCAGGCTTAGCGTATAACCCAGCAACTTACTTGTAGGTATACACTCTGAAGAACTGAAAGCAGAGACTTGGCAACAGATACTTCATGTTCTTCTAGCTTGTCCACAACAGCCAATGAGTTGAAACAACCCACATGTCTAGCAGATGAATGGATAAGCAAGTTGTGACTTAAATTTACAGTGAAATATTATCTGACCTTTTAAAAGAATGAAACTCTCACAGGTGCTATAATGTAGATGACTCTTACAGACATACAGTGTCATTGTTACTGTCTTATCTCTGGCACTCACAGCTTACCAGAAGAAGAGCTTTATTTTGATTCACAGTGTGCAGAGGGTTCAGTTCATAGTCGGCTGGCTCCAAAGCAGGGTATCATGGCAGAGCAGCAGTGTAGAGAATAGCTTGTGCATAGCAGCTGGAAAGGGGATGGGGAAAGGAGGGAGAGGGAAAGACATTAAGGAAGGAGAGCAGTGGACCCTTCCAGGCCACGCCCCAGTGACCACCTCCTCCTACCCGGCTTTACCTCCCAGCATCACACCAGCTACAGTAAGTAGCTGCAGACTTATGAGTGGGTAATCCTCTGATTACCAGTCACAGCCCCATGGACTGGTCACCTCCCAAAAACCTGCCTAGGAGGAGGCTGGGGGGGACATCTAGATATGAACCCTAATGTATACTAAATGAAATAAGCCAAACATAAAAGGACAAATACTGTATGGTTCATTTATAGGATACACCTAGGACAGTGAAATTCACAAAGAGAAAATAGAAGAGTGGCTTCCAGGGACAGAAGAAAGAGGGCAAGGAGTTATTACTTACTGCATAGGGAGTTCAGTATGAGAAGATGAACAATTTTGGAATAAAGATGGATCATGGCGAATGTACTTAACGCCACTGAATTGTGTGTCTAAAGATGGTTAAAGTGATACTGTATGTTAATGTTTTACTAAATAAGAAAGCAAAATGAAATTCTGATACTTGTAATATGAATGAAACCTGCAAACATTATACTACATAAAATAAAACAGTAAATATGTGACTCCACATAAGTGAGATAGTAGAATGTAGAGAGGCATGCAGAGAGGAAAGAAAGAGCAGGAGTTATCAGAGGCTGAGACACGGAGTTACCGGTGAAGGGGGACAGTTTCAGTTTGGGACGATTAACAGTGCTGAGTAATGGTGATGACTGCACAATTTTATGAATGTGCTTCCTACTACTAAATTATACACTTAAAATATTTAAAATGATAGATTTTGTGTTATATATACATTTTATAGTTTTTTAAAAGTGGAATCAGTTCTAGAAATGTAATGTGCGATACAGATACTATAGATAAAAATAATGTATATTTGAAATTTACTAAAAGATGTCTTAGAAAAGTGGGCATGCAGTTATGTGAGGTGGTGAGTGTGTTAATTAGCTTGACTGTAGTGATCATTTCACATCATGTGCCTAAATCGATACCATTTCATCAGTCATAGTTCAATAGCAGAATGATTTTTTAAAAAGTCATCCTAAATTATAATAGGAAAAGAGAAAAAGAAAGGCCTTTGAATGTTACTAAGTATTGACAGATAAATTTCATTTTCCCACTTTAAAGATCATCTGATCAACTAACTAGTGCATGTCAAACATGAGTGAAGCGTGAATGTCTCTCTTGTTCAAGGTCCGCGATACAACTCAGGAACCTTGCGGTCGGCTGTCGTTTATGAAGGAGCCAAAATCCACAAGAGGCCTGGTGCATCAGGCTATTTGCAATTTAAACATCACCCTGCCAATTTACACAAAGGTATTGTAGAATCTGCTGTGGAATTGTGAAAGTAGGCAATATAGAAACATTTTTAAAGCATTTGAAGTAAGTGTAAACAAAGACACACTGAATGCAGGCGTGTATAACAAGAATTTTTGGTACCTTGTTAAATTTACAGTTTTCCAATCAAGTCAAGAGAAAAGTAATTCCACTTTATTGTGCATTAAAGGTACTTAATGAAAAAAAACTCTGTTAATATACATTCAGGACATAGAGAAAAATCAGTTTAGATTTGAATACTTTGGATTAATTTTAAAAGTACAATAATTGGCTTTGTTTTCATTAATATTTTGACACGCTATCCTGAGACCATTCTAGTGCTTTTGGCCCTCCCAAGATTTTAGGGTCCACTAGCTTCAGGTCACCACCAGTCCACTGGAGGATCATGTCCTATTAAATATAGAGCAAACTCATGATATTTTATTTTTTTGCTAATTTTTGTTTACCTTATAAGCTACCCTGTTTTAGGAATATTAAATTAATTTTTCAATTTTATAAAACATAATCAGTATTTTTATCTTTTTGAGTCAGGGTCTCACTATGCAGGTCAGGCTGGTCTTGAGCTCACTTTGTAGCCCAAGCTGGTCTCAAACTTGCAGTGATTCTCCTGCCTCGGCCTCCCAAGTGCTGGGATTACAGGCATGTGCTACCATGCTCAGCTAAAATTCTCATTTTTATAAATAATGGATTTGAAACATTGTTGAAAGAAAAAAATGTATTAATTCCTGACCTATCTATAAACATTACTTCTTTTCAAACTTTTCTCCACTTACATAGTTCCTCATGTATACTGATAACATCAAAGAAGACCACTGAATTATTAACTTCCTTCTTATTATTTTAATATTTTTTCCTCTGACCGATGTCTTTTTTTACTGGAAGCCACAGAGAGCACTCGGTTGGTGGCTCCAGAGGTTACTGGTGTGTATCCTGCATAATGGGAAAGGAGATGAGTGTGTTTGCCAGTATCTGGAGAAGTAGGTTATATGGGAAACCCAGAGGATAAATAAAGGGGAAAAAAAAGATGCATAATAAGAAGTAGGATGATAAATCATTCCACAAAACAAAGAATTTTATAGACCATTTGTACCCCACCATGCTTGTCAAATTTTGTATTGTGCTTAATTATTCCTATATAGAATACAGTGCATAGCATCGTGTAAGACACTGCCAGTACCTATTAAATGGTTAAAAGGGAAATGAAATGTCCACATATGCTATTTCAGAAATTCAATACAGCAATAGCTAAATCAGTCCAAATGGGCATGGTCGAACTGGACTCCAGCACTAGCAAATGCGCCCTGAGCTCTGTAGACTGATTTCTGGTGATTCCCCAGGCAGAGCAGCAGACAGAAGAACAGTATCTGTAGATCATTGTATCTGATGCAAAGATGAATGTGTTTTGACTGGCGGCAGTTGGCTATAAACGAAAGCATTTACTTTATTTTACATTTGCTTTCTAAATCCAGACATACCAGACACAGTGCTGTGATGGTCAGGACAGCTTTCTATTTAGTCATTAAAACCAAAAGAAGAAAATGTCAAACATGCCAATTTAAGATACTTTAGAATTTAGTAGCTCTTTATTATAATGAAACCCTTACATATTGCCAATATATTGAAAATGTTTTTTCCACATGTTTCCTTGTAGCTTTCAATCTTGTCAACTAATGTCCATAATGACTGGGATATCACATCAATATTTCTGTAGACAAATGCAACTGGATCCATTCAATGTCAAACTTTGAGGCTGCTGGTGACATAGTATATGAAATTAATATATTTATAATGTTGCTTCTTTCTGTCCCTTGAATCTGTAGACTTTACTCAGTGTTCTTTAATCTTTCTGCCTGCCTTCTGTAAACTGTTAGTAAGAAAAAAAATAAGAACATGCTGATTGTGTGACAGCTAATGTTTGTCACGGGGTATTTTTGCTCTTTTCTTCTAAATACTCTCTATTCTTCCATCTCTCTTTTTTTCCCCATCTTGCATGGCATCTTGGGGCATCCAGGAATCAGAGTCAGATCAAGAGCAAGAAGAAGAGGTAATTCTGTGACAGTGTCACTTGTTTGTGGCTGTGTTGTTGGTGTAACTACTCATAAGAGAACATAGTAAGTCTGTTCTTAGGGGGCAGACTGTTGTTCTGAGTACTTCAAGGAGTGGAACTGTACTTAGTGCTTTGAGGCTCTGTTTTCTCATCTTGTAAAATCATCTCAGAGAATAGGAAAGTTTCTCCACAAATTTTAGCCCTTTATGTCACAATACACATCTTCTGCCACTTGTTAAAGGCTAAACTAGCTGTTTTCAAAGGTCAGGCTAAGGACACCTGAAGTTTTATAATACTTAGACATTGCCTTTTTTGCTCTCCTATTCTGTCAAGCTCCAGAGGACTTTGCTAGAGGGTTTGTAATCTGTGCCGACATTGCTGATCATCAGTGCAGTGTGTGCTTATGAAGCCTTGAGTGCTAGCATTGCTCAGCTTTAATTTGTAATATGGATACACACTTTACCCATATCACACATAAACAAATATTCCTTGGGCTTTCCAGTAAGTTTTAGGTAAATAAAGTGGTGCTAAGCTCAAACAGTTTGAGAATCACCGAGACAAAAGGTTTTTAGGAGCATACTGTGCATCCCATAGATTAGGATAATGATAATGGGACACTGCAGCCATCCTGAGCATTTCCTGTAAGCTGTGGTCCTAGGAAGAGGCCCACGGGCTGCATCAGCACAGATCTGTCACCCACCATACAGGTGCATGTGGCTTCCCACAGTCGAGAACACAGGTTTTAGAGAGGTTTCCTTGAGTCAGTAGCCATCTGAATTGTTTCAGTATTTGAAACAGAAATGTGATCTTCTTCCTTAAAAAGTTCTACAAGTGTCTAAATATTACAACAGAAATGAAATGACCCAGTAGGAAACATACCATATTTGCTTATGCATCTGTTTCCTTTTATTTCAAAAACTACTGAGAATTTGAAACACATGTATATATTTTGAACTTACTGGTTTCTATAATATTATTTTGACATATTTAAAAACAAAATGATAATAAGATCTCGTACCCACAATTTAAAAGGCCCGAGTTGGGAGACCCCTCTGTAAAACGCTCTCATTTCTGTCTGCCGTGCAGCCGTGGAACAGGAGGAGGGGTGATGAGAGGCACCCTGTGCGGCTGTGTGTAGTTGCACACTGCACTGCTGATATTGAGGCTGGTGTCGCCTCTCCTGGCGCGGCAGTTACACGTGCACAGTCCCCTCCTGTGCTGTGCTGCCCCTCAGCACAGCTGTTCAACAATGAGGCCTCTGCCACCTTCTGGAAAGGCTTGTAATACATTCACAAATGAGTTTTCTCTTCAGCGCTTCACTGCTGAATAGCAGAACTGTTCAGGGCAATAGATGCTAACCAATATCCTCTTTAGGATTCGGGGTGCTGGTTTGTTATTAATGGTAATGAAATTAATTTTGTAGAATGCATTCCCCTGCATGTTGTTTGTTATTCTCTTCTCTGATACATTGACACTCATTAATACTGACTTCACCCTTTTTCTGACTTTTTCCCTAATAATTATGTGTTTCTCAGGTCAAATACAAACTGTATCCTATCCCCCAGCAATAACATATTAAAAAGAATTTTCCACTTGTGATATCTAGAAAAGAGATTTTTTTCCCCCCAAAGTCAGGATGAGAATCGCTGAGACTCCCAGGGTGGGGAAGAACTGTAGCTAATTACTGTGACCTTTCTCTAGTGAGCGGTACCGCCCCGTGTGTGTTATTATGAATAGGAACTTGTTGTGCACAGCTGGGTCCATGAGCTTAGACACTATTTGTAACCATTGGATTTATGTATGTTTTCTTTCAGATCGATATGACATCAGAAAAAAGTAAGATTTTAAATGAAATTGAGTTTGTTTGAAAGCTGGCTATAAGAAAAGAAGCATGACTTAAGATGCAAGCTAGTTGCCACTATTAACCATCATAATATTTTTATATTGTCCTTATTAATCATTAATATATATTTATAAAAGCAGCTTGGCCAGTTAAATTACAAGTATACTTAATTTGTGAGCTAATTAGCTGTAAAACGCAATGATTATTCATCTAAGCATTCACTTTCTTTTGACATCCCTGTTAACCCTGGTATTGCCGTTGCGCTTGTTTAGAAAGCCGCCCTACCGTTTTGTCCAACTGTTAGCATAACATTGTCATCTCATTATTTTTTAAGCACTTACTTGACAGTATCACTTTTTATATAAAGCAATAGTGACATCTGTAGAGATCTCTTTTTTTTCTTTTTCTTTTTGAAGGATTTGCCTGCAAAAGTGATACTGTCTTTGACAGTTCTTAGCCAAAGCTGACTCCCCTCACCTGTCCCTTGCACTTCTTTCTTACTGCGGTGAAGCATAACCAAAGTCTTTGGGCTGAAATCTAATAGCCTTCTGTGAGAACGTTCTGAAAAGAGAAAAAAACCTAGGAGCCAAGAAATGCAAAATTTAAATCCTCCTGGATGAAGTTACTGATTTTAAATAATGAGGCAAAAATCTCAAACCTGATGAAAAACAGAGAGAATTGGTTTTTACAGACCTATCTTGAAAGACCTATCTTAGAATTATTTTCAGGTTTGTAATATTTGATTAACGTTCATTGGCCTATTTCTATTGTCTCTGGATTCTTGTACAGAAACTCAGGTTGAACTTTAAAAACTTTCTGCCTCTTATGCCCCAAGGGGTTTAGAAGAAGAAATTTTAATTTTTAGTGTTATGGGATGTACAGTATTTTGGGCTGATATTCCCAAAAGAAGAAAATTCAGGGCCATGTTTAATATGGCTGTTTGGCCCTGTATAATGATCTGTAGGCTTTAAAAAAAAATCTCAATACAGTGTGATCATCTGCTACATTATTGGAATGATTTTAACTGAAGCTTACCCTCATGGGAAATCATTATTCAGAACTAAGGTCTATGAGAGGCTGAGCAAATGTTCACTGGCTTATATACCTGAACAAATCTATATTAATATTAATTCTAAATTATTTTAATATATTTCATAAATGCATAGTATTATAATAAGCAAATTCAAGTTTTGTTGAGAGAAAGCTCTTTTAATGACGTATCATAGCCTTTCTTGGTTCCTCTTTTTAAAAATGATTTTATCTTTTTTTCTTCATCTTTAGGACTGGCTTCTTAAGTGGCCCCTTGCTTGTTCCTATCATGTGGGCTAATAGGAAATAAAAATTTATTTGTATTCCTGACTCAGTTTTTGAAAAAAAAAAAGCAAAAAATGTTGCTACAATGCCAGGGGCTTTCCCGAATCGCTCCTAGACGTTGTGAATATTTTATACATTTCAAATCCAGACTCATGTTTGGCTTTATTTTCAAGAGGATCATTAATGTTTATGTTTATAATAAATAATCTCCAAAGAAGCCTCTGTAAAGGCATTCTTTCCTACACATTTTTTGAGTAAATCTTAAAGGTCTGGCTGAGTTTTCCTCTGACCAAATATGGTTGCAGGTTCCTACAACCTGTGCCTCCAATACACTGCAGAGATGCACAGGGAAGTAAACACGCTTCACCACAGTAATGTTTTGCATATTCGTTCTAATTTCTCACCGCCCTCCTGCCCACGCTTTTCCGCAAGGCTACCTCTCCCAACAGTTTTACTCCACCTTTGCTTTGCATGGAAATAACTTGGCTTACATAAACTGTGCGTGTGTCCGTGTGACTGTCTCAGACTTGGATTGCCATGCCTCACATTTAACTCTAGGTTCACATACGTGTTTGATCACGAGTTTTGTTTCTGTTGTGTTCCTTTCCTTTCCTCTCTTTCCCTCCTTGATCCATCTGTTCCATGTCCAAACAAGGAGGTTGCTCCAGGGAAAGGACCTTGCCTGTCCATAGCACAAGATTGTATGTCCCATCGTTAGGTGTGATTTCCCTTGGATGAAATGCCAGTTTGCAGTTGATTTAGATACGTTTTCCAGCATCATTGCATGTCAGCAGAACAAAACGTGCTCAATTCCAGATTTATGTGTTTAAAAATGCGTGTACATTGTTCAACATTATTCTGAGTTTGCTATTACTGGCTTTCTCCCAGAGGAAATCAACTTTCTGCGATCTCTAGTGCTTTTTCCTTATTTTTTCCCCATAGTTTTTTGGTTTTTTTCCACCATCGATCTGTAACATCTGAACAATCTTGAGATATTGTATGTAATTTCACTGCGTACTTCTCTGTTGTGATTTGTGATGGTTTTTCATGTGTGTCTTGATTATTTGTGATAGCTTTGTTGTATGTGTGGATGTGCTACAAGTGAGAAAAATTAAGCAAGTTATTTCCTGCTCATTTTCCTTTTCAGTTTTTTTGTTCGCCTTGCTTTGCTCTTGTGCCCCGAGGCCTTGTGGATCCACCATCCCCAGCCCATTCTGTTGCCCCTCCCACCACGGCAGGAAAAGACGCTGTGTCCTTGCAGTCCTGATTACATTTGCCAATATCTTTTTTGATTTCCATTTTACTTTCAATGTTTTTCATTCATATCAAAGATGATGAGACAGAATCTACAGAAACATCTGTCCTGAAAAGTCACCTGGTTAATGAAGTTCCTGTCCTGGCAAGTCCGGACTTGCTCTCTGAAGTTTCTGAGATGAAACAAGACCTGATCAAGGTGACTGCCATCTTGACCACGGCTGTGTCTGAGCAGGCAGCCTCTCTGAAAGCGAAGGAGCTGGCGAAGGCTGCAGAGGAGGAGCCGGGCGAGCCCTTTGAGATCGTGGAGAGAGTTAAAGAGGAGTTAGAGAAAGTGAACGAGATCCTGAGAAGTGGAACGTGCTCCAGGGAGGAAGGTGGCCCGCTGCGCCCTCAGGAGGAGAGGGAGATGGAAGAGGAGGAGTGGGTGCTTGTGAGTGAGGAGGAAATAGAGGAAGCAAAGCGGAAAGCACCTTTAGAAGTCTCTGAGTACCCCTGTGTGGAAGTTAGATTAGAGAAAGGGAGCAGGGTCAAAGCAGAGAAGGACCCCACTGGACTTGTGAACTTCCTGGCTGAGGACCTCGGTGCCTGCGTGTCTCCTCATGAGGAGAAGGCCAGTGAGGCTGCGGGCGAGGAGGGGAAGCTTGGTGCCCAGAAGCAGCACAGGCCAGGGCTGGGGATAAAGAAGCCAGTGAGGAGAAAGCTAAAAGAAAAGCAGAAACAGAAAGAGGACGGCTTACCAGGGAGTGAGGCCAAAGCAGAACTTAAACAAGGTAGTTCTGAAGAGTCCCTGGAAGAAGACCCGGGTCTGGCCCCTGCTCCCCTCCCCACTGCAAAGGCCACGTCTCCTCTCATAGAAGAGACGCCCATTGGCTCCATAAAGGACAAAGTGAAGGCCCTTCAGAAGCGAGTGGAAGATGAGCAGAAAGGCCGAAGCAAGCTGCCCATCAGGGTCAAAGGCAAAGAGGAGGTGCCCAAAAAGGCCACTCCCAGGACGCATCCAGTGGTGTCACCTTCCCTGAAGTCGGACAGGCACACCGCAGTGTCACCATCCCCCAAAACAGAGAGACACTCATCCCTGTCCTCTGCAAAGCCAGAAAGGCATGCTCCAGTGTCACCGTCAAGTAAAGAGAGACACTCACCTGTGTCCCCCTCAGCGAAAGCCGAAAGACATTCACCTGTGTTGGCAGCAGGTAAACCTGAGCGACATTCACCCCTGTCACCCTCAACCAAAGCTGAAAGACACTCCCCTGTGTCCTCTACGAAGTCAGAAAGACACCTGCCTGTCTCGCCTTCGGGCAAAACTGACAAACGGCCACCTGTGTCACCCTCTGGGAAAACTGAGAAACATCCTCTAGTGTCACCTGGGAGGACAGAAAAGCGCTCACCTGTTTCACCGTCTGGAAGAACAGAGAAGCATCCACCCTCTGGAAAAAATGACAAGCACCTGCCTGTGTCACCCTCTGGGAGAACAGAGAAGCAACCACCTGTGTCCCCTACTTCCAAAACAGAGAGAATTGAGGAAACTATGTCTGTCCGGGAGTTGATGAAAGCTTTCCAATCAGGTCAGGACCCATCAAAACATAAAACTGGACTCTTTGAGCACAAAGCAGTAAAACAAAAGCAGACACAAGAAAAAGGTAAAGCTCGGGTAGAAAAAGAAAAGGGGCAGATAGCGAGCCAGAGAGAAGTGCAGAGAACGGAGAGTCAGACCATCAAACGAGGCCAGAGATTCATAGTGACAGGGCTTTCAGAATCCAGAAGAAGTGTCCGAGCCTCCTCCATAGGACTTCGGAGAGAAGAGACAGTTGGAGAAAAGGAGAAGACCCCCAGTCACAAAACCCCAGAGCCTGCTCGGCCAGTACATGAGGAAGAAAGCCATGGAGAGAGTGAGATCCCCAAGGAAAAGGTGACTGACGAACAGGGAGACTTGGACCTGCAGATCAGCCCGGACAGGAAAACCTCCACGGACTTTTCTGATGTCATTAAGCAAGAGTTGGAAGACAATGACAAATACCAGCAGTTCTGCCTGAGCGAAGAAACTGAGAAGGCACAAGTTCACCTAGACCAAGTCCTCACCAGCCCTTTCAACACAGCCTTCCCTCTGGATTACATGAAGGATGAGTTCCTCCCCACACTTCCTCTACAGAGCGATGCTCTGGCCGGCAGTTCTGAGAGCCTGAAACAGGAGGGGATGGCAGGTTCGCCATGTGGAAGCCTGATGGAGGGGACCCCACAGATCAGCTCAGAAGAAAGCTACAAGCATGAGGGTCTGGCAGAGACCCCTGAGACCAGCCAGGAAAGCCTTTCTTTCTCACCAAAGAAAAGTGAGGACCAAATTGGGGAAGTAAAGGAAACCACCAAGTTAGAAACACCACCAGAAATTCATTCAGAAAAAGAATATCCCACAACCAAAGACACCATCAATGGTTCTGACGCTCAAGGTGCTACAGTCCCTGAGGGCTCAGAGCCCTCTGTTGAGGCCACCCCAGACCCTCCCAGAGACATATGCCCCAAGCAAATAGAGGACATCTCTGTCAGCCCCAGTGTGCCACTAGCAGAAGAACCCCCTAGGACACAGGCTGAGGAAGTGTCCTCTGACAGAGGTTCAGCTCACAGGACACAGGCTGACAGTAAAACTCAGGAATCCACGGCCACCTCAGATGAGGCAAAGTCCCCAGGCCCATCTGCTGCTTCTGTAAAGCCAGACCCCGACACTGAATCCAGGCCCCCAGGAACCGTTAGAAGTCCCCAAGGGTTAGAGCTTGCACTCCCTAGCCGAGATAGTGAAGTCCTCAGCCCCATGGCTGATGAGTCATTAGCAGTGAGCCACAAAGACTCTCTGGAAGCCAGCCCTGTGCTGGAGGATAACTCCTCACACAAAACTCCCGACTCCCTGGAGCCAAGTCCCCTGAAAGAGTCTCCTTGCCGGGACTCTCTCGAAAGCAGCCCTGTTGAACCAAAGATGAAGGCAGGGATTCTCCCAAGTCACTTCCCTCTTCCTACTGCTGTCACCAAAACAGAACTCATTACGGAAGTGGCCTCCATGCGGTCCCGGCTCCTCCGAGATCCCGATGGCAGCGCTGAGGATGATAGCCTGGAGCAGACGTCATTGATGGAGAGTTCAGGGAAGAGCCCCCTGTCCCCCGATACCCCCAGTTCTGAAGAAGTCAGCTATGAGGTCACACCCAAAGCTACAGATGCATGTACCCCCAAACCAGCTGTGATTCATGAATGCTCCGAGGAGGATGACTCTGAAAATGGGGAGAAAAAGAGGTTCACACCAGAAGAGGAAATGTTCAAAATGGTAACTAAAATTAAAACGTTTGATGAACTTGAACAAGAAGCAAAGCAGAAAAGGGACTATAAGAAAGAGCCCAAGCAGGAGGAGTCTTCTTCATCCTCTGAGCCAGACGCTGACTACACAGTGGGTGTGGGTGAACCGGAGCAGGTGGAGAGTGTGGAGGGTGAAAGCGATGTCCCTGTGGTGGTGACTTCTGAGAGCCGAAAGGCTTCTTCCTCCTCAGAAAGTGAACCCGAATTGACTCAGCTAAAGAAAGGTGCTGACTCGGGCCTTTTACCAGAACCAGTTATCCGAGTGCAGCCTCCTTCCCCACTTCCATCCAGCATAGACTCCAGTTCTAGCCCCGAAGAAGCACTCTTTCAGCCCATCGTTTCTAAACAGTATACTTTCAAGATGAGTGAAGATACTCAGGAAGAGCCAGGTAATTCAGCAGAAGGAGAAGCCCGGGAGTCCTATTCTGTGGAAGACGGTCACCCTCTTTCCCCTGCAGAAGCAGATAGGTCTTACCATGATCTGAACAAAGACACTACTCAACAGAAATTCTGTGATGGCCATGGGTGTGAGGCTATGGGTCCTAGCAGCCTGGCCACTCCTACCACTTCAGGTCTTCAGAAGTCTGCTGGTGATGATGTCGATGAGCAGCTCATCAGCTATAAGGAATCATCAGCTTTGCAAGATGTGCGTGAAAGTGACACAGAAGGAGAAGAGCAGGGTGTTTCTGGAGTGGAATCCCCACAAGTAGATTGCCTCAGTGGAAGCCCTTCTTTGTCCTCTTTCCCACATTGTCCAGTATTTGAAGAAAAGGAATTAGATGACAGAATGTCTTCTGTATCTCCCACTACAGAAATGGAGGAAACCAACAGTGATCCAACTTTGGAGAGCTTACGGAAGGACTGTGCCACTCAAGACTCATATATTCCAACTCAAACAGATAGGTTGTCCATGGACATTCCAGAATCAGACCTAGTGGAAACTGATGAAATCTCTGAGCCTCATATCACAAGCCCTTATGAAAACGTTCCTTCTCAACCATTTTTCTCTAGTGAAGAAAGCAAAACCCAAATAGATGCCAGTCATGTCTCAAGTTTCCAGTCTTCTGAAGTGCATTCTGTTACCATTACATCCTCCGTAGCAGAGGCGGTAGTGACAAGCTCCTGTAGTAGAACTGTTTCAAGCAAAGAATCCAATTCTGAGAGTGAGCACCTTCAAACAGAATCCAAACCAGAAAGTGCAGTGTGGGAAATGCAATCAGAGAGCTCCTCCTCCTCTCCCCAGCCTACTATAGCAAACACACCAGCCGTCATTGGGGAACAAATAAACAAAGTCATCATCACAAAAACAGATGTGGATTCAGATTCCTGGAGTGAAATTCGTGAAGATGATGAAGCCTTTGAGGCTCGAGTGAAAGAGGAAGAACAGAAGATATTTGGCTTGATGGTAGACAGACAATCACAAGGCACTACCCCGGACACCACTCCTGCTAGGACCCCAACAGAAGAGGGCACCCCAACTAGTGAGCAAAATCCATTTCTCTTCCAGGAAGGAAAACTGTTCGAGATGACGCGAAGTGGTGCGATTGATATGACCAAAAGGTCCTATGCAGATGAAAGCTTCCACTTTTTCCAAGTTGGTCAAGAATCTAGGGAAGAGACTTTCTCTGAGGACATGAAAGAAGGGACCACAGGGGCAGAGCCACAGCTGGAGACAACGGCTGAGTCACTCACACTTTCAGAATCAAAAGAAATGGTAGGTGATGAAGCAGAGTTACTTCCAGATGACCTAAGTGAGGACGCAGAGGAAATGCTCACTTCAGACGCTCACCTTGATGCCCAAATGGAGATTTCGGCTGCCCCTGAAATGTCCGCACAGGAGGCTGCTGCTCCAGGGGTTGAGGACCTCCCTATGCAAATGGCTTGTATACCTCCATCCAGGAGGAAGCAGGTATCTTGCCCTGATGCCCCTGAACCAGTTGTCCCAGTTCAGTTAGACTTTTCCACAGTCACCAGGTCTGTATATTCAGAGCGGGATGAGGAGTCTCCTGATTCTTCTCCCGAGGAAGAGAAGTCAGTGATTGAAATCCCCACTGCACCCATGGAGAATGTGCCTTCTATCGACAGTGAATCCAAAATCCTTGTAAGGACTATCCCCACTTCATCTGTAGCCCATCCATCCGTAGAGGATGAGTGTGCATTTTCTGAAGATTTTCCATCCAGTCTGGATGAAGAAAGTAAGGAAGAGGATGCAAAACCAAAGTCAAAAATCCCCATCAAAGCACCCACCCAAAGAGTCGAAGAGCAGCCCTCATTTCTAGACTCATCTCTCCATAAGGCAGAGGCACCTCAGGGACAGGATGTGACAGGCAGAGCTGCAGACCATAGAAGCAAATCCGAATCTGATGCTAGTCCTTCGGACTCCAAGGCCAAATGCCCAGGGAAAGCCAGAAGTTACATTGAGACAGAGGCAGAGAGCAGAGAGAGGGCAGAGGAGTCTGAGTCAGAATCAGAGGAAGGGGCCACAAGGCCAAAGATGTTTGCATCCCGACTGCCAGTTAAGAGCAGAAGCACCACATCTTCTGCCAAGGGGGTCACAAGCCCCACAAAAGACAGGAAGGAGCATTTCTTTGACCTTTACAGAAACTCCATTGAATTCTTTGAGGAAATTAGTGATGAGGCCTCTAAGCTAGTGGATAGACTGACACAGTCGGAGAGGGAGCAGGAATTAGCTTCAGATGATGAAAGCAGTAGTGCCCTGGAAGTTTCAGTTATTGAAAACCTGCCACCTGTTGAGACTGAGCACTCAGTTCCTGAGGACATCTTTGACACAAGGCCCATTTGGGATGAGTCCATTGAGACTCTGATTGAACGCATCCCTGATGAAAATGGCCATGACCGTGCTGAAGGTATTTGCCAGCCACTGGGGCTCCCTGTGCTCCGCATGTCATAAATTTGATACAGTTTTTTTTTGTACGTCCTTCTTTGTTTTGGTTTTTTTGGTGATTTGTGTCTCATTTCCTTTAAGCTTTCTGTAGTGGTTAATGTGTTTGTGTAAGCCCTTTGTGTTTTGTGCTTTCTGTGTATACTCTGTCTATGAAAACAATCTCAAGATTGAGTAATGAGAATGCTTATGGAAACATAACATACCCAGGCAATGATGACCTTGCCTTTCTCTAGCTGCTGCACGTAAGGCCCTGCAAGCTTTGAGTTTTGTTGTTTTGAAGTCCTAGGCTGAGTCTCAAATTAAGCCTTTGGCTTTATTGTTATGGGATTTTGTTTCCTATTATGAGAACTCGTTGCTTTTTCTTATCTTTGCACACTTGGAAATAATTGTACTTAACAATTTTGTAATTATTAGGAAGCCATTTGCTCAAGATTTCTCATATCCTGAAATTCCAATTGTTGTGGCTCTGTTTTTCATTCAGAAAGTTTGGATTTCAGATTCCATTGGTAAACACTTTAAGCAAACAAACATAAGGTAAAAATACGCTTTTTGTTTACATGGTAGCTGCATTATGAATGTGCTGTGATTAGACACAGCAGACAACAAAAACTCAAACTTTGCACAACTTAAGTTGACCATGAGGGAATGATGGCTCTTTACATTGTAAAGAAGAAAACCATAGATGGCTGTGAGACATAGCCTCCAGGCTTCCAATATCTCTGCAATGAAGACTATTAGTCTTAAATTTGGGTTACAAATAACTTTATGATTCCATGCTCTAAAATGCTCATCAATCCATGACTTAAAAATGAATGGAAAAATTATAGTTTTGTGAGAGAACTACACCATTTAATAATAAATAGGAGACTCTTTGCCCAAGAGACATACAGTATATGCATACCCATAACAACATACATGTACAAACGTGTGCTCTGTTTCTTCTTCCAAGGTCATCAGGAGCAAGGCATATACTATTTCTGGACACATTAGAATAAATTTAGGATGGTCTCTTCACCAGTGATCAAGATCTCTTGTGAATTTCTGATAAGATTTTTTTTCTGGCATGACCTAGAAATGATCTGTACCTGCACAGGCAGGAATAGGACAATTACTAGCCAATTACTCCACTTCTTCGTACCATTTATGGTTACTGTAGTATTTAATGAGCAAGATGAGTTTCTTCTGGTGGGCGGTATCCTCTCAGATCATTTTAAATCCTAAGATGACTAGAAGTCTGTGATTTATATAATTGTGATCACTAAGTAGTCTTGATTAGAGAGATATGGAAGGAGATGGTTTTCACGAGTCATACTAGATTATTATTCATTCTATCCCAGAACTCAGGCAAACACACAATTTAATATTATCTAATCTATAATAGCTAATATGTGCTCCTATCAAATATTTGGACTAGTGACTCAGATCTTTGAATGATCAGTACTGTGGTTCCTCCCATCAGAGACAACCTTTGGCCATTCTGTTTTTGACCTTCTGTAGATCCACAGGATGAGCAGGAGCGGATCGAGGAGAGGCTGGCTTATGCCGCTGATCACCTGGGCTTCAGCTGGACAGGTGAGATGAGTGCAAACCAGTTGTTCAACAGGATCTACTTGGCTTAAATGATACAGATGCATCAGCCGTGGGTCGTTAGCAATGAAAAAGGTTTTCCTGCTCCTTCTGTTTGAGGAAGACTACATGGAATAGTAAAAGAATGACAAATTATAAACTAGAAAGCACAGGCTCTGCTTTACTGATGGAGCCCAGGGAAACTCAGAGTATAAGAGAGAGAAACTGTCATCATCTCCGAAGTTTAGGGTGACTTAAATTAGAAGTGGTTAAGAATATACCACCCGGGGCTGGGGATTTAGCTCAGCGGAATAAGCGCCTGCCTTGCAGGCAGGCAGTCGTGAGCTCGACCCCCCGGTACCGATAAAAAAACGAAAAAGACAAAAAAAAAAAAAAAGAATATACCACTCTTCATCATGCCTCTTTGGCAGCTGTTGATATCTAAGCGTGGGGGACATTATTGTGTTACAACCATCGTTAGACATGATTTTCATAATGTGTAAATTGAGGTTTCTCCAGGGCTGCTTTTTAAAAATTCTTTAAATCAGATTTCTTCATAAAATTTATTTTGGGTGACTATTGAATATCAAAGATGTTTCACTAACTTTTTGAAAATTGAGACTTTTAAGGACAGAAAGTATATGTTAAATAATTTACAAAGAGAAAGTAAATTATAAAATCAATATGGTTTATTTACAAATTATGACTTGTAGATTTAAAAACCTATATCTTTTCATCTGCTTGTAATTACCATATTACAGCAAGAATGAAGTATAGCCTGCTTTATTTTGTTCTTCTTATTTCTTTCTTTTCTTCATTATAAGTCTGGAACCTGGTTTCTTTTTATATCACTTGTGACTACTATATTGAGACAGTATAAAGTTAATATTCTTACAATTTCTTAAAAATTTGAACAGTAATACATGTTACCTTTAAAGATAACTGATATGTTAAAAATATGCCTGGAAAGAGAAGCAGAATCATTTTTCTGCATAATAATTCTAAAGCAATTTTGAAATGGTGGTCAGATTTATTTTGAGGATTAACAGGAAGATATGTTATTAAAATATACCTTGTTATATTGTTCAAACTCTGTAACAATACAGAATAATATAAAGTAAAAAGAATCTCTCATCTATTTCTGGTTTTCTAGTCTCATGCTTCAAAGCTATTTTCTCAATTATTTGGAAAAATATACAATGCCCACATATACATGCCTACTATTTAAAAGTAAGCAAAATGTGCTTACTAATATTCCTTATAAGTGTCCTATCAGCACAGACATATCAATTGTATTCTTTTAAATAGTTATTTAATTCTACTTTGAAAGTTCCTAAATTTTACAGAAGTCTTCATAAGCAGATTTTAGACTATTTTCTGTTAATGGCAATGAAATATCTTTGTGCTTTGTTATACATTTATGAATACACCTATAGGATATATTCTTAGAAGCAGAACTGTTAGGCCCAAATATTTTTAATTTTAAAAGATATTGTCAACCCAGATATGGTGGCACATACTGTAATCCCAGCACTCAGAGGTTGAGGCAGGAAGACTGCCTCAGTTTGATGCCATTGGGAGCTAGTGTCTTAGTTACTTTTCTCTCACTGCTGAGACAAAACACCTGGCACCCAGAGTTAAAGGGGGAAGGTTTAGCTCTCAGTTTATAGAGGTTTTAGTCCATAATTGGCTAGCTCCCAGCAGAGTGGCTTGGCAGAGGGGCATCACAGAGGAGAAACAGTTCATGGTGGCAGAAGACAGCAAAATCAACAATCGAACCTTAGCAGCATCTTTCTGCCCTGTTTATACCCCAGATTGCTGGGAGTTAGGGTGGTGCCAAACCAGTCAGTGAACTGATTGCACCTTTAGTCCCAGCATCACCCTCTTTAGATTCAGCTGCCTCTGAAAAGTCCTTCTTCCACCCGTGACTACATAAGGCTTTGGGTGACATCTAGACACAAATCGTAACAGCTACACAGTGAGTTCAAGGCCAGTCTGCACTACAAAGTGAGACCCTATCTTAAAAAACAAACAAAAAGGTATTGTCAAATTGACAGTACAAGTTAACTCTTTTATACACATATGCACACACACACACACACACACACACACACACAGAGTAATGTACAAGTATCCACATAGAATGTTAATGGTAGAATTTAAAAGAAAATGTGACTTCTTCCCTGGGTCAACTAATGGTTCCCACATGTCTTATTCATGTGACATCAAATTGAAGAAATGAGTTTTTCCTGCCTCCAGAATACCTACAATCAGTATTTATCCAAGTACCCAGAAACCGAGTTTATAGTATTTAAAATATCACCCATGGTGATCAAAAAAGGGAGGTAGTATATGTGTTGTCATTTATTTTCCACTGTCTTGATAAGAGTTTAAGCAAGTACTTACAGTATTTTGGAATCAGGTGGACCTAAATTATACCTATTTTACCAACACAGCTTTATATTGGCTATTTCTACCATGGCAGTAATCAATCCTAGACCTAATATAGGTGAAAGATCCATGCTCAGCACTAGAAGAATAAAGGCGTCTGTGAGTGACTTCTGCTGTGTGTAAATAAAAGACCTCCATAAACACAGCAGTGCAAGGACACTTCACTTGTGAAATCACAGACAAGGTGTGAGGATGCAAATCTTTGGAGGCAAAGTGTCTACATAGCAGTATTTTCTCTTTCAGAGTTAGCTAGAGAACTGGACTTCACTGAGGAGCAAATTCATCAGATTCGAATTGAGAACCCCAACTCCCTTCAGGACCAGAGTCACGCGCTGCTGAAGTACTGGCTGGAGAGGGATGGGCAACACGCTACAGGTAGGTGTGGGGCTCTGGGCAGGTGTCAAGCTAAAGGGAGAAAGTGTTGTCCACCCCATTCTTGCAAACTCGGTGAGACAGTAAACTGAAAGATGCCATCACTTGGAAGCACCCCACTGTGGAGCGGGAACAAGCTGCTGTGGTTTCTAGAATAAGACTGTGTGTGAGGTCCTGTACTGTCTGCCTGTGGGCAGTGGTGACCCCGGGGAGCCAGCACTGGTTATGGGCACAAATGTTATGCAAGTCTGGAAGTGATTTACATATTGATTCCTGGGCAGAAGTACCTTATGTTTTTTCCTCTCTTTTGCATTATCAGGAGGTGAATACTGAGCTGAATCCCAGCCCTTTTTATTTTGAAGCAGGATTTTGCTAACTTGTTAGGCTGGGCTCAAATTTGTGATCCTCCTGCCCCAGCCAACTGGGATTTCAAGCATGTACTACATGGCCGGTTCTATCATTGTTTCATTGGTTGTATCTTACCCTTGGTTCCTGTTTTATTTAGTCCTACCTTAAGTGGCAGGAAAACACCAAGTAGATTTTCAATGTGTGTGATATTCTGGCCGTATGGAATATAACAGGAATCGAGATGACCACAGCTGTGGCTTGACCTCAGCAGGTCTAAATTCCCCACCTCAAAGAGCCGCTTTGAGACCTCATATTTATCACTCCTTGTCTCTATGTTGTATTTAGTAACAGAGTCACATTTAGCAAATAAAAGCAGATGGGCACATAGTTAAATTTAAATTCCAGATAATCCACCTATACTTTGTTAGCATACATATGTCCCATGCAATATTTGGGATATACTTATAGAAAATATTGGTTTTTTGGTCTGAAACTGAGATTTGACTGAATGCCCTGAATGTCATCTGACACCTCTGCTTTTAGGTTTTGTGCCACTTGGTACCATCCTTTTATGCTTCTCTCTGTAGTTTTGACTTTTTTTTTTAATAAACACTCTTAGTAAGGCTTTGGCCGCTTCCTACACAGTTGTCACAAATGTAGTTCAGTAGCTGAGTGAAAGGTTTTGCAAAATGGCATTGCTTAGCCAGCCAGTGCTCTGTCTCTCGTGCCTCAGATGCCAGCCTCATTGAATGTCTCACCAAGATCAACCGAATGGACATTGTCCACCTCATGGGGACCAGCGCAGAGCCGCTCCAGGGGCTCATCAGCCACAGCTACGCAGAAATCGAGCAAACCATCACGCTGGACCATAGTGAAGGTCGAACCCTGTGTGTGTGTGTGTGTGTGTGTGTGTGTGGTGTGAGTGTGTGTGCGCACACACGTGTGTGCGTGCGCAGCTAAGCTTGAAGTTCATTCAGGCACTGGCCCAGTCATCTGTTTTCAGAAGGTACATGGTGGCCTTTGGTGTGGTCATCATTTGTTTGCTTGCTGCCGACTTTCCCGCCTGCTCTGTAGACGTCCCTACTGTTCTTCTCTGTTATGTCACCATCCAGTGAGTGAGGGACCCATCCAGTTCTTGTTACTCGATTCCTTGATGGTGCCTATGACACTTAGAATGTGTATTCTGTGTCAGTCGCTGACTTTGGCACTCACAACCAAGACTGTATCATCGCACTGCTTCCCAGCAGCTCACTAATCGGAGTAGCGTGCTTGTCCTTTCTCAGTGTTAAAGTTCTTTTCATAGATTCCCATCACAGGCTCACTCTGTCATCTCCATTTTACACCTTTGCTCCTTCCTTCCAGCTTGCAGCATTTCTTCTTTGATACTCATCCCAGCTTACAGCCATACTTCCGTTTTGTAGAATTTCGCCATTCTAAGTAGATGCTCATCTTTTTCTGCCATAAAACCTACTGAGGTGAGTGCGTCTCAGGGCCTAACTCTGCCTTCCCTCCGGTTACAGTGGATTAAATATCTTTGCTTTCCCAGAACCATCATTTCTTTTGTCTTGGATTTCATACTCTTTTACCCAATCCTGCAAGTATCTACTCAAATATCTTAAAACTGGAGCCGCCCAGGAGTGCTTCAGTGGGTTCCAACTTGGAGACACAGTATGGCAGAATAGCTCCTTGGGTCCTCTGATCCCCGGGTTTCTGCTCTGCCGCGCCATCCATTTTACAGGAAGCCTCTTCAGCAGAGTAGCTTGGGTTTCCTGTCGGTGCTTGCTGCCTTCCTGTCCATGCCAGAGCTGGCGCTGAGTCACTCCAGTCTGTGCTGGACAGTTCACCAACCGCTTCCTTCTTAACAGATTCAAAGGGCGATTTTAAACGTTCAGATTTCTCAAAACACTTGAAGGAATAACCCCTTCTTAGTTTCTTTCTTCACTCCCAGACGTGCTCTCACTTCTTTTCCTTCTGCTTCTCTGTGTTCTTCAGTCCCTTTCCAGTGGCCTCTTCCTTCTCCCAGGCCCGGGTGGCCTGTGCACAGCAGAAGCAGGGATGCTCACTCCCATCTCCCCTGTGTGCCTACCTCCCTCCAGGCGCAGAAGCCAGCTCCTTGCCCTTCCCTGCACATCATGGCCTCAAGGCCCCAGCGCCTCTGTTCCTTCTGCTCTGGAGGGTTCTTCCCTTAGATCCATCCACATTTTTCTCCCAATTTCTATGTGTCACTCACTACTCAGATAGAACCTGTCAAGGGAAGCCTTTCTGGCTGCTCTGTCTGAAGCACTAGCCTGGTTGTCTTTTCTCCCAGCAACGACCATAAACATATGTCTGTGGAAATAGAAGATCGATGAAAAGAAAAGGTTTTCTGCCTTGTTCATTGCTGTGTATCCAGCATCTAAACAGCACCTACCGCATCTGTTGAGGAAATAAGTAAAAAAATGAATGTTGCTCACCCCTCTGCTGAGATCTTTCAGTTGCCCTGGAGGCAGTGAGATTTCTTAGCCTGGCAGAAGGAACTCTACATAGAAAGATCACTGACCACAAGGTTTCGTGGTGAGGATTGAACAAACTAGTACCCACAAGGCACACCGTAACTATTCAGGATTTGTTACGTATTTACTGTTTTTATAGACTTCCCTTGTATGCAATACCGTGGCCATCACAGGAGGTGCCCCTCTGCAGTTCCTTCCAAATGCTCTCCTGATGAGGATGGTATCCCATGTTCGCTACCAGGTGCCTGTGGCCCCATCACCTTGCCATTGAACTGACAGCTAGCTCCTGCCTAGGGACCAGCATCCTGAAGACGGTGTGCTGTCTTCACCTTTCAAACTCATGGGCCCCTCTCAGGACGTGGCTTGCGACACTTGCTTACTAAACATGCTTGCAGCATAGGAGACCTTCCCTTAAGATCTCACTCAGCGTGCTTCCCCTGCAGGCTTCTCGGTGCTCCAGGAGGAGCTCTGCACCACACAACACAAGCTTCAGGAGGAGCAGGCAGCTTCCAGCGAGGGCGAGGCTGGCGATCACCCCCCCATTGTCTCAGAGGAAGACGTTTCTGTGGGCTACTCCACCTTCCAAGACTGTGTCCCCAAAACTGAGGGGGACAACTCCGCAGCAGCACTTTCTCCCCAGATGCACCAGGAGCAAATTCAACAAGATTTCTCAGGGAAAACGCAGGACGCGTCTGATGAGCAGCAGGCATACTTGTGAGTCCTAAATGTGGGTCCAAATATAAACCCTGCAAAATTATACCTGCAGAATAAAGAGGCATTAATACGGAGTGGGTGGGGTTAGACGGGGAGTGAAGAGACACTTTCTAAGGAGCTTCTGACTAGAAGAAGCTGCAGGTGCAGTTTAGCTGAGAATTTAAGCTCTGAGCTCTCTAGAAGCAAAGGAGAAAGAGTCGCTTCAGTCACACTGATTGTCCAGAGGAAAAGCAGACCACGAGAAAGGTGAAGGTGTCCCCGACTCTGAAATCTGAGAACAGTGGGAACAAGATCATGCTTCAGCGTCTTCTCTGCCATCAAGTGAGCAAATGGCCATAAGGTGTCCTTTGGCTTTTCTTTTCCAGTGTGACGAGCCCGGGTACAGAAAGGACCCCGGGCTCTCCCAGCAGGACCCCCGAGGAGATCGGGACCCCTTCCGAGGAGGATAGGCTAGACCTTAGGACCCCATTGTCCAGCGAGCGGGGAGGCTCCCCCATTGTGCAGGAACCCGAAGAGCCCCCTGAAATGAGGGAAGAGAGCTCCCCCTGGAAAACCAGCCTTGTGATTGTGGAGTCTGGTGAGGCCCAGCCACACACCTTTCTGGGACCTGACGGGGACACGGCTTTGGAAAAGGTGAGATTTCCCTGTTTCTCTTGCTCCTACCCACATGCAGCAAAGCTACAAACCTTTAGTTTCCATTTTTCTAATTTTTTTTTTTCTTTTAAAACAAAAAGTTGCCAGATTCATGAACCTGATCAATAAGAAACGTTCAGTTCTTTCGAAATCAGAGAGCTAACGAATCTAGAAGGAATACCCTACAATCCCTATCCTAACTATTAAACCAGAAGCCCTGCTTTTACCACTGAGATTCTTTCTGTTAAGAAAAATGTACACTTGGTGGTCAAACAATAATCTTTGTAAACTGCTAACCTGGAGCTTGAAGGCTAATGATATGGATGAGCAGGCTCAGGTGGGTCTGCTGCTGCATGGGTCTCAGTATATGGTGTGATAAAAATATATAGTGAATTTTTGAATTTTGAAACATTTATTGCAACAGAGGACACATTGTATTAGTCGCCTCAAAAATATTCCCCATGACTTTGCCGCTTAGCTGTTCTTGTCACTTCCTGAAGCAGTCCCAGAAGTGCTGTTTCGTGTGTCTATACATGATCAAAGCTATGGAGAATGCCTTTGCTGAGTGCCATTCAGTGGAAAGGCAGGCTTGTTAAAAACAAATTACCGTGTATCTTCATCGACTCTATTCATTGGATGCAGCACTGTGACTGTGACTCCCCCCAACGTTTGGATGACCATGCAAGGTCACCATTCTGAGTCACTTCAGGACATCAAGGCAGCCGCGACAGTGCGACTAAAGATACTCATGGAAAGGGACTGCCAGGACTCGCAGACAGTGGCAAGAATGGGCTAAGTGTGTTCAGAGTGACGGGGAGGACTTTAATTGGATCGAAGATGACATGTCTTTTGTTATAAAAAAAAGTCTTTAAATTTAAACTCTCATTGCATTTTTGAGTCCCACCTCAGCTCTCTGAGCTGTCTGCTGAGGAGCTCATGCCCTGGCTCTCTGATGGGTTTGCCCCCCTATAGACTTCCCTCCTAAAGGAAGACTTATTTCCAAATTATTTTTCTTCATATATATTTTAGCAATGAATTGTAACGGGAAGAGTATGCCTAAACTGACTGCTCTTCTGCCATGGCCATATGCCTGACGGAGACAGAGACTGTGTGAGAGCCCATTGTGAAGAGCACTGTGGCCGTGGAAGAGAGGCTGGGCCATCCTAAAAGATGCATGTAAACTGACACTTGGTCTGTGGAGTTCACAGAGTCAGATGATGAATTGGGGAGCTCGATCCTTCTGCAGAGCTCCAAAGTCAGGGGGAACCCCAAAGAGTAGGGAAGGTACAAGAAGACTCAGTGCTTTACACCTCCCCAGATTATTCTCATCTGCAAAGATGGGTAAAAATTTGTTTGAATTAGACTTGCTGTAAATTAAAGTAGATATTGTTTTCCTTTTTAAAAAAGTAATAGGGTTCAAAAGCATTTTATATTTAAAGGTGTTTATAAAAAGATTAATCCAGGGCTTAGTAATAATAGATTTGTTATGTGAAAGAATAAGAATTTTTTGGGTGACAGAAGTAATACAGCATATCTTGAGGGTTACGCTATGCATTTGTTTGTATTTACTATGTGGGTAACAGCTGTTACCAGGATTTATCTAAAATCACAACCAAATTGAGAAAGATTCAGGCAAATGAGAACCGTGTCCAGGATTTGGGCAGTTACCATAAAAAGTGAATTCATCCCATGGATGAATTCTTATTCCATAGAATTACTCAAGTTTTTGGCTTAAATGAGTACTAGTAAAGATGATTCATACTTGCTATCTAGGCTTAACAGTTGCCAAATGTAGCCCAAGACTCCACAGGCTAAGTAAAGTGTAGTCTAAAGTTATTATCTGGGTAATTTATATATTTAATCTGTTCTTTCCCTATAAATAAGTTTTGGTAAGTCCTCTCCATCCTGTGTATTTACCACGGGCCTGTTCCACGTATTCTCGATGGACTTCAGTTATCTGAGCTTAGCTCCACGTTTCAACTCTTAGCTCTCATGACTCTGACTGAGGTGTCCAATTTCAGTTACTCTTTTTTCTGACCCTATTTCTAGGCAGTAAGTTGCTGATTTAAAATGTAATTTCATTTAAATTTAGATATTTTTCAACAGAAAAATATAGAATGACGTATAAATTGGGTATTTTAAAATGTTAGGCAAATTGACTTGTCCTTTTTCTTTTTAAAAAATACCACTCCATAAGGAGAAAGTGATTCTATATGTATGACTTCTGAGACACATTTTAATCCAAAACTGTTCTTAACCTCTTCTCTGGAGTTGGGCCAGACCTATTAAGTCTCATTGTTTTCACATCTCAATTTTCCTGCAAAATGAGGCTAATACGAATCATAGCCTGCCCTTTTTGATGGTAGAGAGATGTACCACTGACCATGCAATATCTACAGGAAACTGGATTTCCTGTATACAGTTCTGTGGCACAGTGAGATGTTCCTACGCAAATGTGCTGAAACTCCAAGCCTAAACGCTAATGTTAACAGCTCGCAGCTGCACCTTTTGCTGTGGATCTATTTATTAGGCGTTTGAGTACCAGGATTTCAAGGCATTTCTTTAGGTGAAGTTTGACAGGTTCTCTGCTATCTTTTGGAATTACACATTTTTTAATTCATTAAACCAAACAATGGAATTCTTGTTGAAGCTTGAGACCACCACACCCTTATTTTCAGCCCCATCGGTTTTTCCACTGAAACCCCCATGAATAGCACTTTGAGGACACAGTGTATCCTCTAGCCTTCTGGCGAGAGCCAGAAACAGTAGCAAAGTTCTTCCTTAGCATGTTAAACAGAACCGTGCTTCCACACTTCCCAGGAGCTGAGAGACGAATTAGGGGAGCTGGAGGTCAGCTCCGATGAGGAGGCGATGGTTACCACCAGGGTTGTCCGCCGGCGTGTGATCATCCAGGTACCAGCTGCTGAACTGCTGCACGCCGGGGCCAGCCCTGCCCTCCCCATGTAGAGTGACTGACCTGGGCAGTAAGGGCATGGCATGCTCCCGAGCAGCGCATGGCCACTGGAAAGCAGGCCTCTGCTCTTTCTTTCCTCTTTTGTTTGTGGAGAGACGTGGTGGGATGGCAGTTACAGCCTGCAGCTGACACCACTGCCTTAATCAATTCCACCTGACTTTCTGTTTTATTTTTTTGTTTGTTTGTTTTGTTTTTCTTATATTCTGATACCAGGAATCAAACTCACGACCTTGTGCTTGCCAGGCAGGCGCTGTTCTGCTGAGCTACATCCCCGGCTCCTAACTCACCTTTGCTTATCTGTTTTCCTTGTTTGTTAGTTTGTCAATTTTACCTAACTTTGGCCACCTTCTTCTAAGCATGCTCACACCCACTTGTACCCACTTGACAGGATTTTGCATCTCCACAGTGCTTCTCCACGTCACCTTTGGTTTTTCTAACACTCCACACGTGATAAGCACTTGGATATGGTTCCTAGAACTGGTGCCGAGTCCTATGTGACCCTTTGCTCCCAACTGTTTAGGGAGACGACATGCCTGAGATACCCCCAGAAAGTGTCACTGAGGAAGAATACGTGGATGAGCATGGGCACACCGTGACGAGGAAGGTACTATCTGGTGTCTCCTTTTGTGCTGCTTTCAAACTTCCTGTTTCCGATGAATCAGTGTCATCCCACTGTGACTCCATAACGTAGTAAATGTACACATCCATAAATGACATGCGTTTCAGGTTACCAGGAAAATCATCAGACGCTACATGTCCTCCGACGGCACAGAGAAGGAAGAGGTTACCATGCAAGGGGCACCACCAGAGCCTGTGAGCATTGAGCAGGGCGATGGCTACTCCAGGGTGCTGAAGCGCGTGGTGTTGGAGAGTGACAGCAGCCAGTCGGAGGTGAGGCCCGACCCGAGTCTTACTTCACAGAGAGCAGGAGAGAGCCTGGCAGTGGGAGGGGAGTCTGCTCACCAGGCCTTGTGTCTGCTCATGGTTACCCATGTGTCTGTATTTTCATAATTTTGTGTAATTTGAAAAGAAGCACTAGGAAGCATCACAGCCACCAGTTATTCTCCTTGTTTGTTCATTCTCATTACCGTTTTTTGTTTAATTCATGGTTAACCACAGCAAACATCCAAAAGGCAAATTTCTAAAGAATAAAACCCCATTGCAAGATGGGCATGCATGAGGTAGAGGCCTGGTCAGGGAGACCCCTGAAGTCAGGGGAGCAGCCCTGGATACCCAGCCCACAGCCTTGGGGTACCCAAATCAGCACCAAGGAATGCTTCAGTTCATACTTTGTATTTCTTTCTGCTTTATTTCCCAGTTCCCACAGAAACATGCTTGCTTTTTAAAAAAATATAATTTGTGAAATTCTCATCATGTTGTATTCACTTATCGCCTCAAAATCTCATTTTTAAAGACATGAGATCCTCCAGAAATGCAAATTTCTCATAGCTTCTTGAGTCCTTCCCTTGGAGTTAACTTTACCTTTACACTGCAAGTGAAACCAGTCACACGTGGATAACAAGTGTAGCCACAGATTTCACTGCCTCCACCTCACAGGATTGGAGTCCTTACCAATCGACTGACAGATTTCATCTCTGTGTCTGACAGTCCCTAGGTGACTCCACTAACTGGTGAAAGGGGTTTTGTTGTAACTCTGCTTCACCGCACCAAAATACTACTTTTTAGAAGTCTCCTGGGTAGTACTGTAATGATTCAGCATTTGTTACACTTTGGCCATCAGAAACTACATTGTATGTCCTTCATCTGTCAGGTAACTTTGTCCGAACCCAGCATTCTGTCCAGCACCTCCCAGTTTCAGGCTGAACCAGTGGAAGGCCGTAGAGTCAGCAAGGTGGTTAAAACCACTGTGGTCCGGGGAGAGCGGATGGAGAAACACCTGGGGGACTCTGACTTAGCCACGGACCTTCCTTCAGCCAAAGATGACTTTGAAGAGGTAGAGAAGCATCATTTTGTCTTTTCTGCTTTTTGATTTGTATTTTATGTTTGCTTTTTGAGTTTAAAAGTCATCATTGTGTCATTTCATATGCAGACCCGTAGAGGTGTGTTTAATAATTGAATAGAACAGATTTCTTGTTTGAATCAGGTACATAGTGAAATAATGTTTCCTCAACCTATGGTGTTTGTTTGTGTCACCCTAAATGCCTTTAAATATCCATGCAATCCGGATTCACTTCTGGTGAGATCAGCATCAATCAGGACATGATCCTACATCTTATTTAAAAGTCCCAGAAGTATTCTGTACTCCCAATTATTATGAAAAAAAGTAAAGATGGTACAAATTATCTTGCCTAGCTGATTCTATGAATATTGCTGTGATACACAATTTAAAAATTTCCAGGTTTTCTATGTTTGTATCTTTTAAAGTGATCTGTAGTTATTAAGTTCTAGTTCCCAGTAATTCAGAAATGTATTTGTAATAGCAGATTTATAGACCCTTTCCATGGCTCCAAAATCCTAAAATTCAAAAAACCAAAACAAATTTTCTAAGGTAATTTGACGTAATATAAACTGGCATGGAACTTGACAAAATTTTATATGAACTGATATGAGGTCTTCTTGGCTTACTTAGAGTGAAATTACATATGTTTTTCTATCTGATCTGAATTGAGTTTGATGATAAGATGTGCTTTCCACCTTCTCTGGGATGTTAGGATAGCAAGCCTATATTACGAATATCGTAATATCTAAATTCTGAACCACATCTGGTCCCCAGAGTTTGGGAACAGACACATGTGACCCTCTGCAAAACAGTTTTTGCCGGTGAAACATTTCCAAGTCAAATGCTTTAGGTGAATCCTCTGCTAGACTCACAACATATATGGAGATTGCGTTTGACTATACTTGGATATTAGCAGCAAATCTTACTTGAATGCTTTCAGTCCTTCACTCTTGACAGCCAGCAGCCTTGGACGTTTCAAAGGTGAAGTCTCAGAGTTGTACACTGGACTCGACACTGTACACTGTACACTGTACACTGTTCAGTGTTCTCATTCCCAGTCAGTGTATTTACCATGAGAAAATTCAGTGTAGAAAGCCTGCACTGCAGTCGAGGAAATTAAAAGTCAGTTGGTGTGGATGTCAGTTAGCAGCTTTGTAAAGTAATATAACAGAGCTCCCTTGCAAATGAGAAATCTCAAAGGACTTAATAAAACTCAATCCTCACGTCCGCTCCTGGGAGTTCTTTTTATTTGTCCTTTCTTCAAATACTTTTTCAGATTGGCTGTGAATTAGCAGAGTGGTGGATTGCTTTGCAGTCTGTGGATCATGACTGTTGTTTTCTATTTTTCTTACCTTAGGCTTTAAGTTACACAGGTAGCCACATGAAAGTCCACCCCCCAAGTTTAGTAGAGAAGGAAATCGTGAAAGAGGATGGCTCCATCATTAAAAGGTTTGAGGTAGCATGGGGTGATGTGTTGCCAACTAACACCATAAAAGACTTCCTGTTCTAAGAAGGGACGCACAGAGCCCTGACATGGGTACATTTCTCAAAAACTGCTGGCTTTCTTGTGTGATAAGGCCTTCATCCCACGGTGGCCCTGTTGGCATGTCACACTGCGGTGTTCTGTGGGGCTGTAAGATGAATGCTGAGGCACAGCAGCAGTGAAGTGACAGCTCACACTATCACAATCCCTGGGCCCCACATTCACCCTTGTAGGGAAGTTCACCAGCTGGGACCCACTGTGTTGGAAGGTGAGAAGAGCAGGGAGGGGAATCTACTCTATTGTTCATGACTTAATTTTGTGACCAGCTATGTTCAGCTCCCCCTTAAATATCACCCCTTTGTGGCATATGCTTTTTGTGTTTCACAAACTCTTTCATGACTCTGCATGCAAGTGGCGAGTGGCATGAGCGTGGTTTTGATGTCCAGTGTTACAGTTTGTGTTCGGATGGCCCCCTCAAGCCTCATGCAATCTTGGACACAGCTGAATCCAGTGTTCATGATTAGCTCGTCGTCTAGCACTGGGGTTGGCAGTGTGAGTGCTGTACCTGCCCAGGGGCAGAGCTGACATACAGCGTAAGGGCAGGAAGAAGGTGTATCTTTGCTTTTTTGCTTGGTTTGCTCTTGTTTTGTGGGGGCCACGAATGGTGGCCCCATCATGCCACCCTGCCTTGGAACAGCAGAGTATGGACTGAAACCTCCAAAACTGTGAGAAATAAACCTTTCCTTCCCTAATTTTGGGCATCAGACATTTTGTCTAAACACCGAGAAAAAAGTAACCAAGATACCCAGCAACCTGAACGTACCTAGGGACTTGGAAGCCGGGCTTTGGTGAAGTGAGAAAGCAGGTAGAGCCGCAGGCAGCTCTCTCTCTCCGTAGAGAAGGGAGCAGGCAGTGAGGTGCTCTGAGCTGGCTCTGCCTCTGTTCTGCCTTGACCTTCCCAAGATCTGCTTCCCTCTGGTCCTCAAGCAGTCCTGTGTGAACCCGCACTATGAAAATGTTCTTAGCTCTGCAGTGAAAAGAGAGTGGGAATCCAGGTTACTACTGTGCTTTTCTCCTCATTGAAAAGAAGAGAAAGATTATCATTTATAGTATTCTCCAGGCTATGGTAAGCCTCTGGGACATAATAATTAGAACAGCAAAATTAAAGGTTCTGTTGCATTTCGCCCTCCAGTCAAACATGAAAAGCAGCCGCTAGGGATTTAAAAGAGTACAGTTGCTGTCTTAGAACTTTAAACACATGGCACAAACTGAGCATAAAGTGCTTTTTATATTCTAAACTCTTAAGTCTTGTTTGTAATTATTGGGATGAAACTACACAGCCCCTGTGCACCTGACCGTCACAAGGCCAGTCTGGAGTGGAGTGGATTTAGGGAACAATTAATGCGAAGCTCTCTGTTCCAGCTGTTGAGTTTGAAGTTGGGAACAGAGACACTCCGAGTTCCCACAGCTTGTCTGTCTTGGAACTCTGTGATGTGCCGCTGTGAGGTCTGTACACTGCCAGAGGCATTTTATCCTGCACACCTTCACATTCACAGGCATTCGTCTGCACCCAAGGGCTGATCAAAACATATGATGGATTTTCAAATTTTAAAGACACGTCACCATCATTTCCCCTCCATATACTCCTTCTCACTTCAGAGGTACTTACTCCATTGTTCATACCACCTTTACAAGCCTCTCTGGAAGTTCCCTTTCAGGAGTGTTTCTCTGAGGTGTGGTCAGAAACCCTGTGAATGTGGCTGCTGACGCCGTCCAGTAGGGACTCTGGCTTGAGAAAGTGTGGCGCTGTGCATGCACTCACCGTATTCACTAGCTGTGCTCTGAAGCCAAACGCCCAGCAGAGAAAAATGTTCAGTGCCCATTCAGGACATCAAGGCAGCCCAGACTGCACTCACACAGGAGGGCCCCGAGCCGCTGCGGGGAGGGTGTGAGATACAGCAGGGAGCGGTGTGTGAGATACGTTTTTAAGATTTAAATGTGCATTGTGTTTTCCAGTCACTTTTTATCCACTGCAGAAAGTACAAGAAATGCCTTATGATGGGGCCAATCCTGACACCAGTGCCATAAGGAGGAAAAGTGATGGGTGCTACATAGGTAGAAAAATGCAGCCCGATCACATCTGACCATTTCATTGAGAGGAACAAATTTAATTTGCCTTCAAATGCAAAGTTACACATGTTATATCAAAAAACAGTAGGAGAAAAGGGGAAAGAAAGAAATCTGAGAGTATTCACTGAAGTGAGGCCTTTTTTAAAACCTGGGGGTGATGTCACAGAATGCCATGAGGTGTTGGAAGGCGGGCAGGACTTTTGGCTTCTGGACATTAGGAATCTGTAAGGAAAATGCTGGTCCATGCTCTGGACACCGGTCCTGCCTCCCCCCCCCCCCAGATCTGGGGAAAATGTAGGGCACTGTACTTGTGGCCTCTCAGAGTCTTGGCACCACAGCATGCTAATGGCTGTTTTTATGTGGGTTGTATTGCTTAAATTCTCATAAGATTGAGTTTCCTTATTTGTTATAATAATCATGTCTGGCAATTACAACACATTCATCAGATGTTTGTGGAACGAATAATTGTATTTACAAGTAGATACAAGAACTACGAGTAAACAAACTAGGATATGACCATTGTTAAGTAGGGATACAGGAAATTAATAGTGTGAAATATAGTAGTGAATGAGAGCATCTTGCCAGGGATGGGAGTGCACATCTGTAATCCCAGCACTTAAGAGGCTGAGGCAGGAGGATCACTGTGAGTTCAAGGCCAGCCTGGATCACATAGTGAGTTCAAGTGTGACCTGAACTGTCTCAAAAAAACAAAATAAAAAAAATCAGTAAATAAAGTTGTAGCATCTTTTCTCAAGGCACCAGCAGTTAGATTAGAGAGGCAAGCAGACAGCCGGCTTTAAAAGGCAGCAAGATGCCCTGGATGGGCTGTGAGGATCACCTAGAATCCAAAGGGTGTGCCTGTCTCTCAGGGCTTTCTTCTGATTCCTCTTCCTCCTCGCCCTCCAGATGAAGCTTTCGGGGCCTTTGGGCATCCTGGCCTTCTTGTGTGTGGTAGGATAGAGTTTAACTTGCTGGAGAAGGTGTCCCTGGGAAAGTTGCTGGGCAGGTTGGCTCAGGAGAGAACTAGGTGTTGAGTGGGCAGTTAGGATGACTTTGGGGAAAGTAAATTGAACACTGTTTCTCTTTGCCGTTGAAAAGGGGTCTGCACTCACGCTTCCAGCATGAATCGGAGTCTTTGAGATGAGTACAGCTTAACCAAAACATGAATAGTTGTTATACAGGTTCTTTGTGAGAGAATTATATTAACATGTGGCTTCATTTATTTGAAACATTTCTTAAAGGTTTTCAAAAAATATTCCTTGTTCCAACATGTATTTTTGGGGGAGTATTAGAGATTGAACCAGGGACCTTTGCACTAAGCTGCACCCTCGGGCTTTTCAAATTTTGAGACCGTCCTCATTCACTAAATTGTGCAGACTGTGACACTTGCAATCCTCCTGCCTCAGCCTCCTAAAGTGCGGGCAATACAAGCAGGTGCTGCCACACTCCCAGAGTGGCCCCCTGTTAGCTGGTGTGGAGCTGTCTCGAAAAGCAGGACCAGAAGGGCCCTGCGAGGCTGCCCGATAGCAGTCAGAAAACCATTAATTAACCGTCCTCTGTCGCCTCTCCTCCAGGACAACAATGAGTAAAGCCAGGACCCAGCGGAGGACTGTGGTGAAGGACCGGCACGGGAAGCGCGTGGAGCTGGGGCACCTGGAGGATGTGCCGGAAGCCCTGGGCCAGGACGACCTCCAGCGCGACCTCCAGCAGCTCCTTCGCCATTTCTACCCAGAGGACTTGCAGAGAGAGGCCACGTGAGGGGCCGCCCGCCGCCGGCCGATGGATGGGACCTGACGTTTCCACCATTGCGAATACACAGCGTTTTGTTTCCGTTCTTCCCCTTCTCTCTAACGTCAAGCCGATTTGTGACCAAAGATAGCACCGCGCACTGCGGGTGCTGTAGCTGCACCTTGGTCGTCCCTGGGGTCCTGCCACCTGGCGCCTCTGCTCCTGCGGAGCTCCTGGGAAGGCGTGATGGGCAGCGCTTGCCCCGCAGACCGTGCCGGTGACCCCAGGACCCCCAGGCCCCATCCGCAGTGCGTCTGCAGAGGCGCAGCGCGTGGAAGTCAGAGCCACTGCCCGCCCTGCGCGCCACAGATGAAGTCTCTAGAGACTGCCCAACGGAGGGTGACAGGGACATTGCTAAGGCAATCGAACCATTGCACGACACAGTTCCGCTGCGGAGGAGGCCCGCGGAGCGCTCGCCCCACCCGGGAGTGGGAGGCCGTGTCGGAGACCGCGCGCTGTGCCCACGCGGGACGCTGCCCCGCGGCCTTGGGCACCCGCAGCCCTTCCACGTTGGGCGTGTTGGCAGGGTATTTCCAAGTCCTAACTACTGTAGCTCCCCAGCTCCCTGGCTGCTCTAGCAAACCACGCTGTCTTACTGGTGGTCCCTGCGGCCACTGCACTGTAGATAACGTCACTGGACCCAAGGTTTACCCACTCCAAACACGGAAAAGGAAAAAAGGTTACATTCCCGCGCCCTGTCAGCGTGGTTTCTTTCTCTTCCCTCCTCAGCTCTCTTCTCCAGTACCTGCATGTGGCGTTTAAAGCGGGAAACCACAGCCCACCGGCCCAGCACAGCAGCGGTGCCGACCTTTCCGCCCTGAGTGAAGACCGCGGGTCTGTGCTTCAGCGTGCAGACAAGGTTGGGAAGCCCTTTGGAAGTTTGGTTTTGGTTAAAATGTTTGGTTTATTTATTTGAAATCCGACCCCCTTGGAAACTCTTGAGTGCATTTGTGCACTTTCCTGTGGGTTTGTTTCAGGGGAGGGACTACAATCCGAGTGATTTCCGTGTCCTGTTTCTTACTCCTCTAGTGGTTGAAGCTGTGTAGCATTTTAACATATATTATATATATTCACAAATATATTCATATAAACAGTATACATTTTGAACCAGTTATTTGTTAAAGAAAAGTATATTCAGTGAGGATGAAATTTAAAAGAAAAAAAGAGTCTGTCCTCTGGGGATCGGACTTTTCCCAATTCTATCTGGTATTTTCCTGTTGTGCGGAAAATGACTCCTTGCTCAGTGTCGAAAACCAATGCGACAAACAATTTAAAATAACATTGCCAAGAAAAAACAATGTTCCAGGAGCGGGTTTCACATAAGCCAAGCCTCCTGACCCTCAAATGCTAGCACTTTTCGGCGGTTGGGTAGGAAATAGAATGTTCGTTGGCAGCCACAAGGAGAGAGACCCATATGGACCTTTGTGATGCACACCGAGGTCCTCTGTCACACCCTCCACTTGGAGCCGGAGACAAGCATTTCTGTTGTGTAATTTGCAGTGCAGATGATGTCTGTGTAACAACATAATGGTTATTCACCTTCCTTTGATTTTTGATTTTTGCTGTGTTATCAAAAACTTGAATACTGTGAGAAGAAGTGAATTTTCAGTTGATGAATCAGCATCTTGTTCCCATGGTGATAACACTAATTGAATATATCTATGAGGGCATGTATTAGTTAATGGAAAAAATACAACACTAACAATACATAGCTGCAATGTTGTACAATGGCTGATTAATTCAATAAAATGTACAAGTGTTAAATGTGGCAAGAGTGGTTTTTTCTTTATCACAAATTTGTGCTCTCGGGGGAACAAGGGATTATTAAAAAAGTGAGATATCTGGAGCCAGCAGGACACTCGTTCCCTTTCTTTTTGTTTTCACTTAGTAACTAAATATCCCAGCACTGTATTAAGGAGATTATAAGGTCTGCCCCTGCCCTCTTTTGTCATTATGATTATGCAGTGGAGGAAATCAAGGATGTATTTTAAGTCTTACGATTACTAATAAATGAAAAATGGAATTTCAGGATTTAGGGGCACATGTTGTGTAATAGTCCTTCATGAATTAATTCATTACTTAAGAAAAACAAAATTGCAAATTGTAAAAGCCTGTCTTTAGAAATAATAACATAGTCCCTACTAACTGTCATGAGTAAAAGTGAAAGTAGAAATATTCAAGGATAAAAACAAAGCAGGGGAGAGGAAATAACTAAGAAAATATGACCTAATTTTAGGTAAATAGATGTAAAAACTGAAATAAAGGAGAAGACTTTTTAAACTGGGAATTAGTAAACTTTGTCAGAATAGTGAAATCCAATAATCCCAGAGGAAATTGAGAAAGTAACACAAGATTGAAAGTCACAACAAATTACAAGCTCTTGGTACTGTCACAGATGAATTCTATGACTGTCTGAATACACAGAGAAGTCTAATAATACCAAAACCACCACAGAGCCCTGGGTGGCTTTTAATACCTCATTAGTACCAAAGCTAGATACAATGCACAAATAAAGGTCTTCAAAATAACAATAACAAAGATCAATTTTATTAAGCAATCTCTTTGCAAAAAAATTCTGCAAAAACAACATATTTCAAGAAATAATAAACTGTGATTACATCGCAGTTATTACTTCAAGATAAAAGAGGTTTATAATTAAAATTTTTGACATTGGAAAGTTAATAGAAAAAAAATGCACTCTTTCCATAGATGGTCAGGAGGCATTTAACAAGATACATTGATTTTTACATCCTTTTAATAGGAGATGTCAAGTTACATATGCTTGTGTGTTTGTAAGAACTGCTGCTCTTTAACAAATTTTCAAATAAATTTAAGAGCTCGTAGTCAATTTCATGTTAGCATAGCCTTTGCATTAATCTTCAACAGTAGAGAAAACTTTATCTTTTGCCTCACCCTCCCACAACTGCTTCTGCCCTCCCTGCCCCAAACTAGTCCTGGGCATCACCAGAGAGACCAGGACTTCCATGTTTGTGGCTTAAGTTGTTGGTTAGCAATTTTGAAAGAGAATATCAACTATGAAATCTTAGGAATCCTGTCTCAGAAAAGGGTTAAAGTTAAACCAGGCATAGAGGCCCTGACAGCAGCCTGGGAGTCTGAAGCAAGAGAATCACAAGTTTTAGTTCAGTCTGAGCAAATAGGCAATTTAGCAAGACTCTGTCTCAAAATTTAAAATAGGTTTAAAAGGGCTGGAGATAGGCAGCTCAGTCGGAAAGTCCTGGGTTCTATCCAGAATCACACACACAAGAAGAGTCAAACAGTGTACTCATTAGATAAGTGTTTTGTCTTGATTTAGAAAGCATAACCAGACCAGTGTATATGCAACAAATAGAGGATCCATCTGTTTGTCACACATATACAATAAGAAACAATTTACTTTTAGGATACAGTTCACAAATGATTTTTGTTTTAACCAAAACTTGTGTTTTATAATGACTCTTATAACCTAGATTTTTTTCAGTGACTTAAGATAGATACTGCCCCTCCTGCCAAAATTCATCTTGCTTAATGACAAACATGGGGACATCCCTGATTTAAAACTCTAAGAAAGATGATTATTTCCATACTTATCTAGGACTGATGAGGAAGAGTTGGAAAAAACAAAGAAAGCATATATGTGAGAAAAAGAACAAACATAATTAATGTGTAAACAATACATTTATGAACCAGAAAAACCAGAGGAATCATCTGAAAACCTATGCTGTTGACAGTGTGGTCACTGTCAACCTAGAAAATGTATAAGTCTAACACATGAACACGTACCAACCTCCAAATTAAAAATACAAATGGAAGAAACAATACACTTTACAACAGAGACTAAATGCCTACTTAGAAATTTATCAAGGCATGTGCAAGGCCTCTAAGGATACTGAAAAGTACTATAAGCCAGATTAAAAGGTAAATACAGAGTCTGCACAAAAATACATATTTCAAGTGAAGAAAAACTTGCCTAATATGTTAATACTAAGTTTATTGAGATTATGGAATTAATACCATTACCTTTGGCCTCTACAATTACTTGAGGTGCTCAAAATGGTAGTCATTAACTTCCAGACATTTATTAATACAGTACACTGCTGAAGTATGTGTACATTTTTTTACACATACTCTTTAGAAAAAGATGAATTTACAGGCCACCTAAAAAGATCACAAGAGGCCCGGCATGATGATGCACATCTGTAATGCCAGCTCTCGGGAGGCTGAGGCAGGAGGACTGCTGCAAGTGAGTCCAGCCCACTCTGAGCCACAGGAAAACATCCCATTCTCACCTATAATTAAATAAACATAAAATACTAAGGTGTTTTTTCAACCTATTATAACAGCAAACAAAAACAAAATGACACACAGGATTTGGAGGAACATTTATTTATATTGATGGGTGATGGTCAGGATCACTCCCAAAATATCAGGCCCTGAGCTCTGGTGGTGTAGGGCTTGTTTGGGATAATCCAGCATCTCTATATCCATCACCATCATCCATCTCCACCAGTCTCATCTCCATCTTCCCCCCATCTCCACGTATAAATTATGAAGTGTCAATTGTCTGTTTTTGTAATTAAATCTTGAGCATAAGGGCACTCAACAATTTCTTGACCTTGAGGGTTGTAAAGAATTCTTGTGGTAAGGGAAACATGAAAGGTTTTACAAAACATTGGGAAGGCAGCTGGGCCATTATTAGTCTTAGGTGCCCAGCACGGGCCATGGCAGTGAGCCACGACATGTTTGGCTGCTTCACCAGTGTGAGCAGAAGCAAAAATAAATCCTGACAAAGTGTCCTCTGAAACATGGACTCAGCACAGAGAGCCAAACTCAGGAATGTGAGTGACATCCATCCATTGAGATGATTAACATGTAAACCTCAACAATTAGCCCCTGTGAAGAGACAGGGACAATGTACCACACATGACAACATTGTTTAACAATCTGCCGGGCCTGTTCTAGGCTTAAATGAAACTTTTTGTGCAAGGCAGAAGCATTTTGATGGAATGTGGCATGGGAGGCAGAAGCCTGTTGAATGGCATCTGAGGAGCAACAGTGACAGTAGCCATCTGTCTAATGCATTGCTTCCCTCAGTGAGAGACCGGGTAATTGGAAAGGGGAACTTGAATGGTTGGTAAAACAGGGAACAGGGAACATGTGATCATGTGGTGAGCTGGAGCGTGTGAACAAGTGAAAGAGACCTTGACTAGTGTGTATTGTAGCAATTTCAGTGGGGCGCATCACACCACAAACAGGGAATTCTGAAAAGAGGTTAATTGGAGTGAATAGATGATCTTGCAAGGCCCACATGACAATTTATAATTCAGTCTTTTGTGCAGAAGAGAAACCTGTATCCTGTATTCAGGAAGAGGTGGGCATTTCATAATCTCCTTTGCCTGATGATGACCTGTCTGAAAACAGAGCCTCAATTATGGGGACCGAATTTATTTTCAAAGGAAAGACAAAGGGCGTGAGGGAACCAAACTGAATTAATTTATCTGGAGGATAATGGCAGTCAACAATACCAGGGAAGTTAGCCAGTGCAGATTGCCACGGGGATGAAAATTGCCATAGCCTCTGTTGTTGGACAGAAGAAAAGGGAACATTGACAGTTTGCACCTCATGACCAAAAAGCTTAACAGCACATCTCTGCCCACATGTGCTCAGTTCTGCCACAGCCTCATAAGAGGGAATAATGGTTTTGTGTGAAGAATGCGATATAGAAGATTGCCAAAGGGCTCCAGTAGGCATGCATTGAGTAGGGAGGATAATTAAAAATATGACCAAAGCTGGGTCAACTGTAGAAAGCTGGACAGTAGAGAGAGCCAGATTAACTTTGTCCAAGGCAACTTTAGCCTCAGCTAATGCTGTTGGGCAATAACAGAAACATCTGCTCCTGTGTCTAAAAGCCCTTTAAATGTGTTTCCTTCAATGATCAATTCCATCCCAGGATAATCCTGCTTAATCTGTTGAATCTAAGTATTGGAAGACCCAAAGCCCTTGGACCCTCTTTCCTTGTTTATAGATTTTCCAATTTGTGTCAAGGGAAGAATAACCAATCAAGCAATACAAGAATCTGGAGTGATTTGAACTGTGTTTAGAGTAGATTGAGCCATAACCTTGATTTCCTCCTACGTAGTCTCAATGACAACTGACAAAACCTGGAGACCTTTTAACATGAGACTGCTCTGACCTAGTAGTAGACCCACTGTTCCTGGAGGCAGAGGCCCGTAGACTCCAGTAGGAATAACTTGAGGTCCTATTTCAGGAGCTATGAATCCGGAGGAGGAACTGAGGTCCAGGCCTTCGCTGTCTTTTGTTGCTCATCAGAGGACGAAAGATGCTTGGCAGCAGGGAGTGAGGCTGGGGAGTAATTGAGGAAAGTGCCCCTGTTGTTTGGAAGTTTCCCAAAAATGAACCAACCTTCTGCATCTATGTTTGATCTACAATCACTTTCCCAATGATATGCTCATCGACACTTTGCACAGATACGAGGAGGTTTTGTGGAAGACAGACAGCAGCTGTGCTGCCTCCAGAGGTGCAGCAACAGAAACATTTCAAGCATGATGTTCTTCCCCCAACAATGAAAATAAGTAGCCTTGTTTTTTCCCTTTCCTGTAAGCTGTGGGTTTATGATCTGAGTGAAAGTTGCTACCAAGGTAGCTCCCTAAACCTGTGAGGGGCCAATATCTGCACAAACCTGAATCATTTGACAGTGCCGCTAGCTTTTTGTGGGCTCTCAAAACTTCTTTATACCTTTTATTTGCATTTTCAAAAGCCAGTTATTGAACTATTAATTTACTTACTTCTTTGTCATTTATAACTTTCTCACTAGCTTGCAATAAACATGCTGCAAAATCCTGAAGTGGTTCGTGGGGACTCTGATGAATAGAAGTCAAATCCGGGGAGGTCTCACCCCTTGAAGGGAGCTCCCTCCAGGCTCTCATGCCTGCTATTCCAACTTGGTCATACACTTGCACATCAAAGGCAAGCTGACTGCCTGTATCACCCAAGACACCATCTCCAATCAACATACCTTTTGTAATAGTTATGTTCTGAGCAGCACTGCACATGGCCTGATCTATATACAATTCAAAAAAATTTTTTTTCTTTCCACAACAAATAATTCCCCAGGCTTAAACATATTTTAGCTATGCCTTCCCAATCATTTGGGGGCCGTAACTTGCTGACCTCGGAGCTCTATGAAACCCAAGGTAAATGGCATTGTAGGGCCATAGGTGGTAGTAACAATTTTTAATTCTTTTAATGACTTAAAGGGTATGGCTTCATGATGGCATATAACTTGTTCTGGATTATTGGGGACTCAAAGTTCTGCAACTGGGTAGGTATGTTGAAAACCCTCCGTGTACTCCCCTAGCCATCTGGCTTCCTTTAGTGCTAATTGCAAGGAAGAAAGAGAAAATGGCTCTATTCCCTGAGAGGCAGAAATTCCAACCTGTGATGCAGCAAAATCTGAGCTGAAAAGGCCCGAGTTGCCACTTGTGGCTCAGTTAAGGTTATCGGGGTGATGGTCATGCCACCATGGCCATGTTTTCCCTGCTCTGGCCTAGATTTTACAATATTACTTTGAGCCAGTTTCTTTATGGCCATCCCAACAAGCCCCCAGTCATCAAGACATTTCCTAATCAAAATCCACAAAAGAAAAGACCGGAATCAAGCATACAACAAAAATTTTCATATACATTTGTGATTTTTAAAAAGTTATTTGTTCCATAATTATACCACTAATGAAATCAATATATTATTTTTTCTTCTTTTTCAGGAGAAGGTGCTTCTTATAGGCCCGTTTATAACTGGCCCTAGAGAATAAGGGATTGCTTCAATGCCCACAATTTTCACCTGATGAAGCCACTATAAATATATTCCAGTATAAATTGACTATTGACATATACCAATGCACTTCTCCCCCTAATTGCAGACAAATGAGAAGTATCCCTTGCCCTCAATCTCTTAGCCCATATATGTTCTGGCACTGTATGATGTGACCTATGTGGCTCTTGAAGTTCTTGGGGTGTAGGACCACAAGAGAATGAGAAAATAGACACAAAGCTGGGTCACGTGGAGCTCTTACTTTCCTGATGGGAGGCAAGGCTCCTCAATGCAGGGGCATTTATATATACTTTTTGTTATAACTCAGGCCCCGGTATAAAATCCAAGGAAGCAAGAGACCGAAAATTTAGGTGGCAAAGGCTTTATTTCCAGGCCTGGCAACCAGTCTCCGGGAGCCAATTTGGAGACTGTCCCCCAGAGACTGAAGGGAGGACTTTAAAAAGAGGCTGGAGGAAAAGCGGGGGAGGGGGGGGAGAAACAAAGAAACCTGCAGAGCCATCAAACTTGTTGACCTGAGTCTGGAAACTGTATTGCTGTCCATTTAGCTCTGACAATCTCGGGAGTTTCTGGTGTTTCTCAAATTACTCCCATCCTACAGACTGACATTATCTCAGAGTGGCACATCTGCAGCAATATTTGGAGAAGAAAGTGGAGAGTTAATTATCCCAGGACAGCTCGTTTTCACTAGTGGGTGCGAGGGGGTCAAGAGTTACAAGAAGCTGAAACTTAAGTTTTACAAAGATCTGATATCTAACTCATTTGATGCATACAGAACAAAAGGAAAGCACCGATTGGGGTTTGGGCCATAGTATTTCCCAGTAATTTCTTTGAAGCTAAACAGTTCTTAAAATTGGGGCAGGCTCATTTTATGACAGATCATCCCCAGGTCGGGAAGAGGTCACCAGAAACCCAAATTCATTATGGCCTAGATAGATAGGTGAGGGGAGAGGGAAGCAATAAGGCGCGCTACAGAACAGGAAAACGGCGGGTATCTATCTTGCTGGAAAGGGAATCAAGGTTAGGTACAAAGGTTAAATTCATACGCAAATCTCCCTGCACATAAACAAGTTACTTCAAACAAGTGTAAATTAGTGGGCCATCCTAGTTTTCTTTAGCTCTTTAGCAGAGAACAGAGGTGCCTAACAGTGATTAACAACCCTTGTTAGCTTGTTTTAGCACAACTTCTGTAGTTTGTAGAGGGCAACAATGGTTAACATATCAATTAGGTGAGATTCTTGCAATTCTTTACAGAGGAGAGTATTGCTCAACATACCAATTAGGTCACTTAACATATCAGTTAGGGAAAAAGGATAAAAAAGCACATTTAGTAAGCCACATGGCAGGTTTGCTATAATACACAAAATAATGAAGGTATTTTCTTAGAGTACAACACTTTTTAGCAACTTAATGTCACATGATACCCTGTTGTACTAGTAACAAACTGTTTGGATTGTCTTGGGGATGGATGTTCTGTGGGCTGAAGCAGCTTCTTCATGTGGCTTCCTCTGAGCACTCTTTGTTCTTGAGATGGTCATGTTCCTTGCAACCTTGCACAACCTTGCATGTGTGGTTGATTTGCAGTTTCAACGACTCCCAACGTCTTCCCCCTTCTCCATCTCCATCAGCCCCATTTCCACTCATCTGGTCTCCATCATCCTCATCTCTATGTGCACCTGTGACACCACCTTCCACTCCATCCCCATCCCATCTCCATCATCTCCATCTCCATTCTCTCCCTCTCTCCCTCTCACACACCAGAATCTTTAACTGACTTCTAGATCACCACACAAAGCTTGTGTCCAGGAAATTGAAACTGACTAATATCCCTGATGGAGGAGGTTAACAATGATGAGAAATAAATGCAAAAAGATTTTTTAAATTAAAATGCAGGCATTGTTGGAAGTCAAGCTGTGAAGCATGGATGTTGAATGGATGATGAGGAAATCCACCAATCTTCTAGGTCTCCTACCCCGCTCCTTTACCCCAACAACACAACTATCAATAAACTTAGGCATGGCTATTCCACTATGAGCATAGACAGTCATCTTAGGGTTCTGACATAAAACAAAGTCATCCTTACCACCTTTCCTCCCACAAGGAACACCAATCCCACTTATTCCAGTACTTTTAATTCTTAAAACAATTAGCCTCTTCATCCAACCCATAACCTCTAACATTACCACCGGACACCTACTTATATACCTAATCAGAGGAGCCACACTGGTATTAACTTCCATCAGCTCAACAGCTCCAATCACATTCATTATTTTAATCTTACTAACAATCCTAGAATTTGCTGCAGCAATAATTCAAGCCTATGTATTCATCTTGTTAGTAAGCCTGTATTTACATAACAATACCTAATGACCCACCAAACACATGCCTACCATATAGTAAACCCAAGCCCCTGACTACTGACGGGGGCATGATCCGCTGTTTTACTTACATCAGGCTTAGTTATGTGATTCCACTTCAACTCTCAAACACCCCTAATATTAAGCCTTTTAACTAGCATAGCATATATCTATGATGACAAGACCTTGTAGGAGAAAGGACATACCAGGGGCACCACATAACGATCATACAAAAAGGCCTACGATATGGGATAATCTTATTTATTGTCTCCAAAGTATTTTTTCCCCCTCAGGATTCTTTGGAGCCCTTTATCATTCTAGCCTAGGTCCAACTCCAGAACTAGGTGGATTCTGACCATGTGCAGGGATCAAACTCCTTAACCCCGAAGTCCCACTTCTCAACACCTCAACCCTCCTAGCTTGAGGTGTATGAGTCACTCGATCACACCATAGCCTGATAGAAGGAAACTGAAAATAGGTAATTCAAGCCCTAGTCATTACAATTATTTTAGGCATTTATTTCACCCTACTTCAAGACTCAGAATACTTCGAAACATGGTCCTCCATTTCAGATGGGTGTACCTTTTTGCAGCCACAGGATTTCCTGGCTCACATGTCATTACTGGATCCACATTTCTAGGTGTTTGCCTCTTTCGTCAACTATTCTATCATTGTACATCAAAACACCACTTTGGCTTTGAAGCAGCTGCTTGATACTGACACTTTGTAGATGTAGTCTGATTGTTTCTTTATGTCTTTATCTACTGATGAGCTGACATTTTCTTAATATAATCCAGTGCTACTGACTTCTAATCCATAGGCCTCAGAACATAACAGGGAGAAAGTAGCAAACATTATAATCTGACTCCTAACCAACTAACTCCTGACCTTTTTACTAATTACAATTGCATTTTGACTTCCTCAAACAAATGCCTATGCAGAAAAAACTAGTCCCTATGAACGGGGATTTGACCCAACAGAATCTGCATGACTACCATTTTCCATACAATTCTTCCTAATCGTGCTCAACTTTCCTTTTGTTTGACCTAGAAGTTGCTCTTCCACTACCAGGAGCATCCCAAATTAATAACCTAGAACTGATGTTACTAATCTCACTAACACTAATTCTAATCCTAATTTTAGGCCTGGCATATGAGTGAGTCCAAAAAGGAGTAGAATGAATAGAATATGGTAATTAATTTAATAACCAAAATGAATGATTTCCACTCATTAGATTATGTTTCAATCCATAATTACCAAAATGTCCTTAATTCACTTTAACCTAACTATAGCCTATGCCATACCATTTCTAGGTACAATCATGTATTGATCCCACATAATATTCTCCCTCCTAGGTCTGGAAGGTATAATACTGTCAACATCATCTTTGGTGCCCTAATTATACTCAACTCACACTATCTTATATCTTTTGTTGTCCTCATTATTGTGCTCATGTTACCGCCTCTGAAGCAGCTGTAGGGCTAGTACTTCTAGTTACGCTCTCAAATGCTTATGGGATAGATTATGTACAAAACTTGAACTTACTACAATGCTAAACATTATTATCCCTACAGTTATACTCATCCCAACTATTGGTTATCTAATAACTCAATAGTATGTATCAACACCACACTGCACAGCCTACATCCATTAATCAGCCTAACAATCATAAACAAACACGATATCATTGGACAAAATGACTCATTAAACTTCTCTGACTTACTCTCTTCCCCCTAATAATCTTAACAACATGCCTTCTTCCTTTAATAATTATCACTAGCAACACCACTTAAACAATGAGACACAAATATGAAAAAAAAATCACATTACACTTCTTATAATTCTCCAAACCTTTCTAATCATAACATTTTCAGCCACAGAAATAATATTTTATTTTATTTTATTATTTTAAAAAAGATTAAGATAAAAGAGGACATAACAAAACAGGTGAGAACAGAACAATTTAAGAAACATATTGTTTAACCACAAGACATCCCGACATAACAGTAGCCACCAGAGCGTCTCTTTCCTTGAAATATTCGAGTATACCTTCATACACTGTAGTATCAAACATAACAAGACAATGTAAAATCATTCAAGAGAAGGAAAGTATTATAGGGTATACAGAACCAACTAACAGAAAATGAGCAATGGTTACTATATTATCTCCATGTCCATAAAAATGTTTTATACTATCATATATAATAAAATCTAATAAGATACAACATGATAAAACTGATGGAGACAGAAGAACAAAAACTTGGTGGGACTTCAAAATAAGATGATATTAAATCAGCACTAGCTATTATAATGTCTTGTTTTCTTCAAAATAGCTGTTCATGCCATCACAGACAATAAAATTTAAAAACCCAGAATAAAACCATTCCACTTAATAAATGAAAACATTATAAGGCTTCAAAGCAATATAATGGGGAATCATGATTACCACATACTTTTATGTATTCTTACCATTTCTTACATTAGGGAAACTATTCGGTATTTATACATGTGAGTTTGATTTATTTTGCTTATGAATACGGTCTCAAGCTGCGCCCATTTATTTATAAATATCTCAATGTGATCATTCTTTATACTGAGTAGTACTCCATTGTATAAAAATACCACATCTTTTTTATCCATTCATCAGTTGATGGACACTTAGGTTGTTTCCAAATCTGGCTATTACAAATTGTGCTGCTATAAACATATATCACATATATCACTGTGATATGATGTTTTTAGTTCTGGAAATATTCTGAGAAGTGGAACAAATATGTTTAGCTGAAACAAATGGGATTTCCAATGCCAGCTTTTTGAGAAATATCCAGACTGACCTCCACAATGGTTGCACCAGTCTATACTCCCACCAATAGTGCAGGAGAGTTCCTTTTTCCCCCACAGCCTCTCCAGCATTTGTTGTTGGTAGTTTTCGTGATCCTGGCCATTCTTTCAGGGGTGAGATGGAATCTCAGTGTGGTTTTAATTTGCATTCCTTTAATGAGTCATGCTGATGAACATTTTTTCATGTATTTATTTGCCATTTGTATTTCTTCATCTGAGAACTGTGTATTCATCTCAGATGCCCATTTTTGGATTGGATCTTTGAATTTTGAGGGTCTGATTTTTTAAAATTCTTTATATGTTTTAGACAGAAGTCCTTTGTCTGAGGGGCAGTTCACTAAGATTTTTTACCAGTTTGTGGGTTTTCTTTTCACTATGCTGGAGATTTCTTTTGACGTGCAGAAACTTTTTAATAAGAGGTGATCCCAGTTACTGACTCTGGGAAGTATTTCCCGTGCAGTTTGAGTCCTGTTCATGAATTCTTTACCTACTCCTATGTCTTCAAGGTTTTTACCCAATTTGTTTTCCAATAGATTTAGTGTTTCTGTTTTAATATTCAGATCTTTGACCATTTAGATTTTAATTTAGTACATGATGATAGGCATGGGTCTAGTGTTAGTTTTTAGCATATGGGGAGCCAATTTTTCCAACACCATTTATTAAAGAGACTGTCATTCTTCTAGTTAACATGTTTGGCCCCTTTATCAGAGATAAGGTAGTTGAGTGTGTTTGTAGTTGTGGCTGTATCTTCTAATCTGTTCCATTGATCTTTGGCTCTGTTTTTATTCCAGTATCACGTTGATTTTACTATAGTTGCTTTGCAGTATAATTTCAAGTCAGAGATTGTGATGTCTCCTGCCTTGCCTTTGCTACTTAGAACTGTCTTTGCTATTCTAGGTCTCTTCTGGTTCCAGATTAATTTTAGGAGTGATTTCTCTAGACCTATGAGGTATGTTGATGGTATTTTGATTGGAATTGCATTGAATCTGTATAACAGTTTTGGAAGAATGACCATTTTCACAATATTTATTCTTCCTATCCATGAGCATTTTCTGAGATCCTCTTCAATTTCTTTTTTCAGTGTATTATAATTTTCACTGTATAGATCTTTCACTTCTTTCATGAGAATAATTCCTAAATATTTCATTTTTTTGGTTGCTAGTGTGAAGGTTGTGGCTTCTCTTATTTCTCTCTCTCTGTGATTTTGTTGTTAGTGTATGCTATAGATTTTTGAGTACTGATTTTGTATCCAGCCAGCTACATTGCTGAATTTATTATATATAGGAGTCTTCCAATGGAGCTTTGGGGGGTCTTTTATGTAGAGTATCATGTCATCTGCAAATAATGATAATTTAACTTCCTCTTTTCCTATCTTTACCCCTTTTATTTCTCTCTCTTGTCTAATTACTCTGGCTAGTATTTCCAGTACTGTATTAAATAGGAGTGGTGATAAGGGACATACTTGTCTTGAGCCTGATTTCAAGGTAAGGCCTTCAGTTTTTGGCCATTTAGCATGATACTGGATGTTGGTTTGTCATAGGTGGCCTTTATCATATTGTGGTAAAGACCATCTATTCCAATTTTCTGTGAGGTTCTTATCATGAATGAACGTTGGACTTTATCAAAAGCTTTTTCTGCATCTATAGAAATGATCATGTGATCCTTACTTTTGGTTTTATTGATATGGTGGATTACATTTATTGATTTATGTATGTTGAACCATCCCTGCATGCCTGCAATAAATCCCTTGGTTATGGTGTATACTCTTCTTGATGATTTGCTGCATCCTGTTTGCCAATATTTTATTGAGAATTTTTGCATCTGTGTTCATTAGGGAGATTGGCCTGTAGTTCTCTTTTTATTTGGGTCTTTTTCAAGTTTTGGTACTAGAGTAATATTTGCTTCCAGGAATGACTTAGGAAGGATTGCTTCCCTTTCAGTTTCATTGAAGAGTTTGAGGAGTGTTGACATTAAGTCTTCTTTGTATTTCTTTTAGAATTCCACAGTGGGCCCATCTGAGCCTGGGCTCTTCTTTGTAGGTAAGGACTTAATTACATTGTCAGTTTTATTAATAGAAATTGGGTTATTCAGCAGTTTTACATCTTCTTGATCTAGCTTTGGTACTTCATATGTTCCTAGGAATCTGTCTATTTCTTCTGTGTTATCAAACCTATGAGAGTAGAGGTTTTCGAAATAGGTGTTGATGATCTTCTGTATTTCTACAGTCTGTAGTGTTTTCACCTTTTTCACTCCTTATTGCATGAATTTGAGCTGTTTCTCCCCTTTTTAAAATATAGTTGGCTAGGGGCTTGTCAATTTTGTTTATTCTTTCAAAGAACCAACTCATTGATTCATTGATTCCTTGGATTGTTTACTTAGTCTCTATTGCATTAATTTCTGCTGATTTTTATAGTTTCCTCTCTTCTTTTGGCTTTGGGCTTGACTTCTCTCTTCTTTTTCTACATGTTTGAGGTGTAGCATCAGGTTATTTATTTGTATTCATTCTGTTTTCCTGATGTAAGAACTCAGTGCAATAAATTTTCCTCTGAGGACAGCTTTCATTGCATCCTACAGATTCCAGTAAATTGTAATTGTATTTTTGTTGGCTTGTAGGTAATTTCTTCTTTAATTTCCTCTGTGACTCACTGATTGCTCAAGAGTGTGTTATTCAATTTCCATGTATTTGTGCGATTTTTGAAGTTTCTTTTTCATTAATTTCTAGTTTCATGGCGCTATGATCTGATAACATGCATGGGATACTTTCAACTCTTTAGCATTTATTTAAACATGTTCTGTGGGCAAATATATGGTCTATTTTAGAGAATGTCCCATGTACTGCAGAGAAGAATGTGTATTCTGATATTGTTGGATGGAACGTTCTGTATATGTCTATCAAGTCCATTTGTTCACAGGTGTGATTCAGTTCTGTTATTTCTTTGCTGATTTTCTGTCTGGTTGACCTGAACCTTGTTGTCAATGGTGTGTTAAGGTTTCCTGTCATAATTGTGTTATTGCTTATTTGATTTTTCATTTAATACTTGCTTTGTATAACTGGGTGCTCTGGAATTTGGTGCATATATATTTAAGATTGTCATCTCTTCCTCTTGAAATTTTCCCCTAGCCAGTATGTAATGACCTTTATCTCTTCTGATCATTCTTGGTCTGAAGTTCACATTGTCTACAAACAGAATAGCTACCCCAGCTTTTTTTGGGTTCCTTTTGCACGAAGTATTGTTTTCCATCCTTTGACTTCAGTCTGTACGTATCCTTTTGGGTTAGATGGATTTCTTGCAGACAGAATATGGTTGGATGTTGTTTCTTGATCCATTCTGCCAGTCTGTTTCTTTTAATTGTTGAATTGAAACCATTTACATTATTAGTTATAACTGTTATATATTGGTTTATTGTTGACATGTTATCTTTCTGCTGTTGCATCTTTGTCTTCCTGTTCTGTTTAATTGTCTGCTTTGCTTAGTGGGTTTTTCCTAAGTGTATCTAAACTGTTTTCAGCATTCTTTGCAAAGTTGGCTTGGTGATTATAAAGTTCTTCAGCTTTTCTTTCTCATGGAAGTATCTTATTTCTCCATCCATTTTGAAGGACAGTTATTCAGGTTACATTAGTCTAGGTTGGAAATCTGAAATACTTCACTCCATGCTCTTCTTGATTTTATTGTTGGTGCTGAGAAGTTTGCTGTGATTCTGATAGGTTTTCCTTTGTAGGTGATCTGTCTTTTCTCTCTGACAGCTTTTAATATTCTATTCTTATGTTTTTTTCTGGGATGGTGATTATTATATGTCTGGGTGTAGTTTTATTTTTGTTATGGCTATTTGGAGTTCTATATGCTTCACTGATCCTGATGTCAGTTTCCATTCTCATGTTCGGGAAATTTTCAGCTATTACCTCTCTAAATATCCTCTTGATAGCATTTGTGTTGTCCCCTTTTTCATTTATCTCTATCAATCTTATGTTGTTTTTCTTTGCATCATCTTGCAGCTGTTGAACTGTTATTTTCTGATTCCTTGTTATTTTTAAAAGATCTTTCCTTTCCTGTTCACGAGCTGCAATCTTGTCTTTGAGGTCTGAAATTCTGTCTTCACTTTTGTTGAGGTGTTTTTGACAACTTTCAATGGAATTTTTGATTTCCTATATATCTCTTTGAATCTGCTTCATGTATTCTGTTTTTTTTTTCTTATATTGTTTATCCAGGGATTCTATCTTTTTGTTTTGTTCCTCTAATTCTTAAACTGTGTCTTCTTTAGATACGTTCAGCATCTCTTTCATCTCTGTTATCATTTCTTCTTTTACCTGGGAATTTATTTCTAGTTTGAATTCCTTTAAAGCTTCCTGGAGCTATCTTACTAAAAGCAGGAGGTGACGGAATAATTCGGCTCTTAGAACTTCTAGACTCCCTGAAAAATTCCATAGCATGCCCCTTTATTCTCTTACCCTGAAATCCCTCATTGCTTACTCCTCCATAAGTCACACAGCACTAGTTATCATAGCTTCCTAATCCAACGACCCTAATAATTGCCCACGGCCTTATACCTTCTCTATTATTTTGTCTTCAAACTCCAATCAGGAATGTATTCACAGCCGAACTACAATCTTAGCTTGAGGTTTACAAACCATTCATCCACTAATAATAGTCTGATGACTCCTATCAAGTCTAACTAATCTCGAACTTCCCCCAACAAATAACCTAATTGGGGAACTGTATATTATCCTTTCTACTTTCTCCTGATCCAACTTCACAATCATCCCCATCAGACTTAACATACTAATCACAGTGGTCATATTAATTTCAACACAACGTGGAAAACCACCATACCACATTACTAATATTACCCCATCATTCCCCTGAGAAAACTCCCTAATAGCCCTTCACATCTTTCCCCTAGCCCTCCTCAGCTTAAACCCTGAAATCATTTTAGGAAACCTATACTGTAATTACAGTTTAACAAAAATATTAGATTGTGAGTCTAACATTAGAAGATAAAACCTTCCTATTTACCTAAAAAGAAAATAAATTGGAGCTGCTAATCTGTATCCCATACTTAAAACTATGGCTTTCTTAACTTTTATAGAAGTATTTTGGTGTTAGGGACCAAAAATTGGTGCAACTCCAAATAAAAAATTAATCTATCTACTCCTTTATTATAATACGAATTACCCTTACACTGCCAATTATGAACTTCATAACTAATTACACAACAAACTCTCATATCCTATATATGTCAAATCACTCACTTCATTATCTTTCCTGTTGAGTTTGATTCCAATCCCAAATTTCTGAATTCATATCATGAGGCAATGGTATCAACTTGAAACTAACAATTCAAACTTTGCATTTAAATAGAAACTTTAAATTAGACTACTTCACCATATTGTTCATATCAGTAGCCCTGTTTGTAACATGGTCAGTCATAGAGTTCTCTCTATGGTACATACACTTGGATCTGCACACTGACAAATTCTTTAAATATTTGTTATTATTTCTGATTACTATAATAATTTTGGTCACAGCAAAAAAATCTGCACCAACTTTTCATTGGTTGAGACAGAACAGGAATTATATCTTTCTTACTAATCAGATGATGGTACGGTCAAACAGATGCAAACACTACAACACTCCAAACAGTTTTATATAATCAAATTGGAGATACTGAATTTGTAATATTCATGGCGTGGTTTATTCTACATTTCAATTCATGAGAATTGCAGCAATTACTCATGATACAAGATAAAACTTCTTTCCTATCATGAATAGGACTATTACTAGTGGCAACTGGAAAATCTGCCCAATATGGGCTTCATTTGTACCTCCCTCAGCATTAGAAGGTGACAACCCAACGTCAGCATTACTTCACTCCTGTACAACAGTAGTTGCAGGGATCTTCTTAGTCATTTGATTCTCCCCACTATTACAAAATAATCACCTCATTCAAATGAGTTCCTGATGCTTAGGAGCTATCAGAACGCTATTTACTGCTGTCTGTCTGTGTCATCACACAAATGATATGAAAAAGACTGTGGCATTTCCCATCTCTAGCCAACTAGGCCTAATGATGGTGGCCATTGGAATTAATCAGGTGTATGTAGCTTTCTTCCATGTTTGTGCCCATGCCTTTTTCAAGGCTATACTCTTAACATGCTCAGGCTCAACCATCCGTAACTTAAATGATGAACAAGACATTCCAAAGATAGGAGGACTATTCAAGACTCTGCCCGTTACCTCTTCCTCCCTTATTACTGGAAGCTTAGCTCTCACAGGCATACCATTTCTCACAGGCTTTAATTCAAAACACCTGATCACTGAAGCTGCCACCACATCCTACACCAGCACCTGAGCCCCGCTCCTTACCATCATTGCTGCATCTCTAACAGCCATCTGTAGTACCCACAGCCTCCTCTTTGTCCTGCAAGAAATCCACAATTTACTTTTTTACCATTCATCAATGAGAATATACCTATGCTAGTTAACTCTATCAAATGCTTAGCAATTAGAAGCATCTTTGCAGGATTTCTTATTTCAAATACTATCCCTTCTACTACTGTCTATCAAATAATGATATCAAACTACCTGAAACTTCCAGCTCTTATGGTAACAATTATTGGTTTTACAATTGCAATAGAACTCAACTCAATAACGTATAGTCTAAAATTAAGCTATCTGACAAAGTTGTTTCACTTCTAAAACATACTAGGCTATTTCCCAACACTCATTCATTGACTACCTCCTTATAAAAATTTACTAGTAAGTCCAAACTTATCATCATCAATAATTGACAATTTGACTTGAAAAAACAGCTCCAAAGAGCATCTCTAATTTACAAATTTCAGCATCTGTTAATACATCAAATCAGAGAAGTTTAATTAAATTCTTTCTCTTTTTTCTCATCTCTATAATTCTAGCAACTGTTCTAGTCATGTAATTTCCTTGAGTAATCTCAACAGCAATAAAAATACCTATAACCATCCATCAACCAGCTACAAATATTAATCAGCAATTATAACTATAAATAGCAGCAACACCTGCAGGATCCTCACTAAAAAAAACAATTTTCATCATCATAAATAATTCATTGCCTTATAACAATCAATTAAAATTTCAACTTGCTCATAACTTGCTCATCACTATAATAACAAAAACTCTGCAATTAATCCTAATAATAAAGAACTTCTAATAATTATGCTGCACACTCACGTCTCAGGGTACTGTTCTGTAGGTAAAGCAGTTGTGTAACCAAACCCCACTATTATTCCTCCTAAGTAAATTAAAAATACTGTAAGTCCTAAAGATGATCCATCCTGACTTAAAATGATTATATACTCAATTCTGCCACTAACAATTAATGTTAGCCCACCATAAATGGTAGAAGGTTTTGCTGACAGGCACATAAAGACTACAACAAACAAAATGCTAAGAATGTGTATAGTATTTAAAATCATATTTCCTACATGGAATTTAATCATGACTAGTGATATGAAAAAGCACTGTTGTAATTCAACTATCAGAACAAAAACTAATGACTCACATACAAAAGTCACACCCACTAATTACAATTATCAGTCACTCATTTATTCACCTCCCAGCTCCATTCAGTGTCTCTGCATGGTGAAATTTCAGTTTCCTGCTAGGAATCTGCCTGGGATTACAAATTATTACAAGGTTATTTCTGTCAATACATGGTACTCTAGCCACAGCCACAGCCACAGCCACGGCCATAGCCACGGCCACGGCCGCGGCCACAGCCACAGCATTCTCATCTGTTACCCACATCTGCCAAGACGCAAACCATGGTTGACTAATTTGACAGCTACACACCAATGGAGCATCCACATTTTTCATCTTCCTTTACCTCCACATTGGACACAGCATTTACTTTGTTGGTTTTTTTTTTTAAATTTAAGGAGAAAAGAAAAAAAAACAGTGAAGGGGTACAAGTTATACAGATTTACAGAAGAAAAAAATGCGCAGTAGGAAATCACTAGTTAATGGATTACATATTGCCATCTTAGAAATAATTGTTCAAGTCACAAAATTAAAGCTTGTAGAGTGGACATTCCAACAATGATACTGCAAACAGTTCTGTTCAATGATCCAATAAAACTCTGTGATATCATTTTCTATCGTATACACTTAAATATACATGCAGTTATATAGTTTAGAGCACTTTCTTTTCCTCTCTTTTGTACAATGACTATTACACATTTTGGGTTTCATTGCTCCCACGGTTCTTATTGCTTTTTTGGAAGAGAGTAAAACCAAATGTGACATAACAGAACAGAATCGGTCAAGTCAAAAGGGTGGACATAATAGATAATATAAAAACATAATACAAGGTGATCAACAATGGTTACCATAATGCCTCCCGCTATCTCTAATAGAATTGCCTATATCATTAGTTGTAATACAATTGAACAAAACAGTAAAGAACGAAACCGACAAAACCAAAACATTGGAGACATTGTAGGTCTTCAAAAGTAGATAAAAGTCAACGAGAATGGGCGTTATAATGAATCTCATTATCTTCTCAGCTGATGCCTAAACTTTCGAACCTGATACTATCCAGCAAAACAGAATAGAGGAACCTCAGTCAAAAACAAGATGGTGAGAGTAATACAGGGCTTCAAATCGAGATAATAGAAAGTCAAAGTGGGTTACTATATTATATCCTACAGCATTTACTTTGGATCATATACCTTTTAAGAAACTTGAAACATTGGAATTCTACTACTTTTCACAGTTGTAGCCACTGCTTTCGTAGGATAGATACTGCCTTGAGGAGAAATAACATTCTGAGGCGCTACCGTAATTACAAACCTTCTATCAGCAATCGCTTATATTGGCACAACTCTTGCTGAATGAATCTGAGGTGGCTTCTCAGTTGGCAAAGCCACCCTAACACGATTCTGTGCTTTCCACTTTTTCCTACCCTTTATCATTGCAACCCTAGTTACAGGACATCTTTTATTTCTCCACGAAACTGGGCCAGACAACCCATCAGACTCAACTCTGAATCCGACAAAATTCCATTCCTTTCCTACTACACGACTGACGATGTCATAGGATTCACATTCACAGTGTTGGCCCTCCTATCTTAGTTCCCTTCTCACCTGACCAGACAACTCCCCCCCAGCCAAACCTCTAAACATACCCCACATACTAAGCCAGAATGATAATTTCTTTTCGCATATGCAATCCTCAGCTCCATCCCCTGCAAACTTGGAGGAGTCTTAGCCCTCGCGTTCTCAATCTTAATTTTAGCCTTATAGCCAGTCTTACACCTATCAAAACAATGCAGCATGTCCTTTCATCCCCTCAGCCAGTGTCTTCTATGAGTGTTGGTAGTAAACCTATTCATCCTTACATGAATCAGAGGTCAACCAGCTGAACATCCTTACTTTACATTTCTATTGGCATTGATCATCTATTTCTCTATTGTTCTTTTTCTCTTCCTACCAGTAAACATAGCAGAAAACAGAATCCTGAAGTGAAGAGTCTTATGGTATAACTAATTTCTCTGGTCTTATAAACCAAAAATGGAAATAATTTTCTCTAGGACCTACCAACTCAAGGAAGAAACAAAAAGCTACACCATCGGTACCCAACACTGAAATTCTCATTACATTATTCCTTGATACACATTCATGCAGTGTAACCCCACATTTATAACTTATGTACGTCATACATTAATGCATGCCCCCATTAATAAATGTACTAGTACATATATATGTATCATAGGACATAGATCATTACATGTTTAATCAACATTAAACTCCTGTCCCAGGAATATCAAGCAAGTGTAATAAATCCAAACCGTACATAAACCATCAGTTCCTCACTCCACTCTAACCCGTAACAACACATCTATCCATCCCCCAAGTCCCGCGATTCTACCTTACATAATACACTCACTCCATCATTAGGACCCTGTTAAGTCAAATACATCCTCATCAATGTGACTGTCCCTTCTCCCCCACTCAAACTGTCAATCGACCATCCTCTGTGAAACCATCAACCCTCTAGACAGGGATCCCTCTGCTGACTCAGGGCTTGTAACATGTGTGGGTTTCTACCAGTGGGCTTTAAAAGACAGATATCACTAGGGCCATAAAATTGAGATCACCCACTCATTCCCCTTAAATGAGACATCTCCATGGACTAATGTCTAATCAGCCCATGCCCAACATAACTGAGGTTTCATGCATTTGATATCTGTTTATTTTTGGGGATACTGTGACTCACCTTTGCTGTCAAGGCATGGTCTTAGTCAATTATAGATGGACTTAAAAATGAAGTACCCTTACTCCATGCAAAGAGAGTTCAGGGGGAATTCTTTATAATGCTCAAAGGACATAACCTTACATACACAAACACATACGTACACATGCATACATATGCATGTGTACACGTGATTTTCAGCAAGTATCTATTTACAACCCCCCACCTTTCATTAAAATATTATTTACCATATAAACCTAAGTGCCTGTATGATGTATATCCCCATTCCTGCCAAACCCCCAAAACAAGAATTATGCTTATACTCAAAATAGTATATCAACACAATCACACAAAACTTATCACATTCCTAGGATGTATAAAATATTCTACCTTCTCCTATTCTCTTACATTCTTAGATCACGCCCACCCTACGAGCCTCCCATATACCTAAAGTTAATGTAGCTTATACGTAAAGCAAGACACTGAAAATGCCTAGAGGAGTTTTATAACTCCATAAACAATAGGCTTGGTCTTGGCTTTTTATTAGCTGTTAGAAGTATACATGCAAGAGTCATCACACTGGTGAGAACGTCCTCTAAACCAAAAGGGTTAAAAGGAGTAGGTATCAGGCACACTACAAAGTAGCTCATAACACCTTGCTTTGCCCAGCCCCCTGGGAAACAGCAGTAATAAAAATTTGACAATAAAGGAAAGTTTGATAATCATGCAACAGACAGGGTTGGTAAATTTCGTGCCAGCCACCGCCGTCATACAATTAACCCGAATTAATAAATTCCCAGCATAAAAAGTGTTTTAGAAAAATAAAAAATTAAGATTAAATTTTATCTAAGTTATAAAAAATTCCAGATAAAACATGAATCAAAAATGAAAGTAATCTTAATACATCTGAGCACACAAAAGCTAAGACCCAGACTGGGATTGGATACCCCGCCATGCTTAGCCATAAACATGAAAATTCATACAACAAGAATTTTCACTGCAGAACTACTGGCAACAGCTTAAAACTCAAAGAACTGGACAGTGCTTTATACCCACTTCTATAATCAATATTCCCCAATCTACCTCACCACTGCTTGCTAATTCAGCCTATATACCACCATCTTTAGCAAACTCAATTATGGAATTAAAGTAAGCACAAGTATGTCACATAAAAATGTTAGGTCAAGATGTAGCCCATGAAGTGGAAAGAAATGAACTACATTTTCTTATTAAAAGAACAATCAATGTAAGTCTTTATGAAAGTTAAAGACCCAAGGAAGATTTGGTAGTAAATTAAGAATACAGAGCTAAATTGAACCAGGCTATGAAGCATGAACACACTGCTCGTAACCCTCCTCAAATATTCAAAATTTTAAAGCCTAAAATCAATGCAATATGAGAGGAGATGAGTCATAACCAGTAAGCATACTGGGAATTGTGATTGGAAAAAAAGCAGCTTAAATCAAAGCATCTAGCCTGCACCTGGAAGGTTTTAATCATCAGTGACCACTGTGAACTCATTCTAGCCCCCAACGACCAAACACAACTACTTTAGAATCACAGAATAGGACATTTATCTGGAAAAGTATTGGAGGCAGAAAATTTTTTTCCAGCACTGTAGAAACAGTACCGCAAGGGAAAGATGAAAGATATTAATAAACTGTAAAAAAAATGCATAGATTATCCCTACGACCTTTTGTGTAATGAATTAACTTGGCAAAGCAAACTGAAGTCAATCACCCCAAAACCACACGAGCTACTTCTAAGCAGCTACCAGAGCAAATTTGTCTATATGGCAAAATACTGAGATTTAGAAGTAGAGAGGTGAAAAGCCAACCGAGCTTGGTGATAGCTGGTTGTCCAAACAAGAGTTTTAGTTCAGCTTTAAGTTTTCCAAAAATATCTTAGTTCAAATGAAAACTTAAAACTTAATTTAAAGAGGAACAGCTCTTTAAAACAAGGAAACAACCTTCAACAGTGGGAAAACAAACAATTTTATCATAGTTTGCCTAAAAGCAACTGCCAGTGAAGAAAGCATTCAACCCCTTTAAATCCTAATTTCAATAAACCCAAATAAATCCCTGTTTAACAACTGGATTAATCTATACTTATATAGAAGAGATAATGTTACTATTAGTAACAAGAACTATTTCTCCCTACAAAGCTTAAATCAAACTTACATTTGATTCTTAACAACTTAAGACAAGACTCCCTATTAATTATCTTATTAAAAGTATGGTTAGCTCACACCAGAGTGCTATTCAGGAAAGACTAAAAAAAAGGAACTGGGCAAACATAAATCTCGCCTGTTTACCAAAAACATCACCTCTAGCATGCCAAGTATTAGAGGCACTGCCTGCTCAGTGGCAGGTCAGTTTAATGGCCTCGGAATCCTGGCTGTGCAAAGGTAGCACAATCACTCGTTCTTTAAATGACTCCTATGAATGGCCAGATGAGGATTTAACTGTCTCTTGCTTTCATTCAATGAAATTGACCTCTCCGTGAAAAGGTGGGGATAGACTAATAAGACGAGAAGACTCTACAGAGCTTTAATTTATTAATTTACTGTGTATCATCTTAAGGACATAAAATAAAAGAATTAAATTAATAATAATTATGCTTGAGGTGACCTCAGCGAACAACAAATCCTCTGAATGATACTAACCTAGACACAACAAGTCAAAGCTCATCATCATTAATTGACCCAAAACCTTTTGATCAACAGACCAAGTTAGCCTAGGGGTAACAGCACTATCCTATTTTAGAGATCATATCGACAATAGGGTTTATGACCTTGATGTTGGATCGGGACATCCTGATGGTGCAGCCACTATTCAGGGTTTGTTTGCTCAACAATTAAAGTCCTACGTGATCTGAGCTCAGACCGGAGCAATCAGGTCAGTTTCTATCCATTAAAAATTTCTCCCAGTACGAAAGGACAAGAGAAATGAGGTCAATTGGCCAATTACACCTCAATAACTAAAAGATGATATCATATAAATCTTATAGTTATTTCAACCACAACCCAAGAAAAGGGTTTGTTAAGGTGGCAGAGCCCGGAAATTCCATAAAACTTACAACTTTACATTCAGAGGTTCAACTCCTCTCCTTAACACTTATGGTGATAATCAGCTTCTTTTCCCTGAAAATGTAGGCTTACATCCTTCCTGCACTAATTAACCTTATTACAATCACTGTAATTTACATCACTCTTATCCTAGGAACATTAATTACTCTACCCAGCTCACACTGGCTACATACATGAATCGGCCTAGAAATAAGTATATTAGCTATAATTCCAATTATAATAACCAGTTCCAACCCTCTATCCACGGAAGCCAAAACCAAATACTTCCTAACCCAAGCAGCAGCATCAATAATCCTATTATTCTCAGTCATCCTAACCATAACATACTCAGGCCAATGAACCACTTTCTATTCTAAAAACCAGGTAATCTCATTTATATTGACCCTGTCCCTAAATTATTATTAGAATTTTGGATGCAGGGCTCTAGCCAGCGACAGAAGCTGTGGTGTCCTCTAGGAATAAGTCACTAATGAACACTGAAAGGAAAATGCACAAAGCCTGACAGTGCCATGCAGATCAAACTTCTTGAGAATAAGATTATTGGAAAATAGAAAGCAATTTATGAAGGCAGGGAGGGAACAAGGGCAGAAGCATGGGTTTACTAAACAAACTGCAACTAGTTTTATTTAAAAATGTATTTCTCTGTGGGGTCACACTGTCAAAAATTTTAAATGAGAGTTTGTAGGGTGACAGGTGAAATGTTATTTTGCAAAAGAGGGACGTGTCTCTAATGCTTTCGGGAAAATGAAACAGGGGCTCCTGTTCTCCACCTTGTGTGCACGTGTACATGCGTGTGCGCGTGCGCGTGTGCGAGTGTGTGCACGTGTGTGTTTCTCCTCCTCCTGACTCCAGTGCCCCTCTGGATCCCTATCTGCTTGCTGCTCCTACCCCTTACCCCTCTCCAGGGCTATCGCTCTACCCGGGGCCACCTGCAGCCCCTGCCATGTCCTCATATCCAGTCCTCCTCTGGGCAATCGAGGCTGGCACTTCAGGCTGTGCCAAAGCAGAACCAGTTCCTGTCTTTGTTCCACCCACCACTGTGACCCCAAGCTCCACTTTCCACAAGACAGGGGCCTAGATTTTCAAGTGGTATTCAACTGTGCGAGTGAGGGGAATTCACAAGACCTCTCGAGCAGCGGTCTCTGTAAAGCAGGTCAGCCCTCCCTGCCTGATGTTCTTCCAAAGCAATGAGGGTCTAAGGTTGTCCGCGGTTTCTCAAGCTCTTCACCTGTCCTGCATGGAAGGATAGATAAGTTTCTGTACGGCAGAAACTCCAAGCTCGGAGTCAGCAGGAAAAGTGTCAGTCACTGTGCCCCAGGCATGCACACTTCCACACACTCACACATGTGCATCCCCAAGGCAAGGACTAAGTGGTTAGGAGTCATTCCTGAACACAAGAATTTGTTCTTAGTTTTGTCTTTTGTATTTTTGTGTTTGACAAGTTTCCTCCCTCGAAAATGTACTAATTTTACAAGGAAAATACAATAATCGAAATAAAACATAAGCAAGATATATTTTTTTGTAGCACATCTCATGCTCTAATTTAATAAAACTTCAGAAAGAATATTTTCTAAGTGGCCCATGTGATTCATTTATATTTAACTCTATAGTTTTGCTCTTTGCCTCATAGTACTACTAATTTACATATTAAAATCAGTAAAATATTTATATATATTTAAAATGTGTCTTTAAAGGTAGGCCTCATAAAGAGCACTGATTTGCATTTGCTTGATGCTCAGTTTGGAGCATTATATTGCATTAGAGATTTATTTGTCTCATCAACATTTATTGAGAAATCTGATTAATGCATGAATGTACATTTCCTCTAGGTAATCACAAAATTATCCCTGAATCCTACACAGATCAACAAAATATGCAACTCACACATCAAAGGGGCTCCCTTCTCAGGTGAGCTCAGGCTCTGGATTGGCTCAGCTTTACCCCTGAAGTGGCACTGCTCTCCTGTCCCCAACAACAGGAGCCACACCTGAAAGCGTCCTGGGATTCTCACACTGAAATAAATGGGACAAAGCCTTAGGAGTACATGTCAGATTTATTTTGGTAAATAAAGACACAGGTGGGCTTAGGCACAGATTTGGAGCTTATACTCAACGCCATCCTCCCTTGTTATTTCTTACTGTTGATTTATCACCCAAGCCAAGAGCTCCTTCTTTTGCAAAGTGAAGAACAAGGTGACAAATATCATGGTGTTTACTGTTCAGCACAGCTGAAAGGAACTGATGGGTGGATCACTTTTCTTTTTTTTTTTTTAATTTTTTATTTAAAGAAAAGGAAACAAAAGAATACATGGAGATTTTAAAAAAGGGTAGAAATGATACAAACTTACAGAAAAACAAACGGTAAGAAATTGCTGGTTGATAAGTTACACATTGTCATCTTAGAAGTAGCTGTTCATGTTATGGAATTAAAGCATTTAGAATGACATTCATAAAGTGACACTACAAACCCTTCTGCTCTATGATCGAATAAGAGCTCAGTAACATGGTTATCAGTCCTACACATTTGTTTTACTTCTCAAAGAGGGTAAGATTAAACGTATCAAAACAGAACATAGCAGTTAAAAAAAACAATTTAAAGAAATACAGATTTCGTAGGAAGCCCACTGGAGATCTTGATTGTCTATCTAACTGTCTCTAGTTTTTTACAAATAGTTGTCCCCATCTTCATCCACCTTATATACTTAGTGTATATTATAGAACTAATCAAATCATTGAAGACTTTTTAGGTCCTCAAGTACCAAATTAGGGAAGACAATAGTAACTACCAACTCATCTCTCCTTCTCTTTGTGATAGCTGTCCCCATCTCTACATATGCTGAAATTGAACTCAAGAAACCAGTCCAATGTCATTCTAATCAGCAAACATTAGTATTGCTAGAATTTCTATCATAATGCTACTAAATTAGCCTCGGGTTTCTTAGTGTCTCTTCCTCAGAGTATCTGTTCATTACATCTTACATTATATAATCTGTTCCCATAAATAATTAAAAAGAAAAAAAGAACCCATGTGTGAATTTCTACATATATATCTATCCTCTCTGTGTTATAGGGAATACCAAGTCATAGCAAGACAGCAAAACAATTTCCTAGAAAAACATGCAATGGATAAAACATGTAAGACCACAATATAGATGATCTTCCATAGTTACTATGTTTCCTCTTGTTATTTTCAATAGATTTGACCACCACACTGGCTTATTATAGTTAAATATAGTATCACCTATTTTTATAAAAACTTAACTTTGGCAGCATTGTAGGGTTTGGAAGCTGTTACTAATTAATACCAGTATGGATATTCTTTACAACTTGTCATCCTCAGAGTAGTTGCCTCTACTTTTAGGGTTGATACTGACAAGCATACCAATTTCAAATAAAATCAGCCATGGCCAACCCATAGTCTTACGAGTCAGATTCAATTAAGATCAGTCATAGTAAGACAATGTAAGTATTATAGGATTTCAGTTTAAGTTAATAGGAAAGTAAGGATAGTTACCATGGTATAGCCTGCTATTTTTGGGTCAAGATGTCTGTGTCCTCAAATCTGACATGAGCGGACAGACCAGAACAAATTAAATTCAATCTAAATATGGTACTAGGGCTACTGTGTCTTTTAAATCGTTATACACCATTAGCAATGACCTCTGCTTTTTTTTTTAAAAATATAGTTTCAGAGCTGTCTCTACTAAAGACTAGCTTACCGTCTCTGCCTCATGTCTGCTACTCCACTTTTCTGCTATAATTTGTCCACCTTATTCCCTCATTCCACTGTCTGCCCCGTTCACTGAGGCCTCTCTGCCACTGTTGCTGGAATCCTGGTATCTCTTCCTCTCTTTCTCTGTAATGTCCTTCAGCGCTCTCTGTAGGGTTGGATTGGTGGCCACGAACTCCCACAGTTCCTCCTTGTCTTGAAAGTATCTTATTTCTTCATTAATTTTTAGAGAGAGTTTTGATGGATATATGAACTTTGGTTGCATATTTTTTTCTTTCAGGACTTGGAATATTTCTCCCCACTCCCTTCTTGACTTAAGAGTTTGTGTTGATAAGTCTGCTGTTATTTTGATAGATTTCCCGTTATAGGTAACCTGCATCTTTTCTCTGGCTGCTTTTAATATTCTGTTTTTTTGGTGGATTTCTGGGATCTCGATTATTATATGTCTAGGCGTAGATCTGTTTTGGTTGTAGGTAGCTGGTGTTCTGTATGCTTCTTTTATCTGGATATCATTTCTTTTTGCTATACATGGGAAATTTTGCTTTAATATCTCTGTGAATATTTTTTGTATTTCATTTTTGGATGTTCCTGCTTCCTCACTCACATTCTTTATTCTTAGGTTATGTATCTTTTTGTCATCTTCCAGTTTTAGAATTGCTTCTTTCTGGTTCCTTGTTATTTTTAAGAGGCTTTTTCTTTCATGTTCATATGTCCTAAATCTCTCTTCAAGTTTCAGAAGGCTGTCTTTAGTTTCTGTCAAGGCATTTTGCCAATGTTCAATGGAGTTTTTAGTTTCCTGATATTCTCTTTGGATCTGTTTCATGTATTCTAAGTTACGCTTAAATTCTTCTTCAGATGCTTCTCTTTCTTTTCTGATTTCCTCAGTTCTTCCATATGTGTTCTCTTGGGCAGGGCTTGTCATTTCTTTAATTAATCTCTTTATATCTTGCCTCACTTGGATCAGGAGTACAGCTTTAAATTCCTCTATGAGATCATGTAGGTACTTTTTAATTTCGGCTGATGCTGTGTCGAGTAGTGGATGGTTACTGTGCTTGTTCTCTTCAGTGTTTAGTTCTCCTGGGCTTATTTTCTCCTGTTGGGCAGCTGGAGATTTTTTTTTATTTTTATCTCTTGTCATGTTTCTGGTTTCTTTCAGACTGTCCTGGAGTTCTCTGGCCCTCTCCGAATTGCTTAGGGCCTTTCAGAAGCGTGCTGGCTTGAGTTTTGGCTGTCCTCCCCAATTTACTGTTATCTGGGGTAGACTGGGATGCAGGGGTGGTACAGGCTAGTCTCTAGCCTCTGTGCCAGTTAGTTACTAAATTAGGCTGTACTTTCTGGTTGTCACTGAGTTGTGACTATTTTGTATCCGCTCATTGGGCCCCAAGCAGAGGCTTGGGTTAGCCCCAGTATCTCCTGCCAGTTCTCTTTGTACCAGAAGCAGCTGACTAATGTCACTATGGCACAGGGTTCTGCCCAAATCCCAGCTGTTCTCTTCCAGACCTCTCTGTGTCAGGAGCACCAGCATAGCAGAACTGCCCAAACTCAAGATGTCTCCCACCAGTTCTCTGTATGAGGCTGAAGCCAACACGTACTCAGGCTCTGCCCAATTCCAAGATGCCTTCCACTAGCCCTCCCTACAGGGGGCTCAGTGACGCCACTGAGCTGTAGGTTCTGCCCAACTGTAAAATGGCTGCCACCAGACTCTGTGTTATTGATGTCCCCATGGTGGCGGGCACTGTCCCATTCCAAGATGTTCTCTGGCCAACCCCGGCAGTCTCAGGGTCTCCAGTACTCACCAAGGTCCACGCCGCCCACCTTTCCCACGTTCCTGGCACAGCGCGGATCGGTCAGAGATCCGCGCAGCGTGCACTCCCAGTACAGCACAGAACGGTCAGAAATCTGCGCAGCGCCTGGTACAGTGCGGAGTGGTCAGAAATCCGCGCTGCGTGCATTCCCGATACAGGGTGGAATGGTCAGGAATCCGCGCTGCGTGCACTCCCGGCTCAGTGCGGAACCGTCGGAAACCTGCGCGGCGTGCACTCGCGGCACGGCGCGGAGCAGTCAGAAATCCGCGCTGCGTGCACTCCCGGCACAGTGCGGAGCAGTGTTTGGCTTTGGAGCTCGAGAGTCTTTCACAATCTCCTCTGGTGTAGCGGGGCAGTCAAAAGCCAACACAGCTTTTCCTGTTGGGTCCATGGGTTAACTTGTTGATTTAAAGGCGCAGGATTTGCATCTTCCCGTTTTCAGCCTTCACAGTCTCAGCACGACTTTAAATCCTCCAGCTGCACTGTCTTGGTTAATAAGAATCATTATCCATTTGTCTGGCCCTCTCCATGTTGTGATATTCTAGCTTTTAATATGATTTCTCCGGAGAGACTCTCCGCCCGATCCTCTAGTTAGCCGCCATTTTCTCCTCCCAGTCGGGTGGATCACTTTTCTCAGCACACAACAGCTACCCTTTCATTATCAGTATGACAGGGAGCCTGTCCAGACCTTGTCCCGGTCCAGGAAGTTTATATCTGTAATCCCAGGAAAAGTTATTGGAAATCTCATCATTAAATTTCAATCTGCCATTTGCAGTGCAATCTTCATTGAGCATAAAGAGACAAAGACATATCTGCAGTTGTGGGTAGCCAAGGGGTTCTAAGTCCAGGCAACTAATTGGAACAAAGGCCTCAAACCAGGGCTGACCTGGAATTGTATTAATTGATCAAGTGTGAAGTGGCTTGGGCTTGGGTGACCGTGAGGGTAGCGTGAAGTACATGAGTGTTGGTAGCTGGGCCAGGTAGGAGGCACCCTGGCACCTCTGCAATATGCAGAGAGAGGCATGCAGAAAGAGTCCCCGATTCTGGCATCGGGTAGCTTCCAAGTCTGGAGGAAGCTGCAAACCACAGTGTGAGGAAGTCTCTCAGGTTTTGGGTTGGTTGGTTTGGCACTGATGTCCAGCTTTTCTGCCCTGGGACATCCCAGCCTCTTTCTCAAGACCCAGTCCCACTTGACCATGCATCCCTTGGTCTAGCTCACACTATAGTAGGGAGCTATAGGCAAGGTGTTGCTTCAAAGGCTGTGCATCACCGCCTCAGCCGTTTGCATTGCTTAAAGCCAGTTGAGGGCATTTTCCTAGCCAGCTTTGAATGTATCAATACATGGAAATAGACAAGAATTAACCACAATGGTGACAAACTGTCCTCTTTCAGGAGGAACCATCCTGCCTGGTTTTCTTCTTTTCCACAGAATGGATGGAATTTATGGCCGTGAAGACAGCTGATCCTGAGGATTTTTAAAGTGAGAGCTTGGCTTCGAGAAAACAGCACAGAAGTACTCCTTGGCCTTCCTATTTGCCCCCTTCTCTGTCAGAGAAGGACCTGGTACCTGGACTCTCCTTGAAATGACCTGAGCCCTGCACAAATGGAAACTGATGACACAGGCCTCGTCCCCAGCCTCAGTTCCTCAATAATGGTCCAAGATAGTGTGCCGAGAACTAAGATTTGGTATCAATTCCAGGGTTGGTGTTAGAAGCCAATCTGAGAGAATAGCCAAGAGCTGTGGTGAGGTCAGTGGCCTTCGGTGATGGGAGGACGGGATGGGAAGGCTCCTCTATTCTGCCACTCCACAGGGCCTCACATTCTCCTTCCTCCGTACTCCTACAGTAATGAAGGCTGAATCAGTCCTCCAAAGCCAGATGCTAGAATACACGCAATCTGGATGTGAACAGGGAGGTCAAATTCTTTATCCTAAAGGGAAAAAGAGTGGTGTCTATCCATTCAGGAATATTTATTGCCCAGTATACACCAGACACTTAACAAATACTGCTGTGCTAAATTAAAGTACTTTAAAAAAACTGTTTGGGTCTGGGAAAGAAATCACATAACATCAGCATAAACAACACAATTGAATTTGTCAAAGCTTCAAAAAAAAAGTATCAGGCGTTGCTTCATCTGGCAGGATGCTCCAGACACAGTGGCCTTGAATTCGAGGACCAGGCACATGCCAACTTCCCTCCTGGGAAGCCTGTCACAGGCCCTGGACATCTGCTGAGCCCTGGAAGGGAAAGGACAGCACATGGTTTTGATGACACCTGGTGGGTGCCTGTTCCATCGCAAACGCTGTTTAACTCCCCTGAGGAGCAGCAAAATCCCCTGGGCACTGTTTCCCCAGGTGGGTGGAGGGAGAAGCCAGTAAATCCACATCTAAAACACAGAGACGATGGCTGTGGTCTTCTCAACCTTGACAGGGGGGTGGGAGCAGCTTCACGGAAGCTTCCACAGGCCTGGTCATTCTAGTCTCTTTTCACAGATTCCTCCTTGTATCCTTCATCTGTTTCCTGCTGCATCTACACCATGATATTTTCAGTAAATCTCTGAGAAAACTGTCTAAGGACAAATTACTAAGAATCTATAATATGTATAACCTAGATATCTTTGACTTTCTGGGAAGAGTAAACAAAGGTGGGAAAGCCACAATCTAATGACATTTCTGAAAGCATACCGTGAAGATGATGTGTTAGGGGATGCCCACCACTCCAGGGGTTCACGCACAGCAGAACTTTGTCATCCACATCACAGTTATAATGGTTAATGCTGACCATGAACTTGACTGGACTGAGAGATGTCTTGGAGGTCAGTAAAGCACACTTCTGGGCATCTCAGGGTGGATCGTGGAGGTGCAGCTTCAGAGACTACATCTATCTGGTCACTGACCACCTCCACATCTGCGCTCTGCCCCATCTCTGCTTCCCAGATCTCATTAAGTTGACCATCTTTCTTCTGCCACACCCTTTCACCACGATGTCTGTGCCTTGAAAGGAGCTGGACATGGACTGAAACAGGCAGCTGGTTTAGAAATATTATAGGCAGTCAGACAGGGCTGGGCCCTCGAAGGAGCCAGCGCAGGAGGCCAGGCGCCTTGCAGTTGTAAGGAAAACAGGCCCCTCTGCTGTGGGTCAGACCTCAAAACAAAAGATAAATCAAATGTACCCACGTACTTCCTAAGGATAAACATGAGGAATTGATATTCTAAATAGGTCTCTATTATCCCTAGGAAGCCAGATTTCATCACCCCAACCCTCTGTAGGAAGAGTCTCTGCTCTTGTATTTTTTAAAATTTTATTTAAGGAGAAAAAGAAAAAAAAAAGCAGAAAAACGATACAAGTTATACAGAATTTCAGAAAAAAAAAATAAACAGTAGGCAATCACTAGTTAATGGATTACATATTGTCATCTTAGAAATATTTGTTCAAGTTACAAAATTAAAGCATATAAAGTGGACATTCAAACAGTGAGATGCAAACAGTTCTGTTCAATGATCCAACAAAACTCAGTAATATCATTGTCTATCTTATACACTTAAATATATATGCAGTTATATCATTTAGAGCACTTTCTTTCCCTCTCTTTTGTACAATGAATGTTACACATTTTGCGTTTTATTACTCTCACAGTTCTTATTACTTTTTTGGAAGAGAGTAAAACCAAATGTGACATAACCGAACAGAGTCAGTCAAATCAAAAGGGTGGACATAATAGATAATGTAAAAACATAATACAAGGTGATCAACAATGGTTACCATAATGCCTCCTGCTATCTCAAATAGAATTGCCTATATCATCAGTTATAATAAAACTGAACAAAACAGTAGATAACAAAACCAACAAAACCAAAACATTGGAGACATTACAGGTCTTCAAAAGTAGATAATAGTCAACCAGAATGGGCATCATAATGAATCCCACTATCTTCACAACTGTTGCCTAAACTTTCGAACTTGGTACTATTAAGCAAAACAGAATAGAGGAAAATGAGTCAAAAACAAGATGGTGAGAGCAATACAGGGCTTCAAATCAAGTTAATAGAAAATCAAATGGGTTACTATAATACATCCTGCTATTTTTTATTTTTCTCTTAATTAAAAGGATAAAAATAAAAAAGTAAATAATAAAATGGAGATTGAGATAAAAGAGGGCATAACAACAAAACAGCATAGATCAAAACATAACCATTTAAGCAGAGTAGTGTTTCACCACAAGATAATCCCGACATAAAAGTAGTTACCATATTGTCTCTTTCCTTGAAATCTTTGAGTATAACTTCGTATACTGTAGCATCAAATATATCAAAACAATGTAAAACCATTTAAGAGAATGACAGCATTACAGGGTATTTAGAATCAACTAACAGAAAATGAACAATAGTTTCTGTATAATCTCCTTGTCTATAAAAGTTTTTGTTTATACTATCACATATAATAAAATCCAATAAGACACAACATGTTAAGACCTATGGCGACAGAAGAACAAAAGCTTGATGATACTTTAAGATGATATTAAATCAGCATTACCTATTATGACATCGTTTTCTCCAAAATAGCTGTTCCTATCATCCAATCTTCTCTGCCTCATTTCTGTTGAGCTCTTTTTCTGTCATTAGTTGTCAGTTTGTCTTCTTCATTTTGTTTTCTGCTCCATTCATTGTGGCCTCTCTGCCACTATTTCTGGAATCTTCGTATTTTTCTTTTTTAGAATATCCTGCAGTATTCTCTGTAGAATTGAATTGGTGGTTGCATATTTCCCTAGTTCTTCTTTATCCTGGAAGCACCTTGTTTTTCCATCAATTTCCAGGGATAGTTGTGCAGGATGTATCAGTCTTGGCTGGAGGTTATTGTCTTTCAAAGCTTGAATTATTTCCCCCCATGCTCTTTGTGATTTGATGGTTTGTGCCGAGAAGTCTGTTATAATTCTGATGGGTGTTCCCTTGTAAGTGATCTGTTTTTTGTCTCTGACGGCTTTTAATATTCTGTTCTTATATTGCATTTCTGGTATTTTGATTATTATATGCCTGGGTGTAGCTCTGTTTGGGTTGTAGGTGGCTGGGGTCCTATATGCTTCATACATCTGAGTATCTTTACCTTTTGCTAAATTAGGAAAATTCTCCTGGATTATTTCTGTGAATAGCTTTTGTAGTTCATTTGTTTGTGTCCCTACCTCTTCTTTTATGTTCTTAATTCTTAAGTTATGGATCCTCTTATCATCTTCTAGTCTTTGTATTATTGTTGTTTGTTCTTTTTAAAATTTTTTTTTGTCTTTTTCATTTTTATTGGTACTGGGGATCGAACTCAGGACCGCCTGCTTGCAAGGCAGGTGCTTATGCCACTGAGCTAAATCCCCAGCCCCTCTGTTTGTTCTTTTGTTATTTTTAAGAAGTTTTTCATTTCATGCTCCCATATTACAAATCTGCCCTCCAGTTTTCAGATAATCTATCCTTAGTTTCTTTCAAGCTGTTATGCCAGTTTTCGATAGAGTTTTTAGTTTCCTGGTAATCTCTTTGAACCTGCTTCACATATTCTGTTTTCTCTATTTTCTCCATCAAACAATTCTCCCCCTTTTTTCTGTTCTTCCATTCCACCATCTGCTTTTTCTTGGGTGGTGCTTAGCATTTCACTACCTATTCTGCTTATATCTTGTTTCAAGTCATTAATAACTTCATTCCTGAACTTGTCTATGAGGCTCTGGAGATAGTGCTTTATGTCTATTGGTGCCGTGTCTGCTATTGCCTGTTTCTCAGATTGGGGGCCGAGGAGCCTTTCTTATTGCTCCCTCTTCCCATATTCTTTGTTCTTTATATACAAGCATATATAGAAGGCCCAGCTTCCTTCCCTGTCAGCCACAGTCTGTTTGAATTGTGCTGGCTAGGTGTTCCCCCCCACCACAGTGCACCAGGGAGTTACGGACGGAGCAGCCTATGCGGGGCCCACCCTTCCAGGTCAACCTACTGAAGGCTTCACCGCTAGAGTGCACCTCCAGGTGCTGGGACCTGGGTTGTGCTAGCCTACTGGATCTCAGCCAGCAGCGTCACATAGACTAGGCACTGCTCACCAATTCCGCTTGATAGGGGGATATGTGACTGAAGTCACTACAGCGCCCTGTTCCGGCAAGTCTGCCTGGTCCCAGAATGTCCTCTGTTGGAGCCTCCTAGACCGTGGAAGAGTCCCAGTTTCCTTCACTCACCGCACGTTGATGCACAGCTCCTGGCCCATCCCGCTCTCAACTCCATTCACTGATTCCCGTTCTCAGAGCTTTCATGCGTCTCTCTCCCTGCCAAGCCGATTCAGACACAGCAGCAGCAGCAGGAAACCCAAATCGCGGCTTCCAATGGCGCAGGCTCCAGCTTCCACACTGAGGCTTTATCTGTTCCTGTTATATCACCAGGATTGCATTCCCAGTTGGTTTCTCTCAGCCCAGTTCATTCTTGGGTCAGCAGGGTATATCTCCTCTTGCTTAGGATTCCTCACTCCGCACCATTCCTGGATTCTAAGCTGGGTCTCTCAGAGAGCCTCCATAGCTGCTGCTATCTGTCTGCCATGTTCTCCCGGAAGCTGCTCTTGTATTTTTGAAATGTTCTCTGTGCAGTTCAGACTGGCCTTGAGCTCACTCACAGCCCAGGCTGATTTTAGACTTGCAGTGATTCCCGTGCTGTGGCTCCTGAGTGCTGGGATGACAATGTGCACCACCAAGCCTGACAAGACTGTTGTTTTAATTTATGATTCCCTACTGACATCTAATATGAAGCATCTTTTATAACCTTTTTTTACTACCTGCACATATTCTTTGATGAGTTGTCTGTCCAGATTTTTTTTGCCAATTAAAACTTTTTTAAATTTTATTGACTTTTAAGAATCCTTTGGATATTTTAGATAGAAGTCCTTTAGCAAATATTTGTGTTTTGCAACACAAAATTGTGTTTTGGAAATATTTCTGCCCAATCTAATTTGTCTTACCACTGCATTAACAAGGTAATTACAAAAAAAAGTTCAATTTAACATTTTGTTTTTGTTTTTGGAGTTTTTGGATTGTTTTTGGTATTGTATCTAAAATTTCATCCTTAGGGTTGGAGTTGTAGCTCAGAGATATTTTGCTCAGTATGCTTCAATTCCTAGGCTCAGTATCCAGCAACACACACACATACACACAAATAGGTAAAATAGACGAAAACAAAACAAACCTAAGGACATACAGATTGTTCTTCTCCTACAAGAGTTACTGTTTTTTTCTGAAAGTGCTCTACTTTCCATTTTTTAACATATAAATTTGTAACACTTTTCAAGTTAATTTTTGTGAAAGGTCTTTGTCTAGGCTTGTTTTTCATATGGATATCCAATTGTTTCACCACAGCCAACATCATACTCATTTATTTTCCACTAAATTGCCTTTGCTCTTTTGTCAAAGATTGGTTGACTACATTCATTTGATTTTATTTCTTGGCTTTCTCATCTGTTCCAGTGATCCATGTGCCTGTGCCATCACCAACGCAGTGCTGATACTGACTACTTGGTTAATGGAACTTTATAATTAAGTTCCACTTAAAATTGTAGCCTAAGTCCTCCAACTTAGCTCTTCATTTTTGAGTTGGTAATTGTAGTGGTTGATTGATTGTGTCAACTTGAGACATTTAGAAGCTTAACTAAAAGGGTTCAGCAATTGTACGCCCAAGGGTGTAGAAGACCCACCCTAGGGTGGCTCATCACTTGGAAGTATAAAAGGGAAGAGGCAAAGACCAATGAATGCATTCTACTCTTTGGAGAAGCTCCACTCTTCCCCTTTGGCTGTGAGTATTTGGTGGATTGTTTTTAGTAAGTTGAGAAATGACACTCCATTCTTATTTTTCTCAGAGTTACTATCATATCAAATTTCATCATATGCTTTTCCTGTATGACATGATTATATAATTCTTAAGGTTTTTGCATGCTGATGTCATGAATTGTGTTTTAAGAGTTGAAGTAGCCTTGCAAATCCAGTTTGGTCATTGAATATAATTCTTAGATATTTGTTGGGTTTAATTTTCCAATTTTCTTTGAGGAATTTTACATTTATGTTCATGACAGATATTTATATACAGTATCTTTTGTAGAATCCTAATCTGGTTTTGGCGTGAGGGTAGTGTTGGCTTTATAACCTGTGTAAGAATGCATATACTAGTCTGTTCTAGATGAAAGAATAAATAAATTTCATTATTTCTTCTTTGAATGTTTAGTAGAGTTCACCAGTGAAGTATCTCAGCCTGGTGCTTTCTTTCTTTTTCGGAAGTTTATTGATTTTTATTTTTATTTTTGAGACAGGTTTTCACTATGCAGTTCAGGATGATCTTGAATTCACTTTGTAAGCCAGGCTGGCCTTGAACTGATTATGGCAGCATTATGTTGATTTCCTATTATTTTGTTTTGAAGACCTGTAAAACAAAACTTTTCATTGTTTTGTTTTGATTTGTTTTATTCTGTTTTATTTTGTTTGGTTTTATTCTTTAAAAAATGGGATTCTTTTTATAGTATGGAGTACTACTCAGCCACAGAGAAGGATAAACTGAAGACTTTTATAGGTAAACGGATGCAATTTGAGATGATACTCATAAGTGAAATAAGTCAGACGCAGATGTGTAAACATCATGTTGTCTCCCTGTGTTAGTAGCTGAAAGAGTAAATAAGATCCCAAATCTAAAATAGATATTGTGAAATGGGGAGAAACTGTTAAAAAGGAAAAGGAAATTGGGATGGGGGAAAGGAGAAAAAAATGATGGAAAATCAAATATATATATATTTATTTATACACACATGCAAGTTAGTTAAAATAGCAAGACTACTAATTTCTCTTAGTTAATTGAAAAGAAATGTTTGTGCTAATATTGTTTAGACAATTAAGTGCTTATACTCCGAGTACTTTGAATAACTAATTTAAAGATAATAATAGACAATGTATTGTTAAGATCTTATTATTTTGTTTTGTAATTTTATTTTTTTCACTGGTTATCTGATCACCCTCAGATTTCTCTAGAAACCAGTAAATAATGATTTTACTAATGGGGACTGTTTATCTGCTCCCAGAGTTGAAACAAGAAACTAAAATGTTATCATCAAAATCAAAGCAAAACAAATAATTAAGACATGTGATTTAAATTCTCTTAAACCTCAAGGATAGGATATTGGAAATAGAAAATCATCAAAGAATCTCACAAGGTAACTTTCATGGACATTCCATGAAATCAACACAGGTATTTTTATATATTTCTGAAATACAGATAAGATCATTAAGCAATTTTGGAATCAGAAGATTGAATCATAACTCTGATATCCCGAATTCCACAGTCTTAGCTGAATTATTGAGTTTTCTCTACAATCCAATTCTATCATATATAGAATGACAATAACAATGGTTGACAGGTATAGCACGAGATAATAGATAAAGGGCACTTAAAAAGTGTGCTTAAACGTTAATGATGATGATAGTGATGTTGACAATGATGATGATTAGCTGACACAGAGGAGGGCAGGGAGTATATTTTCTGAACCTATTTTAGTTTTAACTTAAAATATATAGTCTTTTTATGAGATTTATTTCACATACTGCAAAACTCACCCACTTTATAAAGCCAACCACTCATAGATGTTAGTATATTTACATAATTAGATATCATTATCTAAAGATAGAGTATTTTTGTATCCCCCAAAGAAACTCCATACCCGCTGCCAGTTATGTTTCATTCCACCTCAATCCCAGTCCTAGGAAATTTGTTTTCTGTCTCTGGAGACTTGACATTTATATAAATGAATCAGACAGTATGTGGTCATCATGACCACTTCCTTAGCATCAACATTCATCCATGCTGTAGCATTCATCCACACTGCATTCCTTTTTAATACCAAATATTATGTCAGTGTGTAGAGACACTATATTCTATTGATCCCGTCATCAGTCAGAGGACATCTGAGTTGTTCCTATTTAATTAGCTATTAGGAATAATGTTTTGAATATTCACAAATGTTTTTGCATGGACACATGACCAAGAAACATTTTTTCAAATAATAGTTTTAAAGATCCTTTGATAAATGTGAAGAGGCACTGCCTAGATCCCTTCTACAGGCTCAACCTGTGGGGTGGTGGGATCTTCAGAAAATCTCTAGCTGTCACTCTGTAAAGCCTGCCTCCACTGTATAGACTGACCTTGCTCAAGGTCAACACTTCCCTGGGACAGCATACATGGACAACTGACCAGAGGAGCACAATTTGATATGTGATGGGCCACGCTCTGTGGAGAGCTTCTGGTTGGATTGGCCACAGTTTGTTACCCCTTTGCCTTGGTTACTTTTCTCTCATTTCTGGGACAAAATACCTGATGCCCAAAATGGAGGAATGAAAGGTTTATTTAGATTAAAGGTTTTGGTTCCAAGGCAGTGTGGTACTGGAGCAATTATTCCTGGTGGCTGCAAGCAACAAGAGCAAAAGGTCAAAAAAAGAGAAAAATCACACCCTGCCTTCCCTCCCTTATATAGTGTGCCAGCTCCCACCCCAAGGGGGTTGCAGCACCTGCTGCCAATCCTAGCACTACACAACAAACCAGTCACAAAGGCTAGATTCAGCTGCCTTGGAAAGGCCTGTTGCTCATGACCCCATGAGGCTTTGGGGGGACATTTACACCCAAACCATAACACTTCTCATTGCTGTTCAACTTCTGCCATGATTGGTTTTGCTTCCTTTCCTTTCTTTCACAGGTGTTGGACTATAGTAAACATTGTATACCCATCACTTCATCTCATCAGTATAAATGAGCAAAGTAGACCAGAATCTAAGTTCCTTCTATGGTTCAGTGGTTTCACTATATGACTGTACATGCTTTGGCACATTTTCCTTCAAAAAGTACAGTCTATATACTCATCAGTGAAATAAATCCAACTCACAGGTGTAAATACCATATTGCCTCTCTAGCGTAAGAAACTGAAAAAGTATATACAATCCAAAGTTTACCATAAATACTGTGTTAAGAAAAAGAAACTGCTCAAAGAGAAAAATTAATTGGGATAAGGGAAAGGAAAAAAAGGAAGGGGAAAAGGAAAAGACATAGATTTGTGTATATATATGATAGCTAAAATGATTATACTACTAAATTGTATTAGTTATTGGAAAAGAATAGTGTAGTGTTTGATTGATTGTGTCCCATAGAAATCTGTGGCTGACCATCGTAAGCCAATCTTGTTTCCTTTATATCTATATATCTTGTGTTATATATGTTCTCTCTAGTAAAACCCTGACTAACAGAAACAGTTACTACTCATATGATTATATGTTATATTTGTTAATTTAAGCAACCTGTTGAAGGTAACAATATGTTATATACAACCATTGTCAAATTCCTATCATCTTGTTTTGTAAACCTATACTGTTATTGTATTGGTTTTGTTGTTGTTTGTTCATCTCTTTTACTTTTTTTTTTTCTGTGTCATTTTTTCTCTCAAATTAAAAAAGTACAGTTGGCCTGCGCCCTGAACTCTGGAGACTGGGTGGCCTGGGGTGAATGTTCCCATACCATCCCAGCCCCAGGAAGGAGTTTAAGATCTTAGCTCACGCCAGCAAGGGAATTATATGGCTTCCTGCTACACTGAACCAGCTCAGCAGGGCTTGGCCCTGCCTGCACCAACTTTCTGGTTTCCTGCCCTGCTTGGCCAGCTCCGGGGAATTGGGCTTGCCTGCCTGCACCCTAAACTCAGTATTTCAGATCCTAAAGGAAAACGATTTCCAACCTAGACTGATGTACCCTGAAAAACTGTCCTTCAAAATCAATGGATAAATAAGATACTTCTATGACAAAGAACAGCTGAAGAACTTCATGATCACCACGCCAACCCTGCAAAGAATACTGAAAGACAATTTAGATAACTTAGGAAAAAACCACTAAGCAAAGCAGACAATTAAACAGAACAGAAAGATAAAGATGCAACAGCAGAAAGATAACATGACAACAATAAACCAATGTATAACAGTAATAAAAATTAATGTAAATGGTTTCAATGCACCAATTAAAAGAAACAGACTGGCAGAATGGATTAAGAAACAACATCCAACCATATGCTATTTACAGGAAACCCATCTAACTAAAAGGATACTCACAGACTGAAAGTCAAAGGATGGGAAACAATACTTTATGCAACAGGAACCCTCAAAAAAGTGGGCGTAGCTATTTTGTTTGCAGGCAATGTGAACTTCAAACCAAGAATGATCAGAAGAGATAAAGAAGGTCATTACATACTGATTAGAGGAAAACTTCAAGAGGAAGAGATAATAACCTTAAATATGTATGCACCAAATTCCAGAGCACCCAGTTATATAAAGCAAGTATTAATACACATAAAAAACCAAATTAGCAATAACACAATTGTGACAGGAGACTTTAACACACCATTGACACCAAGGGACAGATCAATCAGACAAAAAATCAGCAAAGAAATAACAGAACTGAATCACACCTGTGAACAAATGGACTTGATAGACATATACAGAGTTTCCCATCCAATAAAATCAGAATACACATTCTTCTCAGTAGTACGTGGGACATTTTGTAAAATAGACCACATACTAGCCCACAGAACATATTTAAATATGTGCAAAAAAGTTGAAATTATCCCATGCATGTTATCAGATCATAGCGCCATGAAACTAGAAATTAATGAAAAAAGGTACTGCAGAATTCCCACGAACACATGGAAACTGAATAACAAACTCTTGAATAAACAGTGGGTCACAGGGGAAATTAAAGAAGAAATTAAACAATACCTACAAGCAAATGAAAATACAAATACAATTTACCAGAATCTGTGGGATGCAATGAAAGCTGTCCTCAGAGGAAAATTTATTGCACTGAATTCCCACATCAGAAAAACAGAATGAATACAAATAAATAACATGATGCTACACCTCAAACAGGTAGAAAAAGAAGAGCAAGTCAAGCCCAAAGCCAAAAGAAGAGAGGGAATTATAAAAATCAGAGCAGAAACTAATGCAATAGAGACTAAGGAAACAATCCAAAGAATCAATGAATCAAAGAGTTGGTTCTTTGAAAGAATAAACAAAATTGATAAGCCCCTAGCCAACCTTATTAAAAAATGGAAGAAAAAGCTCAAATTCATGCAATAAGGAATGAAAAAGGTGAAATCTCTAGAATCTGTAGAAATACAGAAGATCATCAACAACTATTTTGAAAACCTCTACTCTCATAGGTGTGATAAGAAGAAATACACAGATTCCTAGAAACATATGAAATGTAAAACTGTTAAATAACCCAATTTCTATTAATGAAATTGAAAATGTAATTAAGTCCCTACCTACAGAGAAGAGCCCAGGCCCTGACGGATTCATTGTGGAATTCTACACAAAAATACAAAGACTTAATGCCGACACTCCTCAAACTCTTCAATGAGATTGAAAGGGAAGCAATCCTTCCTAAGTCATTACTGGAAGCAAATATTACTATAGTACCAAAACTTGAGAAAGACCCAACTAAAAAAGAGAACCACAGGCCAGTCTCCCTAATAAACACAGATGCAAAAATTCTCAGTAAAATATTGGCAAACAGGATGCAGCAAATCATCAAGAAGGTTATACACCACAACCAAGTGGGGTTCAACGCAGCATGCAGGGATGGTTCAACATACATAAATCAATAAATGTAATCCACCATATGGATAAAGCCAAAAGTAAGAATCACATGATCATTTCTATAGATGCAGAAAAGGCTTTTGATAAGGTCTAACATTCATTCATGATAAGAACCTTACAGAAAATTAGAATAGATGGTCTTTACCTCAATCTGATAAAGTCCATCTATGACAAACCAACAGCCAGTGTCAAACTAAATGGCCCCAAACTGAAGGCCTTTACCTTGAAATCAAGCACAACACAAGGATGTCCCTTATCACCACTCCTATTTAATACAGTACTGGATATGCTAGCCAGAGCAATTAGATAAGAGAGAGAAATAAAAGATAGGAAAAGAAGAAGTTAAATTATGATTATTTGCAGATGACATGATACATAGAAGACCCCCTAAACTCCATGGAAGACTCCTAGATATAATAAATTCAGCAATGTAGCTGGATACAAAATCAATACTCAAAAATCAATAGTATTTCTATATACTAACAACAAGATCACAGAGAGAGAAATAAGAGAAACCACACCATTCACAATAGCAACCAAAACAATGAAATATTTAGGAATTATTCTCATGAAAGAAGTGAAATATCTAAATAGGGAAAATTATAATACACTGAAAAAAGAAATTGAAGAGGATCTCAGAAAATGGAAAGACATCTGTTGCTGATGGATAGGAAGAATAAATATTGTGAAAATGGCCATTTTCCCAAAACTATTATACAGATTCAATGCAATCCCAATCAAAATACCATCAACATACCTCATAGATCTAGAGAAAACACTCCTAAAATTCATCTTGAACGAGAGGCGTCCTAGAATAGCAAAGACATTTCTAAGCAGCAAAGGCAAGGCAGGAGGCATCACAATCTCTGATTTGAAGTTATACTACAAAGCAACTGTAGTCAAATCAACATGGTACTGTAATAAAAACAGAGCCAAAGATCAATGGAATAGATTAGAAGATACAGCCACAACTACAAACACACTCAACTACCTTATCTTTGATAAAGGGGCTAAAAATGTTCACTGGAAGAACGACAGTCTCTATAATAAATGGCGCTGGAAAAACTGGCTCTCCATATGCTGAAAACCAAAACTAGATCCATGCCTATCACCATGTACTAAATTAAAATCTAAATGGATCAAAGATCTGAATATTAAAACAGAAACACTAAATCTATTGGAAAACAAATTGGGTAAAAACCTTGAAGATATAGGGGCAGGCAGAGAATTCATGAACAGGAATCAAACTGCACGGGAAATACCTCCCAGAATCAATAACTGGGATTGCCTCTTATTAAAAAGTCTCTGCACGTCAAAAGAAATCTCCAGCACAGTGAAAAGAAAACCTACAAACTGTGAAACAATCTTAGTGAACTGTCCCTCAGACTAAGGACTTCTGTCTAAAACATACAAAGAATTTTTAAAAATCAGACCCCCAAAATTCAAGGATCCAATCCAAAATGGGCATCTGAGATGAATACACAATTCTCAGATGAAGAAATACAAATGGCAAATAAATACATAAAAAATGTTCATCATCATTACTCATTAGAGAAATGTAAATTAAAACCACACTGAGATTCCATCTCACTCCTGAAAGAATGGCCAGGATCAAGAAAACTTCCACAACAAATGTTGGAGAGGCTGTAGGGAAAAAGGAACTGCCCTGTACTCTTGGTGGGAGTGTAGAGTGTTGCAACCATTGTGGAAATCAGTTTGGAGATTCCTCAGAAAGCTGGGGTTGGAAGTCCCATTTATTCCAGTTATTCCACTTTAGGCATATTCCCAGAAGAACTGAAATCATCATACCACGGTGATATATGTGTACCCATGTTTATAGCAGCACAATTTGTAATAGCCAGATTTGGAAACAACCTAAGTGTCCATCAATTGAGGAATGGATAAAAAAGTTGTGGTATTTTTATACAATGGAGTACTATTCAGCTATAAAGAATGATCACATTGAGATATTTATAAATAAATAGATGCAGCTTGAGATCATACTCATAAGCAAAATAAATCAAACTCACATGCATAAATACCAAATAGTTTCCTTAGTGTAAGAAATGGCAAGACTACATAAAAGTATGTGGTAATTATGATTCCCCATTATATTGCTTTAGAGCCTTATAATGTTTTCATTCATTAATTGGAATAGTTTTATTCTGTGTTGTTTAATTTTATTGTCTGTGATGGTACGAAGAGCTATTTAGAATAAAAAAGATATTATAATAACTAGTGATGATTTAATATCTTGTTCTGAAGTCCCACCAAGATTTTGTTCTTCTGTCTCCATTGATTTTATCATGTTGTATATTATTGGATTTAATATATGTGATAGTATAAAAAATTTTATAGACAAGGAGATAATATAGTAACCTTTGTTTGTTTTCTGTTAGTTGGTTCTGAATACCCTGTAATACTTTCATTCTCTTGAATGGTTTTACACTGTCTTTTTATGTTTAATACTATAGTATATGAAGGTATACTCAAATATTTCAAGGAAAGAGACACTCTGGTAACTTCTGTTATGTCAGATTGTCTTGTGGTGAAACACTATGTTGCTTAAATTGTTCTGTTCTGACCTGTTTTGTTATGTCCTCTTTTATCTTAATCTTTTTTAAAAAGAAAAACATTTAGATGGCTAAAAAAAAAAGTACAGTCTAATCCACTGCTTTTAAAGCGGAACAGCTTAGTAGTTTGTGTCTAAGGCACTGCAATGGTACGATGGACAGTGTGATTTCTAAGGGGAGGAGGCTTAAAAGCATTACCGTTCAGCCTTGCTCTCTCTTTTGGATCAACCTTCTGCAGAAGAAAGAAGCTGTCAAGACAAGATTACCTTCAAACAACTTCTGAAGACACTCACAGGAAAAGGATCCCAGATCGCTACTAACTAGCAAGATCTTGCTAACCATGTGCAAAGACTGCTGGTAATAACTCTAGGGGATTCACTGCTTCCAGAAAAACCTCCAGTTGACTTCATCTCAGGTCAACATCTTCGCTACAACTTTAAGAGTGACTCTGAACCATAATTGTACATCCTAATATATCTCAGAATTCTTAATTGACAGACCGTATGATGATGATAATGAACGTTCATTGTTGCTTTAAAATACTAAGTGTGGGAAACTCATTACATGGCAATATCTAACATAATATCCCACAAGGTCCTGCTAGATGAGGGTCCTGTGTAGTTGCCAATTCCATCTCTAACTGCTCTCACCCCATGCTGCCTCGTTCTTTAGAGGAAAGACATTCACAGCTAGATTGCTCCCCTCAAAGTTCCATAGTCTTGAGTCTTACATGCTGTCTAACTTGGAAACTCTAAAAAGGAAAGATTCAACATGCTTGCTCTGTTTGAAGTTCAATGAGTTGATTGTTCAGCAGTCTCTTCCCCATCCCCAAAGGACCAGGACTATGTTTTTTGGACGTTGTTGTATACAAAGGAGACGTCTCAGTGTTCCTAAGTGTGGAATGTTGGATTGTGAGAGTTCACACTATGACAAAGCACCATCTCCGTGTCTTACCTGACTTCCCAGTGCTTTACAATCAGAAAAGATCAGGTTTCTGACTTGATAAGAAGGAATGAAAAGAGGAGGAGATTCTGTATATTTGTCTAGATAAAGCAACAAGTAGTCTAGTCAGTTTGCAAAACTACAGCTTTAAATGATTCCAAGTGTTATTGGACAGATTTTTCACACAACTATATCTACTCTTTATACCTACCAAAAAACACATAAACAAAACATATGACCATCTCCAACTATGGAAAACGGGAATGAACAGAGGTAGTTTGGGATTTGAAATTAATAAAAGTCAACTTCCCCAGCTGAGGAAGTCTCTCTACACACAGTTCAGCATCAAGATCTAGCTTTTTCTTTTCTCCCTCAGAGCAGAATTACTTATCCAGCTGACCACAGCCTTCCTGGAGTCCCAGCACGGCTGGCAGGCACTACTCTAGTTACCACGGGGATACTGCTCGCCACTTCTTCCTGAGTTAGCGTATGACAGACACGGTCAGGAAGCCCCCGGAAATCATCACCAATTATCACCAGGCCAGGGCGACTCAAGTTATTTCCCTAAATGTGTAGTGAGAGCACAGCTGCAAAGGATGGGGGGGGGGACATGAGTACTAATTGTAGTCACTAAAATCAGGACTCCTTTTAGCGCTCTGGGATGCACTTTACAGCAAACCAACAAAAATGTACCTGTTTGGTAATTCACGCAGCTGATCCATTCTGCTCATCTAGGTCCATGCAGATCAGCACACGGTTTAAGCCGCACATCATGTTACATTACAGAAATTACAATGCCAGTATCTGGCACAGTGTTAATATCATTTTGAATCATTTTATATGTATTGTACAACACAACAGAGGCTGGAATACTAGAACAGCACCTTGGGATAGAAACTGGTTCAGTAGCCTTTGATTGGCACTGGAGTTTAAGGACAATAAAAGTCTCTGTGGGAAACTGGGCCCTGTCTAGGAGTGGGTTTGTCTGAGACAGTTTCCCCTTCCCCTTGCTCTTGAAAAGGGCAGGGTATTTAATAATTGCTTAATACGCTCCAGTGCACAACTTGCCAAAGATGCAGCCTCAAAGAATGAATATTTTGTGTAGTAATCCAAAACCTTGCATAGCTAGTACAAGGATCTTTTCACGCACACACGCAGATTTACAGTCCTTCCCAGCATTTAAGTTTACATCACATACATTTATGCCTGCAAAATACTGAAGACTGGATAACGTACCCTCTGTACGCATGTGGCACCTGAGCACACACATATATGGAGCTGCCAGGGTGTCAGTGTGAGGCCTTGAGGACCAACCCGGACAAGCCAATCATCACCTCCAGCAGGGCGGAGCAGAGGCCACACCAAGCAGCTGCCCATGCAGCCATGAAGAGGCGGGAAGCAGGTCAGTGAGGCCTATGGGTTCTCACTTCGGAGAAAGGGTCCCGGCCTCTGGTCTGCTGTCTGCAGGGTTGAAAGCCCTGAAGGAGGCCGCCTCTTTGTGCCCCAGGTGCTCCATGGAGGCTGCGCACAGGTGCACAGGTGTGGAAGGAAGGAGAGCTCCAATCTGGGCGGCAGAGGCCGCAGGGCTTGTGCATCCTGCTCAGAGAGCCGCAGGGCAGACTGCACCTAGCTATGGCGACAAGTGGGTCCGCTCCAGCGGAGAGATTACCAAGGCCTCCTTTCCCTCTAAGTGTGTTTGATCTGCTTAAAAAAGACTGAAGGACCCAGCTTTGCAACAAGGTCAGTGGCAATTTTAAAGCTGAATTGTTGGGCATTGAATACTTGAATATTTACATGTGCACAGGAAAGAAACAGCATTGCACTTTACAAGTGGAAAATGTTACATCTTAGATAAAACTGCTTAAAGTGGTGCCATTAAAAAACCAAGTGCCATTGGGTTCCATGAGTGTAACCCCAGCACTTGGGAATCTGAGGCAGGAGGATCACTGCAAGTTTGAGGCTGGGCTGGCTACAGAGAGAGATCAAGACCAACATGAGCTACACAGTGAGATCCTGCCTCAATAAACAAAAAACCTGGATGCATAGAGTTCTTTGTCTCAAAGCATAACATCTACAGTTTGGACCCAAATAAATTTCAGGATAGGTTTAACCTTGAAATGGCATACATGGAAGGACATAAACACGCTTAACCCACCAGCCACGGTTCTGTTCAAAGTCAGATTTTTAACAAAGAAATACTCTGGTTGTCTAAGTGTATTACTTTGCACCAGCATCCCCAGAAAAGCTGGCTAGACTGATGGATTCTGTGTGTTAATCTGGAGCATATCTGTCCTACAGGATAATGTCCCGGTCTCAGATGGTGATTACTATTATTATTACACCTTAAAGCAATGATGTCAGAACCTGTCACCCTGTTCATAAGGTGCTGCCATGTCCATTGGCTGACACATCAGTGGCAGAAGCACACTGATTTGCTCCTCTAAGTTCAGAAGCTGGGTGTTTAGATGCAGACATTTAAAAGGAGGAGGCTTAGATCAGAGAAATCAGCTGCACAGCACCCCTGACATATGCTGCAGTGTGCATAGGCTTGAGGAAGCTTTTATTTCTGCTATGGATTACTGCTGAGATTCTGAAGATTGGCCTCTAACAGACCAACTACAAAGTCAGCAGGTGATGATGAACTGCTAAATGGTTTATGGGGATTTACACTACTTTGGTCATTTTTTTCAAGACACTAAAAAATTATGATAAGTATTAGTAAGGACAAAGTTTTACCAAAAGTTGCAGATTACGTATGTAAGGTAAGGTGCTGGGGTTGAGACTTGAAATATCAAGGAAGGACCAGGAAGGCAGCTTTAATGGTTAAAAACAAAAAAACAGAAAACCAAAAAAACCAAGGACTTCTTTTTACCTGAAATCCTTTGTGAAATGTACATTTCATTTGTAAAGAGCCCAAAACTCTTTCATTCCTTATCAAATCATGTATAAGTAAAAGTGATAAGAAATGTTGGGCTTAAAATGTAAGTCATGGCCAAGTGCTGTGGCCAGACTGCCTTACTTTAGGATTTCTCTGGCCGTGAGTTGGGGGGAAGCACCTGGAGAGACCCTCCAGCTACATACTACTGGTCTACGTCTTTGTAAAGTAGGGTATTAAACCAAGGCCTCAGTGTCAGGAACACACACTCAGCCAGACGAGTCCAGGCGGGCCCCCCAGCGACCTACCAAGGCCCCTGCAGTGGCCTAGAGGCATCCGTTGGTAAGCTACATGTAAAGGGTGGTGCTTCTGCACGCAGACTGGCAGAGTAGAAGCCACCATTGTTTATTCACTTATTTATTTTAACAAAGGGCTCAGGGAGAATTCCAGCAACAGAACATCAATTCCAGTCCCCACATCCAGAGCTGAGGTCAGCTCTCTACCACGCACAGATCCCACTGCAAACTTGACTGGCGTACACAAGACATTTCCGATCTGTCTTGGACTTACTGCAGAACTGTGGACATCATAAGAATTTTGTTATTTTTATTTTTCTATGTTTGACAGATTGGTTTTCCTCTTTTTGTCCAGTTGTGGGCTTTTTTTGTTTAGATTAGTTTTGTTTTGTCTTATTTTGCTTTCTATGGCTATTTTTGTTTTACATCTTTCCTCTTTTTCTTTCATAATTTAGATTTATTACCTTTATTTTTGCTTTCTTTAACTTGTCTTTTTAGTCCCTTTCATCAATTATCTCACTTAATTTTATGATACTTTCATGTGAGTAAACATTGTCTGTTCTCTTTCTGGTTCACTTTAATACTCCTCGGCTTTTGCCTCTATTCTTTCCCTCTTGTGTCCTTGAGTTTCTCATAATTTGGGTGATTATCTTTTGTCCTCCAGCCTGGCTGCTTACTATATTGGATATCATTCATCTCTCTGTCTTTCCCCCTATTTCCTTTATCCCATCCCCCTTCACAACAGGGTAAAATCACTCCACTGAAGGAAAAATCATTGCATACAAGTTCATGGTATGTGCTGGCTTCTGTCATATATTTGTAGAATTTGCTCCTGTGGTTAAAGGCATTAAGTTAATAGCTACCACAGTTTTTCAGTAGCCAGGCGGTACTTGAGACTATTGTTATTTTTTAACTGTACTATTTTAGCCAGGATGTCATCCCTGTTATAATCAATTTTACTGCTCTGTATGACAACACAGTGATTGTGTAAGGTCATTACAATCACTGAGGTACAGTACCAAAGGACTGGGTGCTAAGCCAAATAGATAGCAGCTTCTCATCCTCAATATATTGGGAAGGTAGGTTCTTGGGAGAGACACAAAGATCAAGATCTACCTATATCTAGAAGACACCTCTGAGGGGCAGATGTTTCCTAGGGAATCCTTGATATTAGAGATAAAGCTATCCATGGCAACAAAGCTACAAACATCCACACACAAAAAACAAAATAAAATGAAAAATAGAAAACCAAAAAACGACAAGTTGCTGAGGAAAATTGCAACCCAAGACCCCTAGATCACCCAGGAAAAGTCCAGAGCTAATGAGTTAGAGGAAATCAGAAGGTGACCACTGGAACTTTCTGAAATGATAGCAATAGAAGTGGAAAAACAAATAGAAGAGGCTACAGAAAAATGATCTCTAAGGTGCAAAAAGAAATGATATTCAAAATGAATGACATCAAAGCACGTGAAGATTCTTTTTAAGGTGCTCAGGAAAATAGAAACTATGAATGCCTAACATAGGAAAGAAATCCAACTCATAAAACGGATTCAAACAGAAACTCAGGAGATTAAAAATTCCACTAAAATATACTCAACAGATTGAATAAAAGTGAGGATGGAATATGTAGATCTCTTAGGGTTGTAGCTAACAACCATGAAAAATAGATATCTTAAAAATAGCAAGAGACCATGAAAAAAATCACTCCCACAGCTATATGAAGCAAAGAAGGACAACATAAATTGACTGGAGTCAATGAAAAAGCTGGGGACAGTGCAAAAGACATAAAAACCCCTTCATAGAAATAATGCCAGAAAACATCCCAAAAAAGAAGAATTTGACATATAATTAAATGAAGCATATAGAACTCTGAATATCCATAAAAAAATCTACACCAAGGTGTATAATAATTAGGATTCCAGACTTCCGGGAGAACATGGTGGACAGATAGCAGCAGCTATGGAGGCTCTCTGAAAGAACCAGCTTGGAATTCAAGAATGGTGCGGAGTAAGGAACCATAAGCAAGTGGAGATATGCCCTGCTGACCCAAGAACGAACTGGGCTGAGAGAAACCAACTTGGAGTGCAATCCTGGTGCTATAACAGGAAGAGAAAAGCCTCAGTGTGGAAGCTGGAGCCCGCGCCATTGGAAGCCGCGATTTGGGTTTCCCAGCGTGCGGCGGCTGCGTCTACATCAGCTCGGCAGGGAGAGAGATGCGTGGAAGCTCTGAGAATGGGAATCGGCGAACGGAGTTGAAAACAGGACGGGCGGGGAGCTGTGTATTGACTTGTGGTGAGGTGAGTGAGAGAAACTGACACTCTTCCCACAGTTTGGGAGACTCCAACAGAGGACATTCTGGGAGCGGGCAGACTTGCGGGAGCGGGGCGCTGCGGCGACTTCAGCCACATATCCCCCTCTCAAGCGGGATTGGTGAGAAGTGCCTAGCCTATGTGACGCTGCTGGCGGAGACCCAGTAGGCTAGCACAACCCAGATCCCAGAGCCTGAGGGTGGTCTGGAGGGGTGGGCCCCAGGCTGCCTGGTCTGCAACTTCCTGCTGTGCTGCAGTGGGCGGGAACACCTAGCCGGCGCAATTCAATCAGACTGTGGCTGACAGGAAAGGAAGCTGAGCCTCCTATATACACTTGCATATATAAGGAACAAAGAATATGGGAAGAGGGAGCAACAAGAAAGGCCCTTTGGCCCCCAATCCTGAGAAACAGGCAATAGCGGACACCGCACCAATAGACATAAAGCGCCATTCTGGGAAAAGAACAGCAAAGTCTCAGAAGCTCGGAAACAGACAGGGAGAGGGCTGAGCAGCGGGGACTGCCCGCCTGGGGACACACAGTCCAGTCTCTCTTCTGTTCTCTTTCTGCATCAGCTCCAATCTATTCGGCTCACACTCACTTACAGTGTTTTTGATTCAGAGAGGCAAAAAGGTTATTACTTAACTTGATTTCCACAAATTCATTCTCTTTAAGAAATACCTAAATACTTCTCTAATGAGAAGATATAGTGGACAGTTCTGTTTCTTTTATTGTGCTGGCTAAAATTAAGTCTTTTCAGAGATGTACAAAGGTTTAAATAAATTGCACTTTTAACACATGGAAGAGGAATGTTCTCTTTCTAAAGTGATTCAACCAGGACAGTTTTTAAGGTAATATGACTTCAATGGAGCTCCATAATTGAAAATACATTTAGCACTATTTTTTTAACAAAAATTTTAAATTCATAATTGCAAATAGCACTATAAATCCCTTGAAAACTATTTACTATTATACTGAAAAACTTCACGTGTCACATATTACCTAAAATTATATATAAATTCAATGCATAATCTCTCAAAATACCAATTGCCACAGAAATTCTAAAATACCCCTAATATTTGTATGAAACCACAAAAGATCCAAAATAGCCAAAGCCATCTTCAAAGGAACAAAGATGGAGACATCACACTACCTGACCTCAAATAGATTACAACATTATGGGGCATGAAGATGGTGCTCCACCATCACTTATATGGGGCATGAAGATGGATAAGATCTTAGTCTGGTAAGACCGAAGAACTATTCTGGGGGATAGTCAGTTTAGAGCCTAACAAAGACATAATCCTAGAGAAACATTTGGGAGTTTTCAGGCCCATTCTATGCAACAGAACTGCATAGTGCATTCCAGGAAAATGAGTGGATGTCAAAAGAAGACTAGGAAAGGTGCTCTTGGAAAATCACTGTTTCAGATAGGTAGACACTGATCATATTCAGCATTTGTACTTTATACACAGATACTGGGAGCTTCAACTGCTTGCCCTGACTCCAGAAATTTTTACACAATGACCAGGCAAGATTCATTCTTTCTATTCTGGGATGGTTCAACATATGCAAATCAATAAATGTAATAAACCAAATCAATGGAGCAAAGGACAAAGATGACATGATCATCTCAATAGACACAGAAATGACAAAAGACAAAGTACAACACTCATACATAATTAAAAAAAAACCCTACAGAAAATTGGAATAGATTATTTTGTCTCAATCTGGTAAATGGCATCTATGACAAACCAACACTCAACATGATACTAAATAGTCAAACACTAAAACTTTAACTCTAAAATCAGGAACAAGTCAATCATGTCCACTGCTGCCACTCCTATTTAATATAGTTCTAGAAACATTATCCAGAACAATTTCACAAGAGAAAGAAATAAAAAAAATAATGATAGGAAAAGAAGAAGTTACATTATCATTATTTGGAGATGCTACAACACTCTTTACAGAAGAGCCCAAAAATTCCAACCAAAGAATTCTAGATTTAATAACCAAATTCAGTAGAGTAGCTGGATAAAAAGCTAGCAATCAAAAATTAATGGCATTTCTCTACACAAATAAACTCCCTAAAAGAGAAATTAGGGAAACAATATTCTTCAAAGTAACACCAAAAACTGAAATACTTAGGAAACAACCTAACAAAGAAAGTAAAAGTACATTGAAAACTACAGGATTCTGAGAAAAGAGATCAAAGAATATTTGAAAAAGGAAAGATGTCCGTTGCTTTTGGGTAGGAAGAAACAACATAATGAAAATGGTCATGCTCCCAAAACTGTTATACAGATTTTAATGCAATTCAATAAAAATACCAGTAACATATCTCACAGAACTAGACAAAAAATCCTAAAATTCATTTAGAGTCAAAAGAGACCTAGAATAGCAAAGGTAATTCTGGGTAACACACACAAGACACAAGGCATCACAATCCCTGACTTGAAATTTTGCTACAGACTTCTGTGATAAAAGCAGCATGGTGCTGGAGAAAAAACAGACTGAACAATCAATGGGACAGATTAAAAGATGCAGAAACAACATCAAATCACTCAGCCACTGATCTTTAATGACCAAACACATGCAATGGAAAGATAGCCTTTTAAAATAAATGGTGCTGGAAAACCAGCTTTCTACAAGCCAAAGACTAAAACTAGACACATGTCTATCACCAAGTACTAAAGTCAAAATGGATCAAAGATCTAAAGATTTAAATATTAAAACAGAAACAGCAAATCTGGTGGAAGATAGAATAGATAAAACTCTGGAAGACATCGGTATAAACAAAGACATTATGAACAAAACCCAGTCACACAAGAACTATCACAAAATCAACAGTTGAAATCTCATCCCATTAAAAAACTCTTGAATAGCCAAACAGAGTGAAAAGACAACCCACAGAGTTGGAAAAAATTTATGCCAGGTGTTCTTTAGACAAAGGACTAATATCAAAATATAAAGGACTGAAAATAACCAGACCCCCCCCCAATTCAAACATGAAATCCAAAAATGGGCATTGGAAATTCATAGACATTTCTCAGAAGAAGTACAAATGGCAAATAAATAAATGACAAAATGGTTCAACATCATTGGTAACTCTAGAAATGCAAACTAAAACTGCACTGAGATTCCACCTCACTCCAGAAACAATGGCTGTTATCAACACATCAACCAATAATAACTGCTGGTGGGCTGTGGGGGAAAAAGAACTCTTCTCCACTGTTGATGGGAATGTAGACTTGTGGAAACACTATGGAATCAGTGTGGAGATTTCCTCAAAAAATGAGGATTACAGGTCTCATTTACCCAGCCATTCTCTCCTGAGCATCTTCACAGAATAATTAAAAGCACCATATCACAGTGATATATGCACATCCATGTTTGTAGTGGCACAGTTTGTAATAGCTAAGTCTTGGAAACAATCCTAATACCCATCAATCAATGAATGGGTCAAAAGGATGTTGTTTTTTTGTATAATAGATTATTACTCAACCACAAAAAAAGATACAATTAAGACATTTATAACTAAGTGGATGGACCTCAAGACCATAATCACAATTGAAATAAATGCATGTTAATATTGCATTGTCTCTCTGGTGTGAGGAACTGAAAATGTTAACAACAACATAAATGACAGATATTGGAAATAGAAAGAAACCATTTAAAAGGAAAAGGGAAACAGAGGGAAAGACAAAGGAAGTAAGAGAAAGGAAAAAAATGAGAAAAGAAAGATAGAATGAAACTGAGCTTTGCGAACAGTGAGAGAAAGGGGCTTTGAAAAGAGGGGATGGGAACTGGGGAAAAAAGAGAATAAGATATATTATGAACAGATACAAACTCCCTATAATGAATGTGGTCATTCTGGGTACTTAAATTGTACTAATAATCTTGAATTGAAAATAAATTTGTTTTTGTACTGGGGATTGAACTTCATGATTTGCACTTGCCAGGCAGGTGCTTATGCCATTGAGCTAAACCCCCAGCCCACATTTTTAAAAAAGAAATAAAATCAGTTCTGCTGATGTGGTGACACTCCGGTGAGCACAGCCTGACTGCATTTGGTGTAAGAACCTTATACATACACCCTGGGAGTTGCAGTTTATTGCCCTGACCAACTGCATCTTAAGTCACAGCTTTGTTCAATATTCAAATATGTTAATGTAATATTTCATATTTACAAATTTAATTTTTAATTATTTTAAAGATGAAAAATATAGTAAAAACAATGATACAGTGTTTCAGAACAAGATAATAGGAAATTGACAGTGGTTAATATATCAACAGTGGTTGATATGTTTTGTGTTGTTTTCTTTAAAGTACTTGCTCAGATTACATGGTATAAACATGCAAAAGATTCTGCACATTTCAATGCATTATTAAAGTAAAATATAATAAAGTTTAACAGGTTTTCTCATTAAAATGTAAAGCTTTGGCATTATGATAGAGTTTAATTTTGCAGAAACAATATGACCCAGGATTTGCTGGTGAGTACTCACCCTTTCCCAAGAGAAAAAAATGAATCAACACTGTGGCGGCTTCATCAGGGTTCAGATGCTGTGGGGCTAGGGCCTGCATGACCCTCTCCAAAACTCACATCGAAACTTCATCCCCAGTGCATGAATGAGGTGTCTGGAGATGAGTGAACCAGGTAGGCTAGCTCACAAGAACGGGAGTAGAATGGAGAGAGGATGCGGGTGGACGGTGGTGCCCCGTGCTTCCCTGTGTGAGATCACACAGGCACAAGAGCTGTCTCAGGAGCAGGGAGCAGTGCCTGCCAGGACCCAGTATCAGCATCTTGAGCTTGGGCTTCTCATCTCCAGAAGTGTAAGGAATAAGTGTTTGCTTTTGTACAATATCAGGTGTCTCTTTATGGTGGCACAAGTAGGCTAAAAAAGTTTGTGCTGTGCTAGTTAAATCTTCTGGTTTACTGGGCATATCTGTACTATTTTCACTGAGTTTCTTCCCAGCATGGACCCACCTCATTCATAAAAACCGAAGAATTAGAAAAGCTTTCCTGACTACAATCGGACTTCCAGGAGAACATGGCGGATAGATAGCAGCAGCTTCGGAGGCTCTCTGAGAAACTGCACTTAAAATCCAGGAATGGTGCTGGGTGAGAAATCCTAAGCAAGGGGAGATATACTTTGCCAACCCAGGAACCAACTAAACTAAGAGAAACCAACTGGAAATGCAATCCCAGTGATATAACAGGAACAGATAAGGTCTCAGCGCAGAAGCTGGACCCCGAGCCACTGGAAGCTGCAATTTGAGTTTCCTGCAGCCACTGCTGCATCCCAATCGGCACAGCAAGGAGAGAGGCGCGAAAGCTCTGAGAGTGGGAAGCAATGAATGGAGTTGAGGCAGGACTGGCCGGGAGCCCTGCATTGACCTGTGGTGAGCAAATCGGGGACCCTTCCATAGAGTAGGAGGCTTCAGCAAAGGACATACTGGGACCGGGTGGGCTGGCCAGGACAGGATGCTGCAGTGACTTCAGTCACATATTCCCCTCTCAAGTGGGATTGGTGGGGAGTGCTTGGCCTGCATGATGCCACTGACTAAGACCCAGTAGGCTAGCCCAAACCAGATCCCAGTGCCTGGAGGTGCACCCTAGCAGTGAAGCCTTGATAGGTTGACTGACCTGAAGGGGCAGACCCAGAAGAGGCTGCCCAGGTCTGTGTTTCCCTAGTACACTGCAGTGGGTGGGAACACCTAGCTGGTGCAATTCAAACAAACTGTAACAAACAAAGAAAGAAACTAGGCCTCCTATATATGCTTGTATGGAAGGAACAAAAAATATGGGAAGAGGGAGCAACAAGAAAGGGTCCTCCGCCCCCAATCCTGAGAACACTGATCCAGGAAAGGTAAATGCAAAGGAGAATGAGGACAGAAAACATGCAATATCAGACATGGCACCAATAGACATAAAGCGCTATCTCCAGAGCCTCATAGACGAGTTCAGGAATGAAGTTATTAATGACCTGAAGCAAGATATAAGTAGAATAGTTAGAGAAATGCTAAGCACCGCCCAAGAAAAAACAGATAGTGGAATGGAAGAACAGAAAAGAAGGGGAGAATTGTTTGATGGAGAAAATAGAGAAAACGGAATATGTGAAGCAGGTTCAAAGAGATTACCAGGAAACTAAAAGCTCTATTGAAAACTGGCATAACAGCTTGAAAGAAACTAAGGATAGATTATCTGAACTGGAGGGCAGATTAGTAATATGGGAGCATGAAATGAAAAACTTCTTAAAAATAACAAAAAAACCAGCAACAATACAAAGGCTAGAAGATGATAAGAGGATTTATAACTTAAGAATTAAGAACATAAAAGAAGAAGTAGGGACACAAACAAATGGACTACAAAAGCTAATCCAAGAGAATTTCCCTAATTTAGCAAATGGTAAAGATACTCAAATGTATGAGGCATACAGGACCCCAGCCACCTACAACCCAAACAGAGCTACACCAGGCATTTAATAATCAAAATTCCAGAAATCCAATATAAGAACAGAATATTAAAAGCCATCAGAGACAAAAAACAGATCACTTACAAGGGAACACCCATCAGAATTACAGCAGACTTCTTGGCACAAACCATCAAATCACGAAGAGCGTGGGGGGAAATAATTCAAGCTTTGAAAGATAATAACCTCCAACCAAGATTGATATATCCTGCACAACTGTCCCTAGAAATTGATGGAAAAACAAGGTGCTTCCAGGATAAATAGGAACTAGGGGAATTTGCAACCACCAATTCAACTCTACAGAGAATACTGCAGGATATTCTAAAAAAAGAGGAAAATACCAAGATTCCAGAAACAGTGGCAAAGAGGCCACAATGAATAGAGCAAAAAGCAAAATGAAGAAGACAAACTGACAACAAATGACAGAAAAAGAGCTCAACAGAAATTAGGCAGAGAGGATCGGATGGTAGGAACAGCTATTTTGGAGAAAACAAGACATCATAATAGCTAGTGCTGATTTAATATCATCTTGTTTTGAAGTTCCATCAAACTTGTATTCTTCTGTCTCCATCGGTCTTAAAAGGTTGTATCTTATTGGATTTTATTATATATGATAATATAAGAGAAAACTTTTATAGACAAGGAGATTATACAGAAACCATTGTTCATTTTCTGTTAATTGGTTCTAAATACCCTGTAATAATGTCATTCTCTTGAATGATTTTATAGTGTCTTGATATGTTTGGTGCTACAGTATATGAAGTTATACTCAAAGATTTCAAGGAAAGAGACACTATGGTAACTATTTTTATGTCAGGATATCTTGTGGTGAAACACTATTTTGCTTAAATGGTTATGTTTTGACCTGCGCTGTTCTTTTGTTATGCCCTCTTTTATCTCAATCCCTTTTTAAAAAATTATTTACTTTTTTCTTTTTATCTTTTTAATTAAGGGAAAAATAAATAAAAAATAGCAAGATACATTATAGTAACCTACTTTGATCTCCTATTAACTTGATTTGAAATCCTGTATTGCCCTCACCATCTTGTTTTGACTGATTTTCCCCTGTTCTGCTTTGCTTGATAGTACCAAGTTTGAAAGTATAGGCAAAACTGTGAAGACAATAAGATTCATTATGACGCCCATTCCGGTTGACTATTATCTTCTTTTGAAGTCCTGTAATGTCTCCAATGCTTTGGTTTTATTCTTTACTGTTTTGTTCAATTTTATTATAACTGGCAATGCTTCTTAAAATAGCAAGAGGCAGTATGGTAACCATTGTTGATCACCTGTATTTTGTTTTTACATTATCTATTATGTCCATCCTTTTGTTTTGACTGACTCTGTTCTGATATATTGCATTTGGTTTTACTCTCTTCAAAAAAAGAACTGTGGGAGTAATAAAACCCAAAATGTGTCAAAGAAAAGAAAAGAAAGTGCTCTAAAGGTTATAACTGTATATATGTTTAAGTGTATAAGATATATAACCATATTACTGAGTTTTTTTGGATCACTGAACAAAACTGTTTGCAGTCTTACTGTTTGAAAGTCCACTTTATAAGCTTCAATTTTGTAACCTGAACAACTGTTTCTAAGATGAGAATATGTAATCTATTAACTAGTGTTTTCTTACTGTTTATTTTTAAAATTTTGTATTACTTGTACCCTTTTACTGTTTTTTTCTTTTTCACCTTAAGTAAAAAAAAAGAAAGAAAAGCTGTCCTTCCACCTGGTATAATTTCTTTCTCACTATAGCAATTTTAAGGAGCATAAATAGCATTTTTAGGAGCCATGCACTAATGTCATTTTGAATCAAACAATTTTAATAAAAGTTTAAAGACTATTCTTCCTACCATTTAACAAGGGATATATAGATTAATAATGAAATGAAATGATGTGGAAATAATGGCAAAGAAGAGAATCTTTCAGCATTTATTTTCAGTAGTATGATTAATGTAGGGAACACCAAAAACCCAATTGAAAAGCTATTGGAACAAATAGAATAATGTTAAAGGTAATATAGAAAAACACAGTATCTTTCTTTTAATTAGCACTAAAATATCTAGTAAAAGAATAGATGTCTTCCATCATTGTAACAGAAGCTATTAAATAACCAGCAACATTTGGGTTGTGAACTTTCACAGATATGAACAGACATCACGTTAAGGACTTTTGTAAATGGCAAGAAATTGCCGAAGTAGCTCATGCGTCTGCCAGACCTCATCACAGCTGTGCTGCTGTGGGCACTGTGGAGTAAGGGGGTGCTGTCAGACCGCAGGATGTCAGCACGTGTGTCCCGGAATCAGATATAGGAAGGTGTCCAACTTAGGAATACTTTCCCAGAATAGAATTCGTTCAGAAGCTGGGGATGTCTAACAGACAGATCTTGGTTTTTATATATAATATTCTTTCTTTATATTTTGATTCAGAGGTCAAAGCCATGTACATTGAGTTATTTTTGAAAGATGTGTACTAATTTCTGTTGTGTTTTCTAGTGCTTGACGTATGTTTCTTGTTCTTTGAACTATTCTATATTTTCTATAAATAAACAGTGAAAGCCATGATCCAGTATTTACTCTTCTTTTGTGGCTTTTGATTAAGAAGTGTCTTGATGATTGTGGGCTTGTTGGGATGGCCACAAGGAAACTGACTTGGGGCAATATTTTAAAATCAAGTCCCAAGCAGGGGAGGGCACCAAAGAGCACCTCTGAGTCTAGAAGTTGGCCCAGACAAGGAAGGTAAAAAACAATGTTGCTTGTTTTAGCTGCAAGGGGAAATCAAGGTTACAATTCCGTCTACTCAAAACCGTGTTCAAATCTCCCCCAGATTCTTGCATTGCTCAATTTGTTATTCATCCTTGACAAAAATTGGAAAATCTATAAATAAAGAAAGGGTAACTAAGGATTTTGGATCTTCTGATACTTACTGAGTTTAACAGATTAAGCAGGACAACCCCGACATAAAATTGATGATTAAAGAAAAAGCACTTAAAGGGCTTTTAGTCACAGGAACAAGTGCTTCAGTTATTGTCCAATGCCATCAGCCCACGCCGTGACCTCTCGATGTGACGACAGCTCTACAGTGTGAGCAATGTTTCTCACCCTGGTAGAAGTGCTGAGTTGATTTAACCTGGAGGGATACAAAGCGGGCCTTTGCTGCCACATGCAAGTGACTTGCTTTTGGGTAACCAAATTACAATCAATTTAAAATAGTAGCCACAAGGGTGTGGAAGAAAATTCCTTCAGTTGGTGAGAGGACTATCGGTAGATTTGCTTTCTAGCCTTCAGCATCTAAAACCATTCCAGAATTTTGCCTTTCACAGTCCGTATAAATGATGTAAGGCACAGAGAGCTTTCTTTGGGCCTGGCCTGGCCTGGCCTGGCCTGTTGAGGTGGGACCTCGCTGTGGAGTTGAGGTTTGCAGTTCTGCTTCCCGTATAGTGAGGGATGAACTCCAGGGTCTGCCAAGCTTTTCAAAGGCTGGCCTGCCGCAGGAGGCACTATAGCACTGGGCCCGGGCCTGGAAGATAGGACACAGCTCTGGCCCGCCAGAGGCACCCCGATTTTTCACATTGCCTATGCATGTGCTTTAGGCATCAAAAGTTTACACTGCACTGGTGCTTGGATCCCCAACAGCAGTGGGGACTCCAGGCCAGAGCAGGAGCACAACCTATGTATTACAACAGCAAGAGAGGGCCCAAGGGCCTAAATACAAAATCAGTTTTGTTTTTTTCTCTATACCTTACCACAAAAGTCCCTGATAACTTTTAGATCTAAAAATAGTTAAATGTGCTCACAATTTAAATTTCAAAAAACAAAGCCGAGAGTTCACCTCATAAGAGATTTCATTTGGCAATATATACCATTTAACATTTTAAAATTCTAATAAAGATAAAACTACCACAGCAGAAAGATAATGCAAGCAAATGAAACCGAAAAATGGTCTGTTGGAAAGACCTTCATACTGTACAATAAAGGCACCCAGTCTCATGCTAATGTGGGGTAAAGAGTATGCTTGTGTTTGCACAGAGAATGCTGAATGGCCTACCTGGGTGCCAGAGTATGCTGTCTGGCTGTACCATGGTCCTGAACCCAGAGAAGTTGGTTCCATCTCTCCAGAAGCTGATACTCAGTCCTACGACAACTGAAACTATTCAGAAACTACACAACTGCTGGAAAAAGATGAAATTAAAACCAACTTTAATTGACCCAGGATGCCCAGGAGACGGTAACCAAAAGCAAAACCAAAGGTCACAATAGATGATGAGTATATAGACAATCAAACTAAAAGTTTAATGAAAGAAAGAGACACACAAGTTATTAGTATTCTTAAAATAAAATATAAAAAATATGTTAATTATAGATAAGATTTTGTCTTTACTTAATCCTTTTATACAAGACCTCTGCTAATTGACCTATGACAAATCTGACTAGTCAATTTATAGTTATAAATTCTAAATTTGTAAAAATTGTTTGACTTCAATTTTGCTAAAAATATATTTGAGTGCACTCTGATTTGTAACATGTTTGTCAGTCTGTGTATCTGTTGTCTGTTTTTCCAGTGTGTAAGCAGTTGTTGGGAGTCAAATGAGCTAGTGATTATTCACAAGCATGGGCCTGAAAACACAAGTGCCCATAGAAGAGTACCCAAGTGGCATGGGATGCTTGAGAAATGCCCTGAGGACATGGAATGCTGGAGGTGAACAAGTGTTCCAATCCCCAAAACACGGGGTGTAAGAAGCGAGCTAGTTCAGCAATGGGGTGTACTACACAGCTCCTTGATATGAGGCCAGTTTCCCTTGTGGCCATCCCAACAAGCCCACAATCATCAAGACACTTCTTAATCAAAATCCACAAAAGAAGCTGCATGGCCAGGGCAAGGTAAGATAACAGCTGTGGACACCCGGCTCTAATTCCAATGAACTAAATAAAGACTATAGTCTCAGGCATTTCACCCCTGTAATAAAATACAGCATGGAGATTTTCTTCTAAGATATTTCTCCTTGTTAACATAATTTTTTACTTAAGAAGTCCTTGAACCACTCCCACAGTCTGTTTAATTTCCTGCATTTTTCCACTCTAACCCCTAAATAAACATGGGCTATCCAGAGATATCCCCGTCTTAGCCACCAGAGTCTCCAAACTCTGCAGAAGGTTTTGATCTTCCTGGAGCCCTAAAATTATGCCACTTGTCTCATTTATTTTAAGCCTTCACCATACACTTGTTTGGGAGATTGGAAATCTACATCAGGACCCTGATAGTATTCAGGGCACATGGAACAGGGATCTGAAATCCTTGGACTAGGAATTTTAGCCAAAATGAGTAAGTCCACCTATAGTGGAAAGTCTGGATACAAAAAGTCTGCATATGAAGGAGGTCTTCACAGAATGAAAAACCTCACCAGGAATTCTGGGAGAGGAGAGGGAAGAACAGGGTGAGTCTTCTCACTGTGCACAAGCCATTTTATCCAGGAGTAAAATGGGGCGAAGGACTTCAGCCAAGGAGCAAAGATACTTACGGCTGTTCCAAGGCTTGCTGAAATGCTCAAGGGTTTATGTGCCAAAGAAAGACCTAGAAAAAATGTTAAAAGAGGCAATCAAATATAATCCATAGTTTCCTCAGATAGGCACTATAGATATTGATAACTGGGAATGAGTTGGAAAAACTCTGAAAAAGGCACATAGTGTGGAAAAAAATCGTTTCCCCTGAGATGGGGACTTGGAATCTGATTCCTTCAGTTTTGACCCCTTACAGAGCTCACAGTCAGTAACTTCTGAGTCAGACACTGACCAGGGTAAGAAGAAACAATGGGTGAGGGGACGCTTGTCATTTGTGTGCAGTATGGGAGAGAAGTGACTAGGAAGGGAGACAGAGAGGGAGGGACGCCAAAGAGACACACAGGTTTAAGAGAGTTCAAAGGGAAAATTGGCTTACAAGACACAAAAGGGAAAAATGTATTCCTACCCATTGGTAGGCATGGCACAAATACATTCTAAAGAATCACAAATGTATGTGGAACTTTTTGCTGTATTTACTCTTTCAATGAAAGAGCTCCCAACACTGAAATTCAGAAGACCATCAATATCTACTTTGAAAATCTTTACTCACATAGAATAACAAGCATCAAAGAAATGGATAGATTCCTGTAAATGTATGAACTACCAAAGCTAAATCAAGAAGATATAAAAATTCTAAATATCCCAATATTAATGAAATTGAAAACATAATAAAAAAAACTTACCAATAAATGAATGCCCATTCTACAAGAAATTTAAAGAAGATTTAATGCCACTACTCCTCGACCCCTTTAATGAAACAGAAAGGGAAACAATTCTTCCTAAGTCATTCCTGGAAGCAAGTATTACTCTGATACCAAAACCAGAGAAGACCCAGTCTAAAAAGAGAGCCATAGGCTAATGTCCTTAATTAACATAAGTGCAAAAATCCTTGATAAAATTCTAGTAATGAGAATGCAGCAAATCATCAAGAAAATCATACACCATGACCAAGTGAAATTCACCCCAGGAATACAGGGATGGTTAAAGTTATACAAATCAACAGACATAAAACACTGTATCAAAAGAGTCAAGACCAAAAACCACATGATCAACCCAATAGATGCAGAAAGGGCCTTTGATAAGTCCCACACTCATTCATGGTAAAAACCCAACAGAAAATTTGGGCATATAGGCTTTGTCTCAATCTCATTCAAGCTATTAATGACAAACTAACAGCTAACATCATACTAAAATGACAAAAACTGAAAACCTTCAATCTGAAATGGGGAACAAGACAAGAATGTCACAGTCACCATTCCTATTCAATATAGCTCTGGGAATATTAGCCAAAGCAATCAGGGAAGAGAGAGAAAATAAAAGAAGTAAGGATAGGAATCAACCAATAATAATGTTGGACGGGCTGAGGGGTAAAACATACCCTTCTCCACAGTTGGTAGGAGTGTAGACTGGGACAACCATTGTGCAAATCAGTGTGGAGTTTCCTCAAAACAAAAAAACAAACTAGGACTGGAGGTCCTATTCCCCCCTTCTGTGAATTTTCCTGGAAAAATTGTAAACATCATACCACAGTGATATATGTGCACCTATGTTTATAGAAGCACAATTTGTAGTAGCTAAATCTTGGAAACAACCCAAATACCTGTCAATTGCTGAATAGATAAAAAAAGATATGGTATTTTTATACAATGGAGTACTACTCAGCTATAAAGAAGGATACATTTGAGGCTTTTATAGGTAAATGAATGTAACCAAAGATGACATTTGTAAGTGAAATAAGTCAAACATTGTATTGTCTCCCTAATGTAGGAAATTAAAAAAGTAAATGAGATCCAAAAGCTATAATACATACTGTGAAAGGGAAAGAAATTGCTCAAAAGGGAAGAACTAGGTGAAAGAAGAAAAGAAGGAAGAGAAAAGAAAAAGTTAAGATAGTTATACTACTATTTTCTTTTAGTTCATTAAAAATGGTTTCTGTTTATGTTGTTAGACCAATTATGCATGCCCATAGCTTATAATTTGAGCAACTACTTTGAAGTTAACAATACACAAGTATTAACCATTATTAATTTCATATTATCTTATTCTGATATTATGCATCATTTTATCATATTTTGTCTTTTTTGTATTTTGCCTTTAAAATAAAAAGAAGCATTATAATCTTGTAGTCTTTCCATCTTCTCTGTTTAAATTTAGCATCATTTTTAAAACAACTAGACAATTGAGAGAGACAAAATATAAAATCTGAAGCATAACATTTTTATTTTCTTATTAAGTCACAATCCAGAGTCTATTAAACTGAAGCAAATTCTAACCTCCAGATGGAGATTGTCTCAGTGGAAGACTGACAAATGACACAGGGCTTATAACATAGGGCCTCCAAATAACACGTGGGAAGCATAACTCCCAACTGTTAGATGTCTGATATGTCAAGCTTGTGTTCAGTAAAATCAAAGAATGGATTTTAGGAACAATTGAAATAAAGAGTAGGAAGAATTTATTGATAGAAAGGAAGCTGCTAAGAGGGACAGAAGTGGGCCTGGAAAGTGGGTTGCCAGGAAACCTGCTTCTCAAGGGTGTTTTACAGAGCAAAATCATGAGGTGGGACAGGTGTGCAATGGGAAAGAACTAAAATCAATTCATAAGATTACAAGGAAAGTCGCTTAGGTGATGCTAACCCAGTGGAGGTGGAGCAAAACTATGGTGAACCAACATCACAATGAGTATAGTTGCTTAGTAATATTTACTAACTGGGGATCACATAGGGGAATAAGTCATGCGGCGAGTGCACATGGATGGACAAGGACTTTTCTGGAAGGGGTGGGTTAAGGAGGCTTTGGTCCTCTGCCCAAGGTAATTGGTGTCTATTTAGAATATCAGTCATCACTGTTCATCTCAGTTCCTGTTAGTCGTGAAGCCTGGTCTTCAGTGACTGCACTGCCAGCCACAGTTGTCTTCTGCATTGACCTTTCGAGGGCCCAACCCTGTCTGACTGCATGCAATATTTCTAAATATCTTAGCTATCTATCACAGAGACAAAAATAACAGAGACAAATAATTGTCAGTGGTTTCCTGTGGTTCAGAAGTATACATTTATTCCTTGAGAAAATATATGCACCCATATGAGACATTTCTACATACTGAGAGGTCTCAAGGGTAACATCACTTCTAAGTAGTTTGTTTATATCCGAGAACTTATTTAACTCCAAATGAATTAGGTTTATTATCACACAAGAGACTGGCTGGAAACAAATTATTCTTAGAAGTATGTGGTGATAGTTAACTGAGTGATAGTCCACTTGAGTAAAAAATGCCAAACTAAATTGGCTCAGCATTGCTCTGGGTATGGGAAGCCCAGCCTAGGGTAGATTGTTTTAAGAAAGGTATACTGCACTCAGGAGGCTGAGGAAGGAGGATCACTGCAAGTTCGAGACCAGCCTGGACTAGGTAGTGAGTTCAATGGCAGCCTGAACTGTATAATGAGACCCTGTCTCAAAAGAAAAGAAAGATTAAAAAAGGAAATGAAGAAGGAAGGCTTGCTTCTGTTTCTCTGGAGATGCTTCATCCTTCTTCATCTTGGACATGGTCATCATCCTCCCAGTGCAGACTCTTCAGGCTCCAGCATAGATCCTTCATTTTTCCAAAGCAGTCCCCTTGGCATCCTGATACGGACTCACACAGGGCACTACCACGAGCTTCAGACGTTCAACTGGACCCTTCAGGTCTCCAGCACACAGACAGTCCTCTTCTGCACCCTACCACGTCTGACTCTGTGTATGGCCACTGTAAGCCCATCTTGTAAATGCTCATATATTTGAATATCTTGCATTAAATTTGTTTCACTAGTAATAGCTAATACAAATATTAGTACCTGAAATAGTTCTAAGGAAAGAAAATTGTTGCATGCTGACATCACTACAAGGCACTAAATGCATGTATCCATGTCTAACTTTTATCATTGCATGAAGATTAGCATCTAATAAGTCTAAAATGATATTATGGGTCAGAATTGGAAAAGGGATCATGCACACTGCCACTCGAGAGCCAGTATCCTGGAATTGTTTCAGTTGGTTTTCTATTATGCCTCCACCAATGCATGGGAAGAAAGCCTACGGTGAGGTAACCACTCAAATACAACGGTATATGAACCGTGACACCTAAGGATAGGGTGTTGAAAAACAGAATGCTTTATACACCTTTAATTTGTATCCTCATTCCCAACCTGATGCCTCTCCACCAACTTCATGCCCACTGAAGAAAAGTGAATTTACAAACCATGCAAGGGTCCACACATCTTTAGAAGAAAACAGACACTAAGTGTCGCAGAATGACACACAGGGCACAGCGAACCTCCAGTTGGTCTTGGGCTGCTGGTTAAGGTAGGAGACGTTGTCTTTAAGAGCACATAATCAAGATTTGGTCATCAATGAAGAGAGGACACAATGGCCTATCAGATTCACAGAGGTCTGACTCCATTTCAACAGTGGATGTGTACAGAGATATCTGAATATAGTCCTGGAATCAGACTGTGATCCCTTCTGATCAGCACCAAAACTGCCTTTAACATGTTGTCTTTGTACCACATCTTCTGAGTTAATGTATGGAGAAAGATCAAATTTGTAGAAGCCATTATGTTTTAGCTCAGTTATATTTATTCATGGAGCAGTTGAAAGATAACAATAAAAATATAGTTAGATAAATATCAAACATATCCTTCCTTGTATTCTAAAACCTTTTAATTATACATAGTGAGAGGTCTTTTCATTGTTTAACTTACTATAAGTATATTATAAATCAACATAATATTCATGTTTTCTACATACTTCTACATTTTCCTTTGTTATTTTTTATAACTTTCAGTCTCCACTCTTTATTATACTTAGCACTCAAAAGCATTGACAATATTTCATATCAGCTTTTTACAGTGGGATTACCCTGAGCAAATTTTCAAGAGATTTATATAATAATCATGCTTTGTACCTTATGTATGTTGTTAATTTGTAGATTGTACTGTCCATGTTGATTATGAAGCCAGAAATGCAATAAATTCAAGTGATCATTCCCTTTTTACTCTCATAATTTTTGTGTTGGTATTGCATTTGATTTTTCTCAGTAGTTGCTTTCCATGTGGGCAAATTATCATATTATTACTTTCTGTTATCTAGAACACAAGTTCTATACCCAACCAAAGATGATGGCATGATAAAAATAACCTCAAGAGCACAAGGTCTCTGAACTATTACTGCATAGGAACTTGCCTTTAAAGATAATGGAAGAAGTGTATAAATAAGAAGAGCAAACAGCAAGGAGATGTTGCTAATAAAGTAATAGCAGACACTGTAATAATAAAATGACTGCAGACAATGGTAACATTTGTTGAATAGTTTTAAAAGCAATGGAAAGCAATCCATTGTAATTCTGAATTAGATATGTAGGTAATCTCAACATGGTGGGGGTGGGAAAATTAGTAGTGATTTTCTAATTAAAGTCAAATATCTTTATTATACATTGGGAAATATTTAAATCATACTTCTGGGTATGGTGGTGAGTGACTGTAGTCCCAGCACTCAGCAGGCTGAGGCAGGAGGAGGTTTGTTGTGAGTTCGAGACCAGCCTGGGCTACAAAGTTAGCTTCAGGCCATCCCGAACTGCATAGTGAGACTCTGTCTCAAAAAGATTTTAAAAAATCATATTTCAGCTGCTACTAATGTGCAAAATCATGACCAGAGCTTTCCTTTCCCTCTTTGATGCCTCATTCAGTGTGTAGTCAAAACTGTGGGCCAGGATTTGGAAAAAATCCACAGGAAGTAAGTCTCATGTGGTGATTTTCTTATATTTTTTTGTCTAGTGAGACAGATTTACAATCAGACAGGTGGAAAATAAAGAACTATACTATGAAAACTGTTCCATCTAACAAATTCTCAGCTAAAGAAAGCCAAGGATATTGCCAACAGGCTCAGAGTAGACCACTGTTTCCTGTTCATCTACTGATTCCTTCTTTCAATATATATATTTTATAATCACAGTTACCATGTACACATAGTTTTGTGCTAATTCTATTATGCTCAACTGATTCCAGTAGTTATCTTTGTTTAACATCCAGTGCTGAATGAGACAGAGTCAATCTGAAACCTCACAGTGCAACAGGGTAAAGCTACCCATGAAACAAGAGATGTATAAGTTTCAAAGATTCTTCTAGATCCTTCAAAGTCTTGAAACCAATACTTTTTAAAACAAATTATAGATACATAAAATGTTGCTTTTTGTTGGTATGTGTTTTCAATACATAAAAATAACATTCATTTTTGTGAAATTGGTACACATTTGAATGGTTAAAGTACAAAAATTCTTTGGAAATATTCCTTTACATTTTTTTGCCATGTCATAAACCCTGTGCACAGTATTAAGCATACAGGGTTTATGTGAAAATATCAATTATGTGAATTTACACATTAGAGTACAAGTGAAAATTAAATTGAAACATGAAGATACAATATTCTAATGAGAGAAAATTATCTGGTATCTTGAAAATAACTGAAACAACCTATAAACCTTTGGAATAACATATTAAAACAAGGTCTACTTTATAAAATAAAAAAATATGAGAAATAATTTCAAAATAATTCCAATTCTTAATATTTAAAGAATAAACATTACAAGAATTTTACTACTTGACTTGCTATGTAATTACAATTATTTTAGAAGCTTAAAATTATTTCATTTCATTCAGTTGGCAGACTACGTTCCTTCATGAAAAAATAAACTAATAAAATGATATCCTTTGTTTTGACAGTTTTGTGACACCAAAATAAGTGCATGAAATACGAAAAAGAAATAAAAGAATACAGTATTTGGGACCTTTAATGTGATGTATATCTAATTGTGTGTGCTCAGTATCTCTATGGGTAAAAGGCAAGAATACTTTCTGAGTATCTCAGCAGATGAAATCTAAAGGATAATCTCTGTGAACCACTATGTAATCTTGTGTGCTTGCAGCAGAGTTACATATAAAAACTAAACAAGAGGCTGCCATCAGGATATTTGCTTCCTGTCCACAGCCAGCATGGGCAGGGAGAAATAGCTGTATAGCCACACAAGAAAAGAAGCAGCCCCCTACTATGCACCCAGAGCCATCTAGGAAGCCGTGGCGTAGCCACACAGTTCTGGAGATGCCCACCCTATTCCCTGCTGCCTCCCCAGGTGCCTGGCCCATTCCTCTACACTACAAAGGGAAAGCCAGCATGGGAAGCACGTGGGACCTCACAACTGGCTTATCAGGAGGAACCAAGGAAAATGTCAAGATGAAGGAGCAACAGGCAATGTAAGACCTCCAGCCCACACATAAATTAAGTCTGGGAAATATAGTCATGGAGGAAGATGGAAGTCATACACCTGAATCTCTGGGAGATTAGCAACTGAAGTAAAGAAACAACTTCATGAGGTTGTAAAGTGATCTCAGGTAAAAGAAGAAATCACAAACATAAACAAGTATTTGCTGAACATATCTAAAGAAGACATAGATAAAAAAAACAGGAGCATAGGAAAATGATGGAAATTTTGAACGAACAATATAGGAAGAAATTACACTGCATAAAACAGATTCAAAGAGATATCCAAGAAATTAAAAACTTCATTAAAACCTGGCAAAACCATTTGAAAGAACCTGAAGATAGACTTTCAGACCTTGAAGACAGTAATGCAGATAGCAATTATGAAAGGAAAGATCTCTTAAAAAAATAGCAAGGAACCAGGAAATAATTCAATGGTTCCAAGATGATGCAAAGAAAAATAACTTAATAATGATAGATGTCAGTAAAAAAGCAGGAGTCAACACAAATGCCATAAAAAGACTGTTTACAGAAGTAATAGCAGAAAACTTTCAGACATGGGAAAAGGATCTGGCATATAGATAAGCGAGATACAGATATAGAACTCCAGCTAGCCATAATCAAAATAAATCTATACCCAGACATATAATAATCAAGATCCCAGAAATTCAGCACAAGAACAGAATATTAAAGGCTGTTAGAGAAAAGATCATCTGTAAAGGAAAACCCATTGGAATTATGACTGACTTCTCAATACAAACCATCAAATCAAAAAGAGGTTGGCGTGAAGTGTTTCAAGTCCTGAAAGAAAACAACTTCCAACCCAGATTGATATACTCTGCAAAAATAATATGTTTCCATGATAAAGAATAACTGAAGGAATTTATGACCATCAAACCAAACCTCAAGGAATACTGAAGGACATTCTACAGAGAGATAAAAATGACCACAATTCCAGGGACAGCAGCAGAAGAGAATCACCAAGCAAGACAGGCGCTGAATGGAGGGGAAAGGCTGGGGGCCAACAGTAGGCGAACAGCATGGCAGAGATGAGCTAGTGCATGCTGGCTGTAACAATTACTGTAGATGGCCTCACTTCATCAATAAAAAGAACACACGGAGAGTGGGTCAAGAAACAAGATCTATCAATATGCTGTATGCAAAAAAACCCATTTAACTCTAAAGGAAATTCATAGATTGAAAGTCAAATGAGAGAAAACAATGTTCATGTGACAGGAAACCAGAACAATGCAAGGGCTGCTTGCTCATCAACCACAGAATGAGTAAGAAAGGTATGGTGTTTTTGTACAACAGAAAACTACTCGGCTAGAAAGAAGGAGAGTTTCGAGGCTTTTGTAGGTAAATGGATGCAACTTGAGATCATGCTCATGGGTGAACTAGTTTGGACTCATGTGTTATATCGTATTATCTCCTTAGCATAAAAAACTGAATGAGTTAGTGGGATCCAAAAATGTACAATAGGTATTGTGAAAGTGATAGGGGAAGAAATGTCTAAAAAGAAAAGGTGATAACCATTGCTAATCTCCTGTTATCTTGTTTTGAGTTCCTGTACCATTTTCATTGTTTTGTGAGGTTTGATTTTATTCTGTCTTGTTTTGTTTGATTTTATTACATCTGATGGTATGGGCAGCTATTTTGAAGGTAACAAGACGTATTATGGTAGCCATTGCTGATTTCCTGCTACCTTGTTTTGAAGTCCTATAACATTTTCATCATTTAATTTATTCTATTTTTAGTTTGACTTTATTATATTTGATGGTATGGACAGTTATTTTGAAGAAAACAAGAGACATTAGGGTAGCCATTATTGATCTCCTGTTATCTTGTTTTGAAGTCCCGTAATGCTTTCATTGTTCTATTCTGATTGGCTTTATTCTGTTTGATATCTTTTGGTATATTATTTAAAAAAAAACACTAAATAAGAGATAGGCGTGATGGTGCAGTCCCATAATTCTAGCTACTGGGAGGCAGAGACAAAAGAATTGTAGTTTGAGCCCAGCCTGACCAAGTTAGCAAGGATGGGTATAAAAACAAAAAATAAGAAAAGTGGGAATGTAATTCACTGTGAATCACTGAATTCAATCCCTAATAAAGGAGAGTAATAAAGTTACTCACAATTTCTATCAATAAATTTTAAATTAAATGCAGAAATGACCATTTATTATACCTTTGGCCCATGGTTGTTTTCAAATTATAAGAACAGAAGTGAAATGTCACAGCAGGAACCAGAATATATGTAAACCTCAAGATGATAGTGATATCTTGTTTTACAGAAAAAATTAAATAATAGTTTTAAGTTTATATTTTAAGAGTAAACACTATTCTAAATTAACAGAATTGAAATAGAAATTACATCAAAAAGTAATAATGCAACTAACTTTCATTTAAAATGCAAGTGTTCTCAATTCAATTTTTAGAATATTTATAAGGAAAAAATTGACAAGGTAACAGAAAATCAAAAATGTAAGAAGAGGAAAGGGTTATTCTGGCCAATACTAACTTACATACTAAGAAAGAATTGTTATATTTCAGACAGTTATTAAAACTTTGGTTATAGAGTATGAATATGGGAACATTTAAATTCGATTGCCTTACAGAAATAGTATTCCCATGAATAGTCTGGTGAAAATCAAGACATATGATGAGAAAAGACTTGTTCAGCCAACTATTAAGACAGATGATAACTAGAAGAATGATAAGTAGATGATGGATAAATAGATAGATGATATAGTTAGAGCAATAAAACTTGGCTTGTATCAGGAGGGCTACATATTTCTCCATCTGAGTATAAATGTAGGAAAGCTTTAAAATTGACTGCCTTCAATGAATCCTATAATTTCCAGTACAAATCTTATCATTAGGAAGACACGGAAGATGATAGAGGAAAGGGTGGAGAGAAGTTCACAACCTTTGTAACACACTGAGTCACCTGGCTTCCAAGCCCATTTGTGGTGAGTCTGGTGGAGGTAGCATTTAAATGGCTTGATATTATATACACTGAAGGCACTGAGCCTGGCACGGGAATGTAGAAATCCACTGTGGTGTATCTCAGTACTGCATTGTAGACGCTGTACTCACAGCAGGATTGCAAAGGCAATCATTTTCTTCAAGTTGGTAAACAATAAAGGCTCAAATTCAAAAGAAAATTTCACTTTAAAGAAAAGAACATACTGAATCTTTGCTTTTCTTTCCAATATTCAAAGCAATGCACAATGCTCAGTACATGACTATTAAAACAGAGACAGAAATGACTACTTTCCCAAGATTCTGGACTTCTGTATTGCACTATATGCAATTCTTCATTTCATGATCAATTCTGTTAATGACTTAGACACCGGAACAGAACTCAGCCATTAAAAAGCAGTATCTTTAGCTTCAAGAACAATGAGTGGTTAGGAAGAAACCTACCTGAGGAAGTAAAAGACTTCTACATTGAAAATTATAGTATTCTTACAAAGGAGATTAAAGAGGATAATTAGAAAATGGGAAGACCTCACCTGCTCTTGGATGGGCAGAAACAATATAGTGAAAATGGCCTTACTTCCAAAACTCTTATACACATGTAATGCAACTACAATTAAATAATATTCCACACAGACCTAGAGAAAAGAATTCTAAAATTCAAATAGAAACAGAAGAGACTTAAGAGTCGTGAGAGCAAATACTGGATGACAAGGACCAGGCAAGGGACATCATAATCCTGCATTTGAAATTATACTGTAAAGCTAATGATACAAAAAACACTTATTGGTCAAATAGTAGACTTAAGGATCAATAACGCAGAATAAAAGTTGCATAAACAACTCTAAGCACACTCAGCAAGTTTGACAAAGGTGCTAAACACAATCATTGGAAGAAAGACAGTCTCTTTAGTAAATGGTGGGAAAAGTGGGCTATTCACTTGTGCAAGAGCAAAATTAAATGCATGTCTATCACCATGCACTAAACTAAAATTAAAATAGATCAAAGATCTAAATGTCAATACAGAAATACTAAATTTTCTGAAAGATAAAGTAGGTAGAACTCGGGTATAGGCAAAAACTTTATGAACAAAGCCTCATTGCACAGGAAATGTTTCAAAGAATCAACAATACTATGGAGTGCTACCCTAGAATAACACTGAAAGTGTCAACATAGCAGTGTAGCACACTACTATGGATACATCACCTGGATACATCACCTGGATACATCACCAGGAAAGTGAGGAGATAGCCTACACAATGGGGAAAAATTTTCCAGCTACTACTCACACAGAGGGATAAAATCTGGGATATACAAAGATCTCAAAAAAATTGTATCACCAAAGTTGAAAGACTCAATTAAAAAATGGGCATCTGAAATGAACACACAGTCTCAGATAAGGAAGTACAAGTGACTGGTAAACACATGAAAAATCATCAATATTTGAGAAATGTAAATTAAAACAACACTGAGATCCCATCTCACTTCAAATGACTATTTTTATATGTCCTCACAAAGCCTCATGGGTCATAAGAGGGGCTTTTCAAAGATAGCTTGGATTAAGTGTGTGACTCTTGGATAAAATATAAAAGACAAAAAAAAAGCTGCTACTATACTTGCCCCTTCTGTTAGCTACTTGGAGGTTTTGCTGCCTTTGCCTCCCATGAAGTGTTTCTCTTCTGTGATCCTTCTCTGCCATGCTACCCTGACTTGATTGAAAACTCTACAAACCATGAACAGCTGACAAGAGTGTGTATTTGGATAGTGTGGGGTTAAACACTCTGTAGGTATCTGTTAAGTCCATTTGTTCACAGGTTTGGTTTAGTTCATATATTTTTCTGTTGATTTTTTGTCTAGTTGATCTCTCTCTAGGATAGTGGACTATTAAGGTCCCCCATTACAATAGTCTTGGTGCTTACTTGATTTTTCATGTGCATTAACATTTGTTCCATGTAGTTGTGTGCACTGGTATTTGATACATATATGTTTATAATTGTTATTTCTTCTTCTTGAAGTCTCCCCTTAAGTATTATATAGTGACATTCTTTATCTCTTTTCATCAGACTTGGCATGAAGTTTACAGTTTTTGCAAAAACAATACCTACCCCTGATTTCTTCTAGGTTTTTATCATATGTAGTATAGTTTTCCATCCTTTGACTTTCAATCCATGAGTTTCTTTTTGAGTTAAATGTGTTTCTTGTATGTGGCACATTGTTAGAACCTGCTTTTTGATCTATTCAGCCAGGCTGTTTTCAATGGTGAACTGAAACCATTTACATACATGGCTATAACTGATATGTACTGGGTTATCCTTCTTATATTATGTCCTGTCATTGGTATCTGGTTTTTCTCTTTTGTTTAATTGCTTACTCTGTCTGGTGGCTTCTTTCTACTGGTCTTCTTGGAATTATGCTCTTATTGTCTTTTTCTAAAATATTTTTCAGAACATTTTTGGAGAGCTGGTTTGGTGGTAATGAATTTCTTCATTTTTTTCTGTCATGGAAGTACCTTAGTTCTTCATCAATTTTGAAAAATAATTTTGCAGGGTACATGAATCTGGGTTGGAGGTTGCTTTCTTTTAGGGATGAAAATACTTTCCTCCAAGCTTTCATTGACATGAGTTTCTGTTGAGAAGTCTGCTGTGATTCCAATGGGTTTTCCTTTATAAGTGATGCTTCTTTAACAGCTTTTAATATTGTTCTTGTGCTGAATTTCTGGAATCCTGGTTATTTTATACCTTACTGTATATTTATTTTGGTGATGACTATTAGAGTTCTATATGCCTCACTTAACTGTATGTCAATTTCTTTATCCACATTTGGAAAGTTTTCTATTTCTTCCCTAAAGAGGTATTTTTATGCTGTTAGGCTACCTCTGGCTTTCTCATCAGCTCTGATCAGTCTTATGTTGATCATCTTGCAGTTGCTGAACTGACTTTTCATGGTTCCTTCCTAACTGAAGTTCCATCTTCTAGATCTGATATTGTATCTTTGCATTCACTCAATCTAATGCACAAATTTTCAGTTGAATTTTTAATCTCCTGCATATCTGCTTGGATCTCTTTCATGGCTTCCATTTCTTTCCTAAGTTGAGCATTCAGTGGTTTCCATTGTTTTCCTAAGCCCCTCTGTTTTTAAAATCTGTGTCTACTCTAGATTTGTTGGGCATGTTTTCATTTGAATCATCATTTCTTTTTTACTGGAGAGATTGATTATCTTTTCTACAGCCTCATCCATTTATTTTTCATTCTGTTGCTATCATTTCAGAAAGTTCCAATGTGTGGCTTCTGATTTCTTTTATCTCACTGGGTTCTGAACTTGTCCTTGGTGGGCTGGAGGTTTGGGATTGAATTTTGCTTCTGCATCTTGTCATTTTTTAAAATTTTCTGTGTTGTGCTTAAAGATTTTTTAAATGATAGACAGCTTTATTACTAGTATTTGTTTCTCTAGGAAATGTTTATTCCTCAAATATGTCTTCTTGGTGTAGGTGGTTCTTGGTCTTTATGCCTATCTCAAGAATCAGTTTCAACATTTCTTTAGGCTTGTGGTTTTGACTCAAGCCTGAATATAACCCTTAATTTACTGTCTTATTACATTTTGACATTAAGAGAAAGCTTTTTCTATAAATATCTAATTTTGCTGCTCTCCATTATCCAATTTTTCTGCATTCTACTCCCATTTTCTCCTCCCTACATGGAAAATCCTTTTTTTGCTTAATGTCTTACAGGCTCCCACACCTTTATTTTGGGCATCATTCCTACTCTGGTACTGCTTTTATATGTATTACTGCTTCAGGCTTCATTTTATTTTTAAAAACAAGTCTACAAAGTGTCTAACAACTGCAGCAATTACATGGGAGATGGTGATTTTATCTTTCCCCCTCACATCCAAAAATATGTGTGTCAATGTTCTACTTCAGAGAGTAGGTTTGTGTTGGTTTAACATACAACCATTTCTGGAAGTTATCCTATGGAGAAATACTTAAATTTTCTCATCTTAAATTCGTAATTTGCCTTCCATAGCGACTGCCATCATATAATGTATGGGGATTATTGACTGATCGATCGATCGATTGATTGATTGTAGGGAAAAGCTATGAGATAGACACCATTTTGAGACCAACATGGATAATGTAACACATTTTCTGGGAAATAACGCAATCAATTGTCATAGCTCATAACTATGAGCAACGACTGCATGAAGCAAAAATTGAACAATATTTGGTGAGCCCAGGACACACAAGTGGTACACAAGCAGAGGCACAGCAGGGTGTCAAGAATTTATGATGACACTGACTACAATTTTAAGAATTGGAAAAGCTGACAAATAGCAGTTCAGGTATGTCAGTATTCTGCATTCACTCCAGACAGTATCCTGATGAGCAGATTCTCCAGTAGTGTGAGCCCATCCATCAGCACAGCAGGAAAGGTGCTGGCTGCAGCTGCCAGGAAGAAGACAAGAAGTCAAAGAGGATAAACTGAGACAAGATTGGACATTTCTTAAAATGCATACATGTTGTACTTGCTGAGATACAAAACAGAATGCAGATACAATGGTGAAAACATAGGTTATGAAGACAAATCAAAAAGTAACTTAATATCTATGGCATTGAACAACTTACTGGGCATTACACTGCATTTCTTCCCAATTCAATTGTAATGGCCATAACATTCACTGTAGTGAAAGTTATAAATGAGACCTACATATTAAGTTCTTAAGTCAGAGTTTAGCAACTAGCTGGGTTTCATTGACACTAATGGCAAGAAAGGGCATGGATTTGGATCACTGCACGCATGCATGAATGATCAGGTATAATATTTCACATAGAGAGCAGATCTTATGTAATAAATATTTGAGCCGGGTGTTTCATAAAATGTATTCTCTAAAAGTGTCTTGTAATTATTATTTAGATTTATTTCTAATCTCTATTATCAGCACTCAATATGAACATCTTATTTTCTATTGCATAAAAAATAGGATATAGGAACATTGGAACATACTTGGAAGCCCAGCTTCTTGGAAGACTAAAGCAAGGGAATCACAATTTATAGGTCAGAGTGGCGATTTAGCAGCAGTCTGTATTAGTGTCCAATGAGCATGGAATTGCAAATATCTCAAATTTTCCCTGAAATTCAAGAAGTAAACAGCACATCTACTCAGAAATAGACCTATCGCAATCAAAAAAATATATAAATGATTTTTTGTGGAAATTTTAACATATATCAGAACTGGATTGAAATTGTTAATTCTGATGCATTTAGAAATGGTATCTATTAGAAATAGATAATAGGTATTACGTATATATACTTTATAAAATAAGTAATAAAAATGTTTTTCCAGAATATAGACAACCTTTACAAAACTTCTGTTGGACATAAGGAATCTGTCTTCAAAAATAAGCAATAAATGCTATGCAGATTTATGCAGATTCTAATAAACTAGCATTGTAAGTAACAGCGTTACAATTCTGTTATGTTTTGTCTCAAGATGCCCCCCCCACGCCTTCTATGGTTATAGGATTTTTCAGAGGTGGCTGACTCTACAGTGTGTGATTGATTGCAAGTGGGAGCTGGGATTCAGGGTGTGAGTGCTGCCTGCACAGAATATGAAGGACAGGAGGCGGCTTGTCTCTTGTCTCACACTCTGGTTGCTTTTGCTGTCCTCTGCCACTGTGAACTGTTGCTCCTCTGCCACAAGCCACCTTATCTTGGAGCCAGCCGATTATGGACTGAAACCTCTACAAACTGTGAGCTAAATAAACCTTTCTCCCTTTTACTCTGAGTGTTGGGTGTTTTGTCCCAACAATGGGAAAAGTAATCAACATAAATTTCTGTATTTTTCCCCCACTGCAGAGTTGGAATACTAGGTCTCAGTCACATTGATTGCATGCTCTAACATGGAAATATACTCTCAGTTACCTCATGTGGTCTGATGCAGAACATATTTTTTCATTTTTATTAGACAGGGTCTTATTTTGAAGTTCAGGCTGGCCTTGAGCTCATTATGTAGCCTAGGATGGGCTCAAACCTGTACTAATCCCCCTGCATCTGAGTCCCAAGTGCTAGGATTTCAGGTGTGCACCATACAGCTAGCTGCAAAATACTTTATTAAATACTTTCAATAGTAAATCATGAAATGAATCTAAAAATTTATAGAATTAGGTGATAATTTTAGGATATGGTACTGAGGTTTGAAAAACCACTTGCAGTTAAATATATAGCCTTTAAGAAATATCTTTAGCAAAACATTTTATCAAAAACTCCAATTAATAATTAATAAAACATGAGTCAATATATCAGAAAAGATAAATAAGATAGAATAAAAACTAGAAAGAGTTAACAAGAAAGCAAAATGAAAATTATAAAGATATAGACATATAAACTTTGAGAAAGAGTCTCACTGTATGACACATGTTGGCCATCAACATTTGATCCTTTTGTATGAGCTGCTTGAATCCCAGGATTATAGATGCATACAGCATTTTGGTAATCATATTTGGTAAACAAAATATTTTAAGAGAAATAAAATTTTAACAGAATTATCATTTAATGAACTTTAGTGGACAAATTCTGAGGAATATGTAAAATTACAAAGACAGCAATAGAGGAAGCAAATAATGGAGAATTACGTAAGTTGGCAAACAACTCAAGTAGCAATCAGAAAACATTCTTTTACAGTTGCATTGCCCAGTGGGGTTTCAAGTGATCCTCTGAAACATTTCAGTCATCAATCAATATGCCAATTCCCCAGGATGAATATACATGTTTGTACCCAGTACAAATACAGATATTAAAATAAAAATTATGTACTCATCTAGGTATGGTCTGAAATACAGCACTTCCAGTCAAAAAAAGGTAAGAAATCTCTGCAAATTATATCATCAGATCAACACAATCTTTACCTAAATCCAGACATGTTTACAAAAAAGGCAAATATAGGCCCATTATACATATGTATATGTCTACATGATACCAATCAGAACATAAATTATAAGTAGCTTTCAATGAATATTGATCTCAAAATCAGCACACACAAAAACTACAGAAAAATTTAAGTGTTCGTTTAGAAGCAATTTTTACCTATCACTGAAAATTTTAAAAATGAGATTATTAACACTCAACTGTGCAAGAATGTCCCTATCTTATGTGAACATAATGAACACTGTAGTGAAGAAGCTACATTTTCACGTATATTTAATTAGAACATCGAACTTTATAATTTTCCAAATATTTCTAAACTTTCCTTGAAAGGAGTCAACTTGGTGTCGCACTCTGCTTCCTCATGCGGCCCATGCCACTCTGTATTTTGGTTGAAGACAATGCCTTTTCCCATATCAGCGTAAAGCCAGAGTATTGTTGATACCTAGAAACAATTTCACATATTACTGAATGTTTATATAATCAACTTTGGAAATTATTATTGTTTTTGAGTTTAAGTTTATTGGTACAATTTAGTTACACATGATGACCACATTCGTTACAGGGAATTTGTATCTGTATGTGATATATTTTGATTCCTCTTTTTCTGTCCCATTCTCATCCCCCCTTTTCAAATCTCCTTCCTCTCTCCATTCACAAAGCTCAGCCTTCATTTTATCTGTTTTCTCATTTTCTCCCATTCCCCTTCCACTCTCCCTTGTTCCTTTTGAACAGTTTCTTCCTATTTCACAGTAAACATTTCTGTTCTTATTTACATATTCAGTTTCCCACACTAGAGTGATAATGTGATATTTACACGTGTCTGATTTATTTCACTTTTGATTATGGTCTCAAGGTCCGTCAACTTAGCATAAAAGCCTCAATTTATCTTTATTTATGGCTAATACACTATTATATTAAAAAAACACATCTTATCCATTTGTTGGTTGTTAGGCATTTGGCTGCTTCCAAGATTTAACTATTACAAACTGTGCTGCTTTAAACTTTAGTGCACATATATTGCTGTAGTATGATGCTTTTAATACTTCTAGGAAGATACTCAGAAGGGGAATACCTGAGTATTCAGCTCTAGCTCTAGCTTCAGCTCTAGCTTTGAGGCATTTCCACCCTGATCCGTACAGTGGTGGCACCAGCCTACACTACCACCAATAGTGGACAAGGGTTCCTTTTTCCGCACAGTCCCGCTAGCATTCATTATTATTTGTTTTCTTGCTAATAGCCATTCTTTCTGGGGTGAGATAGAATCTCAGCATTGTTTTCATTTGCATTTCTAAAATGACCAGTGAGTTTGCACATTTTTTTTGTTTATTTACCTGTCATTTGCATTTCTGAGAAGTGTCTATTAATCTAATACATCCATTTTTGAATTGGGTCTGGTTTGAATTTGAAGGGTCTGGTTTTTATCAGTTCTTTATATGTTCTAGATATTAGTCCTTTGTCTAAGAACAGCTGACATAAGTTTTTTCCCAGTCTGAGGGTTGTCTTTTCACTCTGTTGGTGATTTCTTTTTCTGTGCAAAAGATCTCAGTTGTTGATTCTTTGTGATAATTTCGGTGTGATTGGAATTTTGTTCATAAAGTCTTTGCATACATCTACGTCTTACAGGATTCTATGTATTTTACAGAACATTTAGTGTTTCTGTTTTAATCTTCAGACATCTGACCCACTTCAGCTTTAGTTTAGGGCATGGTGATAGACATGGGTTTAGTTTTATTCTTTTGCAAGTGAAAGGCCACTTTTCCCACCATTATTAAAGAAGCTGTCTTTCTTCAAGTGGATGTGTTTGATACCTTTGTCAAAAATAAGGTGGCTTAGTGTGTCTGGAGTTGTTTCTGCATCTTCTAATTTGTTCCATTGATCTTCAGGAGTTTTTTTTTTTTTTTTTCCCAGTACCACACTATTTTTGTCACAGTAGCTTTATAGTGTAATCTCAAACCAGGGATTGTGATGTTCCCTGTCCTGTCTTTGTTGCCCAGGATTGCCTTTGCTAATCTAGGTCTCTTTTGGTTCCAAATGAATTTTAGGATTGTTTTCTCTAATTCTGAGAGATATGCTTTTGGAATTTTGATCAGAATTGCATTACATCTGTACAATAATTTTGGAAGAATTGCCATTTTCAATATATTGCTTCTTCCTAGCCAAGAGCCAGGGATACTTTTCCATTTTCTGATATCTTTTCAATCTCCTTTTTAAGAATATGGAGTTTTCAATATAGAGATTTTTTTTAATCTTCGTTAAGATTGATTCCTAGGTGTTTCATTTCTTTGCATAGTACTGTGAAAGGTGCTGTTCCGCCAATTTTTCTCTCAGTGAGTTTGTTACTTGTATACAGAAAGGCTATTGATTTTTGAGGGCTGAGTTTGTACCCAGCTACTACTAAATTTGATCATTAAATCTAGAAGTCTTTCGGTGGAGTTTTTAAGGTATTCAGAGTATCATATCATCTGTGAATAATGATGATTTAACTATTTTTTCCTACCATTTAAAAAAATTTCTTTCTGTGTAATTGCTCTAAATTTTCAGAACTATATTAAATAAGAGTGGTGACAGTGGACACCATTGTCTTGTTCCTGGTTCTAGAGTGAAATCTTTAGTTTTTGTCCATTGAGTATGATGTTGGATATTGGTTTGTCATAGATTGCTTTTATCAGATTGAGATAAAGATAATATCTTCCAGTTTTCTGTAGCATTTTTATCATAAACAGGTTTTGGATTTTATCAAAAGCTTTTTTGCATCTATCTATTGAGATGATCATATGGCTTTTGTCCTTGACTCTGCTTATATGTTGTATTACATTTATTGATTTATATAAGTTGAACCATTGCTGCATATCCGGGATGGATCCTATTGACCATGTATATAGTCTTCTTGATGATTTGTTGCAGTCTGTTTGCCAGCATCTTACTGAGGTTTTTTGAATCTATATTCATCAGGGAATAGTTTTCTTTCTTGGATAGATTTTTCTCTGGTTTTCATATCAGGGAATGCTTGTTTCCAGGAATGAGTTAGGGAGAATTTCTTCCTCTTCAATTTCATTAAAGAGTTTGCAAAGTAGCAATTTCCAATTGCATTGATTGATATTGGCTATTTGGAATTTTTATATCTTCTTGATTCAGGTTTGGTAATTCATATGTATCAGGAATATGTCCATTTCCTTTGCATTTTCCATCTGATTAGAATACGAGTTCTTGAGCAGATAAAGATAATGTGGATTTCTATAGGATCCAGTGTGATTTCACCATTTTCATTCCAAATTATGTGGATTTGAACTTTTTCTTTCCTTTTTTTGGATGTTGGTTAAGGGTTTGTTGATTTTATTTAATGTTCCAAACAACTATTTCAGTTTATTGATTCTTTGTATTGTTTTCTTACTCTTCATTGCATTAATATCTGCTTGATTTTATGATTTTCTCCTTTGTACATGCTTTTTACTTGGCCTGCTCTTCTTCTAGAAGCTTGAGGTTCAACATTAAGTTGCTAATTTGAACTTTCTCTGTTTTACTGATACTAGTATTCATGGCTATAAATTTTCCTTGTATGACTGCTTTCACTGTGTCCATAAATTCTGGTACATTATATTGGCATTATTGCTTCACTGTAGCAACTGTAATTTCTTCTTTAACTTTATCTGTGACCTATTGGATGCTCAGTCACTGTGTGTCCACAGGTTTCAATGCTCTCCATACAGTGAGTCCCGAGTCAAGGAGAAGGCACCACCTGCCTCCTTCTTCTTCTTTGCTCAAGTTTGTTTCTTCATTCTCCTCATGAGAGAATGATCCTTTCAGACAGTTCCTGGAGTAAGGGTACCCACTTCCTTCCTTCTCCTCCTTGCATTGCAGTATCCCATTGACTGGACAGTAAATCTCAGAGAGGTTCTTTCTCTGATGATTACCACTCACCATCTTCCTGGAAGTCCCCAGAGGTGTGTCTTCCATGTGTAAGAGTTCTTGGTTTTTGTATCTGTCCCAAGATCTTACCTCCCAAATTTATTAAGGATAAAAGGTTTCTGTCTTTTTGGCTCAGAGGCCAGTCCTTTGGTACTGGACTATGGTGATGACTATGACCATGACTATGGTACTGGACTATGGTGATGACTCCAGACAGTGTTGTTATAGAAGGCAGAATAACTGACTACAAGTATGATATCTTGGCTAAAGTATTTCAATTAAGGGTAACAGTAGCATCAAGCACAGCCTAGAAACTGACAAACTGTGATAAATCTTGACTTGGTACCTTTAACCATAAAGGCAAGATCCAAAGTTATATAGAGACACCCAACACAAATCAGGAACTTCATGCCATGAGCTTCCCCCTAGCAGAGGGATTTTATTCTGTGGTGGGGAAGTTTAAGAGATATAGGGTGAAAAACAGAGATAGATTAAGAGAAATATAGTCAAAGCAAGTCTGGAGGATAAGGGGTGATCATGCAAGCTTTGGGAAACTGGAGAAGAGGGGAAGCGAAAAAGAATGAAGGATAGATCAAAAATTATTGAAGCAAATTGGAAAGGTTTGGGACAAAATGTTCACTCACATGAAGATATCATAAGATCAAAAGAGATAAATAAAATATAGAAAGACGTTAACTAGAATAGAACAAAAATATATGTATAACCTAAAAAAGAAATAAAGAAGAACAAACCAAAAAAATCAACTGGACTGTAAAAGGGAAACAATACACACAAAGAAAAAACTAAGTAAATTCCTTGGGTGTCCACTGTTCCGGGGTAGTGTCCAAATCAGCACCCCACTAGTCCTGCAGCAGGATTAATGCTGGATTGAATATGGGGTTGATCTTGGCCTCCAGACGTGGGAGCTGTGGCCTGTCTTTAGCTTGCGACTTTCTGGATGACCACTCACGTCTCCTTGTCCTGTTTGTCTCTGCATTGCTCTCCTGGTTGCCGCGGCTCCCTCAGACAAAGACACCCCAAGGCTTCTCTGGACCCATGAACAGTTGGCCCCGCCTGGGCCTTGCACAGCCTGCTTCAGTCCACCCTGCTGGCTCTCCTCACACTCTGGCCTCCTTGGCCCATGCTAGCCTTTGCAGGTCAGAGGGAGTGCCGACTCCCCTGCTTGAAGGTGCCTGGATGCTGGTGGCTAGTCGCAGGGCAGCAAAGTGCTAACTTCCCACTCCTTGTCCCTCTCTTGGGCGAGTGGCAGAGTAGGAGTTATGTTGTTTCACCAGCAACCCTCGGTACCATGGCTGGTCCTTAACTTTCTTGTTGCTAGAGGTTCCAGTTAGAGGTCATGGTGTTCAACAGAGCAAGAAAAGAATAAGGAAAAAAGCTGGTGGCCCATTGGGAAGGGAGCAGTCACTCATACTTCTGTGTGCCAGTAAAATTTCTTGCCAGGCTGCAGTGTCCCCTGTTTGCAGGAAATCAAAAGAGGGAAGGGGACTCATTTTAGACCTATTCTGTGTGGATTGAGTTTGGCATACCTTGCCGGCTCTCTGTTTTTCTGGATAACAAATACAAATAAAATTAAAGAAGATGATATAAATATTGGGAAGAAAATATAGTCTTAGATTTTAAAATGCAATGAATTCTTTAAATTATGTGCTTAATACAACTATATCTATAATATCATTGTAATAATATAAACTTAAAAAATATGTATGAGACTTTCTACTGAAAAACAAGGACACATATATTGTTTAAATTCCAAATTAAAAAATAGAGATATTATTTTTGTTTGAAGATGCTATACAGTTGCAGTCATTTATGCCTGTAAATCAGGCAACAGGTATATACATTAAATTTAAAAGAAAGATTAAGAAGTACAAATTGAGATTTAATAGGGCTGGCAATACAAATTAAGATTAAAATGTGACTCAATCCATCAGTTCTTTATGGTGATAAATCGCATGTTACATATGCTGTTTATTATATTTTTATCACAAAACTGTCAGAGGTAAACTCTCTACAGATCCAAGAAAAAATATGAAATATGAACCTAAAATATGAGAGAAAGTATGAGGAGGTGACTTTCTGACCTAGGAATGAACAAATCTTCAGAAATAAAATGATAAAGCTACGAATTTTAAAGTGACTTTGAAAAGATAGAAAAAATAAAGGATTTCTGTTCAGCAAAGAAAAATTTGCAAAGAGATTAAAATGAAAAAATTACAATGCTTATCAGAAATTTGAGAACATGATATAAGCAAATAATTTACAGAAGGACTCCCATAAGAAATGGAAGAAAAAAATGCCCAGAAATGGAGGTATATAAGACAAAAAATAAAGAGAAGCAAATACATTTTTCTATGGATTCATGAAATTTGTCAAAACGTCCAGTATTAATTATGAGAAGCAGAAAGCATGGCCCACTGTGGTGGAAGCAGTGTGAATGATGTATAATAAAATTTTAAGTGACATACTCTCCGTGCACCAGCAGAAAGCTTCTGAACATGAATGCATTTTCTCCAATTTGCTCCCAAGGTAACAAGCAGGAAAATGTTCCTGGCGGTATTATATCCATGACAGAACCTGCTCTCCTGTCCTGTAACTGTGGAAAGGCAGGTAAAATGTTATAGATACAAACACTGAGACCCTGTCAGGAATTACAGCTACATACATACAGCAGTTAAAAATAACTCTGAAAAATGCTATTGAATGAATTTAGTAAAATACAGCACGAACTCTCTAGCATACTCCATGTGGGCACTGAAAATATCTGTGCATGTGTTGGGGTGTGGCTCGGCTGTAGAGTACACGCGCAGGTACAGTGGACACAAAAGTTCTTGAATTACAAGGCATTGGAATGGCCAAAGAGCAAAGAGCTGCCAGGTCTCTAGCTCTGAACCCCAGACCCAATCTCAGTGACTCGCCCAAATGCACTCTCGCCTTGTACACACTCCTTGTCCTCACAGCCTGCCCTACATCTCAGGCATCATTAGTGTGAAAAGAGAACAAATTCCACTGCTTTGTGGTGTATGATGACACCCACAGAGAGACATAGACAGAATAAAAGATACTTTGAACCAGGGCTCTGTGCTTTAGCTCAGTCGTGCCTTTCCTGTAGGCCATTTGCATGGTCTTCTCCAGGATACCAGCTTGGAAACTGTCTTCAGGATGTGGGCAACTCAAGCAATACTTGAATTTCAGGGATTGTAGTCAATTGTAATTTATGGGACGTCTGACAAAGGCTCATAGAGACTTTCCCCCAGAGAGATATAAATCATTGTGAAGAGGAAACACTTGGAAGTAGCTGTGCTGCATACACATTTCCTTCAGCCCATTAATGTCATGGAAATGGAAGTGGATTACATGATCGGGTACTCTGTTATAGAAAGGCAGATTTTGCCCAAGGTTAAAGCAGTTAGAAGTGCTTCCAAAATCAGCCCTAATTATAGCTCTGCAACTTTTGCTACTCTGTACTCTGTACTTTTGTATCCAAGGGAAACTCTTCTCCATTCTAATTTAATGATGGTGTCCACACCATTTTTAAACCCATGTCATGGCAAGCCAGTTTCTTAACTTCCAATTTTGCCTCAAAAACGAGTAGGTGTACTGATCAGTGGCAACAGAAAACATATTAATCTATCACTAACTTGCCCCTCTCTTCCAGCCTGTGGCCTTTGTCCCACTAACAGACCAACGAAGCACACAGTTCTCCCTTCCTGGTCTCCCTAGGACAATCTGACCTTCAGAGAATATCTGTTGTTGGCACTATTACTGGTGCCCCTCATCATCTCCTTCTTTTGCACCTACTTTCCTGTAGGTGCCCTTGGGTCCACTCTAAATAGAAAATCCTTTAGCCTAACCATTGCTCTGCCTGCACAATTTCCACTTAGGACTTCCTTTACTCCAGCGTCGGATTTTCCCATACTCCAGTTCTCTTTTATATAAAGTCTGCCTCAAACAGCATTTCAGTATTTAAACATTTATAAATTTAAAAAAATTTGTGCAAATATGCAATTTTAGGCATTTCTAAGAGGGAATTTCATAGGCAGCATAATTAGCAGGCATCCTTTCCCTGTCCTTGCCAGTACTTTAATACTGTGATATGGTTTGTGCTTGGATGGCCCCCCAAGCTTCATGCAACCGTGGACATGGCTGAATCCAGTGTTTGTGACTGGGTCATTACCTACCACTGGGATTGGTGGTGTGAGTGCTACACAAGCCCAAGGGCAGAGCCAACATACAGGGTAAGGGCAGGAAAAAGGTGTGCCTTTTTCTTTCTGCCCAGTTTACTCTTGCTGTTTTGTGGGGGCCATAAATGGTGGCCCTATCACGCCACCCTGCCTTAGAGCCAGCTGAGCATGGACTGAAACCTCCAAAAGTGTAAGAAACAAACCTTCCCTACCCTAATTTTGGGCATCAGGTATTTTGTCTTAACAACAAGGAAAAAGTAGGAAAGACATACCCCTACCATTTTTCTTTGCCTTCTAAACTCTATGTCAGGCCTCACGACACAGTCTCATTGTACATAGAGTTCTCACCTAAATAAGATTTTTTAAAAACTTTTTTCTGCACTGCTCTATGTAGAACCCACTGCATGCTTGGAAAGTGTTCCACCACTGAGGCACATCACCACACTCTTTTGAATTCTCATAACCTTTATCAACATCTATTATGAGTTTGGAAATGTGAGGACATGTTGGAAATTTGGAAGGTCACTAAAAATACAAGAAAACAAAAGCCAGCAGGGAAAAGTTGTGGATATGAGACCCTGCATCACAGACATTCATAAACTTCAGATCCTCCAGATCAGCAAATAACAGGACTGAGACCAGAGACCTGGCTCAACCCAGCCACACCGAGCTCCAACCTACAACTGAGTCAGGGGATCCTCAAGGCCCTTGCTCTCCCCAGAGTGAAGGAGATGAAGCTGCAGCAGGGCATTTCCCAAGATGGCATCTAGGCTGGTGGTGTCATTGTGGGGACAGGGTTCTAGGGATCCAGAACTGGCCTTGGTCCTGTAAGTGGCAAAAAGGACAGAGAATGACTCATTGTTAGTAAAGGAGGACCTCAGGGTCTGGAGCAAAGCAGTGAGATTTTAGCCTGTTCTATTTCTAACCAGACCTTATCCTGATTCCACCCCCTCAGAGCACCCTTCTCATCACCCTTGTGTAGCTTGAGCATCTCCCAGAGTCTTTCTCATGCAGCCTACAGTCAATAGAAGTCACAAAATATGGCCTGTTGAGCTGGGGGTCTCTTAGCAATATGCTGAGACATGAACTCTTGCACCATGGAACCAGAAGAAATCTCCTACCTTGATCCCCCTGATTTTCTTTTTTAACCTGGGTTCGAACTCATGACCTTACACTGGGCAACCTGGCGCTTGTTCCACTGAGCTAAACCCCTAGCCCTCCCCCTGATTGAACAGTTCATACCATTGATCATTGGTTGGTCCAGCTCATTGCCCTACCTCTGAGCCAAGAGTGACAAGAGAAACAAATTCCTACCTGCAAGATGAAACCCAAATGAAAGATTGTAATCTAGAGACTTTGGAACATGCTCTCTGTCACTGAGTGACCTCATCTTGCCTGAGACATATTTTCATTTAAGGGCTTTACTCCTGGCTTTTTAGAGCTGCCCCAGTTTTCTTAAAGGACTCAGCAGACTCTTCCTCGAAAAGGGTCACAAATGTGTTCAGAAGGTTCCACGGTTAATGGTTAACGTCCAAGGGAAGAATCAGTCCCCTAATGTTAGAAAATGAACTGTGTCTAGGTCCATCCATGTCACAGTGGAATAGAGGGAAGGCAGACTGTTTGAGATGCCAACATCTTGGAATGAATCACCATGCTTCATTGTCTCTCCAATTTACTCACTTTCAACAAGGCATTGAATATGTGGCCCTGAAAAGGAACACAATTATTAGCAATGAAGATATCAGAGTTAAATGAGAACAATATTCTACAGAAGAGTAAAGATGAAAAAAATCAAGCATTTCAACTCTTGCAGATAAGCTACCTATTCATGCAGGATCATAAAAAACCACTTTGAATTATGAAAGTAAGCATATTGCTAAACATGAGTTTCAGAATGATTGTTCAGATGGAGCTTACTCTGAACCATTTCCCGGTGAAGAGGTGGGGACAGCTAAGGACTGCATGCTATAAGCCCCCGTGCCCTGTAGTTCCCTCCACACAGATGGAGCTCTGCCTGCCTCAGCACTGTAATACTCGCAGGAAGAAATTATTACCTGGATTCATGTGATACTCTCACTAATGACTTATTTGGCTTTAGAGATGCATAGGATATTAGGAAAGCACACTTCTCCACGTGTCTGGTGGAGTCACACGAGTGTGACCTGATGGACCAACTCTGGTCCCTGGTTCCTTCCTCTGAGCTTCCTTCTGGACTCCTGGTTCTCATAAAGTGGTTACTTTTTTTCATCATTTTTATTTATCATGATTTTTCAGCATTGGAAATGTTCAAACCCAGACTGTAATCTCTGAAGCCATAAGACGAAATATGTTTTTTTCTTAAATTCTGTATTATATCCACACTAAAAAGATATACTTCATTCAGTTGTTCTAAATGAACTTCCAAATGCATGAATTCATCAGTTCATTCTTCAAAAATATTATATGAGTCTGACTGCTCTTCACAGATTTTCTTTATGTGTGCATATTTCAGTCTGACTCTAGCACCTCTTTGCATAACAAAATTACATTATTTCCTGTGCAAGCCATTCTGCTCTATGCAGGCAAAACTCACTCAGTGCAAACAGGTATCTGGCCATCAGCTCACACTTCAAACAAACGCACTGCCGCAGACTCCTGCACGCATGCTGCACAGTTTGCTGCAAGCTGCTGTTGGCCTCTTTTATTACCTACCAATTTCCCCTGTAGGTGTTGATTCAAAAGAACCCATGAAGAAGATCCACAATCATGTGAAGATTTGTGTGACAGGTTTTTTTCCTGGAAACACCCTAATGTCTCTGAATATACTGATGTAAGGTAATACACACTTCCCTCTGCAGGTACTCAAAAGTTGTGTGCTGTCTCAGCTATCTAGAAATAAACTCTCTATGTCATTACTTTACAAGAATCACAAGTGCACCTGCTTCAGATCTCATTTAAACACTGCCATTTTAGAAGGTCTTTGAACATTGCCAAGAACCAGAGGATGCCCGGCTTACCTCATCACACTTAATCCCAAACTGCCTTGCTCGATGGAAGGCAATAGAGTTAAACAAAGGGACATGGCATGATGTAATTTCTTTAGGGAAAGAAATGGGAGGAGGGAGAATGAATTGCGTTTGGAAGCGTACTGCACTGGGCTATGTGAGGCTGAAACTTGCCATCACGACCTGTAGGCTCCACACACTTCCTCTGGTGACCTCCTGAACAGTCTCACACTTATTCTTTGTCTATCCTGTACGGTAATTCTTGTCTATGGTTTTGGGCTACACCTTCTCAAGGGACAGTAAGAACTGATATTATAACAAATAATTTCCTGAATGTAGAAAGATTGTTTACTATGTCATTTACTTTTTAAAATTTGCTTTTACAAATCTATTTAAATTTGTGGGATTTAGCTCAGTAGCACAAGCATTGCCTGGCAAGCATGAGGTCGTGAGTTCAATCCCCAGTACCCTTCCATATATATATAATGTATATTATATTAAATATACTATATATATTATAATATATAAATATATAAAAATTAATATGTATTAATAAATATATATTAATTTTAACTGTCTTTTCTTCATTATCTTTCTAAAACATAAATGCAACATTTTGCTGAAGTTTTATCTTTCAAAAACTACTAGGTTTGGATTATATATCACATATAAATAGTTGTAGGAACCCATTACATGGCTTAACACTTGGTATAGTTTCACACAATGTTTCCTATAATGAATGTCTGAGTTTCCACAAAATTCATGGAACATATTTTCCAATGTGATGATATGAAGTTAGGTTAGGCCTTCATAAAATATTGTGATCATGCAATGAGAAATCTCAATAGTAATATATAGTCACTTATAAAATTGACCAAAATCAACTTGTCCACACCTCTTCCCACAGAAAAACTCAGCTGGAAGTCGTCATCTTTAACGTGTCTCAGTAAAGATCTCATTAGCAAATACACTGATCATGGATTTCCTTGCTTTCACAGCTGTGATGTAAACAATTGCTTCATACAATGAACCAATCTCCAATTTTGGTTAGGGAATCTACAATGCACTAAGGCAATGGTTATACATTTTTTTTGGTAAAGAGTTTACTACCACTCATGGTAGCAGTCAGATAGCAAAATAATTATATTTTCACTTCTTCGTTCAATCTCAATGACGCACTCATCCTGACACCGGTGTGCATGTTCCTGTCTCCCTTAGTCACTGCTGCGAGTACCTGGCAGAAGCTGACATGCTGGGCTGCTGCTTCACTCCATCAGCAGAGGTGCAGTTAGTTAAAGCCCAGAAACCTGCAAGCATCTTCACAGAATACGGTAAAGCTCCTACTAAAAAATTTTTGGGACTTAGCAAGAAAAAAAAAAACGCAGCACTGGGGCTGAGGATTTAGCTCAGTGGCATAAGCGTCTGAGCGCAAAGTTGTGAGTTTGATGGAGGGAGAGTGGGGGGAAGGAAAAGGTATTTAAGAACCCAAAAATGTAGAAATTATTCTATCACCTGATGATACATCACATTAATTTCTATTTTTCACCAAATTATACCCTCAAGCCAATTTTTTTACACATCTAATGACTGAAGTATAAACTTGATAGAAAAACTACGTACTTTCAGAAATACAACCACTGTAAATTGTATTATTCTAGTAAACATGCAGCAAAAGTGAAAATCTTTAGGAACCATCATAGAGCCATAATCATGATAATTTTCTCAAATTAAAAATCGTTTATGCCAGGCATGGTGATGCACACAGGTAACCCCAGCACTCAGGAGACTGAGGCAGGAGGATCACTGCGAGTTCAAGCCCGGCCTGGTGAATCAAGGCCAGACTGAACCACGCAGTGAGACCCTATCTCAAAAACAAACAAAAAACCCCATAAAAAGCATACTCATTTTCATTTAGCATAATTGTAATATAAAATGCATTTAATGTATAAGATGAATGGTTTGATATATGCTTATATTGTAAAATGATTACAATACCTTTAGTTAAAACTGGAAATTGAACATACGCGCTGGGCTGCTGCATAGCTGGGGCAAGATAATGGCTGAGGACACCTGGCTCCAACTCCAGTTAACTAAATAAAGACTGTAGCCACAGGCATTTCACTCCTGTAGTGAAATGCAACATGGAGATCTTCTAAAATACTTCTCCTTGTTAACATAATTGGTTACTTGCGAAGTCCTTGAACCACTCCTACGGTCTGTTCAGTTTCCTGTGTTGTTGGGAAAAAAAAATAAATACAGGCTTCTCAGAGGCATTCTCTGTCTTAGCTACTAGAGTCCTCCAACTATGTAGTTTTGATCCTCCTGGAGCCCTAAAATCGTATCACTTATTTCATTTATTTAAGCCTTCACCATATACGTATTTGGGAGATTGGGGATCTAGGCCAGGTCACTGATAGTTATATTTATTTATCAGTAAAAACATTTACCTTTCAAAGTATGTAGAGAAAAAATTGAAAACAACTCTCATAGCAAACAGTAACTCTCTAGGGGCCACCACATGAATCGCTGTAGTCACCAGGAGGGCTGCAGGTGTTTTGCTGAGCACAAAAGAAATACTGAGTATTTTAATTGCCATCTCTCAAGTTCCTAGTGATGGCAACAGCCATCACTGTGATCCATACTCTTGTGAGACTGAGAACTTCAGAGTCTATAAATCTGATCAAAGGGCAGTTCATCTCTGACATATTTTAAAGATCTAGTTAGTTTTTATTTTCAAAAATGGATGGATTTCCTCTATTTATAGTCTAAATAATATGATTGAATGAATAGATTTCACTTTATTCATTCAAATATTGTTGATTTTATTATAAGCAGTTAAGTTAGATATAAATTAATTTGCACTCTGAGAGTTACTGTGTCCTCAAAGAGACCAACACAAGAAAACTAAAGACATCAGAATTGTGCCTGGAGGCACATCTAAAGCCCAGGCCTCAAGGTGAAGATGCATTGGTTAAGCTTATGTGCCTCCCAAGTGACAAACAGTAACTTAAAATTACGCTGTAATTAGCACCACCTAAGCCAGTAAGTCCAGGCAGGCATCGGTCACCTAAGTGGGTGACCAGTGCATCTGGATCCACTTCTTCCCAAGATGTCAAGGGTTTTCCACGTACCTTTGCTACGAGATTCATTCCCCATTGGAGCAATATCAGCTAAGCAGCTGTACTTGCAATCCTATAGGTAGACTATAGCTTAATGTAAATTGTACCTATGTTTAAATTTCCCCTGTAAAAGGGCTTCTGTAGCCACATCCTAGATCAGTCCTCCTAGGACTCATCCTGAAATGCTAGGAGCTATTCTTCTCTATTTTCAATAAAATTCTCCTAACTTCTTCCCTTACTTTGTAACTTCATTTCTTGATGCCTTAAGTCCACAAAGTTGGCACATTTGACATCTAACAGGTCAGGACTTATATTTCTCCTGTATCAGTTTGCATATAAAATGTCTTGTAAAGGCCATGTATTAAAGGGTTGGTTGTGAGTTGCTTGATTGTTCTGAATTTAATGTTACCATGTACTTTCTGACATCCTCAGTCTAATGATTCATGGATATGCAGGAGAAAGAAGGTCACGAGGGGCATACTCTAATATAGTAGGTACCAGTCCTAACCTACCACTTAAGTTACTGCTTCTGGGTTGTCGTGGTGACCAGATTTTTCTTGGCCACACCATTCTGTAATTTTAATTTTAATCCAGCTCAGTTTTTTTGTTATATTTTTTAATTTTCTTTTTTATTTTTAAAGAGAATAAAACCAACCAAAATAAAACAGAATAAAGCCAATCAAAACAAGGCAGTGTAAGTGACACAGGGCTTCAAAACAATAGGAAATCAACAATGGCTACCGTAATGCCTCTTGTTGTCTTCTAAATAGCTGCAGATACCTTAAGCATAGTAAAAATCAAACAAAACATCACAGAATAGAACCAATGAAAACAAAACAATGAATTCAATAAAGGACTTCAAAAAAAGACAAAAGTAAATCCAAAATGGCTATCATACTATATCTTGCTATCTTTGAAATAGCTTCCCATGTCACTGGATATAATAAAATCAAGCAAAACAAAACAGAATGAAACCTAACCCAATAAAACAACGAACATGATACAGACTTTAAAACAAGATGATAGGGAATTAAAAATGGCCACCGCCTTCAGAAGGAGGCCTTCATAGGTGCCACACTGCTTACCGTTATCCTCTGAATAGATGATCAGACCGCCAGCCATAGACCTGCAGTCAGTGAACCGCCAAACACCAAAGGCATCAAATTGCATTTCACCTCATCACAGCCTGTGTTTCTCCAGATCAGCCATTTAAAAAATTTTTTTTCTTACACTCATTCATTCTTCACTTTTTCCTTTCTGTTTTTATTCTCTTTTTGTCTTTCTTGTTTTGTTTTGGCTTTTAAGGTATAATGTCGTCTTGCCTTTCAAGAACTCTCTAGATAGCCTGGGGTGTCCCTGAACTCAAGTGATCCTCCCTCTTCAGCCTCCTTGGGCTGGGTTTAAAGGTGTACAGACCTGGCTGTCTTTCTTCTTTCTTCCTTTCAGTCTGTCTGTCTTTCTTCCTTTTCTGATTATGGCATTGAATCCAGGGCTTGCATAGGTAGCGAAAGATTTGTGCAGCTAAATTACACTGCTAGTTCTCTATTTTTTTAAGGTAAAAAAACCTGAATACTGAAATGCTACACTGTTTATGTTCATGCTGATTACAAAGCCTGACCTAGAATCATGGCAAGCAAACCCTCATTTCTTTCTCACTGGTCTTTTTTCTTCTTGATCAAAAAATAGAGCATTTCTAGCTCTGAATTCATAGTACTGATGTTGGTTCAAATGTGATACATATTCCTTGTTTCTGGAATAGTCTTTCCTGGTATCCCAAACCTATCAGAGATAGAAACACAAGTTCTAATCCCCTCAGCTCCAAATTAATTATACATTAATATGTATACTTTCCCTTTGAAGGAAGGACAGCATACATTTCACATGTCTGTTTGCTCTTTCCTCGTCTTTCAAATAAAACCAATAATTCTGACAGCCTTGAGAAGAACTCATGTGTTTGAAGTTCTTAGGCCACATCTATTAGTAGGCATAAGGCAAGAATAAGAAATCTGTAAGACTACATTCAAGAACACAAGATCAGTAATAAGTTTTGGTGAGAATATGGAGAACACCTACAAACTCTTATTGCAAATATAAAAAGCAAGTCATGTCAGAAATGTCTGTCAGTTTCTGCAATAAAAGACACAGTTACTGTCAATACATCCCTGAATCAAAATGTAATACTTCATATTCTATAATGTATAAAGAAAAGATGAGTAGTTTGGCTCATTTTTATGGAAAGGAAGAACATTTTACATGGTAATAGCTTTCTTGCAGACACAATTCTGAGATTATGCATGGCATATTAACATATTAACAGACTGAATGTGTGTGTGCATGTGTGTACATATTGTGGACTTACTTTTTATTTTTTAGTATGCAGCAGCATGGAAGCATGCCAATGTAACATATCTACTTCTACTTGGCTCCCAAATGCTCCAACTGTGCACAGATAGTTTACATCCCTTTAGTATCTTCCTGGGGGCTAGATTTCAACATGTGCTTCAAATGGTACATTCCATGTACAAACCATAAAAATTCACATGGTACTCATCAATCAATCAATCTATCTATCTATCTATCTATCTATCTATATGAGAGGGACACATAATTCAATACAAATTTTGCACATGAATATTATAATATATTGTTCATCAAATATATTGTTCATCAAAGCAAACAAGTAGCATCCATACAAATGTCCATCAGGGCTGAACAGCCACAAATATAAGGTGACTCAACAGAGTCCATCAATTGCTGAATGGTTGATTATGTAAGGTAATTGTGGGACAGGATTCAACCATCAAAGGAATTATATTCTAATTAAAGTAAGAATTTTTGGAATATACTTAAAAGACAGACACAAAGGCAAAGGTTGAATTGTTTGTCACATACAAAATGGCAGTAACAGAAACATACATAGTGGTGAACAGTTTCTAGCATGACGGACAGGTTATTGGTGCTGAATCTTCAAAAAAGTGGAACTTTAAAGAAAACAATTCTTTAGGAGAAAATACAAGTGTTTAGAAAGTGTTCTAAATTGAGTAAAGAGATTATGTATGTTCTAAATAACTAATAAGTGAGTTATACCCTGCTAAAATGGACAGCAAGACAATAGCTAAGCGGTGAGAATACTCAAAACACTTGGAAAGCCATTACTAGCACATCTAGGTATAATAAGCCAAGGAATATAGGCAGGAGAGAGTGAGTCTGAAAAAGTGACGAACAGGTCATTGAGTATAGTTGCAAATAATAACATGGGGATCAGAAACAACTTATAAATTATTTGCTCTCATGTACTTAGTATTCAGATACTTAGAATGCTTGTAAAATAGACTACGTGGTTACTACAATACAGAGATAACTTTTATAAGATAAACTACTTCATCATGGGACCTTCTTTCAATTGTGAAATATAAATATTACGTGAGCATAGTAGAGAAGATATGGAAACCATTGAGAAGGGATAATTAAACAAATGTGGTAATGTTTTTCTATTGCCAACGCAGGGGATGGATTCCAGCTGCTTTTTCCCATGAAGCATGCTCTCTACCAGTGAGGAACATTCCCTGGCCTCCTCCATGGGATTTACATGCCAAATATATTATTAAAGAAACGTGTATGAAAAACACATCACAAAATCAGTGTCCAAATGCATACAATTAATGACACTATCAGCAGTGTCAATTTTTAAAATATAAACATAGAGTTACATATTTGGTTTTAATTAAATCCATCAAGGAAAAAAGTCGATAATTAATATAACAGGAATCACACTCTTGAAAAAGATAAACAAATGGCTACAACAGCTAGAAAAGGAAGATGGTAAAACACAAAATAAAACACATACAGTAACTAAAGATTATGACCACTCATCTTTAGATTGAAGGTCTTTATATTTTACCTGAGCGGGCCATGAGCTGAATATCTATTGGAACTGCTTCTGGCTGATTTCTGATGCACACCATTATACCAGGATGATCAAGGACATTTTAGAAGAAACGAAAAGTACGAAACTTTAAATTCATTAGAAGGAAAGTGGCATTCATTCATAGAAGTCCCTCAATGCATTCATTCCCATTATGTGCACTATTGAAACCTTTAAGCAGTGTTTACTGAGGCGGTCTCACATGTCTGTAGGAGGCTTAGGAACAAAGTTTGGAAGTTAAGGGTGCAGCCTGGGAAGATGCAAGAGATCTTTTTTCAACAACAATGAAAAATGAAATTGCAAAGTTCAGGGTATGTAGTTCACTCAGTACTAGAATAATTTTATGTCATTCACTAAGCCCTGTTTTAAAATTAGTATCTAATGTGTTTTTAAAAAGTGGAATATAAATTTAAAAATATCTGTTATGCACATTTCAAGGTTAATGCAACTTTTGTATGTAAGTTACATATCATGTTTACAAGATTAGGCAATTAAAGGCCCACTGCACATATGCCCACACATTTTAAAATCCAAGGTAAAGTACCTCATAGGGAAAAAACAAGGGTGTACTAGGCAATTGTTTTCAATCTGAAGATTTGGCTACATAGCAGCAGGATTCCCTGTAGTGTGAAAGCCCAAAAGTTCAAAGTACAGAACTAAAACAATTATATCATAAATTTATGTTATTGGTATATTTCATCAAAGATGAAGTGGTTCAGTATCAAAAACTTATCAGAGAACTCAACTCAAAAATCAACAATGGAAAGCCTCTTCTGGATATTTAAATCTTATCAATCAATATAGTTTCCAAAAGTATAATACCTTGATAAAGCACATACATCATGCAGCAAACATACATGAAATGTCCATCAGTTTGCTAAAACAAGGAGACACACAGTCCCTGTTCTTTTCATGAAACCAAAATTCATGCTGTGGCGCTATAAGGTAAAAGACAGAAGGAAAGAGAGAAAGAGAGACAATTAATAGGAGGATTGGAATGGAAGAGACGCAAGCAATTACTGTTCAATGATTAAAAAAACTCCAAACACAGTATTCTGAAACAATGATATACCTAATGTTGCCAAGGAGAAGATCATCTGGAAAAACTAATGTTTCTCATACCTTTAATACTCATTGAAACCATATTGGTTGAATAAAGCTAAATGATTCACTATCACAATACAAATTATAATGAAACAACACACCTGCATTTTGCTCTCGGGATCAGCTTACACGAGATACCTAAAAAGGAATCTAAATGTCTTTTAAGTTGATTTAAACACTGCCGCCTACCATATTAGAAGTAAAAATGAAAAACAAAAGTGTAGTCACTAACGGACTTAGTAAAACAATACTTACGATGTAACTATTGCAACATTTTAATACAGAACTACATTTAGAAAGTATTTTCAGTGAAAATATGACCTTTAATATTTGCAAATACACCTAACGAATGGTTAAATGGACCAAACTATTTTTATTCAGTCTGTGTAGATTTTTCAAACGTATCAGCTATCTACTTAGATTCTTGGTAAGAAACTGAGAACGCAACGTGCAGGGTAAACTAAGATTGTCAGAGAGCACACGGGGTCACGCAGCCCAGGGGCTGAGGATGGAGGGGTTTCCATGCCTCCAGGAGCCTCGCTCTCTGGGTGACCCTGGGCGGCGCTGAGTCCTGCCCCGCCCCTCTGTCCCCCTGTCCCCCTGTCCCTCTGTCCCCCTGTCCCCCTGTCCCTCTGTCCCTCCTCTCCTCCTTCTCTCCCTCGGTTGCACCTGGCTCTCCTGGCATCTGGGCTTCCTCAGCTCCTTCCTCTTGTAGCAGGCACCAGCGAGATGCTTGGGCATCTTCACGTTGCCGATTTCAGTCTCTGTGGAGGTGGCAATGCCAGAGTTCTTAAGTGTTCTATGAAGAGGAGCACGATTGAGGTTAAAAGCCCCGGCCTGAGCACCAAGGCCTGGGCCACTGGTTAGGAACCCGTCCTGCACCTCTGTGGTGCCTGCAAGGGTGACCAAGCCTGTGAAGGTGACCAAGCCCTTGAGGATGACCAGGCCCACGAGGTGACCAAACCAGGGGGGTGAGCAAGGCTGTGAGGGTGACCAAGCCAGTAGGGATGGCCATGCCGTCCTGGAGTAACGCTGGCCCGCAACTTCCTCCTGGGCCATCTGCGGGACCTCTGACCAGGACAGGCTGCAGTAGGCCACTCCCTCTTGGGTATTTTAACCTTCGAGTTGCCCTTTTTACCAGTGCCAGTGGCACCAATCTTCTGGGCTTTGGGTTGTTTTTCTTTAGTATCTGACTTCTCAGGTTTTTCACCTGCATCTTGTAAGTTGGGAAAGAGAAGTTCCCAGCTTCCAGTCTATATGTTTTATTTTATTTTATTTTTTTCATTATGGGAATCAAACTCATGACCTTATGCTTGCCAGGCAGGCATGCCACTGAGCTATATCCCCGGCCGGAAAATAATGTTATTTTACTCAAGAAAATACCTCCTCACACAGCACAGCAGAGGAAAGGATTCATTGACAGCTGGAAAAGTGCTCACACACCACCAGGCATCTCTGTATCTACTTTGTAATATCCAGGTATAGAAGAAAAATTTGAAACATTCTCAAAGTAAAATAATGCAGGCAAATACAATGCTAATGAAAGTAATCTAAATACATAGAGAATAATTATCCTTGTTGTATGTGAAGATGCAACATAATATGAATTCTTAAAATTATATCTTCAATATAATATTTACAATACCAGTGAACTAATGGATAATTTCACCAAAAAATCCTCTAAATTGCTTTTGAAAAACTGAGGATAGTTCTATGTAACAGAAATCTTCACTTGATCTTAGCCAAAAGGTTGAGATGAAGTATTATACAAATCTTAAAAAAAGTAAAAAGGAAACACATTCCTCCTCCGAATGCCTGGGTCACATTAAGAGTCAGTTGTTTAATTCTCAATCTAGGGCAAGAGGCACATACGTTAAACAGCTAGCTATTACTAGCCTTGTCCTGTCTCACGTGACACATGAGTTTCTATAATACTGAGTAATTTTTGCAAAAACATTGTCACCATCTCTCAGTATTGTTTGAGTGCACTGTTCATTCCTACATAGAACTCCCAGAAGCTGAAAGAATATTTATTATTTAAGCTAGAGCTGTAGAGGTGAGCAAAAGCAAAGTCATGGGGATTATATCAATTGGGGTCACATGAAACTATCATACTAAATAGGATTTGTGGAAAGGTGACTTCAAACTCTCAGGATGATAGAGGATACTAGCATGGACTGCGTGGCTTAAGGAAAGCATCTTTCCCCCCCTTTAGGGGCTTCAGGGGTACAAATATACATATTAGCTAATTATCTTTCTGGCAAAGACTATCTTGACTTGCAAGTGAATGCTTTCACACTCTGTCTTCATTGGGTGGAGACATGTTTAGCTGTCTTCTCTTCCTGGGAGATACTAATACCTTTATGAACATGCAGAACATATTTATATCCTATAGGACTCAGATCCAAATAATGTGTTGTGATCAGGACTTCAAAACATTATCTGAGGATGTTCATTCATTTCAGGAAAGCAAAAGAAACACAAGAAAGTTTAAAAAGAGACTTTTGGCATATCCTAAGCAGAACAGATTCTAAAATAGAAAATGGTCTGTAAAGTTCAACAAAACAGGACTTAGAAAGGAAATGAAGGAATTCCATATTTGAAGAAAGGTTCAATCACTGATAAATGAAAACCATATTTTAAATCATCACAATGATCACTGGGAAAGCAAAAAAAAGAAAATCAGAACAAAAGCTGTAGTGATGAGAACACGCAAGAAAGAAATCATTTTAATAAGCAGATATTCAGTGAAATGTAACTAGTGGCATGAACATGACAGAAATTATGCTGTAGGTTTCTTTATCTTCCCAAAACTTGGAAGATAGGTTCAGGGACTTTCCACTGTATTAGTAAACACCAGGAACTCTATCAAAAGTCAGGGTTGAGGACTGAATTTCACAGCATATTTTATTTCAACAAATAAACTGTTCTATATGTACATCCACATATGCTTATTTCTCAAGGTCAGATTCTTCTGAGAAGGACCCAGCTTTTAGGAGAATGATGCATAAACAGCACACATAATGAAAACCATTCCTCAGTCAAGGGCACTGCGCTGACATTATCTCAGGTGTGGTTCTACACCTGATGAAGAGTCCATAAGGGGAGCTTGTTGTGCTTTGTAGCTCATGGTGCCCCACAAAAGGAGACTTCGTCCTGCAGGAATGGTCAGAACACAGAATTCCTCAATTATTCATATTTTTTATGTTTCTAATCCATAAGGAACTCATATCGGTGTTGTTTAATTTTTTCCATAGAAAAATATTTTCTGAACAACAGAAGTGTGACTATGTTTGCTGTCTGTGTCCCTGCCTAGGTTTATACTATGATGATTTATACAATCATACTTCTCTTTTCAGTAAAAAATCAAAAGTATATAAATAGAATTATTGTGAACCTTGCCTGTATACCATTCTCAGTTTGTGGGGAGACCTCTGAGGCATGATAATCCTGCCTCAGACCTCCCCCCCGCATGCAGGGATTAAGGAAATGCACCAGGTTTGAATTTTTACATCTTAAATGAGAAGAGGACCATGATGAAATCTGAAGGTCTGAATTTAGTTTTAGCCCTGGGGATTGAACCAATGTGTGCTTTATGAATGAGCTACATCCCAGCCTTTTTCATTGTATTTTTCTATAGGGTCTCACTCAGTCCTCCCAATTAAACTCGAAATTGTAACATTGCTTCCTGTCTTCCATGTGGCTGAGATTGCAGATGTGCATCATTATGTCAGGAGAATCCTTGATATTAACATTGTGGACAGGCCAGTGTGTTCAGAGAAAATGTCTGTCATTTTCAACTTGTGATCTCTGGCCTGCATTACAAAATGCACTATGAAAATTGATGATAAGAAGCAGGAATGAGCTAGAGTCAGCCAAACTGTCAAGGATATAAAAAGCTGTGCTGTTCTGTGCACTATAGTATGTTCTATGACTTACATGAGATATTCAACATCTTATAATAAAATGGACATTGCTTTTGATGATGTTAGTAGCCATATATGTGGTGGTTATGTAGGAGTTCTGAGCATAATTTCAGTGAGGTGGACCTAAACCATAATGGTCACAAAATTAAGGATATTTACTATTCCTTGCTTTTTTTTTTTGTTTTCACTATGAATTCATTGGAATGCAACCAAAATGAAAAATTCAGCATCATTTGTACTTATGAAGAACAATGTCCAATGCCTTGTGGAAAATGTTTCAGTGTTTGAACAGTAAAACATGCAAAAACAGGGTCAGAAAACCACAACTGGCCTCACTCTCACTGCTAGCCCAAATCTCACTTGCTCAGTGAGAGACCCATCTCAATAGTCAGAGAAAGGTCTTCCAGATTACAACAAAAATGACATTCTATACATTTATCTTTAAAAGTAACACAGTGTTCAGCATTTCTGTCACTGACACAAACCACTCTGCTACTTCAATGCAGAGACAGCATAGCAAAAGGGCTTGGTGGAAGACAGTTGCTCACCTCGTGGCAACCAGGACGTAGAGGGGCAGAATAGGAGGAGCTGGGGACAAGAACGCGTCCTTGCATGTCATGTACACAGAGATCTAGCTGTGAGTATACCCCACCTCCTCACAGCATGTTTAGCCACAGAGGTCATCCGCGGATGAGTCCACTGACAAGTGTACTGCCCTCAAGGTCCAGTGACCTTAACTCACTAGGATTTTGGCAGATGTTGTAAATCTTAATTTTGGCAGATGTTGTAAACCTTAACTCACTAGGATTTTGGCAGATGTTGTAAACCTTAATGTTGGTAAATTACACATTTGAATGATAAAAGGAAGTAAAATTTACCTCTTCTCACCAATGTGATTGATGAGCACATCTATGAATTAGGTTTTCTTTCATGACATTATTTTGCTGGATATGAAACTAATATTTACAAAGACAGAATGGCGTTCCCAGCACTGAGGAATAAAATAGAGGCAGATGTCTCATTACCCTGAATATCAGTCAACCCCCCTTTTAAAAACTCCTTTCTAATCTTTCTCATGCACTGCATTAAGTTGGTTAAAATGTTATCATTTATTCTATTAATTTATCACAAGATTCAATATGAAGTATTTCCACTTCCAAAAACTGTAGTTTGTGAAGGATATGTCCATTTGTGTAGCTTTGCCATCTGAAAATACATACGTTTCAAAGAATCAAGCATTAAGCCAGACGTGGTGGCTCATGCCTGTAATCCCAGCACTCGGGAGGCTGAGGTGGGAGGATCGATGCCAGTTCGAGACCAGCCTGGGCTACAAAGTGAGCTCAAGGCCAGCCTGAACTGCATAGCGAGACCTGTCTCAAAAAAGACAAAAAAAAAAAAAAAAAAAATCAAGCATTAAATTACAAAGGTATTCAATTTTTGTCAACTAAAATGCACACAAATTTTTTAAAAATATGATGGTAAACATGAAATTTAAATTTAAGTGAAAGTACATAAAACATACACTAGTCTAGCACTGACCCAACAAAACTTGTTGAGAAAACATTAATTTAACACTATTTACTTTGGATCTCAAAGTAAATAGGGATTACAGTTATCAAATAACTATACAAACTAAAATTCTATACAAATAACAATCTTTACTATTCTCTAAAAAAGCAGAAAGACACTTAAATAAAAACCATAAAAAAACCACTCTCTAATATTCTCTAAAAAAGCAGAAAGACACTTAAATAAAACCATAAAAAAACCACTCTCTAATATTCTCTAAAAAAGCAGAAAGACACTTAAATAAAACCATAAAAAAACTTTAGAGAAAATCATAGATCCACAATATTTCTCAAGATTTTTAAACATCTCCTTCAAGTGAAGGCAGAAACTTGTGTAATGAAACTTTCAAACTCAGTATCATGTCTCAAATGGATTCGCTGAATATTGTACAATTATCCAACACATATAGAATATATACTCTTCTCATAATCTCATGGAATATTTCCCTACATGTTCATAATAAAGAATTTACTGTATCCAAAGGATATGTCACATAATATTGAAACAAAGCTAGAAATCAAGAACACAAAATACTTAGGGCATGCCTAAGAATTGGAGATTAAATCACAAAGTTTCACATGAAATCTGTAGCAAATAAAAGGCCCAATTAAGTAATAAGTATTTTGTAATGCAAAAGAAGGGATGAACATCTTAGTATCATTTTTAGGAACCTTGAAATGGGAGTGCTTCAAAAGAATTTAAAAACTACAAATGTATTAGAAAAGAGCAAAAGATATAGACTTCAGAAAAAGAAATAACAGCAACATAGAAATAAAAATCACTGCACAAATTCTTTTCATTGCTCAATTTTCATTCAGATGATGGGCTACAACAAAGAAGAAATGATTAGTACTATGTAAAAGCATATTGAATAATTAATTGTCACCCATTACATTAAAAATATACAGAAAAAAGCCTGAAATCATATTAAGGGATATAGAGAAAACACAGTGAAACAAACAAACAAACAAAAAAAAGCAAAACACATTGAGATTAAGAGAGAACACATCAAAATAGTTTCTTGCATACAAGATCATTGTATATGTTGGAAAACATTAAAGTACCAACAGAAAAAACCTAATGGAATTAACTATCTATTGTATCAAAGTATATATCCCTAGTGTGACTTACAAAAATCTCTCATATAGTTATGCATCAACAATTAGCACTGCACTGCAAATTATAAACATTACACAAAATGCAACACACTGATACAAAAAGTTCACAAAAGTTCAAACTCTACATATGCGTTTCTGCACTAGCTATAATAAACACAAGAAAAAAGCATGCATAGTGGTTAAACTTAGACAAATGTATGGAAATTAGATTATTCTACAGATTCGCAAATTATATAACATAGAAGCATATATCTGTAAGACACCAGAGGAAAATTTGTGTATCAAAATTTTCTATAATTCTTTCATAATTTGCACAACAGCATTTTTTTCTGATTCTCTGAAATTTTTAATTTATTATCACACAAAAGGCAACATTTACCTTTTTTTGCTTGTTTGTCTTTTGAGATAAGGTCTAATTATGCAGTTCAGGCTGGCCTTGGGCTCACTTTGTAGCCCAGGCTGGTCTCGAATTTGCAACAATCCTCCTGCTTCAGCCTCTTGAGTGCTGGGATTGCAGGAGTGTGCCACCACACCCAGCAACATTTACATCTTTATCATATCAAAATTTTTAAAAATAGAAATAACCTAAAGCAGAAGCAGTGGGACACAGAAATGAAGTGACTGACATATAAACTTCCATATGATTCTATGACCAGTATATTGAGACAAAGAAACCAGAAATAATCTTTTCAGCATATAACGTTGCTACATTCTTTTTACATAGGGTCTTGCTATGTAGTTCAAACTGGTCTGGAAATCACTATGTAGCCCAGGCTGGACTCAAACTCATGGTAATCCTCCTGCCTCACCCTCCTGATTGCCAGGATTATAGCTGTGCCCCATAATGCCTAACCAAATATGCTGAATTATAATAATCTCAGTTATTAACTGACACAAAATTCCAGAGTTGAAGTCATGTAACACTCTGCTTGAAGACTGTCAAGGTACAAAGAGCTTCCAACAAATGTATTCTGTGGCCCTTTGGGGGAATTTAAATGAAATCAGAGATGTGTGAGCAGTAATCACAAGTGATTAGTTTACCTGCTTGCTACACAGTTCTGTGGCTCTTACACACATTTATCCTAAATGAAAAATAAATCATTTAAACTTCTAATTTTTCTTTATTTCTTCTGAAGTAATCAGTTCTTTACTCAGTTTTCAACAAAAAAATTCCAATCTCATGTTTAAATTATGAAAATCAACTTTAAAATTATGAAAATGAGCTGTAAAATTCGTGAGGCAAGTTCTGTTTTTTACAAGCAACTTGCTGCAAAGAAAGAGAAGGGAGCAGGTTAGGGAAGATGCCTGCTTCCCCACAGTTCACCTGGGATCTCACACACTGCTGGCTGAACACACTGCAGAGCTGCCAAACCACTCACGCTGCCTGTGACACCCCAGGCACTGCACTGCCGGGGGTGATGCAGGGCAACAAGAGATGCCAGGGAACTTCAGTTTGGGTCCTGACCACACACAGCTTCCCAGGGTGAAACTGCTCTCTTACCTACAGGCTCGGATCTGAGCAGAGATCTATACCTGCCCAGCCAGTACACAGCTGACCTTCAGCTTTTTACAATTTCTCTTTCAAACTCTGAAGTGTGTTGTTTGCTGAACACGAAGCATTTCTCCAATAGAAAATTGTGGGCTCAATTTTTAATACAACCCCCAGTTACCGCAATCCTGCCGATAGTATCAGAGTCTAGTCCTTGCACTGTACGCTGCAGTGCAGTGTACACTGTTCACATTATGTGTTCTTAGGTTTCACTGTGAGTCACCATCCTGATGTTATCAAGAGGTGGCACACCAAGCCACCCTATTAGTAAAAGTGAATGAGCTTACTTAGAGTGGCTTATGATGGGAAGGAATAGACTTTCCTCCTGCTCAGGAAATTAAGATAGCCTGAGATTCCCTACTTAGAATGTGGCAGGGAGGACTACTTCTCAAAAAAAATACAACACATACAATTAATCTCAAATTTACAAACACTTACCTAGAGCAGAGAATTCAAGGGTGTCTAAGACTGGCCTTCATGCATTTTCAGTTAACACAAACTTGCAAATTTCTTGATATGAAAAAGTCAGTGATGTTTAATTTAACCAAGCACTTGTGATCTTGGGATATAGAAGTGCATATAAAACTCTCACCTTACCGTGACTTAGTGATCCACATCTGTGATCACACTACTCCGGGAGGCCAAGGCAAGAGGATCACAAGTTCAAGTCAGCCTGTGGAAAATAATGAGACTCAGTGTCAACATTTAAAATAACAACAATATATACAGATTTAATACAATCCCAACCAAAATACCATTTGCATACCTCATAGACCTACAAAAAAATTCCTAAAATTCATCTGGAACCAGAAGAGATCTAGAATAGCAAAGGCAGTCCTAGGCAACAAAGGCAAGGCAGGAGGCACCACAATCCCTGACTTTAAATTATACTACAAAACTAGTGTCATAAAATCAATATGGTACTGGCAAAAAATAGATCTAAAGATCAATGGAGCAGAATAAAAAATGCAGACACAACTATAAACACACTCAGCCACCTTAACTTTGACAAAGGGAACAAACATATGCACTGGAAGAAAGACAGTCTCTTCAAGAAATGGTAATAGTTCTAAGCTAGCTCACCTTATAGGTCAGTATTAAAGCCACAGCCCTCTGGTGGTCGTTTTTCTCTTGCAAATATGTTTCATTAGAGGAATAGCTCGTGAAGGATAGCTTTCCATGCTTCAAGATCCCCTGTGTACTATTAACCTCACAACTATTTCTCTAGGATTTAGCAGGCAATAGTTGTCTGTCTTGGCAACTTCTAGGATATTTACAATGAAGATAAAAGCAGGACATTTTGCAAGCAGTAATTTTATGAACATTAGTCTAATGTGCAAAAATATGCCATAATTGGAGAAAATGGAAAAATGGAATCTCCTAATGCAATGTTTGTACACCGAATCATCAAATTGGTATAAAATGATCACCCTTGCAAGTGATGTACAAAATTCAAGCTCTGGGTTTTAGAATCGGCGCCACTGATTGGTACGGGCGTGGATTGGGTGGGCCAATGGGTGCCGGGGGCGGAGTCTGCGCTGCGCTTGCAGGGCGGGCCTAGCGGCTGCAGCGTCCTACCAATGCTAAGATGGTAGGTTTCACGCTCCAAGCGCTCCTCCTCCTGGATTTGCGACGTGGGTGGAGTCAGCCTTCTACATCCGCACGGTGTAGCAGGACTGGGTTTAGCAAAGATTCAGCACACAAGTGTTTTTAGGTGCTTATGGCTCATGAGGGAGGACCGGAAAGTGTTTGGCTGCGATTCTTACTCCACATCGGCAGCTCACCGAGTAAGGAATCGCACCGAAGTACAGTCGGGACAGTACAAAGTCACAGAGCTCGCTTCACCTTGAGCATCATAGAACCGAAGTGGGTCGTGACCTTCTCCTGATTCACAGATGAGGTGATGGGCTCGGCACTCACGCGTCCGCGTTTGCAGGGCTTGCAAAGGGGAACTGACAGTGGTCAGTACTTTTCATGCCTTGCAGATTGCACAGGTAGAAGATTCACACGAAGGGAAGAGAGGGGAAGGGGATAGGGACACAGTGAGGATATTGCCCCTGGGGTTGTGCAGACTCCTCGCGCGAAGGTAGGCTAACATTTGTAAGGCATATTTTGTGACTGTGTGGTTAGATGTTACTGATATTGTCTTTTCAGACCCCGTCTAACAACATTACCTTTGTAAGATCCACTTAGAGTCAGCCCTCTAGAGTGAACTAAATTAAAGCCGAGGTGTTAGGGCAGGTGTGAGAGAGTTAGGAAGAGTCCGGACTGTCTTCTGATCCTAAGCACCGAGTTCACATTTCTTCTCTGCCTGACCACTGTAGTAAGGCTGTCAGCTTTCCTGGGCACGTTGGAGAGAGGCTGGGAGTTCCATCTGCTGCTGCCCGCTTCTGTGGGCATCCTTAGCTGGTCTGGTCAGTTACTTTCTGTTTTCTGCACTCACAGTAGCATCTTGCCTTTTGGCTTTTGTTTGTTTGCTTCGTTGTTTTGTTTTGGGTCTAGGCGTAGGGGTCTCCAACCTGCCGTCCTCCTACCTCAGCCTCCCGAAGGTTGGGATTACAGGGGTTTGTATGTTGCTAATGAGGAATACAGTTGGGGTTTCTTGAGTTTTTACGTGATGAAATGTCCTATTTTTAGTTTAATTTTGCCAAAATTAGGCAAATCAACACCAAGTGACACAGTATCATTTAAAATTTTTTTCATTTATTTAAAGAAAAAAGAAAGGAAAAGACAAGACAGAAAAAAGAGTAGATGTAATACAGAATTTCAAAGAAAAACATTAACACTAAGAAATTACTAGTTGATAAGTCACATATTGTCTTTGAAGTAGTTGCTCAAGTACAAAATAAAGGTATAAAAAGCAGACAAACACTGACAGTGCAAAGCATTCTGTTCAATGATCTAATGGAAACTTAGTAATATGAGCATCTATCTTACACACTTAAATATCCATATAGTTATATCCTTTAGAGTACTTTCCTTCCCTTTCATTTTTACAATATCTATTATGTATTTTGGATCTTATTACCCCTCCGTTTTTATTACTTTTTACACTAGAGAGACAATGTAATATTTACAAATGTGGGATTTATTTTACTTATGAGGATAGTCTCAAGTTGCCTCCATTTACCTAAAAAGGCCTCAAGATCATCCTTTTTTATAGCTGAGTAGTATTCCATGTATAAAAAATACCACATCTTTTTCATCCACTCTGTGGTTGATGGGAATTTTGGTTGTTTCCAAGATTTAGCTATTACAAATTGTGCTGCCATGAACATGGGTGCACATATGTCACTGTGATGTGACCTTTTCAGTTTTTCTGGGAAAATACCCACGAGGGGAATAGCTGGGTTGAATGGAACTTCTAATCCTAGTTTGTTGAGGAATCTCCGATTTCCATATGGCTCAGCAGTCTACATTTCCCCAACAGTGGAGAAGCGTTCCTTCTTTCCCCAGCCTTGCCAACATTTTTTATCAGTTGATTTCTTGATGGGAGCCATTCTTTCCAGAGTGAGATGAAATCTCAGTGCTGTTTTAGTTTGCATTTCCTGAATGACCAGTGATGGTGAGCATTTCTTCATGTATTTATTTGCCATTTGTATATCTTCATCTGAGAACTGCATGTTCATCTCAGGTGCCCATTTTTGAAAAGGGTCTTTGAATTTGGGGGGGGGCTTCATGGTTTTCAATTCTTTGTGTACTCTGGATATAAGTCCTTTGTCTGAGGGATTATTGGCTAAAATTCTTTCCCATTCTGTGGGTTTTATTTTGTTGGTGATTTCTTTTGAAGTGTAAAAAACTTTTCAATAAGAAGTGATCCAAGTTGTTGATTCTTTGAAGTGTTTCCCATGCGGTTTGTGTTTTGCTCATGAATTCTCTGCCTACCCCTGTCTCCCAGTTTTCTACCTATCTTGTTTTCCAATAGATTTAGTGTTTCTGTTGTAATATTTGGATCTTTGATCCATTTTGACTTTAGTTTTGTGCATGGTGATAGGCATGGGTCTAGTTTAACCATTTGTTAAAGAGGCTATCTTTCTTTCAGTGAACATGTTTAGTCCCTTTGTCAGATATAAGGTGGCTGAGTATCTTTGTAGCTGTGTTTTTATCTTCTAATCTGTTCCATTGATCCTCAGGTCTATTTCATTTCCAGTAACATGCTGATTTTATCACTGTGGCTTTGTAGTATAATTTCAAGGCAGGAATTGAGATGTTTCCTGCTTTGCCTTTGTTGCCCAGAATTGCCTTTGCTATTCTAGGTCTCTTCCATTTCCAAATGAATCTTAAGAATGTTTTCTCTAGATCTGTGATGTATGTTAATGGTATTTTTATTGGGATTGCATTAAACCTGTATAACAGTTTTGGGAGCATGGCCATTTTCACAATATTGGTTTTTCCTAGCCAAGAGCAAGGAATATTCTTCCACTTTCTAATATCCTCTTTAATCTCCTTTTTTTAGAGTAGTATAATTTTCAGCATATAGGTCTTTTACCTTCTTGTATAGATTGATTCCTAGGTATTTCATTTTTTAAGATGCTATTGTGAAAGGCGATATTTCCATAATTTCCTTCTCAGTGAGTTTTTTGTTTGTGTACAGGAATGCTGTTGATTTTTGAGTGTTGACTTTGGATCTGGCTACACTGCTGAATTTGTTTATTACCTCTATTAGTCTTTTAATGGAGTTTTTTTTGGTCTTCTAAATAATGTATCATGTCATTTGCAAATAATAATAATTTTAGTTCTTACTTTCCTATCTTTATTCCTTTTATTTCTGTCTCTTGTCTGATTGCTCTGGCTAATATTTCCAGAACTATTTTGAATAGGAGTGGTGATAGTGGACATCCTTGTCTTGTTCCTGATTTTAGAGTGAAGGCTTTCAGTTTTTGTCCATTTAGTATAATGTTGGCTGTTGGTTTGTCATAGATGGCCTTTATGAAATTGAGGTACATACAACCTATTTAAAGTGTCTGTATGGTTTTTATCATGAACAAGTGTTGGACTTTATCAAAAGCTTTTTCTGCATCTATTGAAATGATCATATGATTTTTGGTTTTGGATCTGTTGATGTGGTGTATTTACATTTATTGATTTGCGTATGTTAAACCATCCCTGCATTCCTAGAATAAATCCCACTTGGGGTATAATCTTCTATTTGCCAATATTTTATTGAGAATGTTTGCATCAGAGACTGGTCTATGGTTCTCCTTTTTGGTGGGGTCTTTCTCTGGTTGTGGTATCAGAGTGATACCTCCCTCCAGGAATGATTTAGGGAAAACTGCTTCTCTTTCAATTTCATTGAAGAGTTTAAGGACTATTGTCATCAAATCTTCAGAATTCAGCCATGAATCCATCAAGACCTGGGCTCTTTTCTTTTTTGGTAATTTTTTTTTTTTTTTTTTTTTTTTTTTTTGTGGTACTGGGGATTGAACTTGAAACCTCATGCTTGCCAGGCAGGCACTTAAGCCACTGAGCTAAATCCCCAGCCCCCTTTTTTTGGTAAGTCTTTAATCACGTTTTCAATTTCAGTGGCTGATATTGGGTTTAATTGCTATTGGGTCTGAATTGTTATATCTTCTTGGCTGAGCTTTGGTAGTTCATATGTTTCCAGAAATCTGTCCATTTCCTCTGTGTTTTCTACCATATGTGAGTGGAGATTTTCAAAGTAGGTGTTCATGATCTTTTGAATTTCCATGGGACTTGTAGTGATTTCTCTCTTTTTAGTCCTTATTGTGTGGATTTCAGTTTCTTTCTTTCTTTTTCTTGATAAAATTGACCTGAGGTTTATCAATTTTGTTTACTCTCTCAAAAAACCCATTCTTTGATTCTTTAATTCTTTGTATTTTTTTTTTAGTTTCAATTGCATTAATTTCTGCTCTGATCTTTACAATTTCCTTTCTTCTGTGAGCTTTAGGTTTGACTTGCTCTTCCTTTTCTAGAAGCTTGAGATGTAGCATCAGTTGTTTGTGTTTGTTCTGTCTTCTTGATATGACAGTTTATTGCTATATATTTCCCTCTTAAGATCGCTTTTGTTGCATTCCACAGATTATGGTACGTTATATCCACACTTTCATTGAATTGCAAGTATTGCTTTATTTCTTCTTTAATTTTACCTGTAGCCCCTTGGTTGTTCAGAAGGTTGTTATTTAATTTCCATGTATATGAAGGGTTTGCAATTTTTTTTACCATTAATTTCCAATTTCACTGCACTATGATCAGATATTATGCATGGGATAATTTCAATCCCTTTGCATTTACTTAAGAATGTTTTATGGGTTAATATATGGTCTATTTTGGAGAATGTCCCATGCATGCGCAGCTGAGAAGAACGTATATTCTGATGTGGGTTGGGTGGAACACCCTGTTAACATCTACTCAGTCCAGTTGCTCACAGGCATGATTCAGTTTTATTATTTCTTTGTTGACTTTTTGTCTGGTTGATCTATCTCTTCCTGACAGTGGGGTGTTAAAGTCTCCTGTTACAATTGTTTTCTTGTGTGTTTAGTTTTTCATGTCCATTATTTTTTGTCTTATGCTCCTATATTTGGTGCATATATATTTATAATTGTTCTTCTTCTTGAAGTTTTCCACTAACAAGTATGTAGTGACCTTCTTTATCTCTTTTAATCATTTTAGGTTTGACATTATTAACCTTGTCTGCAAGCAGAATACCTACCCCAGCTTTTTCTGGGTTCCCATTGCATGGAATCTTGTTTTGAATCCTTTGACTTAATCTATGTGTTTCCTTTAGAGTCAGACGTTTTTCTTGTGGACAGCATATTGTGGGATCCTGTTTCTCGATCCATTCTGTCAACCTATTTCTTTTGATAGGTGAATTGAGGCCATTTACATTTATGGATATCAATGATACATATTTGCTCACTTTTGTCATATTATGTTCCTGTTGTTTGTTTTCTGCTTTTCCCCCTTATTTAATTTCTTGCCCACCCTGCTGGTGTCTTTCTGTTGTTGTTCTGGAGATTGTGGTCATTTTTGTCTCTACCTAATGTGTATTTCAATACTGTTTCTAGGGTTGGTTTGGTGGACATGAATTCCTTTAGTTGTTCTTTGTCATGGAAGTATCTTGTTTCTCCATTAAATTTGAAAGATAGTTTTTCTGGGTACATCAGTCTGGGTTGAAAGTTGTTTTCTTTCAGGGCTTAGAATACTGTACTCCAAGCTCATCTTAACTTGAGGGTTTGTGCTGAAAAGTCTGCTGTGGTTCTGATGGGCTTTCATTGATAGGTGAGTTGTGTCTTTTCTCTAACAGCTTTTAGTATTCTGTTTTTATATTGTATGTGTGGGATTCTAATTATTATATATCTGGGTGTAGATTTATGCTGGTTGTGACTGTTTGGCATTCTATATGCTTTATTTATCTGTATATCAGATTTTTCCCTATGTTCAGGAAATTTTCTGCTATTACTTCTAGGAATAGCTTAGTCATATCTTTTGGGTTGATTCCTGCATCTTCACTGATGCCTACCAGTCTTATATTGTTTCTCTTGTCATCATCCTGAAGCTGCTACATTGTTATTTCATGCTGTTTTGTTGTTTTTAAAAATTCTACTCTTTGATTATCACTAACTGTGATGCTGTCCTCAAAGTCCGAAATTCTATCCTCAGCTTCATTTAAATGGCTTTGCCAGCTTTTACTAGAATTTTTTGTTTCTTGGATATCTCTTTGAATTTGTTTCATAGATTCTATTTGTTTTCTATATTGTTCATTAAAGGTTTCAATCAATTTCCCATGTTCCTGAATTTTTTTTATCTGTTTCTTCTCTGGCTATGTTGAGTAATTCCTTTACTAGGGTTGTTATTTCTGTCTTTATGTAGGCAATACTTCCAATTTGTTACCTCTATAGCCTCATGAATTTACTTCTTTCTTTCATTTGGTATGTCTCCGGAGATTTCTGGGGTATGACTTTTAAAGTCTTCTGTTTTAAATGTCACCTGTACTTGCTCCTAATGGATTAGATTGAGACTGTACTATGCCTTTTGATTTTGTCATTTTCACCTTTTGGGCAACTATTTGGTCTTTCAGTTCCAATAGGCTAAACTGTTGGTAGTGTAAATCTTAGGATTCTGCTGTGTGGCTGATGTTTGTCCAATTGCTGGGTGCCACAATGAAAAGTAGAGCCAGTCACCTGGATTCCTCTTAGTTCCTGCTGTTGCTTCTGGTTATTGCAGGTCACCAGATTCCCTGTGTACAGTGTTTGTGTTGGCTGAGGTTCTGCTGTGTCACTGGGTGTTTCATAAGCCCTTTTAATTTTCTCCAAGTTGGGAGAGGACTTATGGGCACACACTTCAACCTGTCTGATGTTCTGTGTGTGGAGGAGGGGATCACCCACCTCTTGCGAGGTTCACCAAGGTCTACAGTTGGAGGGAGCTTCACTACTGCTATTTATGCACTGTAGACCTCTATTTTAGGGGCAAACTCACCACACTGACTGGAGCCTGCTGAGGTCTTCTGTTTGGGTGAGGAGTTCCTGAGTGTCCCATGGAGCCAGCAGGTAATCTGCTGTAGTTCATGGTTCTGGGGAAAGGGGTGGGAGCTGAAGATCAACAGCAGAACTAGGTCCAGCAGGTGGAGGGCTCCCTGATGGGTGGGCTGGCAGCTTGGGTCTGGGTGTTGATGATGTGCACGTGGCAGGCGGGCTGGGCTGAGGCTAAATTTATCTTTTGAGACAGCATTTCGCTCTGCATTTCAGGCTGGCCTTGAGCTCACTTTATAGACCAGTTACTTTTGATTGCTTTTCTATATAAAGATGCTTCCACCCTAAATGCTGAAAGAAGTACTTAAGGGGAATTTACTTGTACACAATATTTTTAGAGTTAATAATGCACTAGCTTGTTTTATATACTCCTAAACCATGTATTTGGCCTGTAAAATGTACAATTTCATATCAACCATCTCTTGTTAGCCTATAAATATTGTTGTATAATTGTCTTTGATTAGAAACATTTGTACTAAGCTCAAAAGGATTTTCTGCCATTTGGATCAAGAATTTCTTCAGTGCCATTTATTTAGCAAATTTTTTCATCTATATAGCTAGCCAAAGTGTGTATAATACAACAAAATATAGTTCTCACACTTTTCCATGGAACCCAGTCTAGCAAAATTGGAGAGAAAGTTCTAAGGAGATTTAACAGAAAAAGTCAAAATTTTCAGGCTAAAAGGATGACTCTACTTAAAGATAACAAATAATGTCTGCTATCTCAGTTCTCAGTCTGTTGGGTTGAATTATCATTCCTGCTCCTTGGGAGCTCCTGAGCTGGTGATGGTCGACACCTGTGGAGCCAAAAGCACATAGCAGGGAGGAATGCCCTGAGGGACGGGGTGCTGGAGGGGAACACTGGGGCGTTCTTAAGAAGCAGGCTGGTTAAGCAAGGGGCATGGTGTGACGAGTGCATAGATGCACTGTGGCGGTGGAGCAGTCTCATCTTCCCATCTGGAGGAAAGGCTCAGCCCGACCTCTGAGTTCTATCTCAGTCTTTGTTTTCTTATCCTCTTTGTTCTGAACTTAGAGAGCTCTCAGGGATGCGACGGTAACAAAACAAAACAAAACAAAACATTTCCGATATAAGTCTGATTGGCTAATGCAGAGAAAATCTATTTTAGCAGTTGAGGACATCTTCATTATATCATTTAAAGCATTTTTAAAAAGTTATGTGACCAAAATGATATTTAGGTGTATGTTTCTTTAATTACTGAGCACTATCTTAAAAAAAAAGTAATCTGGTACTATCTCAACAATATATAAAGACACATATACACATAGGTATAGCAATATATACATTTATGCCTACATAATAAGAAAAAGATCTAAAGTTATAATCAGTTTTTTAAAAATTATTCTCCCTTGTTACTGATTTGTTGCCATCTTGCGGCAAAATTGAAGAATGCATTTCAATTTAAACGGACGATTGCTTATCACTGTTTTTATGTGCTTTGTCTGCTCTCTTGTGGTTAAATTGAAGAATGCATTTGAGTGTAAGCAATGCTTTTCTTACCATAGAATTGATTAGAGTCAGGGTCAGGGTCAGGGTCAGGGTCAGGGTCAGAGTCAGGTCTTTTGTATATTTGCTCGTTTTTCTTAGGCTGAGGGGTAGTGAAAGAAGCTGTTTATACCCCAGGCTTCAAAGCCAGTTGTCTTCAAAAGAAAAAAAAAATTTCAGTGACAATTACAATTCTATATTCAATTCTTTGCAGAAGTGCCAAAGTATTTCACACAGTGCCTGTACCACCAGTATTGACTGCAGTCTCTCTGAACCTTACCAGTACTCATTTCCTTAAATTATATTGATGACAGGGGCTGTAGGAGGAGTGAAGGGAAACACCCCTGTGTTTGTGGTTTGTATTTCCTGAGTGGCCAAGATATTAAGCATCTCATTCTCAGTTTGCGTGAGGCAGGCTTGCCCCATTCCAGCATTGCATCTCAGCTGCAAGTTCTCAGTGTCAACATCCAGTGAGACAGTAACTGACACTGCAAAGGGAATTTAAATTAGGTCTCCCACAAACTTTCTCCGTTTTAGGGCAAAACACCTACTCCTGCCCCTTCTCAGCCCTGATGGATGGATGGAATATGCAGATCTTGGCATCCACGGTCAAGCCCAGTTTTATTCCCCTGGGCAAGGGAGGGAGCAGCTGGCTCCTGGGAAGGCTGCAAGAAGCCTGAATTTGTCCATCATTCCATTGTATTGCAGTCCTTACTGATTCCTGATATTAAAGTATCCAACACATTTGCAGGAAAGAGAAGAATTTTAGGAAAATGCCCTACCCTAACTCCTTGAAGTTACCTTTGGGTAATTTATTTTTACCAAAATAAATGACCTCTTTTTTTAGATCTGTTCATTGGTGAACAAGTGAACCTGAGCTTGTGAACCTAAGTGGCCAGTAACAAGATGATGGCTCACAGGACCACCGTCATTGAGATGAGAAACCAAACATCACATCCAGCCCGAGAGCTCTCTCATTTCCGTCTGTGGCAGCTGGGTCTGGTTATAGCATTCCTCCTCATCACTCATGCCTTACAGACTTTAATAGTCCCTTGTCCTGAGCGGCCACTATGGGCCAACAAATCTCATCTTTTCCAGCTATCTGTTGAGAGTTCTATCATCACAAGGCAAGCTCAGCATGTTCTGCAGCAAAGGGCAGTGCAGGCCCTGGACACCATTTCGAACTGTCCTCCAACTGCCTCATCTTTCCCTGGACCTGGACATGCAGCCTCTGAGCCAAGGCCACTCAGGTGAGTGTGTGCTACTTTATGTGGCCCAATCCCATGTCTGCCTGCATCCTGTACTTGTGGGATCCATGGCCCTGCACAGCTCCTGGTTGATTTCTGGATTTGTTCGTTCCAGTTAAAAGCATCTGATGGCTCCCCATCTAGGCCCCCCTTGCCTTGGGTCTCGGCAGGCGATTCCTCAGTGTCTCTGGCCACGTGGATTCTCACCCTTCCTCACTCACCTTCCTGTAGAGCACAGTCATGGCCTGTTATCTTCTTCACCCACTTACCCTGCCCATCCCTACCTTAGGAGGCTGCTGAGTCCCTTGGGGAAGTGACCTGAGACATGTGTTCATGTGCTCCAAATCCTGCCTCACTGGCTATAACTGTCAGAGTGTTTGTCCCTGGTGCTCAGCTGGGAAGTGAGCTCTTCTGGCAGGGGCATCTGTACTCCATCCTTGTATACCTGGAGGTAGGGAGAGAGGAGGAGGAGGAGGAGGGGGAAGAGGAGGGGGAGGAGGAAAGAGGAGAGGAGGGGGAAGGGGGAAGGGGGACCAGGAGAGAAAGCAGGAGAGTGGAGGATGATGGAAGATATGTAACCGGATTGGATCTTCTGACTGTGAGAGTAGAAATGAGACCCATCAGTCAGAGGATGTGGTCCCAGAGGTGGACTGGCATGTGACTTGGCATTTATTGTACCATCTGGCCCCTCTTCTTCCTTGCAAAGAAGGTAAGCAACCACAGGGGAAAGGGGATTTAGCTTGGGGGGCTGAAAATCTGGTAGCTGGACATCAGCTTCACTGCAAGCTGTGCCTCTGGAGGTGGATGGGATCAGGCTTACCCTCCCTTCCATCGGTCAGCTCCTGTTTTACCTTTGATGGAATGGCACTGCTGCCCCTCTGGGAGGCGGTTCTGCCTCAGTGGGTGGAGACTCAGCTGGCTGGAGGTCACCCCAGGAGACGTGCCACCAGAGGTGAAAAGACATCAGGCTCTAGCACTTCTGAATCAAATGGCTCCTGGTGAGTTCAGAAACAGGGTCTGGTACCATGCTGGCAGTGTCTCAGTGGAGGGATAATCAGTGGCTGGAGATCTGCAGCAGCAGGAGACGTGATGATAGGAGCAGAATGGGGTGAGTTTTGGCCTCTTTTCAATCCAATCTTTGTGGGTACACCTTAGGTGGAACCTCTGCTGCCTTGTGAGGAGGTTGTTCTCTCTCAGTGGATGAGAATCCAGCCAGGACCACTGCACCCATGGGCTCAGGCACAAACCCCAGGCCTCCTCACCCTCAGGCCGAGCTGTACCAGTGTCCAGGTCCTCCAGTTGGGTCAGGAATCTGTGTGATTGCAGAATGAAGTCTGAGCCAACGCTACTGGTCAAGACATAGGACAGAGCTAGGTAGTGTGGCCAGATCTGGGGGGCGGGCGAAAGTCCTCCTGGTAGTGCCCACCCGACTGCAGCTGGGCACTGAGGGAGGATCTGTGAGGCTTGCATGAGCATTGTGCTCCTGACGTCTCTTACGCAGCCTTCACACCTGACCATATGGGCATGTCTGACCATGATGGTCCAATGTGGGGCGTGAGCTTCACAGAGACCTTCTCTAAGCCCCCAATTCTGTGCTCCGGTTTCCTGTCTTCCTTTTCCGGCAGGCAAAGCCCTGGCCCCAGTCCCTCAGTAGTATTCAAGAGTGCTTCGGTGGGTGGGGTATTCTCAGCCTCCTCAAACTCTTTCCTCAACTGTCCCCCACTCTGGAGACCGGAGCCTTCTCTCTTGGCCTTAAGCTCACTCACGTCTGTATTTACCATCCTCCTTCCCGTGGCCAAGGGATGTTTCCTCCTTTGTGACACATGGACTGCTGTGTGATCATGGCCAACTCACCCTCCAGACTGTTGGAAAGATGGGGCAGAAAAGATGGAAGAGATAAGGAAGGTGCGTAACCTTTTCCAGGAGAGACAGGCAGAGGTAACCCTGCATTATAATCTTGACCAAACTCTTCTTCGTTGTTGCTTTCATTGTCACACACTTTGATTCATGATGACTGCAGTTATCTTGGGCAGCTGGTGCATGTGCAGATTGGACCTTAATCATCTTTACTGTCCGTTTCCAGCACGGTCTCATTTCTCGTCCATCACCACAGACTCTCCTTCCCTTTTCTACATAATCTCTGTTTTATGTTGCTCTTTAAATTACAGAGAGGCTTAGTTTTTCCTATAAAGGAAACTATTCAGTACTTCACCCTTTTTGTCTGGTCCATTTCACTCAGCATCATGGTCTTGGGATACTTGTATTTCCCCACAAATGAATCAAATTTATCTGCTTTTTGAGACAGGACGTCGCTCTGGTTGTCTTGAACTGACTTTGAAGACCAGACTGACCTCCATCTCATGGGGATCTTCCTGTCTCAGCCTCTTAAGTGAAATTTATCTCTTTGTGGTGGGCGGTACTCTGTCTCCTGTATACACACTGGGTTTTCTTTATCTATTTATCTCTTGATGGATATGTAGGTTGTTTCCAAAATTTAGGTATTGTGAATTGTGCATCTATAAACAGAGAATGGATACATGTATCTTTTAAACCTGTGCCTACATCTTTTTTGAAGATACCCAGAAGGGTTATATCTGAGTCAAATGAGATTTCTGGTTTTAGGTTTTTGGAGGAATTTCCTGCGTGGTTGTACTAGATTTATTCCAGTTAGCTTTGCAGATGCCTCCCCTTTGCCCAAATTCTTTTATTTTCTTTTCGAGCTCTTGATCATCATCATTCTTACTGAAATAAGTTCAAATTTAAATGGATTTTGATTTGTATTTCTGTAATAGACAAAGATGTTGGAAATAGTTTTTCTGTATTTTTTGGCCATTAATACTTTTTCTTTGAGAAGTATCTATTCATTTGATCTTGTCCGAGGATTTAGCTCAGTGGCAAGCACGAGGTCTTGAGTTTGATCTCCAGTATGAAAAAAAATTTTTAAAAATTAAATTAAATTAAAAATTTGGTCTTTTATTTTGGGATGTCATGTTTTAGAGTTTTTAATATATTGTAGATACTAATCTTTTGTTCAAGGAGCAGTTGGTAATGGTTTCCCACCTTGGAGATTCTTTCTCCAGGCTGCTTCTTATTTCTTTGGCTGTAAAAATCTTAACTTCACAATCCATCTGTTACTTCTTGGTACTATTTTTTGTGTGGTTGAAGTATTCAGAAAGCTCTTGCTCCTGCCTGTGTTTTCAAGAGCTCTCTCTGTTTTATCTTCCAGCAGATTCAGTTTTTCTGGTTTAATATCTGGTTCTTTTTCCATTATGACTTGGTTTTTAAAGAGAGTGTGTCAGAAATGGGTCTAGACTTTATCTCGTGCCCTGAGATCACTGGGGCTTCCAGCACCATTTTCAGAGAGGCTGTTTTTTTCCAGTGTGTGTTCTGTGTCCCTTTGTCCAAAAGCAAGCGGCCAAAGATTTCTGTTTTCTTTTTCCATTCTGAATTCTATTGTGATTCACATGTATCTTGTTTTTGCTGGTACCATCATGTATTTATCAGTGTAGTTTTGATGTGTAACTTTAAATTTGGAATAATGATTCTCCCTTTGTTCTTATGCTCAGGGTTTTTTGGCTACTCTGGGCCTTTTCTGACTTCTTATGAATTGTAGAATTGTGCTTTCTAGTTCTGTAAGGAACACTGAAAGTAGTTGGATGACAATCACATTAAACATACTTAACATTTGTGGAAATATGGGCAATCTGACACTGTCGGATGGTTGTGCCTATCCAGGAACAGATTTTGTTTCCATTTTCTGGTGTTTTCTTCAATCTCTCCTTTTATTTTGACTACCATGATTTTTGTTGTAGGGGATGTTTACTTACTTTGTTATGTTTGTCTCAGGCATTTGATATTTTTCAATCTGTCCTTTATGGGATTGTTCACAGATTTCTTTTTCCAGTGAGTTCATGCCCTGTGCACAGAAGCTATATTGATTTTGTTCCTTGAATTATTTGCCATGATTTTGTTTTCTGTAGTCTGGTTAGATGTTTTCTGGTTTTTGTTGAATTATGAGTTGACTGCATTGAGAGTTATTTTCATATTTTGATAATTTTTTTCCAAGATGTGTTGTCAGATGAAACATCCAGTATTTGGTTTGTTTTATTGATGTTAAAACAGGTCATATGAGCCACATGTAGTGGTACAAGATGTGATCCCAGAACCTGGGAGGCTGAGGCAGGAGGACTGCCAAGATTGAGCAAGTTCAAGGCCAGCCCTGAACTCAGAAAAAAAAAAAGTGAGTTCAAGGCCAGCCCTGTCTCAAAAAAACAAAAAACATTCGCAGACTGTAAATGTTGCTTTTATTAGGTTACCAAAGTAACTGATAAATTAATATACTTAAGTTATTGGCATACAACAATTTACACATATATATGTATCAATGAAATGTAATTAATACATAATAGATATCAAGAATATATATGCAATTGATATATGTAAATATTTCTCATTTAATAACCTACTTGATTAATGACTATTTGGGCTTATAATTGAGGTACACCCTTCAGATTTATGGCCTGTTTTATCCTTTGTGCAGTTCGTCTGGTTTATGCAGTATTGTAATATTCACTGATTGTTCTGTAGGGTACAGGCTTATAGTTTTACATTCTGTTACACGTAAGAGTCGTGGAAATAAAAGTCATCCAACTGAAGTCTTCTTTGAACATTTATTTATTCTGAATATTTAATGTACCTATTTTATATATAACAATCTGTTGACCAATACATTTCATGACCTAGTTGCAGGAACAGAATTAGGTCATTAAATGAGGAATACTGGTGATTTATAGTATCTAATATATATATATATATATATATATATATATATATATATATGTATAACTGATGTATAATAAATACATCATTGCTGGGTGTGATGGTACCTGCCTGTAATCCCAGAATTAGGGAGGCAACAGGATGTCTTTATATTCAATGCCAGCTTGAACTGCAAAGGGAGAACCCTGTTTCACAGAACAGAACAAAACAAAACAAAACAACCAAAAACTACCACTGACATAATATATATGAAATTCATGTATGACTGATATATCAAGATAATTGATAGTTTGTTAATTACCTACTACTGGGTTTGGCATTTATGTTTGGGTTACTGTTCAGATTCTTCTTTGTATTCACATTTGATTTCAAAATCTGGATCCTGTTCCAGTTTGTATTTGTGTTTGGTTCTGGATTTGTATTCACACCTGTGTATGGGTTTGAGTTTGTGCTCAGGTTCTGTGAGGAATAGGGTTTGCGTTCTGGCATGTGTAGAGGTTCATGTTCGGGTATTTGCTTGGGTGTGTGTCTGGATCCGTGTTTGTGTTAGTGTTCAGGTTAGCTCTGTGGTTCATGCTCTGGTGTGTGTTGGTGTTCACGTTGGGTCGAGGAATGTGGTTTGTGTTGAGGTACGCTTGGGCTCAGGGATGGTGCTGTTCTTGAGTTTCTGTTCAAGTTTAGGGTTTTGCCTGGAGGTGGTGGTATGTATGTGAGTTGGCATCTGGATTTTTGTGTGGGCTTATAAATAGATTTGTGTGTCTGGTATGGATATGGGTTAAGTGTCTGATTTGGTACAGCTTGCTGAAAACCAAGGGTGAGAGTAGAAGTTAAGGACAGGATTAGAGTACGAGGTAAAGTCCAGGTGAGAGTGCAAAGTAGGATTAAGGTAAGTATAAAGGTTAGAGTAGGACTGAAGCACTGCTGGGGTTACCGGTTAGTGCAAAGTTTTGGGTAGTGTAAGGTATGAGTGAGAAGGATAGAAGTTACCATGACACTGTGGTAGACATTATTACAAAACGGATTAGGGGTTAAAATAAGGGTATGAGTTGGGGAAAGACAGAATCAGAGTTAGGGACAGGGGCACAGTCAGGATTTAGGGACAGGAGTTAGGGTGAGGGTGTCAGGTTAGGACTTGGGTTTGGGGTCGGAGGTAAGTTTGGAGCAGGTCAGATTGTTGGTTCACCCAGGGACCCAAATGTAAAACCTCATACTGCTGTTAACCTGAGAAAATAAAATTCATTCAAAATCTAACTCCTTAGCTTAACAGTAAACCCAGCTCTATCCCCAAACCAGAGGCCTCAACACATCATGGGATTTCCAAGGAGGGAGGTGGAAGCCCAGTAGGGAGGACAGGAATGAGGATCTGGAAGGGATCCGAGGTCAGCTGGCAAGAAGGTTGGTAGGAAGGTCAATGGATCAGGGTCAGGGTGACGGTCAGGGCAGTCAGGGCAGTCAGGATGGTCAGGGCGAGAGTCTGGGGGAGGGAGGCAGGAGCGATCAGTGAGTTGGAGTGAATGCTTTTTATTTTTTGTTTGTTTAGTATAATGTTGGCTGTTGCTTTGTAATAGCTGGCTCTTATCAGATTGAGGTACAGACCATCTATTCTGATTTTCTCTAAGGATTTACTATGAAGGACTATTGTATTTTATGAAAAGCTTTTTCCACTTTATTGAGTTGATCATGTGATTTTTGTCTTTAGCTCTGTTAATATGGTGTATTACATTTATTGATTTGTGGATGTTGAACTATCACTGCAGCCCTGGAATAAGCCTACTTTATCTTGTGTATAATCTGGTTGATGATTTGCTGCATTCTATTTTGCAATATTTTATTGGGGATTTTTGCATCTGATGTTCATTAGGGAGACTGGCCTTGAGTCCTCTCTCTCTCTCTCTCTCTCTCTCTATCTATCTATCTATCTATCTTCTCTCTGTCTCTCTGTCTCTCTGTCTCTCTGTCTCATTCTTTGTCAGTTGAATCCTTTTCTAGTTTTGTCATCAGGGTAATATTTGCTTTTAGGAATGACTTTGGTAATACTGCTTTCAATTTCACAAAAGAGTTTGAGGAATAATGGCATTAGCTCTCTGAATTTCTTGTAATATTCAGGCATGGATCCATCAGAACTGTGAAGTTTCTTTGTTGTTAAGTTTTTATTTACATTTTTATTTTGTTGAGATTATTTCCGATCTGATTTCCTCTAACATCTTACACTTTTTTTTACTTCCACTTCTGTCATTCCAGAACACTCAGTTGGGTGGCTTCTGATTTCTTCCATCTCGTTGTCCCCTGGATTTGTCCTGTACAGGCTAAGGGTCTGGGGTTGTGCATCTTGCCATTTTCTATTAAATTTTAATTTGCTTTCTGTGTTGTTGCTTGTATTTTTCTTATAATAAGTGGCTGTGTCAGTGCTGGTTACAGAACGGGGATGGTGGTGCCCTTGTCCTGCCTTTGTCCAAGCCACTTGTGTGCTTGTGCCACTGGTCACAGAGCAGGGGGACACTTCCAGTACTTTGTAGCCAGGACTAGGACTGACTTTTGGCAGCCAGAGCCACGTGTGGGTGGTGCCAGGTTCTAAGTCTCACCCGAATTCCACTCCCAGTCTGCTGCCCAACTTCCAGTGGTCACCTGGGACTGGATGACCCCTCCCTCCGTGTAGTGCAGGATGTTGGCAGGGAAGTGACCCCGGGACTCTTTTACTGCTGAAGTTTGAGCCCTCAGCCCTTTGAATGAAAATAGTGGCCCTGCCCACCTGCTGCTTCTCCTCAGTGCTAAGAGGTATGTACAGGGAAGGAAAAATCAAGGGTCTGAGGTGGGCAGTCCCAAAGATCAGTGATAGAAGCCAGAAAGTCTGTGCCAGTGTAATGAAGGATCAGTGCTAGCAGGCTGAGGGACCTGCACGGGAGCTAGGAAGTGATACGCACAAGGTATGGACTAGGGCTCCCGTGAGAAGAACCACAGTGACAGTGACAACTAGAGCTCCTCCAACAATGAGAACAGCGGAGTTCATATCAGGAAAACCAGCCTGCTAAGCTTGTCCAGGAGAATCAAGAGTGCCTCATCCTCCTCTCTGGTTCTCCATTTATGCTGCTGGAAGCAGTCCTCAGGTGGGGCTTCCACACCCGCATCACATTGACTCAGTTCAGCTAGGTGATACCCATTGACCATCGTTAATCCACCATGGGCTTCATTGTCAAAGAACAGATGGCTAAACATGCCTGAGGTTATTTCTGTATTCTCCATCTGTTCCATTGATCCGTGTCTATTTTTCTGAGAGCACCACACTCTTTTTTTTTAACTGTATTTTTGCAATACAACTTGAAACACATGGTTTTAATACCTCTTGGTTTGTTTTTGTTGCCCAGGACTGATTTTTGCTATTCGGGTCTCTTCTTATTCCATATATATTTTAGAATGTTTTAATAGTTGAGAAAGGAATGGCTGTTGTATTTTGATTGGGATTACATTAAATTTATATATCAGTTTTTGTTGTGTGGACATTTTGACAATGCATTCTGCCTGCCCAGGATTAGGGAGATCTTTCCATTTTTGATGTTCTCTTCTGTTTTGGAGTACTATAGACCCATTATACAGGTCTTTCACTTCCTTTGTTAAAATGGTTAATTTTCAAGTACAATGGTACCTCATTTTATAAAAGTAATTCATTCTACAATTATGGAAATGATGCCCACATTTGAGTTCATATGGAAAAGATGGTTGCAGTTGTGTTCATCATCTGATGCAGAGTTTGAAAACAAAAATCTTTTGCCCAATACTTCTGCTTGTGAACCAAATTGTTCACAAACAAAAGCATTAATGAACTGAGGGTACTACTGTATTTAATTTTTCTTGATGCTATTGTTTTCTTAATTTCTTTTGCTGTGGGTTTATTGTTCATGTGCCAAAACACTGTTGAGTCTTTGTGTTGATTTTGTATACCATTACCTTGCTAAATTTCATCGTTAAATCTACATCTTTGAACAGAATTTGTGAGTATTCATTGTTAAGAACAATGGCATCTGCAAATAAGAATAGTTTGATTTTTCCTTCCCTATACATCTCTCTTTTTAAAATTTCCCTTGCATTATTGCTATGGATAGTATTTCAAGTACTGTATTAAACAGGAGTTATGATAGTAGACATCTTTGTCTTTTTCATGATTTTAGAGGAAAAGATTTCAGCTTTTCTTCATTTAATACCTTGTTGGAAGGAAGTTTGTTATGAATGGATTTTACCAGATTAAGACAATGTCCTTTACCAATTTTTTCAAGGTTTTATTGTAAACAGATTGTGCATCTTATCAAAGGCTTTTTTTTGGTGTATATTGAGATCATCTTGTAATTTTTGTCCTTGGTTCTATTTATTGACACATTATATTTATTCATTTTTGTATCTGAACCATTCTAACATCCTTGTAATGAAATCTACTTGGTAGATTTGAAGTATGATCTTTAAATATGATCTTTCTAATGATTTGTTGCATTATGATTACCAGTATCTTGTTGAAGATTTTTGCGTTTGTGTTTATTAGTGAGATTGGCTTGTACTTTTCATTTTTACTTGAGTTCTTGTATGGTTTTTATTCAAGAATGAGTTTGACAGCACTTCTCTTTCAATTTTATTAAAGAATTTGAGCCATGTTGTCATTACATCTTCCCTGACTTTCTTGTAAAATTCTGTGGTAAATTTTGAGCTCTAGGGATCTTCTTTTGGGATTTTTAGTACTACCTCAATTTCATTGCCTATTATAGGATTATTGAGGGTTTTATGTTTTCTTGGCTCAATTTTGGTAATTTGTATGCATCTATGAATCTATTTCTTCTAGATTCTCCCATTATTAGAGTTTATGTTTTTAAAGTAGCTACTCAGAATTTTGCTAGACTTTCCACTGGAATTTTCACTGGTGTCCCTTGTTATTTTGCCTGTTTCATTTCTAGTGGAACAGCTAAGGGTCTTTTGGCAAGATTAGTTAAAGATTTATCTTTTTTATATTTTTGAATAATTATCACTTTGATCCATTGATTGTGGGTTTTTGTTTCAATTTTATTAATTTCTTCTCTGATGTCTGTAATTTCCTACCTTATCACAGCTTTGATGTGGATTTTTCTCATTTTCTTAGGATCTTGACGTGGAATGTTAGGTTATATTTTGGGCTCATGCTGCTTTTCTAATGTGAGCATTCACAGGTATAAATTTCCCCTAAAGAACTGCTTTCACTGTGTCCATAGGTTCTGGTATGTTGTTCAAGCATTATCATTTAATTAGCCTAACTTTCTAATTTCTGCTTTGATTTCGTCTGTCACCAATTGATCATTCAAGACCATACTGTTTAATCTCCTTGGATTTGCATAACTTCTGTGATTTCTTTTTCCACTGTTTTCTAGTTCCTTTATACTGTGATCTGATAATATGCATGGCATAATTTTGGCTGTCTTGTATTTAATTAAGCATACTTTATGGGAGAATATATGACTTGTTTTGCAGAAAGCTTCATGTGCTGCTGAGAAAAATGTTTTTTTGGGAGGGTACCCTATATAGACATTCATTAAATCTATTTCTTTGAAAGTGTGATTCAATTATGATATGTTTTGTTGATTTTTTAAAACCCTACTTGGTCTATTTGTATTAGTATTGTACAGAGGTCCCTCACTGTAACTGTGTTGATGTTTATCTCACCTTTTATGTTCCGAATGTTGCTTTATGAAGTTGGATGTGTGTGTTGTACACACATGGTTTTAACTGGTATCTCTTCTTTTTAAGTTGTTGCCTTTATCAGTATGTAATGAAATGACCTTCTTTGGATTTTCTGCTTTCTCAAAATATACAGTAGACACTTGTTTTGCAGTTTTCATTGCATGGAATATTGTTTTCCATCCTTTGATATTTTGACTATGAATTGTTTTTTGATTTAAATGTGACTATTTTCATGTAAATACCTTATTTCCCCCACCTATTTTGAAGAATAACTGCTGGATAAGTTAATCTGGGTGGACATTATTGGCTCTTAGGGCTTGAAGTACTTAACTTCATGCTCTTTTGATCCTCAGGGTTTGTGCTGAGAAGCCTGCTGTGATTCTAATTGGTTCAACTTTATATGTGATTTTTTTTTTTTTGGTTTCTCTCTGATTGCTTTTAAGATTCTGAGTTTTTGTTTCTTCTGTTGAATAGCTGTGCCTGTAATGAGCTGTGCCCTAGTGAGCTTCTCCTTTCATCATAAGGGTTTGGTGTTCCGTTAATGTTGTTTACTTATATTTTAAATTCTTTTATTATGTTTCTGAAATTTTCTTTCATAATTTCTATAAGCATGTGGGTAAATCTATTTATGATCTAGTTTTTCTCTAACTCTGATTAGCATTCAATTAGTTTTCTTGCTGTCACCTACTAGCTGTTGAATAGTCTTCTCTTGTTCTGTCTGTCTGTCTGTCTGTCTCCATCCCTCTCTCTTTTTCCCTCTAGTGGCTTCTTGGAGCTCTTTGTTGTAATTCAGTATTCCTCAGTATCAGGCACTCTGTCTTCACATTGTTCATCTTTGCAAAGTATGAATTCTACCCTGTTTTTTTTTTATTTCAGGTATTTTAATCTTATCAAAGATTCCATGTCCTTGTTGAATCTGTCATTTAAATTTTGAACTGTTTTGGTTACCTCATCTTAATTTTTTACCTATTTCCCCAAAATTCATCATGGGCATAATTAAGTGTAATTGCTGTGAACTTTTGGTTCATTTCCTCTTTGCGTTCATTTGTTTTCTTCCTCCCCTTAAGAATTTTTCTTAACTTTTTGTTACTTGGTATTTGTTTTCTTTTCTCTTTCCAGCACCTTGCTCTGTCTTGGGAGAGTTAAGGTAGGGTCAGGGATCTTCTATTTTCTTGTTTCCCCATTCTCCTACTTGTATCTGTTTTTATTTGTTTGACTGTCTATGTATCCATCATCTATTATCTATCTATCTTTCATCTTCTTTTGTATATATATATCTCTATCTCTATCTCTATCTATCTATATCGTTTTTTTTTCTCTTTCTTGTTTTTGAGGGGCAAGACTAGAGACTTGAAGAGAGTTTGTGGTTTATACTGAGATTTTTAACAGGATATTTCTGCCCTGTGAATAATTTTCAGGCTTGTATGACAAGTGCTACTATTCACTTTTTATATTCTTTAAGTGATTTTGTCTGTGTCCCTCTGATCTCTCCACTGCAATACAAAAGTTAAGTCAGCCTGAGGACCTCTTTCTGCTAGGTTGCAGGTATTCTTGCAGTGAGTGAATCTGAGTTCTTGGGTTAGGAACTCTTGCTGTCCCTCTCCCTGTGTGTGATGGTGGGTTCGGCAGACAAGTGCAGTGGCGCTCTGTTGTCCACCGAGTCAGGATTATTCCTATGGAATCAGTTCAACTACAGCAGCAATGGACTAATGCATTGCAGTGGAATCTATGAGGGTTTCACTGAGAAATAATACGTGCAAGACCTTGTTTTGGGTCTCCCTTTAGTCTAGAGAAGAAATCCACAACTATAGTGTAAGCATTATAATAACCCAAGTCTTGACTGACAGTTAATGTGCACTAAATGCATTGACTGTGTCTCCCATACTTGTAAAAATCAGCACCCAACAGTAATTTTATAGAATCAATTACCTAAAATGCAGCAGGTTGGGGAATGAGGCAATGCCAGTAGGGAGAAGAGAAGAGAAGCAAACAAAAAAGAAATGACATTTTTCTCTCTAAGTCCTCTCCTTTGTGGTATGGGAAGGAGGAAATAGGACAGGTACAATGGTTCCTACTGAAGTTAAGGGTATGTTGTTATATATTTAGAAAGGGTCAATAGGAAAATCTGTAAAATCTTGATAAGGATAAATGGGGATGGGGAAGCATTCTATGATTCTGTAAATGTTAGAGAAAAAGTTAAAGGGAGTTGATTGAAAAGGTGAAAAAGAGAGGAAAATAAAATTGAGAAAGAAAAAAGAACACAAAAGAAAGAGGTCAGGCAAAGAGATATGGATAAAAGTGCAGAGGAGGATAAATGAACAGGGTAGAATTCACTTACCTTCTAAAAACTATATTGGGAGGAGAAAAACAAGGATAAGCATCTGTGACATGACCCATGCAGCACTTGATGTTCTTGGGGTGAAGGACTATGAGAGGAGGAGAAAATTACCTGTGATGCAGCAAAGTTTCTCTGAGCTGAAAAGATGGAAATAGCTGTTTGTGGCTCAGTTAAGACGATTAGGTGGCTGCCATTTCACCATCTTTTTCTGCTTAGGACTTGATTTTAAAATAGTGTCTTGAGCCAATTCCACTGTGGTTGTCTCAAGAAGCTTACTATTTTTATGACCTTGTCTAATCAACATCCACAAAAAGGAATATAAATATTGGAATCAAGCATATAACAAACAGTTTTATATCCACTTGCAATTGTTTAGAATTTGTTTGTCTCATAATTATACCACTAATTAAATCAATATACTTCCTTTTTTCTTTCTTTTTTTTTTTCTGGGGAAAGGATTTCTCACAAGTCCATTTGTAAATGGTGCTAGAGAATAAGGGATTGTTTCAATGCCCCAATATTTACATCTGAGGAGCCGATATTTATGCACTCTGGTGATGACTGTTGATCTATGTCAATGCACTTCTCCCCTTAAGCTGTGTCTAAATGAGAAGTGGCCTTCTGCCCTCAGTGTCTTAACCTGTTCCTATTGAGGTCCTGTTCCATGTGGTCATGACCCATGTGGCTCTCGAGGTTCTTGGAGTGAAGGACTGTTAGAAAATGAGAAAATTAAGAAGGGACAAAAGCTAGGATCAGGTGGAGCTCTTATTCTCCTGATGGGAGAGAAGGAACCACTCAATCATGTAGCACATTTACTTAAACACTCAAGAGGATGATGTCAGTTTCAACCCTGCTGCTTAGCAACTTGTTTGCCTGGCTGGCCTGGGCCCCTTGCCTTCTTGGAGCTGAAACAGCTTGTTTATGCGACTTGTTTTGGACTCTCTGTGTTTTTAGGGCTGGCCTTGCTTTAACCCCACACATGTGATCAATCTCCAGCTTCAACAGTGCCCTACACATATGCAAAGCACAGACACACAGACACTCATAAAAGAGAATAATGTGCAATAATGGCATAAACATGTTGGGAAAATGTACATAAGGAGGAAAATAGCAAAGTACAATAAGAATAAAAATGAGAAAACAATACAATCAAATAAAGAATAGTGAAAGAAAACTCTCAGTTGTTTTGGGCACACAACTCCTTTCCTCGGGCTCCTGCTAAGCCACAGGACTGTAGGCAGGGCACACCTTTTTCCATGCTGGAAGCCTGAGGTGGCAGCCTGTGCCCAGAACAGTACAGGGTGTACAGGTCTGCTACCAGTGAGAATAACCAGCAGTGTGAACTTCCAGTCCTCCGTGGCTCAGGTTAACTGACTTTTCTGGCTGTTGGTACTAGGTCCAAGGTCACCTAGCCCCTACCTCTAAGTGGGGGTCCTTCCATCCCCAGTCTGCTGTCCAGTTGCCAGCATTCTTCCATGACTGTCCATTCCTCGTTACATTCTGGGAGGTTGGCAGTGAAATGATATTGGGACTGTCCTGTGACCAAGATTCAAACACCCAGCCTCTCCTCTAGGGGTGACTCCTCCAGCTTCTGCCCTGCATGACTGTGATCTGGGTGTTGCTCCACGGTCATTCACAAGCATTGACTCTAGGGGCTGCTCAGACTCACAGTGGCTCACATTCTCACTGAGGTTGCTGACTGTGTAAGATTCTCCCAGGTCAGCCAGGTCTCTGCTCCTCTGTGAGCAAAGCGGCTGTTGTTTTTCACTGCCTCCAAACCAGCAGCTACATCACCAGTGTCCAAGGCACCACACAGTGTTGGGTCTGTGGTGGGGAGCTATTTTTTCGGAATCACTTAATCCTTCTTCTTCCCCTCTGTCCATTTCCCGTGATGCCTGTGTCCCCTCCACTCACTTCGTTTCCCCTCCAAGCCACTGTTTTTCAGACTCAAGGCACTTTGTCCTGCAAAAGCTGAGCTGCTGGCACTCTGCTCTGCCATTCTATTCCTCCCTCTCCCTGAGTGTGTTCTTTCTATATAGCATGTTTAGGATTTGTATTTTGATCTAATTACCAATCTGTCTTTTGATTGGTGGATGGAAAGCATTCACATTGAGAGTTATTATTGAAGGTACTGATATATTCCTCTCACTGCATTATTTTCCTTTTGCTTATTTTCCCTTTCTAATTTCTCAGTCTAACATGATATATTAATTCCACTAGCTCATCTGTATGTTAAATTTCTTCCCCATATGTGGAAAGTTTTCTTCTACTATTTTTTGTAAACATTTTTCTGTCATTTGTGTCATCTGATTTCTTACTAATTCTTAACTAATCATAGGTGAGTCACTTTGTATTATCTAAAAGCTGTTAACCTATTTTTCCATGATCTCTTGCTGTTTTTAAAGTATCTCTGGATAAATGGTCACAAGTATCAACCCTATCTTCTGACAGTCTTTTCTCACATTGGTCACGTCTATTGCCGTGCTTTCTTTTTTCATGAACCTACAAAACTGGTAATTCATGTCTAGTTTTTCCTTAGATTCTTCTTTAAGTTCATTTATCTTATTTTTTCATTTTATTTTAAAGAGGATAAAACAGAATAAAACCAACCAAAACAAACCAGTGTACGAGACATAGGACTTCAAAATATTACAAAATCAACAATAGTTACCATAATACCTTTTGATGTCTTCAAAATAGGTGCAGATAACTTCAGACATAGTAAAGATCAAACAGAACTGAATAGAACAGAAACAATAGAACAATGAACACAGTAATAAACTTCAAAACAAGCCAATAGTAAATCTAAAATTGCTACCATTATATATCTTTTATTTTTTTGTATGAGGGCTCAAACTCACGACCCCATGCTTGCCAGGTAGGTGTTTATGCCACTTAGCTAAATCTCCAGCCCAACCATAATACATCTTGTTATCTTTGAAATAGCTCTCCTGCCATCTGATTTGACATAACCAAACAGAAGAAAACCCAACTCAACAAAACAATGGAAAAGATATAGCACTCTCAAAACAAGTGAGTTTGCAGGTAGAGTTCAAACTTTGACTCTTGCTTTTGACCTGTCATAGTAAGATGTTCAATTTATCTGTGCACTGTGCTGTGTTTTTTATTTTCCTGACCCTAAAACCACTTTTTAGTTTGTGCCATCTGAGCACATTTTCCTGTGATCTTCAATGAAAGTAACTGCTTCTTTTTTTTACCACTGGATGCATACCTGCAATTCTTGGCTCACTGTACACAACAGCCTGGAATCGATCTGTCAGATCCAGCGTGTTGTATCACTAGCACCCCTGTGTACAATGAGATGGTGATTTAGGGTAAATGAGCCTCTCTATCTCCTTGGAGTTAGGTTTGGAAAATTATTTTCCTTTTTAGCAAACTAAAAGGCCTCCCTTGATTTGGTTAGTGATGTGCAAAAGAACCTGTACATATGAATTTAAGTGGCCTATAAAATCATGATTAAATCTCCTGCCGTCTGGATTCATGTTAACTTGGGATATGAGTTACCCTTTTCTTTATAACTTTTATGCTACCCATCCATTAGCCACTGGATAGACTTATGGACTCACAGGGCTTGCGTTCAAGTAAATTCTTGTTTTACTTAATACATTGTCCTATATTATTAGTGAATGGCTTTTAATATCTTCCAAGGCCCAATATATAAATTAAAATTTATCAAGATGTTTGAATACAAGGAAAAATACATAGATAAGACTTTAGGATTCACTGGAGCTCTTACAATATATCTTCTGAGGGTAAGCAGAACTGTTACCTACTTTCTGTGTCTTAATTATTTTACTAAGCATATTGTTTTGGAGATGTACCCATGTCATTGTATGTATTAATCATCAGTTGCTTTCTATTTTCAAATAGTTTTCAATTTTGTGTATATACCACAGTTTGTTTAAAAGTGCACCAGAAAATAGCTCTGATTAACAAAGCTAACATGTATATTTTTGTACAGAGTCTTTGGTGGATAAATATTTTCATTGTTTGCAGAATCATAATTTTATTTCCATAATTTTCTGTAATTGAAACATTATAGGTTGTATTATATGTAATAAATTTTGTTTTAAATTATTTATCAGTTGTAGAAACCATTATTTGTGATTCAGATCCTATTCAAAATTTTACCAAGCATATATCAACAATATAAAAAATTAAAATTCTTATTTTATATATATACACATATATATGTATACATATGTATAAAGACTTCAGACATAATAAAACAGAAGAAAATAAAGTGTTATTTAGTACAATTAATTTTAAATTAATTGCATCCAAACTGAATGGAAATATGAAATCCCAAGTGATGGAAATGCTATAGGAATTCAAAACAAGATAATAGGAACTTACCAGCGGTTATCACCTTCCCTTTTCAGATGTTTCCTCCCTTATCACTTTCCCAACACCTGTGGTGCATTTTGGATCCCAGTGACTCCTTCAGGTTTTTATGCTAAGGAGATAACACTGTGTGCTCTCATATGAGCCTTAACCATTTCACTCATCAGCATAATCTCAAGTTGCATTGATTTACCTGTAAGAGCCTTGGTATTGTCCTTCTTTGTAGCTATGTAGCTTTTTATTGTATAAAAATATCATATTTTTCTTATCTATTCTGCAGTTGATGAGCAAGATACCCCTGCTTTTTTTCTGGTTTTCTGTTGCATGGAACATTGTTTTCTCACTGTATTTTTTTTCATTGGTGAATTGAAGCCTGCTTTAATGGTTATGATCTACATGCACTGGATTGTCTCTCCTGGAAATCCTCTTGCCATTGGTCCCCCACTGTTCTCCTCCATTTAATTGCCTGTCCTGCTCAGGGATCCTCCTCTGCTGCTATTCCTGGAACCATGATCATTTTTATCTCTCTCTAGAATATCCTTCAGTGCTCTTTGCAGGATTTGTTTTGTGGTCATGAATTCCTTAAGTTGTTTTTTTTATCATGAAAGTATCTTATTTTTCCATCAATTTTGAAAGATAGTTTTTCAGGGTACATCAATTTGGGTTGGGATTTGTTTTCTTTCAGTATTTGAAACACTTCACTCCAAGCTCTTCTTGACTTGATGATTTGTGTGGAGAAGTCTGTCTTGATTTTGGTGGTTTTCTCGTAAAGGTGATTTGTCTCTTTTCTCTAACAATCTTTAATATTTATTTTCTTGTGCTGAATTTCTTGAATCTTGATTATCATATGTCTGGGTGTAGATTTATTTTGGTTATGGGTAGTTGTAATTCTATATGCTTCACTCATCTGCATGCCAGATATTTTCCCCATATTTGGGAAGTTTTCTACTATTACTTCTGTAAATAGTCTTTTTATGTCATTTGTGTTGACCTCTGCTTTTTGCTGACACTTACACTTCTTAAATTATTTTTCTTTGTATTGTCTTGCAGCCATTGAATTGTTATTTCCTAGTTCCTTTCTATTTTTAAGAGATCTTTCTTTTCAAAATCTGACAGTCCATCTTCAGTCTCTTTCAAGTGGTTTTGCCAGCTTTTGATGGAGTTTAAAGTTTTCTAGATATCTCTTAGTATCTATTTCATGCATTGTAATTGCTTCCTGTATCATTAATTCAAGGTTTACCTCCTTTTCCTATGCTCTTTTTAAAAAAATCTATGTCATCTTTAGATATGCTCAGCAATTCTTCCATTATGTTTGTGATTTTTTCCTTTACCTGAGATATCATTTCTGATCTGGTTACTTTTACAGTCACATTAGGTTGGTTCTTTAATTCAGTCGCTATCTTTTAGAGATTTCAGGTGTGTGATTTCCATTTTCTTTCATGTCTGTATCTCTCAGGCTTGTTATGTGTGGGCTGGAAGTCTGAGGTTGCCTTTTGTCCCTTCATCTTGACTTTTTCTGGGTTCCTCTGGACAAGCTTTTTGCGGGATCCCAGGGACTTTTCACATTGTCTGCCCCTCCACAGTGCAGGGGAATGGGACAGGCACCTGGGGTTTCTCTAACTCAGTTCCCCAGGGATGCAGTGGAACATGGGCCAGTGTTCTACACTGAGGTTTCCCCAGTGGCCATGGGTGCGTGGTGGTGGGCTGCTGCTTCTCTCAGCCTACATGGCTACATTGGAACTCCCCCAATGGTGACAGATGCACAGAGTCATGTTCTTCTGGGTATATCTGGCTGTTTCTCACTTTCTGTGCTGATTCCCTGAGGGGAATAAGTGACCTGATGGCAGGGGGCATGCAGGGGCAGGTCTGACCAAGGCAGTAAATTTAAAGATTATCTAGATTATCTTTTATCAGCTGTTTCTATATGAATAAACTAATAAGCATCAAATGTTGTTTCTTTCGTTTTCAAAATGAAAATACCTGATGCAAACAAGTTGTAAGATGCTTAGAAAGCATGTGCTGTGATATCCCTTTTCAGTGTGCCTTGTTAAGTCTGTGTTTGGAAACACAATCCTGAATGTAGTGGTGCTCTTCAGCAAATCATTTCATTTGAACTCTGATTAATATGTCTGAAAGCTGTATTTCTTTCTTTGTCAGATAAAGAGGCTAAAGAATAGAGGTTAATGGCTTCTCCCAAGTCTTTTTGTAGGTAAGGATACAGGTAATGCCAGATTTTCCCATTCTTGGGGACCTGGTGCACATTGTTCTCCTGTCTTGTGAGTATGTATGGAGGAAATAATTACCAGCTGACTTAAAAAACATTTAAATTCTCAAGAAATATCTAATTCTGAAGAATAAAAGAGTAGCTCTTCCTTTTGTTCAACTTGACTGGTATCCTCTGTGTTCCAAAGAAGCATAAATAGAAATTTAAAATGTCCTATCAAGGAAACATTGACAGACTAACAGTAAATATAGTAGTACTAAGTCTGTTCTACTGTCATAATAAAATACAGTGCATACATTTTCTCTTATTTAATACTGGTTTAATAAAATACCAATGCATATATATCTGTTGATTAATAATAAAGGCTGCTTCTTCAGCAAAAGGAATAAGATTTGAGAGACCAGGGCTAAATGCCTCATTGCCAACTCTTTAACCTGGACTCATTTAAGAACACTGTCAAACCATGTCATAGAAGACTCTGAAAAGAGGTTCAAATGGTTGAGATTAAACATTTTGAAAAATGTGCATGCCACCAAATCTGCCACACCAATGTCCTGTTATATGTGATTCCTTCTCAGTGTGTAACCAAGTGTGGGACATTCATCTTTTCAGTACCTTTTTTTTGGTACCAAGGATTGAACTCATGACCTCATGCTTGCCAGGCAGGAATTTATGCTGCTGAGCTTAATCCTCAGCCCTCTTCTCAGTACTCTTGGTTGTACTTCTCCAGTTTTTCCTACTTAGGCTCATTCTTCCCTTGTTTGCTCTAATCTCACTTAATGACCATCCACCCACATATCACTGCCACCCAAAGATCAGAGTTTACATTTGGATTCCTTCTTGGTATTGTGTATTCTACAAGTTTTAAGAAGGGTTTACTGACATATATCCACCATGATAGAGTCATACAAAGAAGTCTCACTGCCTGAAAATTCATCAATACTCCATCCACATATCTCATCCTCCTAGAGGCAATCAGTGATATTTGTATTGTTTTTATAATTTTATATATTCAGTGGTTTTGTATATTGCTTTTACTATCAATTCGGCATAACAAGTTATTCCAACACTTAGTGCTTTATTGCAAAAACTTTTTTTATTGCTAACTGCAGTGTGGGCTGAGTAGAATCAGCTGGGTCATTCTTGCTTGGATTTCTCCAGGGGTTGCAGTAAGGTGGAGTCATGACAGCTTCTTTACACATGTCTAGTATCTCAGCTATAAAGACCAGAACAAGTGGATATTGGAAAGACTCAACTCTCTCTCTCCATATGGCTATTTCATGTTCCCTCACAACATGGTATTATAAGCATAGTCACAATTCTTATATTCCAAGCGGCTTCCCCAATTGAATGTATTATCAGGAGAATGCAGAAGACTGCATTTTTCTTAAAGTCATGAAACTGGCATTGCATTACTAAATTCCATTAATCAAAATAGTCACAAAGCATACAGCAATTTCCATCCCATGGTGCAACCTCAGCACATCAGTCAGAGCCTGGTAGGACCCTGCCCAATGTCTCTCATCACAGGAGGACCCACTAGAGAGTCCCTCTGTGCCTATTTGGGCCCTGCCCAGTAACTCCCAAGTGGCCTAGAGCTGCTAGCACTCTGCTTTGTGAGCTTAAAGTACACACAGCAATCTAAAAGCTATGGGGAAGCCTTGGAATATCACTTGGAGCCTAATAGGGCCCCACCCAGAATACCCCATCACCAAAGGACCTACGGGATGGTCCATCTGGGCCTAGTTGGGCTTCACCCAGTGACCCCTCAGTGGCTGGGAGCCACCTGTTAATGCCCGTTTAATGGCCCCCACTCAACTGGAGATACTCCCTGCAGTATGGATGCAGTAGTTGTTTCTCAACCTGAGAAACAACTGAGACCTTTTCTTCAGCGTCCCTAAAGGAATATAGGAAAATAACAAAACAAAGAAGCAAGTTGAGTCTCAAACATCCAGTCCACCCCAAAGAAGCCCAGGAGACATGGACATAGAAGAAAATGTAAGCCATACACCGAAACTCCTGAAATGATAGTGACAGAAGTAACAAAACAACTCCAGGAAGCTATAAAAGAACTCGGGTCAGAAAATAAGGTAAAATAAGAAATTATAAGTGTAATGAAAGAAATGCTGAACACATCTAAAGAAGACACAGTTAAAAAATTAGAGGAGCACCGCAAAAAGATGGAAACCTTGAATGTCCAATATAAGAAATAAACAATGCATGAAACAGATTCAATGAAATATCCAGGAAATGGAAAATTTCATTGAATGTTGGCAAAACCACCTCAATTGAAGTAAAAATAGGTTTTCAGACCTCGAAGACAAGATTGCAGCTAGGGAACAGGAAAGGAAAGCTCTTTTAAAAATAATGAGGAATCAGGAAATAACAATTCAACAGCTGCAAGATGATGCAATGGAAAACATCATAAGATTGATAGATGTAAGTGAAAAAGGGTGATAACATGAATGATATCAAGAAGCTATTTACAGAAGTTATTGATGAAAATTTCCCAAATATGAGAATGGAAACTGAGATACAGATAAGTGAAGCACACAGAACTCCGAATAGTCATGGCCAAAATAAAACTATACCCAGGCATATAATAATCAGCACCCCAGAAACTCAACATAAAGAACAGAATATTAAAAGCTGTTAGAAGAGCCAGATCACCTATAAAGGAAAGCTAATCAGAATTACAGCAGACTTCTCAATACAAACAGTGAACTTAAGAAAAGCATGGAGTAAAGTAATAAGAACTGTAGGAGTAATAAAACCCAAAATGTGTAAATGTTATTGTAAAAAAGAGAGGAAAATAAAGTGCTCTAAAGGACACAACTGCAAGTGTGTTTAGGTGTGTAAGATAGATGACCATATTACTAAGTTTTTGTTGGATCATTGAACACAACTGTTTGCAGTCTCACTGTTTGAATGTTCATTTTGTATGCTTAATTTTGTAACTTGATCAAGTATTTCTAAGATGACAATATATAATCTATTAACTAATGATTTCTTACTGTTTATTTTTTTCTATATTACTTGTACCCTTTTACTGTTTTGGTTTTTTTTTTCTTTAAATAGAAAGAATCAAAAAAAAAAAAAAAAGAAAATCATGGAGTGAAGTATTTCAAACCCTAAAGGAAAACAATTTCCAACCCAGATTGATGCACTCTGCAAAATAGTCCTTCAAAATGGATGGAGAAATAAGATGCATCCATGACAAAGAACAGCTGAAGAACTTCATGACCACCAAGCCAACACTGCAAAGAATGCTGACAGACATTCTAGATAGACACAGGAAAAAAAACCGCTAAGCAAGGCAAGCAATTAAAGATAGGCAAAATGATAACATGTCAAAAATAAACCAATATCTATCAATTATAACCATTAATGTAAATGGCCTCAATGCACCAATTAAAAGAAACAGACTGGCAGAAGAATCAAGAAACAACATCCAACCATATGCTGCATGCAAGAAACACATCTAACCTTAAAGGTAATTCATAGACTGAAAAATCAAAGGATGGAAAACAATACTCATGCAACAGGTAACCCCGCAGCCCCCACAAAAAGCAGGAGTAGCTATTCTGTTTGCAGATAATGTGAACTTCAAGCCAAGAATGAACAAAAGAGACAAAGAAGGTCACTACTTACTAGTTAGTGGAAAACTTCAACAGGAGGAGATGACACTCTTAAATATATATATGCACCAAATTCCAGAGCACTCAGTTATATAAAACAAATATTAACAGAAATGAAAAATCAAATAAGCAATAACAGAATTATAACAGGAGATTTTAACACCCAATTGACCCAAAGAAACAGATCAACTAGGCAAAAAAATCAGCAAAGAAATAACAGAACTGAATCACACTTATGAACAAACGGACTTAGTGCATGTGTACAGAGTGTTCCAGGCAACAACATCAGAATATACATTCTTCTCAGCAGCATATGGGATATTCTCTAAAATAGACCACATACTAGCCCACAGAACATGCTTAAGTTAATACAAAAGAATTGAAATTATCCCATGCATGTTATTGGATCATAGCACCATGAAACTAGAAATTAATGACAAAAGAAATTGCTAAAATTCCACAAACACATGCAAATTAAATAATACACTCCCAAGCAATCAGTGGGTCACAGGGGAATAAACAATGTCTACAAGCAAATGAAAATACAAAAATAACTTACCAGAACCTGTGGGATGCAACGAAAGCAGTCCTCAGAGGAATATTTATTACAGTGAATTCCCCATCAGAAAAACAGAATGAACACAAACAACTTGATGCTACACCTCAAACATCTAGAAAAAAGAGAGTAAGTCAATACTAACGCTAAAAGAAGGGAGGAAATTATAAAGATCAGAGCAGAAATCAATGTAATAGAGGCTAAGAAAACAATACAAAGGATAAATGAATCAAAGAGCTGGCTCTTTGTAAGAATAAATAAAATTGATAAGCCTCCAGCCAACTTTATTTAAAAAACGAAACACAAATCTCAAATTCATGCAATAAGGAATGAGAAAGGCAAAATCACTACAGACCCTGTGGAAATACAGAAGATCATCAATAACTACTTCAAAAACCTCTACTCTCATAGGTTTGATAACACAGAAGAAATCACAGATTCCTAGAAACATATGAACTACCAAAGCTGGATCAAGATGTTGTAAAACTGCTGAATAACCCAATTTCAATTAATGAAATTAAAAATATAATTAAAACTTTTCCAACATAAAAAAAGTCCAGGTCCAGATGGATTCACTGAAGAATTCTACAAGAAATTCAAAGAAGACTTTATGTTGACACGCCTCAAACTCTTCAAAGAAATTGAAAGGAAAGCAATTCTCTTTAACTCATTCCTGGAAGCAAGAATTACTCTAATACCAAAACCAGAGAAAGACCCAACCAAAAAAGAGAATTACAGGCCAATCTTCCTAATGAATATAGGTACAAAAATTCTCAACACAATACAATACTGGCAAGCAGAATTCAGCTAATCATCAAGAAATTATACACCATGACCAAGTGGGACTCATCCCAGGTATGCAGAGATGGTTCAATCCATGCAAATCAATGAGTGTAATCCACTGTATCAATAGAGCCAAAAATAATCCCATTATTATTTCTATAGATGCAGGAAAAGCTTTTGATAAGGTCCAACACCTATTCATGATAAGAACCCTACAGAAAATAGGAATAGATGGTCTTTATCTCCATATGATAAAAGCTACCTATGAGAAACCAACAGCCAGCATCATATTAAACAGCCAAAAACTTAAAACTTTTACTCTAAAATCAGGAACAAGCCAAAGATGTCCATTATCACCACTCCTATTCAATATAGTGCTAAAAATACTAGCCAGAGCAATTAGACAAGAGAGAAATGAAAGAAATAATGATAGGAAAAGAAGTTAAATTATCATTATTTGCATGACATGGTACTCTATATAGAAGACTCCCAAAATTCCATTGAAATTCTCCTAGGTATATAATAAATAAATTCAGTTATGTAGCTGGATACAAAGTCAAAACTCAAAAGTCAATAGCTTTCCTCTACACTAACAACAAAATCACTGAGAGAAATAAGAGAAGCCACACCCTTCATCCAAAGAAATGACATACTTAGAAAGCAATCTAATAAAAGTAATAAAAGATCTATTCAGGGAAAATTATAATACCCTGAAATAAGAAATTGAAAAGGATCTCAAAAAATGGAAAGACATTCCTTGTTCGTGGATAGGAAGAATAAGTATTTTGAAAATGGCCCTTCTCTCAAAATTGCTATACAGATTCAATGCAATCCCAATCAAAATACTGTTAACATATCTCACAGATGTAGAGAAATCATTCCTACAATTCATGTGGAATCAGAAGAGAACTAGAATAGCAAAGGCAATTCTGAGCAACAAAGGCAAGGCAGGAGTCATCACAATCCCTGCCTTGAAGTTATATTACAAGGCTACTATTATAAAATCAGCATGGTAATGGGATAAAAACAGATCTGAAGATGAGTGGAATAGATTAGAAGATACAACAACTACTACAAACACATTCAGCCACCTTATCTTTGATAAAGGGGCCAAACATGTTCACTGGAAGAAAGTTTCTTTAATAATTAGTGCTGGAAAAAACTGGCTCTCCATATCCCAAAAACTAAAACTCAACCCTTGCCTATCACCATGTACGAAACTAAAGTCAAAATGGATCAAAGATCTAAATGTTAAAACAGAAACACTAAATCTTCTGGAAGACAAAGTAGGTAGAAATCTTTATGGCATAGGTGTAGGCAGAGAATTCATGAAAAAAAAAATCAAACTACACAGGAAATACTTCCCAGAATCAACAACTGGAATTGCATTTTATTAAGAAGTTTTTTGCATATCAAAAGATATCTCCAACAGAGTAAAAAGGAAACTCCTGAATTTTGAAAAAATCTTAGTCAACTCTCCCTCAGACAAAGGACTTCTGTCTAGAACATATAAAGAATTTTAAAAGATCAAGTCCCTGAAATTCAAAGACCCAATCCAAAAATGGGCATCTGAGATGAATACACAGTTCTCAGATGGAAAAATACAAATGGCAAATAAATATCTATAAAAGCATTCAGCATCATTGGTCATTAGAAAAATGAAAATTAAGACCACACTGAGATTCCATCTCACTTCAGAAAGAATGGCCAGGATAAAAAAAATACCAACAACAAATGCTGGAGAGGTTGTGGGGAAAAAGGAACTGTCTTGCACTGTTGGTGGGAGTATAGACTGGTGCAACCACTGTGGAGGTCAGTCTGGAGATTCTTCAAAAAGCTGAGATTTGAAGTCCCATTTGACTCAGCTATCCCACTTCTGGGCATATTCCCAGAATAACTGAAAACATCTTACCACAGTGATATATGTGCACCCATGTTTATAGCAGCACAATTTGTATAGCCAGATTTTGGAAACAATGTTTAGCCCATCAACTGAGGAATGAATAAAAAAATTTGATACTTGTATATAATGGAGTACTACTCAGCTATAAAGAATGATCACATCGGGATACTTATAAGCAAATAGATGCAACTTGAGACCATACTCATAAGTGAAATAAATCAAACGTAAATACCATATTGTCTTCCTAGTGTAGGAAATGGTAACAGTACACAAGATACAAAATCCTTAATAAATACAGTGAAAGGGTAAGTATATGCTCAAAGGGAGAAAAATAATATCTAGAGAAAAGGAGGAAAAAGAAAAGGGAAGGGAAAAGAAAAAAATATCTAAATTTGTATAAACACACAAGATTGCTAAGATGATTGTGCTACAAATTCTTTTAGTTGTTGGAACAAACCAGTTAACATTCATAGGATTGGAATAATTTTTTATGTTTGCGTCTGGTGATTTGAAGAACTCTTTTGAAGATCACTATGTAAAATAACCACCTTAGTTATGTTCCTACCACCTTGTTTTGAAGGCCTATGATGTTTTGTGCTCTTTGCTATTGTTATTTACTTGTCTTTTTTGTTTCTTGTTTTTGTAGTATTTTGTTTTGTTTTGCTTTTTTCTCTAATGTAGAAATGATTGCTATACAGGTAGAGGCTTATAAATGCCTAGAAATTGTTCTAAACAGTTTACAAGAATCAATTGTATTATGCATGATGAAATGAGCAGCTACTTTGAAGAAAGATAGATATTACATAAGTGATGCTAGTTTCCAGAATTAGTTTTGCTTTGCTCATTCTCTGTGATATTACTTAATTAATTAGAGAAGTATTAGCATTAGATTTCCCATAAAGTTTTTTCAGAATTCAGTGGCAAAATCCACTGGGTCTTGGGCAGCTCCTCATTGATAAATTTTTAAGTACTGTTTCAATTTTATTGCCAGTTTTTGGATTTTTATGGATTTTCTATCTTTTTAGTTCTGTTTTTGCTAATTCACATCTATCTAGGAATGTATGCATTTTTTTGGATCCTCCAGTTTATTGGAGGACAAATTTTTAACATAGTTACCACAATAATGTTGTGTATTTTGACAGTGTCCACTCTAATTTTGAGGGCTTTTTTCTATCTAATTGTATTGATATAAGGCTTTCCTTTCTTTTTTGGTGATATTGGCTAACAGCTCATCTATTTTGTTTATTATTTTGAATAATCAGTTCTTCACTTCAATGATTTTTAAATTCCTGTTAGTCTCAATTTCATTATTTTCTATTCTAATCTTCATAATTTTCTTCCTTGTATTAGTTTTGGATTTGTTTGTTCTTATTTTTCTAGGATCTTGAGGTATACCACTAGGCTATTTATTTGAGTTTGCTGAGTTTTTTTATGTGGGCCTTCACAGCCATGAACTTCTGTCTTAGGACTGCTTTTATTGTGAACCATAGGGTCAGGTACATTCTACTGGCACTATCATTTGATTCTGGATGCCAAATGCTTTATTTCTTGATTTTTTTTTTTGGTGACTCATTGTTATCCAAAAATAGAATGCTTAATCTCTGGGTGTTTGCATAATTTCTGTGGTTTCTTTTGAAATTGAATTTGCATTTCATTAGGCTATGATCTGATAGCATTCACTAGAGAATTTATCTTTATTATTTCACATTTAATTACTTAGATTCCAGGGCTTAGTGCATGATCAATTTTGGAGAAAGTTTCACATACTGGTAAGAAAAATCTATATCGATTGTTAGGTGGAACATTATGTTGTTGGATCTGTTATATCTTTTAAGATTCCATCCATGTGTTGGAGATTTGGGATTTTGACTGTGAGGTGTAACAAAAAATTCTTTTCTGCTGTTGTCTATTTATTTTCCTGTATGCCTTAGTCATCTGTATATTAAGCATTTCCTTCATATTTGGAAAGTTTTCTCCTATTACTTTTGTAAAAAGGCTTTTAAAAATTATTTTAAAAGGGATAAAACAGAATAAAACCAATCAAAACAAACCAGTGTAAAATTTCAGGACTTCAAAACATTATGAAATCAACAATAGTTATCATAATGCCTCTTGATGTCTTCAAAATAGCTGCAGATAACTTCAGGTATAGTGAAAATCAAATGTAACAGAATAAAATAGAAATAATAAAAACAAAACAATGAATGCAATAAAGGTCTTCAAAACAAGCCTATAATAAATCCAAAATTGCTACAATAATATATCTTGCTATCTTTGCTCCTGCTGTCAGATTTGACATAAAGAAAACAAAAGAGAATAAAACCCAACAAACAAAACAATGGAAACAACATAGGACTTCCAAAACAAGACCATAAGGAATCAATAATGGCTATAACCCTCAGAAGGAGATTCACCTTGGATGCCACACTGTGACTGCTATCCTCTGAACCTATGATCAGATCACTGGTCCTTGACTGCAATGTTAGTGTAACACCAAAGCACTACAGGCATCCAATCACATTTCACCTCAGTAGTCTCTTCGCAGCCTGTGTTTCTCCAGATAAGCTGGTCACTTACCTGAGGAGTGGGGAGTGGGGATGATTGGTACTTCTTGTTTGCCAGCTGGAACACCAGAAGGGGTTGGGGTCTGGCTGTTCCCAATTGGGTGGCAGCCCATGCATGGCACTGGTTTCCCAGACTGGAGTTGTTTGCTGGTGTGGCCTTGTTTTCTCTCCCCATAGTCCACAAATGGCACTGACTCATAGAGAGAGGTGTGGGTCTGTCTGCTCCCAGTCCAGGGACCTATGTATTGTAAAAAGGCTTCTTAATGTCATTTATGGTGTCTTTTGATTTTTCACTAATTCCAATTAATCTTAGCTTAGTTGTCTTTGTGTCATGTAGCAACTGTTGTATCCTTTTTCCACTTTTTTTAAAAAGGTATTTCTGAGTATGTTTCTTTGCTAAACTGGTCCTGCATATGTTGTATCATTGTATTTATCTCACATAGATTTGTATTTCTTTTTAAAGCTCGTTTTCTTGATCATGTCCATCATTTGTTTAGTTATCTCATCTTTGAGACATCTCAGCACTTTTTTGATCTCTTTTTTTCTCCCTCTTTATCATTTCATTTAATTCAGCTCTTTGGATTTTTTAAAATGATGTCTCATTGATCAGCTGTGGGAAACTTGAAAGGTTTTAGAAGCATTTTGTTGACTTGTGTTGTCATGTTTCTGTTTGTTTCTTGTGCTGCACTTTGCAGATGGATTATAGTGGACTTTGTTACTAGAATGGAGATCTCTAGTTAGTATGTGCTTTTCCATGGCTTAGTCAGGAGGTGGCTAAGCTTAGGTCTTTGTTTCTTTCCCAAGATGAAGTCATTTCTGTTAATTTGGTGGCGGGGGTTGTGGTATACTTAGCCTGCACACAGTTCTCCATGTAATAGTTCTTGTATCCTGATTTTTCAGTAATTCCAATTCATCTTAGATTAGTTGTCTTTGTGTCATGAGGCATCTGCTGTATCCTGAGAGTGGTCTGCAGATTTAAAGGCTGAACTTCTGTATTTGAGATAGAGGAGGAAGCTATGGCTTCTCATTCTTGACCTCTTTCCACTCCAGAGACTCCATAAAAAGATAGTTCAGAGGCTACCATCTTCTCTCATTTGTTCCTTGATGCTCAATAGCATCTATTATTAATCCTGCTTTGGAGACCTCAACCGTGAAAGCTGTATGCCTTGCCATAGCCCAGATAACACAATCAAGTGATCATTGAGCCAGAACTTCTACATGGGTCTATTTATAAGGAAGACTAAGGTTTCTCTTCACTCTGTGACATCTGCAACTACAGAATAATCTACTAGACCATGTATAAAAAATCGATCTCAGGCTTTTAAAATGGAGCACTTGGTGTGGTTATGGAGATATAATTCCTTTTGTTTTTGTAAACTTGTAAACACTAAAAAGCATGAATCATTTAGCAGACAGAAACAACTTGTCTCTCATCTGGAGTGAGGGAGACAGCATTTGTTGAAATAATTCATGACTGTGATTTATCAATCTAGATGGTCCCTTGAAACATGCAGATTTTTCTGCATATATATGTATATGTATTTATATATATGGATAAATATATATATATTTACTATATTAAATTTGCAGATAACTATATCAAGTCTTATGGTACACTTATCTTTATAGTTAAAGTTTCAGATTTAAAAAAACTTAAAAGTATTTTTAATCCAATTCATGGCTGAAGACTTTAACCCTCTTTTTAGGATTATTGGTCCATATTCACTCTGTCTCTATTTAAACCTTGTATTAGGGTTTTACTAGAGAAAACAGATATAGCATGAGATATACAAATGTATAAGAAGTGACTAGATTGGCTTATGACGGTCAGCCACAGAGTCAGATGAGGAAGCTTGCAGAGGGTGTCTACATGCTGGAGGCCGAAGATTCAATCCATGATCTAGAGTTCTCCTTAGTGTCTCATGCAAGTCCACACCAGCAGGCTGATGAGTCTGTGACAGAAGGCTGAAGACTCTATGCTGGAAGACTGGAGTCTACACTGGAACCCAGGAGATGATCTCCAAACCAAAAGCGAAGACTGGAGCTTCTCCAAAGCATGGAGTGCATTCATTTTTGCTCCTTCCCTTTTATACCTCCAGATGATGAGCCACCCTAGGGGGGTCTTCTACACCCTAAGGTGTAGAGTTCCTAAATCTGTTTAGTTAAGCTCCTAAATGTCTCAAGGTGACACAGTCAACCAACCACTACACACCTTGTGGTATAAACGAATGGGATACAGGATGGTTAGAAAAGCAGTGAGACTATGGGAATTGGGTCTTTGATGTTAGTTGAAATCCTGGTTCTACTTCTTAATTGTATGATCTTTGTGATACTGATTAATAATTACATTCATTTATTCACCTATAAATATTGTTTGAGTACCCACCATCCATTAGATTTCTTACAAAGAACTCCAAAGCTGCTTTAAGCCAGATTTTCTTATGGATAAAACATAGATGTCACTCATTAGAGTGAAGACAAGAGGTAAAGTGTGATAACTAGAGGCTGACTTGGTATTGACACAGCACTGGAACTGGACTTTAGGACTTACTTAACCAGATCTCAGATCAGTCAGCTCTGGCAAGAAATCTTTAGAAATAGCTTAGCTGATGCTTTTTGCTGAGTGCTTATTGCAGTTGTATACCACACAGATTCAGTCTGTTGTCTAAGGTGAGAGAGAAGCCCTTGGCTGGTGCTTGCTGTTCTTATGCCAAAAGAAAAAGAATAGTGTTTGAATTCTTAAAACTCATGCAAAGAATTGTTATTTCTGTTCATGTTTTCATTGAACAAAAAAGCTTGGTGCCACTCCCCAGATGGAGCAGCAAAGAATTGAAAATTAGAATCAAGCTTCCCCAATCCTGAAGGGCAGGAAGACATATCAAGATCAAATGAATGTCTAAACAATGCAGTCTATGGAGAGCTAAAACTTATCTGGCTCTCAAATCAGGAAACATGATGGAATGGAAGGAGTAATAGAGAGTAGAATAACGATGAACTATGCAGAAGAAGAAATTAGGATCAATATTTTATATCTTACATGCGTATCTTATTTATAGAGGACAAGTGTTTAGTTTTATGCAGGTCACTAATAATTTTAGCATCATTTTCTGGTGGCAATTTGAAGTATGGATGGAATAAATACAAAATATGGTTAGAAAACCTATCTGAATATGGGCAGAAAAGTTCAGGAAAGTAATGCTATTTATAAAATCAATGTAAATGGAAAATGAAGATAATTAAAATCAGAACTATATTTGACAAGACTTGGATACAGATTTGTTGTCATTGGGCTGGAAAGGACTTTACTGTTGCATCATATTATCAATGTGAGTTAAACAAAGGAAACTGACAGAGAACATAATACGGTGGCAGTTTATTTGGAAAGTTCAGAAACTAAAGTCCCTTTAAAGTTCTCTAGAAGCTTTTTGATAGTCTGATCCAGGTATGATGACCTTGAGGAGCAAGTCAAATTCACAGGCAGAATGGAAATTCTGCTAGTCCCCACTGATATGGATAGAAGCATTATTTATGATTTATGCATATTCTTGTTTCTTCTAATTGACTGGCGTTCCTGACTTACTGGCCTTGAATGTTTTGAATATCATCCTTGTTTGAAACTGACTTTTTCTTTCTCCTTATTTTTCTACTCTACATGATATTACTGACTGATATTCTACTCTACATGATATTACTCACTATCCAAGTTTAATTGACTTTACCCTCTTTCCCAGGACACAGGATTGTGTTGCTCAGTATAGTTGTAAATATCTCACGAGAAGACACATTAAGCCATTTAAACATTTTGTTTCCTCATTTCTCCGTTTAGAGAGGAATAAAGTTCCATCTTTAATTCTAGCATAGCTTATATCTGACCTTAAAATTCTTAACTGTGATCAAGTATTTTGTCTCAGTTCTACCAAAGAAGCAACAACAGCTCTCACTTTGTTTTTTGTTAATGTTTTCTTTTAGCTCTCACTTTCATGGCTACAGACGATCTTCCAGATTTGCTGGGCTAAAAACCTACTTATTAGCTGTCAAAATCTACATTATCATGAGTATTGCTTGCCTTACTTTACACATAAATTCCTAAATGAAAAGCAATTTCTTCTGAGATCCTCAGACATAGAACTATTTCTTTTCTTTCTTACAACATTTTTTCTGTTGACCCCAGAGAGATTCATCTTGTCTTTGTGTTTTGCTCTGTACACTCAATCCTCCAAGCTCAACACTTTCTGTTACACACACTCGAGCCACAGTTTCATTGCATTAATTATATACGAATAATCGTTTAGTCACACGACACTTTTATGTTATGGTTAAACTTGTGCCCCAAAGGCTTATTATTTTCCAACAGTTTATCGTTCTAAGTTCTCTTATCTTTGTGTGGAATATTATTGCAGGCATCTTCTTGTCTATTCATTTCTTATGGTCAAGGGGTTCTCAGGGTGCTTAGTTTTGTCCCCTTCTCATTTTAGTTGGTTAGTCTGTCAACTGTTTATGCTTGTTGTGGTAAAGCTGGAAATTTCTTTCGAATTCTCATCAAAATACATACAGACTTTACTTTTTGTTCATGGATAAGCAAAGAAATATTGTTTTGGTTTCTAGTATCAAGGGAAACAAGAGACTGTAGGAAAAAGAAGCATGTCATTGTGTCAGTACTCTCATAGGCCGTCTGCTACCTGACATATAAGCATCTCTCTCTGACTTATCCAAGCTTAGTTGGGACTTATATCATGTCACTGAAGGCTGCAATCATGTATGCCTCTGTGTGTACTGCTTGTCTCTTTATGTATAGTATTTTCTCTTCATTTCTCAGCTAACATATTATGTTTTCCCATTTTTAATGTTGTCCATGGCCCAAACAGCACAAATATTACTACCAGCAACTAGATTTTGAATGGATGACCCAAGGGGCAGAGCATGACAGTTCCCAGTTGAACAGGCACAATAAACTGAATCTTTCGGACTTTCTTTTTCAGCTTTACTAGGTTGTAGAACTAAGGCTTATGTTACCTGACCTACAGAAAGCCAGTTTTAATCCTTTTCAGGGTGTGCATTGTAGAAGTTTGATTCGAGGTAACAAAAATGAGTCTGAGAAGCAATTTTCAACTGACTTAAAAATTAGGTATATATTAAGGCAGCCTTTCCTAAAGCAATCACCTATTTTAATAATTTCTACATTAATTCTATGCATTATAAAATATAACACATCTTTCCTTAAAAGCAAGGTTAGAGTTTGGCACATTCATAGGGACTGTTAGTGGATGCAATCCAGAAGGGAGAAGAGAGTTAAGACCTTGGGGCTAATGCTGACTCTGTACCAGCTGGGAGTGAGGCCAGTCACTATGTCCTCAGTGGAGGAGCCCATATTTATACTGGACTGTGCTCTTCAGTACTTTCAGATAAACCCATTGCATTTTCTCCCAATTTTTATTCTGAGTTCCACTTATCTATCATAGCCATTCATTAACTCTTTTATGTCTGAAACCAGGATATAACTATGAACTTCCAAAGATATAGTCTTAATTTTAAAGTTTTTCTGTTTTTCCTCCAAACAAACTGAATTTGCATTTTTCTCACAAACCCCACTAACATACCATTGGGAAGCTCATCTAAATTTGGCCAATTGGCAGTGTGTTTTCAACTCCCAGTGTATTTGTGTTCTAATGATATACATTACACATGGTGATCTTTGTATCCAAATAGATAATCTTACAGGTAAATATCATGTTGCATATGGCTTTTGGTGTTCTCTCTCTGTTAATTCTGGTGCTAGGACTGTGCATACATGAATTGGAAATTGAGTTTTTAAAGCATCATGTAACTTTTCTTCTTTTTGTATTAATCCATAGCCCAAGAATATCAAAGACGAAATTGTGTCCCTTGGGTAACTAAACATGTGCAGCTCTAAAGTAAGTGTTTTGTAACCTTGTCCTGCCTTACCAGCTGAGAAAATTTCAAGTGAGACCAAAAGCAACCAGCTTCTCCTGAGGTATTGCCACTCCTGTGGATAAAATATTTCTATTCATCAAAAGACATTTGCAACTCATTTAATGCGTTTACTGTGTCACTATTATAATGAATACTCTTTTGTTGTAAATGGATTTGGTTGAAATTCAATTTCTTTTTGGACAAATGAGGATGACCAAAGGGCCATAAATATTCCTCCTCTGAACTGTTTATTAGTACCAAAGAGGCTTGAAAAATGTATTCTGATATGCTAAATTACATATCCCTGGCAATCTTCTATTCTTTTATTTGATGACAACAGATTGCATCATTGTCTCAGAAGTGATTTATGTTCATCATTATCTTAGTGGACAGATAGCAATGTCTGTGGATAGTGAGAGCAGATTATTGGAGCATTGACTAATTCTGAATTTTCTGTTAGATTTTAGAAACAGATATTCTCATCATGCTTCTTTCATTGTTCTACATAGTGATGCAAATGAGACTTAGGTGGAACGTACTTGTCCCCCTACCTCTGCTTTGTATTACATTGACTAAGGCCTATAATCACTTCAGTCTAATTTATGGTAAACAAATGTGATCCTTGTTGCAGTTCTGGAGCTCAGGTCTAAATGTACGTGCATACTAGGCAAGTGCCCTAACACTGAGCTACACCCCTAGCCCTGGAAATATCTTCTATGTGTTTTTCTCATGCCTGATGAATTTAACATCATTATGTTAAATTATTATGTTATGACTTTAACATTATTTTCAAAGTTAGCACTTAATGTTTTCCATGGGGTAGTTAGTTTCATATAACATTTCTGGGTGGCATAGCATACAGACGCTACAAGATTATTCAATGCAAAATTGCATACATTGTCCCATGTGCTTTTTCTCCTCACAACAATTATCTGTGAGAAAGTGCGCAGATTTTGGATATTGTTTTCTTTAAGTGAAACATGAGGTGGACAAGGAAGAAATGAAAACCAGTTTATTGGGTACTATAATGGCAACTATCATATATGCTATGAAATACATGAATTAGAGAATCATAAGTTGTTTGAAACTCAGACTACTCTGACGGATTTCATCACTTGCAGTTGGATTACTCTTTTGGTTATATAACCCCCAAAGATATCTCAACTCTCTCTTAGGAAGCCTTAATTGGGTACAGTAGCATTGGGGGATATATTGGCCTTAAAAAAGAATTGGTTAAAAGGTGACAGCAGCAATTCTGAAAACCAGTTTTCAACCCCAATATCCATAAGGAAAGGTCTGACTCCCAGAGAAGGTGGTGCTGTGTTCTGACTGACAGAGAAATGCTGAGGTGCTGCATCTGTCATGTGCTAGGGGAAGGTCTGCAAGACATTTACAGAGAGTCAGAAAATTAAGGTACAGTCTCCATTTTCAAGGAATTTATGACTCAGTAAGTTATTATGTATTCAACTGTTTAAACCATATTCATGCTTTATTTGGTCCGTATGATAACAAGTTCTTGCATTTTAACTAACTTTCTATGTTTGAAAATGTATAGACCATGAGGTAAAAACTCAGACTGAGGCCCCTCAAACTCATTTCTGTGCTCTTCTCCTTACACGTTTGCATCTTCAAATCACTTGGCATGTTTAGAATTTCATTTATCTTGGGCCATAGTTAGGCTCGAGTGTCTAATATTGCAGCAGGGAGTGAATTCAGAAGCTACCTCAGAAAATTCTTGGCCACTACTCCACCCTGATGGTACTTCTCCAACCCTTTCTTTCCTGGGGATTGGGTGTGTAGGTTCTATGTCCAAGCCACATCAGGTCGAACCTGGAAGCTGGAAGGGTTATATGGAAAGGAAACTCATGCCAGGCTGTCAGTTCAGCTGGCATTTTCAACCTGAAGGTGATCATCTCTTTAAGTTTTCCAGCTGTGTGAAGCCACAAGGGAAAATGTCAGCTAGACATTTCTACAGATACATAAAACTCAGGAATATGGTCAGATTACACTTCACTGTGGACATTTAAGCTGACAAAGTGAGAAGTTAACTATGGAGATAAATAGAAGGCGTCACAAATGACAACAAGGTCTAGGAGAAGAGCAAATTTATTTGTGAGGCTGAGCTGGAGCTAGTGTGAAGAGATGCAGTGGAGGAGCTAGAGAGACGCAGAAGGTGGCTTGTGATGAATAACCTTGTCATGCTCAAGAGGAGTCTTCGGGGATAAACAAGGTCCCCATGGTAGACAAAGCATGACATCTGGGTCTGTGTTGTTTGGTCTCATCTTTGCTAATCCCTGTGTTTTGCTTGTGAGCTACTTAATTGCACTAACCTGTTTCTCTATTTGTAAAACAGACGATGATACCTACTTCACAGATTGTTATGAAAATTAGTGATTGCTTTTGGAAAACATATACGTGAATAAAGATATCAATGAAACCATGTTATATATTATAAAATTATTATGGAATAAATATAATTATTATTGAAAAGCATTAACTTTTTGAGGATAAGTTTATTAACTGAATTGACAGATTGGCAGACTTGCTTTTTATGAAGTGGCATTAGGTGAGTTACTAAACTTCTGTGTTCCTGTGTTTTATTGGCAAAATGAGAAACATTGTATCTCTACTTCACTGGGTATTTAATAAGAATAAAGTGAATAATATACATAGAGATTAAAACAGTGCTCAGAATTTAATGAATGAATGTCTAGGATAGACTGTATGTCTACTTTTCATGAGTTTTCCTTAGAGTTCTCCTTAGAGATGAATAAGCTGACACATCTCAGTATTCACTAAGCACGTTTTGTGTACCTTGCTGTACATAAAACTTACAGTTCTGATGTGAAAGAATGTTGGTGCTAGAGGGCTGGAGATGAGAGGCTGCCCCACTAAAGTGTCTTGAACTCGATTTAGGTGTTCTTATTTTTTTATTTTTATTTTTTTAAAATTTTATTTAAGGCAAAAAAAGAAAAAAAAACAGAAAAGGGTACAATTTATACAGAATTTCAGAAAAAATAAACAGTAGGAAATCAGTAGTTAATAGACTACATATTGTCATCTTAGAAATAATTGTTCAAGTTACAAAATTAAAGCATATAGAGTGGACATTCAAACAGTGAGACTGCAAAGAGTTCTGTTCAATGATCCAATAAAACTCAGTAATATGGTTATCTATCTTATACACTTAAATATACATGCAGTTGTGTCCTTTAGAGCACTTTCTTTTCCTCTCTTTTGTACAATGACAATTACACATTTTGGGTTTTATTACTCCCACAGTTCTTATTACTTTTTTTGAAGAAAGTAAAACCAAATGTGACATAATAGGACAGAGTCAGTCAGATCAAAAGGATGGACATAATAACATAGTGTAAAAACAAAATACAAGGTGATCAACAATGGCTACCATTAATGCCTCTTGCTATCTTAAAAAGAATTGCCTATATCATCAGTTATAATAAAATTGAACAAAACAGTAAAGAACAAGACCAATAAAACCAAAACATTGGAGACAGTAGAGGACTTCAAAAGAAGATAATAGTCTACCAGAATGAGTGTCATAATGAATCTTATTGCCTTCACAGTTCTTGCCTATACTTTCGAAGTTGGTACTATCAAGCAAAACAGAATAGAGGAAAATCAGTCAAAACAAGATGGTGAGAGCAATACAGGGTTTCAAATCAAATTAATAGGAAATCAAAATGGGTTACTATAATATATCCTGCTATTTTTATTTATTTTTCCCTTAATTAAAAGGATAAAAATGAAAAAGTAGATAATAAAAAGGAGATTGAGATAAAAAACAGGGCATAACAACAAAACAGCACAGGTCAAAACAGCCATTTAAACAAAATAGTGTTTCACCACAAGATAATCTCGACATAAGAGTAGTTACCATAGTGTCTCTTTCCTTAAAATTTTTGGGTATAATTTCGTATACTGTAGCGTCAAACATATCAAGACAATGTAAAACTGTTCAAGAGAATGACAGCATTACAAAGTATTTAGAATCAACTAACAGAAAGTGAACAATGGTTTCTGTATAATCTCCTTGTCTATAAAAGTTTTTGTTTATATTATCACATATAATAAAGTCCAATAAGATACAACAGGTTAAAACCTATGGAGACAGAAGAACAAAAGCTTGATGGGACTTCAAAACAAGATGATATTAAATAAGCACTACCTATTATGATGTCTTGTTTTCTCCAAAATGGCTGTTCCTACCATCCAACCTTCTCTGCCTCATTTCTGTTGAGCTCTTTTTCTGTCATTTGTTGTCAGTTTGTCCTCTTCATTTCGCTTTCCACTCCATTCATTGTGGTTGCTCTGCACTGTTTCTGGAATCTTGGTATTTTTTATTTTTAGAATATCCTGCAGTATTCTCTGTAGAGTTGAATTGGTGGTTGCAAATTCCCCTAGTTCCTCTTTATCCTGGAAGCACCTTGTTTTTCCATCAATTTCTAGGGACAGTTGTGCAGGATATATCAATCTTGGCTGGAGGTTATTATCTTTCAAAGCTTGAATTATTTCTCCCCACGCTCTTCGTGATTTGATGGTTTGTGCCGAGAAATCTGCTGTAATTCTGATGGGTGTTCCCTTGTAAGTGATCTGTTTCTTGTCTCTGATGGCTTTTAATATTATGTTCTTATATTGGATTTCTGGGATTTTGATTATTATATGCCTGGGTGTAGCTCTGTTTGGGTTGTAGGTGGTTGGGGTCCTGTATGTGTCATACATCTGAGTATCTTTACCTTTTGCTAAATTAGGAAAATTCTCCTGGATTATTTCTGTGAATAGCTTTTGTAGTTCATGTGTTTGTGTCCCTACTTCTTGTATGTTCTTAATTCTTAAGTTATAGATCCTCTTATCATCTTCTAGCCTTTGTATTGTTGCTGTTTGTTTTCTTGTTATTTTTAAGAAGTTTTTCATTTCATGCTTCCACCTTACAAATCTGTCCTCCAGTTCAGATAATCTGTCCTTAGTTTCTTTCAAACTGTTATGCCAGTTTTCAATAGACTTTTTAGTTTCCTGGTAATCTCTTTGAACCTGCTTCACATATTTTATGTTTTCTCTATTTTCTCCATCAAGCAATTCTCCCCTTTTTTTCCTGTTCTTCCATTCCACCATCTGTTTTTTCCTTGGCGGTGCTTAGCATTTCTCTAACCATTCTACTTATTTCTTGCTTTATTTCATTAAATACTTCATTCCTGAACTTGTCTATGAGGCTCTGGAGATATTGCTTTATATCTATTGGTGCTGTGTCTGATATTGCATGTTTTCTGTTTTCATTCTCCTTTGGATTTACCTTTCCTGGATCAGTGTTCTCAGGATTGGGGACTGAGGACACTTTCTTGTTGCTCGCTTTTCCCATACTTTTTGTTCCTTCCATACAAGTGTATGTAGGAGGCCCAGTTTTTTTTTTTTTTCTCTTTGTCTGTTACAGTTTCTTTGAATCTGCTGGCTAGGTGTTCCTGCCCACTGCAGTGTACTAGGGAGACACAGACCTGGGCAGCCTCTGCTGGGCCCATCCCTCCAGATCAACCTAGTGAAGGCTTCACTACTAGGGTGCACCACCAGGCGCAGGGACCTGATTTGGACTAGCCTACTGGATCTTAGTCCACAGCATCACCAGGCCAAGCGCTCTCCACCAATCCCACTTGAGAGGGGAATATGCGACTAAAGTCACTGCAGCATCCTGTTCCATCTAGTCTGCCCAGTCCCAGAATGTCCTCTGTTGAAGCCTCCTAGTCTATGAAAGGGTCCCCATTTCTCTCACTCACCGCAGGTTGATGCAGACTTCCCTGCTAGTCCTGTTCTCAATGCCATTTCGTTCGCTGATTCCCACTCTCAGAGCTTTTGCGCGTCTCTCTCCCTGCTGTGCCGATTGGGAGGCAGCAGCGGCAGCAGGAAATTCAAATCGCGTCTTCCAGTGGCGTGGGCTCCAGCTTCCGAGCTGAGATTTTATCTGTTACTGTTATAGCATCAGGATTGCATTTCCAGTTGGTTTCTCTCAGCTTAGTTCATTCCTGGGTTGGCAGGGTATATCTCCCCTCACCCCTCACTTAGGACTCCTCACACGGCACCGCTCCTGGATTCTAAGTTGGTAATCTCAGAGAGCCTCCGTGGCTGCTGTTATTTGTCTGCCATGTTCTCCCGGAAGTCAGGTGCTCTTATTTTTGCAGGAAAGTATTTTTTCTGTATTCTTAAATGTTCATGTATATACAATGATAAACAGATTTTCTGTTTTAGTAAATATCTTCTTGATCATCAGCCTCTTATAATAGGAAAACCTTCATGAAATAATTCAGTCCACAGTTTCAGATCCTAATTTTGTTTGACAAGACGTGTAAGTCAGAAAGGGGTAATCTCTAAGGTAAAATCAATGTAGAGTGAAGGTAGCGTATTTATCAATATCACAATGCGTAAGGTCTTTGGTGAATTATTAGAAAGAATCAGAGAGCAATATATCCTTCTGTCATTTTAGTTACAGAAACTTTGCAACTCACATGGGACCCCTTCTGTTTGTCTCCCTCAGACAGAAGCTTCCTTTCTCTAATAAATATGTTCTGTTCTTAACCTCTGTTGTTCCTAAAATTTATTTTTTGATTTTAGAGAATATGAAATCACACTGGATATCTGACAAGTTGGGAATTTCCCTGTATCATTTGGAGATATGGAGGTCTTAGGGTCAAAATCTGTTACTGCTTTGAAATGCATTCATAAGCACTGGAAAGTGTTCGCCCCTTATGTGTTGACAAAGAGCCATTTGATATTTTTCTGCACATGTGCATGGCCTCTCTACCCTCTAGAGCCAAAACAGAATGCACAGACTTAAAGCTATATATCTACCCAAGATGAGAATGCCTGGTGTCTATCGATGGCCTTTAGATAGACCTTCTGTAGAGTATCTCAGACTGCCAATCAACAACTATGACACCCTTTTTCAGGTGAAGAAGCCAGTTCAGCTATCACCATTGCTCCCTCATGGCAGTTCAAGATACTTCTTCATAAGGAGGAATGTTACAGACAGTTAAATTAGAAATAGTGTGGCAGTCAGTAAGGGCTAGGCCCTTGAAGGAGCCAGTGCAGAAGACAAGCTACCTTGCAACTGTGGGGGAGATAGGCACCTCCACTGAGGGCCAGACTTCAAGACAAAAGATGAAATGAATTCCCCCATATACTTCCTAAGGATAAACAACAGGGATTGATATTCTAAATAGGGCTCTATCACCTTAAGAAAGCCAGGAAGAGCCCATGTTCTGTTTAATGCCCACTTGCTATATGGCTTGCTGCCCCATTGGATCCCAATTTGATGAATATTATCTGAGCAATTATGTTGAAAATCTTATTGGTTGATCATAGTTTTGCCCCACCTCATGCCTACCTTGTGAGTTATCATTTTTTTTTCCCACCTTGCCTCATGGTTTTGCTCTATAAAATTCCCTAGAAAAGACAGGGTCCTCAGCAACCAACTCAGGACCATATCTGTTTGAGACAGAAGCTTTTCTGCTCTTAAAAAATTAGACTGAAATAACTGATTCTGATTTTACAGCAGGCGGACGAGTGCATAGTTATATGAATATCTACATTGGACATTGAGATTCTATAATTTCTTTTTAAAAATAATTTCATTAATATTAACATAATCCACAGATTTCCACTGCCAAAAACATGTAAATATTTTCAGCTCCTAAGCGTACCACACCTCTTACCCTTGAGGGATCATATTCTAGTTCTTTGGGTATGTTAAATTTTGGCTTAATGAATCCCTTTATCTTTCTTTTTAAAAAATTAAATTTTTTTTATTTTAAAGAAGATAAAACTAAGCATAACAAAGCAGAACAAAGTAGATCAGAAGAAAAAAATGTAAGTGACACAGATTTCCAAGCAAGATAACAGGATCTCTACCATGGCTACCATAATGTCTTATGTTTTCTTCCAAATAATTGTCCATATCTTTACACACAGTGAATTCATACAAAGCAAAATAGTATCAAGGTGATCAGAACAGAGTGATGAAGGCATTATAGGTCTTCAAAATCAGACAATAGGAAAATCAACAATGGCTGCCAGAATGTCTCTTGTTCTTATTCAAATTAGCTGTCTATAGCTTCATGTATGTTGAAATTAAACAATACAAAACAGACTGAAACGACTCTGAACAAAGAATAACAGCATTACTGGATTTCACAGCATGATGATACAGTATCAGCAATGGATACCATAATGTTTCTTTTTCTTCAAAGTAGCTGTTCATTTCATTACGCATAATATAATTGATTCTCATAAACTGTTTAGGGGAAGTTCTATGCATGTATAAGCCTCAATATGTATACCTATCCTTTCTGTATTAGAGGGAAAAACAAAACAAAACAAATTACTAAAAAAAATGAAACAAAAAAAGACAAATAAGTAACAGTAGCAAACAACTACTATATAGGCCTTCAAAACAAGGTGGTAGGAGCATAACTAGGGTTATTACTTTACACAGTGATCTTCAACAGTTCCTTAGATCACCAGACACTAACATGCAAAATTGTTCCAATCCTATGAATGTTACCTGTTTTGTTCCAAGAACTTATAGAATTTGTAGCAAATCATCTTAGCTCTCCTAAGGTGTTTACATAATTTTAGATTTTTTTCTTTTCCTTTTTCTTTTTCCTCCTTTTCCCTGAGATATTATTTTCCCCCTTTTGAGCAGATTCTTATCCTTTCACTGAATTCACATTCACATACAATACTGTATTTACACATGTCTATCTTTTTGTTTTTTTTTTTGAGACAGGGTTTCACTATGAAGTTCAGGCTGGTCTTGAATTCATGTTGTAGCCCAGGCTGGCCTCAAATTTGCTGCAATTCTCCTGCTTCTACCTCCTGAGTGGTGGGATTACAAGCACGTGTCACCACCCTCAGCCTTATATATATTTTTTAAAGAATTAAATTTTATATTTTCCACATAAAATCAGTGATACAGATGTTATGGTCTGTATCTAGGTGGCCACCCCCAAGACTCATGTAGTCATGGAGGCAGCTGGATCTAGCATTTGTGACTGGCCTTGGAGCCAGCTGAATATGGCCTGAAACCTCCAAAACTGTAACAAATAAACCCTTCCTTCATTCATGTTGGATGTCAGGTATTTTGTCTCAGTAACGAGAGAAAAGTAACCAAGACAACAGACATCTCACATAATTTCATGTTTTCATAAATCTTTAAATTTAAAGTTTTGTTAAAATGGAATAAAATGTACCATTAAAAGTTCCCCAAATCAGACTTTGAAATCTAAATTTGTCATTTTTAAGCAGGGAAGCTGACTTCATTTTTTTGTGAACCTTTTTATATTAGTACATGTTTGCAATACACAGTGACTACATGCATGTGGGGGAGATGGTGTGCAGACCTAACATTTTGAGTGGTTTTCTCCATCTTCTCTGCTTTTCTCCTCCCTTTCTTCCTTTCTCTCCCTCCCTCCATCCTTAGGTCCTCTTTCATTTTGTAAAAGTTCTATCCTCCTGCTTCCCATGACCTATCATTTATTTTATTCTTTAATTTATATTTTGGATTTGTCCTGTAAAAGAAATAATGATGTATTTTACTTAAGTTTCTGGTTTTAAGGTGAGCTCATTTTCCTACAGATCAATCACACTTGTCTAATGTTCCATTGTACACAAGTACCATTTTTTATTTCCTTTATTTTGCTTTTTATACTTTGGATTTCCTCTTATGAGAGGTACATGTGGGATTTAAACTAGTATGTCAGATTTATTTCACTTAGCATTATGCTCTCAAGATGTATCAATTTTACTTTAAATGGTTCAAATTCATCCTTTATACACAGAGTACTCAATTATACATAAATACCACATTTTTTTATTCACTCATCTCTTAATGGACATATATTCTGCTTCCAAGATTTGGGTATTATGAATTGTGCTTGTATAACACTGCTATGCCTGTATCACTCTATATGATGCCTTTAACTCTCTCATGATACTTAGAAGGGGAACAGCTGCATGAAATAACATTTCTATTTTTAAATTTCTTGAAGAATCTTTATACTGAATTCCATAATGATTGTGTTAGCTTACATTCCCACGAATACCTACACTGTGGTGAGAATGTAAACATTTTCACTGCAGCCTCAAATTGTTATTGATTTCTTACTGATAGCTATTCCTTCTGGGGTAAGATGGGCTCTGTGGGTTTTTTTAATTTAAATTCCTTAAATAGCCTTAACATTGAACATTTTCATGTATTTATGAGCCATTTATTTTTCTTCTTCTGCAAATTACCTATTCATTTCAGATGACCATTTTTTTCAATGGATTTTTATTTTGAGGATGTCAAATTTTTTGAGTTCTATATGTGTTCTAGGTATTCATCCTCTTTCTGAGGTGTAAGTGGCAATTTTTTCCCATTTTGGAGGCTGTTTCTGCACTCTGTTGGTTGTTTGCTTTCCTGTGTAGTGCTTCTTAATTCTATATGATCCTATCTGTCAAATATTAATGTTATTATGTTATTTCTTATGTAGATGGGGTTCTGTTTAGAAAGTTTTTGCTTACATCAATGACTTCAAGAATTTGACCTACCTTATTTTCCAGTAGAATAAGTGTATCTGCTTTAATATTTAGATCTTTGGTCCATTTTTATTTTGGTTTACTGCACAGTGAGATGGGCTTCTAATTGCAATCTTTTGCCTTTAGAAAGCTAGTTTTCCAGCAGCATTTAATTTTTTAACTTCCTTATTTTAAAGAGAATCAAATAAAATAGAACAAAGCAGATCAGAACAAAATAATGCAAGCAATACAAGATTTCAAAACAAGACAGCAGAAAATCAACAGTGGTTACCATAATGTCTCTTGTTTTCTTTAAAATAGTTGTCCATATCTTCACACACATGTATTCAAACAAGACAAAAATAATATAAAACCATTCAAAACAAAAGAATGAAAGCTTTACAGGTCTTCAAAATCATACAATAAGAAAATTAACAATGGTTACCATAATGTCGTTTGTTCTCTTCATAATAGCTGCCTATATCTTCACATATATTGAAATTAAATGATAGAAAACAAACTGAAACCAGTCAAAACAAGGAATAAAAGCATTGCTGGACTTCACAAGATGATAGGAAATGAGCAATGGCTACCATAGTGTCTCATTTTCTTCAAAGTAGCTGTTCATACCATCACACATAATAAAATAAATTCTTATAAAGTCTGTAGGACAAGTTCTAGTCATGTATAAGCCTATATATGTATATCTATCCCTTTGTATTAGAGGGAAAAGCAAAACAAAACAAAAAAATTATGAGAAAAACAAAAACAAAAAGGAACAAATAACAATAACAAAGGGTCCCAAACAATGACGATATAGGTTTTCAAACAAGGTGGTAGGAACACAACTAAGGTTGTTATTTTGCATAGTTATCTTCAAAGGAGTTACTCAGATTACCAGATATAAATAGGAAAAATTTATCTAATCCTATAAATGTTAACTGTTTTGTCCCAAGAACTAATAGACTTAGTAGCACAATCTTCTTAGCTATCTTGTGTATGTACCAATTTATAATTTTTTTCTCTTCTTTTCTCCTTTTCTTGCTCAGTTATTTTCTCTCTTTTAAGCAGTTTCCTACCCTTTCACAATATTTATTGAAGATTTTGTATCTTATTTATTTTTTCAGTTTCTAACACTAGGGGGATAATATGGTAATAATATGGTGGAGATTATATATATAATATATATATTTATATTTATATATGGTACATGATAGCATTATAGGGCTGCTTGGCCAGCTAGCATCTCTCAACCTTTTCAAACTGCTGTGAACCATTTCCAAAGGCTTCTGAATCACACAGTAAGGTATAGCCAGAGCAATTACTGGATTTCTGGAACCAAAATCTCACATTCTTGTTCCTGAGACACAGTACTCACTACTGCAAATTCAGGAAGGAGGGATTGGGCTCATGTTTCAGTGGAGAGTTGGCAGGCAGAATGGCATTACAAAAGGGCATATTGATAGAAAACTACTGACCTCCTGATGGCCAGGGAGCAGATGGAAAAGGGTGGAACCAGGGATTGAGATACACCCTTGCAGGTCATGCCCCGTTGACCCACTTCAGGCCCTACATCCTAACACCAAGCCAGCGGTTATATCCTCTTAATTCTATTAGCTTCTGCAAAGCCCCACATCTGGGTGCAAGAGATTTGGGGGAGATTCTAATCCTTTCCATAACTTGCAGTTGCCATAAAAAGATGTAATTCTTGAAAACAGATCTAGAATTTTCATAAGAAATTGATGAACTATTTAGAGCACAACCTTACAATTTACTTAGAATAGTTTTCAGGGATGTACTCTGTGATGGACAGAAAAACACACTGGGAGCACTTGTTAGGAGTCTTTGTTTTAATGTACTGCTCCAGTACCCTGTTGTGCTGGCAGTGTTGCTTTGGTCTTTGAAGCATTGCTGAGCACAAAAGGAATAAGCAAATTAGTTTTTGGACTTTGCTTCTTTCCTCCATTCTTTCTTGGTCAGTTTTACCTGCATTGATTACAGAATAGAAAGCTATCTCATCACCAGTAGATATGAATTTCATTTAAGTACTAATTAACGATAGTCGAAAACAGTGTTGATCATATTAGGGTAAAACAGTATTGATATCAGGGCTATTAAAGATTAGCTGATCTCAAACTGGATGTCACTAAGCAAGGTATGTAGGTTGGAACTCAGTAAGAGACACTTCGTTGTCTGCCACTTCTTTTTCTTACACATATTTGTAGCAATGTGTCAGGACATTTTGGGAGAATATGACCACTTTCAACCCAAGATCTCAAATTTGTCCTTTCAGGAGTGGATTCTGTTTGGTTCAAACAAAATAAGCACAGTCATTGCACAGTTACACAGGTTTGCTCTGAATAAATCATTTTTAAAAAATTCCTTCAGAACAAATGTGAAGAATTTTATTTGAAATGATGGAAGTTAGCTTCTTCTCAGCTTGGGAAGACAATCTTAGAACTGCTACAGACAAAGTGGAGCTTGAATGGCTAAGAGAAGGCCACGCCCAAGAACCCAGAGGTAGAGTGAGGTCTGAGGAAGGAGAATAAAGTGGTGAATTCAGGAATTTTTAAAAATCTGAGTTCAAATTGGCTCCTGCAGTCAGACGTCAGAAATGAACACATAAACAAGCTTGTTGTTCCTTCAAGTTCTCCTATTTATTATTTTTAATTTAAAATATTATTAAATGATGTGGGCCCCTATTCAGTCATAACACGTGGTTGGGTGACACAGTGAAAATCTCTTTACAGTTTATTGCAATGGAAAGAGGTGCATATGGTGCTGTTTGCATGGGAGAGACTAATACCCATTGTGCCTTGCATCCCTTCCTCAGGCTTACAAGAAAGAAAAGAAGCAAACTAAGTAAGGGCTTCTAAGCTCTGCTAGGAAAGTTCCTATAGCTGCAGGGAGAGACCTGGACACAGGTAGGGATAGCTAAAGCCTTTTGCTGGTGGAGATGACCAGGCCCTGAGCAGACAATGTGCAGCATTATCAGCTTGGGATCAGCAAAGCAATGCAGGTGCTGGTGCAGAAGGACAGAATGGCAGCATGAACACTAAGACACCCCACAAACAAGCAAGATCACCATGGGTTCCACCTGATAGCCATGGATAAAACCCCACCAGGACAGAGCAGAACTCAGTGCTGTGTTATTCATGAGCCCCAGAGGAATCCAGCCTTCCTGTGGAGTATCTTTGGTGAGGATTTTCATTCACTGTTTGGATGAGGCCCACACGCGACCTGCAGAAGGTTTCGTGTCCCAGGCTGATCAAGCCTCTCCAGACCTTGTGAAAGGCCCAGGGCCTCGGGGTCTTCCCAAGTCAGCAGCTCCCTGTGGCTCAGGTGGGCACTCGCCCTTATGCTGAGGAGGCACAGCTCTGGCAAGAAAGCTCCTGGGACCTTGTTGAGGATATTGTACACAGGGAGCCCCACTCAAATGCCTGCACACCTAATTTTTGAACACACACCTAGGCAGCTGCCTGGGCCTATCCAGGACTCAGCTGAGGCCCACCCCTGGTGTTTCTCCAGAGCTTTCAAAAGAGCAGAGAAGGCATCTGTTCAGATGTCAGGGTCAAGGCCATGAGGAGGGGGACACAGTCGCTGAGATACAATACTGAACACACACAAGTTAACAGAGGAGCAGTCTGGGCTCAGAGTTCACAAAGATTCCAGTTCACAATGGGAGGCTCCAAGGCAGGGCAGCATGATAGAGAGGCCCGGCACACAGGAAGCAGAGGGTCAAGGGAGGGAAAGAAGGGAGGTGAAGTCTCGGCCCTACACCTGGTGATTGGTTTCTTCCCAGTTCCCACCTCCTAACGGCAGTTGTTGAACTCTTCAGTGGACCAATCCCCCAAGAGTACCACGCCCACAACCAATCACCTCCCAGAGCCCGTCTTGGGGTCCCTCATCTTTGGGAACAGATACTTATAAGCCATCACTGAAGGACCTGAGGGCGACCTGGAGGCAGGGGGAGGGGCCCACAGCCCAGGAGCTCAGCCAGCCTAGGGCTGGGGCAGGCAGGGCACGCAGTGACGGAGAGGCCACCCTCGGGCAGCAGACCCCTGCTCAAACCCTTCTGGGTCCTGGGGCAGAGTTGCCGTTTTGTGCTAGAAGCCCCAGGTGCGATCCTGGATGTGGTGACAGGTGACAGGTGACAGGTGACCTGCTGGGCGATGCTAGTCCTGGTTTCCTACCCCGTGGTCACCCGCAGTCTGAACTGTCCTCGCTTCCACAGCGTCCCCTGTGTGGCAGTGTTGCCTAGTCCTGGTCTGGAAAGCAGCTTGTCGCAGAGTGGGTCGCCTCCCTGGTCCTCTATGGGTTGAACCTGAGTTGGGCTCCCCAGGTGCTGACGGGGACAGCAGGCGTCGAGCCTGCAATGCCACGAGGGGGCGCGCGTGCCCGCCTGGACCGAGGATGCGAAGGTGGACGCCACACCTGCCTGCAGTTTCATTCCCCTGTATCAATGGGATTCAAACCAACCGAGACCCAGGCAACTCTGCCCCGCCAATCTGACGCAGGGTTGTTTTCAGCCATGCTTCTGCCCAGCTCTCCTTCATTTGCATATCGATTGCATTTCATTGAAAGCTGGTTCTGAACAGTGTTGGCTGTGCCTTCCCCTTAGTGTTCCAGAATGTCAGGCTCAGTCAGGATAGCAGCTTAAACATCCCGACGAATTAACTGTGCGTTTACATTGGTTTCAGTTAAGGAGGAGCCCAAGAAAGATCAAATGGGGCACATTGCCCAGACCGCACTCTGCCCAGGTGGACAATACTGTAGTCTCAGACTACAGCATTGCCTGGGCCATTACCCTCTTCTTCCCTGTTCAATCCAGCAATCACTTAACCAATGGGGCAGTATATACTTAATTACTCTACTTAAAAGGTAAAGTTGTGACCAAAGAAACAATCCATAAAGCCAAAGAGGTGTACAACATTATTAGCCAGGCATGGTAGGCACACTTGTAATCCCAGCACTCAGGAGGCTGAGGCAGGAAGATCACTGCTAGTACAAGGCCAGTCTTGGCTACAGAGCAAATTCAAGGCCAGCCTGAAACGGATAGCAAAACTCTGTTTCAAAAGAGATATCTTAAAAAGTTTTAGAATAATGACTTTAATGAGAGACATGATGGACATCAATGGAAAATATAATGGCCATCTCCCAATAGATATCAAGGCTGTCCTTGAGGGCTATCATTCCCAGAATTCCCATAATTCCCCATAATTCTCTTCACAGTGTAAACAGTGCGAGACTGCTACTGGCTTATCAACTTTATTGAGATTTATTCTTGTTCAATCCTGGTATTCTGTTGCAATGGCCCAAGCATTCTAGGAAGAAGAAAATATTGGCTTTTTCAAAACTTATACTAGACTAGTTATTTAATGTGGCTGTTTCTTTTTTAAATAATATTATGGGCTCCTGTTCTACTTGCATTATATTTTTCATAAAGCTGAGATCTGGGAAGAACTGAAGCCTGCACCAGCTCCATCAGAAACAATCCTAAAAAGGACCTCTTGGAGTGGTAAGGCACTCAGTGTGCACATTCCATGGGTACTGAGAAGCCAAACTGACATCATCTGGTCCAAAGATGTAGAAAATTTGAACTAGCCAACCATTGCCACCACAATCTTCAAAAAGTGTGCATTCCAAGTCTCTTTCCATAATTTAACTTTATTATTTACTTTAAGATATGTAGACATCAGGAACAAGGCAAGAATGTTTGCTCTCAATATAGCTTTTCAAATTTTAGCTAGATCAATCAGGCAAGAGGTAAAAAAGGACACAAACAGGAAAGGAAGAAGTGAATTTATCCATTTGCTATATGACCCTTAGGAGGTCCTCTAGACTGTACCAAAAGAATTAAGAGTTGATAAATGAAAAAAATGAAAAAAAAAAAAGAAAGAGTTGATAAATGAATTCAGCATCATAAGTATAACATATTCACCAAAATCCTGATCACTAATGAAGTCTTACAGACAACCAACAGCTCAGATGATATCAAATTAAGAAGCTTTTGCATAGCAAAAGAAATCAATAGAGGGACAAGAACCTACAGAATGGGGAAAAATTTTCACCAGCTACTCCAACAAAAGGAACAACATCTAGAGTATATAAAGAGCTCAGAAAATAAATAAATAAATTTGGGGGGATGTCTGATTTTTTTTTTTTTTTTGAGACAAGGTCTTGCTATGCAGTTCAAACTGATGTCGAACTCGCTCGGTAGCCCTGGCTGGTCTTGAACTTGCAATGATCCTCCTACCTCAGGCTCCAGAGTGCTGGGATTACAGGTGTATGTAACCACACCCAGCTCCTCTCCCCAAATTTAAAGACCCAGTCCAAAAATGGGCATCTGAAAGGAATAACCATTTCTCAGATAACATACAAATAGCAAATAAATACATGAAAAAATGGTCAGTATCACTGGTTATTTAAGAAATGCAAATTAAAATGCTGACATTCCACCTCACTCCAGGAAGAATAACTATCATCAATAAAACACCCAATAACAAATGCTGGCAGGACTATGGAGAAAAGAAGCACTTCTCTATTGCTGACGGGATTGTAAACTGGTACAACCACTGTGGAAATCAGTATGAGGATTCCTCAAAAAACTATAACTAGAGTTTGATCTGACCCAGCTGTTCCTTTTCTTGCTATTTTCCCAAAAGCATTAACAGCATCGTACCACAGGGTATCACGAGCTTGTGATATATATATATATATATATATATATATATATATATATATATATATAACTTGCTTATAGTAGTACAATTTATAATAGCTAAATTTCGAGATTAGCCATCAAAAGATGCAAAGATAGCTGAGTATGGTGGTGTATCCCAGCCCTTGGGAGGCTGAGGCCAGGGGATCACTGTGAGTTTGAGGACAGCTTGGAGAACTGCACACCGAGACTATCTAAAAAAGCAAAGGATAAACAAAGTGTGCTGTTTATATACAATGGAATGCCTTCCTGCTATAAAGATAAACTTGAATCACTTTTTAGGAAAACAGATGCACCTTGAGATCATAAGACACGCAAGGTTATTGAGTTGCTTCTTTTGTGTGAATAGCATAGTGAAGAATAGAAACTGGAAAGTAGGAAGAACTCATTCAAGTGTGAAGGAGAATAAAGGAGAGGGGAACATAAGAGGAAGAGAAGAAAAGGAAAAGATCAAAGGAAAAATGGAAAGAGAAAGCTCGTAAATGGAGGGGAAGAAATGAGGAAAAAATTAAGATATGCAAGGGAGGTACAAATTCCCTATGATGAATGTGATCAATGTGTGTAACAAATATGCCCTGTAAAAGAAAGTTTAAAAAGCAAAGAAAAGAACAAACATTAACACACTCACAGTGGAGCTATCATTTGTACCTCTCATCATGGGCACCTCTGGTGGTACAAGTGTGACAGTCCCTTTGGGTGCTTCAAGCCGCCTGATGGGGGAAATCATGCACATAACACCAGTGGTTCAGCCTGGTGCTAGGCGTCAAAAATTAATAGTTCTGTTACACAATGATAATGGACTAGCTGGGGAGAAACCATGAAAACCAATTCCTTATATAAGAGATTCAAGTAAAATACTAGACCTAGGGATTGATCTACCTAAAAAGGAAAAGGACCTCTACAATGAGAAGTGTACACCTCTACACTAGAAGGTGAAAATAACTCATGTTCACAAATTAAAATATTGTCAGAATGGGCCAGTTACCAAAATGATATGCAGTTCACTGCAATTCCCATCAAAATACCAGTGACATTCTTCACATAAACAGAAAAAAAATGATCTGAAAATTCAGAAATAAATAGAAAGACACAGAATAGCCAGAATGATCCTAACCAAAAGAGTAAGATTGGAGGTATCAAAATACCTGATTTCAGATTATTCTGCAAAATCACAGTAACAAAGGCAGCATGGTACTGGTACATAGATACATGGACCAATGGAACTGTAGAGGAAATAAACCGATGCAACTACAGACATCCTATTCTAGACAAAGCTAAAGACATACATTGAAAAAACAGCCTCTTTAAACAGATGGTACTGGGAAAACTGGGTGTCCACTTGTGGACCCCAATGTCACCCTGTACTCCTCCCCCCCAATCCATGTGGATCTAGCACCTGAAGCTTTTTTTTTTTTTTTTTGTCTTTTTCCTTTTTATTGGTACCGGGGATCGAACTCACGACTGCCTGCCTGCAAGGCAGGTGCTTATGCCACTGAGTTAAATCCCCAGCCCACCCGAAACTTTTGAAAGTCTTTTTGAGACAGGATTTTGCTGTATAATCCAGGCTGCTCTCAAACTCACTATGGAACCCAGGCTGGGCTCAAATTCATGGCAATCCTACTTCAGTCTCTTAAGTGCTGGGATTATAGGTATGGACAACCAAGGCTGCCTAAAAGTGTTTTTAAAAAACCACAAGGGAGAGACTTGAAGCCAAGGGCATAGGCAAAAGCTTTCTGAAGAGATTGCCAATCAGTGCCACGGGGACACCAAGAACCTATAAATGGGCTACATGAAGTTAATGTTTCTGCACAGCAAGGGAAACAGTGAAGATAGCCTATAGAATAGGAAAAAAAAAATCTCTACCAGCCACTTTTAAAGAGTATCAACATCTAGAATAAAAAGAACTCTAACACTTTAAAAATTAAACAGACAAATCCGTAAATTGACAAATAAATTGGACAGATGCTTCTCAGAAGTATAAAAGGCCAATAACTATATGAAAACAATGTTTAACATTTTAGCCACTAGGAAAATGCAAATAAAAACTGCACTGAGATTCTTCTCACCTCAGTTAGAGTGAGTATCTTGAATAAGAAGAATTCTGGTGAGGCCAGGGCAGTTGGTCTGCTTCACTGTTGAAATATAAGTTAGACGGTCACTATGGAAATCAGCATGGAAGATCTTCAGAAGCTTACAGAGCTGTCATTTGACGTAGCTACTCCTCTCTTTGTAGTGTAATTCATAATAGCCAAGAGATGGATCCATCTTAGGTACCCAACAGATGAACAGTTAAAAAAATTATGGCTTATTATTATTATCATTCGGCGATAACGAAATCTCATCATTTGCAGGGAAAAAATGGAAGAACTGTAGACTGTCATGTGGGGCAAAATAAGCCAGATTCAAACATGTATTTTCACTAATTTGTGAGATCTAAAAAAGATGAAGGGAGATTCAACAGGTGGAAGGAAATAAAGAAGGAAGAGTGGGATATAAAGGCAGATAGCTGGGGGATAGAGATGTGTAAGGTATGTTCTGTAGATTGAACCTGCCTCTCAAAGGCAAAGCTGGGGAAGGGGAGGCAGATAATGGAGGGATAATAACAATCATAGTGTGTTATATACACTTTTCTATTTTGAATGAATTATGAACTGTTTGATTTGGTTGAGTTTTGCTTTGCATTTCAGGAAAGAGAAGGCAGGACTTTTTTTTTATATGGGGATTGAACTCATAACCTCGTGCTTGCCATAGAGGTGCTTATACCGCTGAGCTAAATCCCCAGCTGGCAGGACTCTTGAACAGTGGGAGACAGAAGACTTATATATCTCTTTCATGTAAACAATTACTAGTATGGTAGTCAAATGTTAACAAATATCAGCATATCATAGACCCCGTTCTAATTCCTTTCTCTGAGTATAAGCCTAAACCAGTGCTGAGATCTTCATACATTACAACACACTTAAACCTTAGGACTTAAGGCATCCAAAAATGTGATGTCAGCCAGACCCGCAAGTGATAACTAACCCAACTGTGACTCTGCCCTCCATTACACTGACTACTCACTGCTGGGTGTTCTGGCACCATTGAATCCAGTGCTGGTGGCCTCCCTCCTTCCCATCCCCAGCCACTGTATGCTTCACTGTTACTTTTTCCAGGTAGGCTAGGAGCCCTGACCTTTCCCCACAAAATTAGAATTTACTCAGGCATCCCTCAGCCTCTTGCTTTTTGGAAGCCAACCTGGAGCACCAGCTAGATTCGGAAAAGTGTTTGAGGGCACTTCAGTTTCATGGCTTACGTCCAAGACAAGAGCTAGACATGAGGCATGAACCAAGAGAATTTTGGCTAACTTAATCTAATATCTGCTGATCTTGACCATATTTGTGCTGAAAACATCCATTTAAACAATTTAGGAAGAGACCAGTCATGATGTTTTACTGAGACAGAGACAGGGTAGGCCCCTAGAGATATGTTCCCAGTTAAAACTCATACCCACTGAATAATCAGACCATTGAAAAGGCAATATTACTCATGTGCAATTTCTAACTACACTAAGATACTGAAATACCAGATCAAGACAGTTCCTACATGATCTGTTTAATTTACCTTCTTTCCGTTACTATTAACCACACCAAAAAATACCCCAAGCTCAACCAAATTTCAAACACTAGCTGAGAATTTGGATCTGCTCACTTCATATCCCCTCCTACAGATGATTGGAATGAACCTCAGAAAAGACAGCCAACATAAGTCAGAACTGATTCACTTTAAGTTTGGTGGCGAAACAAACTGATCAAGAGTTGGTGAGGATGTGGCCACTGCATAGGGAAGGTAGGCTGCAGGGACAAGGCACAAATCCTAGATAGACTGCCTGATACTCCTTCATAGCACCCAGAAATCTAAGTGAGAAGTCCACTTCTAAGGATTGGCGCTGAAGAAGAGCTTTGAACACTGGCAGAAGAACAAGGACTTATTCATTAAAGTTTAAATCAGTATAGGGCCAACAACAGATCTTACACAATTCTAAGTGATCTTTATTGGTGTGTTACAGCCCAGATTTTACCATTAAGAATTGGAACTGATCTTCTATCCGGGTAAGTGTTTAGAGCCTTTACCCATGAAGATGTGAGACTAGATAGTGAAAGCCAAGCAAGGTCATCTTCTCTCAGGTACCCCTCCAGCAATTATTCATGTTCATGCAGAATCACTTTGGCCTCCAAATTTCTCTAGTGTATAAAAATTGAAGTATTTTCTAGTCACTTCTAGCAAATTCTTGCCACATTCAAGAACATAGTCTGTTTTCTACTATAGACAAGCAGAACAGTTATCCACATCAGAGCTTTCTACCTGAGGAACATAGGTCTCTTATCTTTCAAAGGGACTAGGGTCCCCACCCATGAACTACTGAATCTAATTTTCTAGATCCATGCTAGCTTGTGCATCATACAGGTGTTTTCTATGCAGTTCATGACAAAGTTAGAAAGCACTGTTCTAAAATATCCCGATACTTGGAATGCTCAGTATTTCAGTTTCATTTGTATCAACCAATTTCCTTATGGATTTGAGTCATTCTGAAGTCTATCCTCTCTATTAAAAGAAATTCATGTTAGACACAAAGATAGTTGCAAAATAGAGATCCTGTGATGGCCCAATCAATGAGTACCTCTGTCTCTGAGAAAATTGACTATTACTTCTGTACAAAATATCCTCCACATATTTTAAGCCCCAAAATCCTGGCATCTGTTTCTGATAAGATAGCTCTTGAAGAGAGTAACATTTGTCAGTGGGCCCTACAGAATATGAATGATCTGGAACCCAGCTCAGGCCTGGCTGCTGAACCCATATTCTAATTAGATGATGCAACTTGGCTGCAAAACTCACTAATTTCCTTCAAAACAATCTAACTCCAGAATTCTTTCATAGGAGTAGTTTAGGGAGCAACATCCTGGTTTTTAGGAAAGTGCAGTCATGGCTTGAGAACATATTTGTATATCCAGCTATGACAGCTGAGCATGAACCAAGTGTACTATACAAGAAGGGAGCAAGTCAGGGGTATCATAGAAGGAAGAGGAGGCAGCTGACACTCAAACCCCGGTACAGCACAGTCACTTAAGGACACCTGAGGTAACAATACTCTAGAAGATAGCTATATTTCTGGAATTCAGTCCCTTGAATTGCTTCCTAGTGAAAACTTGGAAACGTTAACAATTTTAAGTCCATCTCCTTTCTCAGCAACATAAAACTCTAAATCTATAACATTTTCAGTACTTTAGGTCACTTACAACTTTTTTCTGACAATTATTTTGAAAGAATATGGTAAAATCATGATCAAGGAGCAATTTATGTTTGTATTGATTCTCAGAAGTGTAATTATGCATCACAAACATACTAAAAAAATAGCATGATCCTAGTGGGTTTCACACAAAGGGTGGGACTCAAAGCCCAGTCATGAAAATAGACTCCAAATACTCCCATATGACATTAATACACACTTGCAGGTAAAGAGCAAAACAAAGTTTGCAATCTAATAAAATGGTATATTACATGATTTGACAAGTTGTCAATGTGGCAAGACTTTAAGATTGTAGCTCCTTCAAAAATATCACCAGATCTCTTAAATTAAAAATCTTTTTTCGTATCAGAAGACCCACATACAGGAGATTCACATATTTGGGATCCATTCATCTGGAAGAATAGCTTTACAGGCTAAAACATCACAACTGGATAGGCAAGTAAGACTTATAAACAATGCCATGTTTTTAACTCACTTTGGATGAGTTAAATAGTCTACGGCAAATGTTATAACATGAAAGCACTCACCAAGTCTGGTCAATGAGTCTCAGATATGACATGGACTAGTAAATTGTTAATTTAGTCTGTTTGGATTTGCAGTGAGAGCCTAACTATCAATTTTCAGTAAGACACTCAATTGTCACATTAAAAATTATAACATGGAATTGTATTTCACTTAACTATTAATTGCCACTTTCAGTGAATCAATACAGTTTATATTTTTTGATTAAACAAGTTTCAGGTCAAGGAATTTAACCTGATACTTTTGTAAAATGAACCAACAAATCAGAAGCAAGCTAGTACTTCACCAGTTTAGAATGTGAGAAATAATTTCAGGCTTGTAACTCACTGAAGTTTTTATTAAGGAAAGTCACCCATTTTACCCTTTTTATTCCAGGTTTAGAGGTGGGTCCTAAACCTTACATCTCAGGGTGGGGAAGCATGAGGGAAGTTTTTTCCTTGAGGCTGTTTTCAGCTCTTCTCTCGCAAATATTTTGAACAAGTGAGAACCAAGTAATTAGCCTGGGGTAGTAGGGAACAGAGGGATGGTATTGGTAAAATATCAGGCCAGCAGTAAAAGTATGACCCTAGAAGAGATTAGGAAAGGCTCAAGCAAGGAGATAAAGGCCAAGCGTACACAAGGAGGCAACCTGATGCTGTCTAATCCTCAGGCCTCACATTCCTGGAGCCTTGGCCTCTGTTCAAAGGGCATAAATAGGACTTTAAATACATACCAATATGAGGTGCTTGGTAACAACAGAAAAAAATTTGATTGATTGCCAAACAGTGATTTTATGCAAAACTTGCTTGAAAAATTTGAGCCCAGTGTGGCCGTGTTTCACTTTTAAGAGTGGATGCTTCACCACAGCAGAAGTGCTACTTGAAAATTGTACCAGTCAGAGCTCAAGAGGGTGAGATAATTGTTCTCAATGTCAGAAGGTCTTCAAGAGCAGTGAGCCAGGGATGGCTGCTGAGCTGTTTAGAAATAAAATACAGTTATCCAAACTCTAGTTTCATAGCCAAATTTTCCAGCTGGGGAGCATGATCACAGTTAAAGAGGCCTAATGTCTTGAACCAGTTTAAAGAGTGGCATTGTAAGTCTTGTTGCCCCCACGCATCCTTCCACCATCCCTGCAGTGAGGGACACAGTCCTGGATTATGGACTGTAAACCATCAGATGCACCAGAAGGACTTATTTAGAAGTTCAAGGGGTGGGCCTCATCTTAGAACAGCTATTTTTGGTGAGTTAATATAGAGGGACAGGTAAGAACATACAAGACCAAAACAAAAAAACACTGAGTTATTAAAACATGGTTTAGACTGACTGATAATCTGAAAATAAAAATAAACCTTTACTTCAAGGAAAAGACAGAAATTACCCACATAAGAAAGCTACATTTAAAAGACGTACCAAGAACCCTGTGTGTTTATGCCAGTTTTTCTTTCCCCAGTCTACTATTTGGCAGGGGAGTATACTGAAGTAGAGTTTAGAGGTGTAAGTCTAACCTATTCCTCAATTCAGCTAAGCTGTACCTTCCAGTGCAGAAGAATATAGGTGGATTCATGCAGGATGGGTTTTACCAAAGAGGCACAACAACAGCTACAAGGCTGCTCCCTGGAAAAAATCATTTAAAACAAACTAATGGAAACAGCAAATGTAGGAAGTGTTCAACAGATTGGACGCCTGCATGAGAATAGGGAATAACTGCAGAGCAGAAATGCAAAGAGCTGCATAGCAAGCTGGAAAGAAAGAGATGGTAAGACAGTTGGGTTATTTAAAGGACAAAGTGCAAGCTGTTAACTACCTCATGAGGAAGTACAGAAACAGCTGACGGGTGGAAGAGGTGTTTGCACAGTGATTCCAGTTCCTCTTTCTGCAGTATAGTGATACGTGGCCTTGGAACTGGACTTATGGGTGAAATCAGGTTAGCTTCAGCACTGTCACCTACAGATGTACCCAGGACTAAGTAACCACATACCCCTGGCAGTGGGAATCAGGCAGGTAAAAACCTGCAGATAAATGAGCTCAAGTAGACACTGAGTGTGGTAACACCTCTGCAAGGTTTTATTATCAGCTGTAGTTTATAAGATGACATATACTGATGCCCTCAACAGTCAGGCAGATTTTCCTATTAAATAGGGAAGAAATTTCACATCAAGCATGTCACATAGGACACGTAGCAGCCCTTCACTGGTTCTCTTATTAAAGACAGCCCAAGGAGCCAGTAGGAAGGATGAAGCCGTGAGCTAGGAAAAACAAAAGAGTTTCCTTTGCAAAGTCATGGCAGACATACTCCATCCTACTACGTCCTCATCTGGTCTTTTAGTCTGATACAAACATGTATGTAACTAGATCATGACACTTAGCCAGTCTTCTCACCATGCCAAATTCTTTTGTCCAAAGAAGTCCCACGTTACCCAGCATGGAACATTGAGCAGACAGAACTCTGTGCTACGGAATGATTGTTCCAGGACTCCTAGCTTCCTCTTGAGCCAGGCAGCAGGACATCCACAAGACTATGTATGGCTCTAGCTTTGGAGGCTCAGCTTCTTGTGGCTCAGGTGAGGTCTCCCTTTTAACTACAATATTCTCAAAGCAAATTATAGCAAGTCACTATAAAGGCAGTTTCATTGTATAACACAATGGTTTCAAAATCATCTAAAGAGAAGAGTTTCCTAAACTGAAGTTTTAAGTTTCCTAAACTACAGTTTAAGCAAAGATGCCGAGGTGGATTAAGGGTACAGAATAGAATCCTAAAGATGACAGGAAATTTTGGGGAAAAGTGGTATAAAATTACACAAGAACAAGAAGACATCAGCCAGTCCGGATCCACTCCCTCTGTCTATCCATCCACTTCTGCTTTATATTTCATGTTCAACTGCAACACATTTTAAAACTCTTAGGGATTATCAGTCTCATCTCCTTGCCCCACTAACCTAGAGGCCAGTAGAATCACTTCCCTCCCTTCCTCCTTGCCCCATGACCTCAGAGACTGGAAGGATCTTCAGTCACCTCCCTCCCTACCCAAAAGACCACAGCAGCTTACGGACAATTAGCAACCTCTTCCAAAACCTGCAGAACTTTGGTGGGTTAATGAGAGCCTCATCAACCACTCACCAACACAGAGGAAACCAGCAGGCTTGTGACAGTATGGTAAGTTTCTCCCTCAAGTAGAGGACCTCGGTAGGTAAACAGCAGCAGTGGTGAATGCCCCTCTGTAGAATCTTGGTGAGTCTGGCGAGAGTGCGGGTGAGTCCTTCTTCCATACAGAGAACACCAAGTGGGTTAAGGAGAGTGCCAATAAAGCTTCCCCCAACCTGAATGAGACACCCAATGACATGGTCGGGTTCCAGCTGAGGTGCACACTATATCCAGGTAGATCTGGCAGCCTGGAACAGCCTGAAGCCATAGTAACAGTGGGAACTAAGGGTTGACTTACATCAATACTCCTAGGCTCGTCCACCTAGGAAGAACACAGGACTCATCCAACAGGCCTTGCAGGAGGAATTTAGGTGACTGGCTCCTTCCCTTCATTGTGGGATCCAGCAATTGGGCAAACATCAACCACACAGTAAGACCATAGGATACACAAGACAGACAGTTGAGACTAATGGGATTGAAAAAAAAAACACACACACACAAAACATTAACCCAAGAGGTGAAAATGACAAAACAAAAAAGCAAAATGCAATCTCAAATGTCCAGTCCATCAGGAACAAGTACAGGAGACATCAAAATAGAGGACATTAGAAGTCATACACCTGAAATTTCTGGAAAGATAGCAAGTAACAAATCCATGAGGCCATAGAGGAAATCATATTATAAATAATCTTTCATGTAAAGAAATGACACCATTAAAGAGAACTGCTCAGCATAGCTAGAGAACACATAGATTAAAAAGTATGGGAGCATGGGAAAATGATGGAAACCTTGAATGAACTATAAAGAAAAGAAGTGCAATGCCTGAAACAAATTCAAAGATCCAGGAAATAAAAAATGTAGGAAAATGTATGTATTGAAAATGTATGAAAGAACCTAAAAATAGAATTTTGGACCTTGAGGACAGAATTGCAGTTAGTGATCATGAAAAGAAAGAACTTCTACAAATAACAAGACAGCATGAAATGATAATTCAACAGCATCAAGGAAATGCAAAGTGAAACAATATAAGACTAATAGGCATCAAGGAAGTTGCAGGAGTCAACACAAATGACATCAGTAAAATATTCTCAGAAGTAATAGCAGAAAAATTTCCAAACATGGGAAAAGAATCAGATATATAGATAAGTGAGGCATATAGAATGCCAAATAGTCATAACCAAAAACACTACACCCAGACATATAATAATCAAGATTCCAGAAATCCATCATAAAACAGAACACTAAAAGCCATTGGAGAAAAGACACAATTCACCTATGAAGGAAAGCTTATTAGAATCATGGCAGACTTCTCAGCCAAACCCTCAAGTCAAGCCCTGAAAGAAAACAGCTTTCAACCCAGATTGATATACATTGCAAAACTTTTTTGAAAATTAATAGAGAAATAAGATATTTCCATGACAAAGAACAACTGAAGACATTCATGTCCACCAAACCAACCCTAGAAAGAGTATTGAAAGACATAGATAGAGATGAAAATGAGCATAATTTCCAGACCAACAACCACCAGACAGGGCAAGTTATTAAACAAGGGAAAAAAGCAGAAATTTAACAGCAGGGAAATAACATGACAAAGTTGAGCCAATACATATCAGTTATACCCATCAATGTAAATGACCTCATTCACCTATTTAAAAGAAATACACTGACAGAATGGATGAAGAAACAGGATCCAACAATATGCTGTATACAAGAAACACATCTAACTGAAAGGAAATTGAAAGTCAAAAATTGGAAAACAATATTCCATGTGACAGGAACCCAGATAAAAGCAGGAGTAGCTATTCTATTTGCAGAGAATGTGAACTTCAAGCCAAAAATTATCAAAAGAGATAAAGAAGGCCATCACATACTTGTCAAAGGAATAATTCAAGAATAAGAGCTAACAATCATAAAATTATATGTACCAAATACAGGAGCACCCAATATATAAGACAATTACTAATAAATATGAAAAACCAAATAAGCAACCACACAATTGTAATATGGGACTTTAATATCCCATTGTCACAAAGAGATAGATGAACTAGACAAAAATTCAGCAAAGAAATAACAGAACTGAATCAAACCTGTGAGCAAGTGGACTTAGTAAATGTTTACAGAGTGTTACACCTAACCACACCAGACTATATGTTCTTCTCAGCTGCGCATGGGACATTCTCCAAAATAGATTATATATTAGCCCATAAAACATTCTTAAGTAAATGTAAAGGGGTTGAAATGATCAGACCATAGTGCAGTGAAATTGGAAATTAATGGCAAAAGAAATTTCAAAACCTGCATAAATACATGGAAATTAAATAACAACCTCCTGAACAATCAATCAATAGGATACAGGTGAAGTTAAAGAAGAAATTAAGCAATATCTACAATTCAATGAAAATGCACACAAAACATATCAAAATCCATGAGACACAATGAAGGAGGTCCCAACAGGGAAATATATAGCAATAAATTGTCATATCAAGAAAACAGTATGAGCACAAATCAAAAACCTAATACTCCATCTCAAGCTTCCAAGAAAAGAAGAGTGAGTCAATCCCAAAACTCGTAGAAGACAAGGAATTATAAAGATCAGAGCAGAAATTAATGCAATTGATTAAACTAAAAAATACAAAGAATTAATGAATCAAAGATCTGGTTTTTTGAGAGCGTAAACCAAATTGATAAAACTCTAAAGAGTCTTATCAAGAAAAAGAAAATACTGAAATTCACACAATAAGGACTGAAAAGAGAGCAATTACTATAGAAGCCATGGAAATTCAAAAGATCATGAATACCTCCTTTGAAAATCTTTACTCACATAGTATGGAAAACACAGAGGAATTGGACAGATTTCTAGAAATGTATGAACTATCAAAGCTCAATTGGGAAGATATAATAATTTTTTTTTGTCTTTTTCATTTTTATCGGTACCCGGGATCGAACTCACGACTGCCTGCTTGCAAGGCGGGTACTTATGCCGCTGAGCTAAATCCCCAGCCCCAATATAACAATTTTGAATAACCCAATATCAGCTATTGAAATTGAAGACGTGATTAAAAACTTAGCAACAAAACAAAGCCCAGGTCTTGATGGATTCATGGGTGAATTCTACAAGAAATTTAGAGAACATTTAATGCCAATACTCCTTAAACTCTTCAATGAAATTGAAAGGGAAGCAATCTTCCCTTACTCATTCCTGGAGGCAAGTAATACTCTGATACCAAAACCAGAGAAAGACCCAACTGAAAAGGATATCTATAGGCCAATCTCACTAATGAACATTGATGCAAAGATTCTCAATAAAATACTGGCAAGTAGAATGAAGCAAGTCATCAAGAAGATTATACATCAAGACCAAGTGGGATTTACTCAGGAATGCAAGGATGGTTTAATATATGCAAATCAATAAATGTAAAATACCATATCAACAGAGTGAAAAACACAAATCACATGATCATTTCAATAGATGCAGGAAAAGCTTTTGAAAAAGTTCAAAACTTAATTATGATAAAACCCTACAAAAACTCGGAACAGATGGTAAATACCTCAATCTGATAAAGGCCATATATGACAAATGAACATCCAACATTATATTAAACGGATAAAAACTGAAAGATTTCACTCTAAAATCCGGAACAAGATGAGGATGTCTACTATCACCACTCCTATTCAATATAGTTCTGGAAATATTAGCCAGAGCAATCAGACAAGAGAGAGAAATAAAAGAAATAAGGATAAGAAAGAAAGAAGTTAAATTATCACTATTTGCAGTAAATGTATATCCTACATAGAAGACCCCAAAAACTCCATCAAAAGACTACTAGAATTAGTAAGTGTAGCTGGATACAAAGTCAACACTCAAAAATCAATAACATTCCTGTACACAAACAAAATACTTCACTGAGAGAGAAATTATGCGAAGAGTCCTTTTAACAATAGCATCGAAAAAAACGAAATACTTAGGAATCAACCTAACCAAGAATTTAAAAACCTATATGCTGAAAATTATACTACTCTTAAAAAGGAGATTGATGAGGATATTAGAAAATGGAAGGATATTTCTTGCTCTTGGTTAAGAAGAACTAACATTGTGAAAATGGCCATACTCAAAACTGCTATACAGATTTGATGCAATCCCAATCAAAAAGACACTTAACATACCTTACAGATATAGAGAAAATATTACTAAAATTAATTGGAAAACAGAAGAAACCTAGAATTGCAAAGGCAATTCTGGTAACAAAGGCAAGGTAAGAGGCATCTCAATTCCTGACTTGAAACTATACTACAAAGTACAGAGTTAAAGTCAGCATGGTACTGGCAGAGAGATAGTCTTGAGGATCAGTGGAATAGATTAGAGGAAGCAAACACAACTACAAAAACACTCAGCCACCTTGTATTTGATGAAGGGGCTAAACATATCCACTGGAAGAAGGATATTCTTTTTAATAAATGGTGTTGGAATAACTGGCTTTCCATATGCTGAAGACTGAAACTAGACCCATGTCTATCACCGTGCACTAAACTAAAGTCAAAATGGGTCAAAGATATAAATATTAAAATATAAACACTAAATCTACAGGAAGACAAGATAGGTAGAAAAATTGGAGACATAGAGGTAGGCAAAGAATTCATGAACAAAACACAAACCATATGAGAAATACTTTAAAGAATCAAGAACTGAGATCTCATTAAAAAGTTTTTGCACTTCAAAATAAATCAACAAGTAAAGCAAAATCCCACAGAATGGGAAAGAATTTTAACCAGAATACCCTTGGACAAAGGACAAAACAAAGAAATGAAAAACATCAAGCCTCCCAAATTTAAAGACCCTTTCCAAAAACAGGCATCTGAGATGAACACACGCTTTTCAGATGAAGATATATAAATGGCAAATAAATACATGAAGAAGTGTTCACCATCACTGGTCATTCAGGAAATGCAAATTAAAACAGCACTGAGATTTCATCTCCCTCCCAAAAGAATAACTGCCATCAAGAAATCAACCAGTAACAAATGTTGGCAAGGCTGTGAAGAAAAACACTGCTCCACTGTTGGTGGGAGTGTTGACTGATGCAGCCACTGTGGAAATCAGTATGGAGATTCTTCAAAAAACTAGGATTAGAAGTTCTATTCAATCCAGCTATTCCCCTCATGGGTATTTCCCAGAAAAATTGAAAAGGTCATGTCTCAGTGATATATTAGCACTGATGTTTATAGCAGCACTACTTGTATTAGCTAAATCTTGGAAACAACACAAATTTCCATCACACACAGAATGGATGAAAAGATGTGATAGTTTTATACAATGGAATATTTCTCAGCTATGATAAGGATGATCTTGAGGCTTTTATAGGTAAATAGAGGCAACTTGAGACTATCCTAATAAATAAAATAAATCAGACTTACATTTGTAAATATTGTATTGTCTCTCTAGCATAAAAATAGTAATAAAAAACTGAATAAGATCCAAAATACATAATAGATATTTTGATAATGAAAGGGAAAGTGCTTTAAAGCATACAACTATATGTATGTTTAACTGTGCAAGATAGATAACCATATTACTGTTTTTGTTACTTCAACAAACAGAATGGTTTGTACTGTTATTGTTTGATTGTCCACTTTTTATGCTTTGATCTTGTGACTTGAGCAGCTACCTCTAAGATAACAATATGTAGTTTATCAACTAATGATTTCTTACTTTCTTGAAATTCTGTATTATTTCTACTCTTTTTTCTGTTTTGATTTTTTTCTCTAAATAAAAAAATACTGAGATTCCACACACTTCAGAAAGAATGGTTACTACCAAGAAATCAATCAATAATAAATGCAGAAGGGGCTGTCAGGAGAAAGGTCCTTCTGCACTATTGGTAAGAGTATAGACTGGTGAAACCCCTACGGAAGTCAGTGTGGATATTCCTCCAAAAGCTAGAGGTTCCATTCAACTCAGCTGTTATCTTTCTGGATATCTTATGAGAAGAATTAAAAATCTCATTCTATAGCAATACATGTGCATCCATGTTTATAGTGGCACAATCTATAGTAGCTAGATCTAGGAAACAACCTAAGTGCCCACTGACTGAGGAAAGGATAAAAATATGTAGTATTTACACAAAGGAATACTACTCAGCAATAAATGAGGATAAACTTCAGAAAGGAAGTTTTTTATTTTAAAGAGAATAACACAGAACAAAGCAAATCAGAATAGAACAATGCAAGCAACACAGGACTTCAAAACAAAACAACAGGAAATCAACAGTGTCTCCTGTTTTCGTCAAAACAGTTGTCCATACTTTCACGCACAATGATATCAAACGTAACAAAATAGTATAAAACCTATCAAAAGAAAAAGAGCATTACAGGACTTCAAAACCATTTAACAGGAAATGAAAAGTGGTTACTATAATGTGTTTTCTTTGAAACAGTTGTCCATAGTGTCACACATAATAGAATGAAATAAAATAAAAAAGGATAAGACCGACCAAAACAAAAGAATAAAAGCATAATAGGACTTCAAAACAAGATGATAGGAAATCAGCAATGGCTACCATAAAGTCTCATTTTCTTCCAAATAGCTGTTCATACCATCACACATAATAAAATCAAACAAAACAAAACAGAATAAAACCAATTATACAAACAAATGAAAGCATTATAGGACTCCAAAACAAGATAATAGGAAACCAACTCTGATTACCATAATACATCCCATTATGTTCAAAATAGCTGCTCATACCATCAAACACAACAAAATCTAACAAAACAAGACAGAATAAAACCAAACCTAAAAAAATTGTGAAAAAAATACAAGAGTTCAAGACAAAACAATTCAAGACAAAACAATAAGAAATTAGCAGTAGTTGCCACCTTTCTCTCTCAGGTGTTTCCTTCCCTAATACTCTTACAATAACTACTTTGCTTTTGGATGCCATTAATATCTTCTGTTTCTTATGCTAGGGTTCATGCATAAGTATTTAAACTGTTTCACCCATGAACATCATCTCCAGTTGCATCCATTTACCTTCAAGAGCCTTGAGATCATTCTACTTTATAGCTGGGTAACTTTCCGTTGTATGAAGATACCATATCTTTCTTAGCCAATCTGTAGTTGATGGGCAAGATACTGTTGCTTTTTTATCTGGTCTCCTATCACATGGAACAATTTTCTCTCTCCGTTGATTTTGAATATATGAATTTCCTTTCCAGTTAAATGTTTCTTATGTACAGTATAATGATGGATCTTTTTCTTGATTCTCCACTGTGTTTCTTTTAATTGCTGAATTGAGGCCATCTGCATTAATGTTTACAACCAGGATACATCGGTTTGTCTCTGCCCTGCTATCCTGCTGTTGTAGGCCCTCCGCTTTTCCCCTTCATTCAATTGCTTGTCTTGTTTGGTGATCCTCTTCTGCTGCTGTTCCTGGAACAATGGTCATCTTTATCTCTCTGTAAGGTTGGATTGGTAGACATGAACTCCTTCAGTTGTTCTTTATCATGGAATTGTCTTACTTTTCCATCAATTTTGAAAGATACTTTTTCAGGGTACATCAATCTGGGTTGGAAGTTATTTTCTTTCAGGGCTTGAAACACTTCCCTCCAAACTCTTCTTGACTTGATAGTTTGTGCTGACAAATCTGCCCTGATATTGATTGGGTTTCCTTTATAGGTGATCTGTTTCTTTCTCTAATAGCTTTTAATATTCTGTTATTATGCTGAATTTCTGGGATCTTGATTATTATACATCTGGATAACTAGCTGGAGTTCTATATGCCTCACTTATCTGTATGCTGGATCCTTTTCCTGTGTTTGGGAAGTTTTCTGCTATTAATTCTGAAAATAGCCTTTTAATTTCATTTGTGTTGACCTCTGCTTCTTCACTGGCACCTATCATCTTAAATTATGCTTCTTTGCATCATCTTGCAGCTATTGAAATATTTCCTGGTTCCTTTTTATTTTTAAGAGTTATTTCCTTTCACAATTGCTAGCTAAAATCCTATCTTCAAGGTTTGAATGTCTATCTTCAGTCTCTTTCAAGCAGTTTTCCCAGCTTTGAATTGAGTTTTTCATTTCCTAGATCTCTCTTTGAATCTGTTTCATGTGTTTTAATTCCTTTCTATATTCATTCAAGGTTTACATCATTTTTCTACGCTTGCCTTTCTAATCTATGTCTTTAGGTATGCTGAGCAATTCTTTCATTATGTTTGTGATTTCTTCTTTTACCTTAAACTTCTTTCTGATTTGATTGCTTTTACAGCCTCATGAAGTTGTTTCTCCACTTCAGTTGCTTTCCTCTCAGAGGTTTCAGGTGTCTGACTTCCGTTTTCTTCCATGGCTGTATCTCCCAGACTTGTTCTGTGTGAGATCTGAGATTGCCTTTTGTTCCTTTATCATGACATTCTCTTATGTTCCTCCCAACAAGCTGATTTTGGGGTCTCAGGCACTTTCCATGTTGCCTGCCCCTCCATGGTGTAAGGGAATGGGACAAGCACTTGCATTTTTCTGGCCCCAGATTTGCAAGGAGGCGGCAGGGTATGGGGGTGGGCTTCTCTAGCTCTGTGCAGCTGCAGTGGGGCTTCCCTGATGGTAAGGGGTGCATGGAGGTGGGGCTGCTTCTCTCTGCCTCTGTGTCTATAGGGATGACTTGGGACTCCCATGATGGTGGTAGGCATGCAGGGGTGTGTTTCTCTGCATCTTCTGGTGGATGATGGCTGCCCAAAGGAACAAAGGCCCTCCTTACAGGTACATGGGGCTTAACTGGCTGCCTGTCCCTGCTCCTGCTGGCTTCCCATAGGAAGGAGCCTTTTGGTGGTGGCACCTGGCAGGCAGAGGTGGATCTGCTGGTTCTCTCTGCCCATGCTGCTGCTCACAGGAAGCGGCCTTCTGGGACAGCACCCAGCAAGTGGAGGCAATCTGCTGGTTCTCTCCACCCATGCTGGCTGCCTGCAGGAGGGGGCCTTCTGGTGGTGGTATCTGGCAGGTGAAGGCATCCAGCAGGTGGAGGCACCTGCTGCTTCTCTCTGCCCACAGAAAGGGGCTCTCTGGTGGCAGAGCCCTGCAGGCAGAGGCAGATCTGCTAGTTCTGCCTGCCCTTGATGGCTGCCTGCAGGAAGGGGTCTTCCAGGGTGGCACCTGGCAGGCGGAGGCAGATCTCCTGGTTCTCTCTGCCTATGTTGGTTACCCATAGGAAGGGTGAATTGCTATTTCCTGATCCTTGTTATTTGTTGGTTTTTGTTTTGTTTTGTTTTTGTTTTTTGTACTAGGGATTAAACTTATGACTTTGTGCTTGCCAGGCATATGCATATGCCACTGAGTTAAATCCCCAGCCAAATCTTTTGTTATTTGTAAGAGGTCTTTCCTTTCATGATCACTAGCTGCAATCCTGCCTTTAAGGTCTGAATGTCTGAATGTTTCATTCAAGTGGTTTTTCCAGCTTTCATTTCTTTCCTACATTGTTCATTTAAGGTTTCCTGTTGGGCTGTGGTGAGGTTTTTACTCCAGAGATTCCCAGTATTGTTGCCCAAGGAAGTACAACTGATTGCAACAGATATGACATCCTAGCTAAGGTAGTAAAATTAGCCATATCAATAGTATTAAACAGTTTAGAAACTGGCAAACTGTGATAACTATTAATTTTGTACCTTAAATCATAAGATCAAAATCTACAGTTACATAAAAAATCTGATCATAAGTTAGGAGCTTGTATGCAAAGTGTTTCCCCTTGGTAGCGTGGGATTTTACCCTGTCATGGGGAGATTTATGGATAGTGGATAAAACAAAGATAACTGAAAAGGAAGTAAAAGGCTGGAAAACAAAGGATGATGTGCAAGTTTGGAGATTTAGGGAAGAGGGCAGAAGAGATACAATGAAGTAGTAAGCAAGGGATTATCTGAATTTGGTCTCTGAGTTTGGAGGATGGGATTAGTTTTCTATGGCTGGAGTTCTTCCCAGCCATTTGGAAAAGAGAAAAAAAAGATAAGAATAAAGAAAAGAAAGAATCAAAAAGAAAAGAAAAAGAAAGATAAAAATAAATAATAAAAAAACGGGTGGCCCCACCTGCCTGTTTCTATTCTGTGTGTCTGTTCCCAGACAGAATGCTGGTTCATCTAACTTACCATCTGTTGGCTCCTTTTATTAATATTGTTTTGAACTTTTCTACCCCTCTAGATCTGCCTGTCCATCATGTGACCCTAGCTGGGGTCCTGCTGTGTGGCTGGTGTTCCCCTGGTTGTCTGGTCCCATCATTGCAGGGAGGAGGAGTCAGCCTTCTGGATTCCTCATGCTGAATTGGCTGGCAGGCCCCATGATCCAAGCAATAGTTTAATGTAACAGTTATGGTGCAAAGTGGCTTTTGTTTGGAAAAGTGGCAGTATCTGTACCCAAGTGTGAAGGAAGTGATTGAGAGAGTTTCAATCAGTTAGGGAGTTAGCTCCCCTAAACCTTGAGCACTGGAAGAGATGCCAGAGAAGATCAAGGCCTGCTGCCAGTAGGTTGGATGATAACATGGCCTGAGGAACACTCCTTTAACTCTGACCTTTTTCCTAACAAAATTTTCTTGCAGAGCCAAGGAGATTTCTGGGTAGACATCGGCTCTATGAATGTTAGGATAGGATCCCAGGCAACAGTCACATTAGGGGTCAGAGGAGCCCAGAATATGCGCTAGGAACCTAACCAGCTTCTGGGCCCATAAATCTGTCAAGACCCATTTGAACAAAAGAGTTAGATCTGTCATATTAACAGAGAAAAAAAGCCCAAGGCTGTGGCTCAACTCTCCATGGAGGCTTCTGAGAGGACTCTGATAGAGTGTTCTTAAGTCACCCTGGGAAAGGGATAGCTGGAGAGCACCAAGAAAGTTCACCTCATGGTGGATTGCAGGCTGGGTGTGATGAGCCTGGCCTCTGCAGGGTAACCTGGTAACTTCCAACTGCCCAAAAGAGTGCCCCATTTCTTAGAATGTAAAAAGGACAGCTGTTTTGCCATGCTTGTGTCACCACAAAGAACTCAAGCTTCCTGGTGGGCACCAAAGATGCAACCAGTTTTCTCTGCTAGTCCGAAGGGTGACAGAAGAATGAAGTCAACAGAACAGCAGTTGGAAAACAGAACAGGTGTGGTTCATTGGAGAGAACAAAGAAAGCCCCTCAGTTTAGGAGGGGAGCTCAAAAGTAAGGATGGCATAGAGGTGCCTGAATCCAGGGTTTACATGGAGATTTTTGTGCATAAAAGGAGCAGATGGGTGTGTAAAAAGCAGGAGTGAAGCTGCTGCTGCTTGCCAGGCTTCTTGTACACAGACTTAATTAGCCTTTTGCCCTTTGCACGGCAATCAGGTCTTTGTCACTTGTGCTCCAATATCCTGTGCATAGCCTGATGAATTTGCTTGCATGAAGCCTTGCTCTGCATGAACGCACTGTCCAATGGCAGGAAGACAAGACATTAAACAATGCCGTGGACAATACCATGCTGTTTGGTGATGGGAAACAAGCAGGGTATTCAGGAGGTTAGAGAAGAAGCAGGTCACACAGGCTTCTCCAAAAAGATGCCTAAATGAGTGAGAAAAGTTGTGCAGGTGAGGACAAATGGAATTGAAAGAACATTTCAAATAAGAACAAAAACATAAGGGTCATGGCAAAGACCTGAAAAAGGAAAAAAAAAAGAAGAGAAAGAGAGAGAGAGTGTAGAGGTGAGGGGAAGATGGATTCCATTTGGGATACAGAGTCTGAGGCCCTGAGAGAGGGTATTTAGCACAAAGCCAGACATATGGGGCTGGAATTTAGGGATGACCTGGGATGGCAGTACAGATGTGAGAGACAGGAAGTGACAGCTTAATAATGTGCAATTTGATTAAACCAGCCAGGCAGGGTTTATAGAATGAGAATGACATTTCAAATAAGGACATCAAAGAAAAAAATGAAGGGATGGACAAAGGAAAATCAACCCAAGAAGGAAAGAGAATAAATAGAGAGGTCTAGAGCACACAAGGACATGTGGCATGGAAAATCAAGACAGAGCACTGAAATCAAGGTGTGCTTCTGTGGATAAATGGGAGACTAAAACATCTAAGGATGGCAGGAGAAACCAACCATATCACAACCAAGTCACAAAGGACGTTTCTCGCTTGTCAAGATAATTTCAGTTACTTATGAGATATGTGGTCTGGAGGTATTTTATGCTGCGTGTCTTTGAAAGATGCACTTCTTAGACACTGACAGACACCATGCACAGTTATCTGAAAACTGGTTTTCCTTCCCCACCTATGTAACAATACCACCCAGATGTACCCAATGGGAAGGGATGGGGTGGAAAGGGTGGGCACATTGCAGGCTCATGGGGATGTGTGGCACTGGGCTGTTCCAGGACAGACAGCAAAATAAGAGCCCCTGATGATCTCTCAGCAAAGAGAAACTGAGCCCATGATGCCTGATAGATCCTGTTCCCCCATGTCACCCTCAGTTCACCCCCTAACCAGCTCAGCAGCGGGCCTCTCTTGTTTCCAGGTTCTGGACCAAACACTGAACATTCTAGGCCAATACTTTGGCTCAGGCAACTGCTCATACAGCCTTGTGCCGTGGAGTGGCCAGCCACTGTGGGCCTTTTGACCCTTCTCTTACTTTCGTGGAGAACTTCTTCACTCTAATAGCAATCGGTTTGCAGTGAGGAGAGACAAACAGCTTGCAGGACACGTTAAGGAAAAATGCCAGGTCTTGGACAAAGTCAGCCAGCTTCAAAAAGAAAATGAAATCTTAGAGACAGCTCTCAAGGTGGCCCACCTGAAAGAGGAGGCCAGGGAAGCGCAGCGTTGGGAGGCAGCCTATAAGAAAATGTCAAGGGACAGGGCCAAGATTCGAGGGTGCCTGCCCTTCCTCCTCAAAGAGCTCAAAGATGATCAGTCAGATCGTTTTCCCCAACAGCAACCAGAGATGGTAAGAGATATCCAACAGGTATGCAATACAGAACAGATACGAAGGAGTACATATTCTTCTTGGCTATACAAGACAATACAGTGACCTATACTGGCCATTATAGGAGTCACAAACTTCAAAAGGTCAAAATAATATGAGGTACATCTTTATCTTAATGTAGGTAAGCTAGAATCAAGTAAGAGTATAACAAATTCCTATACATTTGAAAACTAAGAAATATAATTCTGAAATAAACAACAATGAAAAATAGAATATGAACTGATAGAATACACGGCATTGCTTGTGCTACACCTACAACAGTGCTCTTGGGTTAGTTTATCTTTCTGATGGATTTATGATAACAAGTTTAAAACAAGTCAGCACCATATATTCTGAGGAGAGATGGCATTTTGAGTCACTGGCCCAGAGCTCATGCCATGTCCTAGATTACAGATAGAGTCTGTACATCAGTGTAGTTCCAGCCAGCAGCACATCTGTGCTTCTATTTATTGCTCATTCATTGTGTGACACTGGCTACTGAATCCAAGGATCAGTGAGTTATACCCCCAGGTACCTCTCCATTTTTTTTTTAAATTTTGAAATAAGATTTTGGTCCTCTGGCCTCAGCCTCCCAAGCAGCTGGGATTATAGGCATGTGCTTCCAGCCAGTTAGTTGAGCTTTTAACAGGTCATTCTACCATTGTATTAGGCCAGCTATTTGGGGATGGTTCCATAGCCACGAGCTCATTGTCATATCTCTTTTGTAGTGTAAAATGTGTTTTCTTCTGAGGCTGGATGGTGTGGAACATATTGATGAGCAAGGCATTCTACAAGTTCTTTGGGCAAAGGTACTGGCAAAATCGCTGGCAGTGATGGCAGCCCAGTATGCAGAGTGGTGTCAATTGTCCTAAGGATAGAATGTCACTCATGATTAATGGTGTAAAATCAAGACTTGAGTATCAGTCTCTGCTACCAGCTGCACCAGCCTTCAGTTGTAGAATGTGCTTAATATTAACATCAAAAACAACTTACTATTGACATATCAAAAATACATTGGCAGTGGTAAGCCAAGTCCATAGCTAGTTGAACTGACTCAGGTGTCGACTGCAAGGCTGATAAATCACGAGGTTTTTTGGCTCATTATATTCTCCTGTCCACACCACTTGGAACAACTCTAAGACACACAAATCTACTTGCACAGGAACACAGAATATAGTTAGCAAGGTGATTAAATAGGATTGAAAGAGAATCAAAAAGTCTTCATAAGATTTGTGCAGTTTGTCCCTGGACAATATTCCCTGCCCTTGAATTTGGCCTGAAACCCCACTAGAATTTTATTCAGCAGCAGACAAACCCCAACTCCTTGCAAGTACTTGCCCACAAAATGCAATAGCTGCAACTCTCAAATGCAAAAGAGAGTTATTTCAGTCCCCCAGCTTGAATGTGAGACACTTGGGGACATTTATTTCTAAGCCATAACAGAAGTAGGTCACTAGACATGACCTGGAAGGATATTTTCTGTTCCCTGGCTTCTTTCTCTTCCTGCTTGTTGGCTGACATGGTTTGAGCACTTGTCCTCTGCTGTGACCTTCTGTGTGGAATCCTCTGAGACATGGGCCAAAATAAACCTCTCCCTTAAGTTTCAGTTGGTAGGTACTTTTTGTCTCAACAATGACAAAGTGACTAATACACTAGTTGTGTTTATGTACATCTATATTGATCTGAATTATTAAATCACTTTTGGAAAGATAGATTTTTGTTGCTGATAGTTGAGAACTCATGAATCAGATTATCATATCTCAGATCCAAAAGTAATGATTCCTTTTATGATTGAGATTTCCCACAAAGCTATTTGTTAATCTAGAAGTTTTATTGCTGTCCATTCCCGGAAAGAACAATCATAGTGACTGCACATAATGAGTGTCTATGGTGTGTTGTATGTTGTGCAGACACATTTATATGTAACAGCAGACTGTCGGTGTCACTCCCGGCCGGCAGGAAGGACACACAACAAAGTCTGGCAGTGGACAACCTTTTCTTTTATTTTCCTTCTCCGTACAGCCTGCCCCGGGAATCCTCCCGGCCGAAGCCTCTGTTGGTCCGCTCCCCGCGGCTCCTTGCGTGCTTCTCCCTACAGTCTGTCCCGAAGCCTCTACCGGTCCGCTCTCCGCGGCTCCTTGCGTGCTTCTCCCTACAGTCTGTCCCGAAGCCTCTACCGGTCCGCTCTCCGCGGCTCCTTGCGTGCTTCTTCTGCTTCTTCTTTTTGTGGCAGGAGAGGCACTCACTTTTATAGGGTTACAGTGGCCAATCAGTTCAAAGCGCGCGATGCGGGCTGATTGGCTAACATCAGTTGTTGCTAGGCAGACTATCTTACAGGGCGGGTTGTGAAGCAGGAGATCTTACAGGGCGGGTTGTTTACCAAGCAGGAAGCAGGAGATCTTACAGGGCGGGTTGTTTACCAAGCAGGAAGCAGGAGATCTTACAGGACGGGTTGTTTACCAAGCAGGAAGCAGGAGATCTTACAGGGCGGGTTGTTTACCAAGCAGGAAGCAGGAGATCTTACAGGGCGGGTTGTTTACCAAGCAGGAAATAAGCGCCATCTTAGCACACTCGATGGGAGGGGTAATCTAGCTCAGGCTTTGCTCTTTCCTACAGGCCTCACGTCCGCCAAGTAAGGCGACCGGGCTCGGCCGCGGCTCCCAACATCTCCCCCTTTTTTATTTTTTATGAATGTGCGCATCGTAGCCCTTCCTGGACTGGGTGCAGAGGCTTATGCCCTATGCGTAGGCCCACCGTAGGTCCTTGGCTTAGACCCTGGTCGGCCGTCCCATGGTTTGCCAAGGCCCTGAGGCCCTCGTCCTTTTTCTAGGGCCAGGCACAAACTGGACGGAACCTGGATGCACACAAGCTTGCACTCATTTCCTCTCCGTAAAGAAATCCCCTCGGAGAGAAATTTAGACCTGGGCAGCATCTAACAGTCCAGCGGCTTACGTGCAGGATGGGGTAGGGCCTGGCTTAGGTTGAGTCGCACCGGGGGAGTACGCTCTTACCCGTCATTGACTCTCCTACCCAGCTATGTCATAATTTTTTAGAGGAGGAATGTGGGAAGCTCACCGCCCCTAGACTCGGTCGTAGGCTAGGCGAGCGAGCCATGCATATGCCTGAGGATCTTTTTGTCCATTTTGGGCTACCGCTATTTCTATTCATCTTGTTGGTTGGTCTGTGATGGATCTCTGGTAGGGCAGGTCTGATCTTCAGTCGAGGGCTTTGTTGCCCGTGTCAGTCTCTCCAGTACCCACAGTGGTTCTCGTCCCGGTTCCTGTGGGAAAACACAAACCGCGCCTCGGTTCCAGCTAACCACCGGATCCGGGCCCATCCATTGTCCTGTTAGGACATCTTTCCATTTAACCCACCCTTTATGGTTGGGGGAAGGGTTGCAGTGCTCCATAGCTGGGGAGCAATTATCATTATTTAAATTTAAAAAATTGTGTGTGAATAGTGCCATGGATAATCGTGCCTTTGGGGCCAGGCCTTGGCCTACTCCCCCTTTTTGTTTTTGTAAAATTTCTTTGAGGCTTCTATGAGCCCTCTCAATGATTCCTTGACCTTGGGGATTGTATGGGATACCATGTTTTAATTGAACCTCCATCATTTTGCAGAACTCATTGAAGGCTTTGCCTATATAGGCTGGTCCATTATCAGTTTTTAATATTTTTGGTTTGCCCCATGCGGCCCAAGCCGCCAGGCAATGATTGATCACATTAGACACTTTTTCACCTGTTTCTGCTGTTGCAAATATGACGTGAGAACAGGTGTCTGTGGAAACATGAACATATTTAAGAGTCCCAAATTCCTGTATATGTGTGATGTCCATCTGCCAAACATCACCAGGGATCAAACCTCGAGGGTTTACTCCCATCGGTATGGCAGGTTTGTATGTGGCACAGGAGTCACATAGTCGCACGATATCTCATGCATCTGCTCTGGGAACATGGAAATGATTTGCTAGTGTCCTGGCATTGACATGAAACTTATCATGGAAGGCACGGGCTCGCTCGATTGGTGTTAGTAAGGTAAAAATCCATAACGGGCGAGTGGCAGTGTCAGCAGCCGCATTCCCCTGTGCCATAGGCCCTGGCAGGGATGTATGTGCTCTTATGTGGGTGGTGAAGACCTTATGATGTCTGTTCTGAAGCAATGTCTGGATAGACAGGAACAGCCCAGCCACTGTGGAAGTGGATCTAATTAAACTGGCAGTCTCAAGCACTTGCATAGCATTGACCACATACCTAGAATCGGAGACAATGTTAATGGGTCCTGAGAACCTTTCAAGAATCATTTTAACGATCTGCAGTTCCACCACCTGAGGCTGATCTGGTTCAAATTGTATGGTAACCGGGGGCTTGCCTAGGATCACATAGGTGCCTATCCCCGTCTTGGAGCCATCTGTATATATTGTAGTTGCTGGAACTAATGGCTCAGAGGCAGTAACCTTTGGAAAAATTCCTCTCTAGGCCCGCGAGGTCCCCTTTGTTGCACTGCCGCAGCCAGAAGAGCTGCAACTCCCGAATTAGAAAGCGGCCCCCCTATTTCTCTGCATATTCTGATCCAGGCGTTAAGATCCTTATTCTTATGTGGGGCTATTGCTGCCTTACATTCCTTTGTGCATTGTTCGGTTGAGCCACTTCCCTATCGGAAAAGATCTTATCGGCGGCATCTTGCATCCGAGCCACAAAATCAACGAATGGCTCTGTTGTGCCCTGGACTATTTTAGAAAGGCACAAGGATGCCGTTCCGGCACCACTCACCTGCTTCCAGGCGCGAAGCCCAATGGTATTGATCTGCTCATAAACTGCACCAGGGAACTGAGTCTGATTATCAGCGTGTTGGCCTTCCCCCATAAGCATGTCTCTATTCCACCCCCGGTTCCCTCGGTTAGCGTTTCTTTCCGCCTGTTCGGCAGCGAACTCAGCGTACCAGGCTCGCCAATCCAGGTAACTACCCGAGGGCAGACACGCCTTTGCCAGCTGAGTCCAGTCCGCGGGGGTGAGGGGCCCAGAAGACAGGTTCTCCAGCATGGCAATGGTGTAAGGCGCAGTCGGCCCAAAGGTTGTAACTGCATTTTTAAGTTCTCTAATCTGCTTTATTTCAAAGGGTTCCCACACATTACGTTCCTGACCCATGGCCATCTGTACAGGATATATCCCATAGGGGCCGCTATCTATCCCTGGGAACGGGTGGTCTTCATTAGACACACGACCCCCATGCCACAGCTGTCTGTGGAAATAACGTTCCGCCGGTGGCGGAGCATCGTAAGATGGCGGCCGTGGCTGAACAGAAAATGGCGGCCTGTGCGTTATTTCCTGTACTGACGGAAGAGGGGGGAGTTCCCATGCGGCGGCATCGCGGCGAGGGACCGCTTCCGGGAACGAGTTCCAGGGCGGAGCAGAAGGTTCTGTCTCCCTCCCCTGCCAGGGGGCGCTCAGAAGCTCTCTGCTTTTTCGTAAGCCTAGCTGAGCGGAGCGCAATTCGCGGCGCAATGCAGCGAAAGAGCCTTGCGTCTCCCCATCAAGCGACTTAGGCCCCTGACAGCTGGTCTCTTTGGCCTCCTCACCATTCAACCTTCCCTCGTCCTCGGAGTCAGACGACTCCGAGGCTTGAGCCCCGTCCTCCTCCTTAGCATCTTTGTTCCCCTTGACGGACCCCTCTCGGGAGCTCCCTGACTGGGCCTGCTCAAATACCCTGCGTACTTTTGTAAGCTCTTGAGAGCTTTCCCCGCAACCACCCTCACTCTTAGTGCCGCTACCTAGCATGTTTCCCATTTTTTAATATGTTACTCACCGCGTGAGGCCCAAGGAATCCGCCACTTACGCGTGAGCCTGAGAGGAGTCTACAAACCCTGTAGGTGCGCGCCACCCGGGGCCCAGGTTTATCCTCTACTCACCTGTCTTGCAGCTCTGCGTTGGAGCGTTGTCCACTGCCACGTCTCGGGGGTGATCATCTCCCCGTACGGGCCACCAGATGTCGGTGTCACTCCCGGCCGGCAGGAAGGACACACAACAAAGTCTGGCAGTGGACAACCTTTTCTTTTATTTTCCTTCTCCGTACAGCCTGCCCCGGGAATCCTCCCGGCCGAAGCCTCTGTTGGTCCGCTCCCCGCGGCTCCTTGCGTGCTTCTCCCTACAGTCTGTCCCGAAGCCTCTACCGGTCCGCTCTCCGCGGCTCCTTGCGTGCTTCTCCCTACGGTCTGTCCCGAAGCCTCTACCGGTCCGCTCTCCGCGGCTCTTTGCGTGCTTCTCCCTACGGTCTGTCCCGAAGCCTCTACCGGTCCGCTCTCCGCGGCTCCTTGCGTGCTTCTCCCTACGGTCTGTCCCGAAGCCTCTACCGGTCTGCTCTCCGCGGCTCCTTGCGTGCTTCTCCCTACAGTCTGTCCTGAAGCCTCTACCGGTCCGCTCTCCGCGGCTCCTTGCGTGCTTCTTCTGCTTCTTCTTTTTGTGGCAGGAGAGGCACTCACTTTTATAGGGTTACAGTGGCCAATCAGTTCAAAGCGCGCGATGCGGGCTGATTGGCTAACATCAGTTGTTGCTAGGCAGACTATCTTACAGGGCGGGTTGTGAAGCAGGAGATCTTACAGGGCGGGTTGTTTACCAAGCAGGAAGCAGGAGATCTTACAGGGCGGGTTGTTTACCAAGCAGGAAGCAGGAGATCTTACAGGACGGGTTGTTTACCAAGCAGGAAGCAGGAGATCTTACAGGGCGGGTTGTTTACCAAGCAGGAAGCAGGAGATCTTACAGGGCGGGTTGTTTACCAAGCAGGAAATAAGCGCCATCTTAGCACACTCGATGGGAGGGGTAATCTAGCTCAGGCTTTGCTCTTTCCTACAGGCCTCACGTCCGCCAAGTAAGGCGACCGGGCTCGGCCGCGGCTCCCAACAGCAGACAAAGATATGACATAATTTTCTGGGGTAAATATTATTCTCATTTTACAATTCAGAAATCTAAGCAACTGTATATAAATGTTATATGTATAATTTGTCTGGTGTCAACAGTAATAGCACTATTTCATTTGGAATCCATGTCTATTTGTCTGCAGAATATAAACAAGTAATAAAGCCAGACATTTTAATTGCAAGCCAGACATTTTAAGAAATGGGTAGCATTTGCTTTCAAGACATCTCATAAAGGCTGCTAAAACTATAGCATACTTGATAACAAGAGAGTAGTAGATGTTTTCTGACTTGAAGTTTTTAGACGAACTATTTACTTGTGGTGACATCAGTGCCACCAGAATCTTTCAACAGGAAAATAACCAGTTATCTTATAAAGCTTTGCCAAAAACCTATCCATTTCTGCCTTTTCTGTCTCAATTGCCCTAAGCCAGATATTTAAATTTTGGAATTTTAGAGCATAAAGCTTGTTCCTCCTCTCTGCCACCAACTTGGTCATGATGGCCCTCCACATGTTCCTGAGACCTCCAAATTTCAGAAGGTTCCCCTTTGGTGTGTGGCCCTTGACACCCATTTTTAAACTTCATCTGAGAGCATCACCAGCTTTCAAAGTGTTCTCCTGGGGAAAGCAGCCCATCTTCAAAATGAGTCCCCCACAGAGGTCTGCAGCTGCTAGAGTGTTTCCTTTCCCTCCGAAGACCTTGCCAAGCATCTTCACACTGTGTCTGAGTGGGTTCAAGACAGGACTGAGAGCTGCACAGTGATTCTTCGGTGGTGAGGAGTAAGAGGACCACAGCACCATGAGAGCAGAGCCTCTCAGAACGTGGGAGCTGAGTGATGTCACTGATCCTCCCGGTGAAACTCTTAACTTTACTGACTGGGAAAAAAGATGTCAAGGTCAAACACAAACCATTCGTCACTTAGGAATGTAGCTAGGTAAGCTAATAGAGCAGGTTGGTTTCAGATACATACTACCATCTTACTCTGCTACTTACATTGAATAACAAGGGCATTAGGCGCTCATGGTCAGAAGCAGAATGCTTTATGGAGAAAAAACAAAAATTTTGATTCAATAATTTTAGTTTTAAAAGCTATTCATTCCCTTTGTTTTTATTTGGGTTCAATCTGCAGTACCACAAAAATAAAAACATAAGAGAATAGCCAAGCAGTGAGAATTACTCGTGATCTTTATTTAAATTTCCTTAGCATTTACATATCAACTTTTTAATCAAAGAGTCCTTTTCATTCAGTGGGCTTTGTAAAAGTTCCTACTTACTTTTTAAATTCTTCATCTCTTCTTGCAACTTACTAACTCCTTCTGTGTGAATATCATTCATCTGAGTCCCTTCACTGCAAGAACCTTGATGCTGATTGTCTTTTCCTATCAAACAAGTATAAAATTTGAAAAGCTGGCATAAAACTTAAGTTTTTAATTTTTAAGATAGAAAACTGAGATATAATATTAATCTAAATATAAATCTCAAATATTTAATTTCCCCGATTCAATTAGTGTGGCAGCACTTTGCAATCATGTTTCATCTTTACAGAAAAGTGTATTGATAAAAACAGCACATTGATGCTATTTTCAGGATGTCTGGAAGCAATAACAGCATACTCTTGACTAAATTGGATAGTTGATATTCTACAATTAAGAATTACAGTAGTTTCCATTCCAATCATCAATTATCTCAAGAGTAAGTAAAATTATTTTTACAAAGGAATAACTTTGTATATATGCTGAACAATTATTGTCATAAATCAAGGCGGACAAACAGAATATTTTCTGAAAATTTTTGTCACCCTTATATAAATACAGCAAACTTTGTACTTTTAAGTAACTTGTATTCCAAACAGTAACACTATATGATGATACTATTTACAAACATGTGATCTCTTATAATTTGCCAGGGATGGAAATAGATTTTTTAATATATATTCATTTAATTCTCATGATATGAGTGGTATTATCTCCATTTTGCAGATGAAGAAATTGAAAGATTAGATAATTCTCAACTGTCAACATATTAGAATCAAAGAGAAACTTATACTAATTACTGATATCTATACCAAACCTACACTAAATAAATCAGAAGCTCCAGTGGGGTCTCAGTCTGAGACAATAATCAGTGGATCAGATGCAAGGTACTTGGACTTCAAATTTAAAGATCAGTCTTAATTACCAAATGACTCTGCTTTAAACTCCTATTTACATGTTTGTCACAATGATTAAGCTTAGAGAAAGAATAATCAATCCACAACAAGAATCTGTGTGGCCTGTCACAGGAGAGCATGACTTGGACTTGACAGTGCTAATGATGAGCTAGACCTATCTGGCTGTGATTTCAGAAGATTGTACTAATTCTTGTGCAGCAGAAGCTAAGGTACTTCCTGTATGACTGCTGTCTCTAGCTGTTCATTTTGACATTGTAATGTAGAAATCTGGTGTTTTAATTCTTCTATTTGTAGAACCTGTAAAACAAAACACTCTTAGGTACTTTAAGTACATATTAATTAGCGTTAAGTAGATAAACAGATAAAAATGTAGAAGTTATTAAGAGTCAATGTGTGAAAGTACTCAACACGACTGGAAGTGATGGTGCACACTGTAATCCCAACACTTCGGAGGCTCAGAAAGGAAGATTTATGAGTTTGAGGCCAGCCATGGCTGCATAAAAATGAGTTTAAGACCAATGTGAACTATATAGTTAGATCTTGTCTCAAACAAATCATAAAGAAACTAAGAAAAAAAGGAACTCAACACTTCCAAAGTCATTCAATAATTAAGCAGTAATACATTGATACATGCACCAAACTCAACTAATATGTAACAGAACCGTGAGATTTCAAGCAGGACTCATTAATAAATGTCACAGCCTATGATCATAATGCAATTATGGGGAAAAATCAGATGAAACCTCCATTTTACGCCCCATTATATCATTTAAGAAATTCATATCTAAGTATTTAAGAAACAGTACACTCAGATAAACATATGCATCTATATGATTTTTAACACTAAAAGACAATCATAGAACAGGATGTTTATCAGACTGAACAAAATGCAACCAACTCCTACAACTGGAATTTGATGAGTTTATTTTCTTTTAATTTTTTTAAATCCATGTCTTTTTAACTTGTTATAACTAGTTCATATAAAATTTAGTTTACCTTTAATTTATTTACTATTCTGGTCATAATTTTTCCATAGTTATGTAGTTTTTTTTTTGTCTTTTTCGTTTTTATCGGTATCAGGGATCGAACTCACAACTGCACACTTGCAAGGAAGGTGCTTATGCTACTGAGCTAAATCCCCAGCCCCAGTTATGTAGTTTTTATAACTATGATTTTAAATACTCATTTAATATCTGATCAAGTAGATGCAATGTAAATTACATTAAATGTTTTTAAACTTGAAATTGCTTTCATTTTTCAAAATGATAAACATCACTATAATCAATATCTTATCCCATAGAATATTTTCCTGAATTTTGCAGATTTTTCTGAATTTGGATAGATTTTCAAACACAAGCTCAAAATATAACTGCTGTTAGCTCTAAATACTTATTACCTAATCAAAAATAGCATTTGAGGGGTAACAATATATAAAATCACATTTTTAATATTGAATCATTACAGTAATTGTATCAAATCATTCTTTCCATCTTCTAAATCAACCATATTTATTACCCGCAAGTGTAGGCCACATATAACATCTCATATGTTTACTCTCTTCCTCCAAACGTATTACATTTATCAGCTGGAAATGACTTCATATTGATACCAAGACAGATAAACACATATGGGTAGTTTTTCATCAAAGATGATTCTAGTTTATTGATTTCCTTGTAGACTGAACAGTACTACCATTAGTTATCATGCTGTTTGGCATGCTCTACCTTTCTCTTGTCCTTACCTTTCTTTCGCGTAGCTTATTCCTATTCATCTTTTTAGAACTAGCTGAAGTTTTCTACAAGCCCCCTGTTCCAACCTAAATTAAACTAGGTACCTGTCAGTGTTGTCATATTTTGGTTATCTCTATCACTGGACTTAATATGTTAGAATATGTATAAGATGATTACAATATATGGTGAATGCTCAAATAAAAATAATCATTACAATAAAAGGTACATTGCTAGAGCAAGTTGAACTCTGAGCAACTATTCTCTTTGAGCAACTCTTCTTTCTTGTAAATCATGAAACATGAGAAGGCAAGGCAAAAAAATGACTCCCACAAAAGCAGTACAGAGATACCGCAGAAAAGGAGTTCATAATCTACAAAGCAGATAGGCCAGACATACGTCAATGGAAGTAATTTTTAAAAAGATATAACTAATCATGTAATGATCAAAATGAAATTGAAATCTACAGAAGACAACGATAAACAATTAGCAAAAAACTTTCCAGACACAAAAGATAAGTGAAGCATACACAAGCTGAATAGTCAAGATCAGAAAAAAAAAAAAAACAACACTTCATGCCATATTAATTAAAATACCAGAAATATAACATAAAAAAATCTTTAAGGCCGCTAAAAAACATAACAAAACAATCACTTAGGAAGGAAAACCTACCAGAATTAGAATAGATTTCTTAATTAAAAAACCATAAAGGCAAAGAGAATACAGAATGAAGTGTTTCAAGCTCTTAAAGAAAATAACTTCCAACCCAACCTGTTATATTCAGTAAATTTATCTTTCAAGTTGATGGGGAAATAAGATACTTCCATGATAAAGAAAATTTAGAGAAATTCATGACCGCTAAACCAACAAACCAAGAAATTCTCCAAGATACCTTAGAAAGAGACAGTGAATGCTACAATGCCAAGAAGTCCAGTGAAATGAATATATCAGGTAGTGCTAGCAATTAAGCAGAAAGAAAGAAACCAAAATACCCTTAACAGGAAGCTAATACGATTGGAATAATAAGTCATTATCTACCAAATATAACTACGGTGTAAATGAACTCAACTCATAAATCAAAAGACATTTATACTGTTAGCTTCTCTTAGTTCACTGAAGAGAAAGTTTTGTGTTTTTATCTGCTTTTTTCTTTGTAAGAAAGTCTTTCTTGTCTATGACTTGTAGTCTGAGTGATATTTTGCCATTCTTTTTAAGATTATGATACATGGTGTGTTAACTATTGTTCTCTAATTATTGTGTTAAGAATTTTTGTTTTATTTTTTATAGAAATAAGGGTGCTTTTTGTATTTTCTGTATTAAAATCACCTTGTATTATGTTAAAATAAAAAATGCCAAGTGGGAAAAACTGGACCCAAAAATAAGTGAGTGAAATAATTCTATTTAACTATATGTTATAAAAAACATCATTATAAATTTGTAAAATAAACCAGCTTTGAAACCAGCAAAATTACAAAATTGGTTGATTTAATGTATGTTTATATACAAATAAAATTAACCAAGTTGATATGTGTATATGTGTGTATATATGCACATAAATATGTATTATCATTAATTGGACTAGCATTCTGTATATCTTATTCTCTTTTTTTAAAAAAGCTTATGGTAAATATGTACAATTTATAAAACATGAAGGTATAAGATTTTCTAGTTGCTGACAAGTCAACAATTTGTTAAAAATTTTTTATTTTAAAGAGAATAAAATCAAACAAAACACAACAGAATAAAACTAATCATAAACAGAACAAAGAAAGTGATGCAGGACTTCAAAACAAGATAATAGGAAATGAACAATTACTACCATAATGTCTCTTGTTTTATGCAAAAATGGTTGTCCATATCATCAGACATAATAAAATCAAACAAAACTAAACAGAATAAAACCAATTAAAACCAAAGAATGAAAACATATCTTAAAGAGAATAAAACCAAACAAAATAAAACAAATAAATCTAATCAAAACAAAACAATGAAAGTGATATAAGATTTCAAAACAGTAATAGGAAATCAACAGTGGGTACAATAATGCCTCTTATCTTCAAAATTGATGCCCATACCATCAGACATAATACAATCAAACAAAACAGAATGAATCCAATCAGAATGGATCATTGAATAAAACAAAACATTAAACAGAACAAAACAAAACAGAACAATGTTGGATTTCAAAAACAAGTCAGAATAAAATCCCCCTTATTTATTATATTTCATGTTGTTAGCCTTTTAATGGATGCTCAGACTACTGGCATTAGGTCTGCGAAGTCAATCAAACAATAGAAGCATTAAGTGGTTTTGGTACCTCAGATGCTATCAACTCAGCCTGTCCTCCAAATTAGCCAGTTGCTTTGAGGGGGTGGGGTGGGTTGGGGCAGTGTCCTTGTCTCTCAGCCCACTCACTGGCTGGCTCACAGGAAGGGCGAATTGGCTTCTTGTTCTTTTGTTACTGCTCCTAGGCCCAGCATGGCTTCTATCCACTGATGGGAAGGGCAATTTGGTCCTTCTCCTCCTGGGACTTGCCTGGCTTGTGTCAGATTGTGAGAAGGGCAAATTGGTTTCTTGCTATTGTTGCTTCTTCCAGGCCCCAAGTCAACAAAGTTTGAATACATGTAAAATGACAATGAAACTTGAGTGGTAACAGTAAAATATTGTTTCCAAAGACTCCGACACTGAAGAAAATAAAGCAGGCAGACCAAATAGGACTATAATTCCAGGACGTAAATCTCAAATGAACTCATTTTTTTTTTTTTTTTACAAAAATTGTTTCTGAGAAATTTTGAGGGGCTCTTTTAAGAGACAATTTTGAAAGTACTCAAAACTTATTTTTAAAAATCCCACGGTTCTGGGGTGGGGAAACAGCTCATTAAAAAGTGCTTCATTAGCATGTGTAAAGCCCTCAGATTCTCAGCATCATAAACACACATACACACGCACGCCCACACAAATGATCCACAGCAATACCACTATACTGAACATCAGCGTTATAACAGCAGTACCCTTTCTTGCTACCTCTATCCAATACGGAATTGGAAGTTCTTAGCAGAACAATATATAAGAATGTGAAATGAAAGACATGCACATTGGAAAGGAAAAAGTAAACTGCAGCTATTTACAGATGACAATTTGACAAAATCTGAAGGCAACAATTAGACCTAAATAAACAAATTCAGCAAAGTCACAGGACATAAGATCAATATATGAAAACCAGCCAAGCCATCAGAAAATGAAATTAAGGAAATAATGTCACTAGATAGCATCAAAGCAATTGGAACAAATAAAATACTGTGGAGTATATTTGTTTTTAAAAAATACGTGTCCACTGAAAAATATACAATATTGTTGAAAGAAGCTACTCAAGATCCAAATGAGTAAAAAATGCCCTGTGATCACGACTGTGACAAGGTGATGTTTTTAAGATGGTAAAATACCTGGACCTGACGTACGGATTCAGCACACTCCTTATCAAAATCTTGGTGCTGCTTTTGCAGAATCTGACAAACATGAATTTGGAGAATGGATAAACTGTATCTATAAAATTGAATATTATTTAGCTATAAAGAGAAATAGAAGGCTGATACATGCTAAAATAAGAATTAATCTTAAAATATTATGCTAAGTCAGACACAAAGGCCATATAATGTATGATTCCATCAATATGAACCATGCAAAATAATCAAATATATATACAGACAGCAGCTACTGCAAGGAGAGAATGGAGAAAGATCATCAACAGAGAGAGGGTTTCTTTGTAGAGTGACATGAATACTCTCAAATTATATAAAGGTGAATCAGATTGCACAACATTGTGAATATGCTAATACTAATGAAATGTATGCTTTGAAGGTATGAACATTTTGATAGGTAAATTATAACTCAATTTAAACAGAAAATGATTGAGGTATCATGGTTTGGAAACAGTAGTGATCCTAAGCATGGGAGTTAGGAGAATGAGCTGAATTTACTTAAAATGACAACAGGACATAAGCAGACCCAAGGCCAGATGGAGAGCTTCTGCTCATGCCAAGAAGGTGAATGAAACTTTCTGGGCTACAGCTAAGGATTAGGGAGTCAGCAGAGGAATCTGGGTGCTAGTTACATAGGTCAGGAGAAGCAGCAGGATACAGTAAGGAAGATGAGAGCTGTAGAAAGAAAAGTACCCGCAGAGTAGAGACTTTTGCACTTAATGAAGTTTGGTTCTTAATGAAGTTTTGTTTTGTTTTTCAGTTTTGTGTTAAAACATGGTCAAGGCTGGGCTCAAATTTGTGATGATCCACCTGCCTAAGCTTCTCAGGATGTTTGGATTATAGGCCTGTGCCATCACGTCTGGCTTCAACAAAGCCACTGTCAGAGGACAGAAGTTAGATAAGAAGCAGAGGCTGGGGCTGGAGATTTAGCTCAGCGGCATAAGCGCCTGCCTTGCAAGCAGGCAGTCATGAGTTTGATCCCCGGTACTGATAAAAAGGAAAAAGACAAAAAAAAAAAAAAGAAGCAGAGGCTGATGGAAAGAGGTAGGAACGCAGCACTATGGAAGGTGCACACAAGTTTTGCTTTTTTTTTAATGCCTAAGAGTCAGCAGTGCATGACATGCTATAATTATTTATTCACACAATCACACCACTGTGTGATCTACCCTATTTCTCAACAGGTTTGGCACAAAGTAATTGTGTAATAAAGGGTTTTGTAAAAACATATTATTGACCTGATCATTTTTATCTTTTGTGTACTAAAAATGACAACCACAATCAGTTTATATAAGAGGAAACATTTTAATTTATATATTAGATGCTAATTCACACATTCATTTAATAAAATCTTGTGAAATACACTTTTAAACACATATGGGATAAGAAACGTAGTAAGTACGTATAATCATTGCACGAATCTGCTTGTCTTTTTCCAGCTCTTTGAGAGGCCACTAGGTCGTTGGCTTGTGGCCTCTTTCCTACATTTCTGAAGCCTGAAACAGCAGGCCAAGTATGTCTTTGTTATCACAGCACACTTCCTCTCCTGCCTTTAATGATCCTTGTGAGCACATTACGTTTTCCTGGTAAATCATGAAAATCTTTCCATCTCAAAGTCTTTAACATAATTACATCTGTAAATTGTTTTTTGTCCCCTATGGTAACACTAACAGACTTTAATGATTTGGATCATGGGAGTTAACTAATTGATTGTCTACTTGAATGGGGAATGCCAAGCTGAATTAAGTCAGCATGGTTCTGGGTGTGGAAGACCCACTTTATGGAGGACTGTCGTCTAGAAAGAGAGTGTGAGGGAACAATTTCAAGTGATTTTTTTAAGGAAGAGCTTCAGCAACTGTACTTGTTGTATACTTATTGGTTGATCATAGTTTTGTTCCACCTCTCACCCATCTTATAATTTCTGTTGGATCAATACTACTTAAGCAACTATACTTGTAATTTCATTGGTTGATTATAGTTCTGTCTCACCTTGAACCTGCCATACCTAGTGGCTTTACTCAATAAAACAGCCTTGAGAAGCAGGGTTGGTGGGCAAACTGCTCTCCAATCACCCTTCTTTACCTCTCAGAGAGAAGCTTGCTTTCTTTCAATACATTTTTCCTACTCTTTACATGAGTTGTTCCTAGAATTCATTCCTCAACTTTAGAGAATGTGAACTTGACATTTTGGATGTCTAGCAGGCAGGGACTCTCAGACCCCTGTCTCAGTGGTGCTTCCTAACTTACTCTTGCTAGGTGTTCTGGGAAGATACCTGAGGCAGTACTGTAATTTTTACTATCCTAAGAGCTCCCCGCTCTTCATCTTTAGCAGCCTGAAGCTAGGAAGATCTGCAAGATGTTACTACACAAGGTGGCTGCACAGTAAGTGGTCCAGGCAGAAGCCAAGTCAAGCCTCTCTTCATAACAGGACATGTTAGGAGCCTAGAAATACTTAAAGGTGACCCTGGCCTATGCTGGGGCCAACTGCACTCTCCCATGTTGTCTGGCTTTGGGTGCCCAGTCTTCAGGCCACACAGGCGTTATTAGAGCTGATCTCCCTGTGAGCCCAGCCCTGCTGCAAGGTGAGCCTACAAGAGTAGTCAGAGTCACCAGTCAGGACAAACGTAAGTGACAAGTGCTCACCCATAACCTGTGCCTGCCTAGCACAAAGCCTGCTGCCACTTTGATGCTTGCCAGGCAGTCAAGCTCCACAGACCCAGGAGCCAGAGCGTGTGTCTCTGCATCCAGGCTCACACTGGCATAGGCATTGGAAGGTGCTGTGTAGCCCAGTCTTTAGAGTCCAGCCTCCTCTCTACGTGCCTCCTTTCCATATGTTCCCCGAGCCCATCCAGGGCCACACCCTTGATCCTCAGCTGTGCTGAGGACTGTTAGTGCAGGGACTGTAGCCAAGGTCCAGCCCCATCACTCCTCAAAGCTCCAGAGAGCCTCTGGGAGACCACAGTGAACCATAATTTGTGAGGTCTATTGTATATAATTTAACTAAGTAGACCTTGTAATTTGTATTTGTTGGACATCCATCCATTTTAATTATAGAGTCTGGAATGTGTTTCTAAAAGAAGTAAAACAATAGTAAAAAGAATTACCTGGTAAACTGTGAGCGAAAATCTTAGTTACACAGAGCAGAATGTCAAAGTAGCCTAGAAGTGGTGGCAGATGCCAAGGGGACCATAGTGGATCATACTGTTTCAGACATGACTTGTGTACATCCTTTGGCTCTACCTTCTCAATACAGAATCAGCCAGAAGTTCTTCCATAACTGATGTTTTTCTTTGCTTTGTGGGAATTAGTGAATGGTGGAAATCAGCTGAATGGTCAGCAAGAGTTTCAACCTGGAAGTATTTGAGGAACCTACCTCAGTCATTTTTCTTCAAAAAGCAAGAATAACCCATCTTCCCTTGATTTCTTGTAAGAGCAGAGTAATAAGCAGTCATGCATTAGTCCTAGTGTCTTTCCATTCAAACAAACACTTTAAAGCAAAGTCCTTCACATTTCAAGTTGGTGTATTCCATTTTGAAATGCCACGAACGACAGATGCTTTAAAACTGTATAAAAATACGGACTGGCATAAGGTTAAGGTTCTGGGACATCTCCCATGGTTTTGAGATCTCAAGGCAGCATTCTAAGATTGGGGTGCGGGTGTAGAGTTGCAGCTCGGTGGAGGAGCACTGGCCCAGCATGCACGAGGCTCTTCTGGGTTTGTTCCCTCGCACTGGAAAAACATCCCATGGTAAACACCTTGGGTGGGTGATGTCAGTGTGGGACTGCAGTGTCCAAGCCTGGTGACTATTAACTGTGCCAAAACTTTCCAAAGTCACTGCACCATTTTACCTTCTTTTGATACCAAAACTTAGAATCAAAGTTCCAGTTGCCAAGAGTTGATGGCATTCTGTGTCTTCAGCTCTCTGTGCTGTGCCTGTTCAGGTTCTTTGTGGTGCTTTTCCGAGGAGCAGTGGCTTTTTAGTTTTTCTAGAACTCCGTTTACTTTTTCCATATTTTTTCTGACGGTTATTTCCTGCCAGCTCCAACCTAAAACAACTTTGGTTTACCTAGAGGTGCAAGGGGTCTGGCACTCGACCCAGGTAGGCGCACAAGCGGGGTTGAGGTGCGCCCTGAGCGGCTCTGGGGGCCGGTCCGGCTGTGGGGGTCTCCCCAGACCTGAGGCCTCCTGAGGGGTCGCTAGCCTCCATGATGCCTAGTGACCAGGGAAGGAGCCAGGGCCACGCAGGAAAAGGAGCGGGAATGGACAAGCCCAACGAAGAAGCCTTCATCTGGGGACCCGAGGAAACCTGGCCTGGCCCCGCCAAGGGACCCAGGGTGTGGTGGACCCAGTGAGCAGCAGGTAAGGCCGGCCAGCAGCAGTGGGGGGTGTAGGCCCGTGTTTGCATGACTTCCTCCCCCTGACAGACCATGCACGTGCGGGTCCACGTGGGAAGTGAGGGCAAGGGCAGGAGCATGGACTTGGAGGAAGGGACCCGGGTTCTGACCTGACAACCCTGCTCTGTGCTCTGGCACGCACAAATGAACTGGCTTAGTGTCTTGTTCAAGGATTGGAAGAAATTCCCCCTCAGATCTGTTACTGTACAATAGATGTTATTAATTATGATTCGTTAAATTTATCACGTATTTTATGTTACCTTGATTCGTCATTCCCTCATTCACAGAATATTTTCATCTCTTGTGATTTCTAAAATATTTTTAGTGTTGCCCTTTTCAGTGAGGTTTTTAATCCACGTAGAAGTGTTTTCCACTAAGGATGGTTAGAATCACCCCAGGACCATTGACTGAATAATTATTCCTCTCCCCCAAGGCCTATCCTTCCATCTACAGTGCCTGCTTTCTGGAGACACAAGTTCCTCTTACATAGATGAGTTTTTTTGGAGTTTGTGTTATAAGGGAACAGTTATACAAATAGTAAAGGTGCAGTTATAAAATACAAACTTACAGACAGGTGACAGCAAGTTAAAAATCAAATAGTGGCCTCTACTATGCTCCTGGCTGTTTGTTTTGTAAGCACCCTGCTAAATTCAATCAGCCTAGACTGAGTCCAACTGCTTCTGATAATGTGCTGGATCCGTTGGACTGTGTTCAGCTTGTAGTTAAGAGTATGCATCGTTTCCAGCTTACTTCATGGTCTTTGTGACAAAGTAGCCTCGTCAAGGACACCCTTACTTTGCTTGCTCCGCGAAAGCCCCCTCCCCTCATCCTCTAGATGTTCCTACATTAAGTAAATCTATTTAGATCTAGTTTGTCTGACAATGTGTGACAATCCAATGCATGTAACTAATCATGTAATAATCTGTGCTCTGCCTCATACTTCCTGCTTGCAAACTATATTGAAACTAAATGCAAAGCTGACTTGTGGCCTGGTGATTGGGTTGGTCCTGCCAGCCCGTTAGCCTAACAAACAAGTTGCCTTGTAGATTCCTTGGTGCAAAGAGTCTTCCATTTGGTTTGATACTGGTTTTCCTGCAACAGTGTAAGTTGCATTGTTCTCACTATGGTAGTGCCAATGACTTTCATCACTATTGTTTTTTATGTTATGAAAGCTGGAAGGAGAGACCCTTTCCAGGAAATGTGTGGGTCATTCTTAGGTATTTCAATCTGCCCGTCATCTGGGGTGGGAAAGGGGAGTCCTGGGGGACCAGGGCATGGCAAAGCTGAGATCATCCCCCAGAAGTCTGGGTGCCTTTGTTCCAGTAGGACCCTCTGTCCAGGAGAGTGAGTGACAGAAGGAGGTGGGCAGGACTCCCAGGGTAGTGCGCCTAGTGCCAGCTCAGGCAGGTGCAGCGACCAGTGACCCCTTTCTACCCTGTGGACCTGTGGGAGGGTAGTGGGTCCTGGTCCACCCGTGAGCACAGAGAAGGAAGAGAGACTGTTGTCACCTTCAATCTTTAGAAAAGGAGGAGACCTCGTGGTTCTGGTCTTGGTGATGTCCATGTATGCACAGACAGACGTGTGCTGTTTTTAGTTGAACATTTATTTTTTGTCTCAGTTTCTGACATTTGTGTATTTTACTTATGCAGAGAACTGTTCTGAAATCTGACTGTGTGAAAGACGTTCCTGTAAATTCCAACAGACTTTCTGGTTGGTCAATTGCCATGGAACCAAAGAACAAGGGAGAGGTGTCTTTCAAGAGGTAAGTGTGTCTAACTGGAGGAGGTTTTTTGAGGTGTTTTCCCATATTCCTGAAAGTTATTTGGGCCCTGGGGAATTTATTTTCTGACCATCTCTTAAAACAGGATTCATATGGCTGTCTGTTGTTTCTGATCAAACATGGGTGCTCACTTCTCTGATACAGACTCTTCCTTTGTTTTTTTGTTTTTCTGAGGTAGCAACTCCCTGTGCAGCCCAGCTCTGAGCCTCCAGCCTCAGCCTCCTAGTGCTGGGATTACAGGTGTGAGCCACCACATGATGTTGATATGGAAAAGTCTTGAGAGTTTGTCTCTGGTCCCTTGGCTAGATTGCTTTTCCTCCATGAGGAGCCAGGGTCACTCATAAGGCAGACCAGCATTGCATAGAAGGGCAGATCTTTCCTCTTAGTGTCTTTGTTATGGACCCTGATGCTGAATAAATGTCATGGAATTGAATTGAACATAATGAGAAGTAATTTAAACGAAAGCAGTGATTCTCTAATCGTGGAGTTTCCAGTAGGCTGTGGGGAGTGGAGAAGGGATTCGGGGGTTTATATTCCTCATACAACACTGCAATTGCTGCTTTCTGTCAAGTCAGTCCCCACAGTGTTCTGAGTTCAGGAGCGAGACAGGGACAGATTGGGAGGGCCAGCTCAGTGAGAAGATTGGAAGCCGTGGAGCAGGGGACCTGTCCTAGAAAGAGGATGGAGGAGGGGAGGGGCAGGCAGTGACTGAGGGACTGGCATGTGTGTATGTCAGGTAAGGAGGGGACGGCAAAGACAGGCAGCAGTGCAGAGGGGAACATAGAGGGACAGGCTGGCCAGGGAAGGGAGGGCAGCTCCTCCTCTCCTGCCTCTGCCCTTAGACAGCAACACATGTGGTGGTGGGTGACTGAAGTTGACTGTTTCCTGTGATAATCGGTACAGTGTACCAAGCTGGCTGCATGCTTTAGGATCTGTCATCTGTTTAATCTTTACCTGACATCAGTTTAAGAGTTTACCCACCTTGGTCAGGTTGTCTGTTATTGAAACTGTATATCATTAATTTCAGGATAGTAAGAAACGTGGAAGAACAAATGAGCACCTGGTCATTGTGTTTCTGGGCTGCAGGGGGACCTGAAAACTGTGCTTCCCTTAGAGATTGAGGGTGGCTATTTCCACCCCGGCCCCAAAGTCACCTTGTGGTGGAAGTGACTTTGTGTCACTTCCTCATGAGCGGGTGAACTGTCAGGGCCTCCTGGCTGTAACCTCCCTGTCACTCCCTGTGCCCTGTCTTCTTGCAACCACATGCTCTGTAGGTTCCCCGTGCTTCTGCAACCAGGACAACCAGAATGATCACCAGAGCCTCTCACCCAGAACCCCGCTGCGTTGCTGTCTGCTCTTCAAGTGGCCCTGGGCAACTATTCTCCTACCACAGGAGAGAGCACTCAGTGCCCTCCTGTCTAGGAGGCAGTGGGTCTGGAATTTCACTTTCATCCTGGCTTTGGAACCCAGTACAGGAGAATGCCATCATGTGGGAGGCACAGGAGTCATCGCGTGTTACTGATTTGCTGAGCCCATGCTAGTGATTACCAAAGCCCTGAATGCAGTACTGTGACTCCATGTTAGGAGGAATCCAGTGGAAGCAGGGGCTTCATTGTCATGGCTGTGGGAAGCTGTGACGGGTCAGGGGAGGCCTGGTGTCTGACTTGGTCACCAGCTCTGTGGCCTTTGACAAATCCCTCCTAGAGCCGAACATTGCTCATGGAATGTGGCCTTAGGTTTTTTTGTTTGTTTATTTTTGTTTTTGTTTTTTTTAGGGGAAAAAAGCAAAGTAGATAAAAGGGTGGAAATAATATAGAATTAAAAAAAAATAACAGTAAGAAATCACTAGCTGCTAAATTACATATTGTTATGTTAGAAGTAGTTGTTCAAATTACACAATCAAAGCATAAATAGTGGACAATCAAAACAATGGCAGTGCAAACTATTCTGCTTGATAAATTAACAAAAACTTTATAGTATGGTTATCTACCTTGCTCACTTAAACATACATACAGTTATATGATTTAGAGTACTTTGTTTCCCTTTCATTGACCTTAGGGTTTTGAGTGTAGAGAGAACTAGAATTGGATTTTTGAGAATTAGATGGTATTCTCACCCAACTGAAACACCCAATATATAGGATTACTTCTCTTTATTTTATTTTATCTTGGTGCTTTGTTTTGTTTTGAGACAGATTCCTTCTATGTAGTTCACTCTGGCTTTGAAATCATGTTGCAGTCCAGGCTGGACTGAAATTGTGGAGATTCTTCTGCCTCAGCGTCTTGAATGCTGCGATCATAGGTCTGTGCCACCCTACCTGGCTAAGAACTGCATTTCTGAGGTCAGTTATCACCCTTGTACTGAATGGTGGTTGGGACTTTCACCTTTAACAGTGAAAACTTTTGCCACTGGAGTGCTTTTTGTCAGTAGCGCCACCTACTCCAGCAGGACTGATGAATCAAGAGTACCGTGGCCTTAATTATAGCTGCAGTTATTAGTGTAAACTTCTTGTAGGTAGTGATGATTTAAATATTTACAAATGGTGCCAGGGAATCATTATCAAAAAGTCATCCCTTGTGCTGGTAAAATCATGTGGTTTCAAAAATTCATGATTAGTGATTTGTATCACGGGGTAGCTTTTAGAAAAAGATCTGCTTTTGGAAGGGTTTGGAAGTCTCCTGCCCAGTTCCCTCTCCCCTGGCGTCTCCCTAGAGGCAGCCCCGTGGAAGTATTGCTGCTCCCCAGTGACCAGGTCATGGTGTTCTCTAGGCGGCATTACCATTTTAATGTTATTACCATATTACTGTTTTTACTGGTTGGTGTCTGTAGGGTGGGTGCTCATATGAGCTGTCCAGTCTCCTGGAGTGCAGGGGGACAGGGTGCATCCCCCAGGCCTGGCTGCCACTTCCTCCCTTCTCTATGAAGGAAGAGAACACTGGGAAGTCAGAGATGTTCCCAGCTTTGAGGCCTGGCTGATATGGTCCAGACACTGCTTCTCCCTGTGAGTTTCTGGCAGTTCCCAGCTGACTTCGTAGCTCAGAGCACCTGATGTCACTTCCTGTCCCTGGAAATGCCTGTTCCTGAAGCACAACCTTTGCTTTCCTGAACTAATCAATTTTAGATATTATCTTGGCTGTGTGTTTACCTTTTCACTTCCTTGTGCTTTCTTCTTGTCATTTACCAGATTTTACAGTTGAAGATTACAGATTCCCTGCTTTTATAAAAAGTTACACAAGTGTAGTAAATTTTCAAATACTTGTTTCCAAATCAGTATTTTCAAATTTCAGTCATATTCTATCTTAGCTACTGAGGAGAGAGACATAGCTATTAAAGGCGAAGTGCATTTTATTTACTAACCTACTGTCAAATTGCCACGTTGTCTACTATGTGTTCTATGTTATTGTAATTGTTGTTTGTAAATGGAGACCCTTCTCAAAGTTTTAAATTGGGATACATATTCAAAATGTGCTAGTTCTTAGTGTGTCTTAGTAAGCCTTAGGAATCATTTATTACTTTTGGAGAGTGTCAAGTAAAAACACAGTGACAGTGTGAATAAAGTAAATAAATGGTATCTATTTTGTCATATTGACATTTTAAAGCAATCCTTTTTATTACTGCAGTGTCCAAAATGGCCCTAAATGCATTTTAAATAATGGATAGGTTCTTTTTCTGAGGTTAGGTATTCTTCATCATTCTTGAGGAAAGCTGTCGACATTCATATATATATATATATATATATATATATACCCAAACAAGCAAAAATAGCCCTTACCTACTGATGGTAATTCTTCCGTCTCATGTCTGTTACAATCTGCTTTGCCCACTTTCTCTTTCTGATTCACCTGGTCCTCGAGGACCGCGAAGCAGCAGCCTCAGCCAGTGCCCTGCATGTCTTACTGCAGTCAGCCCGGCAACTTCAGCTTGGATGTTTTGTGGAGGCAAGAAAACCGACTGGAGTAAAGCCCAGCGTGCCAAGGCAGAGGGCTGTTTGAATTCATTCATTCCACTTCCTGTTGCCCTAAGCCCAGTCAATAACGGGCATGTCCAATGGAGACCTGCAAACTGAAATCAGGTGTGTGCTTCACGCAATTCTGCTTGCCTGACGTGGGGCAGGAGGGGAGTTCCCCGTGGGGTTGTCTGTGTATACACAGTAAAATGTACGCTGTATTCCTGTTTGTTAACTTGTATTTAATATAGAGTTAGGAACTAAGCCTCTGCAGTTTTTTTTAATTGAAATTCCCTTTGTTAACTGAACACTAATCCTGAGAAAGAGCAGAAGGTGACTCCTCAAAGGAGAGCAGAGCTGGGGCGAGGCAGCCTGTTGGTGTGGGGCTGTGTGTGGTGTAGCAGGCTCTTTGGAAGCTGGAGTGTGTCCCAAAGGGGGCCCTCCATTCAGCGTTTGGCAATCCAGAAAACCCCAGCTGTGGGAAAAGAGCCTGAGGAATAGGCCACGGAAAGAGACTTTTCTTACGGAGAATGCTAGCTGTGGGTTGGGGAGACATCTTGGTGGCCGATGACGTGAAGACCCTCTTAGAGGAGGTGGAAGAGGAGGAGGGGACTTCTCAGAACATGGCCCATTGGAGGGTTTAGAAATGGTGGAAGGAGGGCTGGAGGAACCAAGCCCTGTCCCCGGGCTTGGCTTGGGGCAGGCAGCGCTGAACAAGGCCCTTCTGAGAACCTCAGGCTGTGCTTCCTGGTCCTGCTGGAGAGGAAACTGAGGATCCCAGAGGCTCCTCCCACAGCCTGGAAGAGGGTGAGCAGATCTCCTTTAGAGGCAGGCCAGCCGAGGGCAAGGACCACACTGGGAATGCTCTCTGCCACCTGTGCTCTTCCTGACACTGAGATTGGCAGGATCTTGGCATAACAGGGGAGCTTTCAGCTGCACTGCATGCAGGATGTGTCTGGTGTGAGCATTTTCCCTCCTTAAATCCTGGAGGTGTCTTTCAGGGATGGCAGCTGCAGCCCGGTTCTCACAGCCTTCTCTCTGCCTGGAGGTCATCTGCCTTTGGAAGAAATGAAGCATCCTCTCCCGTTCCTCTTCCATGTCTTGGGCTCTCTTCCTGTAGGTCTCCAGCTCTGCAGCAGTGTGGCCCACCTTTTTCAGTATGTACAGTTTCTGCTCTTGCTCTGCCCAGACTTTGGCCTGCAGTCCGTTTTCGGTGGCAGCTCAGCACTGTTTGGTGGTGAACCTCGGCCCTCACGGCCACCCCCTCACAGCTGTGCATTTGCTGACTCATGTACAGTAATTTATTGAATGTGCTACACTATGAATCATTGGATGTTTTCACTTGGTTTCCTGTTGCCCAGTATCTTGAGCAAGTACTATACCACAGACCAGTAGTGTACAAACAGTATAAAATTCCAAATGGAAGTGAATTTTCAAGAGTGTTTATCACTTTTTCTTTTATGCTTCAGGATTACACTAAACTTGGGACCCTGGACATGTTATACAAGTTACTTTAGGTTGGAGACACAGCCCCAGTGATATGACATCATGTTGCTCTGGGTCTCCCTCCATTGTGGAGCCTGGACTTGCTGTTGCAATAATCTTGCCTCAGTGTCCCAAATGACCAATATAAAAGTTGGGAAGCACCATGTCTTACTGAAATTTCATTTAACCAAGCACAGTAATCCTGGATAATAGTGGTGATTAAGAAACTCTTGCTCTAGTCTGTCATGGTGGCCAATGCCTATCATCTCAGCACTCTAGGAGGTTGCAACAAGATCAAAGGTTTACTGCAGCCATGGAAACATAATGAGACTTGGTCTCAAAATTTTAAAAATATTCAAAGGTAGAGCGCATACTCTAAAGAAAAAGTCCAGAATTCAATTTTCTGTATAGTAAAAATATCAACCCACAAAATCTGTTTTTTCCTGGAGAAATCCCTTCCCATTTCCATCAATTTTTAAAGCCAGACAAGGTCAATTTCCTCATTTTTGTTTTTTCCTTAAAAACAATTAGGGAAGAGTGTGCTGACACACACCTCTCAGTACTCAGGAGGCAAGGTTAGGATGATTGCCACAGCTGAGGCATAGTCTATGTAGTAAGCTCAGGGCCACCTGGAAGTGTGTAGCAGAAAGGTTCCTCAAACAACAAAGAATATTAAGTTACCTGATTAGTAGTAGCACAAGATAAATTTATCTAAGTCTCCTGAGCTTTTTCCTTCTTGATGCCTGTGATATTTGCCCAACTCCACTGAGTCACCACACAATTCCTTTACTGCGACACTAGAAAAAAGTCTGACCTCCAGGGAAGACTCTCCCTGCTGCACATGTGGATTTTGCCACCATCACCATCCCCTCCTCTCCCACTGTCTGTCTCCTCCTATTTGCTCTTCCCTGCGAGAAAACTGTTTTATCACTAACCACACAGGGCTGCAGAGCTCACATTTCAGGCTCTAATCCTATCGCTATGTTCCTTGAAAATAAAGTCCACCTCAGTCAGCATTTTATTTCTTATAACAGTGTCTACATCAAAGGTCTATAGCAATTGAGGCATTATTGTTCTGCTTTTTCATTCCTACAAAATTACATATCCATGTAGATGCCTGAATTTAATGACTATCACATTGTGTAATAAGCATTTTCTTCTGGAAGTAGGCCTGAGCAGGAACAGGTTTTCCTCCCCTTGCTAACATATTGACATCCCCTCCGTTTCTCTCAGCACTCTAAACTCTATGAGAAGGCCTCACTTAACTTTTTTCTCCATTAGTAGAGTTGCTACCTAAATTATTAAGATGATAAGTTTTTTTGGACTGCTGTGTATGTAGTGGAGTTCACTGCATGCTTGATAAATGCTTTGCTACTGACATCACCAGTACTTAAATCATTTCTTTCTCTCTTTCTTTCTTTCTTTCTTTCTTTCTTTCTTTCTTTCTTTCTTTCTTTCTTTCTTTCTTTCTTTCTTTCTTTCTTTCTTTTTCTTCTGCTGCTTCTTCTGCTCCTGCTCCTTGTTTGACTCAGGATCTCACCATGTACTTCAGGCTGGCCTTGAACTCGCTAGATAGCCCAGGCTGGTCTCAAACCCCCAGTAAACTTCCTGATTCAGTCTCATGAGTGCTGAGATTACAGGTGTGCACCTCCATGCCTGGAAAACCTTTCTTTAAATTCTCATGGCATCATTCATCATTTATCCTGAGTTTGGCAACATAGGCACGTATCAGAAGTTTTGCAATTTATTCTCATTACAGTGGGGCATTGGCCTGAGAAGTCTAATAAGGTATGGTTCTGAGTCCTTGTATCACAGATATTTATAGAACAGAGGTCCTGGACAATGAGACCAAGGATTCTACACACTACAGCTCCCCCAGCTTGACTCCCCACCGCAACCAAGGTCTCCCCATAGTTTCCACTTTCGGGGTACAAGTGGAGATGCAGCTGTGGGCAGTGGCTGCATAACACTGCACTTTAGGCTAGTGGTGTGGTTGTGGAGGGAAAGAGTGCTGAGTACACAAAATGGACCTAGGCAGGGTTGGAGGGACAATGTACACGGCACAAGGACCAGGAGGAACAGTGATGGGAGACCGTAATCCAGATACTTCTTGACCAGTTTGTCTCTCAGGATGCTGACTCATTCTAGCCTGCATTTAAGAAGAGGTTACTCCTGGGTTTGCAGAACTGCTTCTGTCTTTCAAGTTTTGAACACAGGGTCTTGATATGTAGTTAGGCTGATCTGAAGCTCGCGGTGATCTCCTGCATCAATGTCCCACATCTAGATAAATCTGTTAGATTTACACAAATGCATCACATGCCTGGCTACTCCGGTCTTCGTACTGGACTCAGAGTGTTTTTCTGTATGATGCTCTTCCAAATGGGGTCACCAGTTTGCTAAGCCAGTTCCAGAGTTAATTCACCTTGATAAATCACTGTGAGAGAGCATCACAGGTTCCGGCAAGGCCAGGACACAATGGAAGAGAGGTAATCCCTACTGTTGTGAGAGGAGAGAAATTAGAAATAAATTATTGGCTTCATGACTTTACATACTGTATCTCTTCATTTACTTATTCAAGGCCAAGAAAGTACTGCCAAAAAAGCCATATGATTATTGTCTTTTTTTTTTTTTTTTTTGAGACAGGGTCTTGTTATGCTGTTCAGGTTGGCCTTGGGCTCACTTTGTAGCCTATACTGGTTTCAAACTTGCAGTGATCCTTCTGCCTCAGCCTCCCAAGTGCTGGGATTACAGGAGTGCACCACCAAACTGGGCCTATTGTTGAGTTAATACTCAAGACTACTGCCTGATGTTGAGGCAGGGAAGCCTAAGGACTTCAGACTCCTGTGTATGTGTTTCCTCCTCAAAAATTGTAACTCTCAATGTTTCAACAAATTAACATTGCTAGAAGCAAAATGTCACCTGCAGTCATGTGACACTCTCAGTTAATATCTTCTTTAGCATGAGAGGTACCTAGAATATTAATAACGCACTCTGATGGAGTTTCTGGTTGGGTCATGGAGGTGTGACACTAGGGACATCTTTTCCATTGCCCTTCCTCTCTGTGCTTCCTGGTTTTTTTATCCTTTGTCATTTATTATTACCCTTTTTCATTTCCTTCCCTTATGATATTTGTCTGTTGTTGTCAAATTTTTAAAAAGGCTCACTTTGTTCCTTCAGAGGAGCTCGAGTCTTCCCCTTCACCATGGATGTTGTCACCTGGCAACATCCTATGTTCCTTCATAGGCTCTCCAGCCTCTGGCATGCACCCTTTAGTCTTCAATAGCAGGCTCTTCCACCTGCACACATAGACTTGCTCAGGACACTACCATGAGCTCTCGGCTGCAGCTGAATCCTTTAGATATCCAGCAGGCAGACAGACATTTTAGCAACATCTGACTCATAGGCAGCCAATGCAAGCCAGTCTTGAAAATAATGATGTATTTTTATCATGCTTGAATTTTTTTCTCTAGTCATCACTGACAGATACAGTAATTACTAGAGAAGTCACCATCTCTGAATATCAGGACAATTTTTGATCATATTCTAAAAGCTTGAAAATACTATAGAGAATGAAAATTTTAACAATTTTCAGAATTAATGATGGAGGCATTTTATATGTATAAGAAAATAAAAATTTGTCTCATTTATTTAAAATAAAATAAAATTTTATTGTCTCCAAACATATCCTGTAATTTAAAAGAAGAAAGCATTTTTGAAGAGAAATTAAAACAGTTAAATTTGGTGTTAAAAAGACCTAATTCCAAAATGTATATCATCTTCTAAAAACAACAACAAACTTGTAAACTGTATTATTCTAATAGCAGGCCTCTAGATGACCATGTATTGCTCTTAATCATGTGTTGCTGTTGCATAACACATTTTGTCATCTTTTTCCACTCAGGTAACTTTCTTGATGGGTCTGTTCCACAGTATTACCATTGCCGTGACATAAATCCTGATCCCTGTAGGTTAAACCATAGGGAGTTTACTTTGGCTTACAGTTTCAGAGACTTCGATCCATGTTAAGCTAGCTGGAAGATAGCAGAAGGACATGGTAGAGAAAAGACCAAAACTGAATCCTTATTTCATCTCACATGTAAAGTCATAGATTTTAGTTTATGTAAACAAACATAAGTCAAAATAGAACAAAATCTAAACATTAAACAGAAACATTGAAACTGGTGGAAGAAAAAGTCAGTAAAACACTGGAATATATACGTGTAAGGAAGCCTTTTTAAAACAGAACCCTGATTGAATAAAAAATAACAACAAGAATTAACAAAGGTTATGTGAAAGTAAAAACCTTCTGTACAGCAAAAAATCAATAAATAGATGGGAAGACACAGCCACAAAAAGGGAAAATATTTTTTCAGCTACTCCTCAGAGAACTTATATCTAGAATATATAAATTAATCAAAAGTATTAGCTACCTAAAATTTAATACCCAATCAAGAAATTGAGAATCTTAGAACAAAAATTACAAAGGACAAACAAACAAGAAAAAATGTTCAATGTTGGTAGCCATTAGAGAAATGAAAATCAGAGCATTACTATCAGGAAGTCAAAGAATAATAAATGCTGATGAGGTTGCAGTGTTAAAGGTATTTCTACACTGTTGGTAAGAATGTAAACTAATACAAGCATTATGGAAAGTAATATAGGGATTTCTCAAAGAACTGAAATTCATAGTTCCATATGATCCAGATATTCTCCAAGTATCTTCCCCAAAGAGCTAAAGGCATCATGCTACATGATACATGTTTGCCAGTGTTTTATAGCAGTACAATTTATAATGGCTAAATACTGAAAGTAACCCATCAACAGATAAATGAATATAGAAAATGTTTTATGTACACATAATGATATATTACTCAGCTTTATAGATGAATAAATTTGAAACTTTTGTAGGAAAGTGGATTTACCTGGAAAATATAATGTTTAGTGATATAAGCCAGACACACAAGCTTAAATACTGTATCATATCTTTCATTTGAATAAGGCAAAGTACAAAGAAAAAATAATAAAAATAGATATAGGGAAACAAGGGGATAAATCTCAAATGAGGATGGGTCCAGGAGACAAAGGGTGAGAGGATGTGGGAGGGAGAGGGGAAGTAAGAGTTAAGACATGCCATAGACAGCAACTTAATAACGTTATATGGCGTACACATGAGCTAAGAAAAAATACCATCAAGAATGAAACGGAAAAGGGGAGGAGTGCTGGAAGAAGAAGAGGAATAAAAAAGGAAATAGGCTGTACTGAGTACATGCACCTAATCCCCACGACAAATATAAGATTCATATAAGGTAAATGAGTACTAATAAAATTTAAAAGCACAAACTTTTACATAATATGTGTCAAATGACTCCATAAAATGTGAAGTATTTTGTAATGTATGAAAATGAATCTAAGTGTAATTATTCTTTCAGAGTTTGCTTCCAAAAAAATTTAAACATTTTGGTTCATGCACGAAAAAAGAATAAATACCTCAACTCCATATTCAGATATTCCTTTTCAGCATCTAGCAAAATAACATCAGCATGAAAATAAATTTTCAGGGGAAAAGGAAAGAAAAAATAAGAAAAGGATAAGTCAAAGCCAAGCTCTGTGAAGGGGGAGAAGAAGGGACTTTGAGATGAGCGGATGGGAATGGGATAAAAAAGAGGAGTTGGGATATATCATGTACAGATACAAATTCTCTATGAAGAATGAAGTCATCATGTACAACTAAATTGTACCAGTAAACTTAAAAAACAATTATTCAGCAAATAACTACATATTTCATTGTTCATTAATTATTTAGGATTATAGATTTTGATGAGAAAAAATTATTTAAAACATGTAAGTGTACTATTGAATAATTGATTTTCATCTATAAATTAAAATTTTTAAGACGGCTTAAGATTATATATTAAGCCTAGCACCACGGATTTAGCTCAGCAACAATTTAGAGCACCTGCCTGGCAAGCACAAGGTTCCAAGTTAGATTCCCAGTACAACAACAACAAAAAAAAGAGTAAGGGCAGAGAAAACACAAAGGGCAATCAAAAAGCTTTGTGATTGAGATGAAACACATAAAACTTCACTGGCATATAGCATCATAGTGTATGTTGCAAAAATTAGAGAAACATCAAAAGATTACTAGAGTTATAAGAGACAGTAGCTTGATATACTTTCCTAACTTAGTATAAACATTTTCTCATTTAACTATGAGTGAACTATAAACTAGATTAAGGATTGTAGATATTACACCATATGCAGCACAAGTGACATAGTTAAACAATTTCACATATGCTAAAGACCATATATTAAAAATATTTGACACTAAATGTTAGCAACATAGAATGAAATCATAAAGAAATGGTATTTCAGTTCATCACAGCCAAATCATGGAAGCAACCTACATTTCAATCCACAGGTGAATGGATAAAGAAAACATCGTATTTTCACAGAACAGAACACCAGAATAAAGAAGGATAAACTTGGCTCATTAGAAAGAAAATGGATTTACCTTGAGACCATAATATTGAATGAAGTAAATCAGACACACAAACTTAAATGTTGCATGATTTCTCTTTTATATGAAAATAAAGGATGTGAATAAAGTGTAAGACAAAATCAGAGTATAAATAAAAAATAAAAATGCATTGTAATCCAGGATGGAGTATTTAGAGTTAGTATAATAGGCTTTTGTTTCTTAAACATTTTTTACTCTGTTAATTTGGCCATTCATTGGTGTTTATGATAATTAACTTGAGAAAATTTATAAAATAGTAAATCTGATACTGGGGTTGGGGAAGGGGAACAATATGAAATGAGGTGTGTTATGTACATGAGCCAATTCCCCATAATTAATGTACTCATTATGTATTACAAATATGTACTAATAAAAATAGATAAGCAAAGAAATGGGGTTTGACCTTAGTTGGACAAATATACATTAATTATATCACCCTAGTTGCTTGAAAATCTGACAACAAGGAAGCACATTTCCATGAAACATTAGACAATTTTGTATAACAAAATTTTCTAGAAAATTTAATTTTTTTCATTCTCTATACCAATTTTTTTCTTATTCTGCCAATAATTTTCACTATCATGTGAAAAAGGAACAGTATTTTTAATAATATTTAAAAAAAACACAAAACAGTAAGAGAAATACCAATAGCAGAGGCTTTGGAATAAGTTCTGGAATAAGTCATCCATAAGCCCCTCCCATTGTGCTGATTGGGATCCAAGTGAACAGCATGGGAAGAGTCCGGTCCCTCCCTGCACGGCTACTGGGATCCCTGGAAAGAACCATGGCAAAACACAGAGGCTGGCAGGATGTCAACCACACCTAAATGGCTGTGGAGAACACCAGTCACAGAAAACAAATCCCATCTTCAAGTCCACAAGCCAAGGGCAGGTAATTTCTTGAATATTCTTTCTTCTCTACCCCTCTCTCTAGTGTCCCAAGCCTTGCATAACCAACCTTTTTCCACCAGCCTGGAGTCTACTTTTTTCTCAGTTATCTTTTGTTTTATACACCACCCTCCCTAAATTTCCCCACTATGGGTAAAACCACTCTATTGAAGGAAAACGCTTCACATACATACTCCTACTTTATGGCTCTGATCTGTAGCTATAGATTGCTCCTGTGGTCTAAAGTACAAAATCAATAGTTATGACAATTTTTCAGTTTTTAAATTGTGTTTGATGCTATCATTATTGCCAATTTTACTACTTTAGCTGGATGTCACATCTGCTGTAATCAGTTTTCAACAAGAGGAAGAGATAACAGTCTTAAGTATACATGCACCAAATATGGGAGCACCCAGCTATACAAGACAAATATTAATAGACATAAAAAATCAAAAAAACAACAACACAATTATAATGGGAGACCTTAACACCCCATTGTCACAAAGAGACAGATCATTTAGACAAAAAAATAAGCAAAGAAATAACAGAACTGAATCAAACTTGTGTTCAAATGGACTTAGTGGATGTGTGCAGAATATTCCACCTGACAACATCAGAATACACATTCTTCTCAGCTGTTCATGGAATATTCTCTAAAATAGACCATATATTAAATAGACCAAAGAACATGCTTAAGTAAATACAAGAAAAAAAATCAGAATCATCCCATGTATATTATCTGACCCTAGGGTAATGAAATTGGAAATTAATGACAAAAGAAACTGCAGAAATTCCACCAAAAACATGGAAGTTATGTAATGCCCTCTTAAACAACCAATGAGTCACAAGAAAATTAAAGGAGAAAGTAAACATCTACAGGCAAACAAAAATGAAAATAAAGGAACCCATGGGATACAATGAAAGCAGTAGTCAGAGGGAAATTTATTGCGATGAATTCTCACATCAGGAAAACAGAATGAACACAAATAACCTGACACTACACCTTAAATTTCTACAAACAGAAGAGCAAGTCAAGTCCAAAGCCCAAAGAATGGAGGAAATTATAAAGATCAGAGCAGAAATCAATAAAGACTAAGAAAATACAGAGAATTAACAAATCAAAGAGTTGGCTCTTTGAAAGAATAAACAAAATTGATAAATCCCTACCAACCTTATGAAAAACAAAAACAAAGACTCAAATTCATACAATAAAGAATGTAAATGGTGAAATAACTACAGATCCTGTTAAAATACAAATCATCAATATCCACTTCAAGAAACATAACTCTCATAGGTTTGATAACACAGAAGAGATGGACAGATTTCTAGAAACCCATAAATTACCAAAGCTGGATCAAGAAGATATAAAAATTCTGAATAATATCAGTTAATGAAATTAAAAATATAACTATAAACTTACCAACAAAGAAAAACCTAGGTCCTGATGAATTCACAGCTAAATTCTGTAAAAAATATAAAGAAGACTTACTGCTGACACTCCTTAAAATCTTTAATGAAGTTGAAAGGGAAGCAACTCTTCCTGACTCATTCTGGAAGAAAGTATCACCCTGTTACAAACTGAAAAAGAGAATTATGGGCCAGTGTTCCTAATGAGTATAGATGCAAAAATCCTCAATAAAATACTAGGAAACAGAATGCAGCAAATCAACAAGAAGACCATCCACCATGATCAAGAGAGATTCATCCCAAGAATGCAGGGATGGTTCAACATATGCAAATCAATAATCATAATGTACCATGTGATCAGAGTCAAAGACAAGAAACATATGAGCATCTCAATACATACAGAAAAACCTTTTGATGAATTTTGAAACTCATTCATGATAAAGACCCTATGGGAAATATGATAAAATCCATATATGATAAAGATAAACCAACAACCAACAACTTAGTAAACTGACAAAGACTAAAAACTTTCAACCTAAAACTAGGAACAAGACAAGGATGTCCACTATCACCATTCCTACTCAATATAATTCTGTAAAAATTAGAGCAATTAGATAAGAGAGAGACATAAGAGGAACAAGGACAGAAAAGGAAGAACTTAAATTATCATTTACAGATGACTTGATACTCTACATAGAAGATCCCCAAAACCCCATTGAAAGACTTCTAGATGTAATAACCAAATTGAGTAATGTAGCTGGATACAAAGTCAACACTAAAAATTCCAAAGCATTCCTGTACACAAAAAAGTCACTGTGAGAGAAATTATGGAACAAATACCTTTCATGATAGCATCAAAAAAAATGAAATATTTAGGAATCAATGTAACAAAGGAAATGAAAGTTCTATATATTGAAAATTATACTCCTCTGTAAAAGATCAAATAAAATATCAGAAAATGGACAGTTATCCCCTGCTCATGGATTGGAAGAACCAACATTATGAGAGTGGCTATTCTTCTGGGTAAATACTCACAAGTTATTCCCCTTGTGAGTATTTACCCAGAAGAATTAAAAACATCATACCACAGTGATATAAGTGCCCCCATGTTTATATTAGCACAATTTTAATTTATAATAGCCAGATCTTGGAAACTATCCAAATGTATATTAACTGAGGAATGGATAAAAAAAAAAAACATGGTATTTTTATACAATGGAGTACTACTCAGTTATAAAGAGGGATAAAGTTGAGACTTTCATAGGTAAATGGATGCAACTAGAAACCATACAAGTGAAATAAATCAGACTCACATGTGTGAACACTGTTTTGTCTTCCTGTTGTAAGGAACTGAAAGAATAAATAAGACTAAAGAGGTACAATAAACATTGTGAAAGAGAAAGAAACTGCTTAAAGGGAAAAACAACTGGGATGGGGGAAAAGACAAAAGAAGGAAGGAAAAGGAAAAAAATATAAATATAAACATATATGTATATATCGAGATACCTCAGAGAGTTGTACTACTACTTTATTAGTTCAAAGGAAACAGTGCCCATATTGTTTGATTGATTTTGCATGCCTGTAGCTGGTAATCTGTGCAACTCTTTAGAAGATAACAATATGCAATATAATAATCATTGTTAAATTCCTACCATCTTGTCTTGAAATCGTGTAATACTATTGTTTTGGGCTTTTTGCTGTTCTTGTATATTTCTTTTTTTTTTTTTTTGTCTTTTCTGTGTTTTTTTCTCTTTAACAACAAAAGAAAATACCTTAGGCAGTGTTTCAGAGGGAGTTCTTTCCTCTGAGCATCATAGCAGGGCTTTTGCTTGGGGCTGAAAGGGTGCTAATGACAGCCTCACAACAGCAACCTGTGAGGGAAAGGTAAATCTGGAGACCTCTGCTTTCTTGGGCTGGGCTGACTCAGCAGTCACTTTCAGCCACAGCCTTAGTCAGTGGTGAGTAATGAGGATCCTGACACAAAGGAACACTGTCCACAAAACACCACCCAGTCACCAGTCATTTAACTAAACACTTCCTCCCACACTGCAAACTGCCTCTTCAGGCTGCAGGGACAGTTCCAGGGCTGAACTGACTGCTGTTCTCCTGCTCCTGGTTGGGGCAGCATCATTTGGGTGGATGGTGAATAACACCGGTGATGTTTACTTAGTCTCTAATTGCCACATCCCATTTTCCTACCATATTTATTGAAAAGAACAAAAAAGAAAAGCCGACCTGGAGAAAATTGATCATTAATTGTGGTTTCAGTACCAAGTGGTCTATGCTTTTTTTTTTTTTTTTTTTTTTTTTTTAAAGTTTTCTCTAACATTAAGGCAGGACAGAGAGTGTCTTGAGCTCTTGGGACAACTTCACACAGAGTAAAGTGCATTTTCCAGTCCCAGAGAATTGAGACCATAAAAGAATTCTCAGGCGCTATGGGGCACAGCTGGAGCACACAAGAGGAGGCATCAGCTTGTGGGCTTCAGAGTTCACAGAAAATACCAGCTTAGTATTAGTCTCATATTTGTTTATAACTAAACAGGCAATAAAAATAAAACTAATGATTTTTTTCTGATTTTCCTTCTGTACTTCTTATATTAGACAATGCTAGTTTCCAAGTCTTTTTTGACAAGTATATTTTATTTAAGCAGTCACTTATAAATGAACCTATAGGGTTGTTGTTGGGCTTTTAGTATTATAAATATTATCAATATTATCAACATTAGCATACATTGTGTTGGGGGATACAGTTCAGCAGCACAAGTGCCTGTCTGGTAAACACAATTCCTGGTACATTAGTGTGCATTTGTCTTAGTGTTTAAAAAAATCTTTATTGGTACACATTTATAGCACATAATGATCACCTTCCTTGTGGGGAATTGGTACATATACATAATATATCTTAATTCTTTTTCTCATAACCCCTTCCATTTCTTGGTCCCTTTCACTTTTGCAAAGATCTACTTCCCTGTTTCCTATTGTGTATCTTTTATTTTGCTCTTCATTTATGCTTTGGGTTTCTTATGCAAGGGAGGTCATGTGATATGTTTGATTTATTTCACTTAACATTACTGTCTCAAGATGCACTCATTGTCCTACACGACTCAAATTTATCCTTTATAATAGAGAAGTATTCTGCTGTGTGCAACTACCACATTTTCTTGACCCATCCAATTGCTGATGGAAGTGAAGGCTTTTCCAACATTAGGTTATGATAGTTGGCTGTTGTAATCAGCACGTGTCACTATATGATGATGTCTTTAACTCTTTCAGGAAGATACCTAGAAGGGGAAGCTCTTGAAGAAGCCATCCCATCCAACCTCTGTCTCAGTAACAACCCTTTCCTGAACTTATCAGTCTTACCCGAGTGGGAGATGGTGTGTGAGGGGCTGGAGAAGGGAAAGGGGGCGTGAAGAAGAGGAGCAGCTCTTCTAGTGGGTGTGTCCTATCTGGATGTGACACTAGGAACCAAATTACACATTTTGAGGACCATCAGACGTCCTCACCTGGATGAAAAATTTACCAACTCTTAAGAGCCGAGGTGAAAAATTGAAAAAACTTGGGTCTTTGTACCTGATCAAGTTATGTCAATGAACAGTTTTGGGGTTGATTTGTCATCAGGGAAATAATGTATTGCCTTTATTTTTTAAGCTGTCTGGAATTTAGCTTTCTATTCTTTGCAGCCTTAAAAGTTCTATATTTATTTCACTTATGAGAATAGTCTCAAATAAATCAGACTCACATTTATAAATATAGTATTGTCTCTCTAGTATAAAAATAATAATAAAAAATTGAAAGAGTAATAAGATCCAAAGTGTAATAGATACTGAGATAATGAAAGGGAAATAAAGTGCTCTAAAGGATATAACTGTATGTATAAGTGTGCAAGATAGATAATGATACTGTTTGTGTTCATCAAACAGAATGGTTTGTACTGTTATTGTTTGATTGTAGTTTTAATGCTTTGATTTTGTGACTTGAGCAACTACTTCCAAGATAACATCATTTAATTTGTTTTTTTGAAATTGTGTTTTATTTCTACTCTTTGTTTTGCTTTTTTTCTCTAAATACAAATGATTTCTATATTTGTATATGATGCTGAAAGCTTGTTGTTTAGCTACCATAGTCTTTCTTCCTTTTTCTTTCTTTCAAGTAATTAAAATGTAAGCAGTTAACACCCTGGACATTAGTTGCTCTGAGGCAATCCATGCTGCATATATTAGGAGCCTCAGCTCCCTCAACTGTAAACAGAAGAGGAGGGAATTCACTTATCTATTCAGTAGGAGCATATACAGATGCAGAGGCTGCTTCATTACTTACAGAGAAGTAAGGAGGATGAAGAATATTGGAGGTAGAGGAAAGTCAAGTCTGAAATAGAATTGGTAGAAGAAAAGAGAACAGATTAGTGCAATATGATTTCCAGGCAGCCTTGGGGGTCAGTGGTGGGGAGCAGAAGGTCATGAATGTGTAAGACCTGTACCCATGGCCTAGGCTTGTCCCAGTCCCACTTGGCCACTGAAGTCTTAGGCCACTCACAGCAGACATGAGGTATGGGTTCCAGAGCAAGGTGTAAGGCTTTGGAAGGAGTTGGCTTGGATGCAGCCTGGACCATATTCTGTTAGCAGCTGGGTCAACTTTACTATGTGCATCCCCAAAGCTATTCCTAAACATCTGGTTACAGAGGGAAAATTGCTAGGATTTATATAAATATTTGATAATTTTCTTGCCACTACCTATATAAATCCAACAATAAAAACTGCCTGCCAGGCTGTGGCCACCCCAGGGCAAGAACCAGCCTCTACTGAGATCCGTACCATGTTGGAACTCAAGGCACTGGGAAACTAAGCAACCAGCTCACTTCTCTGGTAAGCATCTGTGGTGTGGCAGGCTGTGGCCACCCCAGGGGGAGAACCACCAGCAACTCCTGAGATCCATGCCATGTTGGAACTTAGGGTGCTGGGAAACCAAGCAACCAGTTTGCCTCCCTGCTAAGTGGTAGTGAGCCTACTGGCACACAGGCTGAGAATCAAACACCTCCTCTCCCCCCATTAGCAAACGAGAGCCAGAGATCTGAGCATCTTATAGGAGGTTGACCATATACAATATAGCAAGTAAGGGGGATTTCCTTCTACCATCTCTTTGACGGAAAATATATTTACCACTGTGTTGCTTTATTCTGATTAATGATATTGCTCTATTCAATATTCTGTTGGGTAAGTTCTATAATGTTCTGTATTTTGTTTTATTTTCCTATACTGATTGAAAGAACACCGATTGTGAAGATAATGAGATGTACTATGGTAACTATTACTGTTAACCCTGTAACCTGCTGTGAAGTTCTATACCAATTTCACTACACTGTCTGAACTGGCTTTGTTCTTTCCTGCTCTGTTGTATTTTACTACCTTCAAAATTATAAAAGATTTTTTTTAAAAAACTGCAAGTTATTGGCTATTCAAGACTTTGAGGATGGGAAAAATTAAACTCATTTCATGGTACAATAGCACCTAATCTTCCATTAGTAATTTCATTAAAAATAGTAATGATAGATAATGAAATATATTTTAGAAAAATTTGTGCTTTGATTTCCATGTTTTCTGTTTAGGTCAGATTATGGGGCCAGGATTGCCTAAATTACAGGCATGCACTACCACATCTAGCTTTGATTTCCTTTTTGTGGGCCTCAATTTTCTTTTTAAAATGAAGTCAAAATAATTGCAAGTATTTTAACTGCAGAGACCCACAGGAAGAGAGCTACCTAAGTGGTAAGCTTGGGGGCTGGCTCCCAGAGTCCTTCCACAACCCACATGCCTGTATCTGTTACTTGGAGTTGAGAGGTCAACAACAGGACTTCTTGAATTTAAGAGAGGGGTGGGACACTCTGGAGTCCATGGAAGTCTGTGGAAAACTCCAAGAAGTTACTCATTTGTGGGTGTAGGGCAGTGGTTCCATCCCTCTCCTTTCTAATGGGGGCAGCAGCTCTTCTGACTATTGTGACAATGAAATGAGGCAGAATGTTGTAACTTTCCAACAAATTAAGCCAGAAATCATGACTTGCTTTTTGAGGTATTAGCGACCAAATCTAGGGCCTGTAACTATACAAGTGCTTTATTTATTTATTTTTTGAGGTATCATTTCATTAAGTTTTGCTGGCCTTGACATCCTCCCATTTCAGCTTCCTGCTTCTATACCTGGCCAGAAACCATGACTTTAAAAAAAAAAAAAAACAATTAAAAATGTTGGTAACTCATTAAAAATATAAACACTTTTTATGGACAAATTAATTTTTTTACATCTATGATAAGGTAGTGACAGCCTTTAAAATGTAAACTATCCAGGGGGTAAGATTATTGCTTAATCTGTTATTAATCAATACTTTGATAAATCAAGTTTTTATGATCAAAAATCTGGAATGCTGTAAATACTTTCTGCTGCTGTCTCCTGTCTTACAACTTCATATTGTTCAGACAATGGGCACATACCAAATATTGTTAATCATACAGCAATGTGATTAAGAGGTACCTAGCAGATTAGTAAAGCACATTTCTGCATGTGTCTGTGTGGTCATGACTTTGGGGACTGTCCTTTCTTCTCTGGTGCTTTTTCCAACCAGCTCTACTTTCTGGCCACCATGAACTAGGCAAGCAGCTTTGCTTCACCATACCCTTCTACCATGATGCTTCTGCTTTGGAGCCTGATAACCACAGACTGAATCTTTTGAAAGTGTGAGCCCTTATCCTTTAAGATGTGTGTTTTATGGACTTGCCAATGAGTCCATAAAGCAAAAGAGTCTGGCTAAGAAAGAAGCAGCAGAAAGAGACAGAACAGAAAATGTATGTGATGCTTCCAGCCAGTGGAAAGAAGCTGAGGTCTTCCATCCACTCCAGTTCATGTGGGGTGGCAGGGGGTGGTGCTTGCACATGTGCTGGAGAAGAAAACACTGACATGTTCTATGGTTAGATTTGGGCTACTGGGGAGCACCCTGGCAGCTGAGAGAAGGATGGGTCACAGGACTCGGTTAACTATTTTGTTTTCAGCAAAATTTGGAGAGACCACTGTCTTGTGTACAGAGAATAACATGCTATTGTTGCCAAGTACAAGTCATTAGGTACCACATGAGGTCACAGCAGCCCACGCTGCCCTTGGCCTTCAAAGCATGCAGAACATATGGTATCTCTTCCTAAGAAATAAAGATGGACTCAGTTTCAGCAGAAATCACAAATTTATTAACTCTTAAATATATTCCATCAATCATTTACCATTATGACAAGAAATATATACAGTGTTCCATGGTAAATTGCAGTGTTTCAAAATGATAAAGATAATAAATGTGTAATTCAGTTGTGGTGCAGAGAATGAATCACGATTTCCTCACAGCTGAGTGTGGAAGACAAACTTGATCTACAGAAATACTTCAACACCACATGCTAAGTTAAAAGTGTAAAAATAACCACTCTACACCTATGTTTTTAATACATGTATGCCACGTATAGCCGCTTCACAAAAAAGTAAAAGAAATTAAGAAGAGAAAAATGAGGCCATTACTTTTCACAGATCTCATTGGCAGGTTAACATGGCTCAATACATTTACTGTATATATTTACTTTAAATATATATTGTTTTAAATTGTGTAATAATTATCAGAAAAGCTTCAACCCATCTATCATATGTCCACTAGCAACAATATCTAAGGTTATTAGTAATCAACACAGAAAGGTGAAATATGAGAAAAGTGAGTTATTTTTTGTTTTTGTTTTTTGCTGTTTTAAAAAATAGGCTTCTGAAGACTGCAAGTAACTATGGTTAAAATAATGTCGATGGAAATTCCATGCACTAACAGCATTTCAGGGAAGAGAAAAAGCCTCACAGGAAATGCATCAACAGAGGAGAAACAAGAAGCACAAAGGAAACTGGCACATTTCCCTTTTCTTTTTGTTTTAAACTGGAAAATCCTAACTCCATGGAGGAAGATGATATTGCGACTCAAGAGGAAAGCTGAAGTAGCCCAGGTCACAAAGATGAAGTTCAAAACACGAGAATGGAAAATAGTCGTGAGCTCTCCAACTTTAGTAAATTAGTTGGGGACAAGGCAGGAGGGGCCCCTGCAGCTCCCAAGGTGGGAACAGTGCATTTGTGTAGAAGCCTCAGCAGCTCCAAACACGTTGTGCCCTGGCAACTGCCCCAGTGGCTGAAGCCCATTGGTTACAGTGGAGATAGCCTGGCTTTTAGCAGAAGTTCCAAGGATTCAAACACTTCCAACATAGTAAGGATACCTACATCCCAGTGGGAACTTAAGCAGAACTGAAAAATCTCAACTTAAAATCTTCTTTTCTGTGGGCCCTGCCTGAAATGATCAAGTGCTAGTTTAGCTCCCTCCAAAACACCTTGATTTTTATAGTCATTCAGCAAATTGTGCTTTGATTTTTTTCTTATACCCTAATTAACCCCTCCCCCCAAACAAAAGGAAAACAAAAATAAACACTGGAAAACCAAAAGAAAAATAAAAAAGGAAGTAAATAAAAGGAACAAAGAAATAAGATAAAATCAAGAAAACAGATTTGAGAAAGGAAAAAGAAAATCAATTCATTGAATTCACCAGAACAGTGTGAATATATCTGAAAGTAACCAAACTTGTAAATGATGTGAATTTTTCCAGTTTACATGGTTTGACCAAAAACAACATGGCTTTCAATGGTAGCAAATCATCTGACTACTTTCATATGTCATATTTTTTATCTCCATATCAACCCACTTTCACTGTGTAACAGCAAAGCTCTCAGTGAAAACTACTCATTTCAACCAGGGTCACACCAGGAAACTAAAGGTATGTTTTTAAACCTTCAAACAAAAACCAAAAAGCAAGAAACAAGCTAAAATACATTAATGGCAGAATTCTAAAAAATTTACATTTCTCTTACAAACTCATTCAGAGAACAACAATTTTTAAGTCTGTTAGATCTTGGCATACACAGAGAACCTTGATAAATATGTTGTACTTGGAATATTGTGGAATTCCTCTGTCTCACCTCCCCTGTGGTTTGCCAACAGTCACTGACGTGTGCATGGAGCATCGCCACCACGGAAGTGTAAACAATGTACAGGAAGGAAGAGATGACAAGATGACACATTGCATATGCATTACGTGGAGACCTTCACAACTTCATGCACTCAAACATGCATGAAGAGGAGGAGAGGATAGCTGAGGGGCCACCGGGGTGCCTCAGGAACAGAGAACGCAAAAGTGGCACTGGGGATGATTAGCTGGAAGGAGAAAGAGGAAGAAGTAAGTGATGTTATTCTACAAGTTGTCACTAGGCTGCTTTGCCACAGCTGTGACTAGGCTACAACTTCACAACTCAACCAAACATTGGACAATACTACATATAGAAGTTTGCTTGGAATCATTACAAAATAATAAATATACTGTCAAGCAAAGACAATGTTAATATAGGAACTCAGTGGTATCTCTGTGTTGACACAAAGCTAAGTTAAAACAGAGGTAGGGTCCCAGGCACCAGCCGTATTATTAAGTCTAAGTGTGCATTTTAAGCAATCATATTTACTAAACAAATTTAATAGGTTAGTATTATCATTTGGTTAAAAGAGACTCAAAGTTTAAGTTCATCCTTAGCTTTTTCATTATTCTTAGATTACTTGGGAAATAAAAACTTGAAGTCAATTCAACAAGGAAAATAGTATTAAGTATGGAGAAAACATGATCATTATTTTATTTTATTTTAGAGACAGGATAGTCTAGGCAGGCCTCGTACTTGCTATGATCCTCCTGCCTCAGCCTCCTATGCACTGGTATTACAGGCATGCATTGCCACACAAAACATAATTATTCTCATTTAATCCTTTCAAGAAATAGCTAAAGCGCTATTTTTAAAAGCTTTTCTAGGGTTTAGTCTTTGAGTAGGAAAATATTCATAACAGCACCACACATATCTTGATCCTAATCCAAGTTTAAGAAACAAACCTTTAAAAGCAACATAGACAAGGATTTAATTAAAGTCAACTTTCAATTATCCTCCAGAATCACCTATTTTGTGTGCTTTAAATTTCAGCTTGATTTCCTCCCATGGCCTGTCCTCATGTCAAGTACCATTATACTCAGGCAGGCATGGCCAATTCATTTCAGATTAGCCAAAGTCAAATGCTTACAGGAATTGCAACTTTCAGAAAAACAGTTAGACACCAAAGGACTCTGAAGCTTAATACATTATTAGTCTGGATAATTGAGAGTCGTTTGAATCATCCCAGGCATAACCAATGTTTGATGTAAGAACTCTAGATTCAAAAATGACACAATCCAAACACTGAATAAAGATCTTTCCCAGCATTAATACCTTTAAAATAAGGGGTATGCTGTATAATAGGGCTGGTTGTTAAACTTAGGAGCTCATGCAAAACTGCGATAGATTGGGACATTATCTTGTGTGTACTTCATGGACTGTTATTTGAGCAAAGATCCTCAAAGGGAAGGAAACAGCCATATAGCTTTCAGCCACCAGCTCCAAACACTAGTATCACGGAGCAGGATGCTACTTACAAGACCCACATGTGAATGGTTCTCAGGCCTTAGATGTGTTGCCACAAAGAGATGCCTCCTGAGAAGTTCTCTTTTCCACTTGGAACACAGGGTGGCCTATTAAGAGAAGCCTCACTTAAGCTCCCTGGCATAAAAGGAAGTTTTCTTAAATAGGCTCTATCTCATCAACCCTTGAGGGAACTTTAGAAGGACCTAATTCCCTGGTACTGCCAGAATATAATCCCTTCTATGTTAACCGTAAAAAAACCACACACACAACAGCATGAAAACTGGTATCTTCATTATCTTCATATTCCCTTTGTATTTTTTCTTTCTTAAATGGCTATTGTTTTGGAATATATTTCAAGGTATTCTTTTATGTTTGTCTTTGTTGATACTTTTTAAAATTTTTTCATGAATCCAACACTGACACTGTTATTAAGGCTATGGAGAAGGCCTTTGGAAACCACTGTGTATGTTATCTAAGAAGTCTCTGCAGTGAGCTGAATGAGTCTGAAACCCATCTCACATGCTCAAGTATTAACAGGTAGGCTGGTGAGAGAATTTGGAGAGATCAGCAGTGAGAGGCCAGACTTCCGAATCTAAATTCCCTTTCTTCTTTTCATCTTGTCCCACGTCACTGATACAACCGATTTCCTTTTTTAGTCTTTACTCCAGTTGGCGCCGGTTTGCCTTGCCCACCACTGACCTACCATTACTTCATAAGCCTCCTTTAGCAATCTGTGTCTCCAAATGCCCTGTATCGTGACCTTGTCCAAAATTCTCTCATATGGAAAGTGTACATCCAAACTGTTACTTCTAGCAGCTTGTTTATTGGTTTCATTCTACAATAAAGTTGACTATAAATTTTGTGGTTCTGTTCCTTTGGCATCAGTGATTAGTTGTTTTCTAAAAAAGAGCACATGTTCCTTGAGGGCAAAGTCTCCCCTCTCACACAGGGGAGATACTGAGGACCACAGAATAGAAACTGACATAGAATCTGTCTGAGGTACCCCTTGCCCTGCCTTGTGAGCTGGTTTTGGAATGTGGTAATCCTCTTCCTGTCAGTCATCCATGGGATGATGCTCACAGAGCAGAATGAAGTCTGCTGAGGACTACAGAGGGAAAACTAGCACCCTCGTATAGGGCTATATCTTCACTTGTTTCCTTTATGATGTTAAACTTGCCCATTCAATCACTACTTCTTTGCTGTTCCAAGAAAAGCACCCCCCCACCCCGCACAGGCTAATAAATTGGTGGCTAGTTCGAGATTCTTGGTCTTTTTTTTTCAGAGAACACTGATTCTCCCAGAGCCCTAGTTTGTTGCAGTTCTTCTCTTGCTCTTTTTCTTTCTCACTGTATACTGTTACTCTGGGCAGGAGACAGGAGACTCCCTGCAGGGGTCCCTGAAAACTGGCACTCTGGGAAAGGGTCTCTGATAGTGAAATACGGAGACGTACAGCAATGTTGGTCTAATGATTGGAAGTCAAGACTGATGTTTGAGGAAGAGTGGTGAGGCAAGAATACACTACAGTACTTAATTTTTTTTTAAAAAAATGTTGTTCTATAAATGTTTCCAACTGTTTGTACCTGAGCCCAGGAGGTCATCAATGAAGTTCAGCTCCTGACAGTCCATGGGCTGTTTTGGAAACTCGTTCTTATGCTTTTTCCTACAGTCTCTTTCTCTGCCAATTGTGAAAACTAAATCATAAATACTTTGCCTCATTACACAAATTCTCTTGATTTGAACTCATGATATCAGCCTGATACAGTGGTTTCTAGTTCCCATCTAAATGATTGCTTTATGCAGTTCTCAACTCGCACTGCCTGTGTTGACTGATCTTCCCGGGGAACTACACACACTTCCCATAGACGCCTGGGTTCCAACCACCAGCACCAAATAACATATACCATGCTGTTAATAACTGGATAGGTAGAAGGAGCTGACTGTGGCTATATTGACCTAGAAGCCGACAGCTTGGGAATATTTACTTGATGGGTACGGTGGGTGACCCCGAGCGATGAAAATGAACATTCTGCCACTTTCCATCCCGGCGATGCCACACGCGGGTCTCTTCTGATTGCATGGTCTTTGGCATCCCGCTGCCATCCATGTACTGTGTGAGCCTAATGTATGCTATGCAGGCAGCATCGTCCCCTACCAGATGCACGTGGGGGTTCAGGATGATGGTGTGTATTGGTTTATTGCTTTTGGACAAAGCTGAAAGAAAAACACATGAAAATAAATTAATTTCTATGTAAACTAAAACTAGTAGTAACTTCAGTGCTGGTCAACTTACTGATAGTTATGATACTTATTGAAAATTATGCTATTTATTCACTCTTTAATTAACTAAAACTCTAATTATTTGCACTGATCCAGTGCTGAGCACTGTAAAAAGTATAAAAACACAAATAAAAATAGGTAGAATATTTTCTCTGGTTTCTTTTACAGGTGCTTTTTATGCTACTCTGGAAATTTGATCAATAGAGGAACAGCTAAAGAGATTTATTTATTCATAAAGGAAAATGGTTAGAAGCAGAAGTGTTAATACGAAGAGAGGTAGAAAAGGTTTGTGCATGGCAGATGTATTTCTGCATCTCATCTGGGATTCTTAGAGGCAGCAGAGTCTGTTCCATGATATTCTTTCAATTAGGCATCATTTAGCCTAATTCCACACTGTGGTATTAGCTGTGCAGTGTGTGGTTCTAGGCTTGTATCTGTTTTTTGACTAAGTAGTTCTGATTGGGGTCTAGCCATTGGTGCTTTGAAAGTGGCAACACATTCTGTATGTTAAAGTTGCTAAGCTGCCAAGGCTCAGTGAGGTCCTCCTGCCTGAGCCTCCTCGAGAACTGGGATTATAGGAACATACCACCACACCCGAGTCTACCTTAGTTTTTACACAAAGGCAAATATTTTTCAGGGTAACAGAACTTTCATGTCTCATCATCTGTTAATCCTACTTATCCATCTATCACATGTCATCTATCTATCTCTGATTATCTGTCATCTATCTCATCCATCATCTGTCTAATTTTGAATTCCAAATAAAAAATGTTACAGTGCAAAATGCTGGATAACAGTATAAATTTTCACTGTCAGGAAAAAAAAAGCCAAACAATCTGCAAATTTAGGAGAAATTCAAAGGGAAGCTGAACAAGGTGTGTTTCCAAATTTAGAAAGCAATGTACCATTTTCGAAGTAGAATCGGTGAAAGTCCATTCCTTCAACTAAGTTACCCAAAGCTTCAGGTTCGAAGGCAGTAAGGCCTGGGTCACAGATTTTTCTGGAAGAGGAAAAATAATGAAAATGACCAATAAAAACATTGCATATGTTTTTTTGTTGCCTGTGTAAATATTCTTATGAGTCAGTGAATAAAGAGCCTCTAAAAATCACTAAAAAGATAAACTTTCGATTTTGGACCTTGGTTAGCACAGTGGATTGAGCAGCAGACTCCAAAAAACATTTTGCAGAGAACTCTGAGAGGGACAAACTAATGCAAGTGGCTCAGGCCCAAGTGTCTCCTTTTTAAACTTTCCACTTTTTAATTTCGGAGATGAATTATTCAGTTTTCATAACTCTTGATTTAAGTTTGTAATTTTAAAAGATATTTCTTAAAAGTCCTACTTCAAGTCTAAGATATGCTCCAAGTTTACTTTTAATTCTAGAATTGAATGCTTTTGGAATAATGTTTGATGGTCACACCAAAAATCTGTATTATAATTTACTTGAAGAAAGATACCACATCCTATACTTTCTAGAAATACCCACAAGATTTAATTGAGCTTGTATCTAATGTTTACCTTACTTCTCAAAACAAATCGATAGGCAATTCAAATCATAATTTCCTTTTCTAATTCCAGAAATAGAATTCAGCAAAGATACACAAAATTCTAAACATTTGGAGAAAACTAGTAGAATTTCTCTGGAGAAATGTACACATCATTTTTATTCAGTAAAGAACTTTTATATATCTACATTAGCACATATTCTTTGAAGCAAGCAAATATGACAAAACAATTGATACCAGAATAGAGGTTAATGCAAAATGCTCCTCTCAAACAGCATTACCTATAGACAGTAAACAGGAATGATTTAAAAAAGAAAGATGATTTGAGTTGGGCTTTTAAGGATGAGTAACTCTTCCAGGTGTGTGGAAGGTGAGGAGCAGCAGGAGGACAGCATGTACTGTGGTATTCTACTAAGAGTCAAGCGTATTTGGGGACTGATGTTTAGTTGTTAGATGTGACGAGTACTGGGCAAGGGGGCTATTCAAGCCCCCTGGAAGCACTGGGGAAGATCATTTCCTTTGGTCTGCAAGATCAGGGTAGACTTCTGGGCAGCAAAATCTGTATTTTGGAGAACTAAAGGGAATTTACAGTATACATAAAACAAAAAGATTTTGGCCTATTTGCCCATTTGCCAGTAAGTGCAATACAGTAGATCCTATCTAATTCTGTATGCAAATTCCCTTTTTAGGAGGCAAACTTGCTTAACTGTTCAACAGAAAAACACATTTCAAAAGTCTAACTTAACAATGTTCTTCAAAGTGCAGGACTGTTTACAGAATGTGGGACTAGAGATCTGCACAGAATGCTTTTTTAGGCTAAGAAAGTATGGTACTTATTTCATGTGGTAAGGAAGGCCTTAAAGACCAAGACAAGGGTAGGATTACAAATTTCACCTCATGCTGCATGTTGAACAGCTCAAAACAGAGAGAGAGAAAGAGAAAGAGAGAGAGAGAGAGAGAGAGCGAGAGAGACAGACAGACAGAAAGAAAGAAAGAAAAAGAAAAGTCTTCTTATGGTACAGGAATTTATTCTACCAGTGGTTATTATTTCCTCTATAAATATGGGTTTTGATTGTCAGTGAACCAAAATTTCTTACTATCTTGCATCAGTTCTGAGATCACCCAGGAATTGCTGTATTATAATGAATCTCTTTATCCAAATTTCAAGAATCAACTTATTGGAAAACTTATTTTTTTTTTATTCTTGCTTGCTTTCCTTACAATAGCTTTCCATTAATAAAGGATTCCCAAAATAGTTACTAGATATGTGGCTATGTGTGCTTTGAGCAGGGAGACAGTGCAAAGCAATACATTCACCAGTTCCAGAAGCTTCTGAACAAAAGTGCTCTTGGACTACCCTTGGGCCTCAAAGGACAAAAGCAGACCCTATCATGGACCTCCTGAGTAAGGAATGAGTGAACTGACCAGAACCAAGGAAGGCTGTTATCTAAAATACCCTACTTGGTGCTACTTGGCCATAAAGAAGGATGAGCTCGAGACATTTATAACTAAATGGTTGCACCTTGAGACTATGTAAGTGAAGTAAATCAAGCACACAGGTGTAAATACCACATTGTTTTGTTCGTGTGAGAAATCAGAAGTGTAAATAAGGACAAAACTGTATTGTGAAGTAGGAAGAAAATGTTCAAATGAGAAGGGAGAAATTAGGAGAGAGGAAGGAGAAAGGAAGAAAGGGAAAAGAAAAAATGAGAAAAGAAGGAAAAAGTGGAAACAAAGTTTCTGTAAATACGAAGGGGAAGAAGTGTGGAAGGGAAGGCAGTGGAGTAGGAAAATACAGAATCAAGATATATCCTGGGTGGGTACAAATTCGCTATAATGAACGACATCAATATGGTATGTAAAATGTGCCAATTAAAAAAATATGCTATTCCAAACTATCTGAGAATTCAGGAAATATTCCTTGTTTGCCTAGCTACCACTGTGTCCTGTCCTTAAACCAAAACTACACAAGGAACAACCATTACCCTCAATGGAGGTATGCTATTACAAAAGGAGATGAAAGAAAACAGAATATTCCCATTCTTTGGAGAATCACATGGCCTTAGCAGGGTTGTAACTTCAATGAAAAGAATAAAAGAGAGCAGATTCTATGGCAAAACCTATGAATGATTGTTTAAAGGAGAACTGTCTTGGACAACAGAGTTCTCCCACACTACATTTTTTACTATTTCTTTTACTGTAGTATGCTTTAGTAGCTTATGCCAAAAAATTGATACATATATGTATAGGCATATGTTTGTCCATACATACATTTTGAAAAATTTATTTTTTCTACTTATTTTCAGTGCATACTGTTTATATGCCTTGTGAGGAATTCATACCTGTACACAACACATTTTAATTCCCTTTTTCATCATCTTACCCCTCTCCTTTCTCCATCTCTGGATCAATTTTCTTTTGAGAAAGATGTATTTCCCTCCTTCCTATTATCTTTTATTTTGCTCTTTATTTATAATTTGGGTTTCTCATATATGAGAAAATGGGATATTTAAGCTATGTGTTGGATTTATTTCACATAAAATTATGGTTTTTTTTGTACCAGGGATGGAACTCATGACCTTGCACTTGCCAGGCAGGTGCTTAGGCCACTGAGCTAAATCCCCAGCCTAACATTATGGTCTTAAAGTACCCAATTTCCTACATATGATTCAAGTTTATCGTGTTTTATAGCAGAACATATTTCATTCTGTACAAATACTACCTTTTCTTTATCCACTCATACAGCCACTTCCAAGATTTAGCTATTATGAACTGTGCTGCTATAAACATAGGTATGAACAGATTACTGAAATGTAATGCCTTTAGCTCTTTGGGAAGATCCCTAGAAGGAGAACAGGAGAATCAGCTCTTGGGCATTAGTCCCCACATTTAGTTACCTTCTTCCATAGCTGGTATTTGGTTGTTGCTATTGTCTGGACAGTGAATGTCTCCTAGAGGACAGGTCTCCAGTCTATGGTGCCACGGAAGGTGGTGAAGCCTTCAAGATGATGGGAGCATTGCACCCTAAAGTGTGACCCTAAAGAGTGCGGGCCCTTGCCTCTGCTCTTTCTTTTGCCTCCTGGCCACTAAAGGTGAACAGGTTTCTACCATAAGCTCCCTCCATGATGTATGCAGTCACCATGTACTGAAACCTTTGAAACTGTGAGCCAAAGTAAACCTTTCCTCTTTTTAAATTGATATTTCAGGCATTTTTGGTATGGTAATGGAAACCCAACAAAGCTATCCGTTTATAACTAATGAAAAAGGTAATATCTGCTTACGTAAAATTTGAAAAAAAATAGAAAAGCAGAAAAGTTTTTAAAAAAACTTTAGTGTAATTCTTTCCATTTTTAATACTTTTCTTATATTGCTTGAGTAATTATGTACATACACTTTTATATCCTGCTTTATTTTCAGCAAAAATATCACAAGTATTGTTTTAAGATCATGAGAAACTCTTCATGATAAAGACTTCCACTGTACTGAAGGTATCCATGACTTCTTAATATATGATGTTGGATTATATGTTGTTTCCAGCATTCCATGATTATCAATATTGCTACAATGTACTTTTATTCATATATTTTTACTCATGTTTTAGATTCAAAATAGATGTTCATGTTAAAGATTCTTTGCACTCAAGTTTGCATACACCTTACTTAATGGACATGAGCATGTTTTTATCAGTTTACTTGTAATTTATATTTCCTCTTCTGCTAATGGTCAGTTCATATCCACTTACTTTTTTCTTCTTTTTTTTCAATCTTATCCACTCAATAGTTTTAAAATTACAGTATACCAGTTTTGTTTCAATAAATAAATTTAACTTCCTAAAAAGATTATTATCTCTGCTTTTAAATTTCTGAATATTTTTCTAAGCAGAGATCAGAGACACATTTTTGCATTTAATGCTTTCACTCAAGTGGAACTCCCTCCATGTATAGAGTAAGAAGGCTTCAAAGGATATTACCCCCACTTGCTAACACAGAGAGACACATACTTTGTTCAATAAGTCTTATTTAAAGTCTTCAAGTCTTATTTAAAGACTTTCAAGTCTTATTTAAATTGAATGATTTATTTTTACTTGTGCAAAGTAATTCCCTTTACCTAGGACTGAGCAGTTTGTAAACTTGATATTAAGCATTAGAAGGCCCCTTCTAATTGCTGACTACAGTTCTCCTTAAGAGACAAACACGATTGAAATGCAGATAAAGCTGAGCTAGCTACACTTGAACTGCAACAGGAGACACTTGTGTCACCTTTGACTCTCTCTGTCCTCGCCCCTCTGCAAAACTGCAAAGTAAAATATTTAACTCCAAGTGCACACTTTTAAAAAGAACATGCTTTTCTGTTTTGTGACTTCTCCCACATGGATCACTTTCCCTGGAATGTGCTTCTTTCACATGGACCTGTGGGAGTTTACGAAGAAATTTCATTTACAAAGAAATCCCCAGGGTTTAGATGGGAAGTTGGGCTAGTACCAATCTTAAACACACTGCCATTTCAAATCTGGCATTAAATATGTATGAATTCAGATACATTTATATAAAAAAACACCTGCCCTGTGTATAGAAGTGAAATGTAAATGCATGAACTCACGTGTAAGCTTCAAAGTCCCTGTTGTTGATTGCTTCGATCAGTTGTTCAGTGACTTTGATAATCTCTTGCTTTCGTGCTAAAGGCAAAGACACCGTATTGGGTGAGAACAAATGATGATAACCGTATAAAATATTACTCTAATAAAATTGCTATTTTCCTTAAACAGGGTGTTAGTATTTAAGACACATGATGGTCCTTTTTCCACAATCCTACTGTTCACACTGCAAAAAACAGCAGCACCTACCTTTTCCTTAGAAACCAGATTTTCAGGTCTTTTAGCCCAGGTCTGCAGGGGAGCCTGGGTACACCTGACCTTTGGGAGTCTACAAGACTACATTCTATTGATCAGAAAGCAAGTCACCTTAGAAGGTCAGGTAGCTTTTACTGTCTTTGTCACTGTGACTGATCTTCTCAACACTTTTCCATTGTCCAGTAATCAACTGTTAAAAAGTTAATCTTAAACGTGGCATGGCAAAGTGTACCTGTGGTCCTAGCACTCTAGGAGGCCCAGGTAGGAGGATCACAAATTCAAGCCCCAACCAGGCAATTTAGTAAGACCCTGTCTCAAAATAAAAGTGATGAAAAAGGTGGAGAATATATTTTGGTCCTCAGTACTACACAAAGCAAAACAAAGAAAAAAAAAATCTTTGGGAAGCGTCACTCCAAGAATGCATTAAAAAGGAAGACGCTAACACTGTGAGGAGCATCCAATTCAGAGGAAATCTGCAAAGTGGAGAAGAGACATGCCTGATACATTCTCAATCTGAGAAATCTAGAAGTTTAACTAAGAGACTTAGCAGGGAGCCAGAATCTTTACTTTGTAAACATCCTGAGCTGCACAAGAGGGCTTGGAGGCGGTGTGTGTGCCACAGGCACCCTGGAGCGGGAAGGGGTGGTGCTGGTGGCCTGCTTACAGCACACAGGAGGAAAAGAGCCTTGTCCTTTCCCTTGGCGCTCTTGCTCCTTTTGCTGTCTGCTGCAGCCGGGAAGTGTTGCCCTTGCGCCAAGCCACTCTGCCTTTGGAGGCAGCAGATTATGGACTGAAGCCTCCACAAGCTGTGAGCTAAACAAACCTTTCCTTCCTCAATTTTGGGTGTTGGGTATTTTGTCTCAGCAACAAGATAGAAACCAATGTTGTGTATGGGGACAGATAAACAGATAGGGCCCATACTTGCTCCATATAGTAGTTACCCCAGCATCAAGCACTTATTGGTTTCTATTCCGAACTCACACAGACATTATTAATGGTTGATTAGCATAAATCTAACCTGTGCAGGACATTGTTTATGACTGCAGTGTTCTTTCCCTTTTTTAATACTAGCAGATTACACAAATGCTATCCCTGGACACTCCTTAGTTAAACCACATTATTTTTTGTTTCAAATAGTTCTTAAGCTTTATACACTATGTGATATGTTTTCCTAGTTAAATTAAAGGTTTTTCTTGAAGAATTTGTTTGTATCCCCTAAAAACTTTTGTCTAAGTGTTTTTTTTTTTTTTTTAGACAAGGTTTCACTATGTAATTCAGACTGGCTTTGAATTTGCAGTGATCTTTCTGCCTCAGCCTCCTGAATGCTGGGGTTACTGGTGTGTGTCACTATGCCTGGCCTGTCTACTGTTCTTAATAAAATAGTACAATAAGTTTGTGAACTTGTCCAATTAGACTAATTATAAACTTTGCTTGATTTCACAACACTGGTTCCTTACTTATGAAATTCCTGCAGGAAATATTTTAAGAATTAAATTTTATTGAACTTTAAGATCATTGTAATGGTCCCTGAAAGTTGCTACAACTAGACAAGGCAGTGTCACAAGAAGATACTTATAATTTGTTTTAGTGGGCAGTGAGACTACTACTCATGGAAAAGCTGGTTCTTGGTTTTAATGCTTATTGATTAAAGGAAAAAAAATAAGGCCAGAGGGTCAGGGATTTAGCTCAGTGGTGTAAGCACCTACCTGGTAAGCGCAAAGTCAGGAGTTCAATCCCCATTACAAAAAAATAAAAAAGATTTTTTTTGTGATTCCATTGAACAGATTTTAATCACAAACTTAAAAATTCACATTCACTTTGACTGTCCAGGTCATCAAAGTGATAATTTTCCTTACTTAAAAATAATTATTCTATGAACATAATTTGACTCCATAAAGACTGTGAAACGATACCATGACAAACACAGTAATAAACTATCCTATGACATATGATTAAATTTGTCCTTAAAATGTCCACTAATCATGTAAAAGTCTATATATTTTTCAATTCATCAGATAGGCTTCATATTTAGTCACCTTTAATTTATACAAATTAACACAATACAGGGCTTACGTCCTATACATATCTAAAATATTGCCCTTGTTCATTTGATTAATGAATATCAATCATGTATCAATCCTGAAATTCACACTGACAGACTAAGAGCAGGGCAAATCCGATGGCATATTTTAGTTCAGGTGACTCAGCTGTCTAAAGCTTGGTACCAGATCCTGAAAGCTGACCCAATTCCAAACCACAAAGGACGTTCCGAAGAGGAGCAACTCAGAAAGCGAGTTCATAAAAACACGGCAAGCAGAGCTCCTTCCTTACATGAAATCCTCTATTAACACATTTTTGTATGTAATATGGCTGACTAGAAAACTGCTGTTTGAAAACAACGCTAGTTTCTTTTTTAAAGCAGTAGCGAAGTTTATCTAAAAAGATAAAAGTGAAGACTGAGGGGGAAACTGGCTCTTCAGAGTGAGCGTGGGTGGAGTGAAAGAGCAAAAAGTAGATAAAAGTACACCCTGGAGAATACAGGGTGGCTACAGTGAAGAAGGCCACAATAGCCAACAATGTTAATCTTAAAACAAAACAAACAAATAGAAAAGAAAGAAAAATGATCCCAGCATTTGTGAAGCTGGGGCAGGAAGATTGGCAAGGTATGGACGCCAGCCCAGCCCACACAGTTCAAGGGGCACCTGAGCTACACAGTGAGACCCTGTCTAAAAACAAAAGCCAAAAAAAAAAAAAAAGAGGATGTCATTAGTGGAACCTCATCGGCTGAGATTCAGTTTACACAAAAAGTTCAGGGTGTTTCTTGAAGTTTTTGCAGGTCTTGGCAGAGCCAGGAACACAGTGTGCAACAGAAACGTGGGCTGTGGGCGGCCAGCCTCACTTTCCAAATTCCTGTGCAAATTATGTACTCATCAGCTCTCCAGTGTATTTCATGCTACAAGTGGCTTCAATTTGCTCCTCTACCCTCAAAGCAACACAAAAGCTCTGTAACGCACCCGGGCTCTTATGTGCGGAAACAGTAGTGGTGGAGTAGCAACATGGGCTCAGCCAGGATACCATGGTGCACTGTACAGTGGCGAGGCTGAGACCCAGATGCTTACAGTGGGCCAGTCCCTGAGGCACAGCAGGACAGGACAGCTGACTGCTTAGAGGAAGGCAGAGCTGGAGATGAGTCACTCATACACAACGTCAGCCTGAGGTACACAGCCACACATGCTGGGCCTCCTGACCAGAGGCAGGAGGACAGTCACTGTGCCGATCCAGGACAGTTCGGTGCTGGGCAAGGGTTTCTGTTCATCCCTCATCCCTCATACAGGGTAAGACCTTTCTAGAAGCCCAAGTGGGGAGCCCTTGAGTCACATTACTTCTCACCCCAGGATGTGGGGATAACGCAACATCAAGGAGGTCGTGGAATACTTGGCACTTCTTTCATGCCAGCGCTGGCCCTGCAATCATGGTATTTTTATTTCTAGAATCGAAGTACTTATGTCCATAACTACAGGTCCTAAAGTCCTACACATATCTAAAATATTCCCAGGGTGGGGAAACTGAGAAAAAGAAAGCAAGTAAAAAGGATGTTTCAGGTTCTGAGTGTCATTACTTTCCACAAAAATATACCAAAGAATTGGGTAGATTTCCATTGAAATTGGAGGCCTTTTTCTAAAGAGGCTTTGGAGAATTAGATAAACATGTGAATAGTTCCAGTATTTAAGAAACAGCAAACAAGCCAGTAAACAAACTCATAGTCGAGAGTAAGTGTATAAAGAGACAATTTAGCAATTTCCATTTCTCTGCAACAGCAAATCTGATCACAAGCGTGCTTTGAGGTATGCAACAGCCACCACATCTGTGATAATCAGTAAGTTGATTTCTCTTTCTCCTCCCTTCCTTCTTTTCTTCCAGAGATGGAAGACTGGGTCTCGGGCATGCTGGCCAAGTGCTCTACAGTGAGCTGCATCCCAGTCCTCCTCTTGAATCACCCACCACTTGTCTGACATGTACCCTCGCTGGCCCTGTTGTCCTACTCTCTGCACTTTAAATCTTTTTATTCTTTTAAAAGGTTTGATTGGAGGCCCTTTTCTCTTCTACAACTGGATTTTAAGAGTTCGATTCTTAAGAGTTCAAACTTTTACTTTTTTTTAATTTAAAGGGCATAAAACAAAACAGTGACAAGACAGTAGGAAATCCACAAAAGTTATTATATTGCACATTGTTAACCTCTAAATAGTTGCTCAGACAATTGGCTTTGGCTTGCAAAGTCAATCAGACACTACAAACATGAGGTTGTTGCTTTACTTTAGTGGTTACCATCTCAGCCTGGGTGCTCTGAACCAGCCAGTTGCTCATGGGGGCGAGGCATTTTCCTTCCTAGTTCTTCCGGCTGGTAGGTCCACTGCTCGGGCACGATGGGCTGTGTAGCTTCCTTTCTGGTTCTTGTCAGCTGGAACATGGGAGACTGTGTAGCTTTCTTTCTGGTTTTTCTCAGAAGATTTCATTTCTTAATAGTTTTTGTATGCCAGTGCTTTAAATTGTAATCTATGTTATGTTACAAAACAAACTGCAATAATTTAACAGTTGTAATTGGCCTGTGTGTGTGGGGGGGAGGTATTGGGGACTGAAACCAGTGCCTGAGCACTGAACTGCACCCTCAGTGCCCAGCCCCCCAATCCTTTTAAAATTTTTAAATTTTGAGACAGGATCTCACTAAATCTCCAAATTGCCTAGGCTGGGCTGGGCTTAGACTTATAAGCCTCTTGCCTCAGCCTCCCAGAGCACTGGGATTATAACTGTATGGCTCTATTTTCAGTTCTAGAATGAGGCAGGATTTCTGTCCATAAAGTAGGAAAATTGATCCATTGAGTGTAGCAAGCATTTCCACTCACAGGAAAGTGCCAAAGAAAGCAGAAAAGAAAAATCACCACTTAAAAATTACTTTTCTTATCCAACAGGATGAGGAGACAGGACTGGAAAGTAAACAACTGGTTACCTTTCTCTGTGAAAAGATAAGAGCAGAGGAAAAGGCACCCTCCTGCTCCCTGAAACTGGCCTGCTGGGGAAATGTGACTGTCTTCTCCCTAACGCTGACTTCCGGGAAGGTCAGATAAACCACTGAGTTTCAGCTTGGTGTCCTGGAACTTGGGCATGAGTGATTTCATTCTGATTTTTAATCTCATCTATTGAGAGGCAGCGCTGGAACTTAATATAAAACAAAAACTGTAATTTTCATTTCACAACCTGAGTCACTTTTAGATTGCTGACTTGCTCCCCTGGCCTTCCCTCCAGATCTGTGTGTCAGGAGCATCTGCAATTTTGTCGTGACTGCTTCACATGCACCGGGAGCCCAGCATCCCTGTGCTCAGCTCACCCCGTTACTGGCATGAACCTGCATGTGCTCTCTGAAGATCCAGGGGATCCACAGCGGGGAATCACATGCTCTGTCTCCAGGTGCAGCAAGGAAGGAGTCTGAGAGTCACACGACTCCTTCATCCCCTCCAGCCAGCCAGCGGTTATGTAGCCTTTGCTTCCCAATGTCTGTCCACCTTGTACTCTGCTGCCAAAGTGCCACGAGGCATGAGCACCTTTCTGCTTTACTTTTCTTCAAATGTGCATCATCACAGATAATCTCCGAGGTTAACCTTCTAAACCTTTATCACCACTGCTCTTTATCACTGTTTGTAAGATAAGTGCTAGAGACACAAAGTCTTTTCCAGTCTACATCCTCCTCATCTCACTGGACCCCTCACAGCCTCTGTCCCTTCCCTCAGCTCAGGAGCCCCGAGGCACACACGATGCTCAGTCTTCTGGGAAAAGGATGCCCATCTTTGCTCCTCAGTCCTTGTAGTTTGATCTTCACTATTATTTCTTCAGTAAAGCCTTCCCTGAGCCTCCTGTTAGCTCAGGTTCCAAGGAGGCTATAAATTCACACAAATTCTACTCTTGCTTCTTCCTTTTGATGGGGTTTCACTTGTTTATTGTCCAGCTTACTCTTAAACTCTTGGTTTTAATTCATCATCCTGTCTCAGTCTCCCAAATATCTGGGACTGCAGATGTGTTTTTATATTTGCTTTTAAAAATCACTTAGAGACAAGCATGGCTATGTATTCCTATAATCCCAGAGCTCTGGGAGGTTCAGGCTAAGGATTGCAAGTTCAAGCCCAGCCTGGGCAATTTAGTGCTTTAGCAAAATGCTGTCCAAACAAATACAAAAACAAAACAAAACCCAAAAACTAAGCAAAACTCCCCCTGAACATGTATCTCACTTTAAGGCCCTAGGTTCAATCCATATCATAGAGGTTGACGGGAGGAGCAGCCATCATCTCTGCATGTTTACTGTGTATATTTGATTAATTCATTTTTTCTGTTGCCTTGGTGGGTAGTGCATCACTGTAACACCAGCATCTAACAGTTACACTGCAGAGGGGAAATAGTCAATAGATATCTGACTGAACAGCAGATCCACAACAAATTCAACTGGCTTCTAATTCTTGAGTCCTATGGCCTTTGCAATGCATGACCTTTCATCAGTGATGCTCAAATCACCTCTATAAATCTGTAGAACTTGAGCTGTGGGTGTAGTTCAAGGGTACAGCATATACTTGGCACATGTAAGAATTTAGCTTTGATATAAAACTAACGAATGGAAATGATCTAGGTATAAAGCAGCATGACTTACTATTTACCAGCAATGAAAGAAAATACTGTTCTCAAACTGCTCACCGCATCCTTTCTCATCCTCACTTCCTCACTTTCACTAATGGAACCACATCTGACCAGTTTCTCCGCTTCAAACCCAGTGTCTTCTGGACTCGCCCTCCTGCTTCTGTCTCCAACCACAACCATCCACAAGTCACTGAGTCTCATCGGCACTTACACTGAGCCTGCTGTCAGACTCTTCACCATTTCACTTACCTGTCCTCAGCGATCTCCATCACTCCTGTGGCTCTGGGGAGATGCCCAGGTCTCCAAGGCTGAGCCTATATCTCTGCAGGCTCCTCACTCATAGTTCTAAAGCATGCCAAAATCTCCAGCTGTCCCAATCTGTCAGCCCTGCTCATCTTCCATACGCAGGCTCTGTTTTTCTTCAGTTTTTCATCCTGGACAGTGGCATCACTGTCTACCCAGCTGCTTATTTACCTTGTCAGTTCTTCATGCAGTGGATCATTTGCTCCTCTCCACTTTTCCAGTATTTTCTTGGAATTGTGGAATGAACCCAGAACCTCTGCACCCACTTACATTCCCGGCTCTTTTTTATTATTATATTTTGAGACAGGTTCTTACTAAAATGCTAAGTTGTCCAAGGTGGGTTTAAATTTGTATTTCACCTGCCTCAGGTTCCTTGTATGCTGAGATTACAGATATGCATCACCACTTGCAGCTGTTTCCAGACCTCTTCAGAGACAGTTCTTCCTCTCTTGGCCCTGGGCACAGCTCTGATTGGGACTCTCACAAGTTCTTAGCCCTTCATGCTCTGCAGTCTTCTAGAATATCAGTCTGTCTGGCCTTCCATTGCTGCCTCAGTTGACACTGTCTCCCCAGTCCTCTTGAGAACTTCAGTCCTTCCTCTAATCTCTAAAGCCAAAGCTCAAGCCTCTTAGCTTTAAAGGCCTTCCTCTCTGTTTCCAGTTGATCTCTTGACATATTCTTTCCTGAAGGGCTCACACAGAGCCCACCGTTCAGCCATGTGAGGCGGCCGACAGAGCTTTAGCGAGCCCCAGCTCTTCGATGACTGGGTCTATCCTTCAAAGACTTCTGAAAACTTCCCCTCTTTCTGCAGGAGGCCTCCTTCATTACCCAATTCCAATGTTATCCTCTCTGTACTGCAGGTCTTGAGGGTTCCAGATCCAGTGCTTTTATCCTACTAGGTCTTTGCTGCATCATCATAGGATATTCATACATCTGACCAGGACTTGAATTTTGAACACTTAGACTGTACTAAATCAATGTCTATAGTACATGATATATGAGGTATGACTCAAAAATATGGTGATGTTTAAATAAAAAAAAACAACACTGCCAATAACTTCCCTCCAAGTCTCTCCCCCTTGCTTCAAACACACTTATCTCATCATTCTTCCCACTTTTCACAAGTCCTCTTTCATGAATGTCTTTAGTTCCGCTGTTGTAGTTGCCTTGATGTCTTGAATCAATTCAAAATGTTTAAACAAGATAGTGTATCTTCATTCAGTTTATTCAGCAGAACTGACTTCTGGCTCTTCCCCAAAGTCAAAATGACCATGAAAAGTGAAACTGATAGGATAATTGTACTCTGAGGGGGCCTACTTTGAAGGAGCTTAATAGCAATGTGTCTTTAATAAGTTTTTAAAAATACACTGTATTTTTGGGTCACATCCTCTACATTGAAAACACTAGATAAATGCCAAGTATGTAGATGGTGATCATGTCTGATAGCAGGATGGAAGTGACTGTGCTGTGACAGCATTCATGAATCTTGGATCTTTCAGGCTGGGTAGGCAGAAAAATCAAAATATACAAGGGCCGGGGATTTAGCTCAGTGGCATAAGCACCTGCCTGGCAAGTGTGAGGTCCTGAGTTCAATTTCCAGTTCAAAAAAAAAAAAAAAGAAAGAAAAATCACAATACAGTAGACTGTTGCAGTGCTTTAGATAATGGAGGAACAGAACATTTAATTTGTAAAGGGTAAGTGAAACTAGAGACTTCTAGTCAATGTTTAACCTTATTGCTTCTTTTCAAGGTGTTGAATGTACACAGCCTAACTATTTTAGCTTGGGCTACTCATGTGTTTAGGCTGGGATTATTCCATTTATTGAAACTACTGGATGATCTGCACTAGTTAGAAATAAACGCCTGCAATGAAAGTTGGGACAGGAAATGAATTGAATTTATCCCTGCAAATTGATTTTCACTAGGATATTTTCAGAGTGTTACATGCTGACGTTTTTCAATGAACTGTGCCTGAAGATTACTTATTGAACAGTGAAAAGTTGCACAATTAAAATTGCTCCATAACGTTTTTTGGGTGTTATCATTTTATCTCAGCAATTCTGCCCACTCTGTCTAAGCCTGTACAGTTCTATTTCACTTAACTCCTTCTTCCTCCATGTCTCAGAAGTAATTCATTACTTGGTTCCCAGGACCTTGAAGGATGAGGGTTTGGTGACTTGCTCAAGTCATCTAGCAAGTCTTGAACCCCTGCCAGGGTTGGAGCTTTACTTGTCTGAGGTTTCCATCTACTGTTTAATTCACTCAATTGTGTTCCTTTCCAACCCACAGTGCCTAATTCAATATTTTGAAACCATAAATTTAAATGAACCAAGAAAATGCCTTTGAAGGTACTCTGGCAAGGTGACTGACTACTTAATTACTGGGCTAAGGCTGTAATTAATTATTACACCGGTTTCACACCACTAGGTGCCCTATGGCTGTATTGTCTTTCACCACACTGCCATTAACAACAACAACAACAAAAAAACCCTTGGGAATAGTTATCCTAGGCAAATATACAAATGGGGATCAGTTTCATACTGTTGGTAGTTTTAGAGAAAAAAGTTTCTATCAACTCAGCTATTCTTAGCATTCTCTGCACAATTAACACTTTATTTCTTGGTGACTTTTCCTATACTAGTCATCAGGTGAGAGTAATTTTAATTATTTTTGCTTTTAAAAATTCACACCTATCAAAGATTCTAGGATTGGCTTAAAAATCTATAGTATTTTATTGAAATACAAGGACTAACCATGACCAAATTTATGTGCAGTGATTTCAAAACGTCCTGTAAAGCTTATTTAGCCAGAAGTCACCTATTGAATAGCACCAGCTCTTCAACCCTTAATCATGTCATGCTCTCAAGATTAAAAAACACTGAAATTGTCAAGCAATCTTTGCACATTGGTCTATTAATGCAGTGTAGCTTCAAGGTAAAAATGGTATTAATTGGGGAAGAAGTACTATTGCTCTGTTAATCTGTTGTGGTCTAACCATAAATGACTAACACACATAACCTTCTAGTTAGAAAGACGTACTATTAGAATCAAAAAGCAGAAGAGCAAAGAAATTTAAATTTTTAAAATTTGCAAGGATACTCCTGGGTTATAGCAAAACAAGGTTGTCACTCCTAAATTTAACTTTGATTTGAAAATTAAATATTATTTTAAAAAGTGATGTATAAAGAATTGATTTTATTATGTGTCATGGTATGAACAGCTATTCTGAAGAAAACAAGACATTATGGTAGCCATCACTGATTTCTATCATCTTGCTTTTAAGTCCAATAGTGCTTTTATTAAATTTTATTATTTTATTGTTTTGATTTGTTTTAGTCTGTTTTCTATGATTTGATTTCAATATGTGTGAAGGTATGGACAGCCATTTTGAAGGAAACAAGAGACATTATGGTAGCCATTATTGATTTTCTATTGTCTGGTTTTGAAGCCTCATAATGCTTTCATTCTTTCGTTTGGGCTCGCTTTACAATATTTTGTATTGTTTGAATTTATCGTGTGTGAAGGTATGGACAACTATTTTTTTTTTTTAATCGGTACCAGGGATTGAACTCATGAATGCCTGCTTGTAAGGCAGGTATTTATGCTGCTGAGCTAAATCCCCAACCCCCAGGACAACTATTTCGAAGAAAACAAGAGACATTATGATAGCCACTGCTGATTTCCTGTTGTCTTGTTTTGAAGTCCAAGGTTTTTTGTACTGTTCTGTTTTGCTTTTGTTTTGTTTTATTATCTTTAAAATAAAAAAGTGAAGTATAAAGTATTCACAAAGATTCTCATAGGAAAATGACTTAAATGTTTTATAGTCTCCAGAAACTCTGTGGTTACTCAGAACATCTGCTTATATAAAAGAATTGGGCCGGCCCCATGAAAGTAGCTGGGTAACCATTCTGCTATTCCCAGATGATTTATAGGTGCTAGAAATAGCAGCCCAGAGTGAAACCACTGAATATTTTAAGTATTAAAATGTTACATGCATCAGCTAGGGGTGGCACTACTCCCAGTTCAAAATTGATGACATGGAAAAAAAGATTTTAAGAAACTGGTTTACAGACTCACATTATTTGCCTGAATTTAAAAGAGCACCTTGTTCTCCTCTAGCAGGAACAAGTTGATAGTCAAAGTTAGTTTTGCAAAAAGAAAAAGAAAAATCAGACCTGGAAGAGTTAGTAATATTAGAAGTGTTAAAGATTTAGAACTTTTTAAAGGTTTTCTTTTCTGTTCTTGCATGTTCTTGTGTGTGTGTGTGTGTGTGTGTGTGTGTGTGTGTGTGCATATTTTGAAGAAAGTCCAGGATGCATTTTTTTTAGGGCAAAAGCTAATGCTCCAGTGTTAATGCTATGGCTGTCTGTATTAGTGGTCAGAAGCATAAAACATTGAGAATAATTAAAAAAGTCTCTGCTGCCATAATAGTAGTTTTAACATTTTTAATGATTTCCATTGCTATTATTTAGCTTATTGACAGTTAATTCCACTCCCTTAGGAAGCATGTAATATTTAATTTTAGTAAAAACTATAATTCATTAAACTATTAAATAAGTTATAACTACAGTTTCTTGAATAATTCGAAGGATGCACTTGTGAGTGCTCCGTTGGCTCAAGACAGCGAGACTGCGGCAAGTGTGTTTCTTCTCTACAGCCATCATATTCTTGGTTAGTTGAGCCAGAAGTAGCTGGGAGCAAAAAACAAAACAAAGCCCCCCAAAAAACCACATTCAAACATCTACAATATTAACTGAAGTGTGATGTCCTCAGATTTACTTTTTGTACATGACTTTCTTCTTTTCTTTTCTTTCCTCTCCTTCCTTCCTCTCTCTCTCTTTCTCTTTTTTTCTTTCTTTCCTTCTTTCATACCAGGAAAAGAACTCACAATCTTGTACTTGCCAGGCAGATGCTGTGCCACTGACTATACATCTGGCGTAGATTTGCTTTTGAAAAAGGACTATACTAACTACATAGTAAGGGAACCAAAAAAAAAACCAAACAAAAAATATGTTACTCTCTCCATATCTATTCGACCAAGTTTGATCTTTTCAAGTTTTTCACCTTGTTAGCAGAGGCCTTTGGTCCTATTTCAACACTTCTCACACCGATGCTGCCTCTAAGAGATTGAAGTCAAGCAATTTTAACACTGAACATTATAGCATATTTCAACTGTAAGAGTGTGGTTTCTTTTTTCCTTGCAGGTATGAAATATTTCCATTTACCCCATTTTGACCTATTTTTTTTTTTTTCCTAGAGACCATCAAGAAAATACAGCAGATTCCACTACTGCCTTAGAGCACACAGCTGCATTTCCTGTCTGCACTCTCAGATTTCCTAGCTAAGTCTTCTCTTCTGGAAATGCAAAAATAGGAACTGGTACAAAGTCCATCATTACCGTTTTCACTGTTTCCCAAGCCAATGAATTAGAGTCCATCACCCAGCTTCAATGACTACAGGAGTTTTCTGCGATGTCAGGCCATTACATTGAAAAGGCAAAGCAACGTTCAGTCTGGATCAATTTACAAAGTCAGAAGTGTAAAATTCTGGCACAACTCTAAGACTTACTTAGATCTCCTGAGAAATTATTTGTGCCTTCCATTTTCACCATATAGACATCCTCGCCTCAAATTTCTCTAATCCTTTCAGTGTTCCTAAGCATATAACAGAGAGCAATGATAAGATTCCTAGGACCAAGAGCCATTTCTGTGATTACTTACAACATTTTCAAAGCTTAATTTGGAAAGAAAAAAATATTCTATAAGATTCAAACTTCCTGAGACATAGTAGCAATTTTTTTTTCATAAAAATGATACTTGCAAGGGCTATGTAACCAGTTTATCTGTGGAGTATTTTGCTTTAAATTCTGTTTGGAAAATTAACTTAGAAGTATGTATTGAAATATCACAGTCAAATTTTGTAGCTTGTAGAACCAACATGACTGCAGTCAAAATTAAATTTATGAGCCTTATATTCCAGAACATTATTCTTACTCTCATTTATTTTAACATGTATAAATGTAAATTACCATAAATTATCAGATTACTAGAAAATGTAATTCATAGTGTATGCATATTTATGTGTGCATACATTGTTTTTCTTTTATTTGTTGAGATTTACTATAGAGATAGAAATTCATCACAGACATTACTCAAATTATTTTATGGTTTTTTCTTTCTTTCTTTTTTAGCACCAGAGATTGCACTCACAACCTTAAGCTTGCCAGGCAGGCACTTATACCGCTGAGCTAAGTCCCTGGCCCTCAAATTATTTTATGAATGAAACATTCCACATGTACAAAATTCTTGTCCACGTTATATTAACAGACAGTAAGATAATGCCAAGAATTTTTCTAGACAATAACTTCAAGATGACATGGAGATACAGACTAGGAAGTTCCCAGAAGGATATCAAGGATACCAAAGGTTAACTCTGCTCTGGTGCAGGCAGATATGACCACCTGCCACTGTGGATGAATGAGGTCGACTTGACCCAGCCCTAGTGGAGAACAATTTACCACACTGCTCATGGTAATTTCTAGCACTGAGTCTGAGGAATTCAACTCAGGTAGTGGTATTTACACACTTATCCCAAACAAGTTTTTTGTTTATTTTATCTTTAGTAACAGGTACAAGGAATTTCACTGTTATTAAGTACATATATTTCAATATCACTAATAAATTTTAAGGGTCTCTAGTAAAAATTATGAATAAAAAGTTTCTATTATTTGAAGAGAAGTTTAAATATGTAATCTTATATACTCACACGGTTTCTATACTGGCACAAATACCTCTAAAATATCACAACAGACTCTTGAAAGTAAGCCACCTTTTCTATTTCCTCTCTCCTTTCTCTTTCTTTTCTTTCTAGCTCTGTACCTCTCTGTCTTAAACATGATCTTGCTGTATACTACAGGCTGGTGTCACTCAAACTCGTCCTGCCTCAGCCTCCTGAGTACTGGGAATACAGATGTGCGTTTTTATATCCAGTCCAAGTTACCTTTTCTGTATAGACTATTACCCTTTTCAGAATTATTTCTCCATTTTTCAGAAATATCCTATCTTTCTGTTCAACTTATGAGTATTATGATGCAATATTTAATTAGGATACCACTGAGTAAAGTAGGCTATATGCAGAGTAAAAGTTTCTCCACAGAACAGACACTATTCTAACATGTGTTTTTATTTTCCAGTTGAAAACAATTCCTAGCTGGACTGTAAACAACTGATACTGTGGAACAGGATTTCTTTCTTGTCCTTTTAAAATGACAGCCATAAAGGCAATGAGTTTTTGTCTATTATGTCGACTTCCTCTAAAATCCAAAGTTCTCTCCTTAACAATCCCCATCTTTGTATTGCTAGACTCATTTTAAGGAACCACATGCAGCGATGTTAATAAAGAAACCAATGACCCTGTATAGAATCATTTAAGAAAACAAACAAAACATCTTTAACACTCAGTCTAATATCTTCTGTCAAAATGGTCTGTGTTCCTTGGAGGAAACATTCAGCTGGTTATCACAGCCTTGGAAGGGGACATACAAGTTGTTTAAATGCTTTTGCATAGGAAGCTCTTTTTATGTTTATATTGTGCATTTGGGGAAAGCAATCCCAAAGTCTACCTATTTTTCTGTTACACTCAATAGTGATGACTGAAATGCAGTCAAAAGTGAGCCAATTTTTCAAAACACTTGAGATACCTAGAGCTAAAAGAATCAATTTCAAGCCTGGTGTGATGGTGCATGCACATAATCCTAGCCCTCTAGAGGCTGAGATAGAAGGACTGCAGGTTCAAGGCTAACTCAGACTATACATTTGTAGATCAACCTGTACCACACAGCAAGATAATGTCTTTAACTTAATGAATGAGTAGATGAGTTTTAAGGAAAGAGGATTTTGAGTTGTTACGTAAAAGATACAATGTTAAAGTGAAAACAGAGTATGTGTTTGCACTCTCTTTTTTGGGGGGAGTTTGTTAATTGAGGCAGGGTCTCACTATGTAGTTCACTGGTTTCAAATTTATGATTCTCCTGAGAAGCCTCTGGAATGTTGGGATCACAGGCATAATCTGGGAGGAAAGGCATGTACCACCATGCCTGGTTTTGATCTATAAATTTTAAGAGTTTAAACAAAATGAAGTAAATGGAAAAATGTTATGTAACATGACTTTACTGAGTGTCTATTATGTGGTACTGGGAAAGCAAAAAGAGGAGAATTAAAACGAATTGCTTAAGATTCATCATGAATTCAAAAAGTACTGTTACTTTAGTAACAAATTAACACCAACTTTAAAGCAAAGATGAATTTGCTTTTTATAGTAGGGCAGTTTCCATGTATGTCTGTGGGTAAGTGGGTGGGTATTAACATTTACAGATGCTTCATCACCTAAAATAAATGATGGAGAAAATAGAAACGATAATGCTAAAAAAATTAAACCCTTCAGGTCCATTTGGATTTATGGATTCTTTTAGTAGTGAGTCTTTGTGCTCATGTTATGTGCTCTGGGGAAATGGTCAGGAAAAAATATGATTTTGCTAGTTTCACATATTAGGCATTACTGGGCATTTGACAGACATCGAGTCTATTTTAATTCCTAAATTATAGGAGGGGTCACATAGATAAAAACTTAAGGAGATGAATGGTTGTAGTGTGACCATCATTGAGAGATAATTCTGGATATTTTATTGTGTGTGTGTGTGTGTGTGTGTGTTTTGAGACAAGGTTTCACAATGCTATAGGCTAGCCTTGGACTCACTATGCTCCCAAACTGTCTCAAACTCATATCACTCTTCCTGCTTCAGCCTCTTGAGTTCTGGGATACCATGTCCTGTTAAAATCCTGGATATTTTAGTGGCTCTTAGAACAGGGTACAGTTAGCATCCAAAATGGATCCTTCTACTACCAGTAAAAATATTATTCCTCCTACTGCTCAACTCAGCCTAGATTCTGTAGATAAAGTTGTGAACAAAACAGACAAAAAAATCTCTGCCCCAATGAGACTTGTATTCTAGTAGGGAAAAGAGAAACAATAGCGAAATCAGCAAACTAAATATTTTACCTACTAGTGAATACTAAGAAAAGAAAAACTGACAAGGGGATATGGAGTACTGGGTTTGGATGGATGCAATTTAAATAGAGTTGTCAAGAAAGGACACTGAGGACAACATGTGACCAGAGATCAGAGGCAAAGAGGCAGCAAGCCACATGACAGCTGCAGCAGACACACCTGGAAGGACACAGCAAGTCCCAGAAGAGCTAAGGGGACATACGTCAGGTGGGGCTCACTGGATTCTCATGTCTTTGGCAAAGTACTGGAGAATGTATAACAGTGCTGCCTGTTAAACTACTATGATGAGAACAGAATAGAGGCAGATAATGAAGGGGAGGCAAACTAGCTAAGAAGCTGTGGCAAAATTACAGGCAAAACACCACGGTGCCGTGGGCCAGAGTGACAGCAGTGGGTTCAGTGCAGTAGAAGTTTTTTTTAAAAAGGATACACTTTGGAAGAGGAATTAATAGGCTTTGGTAATAGATTAGATATAGGTTGTAACCAAAATTAAGGAGATAAGGGAGGTCTAAGATGGTTACTCAGAGCTGGAACACTAGCACTCTGGGAAGCTAAGGCAGGAGGACTGCAAGATCAAGCACAGTTTGGGCAATTTATCAAGACACTGTGTCAAAATAAAAAGGAGCGAGGATGTAGCTCAGTGTGAAGGTTATGGGTTCACTCCCTAGTACTACAGGGAGGCAGAGGATACATCTATATCTGTATCATCCATATATGTATATGGAGAGACAGAGAGACAGAGACAAAGAAAGACAGAGACAGAGAGGATGGGATGTGAAAAGATTGAGGCATAAAACACAGGAGTAATGCAACTTGATCAAAATATTGCAGACTGAGGAAGAAGGGAAAGGTATGTTCTTTAAAGGTGTCAGTATGCAGTCATACTTTAAAAATGTAATCAACCTACCATTTATGCGACATGAAATAGATTTATAGAGGGTCTTGATATTTGTTTTAAAAGAAAACTCAAATGACTAGTTCAGGAATCTTTAAATATCATTTAATTTTTTTGCTTTATTTTAAAGTGAGCCAAGCAACCATTGAAAGGTGTTTGCTTGCTGCATGGCTCCCTTCTGGCACTGAGTGCTCACTTTCAAGTAAGCAGTGGGGTACAGAGTTGCACAGTAGAATAAATCACAGCAATGCAAGCATGGAACCAGTCCAATATAATGAGAACAGGCTTACTTTCCTAAGACAAATCATTCTCAACAGAAATGGCTAAGGGAGAAATAGTACAAGACATATCAAGAGAAATAAGTAAGATGGACTACCAAATCCACAGAGTTTTAAGGAGCAAGCATTGTACTTTAGAAGAAGGCTAATTTTTTTTATTTTAAAGAGAATAAAGTAAAACAAAACAGAACAGAGCAAATCAGGCCAGAATAAAACAATGCAAACAACGCAGGATTTCAAAACAAGACAGCAGGAAGTCAGTTGTGGCTATTACAGTATCTCCTGTTCTTCCCAAAATAGCTGTCCATATCTTCACACACAATGAATTCATATAAAATAAAACAGTAACTGATCAAAATAAAAGAATGAAAGCATCACCAGCATTCAAAACCAGATAATAGGAAAATCAACTAGAGAAGATTAATTTTTAACATGGAACAAGATGTTAATTAAAAAAAAATAGCCATTCACTGGAGAAATGCAAAGTGCAAAATAATTTTAATGAACTTGAGTGCTCTCTTATGGAAAACCTAAACCTTTTTTAGTCTATTCTACAACTTATAGCACATAATAGGCTTTCAATCATTTTTTTAAAAGTGAATCCAAATATTTTAAGTACAGGCTTCTCTATCAGGTGTGTGGTGAACTCTGGGAGGCTGAGGCAGGAGGATCACAAGCTCAGTTCACGCCTAGACTTAGTAAGCACTTGTTTCAAAATAAGGTAACTGAAAAGGGCTGAACATGTGGCAGGTTAGATCATGCTCCTACCCATGGATGTCTTCACATTTGTTAGAAACCTCCCAGCCCTGTGACTTTGCCACTAGCTTTCTGGAATTCTTTCATATATTATTAAATGTACATGGTCAGTAGGTGTAAACCTATGGCACGTGTACTTCAGCAGGCACACACAATCCACTCTATCAGCACCAAGCCAAATCACTCCAGCCTCTGAGCATCAGATACTCAGGTTAACAGCAGTTCTGCACTTTGCAGCAATAAGTGCATTTCAGTTTGGGCACTTGGTCTCTAAAAGGTTCACCATCACTTCTCTAGGATATGATTGGTAGTATGGGAGGGTTGAAAGGTTCTAGCAAACCCCAAGTAATGCAGTACAGGGCCTAAAAGTGTGACTTCAGCTCCTGCTTAAACCACTACTGTTTCTGTAACTTAACTGCTCCATGCTTCATGTGTTTCTGAAAGCCAGCTTAACCAGACTTAAGTGGATGTGGATTTAGTCAGGATAATGCAGGTTAAAATCTTCGGCTACTCTGTGATTATTTTATTAAAATGGTGAGTCTTTCATAGAGATTATATCAATCTTATTTATTATCTATTTCTCCTGGGTAAAATAAATTTTATGAAAGTGGAAATCCCGCCAATATTCTTGCCTCTGAATATCTGGTGCGTTTAACAGGACCTGAAACCCAAACACATTTGTTGAAAGAATAACCGAAAAGAGCAGCATATCTCTTCATTCCTGTTTGTCCTTTAGGATTCACCTACAAATATGATCCATTAATCCCAAAACAAAACTAAGACAACAGGGCGTGCTGCTGCACACTATGGTAAGCAGAGGCAAGACCACTGTAAATTAACAGTTCAGCCTGGGCAAGTCAGCAATTTTGTGAGATCCTGTCTCAAACTAAAAAAAAAAAAAGATGGAAATGTAGTGCAGTGTAAAAGCCCTGCATGAAAACAAACAAACAAACATCCCTCAAAAACTAAATGAAAACAACCCTCAACGAAGTTCAAGTGGACCTGGACCATGAGTTTTTAGACAGTGCTGAAATGGTCTCACCACCTTCAGCCTTCTACCTGTCAAATGTGCAGGCCACCTGCGGCATGTGATGACATCAGTCCCCTGCTTTCAAGGCTTTGATATTCTCCGGGTAGCTCGCATTGTAGCATCTTTGTCTGTGACCTCTCATCCAGTAGATTAACCTCGGCTTCTTCCTGTGACTGCAGGTTCCTGCCTATCAATTTGCATTGACCCTCTCTCTTCATGTGGATTTCAATCTCGGGTGATATCCTGAGCTGTCTGTAGGACGTACGATGCACCATGCTTTGTTTCTGGGTTCTCTATGTAGACTCTCTTATTAATCCTTTAAAACCCAGTTCAGGGGTCCCATCTTTGAGAAGTCAGAATTAGTACAGCAGTAAGAGGCGGTCACTATGAGTGAATCCTCAGCAGCTCTCGAGGACCTGGAACCCAGCAATCCTTTTGCATTCAGGAAGCTTGATGACTACAATAGGACCTTGTACCCAACAACAGTAGTGACTGCTAACTCACGGAGAAGCTACGATGTGTTTGACTCTGTGAAAACTCTTTAGATCCACCATCTGGTTTAACCCTCAACATCTAAAAGTAATAATTAATGCTATCATCTCCATTTTACAGATGAGTAAACCGAGGCAGAGGGATCTTACTTCTACTAAGCTCTCCTATTGGCTGATGGAACCAAGATTAGATGTGGTAATATTTAGCCAAGTCACACTTGCTGAAGAGAGATGAGGATTATGAACAATTATGAACACTTTCAAAGTAGATCAGTTTTCTGTAAACTCAATTTTCAGAAGCAAATCAAGATATATTACATTAAAAGATATTATTCCTTTAATCTATCCCTACTTCAACACTAATCTTATGAAAACTGTTATTTAGTCCTAATACATTAGAGAACTTTGAAAATGCAAACTCCAAGCACAAACATGGACATAAAATGAGTGCCACTAAATTTATATGTACATGCATTATATAGTTATGACAAAAAAAACCTATATAGTCTCAAAATACAAGAATTTTAAGCCTGGCCCAACAGCACCTTTGTATTTTCCTTGTATCCAAGCTGTACTTCACAATACTTACATCAAAGCCAATGTTATTAAATTGAATGGCTGTATAATGTTCCAAAGTTTGGAAATGAAACTGCCTTGATGAATTTCATCTCCAGGACTGCACACAATTCTTACAGTTTAGTGACATGTTACTGATCACAATCCATTCTCTGTTGATTTAAACTAGAATACAGTCCCCATAATACATTCAGGATTAGCCTAAACTATCTAAAACTCAATCCTTTGTCTTTTGTGTGGCACAGTTTTTTAGACTTTATTCTGGAGAGTAAGAAATGAAGCCAGTGTCTACCTAACATATCATACTTGTAGGTACCCACAAAACAATACAAAATATTAGTCACACTAATAATAATGAACATACATTATTCCAGATGGGAAGAGTAAAGTTTACTTTTTTGTACAAGGTATGTTACTTATTTTATTCCTCAGCTTTTTCTTCAGAATACTAGCCACTCCCTAATAGCTCTGAGTCTGTCTAGCCCATAAAGCTAGCACAATATTTTCTATCTAGGCAGTTTTCTCCTGGTAGGTAAAGTTTACTTTTATGTCTCTTTTATTAAATGACTTCATTTAATAGTGCCCTCTCTGCTTCCTCCTCCTCCTATCTTTTCTATTTATTATGTTGCTCTGAAATGAAAGAACCTATAATATAATAGATGTAAAAATCATACAGGACTAAGTTTCATTTCTTTGACTACTTTAGAACTAATTTTTCCAACACATAAGGAATTGTAACAGAAATTCATTGGTAGAAAAAAAATCTGAGCTAGTTCACTGACTTACAAGAAAAATCACAATACTGACACACAATTTCATGGAATTTTGTGGTCTATTTATTAGTAGGAAAAAATAGAAAATTCAGTAAAGGAGATAGTATTTCATTCATGCAATTATTTTATTCTAATAAATGATTCAAGCATTAAATAACAATTCAGTTAATAAAATGTAAATAATTACAGTTTAATTTCTGTAGAGGCATAAGAGATCAAATTTTGAATATTGTTATAGTAATTTTGTAGCTATGTTAGAAACATGAAATATGACCCCATTGTCATTCCAATTGGGATGTGTTTTAAGTACAGATCTAACAATCCAATAGTGCTATTGATAACATATTGGATATTACAATTCCTAAAGCCATAGGAATTTACTCCTTTTTCCCAACTTTGAATTAAGTGTCTTTATGCAATTGTTTTGAACAGTTGGTATTATTAACACCTCTTATTGTTAGGTAGTATTATTGCACATATCTAAAAATATACAAAGACCATCCTAACAGTCTATGAATAGTATAGTGTCAGAGTGGGGTAGGAAAAAGCTTAGAAGCTTGTATCATTGATTTAAACATCTAAATTGTGTTACTAGGAGGAAACCTAAGTCACAGAGCAGTCATGCAGCTTGGCAGAGTTGGCTGGATGTGGATGGCACTAGAAGTGCAGTGTACATTCAATCAGGTCACTGTTGATGCTTTTCATACCCTACTTCAGATTTCTTCCCATTCTTTTTTTTATGGCCTGGTGATTGAATTCAGAGCCTCCACACTAAACTATTTCTTTTTAAAAACTTTTAGACATGATCTCAGGAAGTCATATAGCTGTCCCAATTGGCTTTAAATTTATGATTTTTGCCTCTGCCTCCCACAGTGCTGGGACTACAGGTTATTTTACATCAGCAAAGCAGACAAAAAGGATAGAATTATAATCTGAAAAGATAAAAAAGGCAGAGTAATAAATATCTAAAAGCATGTAATTTTAAATTTCACATCTTATGAAATTAGATCATAAAAAAGGCCAGGCATGGTTCAAGGCCAGCCTGGATTACATAGCAAGATGCTATCTCAAAATGAATAAAGAAATAATAAATAGGACCATAATTTTGGGTAACGGGAAAATAGATACACGTGTTGTTTAATAAAAACATTTATACTCAATATGTACGCAACTCTAACATCAGGTATATGTTTGCCATCTGTGAAATTTTCAATTATATAATGGTGAGTCTGGTTAACTTTTATATATCTAACTCTCACATAAGGTAACATCTATGAATAAAAAATGTTAGCTTTTTAAAATTCTGGATTATTAAAATGATCCAAAGTGTATAAATTAGTAGTTTAATACAAGTTTAGAAACTGATGAAAGGAATTTTATGGTTGTTGCTTCGTGTCTGGGGGAACTGGTTCCAATGCTCCTGAGGATCACAAAAATTCAGGCATATTCAACATAATTACATAAAATGACCTGCCTTTTGGATATAACTCACACATACCCTCTCGTATACTTTAAATCACTTCTTTACTGCTTATATCATTTAATAAGAGGTATATGTAAATGCTGTGCAAATGGTTGAACATTACTGCCTAGGGAATAATGACAAGAAAAAGAATCTGTTCCTGTTCAATACATATAGTATTTTTTTTTGTCTGATTAGTTTTGACCTGCAGAGTGTAGATCTGGAGGGTTGATTTCACTTGCATTTTGAATTTATGCAATATTTCATAAAATAATACTATTTTAATTTTCCTGTGATTATTTCAAACTCATTACAGAATTGTGCAAAGTTACAAAAAATAAGCTGTTTATAAGAACTTCTGAGAGAGAAACTTGATTAAAATATAGGGTGTCTGTTTTCTTAATGATAATAACATTATTTATTTGTTAGTTTTGGGTTTTGCTTTGGAACTTGTTTCACCTGGGTTGACAACAGTTTTGACTCTGTGTTTTTGTCAGTAAAGCTGCACAAGCTGACAAACGCAAGACGCAAACTTCACAAAAGAAAAAGGGTGAGAATAAATGTAAAATAGAAGAAAAGCAAAAAGAGAAAATCAGAAAATGCAGCTATTATGCTTTGGTGGTAGAGTAGAACAAATTCTGGATCAGTTCTGTTAGATACTAATCCAGATATAACAGTTACAAGACCAACATGTAGACACATGCAAACAAAAGATTTGAATTGCCCTTCCAATGTTAAATTTTAGATAAAGCCATTTTACATTTCTTCTAAAACATTTTCAGCTTAACAATGACATAGTTATCAAAAGTCCTTAAGTAAAATATCCAGGAGTGTCTTGATTTGCATAGTCTCTGGGTGAGGGAAAAGCATGGAAGACATGTCCCAGGTGACAAACTGCATAAGAATTGGAAGAAGATGAGCATCATTTCATCATCTGCTCCAAGAACTCCAATGAGAACTAAGGATAGCTGAATATTGTACATATTTCCAAAAGACACAAAAAAATCACTCCTCAAGAGATTCTGCAGATTAGCTCAGACTCTGACATTCTGATGCCCTAAGATAGCAGACCCATGCAAGTGATAAGGGTGCCAATACTTTTGTACTTAACTAGGCCTTCTGCAAGCATCCTAGGCAGCTTTACTACATCACCTATTAGTCAGGGAAAGGAAAAAGGGGTTAAACAAGTATGTAGCTCCCCATAAATCAGCCTCACAGCTGCAGTTCTCTTTGTAATGCAGAGCTCTATGGCTTACATCTGTAAGAGTCATGAACTACAGCAAGAGATCCAAGCAGTGCTGAGGGATGAGCTGAAGTGAGGTGCCGGAAGCAGGATGAGTGGTAGGGATGATGGGGGCATACAGGAGACCAACTCTGGCATGCAGGGAAAGAGCGGCTCCAAGAGCCAGCAGACAGAAAAGAGCTCATCACATAGGAGGAGATGATTCTGGGCAATGGTGATGGTGGGCCAAAAAAGTGGAGAGGCATTGTGGCATACAGTAGCAGGTCCTGCAGACTGTGACCATAGCCACAAAGCAAAGGACGTCTTCAAATGGACACTAAGGAGTAAGGACCACTGCTAAGGCTCACTGGTTTTAGGTGTATCACACCCCAGAGCGCAGCACTGTTGGAATTGGAAAGGCAGTAATGAAAGGCTAAAACCCCAACTGAGTGGAAAGGACTGCATTCAAATGGAAGTGCCTCTTTCAGCAATTTTGGGCTACAAATGTAAATTCTGAAAACACAAGCACCATGCTGTAGGAAATTTTTTTTTCTTTTTTGGGTATATTATGGGCTATTATCATATTTTATGAATACAGTATCCAGAACAATATTTCATTTTTGATTTAGGGAGCTGCATAAAAGGTCAACACTAAGAACTCAACACATCCATTGCCTTTGGAGAAAGAAAAAACAAAATCTAGAGCTTTTTAAAAATAAGGTTTATAAAACAAGCCAACTTCTTCAGGATGGCTGTAAGCTCAAGAAGGAAAATGTTGTAACTCAATATGGAAGGTTTTAAGAAAAAAAAAGATTTTTAAATAAAAATGCATTTATTTTGAGCCACACTTCTGCACTAAGTTTTCTTGTATTTGTTGAATTAAAGAAATGGGCTTAAATTATAGTAAAAATAATACATAGAATGCTATGAAGAATATTTTGACTCTGAGTCTTTGAAATCTCTTGATTATGGCACAAAAAACAATAGGTGGAATCTGGAAAACGGTAGGCATTCAATAAGTATTTCCTGAATGGACGAAGAGTCTGAAAGACTACATATAATTCAAAAGTAACACAGACTGGGATGGCAGAGAACCCCAGGCCACTCTGAATGCAAGTAAAACGCAGTGTAAAGCAAAATGAGGCCTCTAAATCCTGGTTTCTAAAATACCCCAGATTCTCCTGTCTGTGAAGCACCCTTAATGTACTTTTTATTCTACTTCCTCATTCCTGGAGAAGAGGAGGGCTGTCTGTGTGTCCCATCTTGCCTCAAGAGGTCAGGAGAAGGAATTGTACTATTGATCTACCTCATTTCTTTACACACAACCCGCCCCACCCCAAGGGACAGAACGCAGAAGTTGTTACTGCCACAGAGTTCTTGGTGATTGGGCATTGACAAGGAAGCTTGCACTATGCTATTCATGTGTTACCATGAGACAAGATTCTAGATACTGGTGTTAAAACACCCCTCCCCAGGCGTTAGCAACAGGTAAGGCAGAGTTTGCCAACACACAGAGGTGCATCAGAAACGCGCGTAAAAGAGCTGTTTAAAAGCTCTTGGTGTTTCACATAATAACAAGTCTACATACTGAAGCAACAAGGTCAGACAGTGTAAGTGTGGAAGGAAGACATTTAATTTTGTGGAATGATACAGCATTGTACAGAGAAGTTGGATTATATGACTGACAGTCTTTATGAGCTCTAACGTGTTAGATATGTAGGTAAATTCGTGTTCTATCAGAACTGGACAATAACCACATTTTCTACTAAGCTACCCAGAGCTATATAGCAGCTTCTGAGGCAAAGGAAAGAGGGCATCAACTTTCCAAAGTAGAACTATTTTAAGGTCTTGAGGATTGTAGGTTGATAAATGGAGAGACCCTTGCACAAGCTGCATAATAAATACAGTAAAAACATTCATTGTCATTTCGTGTACCACCTGCCTGATAGAATGATGGACTAGAAAATCTTTTGAAGCATCATCTAGTCTTAAAAACTTCTTATATCATTCAGTATTAGCTACCAAATCCTGAAACGTAAGTCTTACACACAGCAAAACGAGGCCTAAGGTTCTGTATCTATGACTCTGTGGTCGTATCTATGCTAGTAAAATTAAATAGGAATTTAATTCACTTAATTGTTTTGGATAAATAAGCCAAAGTACCTTGGGCTCAATTCGTCATCTGGACATTTCTTTTGTCCTCCTCATTACATTTAATTTCACTAGTATTTAGTATTTAGTGTATATACTCTCAGCACAATTATATAGACAAATACTGCTTCCTTTGTGATATACCAGAGGAATTTTTTTTTTCTTGCTTTCTGGTACTAAGGATTGAACCAAGGAACACTGAGCTATCTCTCTTGCTCTTTTCATTATATTTGAAACAAGGTCTCACTAAATCTCCCAGGTTGGCCTCAAATTTTCAATCCTCCAGAGTAGCTGGAATTATAGGAATGCATCACCACACAGAGTGAGGGCCTCTTTTTTATATACTATTTACATAATAAATAAATAAAACCATGGTCATAATCATTAAGGAATAATGACATTCCTTGGTAAATGAACTGCATACAGTGAGATGTTAGTATTTTTCTAAATTTATTTAGTTACATAATGATTCAGTCTCTCCACTAGATAATAAAACTTTCATCAAGGAAGAATACAAAAAAATTGTATGAAACATTTGCTTAGTAGAAAGAGGTAATGGATCCAAAACACTTACAAGATGATTCTTCTTGAATCACTATGAGAGTTAAACAACACATCTGTTTATGTGATTAAAATAATCTGCTTATCTAATGTGACCAGCATCTATGATTTATAAAATTACTTTAGTTCAAATTTTAGCTCAGGGGCAAAAAATGGGATAAACATATCTACTAAATAAAATCCTCCACACAGTCATCCATCTTTGTACTGTAAAAACAATGTCAGGCTACTTGTAGCAGAGTCAGGTCAGCGCACTAGTAACACTAAGAGCATACTTTCATCTCGTCAGTTGTTAAATTCAACCAGCCAAAATGACTGGTAAAAATGGTCTACAGCCATTTTTATTTCCTAAACTGCTCCTATGATTCTGTGACCTGAGAATGTCCTAGTTCTTGCCTCTATAATATGAATACAGCATTTAAAGACTGTATTTTCCTACTATCACCTACAGAATTACAGCTTTTGATGATACCATTAAGTAAACAATCTTTCTGGATAAAGAAAGATTAAATGATAGATCACACTTTCCAAGTTTTTTTACAATCTTTTCTTTAAGATTTCTATTTTAATTATTGTTATCATTCATTTCAGAATAGCTTCAAGATATAGAACCTGTGGATGCTATAGTTACATATGCTGCATTATAAAAAAAATTGCAAAAGAATTGAAGCCAAACTAACAGTTCTAAAACAGTGATATAACCAAAAGGAAATAAAGCAAAAAAAAATTGCAAAAGAATTGAAGCCAAACTAACAGTTCTAAAACAGTGATATAACCAAAAGGAAATAAAGCAACTATAAATATGCTTGGTCTGCTTGTACAAAGGAATAAGAAGATGTTAGTAGCTAGAAACACTTTGTGAACCAAAGTGAATGGCAGTCAAGAATGCATAATGAAAGCACAGGAAAACAGGATAAAAAGGCTGCCAACTACAGCATCCCATTGATCCCTACTGGAGACCATCAAAAGTTTAAAAAACTTATTTTCATACTACATTCTTGAATATAAATTGTTTTCTAAACAGGTTTGATGAACAAACCTGAAGTGTGTGACTACTTTTTAACTTGTACATTTATAATTTATTGTCTACTCAAACTATTGTTACTAAGTATCATTATAGTATATATGTCTATATAAATATATATGTATATATATATATCACATATCCTATAGTTACAAATACTTAAAACAATATAAAATGATAAAATTATTATATACATACATTAATGAAAAAGAAAATTAATTTTTTTGTCTTTTTGAGACAAGGTCTCACTATGCAGTTCAGGCTGGCCTTAAGTTTACTTTGTGGCCTAGACTGGTCTAGAAAGAACTCATCGATCCTCCTGCTTCAGCCTCCTGAGTGCTGGGAATACAGGCATGAGCCCACATGCATGGTTTACTTTTGTGTTTTAAAACAAGCCTATTTCTATTGAACTAAGCTTGTTTTTTCCTGATAAATAGATGGAGCTCTGAGTTAGGATTTCTCCTTCTGGTTCAATCATACCTTTTACATCTTCATCCTCAATTGTTGTATTTGAACTCTCTGTTGACTCCTGTTGAGAAGAAAACACATTTTAAGTTGCAGACAGTGAATAGCTTCACTTCTTAAAAACTTGGCTAGTGATTTATATATCATGCAAAATTCCTCAGCAGGCTGTGTGCATATGTTGACATGCAAATGGACAAATACATTAAGTGGTTTTTAACAAATAAAATGTCAAATGCTGCACACAAAAAAGGGAGTACTCTGGTTGCCTAACCTCTGAAGCATTATAAATCCAGGTGAGTTGCAGAAGTGGTACAAATACGCAGTTTACTTTCAGAACTGTGTAAAGGTGTGTTTGTGTTACAGTGCCCCAAAAGGTGTGCTTTCTTGTATGTTTATTAAATATTGAGTACATTTTACAAATGAATTTGAATCTGAAAATCGAATAATTTTTATTTCCAAGTCATCCATCAACCAGTAAACAATGCCTTCTGTGTCAGACACTATGTCAAAGCATAGAACCGCCAGCCTATCTGTCCACCTTACTCCTTTGTAAAGAGAAAAAAGCATTTGTTGTATCATTTAATGAAGTGGGTAAAGGTATTATACTTAGATAGGCTGACAATAGCTGTAAGATTTTTTTCATGTTTATGATCAATGCAATGGAATTATAATGGATAATTTACATTTCAGGAACAATTAGATTTTTCCAGTTTTTTTCTACTAGAAACTGGCTGCCATTGATAGCAGACTATTCTTCCATAATGAAAAGCTTTCTTTCTTTGTAAAACTACAAATGAAGTTGAAGATTAGTAAGCACACTGAAAAGTACACTGTAACTGCCCATATTAAGATACACTTCTTAAAATAATTTCATAAGTGTTTCCATTAAAAATACTAAGATTTTTTTTGGCAAAGAAATTTTGCAATATTTATAAGAAAAACACAATATTCTACTTGGAATGATTAAAGGCTAGTGCTCAAAATAATTGGAAACAAACTTCCAATTAATAGCTATACACACAGTGATGAAAAACAGATTTTAGTAAGATACTAGTCTGTGTCCTTTTATAGATTCAGTATTTTAAAAAGTGATAAATTTATATAAATATCATATATAATCTTTAAACCAAACAAATAAACTAAACATGTATCCAGAGTTCTCCTCCATATGTATAAAACCAAACAAAAGTCTTCATGCATTTCTCAGTGTGATGTAGAGTTCAGCTCTAAATTCGACATGAAGGTAAACCCATGCACTGTAAAATTAAACTAATCCATGTAAGCAAGAAATACCATGCAACGCTTACAAATGGTATAGCTAGAACTATGGAAGGTCCACTCCGTTGTTATGCTGGGTCTTTCACTTTTTAATCCTATTAAAAACCACTCTCACACGTGATACTACTGACTACCAAGTCTTTCAGGGATGTAGAATATTTCCAGTGTTATAACTAGTAAATATATCTCATCTTAAAACAGATTTTTCAATTTTTATCATAATGATCAGCTAACTATTAAACCAGAGAGGAAATGTGTTTTCTAAGCCTTTAACATTATTGTTACAAGCAAGAAGTAGGACTCATTACTATACTAAATTTTTAAGAAAAGTTACACGATGTATTTTTCCTTTCCTTAGAGACATAACAATGTTTAAAAAATAATGAAATGAAAACATGAAATACATTCATAGATTGTTTCCCTTCACCTTACAGACATGTATGTAAGTGTTATTTAATTAACAAGTTGCACAAATAATTCACAACGGGTAGAACACAATAGTCTTCATTCAGCATAAATAGAAAATCTGTTGCTAAAACGCAGTGATGACAAACATATTTTGCAAAAAGTGAAACTGCCTGGTCCCTTTCAAATTTCTGTCAAACAACATCATCCACAACAAGGAACTCAACAAGAAAAACACGAAGAACAACAAAATCACAAAAAAAATTCACTATGGCAACAGAATAGACTAAAACTCAAAAACAACAATGAATTTAAACAAAAACCTATGAGCTGAAGTTGATATTTCTCAAGACAATGGGATGACAGCAAGAAATTCTAAGATTTCATGCAGTATATACATTCACAGTACAATGCACAAGGAGGCATGAGAAAAAGAAAAATACCAGATGGAATTGCTTAAGATACACAGTCATCTTCACATAAAGACTTTGTAAATGTTTAAGCTGATTTTTATTTTTTACTGAGTAAGGTATTATTCATTTCTATTTCAGGTTGTCATTCATTTTTAATTGAAAGAAATCTGTATATAGTTTTAAGCCAATTAAACAGAAAAGAAAGTACAGTAGGAAAAAAGTACCAATTTTCTTTTCTATTTTTAGATAATGAACAATTTTGAATATTTGATGAGATGTGTAATCTTGTAAAAGCCAGATGATGTTGATTCTTTCTGAATACCTTGTTTCCATCAGGGTTGTGGATTACAGTAGTTTGGGGCTCCTGAGTGAGAACAAAATAGAGAAAGAAACAGTTTGCATTGGTAAATACGTTCTTACTAGTTGGAGGGACAGAGAAGGGTAAGCCAACTGACAAAACAAAAGAGTGACAAGAACTAAAGCCATGTTAGCTGCTGGCAGAAGCTGCAGCTGACGAGATCTCTGATGAAAGCTCTCCCTGGCGAGCCCATGAGGTAGGGCACATCCCTACCCAAAAGCGGCATGCAAAAGACCTTATTCCTGATCAGGATACAGACAAGGCTTTGAAGCTAGGAGACCTAAAGAGGCACTCACTGTTTCACCTCATCCTATGCCAGATGGTGTTTGCCTTGCTTCTTTAATGAGTGGTCTGTTGATGTCTGTCCCATAGAAAACTAGACAAGGACTCTGGAAATAGAACTGTTTGGCAAGATTTCCAGTTCTCTATGAAGGTATTTTTCAGCTGTATTGCTTTGAGAATTGATTATGGTGTCATCAGTATAATTAACACATAGCTGAATACCCTTGGAAAAAATCTAGAAATGTTGGATCACACTTATAAAAGTCTAAAGAATTCACTTCAAAAGTCCATGAAAAATTCCAAGAAACATTTATTAAATCATTCATTTACAAAGTTCTGCAACTAATCATACAACCACTATAATTTGAAACATACTGTCATTAAATCCTGCTTTAACTGATTTCTAAAATTTTCTTCTTTTACGGACTTTATATGTAGAATATTTGATTGTAAATTCAAATGTTTCCATGATGAAAATATTTTTCCTGTTGCTTTCTACCAGAAAATCAAAATGGTATTTTTCAATTGGAGAATAATATCCAAAAACTAATAGAAAAAATACCCAATATTCATGCATCAATTCCCTCTTTAGCATATTCATTACAGAATCTCTTGACCATTGTGAGTTACTGTAAACCACCAAGAGTTCACTCAACGTAGGCACTTTCCTACCATAATGGTTTATAGCACATACTTACAGACTATACTTAGTGCTTTCCTTTTTCCTTCCCTAAGCTGTATCAATACTGTGTGTGTGGGTGTGCATGGTGTGCGTGCGTGCATGTGTGTTTGTGTGCGTGTGTGTGTAGTTGTACGAAGAAACCTAGGAAATCTGTACCTGGTAGGCAATTATTCTATCAATACTCTGGTACTGACCTAAAATATCCACCCAAACTCTCATGGGTTCAGAGGTAGGTGATTGAACAGTGACTGGACCATAAGGGCAATACTCATGAGTAGATACATTCATGGATGACTGACAAATATGATGTTAGCAGGTGGGGCCTGACTGGAAAGACATGCATCACTGTAGGTATGACCTGGAATGATGTAGGGTTTTTGTTTTGTTTTGTTTTGTACCAAGGATTGAACTAGTGATCTCATGCTTGCCAGGCAGGTGCTTAACACTGAGCTAAATCCTCAGCCCTAAAACAGTATTTATTGTTACCACGTGATACACATACTTTTTTGTTTTGTTTTGCTCTTTTTTTTTTTTTTTTTTTTTTTGGTACTGGAGACCTAACTCATGACCTCGTGCTTGCCAGGCAGGCACTTACGCTGCTGAGCTAAATTCCCAGCCCCTGGAATGATGTATTCTTGTCCTCTGACCCTTCTCTTGGCTTCTGTCCACCAAGAGGTGAAAAGCTTTCCTCTGCTACAATTTCCTGCCATAATGCTCGTGCTGATAAGTCAGCTGACCATGGACTGAAATGTTTGAAGCTGTGAGCCAAATAAACCTCTCTTCTTTTAAATTGTCGGATTTGAGTATATTGTGCCTGCAAGACAAAGATAACCAATATAATCACTGAGTTAGTCCTCAGCTCTGAAAATTTGCTATCATGATGCCTCCTTCCTTTACATGTTTTAAAATTGAGCCTATTGGTTAATTCAAGGGGACTAATCCTCTAATATTTTAATTTATTTAAAATAATAGTACAAGGAGAATGAAAATCCAAAAACATTTCTGAAAGTTATAGAATATGCAGTGGTTTGAGGAAAATATTATGGAACTCAGCACAACTCAGTGTCAGTATTCAAATTCTGAATTTGAACACAACACTATCAAACTGGTTTAGCAAGTGAGGATAAACTGATTTAGGAAATTGTGCAAATAAAATTGGTTTCTATTGATAATTCTAACCTATGGAATTTTTGTTCTTTGGATTAACATGAAACAGTGAAAATTTAAAACACAACAAGCAAAAAGCTTTAAATTACCTAGTGCCTCTTTGTCTCAGTAAGTAAGGTCTTACAAAGCCATGTTGTCTTTCAGAAAGAAGAAAACAGGGACTCTGAATAAGGTCTAGGTTTATGTTGACTCGCAATCATCCTGTTAGCTCTCCTTGATGCCAGTGTTTTGTCATGAAAAGAAGAAACCATCATGTACACAAGAACATCATCATCAGAAGAGCTAAGAGCAACCAAAGCGCATTCTGTTGTATTTCTAAGGCAGCATGCGACAGTCTCAACTACAGAGACCAGAACAATGTTTGACAATGAGATGAGATACTCTCATGTTAGAAACACATTGCTTGACAGCTTTTTTAACAAAAAGAAAAAAAATAAAAGAAATGAACTTTTTTCCATATCTTAGAAAGCAAAAACAAAATAAAACCCTCAAGAAAACAACATATTTATATATATGTATCTACAGAATGAAAGCAAATGAAAAAAACAACAAAATACAGTAAAGAACTTAAGAAGGGTTACAAAGAATCCAGGTATACCAGCGCCGGGGTAGGAATATTTTCTTTGGGGCTGGTTACCACGTTGGCTTTGTTGTTTATCTGTGGGTATGCAGAAAATAGAAAGAGATGCCTTAAACCCCTTGGTAGCCAATGTCTCCACACACAGCATGTCTACATGGAGATACAGCCATGAAAATAAAGAGCCCTGAAGATGAATGAGAGAGACAGGTGATAATGGACAGGAAGGGTGCCACTTCCAGCCCCGGAAAGTTGCACACAGCCCAGGATCTTGTCTGTGATGGTGCAATGATAAAGCAGACTTGCTTCTTTGGTTTTGCTATCTTAGCAAGCAAAGAGATACTCCTATGGAGCTCAAATGGAGTTTCAGAGTATAAAATGAGTATAAGCATTTTTGTACTCCTAGATGCTGTCTCCAAGCTTCACTGCTATGCATACATTCCTTTTTAAAATTATTGTTTTATTATTGAGCTTGAAGTCACACACAGATTGTCATTCTCTGGAGTGCCATCATGACTTTGTTTACTAAATACCCTGATTAAAAACTTACATCATCTACAAACACAGGTGTCAAAATATTATTTGAAATTGGTAAGTCTGTGTCTCCTCTAAAAATATCAATTATTATAGAGAAATCAAACTTTATGTTAAACATAAAATTTTTCACAATTGTTTGAGAGAACACTTCATTTTCTGTCAAAGTTTTACTGTTATCATTGAAGAATATATTTGGTAATATCATTTCTTCATACACAATGAGCTGTAACCATCAGGAAGTTATCTTTACCACTGTGGAAGTGATGTTATGACAAAATGCAAAGAGTAGTAAATTTTATAATGGCACACAGAGAAGACTCTGTGGACAAGTGGCAACTTGAAACTACAATCAAGTTTGGGCATTCAAGAATCAAAGACTAAAAAGTAAAAATTAACAACTTTTTACATTCATGCATGACATATTACATTATGGTTATCAAACAGAAATACAAACTATATTCCTTTTCTTATATTATTTAGGTATTTTCATCATACATTATTTTCTAAAAGAATATACATCACAATTTTAATGCAAGTATAAGTGTACTTAAGGAATTAAAAAGAAACACATACAGAATAAGAATAAATGCTTACACAATTGTTTGGGCTTTCCACAATCTCTTTGTTCTATAGTTACATAACCTATAACTATAGGTTATATGGGAATTAGCACTGGTAGTAGAAGTTAATTTAGGCAAGTAGTGTTTTTCTTTTCTATGCATTCACAATTGTGTGGTTACTGGGATCAGCATTATTCAAACAAGCTGTAACATAGTGCTCACTCTGACATGCAGGAAATTTAAATTCTTCTTCACTGAAAAATTCATTATATGTTACACTGTTGATCTATAGTTTGTAGGTAGTTTAATTTTTTTTTTAAAGTGGAAAAGTTTAACACAAAATTTGTGCAAGAGCCAAAAAAAGAGATATGAGGTAATTGTGGCTATTAAAGAGGGATCAAAAATGTATTTAGGTCAGTTTAAGACATATGAGAAAATGCACATAAATAATTTATTATTCAGGAAAGTGCTTGGCAAACTAGTTGACTTCTTGTCAAATGATAAGGGACACTTATGAAAGTGTCACATGTATTTAAAATGCTATATTTAATTTATATGAGTGAATTCAAATGACAACAACTTTCTAAGAAGTTTATTCTGTTTCTAGATTGATGTTTTCTTAGGATGTGCTTGCTAAAAACTGCTTTATTTTAGTGAAAAGATCTCACATGCACACGTATGTACATACACATATATGAACAAGTGCTGTGCTCTCTCCCCCACATTTATACATAAGTTCACAGGGTACATACATGACCATCTCCCTCAAATGAAGGACATTCTGTCTAGGTAAACCATCCTTTAGTGTCAAGTGTAAGAGACATGAATTAGATTAGCCTAGTGAGCTTTTTTTGGTTTGCTTTTACTATGAGAAATGTATTTGTAATATTAATTACAAATAATAGAAAAATTCTAAGTAAAAAACTAGAAGATCTTCCTTTCAAAGAGTCAAGTATTGGTTCAACTATGCTGTTTTTTAAATACACAAATAAATGGAGTTATTTTACATTGTGGACACATTCTATTTTTCTTTTCTATAAAACCTGAATTGAATCAGGTATTTATATGATACACTGAATTACTTTTATGAGGCATAGGTAAGGTATTTCTATTTTTTGAGTGCTGAATTTATTAAGGCCTGAGGTTAAAACATATATTTCCTTGTAGGATTGGTTCTGCTGCAAGATCATTTTCGTATTACTTATAAAACTCATAATGAATATATTATAGTGTGAGCTAAGAATCACTCCTATTTTAGCAATCATAACCATCATTTAAAAAATAATCCTATAGTGTTTCTTCATTTATCAGTAAATATTCATTATTATGTCATGTAATCTTTATTTTCAAAGACAAAATTGGACTTAGGCTATGTGGCAGGTCAAATTCATTACCAGCATATAGATGAAGATTTAACTTCTTCCATATTTAAAAAAATTCAATTTCAGAGAAAATCAATATAATGTGAAAGTGGCCTACACCGTTTTGACATGTTATGATCACTGATCTGTCATAATTCTATACTCTCGCCATTTAACTTAGGTAAATACGATTTTTATTTCTAAGTGCAAATTTTCAAAGGAGAAGAAATCTGGCAGAGAGAGAGATCCTCACCATCATCTGAACACTCGAACTGGACTTCCTTTTCTGAATTGACCAATCAAAGCGAAAGGAAAAAAAAAAATGACTGGTTGAATTTAAAGTACCAAAGCATGGAGTAAAGAATAATTTTATCTTTAAAGAGGAGAGATAAGTTTACCAAATGAGTAAGGTTCTGAAAATATTTCTTTCTATATAAGAATAGTAGTGAAAATCAGCATCTCCATCAAAAATTCTGAGTTCTCTGCACAGTAGGACCTTGCTCAAATGAACAAACAAGGAAACAAAAACCCAACCCAAACTAAACCAAACAAAAAAACTCTGAGTTCTCCATCACTGAACGGTACCAAAGAAAACACATGGGAAATTGAAAAGGCCACATTTCCACTAAGGTAACTTTAGGAAAAAGGTAATCATCAACTCTCATTATTGATACTCAAAGTCCAAAACTGAACAGAAAGAAGATATGATTATAGGTTGAAGAAACAAGTGGTAAATGGAAATGCCAACCTACTAGGATCCCAGTGCATGGTCACCATGGCTGTGGAAATTCCCGAATTACACACAGACAGGTGGTGAAGAAATGATGGGGTATGAACATAAGAAATGACAAATGATTTTCTATGCTATATTTTCAGTATGAACTGACCACCTGAGTCAAGTTCAAATATTAAAATATTAATAATTTCCAAGAATGTTGAAGTGTTGATAAGGAATGCATGCATCTGCCATTGGGAGAGAAAGAAAAGGATTAAAAAATAAGACATTTATATGATACTCTTAAAGAGAACAAACATTATTATGGACATATATGGTTATATTGCATCAAAAGTAAACACTCAAGACAAATACAATCAGAGGTATTATTTTGATTAAATATATAAAAATTAAATAAAATTATCTAATTTTTCTTGGAAGAGTTTCTAAGTTTTTTTAGAATATACAGTTTTAATCTGTTTTTCAACCCTACAACAGAAACAGAAAAATTTAGACCTGCATAAATAACTGCCAAAGCAGAAAACTGTCGTCACGTTTGATATCTCAGACTTTGAGTTTTTTTCCCTGAGGCAATAATAATACATTTTGATAGCCTTCAAGCACACATTATAAGTTTTTTTGAAAAGTATTTGCTTTTCATAGATTTTTTTGATCACCATGGCAGTTTGGAACTGTGGTAAAGCAGTGAGAATTTAGATACTCAGTTTATAATGGAATGTCATATATAAATATTAAGTTTTTGATATTATTTGGTATATAACTAAGTTGAAAAGGTACAACTTTTCTTAGCATTCTTGTGTGTACTAGTTTTGTGTATCAAATTATTTCACATTTCATCCTGCATCCTTTATAAAGAACTATCAAATATACAAGGTCAATGATGTAGGGCTTATATTTAACATTGTAAATTATGAAGCATGTGAAAATCAGACATGGCTTAAGAATACCTGCTTAACTTACCTTCACTCCATCTGGTTTCTTCAACAAACTCTTGGCTGCTGCAAGATGAAAGTAAAATCAGTTTAGCAGCCACCCATTGAAATCCATAGGTAGGCAACATAACAGGCTACTGTCTCTTCGACCACCTGTGCTGATTATGGCTAACATATGCCAAATTATTACAGTCACACTGATGAGCGCGAGCTTACAGGACATTGAAACACAGTATCACTTTTCTGGTTTTGCCATAAGAAATTTAGAACTAAATTCTTACGTAGTTCATTGAATAAAATTGTACATTTTGCCAGTTGGGTTTTTGGATTTCATTTCACTGCTTGGTTGCGAAAAGGATACTGGAACTTTAACTGGACTATTCTTTTGTAATCCAGAAAGTTGTTTTAGTCTTGAGACATCAGCTGACAAATTAGGTTACAAGTTCATTCACACCACAAGTTTGTGGCCATGTCAGTTTCACCCTAAGCCCCTCTTTCTACAGGTTGAAAACTCATCTGTAAGAATGTGCTCTTGCTGAATAACATCTCTACATTTTTGAAATCAGACAACTTTATCTTTTCAAAAAATATTAATAATTTTGTTTAAAACAAAATATTTATATTGACCTAGAGGAATAATGTTAAATGTGTAGCATATGATCTTTAAAAAAAGGCACTATGCATCATTTAAAATTCAAAATTAGAATACAAAGGCTTCTTAAAAATCTCTAAATTGAAAAAATTAAGAATCATAATTTAAAATAAAACGTCTTTTAATCAGGAAAATCCTAAATTATTGCACGTAACTTTATTTTTTATAGAGAGGGAGTTTACAGTTTTTGAGTTTATTAAAAGGTAAACTCATGCTTTTAAAAAGTATACTTATGCACGGGTACAAAGGCAGTAAACACACTATTTTACTATTAATATACCAGGTGTAGAACATACACAAGTATGCAGCACAAAGTATGCACTTCAATTTAACATTAATAAGGTCTAATTAGTTAAGTACATCAAAATAGAATTTGACATCTCAAGTGGAAATATCTAGCTATCATAAAACTTCATAAGCATGTAATTTTCTAATATTCTGCAGATTTGGGGCATTATTTCGATTGTATTTTGATAAAATTTAAACTTTATTTTAAAGATACAAAATTGTTAATGTATTTAGTCTTTAGCAACAAAGCTATTAATTTATAATCAATTGAGCCTGTTAAGTAGTTGCTTTGGCTAATACTGGCAAATATTGTTTGCCTGGCACTAAAAAGCAATATAAAGGAAATCCCATGGCAGTTAATAGGTTAGAAAGCAAACTCAGGATAATTGGAATTGCAATAGCAAGCAAAGAGAAGACAATGATTCAGGGTAAGCAGCGATTTGGCCTGGGAGATGCAGAAATAGCCCTTTTTGTTACTGTTCACCTTACCTCACAAGAAATACATTCCACATACAGGGAGAAAAGAAAAAATAAAAACAACTTTATAACCATATACTTATGGACAGATTATCTTAAAATGTATGTTTGGCAATGAAATAGGATGAGTAAAATACTCAAAACTGAAATGCAATATTAAGTACAAGATGTCACTGACTGTAATGTAATTCGGTTGTTTGTGAAGTGATGAATTAAATAAAAGTTTGTTTTTCATGCTAAAATGTTCAGAAATGCTATCAAATTTACATATTAGTCGTGAGGTTTTAGTTTATGGGGTAATGGAAGGAAAAATATGAGGTAACTGAAAAGCTCTCATAAATGGATATAAACATTAACTAATAAAGAGGCCCAATTTATGTCTCAAGGATGCATTTAACATTTTAACATAATACACAATTTTATTTCTGAAGTTTTAAAAACTTAGCTTGCCATTAACAATATATATTATACAAATCATCCTACCTTTTAGTGATTTGCTAGTTTCTGGGCCGAGGTGAAACACTTATTTTTTTAAATATACGTTATTATTAGTTAATACTTAATGAAATGGCATTGAACTCAACCATGTAAATGACAACCACATTAATCAAGTGTTTACACAACAGGCAACTTGACAAAGGTAGCAATGAGGTTTTATCACATCAAACAAATTGGACAAAATATGTACAACCGACCAACACAGTCCCTAGGGTGCAGCACAGCTCATCGCACTATTATGGTAGTGGTGGTTGTGTAACAGCCAATGGTGTTAATATAATCTCTAACTAAAATGGAAAGAAGGTGAAGTTGACCACTGAACACAGCTGTGAGTAAAAGCTAGAAACTGGTTGAAGAACATTTGATAATGATAAACTGAATCATCAGCTGTTATTACCATATTATTTAGAATGGTGAAATACAGAACTGAAAAATGAGCTGGATAGACTAATGATGTAGATCACTGTTACACAAATAACATGTACTCTAAAGTAGTTGTATTTTTGGTACTAACTTTTAGTAACTGTTGTAAGTCTAAACATCCGAACTTTGTCAAGTGCAGCTTAATTACATTTCAGTTCCGCTGTATACATAAAACTGGTATTTATGAAAATTTGATTTTTGAGAGTCTAGTTCTTTGAGATAATCTATCAAAGAAGGGAGCTTCAGGATTCAAATAATTTCTGGAAATAATATATATACTTTCTATCCCTTTTGGAGAGTTATTTTTACAATGCAAGAGACTGTTTAGCTTCTTTGAGCCATAGCAAACATTTTACCATAGAATTGTTTTGAGGAGTGTTTATCACCCCGTATGTTATGTTCTGTGTAAGTTCCTGAGTTAGACTCCTTTGCATCTCTAAGCATTCTCACAGCATGCCAAGATGCTACTGTGTTTTTGAAAGAACTTGGGCCTAAGAGTACTGGGTTCCCCAATAAAGGTCTTTAAACATCTTACTTATTGGAACTCCCTATGAGAATGAAACAAAGAGAACTTATTCATAGTCATTATTTTATGAAAGATCAGTAAATTTTTGGTTTGACATGCTGAGTTTCAAATTGAGGGAACACATAGCACCCCCCCCCAACCTCTGCACCTGCCCTGTTTAAGTGGGTATCTAGCCTGGCACCAGTACTGGCACTGGCCGGTACAGCTGAGCCCTACTGTGAGGCTGTAGTTTCAGGAGATTCTGCAGCAGACAGCACCTAGGAGCAGAACAAACGGTGGCTACAGGAGTGAGAGGAATCTGTGTCACTCATTTGTCACCTGTGAACAACATACTTCCCTAGTTAGATTTTTTTAATGCCAAATAGGTAAATAAATAAAAAATAAATAAACTACTAAAGAAGAATGCAGAGAATAGGAGCAGAATTATTAATGTATGTACCTGAAAAATTCCTTGTAGCCAGCATGGTTGTCAAAATGGCACCCTGTCAAAGCAATAAGAACAAAATCAATGTTGCCTTGGCAAATCTTACAAATACAGTCTTGGCTCAGTAATGTTCCCTCAGGTTTATTTTCAGTAAGGGGACTTTTGATTGTTTTTGTTCTTTGGTTTCCTGATAGTCCTGGCCTGTGTCTTTCAGGACACTGGGACACTCCTCCTGTGTGGGCCACATTCAAGTTCTCAAAACGCAAGGTGTTTTCTACAGAAAGGAGAAACCACAGCACACGTTGTTGCCACACTGACCAGAGCTTCTGGTTGCAGGTTGGAGTATGGTGCATATTCCATTTTTCCCGCTGAGAAGCTTTGGGTAAAACTTTGAGGAAAAAAACGCACTTCTCACCCTGCCAAATCTACCTCTCCACAACAATGTAAACTTCCTTACCTTTAGTTTTCGTCTAGCATTGAATTTCTTCAAGCAATCGACAGTCTCCTGTCTGTGCATCATGGAAGCAACAGTAGAACGTTGCTGGAAGAAAAGAGGGAAAAAAGGCTTACTTGAAGATATTTGAGTCATACTAAGCATAACAACATCCTCAACTTCATCAGATCTTTATATTTCAGCACAAAACGTGAAATAAATACCACTAATTTCCCCAATTATCTTTATTATAATAAATCTTTAGTCAAAATTCTACTGGACTGCCATTCATTTACTTAATATTGTCTTTATCGCCCTAACATTTGATTCTCACTCTTATAAATGTACTAAAGTTTTCAGATTTTCCCAAGTTTCCTACTGTTTTTTCTTAAACCTTCTAAAATGTGTTCAGACAGATATAGTCTTCTCTTTATGCTGCTCTACACAAGCTTTCAAATCTCATGTATGTTTCTAAAGATGTTCAATGATAAATAATTTAACTTTAATTTTTTTCTTGTGGGATGTCTTCAATCTTGGTGTTATGTTTAGCTGTGCTCACGAGTCTATCAATAACTGACAGGGAATTCTCATTCATTGTGGTATTTGTAGACAATATTTACTTAGCAATCGATGTAGATTTTATACACAAAATGATGTGTTTTTTTACTACTGTGAAATTCACATCCTTAAATATGTTGCATAAAAAATATATTCATTCAGAGTTTTATATTTTTTGGAAGAGTTATTTTAAATCTATGAAAACAATGTTAAAGGAAAGTTTATTTTTCATTTATCTCCTGTGGTTTTTGAAGGGTTGCTTACACAGATCCATGGGTGTTTCAGGGCCTCTGAGGCTGTGATGCGTTTGGCAGGGTTGATAGTAAGCATTTTGTTGATCAGGTCTTTGGCTTCAGGAGTTACTGTGTCCCATTCTGGTGATGGAAACTTCAAAAATACAAATTTATAAAAAGTTAACAACATGAACACTCAAATAGGGAAGAACCATCTATACTAATCATTTCCATAATTAGTGAATTCTTCATATAATTTTCTTTTGTATAAGTTAAATTATATTCAAAACATTCAGTTTAGATCTAGTTTTTCCTCCATGTGTTAAAGGACAAATACTAAAGACTGAGAAGGGGCCACCACATGTACATTACATATAGCAAATACATTTTAAAATTTACAAAAATAAACTAAGAATACTCTGTTCCTTTCAAAATAGCTTTGGTTTTTAACTGAAAATGAATTCTTATGCAATCTTTCTCAAAGTCAATTGGACAACTCAATAAAAGCTGCATCTTTGCCATATATGTTGAAGTCATCATGCTAATGTTCACTGGGTTTATCGCGCACTTGCACAACTTGTGAGCACAACAGCAGATAATAAAACAACTTTGACTTTCAAACAAAACTGACCTATTACTTGTAGCTACTTAAGAGTGTTGTACTGAGAAAAAAACTGTGGCTACTAAAACTTCACCAGGATTTCACATTAATGTCTAATTAAAAATTTCACCAAACTACAACGAAAGCAAGCAGCTCCCATGACTTCCATTAATAAGTCATAGTTTCATTGATAATTACATAATGCGCTACTTATCCTCCTTTTCTGACAATGTTTTTTGTTGCTAATCATTTAACCTTACTTTCATGTAATTAGCATATTTGTAGAAATATTCTTCATGGGTTAAGATAAATTTACATCATATTAGTTACTAAATGACAGAATATCTTTTCCTAATTCCTGAACTTTTATAGTCAATTTTGACAAACAAAGCCACTGTCATCTGCCATGGAAATCATTGAGTCTCTTGCAGTAGTTATGGAATGGCAGCTTGTGAGCAAATGGCAAAGTGAAAGCTGAGAAAAATGACAGTGACTCATTAATACCTATAATTTTTGCCAGTTTAAGGGGTGGCATTTTTCCATTTCAAAAGCTTGTTTGGAGCAGCTGTAAAACCTTACAACTATCACTTTTGCAGACACAGTCAAGTGTGTGAACAGACAGCAGGTCTCCCAACAGCAAAAAGGAGTTGGGCGAGCCTGAAAAAAGGTGGCCTTTTCCTCACTTAGCAGATTTCCAGAAAGACAATCTCTCCATTTACTCAGCGAATGTGTAATGTGTCTACAAGGCCATTGGGGCTGAGTTTAGTCTGTCAAAGTGACAGTGGACAAACTGTGGCCATGTAATCATGGCGGGTCCATGTGGAAAGGAATGCATCAAAATTAAAAGAATATACATTTAATATACATTTTAAGTACTTGATAACTGATGAACACATTCACCTAACTTGAGTATTTTGACAAAAAAACATTGAAGACGTCATGACAGAATATAAACATGACTTTCTGTATCTACTCCTCTTACTTCCATACTGAACCTTTAATTTATGCTCAGAAGGTAGATCCAGTATTACTTGCGCTTCAATAACCCAACTTAGTGATTCATGGAAAGTAGCCTAGCACTTGGATTTTCAGAAATATATATGAAGTGAAACCCAAGAAAAGAGTAAATTATACTTAGAGAAACACAGTCATGTGTTGTAGAATTGACACTTAAGTCAGAAATGGACTGAGTACATGACAGTGATTCCATAACACTGTAATGAAAAATTCCCATCATGTATTTTGTCTTTGCCATCACAATACAGTAGGACAACATATTGCTGATGCTTGTAGTGATGCTGATGTAAACAAGCCTACTGCACTGCCATTTACGTAACAAGATAATATATACAATTATGCACAGTGCATAATACTTTATAATTGATATTTAACAACTATGCTATTGGTTTGTGTACTTACTATGTTTTTATTATTTTAGAGTGCACACGTTTCATTTCTTAAAAGATGTTTACTGTAAAGCAGTGTACCTCTTTACTGCAATAACAACCTCATAATCTCATGCTACTGCACCTCTTAATTGTGTCAAGAGGCCACATTGAGTGATTGATTTACACCATTAAGGTTTGTATAAGTATATACTATGGTGCCTGCACAGTGAAAAAAACATCTAATGATGCATTTCTTAGAAAGCAATTCTGTCATTAAGCAAGACACGGTTATTTACTAAAGACAGGAAATTACATCAATGAATACAAAGTTATCAAGAGAAAGAAAAATCCTTCCTGCTACGATTATGAACACATGTGTGCGCATGCATGTGTGCATGTGTGTGTGTATGTGTGTGTGTAACTTGCTTTCAAATATTCGAATTATAAATTAAATGTATTAGGATTGTAATTTTCAAAAATGAAACTCATTTTTCAAATCAAAGCTTGCAAAAAAGCCCATTACATAAAAAAGACAAAAAGACAGAGATGACATAATAGAGAGAATGATATTCTGGTTGATATATTGAATCAGTGCAGTTTGTATATATTTAAAAACTATGTGACAGACAGCTAAGAGGTAGCAATAATTTCTAAAGCAGAAATCTTTTAATTTTTATATTTTAAAAATGCTAAAATCTGAAAAATTTGACAAGTAAACTCCTCAGAGACTTCAAATTCCTTTCCTTTCAATTTTAGGAGATAATGAGTTGGAAATAAATAAAAAATGGATTACATATTCTGCTCTTCTTTCTCTTTTCCTAAGCAAAAAGGAAATAAAGGAAACTGATGAAGATTGTAGTTAAAAGAACAATGAAAAATCTGGCTCTTGGTCAATGAAAAATCAAACCCCTATCTAAGCAACATGAGTATTTATTACATACATCATATGCGCCAGCCTTGATTTGCTGGTAGAGTCTGTGTTGGTCCTCATCCCAGAAGGGAGGATACCCCACCAGTAGAATATACAGAATGACACCTAGAGGAAAGCAGCAGATTAACATAAGTTATACAGACAACAATAAGTTAAATGTTGCTCATCTACAGTGATACTGTATTAAGTTCCTGTCATCAAGAATTCTGACAATGTGTCATCCATCACCTGGACCATGAATTGTAAGGCTGCATGGCAGGGCAACAACTTCAAGATGAAAATCACCTGTCATTTTGGGTGATACACATTCTCTGACTTCCCCAAACTTTGGCTGTACGGACCCTGTGTCAGTCGTCATATAACAACAACCTGCTATTTATTTCTAACAGTCTTTTCTGCTGGTATTTAGGACATTCTGTGGAATGATGGTGTCCCGATTATACTTTCACACTCTAAATAGCCAGGGTGCCTGAGAGTATGGATAACACATAAAAGTATAAGACTTTTTTCTCTTCAGTGATTGTGAGTCTTCAGAAACAGAAGTTTTCAATGAAACAGCAAGACCAGAGTTACTACAAGAGAGTATAAGAGGAAAATGAAAGAAAAGGATGAAATTGCACATGAAATTCAAAGCAGTAAACACAATTGTAATGTGACTTGATACCTTTTTCATAAACATGTAATTATAGTTACTGTCCCTCTGTGTTGCAGGGATTGGTCCTAAGACAACCCCACAGGTACCAAAATCTGTTGCTGATATAAAATTTTCTAGTATTTGCATAAAACTAGGTAATCTTCCAATATATTTTAAATCATCTCTAGATTATACATAATACCTAATACAATGCAAATGCTGAGTAAACAATTATACAAAAGTCTACATGTTCAAAACAACTTGTTTTTGATCCACAGTTGTTTGAGTTCACAGGGCTGACTGTACTTACAAATTAACTTAATCAACATGATTTATCTTTTAAATTAAAAAACATTATGTATTCACAAATTGTGAGTTTCCCTGAAATCATATCTATTTTACTGACCTGCTTAAGAGCTTGAGTTTCTTTTTTATTTAAAGAGAGAAACAAAACAAAACAAAACAAAGCAGTAAAGGGTACAAGTAATACAGAATTTCAAGAAAAAAAATACAGTAAGAAATCACTAGTTAATAGATCACATATTTTCATTTTAGAAACAGTTGTCCAAATTACAAAATTAAAGCATATAAAGTGGACATTCATACAGTGAGATTGTAGACAGTTCTGTTTAATGATCCAATAAAAACTCGGGAATACGTTTTTCTATCCTACACACTTAAATATACATGCAGTTATATCTTTTAGATCACTTTCTTTTCCTCTCTTTTTTACAATAACAATTACACTTTTTGGGTTTTATTATTCCCATAGTTCTTAAAACTTTTTTTAAACTTTAAGTTGGTTTTTTTTTTTTAGTACCAGGTATCGAACTCAGGACCTTGCACTTGCCAGGCAGGTACTTTATCCTATTGAGCTAAATCCCCAGCTTTTCTAGCTCACCTTGGAGAAAGCTCATTCTTTCTCTGACCTCTCCTGACTTCTCTTCCCTTGCTGTATTTCCTGAAGCCCAGAAAACCTAAAGTTTAAGGAAGAGCAGGACATGTGACTATTTGGATGTCCTGGGACTCCATTCTTCCCTTATCAGTGGTGGCCTCTTGTTTCTGTACCTCGTCTTTGTTCATAAGATCTAGTCTTACTCCTGGTTATCAGTCGATGTCTTTATGCAAATGACACTTTTGCAGCTAAAATGGCTTTGAAGGGATGATTTAATTACCTTAGATTTTTATAGCCTACTGCAGGATAATAGCATTTAAAGCAGATTTTTAAAGTTACATGAATCATTATTAGAAAGTTAAAGTTTGGTTCCAGAATGTCTACCAAAGGTCCAAGTATCATCAGAGAGTTACTAGTAGCAAATGACAGACCCCTTAAGTGGTGTTTAGTTATTAGACGGTGTGTCCTTGAAGGGTGTCCCTTTCTTTTCCTACTTTTGCTCCCTGGTCTGAGATGAGTGGTTCTGCTTCATCACCTGCTCCTGCCATGATGCGCTGCCCCAAAAAGCAATGAACAAATAAACCATAGACTGAACGCTCTGAAACTACGAGTCAAAATAATCTTGCCTTTATAAACTGCAAAAATATCTCAAGTAGTTTGTACAGTGATGGAAAATCAACTATTACAAAGTAAAACATTTTTAACAAATTCTTAAATTTAGAAAAAAACTATCAAGGCGCGCTCTCTCTCTCTCTCTCTCTCTCTCTCTCTCTCTCTCTCTCTCTCTCTCCTCTCTCTCGGTACAGGGGACTGAATTCAGGACCCCTACTCCAGAATTACATTCTTAGCTGTATCAAGACCAAACATTATTTTACCACAATGGAAGTTGTAAGAAAAACAAAACAACATGGATAAAATTGCAATATATTTGTACCTCACTGATACTACATAAACACAATATTTCTATCTTTTACTGGATTATAGATTCAATGTGCATTCACTTAAATTTATTCTTGTATCATTTTTACTATCTGATATTGCAGATGCATCAAATGACAAGAACAATGGTCATGATGAAGAATATTTCTGTTTATATTCCCAGAATGTGAGTAGGGAAAAAATTGCTGCACCTAAGCAGTTTAGCCCTTCCCTGTGGCCCCAGAGGTGAAGAAGCAAATTTGCTTTGAGATGGCAAAAATCACTGAGTCTGCACATTTTCCCAATAAACATCTAGAGTCAACTGTTAGAAAAACTATTGAACAGAGTCATAATGGAGCCATTTTTTCATTTTGAATTTCTTCTTTTTAAAAATTATTTTCCCTTTATTCAGTTTTCAGAATAATTCATTGGTTTCTCAGCATTCATAAAGGTCGGGCTTCTCTTAAATTTTGCTACCATTATAAATGCATGGATTTCAACTTTTGATGTATTTCAGTCCATTACTGTTCTTTTTTTTTTTTTTTTTTTTTTTAGTGAGCCTAATTATCACATCTATGATCAACACAAGGGTCCTGGTGTTGGCTCCTGAGCCCTGATAATACAATCCAGTGGCCTCTGAGAGTTTTCTTTACCCTGACATGACAAGAGACTTCTGAGTAATCTTGTACTTCTTCTGATTCAGACTTGGGACAGGCCACTAGTGCAAGAAGTTCTAGTTCCTTTCAGTGGTAAATAGAATGCAAAGAATAAGGCTGGGCATTCACATGTGCTGTGCAGAAACTACAGATTTCTTCAACAAAGAAAATGAGAAATGAGATAGAGGACAGGGAGGTAGAGGAGTGGAAACTACACATGAAAAGAAGCCTAAGACAGCAAAGAGACACAACTAATAACAAAATTGTGGTATATAAGACACAAAATTGTGATACATTTTAAACAGGAATAATTAACATATTTGATGACATTCAACAATCGTTATTAGATTTTAAATTAGATGTATTGATAGAATGTTTGGATTGGAATAAAATAATCTTGAGCTGGGGGAATAAGTGGGAAAGAAGATACAATAAGGTTAGTCTTTAGTTCATTACATTATAGTCATATGTCAGTTCACAAATGCTTTTTGTTTGTGAACAATTTGGTTTGCAAAAAGAAGCATTTAGCACAATGTTTTGTTTGTGAACTCTATGTTGGGTAATGAACATGACCATGTACACCTTCCCTGCATGAGCATAAACATGGCATCTTTTCCAGACTTATGGGACAAATTAAGTTCAGGAACCAAGGTTCTAGTGAATTTTCTCTTTTGCATTTAAAAATTTTTGACATCAAACAGTTAAAAATTATTTTGACACACTTAGTTGCTTATTACATTGAAAGCATGCTAAAATTAGTTTTCATTTCCTTGAGAATAAATTTGTGCTTGGTAGATACTAGAGATGTTTGATTACTAAGAATTTTGGGAAACATCGATTAGTGATTAGCTAAAAACACTACATTATTAAGAACATTTGAAACTGATTTTTAATAAAAGCTAATGTTTGAAAATGACTATAAGGGATGAAGAAACATTGAAAACCAGGAGTTAGTGGAAAATTAGTAGAACAATCTAATCGATGGATCTACTTATCCTTGATAATAAAGGGGTACACTATGAGCTCCCATGAAGAATGTATGTGGAAACAGGAAATGTACTGTTAACTCCATGAGTGTTAAGCATGGCTTTCTCTTGTCTTGCTCTAATACGTTAAGCAAAATATCACCATGCAATTCAAATAGGGCAAGTGTTCAACTAATACACTGTTGCCTAAAGACTTGTGATGGGTAGACAAGGGCTGGAAGATTGAGGACAGCAGGAAGGAAGTCATTTTCCAGAAGATGAATAATCTGTGCCATGGAGTGGAGGTGACAAGTTGCCAGGCCTTCTGTTACCACCCAGAAATGATCACTTATGGCCACACTGTGTGTGAGATGGTAGGGTAACAGGGGTAAAGGGGGACAGGTGCTAACTGGTATGGCTGTAAGAACAAGACATTATGTTATCTGTTTTTCTGATTATTAGAGAGAGGCAAGAAACTGATAGTAAACTGTAAAGGTAAGTAATACCTTTCAGTGACTCCCATGATGTATGGTACAAATGCCTGTCAAGACATCTATGGACTACCTGTAATAGGCTGAATACTTGTGTCCCCTCTAAATTCATGTGTTTGAAACCCAGATCCTGATGTCATGGTATGCAGGTGGCGTCTCTGAGAGGTACGTATGTCACAGGGATCAAGTCCTTGTGAACGAGGTTAGTGCTGCTATCTAAAGTGATCAGAGGGCTACTGAACTCCCTTATTGCCATGTAAGGAGATGAGAAGGCACTGGCAGTCAGTCCCCCTGAAAACGGTGCTCACTAGCACCTCACCCCACCAGGTTGGCTCCTCTACCTCAGCCTTCTGCTGTCCTAAAAGAAACTGTAATTTTCCAGGTTCCTGCTGCTCATGGTTGGTTATGTCAGAATCATCTAGTGGGTGCATTAAAAGGCAAATTCTCCAGTCTCACCCACAGAGGGTTTTCCCCTATGTCTCCTGGTTAAGAAACACATAATATTAAATTTAAACCTACAGTATTAAACTGTCATATAAGATGGATGTACAGTTTTTAGTGTGTAGTTTAGGAGTATTAAGGACTTTGCCACAGTTGTGAATCGGATCTCCAGAACTTTTTCCTCTTAAAACACTGAAATTCTAAAGGCACTAAACACTAATTTCCCTTTCTTCTTCCCAGTGCTTGGCAACCAACTTTGTACTTATTGTTTCTATGAATTTGGCTATTTTAGATACTTCATATGAATGTAATCACATGGTGTGTCTTTGGCTTATTTTACTTAGTGTAACCTTGGGGTTCATTTATGTTGTAACATTAATAAAATTTCTTGACTTTTTAAGAGTGTTTAATATTTTATTGTAGGAATATGTCATGTTCTGCTTAATCCATTCATCTGTAGATGGACTTGTGGGCTGCTTTCCTCTCTTGGGTCTTGTATATGGAGCTGTTAAATAGACGGATGTGCAAGAGTGTCTTTAAAATTCTGTTTTCAATTATTCTGGATATATCCCAGGAGTGAAATTGCCAGATCATGGGACCCCCCAACAGACTTTTATTCAGTGGTCCCAGGGTAGGTCACAAAAGCTTGAACTTTTGACACGGACTTAAGATCACTCTGAAGTATGTGGTCTGTGGTTCACAATTTGAAAAAAAAAATAGATTAGAGAAATCATACATATTAAATCAGGAAATTTAAGACAGTATGTAAGTTCAGTGTGAAACAATATCAGGAAAGATTATGTTCGGGAGCAAGGCCTTGCAGGCTATAGACTGTTGAAGATGGGAGCAATAAAGGACGATGGCAGAAAGCCTAATTTTGAAGCATCCTTTGGTGGCTTTGTGGTGGCCCACTGCAAGGCAGTCATGGGATTGGTAGTAGTAACAAACTGTCTAGTAGGGAAAGGGTTTCCGAATGATTCAATGCCTCATGTTGACTTATCCCAGCTGGAGTATGAAAAGGCCAAACTCCAAGAATTATATAGCTATTGAATCTAAATTCACTATGCAAGAAAAGAGCAAATGTATTCTATAATATTCCAAAGATTTGTCTGGGCTATTTGTGAAAATTTGTTATCATTTGTAAATGTTGTGATAGCATCTAAATAAGGTACAGAAGAACTAAGATGTGTGTCTGTATGTTTCCAGGCTGGTTGGTCTTTCCCTCCCTCTCTCCTTCCTGTTTGTTTTTCTCTTTTTTCTCCTTTCCCTCCTTCCTTCCTTTCTCCCACACCCTCACTTCTTTCCCCTCCCACTGTGTTTCTTTTTTAAAAGCCAAACTGTAGAACAAGCTCTGTGAAAAACCAGTGATCCAATAACATCTATGAATCTTTGTTCATCCCACTAGACAATTACAGAAGTAGCTATAATATACAAGAAAGCCATCAAAATCAATTTACTGTTGTTAATAGCAGAACACAGGGCTACGTTCTTGCTTTATTACTATGTACTATTTACTTTCTAGTAATGGACTCATTGTTTTTAAAGACTAAGTACAGGTCAGACCATACTCTGTGAGATCCAAAAAGCAAAGTAGTGGTGATGTTTGAGATTTTCTATGTGCAGACAATTGCATGCTCCTAATAAAAATCATGTACAAACTTTTTTGTCACCATACAAATACTGTTTCATTTTGCTCTGTGTCAACTGCCAGTATGACAAAGAACCTGCTATCATGAATGCTTATAGCTTAATTCACATAGACACTAGCTGTCAGTCACCTAAATGGATTGTTTTGCATTCCTTTTGTTCATTTCTTACCATACAACCCAGTGTCTACTCTGCAAAAGAACTAATAGGCATGAGTGAGTGCTCACTGATGGCTGAAAGAGTGCTTCCCTCAAGGTAAGCAATAGTCTAAAGACATCCAAACTGATTTTAATGTAACTATCACGTTATCTGAGTGAAGAGACATATAATAACATGGCAAACCAACAGCATTGTACAGAAATGTAGTGAAGAAATTCATCATGATGTTCTGAGTGAGTAGTGGTCAGTTTTTTCAAATAGGTGACACTGGAATATTTAGTTGGAATATCACAGAGAGCTGGGGGCTCTAGGCATATGACTGAAAGATACACCTGACCTCTGTTAAAAAAATTGGAGCTTTCTCAAAAAAAAAACCAAACTGAAATAGAGTTACCATTGGATCCAGCTATATCACTCTTTGGTATATTCCTGAAAAAATGAAAGTCAGTATATTACAGAGATATCTGCATACATATGTTTATTGCAGCCCAAATTGGTGAACTAAGCTGTAGAAACAGGCTAGGTGCCCATTAAGAGAAAACCATATTTGTATAAATGCAGTAGACACACAATGGAGTATTTTTCGGTCACACAGAAAAATAAATGATGTCATTTTCAGGAAAATGGATGGAACTGGACAGCATCATCTTAAATGAAATAAACCAAACTCAGGATGCTAAGTATTTCATGTTTTCTTTCATTTGTGTGATATGGGAGGAGGAAAGATGAAAGGAAACTGAAAAAGGAAAAGAGAAAGAAGGGGAAGAGGAAAAGGGTAGAAATAAGGGATACAATGATTAAAATATGTTACAAATACACCAAAATGAAGCCTTTTATTCTGTGTAACTAACATATACCAATTTTAAAAAAAGAAACAAGCAAAAACAAGAGCTGGTAGTAAATATATGATTTAACGAGGGCATGACATCACAAAATGATTTGGCTATTTGATTTTGTAAAGAAAGCAAAAGTAACTACAAGACAGCAAAGCAAAAGGTGGTTTTGGTTGCAGCATATGAGATTGAAATTTGTCGATGTCCCACAGCTCTAAGTTCTGTGAAGTCATTTATGAGATGTGTGTTGTGCAGGTGAGTGTGTGTGTGTATATGTATGAAGGCCGCTATGTATGTAGTATCTAAGAACTGAGTATTTAAACCACACCGTCTGAGCCACATCACATTTTAAAAACAAAACTGCACCTCTTTCTTCCCTCTTCTTCACCTCATTCTCTCTTCCAGCCGAGGAAGTTAGTGCTCCTACCCTATAAGTTACCTCCTACTTCACAGACAGGAAATTCAGTTTTTTACATATTTCATTACCTGAAGAAGTTAGAGGTACAAACTGTATCGTGGCGATGCTCTCAAACAGAAAAACCCACAAGCCAGGTGGATTCACATTCACCACAGTAATATTAACTTGAACATCATGTGCTTGGTAAACCTAAGGTGGTGAGTCTAGGTCGGGATACATCACAGTTATTAAATGCAAATATCTGCCTTCCCATTACCTTCAAAGTGGGGGGGCCGAGTTCCTCCTGGACAGTCAATTTTTATCACTGATTCTGCCAAATGATATCCCTAGTATAAAATTATCAGTTTCAGGGTTTCTTTCTTTTTAAAGGATCTGCTGTTCTTGAACACCAATAAAATTATACACTGTGAGAAATTTTAATGTAAGAAGCAAAGAACTTGTTTAAATTCTTTGAATGTATAAAATATATTTCAAAAGCTGTGAAATTTGTCCTCGATAGCATCTTTACATAATAAAAGAAGCTATCTTAAAAGTGAAGAGAAAAGGAGGTAACTTGGTATTTAGATAATCAGAGGCAGGAATGACAATAGTAACCTGATAATCATACCAGTAAGTGGAGTCGTCATCTAAAATTAGGTTTTTAAGTTTATAAGAAAGCTAAATAGGAGCTATCTAAAATTTTATTTCTTAAAAAACACTTTCCAAATCGGGTGTTGTGGCATATGCCTGTAATCCCAGCACTCTGGAGCCTGAGGCAGGAGGATTGGGCAAGTTGGAGACCAGCCTGAAATACAAAGTGAGTTCAAGGCCGGCTTGCACTGCATAGCGAAACAAAGCAGACAAAAACCAAACCAAACCAAAAAACTATTATTTTCCAATAATAGTAGTAATAACTAATATTTATTAGAAAATCTTTTTAGCAACCATACAAGGCAAATGCTATTATTATTCTTGTTTATTAGAGGATGCTGAGATCCAAGACTAATTTAAGCTTTGTCACAACTGGTCAATCAAAACAAGGAGCAGGTTTTCTCTGGTACACACCACCTCCACCCTCTGCAGTGCTTGAGGGGGAAAGTGGAAAAAAAGAGAAAAGTAGGAAGGAAACCAGGCAGGAAAAACAGGAAGGGAAAAACTAGGAAGGAAGGATTGAGGTAAAGGGAAGGGGAGGCTAGCTAGACCTGAGATAGTGTGGTCAGGAATCCTGCTAGGTCCAGTGAGTCCTCTGTCCCATTACCAACCAGTGCCCATTGCTCTACTCTCCTGGGCCCAAGTTCCCAGTGCAGTGTTTGACCTATACCCACAGCATATCACTAAAATATATGACTGCCTCATATTAGAATTTTTTTAAGAACATGATTTTTTAAAATATAATTTAATCTACAAAAGCAATCAGAGCTGTCTCTCAGGTCACTCTGCTGCTTTTTAAAGTTCACGAACAGAAACAGATCAGTACTGAGGGCTAATTTATTGTACGGGAGCTATGTAAGCTGTCTGCAGGGGATTTTAGATCAGCACAGGAGCATTTTTCAAAAATGGTCTAAGGCATTTTAGGGTTCATGCTTCAAAGACAGAGCATGAGCAAACCTAAGGCCTTTTCCTTTAAGTATTATTTCCAATCTTTCCAATCTATTTACACTTTAAATTCCTGCAAAGTGTTCTTCCTTTAGTGTTCTTTGCCTCTTCTATATTTTCTTGAGGTTAAAATATTCTTATTTTACAGGTAAAGAAAGCAGTTCAGTCATTAAAAGGCTAACATTAGTAGGTATGCATCAAGACTTGAATCCAGATGTTGTGTCTACAAATATCATCCCTTGCTTATTATTTCTGAAAGCCTAAAAGCCAGTCATTTTAAGATTAAAACCAGGTTTTTGCTGTTACAAACATAAAGCTGACAGAAATTTAGTGTGGAATAATCTTTACAATGGAGTAGTGGTGATAAATTTATTCACCATAAATAAAAAACTAGCAACAAATCTAGAAAAATTACTTTTAAAACCTGTAAATAAAATCCTTTATCAACTTCTTCCAGCTTAGCTGACAAACATCAAAGGCAGTGAAATCTGTCTGTAGTACACAGAAGCCACACCAGGAGAGTTAAATATCTATCTATAGATCAGTAACAATGACAGTGTCAAGAGGTTAGAGGACTAATATATTTTGATAACAGCAAAAATTATTTCAGAACATTCTATAGTATCCCCTTTATTTCAGTCTTCTACCTACCTGAAGTGTATCTGAAATGCAGAAATTTCATTACAAAAACTGATTTAGAAATTCTTCCCATTATATGTCTTTGGGCTTGCATAGGATGTTTTGACTTAGGTTACAGTAGCCTGATAAGACTTAAAACACAGCTCAGGCCTAGAGGATAGTGCACTTCATTATTTTCCAAGATTTACTTGTTCACTACTTGTCCTTGCCAAGCATTCAGGTAAACCCTTTATTTGTTAGAATTCTGGGGCTGGTGAATGGAGAGGACCGTACCACAGATGCATAACCACACCGGACTGCTTGCATCCCATCCTGATCTGAAAAACCTTCCCAGACCAAAGCATCAGTGTCCTCCAGGAGCTTGTTAATCACATAAATGCTTCCACCCTAGACCTACTGAATCAGAAACAGTGATCTGCACTTTCTCCAGGTCTCCATGGGATCTCACTATAAGCTGAAGTTTGAGCTTGTCTAAGAAATTCTGAATTGAACATAAGAGAGCACAACTTCATGTGAATGGTTACTGCTTGCTATAGAATGAATATCTGAGTCTCTCCCAAATTCAAACTGAAATCCTAACCCCTAGGAAGACGGTGTGAGGAGGTGGGGCCTTTGGTAGGGGGAAGGCCTGAGGAATGGGATTAGTGGGGGTCAGTGCCCTTCTGAGACAGATCAGTAGAGCTCCTTGGTCCCACCTCCAACATGTGAGGACAGAGGTATCCTTGAATAACAAGCAAGTAGGTCTTCTGCAGACACTGAAATCTGCTGCCCCTTCCCACCCTCTACAACTGTAAGAAACTATGTAGTCTCTGACAGTTGTGCAGCAGTTGGATTGCTATCCAACAGAAGAAAACACTGAAGTATTACAAAATTTGCTTAAAAATATGACTCCTTACCACATGCCCACATGTCAACAGGCTTTCCATAAGGATCTTTACGTAAAACTTCTGGAGAGAGATATCCAGGCGTGCCAGCGAAACCTTGGAAAAGCAGATATTCAGGAGTCAGAGATGACAAAATCAACATGAGGTAGGAAACCAAGAGAGAAAACTTTTCATAGGCTTCTTTATCTGACATATTCTTTTTGTTAAAATAAAGCAAAACTTTGCTAAATTAATGAAAAGTAGTAATAGCAATAGTAGTTTTTCCTGTTCCTCTAGCTTATTTGGAAAACCAAAAAACAAAACAAAACTGAATTGAACTGAACTAAACTAAACTCTTCTCCAGATGCCAAGGGCAATCTATTGTGCTGCATAGTCACCGTGTATATTTAAGGCCACTCTGGATTAGTAGTTCTTAGTGTTACTCATATGGAGTTAAAACTAAACCTGAAAAGAAGAGAAACGTGAAGAAAAAGATTAGAGTGTTACAGAAGGTGCCAGTTATCATGCTACCTAAATAACTACTGTTATGGTTACCTATTAAAACATGAGGCTACAAAAACAGATATTAAAGACAAATTCAAAGCAAATTTTCAGTAAGCCCTTTTGAAAGTGCACTGGGTATAGGGCAGTGAGGGTGGGGATAGGACAAAAAGTAACTTCATCAAGAGAAGAAACAAGCCTTCAATACATCAAGGAGATCAATGTGTGCTACTAAATAAGCAGAGTACACTCGTAACTGGCAATGGACGAGAAGACTAAGGAACTCCCAGGTGAATCACTACTGAACATGCGCCAACTAGATTTTCAACCTAAGAGGTTCTGTAGAGAAACTAGATGACTGAAGACAGTCTCCATTTACATAGCCAGTATAAATTTCGAAAAGTTACAATTAAGTAAAAGTCAGTCTACAGCTTGAATCCAGAGTAAAAAATTTCTTATTTTTGAAATACTAGTTTTTTAAATGAAAAAAATTATTCAAAAATAGCAAAGATAACCATTTTTGTATGGAAATTTTCTTTAAAAGCACAAATAAAAACTTGGCAAATCTCTTTAAAAGACAATATAGTCAGGAATTCCTCCAACCAAAAATCACTCATAAAGCACTTTGATACTTACTTTACATCCAAGAAATCAATTTTTTTCTCATTTCTGTGACAAATTTATTAATTACAAGCAATATGCAAGGACATATGAAACTATATATATATGGTAGTTACTTCTCTGAACAAAATTAGATTAGAAAGCAACACGAGGCTTAAAAAGATATTCGTGATATCTTTTTTTTGAGACACAATCTTGGCATGTGGTTCAGGCTAACCTTCAACTCGCTGTGTAGCACAAGGACTCAGACTCAGTGCTCGTCTTGCCTCAGTGCTGAGTGCTGAGACTAGACATATACCATCAAGCCTGGTTGGATTTTTATTTTTTTCATTTTCATTACATTTTTCTTCCTTTGTTTTGAGAAACATGATATAAAACGAGAAGGGACTCCAAAGTAAGACTTATATATTGCAATCTAAACTTTACATGGATTAATCACTAATGCACTGGAGATTCTACGCCTGGGGTTTATGGACCAACTGAAGATGTGATGTGTCACCCCTGCTCTATCACAAGGTCTACCCCTTCAACCCCTCGTGACATGAGATATGCAAGGAACCAGTGAAAAACTGATACCAAAATACAGCTAAATCCAGTGTTCAGAGGATAGCTTCCAGTGCCTTATCATCGGGATCCTACTGACCCAAAACGTGTGGTTCTCCATCTGAGCTCCTGTCTGATCGATCTTTCTGTGCTCTCTTGAAACTAAACTATTCAATCTCACTCTTGATGCTACTTTTTCTTTTATTTGAATTTCTGTTTTTTTCTCCAACAGAGGGTGGCCCTAAATTAGATTCATCTGCAAACTTTCCTTAGATGCCTACAGTTCTCGGTGATCCATTCTCATTCTGAATTCCAAACACTCTTTTCTATAAATTTGTGTTCTATCTAAAATTAATAAATTTCATGTCTTAAATAACTTAGAATGTTGGCCAATACTAGGAAATGTTAATGAGTCTCCCTAGTAAAGACAGGGAAATTAAGTCACTACATGTAAGAAACAAAACAATCAGTTAAAACACAAATGATAAGAAGCCACCTTGTAAGTCTAAAGTGCTAAGAGAATACTGCCGCGCTTGAAACGACCACCTGTGAGGGCACACACTGCATGTGTGAGTGCTGGGAAGCCAGTTGCTGTCCCACTTGACACATGAACGATGCTGCACACACTGGCAAGCCTTGTTTAGAGGGAGAGCAAATGCATAAGAATCTAGGAGTTATCATAGCTACCAAAGTAAGCAAGATTGTGAAGCAACACAGCAGTTCTTTCCCCCTCTTCCTCCCTTTCTTTCTTTGCCTCCATTTTTTTTTTTCTTTTAGAAACAGGGTCACAATATGCAGTTCAGGCTGGCCTTGAGTTCACTTTGTAGTACAGGCTGGTCTCAAAATTGCAATGATCTTCCTGCCTCAGACTCTCCAGTGCTAGGATTATAGGTGTGCACCACCGTCCCTGGCTACTTAGCCCTCCTTTTTTTCCAGAAGCAATAACAAGTTAGAAATATAGAAACATCCTGAAAATATTTCAGCTCTATAGGATAGCAGGTTATATTTGAATATTTCTCTTTTATGTTTTTAGCAATTTTATCAAATGTAGTGACAAAAGGTATCACCTCCAGCCTTCTTGGTGAGTGTTCAAATAGATAAAGGAAAAAATAATCACATCTTGGATTGAAAATTTAAATTTCAAAGAAAATACAATAAACAGCTTCTTTGTCTTGTACCATATATTTCTTTACATGTATTATGTACTTTTCTATTCCGTGATATGCCTTATGTTTTTAAATAAAATTACACAAGTGCCTAAAGCTCCAGAAATACATATCATGCAGAGTCCTGCTCTCTTCTAAAAATAAAAAGGCTTTTCCTCTTCTTTCAATATTCATCTTAAAGGATAAAATTAATTAAATGAATGAGACCATGATGACAATAATAATGAACAGATATCAAAACAAGTTATTCACATTAAAACATTAACCCTAATCCCTCAAATATGCCTGGAAATACATCCAAATGAAACTCAGTGCTCCATGTACTTCCTTTGCTTACTTGAATGGGAGGGAAGAAAGAGAGGGAAAGAAAGCCCAGAAACTGTATTTGTACATTTCAGAAATGTTAAATTTTCTAAGAATTTAAGCTGCATCTTTTTGGCTGCTTCACCTAGGGTCTACCTGTGGCTCCCTCCATAAGGATAAAGATATGGGGATGTTACTGCTGATCTACTGGTCTACTAGTGTCTTTGAGAAAAAAAAATATCACAATTTGAAAATCTGTTTGCTCTTTTGCATTCATTAACCTGATACTCAGGTCTCCTTGTACCAATTCACTATAAAGAACTTACTGAGTAGGTAAGAAACACTGACCTTGTGTTTCATATCAATATGGCTTTGAAACCTTTCTGAACATCATATATAGCCTAGTTATGACCCTCTGGACTACTTCACTAAGCACATTACAGTGCTGGGAAGGGGTGTTTATGATTGCCTTTAAGAAAGAGAACAGTGATTTACAGAATTAAAGACCGTGCAGTGTCATTCAGCTATTGAGAATCAGAGCCAGGACATAAGTTCAAGTATTTCTGATTCAAAAAGGACAATTTATTCAACCATATGCAGTCCTCTGAAATGATACGTGAGAAACACAGACTCAAAATAAGAGTGATTTAGGAGTGCAGTTTCAATGTACTTGTCAACAGCCAGCCAGTGTTGCTGGGGAAATCTGAGTACAGCTCTCATGATAAAGGCGTCTGTGTTATACCTTCTTCAATCATCATTACTTTGTACTGAGATCTGGGAATTCTATCCCTGGGCCTAAGTCCTCATTTCAGCATCCTGTCTCATGTGACAAGCCTCTGATGAAGTAGGGTCCTACTTTGCTCTAGGCAGGATTAGAACCTTTGGAGACTTTCCATAAGCTGATTCCTTCCTTTGGAAGGCCACAAATTTACAAACACGGATGGACACATTTCCACTCATCTCTTAGGCACTTATTTGTTCAGGGAAGAATTTCATCTTTCCTTTGTCTTCTAGAGTACCTCTTGGATATTTACTTGTATGTCTAGATATTCCCACCCTATGAAGTGAATAGTTAACCCCAGCTCTGAGAGTCAGGGCCTGCCATGTAATGTAGTACCTCCAGAAACTTGCTGTCCTATCTCTTCTGGTTGAACCCCTAATTCTTGTTCCTGTATATTCTTTATCTGTTTCAACATACCCTCATCCAGGATAAAGAGCTATATCTGAATCTCTCAATTTACAGAACTAAGTCTGAGTCTTACCATCTTTTAGTTTGCAGTTAACTAGAAGAAGCTTAACCCAGTGTAAAACTATGACAAAATAAATGACAATTCTGGACACAGTAAATTCATCAGTGGTGGTAAGGAGATACTTAATTAAAAGGTGGCATTAAACTTGGGAGAGATTGCCAATACTGTTAACTGTCAGGACTACTGACAAAGGACAGATAGCAGAAAACGAGGTCATGATTTAGGCTGCTGGCGAAGGAGAATGGGAGGCTGCCAGGCCATCTGCTCTCATTAACTAGCTGGGCAGGTTGGAAAGATATGGTGGTTCCTGGGAGCTCTGTGTACATCTTAGGAGATGCATACAGTAGGGATATAGAAAGCATTTGCACATAAAACAAAGAAGTAAGCACTTTTTATATTTGTTGCTGTTGTTTGAAGGAAAATAAATTAGAAATAAAGGATACTTTAAAAAATTATCTAATTACCTTGTTGAAAATCAAGAGAAAATTCAAAAAGAGCCACAGGAAAACATATTTTAGAACTCTACATGAAAAAATGGGTTAATACTGAGAAATGGCAGAGAGGGAAGCATAAAAAAATCAATTAGGAAAATAATCTTTTTTCAGGCTGAAGTTGAATAATCCAGTAGAATTCATTTTGGCTGAGATGAGTCACAGAAAATAGAAACCCTCTCCTTCAAAGCCAGTCATACAACCTAGAAATATTACTCCAACTTTCTCTCTTTCTAAGAGCTGGTGTAGAGGAATCCTGTGGACTACAGGGCCTGACAGTAGATCATGAGGTCTGTGTGTCAGAAAGGGCCCGGACCTACACCCAGCAGAGGGTCGGATGCTGCCAGCGAGGCAGAAAGCACGTGAAAAGACAGATCCTCCTGGGTTCTTCCCTCTTTCTGTTGCCACCAGGCCACACCTTTGTGCTTCACTTCTCTACACAGCTTACATTCTTCACTAAATGGAACCTAAATATAGTCAGTTTTCCCTGGGTCTCTGTTTCTTCATGTCATATAATATAAAACTTTGATTAATTAAATCTGTTGTGTTTTATTTTTTATCCTGTTTTTTGGTAGAGGAGTTTTGGCAGTAACTTATGATGGGGAGGAAAGGTATCATAAAGAAAAATGTTCTTCATAATTCCAAAATAATTACAATTTTAGTGAGAAAACTGGCACACATTGACAAGTAGAAGGTAATTAAGATATTTCTTATTATCTTCTGTTTACATAAGTAGTACTTAGCATCATGTGAAATTGTATGTGGACAATTAATTTCCTTACAAATAGAAAAGTATTCTTGGATTGTAATACTATTAATTTTTAGTACAATATCGATTTTCTCATCCATCTTTTATAGAAAAAATATTAATGTTCTATTCATGTTTTCTCTTAAATTATTTCTTAATTACATAGCAATTGAATGCTAGGTACAGTATCATGAAAGTCTGAAAGTTAAGTCAAGATGTGGCTGGGACAGAGCTGGAGGTGTAGCTCAGCGGTAGAGCACTTGCCTAGCAAGCATAAGGCCCTGGGTTCAAAACCCAGTACCATTCTCACTTCCCTGAAAAAAGATATTTCTGGGATGAATGTTTCCACTTGATTTTGGCTAGGAAATAGGATTACAAAGCACGAATTAGAAGCCAACAGATCCAAGCAACACAAAGGAAAGACAAGCTACTCACCAAACCATGCTTGTTGGTCGCCTTGAACTTCTATGGCCAAGCCAAAGTCTGCCAGTTTCACAGCTGCTCCCTTGGATTTGCTAGCTAAAAGCAAATTCTCAGGCTTTATTGAGAAAGAAATACAAAGAGATTCAAGTGAGAACCTATTTTAAGTGACTATTTAAAACTAATAGTTTTACAAAATTTGGGAGGGGGTGGGGAAACAAGTCATGCACTGTCGTCTCTCCCGGAGCCTGCCATTCCTAAATCCCAGGGAAAATATGGTTAGAAATGATTACCAATTTTCATGTGCACAGGCTACAGACAGATGCATAAGTGTGAGAAGAGGCAGTGGGCGAAGGGGGAGAGCAAAGGGAGGACAGCACCTGTCTGGCCGGCTCACATGCTTCCTGGGACCCCTCGCAGTGCAGCGCGGCCAGGGATACTGTCTTAGAAGCCTAACAGAGCACAGACATTGTCAGCAGAAGGCAGCTTGGCAAAAGGATAACAAGAGTTGGACCACTCTGCAGACATTTGGCAAATGGAACTGCACAAATTAAATCCTAGTTGACTTTAAGAGTCTGGGCCCAAATGGAGTGATTTGGATTCTTTAATGTTTTCAAACAATTTTAGTACCAATTTTAGAGACTTCCACTGAATTATGTATTAAAATTGCTCTCTTTAAGAATATGTTTATTCTTAAAGACAGAAAGAAGTAACCACTATTTGCCAAATGTTATAGTTAGCTTTTTTCTTTATAAGCCAGCTTTTGAAACATAATTTACATTTCTTCAAAGTGTGATTCAAAAAATTACTTATATATTTATTCTCTCATCTCAAAATACTATGAGAAAGATAAATTTTATTTTCTTGGATATTTATCATTACTCAGGGACTGATAACTCAGTTCTGGAATAAGGCTGTGTCTACACCATTGTTTCCCAACCAGTGCAGTGAGACACAGTGGTATTGTAAAAATAAGCACCAGGAAAAATTCTCCGCTTTCACTGGATGTCCTGTATTGTTTCCAAGAGATGAGGAGACAAAACAGCTAGGAAAATGAGGCTGGTTAAAACATACAGTTAACCTTACACAGCCCAGCTATCTGGATGGACACAGGGCTGGGCTGGTATATGGATGCGAGAGGGCCTCCAAGACTTACTGCTTCCTACCTCCTCTAAGAATCAGAGAATTTGGAATCTGGGCCTCAGACTGAAAAAAGTTGGGAAACAATGGATTGTGCAAAAACTATTATCGGAAACTTCAAAAATTCAGCCAGTCAAGTTTATTTTATGTTGTTAAGAAATTTTACATTCTTTTCACCCAATTGGCTATTTTCATCTCCTTTTTTATCAAATTGATCAATTCTGTTGGTTGCTTTGACCTTGTGTAAACACAGCCTAATTCATTATTTAATTCATTAATTAAGCCAGCCATGCAAAACAGCAAAAACCCCATAACCATAACTTGGAAGAAATTAGCTTAAATCTACAAGAAATTGGAGTGTGGGCAAGAATGTTTTAATCAAGTACCAGACTTCTTCAGGCCATTGCTGCTCACTGCCATCAGATTCATCACTATTGTGACAATTGTAGATGTGAGGAAACCTTTGAAAGTTTCTAGAGCTGACAGGGTTTTGAACTACATCCACACAAAATATATAATTTAATTTGGACTTGAGGATGAAGATGTCTCAGGAATATGAAAAATCTTCATTCATGCTGAAATAGCTTTCAGGAAAGCCTAATATTTGAAATGATTTGGAGCTCTGGATATTTGTCAGTATAATAAAGTATCTAATCATGTTAAATTATTCATGTTTGGCACTTTACTTTCACAACTGAAATTTAAAGCCTGCTATATTCATGCCTTTTCTAATTTAGTCAAGATAATTTACAGCTATTAATTTATGAAATACATAAACCAAATCACATCAAGTTATAAGCAACAATAGGTTCTATTTCTTGGTGACCTTCAGCTCAAATGCATGAAAGCATCAGAGATGTCTGCTAAATACACATATGACCTGATTTGTCAACCACAAACTCATTTCAGGAAAGAATTCCTTATCACTTAAAAATCAAAGCCGTTTACGACTTCTAAGTCAAATAGCCCTGAGCAAAAGCTATTCACATTAGAAAATAACCTTTTAAAGAATTTAATATGATTTTACTCATCAATCAATGGGAACACTTTTGGGGCAGCAGTTTGTACAACTTGCCCTTAGACACCATGTCTATCAATGCAGAAGAAATAGAAAGTTCTGGAGTTTTATTACACCTGGCCTCAGCATGATTGGGGCAAACATTCAGAACTAGAAGACACCTGAGGAGACCTCACTTGTGAGTCATCTAAGAAAAGAATAAATCCATCTGAATGAATGTTTCACCTTAGGCTCAAAAAAGACTGTTCAGCTGCAGTTATGGACAGGAAAAGATAGGGCTCTTGCAAGTGTATTGCATACATTTAAAAATGAATAGCATTGCAATGGTTTCACACTTATGTACTGCTTTTAGACAAGCCAACAATACAGAATGATGGAATGTAAGCAGAAAACCTGGACATTAGTAAAGGATTATTTGCTTCTTCATATTTCATCAGAGATTGCTTTAAGTGGCCAGACAAACATTAAAATACCCTGAAAATATGATTTCTAAACAGCTCTTTGGAATATATCAGTTTGAACAATCCTGTCCTCATGTTCGGTGGAAGGTGGGAGGTTTCATCACTAAGAATTTTATAAGAAACACCTTAACCAGGATAGGCAAATTTATTCCAATTTTTTTGAATCAATAACACCCAAAATAGCCTCCAACCTGAAAGTATGTTGCATGACAAAAGTTCATTGCCAGGTAATTGAGTTTGGATCCTAACTGCCTACAGAAAGGGAGATCATTTGTGGTAATACACCACCACAGTGGGAAAGAGTAGAAACTCTCATCTGGTCAGTGGCTGGCTCCTCAGGAAGGATCACCACTTGTTTATTTGCTATTATCCCACTAGTTTGATTTTCTTGCATGAATGAGAATGTAGGATTAAAAACTCAGTCTTAGTCTAATACAGCTACAGCTGACTATATGGGCTGGGGCAACACAGAGATAATTAGTTCTATCTCTCAAGTGAATTTAGAAGGCTACTTCACTCTGATAGCCCAGAGCCCATAGCTATTTCAATATGTAGAACATTTAATATTTGGAACAAATTATCAAAATCTGCTAAGAGTCATTATTATTGAAGCTAACTTCAATGTTAATCTATTCTGTTAGTCTTTATCTATTGAGATTATCTCTAAATTCCTACAATGCGATTACTAAGTTGATTCTTAAATAGATTCTACTGACATTCTCTCACATAGGTTCTCTCCCACCCCATTGCTTCCTAATGATGCACGGTTTTCCATGACATCTGGTCTCAGTGCCAACAACCATTTATAGCATATCAGCTGTAAAGAGCAGCAACTGTTTGCAAGTTGTGTTCTCTACTTCCGTATGCACACAACGTCAACTTCTTTCATTAGGATGCCAGATTTTCTTGAAACTGTTCAAATATTTCAAAGTACCTAATGAAAGTTACAGAATCACTCTCTGCAACTTAGGATATAAGGAGATTTAGGAAAGAGACTTAGGATATAAAATAATTCAGTCCTCTCAGTTTTTAAAGGTAGGGAAGTGGAAAAGTCCCCAAAATTGAAATCAGGACATAAAGCTAGATTCTCCAATTCCTTACTTTTAAAGATGTGATACTGAGAAAGCCTTTTTGATGGTATGAGAAAGCTAATTTTCAGAAGGTAATCCATTCAGTTGATATTTCAGGAAGAATCTGAAACATTCAAAAATATTTACTATGCATATTCAAATGCAATAAGCAGAAAATTTATAAAAAGATGTTTTTAAATCTATTTCTCCAACTATCATCATCTTTATTAAGGAACTGATTTGGAAAAAGCTGTAACTAGCATTAGTAAAATGGACTTTTCTGGACACATATGTGACAACAAGCTATCACAAGGAATACATATGTGACATCATCTATTTTTAGTTAGTTCTGTGCTGTTTTCTTTTTGAAAACATGCTGTTCTATTATTACGTATTATTTGATTTTTATTTTCTCTTATTGTTTTTAAAGTGTGAAAACTGTCCTTTAAAATTTCTTTACATTATTGGAAAATATTGGAAAGTATTTCAACAGGAAGTTAACCATATGCTGCTTTCGTGTTTTTTCATTCACTTTTTCCTTGCCAAAGAAGGTGTGAACAAGTTCCCTAAATAAACTAAATGAAATTTTGCAGGTCTTAAAAAGCTTGGGTGTCATGATCACTTTTTCTTTTGTGCACATGGTACAAGTGAGTGTAGCTTCTGTTTTTTTTACATGAAACAAATGCCTGAATTCATGTCCTTGGCACAAGGAGTCCTTAGCTGATGTGTGTGTTTCAGTTAGGTAGTACTACTTCTGTTATCATGCATTCATGAGCAGGTTTATAAGATTCATACTATACACCTTTCCTGTTTCTTGATTTGCTCTTGTAGTATCGGCAAACACTGTCAGTTGGATTGAAGGAAACTGATGTTCTCCACTTCTTCATGTAGACAAGGCACCCTCGGTAAACACCAGAATTACATAATTTTTCACATATAGTTTGTTTCTAAAATATCTAAATATACATCATAAATAAAGAATAGGTCTTTAAAGATCTTATTTAAAGATAAAAGTCTAAACTTTTATCTAAATATAGTTCTGAGGAAAGCAGAATATTTGTGATATTATAATTATTCTGGATATAGAATTCAAAACTTGGCTTATATCCTACCCATAGTTAACAAAGATTTACCCTCAGCACAGACATCCCTGACAACGATTTTCTATTCTGCTCATTAGTTTTATTCCTATGAAGTATTCTTTAAAAAGTACATATTACTCGATTCTTATATTCCCTTAGATATTATTCTTAAACAGTTCAAATTGTGTTTTAAAATTTCTTTCCACTATTGAAAAGGAGCATTTTCTAGCAAGGTAATCCATAGGGTGACTCGTTGCTAAAGGATTCAGTGGTGTGCATGAAGCCTCCTGTCCAAATTATTGCTCGTGACATGGCTTAGTAACCATTTATGCTATATTTGAACTAAAAAAGATCTTATTATTTTGTGTGAAATATAGTTTAATGAAAAAGTAGAGGTATATAACTGTCTTTTTCTTCTGTCAACTGATTCACAGACACTTCACTCTCCAGATTATTGTGAGAGTATACACCAGATCTGATGTCCCTCTATTTCTCATGACATCAAGAACTGTCACTTATTACTGCAGCTTCTCTCAGATCTAACAGCTTTCTGGATGCAGTTCTTGTCTGACACATTTTCTCTTTTCTGTGACAAATGTCACCAGTGCATTTTCGACACACTTTAACTCCATTGCCCCAGGAGTTCCATGCATGTGCATTTAAGACAGCACCTTAGCTGCTACTACTGAAATGTCTGATGGATGTGCGTTCCTCTGCTTATACCTGAATTTGAAACCAGTAGTTCATCATTTAACACTTAAGTCAATTTTTTCTTTATAAATAATGTAGTTTTAAGATTCTCAAATGGATTGTCTTTCTCCCCCCCCCCTTTTTTTTTTGTCTTTTTCATTTTTATCGGTACCAGGGGATCAAACTTGCGAAGGCAGGTGCTTATGCCGCTGAGCTAAATCCCCAGCCCCACCTCCCTTTGTTTTTGAGACAAAGTCTTTCTAAATCTCTGTGCTGGAATTTGCAATCTTCCTCTCTCTGCCTCTAGAGTGCTGGGATTACAGGAGTGCATCCCCACATTTGTCATGTTTATTTTGATTCATTATTTGCTTTTTGCATAAGTTTTTAATTCATACAATTAACTGAATTGAGAAATGGTTTCTTGATTTACTTTTGTATGATTAAGCATGCAGACTTAGAATCAAATGGCCTGGGCACAAATCATATTTTAAACTGAGTGACCTTGAATAAATTCTTCCACTTGTGATTGCCAAATTTTCCTTACATGATATAAGGATGATGTTAGTATCTGCCTCATAAAGTTGTGAAGATTCACAAAACACAGCATTGGGATATGGTAAGTATTATAGGAACCACAGCCATTACTATTTTTTATTATTAAGGTCCTGCCTTGATCTAGATCCTCCCTAGAATTAGTCCTATCCCTCATATTCTATCTATAATTTTATCATCACTGCCAGATCCCTCCAGTACTACCTGGATGTATATTGACTGGCTTCAGGTATCCAAGACAAGACTGTGGTCCATTATCAATAATACAGCTGTTGGTAATGATGATACCCTTCCACCTTGCACCATCTCATATTGCTTATTTCTGGGACATCGCCAAGTTGTCTGTTGTGTTACAGATTCTGAAGATTTTTCTCTCTGGTGGATTTCCAAGAGAGAGAGTTAATCAAATATTCAAATTGTGATCTTCATTCTGAAGATGTACTTATCTTCTTTATGTTATCCAAATGTTAATTAACATACTTAGCTATCTATTAAGATTGTCATTCATATTACGAATGTATAATTTACATACATTTTGAACGCCACTGATTTCTAAACTGAAGGACTATGTTGAAAGCATTTACTAGGTTAAAGCTCTATGTTAGGTATTATGAGTTAATACACTATGTTAAACAGCTACTCTTTTGGGAAAGGTTTACAAACTGTGTAGTAACTATATATTCATAGGTGCCTTTGATACTGACAGTAAACATAATATTTTCAGTGTTTTTCTTTCCCTTTTATGAAACAGTTAAACTTTATGTATTAAATATCTGAAGTGAAGGTTAATTATTGTCTGAACTGGGATAAGGAAACCAAAATCTATGGATAGAAATAGTAAAGGTACATTTATTGGCTAATACAATTCACCATTTGATTTCTTCTTGTGTTTTACTCTATTGGTAAATATGCTATTACAAGCATATAATTATTTTATTTCTCTTTGGTAAAAAAAGGCATGGAACAGAAGCAGGAATAAAGCACATTAAGATGTGCATCCATTACCTTCAGTGTACAAGTTCTGAACTCTTAGTGTGTTTATGAAATGGTGCACTGAAAACTAGACTCAGTGGCATGAAATCTTTCCAGATCATCAATTTTCTGGAAACTAACACAATAAATTATGCCAAGTTCTTGAAAAAGATCATGTCTGTCTTTTCTTAAGGCCAGAATAAGAATGGAGGGTAAAAATTCTTTTCTACATTGAAAAAAAAAAAAACAAAAAAAAACCCAAAACTTGGTGGTGGGGAGTGTATCCAGGCTACTTGTTTCTATAGTAAGCCTGTCTATAAGTCACTTGCCTGGGTTTTTATTAGCTACTTTATGTTTAAAAAATGTATTTTTCTTCACAGCCTATGTTCTAGGCCACTGTCTTCTCTGATTAACATTTCAGTCTTTGAAAGATTCAGCAAAGTCCAGGCATATACAGAAATCTCAGACCATGATCCACAAAATGTAACATAAAAGTCATGGGAGAGGATTCCTATTTTTCATGCTTGGCATTTAAAGGACACATTCAATAAAATAACATAGAGAAAAAATGTTCAAGTGATATATTTATCAAAATAGAGTATCTGATAAAATAGTCCTTAATTGTATACAGGTCCCTACATGAGTGCTCACTGAAAAGGAAAGCTGGTGTGGGTTCTGAGAGATCACCAAAGGTGGGGCGGGTATCTGTCTGCTGTACACGCCAGTAATGAATTTCTCAGATGACGACCAAAGATACGAATTTTCAAAGAAACATATTGTTATTGTAATAGGTACATTTTGTAGTGCTAGCAGATGTATGGAATCCTATCTTGACACTCTGGAAGAAAATGCTCGTAACTATGCCTTTTCCTTTGATAGATAAAATTCTCCAAATCAATTGACAGTAATTGAAGATTCCAGAAAAGTAATTCGAAGTTTTGTCTACAAATCACATCTTCATGTAACTGACTTATGAGATTTAAAGATGTATTCGTCTAGCAAATGAAATGAATGGAAAATAAGAGACTGCACAAGAGAAAGTAGCCGAAGTCCTTGTGCTGAACACACATAGTATTAGACATTCTACACTTGCCACTTTTGTATGAGTCTGAAAATGATGATGATATCGAGGGTGAAAATGAAGAAATACCATGAAGTATGTTTGCTATCTTCCTCACCCTCAACTATCTCATTTCTAAGTGATCTGAAAATTTCCTATGCTCAGTGATAGCAGAAGCTGAATGAAATCTGTATTAGTAGGTATCCATGTTAGAATATAAATAGATTCTACATACACTCTGTGTAATAGTGTATGTCTTTTTCCCTGTGTCCTTTTAGAAGGTACTGAGCCTTGGTCCCTAGGAATATAAATAAATGAAGAATCACGACACCTCTCAATTTCCAGGATTAATGGCAGGGAAAGAGAATGTCAGAGTTCAGAACAGTGCCCAATTCCTCAGGCTAAAAGCCTATATAATAAGTCAATTTATTATTTTAGCAATTATTTACATAGTGTTAAGTGTATATGGTATGGATGTAAAATAATACATTTGATCACTGTCTACAGAACAAGTTTAGAATGGAGAAAAGAACATCATATTCAATGCTACCTCCATTCCCTCTGGGGTAAGGAAATACAGCAACTTATTTATTGTCAGTGTTCAGAAATTATTTCTCTCTGCATAAATAGGGATTTATGCGTCTCAAGTGTGTATTAGAGAAGAGATGAAGATTGCAGTACGGGGCAAGTACTGGGTTGTAGAGAGGCACTCAGCTTTATTGCTTGTATTTTTGTCTTTACAGACATAACTGCAGCTGAACAGTGTTGAGGAATTTTGTGGTGCTTTATCTTGTCCAGCAGCATTACTCACCTTCAGGTCCCGATGGACTACGCCCATCTGATGGCAGTGTAGCACAGCCTCCAGGATCTGCTGAATGCAATGACTGCATGCAAACACCAGGGGGCGTGTGTTAGTTCCAAGCTTACACTCACTGTCTGTATATCCTCAGAGAGACTGGGTTCAAGTGCAGAACTAGCAGACAACTGGAGTTGTAGTTAAATCCTTCTTAATGTACACAGATTGCTCAAGGAGAGTGATTATAACACCTCAGAACAGTCAGGAAGTTGCCAGATGTGAGCCAGAATGTGGATCCACTTATGCTTCCCAATATCTTTTTAAACAGCTATTTCATTTCATTCAGGAGCTCATTTCCTGGTTATAAATCTTTCCAGGAAATGAACTGGAACACAGATACAAGGTTTGCAGTTGTTGTGCTCTGCCTCCCCACCATGCACACAATTTATTTTCCTATTTTCTCCTACTTTTCTAGTATCATCCTAAAAGCTGTTTTATTAGAAGATGAGGCACCATTAAAGTTAAAATAGGATATGTAATGAATTTTTGATAAATCATTAACTTTGTGTGCTTTAATTTAGTTGGCAATTATTATCTTTCGCCTCAGGGTTCATCCGACTCAAATGGAGCAATGTGTAACCAGTTGTTCTGCTACAGCAACCCATGGTCTCAGAACAGAAGTGGTGTTGAAATCTACAGGCGACATACATCATAGGCCAAGGTGAGTTCAGGAAAGGCCACCCCACACCGCTGGACTGCCGACCTAGTTCACTGCTTGGAAACAGAAGGCGCTGCTTTCCTCATCGCCCCACCCCACCCCATACTCCCTGCTATGATGTATATTGAGCCTGTAGAGAAGCAAACTGAAAGAGGCATCATGCATTATCATTTTGTTGGTTACTCGGTTCAGGAAAAAGTCAGGAAAGGCAAGGGAACCATTTCAATACCGCCTCCCCTCTGCCCTTTCCCCAGAAAACAACAAAGAAACTCCTTTGATTCAGATTTATGGACTCCATATACTGACCTTCAGGTCCCTGTGAACTATGCCATTTAGGTGACAATGATTTACACTTTCTAGAATCTGCTGTATACAATGACTGCAAAGATACAAGGGTAGAATGGAAGGGAGAACATTTTAAAGGCACATAATCACATTAAATATGAAAAAAAATGACAGTTCAAACAAAACAAACAAACAGAAAATTATATTGTTTCACTTTTTTTAGCTTTACGTTGGAATTAAGTAACGTTGAATAAAGCTAATTCTGGTTCTAAAAAGAATGACATCAAACACAGAATTTGTGACATGTTCAGACAAAACAATTTGAGCTGTGTTTTTTCATTATAAATCTACAAATTAAATCATCTCTATACAGAGGTTAAAATTTCCATATTCAGGAAGATGAATTTATAAGTAATCCAAAAATGTTCTGGAAAAAATATCTCTAGAGAAAAAAATTTCCAGGTATTTCTCAGACACATCTAAACTGTTTAAAATCTGAGGTCACAATTAAACATAGGTGTTGAAACAAGAGGGTTAAACACAGATGAAATGGCAGGTGAAACAAGGGTTAAAAAAAAGGGAGGGACACAGTTACATTTTTATTTATATATATTTTAGACATAGTCTATCTAATTTGCTAAATTAGTAGTCCAGTCTGGGCTCAAACTTGTGATTCTACTGCCTCAACCTCCCAGAGTGCGGTATTTTTGGCCTGAGCCACTGTCCTCAGATGCAAACTCATCCATCGCACATTTAACGTGCTGATATAGAAGTGGTGCTTCCTATATAAGACTCCAGTAACAGACAGAGAACTTCAAGTAAACCTGTCACCTGAAGCAAACCTCCACTCAGTATAAGAATACTCTGAGGAATGGCCAGTGAGTTTGCAAAAACAAAAATAAAAATAAATAAAAGTTAAAAATGCCTTAGCACTCCTGATTATTAAACCCCTATCTATATGCTTCAGTGAAGGAAGGCTTTTATTACTTTGTCAAAATATACAACTTATGCTCTTCATATTAAAGGCTCATTGATGTTATGTAGACTGCTAATTAAGTTGCAGGAGGAAACTTTCTGGCCTAATACCCACAAAGTCCCAAGAGCAGTCACCTGACATATCATAATGTAGAACACATCACACTGATGAATTCTGTACAGTTCACTGTGCAATTCCAATGCAAATTTTTACAGAACCACATTCAAGACAATGTAAACAATTTGGTAACGATATTGTCAATCATTTCATGTACAAAATATCATTACAACACATTCTTGAATTAAAAATGTAACTGGCATCTAATGTATTACATGTAAATATAAAAAAATTGACCATGACTATGATTTTCTAGTTCTAATTCTATTAACAGTACCACAAAAACAGCCTCCTATGGGTGGCTGATAACTATGTAGCTTATTTGAGCATTGGTCATTATCTTCAAAACATGAGACTCTATTTTTATGATCATGTTCATGTTGAATAATAGGAAGTAAATAAACAACATTCATATTAAATGAGCCACTTTTTATCAGGATGAATTTAATTCTTAAACTTTCATTTTCAGTGCTGGTGACATCCAATCCTGGCAAGTCCTCTACAACTAAGCTGCATGCCTAGTCCCCAATTCATTAGTTATTGACGGCAGTAAGAAAACATTTTCAAAATATTCATCAATTAATTTGGTGCTAGGAGTTGAATGTAGGGCCTTTGCATGGAACTATATCCTCCTGCCTTCTAAAAAACTGTCTTTGTGAGACAGGGTCTCACTAAGACACCAAGTTGCCCATGGGCTTAGACATGCTGTAATTCTGCTTCAGCCTCCCAGAGTGCTGGGATTACAGGGTGTGCCACCATGTGATGTCTGCAAATGTTTCCAAAAACGTATTGTTTATAGTTGTAGTTGGGAAGCAACTACTTCTCTTTGATTTCATGTGGAGCTTACCTTAAAACATATGTGTGGATACTTCTTAAACTTAATGCAAATATGCATATTAAAAGATCCAACAGTGTCTGTCCTATTAACTAAAGGGCTCTGCAACAGTAGAGTCTCTGCCTTAATTTCAACCAATATTGTTCATACATAATGCATGTTTAATATGCATGTGTTTGTATGTACATTTACATGTATAGTTACTATATATATATGTTGCATTTAATATACATAGTTAACATAACTTTAAGATAAATAGAATGTCCTAATTTGTTTACAAGCATGATTAAAATTATTACTTTCTCCAGGCAAGGGGGCAAATAGGTACTGCAAAGCTGCTCTAAGGTCCTTTTCTGAGGCTCACAGTCAAATAGGAGATAAATTAAGCAACAGATGATTCATTCATCATAGTATAAGTGACACAGACTTTTCTATTTGATTTTGGCAGTAAAAATGGCATTAAAAATTAGTGTGGGGGCTGGGGATTTAGCTCAGCGGCATAAGGCAGGCAGTCGTAAGTTCGATCCCTGGTACCTATAAAAACGAAAAAGACCAATAAAAAAAAAATGTGTGTAGTCATATACAGATAGGTTCACAAAATGCCATAAATAGTGACATTAGTCAAGAAGAATTAGAAATTTAGAAGGGAGCTTCTCTGTGGATGCAGTATTTTGGCAAGATGAGGAACTCCAATTGTGAGCTGAGTAGCCTTCAAGCTCTGAAAGTTTTAGACAGGAGGAGACAGCCAGAGACTGAATTCTCACAGCTTCTCATTTACAGGACTAGTGGGCAAATGATTCTCAATCAGATGTTCTTTTTTAAAGAAGTGGCAACTATAGAATGAATAAAAAATGCAGGGAAAAATTAATATCATACAGTCTAAGTAATATCTAAGTAAGTGGATGAATATTACTTTACTCCAAAAAAAGTTACCTTTGGGTAAAGGCAGTAGTTTCAAATTAGAAAAAAATGTTAAATATTTTTTAAATAAAATCTGCCTTTTTTTTTTTTTTTTTTTTTTTTTTGGTACTGGGGATCAAATTCACAACCATGCACTTGCAGAGCAGGCACTTATGCTGCTGAGCTAAACCCCCGGCCCCTAAATAAAGTCTGTGAAGATTTGTCAAGAAACAAGATTGTGAATCTATTCCTGAACTTTCTGAATAAATATTTTTCATGATGGAATTCCAAGGGCTTTAATGAAATTTCCAGAGTTAAAAAGCCAATAATAATGTTTTATAGAGACCACTGGGGTTTTTATCGGTCTGTTTTTGCTCTTGACCAGACATGAGCTGTTGGGTGCCCTGTGTGTAATGACAGAAGTAGCCTCTGCCCAATTGTTAACCAGCATCACTTGTGAGTATTAAAGCCATTGAAATGCAGCTAGCCCAACTGAGAACTGATAATAATGTTTAGGCCACATCTAAAGAGTTCTTTATTTTCCCCCTTTAAGAATCATGCTAGACAGCCTTAAAAAAAGGAGAAACTTCAACTGAGAGAGGACTTTATAACAAGAAATTCAAACAGTACTGTAAGATTCTCATCAATATTTAGAAATGTCACTTGAATCTTTTATCTTGCCCAGGGCAAGTTACTTACCTGGCATCAGCTTCACTGTAATATTCTCTGGCCACTATGTCTTCAAACAGTTCACCTCCAGTTACTCTGTGAAGACAAATAATAATATTCACTTTTTAAAAAGATCAAGTATCAATAGATTTACAACTAATGTTCATATAGAAGTATTTTGATTTTTAAATTATCAAAACCAGGTATTTTAAAACATGATGATACTCAATTTTCCTAATAGTCAAATCTCTGTCATATAAATATCTTCAAGTGTTCTTCTTGTCTTTGGGTTACTAGAAACTGAGATCACAACTTTTCGGTATATAATAACTACATTCAACAATATCTTTTATAGGAAATGGTTTCTATGAAAATCTTCATTTCAATCATCTGAATATTAACCGAGGTCTAGTAAAATGAGTAGCACAGTTCAAGAAGATTTTCTGAATAAAAACAGAAAGTATCTCAGCTGCTGAGTGTGAGTTCGCAAATTGTATCTTTTGCCTTTCACTTGTTTTGACATCACTAAACATCTATACTCCCTCTTTTGCAAACACATATGCTGCAAATACACACTTTTCTTAAAAAATTTGAATTGTGTAATATCCATAAACTGTGTTTTTCCTGCTATATTAAATCATAGTTGTTATTTCATATAGAAGTGTTTTTTCATTTTTAAAATAACAGCAACACATAGTAATGCATGTGTATGTGCATATATTTGCATATTTTAGGGTCTTTCTAGAAAAATATCTTTCAAGAAAAATTTCTCTGTCAAAGAGTTGCCACATTTGAAATTTTGTTGGGAGATAGGGTATGCTGCCACCCCAAACAGCTAAGTTTATGGTTGAGAAAGTGGAGGCCCAAAGAATCTAAGTGACTTCCCCAAGATGACACAGTGTCCATTGCATGGGCAGGCCACCCATGTGTCAGCCAACACTGACACTGTCAGTGTCACTGTCACACTTTTCAGATGTGCAGAAGACAAAAGTCATATGGAACAACATCAAGTGAAGGAATAGCACTTTGTGTATGATTATTACAGTGTGATGCAAAGATGGTTTTTCTCTTTGTTCTCATTTCCTTTTGTGCATTAGTACATTCCGAAACATCATCAAATGATAGCATGTTCCAGAAGCCACAGGTTATTATTCTCTTCTCTAGTCTTTTGTTCCTAAAGGAAAAGACAGGGTAGCAAAACTATAAGTTTGTCAGGACATTTATGTCACTCTCCCCCACTCCATTCATTGTGAATTCTGAAGTCTCTTAATGTAGGAGTCATTATTTTCAGTCCTATTATTTTTATATATAAAATATGATCTAATATGATCATATTAAGCTTCATATGGTCTTGTTTTGAAAAACAAGATACATGTAATTAATTTTAACAGCATAGCTATTTTCCAAGTAGAATCTATAATTATACACTGTCACAAAGATGACCTAGAAAAATTATAATACAAAATAGAAAGTACTTGCAAAAAATCTATTATTGTCCTTGTAATGGTAAGAGTTTTGTGAGATTTTTTTTTCCTTTTGAGTATGAATAACATTGGTATAGTTATATATTCATATATAACATTATTTCTATTTGTAAACAGAAACTTGCATAAATTACAGTTCAAGTTGGTAAAGTGTTCAACAAATATTGATTACAAATTCCAGGGGTGAGGATGTAGCACAATTGTAGAAAACATGTTCAGCATGCGTGACGCTCAGGATTTGATCTCCAGCACCAAAACCCTCTCCTTCTCCAAAACAAACAAACAAACAAACAAACAAACAAGAGTTTATTGTCATCAGCAGTATTATTACTGTCTATAGTAGCTCCTTAAAGTATTGTTTTCATCAGGAGAATTATCAGATCTTGCTTCACTGGAATCATGACTAATTTTTATTATTAGTATTTCTTACCAATGATTCTTGGAATAATGATCAAATGGATTAACTGAGGGAAAAAATCATGCTGTCCATTTCATTTACCCATTTAAATCTGGGCTTTATATGGATTTAAAAGAGGGGAAAATACACACATATGTTTAGTAGTCTATGGCAAGAGGTTTTATTTAAGTGGGTCTACATTTACAGGAGACTATTAAAGAATCAAAGAGACTAGCACTCAACAGTTTCAATGAACTGTAATTGCTTTACACAAAACTGAAGAAAGTGCCTTGAATATGCTAAGCATGTGATCTACAACTGAGCTACAACCTTAGAGTGATATTGAACTTTTTAACACTGAGTTTTAGATTATGTAGTTAGATGCTGTTGATACCATTCTCTTTCATCTTCCAGGATTCATTCTTCTCATTATTTTATAATATTTTTATGTAAATAATCATTTTATCACATTGGTGACATGTATGACAAATGTCTAAGGAGGAAAAGTGGAGTTAAAACAAAATTCATTGCTTGAAAAAGAAACTAATGCATTTCCAATCTTTAATATATTTTTCTAAACACATTATTGTTTTATTGAGCACAAAAGTAGTAATTACAGAGTTTTGCACATTTTTAGTGAGCTATGTGAAAATTCATATAATGCCACAAGTAAAATCAGTTCTATGAATAAACTTGTAGATTAATTAGACATTTATGAATAAATTGGTACCAGAGCTCTGCTATGATATGAAGCATATCAATTATAGATACATAATATTAATTATGACTCATAAATATCTGGAACATTAGTGTTTCAAGAAAAAAAGGATAATTTGGGCAAAAATATGAGATTCCATGTAACAAAATGATAAAGATTTTGTTGCCTTTTTATTTATAAATATTTTGATTTGTATTTATCACTCCTGTAGAATGAACTGTCCTTTTGTTTGTAGTTGCAGATCTGTCTGTCTGTCTGACTTCCATCTGAAGTTTTGCCTCTTTTAGGTATTTCTTGGTGACTGAGCAGAGTTTCAAAACGCACTCAGCAGAATCATCTTACTAGAGTGAGCCAGGAACCCTGCCATGAGATGTGTGTGAAGGGGATCAGAACACAACTCTGGCCTGACTGCTTGCCTCTAAGATCAGTTCCACATGAAAGATATTTTCTAACTGAATAGCAAGCGTTTGAGGACCCCATGAAGCAGTGGTTTTTCTGAGGGTGTCCAGGACTGATTTTCATGATGGATTACAAATCAGATGATGGAAACCATAAAGATCGAAGAGCTGCTTTAGCAGAAGGTCTAGTTTCTTATTAATCCTCAGTTGGGTAGATTTGCTGAGTCACACTCAGAAGTACAGTGAAGATGACAAAACTAAAAGACAGGTCGTGGAACTGTTTCATGCACAACCTAATGGCAGCCTGAAGGAGAGAGGCACCAGACTGAGGAAGGCACACACAGAACACCAGTAGCAAGACAGTGTATTGATAGGCACTGTGCTGCTTGGACCATGGAGTGGAGTGGGGAAATGGGGTGGGATAAACACCTTCACCTTTTCCCCCTTTAAGAAGTGCCTCTTCCTGGTTTTTTTTTTTTTTTTTTTTTTATTCTGGAGTCTATCCCTTTCACCTTCTCTCATCTCATTCACTTTATTATGATCACTTCTGTATAATCTCTCTCAGTAATAACACTCTAACACTCTAACACCAATTCTATAGTGCCCCTTTCATGTGGAAAATATGAACCACTATCAAAAGTCCATATTCATAAAATTGTTTTCCATTCTATCATCAATCCTAAGGAAGAAAGAAAACAGGATTATAACCATAATTAAGGGTATATGGAATAATGCAAAAGCAGAAATGGAATGTTATTTTTATTCTATTAATATGACAGAGCTTTTAAAGTGAGTAAATTAGTCACTGGCTTATTTTATATATAAGTGTGTTTAACAAAATGCCTTAGTGAGGGCCTGATTAAACATCCAGATGATGTTTCTCAAGACACGCTTGTCAAACTGAAAGCTTCCTAGAAGGTTAAGGAGTGGCTCATCTAGATGCGCAAAGCCCTGAGTCTGATCCCAATTTTTCAGAAACAAAACAAATAAAAAATACTTCCTGAAAACAAGTAATATACTGCAATACTGGCATTTTAAAAATGCATGACATAATCAAAGTCACAATGAGATACTAATCATACATCCATTAGCAATACCATGATTAATGAAGCAGAAAATTACAAGTGCTTGTGAAAATGTGGAGAAATGGAAGCTTTTGTGCATTACTGGTGAGAATGAAAAATGGCAGAGCCATTTTAGAAAACAGAATGTCAATTCTTCAAAAAATTAAAAGTAGAAATGCCACAGATGACTCAGCAATTCTACTCTGGGGTATACACCACATCATTGAAAACAGTGACTCAAAGACATATCTGTGCATTTTGGTTCATAGCACCATTATTCATAATAGCTGAAACAACCCCAGTGCTGACAACAGATGAACAGGTAAGCAAAATGTTACATACATGCAATAGATATTATTCAGTCTTAAACAGAAATTCTGACATACTCTATAACATGGTTGAACACTGAGGATATTATGCTAAATGAAACAATCAAGTAACAACAACAATAACACAATACTTTGTGATTATAATATTCTAGGGGCCCAGAATAACAAAAACTATAGGCAGTAGAAGAAGTTGCCAAAGGTTGGTGGAGTGGCAAACAAGGAGTCGATTAGCGGATGTGGAGTTTCAGTTTTGCGTGATGAACAGAGTTCTGGAGATAGTGGTGATACTTGCACAAAAATATGAATGTATCTAACGCCACCGAAGTGCACTTAAAAATAATCAAAACAGTGAACTTTATATGTGTTTTACTACAATATAAAACAAAGTCACACAGAAGGTAATTATAGCAATCATAACATGGCAATAGCAAAGTACTACGCATAATCCATTGAACACTTGATAAATACTGCTAATCCTTATTCTTTTTGGGTTTCAGACAGATTTACAAAATTATCCATACCATTATTGTGAATGCTAGTAAACAGCGTACATCAATAAGTTATTAAAATTATTAGGTTCCTGCCTCAAAAGTATGGCTGAGTAGAGAATAAAGCCTATGTAAGCTGTGTTTTAAATACCACCTCTCCCATGTCCCATCAGTGAGCAGGCCCTGTCTCTTCTTGACTCAGTGCTCTACTGAGGGTCAGACTGCCTCTTTGGGAATAGACAACCTGTAATTACATACCTTGCACTAGCCCTGCACTTAGCTCACCAGAGTCCTGCTTGGCACATACATGTACAGTGTGAGGATGGATAAGTTGACATAATAATGTACTTAATCTTTAAAAGAAGATACAGCAGCTGATAATACTATATTTATGTGTATATATGAAATTAATTTTTAAAAAGCTTGGAAAATACCAATGACACATCCAGGCAAGCTGTGGAGAATGCCCTGTTGAGCCACTGGCAGGCACGGGCTTCATCCCTCAGGTGAGACCCTAACCCTAACCCTAACCTAAGTGGGCAAGATCCTTCCCTGCAAGTGAGCAATCTGGCTACAAATAATTTGGCTACAGTGTTGGACTAGAGGTGGACAGTAATAATAACATTCCCTTTAAAAAGGCAAAAGGAGAGAAACACACTTAGGTGATCTGCAATATAGATAAACCATAAACAGACAATTCAATCTTTTACTCCCTTAAGTTTCTGCTTCATGTATCCAAGCTAACTGTCTACACTGGTTACATTTGTGAAATTAAATTTTAATTATTTATAGTCAGTTTTTAATTAGTAGAGTCACTAATGTTTATCAATGGCTTCAATATTTTTACTAATTTGTTCACACAGTAATAATTTTAAAAAGTGAAAGGAAGATTTTTAACTTATATGAAAGATTTTAATAAGATACCTGACCTATATTCTAATGTATATAAAAGAAAAAAATACAGAAAAAAGAAGCAATCACTGTTTATAGATTTACATATACTATACATATCTTGAAAAGGAAATGTTCAAATGGGAAGGGGAATGAGGCAGGGAGGAGAGGAATGGGAAGAGAGGGAATAGGGATAAAAATATAAAAAGGAATGGAAAAAAACAATAGAAACAAAGTTCTGTAAAGGGAAAGGGGGAGAAGGATTGAAGGAGAGTGAGAGGAATGGGAAAAAAATTAAGATATTTATGTACAGGTACAAATTTCCAATGATGAATGGGATTATTACATATTGTAAAAGTGTATCAATAAAATTAATTTTTTAAAATCACAGAAATATTTATAAAATATAGTTTTAAAAGAATAAAATAGTCTACCTAAACAGAAATAATTTGCATACTGTAGAAAAATTGTCTGGTAATCATTAGAGTTCAGAAGCTGTTGCACAGAAGATAAATTAAAATTTCCATAGGTTATTTCTTGTCACTATTAGACCAAGTTTCAACCAATGTAATAGGTGTATGATTATTTTCACTTATCTCTATATTAAAATCATTGTTTTTTAAAAAAATCAATTAATTTTGTATCAAAAGTTGTATTATCAAAAGCTCCTGTTCTATTACTTGTTATTCGTGGGTAATCCTTAGAGAAAAATAAAATTAATTTATAATAAAATTTGCCATTAGCCCAAGGATAAATGCCACTATATGATCAAAGAATGGGGCGAGGTTATGCAAGTTAAGTTTTCACTGTTAGTGCTAAGGCAATCATCTTAGGCTCAAAACAGCATGATAGGTAAATTTTGTTTCATAAGTAAATTGCATTAAAACAATTTCTTCAATTCAGTAGTTCATCAAAAAGCTGGTTTTAATTATTAGGAGGATGAGCCTTTACTCAATCATAAGATGTACAGAAAACATTATGAAAGCAGTAAAGCTATTGCAGATGATGGATGAGGCCCTAAGATCTTTCTAACAATACTCTAGAGAGATCTTGAACCAAAGGCAACAGGTGACTGAAGCTACCAATGTTACAGATACATCACTATAAGATAGCATGTTTTTCAGGCTCTGGAACAATAGGTTTTCCAATAAGGCAGACAAAGAATAGTTGCCACATGTCAGTCATGGGAATTCATTCAGTAGAAAATCTAATCTCTGCTGGAGAGGGCATGGTGTTACTGTTGCTCCTGAGGGAACAAAAATATGCACAAAGGAAGGGCCTAAGCTTATATATGACTGCAAGTTACTGAAACACGCATAGAGTTGTGAGGAGTTGCGTATAGCAGGAGATCCTGTAAGTTCTCCAGTTGGGGATGCATTCACTGTCGCAGTTCTTTCCCTCACAATACAAGTTGTGTCATGGAGAGTTAACTATGTCCCCTATATGACATTGTGACTTACATACTAATTCCACAAATGTTACTGAACTGTGTCCCCAATAAGTATGAGGTTTGCTCAGGCTAATGATAGGGATATAATGAATTGAGGTGTAAGTTCTATTGTCAAGTATGTAGTATAATGGAGGAAAACAGAAATATAAACCAAAAATTATGTTCTGTGGTATGTTTTAAAGCACAAGTCCATTTTTTAAAAGTCAGAATCCTGAAGGCTTGGCAAATCCTAGGTCAGAGAGATGCCCTATTTACAGAGGAAGTAGTTGAGCCTGTAAGAAGCAAGCCTCTTACATGCCAGTACTCATCTTACTGGCATGAAGAAAGGAAGAAACTCAGCACAAATGGGACACGGCTGGATTGATGGCCCTGTTGGTAAGGCGGCAGTGGCATCCACACAGAAGCACTGCATCACTCCATAGCCAGTGCCACTCAGTCAGGTCAGGAGTTCTGTCATCTCTTCTCACCTACTTCAGTGTATGAGAATTCTTGCTACTTCATCTTCTTTGTTTTTGGTGGTAATGGATGTTAGGGATACAGAATAATGAGCATTTTTGGGATACTGGACATGCATGTAACGTATATTGATTATTTGCATTCTCTCCCCAACTCCCTTCTGCATCTCTAAAGTCCACTGTCTAACTTCCTGTTCTCTCTCATTTATTTTTATTCACTTACTTTTAGACTGTTCATTTAAGAGAAAATGGTATTTAACTGAAACTGGCTTATTTTTCTTAACGTGGCGGTCTCCAGTTCCATCTGTTTTCCTGTAAGTAATACATGATTTGGTTCTTTTGTGTGGCTGGATTGTATTCGACTGTATATAAAAACCACATTTCTTCCATTTTCCATGTTTCACAGTGGGTTCCAGAATACAGCTATCTGGATCCAGGAAGTTACACTGCACAAAGGATTAGCAACAAAACAAAACAAACAAACAAAAAATCAACGAAGCAACCAACCAAACAAAAAACGGAGGAAATTGTTGATTCACAGTCTAGGATAGGGAAGAAATGTGGCACAGAACACTGGCATGAAGAAAGGAAACAATTAAATTACAGTAGAGAGGGAAGGGAAAAAGGGAGCAAAAGGCTGGGAAGCAGGAGTCTCAATCTCTTCTCCCTTCCTTCCTTCCATCTTTCACAATAAATAATCAGGACGTCTCTCGCTACTGGAAAAATTTCCCCAAACTAGCTTCTCTCTTCTGCTCTCAACTCTGTCTTTTCTTCCATCATTCTTACTTGTGTGTTCTGGAAACTGGTGCTAAGCTCATCTCTGGCAGTATCATAGCATCTGCCCATTTACCTGAATAAAGACTTAGATCAATCTAGAATTTTTTTCCCCAAGTTAATCCCAGATTAATTTGCATCCACGATTATAGAAATGATGCTTCTTGAAGGGATGTCTGGGGCAAAATTTCAATAAAACTCAAACCTTAGTACTGGTTTTATTTTCAAACTTTTCATTTGGTCAGTAGCAAATAAGTGGCAGCAATTGTTTTGAGGTTTAGCATCCATCCTCACAAGTTTCCCATTATTTAATTTAAGTATTCTCTTGTTGATAATATCTTCATATTAATAGACAACAAATTTCTAAGTTTTTGCTGGCACTTTAGTGGGGTCTCTGGAATATCACTAAATATTTATTGCATTATGTTTGTACACATGTGTACACACAAGCATATTTATCCGCTTCCTTAAGGAAGGCATAAAATAGCTCTATTTGCTCTGGCAGCTTTATGATATTTACTGGGTACAAAATGTTCAATGAATTTCAAAATAAAAAATAAGCCTCACAGTAAAGCCATAGTAATTCAGGTTAATTGGAAAGAGAAGGATAGTCTAAATACCTATATTTGTGAAATATGGGATATTTTTCTAAGGTAATGAAGCAGTATTTCTTTTTTAAAAAAATATAATAGGCATTACTGTGTTCTTTGCAAGTTAGAAATTCTACCAGAGTTCCATTAGGAAACAGCTAAGCACCTGCATGTTACATGCAAATTTTGTTTAGGACTTGCCTGAAATCTTAGGTATACCCACTTTCCTAGCATTTTGCTTATCTAGATAGAATAGAAAGATTTACCTAAGTTTTTAAAAGGTCAAATTTGTCATATTAAAAATTATCATTTAAGTATTATTAAATTTCCTCACCTGAACTCTAAGTGCGTGTTTTTATTCAGGTTAACATACAAAAGAAGTAACAGACTCATATTTAATTGCTATCTAGAAAAATCTGTACAATTTAGATTGCTTCCATTTTTATAATGGCTTGGTAAGAGAAAATGTGGCTGAATTTAATAATTAATTCGCTCATAGAATCACAAAAAAATACTTATTTGTTCCTTATGTGAAAGACCCTGTATTAGGCAAATAATTTATTGAAGCTTGGTTCAGTCACTTGGTTTGATAGTTTTTTAACTACTTTGTTGTCAAAAATATAAGGCTTAATTAAATTAATTATTACAGAATTACAAACTCTTAATTCACAGTCAGTTTTGTCACAATTCAACAGTAAGAAAATATAATCTAAATCAACAGATTTGAAAACAAAATGTATTCTAACATACATATTAAACACAGTATTTGTAGTGCCAGCAACTCATCGCTGGAATACAAATGTTAAATTATCACTATGCAGATCAGACTGCATGATACCAAACACAAAGTGTGAAAACTGGATCTGCGGGTTTTCTTTGACTCAGAGTGTTCTTTCTAGTTTGTCTCTCACAAAAGCCTCACTTCTGGTTCTGTCTGTAATTTTCTCTTCCCTCTTCTCACCTCCAACCCTACAGGGAGGAGGTTTTACAGAGGTGGAAGTCATCATGCTGGACCCTGAAAAGGAAACCCTACTATATTTTAGTGCAGTGTCATATCTCCAGCTCTGGGATGCTGGGTGGAAAGATGATGGATGGGTGGACGGATGGATGGATGGATTGGCAGTACTGGCTCAGATTTTTAATGTCTGATAAGGAAAGGTGATTCTCCTGGAAGGACTTCTTTGGGTGCACAGGCAAGTAGTGGCAAGCAGAGTTTTATTTCAGTAGACCACCTAAAAGCTATTTATTACCTGTATTCAACTCTTTACCATATAAAGAACTATGAAAATAACCAACTTCAGCACAGATCAGATCCTCCTTATACTCAGTATCATGAATTTTTTTTTGTATTGACTGAATTTTAACATAACTGGTCCTTGGGAGAAAGGGAAGGTAAAATTCAGTCAAAAATATTGCAAAATGTGACAGCACTCAATAAAGCCAGCTTAGAATTTTAAAATTCCAACGTGAGTCTATGAAATATTCATAAGATACTCTCTTGCAGATACGTAGAGTTTGAAAATGCCCACTTGTATCTATTATATATCTACTTTTCCACTTCCATTATAAAATGGTTCATATCTTATGAACTTTTATACTTTACTGTTACGTACACAAATTGCAAAAGATAAGCTTTAAATGAAAAGACTTTTACACATTTGTTTTTCTCCTGATTCACTGCATTTTAAATATCCAGCTCCTTTCTCTGGAAATAGTTTTTTCTCTGTAACTTGTACTCTTGTCAGTGTGCCAATTTTCTAACCTGAAGTATAATATATTTAGACTAGTATGTATTATATTTAAATATATTATATTTAAATTATTATTATAAGAGAATGAGGCTACTAGATTATAAAAGCAACTTTAGCTAATTATTAAATATTCTCATTAGGAATTTGCATTCTGTATTGCTTGAGAGCAACAAAATTGCTAAGCTTACGAGCAGCTACATTAAATTAAGAAATTAAAGTTATATAATAGGAGTACAAGCTCTCCTAGCAAAAGCTGAGGAGCAGCCTAAATGACAATTTTTGCAAAATAATTTTATGATGTAACAATACAATGAGATATACTGACTCACTATAATTATGAAAGGTAAAAGAACATGAACAATGTATTTGCAATATAAATACATTGTTTTTTGCAATATAAAATACAAAAAATTTTTTGCAATATAAAATACAATATTTGCAATATAAAATACAAAAATGTAGTATATATCACTGCAAAAACGTAAATACATATGAATTTTATCTCATTTACTGGTGAAAAATGTTGCAGAATGTGATAGTACTCAATAAAGCTAACTTAGAACCCTCCTTCTTTAAGGTTTGTGCCGTCTGCCATGTTACCATTTACATCCTCTCAATTCTGGCACCTTTACTACCTGTATATGGGTCCTGTCCAGTCCTCTCTACTACGTGTCCCTCTAGTCCCTGCACTGACATCACTGTATCTGTTTGGAAAATATGTGACATTGTTCCACTCCTAAGAAGTCCTGAAGCAGTTCTGAGTCAAAGTTATGGCTTATCATAGGAAAGGCTGACATGAATTTGAAGTATAGGTAATCATATATATTTAGTCACTACATTATGTGATTATTCTTTGAATAGAATCCTAGACCCTGGACTCTTGTTACCTCTGTAACTCTCAAATCCCCTTGTTTTGGACACTATTCATCTTATCCTGGGCCTCTCTATTACTTTGGACAGATGTGACTTTCCCTTTGTCATTGTCAACTATATCTACCTGGTCTAAAAACCATCTAGCCTGCTGGTAAAACACTATTTCTGGAGTATCTGAGAGGGCATTTTCAGAGAAGACTAGCATTGCAATCAGTATACTGAGTACAGAATATCCTCCCTCATCAGTGTAGGCAAGTTTCATCAATCCATGAATTTCCCAAAAAGAAAAAAAGTTGGCAGAGGAAAATATTCTGTCAAGGTCGAGCACCACATCCTCTTGCTCTTGGACATTACAACTCAGCTTCTCAGGCCTTTGTCCCCATACTGAATTATACCACATGCTCTCCTGGATCTCCAGCTTGCAGACACCAAGTCTTGAGACTCTGCAGTCTTCATAAACAAATAAGCCAATTCCCATAATAAATATTTATCCATCGATCGATTGACCCATCCATCCATCCATCCATCCATCCATCCATCCATCCATCCATCCACACATCTCATTTGTTCTATTTGTCTGGAGAACCCTATTTGCATTTGTTTCTCTTAAGAATTTCCTCTCACTCACAGATACTCTTTTTCAGTCACCCTTCTAAGTTTTGATACAGAACTAGGTAATTTGATGGGAAAAGCTTATACTTTACATGATTTAAACTGGTATATGCAGTGACTCTCTACTGGATATGGAACTCAGATGTACTGCAAGCACCACAAATTCAACCAATTTTGCTCTCATTGTCCAAAGATTTACTTTTCCTCCTGTGTCACAAAAGTCTCACTTAATGGTGCAATTAATGGTCCATGAAATCAGTCAAGTAAAATGTTTGGATATCATCCTTAACTAGTTTTACTTATTTCTCTCCATCACTTAATAAGGTCTTCTCAATATGCTTTCTAAGTATTTGTTGATTTGTTAGGGATTGCACCCTTTCTTTCTGTTCTTCTCCTCTTTTCTCTTCTCCTCTCCTCTCCCCTCCACTCTTTCCTCCTCTCTTCTACCGCCCCGTCTTCTCTTCTCGTTCCTTTACTACTGATATGATCATATATAGATTTCAGTCTCATTTGATTCATGACTGATAACTTTCTTCCAGCATCATCTCTGTTCATATATCACAGCCACTGTACCTGTTTAAAAAGCAAATCTGATCATTCACTTCCCTGCTTAAAATTCTTCCAAAACTACCCATCCCTTATGCCAGGTTTAATTTTTTTTCTTTTTTCTTTTTTGCTTTATAAGACAGAGTCTCACAATGTAGCACAAGTTGGCCTTGAACTCACAGAAATCTTTCTGCCTCAGTTTCCTAAGTGGTGGGATTACAGGTGTGCACCAGATGCCAGTTTTTTTTTTTACTTGGTTTATTTTCATATATGTGCTTAAAGTTTTCCTTGACCTTACCTAATTCTTCAAGAGACTGCGATTCCTCCAGACATCCTTCTCTGAATCACATTCTTTATGTACCACATGCTTGTGTGACACCAAGACCATGTACTTCGAACCTGCAAGCCTCAGGATTGGAACAGGCAGGAATGGGTCTGACTGTTTGTATCCCCATGCCTAACATGTGAGCCTAACCATTGCCTCAGACATATCAGCAAGTAAATAACCAAGCAATACGTGAAGGGAAAGGTGCAAACATAAAATCAGTTAAAACATAGATGGGAAGTTAGGTATAATTTTTAAATTCATCTTTCTTTCCAGTCATTTCTATAATTTTTCATGAGGTAAACAGCAAGTGATCCATGTGTTAGAACCCATGTTGGTGAGAGATACGATGGTCCCTAAATTAAAAAAAAAAACCTAGAAAATATACACTATAATAGGAAACCATAAAATATATCAATTTAAAATTTCAAACTATAAATGCTTCAATATTATTACAAATAATTCAGTTGAAACATCAAATAAAGCATTCAAAATAATTTAAAAGCCCATTACAGAATGTAGACAATTCCCAATGAGATCACAAATATCCTTGCATGAGCCCACTACAGGGATATAAGTCTAGGATCACAAATGTTTTCAGTTAGTGTCAGAGTGTACTAGTTTGTGCAAGAGTACAGATACAGCATGGAATTGTTGATGAGAAATGGACTCAGGAATTTTATCCATAATGACACAACAGGTTCATCCAACAGGCTATGTGATGCCTTTCATTTTTGGGTGCATAAATAATTATTTTTATATGGAAGTTAAATATTAAATGAATAAAGGAATCGTATACCTGTAAGACAAGGTGCCACACATCATGATCTTACCACTCCTATGACAGATTCGCCACAATTTGAGGTATAAATCCCTTGTGGGAGTGGTGAAACATGTTGAGAAAAGACAGAGAAACAGGATCTTTTCCAAACTGAAGACAAGACAGAGAAAAGAATCTTTTCTAAACACAAGAGTATGCTTTCCTGCAGAACAGAAAACAGTTCAATGTACCTTTGCAAAATTCTGATGTATTATTTTATATTCTGAAATATCAACCAGAAATTTAATACATTTTCCCCATTACAAAATATGTCTTGGCTATTTAAGTTACTCTGAGAAGTTATTATTTTTTCCCTTTAACATAATATTTATTACCGTAATGAGGAGGAGGGAGAGATTAGGCTGATTTTGCACATGGAGATTCTGTCTTTTTGAAGATGAAAAAAGCAAATGAAGATGTTGTTTCATGACACTGAAGCAGCTCTAACAATTCTGGTCTAGTACAAGGAGAAAAAGTTTCTTTCTTTTAAATCTCTAACATTTCCTAAAGCTTTGAAGGTCTAACATTCTTTATATTTTGTATTATTCATAAGTATATAGACTGAAGTCATTTACCAAGTTGACTACATTCTTTAACACACAGCTTAAATTTTGCCTTCTCCTGCCTTCACTCTTGCCAAGTCACTGTCATTTCATTCCCTGACCATCACTGCGTCCCTCCCCCCTTTCCATCCCGGGCTCCTATAATCCCTTCACCACACTGCCACAAGAGAGGGCTTAGTAAAACCAAATCGGATTATTTCATTTCCTATTTTTAAACCCTCCCATGGCCTCCCACAGCACACAGTGTAACTCTAAATTTCTTTTCCAGGCCTACACGGCCTTAGAGCTCTGGCCCACTCCTATTTCACATGCTATCTTATAACCCTGCTCCCAGAACCTCTCGCTCTGATCCTCCCTGAGATCACTCATTCTCAGTGCTGTACCCATCATTCACTCTGTCTCCCTGTCCCAGATCTTTCCAAAGCTTAGGTTTCTACTCCTGAACACCTCAGTGCCATCCTCTGCCACTTCCTTTAAATCAGCTCTTAGTCATGCCACAAATATCCTGGTTTTCTTCACAGCCCTAGAACTAAAATTATCTTGCCCGGTTTCCTGGTTTATTTACTTATTAGCAATTTCTTCTTCCCTGAATTCTATGGTGTAAGTTCTGTCTTGTATAATATGGTTTTCCCAAGGCTTGGTAGAGTACATACACATAATGAGTGTGCAATAAATGTCTACTGATTTAACGAGTTAATGAATAATAGGAATGTGGTGTCACTAACATCAAAAGCTTTAAAGGTAGACCGAAGTCAAGTGAATACTGCGTGTGTTTAGACACCAGATACATCAGTGAGATTTCTAGATCTCACATCAATCACCCTGCCTCTTATATAGGGAAAATCTCAGAACCTCAAGTAAAACCATGTTTCTAAACATTACAATTATATACTTTTAAAATAATACATGTTTTTTGGTATATCTCAAATACTAGATGAAATCTGGAATGGTTAAATTGGAAAAGTTAGAAGCTAGTCATTTTGAGCCAGGTGTGGTGGCATATACCTGTAATCCCAGTACTTGGGAGCTTGGGAGGTAAGGTATAAAGATCACTGTGTGTTCAATGTCAGATTAAATTACTTAAGTAAATTGAATGCCAGCCTACACTATAGAGCAAGACCCTGCCAGAAAAAAAGGAGGAAAGAAAGAAAGAAAGAAAGAAAGAAAGAAAGAAAAAAGAAAGAAAGCATCTTGTGCTTTTAACTGGGGCTATGCTAATTAACTATTAAGTTATTCAGTTGTATAACTTAGAATAACCACTTTTCTTAGGTTCTGGGTCTCCACTTATGAAATGACAGAAGAACTATCTAATACACTGATATAAGATGAAGTGAATTAAAATACTTGAAGAACATCAACAGTGTCAGGTACACATAGACATTCCATGAATATTAGTTATAATTGTTATGATTACTTTGATACAATGAATCTACTTTGATTAATATACTGTACTGCATAACTGGACATTACTGCATGAGGTATCTAGTTGATACATTTAGGAAAAATAGAAGTGATTAATAACAATTTAAATATTTAAACCATAAAAGTACAAATAGAATATATACTCTCCACTCTTCAGATAAGTGATTCTTTAAAATATTGTGGGAAAATACATGTAACATGAAATGTGAATCCTTTTAATTATTTCTAAACATTTTGTGATCCCAAACAGAACACTGTACTCATTAAATAATAATTCTCTGTTGTTCCTTTGCCTCTAGCCTTTGGTAATCTCGAATTTACTTTCTATTCCATGCATTTGCCTGGTCTAAATACTTCATCTAAGTAGAAGCATGCAATATTTGTCCTTTGGTGTCTGCTTTTGCTTTCTAGGTTTATCCTCGCAATTAGATCTATCCCCCTATTTCAAACTTAGAGGTATACTGCTGAGTGATTCATAAGATTCTGTTTAAAACTATATGTCTTAAGCAGTATAAAATTATTTTAAAATTATATGATATGTGACACTCTACAATCCAATTCATTTGAAAAATGTTACTCTGTGTAAATATTTTAAGTAACTCCAATGTGAAGAACAAAAGACTCAAAATTTGCTTGAGGTGTTTCATCAGAAGTGATGTGGTCTATCAACTAATAAAAGAAGAATTGTTCGTAGTTAGAGTGGAACAAACAATTATGAGGAGGAAATCAATATCAAATATAAAGGTGAGGACAATTTAGATACAATGCAATAGCTACTGTGGCTTGAGTGCAGATTGTCCACCATGAACAGGTTCAGATATAGGAGGCATGGTCAAGACTGTGGAGCCTCAAATGATAGAGCCAGTGTAAGGCAGTTAGGTCACTGGGGGCACAGCATTGGAAATGAAATAAGGTGGCTCTTGTGAAAGGAAACTCAATTCCAAAATAGAGGTTGTTATGAAAAAGAAAGACTGGCCCATCCTGCTCTCTTGCTTCCTGTCTTGCTATGTGATTTCTTCCTCTCACAGGCCCTCATAATGTCACACAGCACAATATGGTATAGCCAAGGGATATTCTCCAGTGCTGGGGCCATGAAGCCTCCCAAACTGAGAGCTAAAAACCTTTACTTTATACATTAGCAACATCAGCTATTTGGTTATAGCAATGGAAAAATTCATACAGCAAGCTCCTGACTTACAAATTAGTTTCATTCTGGGACAACATTCATAAATTGGGTTTTTATAAGTCTGTCAAAGTGAGTCTTATACACCTTTGTCAAACATATATAATGTACATTGCAGTGTGTGTCTAGCAGTCCCTCTACATTACAACTGCTTTTCCTCTTGCTTCCAGATATCCTGGTACTCTCTTTGTACAGTAAGCACACAGCAGCACAACTGTTACAATGTCCAGCAGACACACGAGCTACTCTGTGATTTGCTTGCATCTAGGAATGTTTGGTAGAGTTAGGTCCATTCCTATCTCAGAAAATTTACAACTCAAAATTTCTTAAGTCAAGGATTACCGTACAGATATTTTGGGTAGTGATCAGTAGAAAATGTCTGACCTCCAGATGGTCTTTGTTATGGATTAAAAAGTGATGGTCAACTTAAAGCCAGCTGAATTAAATCAGCATGGTGCTGAGTGTAGATGTTCCAGCTGAGGAAAGTTGCCAGCATAAATAGAGACGTGAGAAGGAAAGGCTATGCATTGTGGGTTTCTCTGTGTTATTGTTTGAGCCATTGGTTCTCCTGGAGGAGTTTGTCATGACTAGCTTCCCCAGTGTGAATTCGACATTGGAGGAACTTGGGAACTTGTTGGGGAGAGTGGCTGTGGTTCACTTTGGGGGAGCTCTAGTCTTTACACTGAGCATCATTTCCTGGCTCCGGAGGGGAAGACATGTGCCATTTAATCTCCAGGACAAACATTTCATGCTGTCTTTCCGGCATATACTCAGTTGTTTTTATCGTTAGAGGGGCTTGAGACCTCCGTGTCGCTGAGGATGGCTGTGATGCTTTTCAGGGCAGCCGTGGTCCTTGTTTTGAGTGTGACTTTCGGCTGTAGCATAGAACCCTCAACCTACCAGCACAGCTCCTTCACCTCGCTGGTATAGACTTTCTAGCTTCCATCGCTGACTTTTGGATATTTTCAGCACAGATTTGAAAAAAAAAGAGTCTGGCATGAGTCCTACTCATGGGCTCTAGATCTCCAGTTGGACTTGTGGGAGGCATTGCCATGGGCTTTGGGTCTTCATCTGGACTCAGGCAGGACACTGCTGTGGGATTCAGGCCCTTGGCTGAATATTCTGTGCCTTTAGTGTTGTGGACAGACTTCTTGCACTTTCTTGGGCTAACTCTGGGTGACCATCATAAGATAATATTATAAATTTTGTGTCCTGATTCTAATGGTTCTCCTCATAACTCTTGAGTACAACAGTCTTCCTCAAACTTTGCTTGAATCCTTGCCCTACAATCTATTGTTCTTAAAGAATTCATTTAACCTTGCTGCTCATCATTTATGCAGTGATGAGACCAATAATAGTTGTATTTTTACTTATGATAAAGTTTATAATATACTCAAAAAAACTCAGCATGTACCAAGAGCTCAATAATCTTGCAAATTGTCATTATATTATTACATTGGTAGAAAAATATCAGCTTTTTCTGTGTTAACTATTAAAAAAATTTTGATTTTAGTTTTGAAAGCAATGTATAAATACAGATTTACAACAAAAAGTCTATATATAAAGTGAAAAGAATACCTGTTTTTCTTTTGAGACAAAAGTTGTTAATGTATGAGTTGATGTTTTCAGAACTAGAACCTCAGTATTCAGGTTTAATTGTAGTGTTGATACTTTGCAGTAAATCAGTGAGTTTTGGTCTGTAGTTTGGGCACTCATCTCTAAAAGGTTCTCCATCATTCTTCTAAATGTTATACCACTTAATAGTAGCACCAACCTGTTAACATGTGGGCCTTTGGTGCACATTTAAGTAGCTATAAACACCTTGAGACTTAAGGAGGAAAGTCATAAAAAAATCAGGCTTAGTAACATAAGCACATAATTCATAGCCTGGGATTTTTAACTTTCTTAGATTTCTTAGTGATTCTACCATCACTACACTTTTTTTTAAAAAAAAATTCAATATTGCAGCTTTATATCAGGCACTTCTGTTTTCATTATTTTATTTATAAAATAATGTATTCATTCTTTTATTTATAAATAGAATGACACTTAGTGGGAGACAAAATGTCTTGAATTGTCCAAAAAAGTCCATATACTTGAGACATGGTCTTTTGAAAAGTAGCTTAGCCCTGCTTTGGCCTTAGCTTATCTTCGGCCTACCTTTAGTGTCCTTAAACGTAAGTCTACTTATATTCTCACAGCTGATGAACTAAGCTGGAAGCACCCAGGCAGTTCATGTAAACTGTGCCTTTATACCCTAAGCACGTTTCCCATAATAGTTGACATTTAAAGTAATAGATAAGATTTATTAACCTTTTGCTTTGCTGGGAAGTTTATGAAGTCTTATTTAATTCTTTAAAATAAGAAAATATTATGAAGGAAATAATGTTCATTATAGAGATACAAAACATGAGACTAGGTGTTGGTAAAATGCAAAAGCCACAAAGCAATCAAGTGGTTGATGCAGGTCGCATCCGTGGATCTGACTTCAGGACTGTGCTCTTAGGCACGATGCTTCTTGTATCTTACAGTGGTACATACTGAACAGAAAAAATCTGGTTTTCACACTAATTCTAGGCCTTATTTTTTTAAATTATAGGTTATATTTAAAATTCATATTAATTTTATGTCAATTTCTTTTTTTAATTTGTTTGCTTTTTTAAAAAAATTATTTAAAGAAAGACTGAACAAAACAGAAAATTGGTAGAAATAATACATATGTTCAAAGAGAAAATAAACAGTAAGAAATCACTAGTTGATGTTTACATACTGTCCTCTTACAAATAGTTATTCAAGACACAAAAATGGATCATATAAAGTGGGAATTCAAACAGCGAGACTGCTAACAGTTCTGTTCAACTATCCAACAAAAACTTAGTAATATGGTTATCAGTCCTATACACTTAAACATACATGGAGTTATCCATATCTTCATTTATGTTAAGATTAAACAAACTAAAGCAGGCTAAATTCATTCTTAACAAAGAATAATAGTATTGCTGGATTTCACATCATGGTACTCCGGGATCAGCACTGGGTACTGTACTATCTTTTTAAAAAAATTTTATTTAAAGAAAGACTAAACAAAACAGAAAACGAGTAGAAATAATACATATTTTCAAAGAAAAAAGTAAACAGTAAGAAATCACTAGTTGATGATTACAGATTGCCCTCTTACAAATAGTTATTCAAGATACTAGAGTGGAGCATATAAAGTGGGGATTCAAACAGTGAGACTGCAACCAGTTCTGTTCAACTATCCAACAAAAACTTAGAAATATGGTTATCAATCCTATACACTTAAACATACATGCAGTTATCCATATCTTCAATTATGTTATGATTGAATAAACCCAAGCAGGCTAATATCACTCTGAACAAAGAATAATACTATTTCTGGGTTTCACTTTATGACACTCCAGAATCAGCACTGGGTACTTTAGTGTCTCTTTTTCTTCAAAGTAGATCAGTCCTCATAAACTGTTTATAGGTTCCACACATGCATGAGTCTTAATATGTATTTCTATGCTTTCTGTATTAGAGGGAGAAGCATAACAAAGCAAGACAAAACAAAACATATTCCTATAAACACATGAAATGAAAAAGACATACAAGACAATTGTACAAGGAGTTCTACCATAGTTCCTGTGTTGTCTCTTGTTATCTTCAATAGAATTGGCTGTATCATCAGACATAGTATAGTTGAATGTATCAGTACATAACAGTACTAATAAAAACACAACTTTGTATATAGTATAAAACTTCAAAAACAGGCAGTAATCAAACTAGAATGTGTATCGCAGTGAATCTGGTCATCTTCAGTGTAGTTGCCTATACTCTCAGACTTGATACCATCAATCATATCAGTTTTGAACAAAATCTGTTGATACCAAACAGCAATCAAACAAACCAGATTTAACTAAGATCAGTCATGATAAAACAGTATAAGTCAGACAGGGCTCCAGATTAAGTTAATAGGAAATTAAAGATGATTACTGTGCTATATCCTGATGTTTTGGGGATAGCTGTCTGTGCCCTCAAATCTAATGCAATTAAACAAACTGGGACAGAATAAAATCTATCTAAGCAGAGTGGTGCAAATAATGTGGGTTTTAAATCCTGATACACTATTAACAATATCTTTGGCCATCTTTTTAAATTCTCCCTCCCCTTTGACTTCCCCAGGGTACACTGTGCATTTTTGGGTCTGACCAAGACCCTTGATTTTAAATTGGGGGTGAGGCAACCTGCTATTTACCTAAGTGGTTCTGAACCTTCTCTCTCCTGAACTTGATCTCTGATTGTATTCCTTTAACTATTAAAGCCCATCTTTCCAAACTATCCACAAATACTGGTGTAGTTGCCCCTATTACTCTCTGGTTCTCTGTCACATAAAGCATTGTTTTCTCTTATTTGATTTTCAGTCCATGTACTCTTTTTCATGTTAATTATATTTCCTAAAAATAGCATGTAGGTGGACCCTACCTCCTGATCTATTCTACGTGTGGTTCTTTTTTTTAAATTTAGTATATCAAGGCCATCTATATTAGATTATAACAGCCTTCTCTGCCTCATTTCTGTTATGCTCTTTTTTAACCATCAGTTGTATGCTTGTCTCCTCCATTCTGTTTTCTGCTCCATTCACTGAGGCGTCTCTGCCACTGTTCCTGGAATCCTAGTACTTTGCTCTCTCTCTAGAATGCCCTGCCGTGTTCTCCGTAGAGTTGGATTGGTATTTGTGACTTTCCCAAGTTCTTCTTTGTCTTGGAAGCATCTTGTTTCTCCATTAATTTCTAGAGACAGATTTTCAGGGTATAACAATCTGGGCTGGAGGTTATTTTCTTTCAGGGCTTGGAATATTTTGCCCCAGGCTCTTCTTGACTTTATAGTTCGTGTCGAGAAGTCTGCGTGATTCTGATGGGCCTTCCTTTATAGGTTATCTGTTTCTTGTCTCTAACAGCTTTTAATATTCTGTTTTTATATTGAATTTCTTGGATCTTGATTATTATATGCCTGGATATGGCTGTTTTGGTTGTAGGTGGCTGGAGTTCTGTATGCCTCATACATCTGCGTATCATTTCCTTTTCCTATGTTTGGGAAGTTTTCGTTAATTATTTCTGTGAATAGCCTTCGTAGTTCCTTTGTTTGTACCCCTGCTTCTTCATTCACATTCTTTAATCTCAAGTTATAGATCCTCTTGTCATCTTCTAGTTTTGTATTGTTACTGCTTGTTTCATTGTTATTTTTAAAAAGTTTTTCCTTTCATACTCCCACATTGCAAACCTGTCCTCCAGTTTGGATAATCTATCCCTAGTTTCTTTCAGGCAGTTTTGCCATCTTTCCATAGTTTTTAATTTCTTGGTAATCTCTTTGAATCTGCTTCATGTATTCTATATTTGCTTTATATTCTTCATCAAATGGTTCTTTCCTTTGTTTCAGTTTCTCCATTCTTCTATCTGTGTATTCTTGAGGGGTTCTTAGCATCTCTTTTATTAATTTTTTTATATCTTGCTTTACTTGGCTAAATATTTTCCTTTTGAACTTGTCTATGAGGACCTGAAGATATTCCTTTATGTCCACTGGTGACATGTTTGATATTGCATGTTTGCTGCCTCATTCTCCTTTGTATTTACCTATCCTGGGTCAATGTTCTCAGGATTGGGACCTGGGGACTTTTTCTTGTTGCTTTGTCTTCCTATCTTTTTTGTTTTTTCCAGGAGGCCCCAATTTCTTTCTTTGTTGGTTACAATTCTTCTGAAACACACTTGGCTAGGTGATCCTTCCTACTGCAGTGTACTAGTGAGTTGCAAACAGGGGCATGTATGTTGGCTCCTCCCCCCTGGGTCAGTCAACCTGCTGAGGCCTTCACTGCATTAGTGTGCGCCACTGCCATAGGGAATTGATTTCAGATAACCTACTGGGTCTCAGCCAGGTCACGTGACCCAGACCAAGCTCACTCCACCCATCCTGTTCAGGAAGGGAACAACTTACTGAAGTCATTGCTGCCCTTATTTCTGCCAGTCCTACCTGGTCCCAGAATATCTCTGTTAGAGCCCCCTTCTCTGTGGAATGGTTTTATCCCCATCACTCACCACAGGTTGATGCAAGTTCCCTGCTAGCTCAGCTCTCTGTTTGGTTCGCCAACCTCTGACCTTAGTATGACTGTGTTTCTAGTGAGTCGAAGTGGAGAGATTTCTGAAGGCTCAGTAGTTGCTGCCACTCAGATTCGGGGCTGCAGTGGGAGCACTGAACCTTCAGCTGTTCCAATAGTAGCATCAGGATTGTATGTTTGATTGGTTCTTCTCACCTTAGTTTCATCTTAAAATGAGAGAATTCATTTCCCTCTGTTTGGGACTTCCTATACTGTATTATGTTGAATTCTAAATTGACTATCTCAGGGAGCCTCTGTAGCCTGCTGTTATCTATCCACCATCTTTGCACCTCAATTTTGTATCAGTTTCATAGAATTACCTTTGATATAAGCAAATATGGAAAATAACAAAGTAAGATGACTTGAAGGTTTGAGAGGAAAACACAGGCAGAGATGTCTTAGGCCACCAATAAACACTGGCATTAAAGGCATTAAGCCAATGGCAAAAATTAAGTTTCGATAACTGAAAGAAACAAAAGTAATTATCAACATTCATGCAGACAAAGTTCCTACATACTCTTACTCATGTTTGGAGAGGAAATTTGATTTCTAAAAGAGAATACGGTAGAAAGAACCTTCATACTTGGCTCTGGCTGATTTGCTCTTAAAGATTAGGGTAACTTTGACAGCAACCTGCACTTTATTCTTTCCTCTCTCAGTGAATGGGTCTGGGTTTAAAAGGAATCACATGACTAGTGACCTCACACAGACATTGGGACTGTAGTCCCAGTCACCATCTTGTACCCATCATATTTTTCAAGAAACACATATTTACAGAGGCTTCTAGACCAGGATGTCTTAAAGCTACCTTGAAGAACAATGCAGTCAGATAAATGAAAAGGTTTCAAATAAAAATCTTTATAGAAACAATAAAGAAAAAAATATACTTGAACTCTAACGTAAATAAACAAAAACTAATTGTTCATAAAATTTAGTTCTTGAATGAGTATGACTATAAAACTAAAGGCTTTTAAAAATAAGAGAAATGGAGTTAAACAGAAGCTAATCAATTATGTTAAAATTCATTTGTTAAAGTTAGTTTTTAGTAGGCTGTTCCAGATTGTTAGGAGTTCATCATCAAGTTAACAGAAAATCAGACAATTTATATTGTAGCTTTTCTTTGAAGTTTAAGGAAATCTAGAAATTACATGAAATAAGACCATTGATATAATGCTTTTCATGAAAATTTTCATGTAGTGAAAATTGTGAAGGAAGTTAAGTTTTGTGATTTTCATACTTTAATTACTTTGGGGTGGGGCTGGGGATGTAGCTCAGTGGCATAAGTGCCTGCCTTGCAGGTGTGTGGTCGTGAGTTCGATCCCCGGTTCCGATAAAAAAAGAAAAAGACAAAAAAAAATTATTTTGGGGCTAGTAATCTCTTTACACAATCTGTAGCTGTGTGTTGATTTAGTAATACATCTACATCATTGGCTTTCTATGTGAGACACTAGCTTCATAAGTGCTAACAGACTAAGCAAAAGAACTGTGGAAACCAATTTGGAGAAAATAAAGCCAATTAACTAAAAAGCCATGGCCTCAGAAAACACTGAGAGATGCAACATGGATCAGTAGAGGAAGAGTGACGCTGGAGTTACACAGAGAAAATCAACTAAAAACAGATAATTGGATGAAAGGAAGGGATATGCATCCTGACGTCAAAATCAATCTGAAATAAGAGACCTATAGATCAAACAAAATACAGGCATATAAAACAGCAAAGCAGCCCACAGTGCTGCCTGCAGGACCACTGCCTGCATGCTGAGCAGGAACCGCCATTCTGAGAAGTTCCCAAAAAGCTGACGGGCTGCAACAGCATGGAAACTTAAGGCAACAGGATAGATTTGGGGCATACAACCCCTCACTTCTTTTGCCTTTCCCCACGGCACACACAGGAGTGAGTGACCAGGAAGTGGCTCCCTCCTCAATGCACCACCAGTGTTTTTTCTTTTTTTGTCATGTGTCATTGCAGTTAAAAGGACCCTGTAGTGACAAGACTAGACACTACAACGACAATGGTAAAGATAATGAGTGGAACAGCACCAGGCCTCCTGCTCTGTTTCCAGCAGCAAGAGAGAGAGAGGGATGTGGGGATTAAGCAGCCTTGGACTAAGGCGGGACAATGAATGCTTCCAGTGGTACCAGAGGAAAGAAAAGTGAGAGCAGCGCAGCTTTTGGCTATCTCGCTGCAGCAGTAGGAGCAGTGGGAGCAGTGCGCTGCCCAACAGTATTCCCCTACCTGATCCCAGTGGTGTGAAAGAGGAGAGCAGTGTGCTAGTGGAGTGAAACAGAGGCGACGTGTAAGGGCTGGGAGGTACAGGCGTACATGGGGTTGAGAAGAGCTTGTGGTTGTCTCTGAGGGCACCATGGCAACTGGGAGAATGACAGGGACAAACAGGGGAAGGAAACAAGGACATGATGCCAAGGGATATTCGGAAAGTTGCAGTTAAAAACTCAGGCCATAGCCCCGATATTTGGAGGCCAAGATCAGTCCAGGACCCAGCACTAATCCTACTGCAGGCTTGGCAGGGTTACTTAGCGTAGATTTGGGGTCTGACTTGGATACTACCCAGAACTGTGGACACCAGAGGAATGTTTTTTTTCCTGGATATTTAGTTTGTGTGTGTGTGTGTGTGTGTGTTTTGTTTTTTTACTTACATTGTTTATTTGGCTGTGTTTGTATTTTTTCTCTTTCCTCAACTATTTTTTCTTGGTTTTTTGATATTTTCATGACACTTGAACATTCTCTATAGTCTATATTCTGCCTCAATATTCTTTTGCTTTCTCCTTCATTCTTTTTTTGCTCTTCACTTCTCCATTTTTCAAAGCTTGCACGATCACCCTTCATCCTTAGTCATGGTGCTACTATATTTCTCTTCATTTATGTTGATCTTTCCTCCTATCTCTCTTAAATCTCACCCACACAGGTCTGCTAAGGGAAAACTCATTGCATACAAGTTCTTGCTTTATGTTGGATTTTGTTATATAACTGTGGGATCTGGTCCTACGGTTGAAGATTCCAAATTAATGATTACCACAGTTTGTCAGTTACTAGGTTGTGCTTGATGCTATTATTAATAATTGTATGGTTCAGGCAGGGTGTCATACCTGTTTTTCTCCCTTGTAGGACACCACTGTGATTCTCTGGAGTCAAAACCATCCCTATAGTCCAGTAGCAAAGGACTGGGTACTGAGCCAAATAGATAGCAACTTCCCATTCCTAATAAATTGGTAATGTAGAATCTTGGGACAGAAACAAAGGCTAAGAACTAACCTAGAAGGTATGTCTGAGGAATAGGCATTTCCTAGGAAAGCCTTGATAATACTGATAAAGCTACCAACCATGAGTAATTTATAAGCATCAACACAGAAAACAAATTAATTTTTTTTTTAAAAGTCAAGGAAAAACTTCCTTACACTGTTACATTCTGGAAGATGGTGCTCTGGGGCTTTCTTCTTAAAGCAAAATCTTTCACCTTTGCAACTCTTAGGCTGTGAAATTTGGAGTTCTGTTGATTCTTGTGATGTCCTCAGGCTATATTTTCTGTGGCTTTCTGCAATACTTGGCTTTTTGGTGACAAATGTCTTCTCTGTTCCATCTTTGTAGGCCACAACTTTACTGGAGCTTCCTTTCTGACCAAACTCACAATGTTTTGAATCATTCTTCTGGGCTCTTTGCTCTTGATTCTCAACATAAATCTGGCTAAATATTCCCAACAATAGCCTCAGTGTTAGACTATCTTGAAATTTCTTCTGTAAGATTTATTTGTCTACCTCCCTTAAACTTAGTATCAGGCAAAGTCTCTCTAGAGACAACAAAATGCGGACAAACTTTCTGCTAAGCTATACACATTTTGTAGAGTCCAATAGCAAATGCAGTCCTTCTGGCAGGATTTCTATTAGCATTCTGGTCTTTGGAGCTCTGACCAGAATCCTATCTCAAGTACACCCTAAAGGCATTTCAACTCTACTTTTACAGCAAGCATCCCCGTATCTTTCCAAACTCTTCTCATAAACTAATCCCGAAGATTCCTGAACTACGTGGTCAGGTTCAGTCACAGCAACAGTCTACTTCTCTGGTCCCAAATTCTCTCAGTTATTTTTCTTATTGCTGAGAAAATACACAACACCCAAAGTTAAAGGAGGAAAAGTTTATTTAGCTCACAGTGTGTACAGGTTTCAGTCCATTACTGCTCCAAGCCATGGTGGCATGGCAGACCGGGATCCCAGAGGGGAAACATTTCATGGTGGGCAGAAAGTAGCACAGCAAGCAAATAAGGGATGACAATAGCCCTTTCTATTCCTTATATCTTATCTGGGCTACTTAGGGCAGGTGGCACTCACACCCTTAATCCTAGTGCTCTTAATCCTAGCACTGCATCATGAATTAATCCCAGCATCATACATTCTAGATCCAGACACCTCTGAGAAAGCTTCACTTACGAATATATGAGGCTTTGGATGAAAATTTAGACATAAACCATAACACATTTGGTACTGATTTCAATTCTTTCTATTTAGGGAAAAAATATGACATAAGCCAAATTGAAGATTTCACCAACCATGTTATCAATTAATCTCTGCCACTTGGCAAACTCTGCATGTTCCAGTAAAGTACAGACACTGTTCAATGCCCATTATACAATGAAGCAACCAGAAGTCTCCTAAAAATGCAGAGAAAGGCTCTATGGAGCTGGCTTTATAGATTTTGTAGCCCCTACCTGGAGGGCCACAGTTGTCATTTCCCTACAGTTGTCATTCCTCTCTACTTCTAAGAAAGGGTCCTGGCTTCATCCCTTGTCCTACTTTGTTCCAGGTCTTTCCTTCTGAGCCCCCCTCTTCAATTTCTTCTCTCTCTTTTTCTCCCCTGGGAATTCAATATTGTCTTCTTTCCCAGTTCTTTCCAATCTGCCCATAAGTGAGTTTCTCAACAATATTTGCATCCTCCCTCTTTCTCTCTCACCTATTACTTTCTTACCATCTCACTTGCTCAAGTAGAGAGATGTCTTACAGATACTCCACAGTTATTTCACGTTGGGCACAGAAACATCTGTGTTAACTTACACTTCCGTTATACAACATAATTAGAATTTGTACAGTACCTATACCTACCTCAAACAGACTAAAAATTTTATTCCACTCTCTTCCTTACCACTGCATCCAGTGCTTGGCCACTGCCTGCCATATTCTCTCTCTAAAATCTCTATAAACTGCAACCCTTTCTCCCCACTCCTAGCCTACAGTTCGGAAGCTCATGATGTCTCACTTGAACTAGTAAAAAGTATCCTGATCAGTCAATCTCCCAATGTATTTGCCTGTTTGACAAATATATTTGCCACAACACTAAGAGTTACTGTTCTCCAGTGTGGTGTGACCAAGCCACTCCCTCACTCAAAAATACATGTGAGTCTGTGAATACCATCTGAAAAAATTATAGGATTTCTGAGACCAGAATACACTGTTGAAGAAAACTATTCTAGCACAGAATCATGGGATAATCTTTTCAAGGTATCAAGTAAGACAGCTGGTGCTAGAAACTAAGAGTCCTATTTGTATATGTTAAACACATTTCCAAGTTATAGTCTTAGTTTATAAGTTGAGACATTTCCTTTTCACTTATAATACTATGCCATGATTAAATGCTCTTTTTAACCTTATGTCTATATTATAAGGCATTTAGGAGACAAAATATACACCAGACCTTAGAAAGATTTTGGCAGAATTGCTTCATTGGATAGATACCATGGAGAACAACACTTAATTTTTTCTGTTGCCATCAATGCAAAAATACTAGTACTATTTGACAACTCTCAAACTCTGTTAAATACACATTAAAGTACACCCAGAGAACACTAAAGATGGAACCATTAATAGGCAGCAGACAGGTACTGTCTCATGCCACTGTAAGATCTATAGAAAAGTTGTTATATGACCTGGTTTACCCAAGTCTTTCTTCCTTTGTCAACAGTATATCATACGACATAGAGGTGAAACAATTTGGAGAAAAAAAAATAAACAGAGCATCTGTGTGTTTATTTTTTCAAGTTTTAATAGCCAATTATGCTTTCTTCAGCAATATTTTCCACTCCACAAAACACAGGTAAGGATTAGAACTATTTTTCTTTTCTGGAAATTGTAGGCTGTTAACATTACTGGAATGATGGAGAATATTCTACTCATTTGCTGCTTTAAAAATCTTAAGAAGCAAGATTGATGTTTATTTGAAGATTACTATCCCCTATTTAGGCAGAAGAAAATACACTAACACTACGTGCCTCAATGCTAAATTACAGTGTTTTCTCACAGCAACATGTGAAACATTTAGAAAACGCCTTCTTTATTCTGCTATTACTGGGAATGGGGCAAATTTCTTAAATTATTTTCCAAATAGCACCAGATTAGTTCTTGAAGTTCCCAAAACTCTACGTAACTTTTTTCAATGGATATACCAAAATGTTCTTTACATTCCACTGAAACCTTGATTTCTGCATATAAAATATAATTTTCTTAATAACTTAGGATCAGACTCATAACCTTAGAATTCTGAGTTTTGTACAGTCTTTGTTCTGAAGAATCAAAGTGAGTAGAAACATTTGTCCCCACTTCTTTTTCTTATTTAAAATCTGCTCATTTCCTCCTTTATTAAGGCAGTAAATCTTCCTTCTTATGCCTGAAATTAGGGTATGTGCTTTCTATTACTCTGGTCTGTAAATCTCCCTCTGGATTAGAGTTTGATTGCCTGAGGATGTGGGTATCAGATCATAAAACCCATTAAAATCCAAGAAAGTCTGTATATTGAGTGGAGTCTCAGAATCTTCAGAGAATGAAGTGCGTGAATTTCTATGGATGTTTTTGACAAACATTCTAGGTCAGGGGAGGCTTTTCTTGCTACTGCCTGCCTGCCTAATAGGTAGAGATTTAAATGTAAACTGAACTGCTTTCTTCTGAGAGACCTTGTGAATCTCCAATAAGTACCTTTCAGCTAAAATCAGAGGACAGCTAGATATTAGCCATGAAGTACTTTTAACATTTTTGTTTGATATTTTTAAAAAATACAAGGAAGAATGAAAATTTATATTCAGAGCTCCCCAAAGCATGTACTGTTATCATCTTAGCATGTTTAACATTTCTTCATTTTGTTAAAAAGAAAAAAAAAAAAAAAACCCTCAAGGCCGGGAAATTAGCTCAGTGGTATAAGCACCAGCCTGGTGAGTGTGAGATCATGAGTTCAATTCCCAGTACCAAAAAAACCACCCTTCAATTATTTATAGAGTTAAGATCTACTCAGTATAGAGAATCTTAATAATGCAACAAAGTATAAACTGCAAGCAAAAGGAAGAAAGCAAGAAAGCAAACAAGCAAGCAAGAAAGAAAGAAGAGTAGAGGAGAAAAGAAAAGAAAAGAAAAGAAAAGAAAAACGGCTGGGTATGGTGCCACACACTTGTAACCCCAGCACTTGGGAGGTTGAGGCACAAGGATTGCTGTGAGTTTGAGGCCAGTGTGAGCTACCTAAGTGAGTTCAAGGCCAGCATGAACTATGTAATGACACCTGTCTCAAGAAAAATTATCCCAAATCCATAAAGCAGAAACCACCATTAATGACATTTAAAATGATCAAATCGTATGTAGACACAAAAAGAGCATATGAATTAGGGGTGGTGGCACACATCTGTAATCCCAGCACTCAGGAGGCTGAGGCAGGAAGAAGGTCATTTTGAGGCCAGCCTGGGTTACACAGAAAGTTCAAGACTAATCTGCGACTATAAAACGAGAACACACACGCACACACACAAATATACCCACACATGAACACAAAACAGGATACAGATGTACAGAAAAGTATTTTTAAAATGAACTTGTAGTAACTAATTTTAAATTACACAATATTATGTTTAATTGAGTTTGAAATAGAAAATAAAATGAATCAAAATTGAAAAATAAATCTGATAAAATTGTTAAAATCAGCACAGGCCTGTTTTTTCTTTTTTTAAACCAGGAATCAAGCTCAGGACCTTGTGCTTGCCAGGCAGGTGCTGTTCTGAGTATAGGCCTGCTATCCTAGCACTTGAGAGGCTAAGGCAGGAGAATCATACATTTGTGGATAGTTTGAGCTACATAGTGAGTTTAAGACCAGCCTTGCTTACATACGAGATCCTGTCTGATCCTTGTTTCTATCTCTCCAAAATTGTTGAAATCAAACAAATACTTTAAAACTGCAAGTGTATTTTTTAAAAAGATGACTCTTTAAAAAATTTAGAGAAACAGAAAAATTTAACTACACATTTAATTTTTATTATTTTTGTACTGAGAATCGAACTCATGGCCTTGCGCTTGCCAGGCAGGCACTGTGCCACTGTATCCCCAGCAGCCAAACTACACATTTTAATTTAGACAATGTCTACAGACTCCCTTCTTTCAGTGGAAGATAAGGGCTTTAACATTCTAATGTTCTCCTCTGATTCTCCTCCCTTTGTATTTTTGTTCATTATATCACAATTTTTAAATTGTCTTAGTTTAAATTATCACATTCTCTGGACTGTCAAAATTCCCAGAATTTTTTAGTAATCATTTCATTTTAAGAGAAATGCTCAAACATGTATTTTTCATTCACAAATTCTCCATTTTTATTTATTTGACTCACTTGGGGACTTTGTTATTATCCCCTTCCCTCCTCTAGTAATGTTATAGGCAGGTGAGTTAGATAGAAACATTAGAGGTAGGCAGACAGGACTGGGCCTTTGCAGGAGCCGGTGCAAAAAACAAGATATCTTGCAGTGTTGCAGAAGACAGACACCTCCCTCTGTGGGCCAGATCTCAAGACCAAAGACAAACAAATGCACCTACACCCTAGGTATAAACAACAGGGATTGGTGTTCTAAATAGGTATCAATCACCTTGAGACTAGAAGGAGACACTAACCCAATCCCCTATAGGCAAAGGCGCTATTCTGTATGCATACCCACTGGCTACGTGACTCACTTTCCCATTTGATCCCAATTTAATTGTTTTTACCTGAGTAATTACTCATGATCTTAGTGGCTGACACAGTTCTGCCTTGCCTCAAGCCTGCCGGCTTTCTGAGTTCCCATTTTTCCTTACCTTGGACCCACCTTACTTCATGGTTTTGCTCTGTAAAAATCCCTAGGGAAGGCAGGGTTCTCAGCAACCCACTGGGGACCCCTTCCATCTCTCTGTCTCTCTGACAGAAGCTTTCTTCCTCTCAGTAAATGGATTCTGCTTTGAACTCCATTTTCCTAAAATTCATTCTTCAATTTTAGAGAACACAGACTCATACCAGACATCTAGGAAGTTGGGAATTTCTTTCTCCTATATGAGTAAGGCCTGGAAAATTTTGTTCTTTTGGAGTTTTCTGGTGTGTGTTTGAGAATTTTTATTGCTCTTATTTTTTCTTGCTTCCTGGATGTTTGAAGACTTCTTTCTTAATCTTCAGAGTTTATCTGCCTAACTAGGCCACCTCTGTTTCATATTTTCATTAAAAACTTCCTGAAACATATTGTGTCCTTTTATTTTAAAATTTTAATTCTTGCTTCACTGTATAGAGCTTCTCTTGAGTTACATACTCTGTTCCATATTTGGGATTTTCTATTCAGGGATACCAATTAGCCTTATGCTGAATTAGCTTTCGCTCTGTTCTGTATCTGTTAGATTCTCGAAAGTTGCTTTGTTCTCTTCCCTTTCTTCCATGCACATTGTAATTCTCACAAATCTTTCCATCACTGTTAGGTAATCAGTGGTTTATCGTACCTCCCACCTTGACTGTTACACATTAGCTCCATCACAGAGCTGGTTTAGGCCTCAATTTGTTTTCTCAGGGATATGACCCACTTTTGACCTCCTAGGCTTTGGTTTCTCATTTTATTGAATCTATGTGTGCCTATGAAGTTGTTCTTCAGTGTGAAGCTGCTGTGAGTTTCTCTTTAGGTTATCTGTTTCATTGTTTTGCTTTGGGCTGTGTGTACACTTTATTGATTTTTCATTTGGCTCGGGCTGATTTATATAGTTGTTTATCTAGGTGCTGCACCCTGACATTTTCTTTGCTTCATCCTCCACAGGCTTGGTTTTCTCAGGCAAGACCCTGTTAATTGCTCTGACAGTGTATCTTCCACATATATGGCCAGATTGCTTCTTTTTCCCTCACCTCTGAGCTATTGCTTGAAGCTGAGTGCTATATTCCACAGCGCTACCATCTCTCCATGGCTCGAGAGGCTGATAGGATAGAGAGAATTACAGAGTTTATATGAAGTTTGTCCTTTTTGTTAGATACCAGGGCTCCACTATGAAGGCAGATGAAGTTAGATGCTTCTGTACCAGCTTTCAACCTTACCTCATTAGGGAAAACTTCCTTTTCTAAGGAAGAGAGCTTCACAGATTGGATCATTCCAAACAACCAAAGTCTCACTCAATTTTGTCACAGTCCTCAGTGCATCTTTCTCCTAGAAATAAGTTTCTAATATTTCTTAGTCACAAGAACAAGAGGATAGATAAGGAACCACTAAGTTCGTTTCACTATACATTTGGGTATGTGGGAGAGTAGCATTAGATCAACTCAGCATTAGATCAACTCTACTACAGTTCTAGAATTACATACCAACAAACCAAATCATGCAAGGCCTCAGATTTGTTTTATAAGCTGGATTATAAGTTTTTCCAATGTATTGCTTTAAATTGTGCCCCATTCCTTATGCAGTTCATATTAGCTTAAAAAAATGTTGTTAGTTTTAACCATTTGATAGACAGTGAGGGGAATGAGTAACTGAATTTTGTTGCGATTTAGTACTGAAATCATGTATAAATAAAAATAAAAAAGAAATACTGTATTCGTTTTTTCAAGAAATATTGTTCATATTTAGCAAATTTAAAAATGTACAGATGTATTTAAATTTATTCCTCTTTCCTAAATACTTGAAAATTTTAAAAATCTTTAAAATTTAACATACATTTAGCAATGACAAAAATTCACATCATCTAATGCAGTGCAGACCAATTTAAACAAACTAACTGACCCTGCTTTTTTTGTTTGGTTATTAGAAAACATCAATCATTGTTATGGTTTGGATTTTAAGATTCTCCAAAAGTTCATATGCTAAAAGCTTGCACTATTAGAAGGCAGAACCCTGAGGAAACGGGACCCAGCAAAAGAAAGTTAATCTGGGCTCATGCCCTTGAAGGCAATATTGGTGAGGCCGGAGACCGGGTGTAGAAAACAGCTGAGCAAGTGGGTGTGATCTGTTGATCAGAGACTCCACGATACGTACACAAAACAGTTCACAAAGAACTTGCACATGGGATCGATCAGACTCATATTCAGTTTTTCTTATAACTCAAGCAGGTTTCCCATAGTGGTTTTTTCAAAAGTTTTTTTCTATTAAAGGATATAAACAGGAGTACCTTCATCTTAAATGCTAGTTCACTCCAGGTAGCCCCTCCTGAATACACTGTGAGAAATGCCTAAACACAGTTGCACATCAAAGATACTTTATATATAGGCAAGGATCTTCTATTCCTCATACCCTCTCCCCTCATGCCACTTAAACAAGCCAATGAGATACGGTGTGAACTTTCAAACCTGCCTATGGGGAAAAGGTTAGTTGCTCTTCCTGCTGTTAAGGATAAAAAGGCCAACCCTCCTTTGTCCTGCATGCCTGCTTCCTGATTTCTAGGGTGTGCTTGGGCCCTTTTGCAAAAGTAAATTTGCCTTGTCAAGATTTCTTGGTGTCTGCATGCTTTATTACCTTCCGTGACAAATTAAATCTGGGACCATATTTCCCAACACTAGCATGGCAAAAAGCTGATGTTAGACGGAGGAGCAGAATATACAAAGACAGCCACTACTGAGTTATTGACCACCGTCCTCTGCTTTCACAGTGGTCTGATCTCATTTTTTGGAGTATTACTTTTTTCCCTACTTTTTAGTACCATACATTTCACTGTGTAAAATGTTTCTATTCATTTAGTGAATACAAAATCTCCCTCTCTTTTGTGCTTCTCTTGACTAGTTCTTTATTCAGGACAAGTTAAAAAGAAGAACCTAGAAAGAATCTCTAGGAGTCCTCAGAATTCCATACCATTGGGGTCCTGGCCCTCTCCTCTCTCTTCTTTCTTCCTGGCCACCACGAAATGAGTAGCTTCCTCTCATCACAGCCCAGATGGGCAACTAGGGCAACTATGGGTCAAAACCGTGAAACTGTGTATCAAAATAAACCTTTCCTCTTTTATCTGTCCCAGATAATTGCTATAGGGATAGAAAGCTAATCGTCGTGGGTTAAAAACTGGTGGCCAGCTTAACAAATAACTCAACGGCATCAGTGTGGTGCTGAGTGTAGAGTCCACCTGAGGACCATTGCCAGCAACAATTGGCAAGGAAGAGAGTAGCATTGTGGGTTCTCCTAAGTGGTGTTGTTGTTTGGAGCTGTTGGTTCTCCTGGAGGAGCATGGCTTCCCTGATATAAACTCAGTTGTTACCATCAGAGGAGCTGGGACCTTGTCGTTGATAATGGCTGTAGTTAACTTTGGGGGAAGCTCTGGTCCTTACTTTGAGCATTGCTTCTTGGCTCCAGGGCACATCCCTCAATCTACTATCCTTCAACCACTGGCATAGACTTTGTAGCTTCCACTGCTGACTTTGGGGCTTTCCCAGATGATTCATGAAATAGACTTGTATGTGTCATTGTTGTGGGCTCTAGGCCTTCAGTTGGACTTGTGAGAGGCAATGTCACAGACTCTAGGTTTTTAGCTGAACTCGTGTAGGTTATTGCTATGGGATCCAGGCCCTTGGCTGGATTTTCTAGGTCTTTAGTGTATGGACAGATGTCCTGTATTTTCTTTGTATTTGACTCGCTGGGTCACCATTATAAATAATACTATAAATTATGTGACTTGTGTTGTCTTGTTCTCCTGGCAATCTCCAAATTACAACAATAACACAGCTCTAATTTAGTACCGCTGCTAAAAGACAAGTGAATTACTATACAATTAAATTCTTTAGAAAAATTGTGTTCATTTGAAGTATGAAAAGCAATTAAAAATATCTTGAAAAATATAAATCTCCTTTAATAAGCTTGGAATGGCTTCCTTTTTAAGAAATAGGGAAAAATCAACTATACAAATCAGAAAACAGGTCTGTCTTAATAGGTACCACTCACTTCTGTTCTCTCCAAAAACTGATGTAAGAGAAGGCCAGTTTAAAAAATAGATTCCACTGAATGAGTGTAGAGATAAGAGCTCTGAAGAGAAAGCGTTCCCTGAGCATGGGCGGAAACAGCAGCTCAGGTGGTTTATGATGGGCAAGTCTTTCCTGGAATTGCTGCTTTTCCCTGGAAGCACCACACCCACTCTGAAAACAAAGCCACCAGGCTCCTATTTCTCCTTAAGCAAGTTTTCCTGTAACACACTTGAAAGAGCTTGCTATTTTCAAGTGGAACTTTACCAGAAATCAGGAAAAATCTTTAAAATAGTATTTATTTTATTTATTTAAAAATATTTAGTGAAAAGATATAGTCACTATTTTAAAAAATCAACTGTCCAAATATTAAGTTTCCCATGCCAAGATTTCCAGTTGGTGGAGGAGCTTTATTTCATCTTATGTTTTTTTAAATCCTACACCCATTTTAGGTTACATTTGACTGGTGTTGCTGTTTAAATACTTAGTCTGAGGTCTTGGGATTCACAATGGAAAATGGTATCTTATTTTCCAAAATGAAGGCACAATTTCCTGTTAATTTTATTCTATTTGAAGGCCAAATATCATGACTTCAGTAATTAAGATCTCTTATTCAGACGTTTACAAACAAGAAGCAAAGCTATGTTTGATGCTCGTGTCTAATTTAATGCATCTTGGTTTGATTCTTCAACTTTGGAAAAAAATGTCTTTTATGTCACAGTTAGTGAGTATTTTTAAGGACACAGTTCACACAAATCACATTTATTAACAGAAATGCTCTTTCAGTAAAGGGTTAAAATACAAAACTGTATTAACTATACATTAAAATATGATAAATTTAATTTTGGCTCTGTAAGATGCACCACAATTTCTGAAATGTGGACATAAATGTAGGCAGATAAAAGAGATTCAATAAAACAACTGAAATACAAAAATTACTTGTGATTCCTTTATTAGCTCTTATACATTGATATAAACTGTTGTGTTTAAGTCAGAAATTGTTCTGTTTGGGTACAAATTTAGGCATTAAAATTATAAATTACATAACTTCACTAACATTTAATTATCTGTAAAAAGATAATATCAGTAGCTATATAAGACTGTAATCGGGGTTAGATGAAATAATATGTGCTATAGAAGTATATTCTGTACCTGGAATATATTAAGTACTAAGTTCAGGTTGGCTGTAATAATTGTTAAAGTTATGCACTTATCTCCAGAAGAGAAAGGTGTTTTTTTTCTACATTTTATTTTAAAAATGTATCAGCCATCAAGCATCCAGCTAAGTATAGATAAAGTAGGTTCCTCATAGAAAGGATAATTTTATCAATATAAAGAGATAAAATCAATGACTATAACTCCATTTTACTTTTTCTGTACCAAAATAATTTCTAGAAAGAAAGAAAAAGAGAAAGACCAAGTGTCAAACTCCTAGGAAGGCATTTCAGTGTTTTTTAAGTCTAAAATTTCTAAGTGAAAACACAGCTGGCAAAAATAGCCCAGATTTCTGGGAGATTCTAATTTTCTTTCACACTGCGTGGCTCTTATTTTAAGGATAGAAGAGATGATATTAACAAAAGTTTGATTCTGAATTGCTTTAGGATAAAGGACACCAAATGTCCCTGATAATTTTCCTGTTCCCTATATGAAAACCAGAACGTGCACTAACTATATTGCATAGCAATAGAAGATGTACAGGAGAAAGTCAAGGAATTATATTACAAGTTCATTCTAGCCTCTGAGAAGCTGAAAAGTCATCAGGATACTTCACAGGAAGACATAAGGACTCCTGCTCAATCTCCCCCCTTATTACTGTTTTCTTCTGTAGAATTTATCCTTGTAACATGCAGTTTGATGGTAACATGCATTTTGATGGTTATTTTGAGTATGGCCCCAAATCTCTAAGACTTTACAAGGTTAATCTGTCTTGGTTCCAAACCCAGCCTGGACAGGTAGGTGCGACATCTGATTTAATAAGCAGTTGGCCATAAAGGCCAATTGGGCCATAAAGGCCCAATTGTGTGACCTGCAGGTGGTCCATTTTATAATGTGACAGGATTCATTCTGTGTGAACAGGATTCTGAGTAGGCAATGTGTATATAAACCATAAACCAAACATTTGAATCTAGGGCTTCTCTTCAGCATAGCTATCTTTTTTATTTGTATTTATTAGGGGACAATTTACATGCAGCAGAATTCACCCCTTGTAGTGTATGGTTCTGTGAGTTTTTGTTTGTTTATGAGGTACCAGAGATTGAACCCAGAGTCTCAACCATGCAACGTGGGAACTCTACCACTGAACTGCATCCCCAATTCTTATTTGAGACAGGTTCTTACCAAGTTGCCCAAGCTGGCCTCAAATTTGCAATCTTCCAGCCTTAGCTCCCAAGTAGCTGCAATTATATGTCTGTGCACCGTGCCTGGCAGTGTACAGTTCCACAAATTTTCACACACACATATAGTTGTGTAAACCTTCACAGGTGATCATATCAGAGACTGTTTCATCATTACTACTTAAAAAAGTTTTTAGGAGAGTTTTCATTGGGAAATAATAATAACTTCTAGATTCCCAGGAGAAGTTCCAAGTGGGTAGCCCAAAACTTAAAATTGTCTAAAATTATTCCTCTTTACACTTTAAAGAACAAAGTGATAATGTTGCTTAGTAGATTTCATTTAAAAATGATTTTATAAAATGTAAAGATTATATATACATATTGACACTGAGATTTGAGTCCTTATAACAGAATATAGAGACTATATCTACCTTCAACCTACTTAAAACTATTACTTAAATAAATGCTGTAGGAACTTCTTTAAGTTAGGGCTTCATAAAAAAACATAATCTTAAAGTCCCTGGTCTCTAGAGATTCACCAAGAACCTGTGTATAGAGTACATACAGTAAACACTTATTGTTATAAACTTTACACAATGTCTGAATTTAGACCACAGCTTGCTGATAAATATACACTATCCCATGGCACACTGCCAGTGGAGGGGTGGAAATGCTTGAGAGATAACCAAAGGTCATAGCTTTATTTAACACCATCACACACCAAATAGGAAGACAAATGTTCCCTACAGGAGCAGAGACACTCTTCATGATTGCTCTTTGGAGGACTCAAATCCTGCCTTTAAAAGGTGGGGCTCACCAAGTGGCCCAAAACAGGTCTCATATTTCATCGAGGGCTTCTAATTTTAAATTGCTACCACGCTAAATTTTATCTTGAGTGTCACCCTGAGACTTGCCCAGTTTGTCGAGATGTAACCTCAGTTTTAAAAAAAGAGTATCTCAGGGTTGTGAATTCTACTGTGTATTGTTTAACATGTAACATTCATGAGGCTCAAAGTACTATAAGTCTATCAAACATTTGAATAAAGACCTCATTTATCAGGTCGGTGTACAATGAAATATATACTCTGTGGTTACATACCCATGAAGCTGAGCAGAAGTTTACATACAAGAATCTACTAAGAAATTTACAAATAAAAACAACTGTTTCCTAAGATAACAGGTTATAGCTCCTATTCAAATGCTACTTATAAATCCATTGAAGCAGTCTGAAGACTTGATACAACCAATAAAAATGTGCAACATCACACATTATGAAACTTAAGCCTTCTGGAAGACGAAGCAGCAGCATCCTTCCAGGTCACTGTTCCCCAAACCAATATATCTCTAATAACAGGAGGAAAATAGCAGGAATATATAATTAATAATTAGTTTCAAGCATTAATAGATTGAAATGGAACAACTTGGGGTAATGGAAATACCTGAATCAGAGTCATGATTAGTGCTGATAGCACATGCTACACATGTTAAAAGCAGTAGTGACTGGTCTGCCTTTACAGATCTGAAAAACATAAATTGCTCTTCCATCAAGTTTAATCATTGGGATATGAAGAAATTTTATTCTTGTATTTACATTATAAAATCTGACATGATATAAAGGTATTCCAGGGTATCTCAATGATTTATAGTGACTTCATCATCAGAAGAAAAGTGTCTCATCTGCAGAGTATGGCTCAGGAGCTGCTACAGTCTCTGAGAGCTCGTGGAATATGACTTCTGGGACCTTATGCTCTTAACCTCTGAGCAAGATGGTTGGAAACCCTGTGGGACTTACAATGTGGGTAACGAGGAGTCACTCGGGAGTGGGGGGGGGGCTCTTGCCTGACTACCATAAAAGAACTAAAGAAGAAGAGGTAAAATGAATCCACAAGAACTCACAGCAGGAAGCCTGCAAGAACAGAGAGGGTGGGGAGCAGATGTTTGTAGTCTACTTCTTTGTTTCTGATGATAGGAGTAACAGGTAAGAGAAATAGGTTCTTCTTTGGCAAGTCTTGTGTGGATCCAGATAAAGAGGGAAAAGTTCTCTCCAGCTGAGCAGGTAGATCTGCCCCTGAAGGCATCCTGTCCTCCTTCCTCCAAGGAGTGGACATTGGAGCTGAGTAGTTTGCTCCCCTTATTCTGGAGTTTAGAACCTGAACCATGTAAGGGACAGGAAGTGACAGAGTAGCCTGGAAGAATCACATCAGCGCCTCTCACCCTGGCCCAGGACTGCTAATCATTCTTCAAATCTCTCTTTTGTCTTGTGAGCTACGACACATCCTTCCAATAAACCCCTGTACTTCCTACTAAACCACAGTCGGTTCCTGTGGACTGCAACCAAACCATTGTTGACACAGAAGGAAAAGCAAGGGGAAGAAAAAGTGAGAATGGAAAGGATAAAATAAAGAAGAGAAGAAACAAAGTGAGACTAGAAAAGAGAACCCAAGTCTCGGCCTGTTTGATCTCAAAGAATTATCTTTTTTTATTTCTTTAATAATAATACTTCTACCTCCATCTTTGCCCTGATCCGTATCAACTAGACAGAGTTGGTTCTACCAATAATTATGAAGGTTCTAAAGAAGACTAAAATGGTGGCTAGGCAATAAGAATGAAGAGATTTTTAAGATGCTTATCTTTTATATTTACATAAAAAGCTCTCTCATCCTTTATCCAGTTTTGCCTAAGGATCCATCAAAACAAAGCTGGCCTCACTCACTATTTACAGGTCATTGGTGAGGCTGGAATCACAAGGTTGAGTTACTCTCGTTCCTGCTGTTAATCCTGGTCCTAGTTTGCTGTTCTTTCTCATCATCTCTTTTTGGAGCTTCACAGCTAGAGACTTCACAGCTTATTTTTAGTAACTGTTAGTTAACCGTGATGTGTGTTCAGTTCCTCAATTAATCATCCTCAGAATTTTTTCCATTCAAAGAGGAAACAAACAAGTTGCAAATCTTACCTATTAATACATTAGATTATCTATATATAAAGTAAAACCATACACTATTTGAATTTCAAACTTAAAAAACAGGTAATGCATTTAAAAGTTAACAAAAAGATTATTTTTTAACATACTCAAATATGAGAGTTCAGACTTGAAGATGAAACTCAAAGTGATTTTTTTTCCCTAAATCTCACTGTTTGGCCTTCCCCAGCCTCAGACATGGGCAAATACTAACACACAAGTACACTTGCATGTATATGCATGCATATTTTTATGTATACATATATACTCTGTATATGACAAAACATATATAACATCACTGCGTAATTCATAGCTATTATCTGATCTCATAAAATGATACATTATTTTATGTATTTTTTAAAACTTTGAATCAGAAGAGTTTATGATGAGAGGAAAACTCATTACAAAGAAATCTACAGAATCACTCATCTGAGTGTTTTTAATGACTGCACTAAATATGCAAGGTTTTAAATTTGCAGCATATATCAGCATACAGACTTCTATACTTGGTGGGGGGAAGCAACTGTAACAACTAGCTCCTGTTTCATAAGATAAATTTTAAATATTGTTTCTAATTAAACTGCAGGTAATTGTGCTTAAGTGAAGAAGATGATGAAAACAAACCATTCAAAACTAAATGGAAGTACACAATAGTTTCCCATATAAGTTACACTGAAAGTTGAGCATAAACAGTGGTTCACAGCATTGTCTTAACTCTCAGGCAAATCTGAGTTAAGCATAACCAAAAACACTCTGTGACTTTAGGCAAAGCAATACGCTTCTTCTGCCTCAATTTCTTCATGTGGTGAGAGGATATGTACCAATGTTACATACTTTATAAAACTTCCATAAGTGAGAAAGTGGGTAATATAATTTGGGAAGAGGGAGTCATGGTAAATATTTCATAAACGTTAGCTCTTCTTAAGGCATTCCTCTACACAAATCCAATAACTTTCCAGTAATATCATGTGCCGAGAGGGCAGTTCAGTGCCACCTACTAGCCAGATCATTTAAGTATATTTTTATTCTCTATCTTATTTGTATAGTTTACATTTTAGTTAGCAGGACTGACTCTATATGACAGTCCTTAAACTCTCTCTTGCAATGCAACATTTAAAAGAAAGAGCAAAATCTTCATTTTTAATCTCTATCTGCATTCTTTAGGGATAGGCACTATTTGCACAAATTAGAGACTTGACATAATGACATGATCAACCAGAAAAACAGTTTATGCTAGAGCAAAAAGTCACACATTAGGCATGCATTTTAAAGGTTTAAATATTGGATATTTTAGAGAACTATGCATCTTATCTGTAGGAATCTGACTGCCACCATCCTGATCAGAGACCCTTCTAAACTACCACCTCTCACTCCAGTTGCACCTGGGGACTCATACCATTATCAGCCCCACTACTGACAGTAGCCACTATTCCCTGCACTTTCCAAGCTTTGTCCATTTACTGCTTGTTCGCTCTCGAACCTTGTCCTTGGCAGGTAGCCGCAACCGCCTCTCACTGAACTCTCTCCTCCCAGTGACCCAACAAAAGACCCCATAGCCTGTAAGAGACTGGCTGCATGGCTGGTCTAGTCTCTAGTGCAACAGGGGTCCCTCTTAGGTTTGTTCTGAAATAAACCTGTCCTGTTGAGCTCATACCCTTTTTTCTTCTTTTCCTTTTCCCTAACACTATCCATCAGTATAATCCCCATGTGTCTGGGTTTTATGACTAAGTTAATATCACCACTAATGCCAGGACAAGAAACCAAATGCTGATGATGTTGTTTACAAGATCAAAGAGTTTCTTTGTTTAAGCAAGAGCAGGCAGAAAATGTTTTTTTCTGCCCATGAAAATGCCCCATTTGGGTCAACATTTCTGGAAAGGGCTGAATAGTTTTTAAATTCCAAAATAAGAGATTAAAAAACACACACAAAAGAGTCTTTCTTTCTAAGATGTCCAACAAAGAATGCAACCAAGGAAGAAATATACTAGGCCATAGATGTGCTGCATGCTTCAGTCTTGACACTTTGTGGGTTTGAGAAACAGAATGATAGAAGTGACTTCAATTACCTAACAAATTATAGTCATTAATGTCAGACTCCAAGGGTAATTGAATATCTTATTTTGCTTGCTGGTTAAAAATAAGTAACTAAAATGTCTGTGGAAAAAAAAAACTAAGATAGAAAGTATATATCAATACATAAGCAAGTTAAGCACCATAATGATTGTGAGGAAAGTAGTGACTTGAATTAAACTGCATACATCAGATAATTGTGTGTATGAAAACATTACAGCTGTTTTGACCATATTGTTGTGACTACATTCACTCTTAAAATATATGTTGTGATGTCACATTTTGCTCAGAAGTAGATATTTTGGCCAAATGCAATCTTCAGTTTTAGTTCTGGCTAAGCATCAAATTCTATCATTCTGAGCAAGCTAATTAACTAGTGGGTAAGCATTAGCTGGCAGTAAAGAACCACTATGCAGTTAAAGTAGTATATAGGTGAAAGACAACCTAAAAAATTCCCTTAAAACACAACAGAGCCTTCGCAAAACAATTCTGCATTCTTCCTGAAACTTTCTCATATGTTCTTATGAAAAAATATTTATTAAGAACCTTAATATGTAGGTAATACTCTAGGTTCTAGACACAAAAATGTGAACATCAGAGTCAGAGTTGGTTCATGCCTGTAGTTCCCAGTTACTGAGGGGGTTGAGGCAAGAGGATTTTTGGAGTCCAGGAATTTGAAGCTAGTCTGGGGAACAGAGCAAATCTGTATTATAAAGCAAAACAAAATGAAACAAAAAGAAATGAAGCAAAATGAAATGAAATGAAACAAAACAAAATTAAATGAAAAATGTTGCTACATTCATGGAGCTTACATTATAGTGGGTGATACAAATAATAAACCAGGTAAGTTAATAAATTAGGAAGCAAGAAGTATTGAGGAAGGAAAAAGGAGTAAGGAATTGGGATGTGCTTGTGACGCAAGAACAGCTTTTAGATTGGGTGGAAGAGAAGATCTAGAGCAATGAGCCGTGAGCCATGCCATGAAGAGGGCAAGCTGTACCAGACGGATTTCTAGGAGAGGGCGCTGGGGCAAGGGACAGGAGGTGTCAGGTCCCCAAATGGGAACCACTTGTGTGCTCCATGCTACGAAGATGCCACTTGGCTCTAGCTGAGTGGGCAGGAAGACAAGAGTGGCCACTGTAGCAATGCAGAGCTTGATGCAGAGTGGCAGGCACTAGGATCTATGGGGCCTCACTAGCTGCCGTATTGAGAGTAGATTGTATGAAATCAGGGAGAATAGATGGGCAATTTTTATAGTGATACATGCAAAAGATAACAGTGAAACATGATGGAGCTGCAGAGATGGTCAAGAGTTATTAAATTCTGAACATATCTGAAGTAAACAGGAGAAATTACAGTGAAAATCAATGGATAAAATGATACTTTAATATAGAATAGCTAAATTATATAAAACTTTTCACAGGCACACCTATCCCTGCACTGAAATGTCAAAGAAATAAAGTGAACAAGAATATAAATTATAAATTTGATTACAAATTTCCTAAGTTTTATCTAGACTACTGGGAAAAAACAGCCAGATGTTTGCCTGCCCACCCATTAAGAGCCAGCATATATGACACAACAGAGTGCATGTTATACAAAACCCAGGTAAGCACTGAGAATGAACATGTGGGATTTCAACTGGACCATTTTAACATTTTCTTCTAATTTTTCTGACTTACTTGAAATATCAAAAAGTTCTAAGTCACTTATTCAGCAGGTATTTATTGACTGTCTACTGTGTTTTACTGCTGTTGTATTTCTGCATTACTTAGTAGAGACAGGGTCTTTTCTCGAAATCTGTTTCTCGGACTTACTGGCATAATTTTCTTATTTTAGATGTTTTACTTATTTTATTCACATACAAAACACACCAAAAACACTGAGTCACTACCTGTTTCTGAGTCTGCTACATGTCTATTAACAAAACATCACTATTTTAACTTTGCTCAATAAAAAGGTGTGAATCAGGTAGGCAAAGTATTATGGTAGATAGAATATTATTTTGTCTAATCAGATTATACTAGTTCAGAAAAGGAATGTTTTAAGCAATTGTCTTTGACAAGAGTGTTTTAGGTCCAATTAATTACCATGTCTGCTTACATTTTACTCTCAAAACTTCTCACTCTTTTTCATTCTTAGTGTGTCACTTAGCTACAAACACTAGCAACTTGCATTAGAAAGTCAACATGTTCCCTAACTGTATCCAGGATAATTATTACCTCTTGCATCTCTCTTTTTAAAAATCAAGGTAAAGCTTCAGTGCCAAGAAAGATAAATCTAAGAAGTGCTTTAGGAAGTAGTCACAGACTGGCTCTCCGGTCTCAGAGCTGCTCCCTACCCTCAAGTCTAACAGTTCATCCAGAATACACTGTAAGTCTCTGGGACTTTCCAGTCTTTCCTGGGTCTTTGCACACATCTTTCCTCTGGGCTCTGCAGGGAGGACTCACAATGGATGACAAAGTAGGTACCACTTCACGTCTAAGTGCACAGGCTCTTCCTGTGGTTCCATACCACACTCTGGTTTCCTGATACCACTTCCTCTCCTTGAGCTTACTCTGCCTGGGGCTCCCCCTCTCTTGGTGATCCCTTGTCCCCAATAAGGTGGAAGCTCCTTATAGACAAGGACCATCCTTTATTCACGGTTTTATCTCAAGTATTTAGCAAAGTGCTTCACATATAATTAGCACTCAATCAGTATTCACTGAATGAGTGTATTATAACAACAAATCTATTTGCAGAAACTGTCTAAAGCACCAAAGTACTTGGGAAGGGGGGTGATAGGGGAAATGAACTGCAAGCCAACAGCAGAGCCTGCCAAGTTTGGGTGTCTCAAGCAGAAGTGAAAAGTAAGCAGGGATCAAGTGGGAGTTGGGCTCCCTGCCTACAAAGTCCAGGCTAGGAGATGAAATGGATGAGCACATGGCAGAAAATATCATCACACACCAAAGAAGCTGACTGCTAAACTTAGTCCAACATCTTTGAAATTGTAACTTTTCCAGATTCTCTCACATAGCAGAATGGCACTGACAGTTCACAGACACAAACTGTCTCCAAGATGACAATTAATACCCAAGATAGCAATTCCAGCCCTTTTCACAGAGAATCATGTGACCTATGAGCTGAGGCAAATTTACTTAAGGTAGCAATTTAATAAGCATCCATGGTTTCACATTTAATTAACTTTGAGAAATCTGTGTTTTCACAATATGGTTGAATCAAAATAGGCAGTAAACTTTAAACATTAATGTGTTAAAATGTGATGAATTTCAGTTTTTTTACTGAGAATCAGCAAAGTACTTCATCAGCACTGGCTACATGTACTGCATGAAGAACATATAGGTCAGACTTCTAATTATCTCAAGACATATCCTAACAACAAATTTATACTATTGATTTCTGACTTCTAGCTAATGAATAGCTATGTCTTCTCATTATGGCTGGTGCCTATATGTCCCCCAAAGCCTCATGCAATCATGATGGGTAGGTTTTTCAGAAGTGGCTGACTCTAGAGTGTGTGATCCTGGGGTTAAGGTTTCAGTGCTACAGCCACCCTTGGGCAAGTATCCTGCAATACAAAACAAGGGTCAGAAAGAGGCTTATCTCTCTCCCTTGTTGCATTTGTTATTTTGTGGGCACCATGAACTGTTCTTTGTGATCCTCCTCTGCCAAGCCACTCTGCCCTGGAGCCAGCCGATTATGGACTCTACAAACTGTGAGCCAAATAAACCTTATCTCTTTTAACTCTGGGTGTCAGTTATTTTTTCTCAGCAATGAGAAAAGTAACTAAGACATTTCCTTATACTTCCAAATCAAAATAATTTTGTATTTATGTAAGTTTTATAAACTGTAAGGCTTTTCAAAACAAACTGTGAGAATTTGTTTTTGGCCCAACATGGAAGATGCTCAAAGCCATCATTCTGTAATAACAATGAGTAAAAACCTGAGCAAACTGAAATTTAACAATGCTGCTCAATCTTCCAACAGGTGAGGGTAAAATGCAAAACACTGCTTAAAACATTGGAGAGTGAAGCAGATGCATATAGAGTCTCACAGTTCAACATCACAGAAATCTATCATCAGACACCTTCTTAGAATTATCACAAGGTAGGAAAGCACAAACCATGATGAACTGCTAAGATCAGTGTGGACAAGAGCCCCTGGGGACTCAATCTTAGCCCCCACCCCATTTATGAGTTTTACAAGTATACTAGTACTTTTTTCACTACTATAACAAAATACTTGTATCTAGGCAACTTTATAAATGTTTATTTATTCCCAAGTTTTGGAGGTTTGAGGGCAGGTAACACAAACTCTCGGCAAGAGACAGGAAGTTCACATATGCGCCTCCTCTGGACTCTTAAAAAGCAAAAACAAAACACTGCTATAGCCTGGTGTGGTGGCATGTGCTGATAATTCCAGCCCTTGCTGAGACTGAGGCAGAAGGATTACAAGTTTGAGCCCACATGGACAACTTAATGAGGTGACTTAATCTTGCCTCAAAATAAAAATTAAAATGGGCTAGCTTGTTGGGGAGGCCTTAGGTTCAATCATAGTGTTGGAGAATAAAACACACAAATTATGTTTCACTGAGAAACCCAGGGAGATATTAAAGAATGACAAATAATAATGGGACACATCTACCAAGAAGAAATCCTTAATCACATGAAGGAGGAAATAGGTTCTCTGGTATTTAAGATGGTTATCCTTGGAAACAATTTGGCAGATGACATCAAATGGCATTCATCATGTGAGCGTCCCTCCTTCTGTAGAGTGTAACTAAAGCATTGTCCTTACCTCTTCCACACAGACCCAAAGTTTTATTAACACAAAAGAACCGTGATCTAGGGGACAGGATTCTGTTTGCCAGTACAGAACACTGTAACATCAGGTATTCTGTTTTCTATTTAGACGAAGAGTCAAAGGCATATGAGTATTTCTATTGCTTTGTATTAAAATGACAAATTATCATAGTCATTTCAAATGTTCTGCCTTTAAAAATATAATAAAACCACTAACCATTTTATTAATCTCCCAATTAAGGAAACAAAGAAATTGCTTGGGATAATTACTAAGAAATCTTTTATTTTCCAACCACATACTTATTGACATTCTACACATAAAGATCTTCATCATAATAAATATTAAATTTCATTTAAAAACACCCCAAAGATTTTGATTCAAACACAGTTCTGCTAAGAACAAATGAGAAATGCAATATTTATCACTATCTTCAATAACAGCATTGATGCTTCAACCATTGTTTAGCACAGAAATTACAAAATTTATAATTGATGTTATTGTACAAAATATTTTCAGAGGAGCCAGGCATAGTGGGGTATGCCTGTATTCCTAGCTCTTTGGGAGACTGAGACAGTAGGATCAACAGCCCAACCTGGGTGACTTTAATTTTAAAAAAACTAAAAGGGTTGGGGATGCAGCTCAGTGCAAAGATTCTGGGTTCAGTATCCGATACTGCTTCCCCCAAACTGTCAAACACATTATATTATTTAGTTCTTCTGTCCCTCCCCCCGTCCCGTCCTCTCCCCTCACCCCTCTCCTCTCATTCTTTCATTTCCATGACTGCTTGCTGGGCCAGCCACCTCCAATGTAAATCTTCTTTAGTTTGTTTCAATCAATGTACAGAGCAAAATATGACAGCACAAATCCTATTATATTGTAATTTATTGATTTATCTTCCTGTCTTTGGCTAAGCGTTTAACCTTGAGACTTGTTCTCCCGTTTTGTTTTGCAGTGTACAGCACTGATAGGACAATTAGGTTTCGAAACTCTGACTTCACTTTCTGTTCTGAGTATGAAAACTGTTTTTGTACTAGTCAAGTTTCAAGAGGCAGGTAGGATTCAGTATAATGAAATCAGTAGCTCTCACTCCTGATAAAGGTTAATAATCACTGGAATATATATATATATATATGTCTTGGGAGATACAGGAGTATACCATTGGCATCGTAGAAAAATTCTTAATAGTCAGAGATGATCAAATAACCATGACACACATCAGCTGTTGTCAGTGAGTTCTGAAAACTGTCACACTGTATCTGTGTATTTTTTTCATATTGCCAACATGGTCACGCATCCAAATGTTCTAGGAGAGGAAAGAATGCCATAACATAGTGCATGTGACATTGTTCCTACATACTTTTTAAAGGGAGAAATTGTTGTTCGCTTACTCTTGCCTCAGCATATCTGAAGTGCCTGTCAGAGAAGTTGGAAACCAAGTCTATATCTGTTGCAGGAAAAAGTATTTCCAAGGCACCTGTCTCAACTTTGGCTCTTCTCAATGTTTCCTTTGAATGAACACTCGCTCTTTCTCCCAAACCCGTGTGCAACTTCTGAGATTTTTACCACACCTGGCCAATACCATGGATTTTTTTAAGTGATATAGTCCATTTTCTGAACTATAGTCTCAAAACTCAAAGGTGTTTGACTTCTCTTTTGATCCTGATAATACAAATAAAAGTATCAGCTTCATAGATCAAAAGAGATGGTTTGAAAAGGTACATATTTTTAATGCTATTATATAGCTTCAAATGAGAACCATATGCTTTCCTAATGTCAACTACAAAACCAAGCATTCCTGGCTGGTGTCAATATGAAAAAATGGGGAAAAGGAGGCAGCACATCATACTCTTTTTTCTAACTTTTCAAATGGGAAATGGATATGAAAATAATGAGACACAAGTGGTTTGTTTTTTAAACTGTCTTCTGTCAGTCTAATTTACAGCTCCAGTCAATGAATCTAAGACACGGAAATAGTTTTTCCATGTCAACACCTGTCCAGGCAATTGTGTTGTCAAAGTCTCATTTCTCATCAGACCTCAAAATGTACAAGATCTGTCTTATCTGCTAAAGGCCAAAGTTTCTTTCCCTTGGGCCCTGTAGTCTAGGTCAATGTCTTCAGTTTACTGTTTTCCTTTAGGTTTTAAATAAATCCATACTTCCATAAGCTTAGCCCATCTTACCTTGCTGAGCTGCTGACATGTGCCTAAAAGCTCTGCTAGCCATAAACCCTGAGGAAGAATGAGTCCAAGTCAGGGGGCTCTTTACTGTGAAGATGCATTTGCGCTCACAAAGGTCTTTCCCATAGATTCAGAAATCTATTTGCAAAAGAGATTCCTAATGCTTTGTGGTTGGAAATAGTGAGGAGATGCCCATATAAAAATATATAAGTTTAAAATAGCAAGAAGAAACTGTTTTTCATAGAACCCCTGTCCTCCTTTGTTTTGATTTTTAGAAAGTGAAAAGTATTCCATTACAAAACTACTCAAAGCACCTATAAAAATAGAACTTCCCATTAGACTCTAAATAGCTGACATTCCACAGGAAGTATGTATAAGTACTACACTGCCAAAACCAGCATCAAAAGGAGGAACACAAGGAACATTCCTTCTTCAGGAATTCACATGGCTATTTACCTTGGAACTAATTGGCTAAGCTGCTTCCAATTTTCCCATATATTTCATTGATATCTTTAAGATCACACTTGCGTAACAATATTTAAAATATACATTTTTCTAAAGCAATACATGTTTCCTGATTTGCACCAAAACAATTACATAATTTTAAGAAATTACATATTTATATAGGTTATATTCTCTTTTTAACCACTGAAAAATCTGAACAGTTCTTTCAGCCACTACTTTCAATTGTCCCTAAAGTTGAGTACTTTATTGCATTCTATTCAGCTAGTTCACTGGTCTCACTGACATTTTCATTAGGATCACTAATAATTTACATCATAACACTTTAAATATTTAGAATAATTCCAAAGGTCTGAATTCTTTATTCTGGAAGCAGAGATTCAGTTGTTTGATACAAAACATATTGCAAATTACTACAGCTTGTATATAAATCTGTCACCTTCAAAAATCTCTTCATTTTGATTTGAGAGGCAAATATCACTGCTATAGACATAATGTACTGTGGTTGTAACTCTTACTTTGTTTTCATGTGAACTGCCTTCTTTATATGTTCTTTATCAACTATTTTGTTGTATTAAAAAATGCTGGGGAAGAAAACAAACTATATGATTCTTACCATGTCCTTAATTTAATAAGGAACACACAAATCTGGGAACTATAAAATTTAGATATAATAAGTTGGTACTACTGCAATCAGGGATGGGCCCTCAAGGGAGTCCTGCAGAAGAGGAGAACATAACAAAACTGTGTGTAGGCCACCTGAAGAAGACCAGGCTTCAAGATCAAGACGCAATGGCCAGGCCTGCATGCCTGCCTAAGGGATATGTAGGAACCTGAAATTACTCTGAGACTAGCATCACCTAGTCCCAGAAGTCCAGTGAGGGATCAGCTGTCCAGGTGGGTAACCAGAGTATCTGGACCCATTTCATCTAAAAATTGTCTTTGTCTTTCCATATAACCTTGATATGTGACTCATTTCTCTATTAGATCAATATTAGCTAAGTGGCTACTTATAATCCTATAGGTTGATTTTTGTTTGACCCATGTTGTTTTGCTATATAAATTACCCCTGACTATAAGAGCTCTGGCCACCCACGCTGGACAACTCCTGGAAATCCAGGAGCTGTTCTTCTTTCCCGATTTCCAGTAATTTCTTCCTTTGATTCACAACTTTATTCCTCAACGTTGTAGGACTTGGCATGTTTGACATCTAACAGGTTGGGAGTTATGTTTTTCCTCCATCAATGCCAGTAGGAAAGTAGCATGCCTGAGCATTTGACCAACACTGAAGTACTTCATATAACTGCAGAGGATCAAATATGTTATCCTAAAATATGATACTTTAGCATAAGGACTATTTTGAACTATAGGTAGTTGAAAAACCAATCAATACAAGAAGAATTCTCTGTCCTCCCATTTTTGCTTAAAACTAAGATGCAATTTCTCTTTGATGAAGATATCCTATTTTCCTACTCCACTTCCATTCCTTGGTAGTAGTGGGAAAGAACGATTCAGAATAAAAGATAGAGATTTGATAGCAAGATGAGACTAAGAAAAAACCCAAATAAAACAAGCTTTAACTAATATGAATCAAGACTACTAATAGTAAGACTCCTGAAAATAAAAGAAAAAAATCTTTAAAGCAGTCAGAAAGAACTTTATTTTTATGAAGAAAATAATCAGACGAAGGGTCAGAGATTTAACTCAGTGGCACAAGCACCTGCCTGGCAAGCTTAAGAGTTCAATCCCTGGTACAAAAAAAAAAAAAAAAAAGGAATTTGCAAAAATAATTAGAGTGATGGATTTTTCATCAAACACCAAAGGCCTCAAGAGGAATGTGGGACAACGTTAAAAGAAAAGAACAAGCAATCTATAATTCTGTATCTAGCAAAAATATCCTCAAGGAAGGAATGAGATATTCTTGGGAAAAGTAAAACTAATAATTTTTTTGTTATGAAAGATTGCTTAAAGAAAGTTTAAGAATAGGAATCATAAAAGGAAGGATTTTAGAACACCTAGAAAGAAGAATGAACCACGTAACAAACAATAGGTAGTCTACAAAAGGATCAAGGAGGAAGGACTACTTGTATAGCATGAAGTAATATCACACCACAGTCTGAGCACCCTGAGTATGGACCATAACCAAAACAGCTGCCTGAGTAGCAGGGCTGGGATGAGCAGAGCCACCATCTTTATCTTATAGTATGCTGTCCAACTTTTGGCTTGCCTGGGCTGTACTGAGTGAAGAGCAATAGTCTTGGGCCATAAATAAAATATAAAAGTTAATGCATATAGGTAACAAAATGCTTGTTTTAAACATTTTCAAGTTATCAAGTTTTATTTTATGAAATAAATGATATAACAAGCCTAATTTTAAGAAGAAAACTTGCATGTCTGCCTAGCACAATCAATTCCCGTCTTCAAAGGCACAGTCATCTGTGGTAGCTTGAAATGCTGTTATTGACAATTGCCATATCTTCCTCACCAGTTCACACAAGTACACACACTGTCTAATACACACAGCCTTCAACTGGACTGACCGTGTGTGATGAGTGCAAGACACAGAGTCAACGCTGCCCTGTGCTCTCCCCTACACAGCATTCCCTTGGTGTTGCCCACTTTGCCTGTGTTTGAGCACCACATGAGACATGAAAAATCGCTAAAATTCATACTATAGTGTTAAAAATGTACTATGTTTTGGAGCCTCATTACTATCAATCCAGGGCCACATGCAGCCTGCAGTCTGCATGGAGGACAGGCCTGATTTTCAGCAAGACTTGGCTCTCCAGTATGGCAGATCTGCTTGGCTGTCCCCATCCGATAGGCAATACTGCCTGTCTTTTTGGATAAATGAAATCATGACTTTGTCCAAAAAGGGGAGAGTTACATAACTCAGGGGAGGCGCTTCTCTCACTGGACTTACAAACTAAATCAAGGTTAGTCAATGTCAATTATGATTCCGTTTGCTTTCTAATATAGTTAGCCCTTCCAATTTGCGTGTTCTATATGCATGGATTCAACTAATGCCAGATCAAAAATATTCTTTAAAAAACTGGAACTTTACTGACACTGCATAGATTTTCTATTCATTATTATTCCTTAAACAATACAGTATAACAGTTATTTATATTGCATGGACTCTGTTAGGTATTGTAAGTAATCTAGAGAAGATTTAATGTATTTGGTAGTTACGTGTGTTGGTTATATGCAAATTTACATTTTATATGAGGGATATGAATATCAATGGATTTGGGTATCTGCAAGGCTTAAAAACTTAATATTCACAGATACCAAGGAACTTGAGAAGAATTCCAATTAAGGATTCATTAACAGATGCCATCTGAAGGACTCCTGAGAAAGCTTTTCTGAATGGATTAATAAAAAAAGCATGCAAAGGAAGTTCCATTCCCCTTTTCTGACTTTGTAAATCACTATGATTTCTGAAATGAAAGAATCACCTTGAGACCATAGAGAGCCTGGGCATAAAAACAAGCCCAACAACAAAAACAACGTAACAGCAACAAAAAGATGGAAATAAAGTTTCTTACGGTATCATTGAAGGGCTGAATTAACCAAAACTACTATTAAGCTTATCTTTAGATTCATGTTATGTTAGTTATTTTTTTATTTATTTCCCAAGAATCTGTCATCACATTAAAATGTGATGTAGTCCATTATGTGAAGCTACTATAATTATGCAATTATCACCCTGTAAATTGGTTCTTTTATTTTTTCTTTATAAAAGATGATGCAATGAACATCTTCCAATATAACATTTTACCTGAATTTAGGGCATACTTTTTATGAATTTGTTGCCAGAAATCAAAATATTATGTGAAAAGATATGAGCATTTTAAATATTGAGATAAGTAGTATAAATTGATTTCCAGAAAACATACACTTAAACCCCTACCACTCATGTATGTGGCATGTTCAATATACTCCTTTAAGGAATCATTATTTTCCCTTCATTTTTGTTGACAAAATCTTAGTTTAAAAGTCTTGATTAGTTTGAATTAAAAAAATTTAAATATCAGTTTCTTCTTTGAGTCTTATTTTTATATAAAATAAATTTTACAAACTCATGAAAAAATTCAAAGGAGAATTTTGCTATGTCATCCATTTTTGTACACAAAGTAAAACTGAAAACTGCTTATGAATCACAATGGACAATGGAAAGGAAAACAGACTCACACCTGTTTTGTCTATGAAGACTAAGTTGAATATTAAATAAACTGTGCTAATTATATATCCTTTCTCCGAAGAATTTAAGTTGAACTATCTCAAAGAATATTTTTAAAATATTATAACAGTTATTATTTTGAACTGAACAATGAGAAAAATCATGTTTAATTAATAATGATCTTCATATACATTACAAAAATAAATGATCATAAGGTACTTACAAATCAAACACCAAGTAATGAAACCCCTCTTCTGATATGCTGTCATGAAGTCGAACTGAAAATAAAGAAAGAGAATAAAGTTTGCATTATACTAATACCAACACTCAATTTTAAGCCTGTCTCCTCATGGTCATTGATACCTAAATAAGAAATGTTAACACTTAGCTGTGGATAAGGCACTGTCCTTTAGCAGTTCAGAGAGATCCAAGGTTTTGGTTTTGCTTCTGATAATTATTTTAAACCTGCAAGTTTAACTTACAATGATATTAGTACCTGTACTACATATAATGGTTGAAATTAAATGGTTGAAATAAAATTAAATAATTCATCCAGATAAATACTACATAAATGTTAATGACTGTTATGTATCCAATAACCAGGTTCTCGTGCTTCTACTTTTGTGACATTCTTCTTTTACTGTCACCCTTGCCCACGTGTTCACCAACTCATGCCATGATCACTGCAGCAGGGAGAGAAAGGTATCCCTGGAACCTGCTGCATGCCTCTGCTCTCCTGTTTGCCCTGGGATTTCTATAGCACTCCCTAGCCACTCTACTAAAGTGAAGTTTTAGGGAGGAGAGAGAGAGGGAAGGAGAATTGGAAGTAAAAAGAATTAAGATCTATTACGTACATGTACCATCTGGCCACAATGCATGTAATCATTATGCACCACAAAGATATACTAATAAAAATAATTCAAAATAAAAACTAAAAACCCACAATTTTTATGTTCTTTACTTGTCACCAAAACTAAAATCAAAAAGTGAATATATAGAATCTTATTGATAAAAATAATCTACACCTTCCTCAAATTCATACACATTTTCCAATGAGCTAGACATACACTGATAATTCTAGCTTAAAATAATGAATGCCTTTTCTGAAATTAAAACACTAACTGATTAATGCTACACTAATTCACACATGTATAACTTAGTAAACTTTGTCTGTTTTTGCAAAATCTCTCCCCTTGATTTACCCCTTCCTGCAGATGGTAATTCTTCCTTTTTATCCAAATCCCTTGCCGAGATAACTTGACCTTCATTTGGACAACAGAAGGCAGGGAAAGCAAAAAAATTGCATAACACAGCTTTCACAAAGGTCATTACAGAAAGGACAAAGATTTCTACTATGATCTATTATTAGTACATTCCCCATGCAAGGATGACCACGATATGGAAAATGTCTATTAAAAAGAACATTTTGGTTATCATAGCAACTACAATCATCTGGAGAGATAATCTATAGCACCCGTGGAATTTCCATGCTCTGCTTTTCAATCCAATTCTTTCCATTTTTGGATCCTGGACAATTAGTGTGGAGTGCACATCTGACTGGCTTTGGGTATTGGTGGAGCACACTTCTAGTGTGCCTGGGGGTCATATAGGGGTGATTTGGGGTACTCTATTTGGTCTCTGGTCTGTTTCTTGGCTGGTGCAGCTCTGCTTCCTGGCCACTATGAACTAAGGAGCTTTGCTCAACCATAACCTCTTGCCATAATATTCCTGCCTTGGAGCAATGGACCCTAGACTGTATCTTCAGAAACCATGAGCTAAATTAAAACTTTCCTCTTGTAAATTGTGGGTGAGTGGTACTGTGTCTCAGCAACAGGAAAAGCTAATACAGATCTCATTGCTGGACTGTTTTACTTGAGCACCTGAAACAGGAACACACTGCAGTCTCCTACTTCTCTTCTTCCTAGTTTGTCATTATGTCACCATGAATTCACAGATACAGCATATTTTATCTTTATTAACTTTTCCTTAAATATACAGAATTTCCTTCTTATAAATATTATTAAGTTGGAGTCATATTTTTAAGTCTTCACATCTTATACAGAAACTTGGCACATGGTAAAGTCTTCTTCATGCTTACCATACCAGGGTTTTAGGCAGAAAATTTCACCAAAGCCTAGTGTAGTTATTCACATCTAAAATAAAATGACTAATATGCAAGAATCTCTTGTAAATTTAACTATGTGAGGACTATTTTTGAATTTGACAATTTAAGAAATGCTGCTTGCCTTTGTTTAAATTTAGGCTGATGAAGAAAAATGAAGAATTTGGTATGATAATGTATATTCTGCTCATAATTATTTGACACTACAAAGAGAGAGGTCATGGACTATATCTTAGTAATTTTCTTTCTTCTGTTTCAGAGATGTGTTTAACAAAGTTGGTGTTTAAATAAGTTCAAGTAAAGGTATGGTGACTAAAAGAATTCACTGAATTATTCTGGGAAATAAGTTGGTTTCCTAAGTTATCAAAGCTAAAATGAAAAGTAAAATTCACAACATGTACAGAAGGAAACCACTATATTATTCCACTGACTCAAGAAAAACGCTTCAAGTGGAGGTGGGATCTTGAGGTTGCTGCTCAGAGTTGTACAGCTAAAGAGGAAAGGTACAATTCTAGAAGCAATATTAACTGTAGATCACATAAAGAATAAAACTTTCTTAGTATGAATTACCACTATCTTAACTACACTTGTAAACGATCTCCACTTGGAAATGAAATCTTTTTGACAAGTCACAAGTTGCTAAAAATGCAAGCCTGATAGTCATACTCAGGATACAAAACCTCTTAGCCAATTAGCATGTGATAATGCTTCAAGACAAACCCATTATCAAGGTACAGTTCTTTGGCATCGCATAATTACAAAATAATCTTGAATGCATCTTTCCAGTCATTTGACAATGCTAGATTAATCACAATAAATATTATTTGTGTCAGAAAAATAAATACCATCTTCACTTGGGATTGCTACAGACATATTTCTCTTATGCCTTTATTCCTCTATTTCTTATGCCCCTCCTTCCTTACTTCCACTGTTTTTAAAATAAGAGACTAGAAAAACCTAATTACATGGGATCGTTGTGATTTTCATTTAATATCCATGCTATCTTCCACAGTCTTCTTTGGAATATTCCATGATTACAATGACATTAAGGACATATTTGTTTCCTGGTATGATTTCTAAACCTTCCAGTCTGTTGTCAGAGTTGATCCATCTACATCCAGCAGACAAATTTTACACAGCTTGAGACATCATCGCTTTTCCATCATGCTTTTGCTGTCACATGTATCCTTCATTTTCCATCCTTATTTCTGTTTTAACATTTTCTCAAGGGTTGAAATATTGGTTTAATTTTGCAAAATGTTACATTAATTGTTCTCTGTAAGTAGCTGTAAATTCATTCTCACACCAAAGGTACTGCACAATGTTCTGGTTCACATGACACTGTCATTGTGCAGGTCACAGCTGTTCACCAAAGACTGACTGCATGGGCAGCTTTGCCGCACCGTTGCTCACGAGGCTAAAGCATCATACAAGGCGCTCTTGCCACAACTGTCACTCCCATAAGCTGCACATGGGTGCTCACAATTAGTTTAATTACAATGTTTTTGAGAGAAATTTTAAGGAAGATAATGAGAGAAGCATTTGAGAAAAGTGGTAATAAAGAAATTTGGCAGTCCTTTTCTGAAGTCTGCTCAAAGGTACATATAGGAATCAATTAAAATTCATAAGCTATAACAATATTATGGTTATCTGAAATAAAATTTTAATTTTTAGAACTTTAAGTAATGGACTTATAAGAAGAAAACAATGTCTCTGAGGTAAAAGTATTTCTGGAGGATAGCTCACCCACAGCTAATTCTCTTTTCTCCTCTGCATATGTTATCAATATGTCTGTTTGTGTTCAATTTATCACAAGATCACTACTTTCTCTCCTAGTCCTGTGTGCCTGTGTGATTTGGCTACAGTCTTAGGTGGGTGTTAGCCCCTCAAAGAAGGACCGAAGTGGATCATGGACCCTGTATGATCTGAGAAAAGAAATTTTACTTACATTTGATAAAAGCTTCTTACTCATTTGAACATTTCATTTCATGTAGAGGTTAAGTGGTACAATAAACTTTATAACTGTAATGCTTATGATGGCACATTCGGTAATTTTAGCAGGACTTACTTTGTGTGTATACAAGGGTCATCAGGAGCCAGTGGATTTTCCAAATGAACATGTGCAGGATGGGAGGCAGTAAGGAAACTTCCAGGTTAACAGCAGGTATGAGGCCTTGAGTTCAATCTCTAACAGACATCCCCACATAAAAAAAACATTAAATATATTCTTTTATGGAGATTTATTACCTTTTAAAAAGGCCAACAGGATGTAGACATTTGCTTCAGTTTTAGTACTGTATTTCTCCCTCAGTTTCCTAATAGTACTCCTCAGTCCCAACTAAATAAAATCAAGGTCATTCATTGTGTGAAATTATTCTTATTTTGTTGTTTATTTTCTCAAAGTCAGGCTGCCCTTGAACTCATTATGTAGCCTAGGCTGGTCTCAAACTTGCAGCAATCTTCCTGCCTCAGCCTCCCTGGTGTTGAAATTACAGGTATGCTTCATCACTCCCACTTAATTTCATCAAGTCATGTAAACAAAATATTATTTGGTTCAAGTTATACTGACTCTTACTTTTCCTTACAATCCAATTTCACTGCTTTTGTTGTCTACTGACATTGATTAGGGAAACGTGACAAGTCAACTACTTCAGGGGACCTCGATGCCTTTTACATTGCCTCTGGACTTGGCTACATGATTTGCTTTCAGTTCCTACCAGTTATAATGTGAAAAGTTCTGTAAAAGGGAGCTGTCTTCAGGTAGATGAAACTGTCACTAAAAGATTAGTGGCAGCATTAAGAGAAATCCCAGAGGATGAGAGGTCATGGTGACATTCCCTCATTAGTAGAACTCACAGGTAAACACAATTACATGAATGGACTCATGAAAAAGAAAGCCATACATCTGAAACCAAGCAATACAAAGAATTGCTACAAATAATAAACTGATGTTATTTAAAGCCAATGAGTCTATCGTGTAAATTCTTAGGCAACAAATAGCTGAATAAACAGGAAAAACTTAACTTGAAATGTGTAACTGACAACACTCTTCAAATAGCTTTTACCCTGTCATAAGCAAGTTTTAGCAGAAAAAGAACAAGTTTGGCTTAAAAACATGAAAAAATTAGTGTAATTCTCTAAAATTGGCACGGTAGGGCAATACTGCCAGTGTTTAGAGCATAATACTAATAAAGCAATTGGGAACAGATTGTATTACATCCTCCTAGTCATTATTTGCCAGCTCTGAGTAATAGCTTTGGTTATAACTGAGGGAATTTTTGCATTTTTAGGTTTTCCGTGTTGCAAAGCGATGGAGGTAGCTGGATTTGGTTCACATAGTGGGACAGAAACATGGCAAAATGCAAGTCAGATCCTTTTTATCCTCCCATCAGTAGTTAATTATAATTCATAGCTAGACTAAGGACTAGCCAAATTAGGTCTTACAAGTGCCAAACAGGGACGTCAACATTGAGGTCTTTTATAAATTACAAAAAAAAAAAAAAAAAAATTAGAGCATTTTACCAGTCAAATGGTAGCAGTAAGGAAGGAATTTTAGCTTAGCCAGTACTACCAAGTTTTCCATGATAAAGTCAGTCACCTCCAGAGAGAAAACTTTTCCATATTGGTTACTTTTTTTTCTCATTGTTGAGACAAAATACCTGACACCCAAAATTAGGGAAGAGAAGGTTTATTTAGCGTATTGTTTTTTAGAGGTTTCAATCCATACTGAATCTAAGGATACAGGGAAAGAAGAGAGAGAGGAGAGGAAGGAGAAATAAAAAGACTAAGATTTGATACGTATATTATGAATTCTCCACTATGGATGTACTCATTATGTACTCCAAATGTACTAATAATAAATACATAAATAAATAAATATTTGGGAGTTTGGCTTAGCTGATCAAGGTTAATAAAACGGCATAAAAGCCATAGTTTGTTCTAATTTTTAGATTATAATTTTAAGGTACACAAGGGGTATTTATTTTTGACAAAATAGCTACCAAAATACTTCAAAAATAGGGAAAACATTAAAATAGCTCCTACATCAAAAATTGAAAGATTATCTTAATAAAATTTCAAATATTTTTCCTGTAAGACTCACTATTAAAGTTAATATAAGCTAATATCAAATTATATTTAAAAGTGATTTACTGTTTACACTCAAGAATTCAAAATTAATTAAGCACTTTTGAGATAATTATTACATGAAACTTAGCAGGGGCTTCTATCCATATTAACTTAAAAATGATGCTAAAATTACATGAAAAGGGTCATTAAGCTCCATGGTAAATCCATAGGGTCACAGCAATTCACTCTGTTGACTTTAATTTTCAGTTGTAGTCCCAAATTCCTACCCCATACCTGATCAAGATTAAAAATCAAACAAGTCATGGTGGCATATGCCTGTAATTTCAGCTACATAACAGGCTAAAGCAGGAGGATCACAAGTGTAAGACTAGTCTGGGAAATTCAGTAAGAGCTTGTCTCAAAATAAAATTTTTCAAGGATTAGAAATAATTTTAGATTATCTTAACACATATTTTAAGTGAGCTTTGGAAAAATGATTTAATTCCTTGGAAAAGTTATTTTAATTTTGTGTTTCCTTTGTTTTCAAAAACTTTCCCACTTTCAATTTTGCAAGAATATCACTTCACTTTTCATGCGTTTTCATAGTTTTTCCCTCTTCGACATTTCAACAAGTTAAAATCTAAAACATATCTCATTTTGTATCTCATATCTCATAATGAATAATTACAAAGAAAACTTAAAACATTTATCTTTCTGGATTCAATAACATCTGAGCAATAAACTGCTATTCTGACACCAACTCTTGGATAGTTGAGGGAAGAGAAAAACTTGTTACATCACCCCTTCTTTGCAACTAACATGTTATCCTAATGTTCACAACTAAAATTTCCCTAGAGTCACTAACCCAATTTTTTCATCTCTCAAACCCTTTACTGAAAATTCATTTCTTGCATAAAATATTTTTCCAAACTTGATTTCCCCTGTATGAGTATAAAATGCTACTAAAATAAGAAATGCAACTTAAATCTATAGGTAGTTGCTACATTATAGAATTATATTTTATCATTCCAATTTTTCTCTCAACTGTTTTTGTGCTAACAGTGCATATATGTACATGGCTTTATTCTTCTGGGTAATACATGTGTGTATATAAATGAAGCTCATAAAATATTCTGTAATCTTAGACTCACAGGGGGGAAAACATGAAAGTTATTCATGAACTTATAAAAGCTATTGATAAATACAGCTGCAAGCATTGTTACACCAGCTGCATCTATCAGATATAGTGTATCTGGTAACATGCTTTTGGTTAGAATAGATAGTTCCACCTGTGTTAAGAATTTTTTTTTTAGAAAAAGACTATTTACTTGTCTTGAAATTAAGCAAGTTATAATGAATGCCAGATACTGCAAACATTCATTGTATTTGCATATCTCATAAATATTTTGAGTAAAACAAGAACTAGCAAAGAACTACAAAGAACTAGCAATCTTTCTCCTAAAATCTGTTTTACCAAGTCTTCTAAATTTTTGGTTGGTTAAGATAAAAACCTCAGTGCAATTTTTGACTTATTCTGTGAAAATGAAAATCCCATCTGAAAGAAGTCTTTTAAAATGTTTGTATTTGTAATTACATTTTAAAACCAATAGTGTGTGTGTGTGTGTGTATGTGTGTGTGTGCATACATGTGTGTATGTGTTTCTACCTATATATAAAAGTGACCCACTTTTCCCCTCTTTTACTGTCACTAGCTTGATCACTCTTATGTCATCAACTGTTACCATCCTGGTCCATGACACACTTCCCAAGGCTCCTGTCTCCTTTCTCTTTTTCTCCTCTTGCCCTCTCAGCATCTTTATTATAGCAGCCAGCAATCCTGTTTCCTCCAATCTCATCAGTGCTCAGAACCCCTCTCTGCCTCTGAGGAAAGCCACTCCTCCCTATCAGTTCTGCCTCTCAGTCCACTGAGCTTTTTCAAAGATGTGAGCTCCAGGCAAGCTTCTATGGGTTCCTGATCAGCTTTTCAGAATACTTGGCTCTATAAAGCTTCTTTTGTGCATAGCCATGTCCCTTAGAACAGGGATTACACAAGGTGCTTTCTAGCTAGAATTGCGGATTTCAGTATTTGCCACAAAAACTTATACCCTGAAAACTGAATATTCTTATTAGTTCCCCTTTTGCAGGAAGTCATCAACCCTCAGAGAAGAGGACGTGATTGTGGACAGAGAAGTGGCCGGAAGAAGGTGGCATGGGTAATCAACATGGCCCACTCCAACCAGGAGGGCTGGGAGAGAGCAGAGGAGGTGCCAGGCAGTCAGTTCCTATGTAATAAAAACAGGGGAAACACCAAGAGTGGTAGGAAACTGCTGTGCAAAAAGCGTGGGGTGTTATGACCTGAGGAAATGTGATTCAAAGATGTGCAGTGGTGGAAGGATGGAAGCAGAGGAGACTAAGGGAAGAGGTGTTAACGGTTACTTTATAAAAGCAGTGAAGCGTAAGAAAAGACCTACCCACCTCCCTTAGGCTTAGTGGAATGTAAGGGACAGAGAAGCAGCCACCACTGTCCAGTGCCACAGGTGCAACAGCACACTCAAGGTCAGCAGAGTGCAGTCAGTACACAGAGGAGAATGGACCACCGCAGGGTGACTGCTGCTCCCAGCACAAGCTTAGAAACTGAGTCTTCAGGGGCTGCTGAGGGGTGACATGCTGTGAGGGTGGAGCCATGGACTCCTGCCCTAATCACAGGGGGCGGACTCCTTGTAAAACCGAGAGTTCACATCTGCCCAGGCCTGGTGCTCACAACCCTCATTTCCCTCTCTGCCACAGGATGTCCCCCAGTAAGGCCACACCAGATTCTGGCCCCTTGGCGTAGACTTTCAGCCTCAGATCTGTGGCCCATGAGTTTCTGCTCCTTGTAAATCAGCCCATGTCAGGGATTCCATTATAGACACCAATCAGACTATCGATGGATCAACAGTAGTCCAATCAGACTAAGCAGGAGAGCACTGCACAGCAGCAGCCAGTCCACATCTTATAATGAAAAGGGTAAATCGGGGAGCACTAGAAGTTGGCAGTTGTCTTGCAGGGGAAGTATTAATCCAGTGGTTATTCAAATTGCTGACGATTTTCTCAGATTGAATTCATTTTTACATTTATTTCTTTTTAGAAAAAAAATGTTTTTTTATCCTTCAAGCCATAGTTTATTCATCTTTACACTTAATTCGTTCCCACTGAACAGTGTATTTTTGGCACCCCAAAATAAAAAGCAAAACCAGGTTCTTAGTGGTGCCCATCCACAAAATGTCCCCGTTAAAATGTTTAAAATTTGAGATTGGGTAGGCTAACATAATGAAAATGCAACTAGAAAAACAAATGTATCCTGAATGTATGACTGCTGTCCTAACTCATTACAATAGTTTACTGACAATAACTGGTAAGAGTAAGTTGGAAAATAACTGACTCCAGTAGTACAATAAGAACGCCATCAGTAGAATATGTTTTTCATATATATATATTTGTGATATATGCATTAAATATATAGCCTTGTGAAATCTGGGAGCAAGGCACACAATGAAATGAACATACATTTAAACAGAACAAGCAGCAACAAAGCTAAAAGGAAGAACAATTTCATCTTCACAGAGCTGTGCATAATCCTCTGAATAATGTCCTCTACCCGTACTTCATACAACATATTTTTAAGTAACTATATTAATCTTAAAATTCAAATTTGAGGAGTATCAGTTTGCCATTTTATTACTGCAATACTCCTGAGGAAGTATTACTTTCATTTTAAATCTTTATGTTTATGTCCCAGATTTGTAACACCCTAATTTCTAACAAAAAGAATGTTAGTTACTCGGATTTTATTCATTCATATTAAAGAAATTTTACTATTTATGTACTCAGTTTGAATGTTCATTTTAATGAGGTTTTAGGTTACTTTTCCCAGTTCTTATTTGCCAATGAGGAATTTATATAAATATTCCATTTAAATTTTGGTCTCAGTAAAAACACCTAAATAATATTAATTTTTATTTTGTTGTTTCCGCTGCTGGGGATTGAATCAAAGGTCTTCCCACTGAGCTAGAACTCCGTCCTTTTTCATTTTTTTTACTTTTGAGATAAGCTCTCACTAAGTCATTAACAGGCTGTTGAACAGGCTGGCCTCTAACTTGTGATACCCCTGCCTTAGCCTTCCAAAATACTGGGATTACACCACACTTTGTTTGTTTGTAATGAAAATGGTTTTACTACCTCTATTCCTAAGCAAAATATTTTGTCAAGCTTTCCATCAATCCTGAACAAAAATCATTAATCAGAAACATGTTTCAGTATTGTAGCCAAATATCTTAGCTATATAATCTTCACAGAGTCTTCATCAGATTTCTAAACCAAGGGCATAAATGTTTGAGTTCAATGAATGGTCATGCCTCAGACTTTTAACAAGAAAAAGCACAGAATCCATAAGAAATAAATTCTTGGATGGTACATTATTTCAGTCAGACAGCAAATTTTCTTGAGTATTTTAGGACAGAGTCTTACTATGAACAAGTCAACTGTGTTCTCAACCTTCATCCAATCATTGCGACTGAGTTCCCTTACTACTTCTGTGATTCTAATCTGAATTCTAGATCATCAGATTTAGAGCTGTAGCATATTTCAGTAGTTTCACATTCTCTTCTACTGTAACGCACTGCAATATGACTGTGTGGCAAACAATGTAAACAAGCCACAGGTTATAGCTAAATAAACTAGAAAGTATTTTTAATCGTAACTATTAAAGCAACTGTCTTTATTCAGTAATTCAACAATTTTATCAAATGACATTGATTTTTCTTTTCTTTTCTTTTTTGGAACTGACTTGTTACTGAGAAAATTTAACCAATTATTTAACCTAACAGACAAACTGACTGGCACACAACCGTTTGCCATGTTCTGAGACCTCCTTGATCTGCTGCACATACCACAGCAGTCTTCCAAAATGCAAATCAGATCACACTATACTTGTGCAGGTAAAAACTCTTCAATGCTGACGACTAGTCTGATGGTAAGAAACAAACTTATTAACATGACCCAATTACCATTTAATTTATCATCCAAACTGGGACACTTGGAGAGGAAAAGCAGTTGGCTAATTTTTTACAGCAGGAAACCAGGACACCCCTGGAAAGAGGTTAGTGTGGTCACCCCTATATAGTCTGCCTCTTCTACTTCCCTGAAGTTACTTCCGTCTCCTCTCCCATATGGTATCCTCCAGCAGCAAGCATCCCTGTCCTCACTGGTACTCTCAGATTTCTTTGGCAACAAGCCACATATCCAGGACTGGTTCTGTGGCTTAGCATCCTCTTTCTTCCCCTCAGTTAAGCCCTACCAGTGCTTCAGAACTTACTTTAAACATTGCTTCTTTGGGAAAATTGCCTATGGCTTCTCCAGCAAACTCACTGGACTGTCCATCTGTGCCTTAGAGACATGGGCACAGTAGAAATCATATCATAGACTCTGTAGTGTCTAACACTGCCTTTCCCTTTTAACTGCTCCTTAACTAGATTCATTCATGTATATTTGTATGCATGTGTATATGTGTGTATATATATATATATATATATATATTTATACATATATACACTTAAATGTGCATACACACATTTATACATATGTATATATTATATATACATTTATACATATGTATGTATTATATATACACACACATGTATACATACATACATATATATATATATATATATGTAAATTTGTATACAAAGCCTTCAAGTAAATATCATAATAGAACTCTATCTACTGGCACACCCAAGAACAGAAATGATCTAATTCTCTAGGAGAACTATCTTTTGTTTTATTATTTACCATTTGGCTCTAATCAGAAGTCTGCAAACCATATCATGTGGTATGAAAGAGGACAACAGCCCATTTTTGAACACAGTGCTTTTTAAAAATACATATTTAAGGAACTGTAAAAAAAAACAAGTTATGAAGCAAAGCAAAACAAAGCAAGAGCACATAAGATCTTCCATCTATTCTTCATTTCTTACTTGTTTTATTTAAACACTGAGTTTAGTTTTATATCAGTGTAACTCTAGCATCCTTCCTTTCAATGACTAAGCATTTCTACTAATCTCGTACTTCATTAAACTAGCTTTGAAATCTGCTAATTCTAACATTAACTGGTTAAGCAAATGTATGACAAACAGATGACATGACGTTCTTCCAATTAAAGGTATATTCAAACATCCACCTGTAGATATATATGCTTAATTGTTTTAATTAGTGAGTACTATATAATATGGCCATACCCTACCTGCTTACTGGGAAAGTACTCTAAAAATTGTAAGTTGTAATAATAAACTGAAACTCAATCTTGAGTTTGTCATTTTAGAAGTGACACATCCTGTTTGTCTGATATATAACTAGGTAAAGGAAATCAGAACTCATATCAAATTTATATTACAAAACAAAAAGTGAAACTTGTAACATGTTTGGTATAAGACAATGATGTTTTTGAAAACTAACCGACCAAAAACATAACAATGAGAATTTGCTGCTGGAGCTTTAATGAGTTAAAATGAACTTTTTTTTTTTTTTGAGACAAGGTCTCACTATATGGTTCAGATTGGCCTTGAGCTCATTTTGTAGCTCAGGCTAGTCTCAAACTTGCAATGATCTGCCTACCTCAGCTTCCTGAGTGCTGGGATTACAGGAATGTGACACCACACTCGGCTAAAATGAATACTCTTGGTCTCTTGGAAGAAATTTGGCCACATGCATGAACAGCATGAGGGATGACACACTAGACAGATACCATGGCAGTGCCCATGAAGTACTGTGTTTCCTGAAACCTAGAGCCCTATTTCTGGTGTTTATATTCTCTATGACTAACCTATTCTGCCATATGCCTCTAAGAAACTAGGTAAATGTTTACTGAAAGAATAGACTTGGTAGTAGTCCAAGAGTAAGTTATTCTCCTGAGTCAAACAGTCTCCTAGTGAAGGATAAGCGAACATTTTTATAATCACAAAATAAATCCAAAGCTAAACCTTCTATCTTTGGTCACCTACGATCATCACATAGGCAGTCGAAAGCTGACTTTCAATTTCTTACAAAGAAAATTAACATCTTATTACTTACAAAGATGTTTGTAACATCTTATTACTTACAAAGTACAAGAACTACTTTGTCTTGAGGGTTTGTGTGTGTGCTTGATAGAAGCCAAGTCCCTCCCTCTGAACAAGTATGTGGAGTAATGAGGAAGGGACCCTTGCCCAGGGAGCTAGATGTCTAGTGCTCAACAGAGCAAATATAAGGCTGAAGAAGGGTCAGACTTCTCTTTAGTTATTTGTATATATCTATTTTATTCCATAGAAGCCTGAGGACAGGAAGTAAGTGCTCAATATAGAGCTGTGGTGATGCAATTGGTGTTGTTCCAGTAAATATCTACAGAATTCACACTTTGTACAAAGTACTATAGATATAAGCAAGGAACGAAATATGCCTAATTGCATGAAATTAATGTTCAGACATGGGAAGACTGACTAATGTTAAATAAACAGGTAAATATAAATGTAGAAGAGTGGCTGCCACATGTGAGCAAAGCCTGCCACAGTGATCCCTACCACGCTGTGCATCTCCAAGACTCTGCCTGGAGCCTTGCAGGTCCCCACCCTGCATCCCCAGATACTGCAGGACCTCTGGGTCAACACTAAGGTCCTGGCTGGGCCTCACCCAGCAACTTCCAGATAGTAGGGAGCTACTGCATGTGATCTGAAGCCCGCCACAGCAATCCCTACCTGGCTGTGCAGATTCAGAGCTCTGCTTGGAACCTGGTAGTTCCCCCACCCAGCATCCCCAAACACTGCTGGACCTTTAGGTTAGCACTTGGGTCCTGGTTAGGCCCCACCAAGCGACCTCCAGGTAGCCAGGAGCTATCGTATGTGAGCTTAAGCTTGCCACAGCAATCCATATCTAGCTGTGTAGCAGTGAGTCTTTGCTTGTAACCAGGTAGAGCCATACCCAGAAACCCCCAAAAGCTGGGAGGCATTAGTCTGCCATGTGGCATGATCTAAAAGCCTGCACAGTAGACTCCACATACAATTCAGCCTTACTATACACTCAGAACCTAGGAGGGTCTTTCCCAGTGACCTCAAGCAGCTGGGGTACTTCAGTGAGCCACATGGGAAGTGCTGAAGGTCCACACCCAATCCAAGGAACCTCTAAGTGCCACTATGTAACCAGGGAATACAATAACATGACAAAAAGAAAGAGCAAAATGCAACCTCAAACCTCCAGGCCATTCCAAACAAGCATAGGAGACATGCACATAGAAAAAAATGTAAGCTGCACACTTGAAACTTCTGAAATGATAGCAACTGAAGTAAAGAAGCAACTCAATGAACTATAATCTCCTAAGTAAAAGAAGAAATGATAAACACAACGAAAGAAATGCTGAAAACATCTAAAGACCTAGATAAAAATATTGAGGAGCACTGCAAAAAGATAGAAAACTTGTATGAACAACATAAGAAAACAATAGACTACATGAAATACATTCAAGGTGACAACCAGGAAATCAAAAATTCCACCAAAAGCTGGCAAAACCACATGAATTAATGTGAAGATAGACTTTCAGACATTGAAGACAAGATTGCAGCTAGTGAACAAGGCAAGATCTGTTAAAATAACAAGGAATTATGAAATAACAGTTCAACAGTTGCAAGATGAAGCAAAGAAAATAATATAAGATTAATAGGTGTTAATGAAAAAGATGACAACCAAACGATATCAAAAGACTACTAACAGAAATAATAGCAGAAAATTCCATAAACATGGAGAAGGAAACTGATATACAGAAAAGTCAAGCATACAGGACTCTAATTAGTCATAACCAAAATAAATCTACACACAGATATATAATAATCAACATCCTAGAAATTCAACAGAAGAACAGAATATTAAAAGTTGTTAGAGAAAGCAAATAAACCACCTATAAAGGAAAGCCCATCAGAGTCACAGCAGACTTCTCAATACAAACAATGAAGTCAAGAAGAACATGGAGTGAAGTATTTCAAATCCTAAAGGAAAATGACTTCCAACCCAGGTTGATGTCTCCTGTAAAACTTTCCTTTAAAATTGATAGAGAAATAAGATATTTCCATGAAAAGAACAGCTGAAGAATTTCATGACCACCAAAGCAACCCTGTGAAGAATACTGAAAGATATTCTAGATATACATAAAAACAACTACAACTCCAAGAATACCAAGAGAACAAGCCACTAAGCAGGGCACACAATTAGAGAGGAAAGGTAAAGAACCAACAGTAGAAAGATAACATAACAAAAATGAGCCAGTATGTATTAGTTATAACCATTAATGTAGATGGCCTCAATTCACCAATTAAAAGAAACAGACTGGCAGAATGAAGAGACAAAATCCAACCATAGGCTGCATATAAGCAACCCATCCAACCAAAAAGGAAACTCATAGACTGAAATTCAAAGAATGAAAAACCATACTTCATGCAACAAATACCCCCAAAAAAGCAAGTGCAGGTGTACTGTTTGTAGATAATGTGAACTTCAAACCAAGAATGATCAGAAGTGATAAACAAAGTCACTACATATTTATTAGAGGGAAACTTCAAAAGGAAGAGATAACAATCCTAAATATATACACACCAAACATGGGGGCACCCAGCTATGTAAAACAAATATTAATAGAAATGAAAAATCAACTAAGCAATAACACAATTTAACACCACTTTGATACAAAGAGATAGATCAACTAGACAGAAAGTCAGCACAGAAATAACAAAATTGAATCAAACTTGTGAACAAAAGTTCTTAGTAGATGTGTAGAGAGTGTTCTACTCAACAATATCAGAATATACATTCTTCTCAGCTGCACATGTCCCATTCCCTAAAATAGACCATATACTAGCCCACAGAACATGCTTAAGTAAATGCATTGAAATTATCCCATGCATATGATCTGATCATAGTGCATAAAACTGGAAACTAATGACAAAAAATTGCAAATAATCCATAAATACATGGAAATTAAATAATACACACCTGAACAATTGATGGGTCATAGAAGAAGTTAAACAATATCTACATGTAAATTAAAATATGAATAGATCTTACTAGAATCTGTTGGATGCAATGAAAGTACTCCATAGGGGGAAATTTATTGCAGTGAATTCCTACATCAAGAAAATAGAAAAAACACAAGCAACCTGATCCTACACCTCAAACATCTAGAAAAAGAAGAGCAAGCCAAGCCGAAAGCAAAAGAAGGGAGGAAATTATAAACATCAGAGTGGAAAATCAATGCAATAGAGACTAAGAAAACAATACAAAGAATTACAAATCAAAGAGTTGGTACTTTGAAAGAATAAATAAAATCAATAAGCACCTAGCCAACCTTACTTGTAAAAGGAAAGAAAAAAACTCAAATTCAGGTGATAAGGAATAAAAAGGGTGAAATGACTACAGACCTTGTGGAAATACAGAAGACTGTCAACACCTGCTTCAAAAAACTTTACTCTCATAGGTTTGATAACATAGAAGAAATGAACAGATTCCTAGAAACATATGAATTACTAAACCTGAGTCAAGAAAGTGTAAAACTGTTGAATAACTGAATTTGAGTTAATGAAATTGAAAATATAATTAGAACTTTAGCCACAAAGAAAAACTCAGGTCCTGATAAATTCACAACTGAATCTGAAACTCTACAATGAAATTCAAATAGAAGCAACTCTCCCTAACTCATCCCTGGAAGCAAGTATTACATTAATACCAAAACTAGAGAAAGAATCAACCAAAGAAAAAAACTACAGGCCAGTGTCCCGAATGAACACAGATGCAAAAATCTACAGTAAAATACTGGCAAAAAGAATGCAGCAAGTCATCAAGAAGATTGTACACCATAACCAAGTGGGATTCATCCCAGGAATGCAGGGATGGTTCAACAAATGCAAATCAGTAAATGTAATCCACAGTATCAATAGACCCCAAGATAAGAATCACATGATCATTTCTAAAGATGCAAAAAAAGCTTTTGATAAGGCCCAACACACATTCATCATAAAAATCCTACAGAAAATCGGAATAGATGGTCTTTACCTCAATCTGATAAAAGCCATCTATGACAAAACAACAGCCACATCATATTAAATGATCAAAAAATGAAAACTTTCACCCCCAAATCAGAAACAAGACAAGGCTGTCCACTATCACCACTCCTACTAAATATAGTACTGTAAATATTAGCCAGAGCAATTAAACAAGAGAGAGAAACAAAAAGGAATAAAGATAGGAAAGGAAGAGTTTAAACTATCATTATTTGAAGATGATATGATATTCTAATAGAAGACCCCCAGAACTCCTTTGAAAGACTTGTACATGTAATAACCAAACTCAGAAATGTAGATGGGTACAAAATTAACATTCAAGACTCAAAAGCATTCCTATATACAAACAACAAATTCACTGAAAGGGAAATAAGCAAAACCACATCCTTCACAGTACCATCCAAAAAAATGAAATGCTTAGGACTCAGCCTAACAACCGAAGTAAAGGATCTATTCAGTGAAAATTATAGACCTCTGAAAAAAGATATTGAAGAGGATCTCAGAAAACAGAAAGACATCCCTGTTCACAGATAAGAACAACAAACATTGTGAAAATGGCCATTCTCCCAAAATTTTTATAAGATTTAATGCAAATTAAATTAAATTACTAGCATACCTACCGGATCTATAGAAATGATTCCTAAAATTCATCTGGAACCAGAAGAGACCTGGAATAGCAAAGACAATTCTGGGCAACAAAAGTAAGGCAGGAGGCATCACAATCCCTGACTTGAGGTTATGCTACAAAACTACTGTGATAAAAATTAGCATGGTATTGCAATAAAAATAGACCTGAAGATCAATGTAATAGATTAGAAGCTACAACCACAAATACAAACACAGTCAGCCACCTTAAGGGGCCAAATACATTCACTGGAACAAAGATAGCTATTTTAATAAGTGGCACTGGAAAATCGAAAACTAGAACTAGACCCCTGCCTACCACCATGCACTAAAGTAAAGTAAAAATGTATCAAAGATCTAAATATTAAAACAAAAAAACTAAATATACTGGAAGAAAAAGTAGAAATCTTGAAGACAAGAATTCATGAACAACTATACTAAATCAGATACCATGGCAGCCATTGATGATTTCCTATCATTTTGATTCAAAAGCCAATAATGCTTATTCTTAGTTTTGATTGCTTTTAGTCTGTTTTCAATTATTTGATTCCACTATATATGAAGACATGGACAGCTATTTTAAAGAAAACAAAAGACACTATGGTAGCCATTATTGATTTCCTAGAGTCTGGTCTTGAAAGCTCTTAAGGTTCTCAATCTTTGTTTTGATTGCTTTTATACTATTGTGATGTGTATTAATTTATTGTGTGTGAAGGTATGAACAACTATTTAGAAGAAAACAAGAGACATTATGGTAGTCACCACTGATTTCCTGCTGTCTTTTTCTAAAATCCCGTGTTATTTGCATTGTTTTTCTCTGCTCTAATTTGTTCTGTTTTGTTTTGTTTTGCTTTGTTTCATTTTGTTCTCTTTAAAATAAAAACAAATTTTTTAAAATATAAAAGAGTGACAAATCCTCTAAAGCACAGAGAAAAGTGACTACCAGGCAAAGGCAGGTGGAATGTAATTGGAAAATATCTGCTTGCTAGGTAAATTTTAAGGGAAAAAAGGAAGGAAATACACAGGAAAGGAACAGGATGCCTCGGGGAAGGTCCTATGCACCACTAAGAGGATGACATGTACATGGGTTCTAAGACAAACTGCACTGGACCTGTTTGATAAGCAATGGGTAATGGGAATAAATAAGAAAGAAATGAGATGGGAGGTGATGGATATGTGGAAAAGTGTTAGGTAGGGTTTTGTGTGGATTACATATAAAAGGCTTTCATTTTTTCTGAGGCAGATGAGGCACTATAAGGTTCTGAGGAAGACAGTGATCTGTCAGTATTAAGATGACAGTACAGAGTCTGTCAGCTTAAGATGGCAGCTTAATAGGCAGCAGGGTAGAGAGCTTCTCTCAGAAAAAAAAAAAAAAAAAAAACTCACATGCTAGAATTTAACACCGTGGAGAAGACCAGACAAAAAGAGAGGGACTCTCATGACCCAGAAAGAAATTGAGGGGAAAAAAAAGAAAAGAAAGGAAGGAAAAACGTGGACAAAAGGCTGGAACCAGACAGTCTCAATGGGGCTGGTCCTGCATCGTGCTAGGCAAGCCTTGGAATCACAGGATTCATGGTCACACTGAAGTCACGGCCCCGAAATCAAGAGTTGGTGAGTCCAGAGCCTTTGATGGGAAGATGTAGCTCAACAGAGAGCGGACCCAACATGGAGAGCACTGTGGTGAGCACTAGGAATTGAGCATGGAGGGGTGACCAGCTGGACAACATATTGGAGTTGGGCAGGATGGGCCTGTACCTGGAACCACAGTGGCATCAGTCAGCCACCCCTGGCCCAAAGAGGACTGGTGGGACCTGCTTGGGCTGAGTCACATTCCTGGATGGGACCCAATATCCAGGGACGAAACTGTCCCGAACCTGTGATATCCATGCAACACAGACTAACGTGCTGAAGGCACTTGCTGGTTGATTGCCTCAGAGAAAAGGAGCCACCCCACATCATTCCTGCATGCACCTCAGATCAACAGTAAACTGGAGAAGGCAGCAATGCACTAGCCAGCATGCTTTAGAAAAACCACAGGCAATACAGAAAGGGTCTGAGACCTCCACCATACACCTGTTTGAAAGGAACCAGAAACATGACAAGAGAAAGAAACAAGAAAAATGCTCCAGCCACTTATCCATGGAAAATAAAGCCAGGAGAGGTAAATACAGAAGAGATTGAGGATAGCAATCATGCAGTATCAGCTACAGAATCAGTAGACATAAAGAAATACCTTTGTGACCTCATAGACTAACTTAAAACTGAAACTCTAATTCAAGTGAGGCAATATATAAAAAGATCAATAAAAGCAATGCTAAGCCCCTCTAAAGAAGACACAGGGGCTAGGGATTTAGCTCAGTGGCAAAGGACCTGCCTTGCAAGCAGGCAGTCATGAGTTTAACCCCAATAAAAAGTTAAAAAAAAAAAAAGTTAAAGAAGGGAGATGAAGAGAGTGGAGGAAGCCAGAAAAAGAAGAGAAACCTTTGATGAAGAAAATAAACAAAATCTAGAATACATGAAACAGATCCAAAGAGATTACCAGGAAATTAAAAACTCCACTGAAAACTGGCAAAATTCCTTGACAGAAACTAAAGTTAGACTTTCAAAACTTGAGGATAGATTTGCAATGTGTGATTATCAAAGAAAAGATCTCTTAAAGAAAACAAGGAACCAGGAAGTAACAATACAAAGGCTAGAAGATGACAAGAGAATCTATAACTTAAGAATAAAAAACATGAGCGAAGAAGCAAGAGTAAACACAAATGAATTACAAAGGCTATTCACAGAAATAATTAAGGAAAACTTTCCAAGCATAGGAAAAGGAAATGATATCCAGATAAATGAGGCATACAGAACTCCAGCCAGTTACAACCATAACAGATCTACACCCAGACATATAATAATCAAGATCCCAGAAATTCATCAGAAGAACAGAATATTAAAAGCAGTCAGAGAAAAGAAACAGATCACCTATAAAGGAAAACCCATCAAAATCACAACAGACTTCTAGACACAAACTATCAAATCAAGAAGAGCCTGGAGCAAAGTGTTCCAAGCCCTGACAGAAAATAACCTCCAACCCAGATTGATGTACCCTGAAAAACTGTCTCTAGAAAGTAATGGAGAAACAAGATGTTTCCATGACAAACAGAAACTGTGGGAGTTCATGATTACCAATCAAACCCTACAAAAAATACTGAAGGAAGGACATTCTAGAGAGACAGAAAGAAATACCAGGATTCCAGCAACAGTGGCAGAGAGGCCTCAATGAACAGGGCAGACAGTGGAATGAAGGAGAAAAGTAAACAATCAATAGCAGAAAAATAGCATAGGAGAGATGGGGCAGAGAAGGTTGGCTGTAATCTCTAATATAGATGGCCTTGATACACTAACAAAAAGAAACACAGGCAGAGTAGATCAGGAGATAGGGTTCATGGAGATGCTCTGAATAGGAAATATACTCAACCTGAAAGAGGGTTAATAAACCGAAAATCAAAGATGAGAAAATGATACTCTATGTGACAGGGAACCAGAGAGAAACAGGGACAGCTCGTCCAGCAGCTGCAGATAGACTGGAAAGTCATGACAATTTTGTGCAGTGGAGAACTACTCAGGTATAAGGAAGAAAATCCTTGAGGCTTTAGTAGCTAAAGGAATACAGCTCAAGATCAAGCTCAGGGGTAAAAAGGTTCAGCACCACTTAGGTAGATAAAGAGTTGCCTTCCTAATCTAAAAACTCAAGGAGTTAGTAGAACCCAAAATGTACAAAGCACCCTGAGAAAGGGAAATGGGAGGAACTGTCTAAAAAAAAAGAGGGCAGAGGACATTGTTAATAGTGTATCAGAATTTAAAAGTCACATTAGTCTTATCGCTGTTTAGTTTGATTTTATTCTGTTCCAGTGTGTCTACTCATAATATATTTGAAGACACACACAGTTAACCCCACAATAGCAGGATATACTACAGTAACTATCCTTAATTTCCTATTAACTTAAACTGAAGCCCTATATTACTTACATTGTCTCACTATGACTGATCTTATTTGAATCTGGTTTGTTAGGTCACTGTTTTGTCTTGACTGATTTTATCCAATTTGGTATGCTTGATAGTATCAAGTCTGAGAGTAGAGACAACTACTCTGAAGATGACAAGATGCAATAAGATACCCATTCCAGTTAGATTATTAACTGCTTTTGAAGTCCTACAATGTCTCCAATGTTGTTTTTATTAATATTGCTATGTAGTGCTATGTTCAATTTATATTATGCCTGATGATATGGACAAGTCTATTGAAAATAACAAGAGATAGCATAGTAACTACTGTAGATCACCTAGTATTATGGTTTTATATATCCTTTTCATTTCATATTTTTCTAGAACTTTGTTTTGTTGTCTTGTTTTGATCTGTTTTACCCTATAATGCAGAAAGGATAGGTATACATGTAGAGATTCACACATATGTAGAACTTCTAAAAAGTTTACGAGAATAGATTATATAATGCACGATGTAATGAACAGATACTCTAAAGAGGAGACACTAAGATACCCAGTGCTAATTCTGTAGCATTATGATATAAAATCTAGCAATACTATTATTCACTGTTCTTGATATTAGTCTAGTCTCTTATGTTTAATTTCAACATATGTAAAGATATGAACAGCTATTTCAAAGACAATGAGAGACATTATGGCAGCCATTTCTGACTCCCCTATTGTTTTGGTCTTGAAGACCTAAAACACCTTCATCATCCTGTTCTGATCAGTTTAGTACTATATTTTTCAGTCTGTATTCACTGTATGTGAAGATATGGACAACTATTTGGAAGAAAACAAGAGACAATGTGATAGACAGTGAAGATCTCCAGTGGTCTTACTTTGAAATCTGTGTTTCTTGTTTTCTTATGATCTGTATTGTTATGTTTAATTTTACTCTTTAAAATAAAATAAAATGACAGAACAATAGATAGGATATGTTAGGAAAATAAAGGCAGAAACAGAGGCACATATGTGATAAGCCTGCTGAAAGATAATTGAGTTTCAAACCAGGCTACAATCTCTGAAAGTGGTCAGAGTCTAGATAAATTTTGAAAGTACTGCTGACAGCAACTTTTGACAAGTCAGCTATGGGATGTCTACATGAAAAGGGAATGTACAACTTCAAAGGTTTTGTCCTAACTAACCAATACACTGGAATAAATGAAGAAGAGAAGTTACACCCTGAATGCTGATGTCTTCCTTTCCCATTTGGAAAATGCAGAATGGACCCATCCACTTCTCATCTGCAATTGAAAATGATCCACCTGTATCTAACTTTAAACATTTCTCATTACACTGATTATAAATAATCAAGAGTTACGCTTTTTCCTGCAAATCTGTAAATGTTTGTTAACAATAGGTTTTAGTTTTACCCTTGAGGAAGTCAGCAAATTACCAAGAAACTTTCCATTATTTCTCTTAATCATAGATTCTCATGTGATGCTCTCTTTGAAGCTAGAGGTAGTAGTGAAAAATGTCTTGCAAAATAATTATGTTATTACTAAATGCTTACATTTCTGTGCAGAAACGCATTCTTTTATCCATACATGATATCATGCCTGTAATCTCAGTGCTCTTGGAGGCTGATGAAGGAGGACCACAAGTTTGAGCCCTACATGAGCAACTTAGAAGTTCAATGAAAGGAAAGAAAGAGATAGAGAAAGAGGGACTGAGAGAGAGAAAGCAAGGGAAGGAAAGGGTTAAGGGAAGGGAAGGGACAGAAGACTAAGGATGTGGGGAGGCAGAGAGCGAGGGAGGAAGGGAGGCAAGAAGGGAAAAGGAAGAAAGGAAGGGAGGGAGGGAGGGAGGGAAGGACGGAGAAAGGAAAGAAGGAAGGAAGTAGAAAAGAAAGAAATGTATTCCCTTAAAATGTAAAGATAAATTTGACTTTTCTGGCTCAAATCATTATTTTCCATCATATTTTTCTAAAACAAATTTCAGATTGCTTATTACACATAATTTTCATTGTGTGTAGTAGTTATATAGCATAGTCCCACAAAATTAGCTTGAACACTGAATTAACTAATACTAAAATGCTGCTTCTGGGGAAAATACATGATTAGCGTCCTGTAAGCAAGCCTCTATTCATAAAATTTTGTCAACTAATCAATATGTAACCTTGTTTTATGTATGTTGCTCTTTAAAGATGCCTTCTTTGATATAAATTATTGATGGACTGACATTGAACTGCTGGTCAGCAGCATTGTAACGCATGAATGGACAAAGTTTAGATAATATGCACATTTTCTTCCATATAGCACAGCATAGCACAGTCTTCTTGAGCTCAGCAATACTAAATAGCACTTCAGCACTATGTTTGAAAGCCACTTTAAACAGCAAAATACCAACAAAAAGCACAAAACATGGCATTCCAAGGCTCTGAAAGGCCATACGAGAGCTGAAACAAGAAGGCAGAGGGTTAGCCACACATACTGGCACATGTCTACAATCCCAGCTATTCTGGAGGCCAATGCAGGATACCAAGCTTAAACTCAGCCTAGGCAAGTCCACAGGACCTGGTTTCAAAAAGTGAAAGGGGCCACCCAGAGATGTAGTTCAGCCCTCCATAGGTTCAGTCCCTAGTTAGTATCACAAAAAGCAAAGTTTTGCCTTTTTAGACATCAGCAGGGACAGCAGATAATCACAGGAGTGACACAGAATTTTCATTGCTTAGTACATGTCTATAAGTGTCCACATGTGACCACCAAAATGCTGCAGACATTAACAGGGCTACGAATAAATTTTCAAAACCCAGCAAAACTCACACATATAGAATCTACAAAGAATGAGGATCATTTTTATTTGTTGAGTTTTAAAAGATCATATTTTTAGTTCTTTAATTATATTTATCTGCTCATGGGTACCACTATCAAGATATTATTAATAAACACAAATATTTAGATGTAGATGAAAAATTAAACCTACATGATTAACCACTCATAAAATGCTTTTTTTAAAAATCAGTTTACCTCATAATCAATGTATTTTGTAAGCACATATTATCCAGGGATAATCTTTCTAAATATTTAATACTTCATGTAAATATTTAATACTTTATTTATAATTATAAATACTAGTAAAAGATTATCAGTAAATGATGACACTGTGTTAGACCAGACATTAGCGAACTACTCTGCAATGTGTAACTTGTAAGCCTGGCTGCCATTCAGGAAAAAGTACACAAAAGAAATAAAACAGAAAGAAGACAGAAAGTCTTGTTAATTTTAAAAAGTTATCTTCAATACTGATATGAGCTATGAATGACACTAATATGAAATTTATATTTTGAAATGAGCAGTAAATTCAGAAGTCAGAGTGACCTCTCATCTAGATGCCTGCTATGCAAAAGTGAGGTGGGACAAGTTGGGCTCCATCACCCTCCTGCATCCTCTCGTAGGACTTGCCTCTTCTGCTACAGAGCCCCTAGGCATTCGATTTATTCGTCATTTCATGACATATTTAGGGCTTTGTGGCAAAAACAGCTCTCTCAAATGATGCATGTGAAAAAAAAGAGTGGAAAAGAAAGGCCTTTCATTACATAATGAAAAATGAAGGGAATCCTTTTTCCCGGAAAAGGCACATTTCTTTTTTCTTCTTTAAAATATAATAAAAATCTTGGAAAATGAAATGCTATTCCAGGGTCATCCTGGAAAAGTTTCACTTTGTAATATCTGTGAAACAGATGGATTTTGGAGATCTGAGAACCTGGTTCTCTTGCCTCAGGTACCAGTGAGGAGGAAGCATAATTGTGTCCATGATGTCAAGCACAGTTGGAAGAGCACTGCCACCAACCTAAGACCTTCTTCATTTCTAGACATTTTTCTAATCTAAATAGTAAAATAATTTATAGCACAACAGTACCCAGGCTTTAAGAGAATCATGTTTATTGACAGCATATCCTTTCAATTACACAATTCATTAAACCCAAAAACTAAGCCAGAAACTGCTGAGTCCCAGACTAAATAGACACACCCACTGGGTGGAGCCTCTGACAAACATTAAATTATTGATGTAATCAAGTAAGTTTTATCAGAAACTCCTAGAACCTAAAGTGACAATTCCTGAATGACTGTTTGTGCCACAGTTCTTTTCATAACAAAAGTGAACCCAAAATATTATAATAATTTAGATTTTAAGGAAAGATGATATTATCTGATCAAAATAAGTTTCTGTTCTTTTAAAGCTTTTTTGATTTTTTAATTGCTCATTTTTACAATAAGAAATGAATCTCTACAAAACTTACATTCTGTGTAGTTAAGTTGATACATACTTAACAAAAACACATATATAAATGGATAAGTGAAACACAATGCTGAAACATACCACATGAAATATACTCGGGTATTTACTGAAATTTGTTTCATTACAATCAGTGGTCACTGGTCTTGATGAACAGCTTCAAAAACACTGGGCAATGGTATTTGTTTTACCTCTTCCAGTTCAATGCCTCAGTGGTAACAATGATTTGACTTACTAGTGAAAAAGGAAGTTCATCTCTATTAAATTCCTTAGGTACACAGTATATGTCAAATAAATTTGCTTTTCTCAACTAGAGCACGTCCATAGTTAAAAAAAAAAAAAAAAGAAAAAAAAGAGAGGGGAAAACAACTTCCTTATTTTGCCTTTTCACTTTGATAGCTTTCAAATTCAACTGCCTTGGGCAAGACTTAAATTCAGCAATGGATATATAATTCACAATATTTAGAAAGCTTTTCACTGGACATTTAAAATACTGACTAAAAGAAGCAGTGTAATCCAGCAGCATGATGAATTGGCCCGTGCTATCCACTGAACAGGTAATTGAAACACAACACTTTACTTCGGTTTACCTTTATCTTCCTTCCTAGTCACATCTAATTCAAATCACCATACTAAATATTCATTTGATGAATAGCATAAAAGGAAAAACATGTGTAGGTATTTAAAATAGAAAGAAATGTTCACACAGGGTTGAGGTGCATGGTGACAGAGAACAAAGAATAAATACAACCATTTTAATTGTCTTGAGAAACACTATCAATGACTTTTCACGGTATTTATTGATGAAACATCACAAATTCATTATATAGTATGGCCATTTATCTAGTTCATTCATTCTTGCTAAAATTTATGAACTGTTAAGATATTGGATATGTGGTCTCAGAGAGAAATGATTACACATTTGTTTAGGCAGGGTCCTATGATTATTTTATTGTCTGTAAACATTTGAACCCACCTCAACTATTCTAAGAAATTTATGAAGCCAGGTTACCAAAGTAGCTTCTAGAACTGTTAGGAGGACTTCAGATTAAGTTATAAGAAAGAAAATCCCAAAACAGCCCCAGAACTAGCCTAACAGAAAACAGTTGCTATTTCATCTGCTACTATTAAAATCACTCATGTGACCAGCGTCATCAGAATAGATATCACTTTTTAATCAAGAATTATACTTATGACCACTCAAGCAGAGTCCTTTATCATCACACTTACTGAAAAAATAGAAGAGCTATACAAAATCTTTTGTTTAATTAAACAGTCCTCAAATGAAGAAGGCCAACATCTGTCGGATTGGACAAGTGAGTCTAAGGACATGCCTGCATCCCAACTGCAAGAGAAGTTGAGAATTTTATTTCTTACTTTTGAGTTAGTAAGACAGAACTCATAATATAATTTTACAAATTTAGACATATTTTGAAAACATGTAATATGGCAATTGTCTACCCATACTTATGTTTTGTATAACGTATCATGAACCATTAAAAAAAACACAAGCCTCAGAGTTTCAGATCTGACAGAGACCTCAGGAAAGAATCACAGTCTACCTACTTGTATAAACGGAATTCAAGACTTATCTAGTCATTTAAGTCAAAGCCAAAAACTGACATTGTAAACCTGGTGATCCAAAAATAAATAAATAAATAAATAAATAAATAAATAAATTGGTCATTCAAAAATCACCCCTTCTCATTTCCTACCACTAATGTCATTAATGAACACAGAATGGCTCAGTTGAAAATGTAGGGCTGAAGGTGCAGATTTGATTTTAAAAAGTAGACTTGTTGCATCTGATATCTCCAATACCACCGTTACCTCAATCATGAGAATCTGCAAGTCAATGGTTTGGTGTGTTGCTGCTCATAAGATACTAAGCTTCTGAAATTCCTCTCCTCTCCTCTACTCATCAGCATATACAAGAGCAAGTCAAATGTCCTAGGAGAAAGCCAAAACTAAAACCAAAATGTTTATTGAGGAAATATCTTTGGGATCTATCTGTCTTTCCTGAGGTTGAACTACGGTATAGCTTCTGGGAGACAAATTGAGCATAGAGTACAGTAATGAAAATATGGCGCTACGATCCTGTTTACAGTTAGCAGAACATGAAGAACAAGTCAGAGGGAGACATGCATAAAGAGTAAATAAAGAGAACAGTGCTTTGATGATGGTGTTATTCCCTACGACAATGGTGAAATTAAGGTGTCTTTGTAAAGTTCGACTTAATTTGGATATTTTGAATGAAAATAAAAAAAGGACTCCAATGATGGAACTGTAGATACAAGCCTACTTTCATTAACTGAAACAGTATTATTTAGACTAGGGAGAACAATAAGCATACATATCTATGACCCTCTGTTAGGAACATTGGCATGCAAATTTGTAAACTAATGATAGCAGTTATCAACTGTTACTCAACTCATTGAGTGAAAAGTAAGGTTCATGATCTAATAAAAAAAATCCTCAAAATCCAAACCTGACAAATCTTTTCCTCTGAGTATCAATCTCAGTCGTAAGTGCAAAGGAATACAAGGCTTAAGTCATTTTCAAACAGAGACAGACCTCAAATGAAGCCAAGCATAAGCAATCATTGACTTGCCTATTCTGTATTAAGGCTTCATGCTCTCTGACTTTGAATTAATATCATTCATCAGCAGTAATCACTGATCAACAGACAGACACAGAAAGACAGGGAGGGGGAGGAGAAGGCTAGCAGAGAGGAGGGAGGGAGAGCCAAAAGCAATAGAAAAGGAGAGACAAGGGCAATGGAGGTGGAGAAAGCTTTTTTAACTTTAAAGAGAAAAAAATGGAAAAGAAAAATACCAAAGAAACAGCAACAGAAACCTCAAAACAATAACAATATAGGCTTTCAAAACAAGATGATAGGAATGTAACAATGGTTGTAATATTGCATATTGTTATCTTCAAAAAACTTGCTTTGAATACCAGATACAGACATGCAAAATTGATCAGATCATATGGGTATTAACTGTTCTTTTCCATGAACTAATGGAATTAGAAATAAAATCATCTTAGCTATCTTGTGTGTGTGTGTGTATATAAATATATAAACACAAATTTCTATCTTTTTGCTTTTCCCCCTCTTTTCTCCTTTCCTCTATCCTAGTTGTTCTTTCCCTCAGAGCAGTTTCTTACTCTTTCACAATATTTATTGTAGATTTTGGATCTTATTTACTTGTTCAATTTCTTACACTAAGGAGACAACATGGTATATATTTCACTTATGAGGATGGTATCAAATCACATCCATTTATGTATAAAAGCCTCGAGTTGATTCTTCTTTATAGCTGAGTAGTGCTCCATTGTATAAAAATAATCACATTTTAAAAATTAATTCCTTAGCTGATGGGCATTTGGGTTGTTTCCAAGATTTGGCTATTACAAGTTGCGCTGCTATTAACATGGGTGTACATACATCACTGTGATACAGTGCTGTCAATTCTTCTGGGAAACTACCCAGAAGTGGGATAGCTGGGTTAAATAGGACCTCTAATCCCACTTAATATCTTTTTGAGAGAGAAAACTATTAAAAGTATGCATATGCTGTTCAAGTCATTGTCCTTTCACCCCATGATACATAACATTTGTAACTATGTGATACTGACTGCTGAATCTTGGTATCAAAGTATATAACCCCTTTGAAGGTACTCATGAAGAAACAGAATAGAATTTAAACAACTTCTAATCCAAATATCCTACATAGGTGTTTATCAGCCTGAATTAGAAACCTGACAGAGTGGCACAGAAACTCCAAATACTGAAGAGCATCAAAATAATCGTCCATGCAAGATCCAGAAATAATCTATTCCTAGGCATGAGGTAAATTTTAAGGTTTTCAAAAGGTAGCTTGTTTCCTTATAATTATCTGCTCCAAATGGAATAATTCTTTTTTCACAAGTCCAAATTAGGATAATCTGCCTATAAAACTATAAATAAAAACACTATACAGTAAATTTAAAGAATACAGCAGGAGATTTTCAAGCAAATCAATGAAGAAACTAAATGGACACATTAAAAGGGATTCTATGAAAACACTTTTCAGAGATGTAAGATATTGATGTGCAAAACTATCTTTGCTAGCTTTATGGGCAATACTCAAAAGATAATCATTACTGCATATGATTTTTTGTTATTTTTATTTCAAGACTATATAACCATAGTTAGCATAATTACTTCTCTCCAGAAAGCTACCTGCAAAGGACACAATTTAAATACCTAACATAGAAAACACCATCAACGCAGGGAAAGTAAAAACAGTAACACAAGAAAAGCAACCAGACACCAAGTCTAACAACAGTCACAGCTCCAAATAACATTATTTGTAAATCAATTAAAAGCAGCATTCATAGATATCAGACACTCATCTCACTTCCAAACATTATCAGATTACATTTCCAGTGGGATTAATGTCATTTGGCCATTACTGTAATTGTCATTTCCAAAAGGATAAACAAAACAATCTCAGGCCTCAAGAGTGTCACAGATAGCTGTGGTATAGAGCTGAGTGTCAGCTCTGCAAACAGATGCCTCATAACTTTAATGAGGAAAGGGGAAGAGAAATATTGAGAGTAACAGCAGAATAAGCCCAAGGCTAAGAGTCAAAGCACCAAGGAATATCATCTGTAAACTAAGTAAAACCTGTATTTACAGAAATGAGATACTCACTCAATGTCTGCTTCTTTCACTGCCTTATAGGACACTGTGGTACCACAATACTTTGTTTCCATGTACTAATTCAACAAATATTTCTTGGTAATCTATTTTTTTTCTAGGAAACTTTCCAGGTATTGGGAATGAAAGTAAACAAAACAGTATTAGAAAAAAAAAAAAAAAAAAAAAAAAAAACTTCATGGAATTTATGTTTCCATCTATTGGGAAAGCTGTGAAAACATTCTCCCTCAAATCTGCCCAAGACTTGAGGTAGATCTTTGTAAGTCTAGAAGGCCAAGACTCTCCTTTACTCAACACATATATTTACTTTATCTTGTAATTACCCTCACATACTGGTGTACATAATGCCCAGCCACTGCAAAATAACAGCAAGCAATAAATGAAATCCCTGTTAATGGAGGTGAAGGGATGGCAATCCATTGGAAGCAGTGTAATAAGTGGGAAACAACATTTTTTTGTTTTTGCTAGATTTTCCACATCTGACTTCTGAGAAAGATTCATCACAATTGTTCTTTCCTTTCAAAACTAATACTGCATCTTGGTAAATAAGAAGAGCCAAGTGTTAATGAAGTCTTAATATACAAGTCCTGGCTCCAGGGTTCCCACAGACTAGGCTCAGCCACCCATCCACCTAAGTCTAATGGATGAGGTGACATGGTGAAAGGGAAGAAAAGAAGCTTCAATCAGCATGGCCTTCCTGGGAAGAACAGATATGGAGGCTCGGAATTTGTCTTAAAGGGTTAACAGGAATTTAAAGATTATAGTTTTATAAAAAGGAGCAAAGGTAAGGGTTGGGGGTTTGCATTGCTCTAGGATTTAGAGGCACTGGCCAGGCTGGGTAATCATAGTCAAGCAGGACTAGGTTCTGGCTGATCCTTATGGGAAGATTGGTTTTCAATGTAGCTCCAGAAGTCCTTACGGCTTGAGGGGGAGATCTGTTTCCTGTGAGATGACTGCACTTGCTGAGGGGACAGCTTCAGTTGCTGTCATAGGTTAAATGTGTCCATTCAGGGGTGATCTCATCATAAAGTGACCGGTCTGCAATCCCAGATGACTGCCAATGTAAGATACGGCTTCTAGGTGCTGCTCCAGGGCCTGGGACAGGGTGTCACTAGAACTGGCAACTGAAGAAGGTTGCAAATCTTGAACATACCTTTTATGCTTATTTTGTTAGCCTCAATCTTGAAGGTAGATAAGACAGGTTAGATAATATGAGGGCTAATAAACCTTGGATTATCAGTTTTTAAACAGACACTCCTTAAGTGATTAACATGCCTGTGTAGAGCTGAGAGGAATATGATCAAAAGTTTGAGCCAATAAAGGCGAAAGATACAAAACAAAGGCTGAGACACTGACCTTTACTCTTCTTTTAGTACTCATTTGGTATCTGTTTCCAAGCCCTCTTCTACAAGTGTGTATAAATTTAAGCACAAACATTTCTGAATACATAGATTTAGACTCTCATTACAGTCGAAATCCAACATAAATGACATGAATGTTGTTAAAATGATTTGAATAGTTACTGAGAATGCAAAACAAATTAAAGTTCCTTCAAATTCTGTTCCTTATAGATTTAACTGCTACATAAAAATAGAGTATGCATGATGTGAATCAGGGAGTACAGAAATATGCTGATGGAAGAAATAAATGTCCCCTGTTTATTCCTTCTAATTAGTGCTTTTTTGTGTTTGGTTTAATGGAGAGTATGCATCTATGGTTTATCCTCAAAGCTTATACAGTGGTATCTCCTCCATTTACAAACTAAATTTTTCCCACAACTGTGGTTGCAAGCCAAATTGACAAGAACTGAATCAATTTGACTGTACTTTATCTGTAAAGACTGGGCACAGCCAAAGTCACAATGGATCTTTAGCAAATGCAAACACATGTTGGACCAACATTCCTATTGATGGGCTGTTATACCCATGTCTGACGTGAAGTATGGCGTCTGTTCTGATTGGCTATCAAGTCACAATTTGTTAACTGTTTTAAATATCATTTTTGGTTGCATGTAGTCAATCTCTGATTTTATATTTTGAGCCCAACCTCCATCAAACTTCAGATTTGTACCCAATGACTTCTTTGGCACCTCCACTTAGAAGTCTAACAGATACTTTCAAATTCATGTGCCACAACTAATTTTCTTCATTTTACCTTCTCTCACTCTGAGTGGCTACACCCACTGCCATAAGGGCCACTCTATTATTTTTGTGTCTCTGGGTTTATCCTTGACTTTTCTGCGTTGGAAAACTAGCAGCCACCCCACCAGTATAAACAGCTCTACCTTCCAAACATACTGTGTCTGACCCCAGATCCCTCCACTGCTGCCACACCAATCAAGTCACTGACTACCGCTGCTTCCTCACAGGACTTCAGAGTTAAGGAGACCACTCCAATTAGTATAATACAGTGATCCCCTTAACCTAGAAGTCAGGTCAGCTCACTCCTCAGAACTTTCCAAAGCTTCCTCAGCCTTAATCAGTTTGGTCTGTCACAACAGAATACCAAAGATGGGGTGTCTTAAACAACAGACATTTATTTCTTAGCATTCTGGAGGTTGGAAGGTCAAAGATCAAGGTGCAAGCAGATTTGGCTCATAGTGAAGGCATACTTCTAACTCCCAGCTGGCCACCTTCTTACTTTATCCTCAGATAGTGAGGAGAAAGAAAACAGGATTATTCTTCTTCTTGTAAAGACTCTAATTCTGACCTGAGAGTCCAACTTGCAGGATGTCATCCAGACCCAATCAACTCCCAAAGGCCTTACCTTCAAAAAATACCACTTTGAGGTTTAGGCCCTGGGCACATGAACAGGGCCAGGGGGCACAGATCCTACTCAGTCTATAATACCATCTGATGCAGATGGAAAGGGAAGGTCTTTGCCACAGCGTGTAGGGCCCTGCAACTCCTGGTAACATCACCTACAATTTCCAGCCCCACTTACTGTGTGCAGCTCTTGGCCTACCACTGCAAAGCCATCTCCCTCCTTTCCTCCAGCAGAGAAACCTGACGTTGGGCAGGCTTGAATTACCGTTTACCTTGTTAGCTTTGTTCACTGCTCTCTGGGAGGTAGCCAGAAGACTGACGTGATATTAAAAAAAAAAAAAAAAAAAAAAAAAAACCTGCTAAATATGGATGAACAGTAAGTCATCCAGTTTTATAGGACAAATGTCATTCTAAATCCATAATGACTTTCCTACAGTTCTCCAAATATCTCCACATCCAAAACACAGCATATCATAAGTGTTTTATTTTGTTTTTAAAATTAGTGAAAAATAATATATATATATCAAGTGGAACAAGAAAGGTAAGTGAAAACAGGGTAAAAGGGAATTGTTTAAAGTATCATTAGCAAGTCTCATAAAAGTCCCAAGACGCTATCTTTCTTTCATTGGTTTCACTTGTGTTCGGTTCCACAAATCCTCAGTGAAGAAGTTAAATGCATTCTTTTGTTTTGTTTGGGCACATAATCAACAATTTTAGCAGCAGGCACACAATCATTCAATTATTCAAAAAATTCCCTTGAAATCTGTCATCTATAGATGCACTGTGGGATAAGCCAGGGTGTAATTTGCTATAAAGTATCTATCAAGCAAGATATAATCTGAAATTTTTTTTCTAACAGGCTATAAAAGCCTGTCATTTCTTTTTTTTTTTAATTTTATTTAAGGAGAAAAAGAAAAAAAAGACAGAAAAAGGGTATAAGTTATACAGAATTTCAGAAAAAATAAACAGTAGAAAATCACTAGTTAATAGATTACATATTGTCATCTTAAAAATAGTTGTTCAAGTTACAAAATTCAAAGCATATAAAGTGGACTTTCAAACAGTGAGACTGCAAACAGTTCTGTTCAATGATCCAACAAAACTCAGTAATATGGTTATCTCTCTTATACACTTAAATATACATGCAGTTATATCCTTTAGAGCACTTTCTTTTCCTCTTTTTTGTACAATGGCAATTACACATTTTGGGTTTTATTACTCCCACAGTTCTTATTACTTTTTTGAAGAGAGTAAAACCAAATGTGACATAACAGAACACAGTCAGTCCAATCAAAAGGATGGACATAGTACATAATGTAAAAACAAAATACAAGGTGATCAACAATGGTTACCATACTGCCTCTTGCTATCCTAAAAAGAATTGCCTATATCATCAGTTACAATAAAACTGAACAAAACAGTAAAGATCAAAACCAAAACATTGGAGACATTACAGGACTTCAAAAGAAGATAATAGTCAACCAGAATGGGTGTCATAATGAATCTTATTGTCTTCACAGTTGTTGCCTATACTTTCGAACTTGATACTATCAAGCAAAGCAGAATACGGGAAAATCAGTCAAAACAAGATGGTGAGAGCAATACAGGGTTTCAAATCAAGTTAATAGGAAATCAAAGTGGGTTACTATAATATATCCTGCTATTTTTTATTTATTTTTCCCTTAATTAAAAAGATAAAAATAAAAAAGTAAATAATTAAAGAAAGGTGATTGACATAAAACAGGGCATAACAACAAAATAGCACAGGTCAAAACATAACCATTTAAGCAAAATAATGTTTCACCACAAGATATCCTGCCATAAAAGTAGTTACCTTAGTTTCTCTTTCCTTGAAATCTTTTGAGTATAACTTCGTATACTGTAGCACCAAACATATGAAGACAATGTAAAACCATTCAAGAAAATGATAGTATTATAGGGTATTTACAACCAATTATCAGAAAATGAACAATGGTTTCTGTATAATCTCCTTGTCTATAAAAGTTTTTGTTTATATTATCACATATAATAAAATCCAATAAGATACAACCTGTTAAGACCGATGGAGACAGAAGAATAAAAGCTTGATGGGACTTCAATACAAGATGATACTGTCTTAGTTACTTTTTACTCATCACTGAGACAAAATACCTGAAGCCCAAAGTTGGGGAAGGAAAGGTTTATTTCTTACAGTTTTTGGAGGTTTTAGTCAACACTCAGTTGGATCCAAGGCAGGCGGGCATGGCTGGGCCGTAGTTCATGGCGGCTGCAAACAGCAAACAAGAACCAGCAAGGAGCAAGACATACCTTATTCCTGCCATTACATCACATCCTGGCCCCACCCCTATGTGGGTGGAGCACTGACACCATCAATCCAAGCACTAGACAATGAAGCATCACAAATGCACAATGCAAACTTATGAGACCTGGGGGCCACAGACATAAACCATGACATTCCACCCCTGGCCCCAGGACTCATGTACATCCTTTATACAAAAGATATTTAGTTCACCTCCAAGATTTGTTAAAGTCCTAACAGTTTCAGCATTGCTGAAGTCTAAGTCCCAAGTCTCCTCCAAGATCTATGGCAAACTCTTAACTGTAACCCCCTGTACAAATGAAACAAGATTAAACATTTCTGAATTGCAAAGGCACAAGATAAACATTACCATTCCAAAAGTTACAAACAGGGGAATATAAAGTATTGGAAACAAAACAAGTCCAACATCCAGCAGGGTGAACATTAAGTCCTAGAGTTTCATGCTCAGCATCTGAACAACCTGGTTGCAAGCTCCAAAAGACTTGGGTGATTCTACCCCCATGGCACTTCCAGGGATATCAGTTCCTGCAGCTTCTCTCTTAAATCCTCTCTGCTCGTTTTTTGCAGTTTTGCTTGGACCATCCACGTTCCTGGCTTTTCCAAACTTCTGGGGTCTCCACTGCACCTGCGGCTTCACCCTTACATCTTTATAAATTGCCCTCTCAGGGGCACACTGCTTGGCCTCCCAGGCCCTTTGCAATCGAGGTAGAAGCCGTCTCACCCTCAGAATTTGTGCATTTTTCTTGCACCTAAAATCAGCACCTTGAAAAGCCTGTCATTTCCTTTTGTCCGTTTTTGGAATGAAGATTGGTTCCCAGGCCTCTACTGTGCAGAGTCTAGTATGCTTCCTTCACAAACCAGAGTTGAATACTTTTGAAATAATGATAAATCCTGAATTTGTACACAAGCATTTGAGGTTTCTGGACTGGTTTCCTAGATCTACTCCAGTTCATGTACCAAAACAAGAGAGAATGGCAGTCCTGTCCTTGTCTACCCTTACTAAACCAAGAGGTCTCTCGCCTCCCTGTCCCAATCTGGTACTGTGAATCCATTCTGACCTCCTAATTCACTTCGGAGTCTTGACTCCCCAGTTGCTCTTCTCATTTCTGAGCGCTCCTAACAGGAGCAACAGCTCAGAGCAATCGGAGAATTCTGTGTATTTTGTGGGAGACATCTTGAATGACTCACCTTAAATGTAGAACAATTGTTGCAACTTTGATTATATGGAGACTTGTTTTCTTATATTGCTATGTATAGAGCTGACTATGGTATTTTTTTTTCTCTTTAATTGGCTCTAAGCATTGTAAATAAGGTTAGCCAGGTTTCGGTATGTAATCTCTAAAGCCATCAGACAGTCTTTTATTTTCTCACATATTCTCTCTAAACTACATAAGCACAGTGGGATGGTAGAACCAGTTACCTCTAGAATGTCAACTGGATATGAGCCTCAAGGTAAAGAGGCTATCATTCCCCAGGACACAAAAATTTACATATCAGAAATGGAACCAACAACCTCTTAAAACAATTCAGTTGCTACCTTAATTAAATTAGGCAAATTGATCCTTCCAGGTATCCTTATCTCTACATTTTGCAGAGATGCTTTTTTCCCTACCTCACTAGTCAGCTCAAGTTACTCGTGTAATTCCCACCATCCTCACTGTCATTCATCTTTGAGCCACTCTCTTCTTCACAAGATAATAATTTCTGGGAGAGATCTAGGATCAGGGCCTTTATCCATACATCCTCATGGATGTATGGGGCCCCTTGGCTGTCTTGATGTCTTCACTCTCACCGTGGGTTGCATTGGAGGTGGTAGATTAAAATTAACTTGCTGGGATTCCAATAACGTCTCAATGGGATTATAAATATAACTTTTGGGATTGTAAGGAAGATTTAAAAAGGGATTACAATACTTAGATGACTGTACACAATATTTGGGATTACAAAAGTATTTTTCCTGGCCTTCGGTGTAGGGGAGTAAAGAGAAGCTGCGCTATGTATGTGAGGTACAAAAGCAGATGAGTTTGAATAACTGATAAAAGTCTGGTGTGTGTGTGTGTGTGTGTGTGTGTGTGCGCATGTGTGTGGTGTGTGTGAGAGAGACAGAAAGAGAGACAGAGAGACATAGAGTCAGAGAGAGACAGAGATAGAGAGACAGAGAGCCACAGCCAAAGCCAGAACTGTGGTGGACATGAAGAAAACTGAGTTTCGTAATTGGAGAATGTGAGCATGGGAGTCATGTGAATCATGTGCATCATAAAACACCCAGACAGGAACATCACTGTTTGCCTTTCTGAGATGTGACTCCCACAGAGCTGCCTCCCCCAGGGGGAAGATGAGGTGCTCACAAGATGCAGAATACAACCTCCTTGCAGTTGGCCTGGTGGATTCTATCATAAGGCCTTAGCAAAATGAGATGTAAGCAAAGAACAGAGGAACTTCACCCTCAGTAACAGCTGTCTGCTTCTTAGAAGCACTCATTAGGACTGTGCTCATCCAGCTCTAGAGACGAAACTATTAAGATAGCCTTGAAATCTGGCCCCAGATGAATTCAGTCACTAGAGAAACAACAACTTAGAAAAACACAGGCATAGCCCAAAGATGTAGGAGGAGAAAATGATGGCAAGGGTGGGGCTCTCATGTGATTTAAAAGGCGCCATTTGGATGGCAGATCACTCTTCCAGTGACTAATGACCTAGCTCACCAGGAATCAGAAAAGGTAACAAAGATAAAAGCACACAGTACATTGTGAAAGCAATGCAAAGGAACAGGTGATCTTTGTGCCATAGTTTGTGGTGGCCCTGAAGGTAAAATGTGGATGAAGTTCCTCAGGCCAAAGAGCTAAATTCTAGGGAAGATAAGGACATGCCCAGCACCTGGGTGCAGATTAGAAAAGGAAGCTGCACCACCCAGGCAGAATGCCTGAGGACAAAGGTCAGTCAGTAACCAGGGCCCAGAGAAAGGTGAGAATCAATGCCCAGAGGGTTAAGAGGGGAAAGAGGAACACTTACCACTGCAAAAATACAAGTGGAACAGCCCTGAGTAAAAAGGAATAAAAGGAAAATTTGCACACTGTAGGGAGGGGCATCTATATGGTTAGAGAGTAGAAAACAATTACAGGAACACATACAGATTTTGCAATGATAAAATTTTAGAATTCTGTCTGAAAAACTAGGGAGTCTAGGAAGGAATTTAAGGGCACAAGGGATAGATCTAATCTGCTTTTATCTTTTAGTTTGTTTTAAGATAAGGTCTCACTATATAGTTTAGCCTGTCCTTGAATTCACTGTGACTATAGCTCAGGCTGGCCTCAAACTCAGGGATCTTCTTGACTCAGCCTCATAGTGTGTGACAGGAACAGCACTAAACTTGGCTCTAATCTAATTTAAAAAGACTCCTTTTTCAGTGGAAGAGGGAAGCCTTCTGAAGACAGAGGACTAGGAAAGCCTCCTTTAAGAAATGGAACAGATTTAAAAGCCACTAAGGAAACTGAAGTGAGCGGGTTGCTATGAAATAAACACTGACCAGGAAAAGAGAGGAGGGCAGGACGCATGGTCTGCAGCTCAGGCATGGCTCTAGGTTAAATCAGGAACCAAGAGGCAAGGAGCAAGTCTGGGTAAGGGGTAGGCAGGGCACTGGTGGAAAACGAGGACCATTTTATGTACAGCATTATGAATCAGGTGTCAGGATGTTTGCGTGTAAATGTCCCAGCAGCTCATAAAGAACCTGTCTGGAGAGAAATTTAAACTCAAACACAAATTAAGAAGTTATTAATATATTAATGAGACACCTTGGGAGGACTGAAGAAGGAGGCCCAGGAAAATGAGCACAGGAAGGAAACTGGGAATACTGGAGATGAAACAGACAGCAAGAAAATACTGATGCTACCAAAGGCGACAGGAGTGACTCATGGGTTCAGCTACATCAAGTAAGACTCAAGCCTAGAAGATGCCATTGGCCGTCATGAAAAGGAGGCATAAATGGTCACATAAGAGCAATTTCATGACACTAACTGGAGCCTGAACAGAGAGGCTGGGAAATCGAGCAGGTCTTAAATTGAAAACAGGGTGTTTCTCCCCAAAACCCTGAGTGAGAAGAGCCTGAGGAGGAATTACTTAACACTGTTCATGGTGTGCTGATAATTCTTCACACACACAAGAATGACAGCTGGGCATGGTCTACCAAAAGACTCATTCTGTGTCCATGATTTGGGGGAAACCCTGCTACCTCCTCCTAAATCTTATCCTTGAGATGTTCTAATCTGTCCAGTACCCTGCAGAAAGCATCCCACACACAACTTTCTCATTTCCCAGTATCTAACTTGGGCATTTACACATTCCTAGAAGCTGCAGAGGAGTGTTTTCATGTGTAAATGCCTTACCTGCCCTCATACACAGCAAGCCCCTTACAAGTGATCCTTGTGGTTGCATTCAAGCACCTTATTTAAATAAAAAAATAAAACAGCTGCACAGAGAAATCTCACAAATTCTGCAAATAAGGAAGTGAAGGACAGTAGAAATGTGATCTTTGGAGTCAAACAAATGTATTTGGATTCCAGATCCACCCTTCATAAACTCATCAACCTCAGTCAAATAAAATTTATCTCTTTGGGACTCCATTTCCTCACCTGCAGAGAGCACACAGTGAATGTTCAATATTCAATGAGAAAAAGAAAAAAGGAGCTATCACTATCAAGGCCTGCAGTGTACTTGGGAACATGAAGACAATTACGTTAAGTATTTAGACATAATACATTCAGGTTTTCATGATCTAAGAAGCTACTAATCTTTCTGACAGATTTCATTCTCTAGACCTAGTATGGAGATGAAAAAGAGGACAGGGAGTTTGGCATTCAGTGGAGTTGAGTAAGTTTCTGCCCCAAAGTTTCCTAAAGATTTATTTAAAGAACTAACTTCTCTAGAAGATGTCTTTGTGGTCTTTGAAAATCTGTATCCAAATCACCTGAGATGCTTGACTTAAATAAGTTTATATAAAGCAAACAGACAAAAATAAATAAATCATGGATTCCTAGAGCTCACCCTAGTTAATTGGTGCAAGTGAAGCTAAGGATAGGCAATGGGACAAAGGAAATTAGTATCCAGGAATGAAGGCTTCAGCCCTAAAGTCCAACTCAGCCCAACTGTATTTTGCGCATGGTTACTGTATTTCACAGACATCAGGAAAAAACATGTCCAGCTTCACTGACTAATGAATTATTTATTAGGATTCTCACTCAGGTTGGGGTCCACAGAGACATTTTATTCCGAAGTGGCTATCATCTTAAAGTGGGGTGGAAGACAGAGGGATATTGGGAAGAATCCAAAACCACTGTTTTCCAGGGTTGCAGAAAGAGAGTGTACCTTGAAACCTCTATCCACTGGCTGCCCACCTTCCTCACACATGCAAGTGCCATCAGAAGCAGACAGTAGGACACTTGTCTCTACCAAACCCTACCCAACACGGAAGTGTGTACTTAGAAGAAAATGTGCCTCACAGAACACTACAGATTTCATTACTGCAGACAGAACTATAGACTATGTTTCCTGACTCTGATAAGAAGGATCACACATTTGGTGAGACTATACCCATGGCAATATCAAGGACCTTAATGTTGCTGGAATACTCTCAGATTTTTTTCTTTGATTGACTGATAAATATTGGAAGATTAATCTAACGAAATACCATTGACTGGAATTTATTGTCTGAACAGTATAATGGGAACATTAGAAATGAATCAAAATACCAAGTAAACAGCTACATAAAAGCAATAATCTTTCCTGGAAGATCAGTTACATTATCTTTCTAGTCTATAACTATACAAATAAATGTTAAGAAACTGCCATTTCAATAGAAAAAGATGATATTTTTTCTTTCAGAATATGAATCAAACAGGGTAGAAAAGTCCAGCAAAGCACAGGTGCCAGTTAGACAGTCAGGAAAGTAAAAGGGCAAGGCCAGAAGCATTGGTCATAGGGTCAGGTGACAAGCAGGGCTGTGTGAGATTAAGCATTATAGTTATAAAAACAAACTTTAAGTATGTGGAATACATACCCCAGAACCCTGGGAGAGCAAATTCAACAAGACCCAAGACAGCAGTGTCATGATCAGCAGTAATAACAAGTCTGGAACTGTGTTGATGGGGACCAAGGAATTCTGACCTAAGGATGACACAGCATGCATTACCTTCCATTTCTGGTACTTTGCAATCAGTCTGTATACATGAGTAAGTGTGGGCTGTGTCTACCACACAGAGCAGTGGAAGCCACCATCCTTTCTTTCCACTGACTGTCTCAAGAACCTGCTAAGTTTGTCTGTGATTTGATGTATTTGTGTGTTTCCCTTGGTGGGGAAACTTTCATTGTATTTGGTAAGGGCCAACATATTCAGAGCTGTGTAATCCTTTATCCTTGAGCACTATCAGACTCCTCAGCACTCTTCGCACAGTTTCTTGCTGATTCAAGTGGACAGAGTATTTAAAGCAATCCAAGTCAGCTTTGCCAGGAAAAAAACAGGTCCAATGGATAACAGGAAACATGTGAATCTTCATTCTCAAATGAAGATGAGTATAATATGTTCTTTTCCTTACTCTCAGAGAAAGTGTCTTTTACTATATCAATATTATTTCATTACAGTTTATATCCATGTGCTAGAATGGGTTTCTGCAAGCTCTCAACTAAAGCCATTCTAACTTTGACTTTGTAAAAGGTACAGGCCCTACGATACCCAGAGATAGAGATGAAATAAGTTAAAAAAGAAAAAAAAAACTCAAAAAAATCAGAATAAACAGAAAATATAGTATCCTATTATATTCTGGGTATGGATGGCAGCAAATCTATTAAATGACAGATTTGCTAGGTCATTTAAAAGCTTAAGAAAAAGTCAAGGGCCAAAATTATCCCAACCATAGCATATGTGTTTAAATTCAATGGTAATCTGAAGTAAATAATCAGTTCCCATGAAAAAAGAACAAAACTAAGTGTTCAGCTCAAGTTCTACAGTTACCTAAGTGTGTCAAGGTACCAAGAGCTAAATGGACAGCAACTCTCTATACCCTCGTGGGGCAAGAAATTCAGTCAATGTGCAAACTGGAAGCCCAGGTAACTAAAGGATCAACAGCAAGATTGGAACAAAGCTGAGCACCGGGGTTAGACCTAGAATTCAGAGCAGCAATAAACCAGAAACCAAAGCTGAAGTGGCTGGCATTATCCTCCAAAACATGAGGAATTCAGAAATGGAAAGGAATGCAGTTCATTGCTGTACCCTATTACTTTAGCTCCTCCCTTCTGAGATTCAGAATATGCCAAGCTGCACAAAGAAAGCCGCAACACCAAGAAAGAAAGAGTTAGACAATCCTTCTGAATTCCAAGATCCAAGTAGCCCTTATAGAAAAAATAACCTCAACTCTAGAGCAGGGGCTGGAAAACTGTGACCCAAAGCCCAAGTCCAGCATGCCATCACTTTTTATTCTATCTACCAAGCACAGTTTTAAATTTTTGAAATGGCTGAGACAAATCAAGAAAAGAATACCATTTTATGATGCATTAAAGTAAAATGATATTCAGATTTCAGTATCCATGAATACAGTTTTATTGGAAAGCCATCACTTTCCTTTATGAAGTGGCTACTGTTGGTTTCATGTGACAACCGTAAAGTCAAGAAGTTGGGACAAAAAAGCAATTCCTGCAAAGCCTGTGCTATCCCAGCTCCAAAGCAGAGTTCCACAACACTTGTCAGTTACAGAGGTAGGTCAGGGAAACCCATTACAGGAGCAGGAATGAGAGGCAGCTGCTCTCCTTTTCTGAGGACTGTGGTGATCTCATCTGCACTGAAGAGTGGAGTAGTCTAATAAACAGCTAACTAGGCTAAGTGTTGGCAGTGAAGGCCGCTCAGCTTTACTGAAATGAGTAACTGTTGCTTCTGGCCTTGCCCTTTTACTTTCCTGACTGTCTACACTGGCACCTATGCCTTGCTGGACTTTTCTACTCTGTTTGCTGCATATCCTGTATGCTTCGTATTTCAAGGATGAAGGGTTATACAACCTTGACAACACATTCTGCTTTCTGGGGTATTTCTGAAATGCTCCCTTGGAAGGTGAGGAAATATAGTGAGAGACCGTGACTATCCTGATAAGACAACTCAAATTCTCCTGAGTGGCTGAAGATGACTGAGATTCCAGGCCAAGATTCCAGTCTAGATTCCAGAAAGGACACACACTGTCTCTGAGGCTTGATCTGCTCTCTAGGCAGAAGCCAGGATTTGCACTCCTGCTTATTCTGTGACTTTGATTACATGGAGCCACTGATAATTCATTTTAGTTAGAAGAAAAACCAAATGCCTGAAGATGAATCCTGTGCTTGAATAAAACAGTTGGGTCATGAATCAAAATAGGTATACCTCAGAGCTGTATTAATAGAGTGTTTGTTTCCTTCCCAGTTGTATAAATTTCAGCTTAATAAGATTAAGCATGGCCATGTCTTAATAAAATTAAATGTACAAATGTCTAATTCCTGCAAGATTATATAGGAAGCACTGACTCCATGCCAGCCTCTGTTTCACGTATGAACACAGACAAGCACATCCCCTGCCTCCCCAGAGTTTATATGTCAATGAGAAAAATAATCAAATCAACAAGTGACTATATAACATGACTAATGAGGCAGTGAAGAAAGCAAGCAAGGTTGGGGGATAGCAGTGCTGAGCTGGGCTTGGGGAGGGAAGCTCTCTCCCTTCTGATGAGGAGGGAAGGTGGAGCTGGGTGGGGCCCAGGAAGTAAGACAGCATACTTCCTGCTGGGACACTAGTAGTGATACTGTCCCTCAACTATTTAAACACTGAAACCTTCCCTAATGAAAAGCAAAAAGCTTCATCACAAATTTATAGTCCCAAAGCTCATTTACTGTCTCAAAAATTGTATTTTCCTGTTCACAGAAAAACCTTGTGACAGACTTTCTGATTGTTTCTCACTTTTATTGAGAGATGCTTTAAAACTGTTACATCACAATAATGTATTGATTCAGTCTAATCAAAAAGAAGATCTTTCAAAATTAGTTAAAAGACTGAAATTTATAGACTTCAATTTAATTAAGATACTTATAAATTGTTTAAAAAGAAGCTTACTCTCTTTACTAGATTTGTACATTATTCAAAGGAGATACACTATTTTTTTTAAATAAAAGTTCTATGAGTCTAGAGCTATACCATGAAAGCTGTAGGCTGGCTCCAACTTTAAATCAAGGTTTATTATCCTTAGTATAAGGATTTTTGGACACATGATTTACAACTGTAAGAAGCTGATCCCAGAAGGGTACCCCCGATTGTGACAATAATAAATGTCTCCATACACTGCCAACTGTCTCCAGGAGACAACCCCATCCCCAGGTTGAAACTGACCATTATCTTAAATCAATGATTTCTCTGGTTTTCTGTCAAAAAAAAAAAAGTCCATATCCTGTTTTCTCTTTTCTCTTTTCCATACCTTCTTTTCTCTTATCCATATTACATTCTTGGAGAGTGGTCAGGAGATATAATTCAGTTTAGAAGGGCATACACATACATGTAAGTATCAAAAGAAAAGATCACTGGAATAATCAATACATATGAGAATAACATTTGAAAAACATATTTCATCAGAGCTCTTCTTTTGGAAAGTGATCTTAAATGTGTATTTGTAGTACTAGCCTTTACATTAGAAATTAAGTGACATTAAGTGGCAGAAGAAAAAAATGATTTTTAAAGTTGTAACATCAGTATAGCTCCAATAAAATGAATCTTGCTAATAAAACTCATAGCCATGTATGGCAGCATATGCATAGCCTCAGCTACTGAGGAATCTGAGGCAAGAGGATCACTTGAGTACATGAGTTGAAACCAGCCTGAGCAATTTAGCAACACTAAAACAAAGCCAAAATAAAACGTAGTCTTAGTACTTTTCTTGTAGTTAAAAGAATACAGACTGAAATAACCTATCTAAAACCAACAAATTCAACCAATATTGTTTTTCTTATATGCCTCCTAATATATTATACCCAAATATAATTTCTTTTTAATCATCTAAAAACTTGTGATTATTACTTTTAGAAAATGTTTCACTATCTTCATAAGTAAACATTCCTCATTATATTGTCCCTTATGAATCTTATCCTGCCAGAATGATCTTACCACTTTCACTATCTGATACATGTAGATGACTCAAACACACACTTTCTGCAGCTCTGTGAGGTGTCCCACATGCAAGTCAGACGGGAAAAGTGCAAATTAAAATATCTAAGTCAGTAAAAGATAAGCTACTATGAATTGTGCTACTAAAATATGGGTATACATGTATCACTGTAGTATGGTGTCTTTAATTCTTTTAGGAAGATATCTGGAAGGGGAATAACTGGATTGAATGGAATTTCTACTTTTAATTTTTTGAGGAATCTCCATGCACATTTCTAATGCATGAAAGAATAAATGAATGTATGAATATATGAAAAGCAGTTGGAGAAAATATGAGGGACCAGTAGGAAGTGAGCTCTACTCTGTCAGAAAGAACCATCTAGAAATGCTGGCTTGTAGTTTGGCAGGGCAGTATTTGCACTCATTTTCTTGCTTGTTCAAAAGATTCTTTGAGATAGTTTATTGCTCCAGCAGCTTTGAATCTTGATCTAGGAAGGATGATCATAGTTGTTGCCAACTGCTGGCAACCTAGAGAATATCCACATGGTGAAAAACTCACAGTTTCTGCCAAAAGTTAAAAAATCAAGAGTTTGAGGATTATTATTTATATTTTTCACCTTTTGTCCATGGTCCATGAAAATGGCTATTTTCCAGTCTTAAAAATGTAAGTTTCATCATGTTCTTAAATCAGCTTGATGTGTCATTTTCCCCAGCTTTTTCTCCTTTGTTTGCTAGTGTCAGTAAAAGACTCAACATGTCCGTAGTCACTGAAGTTAGAACCTAAAGAAACTTTCTATGGCGTTTGTCACAATTTAACCGCCGCCCAGATCTCCTGACTGGACAACTGCTTTGGAACTTCACCCTCACATTGCCTGGTTCAGGAGCTCATTATGCTCATCAGCACCAGTTCTCCTGATGCCAAACAACTGTGCTTTTACCATCAAAATTGTACTTAAAATTGATAATCATGAATCAACAAATCTTTACTAGTTCTTTTATTTTATATGGATTAAAAATCAAATTCTTTTACTTGAAAAGTCAAGACACTTCCCCAATAAAATTTTATGGCAGACACATGCACTTTAAACTCCAATCATTCATGGTTTTCAGTCATTCTTCAAGTGACAAAAGGTTTTATAGCTTACCTTCTACCTTTGTTGGTCTGTTTTTCAACAGTGCTTGTAAATGCAATCCCTATTTCCCTATGGCAAAATTCTACCCTATCTGATATATTTCATCTAATATCTTAGCTTCTACCTTAGTGCTTCCATAGAATCTTATTAAAATACTTCATTGCTTTACCTAACCACATAGCATTCCAGTTGCATTTATACAGGCTGCCCTTCTAAATTATAAATTTCTGTGATGAAGGGCTCTCTCATTTCTGTTTGTCATTTTTCAGTTCTGCAGCTGCTTCAGACTTAGCATTATTAAACTCAATCTAATGCTAATCATTGGAAATAGCTAACAATTTCCAAATTATATATACTTTCATCTGTTCATTTTCTTTCATTTTCCCTTTACTCAAACTAGTATTATTTTTTTAATTCCCAAATCAAAAGTGGATATAAAATGTATATAATGGGTATCTTAATAATTAGACAACATTACAGATGGGAAAAAATTAAGTCAGTATAATTCCTCTATTATATTTGTCAAAAGTTTTTAGAGAGTATTATTAGAGCTAATGAAAATAACATTAAATTTCATCAATTTAAGAGTTTTGTTCTGAATAAGAAATAGGTAAGATAAAAGCAGTTTGTTTTTATAATGATCAACACAAATTCATCTTAACATGTGAAAATGTTGATACTTAAAAATATAATAATGAAAATTCTTATTAAGGGAACTACCTAAAATAGGATTCACATAGATATTTTTAAGTAAAGTCATTCATTTTCTTAATAGACAAATAAAAGATGAGATTCTCTATACTTCAAAATAACATGCCCACCAGGGATTTAGCTCAGTGGCTTAAGGGCTTGGGGTCAGTACAAGGGCGTGAGTTCGATTCCTGGTACCAAAAAAAAAAAAAAAAAAAAAAAGCTCATAAAAACTATTGCCATTTTCTTTGGTCAATTAACCTGGAGGCTATAGAAATTTTCTTATTCTTAGTATTCTTAATATTTGGCCAACTCACTGTCTTGTAGTAAATAATTGGGGACTAAATGTGACCAGTTAAATGATAGGACACTGTTATTTCATCAAGAACACTGAACGCCATTAAGTACAACTAGTTTATAATATCTTCACTTATCATAAGTGGTCTGAATAATAATTTCATGTGAATATTTCCTTCTGGTATAAGGACTAAACAAGATAATTAGCAAAATTATATTGTATTTCTAATCAATGATTAGACTACTAGTACTCAAATTTGCATAAAGTTTTCAGATGCTTTTCTCTATTTATGAAAGTGTGACCAATAGTGTGACCAATCCAGAGTGATACAGCATCTAGGAGCAATGCAGAGGAGTGCTGAAGAACACTGGTCATGATGCCAGAATATAGGTTTAAATTCCAACTCTGCCAGTACCTAGTGCTTGACCTTGGTTAAACTGAGAGACATTTTTAGGCTTTTCATTCCTTAACTGTAAAAAGGGAGACAAAAAGACATTTGTTTGCTTTTACCATTAAAAGACTGAATGCATGGAAAGTGCTTAGACACACATCTGATACCACCACTATTTTATTATTAGTTTTAGAGACAAAGTTCATCAGCATTTCAACCTAATCAGTTTTTTTTCTTTTGATTTGTTTTTCGTTTTAAGCTCATCTTCAAATCTTAATGCAACAGCTTACTATAGCTAAGCTTCTTTTAATGATCAATGCTACTAGAAGAAAGGCAAAAGAGCCATAATTTTTAAGCAATTAAAGTTCTTCGACTTTACTCATAATTTCTGTTATTCTAATTCCCACAGTGGAGTGGAAATGAATTCCATAAAAACCAAACCGAGCAAAATAAACACACAAAAAAGTATTAATAATGTTTAAAATTATTTTCCTTTTGAATTTCAGATTAGGGTATAATTCTTAGCCTGAAAAACCACCATACACTTCCAAGCAGAGCATTCTACCTTGAATGTAGTGAAAACACAACAGAAATAAAGAAGATTTAGAACAAATCAGGAGAAATACTAAGGTAAATATTATTAATAGATCAGAGCTTACTATCCAGTAAGTCTAAAGAAAAAAGGCCATTTGTCTCCAGAATTTTATATATGAATCCAACTATTTCTAATATAAGTAATTGACTTATTCATAACAGTAAAAAATACTTTATTTATAAAGAAACAACTAATAGTGGACTCAGATATAAAAGCACTAATGAAAGTGATCTAGAATATTATCTTGAATATATAATTTTCATATTGATATAAAAGTTCCACTTAAATTGTCAATTTAAAAAGGTAATGCACTGAACTTTCAACATGAATTATAAAGAGTACAACATGTGCCATAATGTATGAACAAAAGAAGAAAGAAAAGGAACAGATCATGAGAATTTTGGAAAATGTAAATTTTCAGGGATTAAAAAAAATTCCTTTGTGATTTTTTCTTATTTATAAAATCAATTCTGCACATGGAAATATATTATGGGAAGTAATTTAGCATGTGCACTAAATAATCAAGATAAAGAGGTATGGGCAGTGTTGAAGAGCTCTGGCTGTGATGTCAGAACACTCAGGTCTGAATTCCAAGTCTAAGACCTCCTAACCTCAGGTAAACTGTAAAACTTCTCCAGGCTTGAGATTTTTATACTTGATTAACTAAGTAAAATTAAACACAAGTGTACTTTGTTTTTTTATATTGAATAGTGTTAAATTACCTTTTATCTGCTGGACAGTCACCATAGAAAGTAGTATAGCAATGATAAAAATTGCTAATCCTTGAATAATTATAAACTGTTACAAATGTTAGGCATAATTAACAATAATGGGAAAAATCATAGAATAAAACTACAAATGTTAGTCTCTTGGCATTTTGTTGAATTTGTCACACCACTGAAAAAAGGACTTTTGACTGTCACTCATAAAACCATTGTTTATTTGTCTTTGACAGACCAGCTACCATTTACCTATACTAATTCCACTTCTCTTGATTTTTAAAAATTTTTATTGCAAAGAGAAAAAAATAAAAATCAAGAAGCAAACAATTAAAAAACAACAACAAAAGCAAAATGATGACAACAAAAAAACAATGGTGACACAGGATTCCAAAACAAGATGATAGGAATTATATGCCCATATCTGGTAGCCTGAGCAATGACTTTGAGGATAACAACATGCAATATAACAACCATTGTTAAATTCTTATCATCTGTTTCTCTTTCATGTGTGACTTTTTTTCAAGTTTCAAATACTAGACGGTTACAAGATAGACACATGAAGCAATTTACTCCTCAGTAAGTACTTATAGGGCATATTTAAGTTTGATATCCACTGAGTTCAAATTTATGCAATGTGATTACATTGTTTCTTTAAAGAACCAGAGGACCCCAATGATGACTACATGCAGGAAAAATAAAAAGGCAAAATGCATTAATTGGACAGTCATCTGTTAGAAAAGTGGACAACAACAGCAAAAAAACCTGGTTGTTAATTCTGTCTTGTGAAATTTTTTGAGGAATGGTATTTTGTAAATATTATGAAAATCCAAGATTCTGGTTAAAAGACTGCTTTTCTATATCACCTCAGACATCCTGAAGGTGAGGGAAAAGAGGCAGCAGTGTGGGTGTGGAGATCTTCATGTGACCTTGGGCATCTTCACTACTGAACCTCCAATCTCTATCAACACACACTGGGGTTAGATCATTCCTAAGGCCTTTTCCTTTTTTATATTTTGGGAAAAGAAACACATAATCTTGAATGCCATTACCACTCCTAGACACAAAAAAATGTGCTTTTAGAGAAAAGAAAGCCTTTTCGTATTAAGTTATCACCTGCCACAGTTCAGAATTTCATGTACAGTTACGTATGTCACACAACAAAACCTGTACAGGCAGAGCAGCTTGTGAAACAACATTTCCATTTTAGGATTATATCAGCATTAGAACCTTTTAACTCAGTGCCTATCATATATGAGAGGAACTGAAAAGAGCCCCCCCCAAAAAAAAAAAACAATTTCCAAATTTACCTTTGAAAGGCAATAACAATACCAGCAACTTTATAATCTTCTTCAAGTTAGTTTTTTTTTAGGTATCAGTGTCTCTTTGTACAAATACTACAGGACTGGCAATGTTATTAAAGATTTAGAACAAGTCAAACAGATAGATTTAGGAAATTTTAGCTTTTTCAAGTACAAAAAATGTTTTAGTTTCTTCAATTATTAAAATTATATGAGATCTGTTATTGCTATATTGTGATTCTTTGATTATATTTAATATATGCTATATTATAGTTATATACTATGTAATACATATAATATAGAACATGTATCATATTGTGCATTGTAGATAATAAAATTGTAATGTATTTTAGATCTAATGATGTATTACAGATCTAACGTCTAATAATGTATAATCTATAATGTATATTATCTATATTGTATATTATCTATAATGTATAATTGTATAATCTATAATGTATATTATCTATGGTGTATAATATACATTATAGATTATACATTAATAGATATACATTAATACATTAATAGATATAATATTATACATTATAGATAATACATAAAATTTTCTGGAACCTGGTTTTCCCCTGTTGGCCCTACATCTCTGAAGAAGAAATTACTGAACATTAAGAAAAGGACAACTGGTTACACTTTAGAGAATGGTGCCCCATTATAATTCACTCAATTGTTTGTTGAACTTAATTATCTTCCAAACTACATTAATTTTTCACTCAAGTAAGATGCATTATCTAATGATCTCTTGTGATTATTAAGTAGAAATAAAAAAGTAAGTATTTCTCTGTTTTCCAAAGAGAGGAACTGGAACTTGGTGGTCAGACGGACATACAGGGTCAGAAGCAGAATAAACTGGGGGCCTTAATCTGCAGAATAATTTTACTATTACTACATCTTCTGTTACCTGCTCTACATAGCAATGTACGAGAAACAGTGCATATGTGCAGGTAGCACCAAGGAGAGAGGGAGGAAGGAGGTTCTCTTTCAGCTATAATGTGCTCTCAAGGAGACTAATTCACGGGGCTTACAGTTCCTGAGACTCTCCTGAGACGGCCACAGGTCCCTTTCTTTGGCTCCCTAGCTACTAAGGTTCAAGGAGCCACACCACAAAGTCTTAACTTTCAAAAGCATAAATATATGTTTCTTCAGACTTTCAAACAACTGTCTTTGTCTTTCTACAGTCTGCAAGAGTAGGAAGATAGAAGCTTCAGGGAGGAGGTCAGCTCCACCACTGATTATGCTCTTCCTTTCAGCACCGCTGCTTCAAGCAGTGCTCACTTCAGATCTTGGATGAGGTAGATAAAAATTCTTGTTATTGTCTCTTTTCCTTCCCTAACCCGTTTTCCAGATATACATAGTTTGACTAAATGAGTGGTTTTTTTTCTGTTTTTCTAGCTGCTGTTTACTAATTTTAGTTATTTGGGCCTCAACAAAGGTTTCAACAAATTCCTCAATGCTTATAAAGATCAAAGACTAAAAGTAGTTCAAATATACAAGAATTTTGAGAACAATATATCTATTATCTCAAATATTCTACTTTAGTACCTGAAAGATTTCTTTTAATTAGCAGATATGTTAACATACTGCTCACCATTTTTGCTTTTTTTTAATCTAAGGAAAAATAAATCTATTTTATTAAAAGATGAACAGAATTATCAAAAATTAACAAATTAAATAAAACAAGAGGTTCTCTCAAAACTACTTTAACATCTTAATGGCAGCTCTACTGTTTTTGAGCCTGGGGTTCAAACAATAGCCTAAAGCAGAAAATGCCAGAGCTATTCCGGAGGTGGCCTGCACTCCCAAATATGTTGAGCCAAGGGACACAGAAGCCTTCAGTGACTGTGTGGACCACACCCAGGAGAAAACAAGCCTGGGGCTACGTAAAGTTTTAACTGAGGCGCACTATAGTAATACACACTATCACCCTTGATGATGTGTGCATTCCACAGTACACACAGCAGACCAAAACAATCAGGCAGAGACATAATTCTTGCTTTAAAGCCTTCTACTGATTTCTCACTGCACTTAAAAAGAGGTCCAAAGTCCCCATCCCGAGTTGTGAGGGCCCATGTGGCTGGGCATCTGCCTGGCCTGTTCAGTCATTCTCCCTCACCCCACAACAGGCCTTCTCTTGGTCTCCCATGTTTGCTAACAAGGAAGCTCTCTCTGCTTGAAACATTTTTTCCCTGGACTTCTTCACAGTAGTTTTTAACCTCATTTTGATGTTAGTTTAAATGTGACCTCCGCTGTCACATCTTGCCTGAAAAGCTACTTGCAGTGAACCAGATTTAGAAAACTTCCCCTTTTCTACCAGCCTCCTGGGCCCGCCTTCCTAGACTTTACATCTTCCTAGGAGAGTTAAAGTGAAGCCTCAGTATAAGTCACTGCCACTCTGACATGGACCCAGATCTTCATTCCCCATCCTTGACATCTATGAACTTGGTATATCTGGAACACTGCTTTGTTCTTTGTCTTGTTTATTTTCTCTTGTTGAGACAAAATACCTGATGTCCAAAATTAGGGAAGGAAAGGTTTATTTATCTTACAGTTGTGGAGGTTTCAATCCATAATCCGCTGGCTCAAGGCAGGGTGGCATGGCACTGGGGCAACAATTCAAGGCTGCAGCCAGAGCAAAAGGAAGAAAACAAGCCTCTTCTCCTGGCTTGACTATACACAGGCCGCCCCGCCTCCACCCACTTCAGGGTGGGTGTAGCACTCTCCTTGCCCTCCTTTGCACAGGATGAAGATATTTACAAAGTAAGAATCTTGGCCCCCTGCTGAGCCTCGCAGTTAAACTTCTAAACTTCTCAGGTTGACAGTGTATCAACCGAAACATTCTTCCCCTATTTCAATAGTTGTGAATAAAATCCATCTTCATCCCTTTCAACTAGTATTTGTCTTTCTTTTTGACAGTAGCCACCTGGTCTGGTATCAAATTATCCTACTTCAATTATCTGCACAGAATTATTCATGTAATTATTAGGATATTTATTTGTTTCTACATGAGGAAGGAAGAATTGGGACGAGAGATACTGTATCTTGATCACTGCTTCATTTTCAGTCTGCAGAGCCGAAACTCAGAAAACTGGCAGTGGTTACATCCACAAGAAATTTGGTTAAGTGAGATCAAATGATAGATCTGAAAGGACAGAAAACGTACACAAGAGGATGCTGAAAATTAGTATCTCTCTCTATCAAATTTACTATAAAAAGGTAAAAATGTATAAAACAAATGTTACAAACTGTGCCCTCCAGTTTCTTTGCAACACCTCATGGTGTACCTTATAAATTTTTCCCTAAATCTATATATTATTTTAAGATCAGAAAAATATTAAAAATAGCATTAAAATATAATTTAATAAATTACTATGTCAGTTTAAAAATGTGTGTCTTGAGACAAACCATTTACTTGCTGTAAGTTCTCAAAATTATTAATTCTGTTCCAAAAGACAAGCACATAAAAGTGAAATAAGCAAATTTTCACAGGGGAAAAAAATTGCCAAAAATAGTTTCTTTGTCCTTGAAGTTTAAAAATGTAAAAGATCTTAAATAATAAAATACAGGAAATAGTAAAATAACAGAGCAAATAATATAATAGAGGAAAGGAAAAAGAGAATAAGGATCTCCTATTTCATAGCTGTGGCATTATGCTTTTAGGGAGTCAAGATGAAAGGCTGTTTTCTCTGTATGTTATGACTCAGTAGTAAGTGCTAGTGACCCCCCCAACTCCTGTTACCCACTACGGTTACCACTGCTGCTGCTACTGTGACCCACCCACCGCTGACAAGCCATATAGGAACATAGTGCTTGCTCACTATTGTCCCCACACTGATGTTACTCACAGGGCCATTTATGGTATATCATCTGTTGGTTGTGACTGCTGCTTACCATTTTATGACAATCACTATCACTGAGGTTGTTTTTAAATTATTATTGTTTATTTGGGTAAATGAAAAACTTAGATTACATTACATGGAAACCCATGAATTAAACCCACTAATTAAAATATTTAGAATAAAATTAAAATATCTCTCACTTTGCCAATTACTTCAAAAACTATGACAGAATTTACCGGGCATGGCCCAGTCTCAGGTCCATTTCATATGCTACTTGTTCCTTCTCTTTGCAATGTTTCTTATCCCCACCGGAGAGAAAAATGACTTGCTTCCTCCCAGCTTTTAGCCTTCTATTCGAATGTCATCTTACTAATGTAGCCAATGATTTTAAATTAGAATTCCATAATGTTTTCTACTCCCCTTCTCCTTCAATTAATTATTATCTAATACCCTCTATTTTGTTTACTGTCTTCCCCATGAATGCAGGCTCTCAAGAGGGATGTGGTCCACCTTGTTCTTTGCACACCCAAGACAGTGACTTCTCAGTGAATGAATGATATAGTGCATTTTCCCATGTTATAACTTCTGAGAGTATGTCCACATTTATCTATAATATATGTAGCAGATCACTAAAAATCTCTCTAGCGGGCAGAAAAGAGTCTCACCGGTTTCAAAGACTTCTGTTTCCCTAATTCCTTTTGTACTGTTGAGATCTGGACACACGGAAAAATATCCAAAGTGAGGAAGTTACATTTGGCCAAGATAGATATATGAAGAAAAGTACACATTGTATCAGAGCACAGCGATTCTGCATAGCCTACAAAACTTTGAAACTTCCCATATTTGACTTTCCCTTTTTTAATAATATTTCTCCTCTTGCAGTTTCAAAATAAAAACAGTTCTTGTCTAACTGGAAGTATTTAGAATATTCAGCTTCAAACTCCTAGAAGAAATGGAAGAAGCTAGCCTAGCGCTATTACCCAATTGTTTCACAGAAGGCTCTTGATAGAAACAAAACAAACAAGGAACAAGCCTTCTGCACAAGAAATGCAAGTTCACTAAACAAAGATTTCATTTTGTCTTAACTCCAAGCAAGAGAAGTACTTTTGGAACTGTAGTGGGTCATACTGTGTAACTTCTCTTCAGTTAATGCTGTGGACTGAATTTTTGGCCCCCCAAATCTATACACTGAAGTCAATGTTGATCACTTTTTCCTTTCATGGGCCCAGATACCAGACACACACAATTTAAGAGGAAAGGGTTTATTGTGGCTCTTGATTTCAGAGATTGCAAACCATATCTGATTAGCTCCAGGGTAAAATCATCATGGCAGAAGAGCCTGGTGGAGCAAAGGTGCTCAATTAAAGACAGCTGGGAAGCAGAGCAGGGACATAATGTCCAAGAGGAAGGGGTCAAGGAACAGATGCAGCATCCAAGGTCCGGCTTCGTGGCCCACCCAGGCATACCCAGAGTGTACTTTATCCTGCCTGGGGGGCTCACCACCAGTCAAGCTGTTCACGAAGTCCTACCCCTGGTACCTCAGAATGTGACTGTACTTACAAGCACAGTGTTTAAAGGGATAATTAAAATTAGGTCACTAGTACAAGCTCTACTGCAGCACGACTTGGGGTCCTTACATGAATGAAGAATTTGGTACAGCGACATCATACACAGGGAGAAGACTGTGCCTAAAAGGCACTTGAAAAAGGGGTCTACTTCGCAGCCAACCAATAAATGTCATAGATTTTGGTCGTAAAATATTTTATTAATAGGTACACATACATTATAGTTTTGTTCTTTCCCTAAATTAGAAGTTTTCTTTCAGATAGATGATAGCATGTCACTGGATTCACTCTTTCACTTAGGAGCTTATCAGGTACCCACTAAAAGCAGGACACTAAGAACTTCATGGCAGGAATAGATACTGAATGGTTCTACACATCAAAATAAAAGAACTGGAAATCTTCTCAATGAATGATTTTGCAAACTGTAGAGCATTTTCAACTCTTTCTCACTACTTCTAGATCAGAAATATTTTGGTTAACAGTTAAACCTGAGGAAGCCAGGAGAATACCAATTTTCTGAAAGAATGAGTCACTGTCACTTAATTTACACATAGTTTTTGATTTTTCTATTCATTTTGTCTTTATTCTTCTATTGTTCATATATTCAATGTTTTTTAATTTCACAAACTGTTATTTTATAATTATGAATTTTAGAATTCTATTATTTTAGAATAATATAATTCTATTCTTTTAGAATAATTCTATTCTAAAATCATTTTACTAATCAGTAGAATAGAATTGATAAACACAAGGCAAACTTCTTACAGAATTAATGAAAAGTAGTTTAGCTGACTAAATTAATGGCACAAGTTGTATCTCTCCATACTTCACCACCAGATGAGCAATCTTAATTACACATTAAAAACACTGCTTAACTAAGACCATGTGTTCTCTTTACACAGGTATTCATAATTGCTAGTTCTTGAGAAAATATATCCACAAATATATTTTACACTAGTTTTACTTTCACTTTTGCAACTATCCTGCAAATTAGCTAAATGATTATTATTTTTATTTCATTTGAGACCATAGAGGAACACTGAATTAGCTAATGCAGCAAACTCCAAATATGTACTTAAATTCAAAATAATATAACCACAAATTATCAAATTTTAATTCATTTAATCTTTCAGTTTCCACTAGATGAGGTACAGTCCACCTTTAGCACAACAGGAAACAAAATACTACTGATTCAATGAAGTATTTTAATTTCCATAAATTAAGATTAATTTATAGCAATAGTTTTATTTTCCATTCCTGGTTCAAAAACTGCATAAAAATGAATGCAACAAAAAATAACAAACCTATTTAAAAAAAACCTGAAGAATCAAATGTAAGCAAGAACAAAGGTAGGAAACTACTATTTAACAGTTATGTTATTAAAATTAACATTTTTATTATGATACAATATAGTATCTACTGTAACAAATTAACATTTAAAATACAATAAAAACATTTCCTCACCAATATTGGGGTGTTTCAAAAGACGGCAGATTCTAGCTTCCCTTTCCAGTTTCTGATGATCTGTTAAAAAAAAAGAAGTCATGATAAAGCATCAAACAATAGATGACAATAAGTAGCAGGCCAAAATGACATAAAGCCTGTGGTCTTTCTTATCCTTTGATTTAAAAAAAAAAAAAAAGCATTTCAAGGTGGACTCAAGTGAAAGCCACATAGTTCAATGATAAATTTTATATTTTATTGGTTTGATGCTTAGTGGAGAGAGGCATACGATATGACTCAATTTACACTTGGGCTGGAAGAAATGGTGAAAATGGCACCCAAAACACTATTATTTTCTCTCTTTACCTAGTAAATATTGTTACATGAATTTAAATAGCTCAACAGGCATATCCATGTATAACACAGGATGAGTATCTGTAAATTGGAATGCCGATGCATCCAGGGCTATAGATACAGTTTACTCCTCAGGGAAAAATGTTTTCTGTTCAGGGAATGAATATTCCATTAACCACTCTCCACATACTTCTTGTTTCGACTTCTTGTGTGTATAATGCTCAACCTGATGTTCCCCAATTCCGTGACTGCTTGCTTATCTTCACCGATCTGTTTTCCTGGTCATTTCTTTCAGAAGCATGACCCAGTACAAATTTCCATTTTAAGAATGATCTTGATACTCTTCTTTGGTTTCCTTGTGGTGGAACATAGGCATATAATTATAACCAGTCACTTACCAAGCACACAGTAACTATGAGAGAGACAAGAACATAGAAACTCATGTTGCTCCTAAGAACAGCACTACTGACGTGACCCCTAGTTGAGGCTTTTTACATAGTTAAGATATTCAACAAGCTCCTGAGAGAGACAATATTATTACCCCATTTTACATAGAAGAAAACTGAAAGGTAATTGGCTTGCCTTAGATTACAGTATTAGTAAGTGGCATCTACCAAATCAGTTCTCATGAATGTCATAAAATGGACTGAAGAGGATGAAGGAGACACCCTATGCCAGTCACTGAATGTATCCCAATGGTCCTCAACCTCTGTGATCTGAGCAAACCCCTACATTCTTAAAAATTACCAAGTACCTCAAAAAGCTCCCATAGTCTGAGTCTAGTATTTATCCTATTCAAATTTTAAAAAGAAAATTTTAAACATGTTTCCTTAAAAATATTAGCTCATTGCATAGTTTAAAAAGTAACTACATTTAACAAAGTTAATTTCTTATTTGGAAATTAAAAATTAAAGAGTATGGATGGTAAACCTTATCAAGATAACATTAGATAATATTTTACTCTTTAAAAAATCATTTGTGTGCAATCTCCATGCCTCTCTCTGAATGTTTGTACATATTTAATCATACACAGGTGTATACAAAAATATATACACATATCTATAAATATAATTTTTCTATACCATTTGAAGATTACTTACCAATATCAAGGTTCTTTACCCCTAAAATTTTAGTGTGCATTACTTAGGAATTGGGAAACTTTCTTGCTATCATAGTATACGTACTAACTGCAGCATATTTTTACTGATCGTATTCCCATTTTTTTCCAGCTTAACACTAATGATGCCCTCTCAAGCAGCATTCAGGCTACTATCAGGTGGCAGTCATTTCTCTTTAACCTGTTTTAACCTGCTGTATTTCCACAGCCTGTCTTTTATGACTTTTATATTTTGAATATCACCAGGTCTGTTTTTTAAGAGAAATTTTCTCATATTGGATTTGCCAAATATTTTCTCATGATTTTATTTAGGCTACGTTTTTCTGCAGGAACATTACTATCTAATGCTATCACTTTTGGAGGTACATTTTGTCTATCTGCACCTCAAAAGTGATATTAGCTTTCATAACCAGTTCAAGGTGCCATTAATTTCTCCACTAAATAATTACTTCTTTCTTTTGTAACTTACAAATACGTGAGGAGATATTTTAAGACTTTGCAAACATACTTTTCTTCATCAGAATTTCCCTCTGGATTTAGCATTTGGTGATAAAAATGTGCCTCTGCCAATCTTTATTGTAACAGGAGAGAAGAGATGGTTTTCCAACTCCAGTATAGTAATGTATTTTTCATGACAAATAATGTATTTTACACAACAGTCAAAAGAAAGCCATTGTTTTTGTATTCTTACAAATATTTTTGATGCCTACCATACTAGGAGATAATTATATTCTCAGATTTGCTTTTATTTTCAGCCTAGTTTAAGAATATGAAGAACATTTGACCTTATGAGGATATACAGGTGGAAAAACAAGTAATTTAATGCAGTCATTCTGAATACTACCTCCTCCACAGAGCTGGAAACCAAGGACTTCACACATGCTAAATAAGCACTTTACCCCAACCCAATATTCTTTCATCTTATCCCCAAACTCAACATATGATAGTCTCATAAAGGTCAGGTGCCAGATGCAGTATAAAACCAGCGAATGAACTTTATGGGCCATATCAAATGAGATTAAATACTCTAATGTTTAACTCAAATATATTTTCAACATTATATACTGTCCAATATAACAAGGTTTACTCTGTTAGTTTTAAATTTTCTTGCACTTTAAACCAATCTTTTATTCAGGCACAATTTTATAACATGATCTACTAGTCATCTGGAAAACAATGCTTCAAGAAGTTAGTCTTTTCTATTGATGACATATTTCAGAAAAGTAACATTTGTTAATAGCAACACCAATCTCATCACAAGAATCCTTAGGTGTGAAAATTATTGAAGCCCAAATGGGCAGATACATGTTTTCTAAAATTCTAACGTGTTTGAAAGCTCAAATTAGAATACTGGAATAAGTTGTGCCACTTGCTGTTGTTTTCCTTGAAGATAGGCTCACTTAGTTTGTTTTTGAGAAAATGTGTGTGGAACATTTCAGCCCCAACATTCAGAGCTTGTTTTTCAGACATTCTTTCCAGTAAAATATAGTGTTCCATCAACAAGCAGATAGCTTACTTCCCAACTCAAACAACTACACCAACTGCACCAAACCAAACTTTTATAGAGAATAAGTGTTTTATGTATATTTCTTATTTAGTCATGTGTAATGTTGCAAAGTACATAATCAAAAGTCAAGATTTAATATCAGGGATTATTTTAATTGCTTCATCAAGGACAATCTAAAGTGAAATTGCCTATCTTTTTTTTTCCTCCTGTGAGTGCATGTGCTGAAAAATACAAACAATCCTAAACCTACTGCTTTGATTCCTGTAAAGGCTTCAGCAACTTTATTTCTTTTACATTTGTGATGCAACACATTGTCTATACATGTGAAAGAGGCACCCTATTTTTTTTTTAAAGGCAGTAACAGTTTGACTTTGCAGATCTCCTAAGGGAGTTCTAGGAACTCTCAGATCAGCAATCCACATTCTGAGAACCACTGGCCTATGCTACAAAGAACTGTAGCAGGTAGTAGCTTTTTTTTTCAATTTAAAAGAACATTTTACATACATACAGTTTTATCAATATTCAGAGAGAAACCTGTCTTAATGAAGCAACAGCACAGCATAGATTCCTAATCAACAGATATTTTGCCCTTATCATTATCTAAGACTATATATAATTCAAATATAAATTCTTGAAGTCTCTATCTTGTGAACAATCCTTATTCTGAAGATAAATTAGTTCCAGAATATTATTATTTTTAAGAATGCAAATAAACACAATGGAGTAAACTGGATTTTGAAAATATTATCTTAAATAAGTACCAGTAGAATGTTAAATGTGAAGCATATGAAAGACTTGTGAATTTAAATTAAAATTTTGTTACGAAAGACATGCAAATAAATATGTTAAGCCATATGAGATGCATACAGGTAAATCATATGAAATGTATATGATTGTTAAATAATGAAAAACAAGGAAGCAAAAGACCTTTACAAACAATAAATCCTAGAATTTTATCAACTTAGATAAAACATGTCTTATTTAGCCAGTTGTTATGGAATGAATTATTGCCCTGAAAAATTCATACGAAATTCTAATCCCCAGGCCTCAGAATGTAACTATATTTGGAGATGAGGTTTCTATAAAGGTAATTAAGTTAAAATGAGGTCAGCAGTGTAGGCTCAAATCCAACATGACTGCTGCCCATCTAAGAAGAAAATCAGGGCACTGATACACATCCAGTGAGGACCATACTAGGCGACTGGATGTCTACAAGCCAAAGAAAGGAGACCTCAGAGGAAGCAAACCTTCTTGCCACTCTCCAGGGACGCTTTCAGCCTCCAGATCTACAAAAAAATAAATTACAAGCTGTGGTACTTCCTTATGACAGCCCAAGCAAGCAGACCCACCTAGTATTAGCTTTCCCCCGCTGTGTATCAAACACCACAGATTTAGGACACAATTTCTAAGAGTCAGGAACCTGAGTATGGCTTAACTGAATCCTTTGCTTTAGGATTTTTCCCAAGGCCATAGTCAAGGTGTGTCAGCCAGCCACAAATAGGGTCACATCTAACATCCTGATTGAGGAAAAATCTGTTGCTAAGTTCATACTCGCTGACAGTATTTACGTTCTCAAGGGTTTCAGAGCTGAGGGTCATAGCACTTGGCTGATTGTTGGCTAGAGGCATCTAGTTCAGTGTATATAAATCTGAAACATGGTTCCTCAAAGCCAAGGAGACAGAGTCCAGAAAACAAAGGGGAAAGTCACTATTTTATTGAGCCTAAGTACAGAAGTGGCATCTCATCATATTTGCCATATCAGGTTATTTAGGAATAAGACACCAGGCTGGTACAATTTCAATAACAAGAGCATGAACCATAGGGGGCAAAGATTGCTGGAGTCACTTAAGAGTTTGCAACAGCAGCCTTTACAACAATAGCACTGATGAACTTTCTCTTGCTAAGCAGCTCCACTTATTTTTTCTTTCCTATAATCATCTAACTTAGTGATCCTCTATGAATCATGAGGTATTCTGCCTCTCCCAGCAGGGACTGTTTTGACATTCCAAACATGATGATATAACTAACTTCTAGTTTTCAGGAAACTAGAATTTAACAATAATGGAAATGCATATCACCTGGTGTGCTTCAAATTCAATGTCAAGTTCACAACTTTATTCTGCAGTGAGTAGGCAAACGAGGGGGAGTGATTAAGTACCTGTTATTTCAAAAGCAGATTTCTATATTTATCCTGCTGAAAAATGAATTGATTTTACATTTATTTTTAATTCAGTCACCAACAAAAGCCATATAACCCACCTCCTCCCATTCCTGGCTCTCACAACTATAATGGTAATAGGCAAAGGAAGAATATAAATGGTAAGACATCTATAACTCTGTGTAGCTCCATTTGAAGATTTTATTATCCACAAGCCCTGAAGCTAGTGCACAACGAGGTCCTCTTGTCATTTAATATTTATTAAACTACTTTAATAGCTTGGATTTATTCTTCCTTGGAACATCAAGTCTATTTTCTTACATGAATAAAAGTATAACCTTTCAGGATGTAATCTTGTCGGGTTTGATAAGGCACATGCTGTTAGCAATGTATGGCTGAGGACCTATCACATAAACAATACCTCAAGGAAAATATATTATCACCTGGTTTTGACATAAAGTCAGTGGGAAATGGTGTTACCAAGTATAGAAATGTCTGGATTTTTTTTGTTTGTTTGTTTGTTTTTTTCGTTTTTATCGGTACCAGGGATTGAACTCAGGACTGCCTGCTTGCAAGGCAGGCACTTACGCTGCTGAGCGAAATCCCCAGCCCCGAAATGTCTGGATTTTAAACAATTCTGAGAACCTGAGTAAAATACAGGTATGTCTACAATACCTATTTAAACTATTTTTTCAAATTATAAGACATCTTATTTCAAATGAAGTGAAAAAATGTAAATTCCGAACTTATGAAGTAAATCTTTCACTGTAGTGTCAAAATAAATTTTAATCTTTATGCAAAGTAACTCTGATTATAAGTGCAAATTAAATTCTTGGCATCCCGGAATTATTTTCACACACCAATAGGAGTTTCACTAAAGCTACATAAAGCAACACACTATTTATCTGGCAATATCAATAATAAGCTCTTATTAGTGATCAGTGAGCTTCAAAAGTAATTTTTTATTCCTCCAAAATGCTAATGCATGGGGATGGGATCTGTCATTTTTTTACACAGATGATATATGAAATGATATGTCAAATTTTTGACACCACAGTTTCACCACTATTAGCATTAATTATTACCCTAATATAACCTAAGGGAAGCTCTTGGTATTGTAAGGTGTTCATACCCACAGGCCCTTTCTGGGTGCTCTGCGTGGAATCACCTTCCCATAGACAGCACCAAGGAATAGTGTGGGAAGAGGGATGACATTGGCCTTCTGCCGTATTGGTCAGTTACCATCCACCTGACAATGGGCCACACACACACAGGCAACCATGTAATCTGAAGAAGGTTTGCATTTGCCACAGCCAAGAGGGTTTAAATTTCCCAGTTCCTTCTTTTCACAGACAATCTCACCCCTCAAACACATACCCAAATTATGGATTTCTGTAGGAAACACCTCTTGTGCCCATTTAAAAAAAGCACTTAAAATGCAGCTCTAACATTTAAGTTTTGCCGTGCTGGCCTCTGGCTTGCTAGTTTAAAGTGCTGTGCTCCTTCCCTCCTTGCTCCTCCTACTTTCCTTAACCCTGGGATCCATCTAGAGATCAATGTCTTAGATCTCTTGGTTTTCCAGAGCAAGGTTAATCCTGCCTCTCTGGCTTCTATACTACAGTCAGTCCAACTCAACTTTCAATTTTGGGGCAAGATTTGGCTGGCTGTCTATTTTCAGAAGAAAAGAGTAAACAAAATGCACCTTAGTTTAAACTACTTTTAGATTTTTGGGTTGAAGCATCTGCTATACTTTTTGTACTTCACAAGATTTTGCTGTCAGCTTTTACGCTGTGAATATCTTCAGGTATATACAACAGTTTCAGCTGCCCAAAACAGACACTGAATATTTGAATAAAAAAAAGAATGAGAGATAATTGCTTTTTTTTTAAGGAGAAAAAGAAAAAAACAGAAAAAGGGTACAAGTAATACAAAATTTAAAAAATAAACAGTAAGAAATCACTAGTTAATAGATTACATATTCTCATCTTAGAAATAGTTGTTCAAGTTACAAAATTGAAGCATATAAAGTAGACTTTCAAATAGTGAGAGTGCAAACAGTTTTGTTCAATGATCCAAAAAAACTCAGTAATATGGTTATATATCTTATACACTTAAATATATATACATTTATAACCTTTAGAGCACTTCCTTTTCTTTTCTTTGACACATTTTGGGTTTTATTACTCCCACAGTTCTTATTACTTTTTTTGAAGAGAGTAAAACCAAATGTGACATATCAGAACACAGTCAGTCAAATCAAAAGGATGGACATAAGAGATAATGTAAAAACAAAATACAAGGTGATCAACAATGGTTACCGTACTGCCTCTTGCTATTTTAAGAAGAATTGCCAGTTATAATAAAATTGATCAAATAAAATTGAATAAAATTGAACAGTAAAGAATAAAACCAAAGCATTGGAGACATTACAGGACTTTAAAAGAAGATAACAGTCAACCAGAATGGGCGTCATAATGAATCTTATTGTCTTCACAGTTTTGCCTATACTTTCGAACTTGGTACTATCAAGCAAAGCAGAACAGGGGAAAATCAGTTAAAACAAGATGGTGAGGGCAATACAGGATTTTAAATCAAGTTAATAGGAAATCAAAGTAGGTTACTATAATGTATCCTGCTTTTTTTAATTTTTCCATTAATTAAAAAGATAAAAAGAAAAAAAGTAAATAATTTTTTAAAAAGGGGATTGAGATAAAAGAGGGCATAACAACAGAACAGCACAGGTCAAAACATAACCATTTAAGCAAAATAGTGTTTCACCACAAGATATCCTGACATAAAAATAGTTACTATAGTGTCTCTTTCCTTGAAATCTTTGAGTATAACTTCGTATACTATTGCATCAAACATATTCAAGACACTATAAAACCATTCAAGAGAATGACATTATTACTGGGTATTTAGAACCAATTAACAGAAAATGAACAATGGTTTCTGTATAATCTCCTTGTCTATAAAAGTTTTTGGATCATTGAACACAGCTGTTTGCAGTCTCTCTGTTTGAATGTCCACTTTGTATTCTTTGATACTGTGATTTGAGCAACTATTTCCAAGATGATAATATGTAATCTATTAACAGGTGATTTCTTACTGTTATTATTTTTTTTTTGTAGTTCTGTATTATGTGTAACCTTACACCACTTTGTTTTGTTTTGTGTTTTTCTCTTTTTCCTCTTAAATAAAATTAAAAAAAAAAGTTTTTGCTTATATTATCATATATAATACAATCCAAAAGATACAACCTTTTAAGACTGATGGAGACAGAAGAATACAAGTTTGATGGGACTTCAAAACATGACACTAAATCAGCACTAGCTATTATGATGTCTTGTTTTCTCCAAAATAGCTGTTCCTACCATCCGATCTTCTCTGCCTCATTTCTGTTGAGCACTTTTTCTGTCGTTTGTTGTCAGTTTGTCTTCTTCATTTCGCTTTCTGCTCCATTCATTGTGGCCTCTCTGCCACTATTTCTGGAATCTTGGTATTTTCCCTTTTTAGACTATCCTGTAGCATTCTCTGTAAAGTTGAATTGGTGGTTGCAAATTCCCCTAGTTCCTCTTTATCCTGGAAGCACCTTGTTTTTCCATCAATTTCTAGGGACAGTTGTACAGGATATATCAATCTTGGCTGGAGGTTATTATCTTTCAAAGCTTGAATTATTTCCCCCCACGCTCTTCATGATTTGATGGTTTGAGCTGAGAAGTCTGCTGTAATTCTGATGGGTGTTCCCTTGTAAGTGATCTGTTTCTTGTCTCTGACGGCTTTTAATATTCTGTTCTTATACTGGACTTCTGGTATTTTGATTATTATATGCCTGGGTGTAGTTCTGTTTGGGTTGTAGGTGGCTGGGGTCCTGTATGCCTCATACATCTGAGTATATTTACCATTTGCTAAATTAGGGAAATTCTCTTGGATTATTTCTGTGAATAGCTTTTGTAGTCCATTTGTTTGTGTCTCTACTTCTTCTATGTTCTTAATTCTTAAGTTATAGATCCTCTTATCATCTTGTAGCTTTTGTATTGTTGCTGTTTTTTGTTATTTTTAAGAAGATTTTCATTTCATGCTCCCATATTACAAATCTGCCCTCCAGTTCAGATAATCTATCCTTAGTTTCTTTCAAGCTGTTATGCCAGTTTTCGATAGAGTTTTTAGTTTGCTGGTAATCTCTTTGAACCTGCTTCATGTATTCTATGTTTTCTCTATTTTCTCTATCAAACAATTCTTCCCTTTTTTTCTGTTCTTCCATTCCACCATCTGTTTTTTCTTAGGCGGTGTTTAGCATTTCTCTAACTATTCTACTTATATCTTGCTTCAGGTAATTAATAACTTCATTCCTGAACTCGTCTATGAGGCTCTGGAGATAGCGTTTTATGTCTATTGGTGCCGTGTCTGATATTGGATGTTTCTCAGGATTGGGGCTGAGGATCCTTTCTTGTTGCTCCCTCTTCCCATACTTTTTGTTCCTTTTATACAAGCGAATATGAGGCCCAGTTTCTTTCTTTGTTGGTTACAGTTTGCTTGAATTGCGATGGCTAGGTGTTCCTGCCCACTGCAGTGTACTAGGGAGACAGAGATCTGGGCAGCCTATGCTGGGCCTGCCCCTCCAGGTCAACCTACTGAAGGCTTCACTGCTAGGGTGCACCTCCCGGCACTGGGACCTGGTTTGGGCTAGCCTACTGGGTCTTAGTCAGCAGTGTCACACAGGCCAGGCACTCCCCACCAATCCTGCTTGACTGGGGAATATGTAACTGAAGTCACTGCAACAACCTGTTCTGGCTAGTCTGCCTGGTCCCAGTATGTCCTTTGCTGAAGCCTCCTACTCTATGGAAGGGTCCCCATTCCTCTCACTCACTGTGAGTCGATGCAGGGCTCCCGGCCAGTCCCGCTCTCAACTCCATTCATTGCTTCCCACTCTCAGAGCTTTCGCACCTCTCTCCTTGCTGCACCGATTGGGATGCAGTAGTGGCTGCAGGAAATTCAAATCGCAGCTTCCAGTGGCGTGGGGTCCAGCTTCTGCACTGAGACCTTATCTGTTCCTGTTATATCACCAGGATTGCGTTTCCAGTTGGTGTCTCTTAGTTCAGTTCATTCCTGGGTTGGCAAAGATATCTCCCCTTGCTTAGGATTTCTTGTCCAGCACCATTCCTGGATTTTAAGTGTGGTTTCTCAGAGAGTCTCCAAAGCTGCTGCTATCTATCCACCATGTTCTCAGGGAAGTCCAACATTTTTTTCTTGGTGAGTACATTCAAGTTTCTTCTGGTCAGAGATTTAGCTCAGCAGCGTAAGTGCCTTCCTGGCAAGCATAAGGTTGCGAGTTTGATCCAGTTTTTGGAGGTTTCAGTCCACACTCAGTTGGCTCCAAGGCAGACGGGCATGGCTGGGCCGCGCTTCATGGTGGCTGCAAACAGCCTACTTTTGTTTCATATTGCTATCAACTAAGGACCAAGGAAAACTTCGGCAAAGAAGTATAAAACAATTACAAGTAGCCTGGAAATGGGAACCCAAGAGATCTGTGAAAAAATAGGTACAGGCTTTTTCCATGTGTTCAGGAGCACATTACAGATGCTACTGAGAGGCTTTATTTATTCCTGTAATAAATTTTGAATGCATTTTTATGGTAGAAAACTGTCTTACCAAATGAGGCATCTCTGTCCATTTAAATAGGTCACACGTAATAATACATAGTGAACTTGCTTAGCATATGAGGTCCTAAGTTCCATACTCACCAACACAGGACACACACACACCCATGTCAATTAGAAGAAGTTATTTGTAAGGCAACTTCAACACAAACCTTGAATCTGTGAACATGATGTATATGAATGTAAAACTATCACATTCATTCAATATAAAGTTTTAAATTTCATTCACATTTTACACTTTTATTTTGAATTATATCTGACCACAAATTTGAACTTCACCCATCTTAGATTCTGACAGTAGATCTTAGTGAATCCCCATTACTTCTGGACAAGTAAGGATTCTGCAACTATACAGGATGATCTTCTTCTCTCCATGGTAGACTTAGACACTTGTGCTGAAAGCTCACATATCTTTATTTAGAAGAGAAATCTTCTGAACATTTACTTTGTGCAGGAAGCTCACACATATTCAGTTATGAATTATGATGTCAGCCCCATTTTGATTCTCTGTGGACCAGAAGCCACAGTTCCCTGTAGAGCAGCCTCTCTCCCTACGTGTAATGCCCATTGCACAGAAACAGAATCAGCCTGTGCTTCACTCTACCTTCTTTCTGCAGTTTAATCTATGGGGGAAATAGAATTCCTCACAGATTCCCAACGAACAAAAGTTCATGAAGTCCATGATTTTCTAGAATCCTATACACAACTGAGACAACCCAGATAAGAGGTGCTACCCTATTTCTATCATTGAATGTAGGAAGATCTCTAATTTGAGGCCAGCTTAGCAATGGAGCAAGATTATGTCTCAAAAACAAATCCTAGAAATAAATCATTCACATGTGCAAATGTCATGTTGTGTCTGTGATGTGTAAAAGTGAAAGAATAAATAAGCTCCAACTGTACAATAGATATTGTGAAATGGGAAGAAATTATTCGAAAGAAAAAGGAAACAGGATGGAGAAAGAGGGAAGGAAGGAAGGGAAAAGGGGAAAAAATTCAAGTTAGTTACACTACTAGTTGCTCATAGTTCACTGAACAGAAATGTTTGTGCTAATATCTTTTGGAGAATGTCTTATGCCCATATCATGTACTTTGAGTAACCACTTTATATATAACAATATACAATGTCATAACTATTATCCTCCTACTGTATTACTATGAAATTTTGTTTTACCTTTTTTCAATAAAAAATAAAAATAATCCTATAGAATCAGGAAAAAAATTCTAAAACAAAAAATGGAATGATAAATGGTCTGAGGTAAAAGGTATGCCAATCACACTGACCCAACTATTACACATTATATACTAGCATACAGGTGCCACAGGGTGATCCACTAACATGTACAATGACTTTGTGTTAATTAAAAGTAGAAAATGTTTTTAAATGTACATCCATAAAATAAGAATAAAACATTTATCACAAGGTACTATATTTGGAATAAAATGGTTATAGTATCATTATCACTATTGCTAAAAACATGGGCAGCTTTAAAAAATCTAAATTCATAAATCTATATTAGTCCTACCACAGATTCCTCATTTTTCATATAACCTGATACATTATAGAAAAAAAAGCTCTCTCCCATTAAAATGATTATGCTATCCAGGCCACTAATATCTATGGTCAGAAGGAGACAAAATCAATACATTAGAATTGGACAAATGCTTACAGTTACTCAATTTTACAGCATACTCAAAATAGTTCAAAAGTAAAAGAAAAACTGCAGAAGGTAAAAGTTTTAAACTAATTAACTAGTTTTATACTCTATATTACTTTATTGATCCATTTCACATATCCAAGAGGAATGGTGTTCTGAAAATTTATTATATAAAATTGGTTTAAAGGAAGCTGCCGGATACTATATTATTCATTTCTTATGACTGAAAGGAAATACATAATGAAATTTGATGAAATCATTCTTATACTGTCCCGGAGGAAATATTCTCCCTCTTCTATCCCAATTATGGCATCTATTCACAGACATGATGCTACATCTGTTATGAAATCATGCTTTACAGAAAAGTATGCAAATAAAAGACAAAATCTATATCATAAAAGGCTTTTTTGTTCAGTTGCAATTTAAATGATAATACAGTATATTTTAGATTTTAAAAACTCATAATGAAGGGCCAGGGATTTAGCTCAGTGGCCTAAGCACCTGGCTGCCAAGTGCCAGGTCATGAATTTGATCCCTGGTACCAAAAAGAAAATCATAGTGAATATTGATAGGAAACATTTTGTATATTGTAATTTATATTTAATATCTCATCACATAGAATACCTACACACCCATATAAGAAGAGGTGTCGAAATCTCTTACCTAACAGGAAAGCCTCTTAGAAAGGCATCTCTGGTTTTGAGTGCCAGACTAAGGGGAATACAAATTGAGCTTTTATGCTCTGGGTAGGAAACAGGAGTAGAGCTGTGTAGGAGGCATCGTAGGCTATATAGTGGAAAGGGAGAGCAATGCTACTCTCAGAATGTTCTTCAGAAAATCAAGGGCAGGGATGGGTAGGAAGTTCTGCTTACTCTCTCCAAGCACAGTGACCGCAAGCATGAGCTAGCTCCCCTTGGTTCCTGACCTCCAGGATAGTGTTCTACTCTGTAGTCTGTCTGTGTCCCTACCATTCTGCTACTATGGCTACATTACTCACTGGCAGGTTCTGGGACAGGCACTGGTCATACAACAGTCACCACATCCCAGGAAGCATAGGAACAGAATAGTACCCTGAGCAGGCCAAAACCAGGACATGTTCGTGCAGGAATAAAGGGTGTCTAGCAAAAGTCAGTTGACCATAGTCAAAGCTAATCCAAAAGAGGATAGCAAAACCCGCCAGGAAGGTATATCAGATACCGAGCATTCATACCAATTGGAAGGTTGTCTGTCAAGAGTACCATTTTGTACTATGAGATCTCAAGTGAAAGGTAATATCATAAAAACCAAGCCTTCACATAAACAAGGTATAAGAATATTAGCTGGCACATATTAAGAATTAAAGAGAGTTGCAATGTCCGTATATTTTAATTGTAGGTCAATAATTCACACATAATTTTTAAAGGTCTTGTAATTATACAACTATAGAATTGTAATGTGATGAATTTTCTGTAATAGTCTATCCTCATTTTCTACAACTTAATCTATATTTACTTTCCCCTATATGTAATTTTACTTGTGAGATTGGAGGGATTTGCCAGACAATTCTTTTTTCATGCTAGGCAGAAGAAAGCCAGCTCCCTATAGCCAGTTTATATTAACTCCATCAAACTTTGACTAATTAGGTATTAAAAGCACACAGACTATAAACAATGCATAGTAAAGGTCATATTTTTTCTAACTGCCCTGTGATTTTTACAGGAGGCTGCAAGAGGGTATTTCCTTCAAGGATTTTGATTTTTTTAAAACTGTGGTAAAATACATCTTGCTTTTCTTAAGTATTTTTCTAAGAATTAGAATACACAATTCAAAATGTGAAAGTTATACATTTTTTACACAGCTCTCCTCAGGACAACTTTTAGGTAGTTTAATACTAACACATTAAAATATACATAAAAGAATGCTTTAATAATTCAGAAGAATGAAGAAAAGAAATATAAGAGATTTTTATGGCTCCTTAAAGCCTCTGGGACATTCAGCTCTTTCTGTCTATGATTCTCTCAGAGGAAATTGTGAAGTTAACAAAGCTTCAAGGTCTTTCATATGTGTGGGTTACAAAAAGGGCCTACAAATTTATGCTAAGTTTCACTGGTTTCCATAAAAATTGGGGAAACAAGATATATTAACAGCAGTCAATTATGACCACGATTTCTTTGCTAGAAAAACACTTACGTTTGTGTTGGGATCACCGGAATGACCATATACATTTTTGGAATCCAGAGAAAGAGTTGAGTTAGGATACATTTAGTTTGGGTATAGTGAAATAAATTTGTCAAATTCAGTCACAAGTGTGTAGAGTTGTGTTCCTGCTGCCATCCTGATGGAGTAATGCTTTCAGGACAGTTACCTCCATCTCCCACAAGACTCTGTGACACCACAGAGAGGGCCTTGTGTGATTCTCAACTCCTACTGATTGCCTTGCATGCATATAAAACATTTCTTTTTGCTGTTCCTTAATTTATGTTCTATAATATTTGCCAGCTTTTTCAACTTCTCACACCTATTTTCATTCTAAATATATACTGATTTTTTATTTTAATTTTGTCAGTGTAATTTTCCTTTCCATAGTCTCCCAAATTTCATATTCTTCAGGTCCTACTAAACCTAGATGCACATTATTTGTTATACTTATAAAAATATTTTAAGGGACTTCATTGTTTAAATTCTAAATATAAAACATAAGACTTGCATATTAAAATATTCCACAAAACTTGAGTTTTTAATGTCTTCCTTAACTAAAACTCATTTTTATTGCCAAAACTAGTAACTGAAAACCTGAATTTATATTACATTAGTCACAAGTGATTAATCACAGTGAAAAGATCACAAATTTGTAAATCACGGGGTAGGAGAATGGATTTCTTTCTTTTTTTATTTTTTGGTACCAGGGATTGAACTCAGAACCTTGTACTTGTCAGGCAGGCACTTATGCCACTGAGCTAAATCTCCAGCCCCAGGAATGGATTTTGTACAAATAACAAGAAAGGCAACTCTTATGAATATTAAAAACTACATTTATTTTTCTTAATTTTATTAAGACATACATTTATATTTAAGAGAAAAATAATTCCTATATCAGATATGGCACTTAAACATATTTAGAGTTAATATGCTTATTAAGCATATTTACTGAGCAGATACAGGTTATAGATACCTGTTTTGGAAGACAAAGTAACACATGATAGCCTAGGTACTCATGAACTGGTATTTACATTTGAAATTATTGGCTTACACAATACCCTTTAAATTGGAAAAGGAAAGTAAAGCAATTATCTATTGAACCGTATTATCCATGATTAATTTAAGGCACATAAAGGTCCTGACTATTTTAATTATATATTTCTAATTTGTCAAATTTATAGATGCTTTTATTTATTACACAAATAAATGAGGTTTAATGTAATCTAAATTAAAAATGCTACTAAAATAAGATACTAAAATGAAATTATCTCAGTTTTAGCTGAAACACTGAAGAGTAAAAACAAAACAGTCATCAAGAGAAGTTAGCAAAGCCATACACTGAAGACTTGCGAAGTGGTGAGTTGAAGTCATTCTGTCAGCAGGAGCAGCATTGCTCAGTTGCAATTATAGCTGAGAAGATAGAGTCCACCAGAGAGGATTACAATACATAGAGAATGGTAGACAGAAAACCCTTTGTACCCTCTTCTACCTCATCATGGAATGGAGCTTCTTCAAGGTACTAAAATGTAGGGGAGTGATGCACCTGGGAGAAACGTTCCTTGAAAAGGTGCATTTCCCAGAGACTGAGAAAAAAAATAAAACTATTGCCTTCTATAAACTTGACCATATATGCACTATACTGTGGCTGGCTCACTGTCTGGAACTGCACCAAGCTATGGTGTGGCTGAGCTATGTTTCTGCTAATGGCAGGACAGAGTCACATTTTCTAGGTCCACATGTGGAATCCTAAGAAAAAGCCTACGAGATGATGCACAATCAGACAACCCAGGTAATGTGATCCCAAAATAGGAGGGTCAGAAGCCATAGACTTGCACAGGCAGTTAGGAACTTCAGAAGACAAATGATCATCATCAGAGCAATGTCCCCCACAGATCCCTAGCAAGAATCATTCAAAATTCACAGAAGTGCCTCATAACATGGTGAATAATCACACATTACTCAGAGGGAACAATGCTGATTAGCACACAGGAAGTTAGCTTTGCCTATCTCCTTGTTGCTGTCCCCCAAAAGACCCTGAAGGCAACCAGTACTAGAGAGGACCGAAAGTGACAGGGTAACAGATGCCACACCCCAATCTGGTTCTCAAGTGCTTACCAAAGGGCCTAAGTTTTAAATGGTATGGCACAGGTCATGGCTGTTTAATTTCTGAAGTGAAACTGTTTTTCTGATTAAATAAGAAGGCTTCACATAGGACAGGAACCTGATTAAATAAGAATGCTTCACATAGGACAGGAACCAGATATGTGAACAGTATCTACAGGGGTTTTAAGGAGTGGAGGAGGAGGAACGTGATTTCCACTTATACCCTACCAAGCCAGATGTTTGCTTACACTGCTGATTATAGCAGTTTCATATAATAATCACAGATTATGAGTATGTTCTTCAACAAATCTTTAGCCATTTATACAGGTTTACTGAATTCTGAAATGTGGATCCTCCTAGAATTTAGATCTTTTTGAAATTGGACTTCCCTCACACATTCCTCTGCTTTCAGATATCCATGTCCACATCCCTTGGAAGCACAGCTAGGAGGACAGTCTACACAGCTTGCATTGGAGCATTTGTTGAGTACACCTGCGTACTTACCTTTATCTATATAACACACTTCAGGAGTGTGACAGCTCATCCATTCTGTTATTGAAACTATAATGACGTTGAAATGCAGGATAAAGTTTCCAGACATGAGTGAGTAGAATTCTTAGCTCAAAGATATTCCACACATCACCCTTCATCACTTATGAGAAATGAATATTTATCTATTACCCAGAATTTTCTGTCTCAAGTAAGGGTTGCATCCTCTAGGATACGAATTTGGCATTGGCATGGCACTATAATGAGGGTGATTTCACATGCAAGAGCTTTTTACATCTTGCATAGCTTGATGCCTGCAATTTACTGGAGAAACATCGAATACCACTTAAATTGACTGAAAGAGGAAAATGTTTGCCTCTAGATGGCAAACTTCAAAACTGCCAGACACAAAACTGTCTGGGGCTGGACAGTTAATTTCCATTCAGCTAAGAAACTAGCAGACTCATTGCCCACCTGCTAAGTGTCTGTCTGCTGAGTGACACTGAGAACAAATACTGTGGGTTCAAACAAGGTTCCCTAAGCTGGAAAGGGGGACAGGAAGCCCCAAGACAAAAAAAAAAAAAAATCCATGGCTACTTCTCCCCAGGCAATAAAACACCACAGGCACTAAGAAGAAACCTGGATTATCTGCTCCTTAAAACTTGAGACTCCAGGAATTCTGCCAAGTGGCATGGAAATACCAGACTGTGAACAGAAGCCTCAGAAGAGAGCATCCACCACAAACCTGCTGTAGTAGAATCTAATGCATGACTAACATCCACGTCTGCATAGCCCACCTTTCACAATTCACCCCCTTCTACCCAAGAAATCTCCTTTCCTTACATGTTTCCTCACAGCTTTGTTTTATTCTCCTGTACTATTACTTTTCAAAATCTCACTGTATAAATGATAGGTTCTAACTGGAAAATAAAAATATAGTTCACCTAAAAGAAGGAAAACACCAAAGCATAGATGCAGTGTGATTCAGTTTTGATGCGCATCCTGTGTGAATATAAAGCATCCTCCTTTGACTTTAAAACCCGAGTTTACACACTTTTGTAAAGTAATTAAATCCTCCTTGAGCAACTCACAGAGGTTGCAGGCTGGCCTGATAAATGAAGAACGATAAAGCTTCAAACATGACTTGGAGGAAGAAGCACAAGGTGATCCTTTCCATACCAAACACTCATACCGCAACAGTCTACATTCTTAATGTAATTTCTGTCAAAAGGTTATAATTGGCTCCTCAAAATATTTGCATAAATATTTTATTCCCTCCTTGGATTCAGAAAGAAATAATTATTCTGATAAAAATTTGAAATTTGAAAGAAAAAATGAGACTATTATATAATGTACATGCAAAGATAATTGTAGTAACAGAGATAACATACCATGCATAAAATTTGCACACTCATATAAAAATAAAAATGAAGCAATCTTTCCTCTAAAATAGCTGCATGGTTTGTTCATTCATAATTTATCACTATGCTCTATTCAATATCTAACACTTGTCTGTGGGTAGCCAAGAAGATCTAAACAGAAGTGACTAAGACACAATTCCTGTTATCTTAGAATATGTAACCTAGATGGGAGGATTCCTCCACATCAGATTTAGATGAAGTGACATAATAGCCAAAATATTATAAAAATGGAAAACTCACTGAAAATCCAGGAACTTTGCTGTACAAACCATTCAAATCTTACGAAATGTTTGACAGACTTCCTTTCCCCATCCCCCATTCAATCTACTTTATTTATTCAAGACTTGGCACCTTGCCAGGCCTGTACACTTCACTGAAAGTTGCCAGCATGCTGAGCTGCATAGCAAACACACAGAGAACTTATCCAACACTCGGCCTCGGCCTCTCAGGCCCTTGACCTCCCTGACTGTGGTGATGGACATTTCCACTCCACGTCAGTCACCACTCTCAATCATTCCTTGAAATGTGGTCCTCCCCCATCAGATTCAGGAAGTTAAAAATCCCAGTTTCCAAACATCAACTGCTCACTTTTCCAAATCCCTTATTCATTGTCTTCTAGAGTGAGACTTTTTCCAAACTAGTCCACAGACTTTTCCACTTGTCCCATCTATAAGTTCTCATTGTTCCTTCCTTCCTTCCACATTGTCAGGCAATCTCTGATCCAGCCATAGGGCCCTCCACTGAATTCTTCAAATATAGCATCGAAGGAGTTAAAAATACTTCATTCAGCACACTGATAATTTTGAATTAAAGGCATTTTAATAATTACAGGTGCAAGATCATTCTGACCTCCTTTTTGTTTCTTAAAAGCATATTTGTGAAAGACAGCCTTCCAGCACTTACAAAGAAAGCAATGTCTATCAAGGACAAAAAGTTAAAACCCAGAGAATTCTGCTTGCTAAAATAGTTCAGGTCTTTTTAAGCCTCTCTATTAATGATAGCTTTTCTTGCAACTTCTTTTGTCCAATTTAGTATTAAGTGATTGACATTAGCTGCTTCTTTGGGACCTCATTTTATTTGAGGGCACACATATTGCAAAAATCTTGTATTAAGTGAACGTGCACACATTTTTTTCCTATTGGTTTCTATTGCAATTAAATACTCAAACAAGCCAAAAAGACATCCTAAAAATGAAGACATAAAACTCTCCCCTGCTTCCTTGTACCATGTATTGGACTGTCTCAGAACCTTCATACATGACATCTCAGCCTCTGGAATGCTCACTCCTTCACTTTTTATACCTCATTCTTTGTATCTCTAATGTCTCATTCTTTGTATTCTCTATATCCTTTCTAAGAAAGCCATTTTAACATGGTCATATTCCCTATTTTCACTTCTCACTCACAGCAAAAATTCTATTTCTTTATTACTACCCATATTTGTGATTTCTTTTTACTTACAAGGTTTTTTTTTTTTTTTAACAGTCTATCTCTGAAATATAGAAAACTTCAGGACACGAGTGTTTTGTCGTTGTTGGTGGTGGTCACTACTTTATATCTGGTACCTAAAACAGTGTATGGTAAACAGCAAGCATCATTAGTCATTAGAGAAATGCAAATTAAAACCACACTGAGATTTTATCTCACTCCAGAAAGAATGGCCAGGATTTAAAAAAAAAAAAAAAAAAAACTACCAACAACAAATGCTGGAGAGGCTGTGGGGAAAAACGAACTCTCATGCACTGTTGTTGGGAGTGTAGACTGGTGCAACCACTGTGGAGGTCAGTCTAGAGATTTCTCAAAAAGCTAGGATTGAAAGTCCCATTCAACCTAGCTATTCCACTGCTAGGCATATTCCCAGAAAAACTGAAAACATGATACCACAGTGATATATGTGCATTCATGTTTATAGCAGCACAATTTGTAATAGATTTTGGAAACAACCTAAGTGTCCATCAATGGAGGAATGGTTAAAAAAGTTGTGGTTTTTTATACAATGGAATACTACTCAGCTATAAAAAATGATCTCATTGAGATATTTATAAATAAACAGATGCAACTTGAGACCATACTCATAAGTGAAATAAATCAAACTCATATGGATAAATACTGTATAGTCTCCCTCCTGTAAGAAATGATGAGTACATAAGATTTTATGGTCATCATGGTTCCCCATTTTTTGCTTTGAAGACTTATAATGTTTTCATTCATTTGTTGGAATGGTTTTATTCTATTTTGTTTGATTTTATTATGTGTAATGCTATGAACAGCTACTTTGAAAAAAACAATACCTTACAGCAGCCATTGCTAATTTAATATTATGTTGCTTTGAAGTCCTGCCATGTTTTTTTTGTTGTTGTTGTTGTTCTTCTATTTCCATTGGTTCTATCATGTTGTCTTATTGGATGTTAAGATGTGTGATAGCATAAACAGATTTTTTATGGAAAACGAGACATAGTAGCATTGTTTGTTTTCTGTTATTTGGTTCTGAATGCCCTGTAATACTTTCTCTTGAATGGTTTTATACTATTTGGTTATGTTTAATATTATTGTATGTGAAAGTATGCTCAACTATTTCAAAGAAAGAGACATTATGGTAGCTACTGTTAATATCTGGTTGTCTTGTTGTGAAGTGCTGTTGCTTACATTGTTCTGTTATGATTTGCTTTGTTCTGTCCTCTTTTGTTTCATTCTCTTTAAAATAAAATTCTAAAAACTATTCAATACATACTGATTAGATGAATTCAATACAGGAATGAAGGCTACTCTTGATACAAATGGTTTGCTTCCTTCTTTTGGAGTCACAAGGATATGCACATAACATCAATGTAAAGGCTGCTGTCAAAGGAAAACAGCACAGTACCACCTGAATGCCATCGCCCACAGAACACGACAAGGGAACTTACAGAAAATTCATGTTTATTGACAAAGATGAGACTATTCACTAGATCATCATGAAGTTAAAATCAACTGCAAAATTTGAACATTAGGCCTTGAATTAAGAAATCAGTCAAGTATCATGAGTTCAATCACCAGTACCGAAAAGGAAAAGGAAAAGGAAAAGGAAAAGGAAAAGGAAAAGGAAAAGGAAAAGGAAAAGGAAAGGAAAGGAAAGAAGTCAAGTAAAAATATCCTCACATCCATACAGGAAAAAAAAGGGTCTTCACAGTGACAGATCACATACAAATCTAAAGTGGTAATAGCGTTCAATGGGAAATATAGGTAAATAGTAACAAAATAGATTCTAGTAGTACCCCGATTTAAGCTTTAAAGATAAATCTAAACTTTTATAATACGGCTATACAAGAATTGTTCCTGGATAGAGTAACCTTCAAGAAAAAAAGGCTTTTCAGAGCTATAGCAACATTTCAAATAGCTGGTATTCTATGATAGCACTGCTCAGCTACAAATCAGATTACTCAAGGGTTAAATGTAGGAAATCCTTTGCATGTGAGCTATGATTATAAATCTTCATAAGCACTGTGAACACAAATCCCCTTTTAGAACAGAACAGGGGTGCAGAGCCACAGAGCTGACAAAACTCAAACAGGAAAGGCAGGTGGATCAGGTGCTTTCCAGCAGGCTCTGTGAAACCCTGGGCCACCTGTCCTCACTGAACATGTTTCCTCCTCTTTTCAATATAAAATCATAGCACTACAGGAAATCTACAACACTCCAGAATTTTTCAGGTATCTATTCCTCCTCCTGATATCAGAGGACTTGGCTAAGATCTTTTTCATTTCCATGATTCTATGATTCTTAAAGCTCTAGACAGAGAGAAAATATATTTAGCCCAACAGCATTGCCCTAGCACAATATTTTACAAAACAGCATTCAAGCACAAAATACAAGCAGAATATTGTAGATGTTCCAAGTGCATTCACAATGATCTTTCAGGAAATCAACACACATCCATGTAACCAGCACCTATAGGCTCTATAGTCCAGTTCTTACCTCCCCAACCATGGCAGTCAGCCCTGAACGCTCTAGAGAGGTCCATCTTATGCTCTCATTAGATGTTAAAGGAGTAACACATTATGAACTGTGCCTTGGTATCATTATATTTCATTCCTGACATTCTTGTCATTCACATAATGCTGCTGTGGGATTCTTGTGGGACAACATTATAGAGAACCTCATAATTTGATGCAAGATTAGACAGAAGAAAATAAGAAGTATAAAAGGTTGTTAGTGATAAAGATCTAATTAAGGCTCCACAGGCTTGGCAAAAGATATGCAATTTACTTTATGGCCAAATATAAATAGTGAGTGAATTCAAAAGCAGTTAGGATTATTAATACATGTCAGAATTCAGATTCTTAACTTCTCTATTAATATATGTTGTTTTTTAAATATGTATCTTTCTTTGACCTATATACTCTCTTTTCGTTTCTTTGATAACTCTTTCCTCAGTAAAGTCTACCATTAGAATTACTCATATATTCCTCAGTCTCTACATATCCATTCTGAATTTAAAAATCTGTAACAATTGAGTGTGGTGCTACATATTTGCAATCCCAACTCTCAGGAGGGTGAAGTAACCTGGGTTGTATACAGTGAGCTCAAAGTGGCCTGAACTATTATAGTGAGACCCTGTCTCATTAGAAAAACTGAAATAACATATAAAAGACAAAAGATAAGTCATAAATCATATACTTAGAGAAAAAGAAAATTTTTAAAAAGCTACATAATTGAATTTTGATAAATCTCAGACAAAAAACTTTAAGCAAATCTCTAAATGTACAATAAAAATAAGTGCAAACAAACAATCACCAACCTTCATTACAATATAAAATCTAATTTCTTAGAAACATTCAGCATACAACTTTCTTCATAAGATCAAATTCATAATAATTTACTAGTAATTTTAAGACAAAGATAACCAAATTCAATTCATTTAGAAAGGAATAAAAAGGAAAAAAATGAAATAAAGATAGGAAGAATGAAAGAAGACCTCTTTATACTTACAATGATTCATTTTGAAGGCCAGTTAAGGAATACTTTAAGGTACGTACCTCTAAGAGACACCAGAGGAAACTAGTAATGTTGGCTGTTTCATGCTCCTTTCCAAAAACTAATCAAATATAATAAAAAAAGTTAAGGAAGATTTATTTAAGGACTTACTCATTCACAAAGGGGTTGTAATTCATATGTTTGGCTGCTAGGCAACTCTGAACCATCAATGGTACATGCGTGACTGCCCCATTGGGTAGCACGAAACAGTGTGATTAAGTGGTACAAACTACCAGATGGAACAGTCATGCATGTACCTACCTTCAGTGATTCAAGGCCAATTAAGAAAGTGATTAGACTTAACTACAAATGTTGCCAATAAACCTAACAACCTTAACTGTCGAAGGCTTAGCATTCCACAGAAAACTTCTAGAAAACAATCCTATATGAAAATCCTTATAGGGACTGAGAGTTCCTTCTTGGGCATTTTATTCTTTGTTTTAACATGAAAATAAAAATTTCCAAGTAATAAGCTATAGACTATGAAATGTCTCTTAAAAGGAAGCTATTCACTTCAGGCTTAAAGATTTCCCTTCATACTATTCCTGGTTTCACAAGATGCTTACATTCTGTCACTGGTGAGGTTATGTAGAAATAGATGCTTAAATGTCATGTGAGATGCAAGAAGGGAAATCCGATAAGATATTATTGGTAAAGCTGTAAAAGAAAAGGGAAGAACAGAATATCAGGGAGAAATCTACCCAGTCAGAAAGAACCAGAACAAGTTCTCTGTGAGTCACACGAAACCTGTCCTTGACCTGAATATGTGTGATTCCCACTGGGTATGAGTGATGACACCATCCTATTCAGGACTAGACAGAGATGAAGGTCTCCTAGTGATGGGTGTGATTTATGGAACTTTTTTCTCTGGGTAGCTCTGGGTGCTTGGTTGGTATGGGCTAATTAATCTTTCCCATCTCTCTGTCAGATAGGTAGGTCACAAAGAGCATTACCCTAAATTAAGAATCAAAAAAAAAAAAAAATGGAGCACAAAGATCTCTATGGTTTTCCGGTAACTATTCCTTAAATTAAGGGAGTACTACAAGATCCAGGTATCGCTCAGCTCAATACTGACTGTACTAACTGAAGCAAACTTTCAGGTGTATTGCTAACTATTGTTAAGCTTAACTTGTATTTCTTTCCCTTCCTTCCTCATTTATTATGAGTATTTCAGTATAAATATTGAAAGTGAGATCTATTATATAAATTCCATCTTTAACACAAAGAATTATATGAGACCGTTCACTAACAATAGAAAACATTTGGACAATTCCAAGTAACAATCACCTCAATTTTTATCCTGAGTCCATTCCTTTCTATAGAGATAAGTGATCCTAAAGTGGGGGTCAACTATGATGGAGAAAAACCTGGTGAACTCATCATTTAATAAAACCTTTTGAGATTTAAATAATAACTGAAATATAAATGAATCTTTTATTTAAAGGACTTTTATTTTAAATATTACAGATGATATATCCAATTTTTAAAAACAACCTTTTCCACTTCCACTTTGACTCATTTTGTAATGCCATTATACTTATTTTCTTAGCTCAAAAGATGCTGGTATTCAAAGTTGAAATTCTACCCAGTGATATGCCAAAATGCATTTGATATAAGAGGACAGGCCTGAGTTTGAATCCCACTCTATCCCCTCCTTGCTGGGGCAATTTCTGAGCTTCCTTTTGCATATTTCCATGATGGAAGAAGATAATGCTTTATAGAATATAATGGTTTGAATCCCAAAAGTTCATCCAATATACATTTAGTCCCTGGTAGAACAGTATCAAGCTGTAGAATCTTGAAGAGGTGTTGTCAAGTGAGAGGTCCCCAAGGGCATCATTCACTGCTATCTATCTTGCGGAAGTAAGTTAGGTCTTGAGGGACTGGATTGGTGACCACAGTGTGGGTTATTGTAAAGTGAGTTTGGATTTCTTGGCTGGTTCTCATGCTTCCTCTTGTCTGGTGAATTCTCCCCTGTGTGTGCTCCTGCCATGAGGTTTTCATCAGAAGGTGACAGCAGCACAATGCTTCTACACTGCCAGAACTGGGAGTCCAATAAATCTCTTTTCTTTATAGAGTACTTTTTCTTTATAGAGTACTTACCTATGCACTGGTATAGTGCAACAGATAATAGCAACAGAAAATTAAAACAGCAAAACTTAGATTACACACATAAAACTCTCCATTACAGAAACCAAGCTAAGAGTGTTAGTCATTTTGAAATAGGAAAAAGAGAAATATTTTGTTGTAATATATCCATTTAACAAAATAATTTCTTCAAAGCATTTAAATTATCTTAAAAGGGCATTCGAAAAATTATACAAATTTTCATAAATTAAATTAAAAATGGCACTTTTGGGAGCAAGGATACAGTTCAGTTGCACAGTGCCTGCCTGGCAACACAAAGACCTGAGTTTGATTCCCAGTACTCCTTGCCCCTCCTCGCCCAAAAAAACGTAGTTTCTTCAATTTTCCAAAGTTATAGAATTTTACAGAATTTGTCATTTCTTACATGCATCCAAAGCTTAGGTTTTGAAATTCAAATCTCTAATTTATGTCAGTGCCTTAACTTCTGCTCCAACACACAAACATTAGCAATTATAAACAGGGCTCACTTTCCTTCTTTTCTCTATAGTACTCCAACCCAAGGGCCTAGCACTCTGAACATCCTTACATAATCAGTCAGTCAGTCAATCAATCAGTATGTCTGTCTGTCTGTCTGTCTGTGTCTCTCTCTCTGCTGAACTCATGCAAAATCCCTTAATTTGGTATTTATCTTATGTGCAATTAGGAATTTTATCATCTTAGCATTTTATTCAGTAAATACAAGAAAAATTTTCCTGTAATATTATTATTCTAAACAAATGTTAACTTAGGCATTTTTCATTTAAAGTCAAGTGAGTCATCAGAGCCTCACTGGATCAAAGAAGGGCTAAAGTACAGGGAGCTCTGTGACTGTAATAAACCCGGCTTGATTCTGCTTTATTCAAGAAATAAAAGACTCTTAGTTTCACTATGTTCAATCATGTTCCAGTTACCCTAAATTCACTTGAATCAGATGATCCATAATCTAAAAAAAAAAAGAAAAACGAAACAAAAGAGAGCAATAGGGAATTAGTTAGTGCTTACCCAATTTCTGAAAACTGACTTTCTAAGTTACAGTAAACAGAAATCTGAGGAGCAACTATCCTAAGCACAGCTAGTCTGTTATTTTACCCAATTCGTGACATTTAAATGGTGACCTCAATGTCAAGTCATGGGCTGAATGCCCTAATTCTTTCCCACCCAACTCTTATCATATGAAGACATACAGAAACTACTTTAAGTGGGTGTAATGGCTCAGATTCAAGTATTTCAAAATCCTCCACCACCTGCACAGGAAACTCTGACTAAAAATGAGACAGGCCGCCACAGAGTGTGACCGAGGACACAGAGGCATGGCAGAAGGTTGACTCTGGTAGCTAGACACTCCGACAAAATCAGAAGGGACAGGATACCATCAGTAACAGGCACAAGGCACTTCTTCCCACAGGGTCTCAGGCCAGGCATGGGTTGCCTCCATCTTCTTTCGATCTATGCCCTAAAACTGACTCAAGGTTGAACTCAAATACTGACACTACTTCTCACGTGGCCTCTATGAAGCAGGTATTATGTTAGGTATGCTGAGGATACAATAATAGGGAAAAAGATCCAGGCATTCAAAAATCTCTGAGAAGGAGAAAACAGCACAGAGCAAACGCTAACACTGGCAACAAAAGAAGCCCCAGAATGAAAGCACTGTGGGAACTCAACTGAGAAAAATGTATCTTTCTCCACAGCACAAAAAGGAGACAAACTTTGACCTGGGCTTTGAAGATAGTAATTTTGAGACAAAAGGAATAGCACAATCCACATATGGAAGTCTATAAAAATTATTTGAAGAGTTTGGAGAACAGAAAATAATCTGAAGCACCTGTCTGTGGACAAATGAGGATCAGGGAAAACTAAAAAGAACCAGCAAGCTCATCCTATGCTACTCAGTTAGAACTTTGTGGTGAAAGAAATGTAGGTTTTAACCAGAGGGTCAGATGACTAGATTTTGTTCCAACGGCAGTAAAGCCTAATGGTTAAGTATTGAGAGTCTATGGTGAGGTTGCATGGGCTCAAATACCACCCCACACTCAGGCTCTTTGACGTTGCTGTTCCTCAGTTTCTCCTGTAAAATGAGAACTATTGACAGCATTTATACTGTGAGCTAGTTGGAAGATTTGCATATAAAAGCAATCAGAACAGTGCTTGGCATATAGTAAGCAATGTAAACATGCTGGCTATCATCCTCATGTTAGAAAAAGTTAACGGTGGTGTACAGAACCAGAGAAGGATAAACTTAGGCAAGGATTGTAATCAGGAGGCTAATGGAAACTATCTCTAAAACTTAAATGAATTTAAGTGCATGTCTTCTATATACCTATCCTTTCCAAAGTTATTTTTCATATATTCCAGCCTTGTGTGTCCGTATAATATCCCCAAATCTCTTAGGCAAGGTAATAGCTATGTAGGTTAAAAGTTATCAACATAAATATACTGCCCACAGATAATCCAGTGGGTGCTGCACATGAAATTTCACTTTAAAGTTTAGTAAGTTGGAAGAAAAATGACTAAAACGAATCAATGGTTCTTTCTTCTTTGGATACCAGGGACCCTTTGGAATAAGGGACAAGGAAGATGGTGTACCTGCTCTGTAACCCTTCAGTCGAGCACAGTCAGCCAGAAGTGAGAAAGTGAGGTGCTCATCATCTCTCTTTTCTGCCCAGATTGTCTATTACTGGAAAAACTGTACAAAGCTTTACCAAAAAGTCCATTTAAAATCCTGAAACTTTATTTCTCAGAAAAAATAACATTGACCGTCTGTCTAGAAATAACACCCAAGGCTCAACATGCTACACTGCCATTAAACTAGCATATTATTTCTAAAAATAAAATTTCTAAAAATAAAAAAATATTTCTAGCAAATCAAAGTCTTGAGGTCAGTTTCAAATAATGCAAAGCTGTGGCACTTAGAGGAGTAGGGCCTGTTGTAGTCCACTAGGGTGGCAGGTTCCTCATGGGACAGCCTTTTTTTTTCCTCTCCCAGAGCAGGCAGAAGGTCACTATGCAGGCTCCCAAGACAGATGCCTCTGAACAAAGTCCCTCCCTCTGTTTACTCTCTTTAGGAAGACACAGAGAGAAAGACAACCAAAGTTCCAGTCCCGTAGCCTTTCCAAACTGCAGCTCAATTATTCCCCTAGTATCTTCCAAATGGTTTTCTGAAATACCTGACATTACCCTACACCATTTAAATAGACTTTTAACTTAGGACTCACACAGTGAAGGATAGCAAATTAAGTTTATAAATTATTTCAAAAAACTAGAGAAAACAAAATCAGATAATAACCCAAAGAATATTGAAGAGAGGCACTTTAGCTTTATGTTAATGTAATCATAAAAATCCTTGTAATAATAAGTAATGAATATCTCTAGATATGTACCACAATAAACATTTCACTGGCATTTCCTCATTCTCTTCTGTGAAAATAATTTTAAAAAATAATAATTTAAAAAATTTAAATAAATGAAAACAAATGCTAAGCTCTTAAAACACTCTTAATTCTAAACATTTTTGGTACCAAAATGTAAATTAAATTGAATTTTAAAATGAGAAGATTTTTGTCAAAATATTTCCATATTTTGGAAAATAACAAAGTCCAAATAATGGGATTTTATATACAAAAAGATATACCTTACTAGTTTACCTTACTAGTTTTAATCTCTGTGTCTTTTCTCAATTCTCTGTAATAATATCTAATCAGCTATGGTACTAAAGAAAATATTTTATGTCTTTTTTGTTAGAAACAAAGTTGATAAAAATTTCATCTATCTTTCTGATAATAATCCTAGGCTCTCTGCTCTTCTAAAAAGATCACTGATGTAGGAAACACAAGCTTACTCTTAGAATCACTTTCTTACATAGATCTGCAAACATGTAGAGTCACACCAACCATCCTACTATGCTTTGGACATATTTTTAATATGACTGTTCAAGAAAAAAGCCTTCAGTTTGATTTCTTAACAAGAAATCTTTTTTCATTTTAGGACTGGGCTTTGCTACACTGTCCATACTGGCCTGTGGATCTCCAGCCTCAATACCAAAATAACTGGAAATATAGTCTTGCGTCACATGACTGTATTCTTATCACACTGATAAGACTTTATGCCAAGCTTTCAGATGTTTTAATGTACATTTATTAAGCCTCTTTCTTATTTTTAATGCAGGTATTTGTGTATACACAAAAATGATTATCACTAAAAGGATTTTAAAGCATAATAGAAGTGGAGGAAAACAAAACATCTTCAAAGTATAAAGTTCCAAGATTAGAAGTTTCCAGGGAAGCAAAAATATATATGACATATATAATACAAAATGCACCTGAGAACTAGCCAGGACCACAAGCATTGTCTTCAAGTTTAAACCAATTGTGTACTTTCTGAAGAAATTATAAAGAATTCTTCCTTTTTATCCCTTTGCCTTCAGTCAAATAATATCATCAGTTCTCACATGAGATTTTTAGCCATGTGTTAACTGAAAGGGAGGAAAATCTATTTTTAAGCATGCAGTAACCATTTTCTATGTTCCAAGATATTCTGTTACAAATCATTACTAGGCTACAATCAACAGTAGGAAAATCCCTCGCTGTGCAATGGCCACACAGAATGGCTGACAGGAGCTTTTCTAACTTACTAAACATCAGTTAGCTTTGCATGTCATTTTTCTGTGGGCCGTGGTCACAAACCATCTGAAGCGAAAGCCAGACCATCAATAAAATTCAATTCAAATAGTTTAACCTATTAGGATGAAAAAACTGATAGCCTATAAAACTGTCAGTCCAGTTTTTATGAGCACTAGTGACTAAAATGGACTGATGGACATGGCTTTCCAACTCAGAATTATACAGTTAGGCAAGGGTAATAACAAGCATTCTACTAAAGCAAACAGTGAATTTGTCTTGTGGCCAAACAAGGAAACCTTTCACTCTTCTAAAGCTTTCTATCTGAACATGAGTTTATAAGAAATAAGAAACTCAAGAATTCCTTCAATGTCCACCTGTCAGCTAAAAATAGATACTTTCTGATAGTTTGTGTCAGTAACATAAAAGCAGCCAAATGCAAATGGAATATTTACTCTGTTTGCCTTTAAGCTGAAATATTAAATCACGAGGCTCTGTCTCCCATATGCCTCCTTGATTCAATTGTCATAGAGAACCTCACATAAAAACAGTCCTCTGTATTACAAGACAATATTTAAATTAATATTTCTATAGTGTTATGATAGGAAAATGCTTATACTTACAAAATAAAAACAAATTTCAAATAGAATCAACACCAGGTGGATCAGACTTAGCACAGGAAAAGCATTTAATTCCCTTAATTACTGAGACTCATTGCTTATAGACTTTTAAACTTCAAAAACCCTGCCAGAAGATTCTGCATTCCATGGTCATCTACCTAAACTATGTCAATTGCAAAGCAGTCTGAAACTCTTGCCACTCAAAAGCAGCATGAGGTAAAATAAAGGCTCTCTCTACTATACAGCCTGTGTCCTTCACAAGTTCTATACAGTATTTTCTTGGAATTTCATCTTCTAAACAAGCTCACCCAAAACATTTTGGAAATCCTGAGGAAGAGAATTTTCTTTTCTAATTGTATCCATCACTTATGATGTGAGAATAAAACAGCTTCCATTGCTTTCCAGTTAAATGTCATGCTTTTAGTTCTATATATTTCAATTTGAAAATGGCACAGTAACATTCACCTATTGCCCAATAACCCTTGAAGCATGTTTCTAAAATTCAGATCTCCAGCCTGCCCTCTGTTCTCATTCTAAATATCCCCAGCGGTTAGAGAATGCATCTTCACTGAGCTGCCCTACAAGGCTCCTTGGCAGTGTCCTCCACCGAACAGAACTCATCCTTTTCCAGTTCCTGATGTCCAGACTTCTACCCCAGGGAACCACCCCAGGGAACCACCAACCTCCTGAACTTACAATGTCTTCCAAATCCACGTTACCCTTCCAGTGCAGTCCACAAGTTGGCACTGCTTTGTGTATGGAAAGGTTAGATGGATTTCTAACCTTCAGTGTCTCTCAAAATTGGTTCCACACTATTCCTCCTCACAAAAAAAAAAAAAAAAAAAAAAAAGACCATGGAAGAAAAAAAGAACTAACACAGGTAAACATACAGAGGAGAGACAACAAACAAAAATATATAAGGATGAACACATTTGAAAAAATGGTAAAGGGATAAACTAAAACAAAAGAGGGATAGAGAGGAGAAGGCTAAAAATAAATTGTTTTCCAATTTATCTCCTACTCTGCTTTTCCTACCCTCCCTCCGTCTTGCCCCAGAGCAAGAACCAGGCTGCTTGATGCTGAATACCCTCTATTCCACACACGTTAATGTTTCCATTAATGCATATATAATTGTGTGTGTGTATAACTGGGTTTGTTGCCATCTCAATTATTTAGTAAGTATTTAAGGCTGTAACTGTAAAGAAGTTGAACCCTCAAGTCTGAGCACTTTCCCGCAGTGCGAGAGCTGTTGTGGTACCACTCTACAGACTCACACACTGCTTCCCCAGCTGCTGGACCTGCTGGAGGTAGCTGGCTCTCTGCTGAGTTCTTTCTCTAGGAATGGCTCTCTGCCAGAGAGCTGCGTTGGTTAAAGGAAGCAGTCTCGGTGAAGATCACACCTGCACTTAACTGCAGTCTCTGTATGCCCATAAAGTCCTGACCTCCTCCTCTCCAAAAAAGAGGGACAGTTATGAAGAACTATTCAACCCTGCAGCTGCCAGAAGACAGATAGGCACCTTTTTGGGGATGTATTACAGTTTCAACTCCTCTCTCTGTCCAGTTCTCCTTTTTCCTTTCCTCAGAGCTACTGACCAAGAGAGAAAGATGGTTTAAATTGAAAATATTCCTTAAAATTCTCACAAATACTGTATTTGGAAGATGGTTGGATAACAGGGTGCTGCTATACATATCAGTGGATAAATGCAATGATGAGATTGCAGATAAATGGACTTTGGGAGGTGGAGCCTGGCTGGAGGAGGTAGGTCGCCAGGGTCACATCCTAGAAGGGTGTGTTCTTGTCTCAGGCTCCTTCTTCTGCCTCCTGGCTGCCAAGAGTTAAATAACTGTCCTCCACCAGATCCTTCTGCCATGCTTTTCTGCCTGAGAGCCAATAAATTGTGAACTAAATCCTCTGAAGTCAAGAGCCAAATAAATGTCTCCTCTTTGAGTATCTGGTATTCTGTCCTAGCATCAGGAAAGCCAATGAATACACTTTCCTTCACATCAACCTCTGCCTCTAAGGCTGTCCTGTGGACTGTTAAGCTTCCCCAAGCAGCCTCTCCTAATCTTTCCAGCATCATCCCCTTTCGCTGTCCCTTTTACTCATTATTCTCCAGTTGCTCTAGTGTCCTTCCTTTCTCTCCAAGTTGCCTCTCTTATTCTTGCTCAGCATCTCTGTACTTCCTACTTTCCCTATTTACATTTCTCCTCCTTGGTTCCTCCCACAGTAGTTCCTTCTCATCACTCAGGCCTTCATACATTACCAATACAGATTCCTTTATTACTTTTCTCAACCATCCTCTCTGATATCCTATTCATCTGAATTATATCACCTCATTTATTTCCGTCAGAGCATTTATCAAGGTCTGAAGTTTCCCAATGATAAAACTGCTTGTGTAGGAGAAACCTGTTCCCACTCCTTACCATTCATTCTTCCTTTCCCACTGCAAGATTAATTTCTGGAATGCAAGAAATTTGCCACTATTTGACCTAAGTTTGGGAAAATGCCAAGCACATATCGGATGCCCAATAATATTTTCCAGCAAATGACAAAGCTACCACATGGGCATTAGCATTCAGATCAAATACCATGATGGGGTAAGAAGTAACATGAGAAAATATGTAGAAATGACAAAATGAAACCAGACCCAGAATGATATGCATCAAAGGTAGTCAAATACAACCTTGCAACCTTAAAATGTGATGACCAAGGAAAGCAACAGAAGACTCTTGTATAACTCAACATGATTCATCCCAATATGACTCTACCCCCATCTGGGAATTGCTACTGGGAAAAGGTATTGATAAAACTGTGATAGAGAAAAAAAATCATAGGTCTACAACTCCTACCACCACAGCCAATAATATACAGCTTCCTTCTGGGTTCTTATAGTAGCACAGAATGTATGTGAAAAGATTTAGATAATCATTTGTAAAATACAGGGGAACAATGAACTCTTTAGTATAGAAACAAAGATTCCTTTGAACAAACTTGTGCTGACACTAGTCTCTGGAAGGTTTTTTGCCTTTCAAATAATTTGGAGAAACTCAGGCAGCAATGAGTGGGAATGCTACTACTACTTATAAGAAAAGCTGTATATTTCAACTTTTTATTCAATTTCTATTTTAATATTTCCCACCAACCAAAGACAATTACTATTGGGGTCTGTGCCTAGATCCCCAACCCCCAAAGGAATGCACTGCGAAGGCCCAAAGGAATGAGACAAGCAGCATGATCTTTAGGGCTCCAGGAAAACAAAAGTTCCCTGAAGAGTTCATAACACTGCTAGCCGGCCAGCTGACTGGCCCTGGTAGCCAGTATTTAATCAGAACAAGCAAGGAGTTAAGGCGAAAACTCAGGAAACCTGAGCAGGACCTTGGGAGGGGTTCAAGGATCCCTCGGAGCAACAGCCAATGCTAATTAAGAAAAACTATCCAGAAAGTCTCCAGGTGGCCTCAGCTGTGGCCTATCTTGCCCCTTGAGCTGTCTCCTCCTTCTCAGTTCAGCCATGCTTGGGCCAAGCCCCACATGTGTATTCAGTTTCAATGGCTCCAAATAACTACCTTTATCTTTTTGCCATGCATGATACTGATAAGTCTTCTCACTCACTTAAAAATAATGTTCCTTTATTAATGTTGGACAATTTCCAAGTGAGTTTTAGGTACTCACTACTCCAAGTCCTAAGTTTGAATTATTCAACATATATTCATAAATTTCACTATAATACAGAAAGTACTATAAAACTAAAATTCAAGAATTGTTGCTATTCCATGTATGGATATTAATCTTCTTATAATCTTGGATGGATACTCCCAATTGATGACACAGGAAAGAAAAGGATTATTTGTGAATGCTCTAAATGCAAAACCCTTAGACACAAACTAAAATAAATTTATTGCACTGAAGAAATGATTATACACAGAGAATAATAAAGCTTCAGCACTATCTTGAGATTTACAATGCAGAATATTTCCTAATAGAGCTCTCTATCACTACAACCCAAATGCTGTAAAGCAATTGACTATCCTCATCATCTCAAAAAGGAAAAAAAAAAGATACTAATGAATAGAATTAAAATTAAAAAGACAGAGCTATTTCAGCCCAATATTTTAACTGGAAAACTAAAAGATTAAAAATCCTGCCTACTAGGCATAGATTCCTAGACTTAAGTACCATTCCTGTTTTAACTGAACAGAAAGAAGTCCACAGCCCACTTGTGGGAATAAAAGCAATGACATCAAGCTTAGTAGATTTTCCTGACCTATATTCATCCTATATCTACATTTACATTTTAAAAGATTAATAAATGTTGTTGAATGGCTGGGGAAATCCTGATTCTATCTGCCACACTGCTTTAATGTGGTTAAAGGAAACTGGTCCAATTAGGCAATGAATCTTCTGTGAAACATGCCTAATGAGCGTAGCTAGTTTGCATTTTTAATGAAATTTTCTTCATATCCCTGAGAAAAGAAAAACAGTAATACACATGATGAATAAAGTCACCCATGAAACAAAAGCATAATCAAGAAATAAAATGCTGCTGGGGAAATCACTGAATAATTTAAGAGACCTTGCGAAGTTTCCATCTTCAATCTCTTGTCTAAGAAAAGATTTAGCTCTTGGGTTTCCTTCAAGACTTCCTGTTGCCTGCTTGCTTGACAATTCTGGTCAATTCATATACAAAATACCAAGTCAATCTTGAGGATGAAAACTGGTATTCTTAGATCACCTAATGAAATATATATAAAATAACTAACACCAATTTGATAAGATCATTCACTAAACAAAAATAGTTTACAATCTTCAAAGTCTGTGAACATTTCAAGCAATATTTCATGTTGATAATTTACATTTAATTAGCACTAATTCTGTCCCACTAAACATTAATGTCAAACATACATGAACAAAACATTAGGGGTTATACAGAGACATACTGTTATGTCCCTGAACATGTGTATAAAGCTTACATTATACTTGGGAATATTTTCTTTATTCATTGTCATTTTTTAAAAGCTTGTTTTTAACTTCCATTAATATCAGTTGTAGAATTTCTTACAATGGTTTTCTTCAAGTCATAAAGTTCAAGAAAGTTTCACTTTTCCGTCCTTACACAGGAAGTCATTTACATTTCCTCTAACCTGCAGGAGACACTAAACATAACTAAAACCAGCCTGGGGCAACTGATAACAAGCATCCCTAAACTGACCTTTCAGAGGCTGAACAATCTACAGAGCAGACCAGCAGGCAAAAAAGTGTTCCTATGAAGGGGTCAGGATAAGAAATCTAATTCCAAGTAGTCTTCAGCAGTGGTCCTGCCCAATGTGGTTTCCTTATGTTGTTAGAAGTAACATTTGTAAAGTTTATAGGCTCTAAAGCACCCATAAAAAATTCCTAGGAGACAGCCTGGAAGTCAAGAAAGCCAAAGGAGGGCTTAGACTCTCTTTCAAAACACTAACAGATGTTTTTGGTGAAAGTCATCCAGAGTAGAACCAATAAAATATTGCCTTTAGTGGTACCTTCTGTTGAACCCTTGCTAAAGGATTAGCTACTCAGTTGCTAAGACTCAAATGCTACTCTGGTTGTGATCACAGCAGAGAAAATGGAAACGTGAAGTAAAAGCAGTAGCAGAGAAGAAAGAGCTAGAGCCCTATTTCCCTCCCCTTGTTACTCATATCCCCTGCATTCCAACTAGGATGGAAATACTTGTTTTCTGAAAGGTTTGGGGTTTTATTGGAATATTTTGTTCAAAAGCTAATAATTTAAAAGTGTTATGAAATCTAAGTCCAATCTAGCCATTAACTTTTTTAAAAAAAATCAATAAAAATGTTTTCAATTGCCTATATTGATGTTATTTAGGGGTTATCAGAGGAAATAGTTTAGATTTTGCTAGGTTACTATCCAAATAAAATTTCTAATTTTATCCTATACTAAACCCAAATAGGAAAACATATCTGCCATAAAACCCTATTAGACATCCAAGGCTAAGCAAAAATGAGTTTTAACAAATATACTCTCCCTCCCTTTTTCTTGCTATAGTTGTATTTCCAACCAAGCGCCAAACCTCTTTCCTTTTGTATATAAACTTTTCACATTTGATAGATTTCAAAAATTTTACATGAAAATACAGATACTTTCATGATCCACATCAGCTAACTAACTTAGTAGGGTGTCTAAGAATCAGTCAATTTATCCAGAGTGGAAATGCCACATGTTATCATCTGACCTAAAACTTGAAGAGTTTCCTGACCCATAGACCAACAGAGCACAGACAGGCAACAAAAGACTTCAGGAAAAGGAAGATCTAATTTCTTACCCACTCTAATTTATTAATGAAGCATTAATACAAACTTTTACTAATGTTCTCAGCTCTTGCAAGGATGCTGACCTCTACGAGTTACTGTATTACCCTGTTAGTTTTGAGAGATTAGTAAAAAAAAGAAAAAGAAAAAAAGAGCCATTCTGCTAAGCACTAAAAATGTTTTACCTATTTCTCAGATGTGAAAATTTCTATGAGTGGAAAAGTCAACATTTAAGCTTACAAGTGACTAATTTTGGGGATGCGGGACACATTCTCTCTAAAGTTAAGGTGACAGAGGAGCAAGCTTGACTCCCTTCCCTACTAACCATGTCACAGAGATCTGCAGGGGCAGGAGACATAAGGCAGGTATCCTTTGCTGTATGTACCATCTTTCTGGTGCCCATATCACACACATACAAGCAGGACACTATCAATACCAAAAGATGACTTTTAGTAATTCTGTTCTCATTCACTACACTAAGGTACATTCAAAGCAGCTTACATGACTTTGATGGCTTTCCTTGTATGGAACAGGCTTTGAATGGATGCTCCATAGCACAGGCTCAGTATTCTGCAAATGGTTATTAACTGATGCTGAGGCATGGGCAAGGTCTTGACAGGCATATAGTTGATGCTAAAGAAATACTGCCAACAAAAGGGACATGAAAATAAGCTTCCAACTTTCTATTTAGACCATGATCTGATCACAACCCCACACTGGGAAGACTCCCCTCAACCATTAATGTAATGTTTACTCTGATTACATGCCAAAGTGAGAAAAAGAAAAGTAGAATGTGCCTCCTCTGCACTCCCCAAGCCAAATGATAACTGTCAAGACACCCAGGCCTTCTGGGTAAGAAGATGAGAAAAAGAAAAAGAAGAGGAACAGAAAAATAAAAAGGAAGGGAAAGGGAAAGAAGAAAGAGGAAAAGAAAAATAAAAACAAAGGAAAAGAAAAAGAACGGGAGAAGGCAGAGGAGGGGAGAGAAAAGAAAAAGGAAAGGAAAAGGACAGAAGAGAAAATAGAAAAGAAAAGAAAAACTAAGGTGGACAGTGGTGTGAGGTCAAGAGAGCTTCCAAGTCATTCCCTAATGTCTCAACATTTCAGATACCATGTATATACTGAAAGCCCAAATTTCTCTCCCCATTGTGACCTCACACTTGAATTCCAGTACTCAGAACCTTCTATCTCCTGAACCCTCTGTTAGAAAGCTTGACCCCATTTGTTGGTATGGCTGTTACTTTACCTCTTTCAGAACTCTTTTCAATGAACCAAAAAATGTAAGGTCTTCCCCTAACCCTCATATTTAAAATTGCAGCTCATAACCCTAGACAGACAGACACACACACACACACACACACACACACGGAGGCACGCATGCACATATATATTCACTCCTTAGCCCTCTTCTCTTGCTTCACTCTTCTCCATAGTCTTATTACCATCTCACAGACTTATTATATTTCACCTGTAATTAAAACATAATCTCCATGAAGATAGCCATCATCTTCTGTTTTGATCCCTGCTATGTCACCAAGATCTAGAATAATGCCTAACACACATAAAAGCTCAATCATTGTTCAAGGTTCATGGATCTGCTAAGAAGGAAGACACTGGACGGTAGACAGTAGGAAAGAGCTTTTCCGACATGCAAAGAAGCTCTGAGTTTGATTCCTAGGAATAGTAAAAAATAAGTAAGTGAAAAAAATAAAGTAAATCTCTCCACAATTAATCATAAGGAGTTTTAGTTTCCCCTCTTCTCTCAAGCATTGTTATTCACCTAACAATCTGTTTATAACAGCTATCAAGCTGCTGTATGGAATCTGGGGGCAGCCCTTACCTTCTCATCTTTACCATAAAATAGATATAACATCATCTATGTTGTTTTTGTATCAAGCAACCCAATATATCTGAGTGCTTACAAAATGCCAGGTACTATTCTAATACTTCTATAGATTATTTAGCCCTCAAAATTATAATTCATAGGCTACTATTTCATTCCAAGATAAGGAAGCTGAGACATGGATACTTTAATCAGGATATAAATTCGGGTTCACAAGCCATGTTTAACTCCCAGTGAAAAGATTATAATTATAATTCCACTATAATAAGGTAAGGAGTAGATAATGTATAAGCGTGCTTTGAGGTAGTCCAAAAAATGAGTATAATAAAAATATCACTCTGATATACAGAAGCATAATCCTCAATGTCAAAGTTATCTTACTGGGTATAGGAGAGGGCAAGGTTTTTTGCATCTGAGCTAGGAAGTCAGTGATGCTGACCAAAGGTCTAACCATAAATCCACTAACTCTGGTCTCAGGATGTTAGAAAACTGAAGCAGGAAAAGCCAAATCAACATTTTGTGCAAGATCATAGAGACAAAGAGTATATTCATTCTCCCATTTCTTCAGCAGCCAAACTAAGCCTCCTATTTTACAGACACTGTTAAAAGCACTCGGGACAGTAAGAAGAAATGAACAACTCTGCTTAAAGAATTTGTCTCCTGAAATAATGGTTATAGAAGAAGGAATAAGAAGCCAAATTTCCTGTAACCCAGCACACAGGGAAGCTGAGACAGAAGAATTACAAGTCTGAGCCCAGTCTAGGCAACTTAGCAAAACTGAATATAAAAAAGACTAGAGAGATGTGGCTTAGAATAAAGGCGTTGTGTTTAATCCCCAGTATAACAAGAACAAGGAAGAGGAGGAGGAGTAGGCAGAGACAGTAATAACAGTGAAAAAAGATCAGAAGGTGTAGAAGGAGTTTGTTGGAGAAGAGTAGAGAGAAGGAAAGAGATTATGAAGGATTTTAAGTGCCAGGAGTTTAAACTCAGTTGTAGGAAAGACATTAATTGCATGTTTCTGAGGTGCCCAATAAATATTTGCATAGTGAAGAAACCACTATTCTAAATTATATTCAAAGTCATGGGTTAAAATCTATTTTTCTTCTTTTTGTACTCAGATAACTATTGTTAACAGGAAAAATCATTTGTTAACATCATTCAACTCACCGATAATCTTGGAAAATATGAGAAGGGTTCTTTCTTACTATACTAAGGTAGCTCTTATGAAAAATGACTCATACACTATTTCTCTTTTTTGCAGATATTTACAAAAAAGCCCAAAGTGCTGCTACTTTTTTTCTTTCTACAAATGATTCTCTCAAATAGAAGTCTTTGGAATTTACATAAACTTGTTTTTTCCGTTGAATTAAATTCCTAAGAACCACTAGAGAAGTCACTGAACTTAAAAAGAACCCACTTTGCCTGTCCTTTCTGCTCACAAAAAAGAACCGGCCACAATTTTTATAGACTTCTTGCTAACATGGAAGAACTCATTTATAAACAGCAATATTCATTAGTACCTACACTCAACACTGTCATTTGGACTATTTCCTCATACACTGACTTGGTCATATGATCAAAAATTTCCACGTGCCTCAGAGGCATCAAGCATAAAAAGGGATTCTCAAGAGAGATGCCTTGCTGGGTTTCTATGATAATTTTAATGAGTGAAAGTATGTTATATAAATACTGTCTGGCCCATTATAAACTCTGAAAATGTTAGCCATCATCATTATTATCTTACGCATTTTTATTTTTCTTTTAGTGCGTTGTCTTTTAAATTACCTGATAAATAAATGTATTTACTTCTGGAACAAATCAAACACTACAGAAAAGGTAAACATGAGAATTCCCTCTTCTCTATTTGCTAATTCTACCTTTATATTTTGCGACAGACAACAGAGTTAGACCATTAGACCATTTCTTTATTTATACAATCTGAATCCCATAATATGCATGTTCAGTTTGCACTTCTGTCCCCTACAGTATCATATATACTTTTCTTGGTGGGTTTAGCTCACGTTTCTCACATGGCAGTCAATAACCTGGATGCTCATGTATCTTAATTTGGTTAATGAATCTGCAGTAGATAGTTGTGGATGGTGTAGCCAGTATTTAGCACTAGGAAGCCACATTGAATATGCAAATATATATATATATATATATATATATATATATATATATATCCACACGTTTGGTATGTCTGGATAATAAACTCAAGAAGTGTACTTGTTGGGTCAGTGGGTACACTTATATTTCAATAATTTAGATACTGTCAAATTGGCTGTAAGAATTAACATACCACTGTAGCATATTTTTAAAGCCTTATACAGTGCATTAATCTATTAAGAACAGAATATGTGAACTGCACCAGCTAAAAACAAATATGATGTAGTCACTAATCTTATCTACTAGTAAAGGTAGCAATCAGGGACAAGAGGTAGCTATATCTTTCGCATGCTGTGAATTAAAATAAAAACCATGTAAGTTACTACTTTTATTCTATTTATCCAATAATCTTTGAGTCAAAAAACTCAATGCACTTGAACTACCAAGACTTTTATCTTTTTAGCCAATCTATTAAACATGGATATATTTTAAGTATGTAGAATTTTTTTCCTACTATGTTATAAATAATCAAGCATGCAATCCTAACATTTACCAAGATGTAAACCTAACGTCAGTCTAGAAGATAGCACACAGTAACACAGCCTTTCTTCATTCCATTCTGTCCCATTTTCCAATAGCCTCCACTACTACGACTTAGATAACTCATTATCCTATTACGAGCCCCAACAAAAATAAGATACATGGGAAATATGATACAAACCACAACTGGACATAGTAACACACACCTGTAATCCCAGCAGTTTGGCAGGCTGAGGCAATAAGATCCCAAGTTTGAGCTCACTCTGGGCAACTTAGTGAGAGCCTTTCTTAAAACAAAATGATTATTAAAAAACTGAGACTGTAGCTCAGTGCAAAGGCATAGTATTACCCAATACTACGTCAAGCCCTAGTCCCCAGTACTACTAAAAAATCTAAAAAAAAAAAAATTTTTGAAGAGGGAAAAAGAAAAATCTCTATCAAAATAACAAAACTAAACAGCATATTTGGTAAACCTCAATATAACAGAGTATATAGAAAATACTACTTAAAATATACAGGCCAAATTGTTCTGTACAGGCAAATTTAATAACTCATTCCTACACATCCTTTTTTCATTAGACATTATACATGTCTAAATTTGGGTTTTGTAAACCAACCCTTAGAAATAGATCCATGAGCAAGAGGCAGTCATTCTCTTTAGAAAAACCACCAGGCACTTGCACAACCCAAACATTCCTTGGGAATTATGAGTCATGTTAAGAAGTTAGTTCTATTATTTGTTTATTTCATTCCAAATGACTATGTACTTAAACATCCTACATTCTCACTTGTCTTTAATACTCCCAGCTGGTGCTTCTGAATATCACATTTTACCAAACTGGTTCTGTGAAAACACGAGCATATAGTATTTAATGGATAAATGAAATCAAACTTCCTGCAGGGGTTCTGACCAAAGCTGGCCAAACCTGAGGCTATTTTTTATAAAACATCCTAAGAAAATCTGCCGACTGTAAACCAGCAACCATTTCACTGTCCTTTTGAAGGGTTATTTTTAATAAGCCTATAATTGTATTCTGCCTATCCTTACTTCTGTAAATGAAATCTAGGTTACATTTCACTAATTCATAATAAGAGCCAAAAGAGGATAAAAGTTTTCAGGTTGGAAAGATCAGCACACATAAATGTAGCGCTTCTCTCTCCTGTTGGTGCCCAGAGCTGACACATGGGTGAGACAGGAGGCTATTTCAACTCTACCCGTCACGGGCACTGGCTCGGGCAGAGTCTTGTGCCACACTTCCCACCTCTGGTAACAAAAGCTTCTCCTCTGGAGCTCTAAACAGCAGTGTCAGTTAACCAACTCCTTTAGATTAAGAAACAATCACAAAAATAAGAACACTTTCTTCCAAACTATCCAGAGAGTAGGGTAAAACTGTGAAGGAAACCTGTGGTAGCTCAGGTAAACTGCTTTATCCACACATTCAGGAAGACCAACCATTCCATTTTCTGTTTAGCTATGGGCACCTCTACTTTTCCTAAAGATGAGGGTAAGAAAGTGCAGACTGAACAGGCATGAGGAGGCTCAGCTGCCTTGGCTGGCATTTGCACAACTGGTGTGCTCAAAGCCAGGAAGCCCTTCGGATAAGGCCAGACACCCTAAAAGGCAGGGGATCTAATCCAGCCTTCAGAAAAGATCCAAAGGAATACACTGTCAGAATAATTTCAACTTCTTAAATTGCAACTAATAAAACTTCAGTTAAACAATATATGCAACATCATTTCCTCACAATGGATGAAATGAGACACTGATTAAAAAACTGTCAAGCAAATATATACATTTTGCTTTAACAATTTCTGTTTTCTAAATCCACATTGCTATATTAATTCTCTTAAAGTACTGCTTTCTTTACATTACATGCCTGTTCAAAAGGCTTCCTGCTCCTCCCTTTTTGGGAGCCTTCTAGTACATCATTTGAAACATAAACAATCTGCAGTTTTCAGGTAATTAACCTCTATAATCCCCAACAGAGCTTTTTTGTTCTTGTTCTGTTCTTCTCAACACTCAACATGTGGAACACTACTGGCCTTTCTGCCTGCTGCAGGTTGTGATCTCCAGATAGCAGAATCTGGGATGGGATTCAGTACATAAAATCATTAGTCCTTGGGATCAAAGAGAAGCCTAGTCAGGGCAAAGAACCAAGGACAGTCTTGGCACACAGTTGGAGTTCTGGAGCTAAAATGGTCCTAGAGAACATTCCCAAGTTATTTGGCATGATGAGTCCTTCCTACTTCCACTAGCACTGTTCCCTGGAAATGGGCCACCATAGGAAGGGGATGATGATGGGCAAGTGACAGGGCAAGATGGTCCCTTACAAAGGAGTAGCAACAGTAAGCACTTCTCTGAATGGAATCCTAGGTAGGCATCACACACTCATCAGTCTTCTTGCTCAAATCAACCCACCTTTCAGGTCCACCTTAGTTCCCTTTTGTGTCATAGCACTTCATAAAATTTTAAAACTGTTATGTCCCTTAAACTGTAAGCCTCCAGAGGGTAAGAAGTCTCATAACTTCTTTAGCACAGGAAAGAGCCAACTTTCATTTTGAGCATCAGTTAATAAATGTCCCAGGCTTTCCATGTTGTATGTGGTCTCTGATGCACAAAAAAAAAAAAAAATGTATGATTTTTTTTATGGATGTAAAACCATTGCTAGCTTAATGGCTATATAAAAAGAAGTCATATATGACTTATGGATGATCACTTGGAAATTTTTGCTTAAAAATAGTACCATTAAATGAAAATTTAGTACAACTCACAAATGCAAACAACATACATGATTATCTAGTAGGCACATTAAAAAATCCAAAAAAAGTACATGAGGTAAATTTTAATGATGTATTTTATTTATAAAATATTTTAAAATTATCACTTTACAATGATGCACAAAGATACTGATGAGTTATATTCTAAACCTTTATAATGTAATGTGCATTTTATATTTACACCAAATTCAGCATCCGAATATATATATTTCAAATGCTTACTGGCTAATAGCGGCACTCAGTGTTATATTGAACAGCACAGAAAAAAAAATATAGAGGATGATGTTTTGATACATGTCAGTTTGTTTACTTAAGCAACATTTACTGAGTTCTAGCTATGGACAATACAAATATTGATCTGAGCTATGAGAATATAGTTAATGGGATTCAAGTTTGGGAGTTAGGCACCCCAGTAATTATCTAGTAGGGAATACAGGTAAGTGGTTTTAAAACATGATACATTAATGGTTTAGAGAAGTGCTACAATAAAATTTAAAAAGTATTGATGTCTGTATTGCTCACCAAACTTTTGACAATTTCTTTAAACTACTACCAGTTCTTAAAAATTTAGAAAATCCTTAGACTCCAAAACATGTTATTCTTTCTTTAAATACCCTATGAATAAAATTAACTTGGGATGTGATAAGATTAACATCACAAAAAATGGATAACTGCACAATATTTCGTGAACTGATTAATGTTTTATGGAAAGCATATAGCAGAAATACATTTCCTCAAGATACGTTTTCAACTTTCCAGGAATACATCTTTGTTTCTTAAAACTTTTATTAAAGGACTAGTTACTTCTTGCAGCAAAATGATATATCTGAAATCACAGCAAATTACATGATTCTTCAGAAAATGTAATGGATATAAAATAGGTTCAGAAGCACAGCATTATTCTTAAACAGAAAGCTAGTCCCTGAGATGGGAGTGATGACGCATTCCTGCAAACCTAGCACTTAGGAGGCTAAGGCAGGAGAACTATCACAAGTTCAAGGCTGGACTGAATTACAGAGCTAGATGCTTTCTTAAAAAAAAAATGTTATACAAAATTAACGTTTCCATCAATTCCCCATCAGAACCTAATACACTTCTAGACTTTTTTGTCCTTAACAATTGTAGCATAAAACTAACATAACTAGCAATGTTTTATTGTCTTAAGAGTCATTTGAAATTTCATAGTTATAAGCTATTTGACTGTACTGGTATATATTACTAATTGTGAAAAACAAATTGTACCTTTCTAACAGAAGTAAAAGAAGAAGCTAACATTCATAACTAGCAATTTAATTTCATTACCCCAAGGTAATTTTATTCCAAGGTAAATTTATTTTTACTATAAAAATATCTATTGGAGTACACATTGATAGAGAGTAAATATGCATTTAAATCCTCTTTGTGATGTGGAATATTGGGTTAACTTACATTTTTACACTAGGTTACTGATGTGGGGAGGAAGTTAGGGCAAGGAGTGGATTATATGCACCTAAACAATTCAATTTCATAAAGACTGTAGGGTCCTCTGAGAAAAATTCACAAATACACACCCTAAAGCCCAGCATGCATTCACAAAAGATCACTTATTTGGGTTAGTAACTCTTTCACTAAAAGACATATCAAATTTGTCAGTGAATAAAACACTGGAATTAAACAGGAACATATCATCAATGAGGAATTTACACTACCTCAAGTTGGTGCTGCCTGAGAAATTAGAGCCAAGGGAAAGGAAATTGTTGGAAATTTACAGCAGAGGTCTACCTACTGAGAGCAAAACAGAAGGTGACAAACAGATTTCTCTGCGTTCACTTGCTGCTACCATTTTATGGCAGACCTGAGTGGCTTTCAGAAATACTTTTTGCTCTTAAACCTGTGATAGATGTAGCCAAGCTCTTCCTTCTTCTAACACTTGTTCTCTCATCCCTGGGCCCAGCTGCTATGTATTCCACACCTCCACCACCTACAAATATGCAGCCTTTGTAGATGCTTTTAAAAGGTTCAGGGTTTCCCTTTAAGTAGAAAAATCCCATAAATTTTTAGCTCCAAACTAAGTGACGGCTATAAGAACATTCTGTTATGATCTTTGCAATGGTCTCATAAATGAAGACTTAATCCAAAATAAAAAGTATAATCAATCTGTTCTTCTGAGAGACTTTAACAAAGTGGCCCAATCCAATGGGTCATTCAGAAGCAAAGATGAATACTAATTGGTAGGTAAGAATTTCAGAGATTTTGGAGACTTTTCCAACACTTGCACTGACCCACAAAATGGTTAATTTTAGGGACACATAAAGTGCTTTCTTCTATTAAGGACTAGTTTAATACTTTGAAACCACTAATAAATAACCAAGAAGTAGATTACAGACATAAAATCGAGTACCAAAACAAGCAACTCTAAAAGGGGAAAGGGTACTATGATTATACCTCCTAAAAACGATGTGATTTTATAAATCACAAAGGTTCTGAAGTAAGAAAGAAAAGTTATCTGTTTCAAAAAGAATGTGTACTTTGGAGCAAGTTTTAAGGGACAGTATGCCTATAACCTACCCTGGTATTTAATAACATTTAATATTTCATTGCTAAAATGTAACAGATGACAAACTTCTTAGGTTCCCATTAGTAAATAAGACACATACAAAGAAAGAACTTTGGTAGAACAATATTTGATATTGAGTTGGTATATAGAGAAACTCTATCTGTATTTAATGAAATGATTAAGACACAGTTGTATCATCAACTGGGCGTAAATGAAGACTTGCAGGATCCATTGTGTAGTGTACACAGAACAAAGCATTTCTAATAACAACAACGTGATAGCTTTAAACACATCAGAACCTTTCCTGTTTTTTTCATCAAAATATTTTTTCATGCTCATGCAAGTCTTTTCAGTCACTTTTATAAAACGGTATGCACTGCAATCCAAGAGTGAACACAGGTAAGGGCCAACCCCATGCAACAAGTGATACACAGCAGCAGAAAAATACCTTGAACCACAGCAGACATGTAACTGAAATATGATAACAAGCACCATTCTTGTTATGTTTTAAGCAAGCACATTACTGGGGTTCATAAATAGAAAATCAGTTTAGAAACTCTGAGGTAAGCTTATTTTACTTTTTGCTGTTTGGCTCATATTGGATAACCATGCCCAGTTATGATCTCCACATCTGAAAGGGAATGCAGAGAAATGAAAAGGAAGGAAACCCACACAGATGATGAAAGGGTTGGAAGAAGAAAAAAGATCAGGACAGGAGAGTCCAGGCTGTGAAAAAAAAGCGGAATGCTTTTTAATGTTCTGGAAATATACAGGCTGTTATATTGACAATGGTAACCAGCTGTTCTTCATTTGTATTGAGGGCAAACCCAAAGAAAATGGCTTAAATCAAAGAAATGACAAATTTAAGTTACTAAGGCCAATTGTGGAACTTGTCAGAATTACTTAAAGCGGGACAGATATTTAATGTACCTAAGTTGGTTAAGGTACACAAAAAACATAGTCTACAAGATCCTTTCACAAGATCCTTTACATTACAAGACCCCTTTAATTGTAATTTCTTTTTTAATCAAGGCAGACATATTAAAATAAATCAAGAGAACTATTATATATTATTGAACATAGTCAATTACTCTGAACTGTAACAATGGAAACAATGGGAAAAAAATACTTTGGATCAAACCGGAATTTGAAACAACAGGGAGTACTTCTAACCCGAGAATGCTTAAGTTCTGTAGAAATGTTCACTGTGAAAGGGGACTGTAACAGCATCCGACCTTGTTAAAATGTTAAAATAACAAAATGAGATCATCTGTGGAAGGGTTTGCCACAATTTTTTAGGTATTTAACATGTTCAGTTACTGTTCCTTCTCTTCTGCTCCCTAATAGACATTATACAAGAAATTCTGAGTATTTGAAAAGGAATAGGGATACAATATCTGGAAATTTCTCTGGTTTTTTCTCATGTTAGTCACATAACTAAAAAAAGTTGGAAAAAGTAGGAAAGAACAAACACACCAATCATCAAGAAAAGTCTCTGTCCAATGTAGTTTCCTACCTGCTGATTCTCTCCTGTATCCCACTTTCTGTGGGGTTCACAGTCTAAGGCTTCAACAAGGCAAGAGTACTGTATTCAAGACAAAGTGTAGTAATTCAAAAGGGCTCCTTGCCTTCTGTTATTGCTGGCAATGACTTGCTTTTTCAGTGGTCCACAACAAGGTCAATGTCAGTGTAATCTGAAGGCTTCCAAGGTGCCTTTTTGTTTTGTTTTTTGGTACCAGGAGTCGAACTTAGGATCTTGAGCTCACCAGGCAGGCACTGTGCTACTGAGTTATATCTCTGGTCCCTTTCAAGGTGTTTTGACAGTCAGCAAACAAAATTTGGGAACAGATTCCATCAAAAGCAACTAACTCCATAAACAATTCCCAGGCACTGAGGGGCAAGGCTGGAGAATCTCTTTAGACAACCAAATGAAGAAATTAGTGAAGTTAGCTGCTGCTAGCTCCTTCAGCCTGCTATCTGTTGACTGGTAAGTGGGCTTCCTCCGCCCCCTGACCACCTCATAGATGGTCAGTAAAAGCAGTAGAAATATTCTACCACGCAAATCATCTAGGAATTTTCTCATCAGTCAGACAGAGGTTTCTTCACACTTGTGGGGATAATCTTGATGGCCTACAACCTCCTCACAAAATATATTCTCAAACTGAGAGTGTTTTATTCCCTTCACAATAGAAGTCATTTTTTAAGTGGAGCTGAACTATGTGAAATTTTATGAGCAGAAAAAATGCAGCAACTGATTTGGACATAAAAATACAACATTTTTCTATTTAGTTTTAAAAAATAAATCACTCTATCACTGATTTCATTCTCTCAAAGTTTTATAGTCTAGCTTTTTCTTAGAAATTTTGTATGAAATAAAAAATGTTTTCTCAATTCCAGAGAAATGAAGATACATGTTTTATAATTTAAGAATGCTATGTATTTTTAAATTAGATACATCAATATTTCCTAACATATTAGATCCAGAATTGAAAAACATGCTTAAAATATTTTTTCTATATCTTCCATTCAGTAACAAGACAGAAGTAGAAAAACCACTAGAGAAAGAGAGCCTGTTTTTAAATATGGGTATATGGAAAGTGAAAGGGGAAGAAACTGCTGGGATGAGGAAAGGGAGAAAAGAAAGAAGGGAATATATATATATATATATATATATACACACACATATATATCATAAAAATATATATGTATGATAATTATAGTACTAATCTCTTAATTCATCAAAAAGAAAATTTTATGCTTTCATTGTTTGATCATTTTTTCATGTCTGTTATCTTGTAATCTAAGTAACTACTAACAACATGGAATATATTAACCATTGTTAATCTATTATGTTGTTTTGAAATTCTATATCATTGGTTTTTATTGTTTTAAAATAAAAATAAATAAACAAAATATGGGCGTCTGTACTTGGAAGGTAAAAGGCATGCAGTGGTGTGGTGTGTTGGGGAGCTGGTTTCCATGAACCTGTGAGTGTATGTCACTGCAGCTGGAGAATCCCAAACACTACAGGGTCTTTGGTTCAAAGGGTCCCCTGACCCAAGCACCACAGCATAACAGCAAAACTAAACAACAGCTCAATCCACTGCTCTGTGTTGTAGGGAGCTCTTCTACATGGAGTGAAAGACTAAAGTGATAGGAGATATACCTAATATGAGAGATTTCAGATCAGAACATGAATGTGCCAGAAAACAAATAGGAACTAACGAGGTAGAATTGCCTTTCATTTGTGAACAAAAGCATTCCCAAGTTTCAGAATGGCATTTATTTTCATGTATAGGAGGGGCAAAAGTACATTTTTTATCTTTAATTCCACAAACCAAAAATACAGAAATTAGGATATTTACAATGAAACTACTTCAATTTTTACTATTTTGAATTTACATTTTAAACTACATTTTCTGAGGTAAATATTGCTGGATATTTAAAAACTATGATGCATCTGACAAGACTTATTCACATATTTGTAATTAAATTCCTGCTATTTAAAAAAACTACAAGATCTTCATGGCATGTCGGTAAACTAAAGCAGATTAAATTTATTTACTAAAGTACAAGACACAAGCTAGAAACTCATCTCCAACATGGCTAATTAAAGAGGACATTTTGGGAACACACAGGGTGTCCCATCAGGTCTCAGATAGAAAGATATGCAAATTGCTCTTCAAGGCCAGAGGAACAAAAGCCAAGCTAACTCTATACACACAAAGCCATTTGGAGTTCTGGGACTATTTGAGGCCATGTGCTTCTGCCTCTTGAAGAAGACAATAAACACCTCGTTTTTTGGCACCTACATGAAATTACTGTTTTATGCACACACATACACTCACACAGTCACAAATGTCAATGAATTATTCCTTGTCCTCATTTATTCAAAGAAGAGTGACAATCAAGGGTTTATAATTAAGGGATGAATAATTAAATTGATACACAAAGCAGATCTGGCAGAATACGTCTGTATTAAAGCTCCAAATGGTCTTAGATCCTGTGTGTGGCTGCAGCCCATCCCATCCCATGAACTATTTCTATTGACATTATTTCTGTCTCACTTGTTGCTGTCGCTATAACTTCAGCAGCAAGGCAAGGCAATGCCAAGTGTAAGGTGAGTTTGTGCTATTTTCAGAGAAAACACGGAATCAAAGACTGCTGACTTAAGATTAAGTTCACACTGAGAAATGGGAAACTGCCTTAATAAATACTTAAGGTATCCATCAAGCACACAACCAAGAGTACCTAGAGTCTGAAAGTCTCTCCCATGCACAAACTTCCTTAGATTCATTCTGAAACGTGTTTCTCATAACACTCATAACACTATATACAATGGCACACCTAAACATACTGCTTCACGTAATAAATACTTTCTAGTTCACAAGCTTTAGAATTTGGATTCTGCAGAACAGCCAGAAAGTTTTCTTATACTACTTTTAACTTCTAATACCTATTTGAAGTTTTATGTTAAATTTATAGAAAGTATGCTTATATTTTTAAAAATACAAATAAATATTATATTTGTAAATACATAAAACATATGCATAAGTTTTAATTACATTGCATATAATAGCATATATGTTAAGTAAATATGCATTGAGTATACAAATATGTATATAGATATAGATATGTGGATATGTACATAATTTCCCAATTTATCATCGGCAATACATTTAAAAAATGACAGTCATAGAAATTGCTACCAATGGGGCTGGGGGTTTAGCTCAGTGGCATAAGTGCCTGACTTGCAAGTATGCGGTCGTGAGTTCGATCCCCGGTACCGATAAAAATGGAAAAAACAACAACAAAAAAAAAGAAATTGCTACCAAGTCTTTTAATACACACTGTCTCTATAAAATCTGTAGCAAACTTAAACAGAAAATATTTCACAGAAATAAGTTCGAAAGTATATACAAAAAGCTAATATATCTACTGATATGAATGTAAGCATATTTGTACTTAGGAGTTTGTACTTAACTGAGATTGAAAAAGAGAAACTTAACTGAATTGATAAGTTCAGCCTCAAAGCAACTGCCAAACTAAGCTAAAAAACACTACAACACTGAATTTCAACGAAATGGTCATTCCCCAGTGATGCGCATGAGGTTCAGAGGTGCCTTTATGTTGACCTATGAAAATAATGATTTACTCATTTATTATAATTGCAGTGAAATGGACCCTATTATCAACTTCTTGGAAACCAGTCACTGAGCCTCCGCCAATTCTCCATGGTATCATCTCCTCGGCCTTGCTTCATTCTATGCATATAGAGTGTCTGCATCCTTTACTAAATATTCAAGGTGATGAGGTCATGTGATACCTAATTGGCATCTAATTTACAATGAGCTATATTTTTCACCTGATTTATTTTTCTGGTTAAAATAGAAGTATTCCCTATTAAACCTATTTTATCTAGTAATCTGAGAAGTTGCATGAAGCCTTTGTCAAAACTTTTCTTTTGGAAGAAACCTTAACTACAGCTTTTAGAAAGTCATAAAAGTCTTTGAACATCCTTAAAATGTACCATTTTGAGATTATACTAATCATATACATTCAAGTCACTTATACTTTACTGTGTGCAAATTCTTATGGCAGCTGATTTGAAGGAAACAATGTAGTCACCAATTCCTAGGGGACAGAGATAAGTCTGAGGGTCAGACATCCGGGTTAGCAACCAAGTCTCACGTTCCTGGAAAGTGTATCCAAAAATGACCCACAGGCCTATAGATGTTGTTATTTGAAATTTCTCATAACTTTTGAGTCTAAGTCAAGTCTATTGGTGTACAGAGTTATGCTTCAAAGCTCAACAGTGTTTCCCAAGCTGGATGCTAAACTACATTTTGGATAAATATACAGTACTTTTGTTCAAGGACTTTATTTGTTCTGTGTTATACATAATTAACCAACAAACACTATTTGCTACTGACATTCTTCTATGTCTAATTCTAAAACTTAAATTTGTAACTACTTTTGAGTTTTATATACTATTACATTTAAACTGATATTAACATTGCATCATATTTTTTAATCGCTTTTCTTAAAAGTTGTGGCACATGCTTTACAACCCCAGTGCTTGGGAGGCTGAGGCAAGAGGATCACCACAAGTTCAAGTCCAGCCTGGCCTACATAGTGAGCTCTAGGCCAGCCTAAACTACATAGTAAGACTTCAAAAACATAAATAAATAAACAAATAATGTTACATTATACATATAAACCCTCCATCTTTCTTCCTACTTTCCACCAAGAGATAACTTTTATAATATGTTGAATTTCTATATTTACAAGTAAAATACTATTTCTATGAGTTTAAAACATCACACAAATGGTACACTTCAAAAGCATGCTTTTGAAACTTATTATTCACTCTATATTACTTTTTCAGATCAAACATGCTGACATAATAAAAAAATCATCATTTTAACCACTGTCTAAAGTTTCACCAAATGATTACATATCAAAATTTATTTAGCTATTACTCTATAGAAGGCTGGTTAAATTGTTAATTTGTCCTCTTTGTGAAGATTATTTTTTTAAGGTAGGGTTTCACTCTGTAGTCTAGACTGGCCTTGAACTATGTGGCATAGGCTAGCTTCAAACATGCAGCAAACCTCCTATCTCAGCCTTCTGAGTGCTGGGATTACAGGTATATACACCAGGCCAAGCCTAATTTCTCCTTTTTGCAAACACTCCTGAATGACTATCTTTGAATAGGCCTACTTAAGTTTATATAACCTATATTGTTGTTACTTATATTGTAAACAAGCAAGAAAATTCTAAAATGTAGATGCAAAATCAGCCTATTTTTCTTGGTATGACCAAATGGCTCTCAAAATGATTCTGAAAATCTGTACTCCTCATAAATACAAGTTTCTCCAATACTTGTGCAGTAGGATGTATGATCAGTTGCTAAAGTAACAGAAATGAATTGCTTCTACTTTATTCAATCTGGTTTTTTTACTACTTCTGATTAAGTATATTACCATATTTATTGGAATTTGAATGAATTCTTTTGTGATAATTCTTTCCTCATTTTTTTCTGCAAGGATTTTTATCTTTTTCTTATAGGATTCTTTTTTTTTTTTTTTTTTTTGTCTTTTTCCTTTTTATCAGTACCAGGGATTGAACTCACGACTGCCTGCTTGCAAGGCAGGTGCCTTTAAATAATCTAGATACTTCTCCCTTATTCATTTATGCATGATATAAATATTTTTCTTTACCACCAATGATCGTTTTTTTCACATGTAACTTATTTTAACTCATGGTAATACCTATTTTTGTGTGCTTATTGTCACTCATGTGCTGACATTTTATTAACTTTTTACAAATGGTATTTCCTGTGACTTCCTAAAAATGGATTTTCTTTATGAGTCTTATGTCATATAGTCTGTAAGTTTTCTCTGAAGATTTACCACGTTGCTTTTCATATCATCTTTCGACTATCTTGAATGTATTTGGGGGTACTGGTCTCAACAGTGTCCATTTTATTACTTTTCTTCATCAGTATGCCAATTGTGTCTACTGACTCAGTGGTTCATATTTCTTCTGCTAATTTTCATAGTACTTTTGAAAAATATCAAGCTCCCATATACATACATTCATTTCTAGGCTGTTGTATGCATATTGTTTCCTTTTCCTTATACCTGGAGCTCATTATCTAATGTAAGTAAGTTTTGATATGTGGGAGAATGATGCCCACCCCAAAACCCCTCCTCATATTCCATTATTATTTTTAAAAGTTATCTTTGTAATGTTTGGCATGCATTTGGAAACCATGTTGGCCTGCCCATAACACTAAACTAAAGGCATTTGAAAAATAAGAGTCTTGTCAGAGAAGGGCACTCTGATCTATTTTCGTCCTCAATACAGGAGATGGAACTCCCATATCAAAGATGTCTCCCTTCACCAGCAAGAAAGACAGACCCTCGTAGTCACAGATTCAAAGAAGAACCTCCCCAAACCTCACTAAAACACCCCTTATTTTCACAGTGACTTCACAATGGCCACGTGAGACCACCTACCAGGTAAGCACTCAGGCTTTAGGGCTCTCATGAGGGCTCCTATGTGCACACAAGTAAAATTTGTACGCCTTTCTCCTGTTAATCTATCTTGTATTAGCACTAGCCAGAGACCCAAGCAGGGCAAAGAATATTTTTCACCTTCCCTCTGTGTTTAAGTTGTATGAAAATCCTGAAGACCTTTATCAGATATAATTTCATCAATCTTGTAATTAATTTGGGGATATTTGTCATTTTAAAACAATTCTCGGTCATCCATGCAGATATATATCCTTCAATGTACCTGTATATTTTCTTCATAAAAGATCTTACATTTTTTCCTTAATTACTTTATTTCCTGTTATTTCTACATAGTACTTATAAAATTACTCTTCATAGCTGCATGGTTTGAGTTTATAGTAGCATTATGAATTTTTTATGCTTATATCTAGCAGCTTTTCTGGGCACTAAAGTTTTATCTGTATGTTCTCTTCGCCTATCTGCAAATACTGAGAATTCTGTTTCTTTCCAATATTGCTTTTATTTCTCTTTTTATTTTGCCATCTACTTCTCCAGCACAGTCTAAAATGTAAGATATGAAGTATTCTTATTTTGTTCCTTACTTTAAAGGAAGTATTTCTAGTTTTCATTTTTAAATATTATTTTTATGCAGTTTTGGTAGATGCTGTTTACCAAGTGGTTCCCATTTTATTCCTCCTTGCTAAGATTTTCTATCACAAGATTGCTGAATTTTATTAAATGCTATAATATTTTAAAATCTTTGAATGCAAATTACATTCATTGATGACTCAAAACTATGCATTAGTACATAGTCATATTTTGGGTCAATATTAACTTCTGTAGAGCCTATCATCCTTCTAGATGTTTCAGGTGCTCTCTTTGGTCAAGTAGGCTTGGGAATGCTGTGAACCTTATACCTTTTTGTAGAAATTTATAATATGGTTTTAGGTGTTAGTTTTAAGACATTTTACAAATATTCTAAATATATATTCTGGTTTCTCTTAAGATTCCATAATTTTTTTTACCTTTTACTCAGCGTATCTGTTTAACAAAAAATTTCTCACATTCCCTTGATGATATCATTTCTCTTTTCTTGGAGCTTACTATCTCATTTGCAGGGTGCAATAATACCACAAAGCAGGGATTGGGAGACCTAACTTTGGAGCATAATTTCAAGTCATGGAACTTTATCACCCACACAGAGTCATTACTCTCATTACCTACCTTTTCTGAGAAACTCAATCCTCAGAAATGGTGAAAAAGTCATACTTTGCCACATTAGCAGAGAGTGAAGTCACTGCAGAACTTCTGCCCTTCTATCTCAGGCTGAAGGCCTAAAAGTATGGTTCTGTAACTGTTCCATCTCAGTCATATGCTGATGGAATTAAAAATATGAAGAACACATTTTCTAAGAATCACAGATATGGATCACAAGATAGCCCGCTGTACTAGTTACACTTGGTCTATTTTACCAATAAAACACAGATTTAAAGAGCTAGATACTATCATGTTACATACCAAAAGGAAGTAGCTTGTCATCTGAAGAATTTTAATTAATCCCAAATTTTCAGAACTCATCTCAAAACCAAAAGCCTTTCTTTGATGTATTTAATAAAATTACTCCATACAAGAAATGACACCTAGTCAAATGGAACTAGCAACGTAAGGGAGGGTACTTAACAAAGAACATAACATTTAGTTCTATGTGTTTCTAAAACTGAATCCCTATAAGTTCATTATTGATACCATTTAAGGGTACTTTTTAAACCACAAAAAAATGATATAATAAAAACTTATCAACACAAAAGTAAACAAGCAAATAGAGCTTTTAATGTTCGCATTATTTTCATTTAGCATTCATAATTCAAACTTTAAAGAGATTCCCATAAAACATTAAACTTTTTTATTTTACTTTTCTTTCTTTCTTTCTTTCTTTTTTTTTTTTTTTTTTTTTTGTCTTTTTCATTTTTATCAGTACCAGGGATCGAACTCACGATGGCCTGCTTGCAAGGCAATCGCTTATGCCGCTGAGCTAAATCCCCAGCCCTATTTTACCTTTCCTAACTTTAAAAAATGATCAGCTCCATTTGAAACTTTTAGGGTTTTGCTAAGAACTTTCAGGGTTTTGCTAAGAATGATGACTTGGACTTTCTTTTCAGTTTCCTCTCAGAAAAGCAACAATTACTGTTATAAATTAAGAGAAAAATGCAGATGTCTAAAAAGACAGTGCAAGTTCTGATCTGTGGATAGCTTATATTTTCCAGAATTGTTTGTCCTTTCTCTTCTTTCAACATCTATTAAAACAGTTTCCATACTCAAAGCATAATAGTAAAAAATAAATAAAACATAAGACAGATGACCACCACAAAAATCCCATCTTTTTGGCAGGAAAATTATCTGCTTTGGTCTCTACCCAATAAAAGATGGGCTTTTTAAAATGTAGGTTAAAGGTGGGTATGGTGGTGCATGCCTATAATTCTAGCACTTGGGAAGCTAAGCTGGGAAAACTGCTGTGAGTTCAGGGCCAGCCTGGACTTAGAAGCAATACCCTGTCTCATAAGTCAATAAGTAAGTATATATAAATAAATAAATAAATAAATAAATAAATAAATAAATAAACTTTTTAAAAAATGTAGGCGATAGTTTACAAAATTTGTAGAGACCTTTTGGACAGCCTAGTCTATGAATTTTTACATCATGCTCAAAACTGAATTCTTCAAAACTTTTACGACTTAGTGTTGACTGAAATTTCAGTTATAAATGTACCTCAATTGAACTTTATTATGTGAAAAGAAAAAAAAAAATAAATCTTCAGTTCCAAAAGTGAATGCTGAGGTAAAGTCAACTGCCGTTTTTGTGAGTACACTTTAAATGACATACTAAATCTTTGCTCTAGTTTAACAGAAAGTACAGGGAGCATGGAGTTTATTCCCTATAATCTTTGGTTACTGGACAAAGTTTATGTGCTTAATTATTTCTTATTTCCTTTAATAATCCTATTTTAAATTGAACCTTAAAATTATAGCTATAGAATTACAGTAATATTGTAATATAGCAGTACTACAGGTACATTCTGACTGCTAACCTCAGTTAAGAGTATAACGTACAGGATTGCAGCTATTCATACTACTACCCTTTATTTTGTCTTGCTCTTGAATGTCCATCAACTTCTTCAAAATAATTTCAGTAAAATTAAAGCTATTGGCTGTCACAACTAGAAGACTAACATTGTTAAGGGAAATCTATACTGCTCATTTTTTAAGCAAATTAAAATAAGATACGTAAATACAATTTTAGAAAATAGCAGATTATGACAAATTATCTTTTTATAAAGAAAAAACTCCACTAAATGTTAATAAAAACCCCAGAAGGTCTAAATTAAAAACAGAAGAAACAGATGACAACTTAAGAAAACCACATACTTTTATACTCAAGTCAAAAGAAAATAGAGTAATAATAAAGTAAATACAGGGGTTTGGGGATATAGCTCATCTGTACTGCTCCTGCCTGGTTAGCAGAAGGTTCTGAGTTCAATTCCTGTCACTCGAAAAAAGAGAAAAAGTAAATACAGGGCATATAAACACAATTGCTCATGAACAATTAAATCGATCCCACAAATACATGTCTGTCATTTTAGAATATTTCTACAAATTACATCCAATAATCCTGTTTAGTGACATTTAGGAGAGGTCATTGCTTTGTACTAAGCTCCTGCATAAGGTTTCAACAGGGCAGAACAGATCAAAACAGGCTTACTAATACTCGAATTCCAAGTCACATCCAAAACTAGGTTTTTTATCTGCCCTGCTGATATTTTGGTAGAGACAACAGCCAGATCCCCAAGCAGCCCAGGTTCAGCAAGCCTGATAAGTAAGTCTTCCTACTTGAATCCTTACAAGAAGAATAATCTGAAGTAACTTGACGTTAACCAATCATTTTATGTATTACCCTACTTCCTGTGTTGGCTCCAAATGCACTATAAAAACTGATAATCCTGTTATGTTCTTCAGAACACCTTTTCTAATTACTTAGATGAGATACTGCCCAATTAAAAAAATTACTTATATTAATTAGATCTCTAAGATAATTTGCTGAAAATTGGTCTTTTGGTAATCTTCAAAGTATTCCTTTTTATACCACAGAAAGCAACACAATTGGTAGACTACATAGAATAGCTCACATAAATTTATCAGGCTAACTCTGAAAATTTAAGGTTCCCTATGGGGACATGGAATTAGAAAAAACCTACATGACTCCTCTTAACCACTTTAACTCCTAAATTTAGTCATTTTTATTACATGGGATTCCTAATCTAAGAGGTAAAACAGCCAAATACCTATTCAAAGCCTGATCTATATGGGACCTAAAACAGCTAAAACAGACTACTTCTAAAACATAACTAGCCTCAATAACAGACTAGAAGGAAACATATATCAAAATCTAAGAGAATAAATATGCTGGAAAGAATATTTGGCTGCTTAGTTAATGGTGAGATTAAAAACCTTCACTCACACTCTTGGTAACCATAGGTGACTGATTAGAATAATGCTAAATTATATTCTAAGGATTGTGGGACTTCAGTGATGAATTTTGGTTTGACCAACAATGTTGCAAATTTAAAGCAAAGCTACACGGCTGTGACAGCAATATGAGAAGGTGAGGCTATTCTCCATAGTCCTCAGGTAAGAGTTCAAATATCCAGGAAACAGCAGAAGGGGTGGCAAGACACCATTCTGTCTGTGGGTGGCCATGTCTTATTGGTCATGACTCCCAGAACAGATTACAGGGTTCTGTTGAGCAACACAGTGACCAAGATTAAGTTGCATTTTGAAAAGATTCAGTTATTTACCTTTCCCATGTCCAATCAAATAGTGATTTTAGTAAGGAAAATCAGCAAGCACATATACCACATGCAGATGCTATTTTTTAATGAAAAAAACTTTTCATACATCTAGCAATTCAGAATCAAAAATGCTAAAAGCAAGATGCATACTGAGAAAACTTAAAAGTAGGAATGCAGTAAAATCTTCCTTAATAAAAATGGTGTTTTGGATCTGATACTGGCCATGTAGAAAAATATGTTGGAGATATCCCCCAAATCAGTTTATCCACATACTGGTTACTACATGACAAGATTCATTCAGTTTTCTAATTAAAGAACATATATAGAATCAAAAGAAAAAACTGGAAAGTTGGACAACAGAAATCCTAATTTCACTATAAAAAATTCACTGCCCATTTGAGCACAGGCTAGTAATTTCAGCAATTACACTGACTTTGAAATAACTGTCATGTTCTCTGTATGAAATTCAGTACCAGAAAAATGATCACATATAGGTCCATATCTTATTGATTACATCTATCACCAGTCTACATTAAGTACAGATGGATATTTTTTGTTTCTGGCCAGCTGGCGATAAAATTTAAAATGTAATTGGGCTGTAAGTACAAAGATAAGCATTAAAAACTACATATTCAAACAACTTAGTTAAATTTAAAAGAATGGCATATTTTTAGCTACCTTAATGCTACTTCTATAAATATCATTAATGAGTAGTCAAGAAGGACTAAGCAGCTTATCTGACACAATCATCTACAATCAGTTATGACAATAAGATGGATGAATTTTAAATTTAATTATTAGTAGTAAGCTAGTGGCGATGCCCAATCAAAATTCTATACAGTAAGATGTTTACAAGGTTGCTATTCAAGTAACAGCTAATAAGACTATTCATAAAGCACCAGCTTTATTATTCTAACAGCTCATAAGACCATCATTGCAGTACTCAGACAGCATCAAAAGAAAAACAATGAAGGACATTAAATTTGTAGGGCTGATCTCAGCATTAAAGTATTTTTTAAATCCTTCTATTTTTAGCATTTATTTTTCATTTATGAATAAAGGAAATAATGAATTTTATTAATTGCCTTTTTATACACATCAGGGTAAAACTTTTTACTTCAACATAACAATGGAAGTATTATGTTAATAACATTTTAAAAACAGATTTAGGTTTACACTCCTGAGATCAATACTACATAATATGTTATTTTATTTATATTTCATTGGTTTGTGTTTCAGTTCTTGGGCATTTCTTTATTTATATGAATCATTTATATTTTAGTGTATGATTTCCTTTATTTAAAAAAGATCTTTTTCATGTTTTAAATTACATGATATAAAACTGTAGGCATTAACAGCAAAATAAAAATATGTCAGTTATTTAAATTTTAAAGTGGTACATTTCATATTGCTTTTTTATTAGTGGTATATTCAGTTTTGTAAGTCACTGTGCCCTTTGTACTCTGAAAATTATCTTTAGATTAAAATATTCATTTTGCTTAGCATATACATGAATACAATATGCCTTATCATCATCTTTCCTAAGTTTTATTTTATTATTATTTTTGAGGAGTACCAGGAATCAAACTCAGGACCTTATGCTTGCTAGGCAGGCGTTGTAAGCCAAGTCCTCAGCCCCTTTTCTCTATTTTATATTCCCCTTTTAAAGAATTATTGGAAGAATTGTTCATGTATTAACAAAGACTAAAGAAGCATTACTGCTTCCTAAACATTGTTGTAAATTCTAGGCATAAAGCATGAAAAAGGAAAACAAATAATTTCCCAATCTCTTGGCTATCTGCTCCAGGTCATTGGTTGGTCATTTCTTTATGTGAGATACTTGTTTTAATGTTATCTCTATCAATACCTTTAACCTTTTTCTATTATCTGCATCTGTATGTTATTCTTTTTAAGTTCTCTTAGCTTTCTTTTATTTACCATACTATAAGCCTTAAAAGGGTGCTAGGAAATATAGTTTCCCTTTTTAAAATATTTCCTGTGCCTTTTTTCCCTTAAAATTAAAAATATACATATATACTTTCTCTTTTGTTTTTAAGATAATTAGCACATTGAGTTTCAATAATGCAGCTTTTCTTTTCACAATAGCTTTAATAAATATATTCCTCTAGAATTATTTTATGTTAATATTTCGTTTTCTTTAACCAATATACTGTCAAATTATCTGCTCTTTCAGTCTTTAACGTACTGTATCTGTTTTCCCATTCATTTTATTCTATATTACAATTAAGAAAGAATGCTTAATTTAGTGTTTTTAATTTCCAAAATATCTACTTCTGAAATAAATTAGAAGTATAAATTCATTCAAATCCTCTTCAATATAAGGAACTTAAGGAATAAGGAACTTAAAATGTGACATTTAGAATGAACTATATAAAATGAAAATAAACTAGGTAAGAACTCTGAAACTAAAACGTAGAAAGGAAGTGGGATAATCAGATTAAGTATCAAAATGTCATGTAAATCTTTCTACATACATACGATATGACATCTTATACATATGTATATAATACATACACATGACATTAAAGGATAAGAAAGTGAATGCCCATCATAATTCTATAAACATTTTAACAGATAAACTATCTCTGCAGATTCAAAAATGGGTTATATTTTAAGTTTTTACATTGTAACAATAGCTTTTTAAATTTTACTCATGAAGGTGAGCAATCTTAATAAAATACATTTTTGATTACTTTGTTTGTACCTAAATCTTGTAACCTGAACAACTACTTCTAGGATAACAATATGTAATATATTAATTAGTGTTAATTTTCTACTATTTTTTGAAATTCTGTATTGTTTCTATCCTGTTTGTTTTGCTTGTTAAAATAAATAAATTACTTTAATGAAATTAATTTACTTTAACGAAAAAGAAAAAAAAAAAGATTCCCACTCCCTTTCTAAGCTACTAACATGGAGTAAAGCACTCTTGCCCTAAATAGTTCACAAGTAGCTTCTAGTAGATGCTAATAGGTTTAATCTCCTTGTAACAAATCACTTGTAAATTTATTCCCAACAAACATTTCTGGAGTGCCAATGAAGTACTGGACACATTTTTTGGCAGTTGCACTGCTAAAAATCTATTTTTTTTTAAAAAAGGTCCCAACTCTTGTTAACAGGAGGAAGATTTTTATCACACCTTCTAACACTGATATTTTCTTGCCATTAAAGAAAATATTTTATATTGTATACAATACAAAAATAATTGAATGAAGAATAAATTTCATTTTTTTCACTAACTAAAGGTTCCTAAAGATTCTGCTTTCAAAATACATCAAAACTATTTCACTTTACTGAATGACTGCACTATATCAAATCACAATTAGCTCTTTTGTGAATTATTTTAATAACCTCCTGATTTAATTACTGATTACTTTGCCCCAGTAGCACTGATTTCCACATACCACCCACAGTGATCCTTTACCAATATGTCAAATCATAGAAAATCTCAAGAAACTACAAAACAAAGGAGGTCATAGAATACAAAAATCAATCATTTTCACTGGCAATGAACACTTATAAACCAAAATTAAAACATAATACTATTTGTAATTGCTCAATGACTAGATTTTCTGGTATAAGTACAACAAAAATAGCTAAGACCTGTATCCTGAAATTACAAAATAACAATGAAACAAATTTCAGTTCCAAATAAAACTGAAGTATGAAGCATAACTTGAAAACACAGTGAATGATTAAAAATGTTCAAATATATTACAGTAAAAAACCCATTGCCTTTACTCACCCTCAGTATACCGCCCCACACAAAAAGCACGCAATCTACTGTTCTTGCCATTTTCTAAAGCAGTTTTGGAAGTTCTTTTCTCAAGAGTGTCTTTAGTTGCACTGTCATGGCTGTCTCACCATCCTGAATCAATTAAAAATGTTTATCTTTCAAGGTTATTTTAGCTTTAGGAAAGAGCCAGAAGCTATAGGCTACCAGGTCTGGTGAGTACAGTAGATGGGGACACACTGTAAGGGTTTTACAAGCCTGCCTTTCAATGGTATGCCACTCCACAGCAGCACTCACTGTACTTCAATAGTAAAAGGCCGAATGATTTCCTTTGACATCAGAAATAAAGTAAAAGGCATGTGTTCTTTCCACTTTCACCACTTATATTCAACGGTGACCAAGAGTTACTAGCCACTGTATAAACCAAGAAAAGAAACAAAAAGCATAAATCAGGGAAAGGGAGAAGTAAAATAATTTGTGTCTGTAGAAAACTTAATTGTACACACACACACACACACACACACACACACACACACACAGGAAATCTACCAAAACTACTAAAAGTAAATTAAGCAAGTTCCAGGAGAAAAATGATAGCCTACAAAAATCAAATGAATTTATGTTTTAGCCATCAACAATGAATAGTTAGACATTGCAAGTCAAAAGCTACCATTTACATAAAATAAAATACTTTGGGATGTACTAAGTAAAAATGAACAAAATCTTTACAATAAAAACTATAAAATATTGCTAAAAATAATTAAACATGTATTATGTTATTGTGTAACATCATATTGTCTCCCTCAAATAAGAAATTGAAAGAGTAAATAAAAATCCAAAAAGTACAATAGATATTGTGAAAGGGAAAGAAGCTGCTCAAAAAGAAAGAACAATGGGGATTGGAGAAAGAGAAAAGAAGGATGGAGGGGAAAAATATATATATATATTATATATACACACATACACACATATAAGATAGCTACGATAATTGTATAACTCATTCTGTTAGCTCATTGAAAGGAACAGTTAAAGCTTACATTGTTTTAATCAACTTTGCATGACTGTACCTGGTAATCTGAGCAACTATTCTGAAGACATCAATATGCAATATAAGAATCATTGCTAATATCCTATCATGTTATTTTAAAATTGTGTATCATTTTTATTATTTTTCTATTCTCTTTTTTAAAAAGAGGCCACCAATGGTGGCTCATGCTTATATTCCCAGCACTTAGGAGGCTGAGACAGGAGGACTGCTGCAAGTTCACAGCCAGGCTGGTTTAAAAAATGAGTTCAAGGCCAGCCTGAACGGTATATAGTGAAACTCTTCTTTCAAAAAGACCAAAAAAATTATACGTTATGTTCATGGATTACAACATACAGTATTGTTAAGGAGCCAGTTTTCCCCTTATTGTAAAATAGGCTTGTTGATAGGACAAATTCCCAGCTGAAGTACCTGTAAAAGTTTATAGGCCAAATATGAATTTTGTATTAAAGGTTTAAACAGTCATGAGAAAGAAGGGTACACTTGATCAAACATACATTCAAGACTTATTTCCTGTTATATTCAAGACAGTGTGGAACTGGTATAAAGGTATACAAATAAAACACGTGTCAGAGCCCATATGTGATCAATTAAAGTTGAAGAAGACCATAACTGAATGGAGAAGTCTTTCAAGAGAAATGACAGAATGAGTGAACATATGGTATAAAATGCATATTGAACTTCACATCACAAACAAAAATTACCTCAAAAACAGTTGAGATCAAAATATAAAAGCCGAAACTATAAACTCTCTAGAAGAAACTAAGAAAAAAAACTTTGTGAACTTGAGGTAAGGAAAAATTTCTTAAACACAGAAGGCACTACAGGAAGTGAAAAAATGTGCCGAATTAAATTTCCTCTGCTCATCAAAATACAGTTAAAAAATGAATAAGCACTGCACAAACTGTATAGAAATACTGACCAATACACTTTATCTGATAAAGGACTTGTAGCTAGAATGTGTAAGGAATTCAGCAAGTAAAGAATCTGGGAGAAAAAAAAAGAGTAAAACAACCTAATTTAAAGTAAATGAAAAAAAAGTATCCTCAAAAAAACCACATAGAATGGCTGCTAAGCACATAAAATAAAAACCACATAGAATGGCTGCTAAGCACATAAAATAACGCTTAATACCAATACCCATCAGCAAAATGCAAGCCAAAACCACAATTTCTGAGGACCAGCTTGACTTAGTACAAAGGCAGTAATTGTTACAAATAAGTTGAGAGTCTGTCCTAGGTCTACATGACTTCCTGCAACTGGTTTACAGAGACAGACTAATCTTTAAGCCAACAGCCTAAACTGAAATTAGCAAAGTCTGTAAAATTCTGGCGCCTCAAAGCAAGATAACTCAGCTGAGGACTTGGCACATCTAAATTCCTTCTAGCTCAGTAGTCATAGTAAGCAGACAATCGGATTACTAATTAACCATGATCTGTTCCAGTGTGCTTTTCTTAAAATGCATTGTTCCTCAGCCCTTGAATCTTGATCCTGTCAGCCATTCACTCCCCACTGCTTCCTGCAGCCCACTGGCAAACCTTCCAATCAAGCTGTGCACCTAATAAAGGCAGAAGACACCAGGCCTCAGAGTCTTAGTCCTTACTGGATTTTCATCACCCTAGTGTCCCTTGTAACTAAAATATGTATCTTGTCTGTGTTTCACTCTGCTCTTGTACCCCTAAGCAGGAGATCAGGGTCCTATGGCACAGCCCCAGTAACAATGATATAAAATTTCATACTCACTGAAATAACGTAATGTATGTATCGACTCTGAAAGAAAGCTGGTTGTGATATAAAACGGTACACATATAATGGAAAACTACTGGCAGGTTCTTTTAATAACACATATATGAAACCTAGAATGTAGCAAAAGTCTATTCCTAGAAATTTACCCATAAAGTACAGGTAGGTACACTAAAAGCCTTGTAGAAGAGTATTTCTTACAATTTTATCCAGAATGGCCCCAAACTGGAAACAAACCATGTATTACTCTATAAAGTAGTAATGGTTATACAATAAAATACCTAATTTAATAAAAATTAAGGGTAAATATGAAAACAATGAATCTCAAAACCTGGTGGATGAAACAAGCCTACATGACTCCACTTGAATATAGTTCTAGGAAAAGTAAGTCTATTATATGTCTACTCCTTTGGTATATATGCATAAGTTTCTAAGGAGACTGGAAATACATAGTCACCAAAAGTTAGAGGTCAGAGGGATGAACAGGCAGAACATGGAAGAGTTTTAAGTGAAACCATTCTGTATAATATAATGGTAGTTACAGGTCACAATACATCTGTAGAATCCAGATAATAATACATCTGTGAAATCCAGTGATGGTCCAACACCAAGACAGAACACCAACTTAAAACTATAGGATTGGGGAGATTTGATATATTAAGGGTTAAGGTTCACCAATGATAACAAATGTAGCAGTGTGGTAAAAAATGTAACTAGTGGTAGAGGCTATTTACCATAGAAACTCTGCTTGCCACTCTGTTGTGCCCTGAACCTAATACTGTTCTGAAAATAATCAGGAAATCAGTATTTATTCAAGCACAAGTTTAAAAAAATTTCTGCCTTTTGCAATATGTTAGCACATTTGCAGGCAGTCTACTCCTTTGGTATTAAACAACTTGCCAATGACAGCAAAATATTGTTGAAAGAGTTTTGGCCTAGACAGGACACTGCAGCAGGTAAAGCCTCAGGCGGAACCAAGGAGCTCCATCTCCCCCACCCCTAGGAATTTACCTCTGGCACCAAAAGAATACCAATGGGCTACCTGTGCATCCCTAAGGCCCCTCAGGCACCACCCCCAAACTAAGCTACAGGTATGCCCCCACTCCACATGTTCCATGGAGAGATTACCAACCCCAGGGGAAGATGCCACATTCCAGGGGATTGGGGGGGTCTCTCCCTGCATTCTTAAAATAAAGGTCATTTATATTTCATACTTCTTATCTTTTCAGCCGCCAGTCCCCCACAATTCTCTCAATTGTTCCTTAAAATATGAAAAATTTAGCCAGGTGTAGTATTGCACACCTATATTCGCATCCTATTTAGGAGGCTAAATTAGGAAGATAGAAAATTTGAAGCCAGCCTAGACAATTTAACAAGACTGTGTCAAAAAAAGACTGTGTCAAAGTAAAAATTCTAAAAATGTCTGAGGTTGTTGGTTAGTTGAGTCCTTAGCTACCATGCATGAGGTCTGGGTTCAATATTCAGTACTGCTCCCCTAAAAAAATACTGAATTTATTTTGAAAATGTGCTCTTTCAAAGCAATTTTTTGTTGTTGTTGTAGTTGTTGCTATGGTCTTGTTTTGGTTAGGGACTTGCTAAGTAGTTCAGGCTGCTCTTGAACTCACACCAATCCTCCTGTTTCAGCCTCCCAAGTTCTAAGACTACAGGCATACCCCGCCAAAGAAATGTTAACTGAATACACATACAATATACAGACACTTTACACCCACATCTACCACACATATACAGTATCATTTTCTTATTTTTCAGTGTAGCAGGAAAATGACGATGTGATTGATACATTTATCTCTCAATTTTATTTGGTAGAATGTTAAGCAATCACTTTAACAACTTTTTTTTTATTCTCAAAAATAAAGGTGTGATAAAACATCTAATACTGCTTATTTTTAAAATGCATTTACTTTAATGATAGAGCCAAGGATGTTTAGCAACTAAGGAGGTTTTCATTTAGACTACCTTCCCTAAAGCATACCCAAAGTTACATGTGTCCCATTAGGTTGGATCATCACATTTATCTTTCAACAGATAAATCCCAGTGAATCTATTTTTATTTGGTTCCTTACTTTTGATTGATATATTTTAAAGCCTTTATACTTAAAGCAATCACAAAAATGAAATTAGAAAAATAGGCAAAATGCAAAGAATAGAAAATAAAGCACCTATAAAACAGGATAAGCGAGTTCAAGTGCAAGATCAAATATTTTAGTAAGCAGTTAGGAGATCTTATGAAACCATCTGTTTAAGATAGGTTTACCTTCTAGAATTGTGTTTTCTGATTTTCCTAGTAAGTTCCCACTAAACCTTCTGAAATCATAAACAGTTTTATCACTGGCTAATAAATCTGTGTGAGAATATTGCATTTTGTTTGGCATATTGAAATTTGCCTTGGGAAACAAGTGTTCTCTGCAATGCATGTCCCTGCAATGTTTTGAGAGAAACACCCTGGCTTTGAAACAAAATTACACCAAACAGGTTCCCTGGGCTCCTAATCATCTTTTCAATTTAGAACCCTGTGGCACAGATTTAATTTACCTAAATATTATCAGAGTCTAGAAATAACCCTAGATTCACTTCAAATATGGCCCTATATAATCTCCAAAATACTTATAGTTGTAAAAATTGGATTTAGATACAATCCTCCACTACATACACACACACATACCTACAAACATACACACACACACACACATGCGCGCACACGTGCCTGCGTGCATGTGTGCATGTACACACGCAAAGGCACAGGCACAGGTACACAAGTTATATCCTAGGCTCAAGAGAAAAAGAATTCATAAGTCTAATTCCATTAAAAATGCATATTTAAGCCAAGTATCTGGAATGAAATGACCATCTATTAACATTTAAAATAAATCAATACCAGTATGGGGAGGCTGAGGTAGGAGGATATCTGTGAGTTTGAGGCCAGCTTGGGCTACATATTGAGTTCAGGACCAGTCTGTACTGCATAGCAAGAGGCTGCTTCAAAAATAAATAAATAAATAAATAAAATCATCACCCTACTCATCAATTGTTTGCCAAATAAAAGGCAAATGACACTCAATTCTATTCCCAGACATTCTTCCCTCTTTCCTTCCATCCCTGTTTGCAACTCTGACTTCTACTGATGGGTGATACCTACATTGCAATCCTCTTAATATTTATGGGTAGGTAAAAATTTTTATCAATTAGCCACATATTCCCAACAATGCCGTGAAAATTTTGGGATGCATTATCTCATATAACAAATGTGATGGAATTGAACTATCATGTAAGAATAAAAGTATAAACTTGAGACTTTTATAGATAAATAAATGCAACTTGAGAATATACTCCTTAGTGAAATAAGACACGCATATGTAGACATCATATTGTTTCATTAGTGTGAGTAGCTGAAAGAAAAGATATATGTATATGTATGTGTATACAAAAATAGTTAAGATAGTTATACAACTGATTTCTTTCACTGAAGAAACAAATTTGTGCTGGTATTGTTCAGACAATTGAATGTAGATGTCTTGTGCTCTGGGTGAATGATTTGGGATGACAATGTGTATTGTATGTACCACTGCTGCCTTCTGATTGACATGTTTTGAAATTGTGTTGTACTTTTTTTTCTTTTTTCCTTTTATCCTTGAAATAAAATGGATTTAGAAAAAAATTAAAAGCATGGATCTAAATGTGTAACCAACCAGCACAGGTGGTGAGAAGCAGCCAATCCAGCCCCCGTGTGCATCAGGGCCTCACTGGGACTCTCCCATGGGTAACCAGTGTAGGCCAGGAGAAGTAACAGGCAGCCTAAACCCTGCAAGCCTGCTGGCCACCATTGCCTTCAGGGACCTATAGCCAGTGCAGGCCTGGAAAACCATCTATCATGCTTTGGAGAAGTCCCAAGTGTCTGGAGAAGCCTGCCCCACACCCCACTGGCTCTCTAGGGTTAGGAGAAATCCAGGTGCCTGACCCATCCTTCTACATCATGGATGGGTAGCCAGCATGGAAAGCACTTGGGAACCCACAATCCACTTGTCCAGAGGAGCCCAGAAAAATGTCAAGACACAGGAACAAAAGACAATCTCTGGCTTCCAGCCCAAACAGAACAAGTCCAGGAGACATGGACATGGAAAAATTGGAAGACGCACACCTGAAATCTCTGGGATGATGGCAACCGAAGCAAAAACAACTACTTCATGAGGCTGTAAAAGAAAACATCAGAAATAATATCTCAGGTAAAAGAAGAAATGACAAACATAATAAAAGTGTTGCTGAGGGTATCCAGTGAAGACATAGATTAACAAAAAAGAGGAGGAGAATGAGGAAACTGAGAAGGAGAATGAAGGAAACTTTGAATGAACAATATAGAGAAGAACTAGAATGCATGAAACAGACTCAAAAGATATACAGGAAATTAAAAACCCCATCGAAAGCTAGCAAAACCACTTGAAAGAAAATGGAGATAGACTTTCAGGTCTTGAAGACAGGATAACAGCTAGTGATCACGAAAGGATCTTAAAAATAACAAAAAATCAGGAAATAACAATTCAAGGGCTGCAAGATGATACAAAGAAAAATAATTAGAAGGTGACAAGTGTCAGCAAAAAAGTAGGAGTCAACACAAATGACATAAAGAAACTATTTACAGAAGTAATAGCAGAGAATTTCCCAAGCATGGGAAAAGGACCTGACATTCAGATAAATGAGGCATAAAAAACCAGATATAACGAAAGTACATCTACATTTCAACATACAATCATCAAGATCCCAGAAATTCAGCACAGAATAGAATATTAACGGCTGTTAGAGAAAAGAAACAGATCTATAAAGAAAAACCCATCAGAATCACAACAGACTTAACATTTTTATACAATGGAAAGCTACTCCGCTATAAAGAAGGATAATCATGAGGCTCTTGTAGATAAATGGATGCAACTTATAATCACACTCTTGGGCTGGGGATTTGGCTCAGTGGTAAAACACCTGCCTGGCAAGCACAAAGTTGTGAGTTCGAACCCTGGTATCCCCCCAAAAAATCATGCTCTGGGGTGAAATGGTTTGGACTCACATAGGTGTTGTCTCCCTAGTATAAAAAACTGAAGGGTTTACTGTGATCTAAAATGTACAATCGATACTATCAAAGTGAAAGAGGAGGAAACCTCTGAAAAGAGAAGGTAGTAGCCATTGTTAATTCCCTATTATCTTGTTTTAAAGCCCTGTACTGCTTTCATTGTTTTGTTTTGATTGGTCTTATTCTGTTTTGTTTTTGATTTTATTATATTTGATGGCATGGGCAGCTATTTCAATAACAAGATATATTATGGTAACCATTGACATCATACTATGTTTGTTGCTTTGAAGTCCTATATGATTTCATTGTTTTGTTTTGATTGGCTTTATTCTGTTCTGTTTTGTTTGATTTTATTATGTCTGAGATATGGACAGCTATTTTGAAGATAATAAGAGGCATTATGGTAGCCACTGTTGATTTCCTAGTAACTTGCTTTAATGTCCTATATCACTTTCACTGTTTTGTTTTGATGGCTTTATTCTGTTTTATTTTGCTTGGTTTTATTCTCTTAAAAATAAAGAGATTAATCCATTTTTAAAAAATTATGGATCTATAAGTCAATCTGTATAACTGAATTCAGGAAAAAATAGACTTTTGTTCCTTTAAATTAGCTCGTTTCAATCTAATGAAAGCAGAAAAAAATCCGTCATGTAAAACGGACACTGATTTCATTCATATATATACACATATATACAGACACACATATACAATACATACTCACACACATATATCAACACACACACTGTGATATTTACTTTCTTAGAAGGTGGGGACCAAAACTGAATTAATACTTAGATAAAGCTACATTTTACTAATGTTTGAACGCTGAGGTTTACGGCAGTATACTAAAGCAATAGCATAGGGGAGGAAACAGGTAGAGCACCTGTACCTGCATCTATACCTGTGACCAGAACTTATTCTGGATCAAGATAAAGAGATTTAAGCTTGGACATCTTACCTTATGACAGGCAGTATGATCAGCCCTTGACACACATTCCCTGCTTTAATCCTCACAGTAATCCTGTGAGGTACATATTATGCCACTCCTCCAAAATTAGATATTGCAAGATAAATGTTGTGTATCACTACTTATTTACTGACATTAAAAAATTCAAGTCACAGAAGTTCTTATTGTCATTAGGTCTACTGTAGATGTTTTGCCTACACTTAAAATGTGTGTCATTCTCATTACTTATTCAAAGTCTTCCTGACTGTCCAACATATGGATAGTTCATTTTATATGTGGTGTTTTGCATTAATTGTCCCATATTGGCTTATTAGGTAAGTAAACCTAACTATGAGATACTGTGCTTCAATACCAATCAAACAAAAGTGCTAACAGATTATCTTTTATAGAAATCAACAAGCTTAGCTCAGCGGCATAAGCACCTGCCTTGCAAGCAGGCAGTCGTGAGTTCGATCCCTGGTACTGATAAAAAGTTAAAAAATAAAAAAAAATTTAAAAAAAAGAAATCAACAAGCTGTTTCTAATATTTACATGAAAAATAATATAGGATAGATAAAATTATTTTTGAAAAGAATGATTTTAGACAACATACATTAGACAATGTGGTACTGGCATAAATATAGATGGACAAATCAGAACAGTATCCAGAAATTGACTCAGTACATGGCCACCTGACTTGACAAAGAAACCAAAGCAATTCAGTAGGAAAAAGAAAAGCTCTCAATAAAGATGCTGAAACAACTGAGTATACACCAAAACAAGCAAACAAAAACCTTCCCCTTCATTTTCTATCATATATGAAAGAAACATTCTAAATGGATAAGAGATAGAAATCTAAATTTCAAGTAAATTTGAGAAGAAAACACAAGAGATGAATCATGATGACTCTGAAGCAAAGATTTCTTAGGATACAGAAAGCTGTAACTATAAAAGATCAAACTGACAAATAGGACTTCTATTAATATTAAACATTTATGCCTATGGGAAAACACATTGTAGGGAAAGAGGCAAACTGCAGTCTGAAAAACATATTTGCAATACATACATCTAAATCTACCTATAATGTATACAGAAATCTTAGAAACCAGCTTTAAAAATCCAAAAATTTCAAACACAGAAGTCTTAAAACACCAGACATACAAAGAAAGATACACAAGTGGCCAATAAAACATATTTGAACATGACCAATGTCATTAGTTGCTTAAGGAGTGTAAACTAAAACCATAATAAACTATCACTTCAAACCTTTGAGAATGGGAAAAAGGCTAAAAATATTAAATGCTAGTTAGTGTCTGAGTTCACAAACTCTGCTGATGGTGTAACTGTCTTTAGGTAAAACAGTACGGCCACTTTAGATAACTGTTTGGCAGCTTCCTAAGAAAGTCTGTGAACATCTGACCTTATGATGTCTCAACTCTAAAGTACAGTATTTTCTCAACAGAAATAAAATATATTCCTGGATAAAATTCTAACAGTTTTAGTCATAAAATAGCTAAAAATTGCAAACAATCTAAATCTCCCTCACTAGGTGAATGGATCTGTATTCACAGAACAGACTACTACTCCTCACAAACAATATACAAAAAGCAAGAACAGAGGTGAGTTTCCAAAACATTATTATATATTGAATTGATTTCCATAAGTACAGAAGAAGCAAAACTAAAATATGGTGGGTGACAGAAAGCACAAAGTAGTTGTCTATGGTGTGGGAAGACATTGGACTTAACAGATAGATGAAGGAACACTCTGCAATGACAGAAACCTTCTAGATTTAGCCTGGGAAACTAACCAACACATGTATACATTGCCAGAATTCACTAATTGATATTTGTAAGATCTGTCCATTTTTCTGTCTTTTTCCTTTTTATCGGTACCAGGTATCGAACTCACCACTGCCTGCTTTCAAGGCAGGTGCTTATGCCACTGAGCTAAATTCCCAGCCCAGATCTGTTCATTTTTATATATGAATTATATGCCAGTTAAGATACTCTAGCATTTTTTAAAAATGTTCAAGATGTGGTACATGAGAAAACTAGATTCAAATTCTGACTGCAGGATTTTCCTTATTGGTAACACAGACTCTAGCAACCTCTGTGTTGCATGACTATTCTGAGAATAAAATGAAATAATAGATAGAAAGCACTTAACATGGCATATGAAATAGAGTTCACTCAAAAAACTATTATTAATTATTAATCAAAGTTTTCCAAAGAACATGCCTAATGCAATCATAGCTAAGCATGTAACACTATTCTTCACTTCAAACTAATTTCTTGCCACAGTAGATTACAACAAAAAGCCTCTTATACATTGTAGTTATGATTTTAAAAACAATGATTTTTATGAAATTGCTTTTCAGTGGACAATGGAAAAACAGGGTTGAATGTGAAGCTACAATAACTTGATTGTTTTTTAAAAACTCAAATTCATATTTAAGTTATCCTATCTTCCTTCTTTGTACCATTCATGACTAATCTCTCACCTCACATGACTAGTTCTTACACACTAACCCAATCAATTAGCCTACAGAACCAGGAAAATTGGTTTACAAAGCAGACAAAATCCACATTTCTTTTGGGGAACAGAATATGAAAAATATTATTCAGAAGATAAAATAACTTTAATTTTTAATTATAAGAAAGAATAGAAGTAGTTAATACATTTAAGCTATCAATTGAGGGTATAAAACAAAATCTTCAGAATTCCTCAGAAGTAGAGATGATTAAGAGTAGCTTCAAAACCTTATTTTGGATGTTAGTCACAGAAGATTAATGAAGTTGTATCAATATTTTTCTCTTATTGTTTCTAAAATAAAATAATACACAGGCATGCATAGCCCAGTGGTAAGTTTTACTTGATCTATTTCAGAGCTGACACATGGAAGGAAAGTCATAAAATTACTTGTTGAAAGACGTACATTTACAAAATAATACTATACCATATGCTAATAACAGAATAATACTATTCTAATAGGAATAAAATGTTCTTTTCAATTCCTATAGACATTACTTATAATCATTTCAAAAAGTTTTTCAAATAGATGACATGTACGCAGATCACTTCATAAGGATATACAGCAAATAGTTCAAATTGTTCAATGTTAACTGCTGACAATAAGAGAGTGGGCAGTTTCTAGCATTAAGGGGAAAGCAGTTTCTGCATATCAAAAACTAACTGACAGCCTAGAAAGACTGGTTATTAAAATGACAGTGCTTTCAAAATCAACCAGATACAACAAATTTGAAAAGTTGATGGAAGGACAAATTTTACTGTGATCACATTTTTCTAAAAGCAATGTATCCCTTCTTATCAATACAAAAAGAAAAGCGACCATGGCGGGAGAATAAGATGTGATCCCTTAATGTTTTTAATTGTCTCAAAAATTTTTTAAACCAATTTTACTCCTAAGAATTGTAGAAAATGAAAAACAAAAAGTAAGAGGAAAGGTAAATTCAATAGGCTGAGATAGGTTTATTATCTTTTAAGATGTAAACTTCTAGGTCATAACTTACAATAACTAAATTTATTTTTTAAAAAGATTCCAAAAATGATCTACAACATATAAATAGTAAAGTACATGAAAACACAACACAATGAAAGTATCTGCCTACATGAAAAAGCATACCAATAGATTATAGGAGGTTAGACAGGATGACACTTAGAATTTGAAATTTTAAGACTTGCATTTTTCAATCCAAACAACCACCTGAATGACCCTGGTGCATAAAAACAACACCGCTGATACCCCATAACCATGTGAGAGGCACACTGAAGTCTTTGAATAACAAACCTATCATATGGAAACAGTGGAGCTATGACATGAATGCTTGGACAAAAATAAAAACAAATACAGACATTAAGCAAAGGGTTGCTTCTCAAAGCCTTCTTTCCCACTCATAATTCTACTGTGAAAAATTCACATAAAATCTAATCTTGAAGACATATGACTTATTTCAATCTAATTTTTAGATGTTAATCTTGAATGCTGGTATATCTTAAATACAATATTATAGCATCTAGTGTTAGACATTAAATGCACAAGGAAACATTAAATTCTGAATTCTTTACCTAATTAATAGCAGAATCACAAACTCTGCATATTGCACTTTAACAAAACACTGATCAGTCTAATAAATGAGAATATTTAATGAGAATGTCTAATAAATGAGAGTGAAGGGAAGAGCTCATTTAAGACAATGAATTTAGGTAATGTTTTGGATAAATCAAATGTTTCCCTTTTCTTCTCTCCATTGGGAAGACACACTCACAGGGAATACTTATAGAAGAAAGTGCCTTACAGGCCATGATTATTTCTCACAGCCCCAAATCCTCCGCCTAATTAAATTCAGCAAATTGCCCAAGGACATTTTGCTGATGTTAGAAATCAAAGTCTTCAATTCTCTGTAACACAAGTGAGAAATCATAGTGTTTATTTACCACAAAATAAGGAAAGTATCTAAGTATTTTCTTTGCAAATCACCACTGTGAGAAGAAAAATCATTACTTGAAACAAACTAAATTCCTACCCAAAAAAGCACTACACCTAGTTTTCTAAGTTTTTCCTAAACTAGACCTAAATATTATTCAAGATAGCCTGCAAATATTTCCTTCAAACTATCCTTTACAATTAATGGTTTCATGTGCTGCTTAAATATAGCCATATAAAAACCCACAGGAGAAAAGGAATGTGTGGGAAAGTTAGCCAATCTCGTATTTCCAGCTGACTTACCAACTAGATTTTGTAAAAAAAAAAAAAAAATAGGGTATCATATAATGAGCAAATATTTTTAAAATGTTTTTTTAAAAAGTATTTTTAATATGTTGTCATGCTTTCAATGGATTCTGGTAAAACATAACTGATAATTATCATCATCTTTGTATCTCCTCAAAAATGTCTACTAAATATAATACTAAAATTGTAATGAAATCGTATCAGGAAGCATTCGTTTGCACCATTTTTTTTTTGTGGTGCTGGGGACTGAATGCAGAACCTTATGCATACTAGATAAGGACTCGACCACTCACCTACATCCCAGGATCCACTATTTCAACTATTAATGCAATTTTTTCTAATACGAATTTCTCTATGTCACCAAACACTTGAGGAGAGTCAATTGTGAAGGCTTTTAAAAGGGGGTATTAAACAAGCCAACTCTTTTAAATTAATTAAAGCATCTTATGAAAGATGTAATATGAACAATGTTAATTAATTCAACTGGAAATATGTGTCAAATTATAAATATATACAATAATATATAACCCATCCTTAAAATATCCTGACACAAGTGCAAGGTAGGATTTTAATATTATAAAAATAAAAATTAACTATGAATTTTAGAATATCTTTTCAAAAACACAACTTTCTTTTATTTTATTTTGTTGTCCCTAAGCTGTTTATTGCACTTAGAACCATAGTACATGAAAATACTTCACCTCGTGTTAATCTTATTCTAGTAGGTCAAGAAAACAGTGCTGCCAAAGAATTCAAATTTCATGGGAAAGGAAAGTAAGATGTTGCATTTATAGACCTTCGATGAATCCTAAATTTATTCTTCAGTTTAAAAGGTCAAAATGGACTCTTCTCACTCATCACTAAAACAATTCAAGGTTTTCATTAAACACATCAGACTATTTCTTCTCAGTCCCCTGCCCCACCACCTGCTACAACAGCTCCTCACCACAAAAGCAAAAGCCTAGCTAACTTAATACCAAAGCCAACTGACTGAATACCTGCTGCAGCCTCAAGTCATGCACAGGAACAGCTCTGCAACCAAGGGGGAAAAAGTGAAGTAGGTCTAGGGTAAGAATAACAAACTTTTCATTCAACTAAAAGAAAAATTTCCATCAATAGTATAATAAAAATGTATGATACCAAGAAAGATCCCCTAGCTAAATTCCTTTTTTTTTTTTTTTTTTTTTTTTGTCTTTTTCTTTTTTACCGGTACCAGGGATCAAACTCACGACCGCACACTTGCAAGACAGGTGCTTATGCCGCTGAGCTAAATCCCCAGCCCCTGCTAAATTCTTTCTACTGAGAGTTCATATGGTAAAGAAATCATAACAGATTGGGATTGGACTGATGTTTCTTTGACATACAAAAGTTCCACTCACTTCTGGGCACAAATAATTCAAAGTAATATCCATATAGCATGATTTCATTTACTCATAAAAAAAGAAGCATGGTATAATTTCTTACTTTTTTCACACATCAAACTATATATATGTATATATATATATATATATATATATTGCAAAAAATGTGTAACTATTGATTATATACATATGTATGGTGAAAATCAAGTTAGTCATCACTACTGCTATATTACAAGATATTGTCTATATCATAAATTTTTACATTGATTTTCTTAAATGTATACCTAAGTATACAAAACATTGGCTCCAATGCTAGATATACATTCAAGAAAAGTAAAAATATATGTCTATGCAAAAAAAACCTTGGATACAAATTTTCATAGCAGATTTTTTTAGAACACACACATTAAAAAAATGGAAACAAGTCAACTGTCCATGCATTGAAGAATAGATGAATTAAAATATGGTAAGCCCATAGAGCAGGATAGTGTTAACAATAAGACATACCACAGTCTCAAAGATAACCTTGAAGGCATAGTATTTTGCTATGGGAAAGAAGCCAGTCCCAAACTCTATGATACAGGATTCTAAACCTACAGGGCAGAAAGACTAGTGGTTCCCTGGAGTGAGGAGAAAAGAGAAGAACTGAGACTATGAAATAGCCGCTAACAGGTAAGCGGATCATCTTGGGTATGATGAATATCATTTCACGTGGCAAAACTCAAACGGCTTGGAATCCCAGCCCAGCCTGGTTTCCTGTCTCAAGTTGCCACTATATGTTGATTTGGTTACAAACCCTGTAGTCATTTCTCCTCATACCTCACCACCTTCCAATCAGCAAACTCTGTATTTTCTTCCTCCAAATGTAGACTATTTCTGCAGCCAACCTGACCTTTCTGTAGACTTTAAGCATCTCCTGACTACTGCCCTTGCTTTCATTAAATCTTTTTATAATTTAGTTTCCAAATAGCAGTCAGAGATATTTTCTAACCACACCATTCCCTGCTAGACATCCTTGAAATGGCGTACACCCACTGAACACGAGACCCAGATTCGTGAACACTGGCTAACAGCACCTACTCAAGAGGTCTCCTCCTGCTTCCCAACCTCGCTGTGTGCTTACCCCTCCTTGCTTACTGCACTTCAGCCACATTTACTTCTTTTTCTACCCCTGTGCAACTCACTGTCACATTGGTCCTTTGGCTTGGAATGTCCTTTGCTCCCATTTTCTCATGGTTTGCTTCCTGTTGTCCATGCCCCAGTTTAAATGCTCGAAGAGGTCTATGTAGATTAATTCCACTTGGTGTCACTAATTTATTCTCTTACTTTATTTTCTTCATTGCACCATAGAGCACTTACCTATCTGAATAACTCACCTCATGTTCCCCACTCAACTCCTTTACTACTGTGTCTCCAGAACCAAGAACTGTGCCTGCACAGAGTAAATGTTCAATAAATATTTGTTGAATGAATGAATGGAGTTAAGAGAAGACATTAAATCCATTGGAAAGTAGAGAACCAAAGCCTAGGTCTACAAAAGCTTCAGTGTAGGACATAATCAAATTTCCATTAATGTTAGACAAAAGATGATAACTGGGAAAAGCAAAGATGTTTTCCATTCTAAAACACAGACATATGACTTGAAATACTGTGTGAGAAATTAGTTGGTAAAGGAAGAAAAAGTACAAGTAATTAGATTTAAAAAATCAATAGAAATAGCAGTACATGTACCAACTCCTCCAATGAATGTAATTATGTACTGCCAGCATGTAGTAATAAAAATAAAAATTAAAAAATAGCAAAGGAGGAAAGAATAGGAAATATAATAAGGAAGTTTACAACTTTATGTAAAGGAAAAAATAAAGCACACTTCAATAACAATCCTTGTGTTCACTGCTTTTCTCAAACAGCCAACAGAATAGGTCTCTGTATGGAACCGGGGGAAACCTGAAAAAGGACACAGCCCCTAAAAAAATTATTAAGGACATCAACTCCTCTTGTAACACTACCAAACCAAAAGTCCTTGTCACCATAGGCACTGAACCAGATTGGTGTGGAAAGAAATGTGAGGTCCAAGAAATAGCATGTTCATGATTATGAGCCTTAATAATTGCTGAAAACAGAACATCCAAGATGAACCAACTTACGTCTTTACAAGACTTACTACCTATTTCTAGGCCAAAATAATTTTTCTCCATAAATAGTACTTTTCTACTAAAAATAATTATGCACAATGCTGAACTATCAAGAGCTACCTGCAGAGTCTTTTGTTTATCCAGAGAAACTGAATGAAATTGAATAGAAATTAGGGAAATGGCTAATTTACTGTTTGAACTAAAGATTGCTCAGGCTTTGCTTTTAATTAAAGAAAAAAAGAAATCTGCTACAAAACATTCCAAAAATGGTCTCATTCTAGCAGTTACTCTTGGACAATACAATGTTCTTATCAATTTTCTACTTCTGAACCACCTCTCTATCTTTCTTGATAGATTCAACTTGGAAAAACCGTAATAGAAAGACAATAGCAAGGAGTTTCCTTATGACCTCGCTTAGACTTAAATTTTAGCTGCTGCATTCTTATTTACTAGCTGTACGAAATAAGCAATGTCCCAAAAAAAGAGAGATCTTTCATCTGAAATCCTTAAAAACTGCCAGATTCCCTGTAGTTACCTTACCAAGACCCAGGTAGAAAATGTGTGCTCTCAGCACTGTGGTATCAAATTTAAAGTCATGTTATTTGGTAGGAACTCAAGTTGCTACCACCACTGCATAAAACTGTTGGTTGACTGCCTTCTATAACCCATGTTAGTTACTTTGCATTGCTGACACAAAATACCCGACATTCAAAGTTAAAGGTGTATCTAGCTCAGTTTGTAGAGGTTTCAGTCCATCATCAGCTGGCTCTAAGACAAGGTGGCAGGTTCACAGCAAACAGATGGTAGTAGAACAAGCAAGTGATGAGCACAATGCTTTCTGTCCCTTATCTTAATAAGTACCTTATATAGGGTACTTAGAGTGGGTAACTCTCACATCCTTAATCCTAGTGCCCTTGAGCCCAGCACTGCATTATCAACCAATTTCCGCATCACACACCCCCATCCAGCCACCTCTGAAAAAGCCCCATCTATGACTGCATGAGACTTTGGGGGGACATGTAGAGACATGCGGTAACAATCTTCAAAGACCCTCTGGAATCAGTTCTCTCCAAACTCAAGCCCCCCTTCTGTCTCTCTTATTTTCAGCCAAACCCTCACTATCCTGGTTTCTACACAGAATCCCCTCAGTACCTATGTGTCTTCTCTCTCTCCTGCTGCTCTGAGAGAAAAAATGGCTTTTCCAACTCCAGTTGTAGTGGTGCATCTCTGTAATTCCAGCACCCCAGAGACCAAGGCAGGAGGATAGAGTTTGATACCAGCCTAAGCTACATAGTGAGTGCATCTCAAAAAAAAAAAAAAAAAAAACAAGAATGTCTTTTCTTCAAAGTAATCTCATGTTCTCACTCATACCCTACCTGCTCCAGGACTCTGCCCAATAAAATTTTCTCTTTCTTTCTTTTTCTCTCCTGTATTTTATCCTCTTTCTTTTTCTTCTTCCTCCAAATAAGCCTTAGTTTTACTTATCCCTAACGTTAATTCTCTTGACCTGGCTACTCTCAAATTATTCTCCCACTTTTAAAAAAAAAATGTATTAAAGACTTATTTTCATTAATTCTCCCTCAAAACACTGCCCCCTTGCTCTAAACTCTCTTATCCCACTGTTTTTGCCACTTTTCCTCCATTTGATTAGCATGTATGGATCACTCTGGAGGCCATGTGCATGTATATAATATACTTTACTTACCTCCCCCCTAGTGTCACATGTGTTTAGGAGACATGGGGATTCAACATACATATGAATACTGGACCTTAATTATCTTTCTCCCTCTCCCCTTTCCTATTTTGTTAAATAAGCAAGCTTTTAAAGACTGTCCCCACATTCCTTAATCCTAAGAAATGGTCATTTACTGTCTATCCTTTCTGCAAATACTTAATAAATACTTAGTATATTCTATGTAATGTGCTAGGTTCCAAGGATGCAAAGATGAAGAAAAGCCTTCTGGTCCAATTCTTTATTACCTAATCCTAAAAACTACTGAAATTCTGTTCTATGGAGAGGAAAGATCTCTGCTTGATCTTCAGTGCTCTCATTAAACATAACTAGTCAGCTTCCCCTTTGCCAAAATTCTCTCCTTCAGGGTTGAAATCACTTTCCTCCCTGCCTTCCTGCTATATTCCTCCATCTCTTTTATACTATATCTACTTTCTCCTTTGATCCATGTCATTAAGTTCAGCAGTCCTCCAAGCCTCTGTCCTCAGCCTGTTTTTGTTTCCTTTCTACACTCTCTCCTGTCTGACCACACCCATGGATGTACCTTATACCTCTGTAATAAATAACTCTCAAATAATAGTGGCTAAAATGACTACTGCAATTTTATAGATAAAGAAACCAAGACTGAAGAGGGCAGGAAATGTGTCCAAACACACAGTGGCAATCTGCTTTTGCAGCTAATGCTGGTCATCCATACCATTCACTGGTCTGTGTCCTCCAAAACCTTTCTCACGGACCTTGCCCAATTTCAATGCTCGTTTTGATATTTCAACCTAAATACATTGCTTGTATCTCAAACACATTTCAGTCCATCTTCTCTCACCAAAATCAGTTCTTGATTCTGACTCAATTTGTTACTTGAAAATTACAATCTCTCCATGACTCTACCTTGGGCCACAGTCAGCCACCTGTGCCCACTTCTTCCATCCCTTATTAACATCAGGCTTCTGTCCTCAGCATCTCTTCTACTCCAAGCCAATGCACTGTTCATTCACTCCTGTCAAGGAACACTTTCAATTTCCCTAATATATTCAAGATACCATTCTCAACTTTCAGTGAATATCTTTATATGTTTTTACGTGTTTGTTTTCTGATCACCTACACCAATTTTCTATCCTATGCCCAAATGGCATTTTTCCTTCTTTCCTTAAAATTACATGTTTTTCTTCGCCCTTGTATCTTTCATTCTTCTACCTTAACTTCTACTTTTCCAGTGTTACTTTTGTTTCCTGCAAAACTGTTATCATTAGCTATAATTATTTCTCACACTACTTGCTTCTGGTATTGATGTGTATTTCCTATATGATTATCCATGTGCCTCCAAGTTGCCAACCTTAGATGTAAGGTTTTTTGTGAGGGGTAAGCCAGCAGCGGCTGTGGGCCAGGAAAAGAACCAAGTAATCAGTTTGCCCTTTCCAGCCAGCCAGTGCACAAGCAAGAAGACAAGAACACCCCTCCACACCCCAACCCCATGCTCCCACCCCCTATAGGAAACTAGCTGATTTGAAGGAACACTGGCATGAAAGTTAGGAGCTGATGTACAAAAACAACTTAATGCTTGCACTGATTGACTTTGCAGGCCTGGGGCTGGTGGTTGAGCATCTATTTAGAGGATAACAATATGCAGTATAGCAACTATAGGGGATTTCCTTCTGTTATTTTTGAAATTCAACACTGTTCTGTTTGATACTGTTCCAATTTATTGTTTTGTTTTATTCCCTTAAAAAAAAAGTTTTTTGGTGAGCGTAATGGCCACATTTTAGTACCTTCATCCTCTTCCCAAACATAGAGCTTGTCTGTGACAAGAATAATGCAAATGATTCTCTTCTGCTACCTTTCAGATAAAATGCTAACCTTGCTTCCTTTCCTTATCAATAGTAAATTCAGGTTATCATATTCCTATTCTTAGTATGTATTTTTAGTATGCTTGCAATACATAAAGCTTGCATTTATCTTGGCAAGTACGTACATCTACACAACACCTTCTAATTCTTTTTTGTCTTCCTTCCCTTCCATCCCTCTCTGCTTCCTCCAAATCTTGATCCCCTTCCCATATGAGAAAGTTCCAGTGCCACTACTTTTATTCTTTTTTAACCCTTTTCTCCTTCCTTCCTTTCCACTCCATCTCTTGTTCCCCACTACTAAATATTAAAGCACTTAAAGGTATACAATCCTCCAGAAGAAACGTAAGATACTTTATTTTCTGAGGATAAAGTAAGATGTAAAATGTCTTCAAACATTTTTCCAGGAATAACGTTACTGACCCAAAGAACTAGCCAAATTCCGATGCAGGTAATTCACCCCTAGTGCTCTAATCCCTCGGCTATTTCAGCGGAGTAATTCTCCTCCTCCTCCAATCCTGGGCCCAGGAAAGAATGCGATGTGCGCTAGGAACAGCTGCAGCCTGCCACTGGGCCAGGACAGGCCTCAGAGATCCAGCACAGGAATCCCTGACTGTCCCTTCCCCGAGATCCAGAAGTATACTGGAACTCAATTAGACAATGAAATCCTTGAATGAAAGATGCCACATAAGCGTAGTATGAGCTACAAGAATTTCTCAAAGACTTATTTCTCACTTCCTCCTTCTTCTCCCCTAAGCTTTTTATAGACACATGAATAAATCATTTTCATGCAGGCTGGAAGAGAAATCATACTCTCAAAGCTAAGTGCTATTTTTAAAACTGACCTTTCGTGTTCACTGTATATTTCTAATACTAGCATTTCTAAATTTAGGTTAATTTCATTTGGATTATTTCAAACCATATATACCTAAAGCTTTCTATCTATAATTTTTAAACTATAAAAAGTCAACAAACATTAATTTTTAAAAATCATTATTAAAGATAAACCATATTAGCAATCATTTAAACCCTTTCCACTCATACCTTATTTTATTACTGGCATTAAAGTTATCAGCACACAATGGAGGTACAGCTCCATACGTAATCCAGCAAATGGCTGTATTATTATGAGACATTCTGTATTTTTGTGCTTTCAAGCAGACTTCAGTAAGGTTAAAAGTTAAATTTAGCTTTGTCTTTCCCTGATTATACATACAGATGTATCAGGAGCAAAGTGGAAAGTTAAACCAAATGTAATTTTTTTCCCAAAAATAATTTCCAAAATTAGAGAAGTCTCAATCCTATAGGAAGCAAACAATTCTTAACAGCTTTTTTTTCTTCTTAATTCATCTAGAACAAAAAATGGCCTAATGTTAAGGAGAAATACATTTGGAGAACACAAGTGGATTTTGACCCTCAAATTCTGCTTGTGGCCTGGAATTATAATTTTTCCAACATGCTTTCTCAGAACCATTTCAATTCTGAGTTACTAGTTTTTAGACCAATAGGAGCTTTCTGCTCTATTCCCAAATCTCCAACTTCAATTTCAAAAAACAAAGAAGATTCTTCCTTTAAACTACAAGTGTGCAGACACAGCAAAATAAAACTGGAGATCTTATATAATAATTTGGATTACTAAGATCCCTTTTAAAAACATGAAAAATGAATTGCATGATTGAGCCTAGCTGGAAAGAATCAACATTTAAGTTGAAGTTCTTCAGTACATTAAAAGACTTCCATTATTTAAGCAATGGGACTAAAGAAGTAGCAATTTTCAAACTACAATCTTGTGCTAAATTAAAAATTGTATAGAAGAATTACAATATCATTTTGAGTTTTTTTTTCAGTAAAAAAGAGGGAGGTAATATTTGCATACAAATGCTACTGCTGAAAGTTCTGGGTGCCTAAATATGTATTCATACATCATGAGCTGATATAGTTTGGGAGTCGTTCATGCTTATATGTATTCCACAAATATCTGAAAAGGCTACCAGGCACAATTCTAGACACCAGACATTCAGGTAGTCAATAATGTCAACACTATTCTTAGATATCTTTCTTACTTTTCGTTTAGAACAGAAAAACTTTCACAACAGTCAGTAATCCACTATACTAATGCAGAAACAAGTTTTTTTCTGGCTTATAGATACAAACAGCACTCTATAGGGCACTTTTATAAATAGTGTTTGATTTTAAAAAACTATCTTTTAGTCCTTTATTTTCCACTTAATCACTCATTTTTTCTGTATTTTACCCTGAGGCTAAATAAAACAAAATGAGAGATTGATAAGTTATTCCTCTCTTATCAGCTATTCATCCTTAATGACTCAGTGCTGTAAAGTCCTACACTTTTACTAATATCTCCCACATGAACTTGCCACACTAAATGATTCACTCAAAGAAAATAATTTTCATGTCTTCTCGTCAGTTTTTGAGTACTTTCACAAAACTAAACAGCAGTAGATCACGAAGAGTTAGAAAGTGTTTTTATCAAGGTTACTCTTTCTGGGTAGTTTCCAATTTACTTATTTCTCACTGTTTTATAATAACCTATTAATTTGTTTATTTTCCACCTACCCTTAAATAACTTTTTTCTTTTCTATCTATCTCTAAATTTAAAAGCAATTATTTTCACAGTCCAGTGTAAGTATTCATTCCTCCCTGATCTTTCATCAACCAACATCTCCTCACCTCAGAACCCAGTAAACATTTTACGGCCACACTTGTCTAACTGCCTGGTGATTATCAGTTTGCCTTGAGAACAACCTTATTTTTGTACCTTTAGTTATCCAGCACCTACCAAAAGGCCTAGGGCATGGTAAACACTTTTTATTAAGTTGAAATTGAAATTTAGAATCTAATTACTCAAAATTCAATTTCAGCATCATACTGCACATAAATGTCATTGTCAGAAATGTACAAAATTTTCAGGAAGTAATCCAGCAATATTTATGAGGGATTTTCATAATGTTCAATCCCGTGACTTTAGGATATGACTATATCCTAAAATAAGAAATACAAAAAATGTTTGCAAAACAATAAAGTTATGCCAATTATTAAAGCAAAGAGCAAAAACTTAAAACCTAGCAATACTAAAATAATTCACTGATGTCATTCATACTCAGTGAAATACAATTCAGTTAAGAATTCAAAGGATTTGTAGATAAATGAAATTTCATTACTCTAAGTAAAAAAAAAGTAGACAAAAAGTGCATATTTCATTTCAGCACACCAACAAATATAAACAAGAAAAAAATACAAGAAAAAGTTAACAAAGTGTTTAGGGTAACTGAACCAAAAACATGTATTTCCCTTTTCTCTTTTTCCGTATTTCCCCAAATTCTATAATATTTAGCTTATGATATAATTAATATTCTACAAAATGGATTGTATGTACAAAAACAGCCAACATACACACCTAATTTCCCAAATTACCTTTGGCACTACAATCATAGGAATAATCTATAAACAGGACTTCAACGAAAGGAATGTTTATTTTATATACATAAGATACATTAGACTATAGCAATCTATAGTGGAGGATATATAAAGGTATCTCCTATATATGAGTATATTATACTGCATATATATGATTACATTTTACTGTATATATACATACTTTTTTCCAGCAACTTGCAACATAACACAAAACGTAAGTCCCCTAAAGAAGGACTATGAATAAGTGCTATTTAACAAGCATTCTCTTTATACGGGCTTTGGATACTGAATAAAATTAAGTCATTTTTTTCTACCAAATTTCCAAAATGCCAGAGAAGCTGTTGTATAAGCATTCTGTCTTTACTTTAAAAGACAAAAACCTCTAAGTGAACAACATACATCATTAGTGTATCTCAAAATCTACACAGAGTAATCACAATGGTTTAAAAATGAACCTCCTCAGAAGATAAATGAAGCCAGGAATGGAGGTGCAAGTCTGTAATCCCAGCTCATGGAGATGCTAAGCAGGAAAAGCTCAAAGCCAGCCTGAGCAACTTAGAGGAAAAGAAACAAAAAAAAGAGAAAGCACTGTGACACAATGGACCCAGTTGATCCCCATGTACCACACACACACAAAATGAAAAACAGTCATTTATATAGAATGGATCAGAAATTTAAGAATTTAAGAACACACACATTTTAAAATAATTTTATGATGATATGTGTTACATTTTTGAAATGGTGGTGATATCCACAAAAAAAGTTTCTGTTCTTTAATGAGCCACGTTATACAATGCAGGAAAAGAAAACAATAATGGGGTTTATAGGTGGTTGACTCAACAGTTACTAAATTATATTAAACTCTACCCAACAAAGAAGAATCTGTCATCAGAGAAATTATAAAATGCCACAATGTATGAATCAGAACTTAATTGATGAAGTCAGTATATGCTGTTTCACGAGAAGCCTCAGTTCAATTTTCACTTACTAAACCTATCACAACTCTTTCTTTGAAACATCTCTACCTCATCTTGATCACTCATTCAATATTTACAAACATTTTGGTATTGAAATTAACTGTTCTGTAATTTTAACTCAAAGATAAGCTTAAAAATCTCTATTAGGTGCCTAAAAGCTACATCATGTGTGTAACTCCAATACAAGGGTAGAAATGAGAAAAGCTCCATAAGAAACGCAAAAGAGCTAAATAAACCAAAGGAAAAAAAATAAGAAATCACTTGAAAGACATCAGTACACATGAGGAGAGGGAGAGGGAGTTAGAGACAGTCTCAGGCAAGGTAGCTCCTAAGCTGCAGGATTTCAGCATTCCTAAATGTCTCAAATTACATCTGGAGGTGGAACTGGAACTGTCTTCTTCCTTGGAACATGCTGCCTGTTTGTCTGGACACCCAATTCTTTTCTCTCCACTGTGCTCACTTACACACAAGTCCTCCCAGGGAACTCTGGTGAGGCCAACCTCCCTGAGCCCTGACCTACATGCTCTCTAAATGCCTATGCAATCAATCTAAAAACAAGGAGAAAGCTTTACGTAGAAAAATTAAACTAAATGTATCGCACTATATTTTTGTGTACCTTTATGCAAATTGGTATGCTTAAGAGTCACTTTTCCAATATATGTAGAACCTGATAATTATACGTGTATTTTTCTTTCAATTGCTAGATTTAACATATTCAATAATGTTAAGAAGAAACTACAAAACAACATCACTTTGTGTTCCATTTGATACTAATTAAACAAGACCAGGCAAAGTAGAATGGCTCTCTGTATAGGTTTCTCTGGGTTTTGGTCAAAAGTTTTAGTCTTTTGTTTGTTTGTTTTTGTAATAACAAGTGGATCATTTAAAAATAAACACAAAATTTACTGGACAACAAAATGTTTTTAATCATTAATGAGTTGAATTTAGCAAAACACTTAACTTTTCTATAATCATTTGCCCACCATTTTGATTATATTCTTTACTATATTACTATCCTCCCAGAAAATAGCATGGAGGAGCGAGTTTAAAACTTCAACTTGAGAGGCCAGGGATTTAGCTCAGCAGCATAAGTGCCTGCCTGGCAAGCACAAGGTCATGAGTTTGATTCTCAGGACCAAAAAAAAAAAACTGTCAATTTGATCTTATGCTACTACAGTAGCTTCAAAACTCTAAATTATTTCCCAGGAATAATTTACTAATTACTCTGTAAAGACATGTAAGACATAATCCTTTCTAAATAGGACCTGAACTTTAGTGAAATCAGTCCAGCATATACACGTGAAATCACAAAGATTAAGGTAAGTTCTGTATAATAGGGAGCTAGAGATAGGAGAGTGGAAAGAGCCAGCTCCAGAGAAAACTGGGTTCAAATTCTAGCCCAGTAGGGTTAGAATTTATTAAGTTACAACTTATTAATTTTGAGGTCTTATCCAAGAGCCTCAATTTTTTTTTTAAATGGAGATAACACAGTTGACCTGGGAGCCGAATGTGGATTAAGCTTTTCAAAAGTGTCTTGTATACCTGTTGTCACGTAGACGATACTCTTTTAATAATAGCCATTAACATTTCTATTTTCCTAAATTATTATTATTGATGAAGATGGCCCTGATTTTATGGGTAATACAGTTCTAAGGAGTTAAACAGAGGCTGTAGTACTAGAAAGCAAGTCATATAACTAAGAAGAATCAATGATGTTACTGTTTTCCAATTTTGTGTAATCACAGTGATGATTGATAGATTATGGACAACCAACAAAGCTGTCTTCTTTCCTTTCTAAACCTACCAGTTCCCCAGTCCTACAATAAAAGACGGGTTATGGCAGATGAGGTGTGTCATTTCACCTAATGAAGCGTTGCTCTTTGCATCTTAATTGAAATCTGAGGAAACTTCTCATCTGAGATACCCTACTTCACTCACAAATTTTATTCTAAGGAGCCAGGAGCATAACCCAGTAGTACAGCATTTGATCCAGAGTTTACTTAATGATGCTCCTGTAACTTTAAATTTTTAACACAGCTCCCATGTAAATAAGCATTAATTAATTGTTAATAACATATAAAAACAGTGTACAGTACCACTATAATAAATGAGGGATGGATGGATGTTAAAGATAAAAAAAGATATCAGCCCAGTCTGAGAGACAAAAGTCACTCTCGTTGTCAGTTCAAGGATAAGATTTGTAAAAATAAAGTGTAGTTCACAAAAAAAGCCCTGACAACCTCAGTAGTGATTTCAACTAATTTGTTAACATTAAAAAAGTCACAAAAGGTGATTTAGTACTAAATTTTAGTTTTCATACTAAGTTGATTTAGTATCTCAATCAAAGAGAAAAATAATAACCTAGAGTTATAAACAAAGTTTTCGTTGGTTCTGAGTAAATCTCATGCAGTCATTCAGGCAGATGTTGACACTAGTCATTAATCTACCTTGAGGTACCTGACAACCATATATTTTTGTTAAGTTTGCTTTAATGATGCTAGAATGTATAAAGGATTTTTATTATCTTTGTATGAAATGAAAAATGTATGAAAGTACATTTTTATTATTTTTACCTTCAAAATAGCATTGAACATCAATATTCTTATTAACTGAAAGAAGTAAATATATGTCTAATCTCAAGGTTCACATAAGAATGTAAATACAACTAAACTAAAGGCCACAAAATAATAAAGATAATAGCCATTTCTGGGACCAGAAACTTAAGAACTGTAGTGATTCTATGTACAAAGATAAAATGATTTGCTAATTTGTTCTTAAACCATTATCCTAGCCAAGAATCTTTCAAATATCAATTTGCCCAATTAGTTCCACATTGCCAAATCAGTCATGTAAAACTGGTTCATCTACAATGTCTCTTTTTACTTCCTATTCAAAATAAGTATCCATGAGGTTGAGAAGTTAACAGTAATGTTTTAATTGCCTCAAAAAAGTAAACAAAAAGATTGACAACAATTAGTTTTTGAAATCCTTATTAAAACATAAAAAGATTTATCAAGAAATAAAAAAAATACATCACCAGTTCTAGGTACATGCTCAAGCAGTTTTATAAAGTCTGATTATGTTCTATCAATATCACCAATTTAGGAAATAAAAGAACTAGTAAAATTTTAAAAATCAAAATGATTTAAATATGTAATGAAGTTTTAAAGAAGCATAAGAGAAAACTCTTTTTAACTTTAGAAATGAAATAGAGGTAAAATACACTTATACTGGTATACAGCATTTCTGGTGTATATGGTAATAATTACATTTTACAAAAATAACTTGTGACATATTACACTGTAATAATGGTTTCTAAAGATCAAGAAAGTACACTCGAAGATGAATGTCAAGGAGTCATTAATAAATATTGGGAGACTTTAAAGTGCAAAATAAATCACAGAAAAAAAAATCACAGAAACTATTTCTAAAGACATCTGTTATCAGAGTCATCAGTTCACTGGATTCTGATAAACTTTATGGTCCTTGTGGGACTTCATCCAATCTAACAATTTATAGTTCTAAACATGTCCAACAAGCAAATTAGCAAAGATGTATTAGCAGAGTAAATTAGCATTTATTAAGTATTACCCTAATTAGGATCAAAATGATATAATTTCTAATTCTCATGGTGAAAATGAGACAAACTGCAGTCACTATTCACTATTCATTTACTAAGTATGCTCTCTATTCCTCAAAATAGCTTTTCGGAAGACAGAATTTACACATAAAATATTTGTCTGGATATTTCTATGCCATTTTTTATTTTAAAGAGACCAGATTCTGTACGATAAGTATGCTTATCTACCTGCTCAGTAACACCAGAATTGAATGTTCTGCACATGTAAGTGCTGATATAAAAGGAAAGAAATTCTTCCATAGACTCTGAGACTCCCAAATATGTGGTGTGTGACTAATAGCTGGGAGAAAACACCACTGAAACTGTCTGCTGGAAACCCATTAAAATTTAAGCGCAGAAAAATGATTGAGTGACAGTACAGTTGGATGTGCAAATTTGTACAGGAACACAGCTGAATTTTTGGCAATTCCCTCACAGTCTTCTTTCTATATACTGACAAATGGCCCTTTCTTTTTCATATGTAACGTTACTTGAGTTAGAAGAACTACCTGGTCTTTACGACACTTGAATTTACAAAGATGCAGAATTTCAAATACTACAAAATATTACAAAAAATTATTTTTTCCTGGACATGCTGGCATATGTCTGTGATTCCAGGTACTCAGGAAGCTGAGGCAAAAGGATCACAAATTCAAGATCAGCCTAAGCAACTGAGAAAGACCTCATCCCCAAATAAAATTTTAAAAGAGCTGGTGATGTGGCTCAGCATAACAGTGCTTGCCTAGCAAGCACAAGGACCTGGGTTAAACCCCTATTGCTACAAAAAAAAGTATGCTCCACAAAACTGTTCAATGAAATTCCTAAAAATCAGGACCTTTGAAAAAACAAACATGCTCTTTTTATTTCATTCTACATTTTCCTTTAAATGTATTTGTTACTTTTGAAAATTTTTGTGCAAGAAAAATTTCCTTAGATTATTATATTCTCTGAAGAAAACGTGATTTTAAAATTTGCATTTTAAAGTATGTGCTCTTAACATACTACTTAATATTGCTCATTCTTAAATGTAAACTAATTCCTTTACAAATAATTTAATAATCGTATTTTCATTATAGTTACTCTGTTCTAAGCTTTTCTACTTCACCAATGTTATGTATTTTGAATGCTATATCAAAAAATTAAAACATGGTATTTTTCTTGAAGATTTGTAATAGTGGTATAAAGTACATAAATGTGTACATTTAAAAATACAAATATTCAATAATCAGCTCTGGGTGTATGATAATATAAAGCTGTTAAGCATTTCATAGAAAAAATGCCATAAGTTTTACAGATATAGTAATGATAGATAAAATTGCTATGGCACATTGCAATTTAAAAAGTGAGTCTCACAAAATCACTCAATCTGTAAAACATTCCATGGGAAGCCATGAGTATGTTTTTCTCATTTTATTGATGAAGAACCTTAGATCCAGAAAAGGTAAAAGACTGAACCAAATATATACAATAAGCAGGAAAACCGAGATTCACATTGGGCTCTTACATTTCATCAAATCTTCCATTCGAGCTATAATTGTCAATTTCTTTGACATAAATATTCTAATTTGATCACTTCAACAACCCTATCATAAAATAACAGGAGCCAGTATTAACTAAATGCACATTGTGAGGCAGGTGCTATTTATACTGTACTAATTCATTCACTTTACACAAAAACCCTGTAAGAAAAGGTTCTACTATCCCGTTTGACAGATGGAAAAATGAGGCACGTGGAATATATGCAAACTGTCAACAATCACACAGCTGATATGTGTGTGAATCAGAATTAATGCCCCAAGAAATAAGTTTCAAAACACATGAAGTTCAACAGCCCACTCAGGCAGATTAAGGAATAGGCTGGTGATGGAAAAGCTGCAAAGATTCATCTTCAACAAATCAGAGGCAGCAGAGAGTAGAAAGTATGTGAACACGAACCATTCCTGCCATTCAGAAGTAGATTACGAATTGACTGGACTACAAGGGACAAAGCATGACTATATAAGGAAGTTAGTAAAACTGAAGCACTACATTATTTTTAAAGAAAATTTAAAGCCACTATATGGAACAGATCTTATAATGTCCCCCGAAATACCTACTACATAGGAAGAAGTAATAAAAATCATTGAAAAAAAGGTGACTACACATTTCTATGGTTTTTTTCCTAAAACAGCTTTTATAATCTAATACATCCTATCATTTTAAAAACCTATCTATGCAATAGAAAATAGGAAAGAAAGATAATACATGTTTCTTAGTAATTTTCATACCATGATGCTATGGAGCTGGTTATTTTGGTGTACAGATCATCCTTGGAATCATATTAAAATCAGACAAAGGAAATAACAACAAAATCCCCTTTATTGAGTACACTGCCACCTAAACCTAAAGTACATGCTAGAAGTAGAATTTGCATTAACTATGAAAACCTTAATCATACCAAGGGACACAAGCAATGACATCAGGATACTCATAAAGAGCAGTTTTGAAAAGACCTTGTAAATGAGAAAAGCTAACTCTAATGGAATTTCTTCTCATATTACCTAAACCAGGTCACTAAGATGGGCTTACACTATGGTATTTTGTTCATTTAAGTTTTATTTCTTCAAGCCACAAATTCCCATAGAAATATCCAGACACGCGTCCACAATAATTGGAATGCCTAACATTTCAGTGTAAGTATTTTTGCATGAATTTAACAAAGTAAAAAAAATGCAGCAAGATTCCTAAGCTTTCTGTTTCTATCAACAGCTATTTTATGAATATGAGTTATCTCTGTGGCCATAAACTGCATGTGTGAAATACATTAAAGGATCCCACGTGAAACTTCAGTGCAAAGACCAAGCAAAGCTCTAAACCGCATCCAGAACATCAAAATCAAGTTGATTTTCCTAGAGTACAGCAATCATAAATTCTCCCTCTCAAAGCCATTACTGTTAAATATACATTGATAAATTAAGTTCAAGTGTAACTACAATTGAAATATATGATTCAACTGAGCTATGACCTATTTTTCCTCTCAAAAGCAAAAGGGAATCATGGATTAAATAATGTCTTAAATTTTTCCCAGTCCAGGATTCTTCTAAAAGTTATTTTATACTGGAACTAAAAAGCAAAATGCACTTAGTGATATGTATTTGCTCTACAAAATAGTTTTTTACATACTGCTCATAAGACAGATCAAATTTTATTAAACATTTGTTCATTTCTTGTTAAACTATACACACCAAGAAGTATTCAAGAAAAAATAATCTCAATACACAATGTGATACCTAAATCTAAAATTTAACTATACTTAAATGATCTGTACTTAAACCAATAAACAATATGACGAATACAAAATTAACACACATATGGTTGACAATACCCACCCCTAGCAGAAAGCTTTTTGGTGTTGATAATTTTGGCAGCATACTCTTGTCCGGTAGGGATTTTCATACATCTTCTCACCACTGAGAATGCCCCCCTGGAAACAAATCATTAGCAGGTCATCAATAGCATCATACCTGATATTCCGTTAAACATTTACAAAACCTGAGCATCTTTATTCATTTCAGTGAATTGACAAATATCAGTGTAATTTAGTAATATCCAGAAAGTGAAAAATTTCTTCCAGGAAACCCAGACATTTTTAACATTAAAGAATAGAAAGTAAAATTTTACCTAACTGGAAGCACGCATTAGTAGTCAACAAAATGAAAGGAATTGCTAATTATGACCGCTTTATGTTTGCGCCAGAATTTGGAAAACATTTTACAATTTACATTCACACAGCACCAAATGCTCTGGGGAAAACCCTGCACAGATTAGAACTGAAGAGGAGGAGCAAAAATCTGCTGTTTATTTTTTTCAGGGAAAATAATTAATGTGGCTCCAAGTAAGTAAATATGGCGATTGTTTTCATTAATATATAAATCTTGAACACACTGGAAGGTGGTTTAACAAATCCTGCTAAGGTGATTTCTCCCTGCACTGTTTGGGGCCGGGGGAGGGGAGAAAGCTGAATTAAACTGCTCTTTCGACATAGTCTCCATGTTTTAACAGCAGACTATATATAAGGGTATAATTTTCACTACGTTTAAAAATATGTACCTCCCCTGGAATTTATCTGTACAAATCACCAAAAATACATGCAAACGCACCCTGAAACTAGCGATAGAACAACTGGGTTTGGGTTTGATGCTACATAAATCAAGACTCAGGGTTCAGCTGCTAGGTCCGTGGGCATAGATCCTAAGTAGGACCAGTCCCCTTCCGTAACATCTCCAAGTAATTCTGCCACTTGAGAGTATACAAGCTTAGCTACCCGTGGGCTGCATTCTGCTGTCTCCAGAGGGCTCTTCCGCTGCCTGGAGAAATAAATCTTCGTAGAGAGAAAGAAAAAAAACGCGCTCTCAGATCCCAGGAAGAAGGACTGTAAGCAAGTAATCTGGTGGGAAGAATAATAGCGGATATGGGGCAAGGGGTTGAGTTTGGTGGAGTGGTCTTTTTCCTAGACAAAACAACTACTGGATGTGAAAGTGTCTCTTCACCAAGCCCAAGTTGAACTTTCAGCATCAATAAACATGGCACCGTCGGTGGCTGCGAGTGCTCATCCGTGCGCGGGTCAGGCGGGGAGGAACCTCTATTTACAGAAAACGTGATCTATGTGGCGTGGTACAGAGGCTCTCGTTTCCCAGCCACACGCACAGCCCCGCGCGCGCACACACACGGCATACTTCACAGGATGACAGCTACAACTGCAGAGATCGTAATTCACTAAGTCTCTCGGGCGGGGATGGGGCGGGCGGAGATAGGGAAGAGACAGAGCGGCTGGGGTTTCTCCGGTAGGGGTGTCTGCACTCAGTCCCCTCCCCTTCCCGAAACAGTGTCTTCCCCAGAGCGACAAGCCGGGGGTCCGACCGCCACCTCCCATTTTCTCTCTCTCTCTCTCTCTCTCTCTCTCTCTCTCTCTCTCTCACTCACACACACACACACACACACACACACACACACACACACACACCCTCCAATTCCCTCGCCCCTAGCCACAGGCCAGGGGGCGACTCGATCCGCCCTCTGCTGGAAAGGGGACGCGCGGTGCCGGGAAAGGCGCTTACTTTCCGAGCTCCTCGAAGAGCTGGTACTCGTCGGTGAACCTGGTGCAGGTGGCGGTGGAGGCCATCCTTGGCGGGCGTTCGGGCGGGCGCGCGGCTTCCCCGGGACTGGCCCCGAGGCGCTGTCACCCAGGCCCCACTCACTTTCTTAGTCCCAAAGTCGCTCGCTTGCTCGCTGGCGAGGAGTGCGCACTGGGGCGGGGCGCGCGGAGCGAACAGAGGGCGACACGGGTCCCCTCAGCCGCCTACCGGCCTGGCTTGCCTCCTCGGCCTCCGGACAGTCTCTGCGCCCCCTTTCCAGCCCCTCTCACCAAATGTCAGGGGCAAAGTCTTCCGAAAGAGAAAAGCGGGTCGGGAGAGGGAGACGCGGCGGGGTGCGCCCTGGAGACGATCCGCGGCGGGGCTGGTGGAGCCGGGGCGAACAGCCCCAGCCCGAAGCAGCTGTCGCGGGGCGGCGCGAGGACTCGGCAGTCCACGAGCCCGCGGGCTGGGGACTCAGCAGAGGCAGGAGCGCTGAGCCCGACTGCCGAGCCGCTCCGTCTCCTCCCAAGGCGCCGCCTCCGCGCCCCTCCTTCCGCCCGGCCCCAAAGCCCCCTCCCCGCGGCCCCACACCTCCCTCTAGCGACTCGGGCCGCGTCCCTGCCTCTCCGGTCTCTCCGGGCACACGCGGTCCGCGGGGATACCCGGTGGGCGGGCGCGGGGAGACTGGAGAGGGCCGGGCGAGCAGAGCCAGGCGCCAGAGGGACCCGTCCACACCCGCGGAGCCGGAGCGTGTGCGACGCGAGCCCGGGCTGACGGGGCGTGAGGACGCGCGACTCGTGGGGCCAGAACGGGGTCGCCACAGGGGGCGGACGCGGACTATCGGCGACCCGGGACGGAGGCGCGAGGAGGGCGTGCGCCACGTTTCACTTCAGCTCTGCAGCTACTCGCGGGCCACCTTCCTGTCTGTGTTACGGGGGCGCTGCTCAGACCCCGGCCGGCCCCACAGGCCTTTGCTTGGCCTTGCTTCTAAGGCACGCGAGCGAACGCCCCGCCAGGGTGCCACACCTTCCTGCTCTCGGGAGTAAGTCCCTCAAACCCCGGCAAGTTCTGATAGTAAGCCTGCTTCTCGCGAGATTTCCCGCGCGTGGGCGGTACCAGAGGAGCAGGAAGGTTGGGTGTCGGTCACGCGACCCTGTGAGGGCTGACGTCACTCGCATCACATGAACACGTCTGGCCTGCTTCACTTTGCAGAGGAGAGGAAAAGAAGAGGTCTTGCATGCTTTGCCTGCGTTTGCAAAAATCTGGCCAGATAGTGGCCCAGGCGTCTGTTCTATGCCTAGTTACTTGAAAAGCCACTTAACACACTTTGAAAAGGTGACCTGCTCATTAGTATATCTGTTATTGTGTTCCTTAAGCAGGACAATAATTATGCATTACATTTCAAGTAGAAAAACTGTTACTGATTGCTAAAATTACTTGGAGATGGGCCCTCTTTCCAGGGCTCGGTCTTCAGTAAACCATGTAATTGAGAATTTAGAGGAAGCATTATGAATATCTTTCAGATGACACTGCACTGGACTCTTAAAAACCTTGGGTTTCTGATTGCAGATTTGCTCTTTCTTAGCATTAAATCGTGGACTTAAAATTTCACCGGGCTGGAAGATGAGAGTTTGCAGATAAGAATCTAAGGTTTAAAGGAAGGAGAATGCTATTAATAAATTACCTTGCACCACACAGTACTAGTTCTGATTCTCTTACTTCCTATTTCAAGGAATGCTGTTCTGCCAATGACTTAGGACTTACTGAAGTATGCAGATGTACATAAAATTTTTAAACGTTCATTTTTAGTTTGTCTTTGGTTGTTGATTTTGCAAATTTTGCCAGCATCTCAAATATTTCCTCCTCAAACCGATTAATAAATATTATGTTAAATTATTATTCAATGTCTACGTGGCTTCCTGCTTTCTAAACTAGCATGAAAATGTTATTTGCAATCGAATGTTGTGTTTTACTATAGTTTTTTTTCTACTTGATTTTATTTGTATCTGTTGATAACTCTTCCCACATCATCTAGTAGCCTGAGTACAAAAGGTGCAAACCACCGAACCATCCAGATGTTGAGTTCTTTTCTACCTAGAAAGCTCCTGGTCAGTCACAGAACAGAGGAGCCTTTGATTTGATTTACCTCTGAAACTGTTGTTTCTCTAGTTTGTGTCTACTCTACTGGCTTTGTCTTTTACGTTCATTAATGCTTATTACAATAAAATTGAAGGGTGCATAGGTCCTGATTCTAGCTTTAAAAAGAATTGCCTTGTGTCCAATATAATGATACAGGAAAAGATGATTCCAAAAACTATATAAAGAAACATGCTACCTAAATATTAATAATTATGATGTAAATAAAAGTAAAAATACAATTACGCCTTTTAAAAAAATTTAATACATAATTTACATAGTTAGCAATATGGCTTCAAGCTATAATGAAATAATATAATATTCGTTACGGAATTTAAAAATGAATCAGGGAAAGTAAAATTAAAACAGTAAATAAGGATAATACAAATTTTACAACTGCGAAAATTGTTTCTTAAATATTCAAGTAATGAAATCTACGTAATTACAGAATTTATCTCAGTTATTTAAAGTACCAGTAATTGTGAATGGGATGATAATTGTGCAGTACAATAAAGGAAGCATAACTGAGTTTAATATTGACATATTATTGCATAATTAATGTCTATATTATTATGCAAATACTGGTTGCTTAATCTATATTTTCTCTGTTCTTTGATCCTACTTTGTACTCACTTTTTAAAACAAATATTTAGTTATTTCTGAAGTTTCAATCACCTCTTTATGTCTCTCATCAGACCAAAGACTATTTCTTTGAGTACTAGTTCAGCAGCATTTCAGGAAACTACAAAATGCAGTTAAATAAATATTTAAAAGATGTAGATCCATAAACATGAAGTAACACTAAATGTTATTCTTTAGTGTTCAGTGTATTTGTATTACATAATAGTTGGTTGACTGTTTCAATGAACAAGATAGGGGGCAGGTTAAGAGAATGAAAGCTGTTGAAAAAAATGTTTCCCATGAAGCTATTTAATGTAGATAAGTAGAATGAATATAGAACAAAAGATTTATAAATGTTTAAATAATAGGAAATACACAATGAGAAAGTGGCTTATTCCATTACTTCCAAGTACACTGATCCCTTGAATATATATCTATATATTCTTAACGTTATTAAATGAATTGTAGTAAGATATTATATTAAGTTATACAAATCAAAATTGCTGTCTAAAATGATGTGAAGTTCTTAAATTAGACAAAACAGATGAGCAGAGTTTGAGTCTTCTTTTGTGCACCTGTAATGATTTACTGCTGTCTGTATTCATCACACTGACTTAGTATACAAAGACCACTGGCCACTTTGTAGCAGGGAGTGTCATTCAGTCTCCCAGTAATACAAAGGTTGGGCTATAAGTGCTGAAAAGTTCTTTTCTAAAAGAGAATGAATATTATCATCAGTCCCCAGCCCCCAGTACTAGTGAACTCATGGGCCTGGCAATGAGCTACATCCCAACCCTTTATGATTTTTTAGTTTGAAGCAGGGGCTCAGGTCTCTAACTTGCCCAAGCTAGGCTGAAACTTGCCATCCCCCTTCCTCTCCCTTCCAGAGTTCTGGGATTACAGATGTGTGCCCCCACACCAGGTTATCATCAGTCATTACCTTCTAAAATATTAAAAATCTCAAAATATTTAATGGGTTATAACAAGACCTCCTTGTTGCTGTATTTAATAGATCCTTTTCAAACCTTGAGTTACTTCTCTGTATCATTTCACGCCTTTCACCTGAAATTCTCTTTTGGTTTCTATGATTTATACCATCGTCTATTCACAGCTCCTCCCCCACCCTGCAACACTTCTGCCTCATCTTTTTTGCACTCCTATTCTTGGACGTTCATTCTATCTTTATGGGTAAGTTATAGTGCTTTTGATATAGTCAGAAACACGAAAATTGAATGAACAACTCCTTTCCTTTGATTGAATGGGGTATGGCACAGACATGGTGATTATCCATGTTCAAGCCTGGGAGGTCTCACTTCCCAAGGCAGCAGACCATTACTTTCTGACACAGTGAGAAACTGATTAGAAGGCACCTGGAATTTGAGGTTTCTAAACCTTTTAAAAACTGGAAGTCTGAGTTGTGTTGAAGCTCACTGAGGGTTCCTCCTCTTCCTTTTCCTTTTGCCCATCTGTCTGTTCCTCCTCCGATCCCATGATCTTACAGATTGCACTTGGAAATAAACAGATTACACTTGGAAATTATTTCTTTGCTGTACACAAAAACCTGGACCATGTTGGCCCACTCAGCTGTAACACGTGATTTCATCTTTTGTTGCCCCTTTTCTTATTTCACACCCTTTCCTGGGCTCTTTTAACTCTCCATCATGTTATCCATCTCAAATGTGGCTCTCCACATGTATACCATAGACAGGAATATGGAGAAAAGTGACTTTTCTGAAACAGTGCTCCTCGATATAAAAGTAGTGCTAATTTTTTTTCATTGCCACTTGCTAAAACAGTAATACTGACTTCAGGAGTGTCTCGACAGTGTAGAAACCACTGCAATGAGGTTTTGCAGTAGGGGACAGAGAGTGGGCATAATTTCCAATACAAGGAAGAGGGAAAATGTGTAGCTAAGGAGGGCAGCTATTGGGTGGGAGAGTAGTTATGGTTGAAAATTACTAGAAGACATTGCTTCCTAAGGAGGTGTTCAAAGTAAAATGACCTAGTAGCGTTCTTGCTGAAAGCAGGCTGGGAATTCTAGATAAACCAACATAGCAATGTGAAGATGGTTATGGAAGTGTAAGGGTGAGGGTGAGGAAGAGGATTCAGAGAAGCTGCATCAGATTTGGTCAAAGAGAGACACTCAGCAAAGAAGCAGGGGAGACAGGAGAAAAACAAAACCACCATGCAACATGTGCCTATAAACAATGCCCACCCTCAGCCCAACTCCAGGGAGCTCAGGGACATAATAAGTATTACACCAGTTTTATGCCATAAGGACTCATTTCTTCCTTCACAGGTTAGTCCCTGATTGTTGTCTTATCTTCTTGTTGCTGAGACAAAATACAAAACACCCACAAACTAAAAGAGGAAAGGTTTATTTTGGCTCACAGTTTGTAGAGAATTCAGTCCACGGTCTTCTCACTCCAAGGCAGAGTGTCATGGTGGTGAGGCCCGGCAGAGGAGGAAGAGTCCATGGCAGGGCAAGTAGGAAGAAATGAGTTTTCAAGGGAGAAGGAGGAATACCTATACAATGCCTTTCCAAGCCACATCCACTGTGACCCACTCTTCCAACCGAGCTTCCTCTCCCAACATCATACCTGGCTATACACCCACCAGTGGACTAACCCAATGATGTATGCCACAAATAATCCACTCACCACCCCAGAGTCCCATCTATGAGTACATGAAGCATTGAAGGGACATCTAGATATAAACCATAACAATCGTTATCTGTGATATGCAGGGAGTGGTTATTAACTCCCATTAGATCAAAGCCAAGGCCCTCATTCCTTGTGGACTAAACAGCTCCAGTAATTTCAGGATATGCCACTAAAGAAGTTATCATAGGTCTGGATGTCCCAAGCCAAGATTACAGGATTTGTGTTTTAGTGAAGAACTGTAGTGTTCACAAAGGCCCATGATTTCAAAGAACAGAGGGCAGAAACAGGATGAGAGTCACTAGTAGCCAAATGTTAATAACTTGGAAATCGGTATCTCCAACTCAGAACTTTCTCTGCCTTTCAGATATGTGTTGTCAGCTCCCTACTAGAAATTTTACTTGGGATATTGTACCTGTGATGCAACATGTCTAAAGATAATCGGCTTTTTCTCCAAATCTGCACCTCCATCATAATTCAGTGATTTTGAGGGTCATCTGTAATAGTGCTTCTCCTGCACTCCCACAGCCAATCGACCCCATTACCACATACCATGCCCACAGCAAAGCCCTCAGTTTAGGCCACCATCCTTTCTCTTTTGGATTCAGAAATGAGGTCAAGCTTCTCCAGAGAATTCATGCTACAGAAATCTAATGCATCCTTTTTAGTGTAGATATCCTTATTAGTTCCCCACATACCCTTAGGGGAAAAGTCCAAAACCTCTAGTACATACTAGTGAATATTTCCAAGTCTGAGCCCTGCTTGGTTCTGTAACCAGCTCTGGTCCCCAACCCCTCTCCTTCAATGTCCCTACAATTATCAATCCATTTCTTGCCACTTTACTTCACTGGCATTCTACACCTCTTCTTACCCAGTTTGCCAAAACATCTTTCTAACTGCACTAATGCTTATGTTCTTTTCCTTCTTCTGCACACAGCTGAATCATCTTTTGAAAACAAACCTGATCCTATCATTCCTTTGCTGAAGTATTTCAGTCGTTTCTCCAGTGATCTCAAAATAGAGACCAAAGTCTTTCATGTTTCAAAAAGCCCTACATGACCTTTTTCTCTGTTGCTTATATCTTGTATAAGAAGCCTTTTCTGTCTCCACAGTTATAAGCATATGTTTGATTACTTTCTCTTCATATTGCCTTACCACCCTAGGATTAGTATGTAAACCTGTCTGAAATTTAGTTTGGTGAATGGTGTGAGGTAAAGGCTTATTTCTATTTTCTTCTCAAATGGATAATATGTTAGCTTTGTGTTAATGTAACAAAATTAGCTTTAAAAAAAGGAAAGACAATATTTTAGTTCACAGTTTTAGAAATTCAGTCCACGCTCAGTTGGCCTCATTGCCTTGGGCCAATAGCAAGGTAGGAGCGTATGGGAGAAGGAGCTGCTTTCCTCATTGTGGGTAGGAAGTGAAAAAGGGTGAGGGAGGAAGCTGGAGCCCAATACCCACTTTAGGGGCATGTTCCCAGTGACCTAACCTTCCCCTGGGCCTCGTCCCCTCAGCTTTTCCTACTTCCCAGTGGTACCATAGGTTGGGAACAACCCAACCCATGAACCTTGGGGGCACATTCGTGGTATAACTTATAGTACACAGCTTTGGTTTTGCCAGTGCATTAGCTGAATAAGCCATCCTTTTCCATTTATTGAAAAGAGATTTTTTTTCAAAGTTATATAGTAAGTTATACATGAGATCACGTTATTGCTCTCTACTGTTTTATTCATCTAGCTCTCTATCCCTATGCCAATATTTTTCTCTTAATTCATATAATTTTAGAGAACAGCAGCATCATCAGCATTTTTATTTTCAAACTTAATACTTTATAAAAACAAATGGTTTAGACTTCAAACTGTCTTTGTCAAAAGTTGAAAATCCTTTCCTCATCAGATAGGAGCCAATGCTCATGTTTGCTATGTGCACATAATGCATAATCTGGTAGATAATACAAACTTACTCAGAATAGATTTTAAAATGTATTCTTTATTCTCACTGTACTTGTAGAAATACAGTAACTATTCCATTTACATATTGAAAAACTTAATTAATTTGACATTATTCAGGTACAACCTATTTCCTAGGGAATCATGGTCCCTGATATTTCTTTTTCTTTTCTTTTCTTTTCCTTGGTACCGAGGATCAAACTCATGACCTTGTGCTTGTGAGACAGGTGCTTATGCCACTGGGCTAGATCCCTGGCCCATCTTGATACTTCTTATTCACATATTTTTTTGTTTCCCAGAGTTCTTTATAGACTTGCACATTCATTCCTTCAAAAACCAAAAAGCAGTTTTAAAAGTATGTTTTCCCAATACCATAATGCATATGGTTAAACCTATCCCCAAAGATCTGTTCCATCCTGCTACAGAAATAGGGTTGGAATACTGTGAGGCATGATCAAAACATATGACTTAGGTTTACATTATAAAAATTATTATAGGAAAAGACACACACCTTTAATCTCCCTACTCGTGTTTTGAACACATTTATATCATTATTCTGAGCAGTTCTGGAAATCCTCTTTCATGAATGTCTTTAGTTACACTATTTTTCTGAACAGATTCAAAACATTCACTTATCATGGTCATTTTGACTTTGGGGACAAGCCAGAAATAGCACAGTGGCAGATCCAGTGAACAAGATGGACAAGGACACACTTCATTACTTTTATTTCACGGAAATTGACAACCATTTGATCAATGATGGGTGATCATAATGTATGGTGAATGCTTCAATTTAAAATGTATTATAGCAAAAGCCTTATTGCCATTAATCCACCTCAAAATACTCACCCTTGTTTCAAACACAATTTTCCCATCGTTCTTGGTAATGTGTCTTTTCCTGAGATACGTTTTTCTATTTGAAGATTCACATGATCTTTTGATAACCCTTTTAGCCAAACTATGTATGCCATATTTTTCCGTCTTGAAATTAAGATTTTTGGTGAAAGGAGGTAGCAGAAGTGATACATGCCTCTTCTAGATCTCATCCATGGAAACCTCTCATGCAAGTTCTTCAATATGCTTCACAGTTTCTGAAGGACTGGGATGTGTAAGCATCACTTTACAGCATCACTTTAAAGATTATTGAACACTGTCAGTGTCAGTAAACTCTTCATAAAGCAGAGCTACTGTTGATGGGTAACCTCTGCTCTGAATCAAAGACACCAATTTCTTGTTCTTCAAAGAATCAAATTATGAGAGTATCATTTATTTTTGTAACTTAACGTATCATATGTAAAACAAACTGTGAACTTACTGATTTATTTGCAGTGGTGGAGAGTGATCCCTGAACCCAGGGCTTTATGATGCTAAGGAAGCATTCTGCCACTGAATTACATGCCCAGCTCAGAAAAAAATTCTTAGCATCAAAAGTCCTGTAAAAATCTAACTTTTAAGTCAAATTACAGTTAGTGAATAAAAAAGATATACATATTATATCTTTCATATCATGTAGTTTTCTATGTGTGGTAATTGAGAGTTAGCTATTCTGTTGGAGAATGGCCCAACTCCAGGCAACACAAGTCTGTGTATGTATATACAGCTCAAATTATATGCATAAAAGAAACAGTTTACCATTCTTACTCCCTAATTTCCACAGTCCTCACACAACATTTCCATTTAATCAGGCAAAAAGATATTTAGAGGTTTTAGAAGATGTAACAGATACCACTGAAAGAGCATGCACATTTTTCTTTAAATCTCCCCCACTTGGAATGCTTTTCAAGTTTTTTTTATTACACTCATGGGTGGGAGCTTCAATTAGTAGTTTATTGTAAGCAACACCTCTTTTCACAGTTGCTCAGTTTAACAGAGAAAGTGTGTGCTTTCAACTCAAGAGTGAAGGGGCTTTTTGAAAGTGGAGGCAATTAAGCTGGGTGAATTGTTAAGGAATACAGTAATGCAAAACAAAACCAAGTAACCAAGTTCCCTGTAGTTTAACTGTGAAGAACACTGTCATTAATTTTGTAACACTTTTAAAATAAATCGTGTACATGCACATGCCTGTATTTCTTAGGCCAAGCACTCTAAGAATATAATGCACAGAAAAATAATATCCCTAAGTGCTCTAAGAATATAAAACATAGAAAGGTAACATCATTGCTTTTATAGATTTTACTTTTGAATAAGACAAGAAGGCATTAATGAATTTTTTTGTGAAAATTAAATGATATAAAGGAAGGATATGGAGAACTATGAGAAGGTACTATAATTGTCTTAGGGTTAGGATTAGGGTTAGGGTTAGGGTTAGAGTTAGGGTAACTGACACAGAAAATTGCTCTGAAGAAGGGTGGAGAGAACCAGAAAAGAAAGTTTTATGCTCTTATCTGTTTCCTCTTTGTGAGAGAGTCACTTTTGTTCTATGACTCATACACTGAGTAACATTTTAGCTATTCTTTAAAGATCATGATACACAGTATATTTTTATTATTCTATAACATTTTGTTATGAAATATTTTTTTGTAGAAAAGGCCAATTAGATTTAGAAGATGAACAGTGACAAGGTGAAAGATACAGTATAGGGAAAATCATTTTGCTACATAGAACATGAAAATTCAAAAAGAAGAAAGGAGTTCAGTATATTTATGGTTTTGTGCAGAAAATTAAACTATACAACAAGTAGTGCAGAAATACTGAAAGGGCTTAAGAAGGTACAGATGTGACATTTCTGAATCATAAAGTTTATTCTGGCTGCCTTGTAAAAAATGAATCATAGCAATTTATAGAGATCAATTTTAAAAATAAGATAAAATGTGCCAATGTGAAATGAAATGAAAATAATAATAAGTGCTTTAAACATATCCGAGTGGTCAATATTAAAATAATAAGTGGATTGCAATCAAGTTCATCTGTGTTAATACAAAGTAGATAAAAATGTAGACCACCTATATTATGACTTAGGTTCTCCACCCTTTAATTCTGCTCTGAAAATATAAGGCTATAAATTAATAAAGACTCTATGGTTTACTTCAAACTCATATTAAGTTATTACACGCATAATTTGCCACTTGATAAGATAACTTATCAGTTTAGTTATTAAGGGACACTTCACTGTGTCTCCCAGTTATAAAATATCATATCAGGAATTTTGTCTAATCTTCAATCAATTCCCCTTCTTAAAAGAATTTTTAAAACCATTTGCAGTCCCTAAATTTCATCTCTGGCTTCTTTATGAAACAATATGACTCTGTCAAGATGATAGTCTTCTGTTGTGATAAATCTGTACTGCTTTATTAACAGATTGTCTGAATTTTTAAAAATTTTGAGACCATCCTTAGTTGCCCAGGATGGTCTTGAATTTATGATTCTCCTGGCTCAGCCTCCAGGTTAGCTGGGATTAGTGGAGTATACCAATGCACCCACCTCTCTGGAGACATTTTGAAGGATTTTACAGTGAAAACACAGGAAATCCTGTCACTATCTTATCTTCCATGTTTTTAAAATTTTTCTGTGCCACAGCTGAAAACTCATCTATAGTTTATATTTATTAATTGTGTAATGCAGAAAATATTGACCTGGGTAGGTTTGGCTTTTCTTTGAGTGTAAAATGAGAAAATAACCACAGAAATAATTTGTCTTCAGGGAAACCAACCACAGTTGTTTCATTTCATTTCATTCAAATAATGTTAATGTGGTCAGCAACTATTTTTCTGGAGAGAACGGTGACTTGCCTGCCAAACACACTGCTTCTTTGAGAATCATTTTCCACCAGAAGTCCAGCTGAGCCCATCTTTCCTTTCTTCCTATTAGGCCCACCTTCAGTTTCACTTCTCACTAGCTCCTCAATTTCTCATTTTATCTCAGGCTAATCCAGGTGAAAGTCTGCTACTTCAGACTAAGTGGTAAAGGAGGAGAAAAGTAAAATCTGAGGTCCTCATTAGGCATTCTAATGATTCTAGGCAAGTCTATTTCCTTAATATTCCCAGCCCACTTCAAATCCTTACCATGCTCCTGGTCTTCAGTTTATCTCTTCCAAAAGCCTAGCAAAGGCAGAGCCCAGGTGTTCTTCATAAGTGTAAAGGAAGGGTTTACATTCATTTTATCAATTACTGCCACTACCTTCTGCTTAAACCTGGCAAAGTAGTTGTCACGATTGTACCAATGTGAGGAACTTTTGTTTTGCGTGATCAAACACTCTCAATGAACAAATAGAGGCAATCTACAGAAACCTCATCCTCCAGGAAATTTGTAGAAATCTACATAATACATCATGATTGCTACATTTTATTTATTCAGTTCAATTTTGACATAACTATCCAAAATTAACATACAACCCACTGCCCAGTCTCACAACCCACACCACATATGAATAGAAAATTCCTGGTTACCAACTGTATTTATGACCAACTAACTCTAAATTGAAGATTCCTACAATCTCCCCTACAGTTTTGTAACTTGGTGGAGCTAGTCATAAAACTCAGGGATACACTTTACTTAATCTTCCAATTTATTATAAAAGACAGTAGTGAACAGTTGAATGAAGAGGTCCAGGAAGGTTTCAAGCAGGAGAGCTTATATTCTCTGAAATTTGGGTACATCATGTCCCAGCAACCAGATATGTTCACCAACCCAAAAGTTCCCTGGACCCATAATTTAGAGTACTTTTATGGAGGTTTCATTTGTAGGCACAGTTAACCAAATTATGGTTGTTTATGATTGACTTAAGACTTATTCCCCCTCCCCTTATCCCTCTGAACATGCCTTGATTTTCTGGTGATTGGCACTGATCATGAAGTGATCTAGGACACATCTGCTAATGATGACTTTGCTAGCATTCAGATGACATTCTTAGGACTCCATAGATGCCATGGGTTTAGGATCTGTGTGTCAGGAAGTGGGGCAAAGACCAAACATACACTGACCATACCTCCTTTTCTCCACACTATCTTCCTTGTATTTCCTAATTCCACTTCTCCTGATTTTCAAATTTCTATAAATTATTCTTTCATCACTAATTTTTTTACTTTTATTCTTGCTTTCCTTTTGCCTTAAATTTAGAACTTTCTCACTCTTTGGAGTGAATATGTCTCTTGTCTCCATTTAGATCACTCTTACATCAAGATCTTTATCTCCAGTAACTACTTTGACTTGCTAATTTTGTTTCCCTCTTCTTGCTTTGCAGTCAAAATGTACTTCTTCTAATAGTTCCATTTCTGTTACTGGTACCAGGTCTCAACTTATTTAAATATGGCTTTTGAAAATCTAATGCTTGACTGCATACTGTCATTTCCAACAAGTACGAACCCATGTGGATTTTATGGTAAACACTTCTTTTTTATCTGCATATTAGAATTTATTTCTCCTCATTGATAAACTGTTATTATGGAAGAATTTTTTTTTAATCTCAGTGTTCACTGGCTAACATGACCTCCATTCTATAGTCTTTGTAGGAGACAATTTAAGCAACTCCCTTTGAATGCAGAACAGTTGCTGCAACATTGATTATATTGAAGCTTATTTCCATGTATGATACATGCAGAGCTGACTATGGTATTTTATTCTTTGTTTAATTGGCTCTAAACATTGCAAATAAGGCTAGCCAAGGTAGTGGTATACAATCTCTAAAGCTACTAGACAGTCTCCTATTTCCTTGCACACCACTCTGTAAAAGATGAGCACAGGTGGATGCTAGAGCCACTCAGCCCTGGGAATATCAGCTGGGTAGAAACCCAAAAGCAAGAGGTTATGACTCTTCAGGGTGCAAATATTTACATATCAGAAATTAAAGCAACAACTTCCTGTTCCATCTGTTATTTACATGTTTCTGTATTTTACTTTTTATTTTGCAAGGCTGTCCTATAACTTTGCACAGATTATACACTACATAAGACTGTCAGTTAAGAGAGTTAACAGTTCTAGTTCTGCTAGTCAAGGTGTGAACTCTCAGGGCTGCACTGTCCTAGAAATGATAAATTTTCCAATTTTCTATTGGCATTATATGACCAAGTACAGTTTCCATCAAATGGTCATGGTTTATGTGGTTCATGTCCACCCACCCAAAGAAAATGAATGTGATTCAACAGAAATACTGGAATGAACAATGAAGAGAGGCCTTACAGCACTTATAGCAAAGAAAAGCCAATAGAAGATCAGGTGAGATGCTGCAGAAAAAAGGAACTATGACAAAGGAGCAAAGAGAATCAGCAAACCAAAAAGAAAAACACAAACACATGTTTGTTGTCTTGGATGGATTGGCAAGTACTTAGTAATATGTAAGCAGGGGTCAGTAAATAGTAATAATAGCTATTATGATTATGACATTTACTAGATGCTTAATATATTCCAGGAGTAAACAAAAATATATAACTTACTGAAACATTGCAAAGGTTTTATAATATACTATTCTTAGTATTTTATAAAAAGAACTTTCCTTTATAATTGTCCCAACTACATCCCCCATTCAGTGAAGACTGTGACAGACACCAAGCAGTTCTGTTTAAGTATATCTATTCTTTAAAAGACTCAAGATTTGAAGCTTATTGAGTTCAAGACATAGGGAGAAGCATACATCCAGATGAAGATGCATCATTCTTAGACTTCGGGAAAACTAAAGTCAATGTATTTAACAATCAATGGCAGGAAATTAAATGTCATTTAAAACCATCTGATTTGGGGGCATTGGAAAATAGGATGTAGTCTAAAATCTTGACTCTGTGACTAGGGAAATATAAGATCATTAGTGAATATTAATAGCTAAAGGGTGACGTAGGCAATAGATTACTGAGGTTAAATGTAGTAAAAAGTAGTAAAGCACAAAAGAGAATAAATACTTGATATACTAAGTATTGTCCTGTAACAATTTGTTGGCTCTTGCTTTGGCTGGTAGTGAAGAAATTCTGCATATTTAATATTCTTTAAATAGCTGAAGATAAGTCTGGAGGGAATTCTATGTAAAAATATCCTTGAGGGCATGACCCCCGCCACCCTTGAGGAACACTTGCCACCCTGGGACCTTGGCCCATGCCACCGTGTGCTTCCTACATGACCCCCATCAGCTCTGAGGAAGGCCACATCACCCGCCGACCTTGGCCCATACCACTGTGCACTTCCTGTGTGACCCCTGCTAGCCCTGAGGAACACATGCCACCCTCAGATTTTGCATCCGCATCATCAGACTTCTTGTGTGACATCTGCTGGCCTGGAGGAATGCAGTGCCAATGGCTGCTGCCTTTGGCAACCTTCCCCATCTCCCAGACCAAGTACTTGATCTTTGGCTCCCACTCCTCCTCCTACAACTTTGAACTGCAGTGGATTAACTGTGTTGAGTCAATGACCTCTCACCCAAACAGAAGACCTCAGCAGGCTCTAGTCACTGTGCTCCTGGCTCCTCCTAGCATTTGACCTACAGCTTCAACAGCCAGTTGAAGTTACATCTTCACTAAGTAGAATAGAACCAAACAGGATGAAACAGAATGAACCCACTCAGAACAAAATCATGCAAGCGATATAGGACTCCAAAACAAGATAGCACCCCATGGATGCCCAGACTGATGCCACTGGCCCACCCCTAGGCCCAGGACCACCTATGCTGTGGCACCATGCTTCCCACATGTCCGGTGAATGCCCTGACTCAGGACACCTGCTGGGTCCTCAGGGACACTCCCTACCCCCTGTACGTAATACTCACAGTTGATCATAGCTCCCACCCTTTCTCCCAGAACCTTGGACTACAGCGGATTAACTGTGCTGGCTTGATGGGAGATTCAGTAGCTGCCTCACCCAAACAGAGGATCTCGGTAGGCTCCAGTCAGTGTGGTGAGTGTGCCCCTAAAATAGAGATCTACAGTGTGTAAATAGGGCCAGTAGCAAAGCTCCTTCCAACTAACTGTAAGACCTTGGTGAGTCTGACAAGAGTGTGGGTGACTCCTTGCACAAAAAGAACATCAGGCAGGGTGAGGAGTGTACCAATAAAGACTCTCTCAACTTGGAGAAAATCAAAAGGGCTTATGAGACACACAGGCACATAATAGTGACACAGTAGGGTCTCAGCCAACACAAACATTATAGACAGGGAGATTTGGTGACCTAAAGATAAAGTAATAGCAAGAACTAAAAGTTGACCTAGATCAATAAAAGTTGACTACTAGGCTTGTCAACCCACGAAGAATAGAGGACTCACCCAACAGGCCCTGCAGGGAAAGTCAGGTGACTGACCTACCTCTTTATTATGGGACCCAGCAATTGTACAAACATCAGCCTTAAAGTAGGATCCCAAGATACACACTTCCAACAGTTGACACTAGTGAGATTGAAGGACTAAATATTAACTCGAAAAGGGAAAATGACAAAGCAAAAAACAAAACAAAACAAAACAAAAAATGCAATCTCAAACATCTAGTCCACCAGGAGAAAGTACAGAAGACACTGAAATAGAGGACTTCAAGAGTAACACATCAGATATCTCTGAAAAGATAGCAAGTGATATAAAAAAGCAACTCCATTAAGCTATAGAGGAAATCACATTAGAAATAATCTCTCATGTAAAGACAGAAATAACAATCTTAGTAAAGGAGTTGTCAGTGCAGCTAAAAAAATAGATTTAAAAAAGTACAAGATGATGGGAAACTGATTGAAACACTGAATGAACAATATAGAAAACAAGCAGAATTTATGATACAAACTCAAAGAAACATCCAAGAAACAAAAAATTCTATTGAAACCTGGCAAAACCATTTAAATGAAGCTGAGGCCAGGATTTCAAACCTTAAGAACAGGATTGCAATTAGAAATAATAAAAGGATAAAACTTTTAAAAATGATAAAGCAGCATGAAGTGACAACACAGTAGCTTCAAGATGATGGCAAGAGAAGTAATATAAGATTAATAGGCATCAGTGAAGATGCAGGAGTCAATGCAAATGACATATCTAATATAGTCACAGAAGTAATAGCAAAAAATTTCCCAAACATGGGGAAAAATCTGATATGCAAATAAGTGAGGAATATAGAATGCCAAACAATCAAACCAACACAAATCTATACCCAGACATACAATAATTAAAATACCAGACATACAGCACAAAAACAGAATACTAAAAGCTGTTAGAGCAAAGACGCAACTCACCTATCAAGAAAAGCCCATTAGAATCACAGAAAACTTTACAGCACAAACCCTCAAGTCAAGATGAGCTTGGACTGAGGCATTTCAAGCCCTGAAAAAAAACACCTTTCAACCCAGACTGATGTGCCCAACAAAACTTTCATTCAAATTTAATGGAGAAACAAGATATTTCCATTACAAAAAACAACTGAAGAAATTCATGTCTACCAAACCAACCCTAGAAAGAGTACTGAAAGACATGCTAGATAGAGATGAAAATGACCACAATATCCAGAATAACTGAAAGAAACCACCAGGTAGGACAAGCAATTAAACAAGGGAAAAAAGCATAAAGCAACTAGAACATAACATGGCAAAGGCAAGTCAGTACATATCAGTTATATTTATAAATGTAAATGGTCTCAATTCACCTATCAAAAGAAATAGATTGACAGAATGGATCAAGAAATATCCTATAATATGCTGTATACAAGAAACACATCTGACCCAAAATGAAACTCATAGATTAAAAGTCAAAGGATAGAAAACAGTATTCCATGCAATAGGAACCCAGAATAACGCAGGGGTAACTATTCTGTTTGCACACAATGTGAACTTCAAACCTAAAATCATTAAAAGAGATAAAGAAAGTCACTACATACTTGTTAGTAGAAAAATTCAAGAGGAAGAACTAACAATTATAAATATATATGCACCAAATACAGAAGTAGACAACTATATAAGAGAAATACTAATGGACATGAAAAATCAAATACATAGGAAAACAATTATAACAGGGGACCTTAAACTTCATTGTCACAAAGAGATAGATCAACTAGACAAAAATCAACAAAGAAATAATAGAACTGAATAATACCCATGAGCAATTAGACTTAGTAGATGTTTACAGAGTATTCCACCTAACCACATAGAATACACATTCTTTTCATCTGTGCATGGGAGAGTCTCCAAAATACACCATATATTATCCCATAAAGCATTATTAAGTAAATCCAAAAGTATTGAAATTATCCCAAGTGTAATATCTGATCATAGTGCACTGAAATTGGAAATTAATGGCAAAAGAAATAGAAAAACCTGCATAAATACATGGAAATTAAATAATAACCTTCTGAACAACCAGTGGGCTACAGATGAAATTAAAGAAGAAATAAACCAACACTTATAGTTCAATGAAAATGCAGAAATAACATACTATAATCTGTGGGATGCAAGGAAAGTGGCCTTAAGAGGGAAATATATAGCAATAAATTGTCATATCAAGAAAACAGAATGAGCACAAACAAACAACCTAATGCTGTATCTCAAGCTTCTAGAAAAGTAAGAGCAAGTTAAACCCAAAGCTCATAGAAGAGAGGAAATTGTAAAGATTAGAGCAAAAACCAATGTAATTGAAACTAAGAAAACAATACAAACAATAAATCAAAAAGCTGGTTTTTTGAGAGAATAAACAAAATTGACAAACCTCTAGCTACCCTTATAAAGCAAAAGAAAGAAAAAACTCAAATTCATGCAATAAGAACTGAAAAGAAAGAAATTACTACAGATATCATGGAAATTCAAAAGATTATGAATACCTACTTTGAAAATGTCTCCTCACATAGAGTGGAAAGCACAGAGGAAATGGACAGATTTCTAGAAACATGTGAACTATCAAAGCTCAACCAAGAAGATATAGCAGTTTTGAATAACCCAATATCAGCTATTGAAATTGAAAACGTAATTAAAAATTTACCAACAAAGAAAAGCTCAGGTCCCGATGGACTCACAGCTGAATTCTACAAGAAATTTAGAGAAGATTTGATGCCAATACTCCTTAAACTCTTCAATGAAATTGAAAAGGAAGCAATCCTCTCTAAATCATTCCTTGAGGCAAGTATTACTCTTATACCAAAACCAGAAAAAGACCCAAACAAAAAGGAGAGCTATAGACCAACCTCACCAGTGAACATTGATGCAAAGATTCTCAATAAAATATTGCCAAATAGAATGCAGCAAATAATCAAGAAGATTATACATCATGACCAAGTGGGATTCATTCCAGGAATGCAAGGATGGTTTAACATATGCAAATCAATAAATGTAATACACCACATCAACAGAGCCAAAAACAAAAATCACATGGTCATCTCAATAGATGTAAAAAAAGCTTTTCAATAAAGTCCAACACATGCTCATGACAAAAACCCTTCAGAATCTTGGAATACACGGTATCTGCCTCAATCTTATAAAGGCCATCTATGACAAACCAACAGCCAACGTTATACTGAATGGACAAAAATTGAAAGCTTTCAGTTTAAAACCAGGAACAAGACAAGGATGTCCACTATCAATATTCCTATTCAATATAGTTTTGGAAATACTAGCCAGGGCAATCAGACAAGAGAGAAATAAAAGGAATAAACATAGGAAAGGAAGAAGTTAAATTATCATTATTTGTAGATGACATGGTACTCTATATAGAAGAACCAAAAACTCCATTAAAAGACTACTAGAGGTAATAAACAAATTCAGCAGTATAGCTAGATACAAAGTCAGTGCTCAAAAATCAATAGCATTCCTTTACAGAAACAAAAAACTCACTGAAAGAGAAATTGTGGAAATATCACCCTTCACAATAGCACCTAAAAAAATGAAATACTTAGGAATCAACATAACTAAGAATATAAAAGACATATATGCTGAAAATAATGCTACATTAAAAATGGAGATCAAAGAGAATATTAAAAAAACAGAAGGATATTTCTTGCTCTTGGCCATGAAGAACCAACATTGTGAAAATGGCCATACTCCCAACACTCTTATATAGATTTAATGCAATTACAATCAAAATACCATTAAAATACCTCAAAGATCTAGAGAAAACACTACTGAAATTCGTTTGGAAACAGAAGAAACCTAGAATAGCAAAGGCAATTCTGGGCAGCAAAGGTGGGCAGGAGACATCTCAATTCCTGACTTGAAACCATACTACAAAGCCACAGTGATAAAAGCAGCATGGTACTGGCAAAGAAACAGACCTGAGCATCAGTGGAACAGACTGGAAGATGCAAGAACAACTACAAAGACACTTAGCCACTTAAGTGTATTATATGTTGGAATCTTAAGTGTATTTGAAACCATCAAAGGAACATTTTTAAAATTTTATTTAAAGAAAAAACAGCAAAAAAGAAAAAGGGTAGAAATAATACATAATTTGAAAAAGTAAACAGTAAAAAATCACTAGTTGATAAATTACATATTTTGACAAAGGGGCTAAACATGTTCATGATAAAAACCCTTCAGAAACTTGGAATACACGGTATCTTATAAAGGCCATATTTGACAAAGGGGCTAAACATGTTCACTGGAAGAAGGATAGCCTCTTTAATAAACGGTGATGGAAAAACTGGCTCTCCACATTCCAAAGACTGTAACTAGATTCATGCCTATAACCATGCACAAAACTAAAGTCTAAATGGATCAAAGACCTACGTATTAAAACAGAACACTAAATGTCCTGGAAGACAAGGTAGGTAGAAGTCTTAGAGACATAGGGATAGGCAGAGAATTCACGAACAAGATGCAAACTGCATGGGAAACACTTCAAAGAATTAACAACTGGGATCTCATATTATTGAAAAGTTTCTGCACTTCTAAAGAAATCACCAACCACAGTGAAAAGAAATTCTACAGAATAGCAAAGAATTTTAGCCAGCAGTCTTTCAGACAAAGGACTTATATTCAGAATATATAAAGAGTTGAAAAACATTAGCCCCTCCCAAATTAAAAAAACCCTCTCTAAAAATGGGTATCTGAGATGAACACACATTTTTCAAGTGAAGATATACAAATGGCAAATAAATGCATGAAGACATGTTTACCATCACTAGTCATTCAAGAAAGGGAAATTAAAACAGCATTGAGATTTCATCTCACTCCGGAAAGAATGGTTGCCATCAAGAAATCAACTGACATCAAATGTTGGCGAGGCTGCAGGGGGAAAAAGGAACACTTCTCCACTGTTGGTGGGCGTGTAGACTGGTGCAGACACTATGGAAATCAATACGGAGATTTCTCTGAAAACTAGGATTGGAAGTTCCATTCAATCCAGCTATTCCCCTCCTGAGTATTTTCCCAGAAAAACTGAAAAGGTCATGTCACAGTGATATATGTGCACCCATGCTCATAACAGCACAATTTGTAATAGCTAAATCTTGGAAACAACCAAGATTCCCCTCAACCACAGAATGGATGAAAAAGATTTGGTATTTTTATACAATGGCATATTGCTCAGCCAAAAAAGGATGATCTTGAGGCTTTCATAGGTAAATGGAGACAACTTAAGACTATCCTCATAGGTGAAATAAATAAGAATCATATTTATAAATATCACATTGTGTCTCTAGTATAAAAAAGAAATAAGAACTGTAGGAGTAATAAAACCCAAAATGTGTAATTGCTATTGTAAATAAGAGAGGAAAAGAAAGTGCTCTAAAGGATATAATTGCATGTATGTTTAAGTGTGTAGGATTGATGACCATATTACTAAGTTTTTGTTGAATTGTTGAACAGAACTGTTTGCACTGTCACTGTCTGAATGTCCACTTTTTATGCTTTAATTTTGTAACTTGAATAACTATTTCTAAGAGGAAAATATGTAATTTATCAACTAGTGATTTTTTACTGTTTACTTTTTCAAATTATGTATTATTTCTACCCTTTTTCTTTTTTGCTGTTTTTTCTTTAAATAAAATTTTAAAAATGTTCCTTTGATGGTTTCAAATACACTTAGGGTTCCAACATATAATTGTAGCAAGTAGACTAAAGAACAAAATGTTTTTCAAAGAAAGGAAGTGATAGATGAAGGTATAGAATTATCCGTTGTCTTTGAGTGATTCCAGCAATCATAATTATACAGTATTCTCTAGCAGTGTTTAGCCATTTGAATGAACTAGAAGAAAACCTACTGGATTTTATCAGAGTTAGGTTTATCAAGGAAAGAATAATTGATTGAGAATGGAAAAAGAGAGCAAAAATATTTGTTAGAAAGTAGTTATAGAATGGAATCATATAAAAAATGCTTCAAAAGGTGACACATGGGGACATGAGGTTATGATGAACAGAAAAATTTTGCAGGATCAAAGAACTGATGTTATTAATAATGTGATGATTTACGTAAGTAAATAGGAAGATTAGGAATTGACAGAATCAGATGTTTGAAACTGAAATTGAGGTTTGGTACAGGGTGATGATAGAGTCTCGTATGATTTGTTAGTAAGTCACGGAAAGTGGTGAATAAGACCTTTGGAGATAAGGAAACAGGAACTTAGAGATCAGGATAGTAACTGGGTCATCTGATCGGATTACGAAGTTGATTTTCATGATGACACAGAAGGTACATATGAATTCAGAACAATGATGTAAGATCTGTCAGTGAGGAGACAAGTAGAAAGCAGGCAGGGAAGACAGATAAGAAGGGTGGTATGTTTCAAAAGACAAAAAAAAATTTGAAGGGGAAAAAAGGAGTGACAGAGTGGAGAAGCAACTGGGAACGGAAAGCGGACTGCTATATGGGTCTCCTGTAGTGTAAGAGAAAAGAATAAAAATATCTTCATTTTGAAGAGCTCTGGGAGCCAGGTTATATTGCAGCAAAAAATGTGAAGAAAATGTTCTGTGAAGGGATGAGGAAGGAGAGGCGTTTTCTGGGGTTAGGAACCAACTACAGTGGAAAGGCTTGAATGGCCAAGAGTGTGGGAGGGGTAGATGGATGCTAGGAAAAGGCCTCTGATGATTCTCTGGGAAACTTGTGTAACTCTGGCATCTGGTGGGGTTACAGTAAGTGGATGTCTGTCATAAGCATGATGAGATTTGTACAGAACAGTGTGGTCAAATGCTCTGCAAGATGGACCATCTTGCTTGCAGCCACAGCTGAGGTAATCACAAGGAGGTGGTCTCTTCCTTGGAGTATTAGAGCAAGAAATATTTGGTAATTATGGACTGAATATTGCTGAAGACAGTAGTCATTCTGTGATGACCTTTACGGGGCTTCTCAGTAAGTATTTACTGGAAAAACACCCACAGGACCTCTAAACTCGAAAGTCCCTTTCTCTCTAAACCCTTCCCAAATCTCCGCATCCCATACTTAATCATTTCCTACACATGCAAAGCACTGCACACAAACCCCTCTTGACCTGAATGGCTTTTCATTTTAATGATTTAATCTGCTTCTCTCATGACAGACAAAACCCTTCGACCCAAGAAATGTGGTTTATGTTCCTATTTTTGAGCTGCAAAATGGATCAGATCAAAAACTAGGCAGGACCTATTAGATGCTCAGTAACTTTTGAGGGATAAGTTGGTTGAAACAATGCATCACTATCATCACTATTGTGATTAATTATTGAGAGTTTCCTACGGTAAGCATTGTACTAGGTGCCATGTATATAAATAACTCTGATTTTAAAGATACTGCCTTAATTTCTGCTTATGTACTCATTTTAGTGGCAGGTATTAATTAATTAAACCACAAATTAAATATTTCAGGTAAAAGTGGAGAAAATGTTAAGTTGTTGATTCTACTGTTTGTAATTTATTACAGTAATTTTTAAAACAAAGGTAACTTTCTGGAGAATAAAAGGATACAAAGTGAAAATGGCTTACATCATTTAAATATGAATTTACTTTGGTTTATAAGACAAAAACATATGAATTATATGGTGTTTAAGAGTAATCTCAGGAATATGCAAAAACCCTCAAAGACTAATTTCCTCCCAGACAGAAAGAAATATGCAAATATCCTACAGTGTCATAAAGTTTCACAAAAATTTTGACATAGGTAATAGAAGCTCTATTTTGCATTTAAATTGTTTGAAATTGTAGAACACTTTTTATTAAATCCAAGATGCTAATAGCTTCATGTACTTCTAATTTTGTAAAACTCTCCTTCTTTAAGGAGAAAGCCATGGAATAACTAAAACTTACATTTAGCTTGCCCAAGACAGAAGCCTAGAGGGTTGCTGATGTGGATTGATGCTCTGAATTGTATTTGCTTCTTCAGTAAAAGTTTAGGTGTGCAGATTTAAAAAAAAAACAGCTCTCTGACTTGGGTTTTTCAGCTGTTTGCTTTGTTTTGTGCATGGACCTCTGTTCCAAGGCCTTTAATTTTTTTCTTTTTTCTTTTTCTTTTTTTTTTTTTTTTTTTTTTTTGAGACAGTCTTACTAAGTTTCTCAGTTGCCAAGGCTGGATTCAATTTTGCAATCCTCCTGTCCAGCCTCCCAGAGTGCTGTAATTATGGGTGCTCACCACTATGCCTGCCCGGCTTGCTAACATTTTGGAGAGAGGAAAATTTGAGTACTTTCTCAAATCTCAGAAAAAACAAAAGAACCCTATTTCTTTATTTTGGAGTGCCATTTTCAGAGGCATCACATTTAATTTGTACAAATGAATGTATCACAAGTGATCAAAATATTCAGTTATTTCTTTTTTTTTTAATTTTTATTTAAGGAGAAAAGAAAAGAAAGAAAAAAAAACAGTGAAGGGGTACAAGTTATACAGATTTACAGAATAAAAAAATGCGCAGTAGGAAATCACTAGTTAATGGATTACATATTGCCATCTTAGAAATAATTGTTCAAGTCACAAAATTAAAGCTTGTAGAGTGGACATTCCAACAATGATACTGCAAACAGTTCTGTTCAATGATCCAATAAAACTCTGTGATATCATTTTCTATCTTATACTTTTAAATATACATGCAGTTATATAGTTTAGAGCTCTTTCTTTTCCTCTCTTTTGTACAGTGACTATTACACATTTTGGGTTTCATTGCTCCCACGGTTCTTGTTGCTTTTTTGGAAGAGAGTAAAACCAAATGTGACATAACAGAACAGAATAGGTCAAGTCAAAAGGGTGGACATAATAGATAATATAAAAACATAATACAAGGTGATCAACAATGGTTACCATAATGCCTCCCGCTATTTCTAATAGAATTGCCTATATCATTAGTTGTAATACAATTGAACAAAACCGTAAAGAATAAAACCGACAAAACCAAAACATTGGAGATATTGTAGGTCTTCAAAAGTAGATAAAAGTCAACGAGAATGGGCTTTATAATGAATCTCATTATCTTCTCAGCTGATGCCTAAACTTTCGAACCTGATACTATCCAGCAAAACAGAATATAGGAACCTCAGTCAAAAACAAGATGGTGAGAGTAATACAGGGCTTCAAATCGAGATAATAGAAAGTCAAAGTGGGTTACTATATTATATCCTGCTATATTTTTCCCTGTAATTAAATGGATAAAAATAAAAAAGTAAATAATGGAGTGGAGATTGAGAAAAAAAGAGGGCATAACAGCGAAACAGGGCAGATCAAAACATAACCATTTAAGCAGAATAGTGTTTCACCACCAGCTAATCCTGACCCAAAAATAGTTACCATATTGACTCCCTCCCTGAAGTCCTTGAGTACAACTTCATATACTGTAGCATTAAGTATATCAAAACAATGTAAATCCATTTAAGAGAATGACAGCATTATAGAGTATTTAGAATCGACTAACAGAAAATGAACAATGGTCTCTGTATAATCTCCTTGTCTTTAAAAGGTTTTTCTTTATACTATCGTACATAGCAAAATCCAATAAGATACAACCTGTTTAGACCATTGGAGACAGAAGAACAAAAGCTAGATGAGACTTCAAAACAAGATGGTACTAAATCAGCATTACCTATTAAGATGTCATTTTCTCCAAAAAAAGCTGTTCCTATCATCCAATCTTCTCTGTCTCATTTCTGTTGAACTCTTTTTCTGTCAGTAGCTGTCAGTTTGTCTTCTTCATTTTGTTCTCTGCTCTATTCGTTGTGGCCTCCCCGCCACTATTTCTGAGTTCTTTGTATTTTTCTTTTTTTAGAATATCCTGCAATACTTTCTGTAGGGTTGAATTGGTGGTTGCAAATTCCCCCAGTTCCTCTTTATCTTGGAAGCACCTCGTTTTTCCATCAATTTCCAGGGACAGTTGTGCAGGATATCTCAATCTTGGCTGTAGATTATTATCTTTCAAAGCTTGAATTATTTCTCCCCATGCTCTTCGTGATTTGATGGTTTGTGAAGAGAAATCTGCTGTAATTCTGATGGGTCTTCCCTTGTAAGTGATCTGTTTCTTGTCTCTTACAGCTTTTAATATTCTGTTCTTGTATTGAATTTCTGGAATTTTTATTATTATATGCCTGGGTGTTTCTCTGTTAGGGTTGTAGGTAGCTGGGGTCCTGTATGCCTCATACATTTGAGTATCTTTACCTTTTGCTAAATTAGGAAAATTCTCCTGGATTATTTCTGTGAGTAGCTTTTGTAGTTCACTTGTTTGTGTCCCTACTTCTTCTTTTATGTTCTTAATCCTTAAGTTATGGCTCCTCTTATTATCTTCTTGTCTTTGTATTATTGCTGTGTGTTTCTTTGTTATTTTTAAGAAGTTTTTCATTTCATTCTCCCATGTTTCAAGTCTGCCCTCCAATTCAAATAGTCTGTCCTTAGTTTCTTTCAAGCTGTTATGCCAGTCTTGGGTAGACTTCTTGATTTCTTGATAGTCCCTTTGCACCTGCTTCACATACTCAATGCTTTCTCTGTTTTCTCCATCAAGCAATTCTCCCCTCTTTTTCTGTTCTTCCACTCCACCATCTGCTTTTTCCTGGGTGGTGCTTAGCATTTCTCTAACTATTCTGCATACTTCTAGCTTCAGGTCATTGATAACTTCATTCCTGAATTGGTCTATGAGGCTCTCTAAATGGCGCTTAATGTATATTGGTACAGTGCCCACTATTGCCTGATTCTCAGGATTGGGGGTCGAGGAGCCTTTTTTGTTGCTTCCCTTCCCCATATTTTCTGTTCCTTATAAAATGTAATCTTACACAGGAGGCCCGGCTTCCCTGCCTGTCAGCCACAGCTTGATCAAATTGCGCTGGCTAGTTGTTCCCGCTCACCGCTGCGCCCCAGGGAGTTGCGGAGGAGGCAGCCTACGCGGAAGTCGGTCGCTCCTCCGGGCCACCGTCAGGCTCTGGGATCTGGGTTAGGCCAGCCTAGGGGGTCCGCCAGCAGCGTCCCTCCGGCCAGGCACCTTTCACCAATCCCGTCCGAGAGGGAAACGTGCGACTGCAGTTGCCACCGCGCCCTGCTCTTACAGGACTGCCCACGCCCAGAAAATCCTCCGCTGGAGTCAGACTGCGGTAGGGAGTCAGTTCCTCGCTCACCTCGCTACCAGTCAGCCTTCCTCCCTGTCCGTCGCGTTTCCGACTCCGTTCCCAGACTCCCGTTCCCAGAGCTCGGCGGTCGCGTCTCTCCTTGCCGAGCCGCTGTGGAGGTAGCCGGGTGCCTGGCGGCGGGAAATCCAAACCGCGGTTTCCGATGGCATGGGGACTCCGTTCGGAGACGCCCGTTCCCAGAGCTCGGCGGTCGCGTCTCTCCTTGCCGAGCCGCTGTGGAGGTAGCCGGCCGCCGGGCGGCGGGAAATCCAAACCGCGGTTTCCAATGGCGCGGAGTCGAGCCTCCACACCGAGATTTTTCTGTTCCTATTTTAGCGCCAGGACTGTATTCCAAGTTGGATTCTCTCAGCCCAGTTCGTTCCTGAGTCAGCAGAGCATATCTCTACTGGTTCGTATCTCCTTAGTTCGCATCATTCCTGGCCTCTGAGCCGAGCCTTTAGAGAGCGTTCAGTAGTTGCTGTTGTCTGTCCGCCATGTTCTCCAGAGTCTCTCTATTCAGTTATTTCTATTGCACAAGTGATTCAATAAGAATAAGTAGAAGTAACATCAGCAGCAATCAGTAGTTTTTGGAACAAGATATGGGTTTTTTGTTTGTTTGTTTGTTTGTTTGTTTGTTTGTTTTTTTGTCTTTTTCTTTTTTATCGGTACCAGGGATTGAACTCATGACTGCCTGCTTGCAAGGCAGGCGCTTATGCCGCTGAGCTAAATCCCCAGCCCCTAAGATATGGTTTTAAGTGTGTAGGTCCTTAACATATTATCAAGTAATTTACTTGATTCAATGGTCAGTTTATTCAAATATTTCAATAATATGACCAAAGACTATAAAGCACGAGGTCTTGAATTACATAATTTGGCAGATAATTTGCAAACCTTCGGTCCATTTGAAATTTATAGGAAAATGGAGGACTGGGAAGTTCATTACATAATTAAAAGGCTATAGCAGAGGTCAAACTAATACTATTAGAATTTAACTGTGTGAGTCACAACCTCTGGAAGAGTAATACTTAAACTGCATTGGCTAATCCACCCAAACTGCCAGACTTTGAAAGAACAGTTTTATGCTACCCTTTTTCTTTTCTTGATGCTGAGACAAAAATAACTGACACTCAAAATTCAAGGTGAAAAGGCTTACTTTAGCTTACAGATTGTTGAGGTTTCAGTGCATAGTCAGTTAACTCCAAGGTGCTTCCCTTTCCCTTTTACTTCATCCAGGCTACGATCCTATTGGCTGGTGCCACCCACAGCCAGGATGAATCTTTTCTCTTCAGGGAATCCGTCTCATACCCAGAACTATGCTAAACCAATTTAGCATCACACACCGATGATCCAGTATCATGTGCCTATGACCCAGTCATTTACCAAAGCCCTACCTATAAAGTACATGAAGGAGACATGGGGGACATCTTGATATAACACCATTCGTTGCCTTTTAGATTAAATCAGATGATATAAATTTGCTAATATAACTGACATTTCTCAATTGCTTTTATTCTGCTGAATATTGGAAAATTTGGGCAGGAAACATGAACAAGAGTTATTCTCAGGTACTACCAAAATTATCAACAATAATCTCAGAAGGTCTATGTTTACCTTTAAATTTTACTTTTTGCCTCTATTAATCAGAGCTTTAAGTCTTTTTCTAAAGTCAACTGTTTTGCTAAAACTTGCATACTGAGGATGCAGGGTAAGTTAGAAGATGTCATGATTTGGAGTTAGCCATGAGAGAAAAAAAACAACTAATATGGTAAACAGGAAGGCAAGAGATTGTGTTTAGTGGAATCAGGGAGGAAACAGAAAGACTACAAAATATTAAGAATTTAGCATTGTCAGGGTATGGGGGCTCATATACCAGACTGAGAGATTGGGGTCAAATGATTAGAGAGTTAAGAGGGATAAAAAAATAAGGGGAACATGTATGTAGTAGAATGCTAGAGTCTAAAGCTTAGTTGCAGTAAACAGTAAATATCATAGAACATAATTAGTGGTACTCCGTGATTATTTTTATTAACTTTCTACTAAAACTGCTAAGTCGGAAGTTCTCATAAACTTTGTACATTAGGCCAGAAATGATATAAAAATATTGGAATTGAATGAATGGATAGTTAGAGACAGACATAAAGAACAGTTGGTAGGGAACCAGGCAGTGTTCCTAGCTACCAGATTTTTAAAAAGTGCATAGCTTTGCATTCTAGTCCCATCATACTATCCGTAGGATAAGGTTGTTTACTAATCTCACAGTATTTAATATACAAGGTTGTTGTGATAAATAAGGGTCTGACTCCATGTTACATTCCAAGCATCCACTCAATAAATGTTAAATTTCACTCTTCTTCATCAACCAGATAAGCTCACATTGCTTTGCAGTCTTATGTGTATTTTTGTATATCTCATGAGACTCTATTTCTTGATGATGGGAAAAGTATAGTGGCTTTGCATCACTAGTATCTGCCTGACATACAGCAGGTGGTCCAAATGTGATCTACAGATATGGAATTTCTGGAAATTATTCTCCTCCAGGAAGGTAAAATGTCCAATAACAAAAATTTAATACATTCAAAAGTTTACCAAAAAGCTAATCAAGAGCACATCTATCTGCTTTATATTTTCTAGAGTAAATGTTAGTGAAATTTATTACAGTAAAATTGCTGAAACTCTGTAGTGGTAGGAATTAAAATCTTGGCCTATAGAAATTCACCCAAAGTTGTAGAAAATAATAGATATTGATTGCCTTATCTCTCTTACTGCTGACATGTGTGTCACTAAAAATGATGTACATCCCCCTAGTTGTTCTATTAACAATTCCCGCTGGGGCAATAGGGACTCTTGAAGAATTTGACAGCAATGCTGGGATGAGCAGTGCTCCTCTAGCATAATCCAACACTAGTGATGGACACACTGGTTGTATGGCACTGTCCAGAAATTGGTTATATTGCATGATTTTGGAATGCCTCCATCAATCTTTTTCAACAGCTTTCCTACAATAATGAGCAATCAATACCTTTTTTGAAATATTCAGTTCAAATCTATGCAAAAAGCATCTATTGGCAGGAGCTGTATTGGGGGTCAAATCCAGGGCCTTGCTTGTGTTCAACAAATGGTCTGTATCAGACAGTTACAGATGTAATATAAGAAAAAACAGTACAGAAAAAACAGATGTAATATGACATATAAATATGTAAAAATTTATGAGGCAGACTTAAATGGCCGCCCCCAGAGTCAGATGTAGCAGAGCGCAAAAGGACTGTCTACACACTGGAGATGTAGAGGATCCTGTCAAAGATCTAATGGTTGGAGCTCCCTGTAGTTTCCCTTTGGCCTCCATATCATGAGCTCAAACGGTCTGAGATGGAAGGCTGAAGAGTCTTTGCTGGAAGCTGGGAGATGATGTCCAAGGTGAAGAAGACTGGAGCTCCTCTAAAAAACAACAGTGAGACTTTCTTCTTCATTCTGTTTTTAAATTCCATTTAGGCATCAAGCCTATTGGTTGGTGTCACCCACCCCCAGGGTCGGTCTCTTGTCTTTAGTGAATCCATTCAGCCACACGCAGAACTGCCCCCCCCTACAACACATCTTTATCCATTTCTTTTTTTTTAATTAATTATGTTTATAGGTACATTTTAGATATACATAGTGAGGATATTCATCATAGACAAATTGTACCTGTGCATGATATAATTTAATTCTTCCTTTTCCCCAACCCCTTACCCTCCCTTTAACTCCTAGTCCCCTTCCTAGTTACAAAATTTTCTTTTTATTTTTCCTTCTTTTCTCATTTTTTCTCTTCTTTTCTTTCTTTCCCTCTTCCCTAGTTTCCTTCCTGTTTGAACATTTTCTTCTGTTTTGCAACATTTATGATGCATTCTGGAACTCGTAACCTAATGTAGGGATGTTTCTTACTCAAGTTGACACAACAGTAAAATATCACACACTCTAACACCAAGCTCCATCCCCTGCCCAAGACTTCACTTTAAACATGCTGTCACTGAAAGTGTTCAGAGAATATATTTTCTTTTCAATTTTGCTGTGATGGTGACATAGTAAAGGTCATCTAGCAGGAGAAGTAAACACTTTACTTTGATATTTAAAATGCTTTAAAATTTATTTCTAACATATTAACAGGGCTCAAAACAGCTAAATAAATATGAGACACAATATATAATGTATTAAAAGTGGAAAAATGAGATGCCAGTGTAATGACTGCCTTATCCTAAAGATTAGAATTAGTTTTTTTGTAATCTTCTTCATATGTCATTAAATAATTAATGAAAACTCCATTTTCCCTGTTAAAAGTCATCTGTGCCTCTCTATCACACATTCAACCCATGTCAGTTATAGTTCAACTGCTTCCCAAATCTGACAACTTCTCAGAGTCCCCATTGCTGTCACTCTGGGTCAGACTCTCTCAACTCTTGCTGGAATTACTGAAGAGTCTATAATTGGATTGCCTACATCTTTACACCATTAAGTCAAACTTCTACCCAGCAAGCAGTGTGAGATTTTTAAAACCATGTCAGATTATTTCATTTCTTTCTACACCCAACAAATTAAAAACCCTGTTCTGTGATCCTCAAAACCTGACCTGCCTCCCCTCACTTCTCTATTCTCATTCTTCACCACATGCACTAAGCTCCAGCCTTACTGGCTACTATGATACTTGTATTTTATCCAGAATCCTCCCAGTTTTACACCTGTCATTCTCTCTCCCAACGCATGGACGGCCAAGGCATGACTTTTCTCCTGCATGGCTTTCTTACTTCTGTTTAATGGACCTGACTGTAAGGCATTAATATCCTTCTCAGACTTAAACATTCATAAGTCTCTCTGAGGCACTGGACTGTAGGCATTGTAGGCTTGAGGCTTAGAGTCCTGACCCCAGAAGCTGATTTGGTGCTTGCTTAAACTCTAATTAACCTCCATGGATAGTTTTGTTAGCACTTGCTTTACTGCAAACTGACTTAGGTCACAATGAAAACCAGCTGCCCACTGGAGTAGTTTCTCACCAGCCAGCTTGGCCCTCTGGCCCATTGCTTTATATTGCTCTGGCTGTTGTTGTCCTTTTGAACTTTGATGATGAAAGAAGGAAGTGTGTAGAAGTTGTAGGAAAGATGAAGAAACAGATGTTTGGCTGGCTAGGATTTACTTCATAACATTCCTTGGACAGAGTTTAATGTTTCCCTAGAACTTCTTTTGCAAATCAGGTGAATTATACCAGGCCCAGAAATGAAATCTTTACTCGGAAAATTTCAAATCATAAAACTACATTTCCTATAATGTGAATGAGATTGTATAGGATCATGCATTACAGTAGAAGATGATTATTCAACAAGAGGAGAGAGTTTATTCCATTTTCAATAGATTTAAGTTAATGCATGATTGATTTCTATTAATATTTCTAAATTACCAAATATAGAGGAAATAGAGGCAGGTACATAAAAATGTTGATGATAAACCTATTAGTATTCATAAAAATTTAAGCTTAAGCATAAAGAACCAAATGAAAAGTCAGAATGATGATTAAGAAAAAGTTTTGAGAATTTTGTAATACTGACTATAAAAGAGATTTTCAGAATTATAAGAAATAAAGTTAGATATATTTCTACCTAATATACTATTGGTTATTGTTTGAATATCCATTTAATCTTTTCAGTTGCCCTTAATTTTCTCTCTCTTTCCTATTCCAGCAAAAATGATTTGTTGAAAACATGCTGTTTCCTTGTCTAAAAACATCTACCAGATTCCAAATCCAAAGAACAGAGCCCAAAATTCCTCACACAGCATGTACACTCAGACATTTAAAATTTTGCCCAGGTCAACATATCTTTCAGTATAAAACAAAGACTCCCTGATCATTCAGGTATTTTTGTTCTTCCAGGTCCAACAAGGTCTTCCTTTCTTGGCTAGAGCAGCTTGAAATTCACTGCCTATTTAAATCAATTACTCTCATTCAAACTGAACTTTAAAATGCTCCTTTAGGTGGGGATGTGAATTACAGTAGAAATGTTAAGACACACACATTACAATTGCACCATAAAGGTAAATGGAAACATGGCATGTCTATATAAATTTCTCAACCCTACATCTTTTCACATAATAGATATTATAAAGACTAAACTGCAACTCTAGAATAGATATTTGTCTCCTACAAAACTCATGTTGAAACTTAATTATCTGTATTAAGACACAGGACAATCTAGAGGTGATTAGGCTTCCCAATCTCCAGAACTGTAAGCCAATAAATTTCCCTTGATTGTGAATTACTGCATCTATAGTATTCTGGTATAGCACAAAACAGGCTAAGCTACAGATGAACTAAGAGCACTAAAGCAAATCTGTGCTTTTGGAAATGTTCATAAACATTTCATAGATTTTTTTTTTTTTTGTACTGGGGTTCGAACTCATGACCTTGTGCTTGCCAGGCAGGAACTTATGCCATTGAGCTAAATCCCAGGCCTCCATATCATAGATTTTTCAAAAGTGACCTCACACAAAGTTTAAGTCCTTGGAAGTGTCACCATCTAGTTAAGGACTCCTTGATAGAATTGGGAAGTTATGCTTCACTGTGCTGTTAACTCTGGTAATTCATGTGAATTGATAGTGCTTGCTTCCATGGTCAAAGATGATGAATCCAGACATTTTCTTGAACAGCTGAGTAGTAAACCCAGCAAGTCAAACCAAATTCTTGACTTGATGAAGTTCTTTATTTTATGAGCAGTGAAATGGCAAGCCCAGCATTCACATAATATGCCTGCTTCCTGAACGGCAGGTCTAGTTGGCTGGTAGACAGGCTTCGCTGGTAAATCCCAGATCTTTCATGTTCTAGGAAAAGAAAACGTTGCTGATGGCTGATCCACAGGGCCTGATTTTCAAAGAATCTGACTCATGATCGATATATATATATATATATATATATATATATATATATATATATTTTAAAATTTATGCCAGCATTTGAGCCATCTAATTCAAGACTGTAAAAAAAGTTACAAATATAAAATATATATTTCACAACGTATTTTCTGGGACAAACAAGGCATTGTATATAGTTTGCTGTCTCTATTCAAATAGCTACAATTATAGCAAAAAAGGAAATCCTTATATAAATTTATAAGCTTTCTGGTGTTTTTATTTTAGATACTTTTCCCAATAATTATGAAAAATGTAAGAAACTATGTAGAGCTTTAGGTAAGATTATTTTCATTAAGTTTAATGATTCAGAATATAAGTATCTTAATCATTGCAATGAATATTTGTAACAATATAAAGTTTAGCTTATTTTAATATTAAGATTCATTCATTACCCTTAAATTCTTAGGGACTATATGCCCATTAATATTCAAAAGTATCTTCCATGCATTATATGTTTAATGTTCTATAATTTATTAGTGTTATTCTAGAAATTTAGTTAAGAATTTAAAATGTCTTTAAAACATCTAAAAATGTGTCTATTTATAATAATAATAATAAAACCCCTGTTTACCCTAGAAATTGTGCTCAAGGAAGAAAAAAGGTACATAAAAATGAAATAAGACCAAAGTGCTTTTTGGGCATACATAGTGGAGAGACAACTTAATGTGAATGTCATAGGACTGAAGTTAGATTTAAATCTTCATGGCCAATAGTTTTATGGAAAAATAACTATGGCTTTAGGATGTATAAAAATAGCCAGAAGGAGCTATGTGTTTCTATCTTCATATAATGACTATTAATCAAGCTTTAAGCTAGACTCATGATAGATTTATGTTCTGTAATTGATTTGTGATATAGAGAACTTGCAGTGAGATTCAAATACATTTACAGGTTAGCCTTGGGGGAACTTTTTTATTTTAAATACCAGAACTAAAAGTGTTCACTGATGAGATTACAGTGGTTGCTGATATCTCATGCAGCAGTTTACTCCTTTGAAACTACCAAAATTTGTTTTGTTTCAGCTATTGCTAGTCCCTCTGGAATTTAAGAACATAGATGCTAAGAAGGTCACTTCCACATTCTTTGGAAGTTGGAGGTATTATTTACCCAATTCCCCTGTGAAACTTTTTTTTTATTAAATTCTGTGTGCTTGCAAGATAAAAAAAATTCTCCATCAAGCAAATATTGAGTGCCTGTAGAGGATAATACATTTGGATGCAGATCTACTCTGCATTAGTTATCTATAACTACATAACAAATTATCCCATATTTTATTGGCTTGAAATGGCAAAGTCTATCATGTAGCTTAGGTAAGTGCTTCTCCCAGGCACTGCCATAAAGACTCCAGGCAAAACTGCAACCTGGTCTGCCAGCTAGGCTGAAGGACTCAGAGGAGAAGGACCCAATTTCAAATTTACCTGTGTTGGCAGAACACAGCATACAGAACTCTCTTTTGACTTCTCTGATTTTATCACCACGTACCCTCTTCATAAATCATAACTCTAATCAACATTTTATGAATGTGTTTGTGTCTGTAAAAATTGACCAGCTATACTAACATTATATGGAAATAAAAATATCCCACACTAGACAAAATAACTTTGATGAGGGAGAAAAAGTTTGAAGATTTGTATATAATAAAAAGTTATAAAAATGTTTGACATTGGTGTAAGTTACATAAGTAAACCAAATATAAAGGCCAAAACACAGACCAACACATATATAGTCATTTGATTTTAAATAATGGTGACCATTTAAAGCAGTGGAGAAAAGAATGTATTTTTTAGAGTCTGAGTACTTGTTGTATTGGATATCTGTAGGGAACAAAATGAAACGTCATAAAAAAATATCAGCCTGTAGATCTAAATAGAAGGGTAAAGCTACAATCTTTTAGAAAAAAGGAAAATATCTTCATGATATTTTTGCATTATATTAGGCAATAATTTCTTTAAAAGAGAACCAAAAGCACTAATCATAGAGGAAGGATTGTTAAATTTTACTTGAGTAAAATTGAAGACATTTTAAAATCAAAAGACACCACTAAGAAATGAGAAGTAGAAAAGATATTTACAAGAGTTATGACTGTATCCAGAATCTGTAATGAACTCCTCACAGAAAAATGTGAGGGAAAAAAAGCCCTAACTTTAAAAATAACAAGTAGGAGATTTATATAGACAGTTCAGAAAGCAATACCGCCATGGTGAATAAATAGATTTTAAAAAAAAAGATTAGCTTCATTGGTAATCATTAGAACTTTATTTATAAGCAACCACACACTTATAGAATATTTAAGATTAAACAAAATTATAATGATGATCTTAAACATTGGCAAAGATATGAGTTGATAGGATGATACTTTACTGTAAACATCTACCAAAATTACAAATAAAGAAGAAAACAAAAAACAAATATTAGGAAGTAGTGAGATACATGTTTCTCAAATGAGAGGGTGACCAAGGGAGGCAAAGGTGATGAAAATAAGGAATTAAAATATGTAGATATCATGTACTCCAAACATGAGCTAATAAAAAATACAACTAGGCTTTATCTGTTTCAGATGCATGTTACTTTCCTGTCACTGAGACTCTATGTCTGACATTTGAAACTTAAAAGAAGGAGAGGTTTATTTTAGCTCATGGTTTAGCTCACAGTTGGCTGGTTTCAGGACAGAATAACATGGTGGAAGAGGGGAATGAGGAAAGAGACTTAGTTCATGTAGAAATAAAGGAACAGTACCAAAGAGGAAAGATCCAGGAATCTTACAAGGTACTAACGATCATACCACCATGACCCACAGAGACACACCTACTGGTCTGCTCCACTGGTCCCTGGATAGATCCTAAAGCCAGTCAGGTTGATACTCACTTTCACTGTCACAGTACTGGGTGACCCAGAAATCCTAGGTTTAAACCAAGTATACTTGAGTCAAAGGTATATTTATTTTAATAGTCAATAATATTCATAGCAATATAATTTTAACAACCTAATCTATAATTAAGCCAAATATCCATTAATAGTTGAAAGGGGAAATATGATACAGCGATAAAAATGATTGAACTACTGCTACTCAAAACAACATGGACATTAAGAAGCAGAATCCAGGTATAAAATAATATGTCTTCTATTATTCTATTGAAATGAAGTTCAAACAAAGTAAATGTGAACCTCTTGTATTGGAGTTTAGTAATAAACTGTGGAGGAGTAATCACAAAAAGATTTCTAGAGTTTTATCAACAGTCTATTTCTTGTTCTTGGTGGTGGTTACACAGCGGCACATACTTTGTAATAATTCATTGAGCTGAGTACTTATGACTCATTGAAATTGTCTGAAACCTAAGATTTCAGTAAGAGAGTTTTTCAATTGTTTCTTTGACTTTAGTGTATCAGCTATTCTTTGGACAAACCATCAACTCTTTTTACCTTTTAAGCTCTTATCACATAGTCTGATCAGTGTCATTCAGCCAATAGATTGCATGCTCTCTAGTTAGAGTCTGCCCTGGAAAAATTGCTGTGGTTTGGCTGGTGGAATTATAAGATAGAAATACAGCCTGAGGACATGCTCAGGATTGATTTGAGAGAAGGAGACCACAAACTGGAGCATGTTTCCAAGGAAAGGATCAGCAAAGGCAGCTCATCTTAATATGCCTAATGTCGTTTAGCAGATAGAAGGTGTCCATGGTTTACCCAGAGCTAAAGGAACCAGGATTCTAAAAATTGATAGTTGCAGAATATCTATGATTTCCAGATTGCAAATTTCAACACCAAGACTGCATGTTTTAGAATTTAGATAAAAATTATATCTTATTATAATCATTCTATACTATGCTATAGATGTAACATTACTGATCATATTTTCCACTTTTATTTCAATTCTTCATGTAAGAAATTGGACTTATATGCATACATTTCTAAGACAAAATAAACTGTCTTTAACATCTTGTTTTTTAAATAAGATTGATTCGTTTTGAAGAAGCATAAAATATTTAGAATTTGAAGAATTTAGCTAAAAAAAAGCAAAGCATATATCTAAGTCATTTCTTAAACTGAAGGCCAGTGAGCCCATAGAATCTGTTAAATTCTGAAATCGAGGAAAAAACTGTTTGAAGGTGGCAGAAAATCTACTCCAAAAATATGGCACTTTGGTACTTTGGGTTGGCTAAAAGCACCTAAAAAAAGAAGGAAGTGTAAGCAAGAAGGGACTCTGACTTCCCCCTCTTTTCCCAGAAAGTAAGAGATAAAACTCCCATATGGAAGATGTCCTTCCTGTATCAGGGAAAAAGAAGTAACATTCTTATCAAAAGAAATGAGGAGTTAAGCTAAGAAAAATCAGTGCAAACAGACTTTGTTAAACTAAACTCATCTTTCTGGTTCTTTTCCACCACTGACTGTCTTATCCCCAAACCCTTGGTTTGGTCATATTACTGTAATTTATTATCTTTGTACAATTCAGTATGTACATGTTACTTACATCTAGATGTCACCCCTCCCCAAACCTCATGTGGTCTTAGTTGGGGCTTTTCACAAGTGGCTGGATTTAGGGGATGTGGATGTGGATTAAGGATGTGATACTGGGATCAAGAGTACGGATTACAGATGCCCCACCCTGTGTGTAGGTGGCATCAATCAGTAGGCTTATAACCTGTTAAATTAAAAGGGAAAGGCAGGCTGGCTGTTGCTGCTTTCTGTTTTTCTGTCTTCTGCCTGCCCCACCATGAACTGTTTCTACTCAGTAATACCTCTCTGCATGTTGTCCTGCTTTGGCGCTTATTAATTATGGCCTTAAACCTCTATAAACTGTAAGCTAAATAAACTTTTCTGTCCTTGACTTGTGGGTTTCAGGTATTTTTTTCCCCAGCAATGAAAAAAGTAACACAATACACATTCATTCAACTCTAATTGCTTATTTGGGTGTTTCGCTCCTTAGGAAGACACATTATCTAAAATCTAGAGTAAGTGAACTTATGTCCTTTCTCCTTTAATCAATTTATTAATTTATTGCCAATTTAATTCTTAGTTGCAGCCAAAAACCTCATGATGGCAGATATAAAATTTTCCTCCTCTGCTGTTTTTCCTAGGAAAGCTGTCTTTTTTGAAAAACATCTTTCTATAGCATCACAAAATGCTGGCTTCTCTTATATGATTTAGAGGTGACCTAAATAACTCCAGCTCAAAAAGCTAAAAAATTTCTTTCTCAGAGCTAAAGCTGCCAGCTATGGCAATATTTCCCTGCTGTGATGCACTTAAAAAGGGAAATACAAAAAATTCTTAGCAAAAAGAAAGAAAGGATTCTGCTTCAAGACAGAAATACAAGAGAAGAGCCGGGGGAGCCCTGCTTTTCTGCCCTGGGGCATGCTCGGCCCATGGTGAAACACCTCAGCTCCAGGGCACAAGGCTGGCCCTGTGCCCTCCAGAGATGGGTGCTGTGCTGCCACCCTGCAGAGCTTGGTCAGTTCCAAAAGAGGCCTAATATTGGGAAGACAATTCCTGCACATGGAAGTGTTTTATCTGCCATTCCAAGTTTGAAGCTGCAATTCCTGCACCCTGCACCCAGATTCCCCCATTCATAAGAAGGAACAGTTCTGACAGTGGAGAAATATTCCGAGGTATGTCTTTTTTACTCATCCAAAACAAAACAAAACAATAAAAAAGCACAAAAAACTTGAGAAAAACTAAAACAAAACCAAAAACACAACAAAAAAGCCCTTAATAAATTTTTATATGAACCAGAACCCCACATTGTCTGAATTACTAGACATAGTTGTTATAGATACCAAGTCTTAAATTCTAAATTATCCCTTTAAAATTTTTTAGACAGAATTACTTATATCCCACTTTTTTAGAAAAGAAAAAGAAGAGAAAAAATCTTTCCTGTCTTTGAGGCAATGAATAACAAAAAAAACCTTTTCATGATGTTCAGAAATAGTAAGCATAAAATCCAAATTACCCCAATTCCCATTATAATGGCACTGAATAATCATCTCATTAGTAATGATTATCTGGTTATTAATAGAAGCTCCTGACCCACAGATTCTTTTTGCAAATGTTTAGTATAATTTTCTATAAAATGTAGTTAGGTATTTTTTACTTTACTTTAGAATTGAAATAGTAAGTTATATGAAGATTTATAAGATATTGAGTTTATTGATTTTCAGGAATTGTATTTTAAGGAACTTTTATACACTTCTTTTTTTACTTGGAATCACTCCTGTGTTGCAAATGGGAGCAAGAGAAGGGTGGGGGTCCTTCATCATTTATTTTCTTGTGCGGAATCAGACTGCATTCTGAGGACGGCTCCTACTCTTAGGAGAAACACAGCATTGGTGCTGAATGATGTATCTTGTACGTGCTGGCAACTTTGAAGTAATTAGTGAAGAGTTTTCTCATATCTGAAATTACGAAATACCAAGCATCAGAATATCTTTTCTTTCCACTTCCCATTTGGTTTTTCTCCCCCCAAATCTGCACTCTAGCAATCCAAATTTCCGTTTGCTCATTGCCTTCTTTGGAATAATTTGGAGAACAGCTAACATTTTCTCCATTAAAGTCATTTTCCTTTTTTAAAAATAGTCATTTTTAAAAATGTAAATAACCAAGACATTTAACTTGGTGCTTTTTAAAAGGAAAGGCAAAAATTAAATGGCATTATTTATTCCCTAAAAGAATAAAAGAGAATAGTCTTTATTTAAGATGACACTTTCCGTGAACTCCACTTTCAAGCCTTCTACTCACCTAGCATTATTGTTTTGCCTTGCCAATCTTTTAATACATTTCTTTATCATGTTCATATTTATAGTTTGAGTTAAGTAAGAAATTCACAAGATGAGAAAACCTAAGAGATAATATATTAGATTGTCACATTTCCAACACATTTTTAACATGTCAGCTGCTAGAAACAAAAACCAAGAATCAAACTTCCATTCTTTGAAAGCTACTTAAAATAAAATGATTTTGTGAGTCAAATTAGTACTTTGGAAGGAACCGTGGAATGATTACATCATACCCAACCCATGGAGTCATTCCCACACTGATTGAAATGAATACTTATTGTGTGGAGAGTGTTTTGGAACAAATGTGTTAGAAAAATGCACTTTGAGGAGATAGCTGGCAGAGTATTTAGCATTATATAACCAGGAGTTCTCCTTAAATGTATTTTTATTCTACCAATTCTATCATATAAAATCTAAAAATGTGTCTTTGTAGAATCAATTCATTGTATTTCCCTAATACTTCTTTTAGATATAACATGATAAGGCTATCAAAATGCTCTAAAAATATTGCTGGGCTGGGTGGTCCACCTACAGTCTCAGCACTCAGCGAAGTTGAGGCAGGAGGATTGAAAATTTGAGCCTAGTCCAGGCAACTTATCAAAACCCACAAAAAAAGAAATGCTGTGGGTGTAGCTTAGTGTTATAGGTCCTGAGTTCAATCCTCAATAATAAAACAACAGCAAAAAAATCACCACTCAAACATGGCTCTTTGTGTGATTTCTGATGATTAGGGTAGCACTGTGCCATCCTGAGAAGACAGTTTTATTTAGGGAATTGTCCTATGGCAGAATAGACTTTATGATGACACTTCTCATGAGCTCCACTTTCACGCCTTTCTGTTTCCTAGTTTCCTGTGACATTTTTGGAGAAAACCTACCAAGAATAAAGCTCAACATAGAAAATAAATGTAAGTTATGAACCTACACGAGAACCTTTTAGAAAGGGACCCATACTCCTGTTGGGAGAGAACACTACATCCCTGCTGCTTGCAAAAATGCTGCTGCTTACATGTTCTGTTTAACCAATGAAGAAATTACAATGCAAGTGAGGGAATACAATGGCAGAATTGATTGCATAAGGATAAACCTTCCTATCTATATGCACTGGTGTTTAACAAACTGCTTAGAAAGCTGCTTTAGAACATTGGAATCTGTCTGCTAGGTACATTTGTAAATTAAGTTGAATCACAGTCTTTTTGATTTAGACAATTTGTCAGCGTTTAAGAATTAAGACTTTTGGCACACTTGTAATAAAAACACAGGTTGCACCCTCTGAAATGGAAAGTTACAACATCAGATCATTGATTTTCTGCCTCTTGCTAGAGAGATTGATTGAAGCCTGAGAAATGCTGCAAATGAAACATCAGTTCTCACAGAATACACTCAGCTTCTCCAATGGCCAAGCACATTTCTTTCTAGGTCTTACTTATTCTCAGTGCTTAAATATTCCTGTCAATAAAGAATGAATATGTGCTCAAGTATGCAAGGACTCATGGCAATACTCAGCAGAAGTAAGACAGTGCATTAATATTCTTGAAAAGAAGCAAAAGATGAACTCCCAGGAGCTCCCACAGTATTGATTAGTCAGGAGAGGTGCGGCAAGACGTGCTTTGAATTACCGTTTTTCCTTAATGTTTTTTAGCTTTCTATCATTTTCTTTATATTCTTCCTGGAAACACTTTTAAATAAACACAAAGAAGAACAATGGACAAGATCTCTCACCAAAACGGATAAACCTAACAATGTCCTTAACTCAGTATTTTTTGTACCAAATGAATATAATACTAAATTTGCAAAGCAAATTTAAATTAGAGATTAATACACATAGTTTTGTATCTACTTTGATTATTGGCATGCTTCAGAATGTTAGTGCTTTTGATCCATAGACACTTTACATTTAGTTTTTTATGATGCTCCATATGTTGCTACAGATTCAGAGCCATTCAGTTTTAAAAAACAAAACATTTGAGAAGAAGAAAAAAAACATGGATAGCACTTTCCAATACTTTCACTTTGTATGTGAAGAAAAGTGAATTCTTTCTAGATATTCCTTCTTGTCAAGAAAGAGAAAATTAAAGTATTTGAAATGCACATGGAACTTAAAATATTCAATGAAAAAGCAAACAACCAAGCCACCAATTACCTACTTACCTACCCCTCAACCAACTAACCAACCAACTTTAGTTTAGTCAACAAGGCAAAAGCAAAAACACACAGAATGAAAGATCTTTTTTTTTTTAAGATATTAAAATGCTTATTTTCTGGTGGTATGAATTTATGTAAGAAAGTTCATTTCTAAGATCGTAGTTTTTTTTTTATAACTGGGAAAGAAATAAAACTTATAATGGACTCTATGTCATTGAATCATTATGAAGATTAAGTGAAACAAAGCATGTGGAACATAAAGTGTTATACATATATGTGTCACAGGCTGAAATGGATGTTGCCCAGAAATCATATGTTTAAGTCATCCCTGTTGCTATGTTGTTGGAGGCTGGGGTTTGAGAGGTGATTAGGGTTAGAAGAAGTCATGAGGGAAGGATCTTCATGGGATGGGGCTAGTGATCTTTTAAGAGAGAAACCAGATTGTGGTCTCCTTTTCTCTTTGTGTGAACAAAGATGTCCTGTAGGCACACTGGACATGACTGCCACCTATAAGCCACGTGAAGCAAACTAGTCTGAAACTCAAATCATTAGTATCTTAACATTAATGGATGCTAAAATTATACATAAATATCTGCCTGCATTAAATTCAATACCTTTCTTTGGAGAGGCTTTCTTCCTCATCTATTCACGGCCATTGTCCATTTCTACTTCGTTAGGATCCCAGCCATACTTGCAGAATAGATCCTTAACTAATTCATTTTGTGTCAAATTTTATGGGAAAAAATTGGCACATCATATTTTCTATGTGAATGTGCACAGAATTTTAACCTATTTGGCTGCAGAAGAGGTAAATGTTCTTTTATGAGGATTCAGTGCCAAGAGTGCAGTTGTCTAAATGAGAATGGACCTGCAGTCTTTGGCTTATGAAATGTTTGTTATTTGCATGATTTCAATCTACCCATGAAGCTTATGAAATTTAAATAATGGAAGAATAAATATTATAAATATTTCATTAACTTCTCACTGCAAATTACAGAAAAAGCTATGTCTTACCTGAAGTACAAGGATGGCAGTAGCAATCAAAATTAAATGATTAAATACTTGTATCCTTTTTATATAAGAAATGATGTACTTTTCAGCAAATGATGATAGATAGTGAAAAACTTCTTATTTCAAATCTTAGAATGGTTAAAATCAAGGTCTGGTTCTTTTTGTTCATCTTTTTTTATTCATAACACCTGCTAAGTCCAATAAAATTGTTGACTAAGAAAAAAACATCAGGAAGGTCTGCCCGTGTTCTCACCCAGGGAGATTCAACTGCCAATAATTTATTAATAGCAACAACGATAGCAACAAACACAAGGGTAATATTTATAAAATATTATATGTGAAAGAAGCATGATGAAGGCTTAAAGAGATATAAATTTAGTTTTTATACTTCAGTGCTCATCCCCATATACACAAAAGGAGCCCAAGGTATAGAGAGATTAATTCACTTATCCAAACAAGTGCACACAACCTACAAATTCATTTGGGAACCGTGAGTAAATATTATGCAAAAAATTCAGGCTGTTTAGTAGGTGAGATAAACTATACATTAAAAAGATGCCACAAAAAAATTCAGGGCATGGTACTTATTAATGTTCCCATTGCTGGAAATAGTTCCATCCATCCTGTTTTTTAGGACTAAAAATAGTGTATTGGAAAGCAATGTTCGTTTCTCTTTCCTCTCAAATATGCATAAGATATGATTACCTAAAATAGTGAAATAAAAATATCATATGTTTAGTACATTCTGTGAATTAAATATAGAAATTGTGATTCTTTTAGGCAAATCTTGATGCAGAGAGAAATTATAGTATAATGAGTATGAAAGTGGTCTTAGAAGTCAGTCTGTTACATACAAACAATGAAACCTTAGGCAAGTTTCTAGTCTTTCTGGGCATTCGGGTTCTAAGCTGCAAAATAGATGTAAAAATAGAATTTAGTCATAGAGGATTAAATGAGCTAATAATAGAGTTATTACCGAGTTAAATGGGGTAATAATATTTGTAAAGCAGTCAGTGCAATGTTGGCATACAGTAAGTACATAGTCGTTCTGTAATCATCATTGGGTGTGTATTATAGGAAACACAGTCTTGGTTTATTTTTAGTACTTTTTCTCCCCTTGTTAGAAGCCAAAGTAGATACTCTTCTTTTAGATTTCCAGAATAAATATTACTGATTGCTCTTTTGTTTGCATGGCCTATTTCTTTTTCTAGATAGCACACTTTCCTTTCTTACTTTTTGCCACTGATCTATTATCCTCTTTTCCTGGGGCTGAAACAACCTAGAGACTGTAAAAAGAGCAGTTTCTCCCTGCCGGCTTTATTTCCCAAAGTCCATCAGCACAATTAAGCCCATGCCTCTTCTAATGGCACTCCTCGCCTACCTCTTCAGATTCCCAGTAATGCCCACAACAATAGGGGATAAGGCCCAGGGGAAGCCAAATGCAGTGCTAAAGTAAACCAGAGAAGGAAAATATGTCCACGTTGGAATTGTAATGGAGGAGATGAATAAGAGCAGAAATAAAAGGTGAGAGCATTATGGAGAATGAAAATAAAACATGTAAACATGTGGCCAGATACTGTACCCTTGATAGGTTCATTGGGGAAAATCTTTTGCTAGTTTGCTAGATCAGGAAATCCCATAGCTTTCATGTGTTAAGATTCTTCTAAAGTTTTTGGAAAAATGGAAAATGTTATTCAAATGGAAATCTGACATTATTAATTTAGTATAGTTTTAAGGCTAACATTATGAAAGCAGATATGAATAGCTATTAATAATAATTTTAATTGAGTAATAGTATTTCTGTACTATTATAAGGTTTACTATAAATAACATTAGTATTCTTCTTTCCAATCACAAAAAGATTTCATGTAAACTTTACTTAATCCTTGAAAATCCCATGGAAAATTTAGGTAACGTGTTGTCATGAGGAAATGGAAAGTTACTGACTTCTAAACTCTTGTCACAAGTGGCAGATCTAAGTCCAGGTATTCAGATTTTATCCTCATGCTTTACCACCATCCTTTCTGTGATAACTCAAGAGTAGTCAACCATGAGAAGATGCAGTTGACTTGCCAGCTTGCTTCGACAAGCGAGTATGGGAGCCTACCATCTTTCAGACACCACACTAGCCATTAGGGTGAGAGAAGTGACCAGGACCGATGAGATCACTACCTGAGGTTATATGTGAACCAGGCAAGAAAGAGTAAAAACAAAAAGCAAAGTAATACATGGGATATTTATAGATGTGCCAAAGGTTACCAATGAAGGAAGCACATAGATGGAAAAGCCACAGGGATCCTTCAGCTACTTTATCTTGTCACATGGCATTTTATTTTACAATTAAAAGATAAGAGTAGTCCATGCATAGTGTATTCCAGGCCAGACTGAAACCACAAGGGCTTCATAGTTGGACTGTAGAGAGTGCGGAAGAGAGTGGTTGGAAAGGAAATCAGAGCCAAATTATGGAGTAGATTTACTGCATACATTTTGGAGGGCCAGGCAATCTCATAAAAGCCTTCTAACTAACTGCATTCCAGACTCAGACCACTAGGGTGGACTCCTGGCAGCCACATTTGTGTGTAACCTCACTTCTCTGGCCACAGTTACTATGCAATAAAACTGCACTGAACCCCTGCTATGTGCATGGTGTAACAATCACAACATTCTCCATGATGGCTTGTAGAGTTTCATAGTTGAGTGTGAGTGTACCCAGACCTCTGAAGAACCAATTAGAGCTTCTTATCTAGGAGTTTGGCACAAGGCACAAGGAAGTAGAGAAAGATTCAGTTTCTGTGTGACTGGAGCTATAGCACATGTAAATTTCAAACTGCTGGAAACCAAATTCTAAAATACTAATTGTGGACTTCAGGAATCTAATATACACAGAGACAAGAGTGAGACACAGAAAGGGTAATTGCTCTCTTGGCTCCTGATGGCTTGATATTCACATTGAGTTGTATTTCTTTCCTCTTGTTCTTTGAGGTACACTATGATTCTATAATATATTCCTCATATCACCAACATATTCCAAGCTATCTTGTTGTGGTTTGCAAAAAACAAAACATTTTATTTGTGTTCCTGACTAACTAATGCAGGACATGCATGGTAAAAATAAGTTCGAGATTTAAAGTGTGGCTGAAGACTAACAGTGAGATAAATAACTTGTAATCTTAAGTGGTAAAGAAAACTCCTCATACAGTTAGCAGAAATTTAGAGCATTTGGTAGAAGAAAACAGTATTCAAAGAAAGGAGAGATACTCTATACTAAGGACTATGGTAGTAACGCCGAATGTGATACATCCAATCCATTGCAAACCTTGCACTTAGTAGGGAAAAAATAAATATAGTGGCCCCTCTTGAAGCATCTGCCAGACTCTAAGCTATCTTATTATTTTTATATACAAACTCAGTTATAAGGCAGCAGATTCCAGAGAATCATATTTGAATGTGATTTCACTCCAAAATCCATAGCTGTTGCAATTATACATTCATAGGCAAGGATAATAGGTCAGATTTTAATATTTTCCCAGAGTCAGCCCTAAATTTAACCAAAGTTCATAAGACTATTATTGAGCACCTATCATACATAGAGAGTGAGCCAAACAGGCATTGTTTGTATGTTTATGGACTCTGGCCTTCAAAGAGTGGGCATCTGACCCAAGGTATTGTGCTTAATGCATCAATGTAGGTTCTTTGTAATGCTCATGATAATCTTTCAAAGTAAAGAATATTATTCTCATTTTACAGAATAACTAACCCACTCCCAGGTGTTTAAATTGAAAATTATTACATACAGAATACAAGGCAAAGGTAGAATATAGTTCTAGTCTAATTCTATGCATTTCTCAAATTCCAACTCTTTTTAATTGCATCCTTCATGCTCCTTAGGCAAGAAAAAAATAGTATTTAGCTGCCAGTAAGTGACAGCTATTACCATTGCTAAGACAAGCACCTGGGCACCTCAGTGCAAAGCTGGACTGTTGCAGCCAGCATAATTTCTTTACATTTGGTGTGCTAAATTTTGTTATGTATGTTTGATAGCAGCAGCAAACTGTGGAACCTGAAGATAGCATCGTTTTGACTTCTGCCTTCCAAACTTTGTATATGTACATTTTACAGTAACACCTATTTCACATCCAGAAGCCCAATTACAAAGGAGGCCAAGGAAAGGTAGTGCTTAGGTTTCTAGTCCCTGAATGATGCACACCAGGACTAGGGGTAAATTCACAGCCATTCTGCCCTTGGTCCTTCTCTTCACATTTTGGACTTCATAGTTGAGTTAATGTTTAAAAATGTGGTTCTTCTTATTAGTAACTCTGGACGTGCAAAGTTGGTCTTGGGCTATCTGGAATTTTCTGGAGTTTGAGTTATCTCACATCTTTTTGGATCACTGAATTCACTTCCTGCAGCAATTAAAAGTAAAGGAAACTTTGCAAACCAATGCTCATAAGCAGAGTTACAAAGGCTGAACACCCTGGGACTCAGAAACTGGAGGCCAGTGCATCTGTGTCTTTTCTCCTCTAGGCTTCTAATAACTGTGTGTCACCTTCAACAAGATATCTAACCTCTCTGAGTTGCTTAGTGTTTTTTCCCCTATAACAAGAATAATGGCTCTAGTCACTTTTTTGCCTCTAGGGATGTTGTCAGAATTAATGAGGCACCAGGGTGAAAGGCTTTCCACATTTTTTCCCTCTGAGAATGCTGGAATATAAATAAAAGTAATATCTCTATTTTGTGAACTCTTTTTCCTTCTGCATGTCTTAATAACATTCAGAAAAGAGCTTACAGAGTTTTTGAAGCAACAGCAATTACCGTAGGTGTTATATACAATAAGGGAACTGTATCTGCCAGGAAAAACAAAGAAGGAACCAAAAACTTGAGTCAGAGAAAGTCTGCTTACTTTTTAATGGAATCAGTGGGAGTGCTGAGATAATCACAAGTAAAATATTACTGTACAGAGAGCAGATGAAGGTAGGAGGAGAAACTGCCTAATTAAAGTTGTCATCCTGGAAGCAGGAGAAAAAAATACACACTGGTGATGACATGTCACTAGAACATTCTCAGACATACTGGAGAGAGAAGATGGGAACTGCAGGTCAAAATGTTTGTGCTTTTAGAGTTGAACTGCTCAAAGCAGTGAGAATAATAATGATCATTACCACCTGGAAGTTAAACTGATAAGTTAAAAATGTTCCGAGCAGTGTGGCTAATTAATCAATGAATTGTCTGTTAGTATAGGCAACAGATTTTTCTTAATGATCCTTCACTTTGGTGGAATACAATCTGTTGGATTTAGATGGGTGTTAATGATGGCACAAATGTATATCTTGGGCTGCAGATGTAGCTCAGTGGTAGAACACAGAGCTCACATGTGCAAAGGCCTGGCTTAAATCTGTGGTGCTGCCATGAAAGATATGTCTATCTCAATAATACACATGTATACACCTCAGAAAGATTTATTCTTTACCACCTGTAGATGAAGAATTTCTAAATAAAGCTAGCATAATGTAGAGAAAACACCCAACTTCTCTGGTAGACATAGTAGTGCAATGTCCTTATTCATAATAAAATTGCTTTATTTCTTTAGGCTTATTTTTAGAAAAAAATTTAGGTAAATATCATGAGGATACATAAATTATCATTTCTAATGGAAAGAGTAAAGTCAACTAAGGATGGTTAGAATGCACTACTGATTGTATTTTTAGAAGTATACTTAATAATATACCTTTCATTAGGAAAAATTACTGATATTATTATGTAACAATTAGAAAGAAATAAAAAAATCTCAAAATGTCTGCAATTATCTCTTGATGCTTAATGTTGTAGTTAATATTTTTACACAATTTCAATCAAAATACCATTAACATTCCTTACAGATTTGGAGAAAACATTCCTAAAATTCATTTAGAAACAGAAGAGGCAATTAGAACAGCAAAGGCAATTCTGGGCAACAAACTCAAGGTGGAAGGCATCTCAATTCCTGACTTGAAATTATACTACAAAGCTACAGTGCTAAAATCAGCAAGATGATGTCAAAGAAACAGACCTGAGTATCAATGTAACAGATTAGAAAATGAAAACTCAACTGCAAGACATTCAGCCATCTTATATTTGACAAAGGAGCTAAGCATGTTCATTGGAAGAAGGATAGCCTCTTTAATAAACAGTGTTGGAAAAATTGGCTCTTCACATGCTGAAGACTGAAACTAGACCCATGCCTATCCACCATGCACTGAACTAAAGCCAAAATTGATCAAATATCTAAATATTAAAACAGAAACAGTAAATCTACTGGAAGACATGATAAGTCTAAGTCTTGGAAACACAGGGATAGGCAGAGAATTCATGAACAAAACACAAACCACACCAGAAATACTTCAAAGGATCAATTATTATCTCATATTATTCTTATATTATTAAAAAGTTTTGCACTTCAAAAGAAATCACCAAAAAAGTGAAAAGAAAACCAACAGAATGGCAAAGAATTTTATCCAGCAGTCCCTCAAAGGATTTATATCAAGAACATACAAAGAATTGAAAAACATCAAGACCCCCCAAATTAAAAACCCTTGCCAAAAATAGGCATCTGAGATGAACACACATTTCTCAAATGAAGATATACACATGGCAAATAAATACATGAAGAAATGTTCACTATCATTGGTTACTCAAGAAAGACAAAACAGCCCTTGAGATTTCATCTCACTGTGGAAAGAATGGCTGCCATCAAGAAATCAACGAATAACAAATGTTGGCGAGTCTGTGGAGAAAAAGAAACACTTCTCGACAGTTGGCGGGTGTGTAGACTGGTGCAGCCATTGTGGAAATCAGTATGGAGATTCCTCAAATACTAAGATTGGAAGTTCCATTCAATCCAACTATTCTTCTTCTGTGTATTATCACAGATAAATTTAAAAGGCTATGTCTCGGTGATATATGTGCATCCACGTTTATTGCAACACAATTTGTAATAGCTAAATCTTGCAAACAACCAAAATGTGCATCAACCACAGAACGGATGGAAAAGATGTGTTTTTTTGTCTTTTTCCTTTTTATCGGAACTAGGGATCGAACTCACGACTGCCTGTTTGCAAGACAGGTGCTTATGCCGCTGAACTAAACCTCCAGCCCCAAGATGTGGTATTTTATACAATGGAATGTTACTCAGCTGTAAAAAGGATGATCTTGAGGCTTTTATAGGTAAATGAAGGCAACTTGAAACTATCCTCATAAGTGAAATAAATCAGGCTCATATTTATAAATATCATATTGTCTCTCTAGTATAAAAATAATAATAAAAAACTAAAAGAGTAATAAGATCCAAAATGTATAATAGATATTATGGATATCTATAATATCTATATCTATTATAATAGTATAATAATGAAAGGGAAAGAAAGTGCTCTAAAGGGTATAACTGTATGTATAAGTGTGCAAGATAGATAATGATACTACTAAGTTTTTGTTCATCAAACAGAATGATTTGTACTGTCATTGCTTGACTGTCCACTTTTTATACTTTGATTTTGTGACTTGAGCAACTACTTCTAAGATAATAAGTAATTTATCAACTAGTGATTTTTTAATGTATTTTTGGAAATTCTGTATTATTTCTACTCTTTTTTTCTGTTTTGCTTTTTTCTCTAAATAAAAAAATCACAGGAAATGATGAAACGTTGCTAACATGTTGGCTTTTATAGCTGGTATATTCCTAAGCGAACATGGGTTCAGGAAGAACTGACTGACTGGAAGACGTGCGCAGTACCTCTGTAGCAATCCCCCCACCTTTCACTCTTCACTTCCTTCTCTGTCTCTGTGCTGTGGTACAGTGGCTACAGAATCTGTACTTTAGAAAATAATGAAAATCTCTGTCCTGCAGTCCCAGCAAAAATGCTGAAAGTCTCTCTGATTGGGCTGGTTTAGTATATGTGGCCATCTCCGCTGGAATCCCTGTTTCAAGGAGACAGTGCTCCTTATATGCTTTTATGCTTGATCCACTTTTTCCACTGAGCCCAGTGATGAAATCCTACTGCACAATGTGGACAGAAAGCTAAGACATAAGATGAGTTCCAAAGGAAAACTGGGAGCATTGATATTGAGAAGAAAAACAACCTATGGTATACTGTTATGATCATGAAACATTTATATGTGTATTGTAGATATATGCTATGCAATACATTAATACTATATACTTTGTATATTGTACTAAATATACTAAATAATATACATTATTCTATATAAAACTGTCCACATTGTTATGATGTATTATATTTAGATATAAATATGATATATACTTCTATCTCTATAGACCTTACAATCTCTATGTTATATACAATTATCAACAGTAGAATATTTACCCTAATTCTTGTGCTTTGCATTTAAATAAGGAAAAGTAAACCCAAATCAAAAATCCTGCGGTATCCATCAGTACTTTATAATCTTGGCTAAAAATTTATCAATTTAAAAAGAGTAGGAACAAACAAGTCTTGAGATGAGAACTTTATATCTTTAGACCTAAATGAGGATCACAAAAGCTGAAAGCCTAAAATGAAATCAGTTATACTCAGGTACTTAAGTAAAGGACATCTGAATTGAAACACTTACATCTGGTGGTGGCTGAACTAAGCTCCAGAGAGGCACACCAAACATAGCTGGGAGTTGCTTTCTTACCTGAATTTTTTTTGAGGCTTTTGCAAATGGAAAAATAACAAATAAATGCATCAATTTTATTTGATAATACTAAGTTGAGTGTAAGTGCTTTCCTTCATCATTTTAAAATCAAGTCAACTACAAAAGAAGCAAAGGGAAATTAAATACATGGTTTCAGATCATGGCATGGAAGGGGTTGTCCAAGGAGGCAGAAAATCAGCGACTGGATTCTGAAGAGCAGGCATGTGCAAAAGGTGCTGATGTTCAGTGGGCACAGCGGAGGGAGGAAACTTGAGCTCCATCCCCTGTGTCCTCTCTGAAGAAGCTACAAATTCTCAGGAGACCCCAGTCACCACCTTTCCTGGAATGTCTTCTGTTGCTCCTCCCCAGTCCTTTCTGTCTCCAAATTATAGTGTTGCTTGTGTAGAACGACTGTGGAGAATGTTGAGGCAAAGATGATAAGCACGGGCTTGGAGAGAGGAAAGCGCAACATCCTCATTTATTTCTTTCTTCATCTCAAACTTAAGCAGAAAAAAACAAATCAACATCAAAACAAACAACAATCATTAAAGAGAGAAATTGCAGAAGGATAGTTTAATGAATGGCTACTGTAACAATCTCTGATACCAGAGAAACAATGTAATTGTCTTCAAATTCTTTCTTCTCCCTGATAATTCTGAAATTTCCAGAGATTAAGGTTATCTTTGAACCCTTTGTCAAACAGAAATGTGGAAATGTAGTGCCGTCCTTTGGTCTGCATCAAGGTCAAAGAGGAACGCTTAGTTTTTCCATAATGGGTTCATATACTAATCAATTCTTTTTAAAATTAATCCCCTTCAAAGAAACAGTTTACACATAATCACTTGACTAAGTGCTTCAAATAAGAAAAGATTGGACTAAAAACAACTTTGAGATTTTCTGTGTCCTATTACTTTGAGTAGTTAAACCGAATGCAAAACACACACACACACACAAAATCTTTCAGCTAACCCCAAAATGAACTTTGGAGCAGAACGTAAGGGAGACAGTCAGTAAGGCCAGGGTGGACGAACCCCAGCTTATTATGTAACTTTTGGCTCACACAAATTTGGAACTGCTCCTGTTTGGACACCATGTGTACAGTTATTCCTGCCAGGAATCCAATGGTGTAACTGACTTTTGTTGACCCCCATGCTGGTAGCCTTCAGGTGGTTAGAATGCTTCTGTCAACTTACAATTTCTTTTTCTACAAAGTCTAGGAAGGTTATTTAATGAAGGATTATGAAATATAACAGAATGCCTATTTGCAGAAACCCAACACTGTTGTGGTAAACTATGTAACAATATTCCTGATAGTTAACTTAAGTATACAAAAATACTGATTAGCTGTCTTGTGTTTCTAATCTAAATTCTGCATGAACATAATTTGTTTTCACCCTTAATTCATCTGCTAGACACTTACTATGTGCCTACCATGTGCCAGATGCAGTTTAAGGCATCTGAACACAGTAAATGCAAGTGGGCATGGTTCACATAGAACTGCACTCTGAAGTGGAAGAGGACCACATTAATTATATAATTATAAACAAATGTAAAAAAAAAACCCCACAATTCTTTAAATACTGCATAGGCAAAATACATGGATGGGCACTCCAGTGTCCTGATTATGGTTGGTTTGGTAGTGACCCTTGTAGTTAGGCAGTAGATTTTCATCCTTTCCATAGACAAGTTTTCTCATGACCATTCTTGACCCATCCTATCCCATCACATTGCAGACCCCGGCTACACGTTGAAGGCTTGTATTTTCCCACATCTTCATCTCGGTATGCACAGCTTCTCCACCTTCTTCATCAAGTCTCTCCCCTTTCTTAGTTTTTGGGTAATTTTGTTCCCAGGAGAAAAAAAACATTCAGTCTTCAAACTGGCTTTCAAATCTCTGTTCCAAACAATGACTACCATCATTATTTTTGAGTCTTTGACTGGTGATTGTTATAAGTTAGGAAAGTACTATCAATACTACTGAGAGAGCAAGGGTAGTTAAAATGCTCATAAAAGATACAAACTAATGCTTTGATGGTTAATCCTGCTAAAGGTAAATCTCTGGTAGAGAGCAGAGGCTGACAGGCCATGAGTAAGCACAAGACCAGGATGAGGTTCAAAGCAAGTAATCAAAGATGAGCCAGTTCATGACAAAATTGGGTTTGCTCTGTTTGGAGCAAATCGTAGTATTGTAGCCCCCTTACCTGTGGTTCTGTTTCCTGAGGTTTAAGTTATCTATGATCAGCTCTGGCATCATACCATTGTACACTGTCATAACAGCAAGGGTAGGGCAACATGAAAAGATATTTTGTGAAAGAAAATGTATTCACATAGCTATCATAATTGTTCCATTTTATTATTAGTTATTGTTAGTCACTTATGCTCAGTAAGTTAACCTTCATTGTAAAACTGTACACACAGGAATAAAAGTGTATATGAAGGGTACAGCACTGCCTGAACTTTTAGGTGTCTCCTGGGGGTCTTGGAATGTGTCCTCTTGGATACCACTGTAGATTTCCCAGATAGAGCAGGTAGAAACAGGTGATTAGTGGTGCATAGCAGATGAGGAGGATGCAGAAATTCAGATAAAACTCAAGGTAGAAGGATTAAATTTTGAGTTTTCAGAATGTGTCTAAGTCTTTTGAAGTAATTACATCTTTTAATGCTGGACTAAAAGTAAGCCCCTGTCTCAGAACACTTTGTGTGCAAGAGAGATGTCATCTTTGCCTTTGGATCATTAAAGAGCTGTGATATAAGAAACATTACATCTATGGTTTATGATCCAAGCTATAAGTATGTCAAATAAAAATTTTCTGCCAGTGGCCACAGTGTAAATATAGAATTGACCACCTGTTGAGACACATTGGGTGGAAAGGTGCAGAGGCTTTGTAAAATCTACGCATTATTTATTGGCTTGATGTTATCTCCCACCAAGTGTGGGGTATATACTCCCAACAAAAGGTCTCTTCAAGAGGACAATGGCTTTAAATAATTTTTGAATGAAATAATTGTTTTTAAAAAGTAAATAAAATGTATAATATAACAGAGAGTGGCATATGATACTTTCGTTTTGGTTTTCAAGTTGCTATATAGATTTTTCCAGCTTTACATTGAATGTGCTGGTTTTCTCAGAATAGAGGACTGAATGAAAACATTCAGAAGCATTTATTTTTAACATCACATGCCTCAAATCCTGTTTTGTTGTGTTGAAATTTGTAGAGGTTTAGTTTTCATCTCCATTATAAGCCAAGTAATTCAATTTACCATTTGACACAAAGTAGATATATATATTTTTTTCTTTTTGGCATGAAGCATAGTTATATTAAGTAATGCAGAAAAACTTGGAAGTGAGTGCTTCTCTTTCTCTCCAATGTTGACTGTAAGACAGCCAGCAAATACTCTTTAATTAAGACAAGCTCTCCAAAACAAAGTTCCTTTCTGCTGGAGTTACAGCTTTTAGAAGGTAAATAATTGAACATAGTTACTGATGACTAATATATGCTGGGATATATGGCACAGCTTATACCAGCCATATAAAAATGTCAGTTCAATTTTTAAAAATTGTTCATTTATATGATTTAAGTGGTATCTTTCTGAAGATACTTCTGTGTCTGAGTTCCTCGTTCTCCTTCATACAAGCAATATTTATTGTTGTCCTACTATGTGTACAAAAGAGAAACACAAAGATGCATAAACTAAGTCACTTTCCTACTTGGTGATTACAGCATTGGAGTAGAAAATGAGACTACATAAAAACAGAATTTAAGCTGACACCAGACATACACATTCAAAATGGCCTAAGCCAAGTTAAGAGATCGGAGGAGAGAGGCATTTCCTTACCAGGAAGACCAAGACAGACTTTATGGAGGAAGTCGGCAGCATTTGACTGGGACTCTAACTGATGGACAGGATCTCGTCAAGTAGAGGAGGGGTATTATTAGATTTTTATGGAATGACATGAAAAAGACAAAGTGGAAGAAAGACTGTTCAAGAAATAGGGATTAGATATGCTTAGTTGGACTTGTTTCTTTTATTCTATCTTCTCTTGTGCTGCATCCCCAGAACCCCAGCATTGTTTTCAATTTTGATGTTGAGACAGGTTCTCACTAAGGTGCTAAGTTGTGCAGGTTGGGCTTGAACTTGCAGTCTTCTTGTCCCAACCTCACCGAGTGCTAGGATTATGGATGTGCACCATTCAGCTGGATTTCTTACGAAGAAATACTGTAAAATGAATTTCAGTGAATCATCAAATGCTCATGACATCACACTGAGGGCTGTGGACTCGGTGTACAGGCTAGAATAATGGGGCTGTGTTGTGTGGCTGTCAGTCTGAGAGTAGAGCTCTGGAGGAGAGGTGTGGGGCAGAGGGAGCTGCTGGAGGCTCCTGTTGGAATACAGTGTCAGGACAAATTACTCTCCAGAATTTAGTGCATTTGGGTGGGTTGAAGAAGAAGTGAAGAACAGGTGAATTTCACAGTAGTTCCCAGGCTTAAGGTTTGGGTGATTAACAAAATATATATAATATTGACAGAAATAGTAAAGAGAGAACAAGATGCTGGTTTTAGACTTTTGAATTTAGATGTCTTGATTTTGAGATGCTGATGGTATATCAGAAATTGTAAGAAAAAGAAAAATACAGCATGGGCAAAGACATTAGGATCTGAAGTAAAACACATACCTTCATTGCTTCCCTCCCAAATATTTGGGAAAATTACCTGATCTTTCTTAGTCTCAGCCACTTTTTCATGGCTGAAGCAAAATACCAAATATTCATAATTAAAGGAGAGGTTTGTTTTGGTTTATGAAGCTTCAGTCTACATTCGACAGCCTCAGTGGAAGCTGCTCACACCACGGTTGGCCAGAAAGGAGGGAGAAGCTGGGGAGGAAGATAAAGCCTTCCGGACACATCCTATGGCCCACATCTTCTGACCAGGCCCTGCCTCCCCGCAGCAGGTCAGCTATAAGGCCCCATGAATCAGCCATCTTCCAAAAGCTCTGCCTAGATCAAGGTTAGGCTCTCGGGGGACATCTGGCTAGAAACTGTAATACTCAGTTTCTTCATCTCTAAAGTCCACATGCATTCAGTTCCAAAATATACCTTTTTGAATGGATTAATTGAAATAGTTTATGTAAAATTCTCACTTTGTTATTAGTATTGTTAGTGAACAGTTGAAAATATGAGGTTAGAATTCGTGTGAGAGGCCAGGAATCAAAGTATAGTTTTGTGTGTCACCCTGGGACCTTTGCTAGTTGAAGCCATTTAATGGATGAAAACATATTATCAGAACTGGGGAAGCCAGGCATGGTGACACATGCCTATAATCCCAGCGCTCAGGAGGCTGAGGCAGAAGGATCACTACGATTTAGGAGCCAGGTTGGGGTACATAGTAAGTTCAAAACCAGCTCAAGTTACATAGTGAAACCTTGTCTAAAACAAAACAATCCCCAAACCCCACACCAAAAACAAACAAACTGAGCAAAGTATCCACACTGAGGAATTAGGAGGAAAGATTCATTGAAAGAATTAATGAAAGAGTAGCAGGAGATCCCAGGTGAAAAACTGTTACAGCCGACTGTTGAAAATATTGCATACTTCAGTGCTGCTGAGAGTATATTTCAAATGTTCTCAGAAAAAAATATTAAATGTTTGAAGTGAAGGATGCATTACTTAGCCTTAATGATTCTGCACTGTATTCTAAAATTATAACCTCACTTTATATCTACAGCAAAATAAAATAAAAATATACCAGTAATAGTTTTTGGTAGAAATTATCTAGCAAACTGGTTAATTTTTACTCTAAATCTGTCATTAAAATAATCTTTAATGTAAAAAAGTGAAGTCCTTGAATTCTAGACAGTATATTTTTGAACAGCTGGTCAATAGAATCGGTCAAATTTTGCTAACATCTCCAGAGGAGGATGTGAGTGGATAGAAGGTTATAGTGTATTTTCGATCCTGTTAGAAGGTGTTCATCAGGGGAGTGTACTTCTTGCCTTTGCTCAGACCTCACCCAAGCTGTTTAACTGGCAGCATCACATTCCCAGGTGCTAATTATGCTGTCATTTAGCACCTTGTACCTACAAGTCAAACAGCTGAGTTGAGCCATTTTATGGGCTGGGAATTCTTGAAACTTTTAATTGGCCCTCAAAGGCCACCAGAGTCTCTTTAATAGCAACCCTTATTCTTGTTTTTGTTTAAAATAAATGTAACTTTGTGTCTGAAATTGAGTGGCACTTTCGGTTTTAAGGCATATTTACTTGGTTAGTGAATCAGGGCTGTTAATGTTACCCTTATAACTATTTTATTATGTAGAAGCATTATAGTTCTTTGTTTTATATGCAAGTGTTCTGAACTTCAAAAATATTAAAAGTGTGGGGAACTGGATTTAGCATCTAGGCAAGAATTTGTGCCAAGCATGGTGACACTTGCCTACATTCCCTGCACTCAGAAGGCTGAGGCAGGATTGAAAGATCAAGGCCAGCCTCAACTACACAGCAAGACCCTGCCTTGGAAAACAAAATCCAAAACACAATAATTACCATCTTTGTTTTCTTTTGATCTCTTCCCCTGGATCCTTGTATTTGAAAATATTTTCTTTTTCATTATTTTTTAAAATTTCCATTACTCCTTTTATTCTTTACAGATATCTTCATTTAATACCTCATGTGAGTAATTACTTTGGGCCAGAGGTGTGAGTGCAAGCCACACTTTTATTTGAGCCCTCTATAGGAGTCTGATTTTGGCTCTGAAACGGAGAGGAGGGGGGACCACTATGATTAGGGGGTTAGCAAAAGCACTAGATAGGTTTTGTTGCCATGGAAACCTCCACAGCCACTGCTTTACATGCAGATAATGTGCAGGAGGGGCTGCATGGAGAAGATGTCGATGTAGTTACACATGGTGAAGTGGTGGCGATCAAAAAGCCGCTGGCCTTCAGAAGGAGGACTGGCTAACACAGGTGACCAAGGAAGCTGGAGTCCGAGGGTGAGCTAAGGGAAGTCTGGGCAGGGAGTATCTTCAAAAGAGCCCTTGTGATGGTCCTCAGTGCCACGCATCGAACACGTCTGGCTCTCCTCTTCCTGAGTACACAACAGGACTAACACTCCGGCACCTTTCAGGTGGGAAACTTTGTGCCTAGTTCTGACCAAAGAGTGATGAGCCTAAATGACTGGTGTCATTTCCAGGCCAAACATTCTACGGCTGGTACGAGGTCCTCCAGAAATCGATTTGCCTCCTATCCCAGTGATGGGCACCATACATCAGTTTGAGTCCCTGAGTAATTAAGAATGATGTGAACCTTGCTGCTGGCACAGAATGGACAGGCAAGCTGAGTGAGGAATTTAAAAGTGCTGTTTAAAATTACTGAGACTACTGTTTTCAGTGTTACCAAACCTGTTCTGAATAAATGAGACATGTAATATATGTGAGAAGTTTCTCCTATTACCTGTAACAAACCACCCCGTGACTTAGTGGCATAAAACAACAGAAAATCTGCTACACTCATGCATTCTGTGGGGCCAGGCATTCAGAAAGGCCGCGGTGAGGCTGTCTTCTCTGTTCCACACACCTGGGGCCATGGTTGGGCTGGCTGGAATACCTGGGTTAGAACCACAGCCTCACGCCTGCCTCATGCCTGGGTTGGGACGGCTGAAGGACAAGTGTAGCCATGCCTGCCCGCTGCAGGACTACCGGGCATTTCCTCCACTTGAGTTGAGCTTTTCACAGCATGATAGAATTTGGGTGAAATAGCATGAGAACAATATTCCAGAAGACCCACTGGAAGCTTGTGGCTGTGTTACCGTGGTGTCAGCTATGAGAAAGTCGTAAGGACCATCAAAGTTCCAAAAGAGGAGAGGTGTGAGCCTAGAGGGGGTCAGAACTAGCCTTCAGTTCTCCATAGGGCAATTTTCTCTTCCTTCTTTTCTTCCTTCCTTTCTTTCTTCCTTCCTTTCTTTCTTTCTTTCTTTCTTTCTTTCTTTCATTTTTCTTCCTTCCTTCCTTTCTTTTTTTTTTTGTACCAAGAATCAGACTCAGGACTTTGCTTTTGCCAGGCAGCACTGTGTCACTGAGCTACACTTTGGCCCTATGAGGGGAATTTTCAAAGAAATTTGCAGCTGTTTTTAAAAAGATATCATGGACATAAAGAAAATTTACATAGTCATGAACAAACTGTTGTATTATGTGATCAAGTCACAGTTCATTTTATAAAATCAGGGAGATCTTTTGCAGATGGAAATGGGAAAAGGGGAGACAGAGGAATGTAAAGCACCATAAATTAATGCGTCCTGCACATGCAGCATCTCCATACGAAGCATGTAATCATTATGTACTGGACACATGTGTTATTAAAAATAAAAATTAAAAACTAAGTATAAGATTGGGTATCTGTAGCTTTCTGAAGCTCATATTATACTTTCATGCCCTGTATATGATCCTCCCAACAGTCCCATGATGCAATGCAAAGCTTTTATCTTGAGAATACAAAAAAAGTAGAGAAATTACAAAGGAATTCTAAACTAACTAAACACTGTACCAGTGAAGGCATGTATAGAGACCTTAAATTTTGCCTTCTAATATTTTGATCTACAACCTCCGTTTCAGCCTGTGTTGAACAAGTAGTACCAGACACTTACTCGTTCCAAGGTTCTCTCAGGTGCCATGGACAGAGGCAAGTTAAATGTCTTTGTAAGGTGTTGGAGAAGGCAAATTTAACAGCAGAAAACAAAACAAAATGCAGAAGGGCACAAGTGTGGCAAGGGAAGGGGCAGAGGAAGGGGCAATTAGTTGAGGTCCTCACAAGTAGAATCTAAACTGATACTTAGAGAATGAGCACTACAGGGCTGCTGGGAAAGGGGAACCAAGCTCTGCAGCACGAAGGAAGGCACAGACTGTGATCCTTATGCTCAGCGTTAATTCAGAGGAAGGAAGGAGAGTGGGGGGGGATTGTGCCTTGGTCAAGTCACTCAAATCATCTGTATGTTGAGAACGATGCAGTAGACCATATTAAATATTTTTCATACGCACATCATTATATATCTCTGGCACGTACTCCTGGTTACTAACCCTCCCTGACCTCCTATATTTCTTCACCACAGTCTCAGTTAATGTCTTCCGGTCATTTAATGCCGCCCTGCTAGGTCACATGGTGCTTTTTTTTTTTTTCTGGCACAGTCTTTATTCACTGTGCACTTCCACAAATGGAAATTAGAAATTAGTAACAACATAGGTCTTAAAATTTCAAATAAATAAATAAATGCTTCTAAGGAAGAAAGGATTGTTGAGAATAGAGAATGGATAGCTAAACTGACAGAATAACTTTCATGATAAACTAATTGTGACACAATACTAGAAAAAATACAGAAAATTCCTTTTAATTTGGTTTTCAAAGTGTGCTTGTCAGTTTAGTTTTTTTGACATTCCTCTCTAACATCATTTCTTTTGTCCCACCCCTGTTCTGCCATCTCTCTTCCCTCAAATCACTCAAAATCTATTACCTTTTTGTTCTCTGTTACCTATCGTTAAATGGTCTCTGGTCATAATAACAGGGATTAAAAGCCTTGCACTTACAGTAAAACATTATCTCACCTACAATTATGCTCTACGACTTCTCCTGACCACTAGCAGACAGTACACATGAAATGATTAGCACGAAATGACTTCAAATTCCCATTGCTAAGAGTATTTAATGTACTACCCTGAAAGTCTAATGGCATTGAGCAAATGGGCCTGGCTTCACTTTATGCTCTAAACAGGAAATGACTTTCTTGCCTAAAGGTGTTTAAGCCTTTGTGAAGTTGCCACAGCATAGAGAAGGATATTGGTCCTCCTATGCTTGTGTCTAGCTGTACCTGCAAAGCATCATGTAGTTGACTGGGGCTTTTTCAGTGGTAGCTGGATCTGGGATGTGTGGTACTGGCATTGATTCATGGTGTAATGCTGGGCTCAAGTGGACTAGGATTAAGGATGTGAGTGCCGTGTGCCCTAAGTGGCCTGGGTAAGATAACAAATAGAAAGAGCTATGATTGCTCCTTGTTGCTTTTCTATATCCTGCTCACCATGAACTGATAAAATACCTGACATGTAATAGAAGCAGCATGAATATTTACTACATTAAAGAAAGACCAATATTTGGATCTTGTATTATGAACAAACAAATATGATCAAAACAAATTAATAAGAGCCTCAGAAGGAAAAATAGGTAACATTAGAATCAATTCAGTAGGACAGTGAACCACAGGGAACATATAGAAATAAACCGTCTTAGCCATAACAGAAAATTTCAAGTCCTTTGGAAGAATGCACTAATACATTCTCTCTGTACAATATTTATAAAGTTGATCTTAGCCAAAAGGCCAAGAAACAATAAAGTTGTCCAGTAAACTTGCTATACTTTCCATAATATAGTGTGGGTTCAGCTAATTTACATAGATATTTTACTGTTTTCCTTTTTCAGGTACTTTTATAGATATTGTTAAATATATGCTCCTGCCTGAGATGATCTGTATCTTCATTTAAGATTCTGGGGCTTTGGTTGGCAAAAACTGAGGGAGGAGGTTGTGATAAATAACAGAATTAGGTCTTTATGAACTATGCTATATGTTTCATAAGTATTTCTGTTAAATTGAGGAGAAATTTGGAACTCAGAACATGAGTAATTGGATCAATGAAACCCACCCAGGGAGTAAGAAAAGCCAGTATCCAGGTATTTAGGTACATGAGTGTCTGTTCTAAAACGGAGGCTGTTTCTATTATTAACAATTGCTCAAGCATAGGAAATACCTTATGCCTTACCCTTGATGTATGGCACCGCTCACAATAATTATCCTGGTGGATAAAAGCAGAATTCATATGTTACTCACTGATTATTTTTGCTCTGGGCATTGAAATGCTCTAATACTTAGTTTCAGTGCAAATCCCACAGTATTTTTCCTTTATTTCCACTCTTAATAGAGAGAACCATAGGAGTTTACAATTGATGTTGCTGAAAATAATAGTTCTCCACTTTATTATCTAAGGAATAACGTGCAATTGATGTCAAAGTGAATTCTTATAGCTCTCCCGACTGGCTAGGTTAAAAGTCTGAGGGTATGACTGAAAATGATGTTCAGTAAGCATATTAAGGAAGTGATAAATGTTAGACAGTACAATCTACCTCTGAAAGGTCATTTTTGCTCTAAGGAGAGAATCTTGGCTTCTGATTACATAATTATACCAAATATATCTGCAAGAATGAATAGGTAACTACTGCTCCATCCTCAGTTATGACTTTGGCAAAATGCACAAGTTTCAGGGACTCTAGGGATTTGGGAGAAAAATGTTCCTTAGAATTGCAGACATTAACCATGTCTAGTTGCAAAGATATTTTAAACACTTAGTACTTTTAGAATTGACATTAGCTTAAATGTTTTTAATCTGTTCACAGGCAAGATAATTATACATCAAAATGCTCAAAGCAATGATTTTTTTCTTAATATAGCCTTGCATCATGCATATGATATAGAATAAACTGAAGTGCATAAACAACTAAATAATCTGCTTTACAGATTATTGGTTTTCTTTTGGTTTTGGCAACATTTAATTTTATGCAGATACTTTTCATATTTTATCTTTTACTTTTTCCCACAAATATGACTGAATGTAGTATGCTAAACATTTTTAAAGGAATTTGTATCTTTTGGCCTAATAAAAGATTTTATTATAATATTCCAAAAACAACAAAAAGGTATGGGCTGTTTTCAAAGGCAATTTGTTCCTTAGCACAGAAGCTGACATGGTTAACACAAATTGTAAGTCAGCTGCAGGTAAGCTGGACATTAAGGATTGCATTGGTGATTGTCACATAGCTGATACAAAATACAAGTCAACGACTTGAGGATAATACATTTCACCCTGTTAAATAATGCATCAGGCGTAAGAATAGTATCAGAGTATCATTCAACATAGCCAAGTGTGTGTGTGTGTACACATATACTTTAAAGGAAAGCAGAACAATAATATGATGAAAGTTAAAAATAACATTTAAGACTAACTGCTACAAAAATATTTACATCATTAAATATATTTGGTTAAAAACTTTTTTAGGTTTCCTGATTAAAATATATAAAATAAAAACAATTCATATACATAAATGATCATACATATATACTAAACAAAAGCAAAAAAAAAAATACTGACAAACAGTACTACACTGAAGTGTTTTTAATGGAGAACATAAGTTAGTTGAAGAGACTTGGATAATTTAGACCAGAAGGAATTCTTGTCCTCAGTTGTACAGAACGAAGGGAAGAAATAGGATCTGGGCCAGAGGAGAGGAAATTAATCTGGCTTTTTTTGTTTTTCCTGGGCTCTCAACAGAAGGAATGGCCGGCATCCAACACACCGAGTCCAAAGGGTGATGAACTCCAGGAGCCTGGGAGGCCAAAGCAGGAAGAGTTTGCAAGAAATAGCCACAGGCAGTGTGGTACATGGCCGCATCGTGGCTCCAGATGGCCTCTCTCTAAGCCAGGATTATAAGAACAAGATGTAGCCCCCGAAAACTGAGCCAGGACCCTCGGAGTCTAGCCTCAGCAGGGGATGGTGCTACTGAAGTTTGAAAAAGGGCAGTTGTTAAAATGATTCACAGCTTTTGTAGTCAATTAGACTTGGATTCTAATGCCGGTGCCTCTCTATACTGTATTTATCAAGTTCTGTGACCTTTTAAACCTCCCTGTGCCTCAGTTTAATCAGTGAGCTAAACATACTTACCTTAGTAGATGTTTTCGGAGATTAGATGAAAAACTGTCAGCTCTAATGGTGAAGAGTACAAGAACTGAGCATGTCATCATTAAAAGTGTGGGTCCTGGCATTGCACTCCTGGAGTTTGGAAGTTAGTTTGTGACTCTTGGCAATTCTACTTAACTTTATCGTTCTCCTTTTTGTCATCTCCATGAAAGGGTTGCTAAGCGCAACTATCTTTTACAGTTAATTTTTTGTAGTTAAAACAGTGCCTGCTATGTAACAATAATTCATAAAGAGAATTATCATTATCTATAATATGTGCACATGCATAAGATTTTTATCTTGCTCTTATTCTTGTTTATAAGGCCCATCACACAGGCTAAATGTGGTGGTGATTAAGACAAAGCCATGAAACCAGTACTGTAGAATGTCCTTCCGGACACTGTGGAGTCTGCTTTGCACATGTGATTTGCCGTTACACAGCATGACTTGGCAATGGGAAGTCCCTGCTCAATGGGAGGATCTTGAGCCAAGACTAGGCAGGGTGGGGAAATGAGCAAACACAAGGCCATGTGGTCAGTATTATATGTTTTCAGAAGGAAACCAGATACGTTTCTGCTAAGGATTTTGCATGTGTTTCTCAGTCTCACTGTATCACCCCTGCTTGTTCTGCTCTGCAAAAAGGTTGTGGGAGATGTATCAGATTAAGTCATTCCCCTTGAGAACTGCCTATTAACTGCTGGGTTTTTTTTTTTTTTTTTGTATTTTCATTAAAGAATATTGCTAGACACTTATCTTCTCAACGTCTTCATTTCCTTAGACTAAAATAGAGGGATTGAATGACAAGTTCTATAAAAATCTTTCAATTCATAAATTATATGATTCTATGATCACCTATTAAGTTTGGATTTCCCTAGAATGCCACCTTCACACACCAGGATGTATCATCATTGTGGCCACTTTTCAGCAAAGTCCTTATGGAACTTCATGTAACCAAAAGCCTTTGAATAAGATCCAATGTGGTTAAACTGAATTCTGGGCTATAGAGCCTAGTATCTCCATTCAATAGAGGCTTTAGTGTATAACATGTGTGCATTAAATACTGCAATTTATAATGAACTAAAACCTGAGGGAGATTTGACTATTTTTCAATATGTTTTGCCTTACTATTTCTAGTAGAGGGTAGAATTGCTTTGAAAGGGAAGTTGCCTGCAAATGAATATCATGATTTATACTGGAAGTCTCTCACTTCACAGTACCCAAACCTTAACAGCAGTTTTGAGTTCTGTGTCAGGAGAATCCTGAAGTATTTTTATATTTTTGGATATTATATGCCTCAATAAGCATTGTTATCTTTTTTATATTTTATATTTTGATTCTCTCTCCAGTGAGGCAGCATATCACAGTAACAGTTGACATCTCCTGGTAGCGGTGTGTGACAAACTCTGAAACCAGTGTACTTCTGATGTTATCCTGTTTAATCTTCACAGGAAGCCTGCGAGGCAGGTGCTGTCCGTCCTGTACAAATGGGAAGTTTGGACTTTGACAACCAATTTGATCTCATGCTCTTAATTGTACCTGTTGCCAGGTGAGCATGAGGGAACAGGTGACAAGGGTGGGAAAGGTTCTAAAGTTGAATACATCACCTTCACTAATGGGAAAACCTCCTGAGTTCCAAGCATGCTTTATTTAAGCAATACAGCTATTTTGAAGGACTTCAGAACTCTGTTATGGCAAGTAATTTTCTTTCGAGAAGTCAGGTTATTGTGTTTTTCTCAGATGTGCAAATCCATGAACCTCTAGTTTTCATCAAAAGTAAAAAATTCATCCATGCTTTCAAAAAGTTGGTAACTATTTCTGTTTGGAAAGGCTAACAAAACTTCCCTGGAGTATGTTTGATTTTTATAATCTTAGAAAATAAATTCTTTTGAGTTCCCTGTGCCCTTAAAGAGCTATTTTACTAAGTGAATCTTTAGCATTATAAATAAGCAAGGGGTGAGAGGCTTTTACTGAGAACTAGGAATTTAAGATGCATTCTCTATTGAGTGAAACCAAGCTATCATTGCATGTGTATCTTTTACCTCTTCTTTTTAAAAAGTAATTTTCAAAGTTATAATAAGTATTAGATCTTATAGTAGAACATATTTTTATTTTGGTGTAAGGTGGGAAGTAACAAGACACATGAAAGAAATATTTTTATCTTCTTTTTTTTTTACCTATTTCTTTTTTCATTTAAGGAGAAAAAGAAAAAAAAAACAGAAAAAGGGTACAAGTTATACATAATTTCAGAAAAAATAAACAATAGGAAATCACTAGTTAATAGATTATATATTGTTATCTTAGAAATAGTTGTTCAAGTTACAAAATTAAAGCATATAAAGTGGACTTTCAAACAGTGAGACTGGAAAAAGTTTTGTTCAATGATTCAACAAAACTCAGTAATATGGTTATCTATCTTATACACTTAAATATATATGCAGTTATATTCTTTAAAGCACTTTCTTTTCCTTTCTTTTGTACAATGAAAATTACACATTTTGGGTTTTATTATTCCCACAGTTCTTATTACTTTTTTTTGAAGAGAGTAAAACCAAATGTGACATAACAGAACAGAGTCAGTCAAATCAAAAGGATGGACATAATAGATAATGTAAAAACAAAATACTAGGTGATCAACAATGGTTACCATACTGCCTCTTGCTATCTTAAAAAGAATTGCCTATATCATCAGTTACAATAAAATTGAACAAAACAGTAAAGGATAAAACCAAAACATTGGAGACATTACAGGACTTTAAAAGAAGATAATAGTCAACTGGAATGGGCGTCATAATGAATCTTATTGTCTTTACAGTTTTGCCTATACTTTCAAATTTGGTACTATCAAGCAAAGCAGAATAGAGGAAAATCAGTCAAAGCAAGATGGTGAGTGCTACACAGGGTTTCAAATCAAGTTAACAGGAAATCAAAGAGGGTTATTATAATGTATCCTGCTATTTTTAAAAATTTTTTCCCTTAATTAAAATGATAAAATTAAAAAAAGTGAGTAATTACAAAAAAGGAGACTGAGATAAAAGAGGGCATAACAACAAAACAGCACAGGTCAAAGCATAACCATTTAAACAAAATAGTGTTTCATCACAAGATATCCTGACATAAAAGTAGTTACCATAGTGTCTCTTTCCTTGAAATCTTTGAGTATAACTTCGTATACTGTAGCACCAAACATATCAAGACAATGTAAAACCATTCAAGAGAATGACAATATTACATGGTATTTAGAACCAACTATCAGAAAATGAACAATGGTTTCTGTATAATCTCGTTTATAAAAGTTTTTGCTTATATTATCACATATAATAAAATCAAATAATATACAACCTGTTAAGACCGATGGAGACAGAAGAATAAAAGCTTGATGGGACTTCAAAGCAAATCAGCACTAGCTATTATGATGTCTTGTTTTCTCCAACATAGCTGTTCCGACCATCCAATCTTCTCTGCCTCATTTCTGTTGAGCTCTTTTTCTGCCGTTTGTTGTCAGTTTGTCTTCTTCATTTCACTTTCTGCTCCATTCATTGTGGCCTCTCTGCCACTGTTTCTGAAGTCTTGGTATTTTCCTTTTTTAGAATATCCTGCAGTATTCTTTGTAGAGTTGAATTGGTGGTTGAAAATTCCCCTGGTTCCTCTTTGTCCTGGAAGCATCTTGTTTTTCCATCAATTCTAGGGACAGTTGTGCAGGATATATCAATCTTGGCTGGAGGTTGTTATCTTTCAAAGTTTGAATTATTTCCCCCCATAGTCTTCGTGATTTGATGGTTTGTGCCAAGAAGTCTGCTGTAATTCTGATGGGTGTTCCCTTGTAAGTGATCTGTTTCTTGTCTCTGACGGCTTTTAGTATTCTGTTCTTATTTTGGATTTCTGGAATTTTGATTATTATATGCCTGGGTTATTATATGTTTGGGTTGTAGGTGGCTGGGGTCCTGTATGCCTCACACATCTGAGTATTTTTAACTTTTGCTAAATTAGGGAAATTCTCTTGGATTATTTCTGTGAATAGCTTTTGTAGTCTATTTGTTTGTGTCCCTACTTCTTCTTTTATGTTCTTAATTTTTAAGTTATAGATCCTCTTATCATCTTCTAGACTTTGTATTATTGCTGTTTGTTTCCTTGTTATTTTTAAGAAGTTTTTCATTTCATGCTCCCATATTACAAATCTGCCCTCCAATTCAGATAATCTATCCTTAGTTTCTTTCAAGCTATTATGCCAGCTTTCGATAGAGTTCTTAGTTTCCTGGTAATCTCTTTGAGCCTGCTGCATGTATTCTATGTTTTCTCTATTTTCTCCCCTTTTTTTCTGTTCTTCCATTCCACCATCTGTTTTTTCTTGGGTGGTGCTTGGCATTTCTCTAACTATTCTACTTATATCTTGCTTTATTTCATTAAATACTTTATTTTTAACTTGCCTATGAGGCTCTGGAGATATCGCTTTATGTCTATTGGTGCCGTGTCTGATACTGCATGTTTTTTGTCTTCCTTTGCATTTCCCTTTCCTGGATCAGTGTTTTCAGGATTGGGGACTGAAGACCTTTTCTTGTTGCTTCCTCTTCCCATACTTTTCGTTCCTTTCATACAAGCGAATGTAGGAGGCCCAATTTTTTTCTCTTTGTTGGTTACAGTTTGTTCGAATTATGCCGGCTAGGTGTTCCCACCCACTGCAGTGTACTAGGGAGACACAGACCTGGGCAGCCTCTGGGACCACTCCAGGTCAAGCTACCAAAGGATTCACCGCTAGGGTGCACTTCCTGGTGCTGGGACCTGGTTTGGGCTAGCCTACTAGGTCTTAAGTCAGTGGCGTCATGCAGGCCAGGCACTCCTCACCAATCCCACTTGAGAGGAGAGTATGCGACTAATGTCACTGCAATGCCCTGTTCTGGAAAATCTGCCTGGTCCCAGTATGTGCTTTGCTGGAGCCTCCCACTCTATGAAAGGCTCCCTGTTCCGCTCACTCACCGTAAGTTGATGTAGGGCTCCCTGCTAGTCCCACTGTCAACTCCATTCACAGATTCCTGCTCTCAGAGCTTTCAGGGGTCTCTCTCCCTGCCCTGCAGATTTGGACGCAGTAGCGACAGCAGAAAATTCAAATTGTGGCTTCTAGTGGCGTGGGTTCAAATTGTAGCTTCTGTGCTGAGATTTTATCTGTTCCTGTTATAGCACCAGGATTGGATTTCCAGTTGGTTTCTCTTAGCTTAGTTTATTCCTGGGTCAGCAGGGTGTATCTCCTCTTGCTTAGGACTCCTTGTACCACACGATTCCTGGATTTTAAGAGGGTTATCACAGAGAGCCTCTATAGCTGCTGCTATCTATCTGCCATGTTCTTCTGGAGGTCCATTTTTATCTTCTAATATGCTTCATCAATGAATTTTTTTAATGAACGAGGTACCATACAAGGTACTGGGTTTGGTACTTTGCAGAAAGTTATCCCCTGAGAAGATATACAACACTCACACTGAGGTCCCATGCTCAAACTGTTAAGCTTGTAGCCCTCAGCTAGTTTCCCAAAACCACACTAAAAGTGACATGATTTCACTCTAAAATATCCCCACAGTATTCAGATCTGAAGGTTTTGGAAGACATTTGGATCTCAAGATGTTTTAGTTTCTCCTTACTTGGACTCAGTTCTTGATACCCACAATTTAAAGGAGAATAAGTTCATTTTGGTTTATAGTTTATAGATGTTTCAGTCCATAGTTGGCTGGTTCTAAAACAGGGCACAAAGCAGAGGGGGGTGGCAGACAAAAAGCAGAGAGAAGGATCAAGGGAGAAAAGAAAGAAACAGACCCTTCCAAGATCACATTCCCAGCAATCTGTCTCCTCCAAACCACATCAGCTCAGCAGTGACCTGATCCACTGATTAGTATCATGCCCCAAGATCCAATCACTTCCCCAAAGCCCTACATATGAATGCATGATTTTGCAGGGACATCTAGATATAAACCATAACACAAAATTTCTAACTTAATCAGTGGATTAATTGTTTGTGAGGTTGTAATTTGATGATATCATGTGGGCATAATTGAAACTTAGGAACTAGGGTCAACTTCAACCAAATAGATTGTGAGGGCATGACCTTGGGGACTATATAGCTTTTCACACCCTGTCCTATCTGGCTCTTTCGCAGGCACTCTATTGTGACTAGTTCTCTTCTGCCATGCCCCTCTGCCTTGATATAATATTTCTGACTCACCACAAGCCTAAAAGGAGTGAAGCCAAGGAATAAAACCCCTGGAACTGTGGGCCAAACTATATCTTTCCTTCTTTATGTCTTTTTTATCACAGCAATAGAAACCTATCAAATTAAACTTTCAGGTAAGTTTTCCCACAAGGTTTAGGCTTTCCTCTTTGAAAAGCAAAAAGCACACTGCAGGATCACAGCCTCCTCTTCTGGACTGCAGGCTCCACCACTCCCTGGAGCTATGATGCTTACAGAAGCAGCATGGAAACAGAGTTCATAGGTTAAAGAAAAAAGCAGGATGGGAATGTAGAGTACTTACCAAGCATGCATAAGGTCCTGAATGCATCTCTATGTAGCACCATGAAAAATAAAAGCAAATTAATTTAATAATGTTACAATATTTCTTTACAGTCCAAGTATATTTTTGGAAACTAATCTTTCAGCAGCCACTTAAAAATTGTAATTGCCTTCATATCCTAGACTCCTGTGTGCCTCTCATTCCTCATGTGAAAACTGAAGACGTCAGTAATAACTGCTGTGGGCGAAATTAACGAATTAATAGATGAAACATGCTTTGAGACAGCAAGTCCACTTTGGGAAATGTTGCACAGATATAAAAGTCCCAGTAGAGGAGAACACATGTTTAAAGATGCTTGGTGAAACATTTGGTGGCAAAAAATAAAACAGGAAAAAATGTAAATATCTATTCACCTGTATATGTGGTACATATACATTATGGACCATTATGCAATCATTTTAGACATCTCTTGGGCAACATCTCTGTCTTTCAGTCCACACCGAACTTCAGCTGTTGCTGTAGCAACCAGCTGCTTGTAGGTATAACTGACAGCATTTTGCTTCAGCTGCATCATATTTCTTTCTTTGTATCCAGGCTCCTGCAGTCAACACTTGGGACATTTGTAGGTGACAACTTCAGTGTTTCAATGTAAATGCAAACCTGAAATTCCAAAGGGCATGGGCTGCATCATGAGAGGAGAGAGAGTGAGCCAGTCTATTAATGGCTTTATCTGTATCCCTTGTGCAGACAATATTCCAGACTATATTTTGCTTCGTTCCAAATCCTCAGTTCTGACCAGTTTGATTATCACCCATTGTTCACTTTCCTGCCTTCCCTGCTCCTGATCCTTGAGCTCGCTTTCCAGAAAGAACTGCCCGTGGGCAAGGTCCTGTTTTAGGATTTGAGGAGTGTCGGTGTCGCTCCCGGCCGGCAGGAAAGACACAGGACAAAGTCTGGCGGTGTGCAACCTTGTCTTTATTTGTCTCCGCGTGGGCCCCGCGAGGCCTCCGCTCTGCCACCAGCCCTTTCTCGCCGGTGGACTTTCTCTATCTCTCTCTGTGCTTCTCTCTCGTGGCGGAAGAGGCACTCACTTTTATAGGGTAACAGTGGCCAATCAGTTCAAAGCACGCGATGCGGGCTGATTGGCTAACATCAGTTGTTGCTAGGCAGACTATCTTACAGAGCGGGTTGTTTAAGTCGCCAGGGCAATCAGGGGGCAGGAAGCAGGCGCCAACTTGGCTCACTCGATGGGAGGGGTAATCTAGCTCGGGCTTTGCTCTTTTCTACAGGCCTCACGTCCGCCAAGTAAGGCGACCGGGCTCGGCCGCGGCTCCCAACAGAGGAGAATCCGGGGTAAAACTATAACTGATTTAAAATGAAAAAAAAATGTATCCATCTGTTGACTTATAGGACTGTTCATAATGGATTGTTAAAATTGCAGGTTAATAGTTGTTAAGACATTTATAAAATTAACACTCATGTGTGTATGTTTATATGTGTGTGTGTGTGTGTATGTCTAATCTTGGAGAAATGTTAAAAAACGTACATGAAATTGTTGACATTGGTCTCATTAGGGAGCTAGAAAAAACATGTTAACCTTTTAAAAATGAGTTTTAATTGTGTCACTAGCAACAATTGGAACATACAAATGTTACAGCTTAAAATACATGGGGAAGAATATGACATTTAATATTAACAGTCAACATATCAAGAAAAAGAACATCCAGTCAGGCCATAAAAAAGAAAATAGCTATATTGTTGGGCTTGAGTTGGACTATAAATTGCACCATAAGATTTTGTATTAATCTTGGATAAGAAAATAATTTCTTGCCTGAATCTGCTTTTGTAGAACAAGCACCAAAAACTATATTCACAATTCTAGCATATTGTTTACGACAGAGATATAGTCCAAAGGTCCTTATGTGAAGCATAATCTCTCAACAAGGACTCAGAAAAGAGCGTGGATAAGCCTATGAAAGTCCACGCCAGCTGCTTTTCCAAAGGAGTAGGTTTTTAGGGGCTCTGTTGCAGAAAGAGAACAGAAATACTCAACAAAAAGCCTGATGGGATAAAGAAGGACCTCACAACATTTTTAAAACTGCAGATGATACTTCTGCAGTATAAAGCTCTTTGAACTTTGCATAAAGAAGCAAATAGTAATATTCCATACAGGATTTTATGAAGTTGAAATCTAATTTAAATAAATTTCCTTGAGCCTCATTTGTTTTCATCCCCTTGTGGGTTCATTAAGAATTACTTTACAGGAAGGAGCACTGGACTATAAGGATGTGCTTTAAGGAGGATGCTTTTGAATCCTTTTCCAGAAGGCTGGACTTCATGTTTAACATCTTGTTCTAGTAGATGAATATGCATGGAGGGAGAAAAACAATCCTTTATAAAATCAGAAGAGACAAAAGACTGAAAGAAACATACTCTAAGAGACATACTCTGCTAAAAAATGTTTGACTTACGCATATCATTTTATTTTTCTACAATATAGTACTATGTAAGAATCCCAAGCAGGCAACTCCTGAATTGAGAAGGTGAAGGTGATTTATCCTGGTGATGATTAATTTTGTGAATTTCTTTGGCTGAATCATAGTGTCCAGCTATTTGGTGACTGAACCTGAGTACAGGACCTCAGTGAATCTTGCACCTTTTAACAGAGGAGAAATCCCAGGCATTGTACAAGACAAAAGGCCCCAAGCTCATGAAATCATCTTAGAGTTCAGAAGACTTCAGGGCAGCCACTTATTAAGTAGACAAAGGAGTGGAGAACTTATAGATCATATATTTGGGGATAGATTACAGAAGTCTTTGAGAACAAAATATCTTAATTTGTTGGATTGGTATTTAAGTCATAATGTCTGGTAGTGAGGAATTAAGAATAGTGTCATATTCACTTATGACTCTGGTACTAACATGCTCTTCCAAGCATAGTGTTCGTATTCAGATGGAAACAAAAACAAGCCACAAAATGAAGGTCTCTTATGATACAGAAGAACAACCTAAGATCCTGCAAGAAAGTCATCTTTTTACTTTTTTCTGAAGTAATATCAGTCTTTAGGAAAAATGCTTCATAGTTAACACAAAATTCCTCCAATCAATAAACCAAACTTTCAGTGAGTATAAACTATATATGGACAATGAAACTGAGTGTGGTACATTGTATGATATGTTGTACTGATTCTATTGCTGCCATAATAAGATGCTACAACTCTAATCCTAACACCTAATCTCTGTCCCTAACACTAACCCTGTAAATTTGATGACAATGAAAAACGTATGGTGCAATTTCTGAGGTCTAGATTAGCTCAGCTGTGTTCTTTGTTAAGGGTCTTGCAAGGCTAGAGTTTTGGCGAGTTTACGTTGCTAATCAGAAACGATGAGGAAGACTCTTTCAAAGTCCTTCAGATTATTGGATGGATTCACTCTCTTTTGGTTATAGGGTTGAGGTTTGCTGCTGGCTGCCTGTCATCGAAGGTCCACACTTCTCCTGGGGCTGTGTGCACTCTTTTTTGTATTTTCCCTGTGACCCTCAATGGTGACACACTTACAGTCTCTGTGACTGTGACTCCTTTCCCCTACACTTCTGACTCTAGCCAGAAAAAGCTCTTTATTTTTAAGAATTTGTGTGATTAATTTAAGTGCAATCTCTTTATTTTAAAGTCCCATGCCCTTAATTACATCTGCAAAGTCCCTTTTTTTTCTATTTAATGTAACATATTCACAGGTCCTGGAGGTTAGAGGATACATATTTTTGGGCATTCATCTGCATATCATATTTGTTAAGATAATACGAACAAAATGTTAATGAGATCCCAAAGGAAGAAAATGATAGTATAGTCTGGAGAAAAGGCAGTGTAAAAGGGTTTATTAATGAAGTAACACCTGAGCCAGCTGTAGTGACGCAAACCAGCAACGCCACCACTCTGGAGGCCAAGAGAGGAAGGTCACAATTTTGTGCCCAACCTGTGAAATTTAGTAACATAGCGAGGCTCTATCTCAAAATAAATAAATGAAAGAAAAAAAAAGTGGTGGGGATGTCACTCAGCACAAGGATACTGGTACAAATACAAAGTCAGGAAGAAATGAAAACATACATTACCACTGTAAATTCCCATTAATAAGTGATCATTATTCTACACTGTTGTGTATTTTGTACATAATTTTGCAACTGCACATATTGTATTGTGAGGTGCTGTAAACATCTGGAACTCCCACAAATAAACTGTGGGTACCTCGAGAGGCCATGCCCTGCATCTTCGCATTCACTATACTTAACAGGCTCTAGGTAGAGGATATGCAAAAAAAATGGTTGTAGAGATGGCTTTGAATTTATCCTACAAGCAACAGAAAATCATCAAATTCAGTTTTCAAATTAGTAACTGACATTATTCAGTGTTTCCTTAAGGTAAGTCTGACAGCTGTGCAAGACAGGCTGGAGAGAAATGAGAGAAAGGTGGCAGAGAATTTATTAGGATATAGGATTATAATCTAATAGGCGGTGCTAAAGGTCTGGCAATGACTGTGGGGATGAAAAAGAATGAACACATTTGAGAGTTTTTTTTATTTTAAAGAGAGGAAAATAATAAAAAGAATGATACAGAATTTCACACCAAGATAATGGGGAATTAATAGTGATTAATATACTACATAGTGCTATCTTCAAAGTAGTTACTTAGATTACAAGATATAGGTATGCAAAGTTGATCAAACAATGTAAGTCCAAACTCTTCTTTTCAGTAAGTTAGTATAAATTAGTAGTATGATTATCTTAGCTATTATGTGTGTGTGTGTGTTTGCGTATTTCCCTTCCTTTGTCTGAGAGATTCTTAGAGGCAGAATTTCTAAGATTTATTGAGTAATTGAACCATAAAAATCAGGAAGAGGAGTATTCGGGGAAGAAGGAAAAAATACAGTGAGTTTTGGTTTGAGTAGGCAAAATAAAGGTTGAGATGAGACATTGTTGATGGCGGCACCGAGGGACACACTGACAGATACATCTCATAGGCTGTTGGAGGCAGATCATGTGTACATTTTGTGTGTTTAAAACTTTTTTTTTTTTTTGTCTTTTTCCTTTTTATCGGTACCGGGGATCGAACTCACAACTGCCTGCTTTCAAGGCAGGCGCTTATGCCGCTGACCTAAACCCCCAGCCCCAAAACTTTTTTCAAATGTGAATATTGATGTAAAGAGATCTTAAATTCATAAAGATATTTTTGTTCTCTATTTTCTAAATTGGAACCTTTCTCTCCTTCTACACAATTTTATAAAGTACATTTTGTTACTTCAATGAAATATCTGGGGCAGGCTATTTAGGAAGGAGACAGTTTATTTACTTGTAAGTTTTGGAGGTTCAAGGGCATGATGCTGACATTGCTTCAGCTCTGTCACATCATGAAACATGACAATGGAAGAAGAGATGTTCCTAATCCAGGAATCCCAAGAAAGGTTGCATGGAACAGGCTTAGGTTTTTATAACAACACTGTCTTAAGAACTAGCCAGAAGTCCAACAAGTACCTTAAAACCACAAAGAGCACTCCCCCAGACCCTTGGACACCCTACTGTGCCACATGCCTTAGAGGTTCCACAACTCTGGGGACCAGGTTTCCAATGTCTGGACCCACATTCAAACATAGCAGAGATGTAACCAGTGTCTTCCATGCTACATGGTAGTAATCAATCAGGAGTGGAATAATTTAATTAACAAGTTAGCACCTCCTTGCCCCTCCTTCTCCCTGATGCCATCATTTAGGAGGAACACACACACACACACACACACACACACACACACACACACACACAGACACACACCACTCATCACCATGGAAACAATGGGTATGCAGAGATGAGGAATGGAAACTTGCTACAGGTCCTGTGGGAACTTACGGTGGAATTTAATACATAGCCTAACTCCCCATATTTTTATCTCAAGAAAGCATTAGACAAATACAGTTTAACTTTCTCAAAAGATGTTGAAGACTCCATCTCTTCTTTCTCATCTAAGATACTCTAGCAATAATGAGCTAAGACATTAGTACTTCATCCAGATCCTTGTGATTCTAGGGGAGCCCTTTAAAGCCACCTACCCTTTGTGATTTCTAATGCGATAAAAAAGTGAAGTAGTTCATGTGTCCATGAACATGAAGGAAAAGAGGATTCTGAAGCAGGAACATGCAAAAGAGTCCTTCCCTTGCAGAGTGTGGTGGCATCATTGGTATAGTACCTGCTTGGTGTCTCCAAATGTGGATTTAATTGTGCCATGATAGCATGCTTGTACTTGCAAAGATATCAGAACAAGCAATGGTGTTCTCACCAGGAAAGCATTTAATTTCCCTAGCTCTTGATGGTTGCATAAAAACCACAGACAATAAATCTCCCTTGAAAATTTGTGAGATTTCTCCTTAAAATGCAGGAAATGTATCCCTCCTACAGACTGCAAACAATTCTAAGCTCTTTCCTAAGCAATTTCTCCTTAAACTCTGTGCCAAGATGCAATTTATTTTGAGCACTCCTGAGTTTCTTTAATGAGTTTAATGAATGTTTGGCTGTTGTTCCTCACATCAGTGCTGCCTATTTTGAATAGCTACGAGCTTGAGGGGCTAGTTATTCATTGTATTCCACCAGGCCAGCTCCTTTCGTGGCTGACAGATGAACATTAGCCACTTAAAAGATTTGTTTGACTCTTAATGTCACAAGGTACAATCGTAAAAATTACTTAATTTCCTATAACGTAAAATGAATGTCAGAAATAATTTCATCACTGTCAGCACCCACTGCCCCTCTCTCATTTTATCCCATCAGGGGAGAGGAGCACAAGTGCCTGTGAGGGCCACTATGGACACAAAGGGCAAAAGTGCCCCCGAGTGCTTGCACATGCACACAGGGGTAAATTGTAATTTAATGTGGCACCTGGATTGTGGGGGCTCTAAAGATTGCAGATTTCATGTGAGAAGTGAGGGAATTATAACTGCATGAATCTTGGAGATTGTCTTTATTAGTTTGTCACCTGAGTGGTGAGGATTTTGAGATAGCTGTACATCATGCAGGGAGGATTTCCTATGGTGAGACTAGAAAAGAAGAGATCAGAATCTACAGGCAAGTTTGTCTCTTAGCTTGAAGAAAGAGATCCCAGAGGGAGGCCAGGGAGTAGCGTTAGTGTTGTCTGACTTGCCCCAGCAGACACAACACAGATTGGGGCTAAGCCTTGGCTGTGAATGAGCGTGTCTTCTGGCCTGACTCATCACAGGAATTCACTGGCAGGTACCCACCCTGAGGAGGCAGGAAATGCAGAGAAAGTCTGAGATAGAACAGCTGTATCTACAAAATCCTGGGCACAAATTGTATCATGGAAAAACGAAGTCGTTTCCAAAAAAGAAAATAATGGGCCAAACCAGAGCATCCTAATTTAGATATCCTTTTTTAAAGGCAATTATCAAGTTTGTTGTGTGGTATTGAAGGAAAATCTCGCTATTCAGTTTTAAGAGTCTTCAAGATGATTTGGTTTCCACCTGGCTGCCCAAAGAGAATTGCTTGGCTGCTATAGCAACTGTGTCCCTGGATAGATGGCAGTTGACAAAAACACTCTTTCTATGCTGATTTTTATGCTCAGAAATGTAGGCTGGGCTGGTGAAGAGCATAAAATAATGCCGTTAATGATCAAATGCTGTAATGCAGTTCTATAACACTCTTTTTTTCTCATACCTCATGTCCTACTCACCAGCAGACGCTGTCATCTCCACAACCGTTCCCTGCCCGGACCCATCCCCACTCCTCACCTGAATTCTTGCAGCAACCTCCAGCTCATCTCCTATTTCCCCTCTTGGTCTTTCATCTACTTTCTAAACAGCTTTCAGAGTGGTCCTTTAAAAATATACTTTGGATTATTTCATTCTGTTGATCGAATTTCTCCTATGGTGTATTAGTCAACTATTCTGCTTTATGAAGCATGCTTCGGGGAGACTTTTATTAGACAAAGAGAAAGGGAATATGTTGAAAGGGGAGGGAAGCGGGTGGAGAATGGGGGATGAATTCAATCTAAATTTTCTGTGCAGATTAAAACCCCACTCTTGAATGTGAAACTAGGGAGTAGGTTACACCAGAGAAGTCGGGGGGGGTGATTAAAGTATAATATCTGCATATACTGAACTGCCCAACTGAAGCTCTTCAGTCTGCAAAAACAATATGCAGTAATAAAAATGTAGAAAAATATTCTTTCAATAACTTATTGTAGTATGCATCCATTTTCCCTACCTAAAGGCCAGCTGGCCTTGCTGTAGGCGTTAGGATGGGGTCTGTGTGAACCTTATTCTGGGTCCTGGTTTAAGAAGAGTGATTTATTTGTTTGTTTGCTTGTTTGTCCTTTCAGTGCTGAGGATGAAACCCAGGTCCTCACGCATGATAGGCCAATACTCTGCCAATGCACCACATCCTAGCCCAAGTCTGCTTTTGTCATCGTTTATGTTGGTGGCCCCAGGCCTCATGTGTTTTCATCGTGCATTTGTGACTGGTTCATTGTCTAGCGCTTGGATTGATGGTGTCAGTGCTACACAGCCTAGGGATGGAGCCAGCATACAATGTAATGGCAGGTAGAAGGCGTGTCTCTCTCTTTCGGGTTTCTACCTTGCTGTTTGCAGCCGCCATGGACTGCGGCTCCGTCATGCCACCCTGCCTTGGAGCCAGCTGAGTACGGACTGAAACCTCAAAAACTGTAAGAAATAAACCTTTCCTTTCCCAACTTTGGGCTTCAGGTACTTTGTCGCAGTGACAAGTAAAAAGTAACTAAGACAGCTTTTTAAATGGAAATTGGAATAGTGTCCTCCAAAACCTGGGCAACTCACAGGAACACAGTCAAGCCCTCTGTGTCACATTTGCTAGCCTCCCATTAGCCGTGCAGGTCATAAATATCGATGGTGTGAAGAAATATACTTCAGGGAGGGAACTACAAAAATACAGCCAAAAGTTCAAGTGTATAATCCTATTACAGCCAAGTGACATATCAGGATCAATAACTGAATAACCCCAAAGTGGCTTCTGATGACACTGGGAAAAAAGCCCAGAGCTATCGCCCCATTATAGTTTACAAGGACTAATTTGATCCGGCCTCTGGCTACTTTCCGAAGTAATTTCCTATCACTTGCGAGCTTTTGCTGTGGATTGCAGATGCTCTGGCCCTTTTCCCATTCCTTGAGTTCTCCAAGCATTCGCTTGTCTCCAAACTTTGGCATTCATCCTTCATTCTGCCTAAATCTCTCCCTACACCTCAGCAGCACTTACTTTCCTTTGCCTCATTCTGGCCTTTGACCAACTGTTCTTTCCCAAGAAGGACCTTCTGCAGGGATGCCTTCTGCAATTTACATGATGGCCTTGCCACACCCCCTTTTCAGCTAGATGTATAATGTTTTTTCAGCATTTGTCTACTGCCTGCCATGTGTTTTAAATTTATTTGGCTTTTGTCTGTCTCCTCTTATATAAGAATGTTAAGCTTCGGGAAAGCAGATGTTCTCGAACATAGTGGGAACTCAAAGGAAGCATCGTGGCTGAACGAATGAACCGGTAATTGGGTTAACTTCCCAGTACCATTCTCTCCCTGTTACTCCATGTGCTCTCTAAAGCCCTGAGGCACTGCTGGCCCATGGCCATGAAAGAGATCAAACACTCATAGGCCAAGAAGAGCGTTTTTCTTCCCTGTATCTATCTGCACAGATGAAAAATATTAACCTTGGTCATTTTTTCTTGTATTTTCCCTCCCAGGTAGTTCTTGTTAGGGTTTTTAAAACTGAAGGAGGCCTGAGGATTTTATTATGAGTTCTGACCAATCATTGCTTGATTCAGTGTACAATGGGTTGTTTGTATATTTGTGTATATCAAAAACTGAAAAACTTAACATTGGATAGTGCCGTTTCCAACTCTTGTTTTTCTAAGTTTTAACTTTTTGGGGGGTGCAGGAGTTCACATCCTAGAATAAAGCCTTGAATATATGATTTTTCTTATTCTCCAGATTGGAGGTTGGGAGAGAGCAAATATTCTGGCACCTGATAGAGGTATTGAAGCAGGAGCTTTCAGAAACAGGATCTCTGTGACGAGTGGTACCCAGGAGGGCTGGGATGGCGCAGGTTCAGCAACAGCATGCAGGCCACGGTGGATAATCTGTACGTAGATAGGCATGCCAAACCCACGGTTTGGTCTCACTCCTGCTGCGTGGGCCAGGCCCAGTCTCATGTCAGCCACCAGAAGGATGGTGTGTGTGGTAGAACGGCTGAGGCCATTTCCAAAAAAGAGCTCATTATCAGTTAATAATCTGAGATGAAGTTAGTAAGAAGAGCTGTGATTTTGAGTCCTGGGAATAAAGCCAAAAGTCTGGAGCTGGGATGGCAGCCAAGCAGTGTGTCCTTGTTGCAGTGTGTGTAACAAGGGAGCCAAGAAGCAAGGAAAGGTCCACTCCGGGTGTAGGAGCCAGGAGCCAGGGAAGAAGGCACTCTGGAAAGCAGCGTGTGTGCCACGGGTTCCTCAAGGTGCAGTTTGGGGCGAGACTACCCCAAGCCAAAATTGCATGTGTGCTCAGGATTTTTATTTAAGCTGTAACTCAATAAATTTATTTTTCATCACCACTGTTGTTCAGGCAAAAGACAAAATTAAAGAATCAAACAGAAGGATGTCAGTTTTGGTAATGAAAGGAAACAGCCACGTAAGAAAAAAAGGTAAAAGTGTGTTAAAAATGTTCTGCTACCTCAAGCCTTTTGCTGCATGAATGTTTAGTCCATGTAAAAAGCAGAATTGCTTGTTACTCCATTTAGAGGTGAAAGAAAAAGGATATAAGAATAATAATTGGATCTATTTCTAAGCCTGAATTTCTTCTTTCAGAACTTCAATGATTTATGTAGATCCTAATCGAGGTGACATTTAATGGAATACATACTTATAATTTATTAATGTTTTTGTATACAACAAATAAATATTTCACCATCTTTAAATTTTAATTTAATTTTAAATTATCATTGTATTGCACATTTATTTGTAGCTTTAGCTCAGTATGCTGAGATAACAAACTTTAGAAAAAGTGGTATATAATCATACTGGCAACAGCCCTTATTCATGTGATTGTATTAGGGATTAGCCAGTTTTAAATAAATACTGTTTAAAATTGCTTTCTTATGATTTGAACTGCCTTACTTAAATTTTCTTGGTAGAAATTCACATTGCCTAGGGAAACACCTTCTGTCTGAGATGTTGATAAGATAGTCTTAGATTCATAAAATTATGTTTTCTTGCTTTGCCTGACAGCTCTTTACTTTCATCAAATATCTTTCCTATATTTTCTCTGTCTCAATGAGTTTTAGACAATGAGTAGTTTCCAACTGATTTTCTTGAATAAGGTAGTTGAAGACACGGTGGAGTCTTACACAGTAGGGATTTTTCTAACAATAGTATTCACACTCTTCCTAGATTTACACACTTCCTTGCTTTCCATTATTCCTTCACTCCGCAAATTTCTGCTGAGCACAGGCAGGCCCCAAAATACTAGATTATAATGAACTGTCCCAGTGAGCTACACTATAACTTTACTCAGGGTCAAAGCCAAGATTACGATCAGGTTAAATGGAGTTACATAGTCTTTTAATATATCCTTATGTTTCTAGCAAACTTACATATTTTCAGTTTTAATCGTTAATGGTTCTATATGCAAAGCCCCTACTAATTTCCAAATTTCAGTATGTCAAATTATGAAGCTACTTTTCATTAATTATTTATAATGTTTTCATTATATAATGCTTGATTTACATCATAGTATTCGTTATTTCTTACTGTGAGGCAAGTTATCTCAAAATCTAGTTGCTTAATATGACAAATGTTGATGGTATCACAAAGTTCCTCAAAGCCAGGAATCCAGAAGTGACAGCCTGGGTGGCTGGCTTTAGCTTAGGGTTTCTCTTGAGATTAGAGTTAAAAAGGCAGCCACGCTGCAGGTATCTGAAGGCTTGATTAGCTAAGCCTGGATGACCTGTGTTGCAGAGGGTGGATCCTATGACTTAGCAGGAGGCCTCCCTTCCTGACTTGGGCCTCCTCCACAGTGGTACTTGATATGGTGCCTAGGTTCTTCCAGAATTAATCATTCAAGACAGAACAGAAAAGGTGCAGCAATGTTTTTATGCCTATAGTTGGTCAGCTCCACCATATTTTAATGCTCCTGAATTGTTAAATCCAGCCTGCACTCAACAGGATATCTAAGAATTTAGGAGTGTATTTGAAAATGCCAACAGTTATGCAGTCATTAAACTTATCTGAGCCATTCTTATGCTTGATCCATAAGAAAACTGAGCCTTGAGATGTGTCATGTGAATGTACTCATATTTTTTCTGCCTTATAAGAATCTTTTTACGCTCATTCTTTAGATTTCTTGCTTCTACTTTTTTTTTGTGCTTATTATGTCTCTTTCAATGTTCCCATAAAATGTGTTCATGCTTCCCTAAATAATATTAAATATTTATAAATTCTGTGTTTTTCATCTTTCTGTCACCGGGACACAATAACAAATGCCTATAACTTAAAGGAGGTGACATTTAATGTGGTTCATGATTTCAGGGGATTCAATCCATGGTTAGCTGGCTCCAAGGAAGAAATATCATGGCAGATGGTCAGAGATGCTTAGTTCAGGGTAGCCTGGGAGAGAGGGGGACAAGGACCAGACATAGACTCCGAGGCCACCCCACTATGAGGCTCTCCATCAATCCCTGGGAGACCTCAAAACTAGTCAAGTTGACACTCCATCCTAATTTTTACAAATTCATTAAGAAGAAGGCACAATTTTACCTTTAATTCCTGACACAGAGCCTAACACAAATATGTGTTGATTTTCCCTAAACTTATTAATATTTGCTACTCTTCTTTGACATGCCTTTCAAATAGGTTTGCTATTGTTTGAAGATTTAGATTACTAGCTGATTACTTTTGAAGTATTGTTTAATTGCATTTTTCAGTCTTTAATAAAAGAATGAGCACACAGAAATGATAGAGAAAAATGTTCTTTATTCTTACTCTGCTAAAAGAATAATATAGTAGGAGGTGAAAGGGCAAAGTTGGGAAAGGCAATGAGAATATTTATGGGCTCCTTGGTGTGTACATAGTTTAAATTTGTAATATTAAGTAGAATGTGAATTTCCAAAAAATATCTAAAACATGAACAGTTTTGTTGTTTCAGGTGTCGGGATTTGCTAAGAGTAAATATAACAGAAAAAATAATTTGGCAACAGCAGGAACTGTATTCAGTTAATGACAGTGCATGAGTGGTAAAGGGAAACTGTTACATTCTATTCCCAATCCCTTCTATCAGAGTGGAGCAAAATCCTAGAAATGCAGTGTCAGCACTGAAATAAGTCTACACACCAGACCTCCTGTTTGCTCTAGGTGTTTTCACACACCAGGGTGCAGTTCACCTCCACCAGACTTTGGGGGAAGAACTTCCCAGAGTGGTCTGAAGGACTAGACACAAACGGGGCTGGATTCCAGCTTAACTCTACCTCCTTCTGTTCTCTCTGGGAAGACAGTTCCTAATTCCAACGAGGGAGTCACTAACTTCTCCATTTATCCATTATTGCTTTAAAGATTATGAAGAATGTATTTATTAGAAAATGTAGCGGCATAAGAAAACAAAAAAGATAAACATTGAGAAACATGATACTGTAAACTAATACATGACATAAAAGACAGTATGCTGGTACCCTGTAATATACACAGAGCATTTGCAATTTTCAAAGCCTTGTAACATGATCCCATGATCACATTCACATTCTAACAACCATCTTCTGAGGTTTTCTGAAACATGCAGGTCTATACATAACTCCAGGTGAGGGATGTGAGACTTGGAGAAGTCAAGTCCTTTGTGTTAGGTCACTCAGCTATTGAGGAACAGATCCCACATTTGAATATAGACCTCTTAATTAGAGCTCTATATTCCCATTATTGTAGAATATATTAGAACATTTTTGATAATTAGTTTTCTCTTGTCATTTTGGGAATGTTCTCACAGGCCATAGTGAATTTAAAATTTTCTCTATTTGTCTTATAGTGTTTTAATCACATTTGGTATTAGAATGTTTTCCCTATTATTTGAAGAGTTGTTTTCACAATGGCTTGGAAATTTTGAAATATTAAATAAAAATTTTATACATTTATGTTGTGCACCATATTTTGAAGTATGTCTGCATGCTGGAGTGGCTGAATGAAGCTAATGAATGCATATATTACCTCATATACTTGTTTTTTCACGGTGAGAACATTTTCAATCTATTACGTAGCAATTTTCAAGTATATGATGTTACTAACTATAGTCATATGGTGCACAAGAAATATCTTCAACTTATCCTTTCTGAACAAATGAAATTTTTTCTTTTTGACCAACAATTCTCCAGTCTATAGAAACCATTATTTGACTCTCTTCAGCTTTGACATCAAGTTTTTACTCTAATATAAGTAAGATTGTGTGGTACAAGTCTTTCTGGCTTACTTTGCCTAACATGATTTCATGTCCTCCCTTTCTCCTTCCTCTCTTCCTCATCTCCTTTTTCCTCCATCCCTGCCTCTCTCTCTCCTTTCTTCCTTCTTTTTCATTTCCTCTCTGTCTCTGTCTGTCTGTCTGTTTCTCTTTCCCTTTCCTTATATTTTAAAGCTAAGTGCTATTCCATTATGTATACATGCCATATTTTCTTCATCCATTCCTCTGTTAATAGACAGTCTGGGTCTACATTTTGGTAATTGTAAGCTGTTCTGTAATGAATTGAGTGCAGCTATCTCACTGACATACCAATTTCATTTCCTTTGAAATGAAATATGTACCCAAAAGTAAGAGTATCAGATTAAGCAAGTGCTCTACCATTGAACTACAGTTCTAGTCCATATTTTTAACTTGTTGAGGAAACTCTATATACATAGTGGTTAAACTTTAATTTACATTGTCAACATTGCACATGGCTTCCTCTGAACCCTTGATATAACTTACCTTTTGTCTTTTTGAAAATATCCATTGTACCAGCATGAAGTGCTATCTCGGTATAGTTTGATTTGCATTTACCTGATGATTAGTGGTGCTGAACACTTTAAAATACATCTGTTGTCCAACTGTATGCCTTCTTTTGAGTACTTTCTCTTCAAGGCCTTTGATCTTTTGGTTTCTTACTATTGAGTTAATTTCCTCATATTTTGCATAGTAGCTACTTATCAAATACATGGTTGGCAAATATTTTCTTTCATTATGTAGCCTGTCTTTTCATTCTGTAAATCATTTCTTTTGCTGAGCAGAAGCCTTTTATTTCATATAATTCCATTCTTGTGTCAGTTTGAAGTCATACTCAAGACATCCTTTGCCTAATCCAATGTTAGGAGCCTTTTCCTCATGTTCTCTTCTCATAGTTTCATGTCTTACATTTAAGTCCTTAAGATATTTTAGATTAATTTTTGTGCGTTATGTGAGATGGGAGTTGACTTTCATTCTTTATATGGATCCTAATTTCTCAGCTCCACTTATTGGAGACCCTGTACTTTTTCCAGCATGTATCCTTAGCTCCTTTATCTAAAATCTCTTGGCTATAATGTTAAGATTAATTTCCGATCTTTTGATTTTAGTTTTTTGGTCTATGAGTCTTTTTTAATGGCAGGACCATGTTGTTTTGTTATGATAGCTTTTCAGCAGCTTTAAAATCAGTGTGTGATGCCCTTGCTTTTGTTATTTTCTGCTAAATACTGTTTTGGTTGTTTTGGATCTTTTGTGGTTTCACATGAATTTTAGGACCTTTTATTCTATTTCTGTGAAAAATGTCGCTGGAATTTTGACAGCAATTGCATTGAATCCTGCATTTGTTTTGGGTAGTATGGATATTTTAATGGTATTAATCCTTTCTATCTTAATCACAGGCTGTAATAGTCAGCTTTCCTTTGTTAGGACCAAACTCTCAGCACCCATAACTTAAGGAAGAAATGACTTGTTTGGCTCACGGTTTCAGTCCATGGTTAATGGACTCCAAGGTAAAAACATCAAGGGGGTGGGGTGGAGCAGAGCAGAGTTGCTTTCTTCATGGCATCCAAGAAGCAGAGTAGGGAACAGCATCAGAGTGGAAGGGACCAGGCACCATCCATGCAACACGCAGACACTCACAGAAGTGTGCTCTTTAGTCCTCTGGGTGACTGCCAAGCCAACCAAGTTCAACACCCTGGAAGCTATCTGTTCAGGTCCATTATGGAATGGACGTCTTAAGTACTGTTTACATGCTAGGAATTATTCTAATGATTTTAAGAAATTAAAAATATTGAAAGAAAACATTGAACCAGACACAATCTCTGGTTTTAGTGATATGATAATGTATGTTTCCTTATGATTTCTAGAGTACAAGACAATTTATGTATCTGAGGTTGTCATGTAGATAATACTCTCATTATATAGAAGAAACTAAAGTTTAAGGCATAGATTGCATGCCAGGAAATGTTAAATTTGAGCCTGTACTCAGGTGCTTAAACTACATAAATGTATTTTCTGTGCACAAGACATAGAGAACTTACATACTTAGTATATAGATAGGGCTCTAAAATGTCCTCTGATTTGAAAACAAGAACTCAAATGATGAAAATTTAAGAAAGATGTTTAAAGTTCTGTAAGAGGTTACAAAACAAATGTTTCTCTGGGTTTCCAGTATGGAATGTGGTCATTTGTATCTTGGGATAATCTTTTCAGGCTTCAGGAAGGAAGCATAGAAAGGTGGCTCAGGAACAACAGATTCTGTTAGTGGTCTCTCCTTTTTTAAAAAAACAAGAACAACAACAATGACGACAACAACAACAAAGTCTTCTTTTTAGAGAGATTTAGAGATTCACAGCAAAAATGAGAAGGAATTAGAACATAGAGTTCCTGCGTAGCCTCCACTATCTCCCACAGCTGCACCACTCTCCACACCCTGCCGAGTGGTACATTTGTTACAACTGACCAACCGCACTGGAATATAACTATCACCAAAGGTCCATAGTTGACATAGTTCACTCTTGGTCGTGTGCATTATGTGGGCTTTAAGAAATGTAGATGACACGGATCCATCGCCACAGTTTCAAAAAGAATACCTTCGTCACCCTACCAACCCCCTGTTCCTCCTATTTATCCTTCTCTCCTCCCTAACCCCTGACAAACACTGATCACTGTGTTGTTTCCTTTTTAAATAGCTGAAGCAAACAAGCAAACAAACTTCCCTTTAGTGTAGCTTAAAATGCATTTGGTTACCTTATTGCTGACTCTTTTATTGCTATGCTCTTCCTTTTTTATTCATAATTCTATTGACCTAATTTTTCTCATCAAAAAAACTTTAGGCTCAGCTGGGCATGGTAGTGTGTGCCTGTAATCTCAGCATTTGACAGGCTGAGGAAAGAGGTCTTCCCTGAATTTGAGGCCAGCTTGGGCTACATAGTGACTTCAGGGTCAGCCCGAACTTTTCAGAGTGAAACCTGGTCTCAAAAAATAAGATAAAATAAAATAAAACAAATAAAATAAAATTCTGTTATTAATAAGCATAAGATATTGAATTTTAAAAATTAAGAGGCTGTAAATTGTAAGATTTTTAAAAAATACTTTGGTGGCTATCCATATCTTCTTAATACGAAGGGATCAGGTAATGCTATCAAATATTTTTGATTAAATGGAGCTGTGCACATTATGAATATGTGAGAAAGGAATAATGTTAAATGTAACATATATACATATATCTGTATTGCACAAAATTTAAAATTATAATTTCTCTAATTTAGAATTTTTTAGAATTTAGAATTTAGAATTTTCTCTAATTTATGAATTTTAATTTTTTAAAATATCACTTTCCTTCAAGGAATAGAAATAATTATTCCTATATCAAATGAGAAATTACTTTATAGAAGTTATGCAATTTAATTGGACTTATTTTTAATAATGTATAACATGAAAAGGTTAATTTGAAATATTAAGAAGTGAATTCCTTGGAGAATTCACTAAAAATTAGTTTTACTTTGTAAATTATTTTGCAGTACTGTCTTTCTTGCCTGAGGGTTACTTGTGCTTAGGCTGCTGCATACAAAATAAGTATGCAAAGAAACAAAATCGCTTAAAATAGAATAAAATTCCATATTGAAATGCTTGTTATGACACAAATGAAAGCTTCATTTTATGCATTTTTTCATATACCTTCTGTTTTAGTGTATCTGCTAAGTTTTGGCACATTGACACCTACATAGTCTACTAAATCTGATAAAAAGAAAATAATTAGGTTGTCTTAGTTATTTTTTACTCATTGCTGAGACAAAATACCTGAAGCCCAAATTGGGAAAGGTAAGGGTTATTTCTTACAGTTTTTGGAGGTTTCAGTCCACACTCAGTTGGCTCCAAGGCAGGCGGGCATGGGTGGGCTGCAGTCATGGTGGCTGCAAACAGCAAACAAGAACCAGCAAAAAGCAAGACACACCTTCTTCCTGCCATTACATCACATCCTGGCTCCACCCTTTTGTGGGTGGAGCACTAACACCATTAATCCAAGCACTAGAAAATGAAAGAATAACAAATGCACAATTAAAACTCGTGAGGGCTGGGGGCCACAGACATAAACCATGACATTCCACCCCTGGCCTCCAGTACTCGTGTACATCCTTTACACAAAAGACATTTAGTCCACCTCCAAGAGTTGCCAAAGTCCTAAGTTTTAGCATGGCTGAACAGTCCATCCCAAATCTCCAAGATCTATGGTAAACTCTTAACTGTAACCCCCTGTACAAATGAAACAAGGTTAAACATTACTGAAATGTAAAGGCACAAGATAAACATTACCATTCCAAAAGTTACAAATAGGGGAATATAAAGTATTGGAAACAAAGCAAGTCCAACATCCAGCAGGACAAACATTAAGTCCTAGAGTTCCATGCTCAGCATCTGAAGCAATCTGGTTGCAAGCTACAAAAGGCTTGGGTGATTCCACCCCCAGGGCACTTCCAGGGATATCAGCTTCCACAGCTTTTCTCTTAAATCCTCTCTGATCTCTTTTTGCAACTTTCCTTGGATCACCCATGTTCCTGGCTTTTCCAAACTTCTAGGGTCTCCAGTGCACCTTTGGCTTCACCTTTACATCTTCACAAGTTGCCCTCTCAGGGCACACTGCTTGGCCTCCAAGGCCCTTTGCAATTGAGGTGGAAGCTGTCTTACCCTCAGAATTTGTGCATTTTCCTTGCACCTAAAATCAGCACCTTGTGGATGCTGCCAAGGTTTGCTGCTAGCTGAAGCAGTAGCCAGGCTTTTCTCTTTCTTGGCTGTAGGGGTCAGTTGCCTGGATTGCAGGGCTCTGTTTACCTGATTGTGACGAAAAGCTTCTCTGTGTTGCCACCATTCTGGAAACTCATGTGGCCTCTGTTGCCCTTCTGGAGCATGGCACTCTGCAGCTTTTCCTTCTGAGCAAATTATTTCACCTTTGCAGTGAGGCTGCAAAGGGTGGGAGCCCACTTCCAGGGATACCCCAGGGCCATCTTTTTTATCTCTCTGTTTTTCCTCAGGAATCAAAATCTCAACTCTGTATTTACAATCTACAGCCTTCCTGGAATTTTTCTTCTGGCCAAACTCACAGTATTACAAATTATCCTGCTGGGCTCTTTGCTCCTGATTTGCAACATAAAGCTGGCTAAAAGCCCCCAGCAATAACCATGCCACAGCCTCAATGTTTGATTGCTTTTTAATTTCTTTTTCAAGATTAATCAGTCCATTGCCCTTTTTCTCAGTCTCAGGCAAAGTCTCTGAGCAGGAGCAAAATGCAGACAAACTTTCTGCCAAGCCATAACACACATTATATGCAGTCCAACAACCAATGCAGTCCTTCTTCCCAGCAGAAACCTCCCAAGCCTGGTCTTTACCATCAGGTTTTCTATCAGCCTTCTGGTCACCTGAGCTCTGATCAGAATCTCCTCTACAGAACAGCCTAAGCTTCTCCAGCTCTATGCATCCAGGAGACATATCTGAACTTTTCCAAACTCTGCCCACAAGCCATTTCCAAAGCCTCTTGAAAAACATGGTCAGGCATAGTCACAGCAAATGACCCCACTCTCAGTACCAAATTCTGTCTTAGTTACTTTTTACCCATTGCTGAGACAAAATACCTGAAGCTCAAGTTGGGAAAGGTAAGGGTTATTTCTTACAGTTTTTGGAGGTTTCAGTCCACACTCAGTTGGCTCCAAGTCAGGCGAGCATGGGTGGGCTGCAGTTCATGGTGGCTGCAAACAGCAAACAAGAACCAGCAAAAAGCAAGACACACCTTCTTCCTGCCATTACATCACATCCTGGCTCCACCCCTTTGTGGGTGGAGCACTAACACCATTAATCCAAGTACTAGAAAATGAAAGAATAACAAATGCACAATTCAAACTCGTGAGGCCTAGGGTCCCACAGACATAAACCATGACATAGGTTTATTATGCTAAGCACCATTTTTACTTACTTTATTTTGTGACAGTAAATTTCTTTTTGATTTAATTTTTATGAATAATTATTCCTAAATGGGATATTGAAATACTTGCAGTTCATTTAGCTCTAAGTTTTCAACTTGATGAAATAAACTGAGAAATGTTAAACTCTTGGTCAGAATTTGAATATGTTGTACAAGTGTTCCAATAAAGCAAAATAAAATAACTATCTTTCATATTAGCCCCCACTGATATAACGCATTAATTCATTTAGCCTGTCAAATATAACCATAACATAATATTTTAATTTATTCCCTCGTCAAATATTTAAAAATACTTTTTAGTTCTCTATAAGAGTATATTATCAATGCTCTTTTTGTGGTCATGAACATAAAACTTTGCATACAGCTAAAGTAAACACTAAAAATTCAGATAAGATTGTCCTCTTAGATCAGGTTTTGTGTACTGCAAAAATTTCCTGACTATCTACAAGTTCAAGAATATTTCTTCTGTGAAGCACACCCATTCATAACTATTTAGGAGAATGTAAACTTTTAATACTTGTGAAGTTTAAAGAGCAAATAGTTATTTGTCACAAAGGGACTCAGGTACAAGGTGGGAAATCTAAGAAGACTCATTACAGCTGTTTGAGGTTAGGTCTGTAAGAGGGCAGGTGGACACACAGGTGCCCACTGCGTTGCCTGTGTGATTTCTTTAAGCCCATTTTCCTCTTTTCGAACAACTATCTCAGCTGATTTTTATGAGGACCACACATAATACAGGAAGACATCCTCAGAACAATAGTGCTTTTTTATTCATTCATTTTGCCCTTGATAAATATTTATTAAGCATCTTTACATTAGGCACTAGATTCTCGTCCTCTAGTGAAAGAAACAGAAATGGCTTTTCCATTTAGGAATTTTACCATAATATAGGAGAGTATTGTGTAATATTTGGTTGCCTGCTGTCATGAGTAGTTATTAGAACAACCCTAGAAAAAAGAATAGGCAAAGATGTTTAGTCTGGTTCCGTGAGAGAGTGATATGAATGTGGTATTTCTAAGATTTTAGTGAAACATTATTAATTTCATTCAAGCTATATTAAGGACCCTTTTAATATACTTTTTATTCTTTGGGTGTGTATAGTGAGAAAAAGACCGGCTAATTGATAATTATTTTTCAAATGCAGAAGTGATGTGAGATATTGTCTAATAAGGACATTTAATTTTTAATTAACTTTTAAGATATTAGTGTAACCACAGACAATTTGTTTTATCTCTTTGTGACACTCATTAAAGGCCATCCTGTATTTTCCAAGAAAACTCTTTAAATCTCCTGTGTAAGAAGGTAGGAGCATGGATGTTGACACTGGACTGCCTGGGTTTAAATCCTCATCCTAAGGACATACATTTGTTAAGTGAAAGCCTTGGCAAAGGTCATTTGATGGTAATCATAAAAAATATTTATTCTATAAGCAAAATGTTTTACAGTACTCTGTGGGTTAAGGAAAGAAATGCAAGCCTCCAAGCAAATTTTCAACACAAAGCTACTAAGGCAACTCAAATCATAACAGAAAATTTGAAAATGAGGCAGAAATAAAAAATGTCACAGGGAGTGAGTCACTTAAGTATCAGTATACTGTGTGAATAGTGCACACAGTATATTCTATGGGCACTAAGAAGGCAAGTAGATAGATTCAGGCTATGAAAGACAGGGAGGAATTGGTTGTATGTATAGGGAGAGTAGCACTGAATCTTGAAGGATAGACGTTTAAGTAGATCAAGAATGTCTAGGTAGAGACAAGTGACCCCAGAATCTGTTAACTCCCACCAGGAACTGGAAAAAAAAATGTTACCTAGTTTTAGACAAAGTGGATAAACAACACATGTTCCTTAAACAATAATTAGCCTTTCTCTAGTAAGTTCTGGTTAGCATGACTTTAAATACTTCTCATATGCAACTAGCAGAAGATCACAAGCACCACGTAAACACACACACCACATCATCCTCCATTCAGACACTCAAGAGTGATGGGTCTCTCTGGTCAGCAACTTTTTATTTGTCAGCAGGACACTACTTACTCATTAAAGGCCACCTGTATTTTCCAAGGAAACTCTTTAAATCTCCTATTTAAGAATGCAGGAGTATGGATGTTGACACTGGACTGCCTGGATTTAAATCCTCATCTAAAACATTTTCCATGAGTGTGACACTAGGACAGTTACTTACCTTCTCTGTACCTCAGTTTCCCCTTTAGCAAAATGGTGATAATAATAGTACCTATTACACAGAGTTGTTGGAAAATTAGTTAACATATAAAACTGTTTAAAAGGGCGCTCATAACACAGTATTATAGATGTGTCAAGTGCTTATATGATATATAATATATATAATAAGCACATAAACATATGCATATATTAACATTAAGGGTGTTAACGTGTCAAATGATAGCACTGTAATGTTTATATAGTATCCTTTAGACGTAAAATCTATCTATCAGTGGCTACTGAGTGATAGAAACAAAGAAACTACCACAGTACTTTGGTGATGGCACATTAGGAAAACCTAATATTGAAATGTGCTGTGGCAGCGCTTTTGGTATGGGCCTTGGGAAGTGTGCATTTCTCCTCAGCGCTCTGTGACATCTGCTGCACCCCCTGGAAGCAGCAGCAGATAAAGTCAGGAGGCGGCATGAGCTGATAGACTCTTTGGCTCTGTTCTCTGAGAGATGCTTCAAAATTTCATCTGCTGGGTGAACTTTGCCATCTTTTGGAACGGTGTTTCCCTCTATTCACATTAGCAGAGATTAAACGAGTCTATTGAGTTTTAAAATAGTAAATGCTTCTTCTTGTCAGGCCTAGAATCAACGGGGACAGTGACAAACAATTTAGGCATGCATTGTATGTACGTCTGGTTACTATTGTGTCAAGCAAAGCAAAAAGTTCATATTTTATTTATAAACTGTTATGATGAAAGGACTGATTCAAAACACAAATATAACCACAGAGTCACTGTTCATAAATGCTATCTGATTTCTTATGACATTTGCTTTTATGAGACAAAGTTGGTGTCTTTTAGAAAATGTTGTGTGTATACTTTTTTTAGTACTGAAACCCGCAGAATAAGCTATTTAGTATCCAATCAACCTTAGTCATTATTTATGTTGTTACTAACTTTGGCTGGTAATATTTAGAAAATTATTCATTTATTTTCCTCTCTCTTCTTCATGGTTAACACATTCTTACCTGGCTAATTCAACATCCTGCTCTGAGTAAAAATAGTCTTTCACATTCCGTGGATTGTCTAACACCATCTCACCATAGAACTCCTTCGCTCTAATTCCTGAAAGCAAAATTGACCGGAGCCGCGGGAGACAGGAGGCCAGACTCGAGCAGGATCAGCTCTCAAACTTTATTGCGTACAGCGAACCGGACCTAACAAGGTCCGCCACCCTCAACGTTGGTTCCTCTTCCGCCGTTGGGGGCAGGAACAACCTCTTATAAGGGGAAGCAGTATCCAATCACAGAGAAGCGCGCCTAACAAGCTGATAGGCTAGCGTCACGGGTAACTAGGCAGACCTGACAATTTGGCGGGCTTGTTCAGGCCGGGAAGAACCCGGAAGCAGGAAATGGGCGCCATCTCAGGCGGCTTCCCACATCTCCCCCTTTTTTATTTATTAAAATAGGATGGTCTGTGGGTCCCTCCAAGGTGTCTATGACCTTGTTGCTGTTAGACACCTAGGAGTGGGCCTACCTTGTAGGCCGAGGCATGAGAGAATGTAGAGGTCTATACCCTGCTGTGCATCACCCTGTTTTGTGCATATCCTTGCGCCAGGACCATGCTCAAGGTGAGTGGTTCATTTTTTCGCAGGGCCAGGCTTTTGTGAACCGAACCTGGATGCATATAGACATTCATTCCTGCCTTCCCCCCAACCTTTGGGGCGGATGGCACTGCAGTACCCTTGGTCTCGCATCTCAATGCCAATAATTTGACTCTGGGAGGGACCCCTGGCCTTATAGGCCATGTATATCTGAGTGGAGCCTGTCTTAGGTTGACCGGGAGGGCTTTTCCCGTCTTACCCGTCATTGGCTTGCCCACTCAGCTCTTATAGCTGATGTTCTGCAATGTGAAGGAGATATGCGGCGGCCTGCTGGCCTGATGGGCCACCTGCTGCCATTTGCATGGCTGCCATAGCTGTGATCTTAACCTGCTGCTGAGTTTGTATGAGGCGATCTAACAAGCATTTAATAACCACAAGCCCTACTAGGATAGCCATGGCAATTAGCATAATCAAGGACTGTTTGATTGATGGTGTAAACCCTGGGTGAGGCGGGTGAGGCCGCTGAAAAAGGTGCCAATGTAGGCGGGTGGTGCCAAGGACCCCAAAGATATTGTGGTGGTTCTGTGGAATCTGAGCATATCACAGGGGTGATTAATAGGAACCCACAGAATAGAAAAAACTCCAAACCAGACATTTTAGTTTGTAGATGGTCTCGGGCGCTGAGCGTCGGTCCCAGAAGGGTCGAGTTGACTTGTGTCCGCGGGCTTATCCTCCTGTGCTTTATCAGGAACTGGTGGGGAGTTTCCTGCTCGCGTCAATCTTTCTGGGACCCACAGCGGTTCGCGACCTGGTTCCTGTGGGAAAACACAAACCGCACCTCGGGTCCAGCTAATCACTGGATCCGGGCCCATCCATTGTCCTGTAAGGACATCTTTCCATCTCACCAGCCCTTTGTCGGCCGGGGATGGGTTATTGTGCTCCATGGCAGGGGAATGATTATTATGATTAAGGTTTAAAAAATTTATGGTAAAGAGTGCCAATGATATTCTTCCTTTGGGCGTTAGGCCGTGGCCACCCAATTCACGGCACAGGCGTGTCCACTCTTCTAAGGACCTATTTTTGTTAGTTCTTAGGACATCACGGCACTCCTTAGTGCACTGTTCAAAAATCAATTGTTTTATGAGAGGGTGAGCCGCCTCAGCATCTGGAAAAATCCTGTTAGCGGCCTCAAGCATGCGGGCCACAAAGTCTGAAAATGGCTCTCCCTGCCCTTGTATAATTTTTGTAAGGTGACCCGTATGTTCTCCCTTTCCAGCCAGCCGTCTCCAGGCCTGGAGGCCACAGCGGCTAATTTGTTCATAAACCTGGCGAGGGTATTGAGTTTGATCTTCCTCAAAGGCTCCTCGCCCTAATAGCATATCCCTGTTCCACTCTCTCTGGTTATTTTCCCTGTTGGCTGCCGCCTGCTCTACACAGAATTCCTCATTCCAGGACTTCCAATCTAAATATTGTCCGGGGGAGAGGCAGGCGCGTGCCACCTGGGTCCAATCTCCAGGAGTTAAAAGCAGACCTGCCAATGCCTCTAAAAGCGCCATGGTAAATGGCGCATTGGGCCCATAAGCTGAAACTGCGTCCTTGATAGCTTTAAGTTGTTTAATTTCTAAGGGCTCATAATATCCTCCTCCTCCCCTGCCTCCTACTTGTACCGGGAATGCATGGAGACCGGAACACTCAAAGGGAAGCCGCGACCATACCCTCTGGTGGAAGGAACGTCCTCCTCCCTCCCCAGATGGGGGCGCAGAAGGCAACCCAGGAAGTAGCTCTCCCTCTAACCAGGGCGGTGCCATAGGTTGTGGTGGCAGCCCAGGGAGCAACTCCTCTTCCGGCCACGGCGGTGCAGTGGGGCCTGGCGCCCTGAAAGGGGCGATCGTGGGTCGCGAACTTGCCAAAGGGCGGAAGGGCTTAAGCTCCTCCCGTAAGGCGGAGTAGCTCGGGCAGGGTGGTGTTTGGTTCCCCTTTTTATCTTCCCGAACCCTAAGTTCCTCTTTTAACGGTGTAGGAGGGTCATGCTTAGCAAAGACGACCTCCTCTTCTGAGCCTTCCGAATCCGAATCAGAATTAGAGCCCTGAGGGTCCTCCGGAGACCCACAATCGGCAGTGGCTCCGGGCTCCTCTGAGCATTCCGATCGAGCTCTATCAAAAGCCTGTCGGGCTGTATTAGCGAAGTGAAAGCAAAACAGATGCAAAGGGAAAAGAAAAGAAAAAAAAAACCCAGCGTCCACTCGTGTGGCGCTCAAAATCTGTTAGGTGCGTCCACCCAACCCAGGTGACCCAGTACTCACCTGTCCCGGGAACCGCTGTATCTCACGTAGCTGATCAGGGTGAAGAGAAGAGGCGCTCGCGGCCTTCCGTTGTTATTGGGCCAGGTCCTCCGTCGTACCGCAGGCGACAGCAATCGCACCTCCCAGCCGAAGAGGCACGTCGCTGAGTCTTTTATTCCCCGTACGGGGGCCACCAGATGACCGGAGCCGCGGGAGACAGGAGGCCAGACTCGAGCAGGATCAGCTCTCAAACTTTATTGCGTACAGCGAACCGGACCTAACAAGGTCCGCCACCCTCAACGTTGGTTCCTCTTCCGCCGTTGGGGGCAGGAACAACCTCTTATAAGGGGAAGCAGTATCCAATCACAGAGAAGCGCGCCTAACAAGCTGATAGGCTAGCGTCACGGGTAACTAGGCAGACCTGACAATTTGGCGGGCTTGTTCAGGCCGGGAAGAACCCGGAAGCAGGAAATGGGCGCCATCTCAGGCGGCTTCCCACACAAAATTAATAGTAACACAGTGAAGTAACTATGTGTTCATTGTGAATAATTAAATAAAAATAACAAGATTTCTTTCTGTGCTTATGAGACAATTTAATGTTACATATATGCCTGAGTCTTTCTTCATAAATACTTAGAACATATTTGTTCTAATTTAAAGAACAAAATACTACAATTAGTTTAAATTTATCATATCATTTTTGAGCAACAAAGAAGTGCTTTGACAATTATACATTTGTTCAGTGATCCTAGCCACAAAAGAATTTCCTGCTCTTTAATTTACATTTTAAAATTTTGAATGAATCAGATTAAAAGAACTACTGGGTCAGAACTTTTAAGTTACCCAGAGTACATTTACTGACCATTCCATAAGTTTATGGATTAGTTTCTGTTTTTAGAAGTCAGTGTTTTCTTCTTGGTCCACCGTTACCAACCTTACAAAATACTTTTAAGAGTTTCAAAATGTAGTTTACAACTAGAATGGAATGAGCTATGGAAAAAGCACAAACCCAAGCATTATTATTCAGGGGAAATGAAATTCCTTACAAATAATATTAATTTAGAGCAGTAGTTTTCACAGAATTCTTAGAGCCTTGTTTATTTAAGTCCTACCTTCCCAAGCTAAACGCAAAGAGAACTCTTTTGAAAACCCATGGTCTAGACCAGAGAATTTCTCTGTTTCTTTTCTACTATATCAGTTTATATAAGAGTAGATAACTGGAGTTGTTGGACTTTGTATAGGAACTGAAAACTAGTTATGTTGAGAACAGTGAATTATTACATAGATCCTTAAATTTTTAAACTACTTCTTGGAATTAAAATCTTAAATGATGAGTTCATATACACAATTCTAGCTGTAATTTGACAAAAAATGATATTTTCTATCCATTATTCTCCATTCTGAACAATTACTGTTGTCCAGTTTGAACTTTGCCTACAATTCAGCATTGAAATCTTTAGTTTTATTTGAGTAACTACTTGGCCTTTCAGTAATTCCTAGGTTTAATTGAATACCAAGCATAAGGGAGATGTTATGAGTTTTTTTCATTTGAATCTCAGTGATAAGAGAGGCAGGAACATCCTGCATATGAGCAATCTAAATCTAAGGTTTCCTGACAAAACCACCAGGACTCCTTTTGTTTTTCCACTGCGCAGGTCATTTGTTGCATAATTATCTCTTTATTTTAGTTGTGCTGCTCATAAATTTTGTTTGCCAAAATTAAAAATCTTTGACTCGAAATTGGTGAAGCTTGGTGGATGGCATTACTGTACATTTGTACTAATAGATGCACTAGCATATGTTTCATAGACAAGTCTCTAACTATGTAATACCTCACATTCCTGCTTGCTCATATGTCTAGCTTATCTAGTAAGCATCAGATGCTTGATGCTCTGATTGTAAGGATTACAAATAAAACACCACACACACACACACACACACACACACACACACACACACACACAGGTATTCCTATAGAAAATCTGAATACTGGTGTAAGAAACAAAGCTGCAGTGCAGATTTTAAACAAATTTGGAGTTCTAAAGTTGAAAAATGAACTATGTGTGCCCCTCTCTTGTAAAAAGGTGGATTCTCTCTTCCTTTTGCCCCTGAAATTGGCCTGATATTTTGAGTTCTAGGAACTGCCATAGGAGGCCAATCAGGCAGCAGAGTCTGCCTTTCTTTAAGATTAAAATTTCCTCAGCAATTATGCATGGAACTGTCTACTATGATCTTAAAATCAGCTTTCCACACTAACTGCTGTGCTAGGCTGTCAGAGTTGGTCAGCTCTCAAACAACTTCGGTAGAACTCTTTGTCCCACAAAACTCTCCCAAGCTTACCTTTGTTCTCTGCATACTGAAGAGGACATCTGGTCTGTGCATGTGTGACCTGCATTATAGTCCTCTTCTTCATAAAGTTCTTTTATCAGAGATCCATGTATATATTTTTGGCTTGACTTTGACAAAATGATGTTGGTTAACTGCTGGGACTAAAGTTTTAAGAGACTTTGGAGCTTCCATTTGTCATTCTTTTGGAGGTCAGCCATCATGTAAAGAATTTAAGCTATGTGGCTAGAAAAATAATCCCCTAAGAGAAAGTGAAGAACCCCATAGGATGAGAAATTTAAAAAGGAATGAGACATGCACAGCCAGTCCCCAGTCTATCCAGCTTAACAAGCTGGTGCCAGATGTGTGCATGAGGCCATTTTGGATTTTTTAGCCTCAGGCAAGCTTCTGCAGCTGACATTCCAAGGCAGAGACTGGTCTTCTTTGGTGACAGTGTAATCATCCACCTTTGTGTTCTCTCGGGGTAGATTTTTTATGCAGTAGTAGGTGACAAAGTACTGTGGCAACCACGTGTGCCCACTAATGACAGAAGCTTCCAAAGGATAGAGCTCATGAGCATGACCACATCTTCCTGCTTTTTTTTCTTTTGCCCTTTTTCTTCTTCCTAAAGCATAATATATACAGATGCAGTGAACATCTTACGCCTATGAAGTGACAAGAAAGACAGTGCCTCATATGTTAAGGACAACAGAAAAGAAAGCTAGCTAGGCTGATTGTGGCATCCTTGAACTACTATGCCTGCTGTCATCTGATTGTTTCCAGAATTCTCTTACTTGAATAAGCACTTATGCATTTGCATGTTAAACTTATCTGTCAGGGTTGTTCCCTCTTCCAGCTGAATTCAACTTAAAGTGACCTAATTGGCTTTTATATTTTTGTTAAAATTTAAATATATTTTTAAAAATTCAGGGATGATGGTGCACTCCTGTAATCCCAGCACTTAGAAGGCTGAGGTAGGAGAGTCATTTACAAGTTTGAGACTAGCTGGGCTACAAAGTAAGCCCAAGGCAAGCCTGAACTGCATGGTGAGACCCTGTCTCAAACAGACAAAAAAAAAAAAAAAAAAGGCTCCCCTCCCCCTCCACCCTTCATGGACTTACGGGCCACAGAACATTGGCCTCAACTCCCTCTTCGCTCCATGGACCTAGGGGCCAGTGGGATCACTGGTCACCCTCCCCCACCAAAAAAGACCAAGCAGCCCATGGTCAACTAATGACCCTTTCCACCACCTGCAGAACCTGGGTGGTTCTGATGGGAGCCTCAGTAACCCTTCACCCACACAGGGAACCTCAGTGGGCTTGCAACACTGTGGTGAGTTTCCCTTCAAATTGAGGACTTCAGTGGGTAAACAGGAGCAGCAGTGAATGCCTCACCAGCTGTAGGATCTTGAGAACTGTGGCAAGAGTGTTGGTGAGTCCTTCTTCCATACAGAGAATACCAGGTGAGGAGAGTGCCAAGAAGGCCACCCCCAACCCAGAGGTAATCAAGAGGGCTACAGGACATCCAATGACACAGTAGAGTCCCAGCTGAGGTACACACTTTAGCCAGATAGATCTTGTGGTCTGGAAGAGCCTGAAATCATAGTAACAATAGGAACCAAGGATTAATTTGCATCAGTATCCCTAGGCTACTCAGCCTAGGAAGAATATAGGACTCACCCAACAGGTCCTGCAGGAGGAATTCAGGTGACTGGCTCCTCCTCATCATTGTGGGACTCAGCAATTGGACAAACATCAACCATATAGTAGAAGACTAAGATGTGCACAATGGACAGTTGAGACTATTGGGATTGAAAAGATCAAAATATTAGTCCAAAAGGTGAAAATGACAAAACAAAAAAAGCAAAATTCAATCTCAAATATCCAGTCCATCAGGAACAAGTACAGGAGACATTGAAATAGAGGACATTAGAAGTCATAGACCTGAAGTTTTTGAAAAGATAGTGAGTGAAATAAAGAAACAAATCTATGAGACTATAGAGAAAGTCAGATTAGAAATAATCTCTCACATAAAGAAGAATTGACAACCTTAATAAAGGAGTTGCTCAGCATAGCTAGAGAAGATATAGATAAAAAGTATAGGAATATGGGAAGATGATGGAAACCTGGAATGAACAATATAGAAGAGATGTACAATACATGAAACAAATTCAAAGAGATATCCAGGAAATAAAAAATTCTATTGAAAGCTGACGAAACCATTTGAATGAAACAGAACAGAATTTCTGACTAGGAGGACAGGATTGCCACTAGTAATCATGAAAGGAAAGAACTTTTAAAAATAACAAGACAGGATGAAATGACAATTCAACAGCTTCAAGACAATGCCAAGAGAAACAACCTACGACTAATAGGCATCAGTGAAAATGCAGAAGTCAAGGTAAATGACATCGATAAACTATTTGCAGAAGTTATAGCAGAAAATTTTCCAAACATGAGAAAAGAATCAGGTATACAGATAACTGAGGTATATAGAATGCCAAACAGTCATCTCCAAAATATAATAATTAAGATCCCAGAAATTCAGTGTAATAACATAATACACTTTTAAGCTGTTAGAAAAAAGACACAACTCAACTATCAAAGAAAGCCTATTAGAATCATGGAAGATTTCACAGAACAAACTAGTCAAAATGAGATTGAAATGAAGTGTTTTAAGCCCTAAAAGAAAATAGCTTTCAACCCAGAGTGATATACTCTGAAAAATTTCTTTGAAAATTAATGGAGAAATAAGAGGCTTCCATGACAGAGAACAACTGAAGAAATTCATGTCCACCAAACCAACCCTATAAAGAGTATTGAAAGGCATACTAGATAGAGATAAAAATGACTACAATTTCCATAATAATAACAGAAAGAAGCCACCAGACAGGGCAAGCAAATAAATAAGGGAGAAAAATAGGGAAAAAAATAGCAGGAAAATAAAATGACAAAATTGAGTCAGTACATATCAGTTATCAGTTATATCCATCAATGTAAATGGCCTCAGTTGACCAATTAAAAGAAATAGGTTGATTGAATGGATCAAGAAATAGGATCCAACAACATGCTGTATACAGGAATTATATTTAACTCAAAAGGAAACTCATAGACTAAAAGTCAAAGGGTGGAAAACAATATTCCATGCAACAGAAACCCACAAAAGAGAAGGAGCAGCTATTCTGTTTGCAGACAATGTGAACTTCAAACCAAAAATAATTACAAAGGACACAGAAGGTTACAACATACTTGTTAGGGGAATAATTCAAGAGGAAGAGCTAACAATCATAAATATATATGCACAAAATACAGGAGCACCCAACTATATAAGATAAATACTAGAGAAAATATTCCTAAAATTCATTTTTAAACAGAAACAGAAAATGGCAAAGTTTAGCCAGTATATATGTTTATATCCATAAATTTAAATGACCTCAATTCACCTCTCAAAAGAAAAAGGTTGACAGAATGGATCAAGAAACAGGATCCCACAATTTGCTGAATATAAGAAACATACTGACTCTAAAGGAAACTCATATATTAAAATTCAAAGGATGAAAAACAAAGATCTCTCTCAGAACCTTGGACTACAGAGGTTTAACCATGCTAATTTGATAGGAGATTCAGTTACTGTCTCACCCAAACAAAGGACCTCAGAAGGCTCCAGTCAGTGTGGTGAGTATGCCCCTAAAATACACACATTGTACTGTGTAAATAGGAGCAGTAGTAAAGCTCCCTCCAACTAACTGTAAGACCTTGGTGAGTCTGACAAGAGTGTGGGTGACTCCTTGCACAAAAAGAACATCAGGCAGGGTGAGGAGTGTACCAATAAAGACTCTCTCAACTTGGAGAAAATCAAAAGGGCTTATGAGACACACAGGCACACAGTAGGGACACAGTAGGGCCTCAGCTGACACAAACAGTACAGACATGGAGATTTGGTGACCTGGAATAACCTAAAGACAAAGTAAAAGCAGGAACTAAGAGTAGACCTACATCAATACTCCTAGGCTTGTCAGCCCAGGAAGAATATAGGACTCACCCAGCAGGCCCTGCAGGAGGAATTCAGGTACTGGCCTTCCTCTTCATTGTGGTACTCAGCAATTGGACAAACCTCAGCCACACAGTAGGACCCTAAGATCCATACTATTGATAATTGAGACAATTGGGATTGAAAGACCAAATAATTGCCCAAAGGGTGAAAATGACAAAATGAAAAAGCAAATGCAATCTCAAACATCCATCTCATCAGGAGCAAGTACAAGTGATATAGAAATAGAGGACTTTAAAAGTCACACGTCAAATATCTCCAAAAAGATAGCAAATGAAATAAAGAAACAAATCCATGTAGCTATAGAAGAAATCAAACTAGAAATAATTTCCCATGTAAAGACAGAAATAATAACCTTAGTAAAGGAGTTGATCAGCATAGCCAGAGAATAAATAGATTAAAAAAACACAGGAACATGGGAAATTAATTGAAACCTTGAATGAGCAATATAGAAAACAAGCAGAATCTATGAAACAAATTCAAAGACATATCCAAGAAACAAAAACTTCTATTGAAAGCTGGCAACACCATTTAAATGACACTGAGGATAGAATTTCAGACCTTGAGGACAATATCACAGTCAATGATCATGTAAGAGTACAACTTTTAAAAACAACAAAACAGCATGAAATGACAATACAGCAGCTTCAAGATGATGCCAAGAGAAACATTATAAAACTAAAAGGCATCAATGAAGATGCAGGAGTCAACACAAATGATATAGGTAAACTATTCATAGAAGTAATAGCAGAAACTTTCTCAAACATGGGGGGGGGGGGAATCTGATACACAGATAAGTGAGGCATATAGAAAGCCAGACAGTCACAACCAAAATAAATGTACTGAAGACATAAAATATTTAGAATACTTGACATACAACATAAAAACAGAATACTAAAAACTGTTAGAGAAAAGACTCAACTCACCTATCAAGGAAAATCCATCAGAATTACACAGACTTTTCAGTGCAAACCTTAAGATGAGCTTAGAGTGAAGTATTTAAATTCCTGAAAGAAAACAACTTTCAACCCAGACTGATGTACCCAGGAAAACTCTCTTTCAAATTTAATGGAGAAACAAGATACTCCCACAAAAAAGAACAACTGAAGAAATTCATGCCCACCAAACCAATCCTAGAAAGAGTATTGAAAGACATACTAGGTAGAGATAAAAATGACCATAATCTCCAGAACAACAGCAGAAAGATACCACCAGGCAAGACAAGCAATTAAACAAGGGAGAAACAGAAAACAAACAACAGAAAGGAGAATTATAGGCCAGTCTCACTAATGAACAGGCAAAGATTCTCAATAAAATACCAGCAAATAGGATGCAGCAAATTATCAAAAAGATTATACACCACGACCAAGTGGGATTCATTCTTGCCACAAAGGGATGGTTTAACATATGCAAATCAATAAATGTAAACATTACATCAACAGAGCTAAAAACAAAAATCATAAGATCATCTCAATAGATGCAGAAAAAACTTGTGATACATTCCAATACTAGTTCAGCTAAAAGCCCTACAGAAACTCAGAATAGATGGTATCTACCTCAATCTCATAAAGGACATCTATTACAAACCAACAACCAGCATTATACTAAATGGACAAAAACTGAAAGCCTTCACTCAAAATTAGGAACAAGACAAGGATGTCCACTATCCCCATTCCTATTCAATATAATTCTGTAAATATTAGCCAGAGCAATCAGACAAGAGAGAAAAACAAAATAAAGATAGGGAAAGAAGTTAAATTATCATTATTTGCCAATGACATAATACTTTATATAGAAGACCCAAAAAACTCCATTAAAATACTGCTAAAGGTAATAAACAAATTTAGCAGCATAGCTGGATACAAAGTCAACACTCAAAAAATCAATAGCATTCCTGTATACAAACAAAAAACTCAAGAGAGACAAATTACAGAAATATTGCCTTTCACAATAGCATCTAAAAAAAAAGGAAATATCTAGGAAACAACCTAACCAAGAATGTAAAAGACCTATATGCTGAAAATTATATTACTCTAAAAAAGGCAATTGAAGAGGACATTAGAAAATGGAATGATATTCCTTGCCCCTGCTTAGGAAGAGCCAATATAGTGAAAATGGCCATACTCCCAAAACTGTTATACAGATTTAATGCAATCCCAATCAAAATACCACTAACATACCTTACAGACCTAGAGAAAACACTTCTAAAATGTATTTGGAAATAGAAGAAACCTATAATAGCAAAGACAATTCTGGACAACAAAGGCAAAGCAGGAGACATCTCAATTCCTGACTTGAAATTATACTACAAAGCCACAGTGATAAAATCAGCACGTTACTGGCAAAGACATAGACACATGGATTAGTGGAACTGGTTAGAAGATGCAAACACAACTACAAAGATACCCAGCCATCTTATATTTGATAAAGGGACTAAACGTATTCATTGGAAAAAAGATAGCCTCTTTAATAGATGATGTTAGAAAAACTGGCATTCCACACACTGAAGACTGAAACTAGACCCATTCTTATCACTATACACTAAAGTCAAAATGGATCAAAGATGTAAATATTAAAGCAAATGCTAAATCTATTGGAAGACAAGGTAGGTAGAAAACTTGGAGACATAGGGGTAGGCAGAAAATTCATGAACAAAACACAAACTGCACAGGAAAATACTTTAAAGAATCAACAACTGGGATCTCATATTATTAAAAAGTTTTCACACTTCAAAAGAAATCACCAACAAAGTGAAAAGAAAACCCACAGGATTGGAAAGAATTATAACCAACAATCCCTCAGACAAAGGACTTATATCCAAAATATATAAAGAGTTGAAAAACATCAGGTCCCCCAAATTCAAAGACACTTTCCAAAAATGGGCATCTGAGATGATCATACATTTCTCAAAATGTATACACAAATGGCAAATAAATACATGAGGAAATGTTCACCATCACTGGTCATTCGAGAAATGCAAATTAAAACAGCATTGTGATTTCATCTCACTCTGGAAATAATAGCTGCCATCAAGAAATCAACTGATAATAAATGTTAGAGAGCCTTCTCCACTGTTGGTGGGAGTGTAGAGTGGTACAGCCACTGTGGAAACCAATATGGAGATTCCTCAAAAAACTAGGACTGGAAGTTCCATTCAATCCAGCTAGTCCCCTCCTAGGTATTTCCCCCGCCAAATTGAAAAGATCATGTCACAGTGATGTATGTGTACCTGTATTTATAGTAGCAAAATTTGTAATAGCTAAATCTTGGAAACAACTAATATGCCCATCAACTGAAGAGTGAATGAAAAAGATGTGGTATTTTTATGCAATGGAATATTACTTAGCTATAGTAAAGGATGATCTTGAGACCTTCATTAGTAAATGGAGGCAACTTGAGACTATTCTAATAAGTGAAATAAGTAAGACCCACATTTATAAATGTCACATTGTTTATCCAGTGTAAAAAAAGTAATAAAAAACTGAAAAGAGTAATAAGATCCAAAATATATAATAGAGGGGCTGGAGGTTTAGCTCAGCGGCATAAGCACCTGCTTTGCAAGCAGGCAGTCGTGAGTTCAATCCCCGGTACTGATAAAAAGGAAAAAGACAAAACAAAACCAAAAAAAAAAAAAAAAAATATATATATATATATAATAGAAATTGTGAAATGAAAGGAGGGAAAGTGCTCTAAAGAATATAACTATATGTATGTTTAATTGTGTCAGATAGATGACCATATTACTAAGTTTTCATTAGATCATTGAATAGAATGGTTTGCACTGTGAATATTTTGGTATCTGTCCACCTTTGATGCTTAAAAACTATTCCTAAGAGGATAATATGTAACTTACCAACTAATAATTTCTTAGTGTTAATATTTTTCTTTGAAACTAGGTATTATTTCTACCCCTTTTTCTGTTTTGTCTTATTTCTCTTTTTTCTTTAAATAAAAAAAATTAAGGAGCTGGGGATTTAGTTCAGTGGCATAAGCACCTGCCTTACAAGCAGGCAGTCGTGAGTTCGATCCCCGGTACTGATTTAAAAAAAAAAAAAAAAAAAGAGGGAAAGAAAAAGAAAAAAATTAAAATTAAAAAAACAAAAAAAGTGGTGTTGGAAAAGTTGGCTTTCCACACACCAATTACTAAAACTAAACCCATGTTTATCACCGTGTGTTACACTAAAATCCAAATGAATCAAAGATCTAAATATTAAAACAGAAGCACTAAATGTACTGGAAGACAAGGAGATAGAAATCTTGGAGACATGGGGATAGGCAAAGAGTTCATGAACGAAATGCAAACAGCATAAGAAATACCTTCCAGAATCAACAACTGGGATCTCTTCTTATTAAAATGTTCAAAAGAAATCACCAACCGAGTGAAAAAAATGCACACAATGGCAAAGAATTTTAGTCAGCTGTCTCTCAGACAAAGGGCTTGTATGTAGAACATACAAAGAACTGAAAAACATCAGACCCCCCAAATTCAAATACCCTCTCCAAAAATGGGCATCTGAAGTGAGCACACATTTCTCAGATGAAGAAATACAAATGGCAAGTAAATACATAAAGACATGCTCAACCTCACAGGTCATTCAAAAAATACAAATTAAAACAACATGGTAATCCCATCTTACGCCAGAAAGAATGGCTGCCATCAAGAAATCATCTGATACCAAATGTCCACAGGGCTGTGGGGAAAAAGAATCCTTCTCCACTACTGGTGGGAGTGTAGACTGGTGCAGCCACTGTGGAAATCAATGTGAAGATTTCTCAAAAATCTAGGATTGGAAGTCACATTTAATCAAGCTATTCTCTCCTGCATTATTTTTCCAGAAAAACTGAAAATGTCATTCCACAGCAATGTATGTGCATGCATGGCTTTTTTGTTTTGTTTTGTCTTTTTCATTTTTATTGGTACCAGGGATCGAACTCATGACTGCCTGCTTGCAGGGCAGGCACTTATGCCGCTGAGCTAAATCCTCAGCCCCGTGCATGCAAGTTTATAGAAGAACAATTTGTAATAGCTGAATGCCCATCAACCATAGAGCGGGTAAAAAAGATGTGGTATTTTTATACAATGAAATATTACTCAACTATTAAAAGGGATAGTTGTTGGGCCTTTGTAGGTGAACAGAGGCCACTTGAGACTATCCTCGTAAGTGAAATAAATCAAATTCAACATTTATAAATATCATATTGCCTCTCTGGTATAAAAATACTAAAAAATAAAGATCTGAAAGAGTAATAAGATCCAAAATAGACAGTAGATATTGTAATAATGAAAGGGAATAAAGTGCTCAAAAGGACACAAGTATGGGATAGAGGAAAGAAGAAAGTAAACGATTATATGTATGTTGATAAGCATGTATAAATGTATGTATGTATATGTACATTAAATAAGTAATTATACTACTAATCTTTCTTAGTTTGTCAAAAAGAACATTTTGTGCTGTCACTGTTTGGTTGATCACTTTTGTGTCTAGATTTTGTAACCTGAACTAGTTCTGAGATAACAATATGCAATATATTAAGTAGTGTTAATTTCCTATTTTTTTGAAATTTTGTATTATTTCTATTCTTATTTCTGTTTTGCTTTTAAAATAAAAAAGATTAAATGATATTCCATTGTTTAAAAAGACACAAAAATTTAAAGATATTTTTAAAAATTTGTGATATTATTGTATAATGCACAATTAAGTAGATATTTTTTAAAAAAACATATCATATAGAGCAAAACTAGGTTTCAGAGAGAATATTAACACAAAAAAGTACCTCTATCTCTACAAATCTATCACAAATAAATAATGTAATACATCAAATGCAATTTGCAACGTTTATGCTTAGTGATTCATTCACTTAATCACTTAATCAGCTGCAGTGAGCTTTATGTTCTTCAGCTTTAAATGTACTTTGCAGAATTATATAGAAGTAGAAAAGATGTATGTAAGGGGCCGAGACTTGTTTTCACACTAAATAAATGCTTAATAAATGTTAGCTATAATTATTTCTGTGAACATCAAACCTCTGATACTCATTTTCTTTTCTGTTCTTTTTAATCCTTCAACTTACTATGATATGAATAGCTACTTTGATATTCAAAAGACAAAAGAAATCAAGAGGAGGCTTGTAGAAAAATCTTTGTATAACACTAACACAGTATTGAGCTCCAAAATAAATATAAAGTGCTAGAGATTAGAGTTTGATTTTCTTATTTTTTAAATAGCTTAGAAAAAGTGCCAATTAGACTAATTTTAACCTGAATTAGTATTACCATTGTTCTTTTTGTTTTTGGGTTTTGGAGACAGAGTCTCACTATATAGTTCAGACTGGCTTTGAAGTCATTATTTAGCGCAGGTTGGCCTTCAATATTATAATGATTCCTTTGCCTCAGCTTCCCAAGGACTGAGATTATAGGCATGCACCATCACACCCAGGTGTCATTATCATTTAAAACTTTTTCTTAGGATTTTGTAGCAAAAACGGGTCTTTATAATGTTCATCTACATGTTTCTGAGTAAACCTGTAGATTTTGGAACTGTCATGCCCCCCAGTAAGGGCTCCAGTGTTTCTAGATGTGTGCTTAGGAAACATTAGGCCAAAATTGCCTAATACTTTTCCGAGCATATGGAAAAGAGGTGGGAGCTGACACTTTTTGTCCCTTATCCACACTGGCTTTGCTCGGGCTGATATTTCTAGAGCTTTAATATTACTCAAAATAAAATGGAGAAAACAGCAGAAGCAATTTGATTATTTATGACTGGTGGTTAATCTCTGGTGTTGATGGAAGCCTGGCAATTTTAACATAGCAGCACAGCCTAATAGCATTGGTGTCTTGTATTTTAAATCATTTCCTAAATAAAAGATGGGTGTTCTAGTTTGAGATCTGCTACTGTCTGGCTGCCTGTTATTATCATGCTGTCTTGGTTTCTGCAGTGCAAAATGGGGTTATAAGACTGACCTTATCCTGGTTTCTTTCTCTTTCAGAGTATTTTAGGGTTTCAAAATTTATTTGGGGAGAATATAACAATGTAAAGAACATGCTCAGGAAAAACATGCAACTAAGGAAAAATGCAAAGATATACTGAAATAAGAAAAATAAAGCTAAGAGCGAGCAGTAAGTTGTCTGCCAAAAGTCATGGTGTGCTTATTGAATATGGGCCAGGATTTTGACTGTGTTCCCTCGCAGCTAACAAAAAAGATAAGAAAATGGGTTATACATTCAGAGGGTCAATAAATAAAATAAAACTCACCATCTCAATAGGCACAAAATGAAAACAGAATTGCTCCAGAGAAATTATGTTCTGATTAACTTTTCCACATTAAATATGTTAATATATTTCCTAGGGAAATTTCTTAGAGTAAGGTTCAAAATAGACTAATGAGCAAATACCGACGCATAAAATGTTGAGTAATTATTGTAGATGAGACCAGACCACTACATATGGAAGCATAAGCTTTCTGATGATTTAACTTAATCCAGAGACTCAGAGAGACTTGCAAGTGTTACATATCTTGAAGGCAGCCCTTCATTACATTTCCTTCTAATGAATTTATGTTAGCAACTGGATTGTAATCATAATGGGTTACAGGTTAGGTTTTCACTCAATTTCAGTCAAACAGGCAAGGCGTCTTGACCAATCTTGTGGAAATGTGGAAGAGAAAGCTGTGGGACCTCTTCATGCAGAGGGGCTGAAGGGTCCATGTGGACAGAGGCAGGAGTTAGGTTTTTCAACAGAACCAAACCAAAACAAACACTAATAACTAAAGTAAAATAAGAAATGGGAGACAGACATTTAGATAAATGAATCTAAGTAAATAGAAATAAAACACAATTTTACATAAGAAAATTTACCCCAAAGATAGAATATTAATTTTAAAATACAGAAAAACTGTAAAGTTAAAAAAAAAAAAAAACTAAACTTGAAAATATGTACAAAAAAAAAGGAGCTAGGTCTAAAAAGTAAAAAAGTAATGAATGAGGTTAAAACAAGTAGTTTTTTAGAATATCCAAATAAAGTTGTTATTGTTATCAAAGTATGACAGTAAGTTGTAAACCCAAATACCGAGTTCAGTCATCCAAGTATTATAATCCTCTTTCTAGTTTCTCTCTCAATCCTAAAAGTTATATGTATAATTCCATTGAGACGTTATTGGAATCCCAGCAGGTAAATTCCAATCTACCATCACCAATCCAACCCACGGCGAGAGTAAGACACCAAGACATGTTCCAAATTAAGGGCAGCCAAGGGGTCCTAAATCCAATCCCCGTGAGGATATGTGGACAAAGGTCTCAACCCGAGGCCTCTCCAAGCATTTATTCTCTTGTGAAGAAAGAGGGGTGGCTCTGGGGTGAGTGACAGTGAGGATGTGGGGGATTACTGAGTAACCTGAGCTGGCTGGCCAGGTGCAAGAATGGTATCTTTGTATTTTGCAGAGATAAAGCTATTTGCTCTAAAATCTCGCTAGCTCAATCCTGTACTGTGGAGGGCACCACGGGAGGTAACAGGACTGTCTGGTGGCCAGACTTTGCACATTGACACCTCGGCTAGCCTATTTGCAATGCTTAGAGCCAACTGAAGAGAACGAAACACCCTAGCCAGCCTTTTACACATCAGCACAAGGAAATGCGTCTCCAAGTAATCAAAGTCACAGCAATTGTTGTTTTGGATTCAAAGGGAGTCACTGGAGTTGTCTCCCACGGTAAGTATTTATGTTAAGAGAAAATAAGGAGGAAGGAAACCTGAAATATACAAACACACTAATGAAACTAGAGTAAAAATTAGGAGTAAATATCCTACAGATTTTTAATAAATTGTAAGTCAGTATCGAGGTGATTAACAGTAGAAATCAATTTTTAGGGAAGGCAAAGGATGGAATGGCACTGCTGTCGGGCAGCAGGAGTCCGTGGTGAGGAGGCTGAGCCAGGAAGGGCCGAGGGCCTGCCCTCCTGACAGCCAGAGCCATGCACGCTCCTCTGTCCACTGCGGGAAAAGGACAGCTGCTGAGTTTCTGGGATGCTGCAGTCTCCATCTGGAGGAGATTTCTAGGTTCCTCCTGCCCTGACCAAAAGATTGGCTAAAGCAAAAACGGTGCAAAGTTTCACATTTCTTTAAGATATGAAAAATTAAAGAGGTAAGTGAAATTAAAAGTGAAGGTTAACGGGAAAACTGGCTTTGCAGAGTGAGTTTGGGCCCCCCCACTGTACCCCACCTCACCCCCACTCCTGCCAATTTTGTCACACCCTATTTCCTGTCTCAGGGCCTTCCTGTCATTAACATTTTTCACCATTATAAACAGAACTGTGATAGGCCCTGTGTATGTACATCTTTCCACATGCTTTTTATAATGATTTTAGTTGGCTAGAGTCTATACACAGTTTTGAAAGCTTTTTGGTGATTTGTAATGTCAATCTGTCCTTACAGTAATGTATATTTAAGCAACAGTGCACGAAAACGACCATTTCCCTTCTCACTCATCTAATCTGGATCTTAACATACTATTTTCCTTGCTACTGACAGTTGGGAAATATCTTGTCTTAAATTGTGCTCCTTTGATTGCTAGTGAGATTGAACCAGCTCTCATTAAAGGAATGTTTATTTATGCAGAGAGCTTTCTTTCTTCTTTTCTCTGTCTGCTGATCTAAACAGTCTGGAATACTTTAATTCTTACAAGGCAGATAAGATATTGGCAAGGGATGTGGGTGCGGTCACTAATCAGGATGTGTTTATTCAGCTCTCTTCTGTGAAGCAGATCATTCAAAGGTGCCTGCTTACTAGCTTTCAAACCTGGCTTGATTCCTAAGAAAATGGAAATAATGATCAGTGTAATGATGATGGTTGTTTAAATTGCAGCATTACTTAGTGACATAAAACATGCTAAGGTAACTGTGAGCTTTCGGTTAGTTTAATTAAAATTTAAAAATAAAACAATGAAAGAAACCCAAACTACTGCATTAACACAAACCAGAATATTTGTCTAATACTAATGGCCATTTTATGATAATAGAATTATGTTGTAATTTTTTAATTTTTTGTGCCACCAGATCTTTAAAAAATAGCAAAGATATATAAAATTAATATGATATTTAAATGTATATGATATTCTATGTGATTCAAGTTTTATTTCTTAATATAATTTCTGAACTATACATCTATATTTTTGCCTAATGCATGCCAAATATTCTTTTGTTGGCTTTTCAAATACTTTCTTATAAAATAAATTTCAGATTGCCACATGAAATATAGAAAATATTTATAGTTTTGTAGAGAAAACAAAAAAGTTACACAACTTTTAGCTGAAAATCTTAAGTGTCTTACACTTTAGTGGCAGTTATTCAAAATGAACAAAATAATTGAAAAGCTATAGAAAACCCAAGATTGACATTTCATTAAATAGTATTTTAGGATTCGGGAGTTGTTTTTAATTGAGTTAAATGGGAAGAGTTTTCAACAAGCAGAGACATTAAAAATGTAATTCTAAGACTTTTGTGTTAGTAGAATGGTTGAGTGGCTAAGCAAAGAAACAGTTCCACTCATCCAATATCTGAAAATGTGATGAAATGGAAAAATCCTTTTAAAAATCATTGTTAATGTGATAGTAAGCTTAAAGAAAAAAAAAAAAAACACACACACACACACATGACAAGGTTTTCAGATGGCCTCCTTGATGAGAAAACCCAAATGCAGAAGAGTAAGCCAGAGTTGGGCTGGAGTCCTGCTGCCTGGACAGTGTCCAGTCCGGCAGGCTATGGGGTGGCTTAAGTTCAAGTTTTTTTATTTTTTAATTTTTTTGTCTTTTTCCTTTTTATCGGTACCGGGGATCGAACTCACTACTGCCTGCTTGCATGGCAGGCACTGATGCCGCTGAGCTAAATCCCCAGCCCCCTAGGTTCAGGTTTTAATGTGCAGTGCAGCCTGGCAGCCTGGAGGAGAAGCAGGAGCCTCAGTTCCACCAGAAACTGGATCAGTGAAGACAGTAACTTGAGGCTCCTCCTAGAGGGCAACCGGTCTTCTCTAGGACCAACCTTGAAAGGAATCCGAGTTGCAGAGAAAAATGGTCAGAGTAGTTGTCTATATGGTCTTAGATATTAATTATGCTTTTAAAATGTTTTAAGATGCTTTGACATCTTATGGCCTTATTGATTCTGCAAAGATCGTCCTTCAGAGATAGAAAATCCATAAACACCTTGCCTATGAGCACACATTTATCTTAGGCAATCCTGAGAGCACACTCACAACCACCTCCTTTAACTCACATGCGGTACCAATAGTCTGCTCTAAATTACTTCAGAGCCAGACATCAAAAAGTAGGAGCCACCCTTATAGCCAAGAGCCTGCCAATAGTTTTAAAACTATCCAACCCTAACTGGGCTAAGCTTGCCAGTTTTGCCTTTCCCTTCGTTTCCTGTGAAAGCCTCACAAAACGGCTCTAGTGCCTGCTTTCTCCTTCCACCTCCTGACTGGTCCTGATGCTTCTCTGTGTACCACTGCGTGGTGTGCAATTTCCATCCTCTGGAACTGTGAGTATAAACTCTTCTCTCAAGGCTCCATTTCCATCATCTTACCGTAGCTTATTATAATAAATCCTAGTCACATATTGAAACATCTTTGCATGAGGTAGAGCAAGCATATACAATTAAAAACAAATACAACATAACAACAACAAAAATCCTTCAAGGAATTAAGCATAAGACATCACATGCATGACTGTAAGGCAAGAATCTCATTACTGTGTGTCTTCAAATATCCAAACCATTAATTAAGAGAAAGTGATCTTGGATTGGTAGTGGCCCCAAGAGTCAAGTAACAGGAAATTTGAATCTCCTATGGGGAAAAGAGCCTAACTTGCTTTCAGAGATTTTTCAGAGTTCCAACAAATATTACATCACAACAAAATATCATTAAAACATGAAGCAATAAGTCATAAGCAAGGTGAGCATCAATAAAACCTTATGAACGGTACTTGTGAAGCTTACAGATATTATAATAATCAGAATAAATGTGTTGTTTTGAAATCGTTTGTGGAAGAGGGATTCAAAAATACAGACAAAGGCCTAGATGTTATCCAGAAAAAAATGGAACAGTGGTTCTAAAAGTTAAATATAAAATTAAATTAAAAAGTCTAATTGATGAATAAAATTGCATTTTGCCCAGCTGACGACAGAGTTATGAAATGGAGTATAGATGCAAAGAAATTTCCCAAGAAGTGAGCAGAAGGGAGAAGGAAATAAAAATATCAGAGCAAGGACAGAACAAAGAGTTCACATACACCTAATGAGAGTTTCAGAAAAATAAAATAGAAGACATACAAAAGGTGAATGCTTGAGGAGCTCATTACCACTTCAGGTTTTATGAAGGGGCAAATGCATAAATCAGGAAACTCAATAAATCCCAAGGAGATACATGAAAACAAACATGCACTTAAACATAGTAGAAGTGAGACATAAAATAAAAAATAAGTATTGAAAGCATAAAAGAATAAACATATTAATCTCAAAGGAAAGGCAATTAGATTAATAGTTGATTTCTTAGCAGCAACTGAACTAGAATAACTGAACAACTGAAGCCCAAAATCAGTAGCATAACATATTCCAAGTACTGAGAGGAAATCATTGTTAACAGAGTTTAAGTGAAGCAGAACATGTGAATAAACATTTTGCATAAGAGAAAACGTACGTGTTACTGGTTGTTAATATGCATTCCTGTTTATTTTAGAATAAATCCCGAGTAACTTTACTTGCAACAGGGACTTGTGGTGAGGGCACAGGAACTATCCACCATCTATTTTTTAGCAGCCCATCCTCTGGGGTTAGAATAAAAAAGAAGTCAAAATGTATTTCCATCTGTAGCTGTCCATAATTACCTGGAGGAAATTTATTAGTTGAAACAGCTCTTCCATTTTCATGAAGTAGATTATTCTTCTCTTCTATTCCTTGTAGCTATTAACCTATGGCAAGGGTTCAAATGCAGAATAGCTAAGGGAAGATGTTTGTGGTTCCGTGAATTGTCCTAAAGGATTCTTTCTCCTGTAGTTCCCAGGCTTGGGAGAATCAGCTGAGGTCTATGCACTTGCTACCCTTCATTTTTGCTACGAGAGGTGCACTGCCCATTCCTCTTGGTCTGTATCACAGCAGCTGTCTTTGGAAGTACCAGTGAGACAGCTTAGTTTCTAACACCTGTGGTGACTGTGGGAGTCATGTCGTAAATATCCCAGCCTCACCCAAAGGAGGCATATGGGTTAAATGGATGCAATTACATCTCCTGTCATCTTTCTTGTCCCTCGCTTCTCTCATCAGGATCTTTAAATTTAGGATACCATATTCCCACCGACTCGCTGTCTTAGAAAATTTTATGCAAGGGATGATCGACACTTGCAATTTAGTGGAAGGTATAACGATTCTTGTGCTCAGTGATATGGGAGGGGAGAGAATATATTGAATGCCTCTTCCTATGGGGGTAGTATAAAATGTTGCCTCACAAAAAGTCATCCCTTTGACAATGACTTTTAACTACATTTATTTATTTAATATGGTGGGCTGAGGCTTGAACCCAGGGCTTTTACACTGAGCCCATTTTTATTTATTTATTTTTTAGTTTGAGACAGGATTGTACTAAGTTGCTAAGTTGTTCAGGCTGGACTTGAACTTGTGACCTACCTACTGCTCCTGGAGCACTACCACCCTGCACCACCATTCATGGCCCTTGCCTTTCAGAGGAAAAGGGATGTGGAGGGTTGGGACCACAGGTGATTCTGCCTTTCAGAGTCTCTCAAAGATGGTTGAGCCTGTAGTTGGTAGATGTTCGATTGTAGAATTTGCCATTAGATTGTGGATTCTGGGGATTCGGTCTGGTACAATGTGAAATTTTCCCACTGATACACCACAATATCATGCTAGAGTGATGTAACATCATCAAATACAAAAATTTTTTGATAAATGTTAGCATATAACTAATACCATTAAGTTCTCTGAGACATATTTTAAAACTATAATGAAACAACACAAAATTTAAAATGTAAAAGACTAATTTTTGTTGGTCCTATCAAAGTATAGAAATGTTAGAAGTAAAGCATGAAAGTTAAAGCAAGTACATTTAAATATGGGTAAGAGAGAATTCTGGTTTGCAAAAGTATTCCAAAAGAATAGTAAATAGAGACACACAACTGGACAACATTTATGGTGTTGCTTTCCTTTATAAATTCAATTTCATACTTGTGAGATGTGTCTTATCCTAAGCTACATTAGATTTGGGAACAACATTTATTTTTTTCTCATTTCTATTGTCTCTTTAACTGGATTAGTACAATAACATTATAAATTTTGGATGAGTATGCAAAATAGCATTTTTCCACATATTAACATAAGAAAATGACAAGTTATTTCTACATAAAATATTGAACCCTAAGTATAATTGAATAAAAAATCAATGCAAGTTCTTCATTTGTCATCTGATGGCCAAAGTTAAATAAATTTTGTTTATATGCCTTCCTGACAAATGCAAGGTCATGAGTTCAATTTCTTGTGCCAAAATAATAATAATAATAATAATAATAATAATAGTGATATTAATAATAATAACACAACAATAGTTTATTAATTCATTAATTTTTATCAACTTCAGTTGGATAGTTAATATCAGACTTTTTGTTTTAAGATTGGCAAATTGATGAACTACTCCAATTCCTGCCATCTTTCAAAAGCATCTTTTAACATCATTATACTTCATTAGACAGCAAAATGTGGAAGAAATTCTAACTTAGAATAATGACAGTAGTTTTATTCATTGACAAGCTTCTTAATAATTAAAAAGCCAACAATAATTCCAAGGGGGTAAAGGCTGACTTTGTATACATCACTTAGCATACAGTATGTCTATAAATGAATTTAGCAAATGTGTCATTGATGTGATCAGGAGAAACAATAGTGCTTGAAAATAAAACTTATGTTTATAAATGACTATAGTCTGATGCACTGTGTTAACTAGCTCTCTGGGGACAGTGTATCACATTTCACAAACATCTGTATTATAAGAATGGCTCACAACTAGACTGGTAAAAATTGATCTTTCTCTGTCTTAGTTACTTTCTTGTCACTGATACATAATACCTGACACCCGCAACTTAAAAGAGGGGAGGTTTATTTTGATTTACAGTTTGTGGAGGTTTCAGTCCATTGTCAACTGGTTCCACAGCAGACCAGCGTAACAGCAAGACATGGCAAAGGAGAAATAGCTCATGGTTTCAAAGCAGGAAGTAGACAGAGATCAAGGGAGGACGGAGGGAGACAGATCTTTCCAGGCCGTGCCCGCAGTCACCTACCTCTTCCAACCAGGCTTCGCCTCCCAGCATCACACCCAGCTATATATTAGTAGACCAGTGATGGGCATCACATCTCCACTTACCCAGTCACCTCCTGAAAGCCCTGTCTTTGAGGGCATGAGGCATTTCTGGGAACTTTTGGATAGAACCATAGCAGTTTCTGAAGTTTCCAAGTAAAGCTGACTTGAGGGAAAACCTTTTCTTAAATCTGCAAAGAACACTTTTCAAAGCGTTTTTGTTTCCCATGGGAGAAATGCGTTTTCGAAATAAATCCCTGGAACTTCTTTTTGAAAATGCCTATTACTTTATATTTTATTTAGAGTCAAATATACATCATGTCAAACTTTCAAAGTTACTTTGACCTTTTACTTCTCTACTGGGTATTTCATCTAGATTAAGTAATTGATTTGTGAGAGATTGAATTTTGCCAATTATTGGGTAACAAAAATATAAGTTTCCATCCTTGTTGTGAGATATGAATTACAGCCACATAGTGTTAGATTGTTAGTGTTAGTGGTCTCCTCATTTATTTGTTTTATTTTTTGTCTCTCATTTATTAATTTTGTTTTGCTTCCCAAGTGGCTAACTGATCAAAATGCATTAAAAAGAATAAATTCTCTAGTTAGGCCTGGTGGTGGATACCTGTAATCCCAGTATCCTGTGAGGCTGAGGCAGGAGTTTTGCAAGTTCAAGTCTAGTTTAGCAATTTAGTGACTTAGCAAGACTCTATTTCTAAGTAAATAAAAAAAAAAAAAAATCCTCTGACCTTTTCCTGTCCTATCCATTTAAAAATCTTAAAAATCCTGTTGCTAATAGAAAATTTAAAACTCCAAATAAAGCTCCCCTGCTGTACCCTTTAGGTTTGAATGCATAAAACAATTCTTTACTCACAAGCATCACTGTTAACTGATTTTCCATTTTTTTCAGAAAACTCTAATAGTAGCATATGATTAGATTCAACATTTCAGGAAAAATTGCTTTTGCAAAATTTCACCTTTATAAACCAATTTTACCCCTTTAACATTTTCTACATCTTAAAAAAAAGCTAAAATGCTATGCATTTTGTTACTTGTGAATGCACTTTTTGATCCCAGTGTACAAAATATTTCATAACCCATCCGGACATTTCCTGGTCCCCTGGTATTACTTTCCTGGGTCCCGTGTCACATGGAACACTATATGATCTAGTGCCAGTGTCATAGATTCTCCTATGCTTTGTTCCTAAAATTAATGTGGCCTCTTGCAATATAGTTTAGACCACGTCTGCAGATCAGAGAAATAACCATGACCTTGAAACACCATGATATTACAGAAAACAAAGACGCTTTTATAAATATCTGAGAAAGTATGAAGAAGAACACAGAAGTTTGTCCATGAAAGGGCTTCTAGGGGCCACTATGACAATTTTAACGTATAATGGACAATAAAAATGATCACATTCAGTTTGAAGAGACATGTTGCATGAGACATGATTTCATTATGAAGCTAAAGAAGGCTCAAAATAAAAAGTACTTGGAATGTTCATGTCGCTGCCTGATATTTATATTAAAATGTAATATACTGACCCATCTAAAGTCTTTGAGACACTGAGTTTTGAAGGAAACAAACTGTGTTTCCCTGGCAACATGGCTATCTTCTTATCCTAACACATTCTTCTTATGCTAACACATAAAAATAAAGCAAATCATAATTAGAGATGGTCCTATCTCCCTTGGCTATAGGGTTGGAAAAGATTTTAGAACATGTTTATAACACCCATAAAACTAAGTCATGAGGGAAAATTTTAGTTATATTTAGAATACTTAAGTGTATCATCCTCACAAGCTTCTGACTATGACAGAAAATTTATTTTTCCACTGACTTCAATTGACATTAGGGAAAAGCAACCGATTGTTTACATTGGTGTCCATTTAAATGACAATGTAATTAGACTCATTTCTGAGAGGAACTTTGGACTGGGAAACTGAGAGCTTGTGTTGCCAGTGGAAGCCATTTGCGATGGCCTAGATCTTACAAAAAGCTCCTGTGCTGAAGGCTTGCTGCTCAGCTGGTGATGTTAGAGGGAGACCCTGCAACATTTTGGAAGTAGGATCTATTGGAAAGAAATTGGGCTATTGTGGTTCTTGAAAAGGATATTGAGACCTTGGCCCCTGTTTTCTCTTTTTTGGCTTCCTGAGCACCATGAAGTGAGCAGCATTGTTCCACCATGCACCATGGCGTTCTGACTTATCACACACCCAAAGCTATGGAGTCAGGGAGCTGCAAAATGCAATCTCTAAAATCTCCAGCCAAAGGAAACATTTCCTCCTTTTTAAGTTGTTTTCTCAGGGATTTTGTTATAGCAATGTAAACCTAACCATACATTGTTATAGCAGTTTGAGCTGAGCAGCTGTCCACCCTGGATCTTATACATGAGGGTTCCCAACAGATCATATGCCTGTTGATGGCGTGGCCATTTTGTTCACATATACACTCTACTGTTCTTGTGATGACAAAATTGCTTAATGACATATTTTAATTCACCTTTTTGTTTTGTGGTACTGGGGATCAAACTCACAACTTCACGTTTGCAAGGCAGGCGCTTATACTGCTGAGCTGAATCCCCAGACCCTAATGACACATTTTGTATGACTGGATTTATATTATTAGCAATAATAACATTCCTTTATTACTTATATTTATGTACTTACTATTTTGCATTTTTATAAGCAAATAGGTACAGCTACATTTTTTGGATGTGAGTCTCTCTACTCTGGAGCCTAAGTGTATGGGCTATTGAGTGAGGCACAGTTAAACCCATCATTTGATTGATTTCAGGCTATCTGTTGTCTGGTGCATTGTTAACCACCTACAGCCAAGGGATGAGGTGAGATTCAGGGGAGACTCATGTGGGATGTGTCAAGCTCCTGGGGATTAGTGACATCTAGTTATAAACATTGTAACGTATAAAAAAAATCAAATTTGTCTTTTGTGGTCTTGCTTCAACTTAGTCCAGAGTTTTTTTTAAATAGAAAACTAAGCCCCAGGATGAAAGGATCTGTGAGAAAAGTCTCAGTTCACACTCTGTGCCTCCTCCAATGACTCCCAGCAATTGGGCTCTAGAGAACTCCACCAACAGGAGACCAGTCCTGGACCCCACGTCCAGAGGCCAAGATCAGCTCCATACCCAGCAAACTTCTGGGGTCTAACGAATAAAAGTCAGGACTTGGAACCCTACTGAGTCACTCAGTGAAATTTGTAAATTTCTCAAATTAACACAATGTATCAACTATTACAGGTACAAAATTACTATTTAGCCCAGCTCCCAATCCTTTGATACTGGGCTATAGTGATGATTATGACCCCATGTAATCAAAATATGATACAGGGGAGAAAAACAGCTTGTAAAATATATGACATCCTGACTAAAGTAGTACAGTTAGTAATAACAATAGTTTCAAGAACAGCTTCACTGCTGACAAACTGTGGTAACAATTAACCTGCACTCTAGGGAGGGTGGAGCACTTATACCCCAAATTCCAGCACTAGACGATGAACCAATTACAAACTCTAGATTCAGCTGCCCCACAAAGTCCAACCCCCAACACCCCGTGATTGCATGAGGCTTTGGTGGGCCATCCAGGCAAAAGCCATAACACTCTCTCGCTATCGAAACTCCATATAAGGAAGTTTGGGAAAGTCACTGGAAGATGAAGGAGAATCACAGAGGAAAGAATGCAAAAGAAAGAAGAGACCCACCCACTTCTCTATTTATTCTGTCTACTCAAGCTGGACAGGAGGAAGGTGAGTGAGGCTGCTTTGAATTCTCTAGCTCAATCTAGACATCAGCTGACACTGGAGGAAGCAAAGACAAGTAACCCTGCTGAGCACAGTCTAGATCAGAGAATCATGAATGAATATGTCATTGATTTTGAATTTGTTTTATAGCTTATTGAGGTAAAATGGACATATAGTAACTTGCACCTCTGTAAAGTGTGTAAACTCTTAACTTGCCTCAGATTACCTCACATGTTTGCCCTGAGAAACGTGGACTTTTTTTTGGTCCCACTGTTTTGTATCTCCATTTGTAACTTTTGGAATGAAAATGTTTATCTTGTGTCATTGAATGTTGAAAGTGCTTAACTTTTCATTTTACAGGGGTTTGCATCTTGGAGGAGACTTGACTCTTGGACTTTTCAACAATGCAGAAACTGTTATGACTTTGGCAGCTCTTGCAGATGGACCTAATGTGTTTTGCATAAAGGAATGTGCATGAGTCTTGGAGATCCAGGGGTGGAATGTTGTGGTTTTAGTGTAATATAATGTTGCAGACTTAACACTAGTTCTTAAGGATTGGAAAAGCTGTGTTGTAATGCTCAAATTGCAGAAAGATAATAAGCATGTTTTTGTGGAAATCAGTGTAAAGAAATGTGTCTGCTAAATCAAGAAGGGATGGATTGTAATGATTGATACATTGTGTCAATTTGAGAAGTTTCATTAAGTAACTCAGCAGGGGGTCAGGGCCCTCACTTTGTAAACATCCTGAGCCTGTGGAGGAAGAGGGCACTAAGATGGTGTGAGTGCTACACCACCCTGGGGTGGGGAGTACCATGCTTATGCTATAAGGCACAAAAAGAGGCTCGCTTTCCTCCTTTTATGCTCTTGTTGCTTTTTCTGTCTTCTGCAACCATGAGCTATTGCCCCTCACCATGCCACCCTGCCCTGAAGCCAGCCAATTATGGACTGAAATCTTCACAAACTGTGAGCTAAATAAAGCTTTCTTTCCTCAATTTTGGGTGCTGGGTATCTTGTCCCTATAATGAGAGAAAAGTAATCTAGACAGCATCTTTTACAAACTAGGAAGGTAGGACCTTGGGACAGCTATAAAGAACTACTTAAATCTAGAGGACATCCTTGAAGAACACACATCTCCTAGGGAAGACTCAGTACTAGTGAGAAAGCTATATATGACAACAAATTGGCAAGCATCAATATAGAAGCAAAATAAATTAAAAACAGATAAAATAGAAACTGACAAGACCCAGAATAAAAATGCAACCCCAACTTCTTGAAATGATAACAATAGAAGTGAAAAAAATATGTGGAAAAGGCTATAGAGAAAATAATCTCTCAGATACAAAAGGAAATGATGTTTAAAATCAAAGATATTAGAGAAGACACTGAGAAAGGAACAGATGAGCTTAGAAAAATGATGGAAACAAAAAATTTCCAACTTAGGAAACAAATGGAGTCCAAGACACAGATCAAAATAAAATCCAGGAGATTAACATATCCATTGAACATGTATGCAACAGATTGAATGAAGGAGAGGATAGAATTTTAGCTCTTGAAGGCAGAACTACAGCTAGTGATCATAAAAAGAAACTATCTTAAAAATAGCAAGAGATCATGAAAAATCAATCCAAGCTACAAGGTGAAGCAAAGAAGACTAATATAAGATTGATTGGGGTCAGTCAGAAAGCTAGCACAAATGTCATAAAAAATTCTTCACAAAAATAAGCACAGAAAACTTCCCAAGCATGGGTAAAGAATTTGCATGACAAATGAACTTACAAAACTCAAACAATTATGACCAAAATAAAACTATACCAAGACACATATTAATCAAGATTTCAAAAATTCAGCACAAGAACAGAATATTAAAAGCTGTTAAAGAAAAGAAACAGATCACCTATACAGAAAAGCCAATCAGAATCATGGTAGCCATCTCCACACAACCCTTCAAGTCAAGCAGAGCTTGCAGTGAAGTATTCCAAGTCCTGAAAGAAAACGACTTCCAACCCAAATTGATTACCCTGCAAAACTGCCTTTCAAAATTAATGGAGAAATAAGATACTTTCATGACATAGAACAACTGAAGAAATTTATGAATACCACACAAATCTATAAAGAGTACTGAAAGATATTCTATAAAGAGATAAAAAGGACCTCAATTTCAAGAACAATAACAGAAAGAAACCACCATGCAGAGTGTTGTAGTCATGGGTTGTGAGGAGAAGGGTTAGAATCAGGGCACAGAATTTATATTATTTTATGATGGTCACCCAGAAATAACACAAAAAAGTGCAGGAAATCTGTCCACAACACTAGACTCAGAATATTCAGCTAAGTGCCTAGATCCCACAACAATGTCCTACATGAGTCCAGATAAAAACCTAGACCCATGACAATGCCTTCCATGAGTCCAACTGGATGTCTAGAGCTCATGAGAAGAACTCACACCAGTTTGTTTTACAGATCCATGCTGGGAAGGCCCAAAGGTCAGGGGTGGACGCTAGAAAGTCTATGCAGGGCTGGGAGGTTGAGGGCTGTATGCTGGAGCCAAGAAGTCATGCTCAAAATAAGAACCAGGGCTGCCCTGAAAAGCATCACAGCCATCCTTAGTAACACAGAGGTCCCGAGCTCCTCTGATGATACGAACAGTCTAGTACATGCCAGAAAGCAAGCATGACAAGTTTCTCCTGGAGATTAAATGGCACATGGCTTCCCCTCCAGAGCCAGGAAGTGATGCTTGATGTAAGGACTAGAGCTCCCCTAAAGGGAACCACAGCCACTCTCGCCAACGAGGTCCCCAGCTCCTCTGATGACAATAGTTGAACTCACACTGGGGAGATTAGTCATGACAAGTTCTTCCAGGAGAACCAATGGCTCAAACAGCAATACTTAGAGAAACCCACAATGCCTCGCTCATCTCTACACTTCTATTTATGCTGGCAACTTTCCTCAGGTGGAACATCTATGCTCAGCATCATGCTTATTTAATTCAGTTTTTAATCCATAACACAGGGCAAGCAATTAAATAGAGGAGGAAAGTAGGGAAACAGTAGCAGGAAAATACTATGACAAAGATGAGCCAATACATACCAGATATAACCATCAATACAAATGGTTTCAATTAATCAATCAAAAGAAAGACTGGCATTATGGATTAAGAAGTAGGGTCCAGCAATAGTCTGTATACAAGAAACACATTTAACTGAAAAAAAAATTTATAGACTGAAAGTCAGAGGATGAAAAACAATCTTCCATGCAACAGGAGCTCAGTAAAAAGCAAGGGTAACTATTCTGTTTGTAGACAATGTGAGCGTTAAATCAAGAATGAGCAAAAGAGATAACGGAGTTCACTACACACTTGTTAGGGAAAAACTTCAAGAGGAGATAACAATCATAAATATATATGCACCATATAAGGAAGCACTGAATTATATAATTATTAATAGACATGAAAAAACAAATAAGCAATAACACAATTTTAGCAGGAGTCATCAATATCCTATTATAAAAAAAAGAGATAGATCAACTAGACAAAAAGTCAGCAAAGAAATATCAGAACTGAAACAAACTTGTGGACAAATGGACTTTGTTTTTAGAATATTCCACTCAACATTATAAGAATACACATTCTTCTCAGCTGCATGTGGCACATTCTCTAAAATAGACCATAAACTTCCACACAGAACATTCTTAATGCAAAGGGATTGAAATTATCCCATGCGTATTATCTGACTATAGTGCAACAAAATTGGAAATTAATGGCAAAATAAACTGTAAAAACTCCATAATAAACACACAGAAATTAAACAACACCCTCCAAACAACCAATGGATCACAGATGAAATAAAGAAGACATTAAACAAATCTACAATGAAGTGAGAATGCAGACACAACATACTGGAGCTTAACAGATGCAATGAAAGCATTCCTCAGAGGGATATTTATGGTGGTGAATGCTCACACCAGGAAGACAGAAGGAGCACAAATAAACAACATGTTACATCTCGAGCTCCTAGAAAAAAAAAAAAACACAACAAAAAACAAGACAAACCCCCAAGCCTATACATGGGAGAAAATTATAAAGATCAGAGCAGAAGTTAATGCAATGGAGACGAGGAAAGCAATACAAAAATTAGTGAACTGAAGAGTTGGTTCTTTGAAATCATAAATAAAAAAGACAAACCTTTAGTCAATCTTATCAAAAAAAGTAAAGAGGCAACTTCCAGAACATGCTAAGAGGTGGAGCAGCAGTGGCTGCAGGACCTGCGCACGGCTATGTGGTCATTCCTACTTCTCCCCTCCAACCCAGCCTGCTCTCTGCCTGTAGAAAATGGTGAAAGAAACTACCTACCACAATTTTGGGGGGTCAAATCCAGTGTCACTCAAGAAGAACTGAAAAAGGCTTATAGAAACTGGCTTTGAAGTACAACCCTGATAAGAATTAAAATGAAGGAGAAAGGTTTAAACAGATTTCTCAAGCATATGAAGGTCTCTCTGATGCCAAGAAAAAGGAAGATATGATAAAGGAGAACAGGCAATTAAGAAGGGTGGAGCAGGTAGTGGCTTTGGCTTCCCCACGGATAGCTTTAATATGTTTTCTTGAGGATAAGGAAGGATGCAGAGAGAAAAGAGAATTAAAAATGTGGTGCATCAGCTTTTGGTTACCTTAGAACATTTATATAATGGTGCCACAAGGAAATTGGTTCTGCAAAAGAATGTGACTTGTGAAGGCTGCAGTGGTGAGAAAGGAGCTGTGGAGTTCTGTCCCGACTGTTGAGGTATTAGAATGCAAATAAGAATTCATCAGATAGGACCTGGAATGGTTCAGTAAATTCAGTCTTTGTGCTTGGAGTGCCAGGGGCATGACGGAATGCATCAACCCTAAAGTTGTAAAAGCTGCAATGGAAGGAGATAGAAAAAGATTCCAGAAGTTCATATTGACAGACATGAAAGATGGCCAGAATATAACATTCCCTGGTGAAGGAGGCCAAGAACTAACACAGAGATAGAAATGAAAGACATAAGGATAGGAAAGGAATAAGTTAAATTATTATTATCCACACATGACATGATAGAAGACCCCCAAAACTCCACCAAAAGACTCCTGGAGTGAATAATCAAATTTAGCAGCATAGCTGGATACAAAGTCAACACTCAAAAATCAATAGGATTCCTTGTACACAAACAACAAACTTGCTTATTGAGAAATTAGGTAAACCACACCCTTCATGATAGCATCTAAACAAATGAAATACTTAGGAATCAATCTAACAAAGGAAATAAAGGATCTATACATTGAAAATCATAGTACTCTGAAAAAGGAGATCAAGGAGTATATCAAAAAGTGGAAAGATATCCCTTGCTCATGAGTATAAAGAACACTATAAAAATGCCCATACTCCCAAAATTGTTATACTGATTTAATGCAATCCCAATCAAAATACCATTAATATACTTCACAAAACTAAAAATTCCTAAAATTCATCTGAAATCAGAAGAAACCTAGAATAGCAAAGGGAATCCTAGGAAACAAAAGCAAGGCAGGAGACATGATAATCCCTGACTTGAAATTACACTACAAAGCTACTGCAATAAAATCAACATGGTACTGGCAAAACAAAACAAAACAAAACAAAACAGAAATCTGAGGACCAGTAGAACAGATTAGAAGGTTCAGACACAAATACAAACACAATGGCCACCTTATCTTTGACAAGGGACCAAATATATTCACTGGAAGAAAGAATGACTCAATGGTGCTGGAAAAATTGGCTCACTACATGTCAAAGACTAAAATGAGATCCATGTCTATCATCATGCGCTTAGCTAGAGTCAAAATGAACCAAAGATCTAAATGTTAAAACGGAAACACTAAATCAACTGGAAGAAAAAGCAGATGAAAATCTTGAAGACACAGGAGTAGGCAGAGACTTCACGAACAAAACCCAAGTAACATGGGAAACAAATAACAACTGGATCTCATCTTATTAAAAATTTTTTTTTGCACATTAAAAGAAATCACCAATGAAAAGACAGCCCACACAGTGGGAAAAAATTTTATCCAACTGTCCCTCAGACAAAAGGCTTTTATCCAGAACATATAAAGAACTGAAAAAAGCCAGGACCCCAAATTCAGACTGAATCAAAATATGGGCAGCTGAAATGAACACACACTTCTGAGATGAAGAAATACAAATTGCAAATAAATATATATAAAACCTTGGACATAATTGGTCATTTGAGAGATAGCAAATTAAAACAACAGATTCCATCTCACCCCAGAATGAATGGCTACCAAGCAGAAATCAACCAATAACAAGTGCTGGTGGGGTTGTCAGGAATCGGAACCCTTCTCCACTGTTTGTAGGAGTGTAGACTGCTAACATCACGTGGAAATCAGTGTGGAGTTTCTTCACAAAACTAGGATTAGAGGTCCCATTCAACTCAATAATTTTTCTGGGTATTTTCCAGAAGAATTAAAAATATAATACCACAGTGTAGTGGTTGATTGGTTGTGTCAGCTTGAGATATTTAGAAGCTTAACTAAATCAGCTTAGCAATTCTGCACGCCAGGCTGTAGAAGACCCATCCTAGACCTCGGCCTGTGCCCAGCCGCGCCTGGCCATCGGTGTGCGGAGGAAGAGCTGCGCGGATCCGGAGCACCTGCAGAGGCCCCTTCCTTTGTCTGGAGGAGGAGGGATCCCGAGTTCCTGAGGCACCTCGGCCCATGCCCAGCCGCGCCTGGCCATCGGTGTGCGGAGGAGGAGCTGCGCGGATCCGGAGCGCCTGCAGAGGCCCCTTCCTTTGTCTGGAGGAGGAGGGGTCCCGGGTTCCTGAGGCACCTCGGCCTGTGCCCAGCCGCGCATAGCCATCTGCGTGCAGAGGAGGAGCTGGGTAGATCTGGAGTGCCCGCAGGAGGCCCTTCCTTTGTCTGGAGGTCTGTGGATATCTCTGCAAGCAGGGGGGGATCACAGGCTCCTGAGGCACTGCGGTCTGTGGTGAGTACCCTAACCCGGCTGCGATCCAAGAGCTGTGGATCTACCAAGGGGCAGGTGGGCGCACAGTGTCCCTGAGGCCCAGCTTGTCTGGAACCGCGGAGTTCTGAACAAGCAGAGAAGGGCCATTGGTTCTGCAGGCCCAATGGCCTGGGGTAGAGTGGTGCCAGAGTCTCAGTAGCTGCAAACATAGAAGGGGATTTTCAACAGATCCTGAAGAGGCTTTCAAATAACACTTGAAACACAGAAATATAGGAAAATGACAAAACGAAAGACCAAATTACAACCTCAAACCTCCAGCCCATCTCAGGAAACCCTAGGAGAAGTGTATTTAGAAGAAAATATATCCCATCCTCCTCATATAACAGACACAATAGCTACTGAAGTTGACAAGCAACTCCAGGAAGCTTTAAAGAAATTCAAACTCGAAATAATATCCCAGATAAAAGAAGAAATGATAAAAGAAATGAAAGAGATTCTAAATATATCTAAAGAAAACACAGATAAAAAATTGGAGGAACTAAACAAAAAGATAGAATCCCTAGAAGAGCAATATAAGAAACAAACAGAATACATAATGCAGATGCACAGAGATATACAGGAAATAAAAAACTCCACTGAAAGTTGTAAAAACCGCCTTAATGAAAGTGAAGATAGAATTTCAGACCTTGAAGACAGGATTGCAGCTAGTGAACAGGAAAGGAAAGACCTTTTAAAAATAACAAGGAATCAGGAAACAACAATTCAACAACTGCAAGATGATGCAAAGAAGAATAACATAAGAATGATAGGGATTAATGAAAAAGAAGGAGACAACATAAAGGATATCAAGAGGATATTTAGAGAAGCAATAGCTGAAAACTTCCCAAGCATGAGATCAGAAACTGACATCAGGATCAGTGAAGCATATAGAACTCCAAACAGTCATAACCAAAATAAAACTACACCCAGACATATAATAATCACCATCCCAGAAATCCAACACAAGAATAGATTATTAAAAGCTGTCAGAGAGAAAAGACAGATCACTTATAAAGGAAAACCTATCAGAATCACAGCAGACTTCTCATCACAAACAATAAAGTCAAGAAGAGCGTGGAGTGAAGTATTCCAGATCCTAAAGCAAAATGATTTCCAACCTAGACTGATATATCCTGCAAAACTATCATTTAAAATAGATGGTAAAATACGATACTTCCATGACAAAGAACAGCTGAAGAACTTCATGAACACCAAACCAACCCTGCAAAAAATATTGAAAGACAGTTTAGATACACAAAGGAAAAAAATCACTAAGCAAAGCAAATAATTAAACAGAACAGAAAGATAAAGATGCAACAGCAGAGAGATAAGAATCCTACAATTAAACAACATTTAACAGTAATAACCATTAATGTAAATGGTCTCAATGCACCAATCAAAAGAAACAGACTAGCAGAATGGATCAAGAAACAAAATCCAACCATATGCTGTTTACAGGAAACCCATCTAACCCAGAAGGATATTCACAGACTGAAAGTCAAAGGATGGAAAACAATTCTTCATGCAGCAGGAATCCAAAAAAAGGCAGGAGTAGCCATTCTGTTTGCAGACAACATGAACTTTAAACCAACAATGACCATAAAGGATAAAGAAGGTCACTACATACTCGTAAGGGGAAAACTCCAAGAGAAAGAGATAACTATCTTAAATATATACGCACCAAACTCCAGAGCGCCCAGTTATATAAAACAATTATTAACAGAAATGAAAACTCAAATTATCAGTAACACAATTGTAACGGGAGACCTTAATACGCCATTGACACCAAGGGACAGATCGACCAGACAGAAAATGAGTAAAGAAATAACAGAACTGAATCACACCTGTGAACAAATGGGTTTGATAGACATATACAGAATGTTCCACCCAACAACATCAGAATACACATTCTTCTCAGCAGTACATGGATCATTTTCTAAAATAGACCATATATTAGCTCATAGAACATATTTAACCAAGTGCAAAAGAGCTGAAATCATCCCTTGCATGTTATCGGATCACAGCGCTCTGAAATTAGAAATTAATGATAAAAGATACTGCAAAAATCCCACAAACACATGGAAACTGAATAACACACTCTTGAGTAATCAGTGGGTCACAGAAGAAATTAAAGAAGAAATCAAACAATACCTAAAAGAAAATGAAAATGCAGATACAACTTACCGGAATCTGTGGGATGCAGTGAAAGCCGTCCTGAGAGGAAAATTTATTGCACTGAGTTCCCACATCAGGAAAACAGAACGAATACAAATAAATAACTTGATGCTACACCTCAAACAGCTAGAAAAAGAAGAGCAAGTCAAGCCCAAAGCCAAAAGAAGAGAGGAAATTATAAAAATCAGAGCAGAAATCAATGCAATAGAGACTAAGAAAACAATCCAAAGGATCAACAAATCAAAGAGTTGGTTCTTTGAAAGAATAAATAAAATCGATAAGCCCCTAGCCAACCTTATTAAAAAAAGGGAAGAAAAAGCTCAAATTCATGCAATAAGAAATGAAAAAGGAGAAGTCACTACAGACCCAATAGAAATACAGAAGATCATCAACACCTATTTTGAAAACCTCTACTCTCAAAAGTTTGATAACACAGAAGAAATAGACAGTTTCTTAGAAGCATATGAAGTGCCAAAGCTAGATCAAGAGGATATAAAACTGTTGAATAACCCAATCTCAGTTACTGAAATTGAAAATGTAATTAAGTCCTTACCCACCAAGAAGAGCCCAGGCCCAGATGGATTCACTGCAGAATTCTACAAGAAATACAAAGAAGACCTAATGCCGACACTCCTCAAACTATTCAATGAAATTGAAAGGGAAGCAATCCTTCCTAAGTCATTCCTGGAAGCAAATATCACTCTAGTACCAAAACCTGAGAAAGACCCAACTAAAAAAGAGAACTATAGACCGATCTCCCTAATGAACACAGATGCAAAAATCCTCAATAAAATATTGGCAAATAGGATCCAGCAAATCATCAAGAAGATTATACACCATGACCAAGTGGGATTCATCCCAGGAATGCAAGGATGGTTCAACATACGCAAATCAATAAGTGTAATCCACAATATCAATAAAGCCAAAAATAAGAATCACATGATCATTTCTATAGATGCAGAAAAAGCCTTCGATAAGGTCCAACATTTGTTCATGATAAAAACTCTACAGAAAATTGGAATAGATGGTCTTTACCTCAATATAATAAAGGCCATTTATGACAAACCAACAGCCAGCATCATACTAAATGGCCAAAAATTGAAAGCCTTTACTTTAAAATCAGGCACAAGACAAGGATGTCCTTTATCACCACTCCTATTTAATATAGTACTGGAAGTACTAGCCAGAGCAATTAGGCAAGAAAGAGAAATAAAAGGGGTAAAGATAGGAAAAGAAGAAGTTAAGTTGTCATTGTTTGCAGATGACATGATACTCTACATAGAAGACCCCCTAAGCACCATTGAAAGACTCTTAGATACAATAAATAAATTCAGTAATGTGGCTGGATACAAAATCAATACTCAGAAATCAATAGCATTCCTATACACAAACAACAAAACCACAGAGAGGGAAATAAGGGAAACTGGACTATTCACATTAGCAAGCAAAAAAATGAAATATTTAGGAATTACTCTTACGAAAGAAGTGAAAGACTTATACAGTGAAAACTATATTACTCTGAAAAAGGAAATTGAAGATGATCTCAGAAAATGGAAAGACATCCCTTGCTCATGGATAGGAAGAACAAACATTGTGAAGATGGCCATTCTCCCAAAACTCTTATACAGATTCAATGCAATCCCAATAGAAATACCATCAACATACCTTATAGATCTAGAGAAATCACTCCTAAATTTCATCTGGAACCAGAAGAGACCTAGAATCGCAAAAGCAATTCTAAGCAGCAAAGACAAAGCAGGAGGCATCACAATCCCAGATTTGAAATTATACTACAAAGCAACAGTAGTAAAATCAACATGGTATTGGAATCAAAACAGAGCTGAAGATCAATGGAATAGATTAGAAGATACAACCACAACTACAAACACACTCAACCACCTTATCTTTGATAAAGGAGCCAAGCAGGTTCACTGGAAGAACGACAGTCTCTTTAATAAATGGTGCTGGAAAAACTGGCTCTCCATTTGCCGAAAACTAAAGCTAGACCCATGTCTATCACCATGTACTAAATTAAAATCTAAATGGGTCAAAGATCTGAATATTAAAACAGAAACGCTAAATCTATTGGAAGACAAATTGGGTAGAAACCTTGGAGACATAGGAGTAGGTAGAGAATTCATGAATAGGACTCAAACTGCACGGGAAATACTTCCCAGAATCAATAACTGGGACCACTTCTTATTAAAAAGTTTTTGCATGTCAAAAGAAATCTCCAGCATAGTGAAAAGAAAACCCACAAACTGGTAAAAGATTTTAGTGAACTCTCTCTCAGACAAGGGACTCTTGTCTAAAACATATAAAGAATTAAAAAAACTCAGACCTCCAAAATTCAAAGATCCAATCCAAAAATGGGCATCTGAGATGAATACGCAATTCTCAGATGAAGAAATGCAAATGGCAAATAAATACATGAAAAAATGCTCATCATCATTGGTCATTAGAGAAATGCAAATTAAAACCACACTGAGATACCATCTCACTCCTGAAAGAATGGCCAGGATCAAGAAAACCAACAAAAACAAATGCTGGAGAGGCTGTGGGGAAAAAGGAACTCTCCTGCACTGTTGGTGGGAGTGTAGACTGGTACAGCCTTTGTGGAGGTCTGTCTGGAGGTTTCTCAAAAAGTTGGGATTGGAAATCCCATTCATTCCAGCTATTCCACTTCTAGGCATATTCCCAGAAGAACTGAAAGCATCATACCACAGGGATATGTGTGCACCTATGTTTATAGCAGCACAATTTGTAATCGCCAGATCTTGGAAACAACCCAAGTGTCCATCAACTGAGGAATGGATAAAAAAGTTGTGGTATTTCTATACAATGGAGTATTATTCAGCTATAAAGAAGGATCGCATTGAGATATTTATCAATAAATGGGCGCAGCTTGAGACCATACTCATAAGTGAAATAAATCAATCTCGCATGTATGAATACCGAATAGTTTCCCTAATGTAAGTAATGATTCAAATATATAAAAATATGTGATAATCATGATTCCCCATTATGTGGCCTTGAAGCCTTATAAAATTCTCACTTATTAATTAGAAAGGCTTTACTCTGGGCTTTTTGATATGGAAATATTTGAAGCTATAGTATATGAAGTTTTATCCAAATATTTTAAGGAAAAAGACAGACACTATGGTAACTACTATTCTTTAAAAAAATTATTTAGCTATTTCTTATGTTTATTTTAATTAAGGGAAAAACTTAAAAAATTAGGATATATAGTAGTAACTCTTTTTGATCTCCTATTAACTTGTTTTGAAGTCCTGTAATACTCCCAAGATCTTGTTTTGACTGATTAGACTCTGTTCCATTCTGTGCGATAGTAGCAAGTTTGAAGGTATCGGCAACTAATTTGAAGGCAATAAGATTCACAAAGATGCCCATTCTGGTTTGACTATTGTCTCCTTTGGAAGTCCTGTAATGTTCACAATGCCTAAGTTTTATTGGTCTTGTTCTCCACTGTTTTGTCCGGCTTTATAATATCTAATGAGATGGACAATTCCTTTTAAGGAAACAAGAGACAACGTTGATAACCATTGTTGATAACCTTGTACTCTGTTCTACATCATGTGCTATGTCTATCCTTGGTTTTGACTTACAGCTTTGTTTTGCCATATTTGACTTTATTCCCTCCCCCCCAAAAAAGTAATAAGAACTAAGGAGTAATAAAATACAAAATGTGTAAATTTTGTTATAAAAAAGAGGGGGGGGGAAAGAGCTCTAACGGATATAACAGCAAGTGTGTTTAGGGATGTTAAATAGCTGACTATATTAATGTTTTTGGATCATTGAACACAGCTGTTTGCAGTCTCTCCGTTTGAATGTCTACTTTGTATTCTTTGATACTGTGATTTGAGCAACTATTTCCAAGATGATATTATGTAATCTATTAACAGGTGATTTCTTACTGTTATGTTTTTTTTTTTGTAGTTCTGTATTATGTGTAACCTTACACTGCTTTGTTTTGTTTTGTGTTTTTCTCTTTTTCCTCTTAAATAAAAAAAAAAAAAAAAAAAAAAGAAGACCCATCCTAGGGTTGCTCATCACCTGGACAGTATAAAAGGAAAGGAGGAAAGACAGATGAGTTCCACTGTTTGGAAGAGTTCCAGCCTTCACCTTCAGCTTGGATGTCATCTCCTGGCTTCCAGTGTAGACTCTGGCTTCTGCTTTGGATCCTTCAACTTTCCTACATAGGTTCTTTAGCCTTCCAGTGTAGACTCTTTAGCCTTCAGTATAGATCTTTCGGCCTTATATCACTGGCCCATTGGCCTGCTGGTGCAGACTTGCATGGGACACTGTGGTGAACTCCAGACCTTGGATTGAATACTTTGCCCTCCAATGTGCAGACCCTTCTGCACGCTTCCTCATCCAACTCTGTGGCTGACCATCGTAAGCCAATCTTGTAATTTCTTATACATTTGTATATCTCCTATTATATCTGTTATTCTAATAAAACCCTGACTGATACACACAGCAATATATGTGCACCCATATTTATAGCCACATAATTTGTAGTAGCTAAATTTTGGAAGCAACTCAAATATCCATCAATCAAGAAATAGGTTTTTAAAAATGTGGTATTTTATACTACTCAGCTATCAAGAATGATAAACTTGAGACATTTATAGGTAAATGGATACAACTTAAGACCATACTCATAGGTGAAATCAGACTTACATGTGTAAGCATTGTATGGTGTCCCTAGTGTAAGAAGCTGAAAAAGTAAATAAGATCCAAAATGTATGTTAGATGTTGTTAAGTGGGAAGAAATGGCTCAAAAAGAAAAAGAAACTGGGATAGGGGAAAGGAGAAAAGAAGGAAGGAAAAAGAAAAAAATGAAAAAATATATATCTAAAATAGCTGATTAATTTTAATTTTAATTTTTTTTATTTTTAAAAAAAAGATTAAGAAAAAAGAGGACATAACAACACAGGGCAGAACAGAACAATTTAGGCAGCATAGTATTTCACCACAAGACAACCCGACATAACAGTAGCTACCACAGTGTCTCTTTCATTGAATTTAAAATAGCTGATTGTATTGGTCAGCGTTTTACTAGAGAGAACAGATATAACCCAGAATATACAGAAACAACAAGATTGGCTTATGATAGTTAGTCACAGAGTCTGATGAGGAAGCATGCAGAGGGTGTCTATGCACTGGAGGCCGAAGGATTCAATCCAAGATCTGGAGTTCACCCTAGTGTCTTGTGCAAGTCCACACCAGCAGGCTGATGGGTCCGCAACAGAAGGCCGAAGGCTCTGTGATGAACAGCTGAAGAGTCTACACTGGGAAGCTGAAGAGTCTGTACTGGAAGCCAGGAGGCAAGGTCCAAACTAAAGGCGAAGACTGGAGCTTCTCCCAAGAATGGCATAGATTTGTCCTTCCTCCTCTCCTTTTATACCTCGAGGTGATAACTCACCCTAGGGTGGGTCTTCTTCTATATCCTTGGGTGTAGAATTGCTAAACCCATTTAGTTAGCTTCTAACTGTCTCAAGTTGACACAATCAACCAACCACTAGACTGATATTAATACTACTAATTGCTATTAGTTTATTGAAAAGTTGATGACTATATTCTTTGATCAATTTTTCATGCCTGTATCTTGTCATTGAGCAACTACTTTGAAATAATACAAAATGCCCTAATTATTGTTAGTTTTCTATAATTTTATTATAAATTTATTTTTTGGCACCAGGAATTGAGCTCAGGACTTTGTGCTTACCAGGCAGGCACTTATGTCACTGAGCTACATCCCAGGTGCTGTTTTGAAATTTTGTACATTGTTTTTATTTTTTTTCTTTAACATAAAAAAGAAAGGTTAATGACTAGCATGAATTATTAAAATAAATTTAACAGAGAAAAAAGAAAACTAAGTCACTATATAAATGGCTGATCTAACAACACACAGCTTTCATATAAAGTTCTTGTTTTTTCATCTTAAATAAACAAAAAAGCCAAAAAAAAAGAAAAAAATTCTGACCTAACTAATAAAACTTCTGTGTTTTTGCTTTTCCTCTGTAGTGTATACATACTAACAATATAAAGTGTCTAGTTATCTTTTTCCCCTCCTATTATATATTAATGTTTTTATGACCTAGAGAAAGGGAAAAAATCAATGTATTAAAGTTACTGATGTTTTTATGAAGTGGGCATTCTTTCTCTTCTCACACACAATTCTATGAAATCCATTCAGTGATTCTAATTTAATTTCTGACTACAGGATTTTACAGATAGCACATGTTGTGAACGTGGAAGCAGAATAGTGTATGCTTTTGGCATGGCAAATCTGACCCCGGTGCTCATTATTTATAAGAACTACAGTAGATTCATACTTCGAAGGATATTTCAAGGTGTTCAAAAGAAATGTTACATAACAATAGCAACGTCATCATTCTCATCATTTTTTGGGGAGGACCAGGGACCAAACTCATGACTTCATGCTTACCAGGCAGCCACTTGTGTCACTGAGCTATATCCCTGGCCCAGTAGCATCATTATTTTATAGTATATTTTGTATAACAAAGGCATGTCAGACCCTTTGAGGAATAGATGAAATTTATGTGTTCAAATTCTCTTTTAAGGTAAGCTTTAGTAGTCAGATTTCACAAATGTATACTTTTCATGAAAATCATATATAGTATACTTTATAGAGAGAAGCAACTACCAGGAAAAAGCTCAAGGATTTGCTTGGCAGTAGTTTATGAGTATGTACAGCATCCAAATCAGCTAATGAAATGCCTTGACTCAGTAACCAGCTTAGGAAGGGATAATGTTGGAAGAGAACAACACTTTGAAAAACTAATAAATTATGAAGCAAATTAACATTAATAACATTATTAAAAATTAAAACACTTTTACACTGATAAAAACAACCTTTTTTATTAATTGTAAAGAAAATAATGATTTGTGATAGAAAAATCTGGTCAAAATGTGTTTAAAGCTTATGGGATATTAATAACCTGAGGTTAATTGAAATTATAACTGTTTCAATAGAAATGATTAGATGAAATTTAGGTGAAGTTAGATAACTCATAAAACAGCTATTGTTTCTTCAAATTAGTTGATTTACTTAAAAATAATTCAAAGTATGTGGTGTAAGACTTCTCCCACAATGCAGGGCAAACTAAGTAATGTAACATGCATAAATGTTTGAAAGCCAGTAGAATATAATTTAGCAAACCACTTTAAGGATTAACATTGTTTAGTAGAAATGCTGCAAGTACTTAAAGTAAAATTTATAACAATTTTACCTATAAAAATGATTATGTATATGAATATGGGGATAATTCAGGCAAACACAAAGTAATATTCAGAAATATTAATAACACTCTGTAAAGTACAGCCTTATTTATTGTTTTATTGTGTGGGTTGCTAACATAAATTCATTTAAAAATTAAAATCGTGTCATTATACACCTTTATTAGGAAATACAAAAGACATTTTTGAGTTACAAACACATTTCTTATTTAGGAGCCACTAACAGTTGTAATTGGTTCTGGAAATCATAATTTATGAATGTGTAATTGCAATTAAACATGCATATGAATACATACACAAAGATAATTGTGAATCTTCTGGTAATAATAAATTAAGTTTTCTGTTAAAGTATTAAAATATGATCAACATCTGATTATAAGTAAAAATAAATGGCACTCTACTATGAAAGTTTGCTTAAAGACAAGCAGAATAAAAGATAGATAAAAGGAAGCAGGCTATAGATCTGTCCCGAACGTGAAGGGAGCAGGCGATGGAGGGAAGAGAGAAGGGTGACCTGAGGTGATGTGAAAGAGAATTAAAATCTGTCCTGTGCATGTCTCAAATACCTACAGGGAAAGCAACCATTGCAAATTGCAAGCATGGACTAATAAATACAGACATGTCAGCAAAAAAGGAACAGAACTGGAAGCATGCATGTAAAATGATAAAAATGGATTTGTTGCATTGATTTACAGGGCTTCACAACGGCTGCTGCTGGATGGAGAGCCAGGGAAATTGAGAGCTGCTCTACCAAGAAGCTGAAAGCCTCAGAATCAGAGGGGGGACCAATAATGCAGCCCTAGTGGGGGCTCAAAGCTGCAGCTCCTCCCCAGTCACTGTGCAAGTTCACAGTCAAGGCTGAAGAAATTGAAGTGTAAGGTCACTAAACAAAGGCAGAACTGAAAAAAACACATCCACTGATAAAGTCCAGTGTGAGAATTCCTTCTTTCTACTTTTCATCCCTCTGGGCCTGTGGCCTACTGGCTGCTCTGATACATGCGCTCTCCCCTTCCCAAAAGCCCCAGACAAAGCTAGCAGTGTGCTTTGCTTCTCTACTTTACAGTGTGTGCAGATCAGAGTCTGTCGCTTTTTAAACACCCCACACTGCTAGAAAATTATTCTTAAAGATAAACACAGAGACCTTTATGTGTTGCCTTTAAACACGCTTGGTTATATTTTAGGGCTATTAAACAAATTACTGTTAGTGAAGAGGAGAAAGGAAAAAGTGGGATGAGAAAAGGAGTCAGAACAGGCATAGATGAATAAATAAAGGAGATGGTGGTAAGGCAAATGGCATTACAAGAAATATATTGTTAGTCATCAAAAAGAGAAGAACAATAAGAGAAATTGAAAGGGTAGAATATCAGATCATCCAGATCATCCGTTGTTTTGGCAGCCATGAAGGGCAGACCCACCATACTTTGCAGTTTTGCAGCCAACTGAGTATGGATTGAAAAGTCCAAGGACTGTCTCTTTCGGTTCCAGATGAATTTTAGGAGTGATTTTTCTAGATCTATGAGTGTGTTTGGGTTTATTTTAAGGCAGACCTTCAACAGTTTTGTTTGACTTTTCTTGTCAAACCATTTGGAGGGAGCTGCGAAGCCAGAGGATGTTTTAGGCCTGCCTGGGTTGTGCCTAGTGACTTCTTTCAATCCGGGGAGCTTCCAGACTGAGGAGGTAGATACCAGCACGAGCCCTGGGAGAGTTTGAGATCCATGCTCCCAGTGGTCAGGGACATGCCCGGCTTGCAGCCATGCTAGACTGGGCTCTGCAGGTTTCAGGCCTGCCTGGGTTGTGCCCAGTGACCTTCTTTCAATACAGGGAGCTGCACTGCCAGAGGAGTCTCAGGAGCCCAGGACATAGGAGACAATTTTTAACATACCAGGGAAAGCTTTGGAACAATACTTGAAAATGGAAATATAGGAAAATGACAAAACAAAAGACCAAAATGCACTCTCAAACATCCAGCCCATCCCAAAAATGCCTAGGAGCCATGTACATAGAAGAAAATTTATGCCATACCTGAAATACCTGAAATAATAGTAACTGAAATAAAGAAGCAATTCCAGGAAACTTTAAAGGAATTCAAATTAGAAATAAGCTCCCAGGTAAAAGAAGAAATGATAAGAGTAATGAAAGAGATGCTGAACACATATAGAGAAGTCACAGTTAAAAAATTAAAAAAAAATAAAACAAAAAGATAGAATCCCTGGATGAACAATATAAGATACAAACAGAAGGCATAAAGCAGATTCAAAGAGATATACAGGAAATCAAAAATTCCATTGAAAGTTGTAAAAACTGCCTCAATGAAAGTGAAGATAGAATTTCAGACCTCAAAGACAAGATTGCAGCTAGTGAACAGGAAAGGAAAGATCTCTTAAAAATAACAAGGAATCAGGAAATCAATTCAACAGCTGCAAGATGATTCAAAGAAAAACAACATAAGATTGATAGGGATAAATGAAAAAGGGGACAACACAAATGCTATCAAGAGACTACTTACAGAAGTAATAGCTGAAAATTTCCCAAACATGAGAATAGAAACTGATATTAGGATTAGTGAAGCATATAGAACTCCAAATAGCCATAACCAAAATAAAACTACACCCAGACATATAATAACCACCATCCCAGAAATCCAACATAAGAATAGAATATTGAAAGCTGTTAGAAGAGACAGATCACTTATAAAGGAAAACCTATCAGAATCACAGCAGACTTGTCAACAAAAACAATGAAGTCAAAAAAGAGCATGGAGTGAAGTATTTCAGATCCTAAAGGAAAATGCTTTCCAGCCTAGACTAATGCACCCTGAAAAACTGTCCTTCAAGATGGATGGAGAAATAAGATACTTTATGACAAAGAACAGCTGCAGAACTTCATGATCACCAAGCCGACCCTGCAAAGAATACTGAAGACAGTTTAGATACACATAGGAAAAAACAGTAAGTGAGGCAGACAATTAAACAAAATGGAAAGATAAAGATGCAACAACAGAAAGATAACATGTCAACAATAAACCAATATATTACAGCTATAACCATTAATGTCAATGGTCTCAATTCACCAAATAAAAGACACAGGCTTGCAGAATGGATCAAGAAACAGTATCCAACCATATGCTGTCTACAAGAAACCCATATAATCCAAAAGGAAACTCACAAACTGAAAGTCAAAGGATGGAAAACAATATTTCATGCAACAAGAACACATCCCCCCCAAAAATGGGGTAGCCGTTTGGTTTGCAGACAATGTGAACTTCGAACCAAGAATGATTCTAAGAGATAAAGAAGGTCACTACATACTGGTTAGGAGAAAACTTCAAGAGGAAGAGAAATCTTAAATATATATGCACCAAATTCCAGAGCACCCAGTTATACAAAGCAAGTATTAATAAAAATGAAAAATCAAATTAGTAATAACATAATTACAACAGGAGACCTGAACATGCCATTGAGACCAAGGGAAAGATCAACCAGGCAGAAAATCAGCAATGAAATAACAGAACTGAATCACATCTGTGAACAAATGGACTTGATAACATATACAATGTGTTCCATCCAACAACATAAGAATATACATTCTTCTCAGAACTATATGGACGTTCTCTAAAATAGACCATATACTAGCCCACAGAACAGATTTAAATAATTGCAAAAATGGTTGAAATTATCCCATGCATGTTATCAGATAATAGCACCATGAAATGAGAAGTTAATTTTAAAAGAAACTGCAAAAACCCCACAAACACATGGAAATTGAATAATACTCTCTTGAGCAATCAGTGGATCACAGGGGAAATCAAAGAAGAAATTAAATAATATATACAAGCAAACAAAAATACAAATACAACTTACTGGAATCTGTGGGATGCAATGAACTCATTCCTCAGAGGAAAATTTATTGCACTGATTTCCCACATCAGGAAAACAGAACGAATACAAATAAACAATCTGATGCTACACCCCAAACATCTAGAAAAAGAAGAGCAAGTCAAGCCCAAAGCCAAAAGAAGGGAGGAAATTATAAAAATCAGCAGAAATTAATGCAAGTGAGACTAAGAAAACAATCCAAAGAATCAGTGAATCAAAGAATGGGTTGTTTGAAAGAGTAAAAAAATTGATAACTCCTTTGCCAACCTAATTTTAAAAAGGAAAGAAAAAGCTCAAATTCAGGCAACAAGGAATGAAAAAGGTGAAATCACTACAGACTCAGTGGAAATACAGATGATCATCAACACCTATTTCAAAAACCTCCACTCTTATAGGTTCAATATCACAGAAAAAATGGAGAGATTCCTAGAAACGTATGAAGTACCAAAGCTGGGTCAAGAAGATGTGAAACTGCTGAATTACCCAATTTCTACTAATGAAATTGAAAATGTAATTAAGTCCTTACCTACAAAGAAGAGCCCAGGCCCAGAAGGATTCACTGTGAAATTCTGAAGAAAACTTAATGCCGACACTCTGCAAACTCTTCAATAAAATTGAAAAGGAAGCAATTCTTCCTAAGTGATTTCTGGAAGCAAATATTACTCTAGTACCAAAACCTGAGAAAGACCCAACTAAAAAAGAGAACTATAGGCCAGTCTCCCTAATGAACACAGATGCAAAAATCCTCAATAAAATATTGGCAAACAGGATGAAGCAAATCATCAAGAAGATTATACACCATGACAGTGTGATTCATCCTAGGTATGCAGGGATGGTTCAGCATATGTAAGTCAATAAATGTAATCCATTATATCAATAAAGCCAAAAGTAAGATTCACATGATCATTTCTTTAGATGCAGAAAAAGGTTTTGATAAGGTCCAACACTTATTCATGATAAGAACCCTAGAGAAAATTGGAATAGATGGTCTTTATCTCAATATGATAAAAGCTATCTATGAGAAACCAATAGCCAGCATCATATTAAACAGCCAAAAACTGAGAACTTTTACTCTAAAATCAGGAACAAGACAAGGATGTCCATTATCACCACTTCTATTCAATACAGCACTGGAAATATTACCCAGAGCAATTAGGTAAGACTGAGAAATAAAAGGAATAATAATAGGAAGAGAAGAAGTTAAATTATCATTTTTTGCAGATGACATGATACTCTACATAGAAGACCCCCAAAACTCCATGGAAGACTTCTAGATATAATAAATAAATTAAGCAATGTAGCTGTTTACAAAATCAGTACTCAAAAATCAATAGCATTTCTGTACACCAACAACAAAATCACAGAGAGAAAAATAAGAGAAGCCACACCTTTCACACTAGCATCCGAAAAAATGAAATACTTAGGAATTAATCTCACTAAAGAAGTGAAAGATCTATACGGGGAAAATTATAATACCCTGAAAAAGAAATTGAAGAGGATCTCAAAACATGGAAAGACATCCCTTTTTCATGGATAGGAAGAATAAATATTGTTAAAATGGCCATTCTCCCAAAACTGTTATACAGATTCAATGCAATTCCATTGAAAATACCATCAACATACCTCATAGATCTCGAGAATTCACTCCTAAAATTCATCTGGAGCAAGAAGAGACTTAGAATAGACAGTTCTAAGCAACAAAGGCAAGGCAGGAGGCATCATAATCCCTGACTTGAAGTTATACTACAAAACCACTGTAATAAAACCAACATGGTACTGGAATAAAAACAGATCTGAAGATCAATGGAATAGATTAAAAGATACAACCACAACTACAAACACACTCAACCAACTTATGTTTGATAAATGGGCCAGACATGTTCACTGGGAGAACGACAGTCTCTTTAATAAATGGTGCTGGAAAAACTGGCTGTCTATATTCCAAAAACTAAAACTAACCCTCTGCCTATCTCCATATACTAAACTAAAATCTAAATGGATTAAAGATCTGAATATCAAAACAGGAACACTAAATTTGTTGGAAGACAAAGTAGGTAAAAGTCTTGAAGACATAGGGGTAGGTATAGAATTCATGAACAGGAATCAAACCACACGGGAACTACTTCCCAGAATCAATAGCTGGGATCATGCCTTATTAAAAAGTTTCTGCATGTCAAAAGAAATCTCCAGTATAAGTGAAAAGAAATCCACAAACTGAGGAAAAATCTTAGCGAACTGTCCCTCAGACAAAAGTCTTCTTTCTAAAACATATAAAGAATTAAAAAAAAAAAATCAGACCCCCGAAATTCAAGGACTCAACCCAAAAATGGGTATCTGAGATGAATATACAGTGCTCAGATGAGGAAATATAAATGGCAAATAAACACATGAAAAAATGTTCATCATCATTAGTCATTAGAGACATGGAAATTAAAGCAACACTGAGATTCCATCTCACTCCAGAAAAAAATGGCCAAGATCAAGAAAACCACCAACAACAAAGGCTGGAGCAGCTGTGGGGAAAAAGGAACTCTCCTGCACTGCTGGTGGGAGTGTGGACTGGTGCAACCATTGTGGTGGTCAATTTGGAGATTTCTCAGATAACTTGGATTGGAAGTCTTGTTTGACCCAGCTATTCCACTTCTGGAATATTCCCAGAAGAACTGAAAGCATCATACCACAGTGATATGTGCACCCATGTTTATAGCTTTGTAATAGCCAGATCTTGGAAGCAACCTACATGTCCATCAACTGAGGAATGGATAAAAAAGTTGTGGTAATTTTAAACAATGGAGTACTACTCAGCTATAAAGAATGATCACATTGAGATATTTATAAATAAATGGGTGCAACTTGAGACCATACTCATAAATGAAATAAATCAAACTCACATGTATAAATACGGTATAGTCTCCCGAGTGTAAGAAATGGTAATCATAATTCCCCATACATTGCTTTGAAGCCTTATACTGATTGCATTCATTAGTTGGAAGGGGTTTATACCGGTTTGTTGGATTTTATTATCTGTGATGATATGAACAGCTATTTTGAAGAAAACAAGTGATTATAACAGCCATTGCTGATTTAATAGCAACTTACTCTGAAGTCCTACCATGCTTTTGTCCTTCTGTTTCCATTGGTTCTATCATGTTGTATCTTATTGGATTGTATTATGTGTGATAGTATAAACAAATTTTCTATGGAAAATGGGAATAGAGTAGCCATTATTCATTTTCTGTTACTTGGTTCTGATGCCCTGTAATACTTTCATTCTCTTGAATGGTTTTATACTATTTTTTTATGTTTGATACTCTTGTATATGAACTTATGCTCAACTATTTCAAAGAAAGAGACATTATGGTAGTTACGTTAATTACGGATTGTCTCCTGGTCAAATACTGTGTTGCTTACATTGTTCTGTTCTGATCTGATTTGTTATGTCCTGTTTTGTGTTAATCTATTTAAAATAAAAAAATAAAAAAAGAGTATCATATCATCAGAAAGACATACATGCAAGGTCCATGAGTTTTTACTTTAAAATATATTTATTAATAGTTTTGATAGGAATAGTGTATTGTCTGGGAATATTGGACATTACTCAATTGTGAGTTAAATACTTGTGCAGATTTTATTATACTAATCATTGACATGATTATTCATATTGCTTTACAATTTATTGATCCTCCTGCTGATGGGTACTTCATTGTTGATATACTATAAAAATACTGCCATGAATTACTACATCTTTATATAACTTTGATGAATGTATATATATATATATATATATATATATATATATATGGAGAACCAAAAAATGTATATATCAAGCAAAGGAAAACATATAAATATTTTAATATTAAATTTATTGAGACATCATGGATTAATACAAGCTCCCTTTGATTTCAACGATTACAAGGGGTGCTCCAGGAGGTGGTCATCAGCTTCCAGACTGTTTGTCAGTACAACAAACTGCTGAAGTATGTACACATTTTGCTGACAGGAATATATATTTTTTTTCCTAATTAAGTGGTTGTACTAATTAATTCTCACTAAGTCATTCAGCTCTCATATATTTATCAACACTGTGTAGTGTTTTTTTTTCCTTTTATTTTTTCTAATAGCTGTGTGATGACAGCATTAGGATTTTAATTGCTATTTGTCTAGTTCCTAATGTTTTGAGTATATTTTCAAGTATATTTATTGTGTGATTTCCATTACTGTGACAAAATATTTGAGAAAATAAATTTTAACAAGAAACGATTTATTTCCGATCATAATTTTAGAGGTTCAACTGGCCCCCTTAATGAGGGGGAGCATTATGGTAGAAGGGGGTGGTGGGGAAAGCTGCTCATCAACTGTGGCCCTGAAGGACAGAGAGAAGAAAGGGAAGAGGGAGAGAAAGAGAGACAGGTTGAGGGCAAGACACAGTCCCCCAAGGTCACGTCACAGTGACCCACTTCTTTCCACTAGGCCTTACCACGATTTCCATGTCTGCCCAATAACACAATTAAATTAGGAGTCCCTCAATGGATTAACTCTTTGATGAAGTTAGAGTTCTTATGATCTAATTACCTTCCAAAAACTCCACCTCTGAACATGAGTCTTTGGGGAGACATTTTAGACATAAACATTTATTGACCTTCTATGTATCATCTTTTGTGAAGGCTCGTATTGTTTTCTTTTATTGATTTGTAGCTTCTTAAATGTTCTGGGAAAATGTTATGTTTTGTTAAGTAATAAATAATTTTATAGGGTGGCTTGCATTTAATAGCTTTAAAAAGGAATAATTTATATTCCATACAATTTGTCCTTTATAAATGTGCATTTCAATGAATTTTAGTATATTTTGCAACTGTGTAAGCATTCCCATGGTTCAGTTATAAAATCTTTCCTTTGTCTCAAAAGTTTCCTTCTGTTTGGTTGTGTCAATCTATGCTCTAACCTTCATCAACTGACACCACTGGTCCGTGTCAGGCCCTGAGTGTTGCATTTTTAGTGAAGTGAGGGCTTTCTCAGTGAATGTTACTGACTCCCAGGTTAAAGGTAAGCCTCGGACCTGGGGCTGTTAACTGCAGAATCATCTGTTCTCATGTGAAGGGTAGTGAAATTTCTTTTCCATGGCCACAATGGATATTGCTGTGGGGGTACAAATGTCCCTCTTTACCATCCTGAGAAAATTTACTTACATTCTGAAAGACTGCAGAAGGTTAGGGAACAAAGGTTTCTCTTTCTCTTTCATAAAGAGAAGAAGGAAAAAAGCATTGTTCTATTTCCATATAAAATTCCAAATTTTGAAATGCATTATTTCAGGGTTCTTCTATTGTGTGTTATGAGTCTTAAACTTGCCTACAGGACTCAGTTGAATTTTTACCCTGCCCTAATTTTGCTTATCTCTGAGGACAGAATGCCACAGGCCCTAAACTCCTCTTCAGGTGTGATCTAAGAGGGCTGCCAGAGTGAAGCCACACAACCTCTTCCTTCATTAAATTCTACCTGAATGCTACATGGCACATTCCCAGCACTATGACAATTGACAGTTACCCGGACAATGACTGAAAAGAACCTTAGAATGATCAGAAAGAAGTGTTACCCAAATTCCTGGGGAAATCTTCATCTGTCCCCAGTGGAGACATAACCATACTTCTTCTTTATTAGTCTATCCCTCCTTAAGTTCTTTTACCCCATATGTAAAACCTCCTGATCCCCAAGGGCAAAAGTTTATTTGTGACTTTGCCTCCCACTTCTGGGTCAAGAATAAAAGTTATCTTTGCTGCTTGGTTGGTGTTTTGTCTTATTGGATTCTCAATTACAGGACAGCAAAAAGATCTAGTCTACGGCCAAACACTGGTAGTAATAAGAATCCTGCACTTTGAAGTCCTATACATGTGGTTTTACCAATGGTCCCACCTGTGGGACTCTGGTGTAGTTTTTTCTGTCAGTAATGACAAAGTCTGAATGTCCTCCAAAAATTAAGGAGGGCTTTATAATGTATGCCATTCCCTACCTAGTAGGTGCTACAGGGAAATTTTAATCAGGAAACATTAAAAAAAATCCTTTGTAATCAATTGTTCTGTAGCTCAAAAGACTTGTTCTTGGTCTTTGGACATTTCTCCAAGTCCACTGAATTCCCCTGAGCATCATTCACACTTGCCCTTAAAGCCATCTACATTTCCCTTTTGCCCAGATAGAAAACTAGTATACAGGCTTCGGAGTGGGCAGTCACACTTTGATTGCTTTGTGCATTTAATAGATTTGTATATCTTTCCTCCTGTTCAATCGATTGCAAGCTCATTCCAGCAAACCTTCACTTGAGGAAGGGAATCCTTTTCTTTTGTCTCTATACATGGTTATAAAAATAAGTCCTTACAGTTGCTCAGTTTTAGATTAGGTGAAGATATTATTCATTCACAATTCTCAATGGATGGTGTGAGTTTAATTCTTAAAGTATTGATTTCGGGAGGATTATTATGATATAAATTACACTGAAAATTCTTTTTTGAATTTTTCTTCTTAAAGACCAATTTTATTTTTATTCAGTCTGTGAGATTGGATGCTCCCAACTCATAATTATCAACTGAAAGACTTCTGCAGACAGTGAATAGGTAAGTATTTCTAGTAGGTCTGTGTTATTTCCTTGTTTCAATTATTGAGATAGATTTTCTCTAAGATTATATGTCAACGGGCCAAAGATGTTATAAGATTGCAGTAAATTGGAGAGTAAGGAAATTTCAAATTAGAGAAGCAAAATCAAGTTAGATAAATAGATTCAATTCTGCCTAATTCCAAAAGACAACATGTTGGTGCTGTGTTGTCTATAGTATTGTGGCCAGCTAATGAAACAATCACCTTAATACAGATGTCACAACCAACAAAATGCTTAAAGGGAAATATATTTTTATTTATTTTTTGGGAGTACCAGGACTCGAACGCAGAGCCTTGTACTTGCCAGCAGGTACTTATGCCTCTGAGCTATATCCCTGGCCCTGAGAAATACAATTTTAAAAAGCAAAATTCCTGGTCTTCAGAACTGGAGAGGTTTGTAATAAAATAGAAACAGGAAAGATATAGTCCACTTAGTTTCATAATTTTACAAATACATGCAGGTTTATTTGCTAATTATATTTTTTCTTTCACATATGGTACAAAAAAATTAATCACGATTTAAGGCTCCAGCTTTGATTTCTAGAAACTCTCATTAAGCCAATGTATTCTGTGATATTCAAAGTAGGTTAGAACAAATAAATCTACCATTAGATAAAAAGTTATATAGATAAAATCTGCTGTTGATTTTTTGTTGCTTTTGCTGTAACACTGTGTTCTCTCAAACTTATAGTGCTAGAAAATTGTGCATTTTACATCATTGCTGTTATTATGATGAACAATCATGGAGAAGCATTCTGTCCCTAAAGAAGGTGCCTCGAACACTTTATATTATTTCCTGAGTAAAACAGAATTATTTCTATTTCACCATTGAAACCACTACACAAGAAATGAATAAAATCTAAGGCATTATACATAGCTGAATATATGGATACATGTAATTTTACTTATTAAAATTATATAAATATGAGGAAAGAAAGTTCAAAAGAAAGTTATGAGCAAGACATTATCTTAGATTCTGGCAGTGCAGACGTGAATACAACAGCTCTTTGTACTTTGTGGGGAGGACCCAGTAAAGACATGTAAACAAAATATGAAATGTAGTCCATGGTGAAAGCTCTATGTATATCAGGTAGTGGCGGTGGGAGGGCAGAGAGTGGAAATGTTTTGCTGTTTGATTCATGGAGTGATTTCCCCGGAGGACGTACCCTGTCTAACACTGCTGCTTATTACGTTATTACAACCCTGTGAGTGTCTTTTCAAGTGGCACTTAACAAATGCTGAACCAGTGGACGGGAAAACTTGGTGCCATGGAAATCCTCCCTTTAGCCTGATGTACTCTTTCCTCATAATATTTTACTTAGAATGTAACTCACTTTTTATTTAGTTTGCTGGTGATCATCTGTCTCATCGAGCTAGAAAGTAACCTGCACCAAGGCTGATTATATTTTGTTCTTTCATACACTCAGAGCACTGTTTCTTGAAGAGAGTGAGGATTTAGTAAACAGTTGCTGAATGAAGAAATGAATTGTATGATATAATTTTCCCTAAGAGGAAACGATGTAGTTACTGACTTACAAAATACGAATTTTTTTTGCTGCTCTTAGTAAGTCAGCTTTTTTTCTGCCAACAACACACATTCTGACTGCGCCATTTGTGTGCCATAAATAAACATTTAGAAAGCTAATCCTGATTACAAATTCTGATACTTTGGAAAATCAAATATTAAAGTATATTAACTGTATAATTATTAACTACCAGTGATCCAACTTCCGTATTCTTAAGATTTTTAAAGGGGTTCTAGCCAAGAAAATTATAATATTCATAAATTTTTAGAAAGTGAGGAATGAATAAGTAAATATAGATGAAATAATTTTTCTAATTAGACTTGATAGATTAGTGGTAGATGTTTTCACTTGCTGAACGATGGTATAAATGTGGTTTCTGTTTTTAGTTGAAGAAACTATTTTTGTCCTTTCTCATAAGCACATTTACCAATTGTTTTCTGATAAATATGGCAGGGGTTTCTTTTGATATATTAGGAAAAGGTAAGATAAGAACCCTAAAAATGGTATAGTTTATACTTGAAGCACAGACACAAGCATTGGAATGGTGCAGTTTAGCAGAAGGAAATCAGAGAATAAATGTCTAATAGGAAATGCCATTGCTGATTAGGATATAAAGTCAAGCACATAGTGTTTTTCTTCTGGACCATCTTGAAATACTCAGTAATTTTCTGATAGCATTTTGGAAACATTTTTTGTTTATTATTTATGCATGGCTATTTTATTAGATTTTAGTTTCTTAAGAACAAGGCGGTGAGACTTAAATCACAATCCACCCTGAGTTGTGTATAGGTGAAAGACATGCTTTTAAAACAGTGAACAATATTCTTAAAGCTATTTCTAGATAGAAAGCATTATACTGATTTATTTCCACTGAGAAAATTATGGTCATTTATAGAAATCTTAAAAATCCCATTATAATAGGTAAAACTTGCAGCATTCTGAAGTGAAATTAGAATTAATTTTCATAAATTTAATTTGCCTGTCTGCCTTGTGTCTTACAATATTATATATTTACACTAACAATTTTCAGCATTTTCCTTAGAATTCTATTCCAATGCAATGAGCTACAGAAAATTTTATTATGAGATAAATTAGAAAACAGTGTATAGAGTTTTCCTTCTGTCAGAGTTGTAATGACAACCAAGATTTAAAAAGTCTAAGAAAGACTGAATTGAAATGAGGCCTTTAACTTTGCTTAGAACATTTCTGATGCTTATTTTCCTTCAGAACTCTTTTTTTAGTGTAATGGCGAGTCTACTTTTTATACTTTATATCATATATTCGTGTTACAGCATTATTTAATGTAATCAAGAATGGAAAACCAGACAGCACATTTTCTTATCAGAGTTGTATCTTTACAGACCACAACCCTTGCTGTCTCTAAGTATGTTTGAGAATACTCTATGTTCAGAGCACTAATCGAAGAAAAGCCCATGGCCTGAACTTGCAGTTATGCTCATTGATGGCCCATGATAAACTATCTTATAGATTTTCCTTTAATCCTCCTCGTGGTGTCTGCATGTGTGAGTTCCACATAGATTTGAACAGCTTCACACAGGACTGACATCCTCCACATCCACCATCTATCACAGTGAAGCCATTATAAGTGTTATTAGACTTATTCTTGATGCAGTACCCAGGTAGAAGCATCTCTTGTTTGTAAAAATCCCTATTTTATTACTGTGCTAGGAACCCATACCTTCAATTATCTATTTGTCAACACAATTACTTGTTGAAATAAATAGTATAGCTTTATCTAGAAATTTAGAAGCTAAATCAGTAAAGCCACACTGGATTTGCTGGTGCCATAAAATAGATCATTTTAATAATTAATATACATAAATAGTTTATGGTAGAAACAATAAAGTTGTATCAACTCTGCACAAACACTAAATTTCCAAGTAATCTGTAAGGAATATATTTATACTATTACATTCAAAATAATAGTTGAACAATGATAATCATTCTTCTGAATAATTTTCTTTTTATATTCTATAAATTTATTCACTATTACAGTAACTTATGGTATTACAGTGCTTGATAATCTTAAAGAAATGAAATAAAGTTCTTGTAATTGTATGTAGAAAATAAAAATAGAATAAAGTCACTTGGGTAACTTTTATGAAAACAAAATACTTTTTCCAAAAAAATAAATTATATATTTTATACTGAAATGTGACTTTATTAAAGTGTTTAGAAAGTTACATTCCTTTTTGGCAGTAGGCGTGAGCATGCTTAATTTCCTCTCCCTCGCGCGTGATAAAATGAGGTGAAAATTGCTCACATGTGAGAGAAACAGCATATTTTCATCAGAAAGGAAATGATACATGAAATAGAAATAATTTAAAAACCCAAGTGTCAGGCAAGAGATACAAAAATTCACAGAGAAGAAAATATTTTTCAAGGCCATTGAGGTGATGCAACCTGTGACGACATCAAGGGTAGTTTTCACTCCTGGGACCCTGTTATGTCTATCAAACTGGTGACCGTGGGTATCTCCAGCCTCCTGAGCGTGGCTTCCAGAAGGAGCACCTTTGGCACCAAGCAGTGCCGTTTCCATGTGGCAGCCAGGTGGCCCATGCCTGTGACATGAATACAAGCCTGATGCTTATGGCAGCGATATTTCTGAGCCAAATTTGCTGGTTTGCCTGACAGATGACAGACTGGATTTTTATGCTAAACTAACTAAAAGTACTTAACATGGACTTAACCAAGAGGAAGACCTGAATGGCTGTCTGGGGATGAGCGTCCTTTGGGCTGTTTCTTCTTCTTGGTTTTACTTTTCTTTTTCTTTTTCTCAGCTTTATTCTTGCTTGCTTTCTTTTTCTTGTGTTCCTCTTTGTACCATGGGCCCCAGACTCCTCCGTTGAGCCGAGGGTTACTCCTGGGGTCTTTGGGTGGGTATCTGACGGGCACTGCGGTCTTGTTGAACTGGGAGAGCCTCTTCAGGAGCTTCTTCACAATGCCTGGGTACCTGCTGGAGAGGTCCACCCTCTCGTAAGGGTCAGCTGTTATGTTGAAAAGCCATATGCTCTTGCCAGTTGACAAAGTAATCCGTTCATTGTGCCACCTGTTTGGCCCCAGGTTGCTGAAAGCCTGCGGGGGAACCCAGTCGCTGTAGCCAGGGTTACCTGTGAGCAGCTTCCAGTGCTGAACCCTGATGGCTGACTGGATGGCTGTGTTCCAGATGCCATAGCCAGCTGCCCAGGAGCCATTTTTTGCCTTGGTATAAATGGGATCGATGTTGTGCAAAATATCCACTCGGGGCGAACGAAAGCCTTCGCTGATGGTCTCCCAGACATCATAACCATCGAGTTGAGTGTGTTCATCAATCTGGCCTTCAGCCAGCGAGATCAGGGTGGGGTACCAGTCAGTGATGTGCACAAGTTCTTTACACACTGTTCCCTTGTTTTTCAGGAGTGGGCTGTGCACAAAGCCAACAGCCCTGATCCCCCCTTCCCAGTAGGTTCCTTTGCTGCCTCTGAGAGGCCAGTTGCTTCCTCCAGCAGTGGGCTGGCCACCATTATCTGATGAGTAAATGATAATGCTGTTGTTGTAGAATCCATAAGCTTTCAGGGCCAGAGTCACATTGTGGATTGCTTCGTCCAAGCAGGAAAGCATGGCAGCGTATCGGCGGCGGTTTATGTTGATAATGGATCGGTAGTGTTCAAAGTACCTGCCTGGGGCTTGCAGTGGAGAGTGGACAGCTTGGTAGGCAATATATAAAAATATAGGCTTTGTGGGGTTATGGGAGGCCAGTATTTGCTGCACTCTCTGTGTGTACATCTGTGTGGAGTATATGCCATTGTCGTGGTCCCAGGCAGCATTGTCATTCTCATACAAGTCATAGCCACACATGCCAGGACTGTCACATTTGTAGTGTGTATAATAATCACCACTTCCCAAAAGGGAACCAAAAAAGGTGTCGAATCCTCTCTTGGTGGGCATGCATTCTTTCTTGTAAAACCCCAAATGCCATTTTCCCACCATATGCGTTGAATATCCAACCTCCTTCAGCTTCTGAGGTAGGGTTGCGTTGTCCAGAGGTAAACAGTTGGGTTGGGTAGGTCTTATGATGGAATGTTGAAGGCCTGTGTGTATCTGATACCTTGAAAAAAGAACAAAAATGTTTTCAAAGATATGTCAAAGAGATATTCCATGGACAACAATGATTCCTGAATACATAAATGTACAAATTTTTAGATGGGTCTCTGTCCCTTTTTTAGGATGTGTTAAAAGTTACTAATTGGAGTTAAGGGTATTCATTTTTGAGTGGGTAGCCTGCATATAATGTTAGGGACAGAAAGAGTCTTGTTTGTCCTTTGTTGCTTTTGCTGCCTGGTGGGTGCTATGCACTATTTTCCGTGAAGTCACCTGCCTTACACCAGCCAATTATGGACTGAAACCTCTACAAACTGTGCACTAAATAAACTTTTCCCCCTTTACCTTTAGGGTTGAGCATCTTGCCCCAGCATCGAGGAAAGTGACTAAGATAACCCCAAATGATGTATGACCTACCAGCATTTTCCCTTTGACTCAGAAGTTGTACTTTAATTAGCTTCAATTTAGTGTTTGAAATTCATTTGATTCATTTGATTCTAAATGAATATTTTTGGAGCTAAGGTTTTCGTATTCATCTCAAAGTCCTTATAACAGAATGTATTCAAATAAATTTTAGTGTCTTAATTCTGTGACCCTCAACTAACAAGATCAGAGAAAGGCTATATGGAATTGGAGTATTATTATTTTCAGTGAGGACCTCATGTTAGTTTCTAAATCATTTCCTGAGACATTTATTTCAAATTAACTCTTAAGTATTTAAAACACATACACAAATCTCCTGGTTTATCATTAAACAATATTTCATACTTAGTGCCTAAACTTTTAGATCTCTGAGAGGATAAACAGAAGCATTCTGGCTACATAATACTTATAGTTAAAAGTCATTTTAGAGTACATGTTACAGCTTGTGCTGAGAATTACATGTTTTCTTTAATTACAGGAAATGAATCCTTATGTTTATTTCCCACACTGTTTCCTCTGTCCCTTACTTTTATTATAGTCCCTTATAATCTAATCTAAGAAAACATGGTGACTTTTCTATATGTTGAGTGAACTTTAACTTTTAGCATTGTTTTTTCCAGAGACATTTTTCCAAGGTTTTTTTTTCCCCGCCAGAAGTTGGTTACTAATACATAAATGTACTAATTTTTTAGATGGGAACTATGTCCCTTTTTAGGATATGTTAGAAGTTACTAATTGGAATTAATGTTAACCCAAAAAGATTTAAAATAAGTAAAAACTGTAAATGCAGAAAGAATGTTATAGAAAATTGTAAGCGTAAAGAGAGATATTCTTGCAATCAAATTACTAAGAGTAATATTAAAGTAAAAAAAACCAAAACGTTTTTCGACAGTGACTTAACTTGAATGGCCAACATACTATACATACTTTGGGTCAATGGCTCAATGTATTTTTAAGTGTTCAAATGATAATGCAGTGCAAATGTGAGTTCTTTAGGAGTGTCCATAGTAGATAGAGTCTGGTAGCTTTGTGGGAACTGTGATGAAAATTGGTCACTATTTGCAAACCTACATTCATATGTGCCCTGTTTATGCCACTGATCATTAGCAGTCATGCTTTCTTAATAATTACAGTTTTGCAATTTAAAGTGTAATAAACTCACAAAGAAATAGACTTCACAAGCATCTTTAAGCACCAGATTTGGAAGGCACTGTTATTATCTTTGGTAATTTTCTTTTTCTTTTTTTTTTCTCTCATTCTTTTGCCATGCAGTTCAAGCTGGCCTTAAACTCACAGCTATCCTCCTGCCTCAGCCTTCTGAATGCTAGATTTATAGGCATGTGCCACCACATCCAACTATTTTTGGTAATTTTAAATTCAGCCTAAGATCTCGAACATTCACTTATGAAAAAATTAATTTTGTACATGGCAAATTTGTAACATCTAGCAAGGAAAACTTGGAGAAATTAATAAGAGAGAAATTTGTATGGGGAAATCTTGGGAAGGGATTCATAGGATGGTTTATTAATTAAATAATTATCGTATGCTGAAAATGTACTTGACTACACTAGCCCTTTGAAAGGCTAAGCAATTCAAGTTTTTCTAATTGAAACAGTTATTATTTTTTTCACCTAAAGATAAAGGTAAAAGGAATTGAAGCTTATGACAAATGTGAAATCCAGGGATGTTTTCAGAAAAAAAAAATAGGAAAAATGAGGTTTGGTGCTTTCAGAAGACGGCACAGTGTTAGTATATAAGTAAGAGATTAGGTGTTTTTTGTTCTGTAAAAAGTAGGGTGTTTTTCATATTGGAAAGGTTGGGCAACAACTCATAACGGGTGAGAGATTTTGAACAGGCTTCTGCTTACATGAATCTGAGCTTCTGTCTGTATGAGAGGGAGTCTGCGGTAGAACTTGGGCAGACATTCAGGGGTCAGGCTTTAGATTCAGACCCGTGTCTGAACTGATCTCCCAGCTACTGCCTGTGTGATTTGGGACAGTCTGTAACTCTTCTGATCCTCAGTTTCATCATCAGTAAACTAAGGGTCATAACACATAGAGGGCTGCCAGGGCAGTGGAAGGGAGCAGAGAATACAGAGAACACAGATTTAAGAAACCAGAGGGGTTTTTTTTTCTATTTTTCCAGAGCACAGACTGGGTGTTGTATAACCTTAATAAATTATAGACATTCTTTCAAATACATTATTGTATTTATTTCTTGCTATTACAGTGGGAAATTATATTTTTATATATTATTTTACAGATGGAAAAATAGAGGGGTTGTATTTTCCCCAACTCCCTCAACCTGGCCCCCTTGGTTGCTACACTGATTGCTGAACAGCAAGGCTATGTCTGATGCTTCTTCTATTAAAAAAAATAAAAACAGTTAATACTAACACTGTCTAAAAAATCAGAGAACAGAAGAAAGAGGCAAAAATTCTTTAGAAGCAAATATGTTCTAATTTCCCAATAAACTGGAAGACGTTGCAAACTGTAATGTGAGGCTTATATTGATCAGAGAAAAAATTGATTATAATTTTTTAAAGTAGATGATTTTTGAGCTGGAGATTTAGCTTAGTGGCACAAGAACCTGCCTAGCTAGTGTGAAGTTGTGAGTTCAATTCCTGGTACAAAAACAATAATAAAAAAGGAAATGATTTATAAGGAATTCAAAAGAAAAAAAGTTAGGCAGAATCAAATCCTGCCAAGTTGGCTTTGTTTTAAAGAATAGGCAGTAAGTAAATAGCTTAGAAATAATAAAAGTATTTATTTAACATAGTCAGCTATTTAACACCCCTAAACACACTTGCTGTTATATCCGTTAGAGCTCTTTTTTTTCCCCTCTCTTTTTTACAACAAAATTGACACATTTTGGATTTTATTACTCCTTAGTTCTTATTACTTTTTTGGGGGGGAGAGAATAAAGTCAAATATGGCAAAACAAAGCTGTCAGTCAAAACCAAGGATAGACATAGCACATGATGTAGAACAGAGTACAAGGTTATCAACAATGGTTATCAACGATGTCTCTTGTTTCCTTAAAAAGAATTGTCTATCTCATTAGATATTATAAAGTTGGACAAAACAGTAGAGAACAAGACCAACAAAACTTAGGCATTGTAAACATTACAGGACTTCCAAAGGACACATTAGTCAAACCAGAATGGGCATCTTAGTGAATCTTATTGCCTTCAAAGTAGTTGCCTATACCCTCAACTTGATACTATCTGACTATATTAATGTTTTTGGATCATTGAACACAGCTTTTTGCAGTCTCTCTGTTTGAATGTCCACTTTGTATTCTTTGATACTGTGATTTGAGCTACTATTTCTAAGATGATAATATGTAATCTATTAACAGGTGATTTCTTACTGTTTTTTTTTTTGTAGTTCTGTATTACGTGTACCCTTACACCGCTTTGTTTTGTTTTGTGTTTTTCTCTTTTTACTTTTAAATAAAATTTAGAAAAAAGAAATAATAAAAGTAGTATGTGAAAACTCTGCCCATGATCTTTATCACATGGTGTAATGCAAAATTAATTGTATTGGCAATAGGAATGGCAATCATATTTTAATGCCACTTGATGTAACAGAAAATTTTCATTTTTGTGTTTTTCTCTGCCTTCTTTAATTCCATGAAGCAGATATGTTCAATGCATCCAAACTGTTATGGTTTATATTTAAACGTCCCCCCAAAGCCTTATGTGCTCATGTGGGAGTGACTGGGTCCTGGGGGCTGATCCTCATCAGTGGATTATCCCACTGATGACTTTAAAGCTAAATGTGATGCTGAGAGGTGAAGTCCAGTCAGAGTAGGTCACCATTGGCATGACCTTCTTCCTCACTGCTTCAGTCTGCTTCCTGTCTGCCATGCATGAGCTGTTTGCTCCCTGTTATGTCCATCTGCCTTGTTTCCTAGTCGTGGGACCTGCCAGCAATGCCCAAAACCACTAAAACACTGTGGGACAAAATAAACTTCCTTCCTTTAATTTGTGGGCATCAGGTATCAGGTACTGTGTCCCAGCAATGCAAAAGTATATAAGATGTAAACCAAAACAAAACAGTTCAAAACACCCTCAGAATAAATACAATGACTTGCCCAAGTTTTATAGTTCACGTCTTGAAGGTTTATTCTAGATTCAGATTTTTAGCTTCGCAGATTCTTTCATATTACACAAATGACTAAATAGACCTATTTAAATTTTGGATTAATTTGCATTAACCTCTGGTATGTATTAACTTGTTCAGTGTTACTACATTCAGAGTGAGTAGTAGGACCCCCCTACCCAAAACCTGACATCACCAGGTGAGCTGTGAGATTCCAGTAGCAATGGGGAGTGTCTCAGAGGCACTACTTCTCTGAGCTGTGGGGTCAGGTAGGAGGGAAACAGTGCCTGACAATCATATATAGTTGAACTACTGGTACTGTTTGTGCCATCGCGCTATAAGAATGCCAAGAATATTCATTTTATTTCAAGAAGAAGCTGGCTGATATAGACAGAAAAGCTTCCTGATGTATTTGGTTTGAGAATGACTTTCACTTGATAGCATCCACTGACTTGATAAATCAAAAAATTATCCAAAATATACAACAAAATTCTGATTAATATGATCTGGAAGGCAGTTTCTGGAGCAGCACGTCAGGATACTTTCTTTGGCTTTATTTCATTAATAAACTTTACCTATGATATGAATATGGCAATAGAAGAGATACTTCTGGAGGAATAGCTAATATTAGAAGTGGCAGAATCAAGAGCCAAAATAATCTAAATGACCTGAAATGCTGAAACATACAAGATTAAATATAGAAACCAAGAAAGGGCTTGAAGGGAATATGTCAAAGGAATGCGGAAGGCTGAGTGAAAAGGTTCTTTAGGGTCAAAATCCAAGTCAGTTTGGCATCAGAATAAATAGTGATAGCAAAAAATTATATTCACAAGTAAAGTTGGAAATGCTGAGATCACACTGACATAACCAAGTAAAAGAGTGTGATATGAAATAGGATGTCCCTATAGTCTCAAATTACCTCCACATAAAATACTTGTTCATTATGTAAGAAAAAGAGAAACCGTGCAAGGAGGAGCCTAAGAGACACCATCTTGATCAAGTTACTGAAGCGAATATTATCAGTAGTGAGGCAATCCAAAACTGTGCAGGACATTAAACCGAGAGGAAAGCAGTACAGTTTCTATGATGTTCCAGCCAAAAATGTGACCTGAATTGAATCCTAAAATTCTTGTCATTCAAAGGACTGATAAACTCTTCCAGTTTGAAATAGACTAGAGGGACATGTCAGCCAAGTGCAAAATGTGACTCTGAATTGGATACTGGGAGAACTGAGTTAAATGGAGTCTCAGGATTAAAATAAAATAGTGATTTTCATGGCAATTTTGTGATTTTTATGGGAGAATATCTTACTTTGTAAGAAATAAACAGTATTGAGGGCTGTGGATCTTCATGTTAGCAACTAACTTTCAAAATGGTTCAGGCAAAAGTTTTAGTTTGCTGTAATTGCACTTTTTCAATAAACATGAGATTGTTTCAAAATTTACAAAAAATGTATAAAAATAATTAAGAGAAATAGAAGATGTTTCACTTTAAAAACATCAATTGTTTAACCCTTAGTTATGAGTGTGTAAATAGATCTGAGAAGGTGGATATCTCAGATCGTAAGTTTAATAAAAGACAAAAGCAATGAGAACTAAAATATTAATTAGATAATACATTATATAGGCAGTGTGAAAATTCTGAGAATAAGCCTTTCTGTGCTAATGAGAACATATCTAAAAAACTGTATTTAATATCTAAGCCCAGATATATATATTTGTTTATAAATTACTCATGTGTTCTTATATTAATTCATGAACATTATAAAACAAACAGAAAATAGAAATTTAAAAGGATGAGATAAACATTAAATGCAAACAGCATCTATAGCATTTCTTTTGAGATCTTACTGAGTTGTCTTGTGTTGCCCCCAAGGGGAGCCACTCCACAGTGGACATTACTGAATTGCACAGAGACACAGAGGCTGATTAGAGGGCTCGTCGGTGGCATAGGTCAAAGATGATAATGTCTTGGACTACCATCTAGTGGTAATAAAAGTGGAAAGAAGTGGGTGGATGAAATGTATCCTTTAAATATAAAATTTGTAGAGCTAAGCCAGTGAGTGAGAAACAAAGGAAGTGAGAAGACAAGGAAAAGACTGAGAATAATTTCCAGATTTGGAGCTTTTATTAATTTGGTTAATAGTCCAAATTATCTCATTTTTTTCCCGGAGTATTAGAATTAAGGCTAATGAGTAAGATTTCAATGAGGCTGATTTTAACACATTGCCTAAAAAGAAATTTGAAAAAAGCAATAAGAAACAGTAAAAACAGGTTAGATGATCATTTCTCAAGTGTTCTCAAACAACCAAACAATCCCCAAAACAGATCCTTGAGCTGCAGAAGAGGTTCTGGATGACCTCTAAGGTTCCTTCTGACCATGAGAATCCATGGATTCCAGACAACAGCTCAGTGTTTCAGTGAAGGTTTCCATAGCACCTCAGAACAGCTTTACAAAGCCAAATTTGTAACATTTACATGTACTTGATAAAGAAGTTTTTACAAACACCTCAACATGTATTTAACTTCTTTTGTTACATGTTGCAAAATACATTTAAAAATTTTTTTTTTCACATAACATATTCTGAATGTTTGTATCACCTTGACTAAAATAAAGAGTAACTAATTGTGAAATGGAGTAGACTTTTTTGGTTACCATCTGGTTATCTGTAAAGAAAATTTCATGGAAAAGATATGGAACTCAGCATTGATGCCAAGTCTGTTAAAAGCAATAGGCAATGCTCTTTCTATTCTGCCAATTTTGAAGAAAAACACTAAATGAGACTTTCAGCTTGGCATAAGAATATATGAAGACTTTTATAATCTTTATGTATTAAGATGCATCAGTTTGTATCACTAGGTGCTGGACATATAATTCATGAATTATCATTTATTTAAGAATATTATGTATAATACTATTGTTTTAATCAAATTACATGTTTAGTGTACTTTTCAAGGTGGAATGAACTCTGAATCCTAATAGTTCTATGCAGATTCTAAAATCTAGGATACTTAATGCAAAATAAGTAGACTATAAGTTGATATTTTTGAAGGAAAAGAAACAAGAATAAAAGATTGCAGTTTACAGATTGAATATCAGTAAGACATTCACAAGACAGGAAAATATAACCAATTTTACATATTCTGAAAGGTGTTTATTCACTTCCTTCCAAAGAGACTCTTATCTCAAAGATGATTTCTATTTATAGGTCTTAATTTCATCTTTTAGTTGAATATATGTTCTGGAGGCAGGTGCAGCTCCAGGAGAGGTGTCACAAAAACACTGCCTACATTTGTATCTTGCAAACAAATGGATGACTGAATTACTCTTCTGACTTTTACCTGCTTACTGCGTGCCAGATACTAGGCTAACTTTGGGAGTCACGAATATGACTAAAATGGGGCCTGTTATCGAGGAGCTCAGTGTAGTGAGTGAGATAGGTCACGAGAGCATTTTAGTGACAGCGGGAAGTGCTATCACTAGACAACCATATAATTTTTTTGGTGCCCAGAGCATGGTCAGGAAAACTCTCCTAAAGAAACATGCTACAGTCACCAAAGTCATACACCCATGACACAATCAGGCTTACCCAGAAATGTGCTTTACTAAACTTGTAGGCAAACTCTAAAGCCAATCAAGTTGACAGTCGCCATCAGTGGTGGCGAACCTGTGGCACTCATACTGCAAAGGGCTGTTAGTGCCATTGAGAGCTCTGAGAGGTTTGCCGTCACGGATCTAGACCAGCTGTCTCAGAAAGTACTGAAAGCAGCTGAAAGAACATGAATGAAAGAGAATATGAATCCTGACAAAGTGGCCGAAAACATACACTGGAGGAAAGAGAGCTTCTTTAACAAACAGTGCTGGAAAAACTGGCCATCTACATGCAGAAGACTGAATCTAGACATATATCTTACCATGTACTAAACTGAAATAAAACAGGTTGAAGATCTGAATGCTAAAACAGAAACATCTAGCCTGTTGGAAGATAAAATAGGTAAAAGTCTTGAAGTCATAGGTATAGACAAAGACTTTCTGCTTGGAACCCCAGTTGTACAAGAAATAGTACCAAGAATCCACAAATTCAATTTTATCAAATTAAAAATTTTTGCATAGTAAAAGAAACAATCAACAGAGTAGAACACCACTTACAGAATTAGAAAAAGCTTTTGCCAGCTATCCTTCTGACAGAGGACTAACATCTAGAATATAGAAAGAACTCAAAAAAGTTATACTCCCGAAAATAAAAGAAATAACCAAAAAATAGTCAAGTGAAATGAATAGATACTTCTCAGAAGAAGTAAACATGGCCTATGAATGGATGAAAAAGTGTTTAACATTACTGACCATTAAAAAATCACACGAAGCAACACTGAGCTTCCATCTTATCCTAGAAAGAATGGCTATCATGGAGAAATAAGAGACTGCAGAGGGAAAAGTAACACTGTTGTGTTGGTGGGGATGTAAACTAGTGTAACTACTGTGAAAATCAGAGTGAAAATCCCTCAAAAAACTAAGACAAGAAATTTAATTCCACCCAACTAGTTCCCTTTCCTAAAGAATTAAGACATCATATTACAGTGACCCAGGCATACTACATTTATAGTAACACAATTCGTAACGGCTAAATGTTGGAAAGGGCCTATATGTCTATCAACAAATGAATGGATGTAGTCATGCATTAATGATACCATTAATGATAAGTGAAATAAATCAGACACAAAAGCTTGAGTATCACATGGTTTCTTTATATGAGAAATCCAAAATATAAGTGATATAAATGAACAGCAAAATAAAAGATAACAGGAAAAAGGGAGATAGATTTTTTGAAAAGGGGAAGGGGCCCAAGAATGGAGGAAGAGAAAAGGAAAAGAAAAATGTAAGCTGTGTTATGTACATGCACCAACTTCCCATGAGGAATGTAATCATTGTGTACCGAAAACCTGTACGCATAAAAAGTCCATGAAGGGAGGTAAAGAGTGTGCCTCAGTGACAGGAGCAGAATGTTCACATCCAGAAGCTCAAGGTGGTGGCTCTCTATGCACTACCATTTAGATTATGAGAGCAGAGATTCAGAAATATCTTCATGGAAGCACAGTTTACAGAGCAAGTAGATACTATGTGACGGTGAGCTGCGGTACAATACAGAAGAGAATTATACATCAAAGCCTTGCATTCGAAAAATCACCGGTTGTGGTATGAAGACTGGATCAAAATAAAATCACACATAACCTAAACTAAGAGATACATGATCACAGTTAAAAGCAGGATTAGTGACAATGAAGATGAAATAAAGGGAAGGTTACAAGAAGGCACATTTGGCAGGATTATGAACTCTATGTGGGGAACACTGGAAAAGAACATGTTAAAAATAAATTTAATAATCTGGATGGCTGAATAACTCCTTCCCTCCCTCCCTCCCCTTTCCCTTCCCTCCTCCTCTCAATCCCTCCCTCCCTCCTTCCTTCCTTCCATTTATTCATGAATGAACCCAAGACCTTAGAATTGAGCAACATTTCTAGTCAGTTTATTACTTTCTACTTTGAGACAGGCTCTCAGTAAGTCACTAAGATGCCCAGGGTAAGCTTGAACCTGTGATACTCCTGAGTGCTTCAGTCTTCCAGAGTGGAAGGATAATAGGTATGCACTACAACATCCTGTTAAAAATGTCTTTCACTGAATTATGAAATTGAGGAAAGGGATCAAGGACAAGGGGAAGACACCAAAGGTCTGCTCTGTTTACAGGTATCTGTCAGATCCATCTACCCAGAGGTGCACAGAGTGAAGTCAAATAAAAAATGGAAACCCAATAACTTCTTAGTCTTTTTTGAATTCATGAGACTGTATAAAGACATAGAGACCACAGGCCAAACACAGATCCAAGAAAAAATTATTTAGAATAAAAGGAAAGTACTAGAAAAGATCTGAGCTGAAAAGAGTACCCTGTGAAACAGGGCAGCAGAGGAGAGCTTCAGAGATTTTACTAACTACATCACCTACTGTAAAACAGCCAGGAAAAGTAAGAACTGAAAATTGCCAGCTGATTTTTGATAATGAGTATGTATAACCTTCAAATATACTTTAATAGAATGGCTTGGGAAGTCGGTTGAGTTTAATAAGTTGAGTTATGTATGTAAAAGAACCAGCACAGATGGTGAGCACTGATGCTCAAGGCTGGAACTCCACCAGCTGATGTGAAGTGTTCTGACCTACTGCTGAAAGACCACCTGGTGGGCGGTGCCTGCCGTACTGCAGTGGTACCTCGATTCATGAATTTAACTAGTTCCATGATTCTGGGGAAGATGACTGAGGGTGTGCCCAACTCTTGATATGGAGTTTGCAAATTGAAACAAAATTCTGTGGAATGTTTCTATTTGTGAGCCAATTGTTGGCAAACAGAAGTGTTGATTAGCCTACGATATTACTGTACTAAGTATGTGTAATAAAAATGTGTAATTCCCATGGAGGCTAGAACTTTATGAACTGCTTTATTCATATCACCTAGAAAAATACCTGGCTCATGACAGGACATCAATAAACACTTGTTCAATGAATTAGATAAGTGTTCACAGAGAAAAGGAAAAAGTATAAGGATGTAAATCTAAATCTTTCACATGATCATTTCCAGGGATCAAATAATTGTAGGAGAACAGAAACTTGTGTTGTCTGTTGTATAAATGGTATATATAGGTGCATTTATGAATACAATTTAAATTAGTAGATTTCAAAAAACTCTACCTTCTTCGATTTAGACTAATAAGGGACTAATGTTATCAAGGCAACAAATTAATTGAAATGAAAAATGATTAAATCTACCTGCCAAAATAATGTTGAAGTGTTTCTCCTAGTGGGGAGACTAACCAGATAAGAAGGCAGGAATAGAATGAGCATCCTCTTAATGTCAGAGGAAAACGTTCCCTTCCCTAAACAAACAACTTGTAAGTTCGTGCCTTTAGGTAATTTTTCCTGGTGTTTAAGGACAAAGCTGCTTTTTGTCCTTAGAAATGCCTTGCTCATCAAAAATATATTAGCTTTTAGGACATTAAAGCTTTCTCTGCATTAATTGCAGTTTTTTCTGGTCTTTACAGAAACGTGGCTGCCAATCACGTTAAGTCGTTTCTTTCTGGAAATAGTTCCCATTCAAAACATAAGTTTCTTCCCCACTGAAGAGTCTTTTGTTGGGCTCTTGTTTTCTTATTCTTTTTTTATTACTTTCTCTTTCTTTTGCTTCTCCTCTCCTCACCTTCTTCTTTCCCTTTCCCTCTTCCTCCTCCTTTTTTGGAACTATCCCTTTGAAGAGGCAAGCTTTAAATATGATTTAATATATGAACTACAAACTACCAAACTTTTATTAAAATGAATCTTTAATTATATAATTAATGGATTCTTCGTTTGTAAAAAATAAAGTTGAAAAAGAAACTTTGCATTTAAAAATTACTTAAAGATTCTATTTCAGGGATATATATTATACATACATAAATCATATTGCAGATATAAAATATATCTGTATTACCAACAAATATTTTTCTTGTTATTTTCAATAGTACTGCAGAATACTTTAAGTACCTTTCAAAAAATGTACATGTTTCAGTCTTTCTCATTCTAAACACAAAATACACTTACAGGAAACAGCTTAAATATTAAACCATGTCTTATGCTATCACCAGTGCCCTAGAAACAGGTTGTGCTAAGGAAAATGTCCCTAACTGAAATCCAAGAGGTAATATTTGGAATTTTCAAAGTAAAATATTGACTTCATAAGAAATGTTTAAATTTTTTCATTGAAAATATAATGTCACTTTTATATGAATTGGTTCAAGATTTATTTATTACTCTAGAGACAGGACTGCCATATTGAAGAAATCCAAAATATATTTATAGTTTGATTTTTATGAAAGAAACATTATGAAGTTTTACATTTATATTCACTAGGTGTCTTTTCTAGAAAATAGTTCAACAAAAAGTTTCATTCTTGAGTGGAATTATTTTCTCTTAGACATTGTTAGAGGGTATTTATCAGGTAACTTTCTTGAATCTGAAATTAGCAGTGCAATGAAGAAGTATTTCATGCATGTGGAACAAATCAGTGTCCTAGCTACAAGCCCTGTAACATGGTGAATTTCAAGATGATCTACTAGGGAAAATGAGGGAGTCTTCTCAGGGAGGGAGGGAACCCCAAATTCAGCTAGTACAACCCCCACTTAGTAAGTACCCACAGCACGTCAGGCACTGTTGTTCCAAGGGTAGTGGGGACAGAAATAAAGGCTGATGTGCTATGGGAGCTGTTGTGATGTATCAAATATCACAAGGAAAGAATCACTTTTACAATTGAGAGAAAGCTGGAAGATAATACATCTGCTTATACCTCAAGTCAACTGGGTTTATTAAACTTTCAGTTTATTATTTTTAAAAGATATTTATAATTCTACATTAAGTCCAGCTAAAGATAAAATTATGGAGCAAAAAAATTGCATTAATTGGTCTGACAAGAGCCTCAAGGATAGAGAAATTTACACAGGCATTACTAGAATAGGACATAGCCACCCATTAACATATTTTTCTCTTAATATATTTTTCATAAACTTTAATCTGCTTCTGACCTTACTTTCTTATTAGTGTATTTTCTAAATTCTAAGAGTGATTGCTATTGTTTCTGTCCTGAACAAATATTGAGCCATTTTAAATAGCTTAGGATTTATTACTAAAATGGCTATATTATTAACCAATTAGTGCTGGTAGACAAAAATACATAACTGATATTCTATAGTCTCAAGTGTTGAACCTTAAAAGTAGCTTTAACGGATAGGAAAAAATTTACGAATTAAAATAGATCCCTTTCTTAGAGCTCATCATTTCTCTTCTGTCATATGTACAACAGCATGTTCATAGCTGCTTTAATTCTGCATAGTAATTATTTTCATTTAACCTTATCCTTTCTGTAGAAAAACTACTTAGACCATTTGTTACATCATTCTTAAGACTTTAGTATATTTGAAATATTTTATAGTAACATTAATTTTTAAAACCAAAAGTAAAAAATAAGTACCTTCAGCAGTCTGCAGTAGATAGAACACATTGCCTGGAAAAACCCAGGGATAAACTCTCCCCTGCCTCTGGCCTCATTCTCAGGATATCTTTATCCTTCAGGGTACCATCCATCCTTCCCTCCATCCTTCCATCCTTCCACCCTTCAGGGTGCCATTCCAAAAGGTCATTGTATGGGAAGGTTATTTCACACAGTAGAAAGTTCACTGTGTCTGGGTTGGAAAGATCACCGCCTGGAAAGCTCCACCATTCTATCTCACGTGCTCTCTGGCTACTGTAGGTATCTTTCACAATGCTTGCCCCTGATGTTCAGGTCAGATTACAGCACTACATCTTGCTTAAGGGGAATCATTACTTTCCAGGATGGCACATGGAAAAATAAGTATATATCAGTTGGAAGTCAGGTTGGTGGGAGAGCTGGTAGAGGCTAAACTTTATCACTGGACACACCTCATGGCATGGTATCAGAGGACTTGCTGTGGCACATACCTCAGACCAGTCCAGATTTTCTAGCGATATTGAGAAAAGCTCACTGTATCAGACACCAAAGTGCCCTGATTGGAATCAAGCTCTGTAAATTTTAGGAAACTACTTAACCTAAACCTCAGTTTCCATTTCTAAAGGAGATACCAGTAGCAGATGCTAACATCACAGGATTTGTTTTTGAAGGGGAGGTAGAGCATTAAATGACACAGAATATTATAATCTGTACAAGTTTATTCAAATGCTATTTATAAACATTACTACATTTTCTTCTGCTGCTGTCCGGTCAACCATCCCTTCAATTTCATCTTCTACCTGCTCCATTGTGAACGAATGAAGAAATTAAAACCCACTCAAAGCCAGACATGGTACCATTACTTGGGACTAGTGAAATATATCTCACCCATTTACTTCGTTTTGGTAGTTAGATTGGAATTTTCAATGGATATTTAGCCACTGAGTCGGCTGTGTCACCCACCCATTCCACTTTACTTGCCTAACATGTCAGTTAATATGTCTATGGAGAAATGAAAAGAAGTAATTCACACTGCTGTAACCCTACCAGGAAATCCAAGTTATCTTCAGTTACTCAGTTTATTTTTACAAAATAATAAATATTGTGAATGGAGACACAGTTGTAAAAAGGGTAAGTGCTAAATCTAAGAGAAATACTCAGAGAATGCTGAGTTCTAATTCTTCATAAACAAAAGTTGAATGATCTGTTAGTTGCTTGAGCTAGACTTTCCATTATTAGTTTAACGTATGCATTTTGATATATTCTTGAAGTGCAGATCAGTGTGTTCCCCCAAATTCTCTTTAGATTTCTTTAATATTGTTCAGTAATGTTTACTTTATCCATCAGAAGATTTGTGGGTAAACTTGAGCTGAGATTTTCTATTTATTTTTTCTTACTGTTTCTTCATACAGAGAGGTTTTCAAAATATTGTAGTAACTGCAGTTATGACCTATTACTGACCACGAACTTCTCAGATCACTGTAACCTGGGGAGATCTAGATGGCAGTAAGTGTAGTAAGTGCTGTGCTTTAACGAGCTGCATCTAGTGCTCGTTACCTTTTTACCTGTACCAGAAAGGAGAGTCATGTGTCCCGCAATGCCTTGCCTGGTCCTTCCTCTCAAAATTTGTGCTGTCCAAAACTGTCACCCCTTGTTCTTGAACTTTTGCAATCATGAAAAGTGAATGTTGCCCTCCCTATCTTTCTTCAAGTTCTAAACACATTTTGCGAACACAAGTTCACAAAATTAGTTTAATGGCATTTCATAATAAGTGAATACGTAAGTAAAAAAACACAGTAATCAGCTAGGACTTATATTTAGAAGCTGTACTAGTGCAGTTATTATATATCATATTCAGGAAAACATATTAGAAACATATGTACAGAAATAGATCACTCATAACAAAACTAGTTATTTGACCTCCTAAAGGATAATTATGCTTATAATTACACAATTATAAAAGGATAATTTTCTTTATAATTATCAGCATATCATTACAGCCTTCAATAGGACATAAGCTTACTAATAACTTTGCAACCTGATTACAAATTCTTTTCATTAGGATTTTTTTTTACTTTGAAATTACTCTCCTGAAAAACTATAACTGAAGATTAAATGGCAAATTTATTTCCAAGAGCTTCTATGCTTTTGTTTTTCCATAAAATGGGGTTAATGACAGCACCGTTCTCACTGGGTTGCCATGAGGACTAGAAAAGCTAATATTTGTGAAGTAGTTAGAACAGGGCCTAACAGATGAAAACATAATTCGGAGAGTTATAAAAATTTGGGCAGACTTGAGACATTTTCCAGCCTCGTGCTGTTGTCTGGTCTTACCTAATAATAATAAGTAATATTCTCTAAAAAGCTACTGCATGTCAACTTTGGGATATAGTGTCAAAGAAGAAGGTCTAGAATTATCTGAAAACATAACTAAAATAAATATCCCTCCAATTGCACACCTGTGTGAAGCTATAGCTTCCTCCTGTGCCTCAAGAGACAGACAGCAATGAGAAATCCAGTTTCCTTCAACCAGTGTAGATGAGGAAGAGATCAGTAAAAATGACAATAATGCTGTTTTTCTTACTATTTATATTTTGTTTTGCAGGCTATATTTATGTTTATAAAACACGTTAATATATAATTGATTTTTTGTAAATAAATATTAAAATTTCTGTTTGAATTTCTAGTACGGTATGAATCAATAGTTATAAATGATACAAGCAAACAGTCTTTGGGAATTCCACTAATTTCTAACAGCACAAGAGTTCTGAACTCAAAAGTTTAAAACTGCTGACACCTAAAACTGCTCTAAATTATTCTACAATTAAAATTCTCTGAACTGATATGCCAGCCCATGCAAATCAGCCAAAACTTCTTTCAAATTTCAAACATTTCTCATTATCAAACCTAAAGAACACATAATTTTATGAAAGATGTAAAAAGTAGAACACAAATATGAAAAAATATTTCAATATTATATTAATTACTGAATTTGTAGTAGGATGCAAAAAAAAAAAATTTGAAACTTTAATTAGTATCGGGAACTTGGATTTTGCCATAGTTCATGCCAGTGGGGAAATCGCTTCCTTCAACTTCTAGAGCAGGTGCTTTAGTTTTTAAAGAAAAGTTAGAAATAACTTTAAAAGAACATTTTTTTAAATAACTGGATTGCACTGAATCCAAGAGATGTATAGTCCTAGGCCAGAAGATGAGATTCAGCTGAGAGGAAGTGTTCAGCTGCAGTAAATAGTGACCATGAGACAGCGCGTACCTAGTCAGGAAGAGAAGTCCTCAGGGCACTACTGAACTACTAGGAATAAACTGGAATGAATTGTGCAAACTAAGTTTTAAAAAAAGGGGTAAATCCAAATGACAGCAAAGTTACAGCACTTTTTATTACTACACATATTTTGCTTCTGTCATATCTGCTTCTGAAAAATAGAGCAAGGATATTTACCTAACAGGGTTATTTAAGAATGGTATTGGTTGATATAAAGACAATGTTGGTTCTACATTACAATATGCTAATAAAGCAATGATTTCTACGGGTATTAGTAATCCAACGAGGTCTTTATCTGTTGCCAGAGCACAAGGTATTTAAGCCATGCTCCATCATTTGGCTCCTGTACTTACTCTTCCTAAATCTAATTTTCCCATTCACATGAGATAGGATGGATGGATATGTATGATGGATGTGAGATCTGCGAAGAGGTAGTGTGTGTACTGAGGTGTCAGACAGACAGCAGAAACCTGTGGCCATGTAGCATCACCTCATGTTTTTAGAAAGGTTAGTAATATCTCAAAGGAGCACTGACAGTTTTGTGGAGAACGAAGATCAGAAGGAAAGACAGATGGAGAGACACAGAAGTAGTCTGAGAAAGGAAAGAAAATCCTGTGTCAAAACGGTTTTGTATCTAACTGGAATTAGCTTTGTAGAGTATAGTCAGGTTAACTGAAGATTTCTAGTAAGTACTAAAAACAAGCAGCTTGTATTCAAGGGAGTATTTCCTTCTGTGTATTGTGTACAGTGCTCCAAATCACTTCAACTTTATTAAAAGAGAGGACAGCTTTAAATTCCTTTATATACTAGCTCAATATTCCTTTGTATATTTGTTGGAGCAGAATTATTAGTCATCAGCTAGTTTTTAACTGCTAGTCAGGAAAATCAAAACCACCTTCTGGAAATGATCATCAATATTCTTTAGGTCTTATAAAAAGATAGTTTTAATGAGGATGAGAAGCTTTTCACAGAAAATTTATGTTGGCACAAATGTTCAAATATGAAATCTTCTCCAGGAAAGCATTTAGTAGTCATTAGATCTAGATGAACATACTTAAAGCACACATCTGTAAAAAATTAGGAAACAAAAAAAAATATGTTTGGGGGTCTCTGCACACTATGGACTCTTCACATATTTGTGGAAAGAAGTCTGAATAGCTACCAGTGATATATACCAGAAATATACTAGTGGACATCAGGAAAAATTTCCTAAAAATTAACAAAATTTCTTTTACAAAGTAAAGAGACTAGATTTGAGTAACCTCTAAGGCCTTTTGATTCTAACATATAATAAAACAGTAATGTTCATTAGCAATTGAAAGTTGAATTGAATTCTCCTAAAATGATGATTTTGTTTAAAAAGGAAAAACATAAAGAATCTAGAGGCCCATGTGTCCCGTTGGCGGCTGTGTGAAAAACATGGATCTCAGCATCTAAGTCTAGGTTAAGGAGACTCCAAGGTTACAGGAGTTGTGAGCATTGTCTGCTTTGAGCGCCTACGATGAGAAACTCAAACTGTCAAGCATATCACATCGTAGAGTGAGAATGGAATTTTAGAATTTTTAAATAGCCACGTAGCCCAGGAAACCACAAATGTCACATTCATATTTTTGAACAATTTAATCTGGGTTGCTGATAAGCTTTAGAAAGCGTTAAATGAGGAGCAATGGTCCTGGTAACATGACTTTGGGATTCTAAAGCTAAGCTTTCTGCATGACACGGCTGGGCTGTGCATGCATACTGCATGCATACAGATTCATCACACAAGGAGACAACATACAATACCACTTAAAACACATGTACACACATCTTTAAATGATTGTAACTGTGAATACATAGCTGAGAAAGTATTGAAAAATATAAATAAATGTTAATAGCTGTCATCAAGAATAAAAAATAGATGCTGGTGAGGGTGCGGAGGAGGCAAAGAAGTCTCCTCCAATGCTGGCTCGATGTAAAGTAGGAAACCACCATGTGATAGAAATCAGTAAGGAGGCTCCTTAAAAACTAAAAATAAAAGTACTGTATGATACAGCTATGTCTTTTCTCATTATGTACTCAACAGAATTAAATTCAGCACATTCTAGAGACACCTGAGTAGCTATGTTTATTGTGGCACAAACCACAGTAGCCAAGGTACAGAATGAGTCTGGTGCCTGTTAATAGATGAATGGATGAAGAAAACGTGCTATATACATACAATGCAGCATAATTGGGACATAAAAAAAGAAAAAAAGTATGTTGTTGGCAGGAAAATGGATAGAACTGGGTAGTGATTAAATGAAATAAGCCAGACTCAGAAAGACAAGCATCACATGTTTTCTTTCTTATGTAAACTTTAGGGGAAAAAGATAGCAAGAGACAGATGAGAAAATATAGAAGAGGAAGGGATCAAATGGAGGTGGGAGAGGAGGGTACGGAAAGTTTGGGGGGGCTGCTATGACCCCAATATGTCGCATGCATGTGTGAAAAAGCCACAGTGAAGCAAGCTCATTGCTCTGTAATCAAGTCCCACGTCAACAAACAAAAACATGGCAAAAGCAAAGACAACAAAAACAAACATGGTAGCAAGGTAAATAAATAAATAAGCTTCAAATTTTGAGTCAGCTTTGGTTAAGAGTACAAAATAAAAAAGAAAAGAAAAAAGTTAAGGACACAAGGATTTCTTATGATAAGTCTTGAGAGAGAACACTGTTGATGTAAGTGCTTCACAAGCTCCATAAAATGTGCTGAATAAGACTGGCTTCAGTAGTGGAAGTTTGAGAAGAAAGATCAAAGCAGTGAGGCAGGGAAGTGAAGCTACGTGTACGGGGGGAAAGGATTTCTTTAGAAAATTTTTTAACTTGTATCTGCTCTTTTTCTTATTAGCTTAGATGGTTGGTCCTGTTTAATACTTACTGAGAAGGGAAAAGGTGCCTTCTGAGTTATTCACCTGAAACAACAAAACCTGTTTAATCTACCAGGTATGTAACTTTTAACCAAGAAGCACAGGGTGCCATACAGGGCACAGCTGATTAGACAGGCTTGTTACAGGGAATTTTCTTCATCCGGACAGTAAATGAAGCAGCCAGCTTAGTGAATATTAGCTCATCAGTCTAGGAAGAATCTTCCCACCCGTGTTAATTAAAATCATCACATAGCAGAGCTTTTCTTCTTAGTTTCAAAGTTACAGGAACTCTGAGTTCAGCTTTCTCTTTTGCAAATGACTGAAATAAAGGCTTGACCCAGCTTTTTCTAATCCAAATATGACGTAAAATTTCATCTTTCACAATAGTCACAGACAGCAGACCTGGAGACACCTGTGTAGCCGTGTTTATTGTGGCACAAACTACAAACCACAACTCCTCAATGGAATACTTTGGTGAAAAATCAGTGGGACAGTGTGTCTACATAAAGAAGCAAAGGCCAAAGCACTTAATTCATCAGAGATAATAACAAGTCACATAACAGTGACACACAGGAAACACAAGACCCTCATTTTCTCCCTTGTAAAGTACATCCCCAGTACCTAACATGATAGTCTGCAAGAACAGTAAAGTTGATTGCTTGAGTGAGTACTTTAAAAACCCAGGAAATAGCTGTGTCTCCAATTCTCTTCCCAAAGGCTGCTTCCTGATGAAGTAAAACCTCATGCCTTTGTCAAAGATGTTATGATAGAAAAGTACTCAGCTGAAATTCTTGGTGTGAAACTATAAATCAGTCTCCATCAAATACTGTTACTCAATTTTAAATAATTTTAATTGGTAAGAGTTTGCAATCAATGAGAAGTGTAATTTAACACTCACTGATCATAGCTGAAATGTAAATGGGGGGTTATTAATACATTTTCCGTTTATTTCATGATTAGCTACTATTCTATGCTTACTTATGGCACATATAACATAATATCATCCCAATCAGTCTACTCCTTTGCTTATTTTTGTTTTCAAATACACTAGACATTTTATGTAATTACTTGAAGGAAGTAATGACACATTCAACCTTGATTAACACTGCTATATTCTCATTAGGAAAAAGGTATTTAGAACAGTCTTCATTCTTTTACTTACAGGAAATAAGAAAATACTTTTGTAACATAAAAGTTGTAAAATGTCAAAGATCATTAAACACACCAGATTTATTTGATTACTTGAAAGCAATGTGTTTCAGTAACAGTTAAATTTCTCTCCCATGTACCCCATGGAACAGCATAATTTCCTGTACATAGAAAAAGCTGAATTGAACCATATGACATTTAATTTTGTATGTTAATTTGACTAGGCCATGGCAAACTTTATTTGTGATATTTCTTCAAAAGCACTTTTAGATGAGAATAATATTTAGATCAGTTGATTGTGAGAAAAGTGGATTATTGTCCACAGTGTGGATGGGTCTCACTGAATCAACTGAGGAACTCTGTAGAAAATGAGTGATCTTTCTTGAAGAAGTAATTTTGGCAGCAGATTGCCTTTGGATTTGAACAATGCATCAGCTCTTCCTTTCCTAAGTCTTCAGTCCACCTACCCTGTTTCAGAAGATTTTGGACAATCTACTCATCTATTTATCTGTCCATCCGTTCATTTGTTTATCCATCCATCCATCCATCCATCCACCCACCCGTTCATCCATCTTGTTAGTTCTGTTACTTTAGGTAATTCTGGCTAACACAAACTGTTACTAGGAATAACAAAAGATGCCTTTAAAAGTGTTTTAGGAATATATCGCCCTTGAATGACGTGGATATTTTGTGAACACCTAAGGAGTAAAAAATACTATCGATGTCAGGTTTTGAAGACAATAACTCTTAAATTTTTAACATTATATACATCAAAGTGAATTTTATTTTCTGAAACAAAATATTAAAACAAATATTAAGACAGGCAAAACACTAATTCAAAGAAAAAGTTGTATACAAATTTTCCTACTTAGCATTAGATTCCCTCTATTGCTCAAGAAAAGAGTAAATAAAGAAGCTTTTGTTAGCTCTCTTTTGGATTTTTTTAGTAGACAGAAAGAATATGTAGTTTTAAAGAGGTTCAGAGATAACACATTGTGAGTGATGTGTGCCTTTCCAACATCCTATTTGGCTGTTGTTAGCATATTGAAAAGTAGAAGAAGCTTAAGGATACAGATAATTATTCATTTATTTATTTATGTATTTTGGGATAGGGTCTCACTATGTAGTGCAGGCTGTTTTGAACTTGTTATGTGGCCCAGGCTGGCCTTGAACTCACAGGAGTCCTCCTGCCCCAGCCTCCTGAGTGCTGGGATTACAGGTGTATGTCACTACACCCAGCCCTGGTCTTTAGAAACAGACCTCAGATTTTCACTCTCCAACAAGCAGCCCTAACAGTTATTTAGATTAAAGGTAACTGAGTTAAATAAAATTCAGTTTCTTAATTGCATTAATCACATGTCAATTGTTCGTTAGCCATTTGTGATTACTGGGCACAATGTTGGATGCTGCAGATATAGAACACATCAATTGTTAAACAAAATTCTAATGAATCATACTTCTGGAGCATAAGACTGTGGATTTATACAGTTTTAATTTTAGTGCTTATTACTACAGTGAACTTGACCTGTCTGCTTTAATTTTCTCATATAAAATGTACTAATGGTAAAATTTACTATCTTACACTGTTTTTATAATTAAATATCATAATTTATGTAGACCACTTGGCATTTTGTAAGCACTTAATAATTGTTAGGCCTTACTGTTAGAAATACTGCCTTGGTCCCCAATTCTAAAATATGTTCATTTTAACAACTTAATTCAAAATTGTAAAGTATTTCAAAATTATATAATATTTAATATGGGTTAATGTTTTGAATTCTCTACTATTAATCGCATCTCACAATAAATAAAATATGAAATTTTATATTCCTAGAGCAATTCATATGCTTCAAATTTACATATCAAAGTGATATAAAATCTTAAAAACATTGTAAGAAGGAAATTAAGCAGGCACATCAAGATGAACAGTTTGCATCAAAGATAGTTTGTCTTTATTGTAGACCTATACTATAAAAGCTCACATTACAACCGTATCCTTCATATTATTCAGGCTTTTTAATCACTTATTTTTGTTTATTTAAAGGTGAGCAAAGACCCATCCCTATTTAGTTTTCCATAGTGTTGTAAAGAAGCATCTCTTCCCATCCCTTCTCCCCTTCTCCCCTTCCTCCCTCCTTTTGTACCCATCCTTCCTTTGTTCGTCCCCCAAGGATGTACAGCTAAACACAGGTGAACAAGACACAGTGCCTCATCTCAAGGAGCTGACCTTCAAATAACAAAGGATGCAGTAAATGTCCAGGTAACTTTAGTGTGTTAAATGCTTAAATATGTTGATGCCAGAGTCACATGGGGACTCAAATGTTTGGTCAAGGAAATTGAAATAAATATTCTTTGAGGAAATATTTAAGCTGAGAACTGAATGTGGAATAGGAAGGTTAACGACTGGAAAGAATCTTCCAAACAGAAGCTAAATGATTTAAACAGGCACAGTGCCAGAATTTTAAGTAGTTTAATTATACAGGAAAGAGTCAGGGGTGAGGATGTGGAGGAAGGCATGAGGAGGTAACAGACTGGGTAGAGCTGGCTAACTGGGGTGTCTGTGACTTTGACTGTAATTAAACTATAATTTTCACATTGTTCTGTCTTTCAGGAAACAGCAGGAAGAAAGTATGCATACTAAGTAAACCAGAACCAACGCGTTGATTTTAACAGCCTGGGCCTTTAGGAGGTGATTAACTTATGGGTGGAGCACTCAAAAAGGGGCCTAGTGCCCTTATGTAAGAGGTTGGAGGGGAGTGTCCAAACCTCTTGCCCCACTCCATGCTGGGATTTAGCAAAAAGATACCAGATTTGGTGAAAAGAATAAGCCCTCTGCAAATATGGAATCCTGGCACCTTTATCTTGGACTCCTCAGCTTCTTGAACTGTAGGAAATAACTTTCTATTATTTATAAATTACCCAGTCTCAGGGGTTTTGTTGGAATAGGAAATGAACTAGGGTTGCCGGACAGTCTTATTTGATTTCCCTTGTTCTTTGCCTCCCTTGGTTTGCTGGATAAACATTTCACACCAGACATACTAGATTCCTAATTCAGAGCATCACTCCAGAAATATTGTCCCGCCCTCTCCAGCACAGCAACTTTCTCCTCTCTAATGAACGATTTCCAGTGATTTCCACACAGACTGTCAGTTACTCTACCTTGCAAACCACCTCCCCTTGACTACTTCCCTCTCCACATTCCGCCCTGCTTCACCTTTATAGCACACCTCCTTTAGATACTTTTCAGTGTTTGTCCTCACCCACTCCTTCACATTCTCTTAGTTCAAAGGGTTTTGGCCCAGACAGGACACTGTAGCCAGGAAAGCCACAACCAGAAGCAGGAAGCTCTATCTCCCCTGCCCCTAGGAAGTTACCTGTGACGCCATCTTCGTGCCCCTGGAAATTTACATATGGTGCCAAACCTAGGACCAATGGGCTACCTGTGCATCCCTAATGCCCGCCTTAGGTTCCACCCCAAACCAAGGCTATTTACAGGCCCCCATGCCACGTGTCCGCCAGAGATCGCCAGCGGTGGGGGTGCCGGTCATCTCTCTCCATGTTCTCAGAATAAAGGCCGCTTTTTATTTTATACTTCTCATCTTTTGGAAATATTTTTCATCTTTTGGAAATAATCCTAGCATTAATCATATCCACTACTCCACTAAGAGCCTGCTAGGAATCCGCACGTTATCAAATCCGCTGGTTGATTTTAAGTCTTCTCGCACTTCACCCCTGAGAAGCCGTTGGCAAGTGCCCTTGCCTCCTCTCCATGGCTCTTTCTTCTGGCTTTGTAACACGATGCTGTTTCCTCTCACCTTTACTCTGCGCTTCTATGGAGCAACGATTTGGTTCCCCCTCATCCACTAAGCCTCTAAATTCTGGAGTGGTCAAGATCCAGTCTCCAGGCTTCTAATATTTTCTGCTTATATCTTGACATATATTATCTCTTCTTTTTAAAAAAGTTTATTTTTGAGATGGGGTCTTTCTATGTAGCCCAGACTGGCCTCGAACTTGCAGTGACTCTTCAGCCTCAGCCTCTGGAGTGCTGGGGTTGCAGGAGTGTGCCACCACACCTGGCTGCATTCCATTTTCTCAACACCAGCTTCTTGTATGTGTTGGCTTACCTGACAGGGCCATTCTAACATTCATATGCTTAATAAGTCCAAAACCAAACCATCTTCTTCTTTGAAAGACATGAGTTATCATAAACAATAAATAATGTTAAATTGTGCATTCTAAATCTGGGCCTTTATCCTTCATTATGATGGAATATAACTAGTCCAGGAATTAAGAGAAAATAGGGTAAGTTTTCTAGTGCAAACTTGAAGTAGGAATTATATTTTCCTTTTAAAGTTAATATATTTATGTTGCTTTGTTACAGGATTGTATAATTTACCTTGTACAACACGATGTTATGATGTAAATGTGCACTGTGAAATGATAAAAGCTAATAAGTTTATTAACAGCATAGTTTTTTTTTTCTTTTTTGTCTTTTTCGTTTTTATCGGTACAGGGACCGAACTCACGACCGCATACTTGCAAGGAAGGCGCTTATGCCGCTGAGCTAAATCCCCAGCCTCAAGCATAGTTATTTTTGTGGTGATAACACATAGCAGCAACTCCTATATTTTTAAAGAATTCACCATATTGTTATTAATTATCATCACTGTGCTGCACAACTAGTTCCTTTTATCCAAATGTAAGCGTGTATCCTTCAATCTGTAACTCCCTCTCAACTCTAGATTCAGCTAATCATTAACTTACTCTACTTCTGTGATTCTATCTGGGAATGACGTCATGGGGTATTTGTCTTTTTTGTACCTGTCTTACTTCACTTAGCATAAAGCTTTCCCAGTTCATCTATCCTGATATTTATGCAAGATTTCATTCTATTTTTATGACTGAATAATATTCCATTGTATATTCAGCCTCAGAAATAAATCCTCCACCTTTAAACAACTGATTCTGGATAAAGGTTATAAGAAAACACACTAGTAAAATGATAGTCTCTTCAGTAAATGGTATCGGAAAAACTGGATATCCACACACAGAAAAGTAAAACTAGACCTCGATTTTTTTGTCTTTTTCCTTTTTATCGGTACCAGGGATTGAACTCATGACTGCCTGCTTGCAAGGCAGGCGCTGATGCCGCTGAGCTAAATTCCCAGCCCCTAGACCTCGATTTTTTACCATATCAAAACTATTAAAGACTTTGACGTAAGATTCCTAACTATAAAACTTCTAGAAGAAAGCAAAGGACTGACTCATGATCTTGGGCTGTGCAAGCAGTGTTTGGATAAGATCTCGGAAACACAAGCAACAAAAGCAAAAACAGATACAGGACGTTACATCAAACTGAAAGTCTTCTCTGCACAACAAAAGAAGCAAAAAACATAGTGAGGAGAAAATGCACAGGATAACAGACAATATTTGCAGTTCACATCTGCCAAGAAGTTAATGTCTATTTTCTCATTTGATTGTTTCTCCAACTATTGTTCTGCCTTGAAATCCACCCATTTTTCTCAAACTTTCTCTAAAACTGAAATTAATAGTGTTTGGGTTTCATATTACTTTTCTTCTGAAAGTCAATCTCTATAAAATTTTTAAATTTATTTTTAACAGTCCTTCTGAACTTAGTCAATTAGACATTTCATTGAGAGAATGAAATGTCAAATAAAACTACATTATTAGGAAGATGTTATCTATTACATCCCTGACATAAATTCCAATGTAAATAAATGCAAAATATAATGCTACAGCATACCACAAACAATACGATCACATAAGCAACACCACTGCTTTAGTTTGGTCTTTTCCTTGTTTGGGTAATACATATTGAGCAACTTCTGAGGTTAGGCACAGTTTTTGAAGTTATGAGGAATATCAGGAAATAAATGGAATACAGAGCTGAAAACGGAGGGCAGCACATGGACAGAATGTATACAAACAATATTCTTCAAGTCTTCTAAAGAGGTGGAAATTAATTAATTTCCATTGTGTGGACAGAAAGTTAAAGGATGCATGAAATAGGAAGATGTCACGTAGTTTATGATTTGCTGGAGTAAAGCCTGACTCTTATTCTGATTTCCCACTCTGCACAAGCAGTCTGAAGCGTGTCACTTCAGAAGTAACTGAATGAATGACTGCCTGAAGAAGTGAATGCATTGGGTGTATGTATGCCCATGGGTCAGACTGACATTCAAAAGAAAACATAATATATGTAACCTTTAAAAGGAAGACACTTGCAAGGAATGGTAGCCAGCCGTGGGCCACACAGGGCAATCTGACTTGCCTAAAGAAGCGGCGAAGAATGCTGGAAAGAAACATCTATGACTTGGAGGAGGGAGCTACTCCATACACTTTGCACACAGGCACTTGAAGTCTGTAATTTCTATTATATACAATAGCTACTTAACAAATGAACAAATTGGATGAATCCATGCTTCAGTGAATTTAGAATGTTAACCACTATTCTCTATCAAGTCAACTTGTTTATTTCCTCATTAACATAAGCTAAAGGAATGTCACTCACTGACTTGCTGTTTGTTGCATATTTAATATTCACTAGAATGTAAATTCCACGTAGACAAGGGCCTTTTCTCACTTTTTTTAAATCACTGCAATGTTGGTGTACCGCACAGTGCCAGATACAGGGTGTGACAGGAATAAATGGAAATATATATATATGGGATTGACACCAAGGCCTTTGCACTGAGCCACATCCTCTGCCTTTTTTTTTTTTTTTTTTTTTTTTTTTTTTTTTTTTTAAGATAGGGTTTTGCTAAGTTGCTCCGGCTGGGCTCAAACTTTGATCTTCTTCCTTCAGTGTCCCAGAATGGTGGTATTACAGGAGCACACCACCATGCCCAGCTGAATTTTTAAATGTATAGTATGGCAGAACAAAGAAGGTACTAGAAATATCTATTATAAAAGAAAAATGTTGCCTTAAAAGTGAGCTCACCAATAACATTAAATATTTGTTAAATATTTACTGCTCAAAATATAGCAATGGATAAGATGCTCTTTGGTATCAATCCACAAAAGACTGATTTAGGAATATAAACTGCTATAGTTTTTGTTACTAACCCTCAATCACAAAATGAAGAAAATATGATCTTCCCCACTATAATTCATCAGCACAGAAAAGTAATTTGTATTAAAAATGTTGAAGTGATTAGACAACATTGAGATTATTTTGGAAAAGAAATTTTTAATAGGCAGAATGAAAAACAGTGGACTCATTTTTTAAAATTTAATTTTCTTTCTACTGCTTATACCACACTGAAATAATATAATCAAAAAATGAGTTATTTAAAATTTTAAAAACCTACTAGTCATTCTTTTTTGAATCAGAGATAGGCTTTACTTAATCTAAAAATAATTAGAAACATACTGTCATTCATCATAGAGGTAAAGATATTTTATTATAGGGTGAATACCAAACCATTTTTATGTTGCAGCTAATACAAGCAGAATAACAATGAAGGAAAATTAAAAAAAAAAAAAACCTCTAAGAATATTATGAATACAATAATCATCTGGCTATTTCAGATGAAATATTAAAGTTTTAGCATCTTCTGTTCTTATGTTGACAAATCTTTCACTTTTATTGCATTTAAGTCTCAATACAAAAACATTATTGCTTATCTAAGAGTATATAATCTTGAAAAGATCAACATACCTATGAAATGATTTTCAAAGACAATTAATATAAAAATGTGCGTGCCACCATTGACCAGTAAATAATTATATTCAGTCAATAAATAATACATTCGGTTTATCAGTATATTCTAGTTGTTTTGTGATTTCAGCAGAGCTAAGAAAATCCATTTCCTCTAATACCTGCTCTGTGGAAATACATCTTTCTATTGAGTTCTACACAGAGCCATGATAATGGTGATCTGAATTTCACCCAGTCATTCTTTACGTGATATCTTTTCTACCTGTTTGGAAATATTCAAATTTTGCCAATAATTCTAGTGATACACAATGATATAAAAATCCTAGTAAAAACAAGATCCTGCCAGATGCCAGCAACAAGGCCCTGAATGCCTAGAAAGTATGGCTAAGACAGAAGTTACCTGCTTTAAATCTTTGCCTAGAACTGGCTCAAAAAATGAGTTACCTTAAAGAGTAAATTTAAAATGGATTATATGTTTTAAATGAGAGAATAATATTGTTCATGTTAAATTCAAGAGTTTTCCCAAGCACCCTGCATGCTCCTTGAGTCTAGGTACATATTTTAAATCAGGTTATTCTAGGGGTAAGATTCTTGTAGGTACTTCATGCAATTAATCTCCTGTACTCTTCGGTTCCTACAGTATTTTCCCTTACATAAACCTCCAGATTCCAAGGGAGGAAGCAGACAGCTTGCCAGCTGAGTAGTCTACAAAGCTTTTTCAACAGACAGCAAATACATCTCTCGTTATGTTCTACATCTAAACTTCTGTGTGTCTCACAGAGCCAGAAACATTGTGAGGGCTATAAATATGTCTAGAAAGAATGAACACCTTCTTTCTAAGATGTAAGTGTGATATACACAGCAACATAAGAAAACACCTCATACTTTGAAAATAAGAAGTGCTGGCTAGAGTTTCTAAGGCTGTTCCAAGTTATAAACAAAATGAATACTTCTCAATTATATAAATATGCAGGCCAAGGTGTGGTTCTTCGGCACAACAGAATTTTAAAGGATATGAGATTTATTCATGATTTGGCTTAGAAAATGCTTTTTTTTTTTCCTACCATACAAAAGAAAATCTACTAGGAGTTTAATAGGGTAGTGTAAAGATGAGAAGGTACAGCTTATATGCCTTCAAATGACTTGCATCTGGTACTTGTGTTTCTAGAAAGCCACCAAGAGCAATTAAAGACAGATACACTGTTAAAACGTATAAAATGCCTCTCAGTTAAATTAAACTCAAATTAAAAACATAAATTAAATGTTGAATGTATGAGACATCACACTAAACTGTGTCAGAAATAAAAACAAATACACAATTTAAGGTTTCAATTAAATTATTATCTAGATGAAGTAATCGTTCATATATGCCAATTATCATCGGCAAGAGAAGATACTAAATTAACATTACCAAGTTAAAACTAAAATAATTGAAAAATAATAATGACAGAAACTCTTCATTCATTATGCTTAGCAAAAATGTGAGATAGATACTTTGGTTACAATAGACTCAAAATGCGGTAAGAACTGTGTGAAAGGCCATGTTTTTGAAAAGCAGAGCTGCAGAGAGACAGACAGGTCAGGTCAGAGAAAGTGTTATAACCTAAATATAAAAAACCCCTCATAAGTCTCCTCAGAGGCAAGAAAAAGATCAAAGGCAACTCTAAGAGCAGAACAGGATGTCTTTCTAATCTAAACTTGCTTGTTTGAGGGAAACTTGCTTATTTGCAGGGTAACTTGCTTGTTTGCAGGATGTGCCTTCCCCCAGAGGATGTCTGCCTAATCTAAACTTGCTTGTTAGCCCAACCCTTACCTGAACCTTGCTCTTCCCAACAAATGTAATCGCCGTTTTCCTGTTCTGTAGTGCGCCACAAACACACCCCGCTCCTTGCATTGTGAGACCAGCAGCTGTTTGCGGTTTTACAAGATAAAAACCCTGCCCTTTAGCTGTTAGGTGTGCAGTCTTCCATATTGGCTACCGGAGCCTGCATCTTCAGGCCTGGCCTAAAATAAAGCCTTTGCTCCAAATTTCTTAATTTCTTGCTTCCTTGGATTTTATTCCGGGGTCCGAGCTATCACAAAAGGATTAAGAAAGTCACCCCCTGAGCTGTGAAATACACTGTAAAGACAAGAGGCAGGGAGATGGTTTCAGTTGTAAGGTAAATGTGTGTGACCTGATAGAAATCAAGGACAAAAACAGTGCAGTTTAACTGGAAGTTTTTTCCATGTTTTCCTAATATGGAAAAGTTAGAAAGGCAAGAAAAAGTCAGATCAAGGAAAGACTTGAACATGTCAACCACAGCAATACCTTCTGATTTCATGCTGTCATTTCTCCTTATGGCTTTCCATGTCTTTTGTGCTCACATTAATTCATCAGAGAGCTTCCAGATCAATACTGTATGAGTAAACCTAATGATATAACCCTATGGCTAAAAACATAGTTACCTACAAAGTGCTGTACACATCTTGTAATGAAGATTAGGTCTCTGAAATTACGGCAGTAAGCTTTAACAATCTCAAATCACGAAACTCCCTCCTTACCCTTCCAAAGAAACCTCCAGCAACATCACTCCTGTGACTACTCAAAAGGTGTCTTTGTTCTGAAGCCATGTTTACACATAAAGGCCCATTTCAAGTGACATTCCTTCTCCCTTAGGGATTTCCCTTCTCCCTTAGGGACAATGTAGGATGCCACCAACAACCACTAGGGAATGCTTTTCTATCTTAGAGATTTTTTTCATATTTTCGTTTACATTTGGCATATACACAACAGTAGTGCTTCTAGAATTTCAAAGCTTCTTTTTTTGTAAAGGATGAAGGTCATAACCTATGAAAATTTACTGCATTGAATTATTATGCACAACCAAAAATGTGTGTTCCATCACAACCTGGAATAACTCATCTCTTTGGTGCATCGAAAGGATATATATGAAGAGATTATCTTCCTACTGGGTCAGAGATTCATCTACATATTAAAAAATAGTAACAACTAAGAGTGCAGAGCGTCCTTCCACTAGCAATGACACAATATTCATTCAAGAAGGTAGAATTTGAATCTGTTTGATGGATTTCAGTGCATCTGGAACCCAAGGAGTGTTAGGGTTAAACTGGAGGCCACTAACTTCTTTTGAGCCCATCACTGTGGACTCAAAGTGGCTCAGATACCTACAAAGAGAGAAGTCCACATCTGACATCTGAAGGATGAGATGAAGCCAGTGAAAGCCAAGATCGGAAGAGAGTTATTCCAGCAGAAGCCATAATAAAGGCCCTGATATGGGAATCAGACAGGTATGGCCACGAGTGACCAAAGCTTAGACATCTTCTCGGGAAGAGGGAAGGAAACAAGACCAGGGAGATCTGCGGGAGCCAGAACACAGGGTGCCTTTCCGACAATGCCATGGCACCTGGATTCTCTTGTAATTAAAATAGCAAAGCCATCGGAAAGTGTTAAGCAGGGAAAGGTAGGACCTGAATTAAGATACTTCAAAATCACTCTGGCTGACTTTTGGAGAACGCATTTTGGGTGGCAAAGAAGAAACAATAGCAGTGAAGCTGCAATAGTGCAGGAAACGATGCAGATGGCTTGGGGACGGGGACTTGCAACCAGCAGGCTCTGAGATGTGATATTTAGGAAATGATTTGCAGGTAGATCTGACAGGGCTGGACAAGGGATGTATGTGTTCTCGTGTAGGGGTACGTACTTTAGGGAAGGGAAGGCAGATTAACAGGAGCTAAGCTGACTTCTGGGATGAGAATTTAACAATTGCCACCAAAAATGGCGGAAAAATTTAAAAATCAACAGTTTTGTCTAAAAAATTTCAGATTATTATGTTAACTACTTAGTTCCTTCTAAGATAAGCAGGTACTTAATATTTTCACAAGAAAACTGGTCTTGTCATTTTAGTACCATCTAGCTACCAAAAGGGATCTATTAACTAAAAGGAAAGTTAAAATCACTATGTACAATGAAATCACGTATAGGGTCAATGAGATATTGCCCAGCACCTGGGAACAGACCAAAAGAGATCACATAGTGTCTGTGGTGTTTTGTTTAAGTGTCTCCCCAAAGCCTCATGCAGTCTTGGAGGCAGCTGAATCCAGCGTGTGTGATTGGTTCATTGTCCAGCGCTGGGATTGGCGGTGTGAATGCTGCACTCCCAGGGGCAGAGCTGGCACATAATATACGGGAGGGAGGGAGGCATGCTTAGATCCTTTTGTCCTTTCACTCTTTTCTGTTGTGGCCGTCATGAACGACTCTCCCCCGGCTATGCCACCCTGCCTTGGAACCAGCTGAATATGAACTGAAACCTCCAAATCTCATAAGCTAAATAAACCTTTCCTCCCTTCATTTTGGGCATCAGGTATTTTGTCTCAACAAGAAGAAAAAAGTGACCAAGACCGTGTCCTTTCAGGAAATTCTGGGAGGCACAATGTTTTGAGGGTTCCTCCAGGGACCCTCAATTCTATACATTAGTGGTGTGAAACTGCTGACCAGTTTTCTTAATTTACAACTATATAGGGGTAGAATATAAGTAACAGAAAAATATGAATTATTTTTGTACATAGCATGTACATCAATTTTGTTCAGTGGAGATACAAATGATTTCTTCTCTATACAAAATATTACTCCAAAGATTATATTTTATAGACATGTATATTAACTCACATTATGCTCATTGATAAATTCATTTCAACATTTCTAATTGCATATGTATATTTATTTGTTTGAAAAAGTATTGGTATTTTAACCATTCTCTTCTTAATTAATGACTTTTATAAAATCTCAACTATGCTTTTATCCTATGCTTAAATTAGAATAACATTTTTAGTTTTTAAAATTACATGTTAATATGAATGACAGAGTATTAAAAATCAAGGAACATCTTTGAAGGCAGGTAGAAACAAGTATATTGTAATTAGGTCTTTGTTGGTCTCTTCAAATGCTCTTTTTTGACAGTGACAAAACAGAGTTGAAAGACCATAACTGATCAGAAAAATTGTAAATAACATAATTCATGTAATTTAGTACATGTGGAATTGATACCAAGTCACTCACATTATATATAATTAGAGAATGTCAATTTTTCAAAAAGGTCTCACTCATAACTATTAGAAAATTAGTTTAGTAATGAGATCATAAATCTCACCGCTTCATTTACATGGTAAAATCTTTAGTGCAGTCTATTTTTATTTTTATGGTTATGTTTCTATAAATAGATATAACTGTCATCACTTAGAAGTATCCGATATACTTGCATTTTGTCTATCCTCTGATTTCTTCTTACTTTATTTTTTGATGAAAAGAAAAATAATTCTCTCAAGTAATTTCCACACAGTTTCTTCTCCGATTTGAACCATCCATCTTGGGTGTCCAGAGGATCCTTAGGGGCCTAAAAATATCAATCTGTTCATAGTTGCTGATGAAGCAATTTAAGAAAGCAATTTCTCATAAGATACTTTCCTTCTACTCTGTAAACTTTCCCCACTTAAGAATTACTTTTCCCCATTGGCATGAAAATAATTTACTTTTTGGTTATTCGTATGATTAACTTACAATAAAAGAAGTATAAGTTACTTCAACTATATTTCCCTGGTTTGGTGAAAGAAAATAAAAGTAAATCAGAGTTTTATTTCTTCCCTGTTTCCTGGGAGTCTTTTTCTCCACTTTATTATGTGTTTCTTTTATGTTTTCCTTGGACTGAAATCACTGGAGACTGAGGACTCTCCCAAAATTGAAACCTTAAATATAACTGTCATCTTTTAATCACTTGAAAATCACTTATGCATTAATACAGTGATGCAGGCACACACAGAAACGTCACAAGTAAAAAGTTCTTTTACACATCCAGTGACATTTTGGGAAGGAAAAGGATATTAATGTTATGATATTAAAGATAATTTAAGTATATGTTTTATAATGGACCAGTGTCCCAAACTTTGCACATGGTTGCTGTTAAATGTTAGAATAAAAATAATTTTAAACGGTGATATTTTATTTATATATGCAGTATACTTATATACATATGAGTAAATATGATTTATATACTTGATATCCTACACTGTCCAAACTCTACACTAGTTTAAATAAAACTACACTGACTTCAATAATAGTAATAATATTACATCCATAATATTTTGTATTTACATAAATCATACAATTTATTTTTACATCTGATATTATGATTGAGCCCAGTGAGCATCCCATGGGGAAACAAATGCTGTATTAAACTGATTTTGGTTATCTGAATTACAGTTGCTTTATTTTCCTGTACATATAGTGGTTTCTAAGTTTGTACTTTCACTTCCAAAATGTATTTTGCTTTTTTCAATTATAAAAATGCTAAAGGGTCAGGTCAAAGTTAAATTTTTGAAATCTTTGTTCTTTAGACATGATGTCTCAATAAAATGAAGTAATGTCTAATACCTGATGATTCACTACAAAATCTATGAAAGTCACCTCCTTCCAATTCAATGATCTAGGTGTAAAGCACAAGAGTTTAATTTTTGTCTGTAAAATATCTTATATAATATTGACATATATCCAAACATACATATATATGTCAATATATGATTGTTGTTGTTTAACACAGGGTATCACTATGTAGGTCAGATTAGCCCAAGCTGGCCTCAAACTCACAGTGATCCTTCTATCTCAGTCTCCTGAGTGCTGGAATTACAGACATGTGACACCATACCTGACTCACCAAATATGTTTAAACTGTGATATTTAGTAACTAACAGTGATTAAAAAATGAAAAGTAGATTTTTTTCTTTATTTGGTAGAGAACAAATTGCTTTAATAAGTAAAATACATGGACTGTGTGAGTCACTTAATAATTTTATGTTTCCCTTTTGCTCGCATAGGTTCAGAAAATGTACGTTCTTTAGTAAGTGCAATATATATTAACAAACTTATCCAGATATATTTCTTTATAGAATTTTGAAAAATCTTTTTAGGTTTTATGTTTAATCAAAATATATTAACACACAATGCTATTATGGAGAAACGGGCGCATAAGTAACATAGCTTTTGTATACTTTTTTATGTGAACTTGAGTAGGAAACTACTGGTTGAAATTTATATTCATCACAAGTATGTATCAGTAAATCTAGATGGTTAACTGCTATCTAAGAAATTTGAGCCAGGAATAAAGTTAAAATTATTATTATTTTCTTCCAAAGCTTCCTCAGTGTTAACAAAGACTGGCCATTCCTTGTAGCCCTAAAGTTAACATGAAATGCCATATTTTAAAATATCTGGGTGTTTTTATTTATTTTAAAAAATACATTTCATTATGCCTGGATAACAGTTGCAAGAATATAGTATGCTAAGATTTTTTTCCAAAAGTACTGTAAATGCTATCTTTATAGTTTGGAATTATTTATTATGCCGATTTTATTTATGTATGTCCAGGCAATGATATTTTACAACCAAACCCCCAACTGCACCCCAGAGAACCTAACACTTACATTTCTCCAGGGGCTTGAAGAGAATCATGTTGTTTTGTGCCCTGCAGAGGCTGGCCGTGGCCACTCCTCAGCTCTTCTGGGTTTCTTGGATAGCCTCTAGCTTTGTTCTTAGACTTTTCTGTATGAATTCACTGCGATAATTGCTCAAAATATTTCTTAAAGCCTTTAGTCAGAATTTGCTACTTCTTTTTTTAGCTTTGCTTTTGTTTGACTACAGTTGGAGATAGGGTGACTATTAGAGACAATTTCATTAAAGGAGAAAAAATGCAATATGGAAAAAATATGAAGTGACACAATAGAATCTGATAGCTCAGAAGGTCAAGAGCTGCCCACCTTGCACTGTGTCTGGTGTTCAGTGGGCCCCCCGCATTCCATGAGGACTTACTGACCCTCAAGTTCCAATTTAAAGCAGGACTCCCTTTAATAGCAGAGCCTTAGAGGGGACTTTCTATGCTGAGGACTTTCCTAACATCTTGGTTTCTTCTCATAATTTCACCATGGACTGGACATACTAGCAACATCTTTAGATATCAAGACATGAAGGCACAAAGAAACAGAACTAGGGATTTCACCCCTGACAAGTCGTCTCCTCTGAAATCACATTAGCTCCTTCCACCCAACACTTCCGTGAAGTAGGTCCTTGCTCTGGCTCCCAGCTTCTCCTCCACTTGATTTTAAAAGGAATTTCATTATAGAGGGAGAAAATAAAATCAATTCTATACAGGAGGAAAAAGTGAGGGGAATGGGGTTTTCATTCCTCTAGATTTTTTCCGCTTCTAATCTGAGGAGAGTTAGGAGGGTTCTGCGAGCCCACAAACGTGTGCTAACCAGATGCAAACTATACGGTTTCTCAGGAAATAGAAGAGACTTTGAATAAAGTATAGTGTAAAGTCATTACACAGCACTAATGACATTAGGCTGTCTGAAAGGAGAAATCTGTCCCTAAAAGAACAGTTTCCTTGCCTTTGAAGTAATTCAGCTGTCGGGGCTGCTCTAAAAGAGATCTGTACCCGAGAAGAAAGGAAATTTTTCTTTCCTCATCCCAATTCCTTTCATGATCCCCAACCTGCCTCTCCCTGCACCCCAACCACAGCTTTGCAGCCATCTGTGGAAGGGAAATAAACGCTCTCCTAGCACAGCAGATGCAGGGAGAGGAAGCGGCAGCCAGATGTGCCCTGGAACTGGCAGTCCCTTTGGTTTCGTAACAAGGAAACAGCTCTAGAGAAAGCCAGCCTTGGGACAGGGAGAGACTCCGCTGAAAAACACTCCAACAGCCTGGAGGGGTCGGCGCGAAACGTGAGAGGGAAGGGAAAGGAAAGGAGATAAAGAGAAGGGAGGGAGAGGGAGGAAGGTAGGTATTGATTTTGCTTTTTAAAAACCTGCAATTCTCAAGATATGCAATTCTATTTGGCTCTGTAATATGAATATCAAAATATTTGACATCACTTTCTTATGCTTATGGTAACGTGACTGTTCTCTCTTTATTTTTCCAGGCACCAGTTGATGAAGGCTTGCACATTAACAGGCTATGCTTTCCTGGTTAGACCACAATGAGCAGAGGAATGGGGCGATTCTCTTTGGAGTCTGTTCTGGAGCATCATCCTATTCACAAAGATATTTGCGTCTAGTGAAGCACTGGCATTCTGGGGTGGTCATGGTACCCTACAGCTCTCTACATGGCACTACGTAAGACCAGATCTGCACAAGATTTAGCTTAGAAAGAGAAGGAACAGTAATTGAAGGCTTCTCTTTCATATCTGAAAAAATAATGTAAAAGAAGGAAAGGAAATAGAATCAGTAAGTTACAGATTCAGGAGAAAAGCACTAGACACCCAGAAAGCAAGATGATACAGAGCGACAGTGCATTTACAGTAGCACAGCCTGCTCTAGAATGCTTCTAGGGTGGAAATGTGGCAGCTCACCCAGACAGCTCATTTTATTTCTGAAGTATTTACTAATAGAAGAGTGTTGTTTGGATTCACCTGGGCTTGCTCATCTGAAATCTTAATGTACGCAGAACCCCTTCCACATCACAGTGCTTCAGATAAGCACAGACAGTCACGATGCATCTGAGTTCAGCCAACCCCATGCTGCGTGACTGCCAGAGCTCCTCCTTGGCGCACACTTCAGTTTGTCAGTGTCCTCTTGAACTCTGGCTCTTTGAACCGAACACAATACGGCAGATGTGGTCTCCAAGTGCCAAGTTCAGAGGGACTATCACGTTCCCTGATGTAAAGCCCACACTTTATTAGGACCCACCTGAGCTCGTGTGGAGCACAGCAAATGATGAGCTTTCTTCTCTGATCTTTCTCTGCAGCTAAGCTGTTTTTAAGCCAGGTTTTCTGCATCTTATAGAAGAGCAGTTTATTTGATGAACCTATAAAAAGAATTTCCCACTTCTTGATGTGTTCTCTCTTCCTGCTATTTAAAGCTCTAGAAGATAGTTGCTTTCCTCATATAACATGCTGTTAGCTTCTCCTCTCCTGTTAATTTTGGTAAATATCTAAATCAGATGTGAAAGAATTTGAGGGGGCAGAACGAAGCCTCCTAAGTCATTCCTGGACATCGCTCTTAACTTAACCTTCATTTACTACTCAGCTCACACTGAATGCCTCACTTGACTTCATGCACCACTCAGTCTATTATTTTAGTTTTAAAGTATTGTGTCTTTTATTAGCCTGTTGAAGCTGAGGCAGAGTATAATCTTAATTTTTTCTGATGTGACTACATCAGAACAAGTTTATTTTCTGACTTGATTTCTTCCCAAATAATCCAATGCAGCTTCTAATGACCACTCATTCCTGTAGTAACTTATTCAATAATACATGAAGTTCACTAGTGAAATAGAACTTTCAAAATGAAGGCCCCACAAGCAATACATTCATTATCTTGTTTCTAAAATCCAGACTTCTGTAGTTCCAGAAGTCGAAACCAAGGTGTTTGTGCACACTTGGTAAGTGCTCTACCACTCAGCTGTATCCTTCGACCCAGATTTTTTTTTTTTTTTGACACTGAGATACCACACATCTTTAGTATTCCAACATTCATGTTTTTCATGAGTTTTCAATGCCTGATTTAAGTATTTTCACACATGTATCACTGTTAACAATACAATATGTGATTGCATCCACCCTGGGTTCTAAATTCAGCTAGCAATTCTCACAACCTGTGAACCCAGGTAACCAAATGCTTCTAAACAAGGACAAACCCTGGGGGAGGTGGTGCGGAAAACAGTCACTAGAGGGCGACAGAGGGCCGAAAAATAGATACAGGGCCCAGGGATCCGGTTGGTCCTGTAGGACCATTGTCTGCTGGACAGCCCTCAGTAAGAAAGGTAAATCTCTTATGCTTATCTCCAAATTTCAGGTTCGGTACAGTTCACATAAGAACTGGGATAAAACTTGGACATGATCAGCCACTCAACACACAGTTGAGTGACCGCAAAGACGGAACAGTTTTAGGAAATTTGAATGAATGCCAGACCACAGACTTGACACTGCAGTCTTGATTGAAGTCTATTCAGAATAAGATCATAATATCAAACATTCAGCAATAAAAGCTATAATGTATTGAGTGTCCATCACATGTCTATCAATGAACCAATAATATCTCTCATTTTTGTAAAAGCCTTTATAAAGCAACATTTCCTTACGTCACAAATGAGAATTGCACACTTTATGCAGGATACAAGGAATTTAAGCGAGAAAGGTAGGATCTGGGAGGAGATCAGCTGAGGGGCAAAGTATGCATTCTCTCTGCTGAAAAGCAGCAGACTATACTGATTCAATAATTAGAACTCCACAGAGTGTGGTAAGAGACTTTGGCCGTGTGCTCCAAAGACCTGGCTTCCTTCCTCCGGGCTCCACGGGCGGACACACCTTCCTTCCTAGGTTAGGCTTCTTTATGCCACTCAGACATTTCCTTGGTCCTTCACAGTTTGCAGTTTTGTTTTTATGAACGATGCAAACAAAACAGTACTATGCTCTATTTTCTTTAGTCTTAAGGTAAATATATACTCTGTAAACATGTGGCATTTTTTTAGCTCTGTGAATTTAATACAAAGAGCACACTGAAAATTCATGGTAGCAATTTGACTTTCAAATAGAACCTGTGCCTCTTGGCCAACATATTAGAGACTATGTTGGTTTAAAGGAAATGTACACATAGTAGGTAAGGGAGGAAATGTTAAAGGTGTAAAAAAAAGATTTTCAATTTTAGCATCTGTAAAGCTAGAATCAGGGAGATAGACAAATGAATTTCAGGGTGAGCTGATCAGTGCCAGCCTAATAAAAAGATTTAAATAATACTGAATCTTTTTTTTTTGTCTTTTTCCTTTTTATCGGTACCAGGGATCGAACTCATGACTGCCTTCCTGCAAGGCAGGCGCTTATGCCACCGAGCTAAATCCCCAGCCCCAATAATACTGAATCTTAAGTAACTCACAAATCAACACAAAGCACTCTGAACAAAAGAGGATAAATTAAAAGGTGGCTTGAGAAATGATAAGGTCATTGATATAAATGATACATGACATGTGCTTAAATAAAAATGATTTCAGAAATCATATTCAATACAGCAAATGTTTTTAATTTTAGACTGGAAACATTTTACAATAAGCAACAGAACTATATAATGAGTATGTAGTTTTATGGTTCTACTATTCTAGAATTCTAATATCTTTCTCAGCAAAGAAGTAATTTACATATATATACATATATATGTATACACACACATATCTGGTCTTTACAATAATATATTACCACAAAATCTATTTTAAATTTTTTGAAGTGACCTTCTCTGGTATCCTAATCACTGACATTTCATTAAATATTTGAATATATATCTTATTATATAAAATTTATTAACATTGGTTTCCATCCTATCTGCTTCTCTGCATCCCAGTATATATAAATAAATGATCTTTTGCAACTGACATAAATTTTTCTTGAAATTATTAGGTACTATTTCCTTGACAGCTTTCTGTCATCCCAAAAATCCACAAAATTTTCAAGAAGTAGGAAACAAAAAATTTCAGGCTTATGGAACCTATAATTCATATTAGTTGCTATGTTTTCATTTTTATAATGTATGGACTTTAAATTATTGCAAAAACATAAAATGTTTCAGATTTTGCCTCAAACAAAATATCTGGGTTATTTTAAAAACTAAAATTCCTTCCTTTACTGCATTGAAGACTAAACATAGAAATGTACTTGCAAAGTCTACGTCTGTCTCTCTTAAGTCTCACTGTCTTCATTGTCCTAACAATAAAGATTTCCACCAGTGTTTCAAGTATTACCCAAAAGCAGGGATTTCTCTCATAGCAACAGGACAGATGGACCCAGCTCACACTGCAGCAATTTGCCAACATCCTAAAGCTAAAAACATAGCCACGCTTTCTTAATGTGGGGCCCTTTCTAAAATGTCCATGGACACCTAGGATTTACACCCCCAGGAACCAGAGGTCTGGAACAGCTCAGAAATGACTTTCAATTTGTATTAATACAGAAATGCTTTTCCTTTTGCTATCTGTGCAAAGAGAAGCAAATAAGGGGGGAGATCATCATTAATAGTTTCTATACATTAAGATTTATAATATATATTCAAACATTTAGTGAGATGTTGACTTTTTGACCATTTTAGCATGTGTACATACAACATCTGTTTCCAAGCCCATACCAGATGGATAAAATTAACTATTGAAAAGAAATTTGAGGAAAAGGAGACCAATCATAGGCAGGAGATCATGAAAAGATAGATTTAAAAGGCAGGCACTGATTGTGGGGATAAAGCAAAACCACTTCTCAGAGCTTCACCAGGCCCAACAATCTAGTTTGAGAAGGTCCTTGAGCAGCTAGTGAAAGCTGGGACACTGGTCTCTTCCCCCAAGTTCTAAGTAAAAGATGTCAAACTAAATGGCCCGTCTGGTTGTTCCTATCTATCACCTCTAAGTCAATTAATCAGCTTTACTTAGGTTCTAAATCTGTATGACATCATGTAATCTAAATGACTGTACAATTAAACAGCAAATTAGAGGGGAAGAGATTCACGGAAATCGGTCGGTTTATGCCACTGTGCAAGACTGAGGTGTTACTTTTATTACTAAAAGAAACTGCTGGGATACAGTCAGCCTGGTATTTCCAAACACCAAATTCACAGGAGTAAAGCTCAGTGAATACCATGTAAATTATAATGAGTAACATCTGTAAAGTGCTTTCTGGTTTACATGTTGCTTTGTTTAACCCTCAGAGCTGTTGCAATCCTCATTTATAGCTCAGGGAACCAAGATTTAGGGAAGTAAAGGGATTTAGTGAAATCACCTAGCCAAAAAAACCCCACAATGTTTTAAAGTACATTTCAACTCCAAATAAGGTTTTTGATTCCAAATCTAGGATTATTTCTACTGCATTGTGCTGACAGTTTAAAAATGTTGAAACACAGTATACATTGTAGAAACAGTATTATTGGGATTGTATCTTTTAGTGTAATTTGAAAAAAAAAACTTTGCTGTTTGGTCTAATACTTTATGAAGACAGTATTTCTAAGTCATTTATGCTATGATAACTGAACCATGAAAATGCTACTGAACTCCACTAAAACACATTTGAAGGTTCTAGTTGTTATCAAAAATATATAAAAATATATTACATTGATCCATGTGTTAAAGCTCGTAGTTTGGGTAGACTGCAGTTATAGGAAGAAATAGACATCCTCCCCCAGAACCCCAGGTTACTGGCTTGTGCCTTCTACAGACGGGTAGTGGGGTCATGAACAGCACAAGATATTAAGAAAAACTTTCAATTTACACTCATCTTCAGCATCTTTCCCCAAGGTGTTGGCCTCAATGTTTTTGAACTAAAGAGCAAGGATGCATATCACTCAGACGAGGGAAAACCAGAACCCTGTCTTATAGAAGGCGGTCTCTAAGTCAGTTAACACGCTTGGGCTCACACTGTTTTTTAAAGGTCTGACATCTTTCTATCGTGAAAATATTCAAGAAGAGTTAAAAGCAATTATCTCAAAATTTAAAGAAAGTTAGTTCACTCTCACTCAGGGAAAAACATGAGAAATATTTAGTTAAAAATGGAAATAGTTTATAAAGTTCTGAATGTCTAAATTAAGAATCTTATGTTTTAAGCAATGCAAAATGACAGCTTCAATCCACGCTTTTAAAAGAATACAATTATCAAGTGCCCTTTTTGTAGATTTTGATGTTGTCCAGCAGTGAAAATAAAGTGACTCTTCTCTTTGGTCCTCACATTAAATGGCCATGAGAAGAAAACCAAATTGTGCTTTATCCTAGAAAACACATTTTTCTTTGTTCTGTGAGATCACAGCCTTCTGCCTCCTGCAGTTTGACTGCAGTGCGAAGATGCAGAAAAAGCATTTCAGAACTAGAGCAGCCAGCACTTGTGCTGCAGACCTTTTGTGGCATCCCATCCCACGGGGTCAAGGAATTTTAAAGTCCTTACAAGGGGCTTCGGGACCAGCCGTGGCCTGGCCTCTCTGCGCTCCTCCCTGACCGCTCCGGCCACAGCAGCTTACAGGACCAACTCCCAAACCCGCCCCAGCACCTCTGCCCCAGTGCTCGCCAGCAGGGTGCTCTCACTTCATGTCACCTCTCCAGTTTCCCACTTCAAGAGCTCTTTAGGAAACAGCAAGTCCTTGAAGTCTTTTTTTTTTTACCTTAAGTTGCTTTATTTTATTTTCATATTACTTACTACCTCTTGACACCGTATCATATTTTCATTAACATAAAACTTAAATACAAAAATATCATTTTATAGCTTACATGCGTCCAAACATTAGGAATTGAAATGATAACAACCATCTATTTATCTTCATTGACGCATATTTTTCTTTAAGTGAAAAAAAAATTTCTTGTAAAACCACTTCTAAAAGGGAAATACAGGACAGATTGGCCTATTTTATCCTGTTCTATCTATTCTGTTCTGTTGTGTTTATCTTACAAGTCAGAGGATTAGCTGTTGTCCTGAGCTTCCTTTCTGTGTGGAAAAAATGTATTTGTTATGTATAAATTATAACTAATCCAAAGTACAACCTATGAACACTGTAGTGCTTTACTGATATTTATTTCACCTTGAGTGCTTACTTATAATCTAATCATGATATTAAAAAAAGAAACAAAGGCTGAAGGAATACAGGCTAAGGACTGAGCTGAGTTATGAAAATGACAGTTCATGGTAAGGGCTAATTCCCACTGAGCAGGAGGCAGGGCAGACACAGCAGGACTGGAATTCAAACTTGAACTTTTCTGATTATGTGGTTAAGAATAATTTTTTACAGTACATGTAAAAAGGAAGGAACCGTCTTCTCCTAAATCCTTTTTAAAATGGAAATTACTTATTGAAGACCATCTAGCTCACATCTAACTGCAGCTCAGCATAAACAAGTGCACCAGGTCCACGACTGCTACCGAAGGAAATAAAACTCATTCCCTAATTGTTCTGGGAAAAAGATACATCAACTTACCTATGAGAAGACCAGTCAACCTCTGCTTATTGTTCTCTGATTTTAATCAGATTGCTAATTAGCTAATTAAATATGGAAAACAAAAGTTCTTTCCATTTATAATAAAAGTTAACAGGGTTTATTCAGTAAGGATAAGACAATCCTATGGCATGAAAAGACTTCATTGAAGACAGAAAGATTTTCCACAAAACTACTAATATTCACGAGCAAGTAAATATAGAACATGGAAAACTTTCAATGTGTATTTATGTTCCCATCCAACTGTACTCAGATGGTGGCTACTGGCTTCCAATCTGATGACAGTTTCTCTTTCTCTCTCTTATTATCATTATATTTTTTAACTGGTTTGACTTAGATTACTCTTTAACTAGCTAGAAAAAGATACAATTTAAAAGAGACTCAGACCCCCTCTATTAACCAGATTTGGATGAGTAGGAAATGGGAAAATTTAATAGACATATTGAAATATAGTAACTTTTGAAACCCGCATTGGAGTTGAACAAATATTGAGTTATGGGCCCAAACTGAAAAAAATTAAAATACCTTGTGTAATTTCTTTGTATAAAAAATGAAATATTGGCAATATAATATAATAATATAATACTGCCTTATGAAAATATACATCTAAAACTACCTTATGAAAACATACAGGTTAGCATTCAAATTTTTCACAAAAATAAAGGAACCTCCTCTTCTTACACAGTATTTTTAAAATTTTTATTTTATTAGTATGTGTTTGCAGTATATGACATTTATATTCATCTTTGGGACTACGTGCATGTATGTAATGCAGCTTATTTTACAAAATACATTTAAAATACTGTTTTATTATGTCATAAACAGTTTATTATTAATCATTTAACAGAAAAGAAGCAGGTATCTAAGACCTTAAAAGCAAAAATATTAAGAAATACTGAAAATATACTAGAAATCGGTAAAACCACATACCAACTTAATAAATATTTACTGGCTTCTTTCTTTACCCCGTATAGTGCCAGATACTGGCATAAATTTAAATCTCTAAGGGCCATGTAAGAGCTCCAAGTTCAGTGGAAAATATAGTGTTAAGTTCGACGGTACTGGCATGTAACAAAATGTGTAAACTGCAAAGAAGAAACTCATCTGCAAAGTAGGAAGTAACATTTGATTTGAATTGTGAAGGAAAAAATCATCAACACAGGATGAGAAATGGATAAGTGATATTTCAATAGGAACAACTTGTTCAGAGAATAGAAGTACATAAGAAATTAATAAATTTATAAGATAATAGCATGGTCACTGCAAGTAGTTTATGGGATCACTGATGGCGAGAAAGGGCTGTGGAAAGACAGCAAGGTGGCCCAAAATCAAGAGCATTCCTGTACACAAACAAAAACTCACCAAGAGGGAAATTATGGAAATATCACCCTTCACAATAGCATCTAAAAAAAAATGAAATACTTAGGAATCAACCTAAGAATGAAAAGACTTATATGCTCAAAATTATACCATTCTAAAAAAGGAGATTGAAGAAGATATTAGGAAATGGAAGGCTATTCCTTGCTCTTGGCTAGGAAAAACCAACATTGTGAAAATGGCCATACTCCCAAAACTGTTACACAGATTTAACGCAATCCCAATCAAAATGCCATTAACATACCTTACCGATCTAGAGAAAACACTCCTAAAATTCATTTGGAAACAGAAGAAACCTAGAATAGCAAAGGCAATTCTAGTCAACAAAGGCAGACAGGAGGCAGGAGACAGGAGAACTGATGAACACACAGTTCTCAGATGAAGATATACAAATGGCAAATAAATACATGAAGAAATGTTCACCATCACTGGTCATTCAACAAATGCAAATTAAAACAGCATTGAGATTTCATCTCACTCCGGAAAGAATGGCTGCCATAAAAAATCAACTGATAACAAATGTTGGTGAGGCTGCAGGGAAAAAGGAACACTTCTCCAGTGTTGGTGGGAGTGTAGACTGGTGCAGCCATGATGGAAATCAGTACGGAGATTTCTCAGAAGACTAGGATTGGAAGTTCAACTCAATCCAGCTATTCCCCTCCCCGGTATTTTCACAGAAAAACTGAGAAGCTGATACCACAGTGATATACGTGCATCCATGTTCATAGCAGCACAATTTGTAATAGCTAAATCTTGGAAACAACCAAGATGCCCATCAACCACGGAGTGGATGAAAAAGATGTGGTATTTTTATAAAGTAGAATTTACTCAGCTATAAAAAAAGAATGATCTTGAGGCCTTCATAGGTAAATGGAGACAACTTGAAACTATCCTCATAAGTGAAATAAATAAGAATTATATTTATAAATATCACATTGTATCTCTAGTGTAAAACGAAATAAGAACTTTAGGGGTAATAAAACACAACATGTATAACTGCTATTGTAAAAAAGAAAGGAAAAAAAAGTGCTCTTAAGGATATAACTGCAGGTATGCTTAAATGTGTAAGATTGATAACCATATTATCAAGTTTTTGTTGGATTGTTGAATAGAACTGTTTGCAGTCTCACTGTTTGAATGTCCACTTTGTATGCTTTAATTTTGTAACTTGAACAACTATTTCTAAGAGGACAATATATAATTTATCAACTAGTTTTTTCTTACTGTTTTTTTGAAATTATGTATTATTTCTATCCTTTTTATCTTTAAATAAGTTTAAAAAAAGAAAGATAGCTAGGTGCTGGAAGGGTCCGTTTATGTCCAAAGCAAGTGCTGTGACCCTGTTGACTCCCATCACCACAAGTTAGGGAGACAATTCCAGTGGCTTCATGGAAAAACATAGAGGAAGAAACTGGTAGCAATGGAAAATTTCACAATTACAGTGGCAGGATGAACCTACAGAATGGCGTGTGCTGCTATCAATCAGAGGATCCACTGTGCTTTAGAAGAGTTGTCTTTAATACCTTTGAGCAGCCGATAACATGAAATGTCTTCAGGCAAGGATAGGTTTAGGAAGGAGGGTGCATTCCACAGCAAGATAATAGTGATCAAGAGTTCAGGTGATGTTGGATGCCTGGGGATGATCAGTGTTCAGCACTCTTAAAGGTACTGTCATCATTTTATTTATCTCTATTAACATCCTTAATCATTAGGGGATTTTTTTTTAAATTTTAAGAAGCCTTCCCTGAGAAAAGTGAACTGAAAAAACAATTCCTTTCTGTTTGAGGAGCTAATAAACAATAACTTTTATTGAAAAATAAAATATACAAATCAGTAGAACAAGCATACACTGGAAAATGTCAATGGGTCTTTCATGTTGTTCTGCAACGGTACAAACACCTTAGCTCCTTTGAGTATGAAAATCTTAACCCAGCCTTTTTAAGGTGGGACATTGAAGAACACAACTCACTGACTCCGAGTCCTCTCTACTGTGAGCACAACAGCACGACCACAAGTGTGTAATGCGGGCTTTCAGATTCCAAGGGACTCATTCATTTGTATGTTGAGCATTATATGTGCTTTGCATTTTAATGTTTTAAAAAGTAACCAACTTGCAAGAAAGACTACAGATTGCATACATGAGAAAAAATTTCAAGTGAGTTAGAATTTCATCTGTAAAGTTGAGATACTGCTCTTAATTTAATAATTTAATACAGTCTTAAAACTTACATGAATAAGTGACTAACAGCACAAGCACACAGACCTAGGACATCTTGTCTGGATGACATCTTCCGAGTTATGTTTTTGTGATTAGCGTTCTATGTTCTGTGCTGAGATGCTCAAGGAAAAATAAATAAATAAACAAATAAAGAAATATACTTCATATTGAGTGACACATATAAGTGTGGCAAATCTTTTTCCATTTTCATGTTGTTTTAGGGAACCTTTTTAAAAGAAACCATAAGCCAACATATGAAAAATTATAAACACAGCCTGAATTTGCCTGGAATCTACTTAGAGATGCCACCCAGCTATTGCTGCTGCTGAGAGAGAGACTCCCAAGTATACAATTGAAAGAAAGCTGAACACCAGACTTGCTGGTGCAACTTGAATTGAGTGAAACAATCTGGTAAAAAAAAAAAAAAAAAAAAAAGAAGAAGAAGAAGAAGAAAAACTAGCCACCGAATGAATGTTCTTGTGCATAAAATATTATACTATGAAAATCCAGTCTGCCTGAATGCGGTATAGAAGAAAAATTAGGGTTAGGAAATTATGTGCATTACCAGCAGCACAATGTCACCAGTGTCATCACTGAAGACAGGATGTGGTCTAATGTTTAGCTGGGTGTACACATTATTTTTCGATTTGTATTGTGTTCCCCATATCACGTGATAACCACAGATCTTTAAACACTGAGCTTTGACAAGTACCCTTGTAACATGGATTGAGGACTTTCTGCTTTGTAGATGCAGCTGTCACATTTTGTCCTTAACAGCTCCCTGCACACAAAGCTTAAGGCACAAGGATCTAGTATTGATCTGGTGCTTCAAGGACAATTACATTTCAAATAGGCTGAGAAGAGGGATTTTCCATTTTTTTCATCTTTCGCTGTCCACTGTTTACTTTATATATTCCAGTTTGCTTTCATCTTACCTTCAAGCACGTCTCTCTAGCTTGAAAATACCCTGCTTTGGAATAGACTATTTTTTAAGACACTACAGAATTTCTCTCCTCTTTTTTTAATTTCATAGCCAAGCCCCTCCTACACATTACCCCTCTTCTTAGCATTTCTGCCCCACTACTGAACTTTCTTGGGCCCAAACAAGCACCCTTTCCCTTCCCTCTCCTCCCTTTCCCCCTTCCCTCTCTCTCCTCCCTCCCTCTCCTTCCCTCCTGTTCTTCCTCCCTCTCCCTCTCTGTCCCTTTCTTTTTTCTTCCTACTGAGCCACAGCCTCCCCTGCCCTTTACTTTATACATCACTTTGAGACAGGGTCTCACCATTTGTCACATGGCCCAGGTTGGCTTGAATTTGCAATCCTCTTGCTTCAGCCTCACACAGTACTGGGGTTACAGGGATGCACCACCAACCCTTTGGATAATTCTCTAGAATCCAAGCTACTCTTACGAGTAGGGTGATAAAAATGATCTTTCTCCTTAAGTTGAAATTAAAAACACAACATAAAATTTCAGTAACTGCAAGTGCCTGAAGAGAACCCTCCTTTTGAGGACAGTGCTGTGAAATTAAGTAATGCCCCTCTTGTTGCTGTGGATACTTCCCTGAATGGCTCACACAGAACACAAACCCCACAATCCAGCAACACACGGTGCAAGGGAAAAAATGCGGTTCCTCTCAGACCGATGTTCTGTCTCGTTAGCAGCTCTGACTCTAAACACACATGACATTTCCTTTCAAAAATCTTCTGTTTAATGTTTCAAATGCATGGACTCATTATGACTTCGGGACTCAAATTCCCTAATATTGAGTCATCTGGCCAAACATGAGTCATAATAAACTAATAAAACACTCTGAGTACTTAACTATTTGGACCTCAGGGACCTATGTAAACCTGTGAACAATTTCCCAGTGTCAAGACAGACAAAATTTTTAGTTGTTAAGAAGTACAGGGAATGAGACAAATAGTATTTCATGGCTTTCATGTTTAATTTTTAATTTACAGTTATTAGGAGAGCCTCTGCTCTATCATTTTTTATTTTAAAATGTTACAATGATCGTGTGTAGCATTTAAACCAAAATTCTACAGGTAGTCACTGTGTTTTAATTTAATACGATTTTTAAAAATGGTTCAGCAACTTGAGCAAACATGGGATTAACTGTTTAATCAGAATGTGTGCGCTGTGGGATACCATCACACAGTATTTTGTTCTTGAAAGATGGCATGAAACTATGCCATGGTTTAAAGTCACATTATTCCCTACCTTGTGTTTTGCCTACTGCCTGTTTTGATTAATGTTACTATGATTTACCAGTCACCTACAGAGAACTTTTTCTGAAAGCTTTCTACTTTCTCCTCTATGTGAAGCCTATGTTCACGGGAAAATTAAGTCATGTTCCTTCTATCATTGTCTCTTGAATTTTTGTTCTCTTTTCCAGTCTTACTGCTATCAATATTTTTTGTTTCTTCTCAAACCCAATGGCGTCCTGCTACTTTCTATGTTGTAGAGTTAGAGATACGATAATGAGATACTGATAACATAATTAGAGTCAATAATGCAAGTTCAGGGCGATGTGAAAAGTGTAGCATTGAGAATGAACTGCAGGAGGCATTTCACAGACTGTGTATCAACAGAGAACAAATTAGTGGTAGTTTTTTACATCCGTTTTGTAATATCCTTGTGTATGTATAACTTAACTATTTAAAGATAGTTTTCTTGGGCTCTTTCCTCACTATTGTGTTACTAAAAGGTATTTAATGGTGAGAGGAAGCCCTGAAAGTCTGACAATATCTGTGAAACTGTCTGTACTTTCCAGAAACTGCTGACTCACTACTATTTCCCACATACCTCCCTGAACCTTGTATTTAAGAACTGGGCAGCCTTTCTGGCTGCAATTGTTGAGTCAACTGTGTCATGTTTCTTTAGATGATGCCTATCTTCTGAGCACAATGACATTATTAACACGGCACTCTTTGGTTGCATTAAGTCAACTACTTCTCTTCCTTGATGGGCTGGACAAGAATCCTCTGAGTGGATTGAGGGCCGAGCACTTCAGATGATGAGCCCGCAGCCCTGGAGACTGGGCAGAGGTGCCCTGAGACTCCTGGAAGGAAGTGGTGGTGCCAGGAACTGTTCCAGTGGCTCTGCTTTCGTCTGCTTTATGTACCAGGCTTTGCTGTCAAGAAGTCAACTGAGTGAAAAGTTCCACAGTGAAAATGAGTTTGTAAATCACAGAAGAAGGAAATAAGGCCGTTTACCAATGGCAGGCAAGCACGTGTGAACCTGCCAGCTCCAGGAGGTCAAAAATAAGTACTGAGGGAAAGAGACCCCAGGGGTTGCTGTGCAGCCTGCAAGGAGCCTGCCACTCAGGGCCACTCAGGCATGGAGAAGGCTTCAGTCCAGAAAAGTAAAATAACATTTCCATGACAAGTCATCACGGCTTGCATAGTTTCACACAAAGGTTTAAAATCAGGGAATTTAAGATTAATAAAAACCTGTTGATAAAAGAAAAATTTTTTAAACTTCACAGGGCGAGAGCCAGTTACAGGATGCATGCCTTTAATTCCAGGACTCTGGGAGGTTAAAATAGGAGGGTCACCAGCTCAAGCCCAGCCTAACCAATTTGGACCCTGTCTCAAAATAAAAAGTAAAGGGCTGGAGCTGGAGCTCAATGCAAAGGCCGTGGGTTCAATCCCCAAAATACAAACAAAAAACATAAACAGAGGGATTTGAATTTGTTTATGATTCTTAGGCTCAGTATTTTTTTTTTTTTTGTCTTTTTCGTTTTTATGGGTACCAGGGATCGAATTCTAGACTGCCTGCTTGCAAGGCAGGCACTTATGCCGCTGAGCTAAATCCCCAGCCCCAGGCTTAGTATTTTTAAAGGAAATAATGGAAAATGTTCTTTGACATTGAAATGAGAATTTTTTTTTAACAATGCTTGTCCTTAAAATCTAAGAAAGAATATTTTGGATAACGTGCTATCCCAGGCAAAGGTTGGACATCTTGATTTCCAAACTGGGTGTGGTAACAGATATGCATCTCAATGAAATTTTTCTCAGTGTCTGCACAGCTGTTAACTCTTTGGCCCAAAAAACCACTCCCAAAGACAGCAGTGATACAACTTACTCAAGGGGGCTCATCAGCTATTCAGCAAGGGCATTGCTCCCGAAGAAGGAAGAACAGATCACCATGTGGAAAAGTTTAAAAAGATACACAGGGAGACTATTTTCTAAAAATAAAAGCAAATGATACATTTTAAGCCATTTTCAAATGAGAAACAAAAGGGTGTGCCTCACTGAAAAAAAAAATCATGCCAGAAGAAAACCTTTAAAAATCATAGCTGTGAATCATCATTCAGAGGCACAGCCAACCAATAACTACCACATAAATTCTCAACTCACCACAAAGGGAGAAATGTGCGTGGTTGAACTTGACACTTAATACAGTCAAATGTCTGAAGTAGTAACATTTGCATTTTAATGGACACTGGAATTTCACATTTGTACATCAGATCTCCTCGATTTCTTCTTCCTCCAAACCAAATAATGTGCCAGCTTTTGTGACCATGAGCCTCCGGTGGAAAGGTAAGGAGCACAGCAAAGCCACCCAGTTAATGTCACGGTGGAACAGTGTTGGGCCCACACAAGCACCCTGAACACACACATCCAGTGCCTGCTTTTGAATTCTTAGTGAGTGGCTGCATCAGAAATGAAACATGGACTAAACTCCTACAGCTCATCTACTGTGCTAATGAAAAGACACAGCCATAACTACAGTCCCTCAAACTGTAAGCCAAGAGCCAGGATAAGGAGAGAAAGACAAAGGCTATTATTTACTGGTGGGCTTCAAAGTGCAAAAGGTAATTGTCACACTTACAATCAGTCATAATGCTTGAACAAGTACCTTTTTTTTTTGCTAACAGTTGAATGAATGACCTTGAAGTGTCCTCATGCCTCCCTTTCTTCTCATCCCACTTGGCATCCATCAAACACTCATGGGGGCATATCAGTGACTTATACTCAGAATCCATCCTTCCCATAGGGCCTCTTTAACATCCATCCTTCACACAGGGCCTCTTTAACAAGTTTTTCTGCTGCAGTGCTTACCCCTATGATCATCCTAGATATAACCACTAAAGCAATTCTGCTACAATTAATTTAAATTATTGAAATTAGCTCACATCACTCCTGTGAGCTAAGACCCCAGTGACCTACATCTCACTGAGAGGGAAAGTCCCTGCCTGGCCTGCATCGCACACAGATCTGCCTTCTGTAACTGCTTTGACTCCATTTCTCACTCACCGGGTCCTCTCTCAGGTCCAGTCTAGCAGGGCTGTCCTCTCAAAAGTGCAGGAAAACACCAGAGGTGTTCCTGACACAGGACTATGGGTTCCCTGCCTTCCCTCCTGCCTCATTGATTGCTGAGCCTTTCCTGACCTCCACAGTATTGCCCTCTCTGTCTGCATCCCTCTCTAGCCTTAGCGTCCTTCATGGAGAGCACACTCTTATTTGTGTCTCCTTGCACTGGAATATAAATGATTGAACGGATCCTAGTACCTGATAAGAGAAGGTGCTCAATATTGAATGAATGAATGAATTTTAGAGAAATAAACAAAGACCCATTGAATCAAGAGCCATTATTTCAGAAACCAGTAACTTGCAGTAGAAAATTTCATGAACACTTAGAATTAGTCAATGTACGCTTTTCTTACAGAATTTGTAAGGGTATCCATTTAATCTTGAAAATCTACTTCATAAAACTAAGAAATAATAAATTTCACCAGTGTCATAGGTTTGTGGTGAGGATTAAATGTCATCATATTAATATTGCTCTCAAAAATGTTATTGGGCGAGGGTAGGGAGAGTTACTGGGAATCAAACTCAGGACCTTGTACATGCCAGGCAGGCACTTATGTTGCTGAGCTATATCCCTGGCCCCAAAATCTCTATTTTTAATTACTTATGTACTTGTTTGTTGTTTTGGAATCACTTTGGAAGTGCATCAGAAAGGGAAAAAAATCCAAAAATTTCTATTCTTAGAAACAAATCAGTGAATAATTTTAGCAAATCTTAGAACACAGATTCAATTGACTCAATTTATGATCAGGAGCTCCTTATCTAACTCAGATAGTTATAGAACTTAAAAGAATTATTACATGGTTATATGTTCCCCAAAACTGATGAAAACTAGATCAAAGTCAAAGCTTCCTAATTCAAACAAGACTCTTTACTTCAAGTTGGCACTGTGATAGAAAAGCTCAAAAGAGAAATATGCCAAATGTTTACATTCCTAGGTCCTTTAATTACATGACTTAGTTTTCAGAAATTCTGCTGCTTTTTGCTCTTGAACCAAGGGCTTTGTCTAATTTGGACTCTTTCTCACTCATGTTAGGAGAGAGCAGAAGCACTTTAATGGATACCAGGTCTCTTCTGAGAGATGCATCCATAGGACCTAAAGCAAGGCAGTGTTTGAGGAATACACAAGAGCCACAGACTAGCTACCGGGACAGTACTGCCCACAGGCACACACACAGGGCCCAGCTAGTTTCCAGTTCCTTTACAGTCTCCTCCAGGGTAACCTGGCAGTTACACCCAGGCAGTCAGTGCAATACCCACTGTTTTTCAAATCACCTCCACTTAATAAGACTGCTTTCTCTGAATACGGTAGTTTCAAATTATACTTGAACATTTGTTAAGATTGCTACCAACCTGAATATGTATATCTACATAATTCTATCAAATATGGTAGGATGCTATCGCAGTTGATAAGCAATTATATATGAAAGTTGACAATTTTTGTTGTTGTTGTTTGTGTGAGACAGGGTTTCACTATGTAGTTCAGACTGGCCTTGAAGTCACTAGTAGCCTAGGTTGGCCTTGAGTCCATAGGATCCTCCTGCCTCAGCCTCCTGAGCGAGGGGATTATAGGCATATACCACCATGCTCAGTTTTTTGCTTTGTTTTGTTATTCATTTATTTAGAGACAGGGTCTCACTATGCAGTTGAGCCTGGCTTTGAACTCACTAGCCTAGGTTGGCCTCAAACTCACAGTAATTCTGCTTCTTCAGCCTCCCAAATGCTGGGATTACAGGCATGCACCACCACACCTGGCAAAACAAAACAGTCCTTTAAAATTTAAGCCATTGCCCTAGTAGATAAAGAGCCTTTAAAATTCAGAACTCAAGAATGTCAATCAAAAGCCACTTACTGTATTTTAAGATATTTTCTCATTCACAGTTTTTGACTTGATTCAACAGGATGACTGAATAAATATTTCTCGAAAATCTGCTCATCAGCAAACGTTCATTAACTGTATATGGGATGATATAAATTTGTCACTTCTACACATAGTCAATATTATCTGTGTTCCATGGGTTTCTATATGTTAGACCCTGTTTTACATGCTTTCTGTACATAATCCCAGTTAATCCTTTCAATAAATAGGTAGATACTTGAATTATCATCTCATTTTTCCATGAATAATCTCAAAGCATAAAATTATATGTCTGACTTTATGTAAGTATTATATCCATAAACATTATATGATATTATATAATGCTAACATTGTGTAAGGTAGGTGCTAGAATTATCACCCCATTATCCCATGAAAAATCTGCAAGTATAAAATTATATGGCTGACATTGCATAAGTTTCTTGCTTTTAGCTTCTCAATTTATATTTTTGTGTAGTGTTGTTCACTTGGGGATTAGAAGGAAAGGGGTAAGCAAATGATTACCACATACTGTGAACACTGACAGAGGTATCTGCAGAAGAGGCTGTTGGAACAGTACTACCACAAAATGCACTTAATTCTGCCAGACATGGGGGGAGGGAAGCAACAGAAAAGGATAGGAGAAGCGGGGATGAGGGTCGGAGAAGGCAGAGGAGGACGCAGCAGTATTCTCCCAGCAGAGAATGAAGTATATTCCAGTGAAGAGACTTGCTCGGGTCAGGGGCAGAGCCCTGTGGGAAAGCACAAGTTCCTACAGTGATAACTTGAGAGGGTTGTCAGGGGAAAAGTGTGAGAGATTGCAGGGAAAGCTTATTAGAGGCTGCAGTTTGTAGGGTCTTACTTAAGGTGGCCTCAGGAATTAATAGAAGCTGCCACACCTTCCTGTGAGCCAAAAGAGGGGAGAAGAGAATCAAGAAGTCAAACTACACCTACCTGTGAGCCAGCCAATGCGGAGGCTGGCGGACAAGAAGGGGAAACAGCTCCCACCCCACCCCACCCCACTCACAGCCTCTGTAAGCAATAGGCTGATTTGGAGGAAGCCAGGCTAAGATGACAGCAACTGAAGTAAAAAAAAAAATAATAATAATAATAATGCCTGTATTGTTTGATGGAGTGTGCAGGCCTAAAGCTGGTAGCTGAGCATCTATTTGGATGATAGCAATATGTCTTATAAGCAACTGTGGGGGATTTCCTTCTGTCTTGGTTTTGAAATCCAATGCCTGTTCATTTTACTCTATTGTTTTATTTGTGTATTTGGTGACCGGAACAACTATTCTGAAGGTAACAACATGCAACATAAGAACCACTGTTAAAATTTCTATCATCTTGTTTTGAAAACCTAGAGCTATTGTTCTTTGTTGTTGTTGTCATTTTGCTTTTGTTGTTGTTATTTGATTTGCTTGATGATTTTTCTGTCCTTTTTTCTCTTTAAAATAAAACAGAAACAAAATGGAGGTTGCTAAAAATTTTAAGCAAGGGAGTGTAACTCAGGTCCCACTGCACGGTGTGAATGCAGACACAGGCATTAATGTATCATTAGGAAGTCACTGAAATAGTGATCACAGAGCACGTGAAATGTCGTCCCCATGAAGTCTGGAACAATGCATTAATTCAAAACTACTTTTAGATACCTACTTCTGGTAGTCCTTGGGGTGAGCTGGCATTCAGAGTACAATGAGGTATGTGGATGTTATTCAATAAAATGTTTTAAAATTGTTGATTGGAAGAATTTGAAGCAATCATGGGCTTTTCCATTGCCCTGTTTTCCATTCTTCTCATTTAGTATTATACTCTGAACATCACCATTTAAATATATCACTAGTCTCAGCCTCTGCAGGGTTCTGACAGGTTCTGGCAAGTGTGAAACCAAAGGCAACTAGAACAGTCTAAAAGTACAAAACCTGAAAAAAAGAACACCGAAAACCAAAAAGTCTACCCCTAATCACCTGCCTGGACAGCTTAGAACTAACAGAATCATGTGGAAAAATCTGGCAGATAAAAACGCTAAAATGAACACAGGATTCAGTTTTAATTCTGTTTGCTGATGCTGACTTCTGGAAAGACATATCTAAGCTCACCAAAAGGTTTGCAAAAGAGCAAAGAAGCAGTTATTATAAGATCTGTATTAATTAAAAATTATGGAGATATAACTGTAACATAATTTTTAAATTATATGATATGTAAGAGTTCTCTAAGTATTTTCATGTATGTTATCACAACTATTAGTGGAACAGCTTGAGGTTGGAATGGTAACTAATAGCATGATTCTTATTTTACAAATGAAAACAATGTGTCTTAGAAAGATTAAGTGATTTATTCAAAGTCACAGTCATCTGATTGTTAAATCAGCTCTGTAACATTTCCTCACTATAAATTCTATGCCATTTCTGCTCTATCACCTTGCCTGCTAGAGGGAAATAAATAACCATTTATTCATCCATCCATTCATTCATTCGTTCTCCACACATTTATTTAGTTCCTATTAGTAGAAAGCATGGGATTGGCTACCGTGAGATTTATGGGGATCATAAATCCCAGTCTCACTTCTCAGGGGACCAGCAGGAGGCAGACGGTTCAGTAAGAGCTGTGAACAAGGGAGAAATCATGCCTAACAAGGCAGTTGGAGCAGGAATTATGAAAGGTCATCACTGAGATAAATTATTTCTGGCGAAGGCATCACGGAAAGCTGTATGGTGACTGTGGCATTTTAGCTGTGTCTTATGGGTGGCTGGCATTTAGATAAAGAGAGAAGAGGTGTGAATTCCGAGGTGGGGACAGTGCAAAAAAAAGGAGAGGAGCATGATAGGCTGCTGAAACCGTGAACAGTCCGTGACTCCGGAACACAGACCGTGAAGGTAGACGCTAAGTGTTGTTTGAAGTCTGGATAAAGATGCTTACAATTTTTTACAGGACACACAACAGATTTTGATGAAAACAGTAAGGATTTCGGTGAAATTACACTGGTTTAGGTACAAAGATCTATTCTGCAGCATAGAAGCTGTGTGATCTTTACCAAGTTATGTAACCCGCTACAATTTTTGCATACTATTCATAAAATGAGGGCATTTGTTAATATTTCATGAATATTTTTCAAAATAATAAAAATGTCTTACCTTAGGGGGTGAATTTGAAGATCGAATGACAGTATGTCTGAAAAGCAAGTGGCACATAAAGGACCTCAGTAAAACTTAATTTATTTTCCCATTCTTTGGTAGTCAATAGGGAAAGAGAGTGGGTGTTTTCTAAGGGTGGTTTAGCAAGAAGAGTCATGTTTCAGTAATGCAAATGTGTTGGATGAATTGGAAGAGAGGGAGTAAAAGAATAAAGGCAGAAAGTCTTTTTATAATAAAGCACAAAGGAGAAATAGATGCCTCAATGAGGCGACACTACTGGGGACATTTAATATCTACCGTGATAAAAGAATATGTCAACAAACTAATTACATCAAAGTAAAATATGGAGAAAGATTAAATTCAAATTAATTCTAGGATATTGCTATAGGAAAAAATGAAATGAAACCAAGCTTTAAACTAAAAGGAGCTTTCATACTGAGCTCGCATTAAAAGCTCTAAGGCTTTGGGTCTTCCATCTTTGATCTCTGAGAAAGGTTACTGGATGAAACCAGATGTTCTCAGCTCCTTGCACCTGGATACATTTCCACCTTGGAGAACAGCTATTCAGGAAACTCAACAGTATTACCTGAACGGAGCTTCACTTCAAAGGGAGCCTTTTAAAAGACTCACTTAACACTGGAGACTTTGATTATCAGGGTGTGCCAATAGCTCACTTGACTATGATTCTACTCCCAGAAAACCCACAGGGTCAAATAGGAACAGGCAGCTGTATGCTGAACTATCTTAACCACTGAGCCATTCTTTGGGAAACACAGTACATGCTTTTAAAGCTACCCTGTCCACTTGTTATGTTAATTCTCCAAAGCTGAAGTAAGGCTCAAAGGAAATGCCTAATTGTTCTGAACATTTGTTTAAATGTTTAAGTATTAATTATTTATAAATGAGTGAACTGTTAGCAACTCAAACTGAGTACTCTCCAGGTATAAAATGTTCCTTAAGACTAGACCTCGAATAAAAGAAGTGTATGGAAGGAGGAGTATGCTTGACCTTGACTTTATGACATGAGCTGAGTGTATGTGTGTGTGTGTGTGTGTGTGTGTGTGCGCGTACACACTCACAAAACGAACTCTCTATGCCTCGTTCTAACTCGCACCTGACTCTGTTGTGAGAGTGCTGAAAAAATTCAGTTTCTTTCTCAGGCTGTCCTACACTAGCATAACTGTAAGTTGAGAATTTTATATTCAAAAACAGGACTTCGTAAACCCCTGGAAGTCGCGTTCCACCACCTCACAGCCCTCTGCAGACCACAAAAGAGGCTTACTGGGTGTGATCCTTTTGGGCCCCTGCTGAACCTCCTGTGTGCCCACTATACAGAGTGTGGGTGCAGTAGTTGGTAACGGACAATGAGGAAGCCCAGATCAGTTAATCTCCAGAAACAGGTTATAACTAAAACCAAATCTTTACTATTTCCTAAAAGCTTCAGGTAAAAAAAAAAAAAAAAAAAAAAATTCAGCCTGCCTCTTAGCTCTAATTTTAAGTCATCACCAGAACGCCGATCCTTCTAACGTATGAGCAGTACTGTGATTCTCATCTCCATGTTTATCTCCATTCTTATTTAGTTCTTCCCTGTCCTATCTTCAGAGCCTGAGCCTTTCCAGAAAGCCCTGTTATTAGAAGACTGTTATTCTGAGATTCCTCTTTCCTCTTCTCTTTCCTGGACATCCTTCTTTCTATCTTTTTGCTCTAGTTGATTGATGGTTATTCCTACCACACTCTCAGCTTGGAGGTGGCCTTTGACCCACACCCCGAGGACCAGAGCCCGGAGCCAGGATGAGTGTCCTCTTAGGTCCACCCTGGCACTTCCACATTATTTGGTGGCTGTTTCCCTTCAAAAGCTCGTTTCTTTTGAAGAGCAAGGCAACAACAGCCAACAGACCCACCAGCTTTCCAGGTACAGCCTTCTAAACAATTCCGGGCTCCTCATTCACAGATGATCCGAGGACTGGGCTGCTACCCTCTTTACAATGTTCTTCTAATAATTCTCAATATTCGATATCTGTGAAAATGATCATCCAACACCTTGTCCTTCTAATACCTTGCCTTCGTCATTTCAAAGGTGATTTCTTCCATCTCACCTTGGTGTTTACTCATCTCTCATTTCAAAACTCTCCTGCTTACAATATTTTGGGTGCAATTATGTACTCTTATCTATCATTTTAGTTTCTAAATTTACTATAGATTTCTCTCATTACTCTTATCCACTTTTGACGCCCCCTCCTCATAGGCTACATTCAGAGTCTCTGTTCCACACCTCAATTCACTGGGGAAGTCCTCCAAGCACAACCAAATCCACCTCTGGAGCTATGCTACCTGCACACTAGCAACTGAGCCAGGCAGGGACAAAGCAAACAGGGCTCAGGCTACAGCTCCGTGGCCCCGTGCCTGCCTGGCTAGCACAAGGTAGTTACTAAAAAAAAAAAAAAAGTAAAGCTAACAAATAATGACTGGTCTCAGCTAGAATTCAAGACCGTAAGTCTCAAGTGGGCTTTCGTTACTGCTCCATATATTTATGACATTTGTTCACTCAATTCACTATGTCACTCTCCTAGAAAAATATTTTGTATTTCTCTCTCTTCATTCTCTGTTGATGATTGCACTTATAGTATTAGCAAAGTAGGATAAGTTAGAACAAAACTATTGTTCCTAGCCCCCAAACCAAATGTTCCAACGATCTGAATCTGTACTCCGTTTCTCTTCTTCCTATTAGAATGAATGAACTGGCAAAGAACAGTCACAGCAATTTTGAAGAACAAAGAGGAGGGTGTCCATTCTAGATCTTCATGTTTGTTACAAAGCCGCAGTAACTAGCAGAGACTATACTCTTGACACATGGATAGATAATGGAACAGCACAGGCACAGAAACAGACCACACATGGATGGACACTCATCAGATCCTTCAAGTGGTGACCTGCAGTGGACCTTCTTAAAGAAGAGGGAAAGACAAATGGACATATGTATGGAAAAGATAGTTTCGAATTCTGATTTATACCATACTAAAAAAATTAATTCCACATAAATTGAAGATCTAAATGTAAAAAGAAAATAATAAAAATTTTAGGGAAAAAGAGACTACTGTCATGACCATGAGTTATACAAGGATATTTTAAATAGGATATAAAATGAAAAAAATGTAAACTGGATTATATTCAATTTAAAATCTGCTTACCAAAACTAAAACAAAACAAAACAACCACTACTAAAAATAAAAAAAGAAACCACAGAATGGACGAAGATACTTGCAATACAAGTATCTGCAAAGGAATAGAATATTCTAATAATTACCATGTCTATAAGGAGGAAACAATTATTTAAAGAGAAAACAGGAAAAATATCTGAATAAATACTTAAGAGGGAATATTGAAATGGTACATAAAAATATGAAGATATTCAACTGCATTAGTTATCAAGGAAATGCAAATTTAAGTCAATGTATAAAGTCTATAAACACTGAAATAAAAAATGCCAAATTTTGGCAAAGATATGCAGCAAATTAAAGGTTTTATACTGTACAGTATAAACTGGTAGCATCACTTTGAGAATTGTTGGGCAGTATCCATAAAAGCTGAACATAACCATGCCTCCCATCCAACAGTTTCATTTTCTTCCAGATATTCAAGAGAGATGCACACACAAGTGCACCCAGAGCACAGACAAGTCTGTTTATGCCAACACTGCTCATAACATCCCAACAATGAAAACTGCCAAATGTCCACCAACAGCAGAATGGATAAATAAATTACAGTGTTTATACAAAGGAACACTATCCAGAATGAGAATGAACAAATTACATCCACAAGCAACAACATGGAAAAATTATACAAACACAACAAGCCAGACATAAAAGAGTAATTTCACTGTAATTTCAGTCATATAAAGTTCAAAAACAGATAAAATTAATTTGTTATTAGAAATCAGGAGAGTGTCTATCCTTGGCAAAGAGAGAGCAGTTATGGGGTGTTTTAAGTGAAATGAATTTAGGAAATATGCATTATACGAGTTACCTTTGCATTTATTAATATGATCATTATGGTTTTCAAGTGGAATAAATTAATAACAGAATAGTTAAGACACAAGATTATTATGAAAGACATCCATTCAGTTCTGGCTGCTAATATTTCCTAAAGTCTTAATAAATGCACGTCTAAATTTTCAAACTTTATCATTCTTTCTGAAGCTTTAATTCAATGCTGTCATTCATGCATGTCATGACTGAGATACTTAAAAAAGTAAGATTGCCTTGAGATAAATCAAACAAGGCCTGATCAAAAAATAAGGTGTGTATTTAAATTTTAAAAAGTATTACAGTGTAAGACACATTGCTATGGAAACCTCCTCCCCCACAAAATACTGCCCCGTGCTTTAAACACACACTTTCTGAAGCAATTCTAGAAGTCCTCTTTCCTGACTGTCTTACAAGGTGTGATAAAAATACAGCGACTGGACTGCCCAGTGCATCCAGTGGAAGGGTAGGCTTGTAAGAAATTATGATTTGCTCTCAGCCACCTTATTCATTGGATCTGGTACAATGTGATTTCCGGACCTTACACAAAGTCAAAATGATCATGCAAAGTAAATGTTTTGAATGAATTCAGGACATCAAGGTAGCCAAGAGAGCATAAAGAAAGACATTCGAGAATACAGACTTCCACAGCTGTTTCAGAAAGTGGCCAAAATGATGGGATACACTGTACCCTGTGCAGTTCTCAGAGTTTCCTAAGAGGAGGACAGGAGAGGATGCAGAAATAAGGATAAGAGACAGGAAGCTGAGGTCAGGTGGAGATATCTCTCTGGCTGGGAGGAAAGGGGCGCATTTATTTACACATTTAGCAGATTAACGTGATGGGACACCTCAGTGCTGAGCCATCTGCCTGCACGGTAACCTAAAGGCTTGGTGTCTTCTGGACTGGAGCAGCTTGTTCACATGGATTACCTGGGCACTGCTTGTTCTTCAGCAGGCCTCATGCCAGCCCGCCAGGTGGGTCAATCTCCAGCTTCAACCCTTCCCACAGAGATAAGTGGGTTGGAAGGGAGGGGGAGCATTCTGAAGGAGACCAATGGCCATACGTCTTTTACTGTACTACTATTTAAAAAATTTAAACACTGTATTTGTCACCACACAGTTTTCCTATCAACCTTTTATCTCACCAGGTCAACTCTGATCACCTAAGAGTGCTTTTACTGAAGTTCAGTGGCTGGAACCCCGTATCACTACGTCTTTTAGAATCATCAACACGTACAGCACGTGTATATAAAATAGGCAAACACCACGAACGAACTCATAGAATTGTTCTAAGGATTCAGTGAGATAATACATGCTGAATATACATCATCCAGGAGCACAGCCACTGCTCAGTAGATGCCAGCATGTGTATTAATGCTTTTAATTTATTATTAGTAGCACTCTCATTGCTTATTAAATCACTTATGATTTCTGCAATCAACCACAGACATTCTGAATCTGAATAACTTGTTGGACACAGAACTCTGCATGTTAATTAGCATTTGTGGGGATTTTTTTTTTGCATACTCAAATTTTTTAAATTTTTTTTAATCTTTTTCATTTTTTATTGGTACCGGGGATCGAACTCACGACCGCCTGCTTGCAAGGCAGGTGCTTATGCCGCTGAGCTAAATCCCCAGCCCCTTCATACTCAAATTTGATAACTACTATCTGGAGATAGGGCTGTCTTCTTATTCCTCAGCTTGCATACAAAGGTCTGCACATCAGTGTTGATTGACTGGCTGATTAACACATAATAGTGTCAGACTAAACCATTAAGAGTCTGTATGTAATGTGTTACAATTTGTGCAGAAAAAGATAATATTTTTACATTTGACTCAAGCAAAACATGAAAGTAGTGTTGTTTAATAGTATCAAAAATCAGTTCAGCCTCTATCATTTAAACTCCTCGTCACATGAAAATATTTGAGTCCTCACACATAACCTATTTCACATAACCTGTTTTCCCCCTTAAAACAACTCAGCCCATTTGGGATTTTATTGCTTCCTTTTTCACTTAGAGGATCCAGAAAGCCTAGACATGTGCTCATAGAGAGGATAAATACCGATATTCTTTGGGCTCCACAGTATTAGTATTAAGCCTGGAGCCAGGTTTCAATAACCACTTTCTTTTTTACATCTGTGTTCATTTAAAGGGAAGTTCCAGCAATTTGTCTAAAAGGGAAACTACAAGTGAAATGTCTTCAGCTGTTTAATTCAAATAGAAATTTAAATGAAATCACAGTAGCTATTTGAACTTTTTGGCTGTAAAATAGTTGTGCAACTTGCTGTGCTGAGTAGACTATTTTAATAAGAAAAGAAATCTTACCATTAAATGTGTGATCACAGAAGACTCAATCTTTGAACAAAAATAAAACATAAGAATTATTTCCAGCTTAGTTTTGTTTCATCTTACTGAGTGATATAAAGACTAAAAGATAAAAATTAGATATTTCATGGGTGTCAGATGTTTCAGAACTCAATTTTCTGGTTTGGTGAATACACTTGTTTGACTATACGCTGTACTGTGGATAACTAAATTCACATTTATTCAGTTACAAATTTTCGGCTACCATTGCAAATCTTATTTCAATAAATTAGTTGAAGAGGTCTACTGAGACTTTATAACACATTTATTTTATGAGCCAAATATAAGGTGGTTGAGATTAGGCATGAAGAGCTTGACCTCCAGGCCACCAGATGGACTTTTTATGTTCCAGCCAACAATCTGTTCCTTTATAATCGAATACCCTTGACTATAAGATGCCACATTTAACTTTCAAGATCAAGTGAGACCTCTCTCTTTGGCCTCTCTCTGTCTGGATAAGGTACTTTTTCTTTTTTCTATTTTTTTTTTTCTTTTGGCAGTGATGCTAAATTTGAGTTTGCAAGCAGTGGAAATTATGCTGTAAGCAAAAGTCTCGGCAAGACAGAGATTCCTACAAAATACTGTAGTCTTTACTTTTCCAAAGGATGCTGGCTTCTCTTGCGAGATCCAATTCCAAGAACAACTTCACTGAACCAAAGGTTCCCTGTCCTGCAACTGAAATCACAAGGTCCACAGAATGCAGCTGCTCTTCTTCCTCTGTCTAGGTGCAACTTGACGCCAGCCCTCGGGCTTTATCTTCCATCCAGACTAAACTGGGACACCAAGTCAGTTACAGCCGCCTATTTTCTGATAGGCTAGTGTAAAAATATGAACATGGGTGAATCACTTAAACAGAAGACTTAGCTAGTTAGCAAAGTGATGGCAATATTAAAAACAATTCCCTTAGGCATCCAGATAATCTGAGTTTTGCCAGTTGCGCAGAACATTTCCAAACAAGAGAGGCACAGTAAACTTCAGAGTAAGTCTAACTCCTGCTCAGTATTCCCACGGAATTTCCCTGCACTTTGAGTAGGTTTCACTAATTAAGTCTGCCCTCATTCATGATACCCTAAGAGTAAATTATCCATCGAAGACCTACAGTGTCCTACACACCATGGTCACATTTTACATTATCTTCCATCTCCGTTCAAGACCCTTTCTCTCTGAGATGACCCAGGGCTTTGATTATCCAATTCTAAACTTAACAACAATCCAAGAGTTGCAGAAAAGCCACACCTAAAACAAAATCTGAGTGTGCTCAGGAGTCAGAATAGATTCGCAATAGGAGACTTCTTGAGCTCTCTGGTTGGTGGATCTTAACAGGTCCAGACTTCATTCAAAAGCTCACAGCTGAATTGGAGCATAAAACAAAACTAGATGAGTAGAAACTACATTGTCAAGTCACTAACGAAGCATTCACTTAATAACTCAGCCCCATACATCATTCATTCATTCACTAGTCTTTTCTTTTACTCCCTTAAAACAGGAGCTGGATTGTAATTAAAAGATTCCTTCAAGCCAAAAATAGAAGAAACAGTAACACTTACTTTCCAGTAATAAACTGACTCCTGGATGGTGTGCAAATGGGCTGGACATAGTAGTTCTCCAGTTTAACCCCTTCTGCGGCGAGCTTGTCCAGAGTGGGCGTCCTTATCTCAGAGCCGTGATAGCCCACATCTCTGAAACCCTGATCATCCGCTAGAATAAAGATGAGGTGCGGCTGCGAGGGCCCGGGTCTCTCCGAAGCTTGAGCTCGCCAGGACCCTTGCTCTCCCTCCAAGCCCTGGCCCCAGGACAGGTAACCGTAGGCGAGGAGGCTCAGGACCCAGAACCCCGCCAGGGCACCCATAGCTAGCACTCTCCCAGGCCAACCCCGGGCCCGCGCAGGGGGCGGAGGCGGGGGCCCCGCGGGGTCCCGGGCGGCCATCCACGCGGGTCTGCGCGGAGCCCCGCGCGCACATGCACGCGGAGGGCTGGTCGGGGCAAGGCGGGCGCCCCCGGGAGGGCAGGCGTGGCCGGGCCGGGCGCCGCTGAGTCCGGTCTCCGTCCGCCTCGGCGATCCGACCTGTGGCCGCCCGCAGCGGGGAAGCAGAGGGGGCGCTCTCCTCGCTCGGGCTCACTCCGCCCTTCTCGCCGCCGGAGCAGCTTCGACCGACCCACAAAAGTTAGTCCGTCCGCCCGGGAGTTCCCGACGGAAATAAAAGGCAAGCGCGGCGGCGGGTGCGGGCGGCGGCTCGGTGACCCCCCGGCGGGCGCCTCCTCCGCGTCTCCGGGACCCCGGTGAGTGCCAGGCGCGCGCCGGCCCGGGCTCCCTCCGGGCGCTGAGTGAGCGCAAAGCTTTCCTGAGCGCTTCCTCCCGCCGAGCACCTAGCGGCGAGTCCCGTCCCGGCAGCCGGGGCGCGGCGGGCCGGCCGGGGAGGTCCGCGGCTGCGCCCCGCCGTGCGCCCCGCCGAGGGAGGCGCAGCCCGCCGTGCGCTCGGCCTCCGCTCTGCGATCTGGGCGCTGCGCTCCCCGCTCCAGCTCCCCCGGGAAGAGGGCAGGGCGCGGGTTCCGGCTCCGAGCGGCCCCGGGTTGTCAGGGCGGAGGCTGGGCCGCGGGGAGGCCCAGGAATAAACTGACTCCTGGATGTGCGCAGCCCGAGGATCGCCACGCCGAGAGGGGCTGAGAGGGGCCCGGGTCGTCGCGGAGCTGGAGACCAAGTGTCCTAAGTGTCCTCTCGCCCATCCCGAAACTTTTCCTGGATCCTAGAAAGAGTGAGAGAGGGAGACCAGGACCATAAGAAATCGCGTAGCATACGTTTACCTGCCTCCTCTGCTGCCTGAACCCCTCCCCATTTTCCTACTGCCTTTCTGTTCATATTATTATTATTATTATTATTATTATTATTATTATTATTATAAAGTCACAGCCTCAACTGTTAGAGTTGAATCACTTTCTCCAACACCGGGCCGTCACAGCCTGACTTACTCATTAGAGTCTTCCTAGGGAAAGATTAAAACCACCTGCGCCTGCTTCCTCTCTTTAGACTGACCCTCGGGGGTCTCCAAGCCAAGAGCTCAGACACCTCGCCCTCAAAACCCCGGAGCTGGCGGGGTCCCTCCCCTGAAGAAACCACCACTTCCTAGCCAGCAATTTGGGGAACCTCATCTTTTCGCATTTATCTTCCTCCTTTCCTCCCTCCTTTCCTTTTCTCCTTCCTTCTTGCTTCCTTCTTTCCTTCCTCCCGCCCACGCCCTCCCAGCCTCTCTTCCTTCTCTTCTTTCCCTTCCTTTTCATTTTCCTGCCTTTCCCCACCTTCCTCCAGCCCCCCCCCATAAACTGTCCTGAAAGCTTGTTGATTGAGAAGATCCACCTGTTTTTACTAGAATCGTACAGTTAGAGTTTTAAAACTGCTAAAAACACAAGATTCGGATTTATGGCATCTGTAGAAGAAATGATCAATGCCAGGTCACTGAGACATCCTGTTCTTCCCTCCAGAGTTTGCAAAGTGTTTATCAAACGCCTGCCATGGGTCCCATAACATGTCAGACTCCTTCAGCGGACTGAAGCATAAATCTAGGTTTTGCTGAGAGGTTGGTTTTAATTCTCTCCCTTTGGTAAAGTGCCTGTTGAGCCCCTAGGCAAGCTGTGTACCCTGGGCACGTTTTTAGAAGACGGGACGGTGCTCCAAAAAGGATTCATTTTGCTAACACATGTGGTCCTCCTGTTTTCCGCTTTTCCTCAAAGCATTCTGGTTGGTAAGAGGAGACAGGGTGAGTTTCAGATGTATTTAAAGTGTAAGTTTGTCAATTTTGTCAGCTTAAACTTCTAAATATAGAATGAGAGCCCTGGGTGTTTGGGAACTTAAAGAGTCCTGAGATGTTGGCCAACAGGCTTGGCCCAAGGGAGATGCTTCAGTAGAAAATACACACTGATCAAGCCAGCTACTTTTTTTTTTTTTTTAACTTTTTTTATCGGTACCGGGGATCAAACTCACACGCCTGCTTCCAAAGCAGGTGCTTATGCCACTGAGCTAAAACCCCAGCCCCCAATCCAGCTACTTTTAATTAGGAAATGGTCAGTGAGTGCCATAGCACAGTAAGTGTTCACATTGCTGCTTAGGAAAGATATTTCCAGTTTAGATTTCAAGCAGGAGTCTAAAAAGTCAACATTTATGGAATATTTACCATGTGCTAAGCATGATGTTCAGTATACACTCATGCACAGCCACTCTTGTAGATATGCTTTGTAGTATTTATGGAATACTTGATATATTTACTTCCTTTTCTTCTCCGCCAACTTTTTCCTACATTTGCAGGGTCAGTGATAAGGCTGCCAAACAATGCTGAACTGTACCCAACCTGCCCTCAGCTACCGTAGAACCTACCCAGTGGTGGGAAGAAATACACCGATTACTTAGAAACTCCAGTGTGTACTGTGAGATGCCTGTTTTGGAAACAAAGAGCACAGTTCAAAAATGTTTTAAAACAAAAGGTCCTCATTTGAAAGGTGTCTACCTCAGTGGATGAGGGTAGGTCAGGAAAACAACCTTTCAAGTGAGGGAATGTTCTTTTGTTTGCTAACTTTTAGCCAAAATTTAGACTTCGAAATTTATCTGACTTCAAGGCTCCGGCTTTTCAAAAGACACTGTTCCTACAATTGGGCTTGAAAATCATTTTCAGCTATAAAGCATAGAGCAAACACAGCTGGACACGTGGAATCTATGCCACAGGAGGCTGCAGCTCCTCCATGCAGAGCACAGAAGAGCAGAACTCTGGACTAAGAAGCTGTTTCTGGGAGTAAACAAGACCAACGAGAGTGGAGCCCAACAGCTCTTTATTCTTTGTTAAAAGCGCCAAGAAATGAGAATGATTGTGCTGGAGGAGTGGACCAAATGATACTACTCAAAAAAGGAAAGTCAAGGTCAGATGGGGTTTGAGTATGGAAAGGCATAGTTGTTTCAATGTCCACAAGAACTCTACAGTTATGAACCGCGAGGCTGTCGAGAGTCCTGTATTTACTGCATATTTGCTGAGATTTTGAGTACATAAACTTTCCATTTTTCATGATAGATTTGGAACTCAAGCACGGTAGGCAAGAGTTTTACTGTCCTTATGAAGTCTCAAAGTGCCTCTATAATTTAGATATACGCAAATCAGCATTTTGGTGTGCAGGTTTCAGCTGCTTCTGCAGAATCTCATTTTAGGTGGATTTGAGCTGAAATTACAAACAAGTTCTTCTAATTTGGAATGGCAAAATAAAAATTAAAGAAAATATTTGATTCGGGAAAAAAGAAGGAAAATAGAATTGCCTACAGATGAAATCAGAGTGGACTGGGTCTTCATGGAGGCTTCACTGGGAGGTGAGACTTGAAAGGATTTTTGCCCCAGATGGGACACTGTAGCCGGTGGGAGGCTGGGAGGGGAACCACGGGGCTCTATCTTGAGGTCACCTTCCCCGCCCCTAGCAATTTACCTGTGGCACAGAATGAATACCAATGGGCTACCTGTGCATCCCTAATGCCCCTTAGGCACCACCCCAAACCTAAGCTACACATATGCCCCCACTCCACATGTCTGGTGGAGAGAATGCCAGACCCCCTGGCGGGTCATGAAGTCTCTCCACATTCTTAAAATAAAGGCCGTTTTTATTTCAAACTTTTTAGCTTTTTGGCCACACCGAAAATTCTATCAGGTGGTTCCCTTCCATGCCAAAAATTCTGTCAAGACTGAAAATTTATTCCTTGAAATTTATTGTCATTTGGGAAGAAGTTAGAGGATGGACACTTCAGGTAAAAGAAGAGAAGACCAGGTGAAGACACATTGGATTGGAGAAGTATGGGGAAAATCCTAAGAAGTTTGGGTAAAATCAGATATTGAAGGAATTTGCAATGACAGGACGATCTAGAACTTGATTCTGGGGGTATTAGAAGTAAAGAAGCCCTTCAAGTAGGAGGTAGCATGCAATATTCCATCGAGGTCATTTCTGAGATAGATTTATAAGGATAGATGCGGCAAATGGGCCACTCAGTCTCCTGAAGTTTGAAGAGTTGCTATTTTACTAAAAGAGGACTGAATCTAATGAAATATTCTGATTTTAAAAAGGCATAATGAACGTACAAAATAAGAAATCCTAGGACATTTTAAAGGAGAGATTTGAGGAAGTAAACACAGAAAAGGAAAGAATAGAGTGATTTGGGGGATTTTTCTGGTTACCACCAGAAAGCAATGATCTGAATAGAGGACCAAATGGTAGACTGAGGCTCAGACTTAGGGTGCCCAGTGGAGTAGAGTAGAGTTAAAAAGTATGAGGAGCCTACCAGAAAATGGAAAAGCTGAGAAAATCATAGACAGGTAGTAAAATGCATAGTTGAACAATATTGCTTTGAAATATCCACGTTAAATCTCACTATAAAAGGAAATTGCCCACAGCCCTGCAGAGTGCCAGACCCCAGAGGGCTCTGGGCAGAATTGCCTTAGCTTCTGAACTGTACACCTGGAAGTGTTTTTAAAGGAGACTAGGAAGACAGCATGTCTGCTCTGCTACTGCCCTTTATTCTCTAGGCATTTATTTTCAACTAAACAGATACTTAGGTGTTTAAAAGATGGCGGATTTATAAATGTAGGTTTGAAAAATGAGAAAACAGTTCTGGGATTCACGAATACCAAAATGATTTTTAAATTAATTGCTGCTTGGTTTATGAGTACATTAAACACTTAAAAAAGAAAGAAAATATTACCAAGTGTCAATTAGCACGCATCTAAAATGGGTGTTTGCTGTTATATGTATTGTGATATGTAAGAAACTCTTTATGAGGCCATGGAAATATTCAGTCACCTTGATCCATGAAATAATTGTAAGCAACATGAACTTTCTGGATCAGACCATGTAGGATGATTTAGTAATTATTAACTTCAGTAGCTTCCTGTTTTGAGTGAAGTTTGTTGGGCACAAACTGTAATAATTTGTAAAGAAAAAATGATATGGGAGACACTACAGTTTCCTATATATGGAGCCACCCAAAAGTGTAAGTTTGTTTTTACATTAGAAACTCAGAATATCTAAACTGTTAAAGGAAATATTGTTCTTTCATGCAACAACCATTTTTACTGGAAACCTAACTTTTAAACAAAAAATTTAGAGTAAGAAAATTGATATTCTATATAAGTTTATAATGTTTCCACTGCTTAAATTGTAAATAAAATTCTGTACTACTTACATACAATTTTCAGTTTAGAAAAATCAATTTCTAAACCTGACTGTCCATCAGAGTGCTTCAAGGATTTTTATTTTAAGGAAAGTCTTAGCTCCACTCAAAATGTCAGGAAAAATATCCTCAGTCTGGGAATATTTATGTTACAAAAAACAGGTGAGTCTATGTGTATTAGGGTTTTAAAAGTATTTTAACTGATTTAAAAATCTAAAGCATCAAAGAACATTCAGTGGGATTATTTAACCTATTGGGTTGGTGCCATTCACCAAACACAATACAGTAAACATTGCTGGAAAACAACAGGATTAAGTCTAGAATTTGTTAAAGATAAGCTTAGTGAGGGCTCATGACTATCACATTATCCCCCCCCCCCCATGTTTGCAAATTCAAAGTATGGTCATGCCATCAGGTCTGAGAGAGAAGAGAGATTTAAGACCTGTGGGTTAGGGTCTAATGTAAAAATGTATACAGGCATTGCAAGATCCAGCTAAATCAAAGAAGACTAGCAGATCAACTATCTCTTGCATCTAGCTTCTCTACAGTGATGTCTTTCCTCAGGATTCCTGACATTCTGCCAGAGGCATGGGACAGTGGCAGGAGGTATTGACTTTTTGAGATTGAAAAGGACTTGTGTTTAGTCTCAATGGGGCTAGAGAGATGTGAAATCCAAGATCACGGCTAATCAGAGAGAGTAAGTGAGTGATGTGGCTTTAAGGGAGTAGTGAAAAGTTGTATGAATATTTAAGGGGTTCAGTCATAAAATCCACAGAAGTCGGTGACTGGAGAATAAGGAGTGAGGAATAAATGATTATATGTAATGTCTGATTTGGGCCACTGAATATGTAGTATTTCAATTTATAATGGTAGACGTTACGAAGAGACTAAAAGGTTTTGAGAATAAATGGAAACAATTACTACGCTACTGTTGAAGCTGGACTCCAGCAGAATGCAGTAAGTAGGTAGATACGTGGGTCTGACCTCAGGGGCGGGCAGGATGGGAAATTTCACCAGCATCCAATGGGCTGAGTAGAATTCTCCAGGGTGAGGTGGAGAATGAGGAGAGTGACAGAGGTCTAGGACAAAACTCTTTAGAGATAAGGAAGATGAAATGGGTACAAGGCTACTAAGAAGAAATGAGAGAAATGTAACTAAGCATTATTAAATAGTGGTATGGTGCTACTACTATGCTAAGTGAGATTTATATGAAGTATTTTAGAAATCTTCACAACTACACTATGAAAGTAGATGCATGAGGAATAAAGGTGATACAAAGGAGTTGGAAGCAAGAAATAAATATCAAGAGAGCATAACATATCATATGTACAATACAAGGATGAAAAAAAAATTAAAAAGCAGAACACCAGGAGGTAGAGGAGGTTGACAGAGCCCAGAGTGCAATGAAAGTCAACACCTAAAGGCATAACACAAATAACAGTGTATAGGGATAAAGTCTCTGGGATTTGTTAATGCTTTCTTTGCTTATCTGTGAGTACAGGATGGTAGAGTTCCAAAGTATTGAAATATTTATGAATGAAGTGGCTCAATAAAGAAAATAGGGCTTTGACTCAGAATCTATAAAAAGAGTTGGTAATCAACAAATAATATAAATGATAGAATAGTTCAATCCCTGCCCATCCCCAGAGTGATTATTAAGTTAGACATGTGTAGAATATTTTAAAATTATATGTTTTTGGTGGGAGATGGAAACAATTGAATACATGAACTTGAATAAACTTTTTTTTTTCAAAACAAAGGACTAAATATTATAAAGGTGGATAGAGGTATAGATCTGGGAACCACACTGCATATTTGCTAGCTAATAAGTCATTAACTTTTCTTGTCTCACTTTTCTGTCTGTAAAATGGAAATAATAATCACCTACTTCATAGTATGGCGTACCTGATTAGTTGTGGACAAACAGTGGTGTTTAACAAATTAACCCAAAACTCAAGAGTTTAAATAACAATAAAAATTCTTATAAATTTGAGCAATGGGCCAGATCTGCTCCAAATATTTCCCATGTCCTCCTGGGATTGTGAAATAGACACACAGCATAGCAACTGCTGAAGCACAAAAGAAAAAAACTTAAACAAAGAAGTACTACATACCAGGATACAGATCACCTGCTTACCTCCAATTCACCAATCCACACCAAGCCCAAAGTCAAGGAGTAAGATACACAAAGAGGGTCCATATCAAAGCTGTAGGTGCAGAAAGAGGTGAAGAACTAGGGGTGATAATTGAGTCTACCATAATTTTTTTGAGAATTACATGTGCTAATGTTTGATAAGCACATAAAAGAATTCTGGGTCCTTTTTAAGTCCTTTTAACTTTTTGTTTTGCTTTGTAGTGTTGAGAATTAAAAACCCAAGGTTTTGTGCATGGTAGACAATCATTCTGTCACTGAGGTACACCCCTAGCCCTAATGGTTTTTTACATTTTCCATTCATATTATAATTTTCCACATTAATTGTAGTTTAATGTCACTCCAATAAAAACTTCAATCCAGTAATGATAATTCAGAACTCAATGTAGTCTCAAAAAGAAAAGCAGTGAATCCAGAGAGCTTTGCTGCCTGAAGAGGTGGGTTTCTACACACCATCCGAACCCTGCGAGAGTTTGAGCTCCTTGCTCGCGGTGGTCAGAGACCTGCCCGGCTTGCAGCCACACTGGACAGGGCTCTGCAGGTTTCAGCCCTGCCTGGGCCGCTCCTAGTGACCTTCTTTCAATCTGAGGAGCTTCACTGCCTGAGGAGGTGGGTTCCTGCATACCATCCAAGCCCTGGGAGAATTTGAGATCATTGCTCCCAGTGGTCAGGGACTCACCCCTCTTGCAGCCACACTAGCTTGGGCTCTGTGGGTTTCAGGCCTTCCCATGTCACACCCTTCTTTCAATCTGGGGAGCTGCACTGCCAGAGGAGTCCCAAGAGCCCAGGACATAGGAGACGATTTCCAACATGCCCAGGGAAAGCTTTGGAACAACACTTGAAACACGGAAATATAGGTAAATGACAAAATGAAAGACCAAAATGCAATCTCAAACATCCAGCCCATCCCAAGAAAGCCTAGAAGCCATGTACATAGAAGAAAATATATACCATACACCTGAAATACCTGAAATGATAGTAACTGAAATAAAGAAGCAATTCTGGGAAGCTTTAGAGAAATTCAAATTATAAATAATTGCCCAGGTAAAAGAAGAAATGATAAAAGTAATGAAAGAGATGCTGAACACATATAAAGAAGACACAGCTAAAAAAAAAAAATTAGAGGAACAAAACAAAAAGATAGAATCCCTGGGTGAACAATATAAGAAACAAACAGAATACATAAAGCAGATTCAAAGACATATACAGGAAATCAAAAATTCCATTGCAAGTTGTCAAAACCACCTCAACAAAAGTGAAGATAGAATTTCAGACCTTGAAGACAAGACTGAAGCCAGTGAATAGGAAAGGAAAGATCTCTTAAAAATAATAAGGAATCAGTAAATAACAATTCAACAGCTACAAGATGATGCAAAGAAAAACAACATAAGATTGATAGGAATAAATGAAAAACAAGGGGACAACACAAATGATATCAAGAGGCTATTTAGAGAAGTAATAGCTGAAAACTTCCCAAACATGAGAATGGAAACTGATACTAGGATCAGTGAAGCATATAGAACTCCAAATAGCCATAACCAAAATAAAATTATACCCAGACATATAATAATCACCATGCCAGAAATCCAACATGAGAATAGAATATTAAAAGCTATTAGAGAGAAGAGATAGATCATAAGGAAAGCCTAACAGAATCACAGCAGACTTCTCAACACAAACAATGAAGTCAAGAAGAGCATTAAGTGAAGTATTTCAGATCCTAAAGGAAAATGATTTCCAACCTAGACTAATGTACTCCGCAAAGCTGTCCTTCAAAATGAATGGAGAAATAAGAAACTTTAATGACAAAGAACAGCTCAAGAACTTCATGGTCACCAAGCCAACCCTGCGAAGAATACTGAAAGACAGTTTAAACACACATAGGAAAAAAACCACTAAGCAAGGCAGACAAACAAAATGGAAACAAAGATGCAATGGCAGACAGATAACAGGTCAACAATAAACCAATATATAACAGTTACAATCATTAATGTAAGTGGTCTCAATTCAGCAATTAAAAGACACAGACTGGCATAATAGATCAAGAAACAATATCCAACCATATGCTGTCTACAAGAAACCCATCTAACCTAAAAGGAAACTCACAGACTGAGAGTCAAAGGATGGAAAACAATACTTCATGCAACAGGAACCAAAAAAAAGTAGGCATAGCTATTCTGTTTGCAGACAATGTGAACTTTAAACCAAGAATGATCAGAAGACATAAAGAAGATCACTATATACTGGTTAGTTATTGGAAATCCAAAAATTGAGTTCAGTCATCCAAGTATTGTAATCCTCTTTCTAGTTTTCCTCTCAATCCAAAAAGTTATATTTGTAATCCCATTGAGACGTTATTGGAATTCCAGCTGGTCAGTTCCAATCTACCACCACCAACGAAACCCACGGCTCGAGTAAAAACACCAATACATATTCCAAGTTAAGGGCAGCCAAAGGGACCCAAGTCTATTTCCCATGAGGACATGTGAACAAAGGCCACCTCCTAGGCCTCTCCCAGCATTTATTATCTTGTGAAGAGAAGGGAGGGGTCGCTCAGGGCTGAGTGATAGTCAGGATGTGGGGGATTGCTGAGTAACCTGAGCTGGCTGGCCAGGTGCAAGGAAGGCATCTCTGTAATTTGCAGAGATAAAGACATGCAGAAGAATCAATTTACACAACCTGATTAAGGTAGCAGGGGAAATGTTTTGGGGGGCTGTTGCTTCAGTTTTGATATGCAAACTCTTGTGCCCTGGGGAGTCATAGCCTCTTGTCTTGAGGCTCCTTCCTAGTTGACATCCCTGGAGTCTGCTCTGGGTCTTGCCAGCTCAATCCTTTAATGTGGAGAGTATCATGTGAGGAAACAGGGCTGTCTGATGGCCAGACTTTGCATATTAGCACCTCAGCTAGCTTTATTTGCAATGCTTAGAGCCAGTTGAGAGAAGGAAATATCCTAGCCAGCTTTCCACATATCAGTATAAGGAAATGAGTCCCCAAGTAATCAAAGTCACAGCAATTATTTTGGATCCAAAGGGAGTCACCAGAGTTGTTGCTCACATCTGTGATGGCTGCATGTTAGCACCTGGGCTAGCCTTGTTTGCCATGCTCAGAGTTAATTGAAGAAAAGGAAATACCCTAGTCATCTTTTTACTTAACAGTATAAGGAAATGAGTCTCCAAATATTCAAAGTCACAGTAATTGTTTTGGATTCAAAGGGAGATATTGGAGTTGTCTCCCACATCTCTTCCTTTCTTGTCTTATAGACAAGCAGGGCTAGTCTTGGCTGTATGGCCTCCAGTGGTCTCCGGGTAGTGAATCCTTTATGAAAGGCTTTAATGAGAAAAAATATAAAGAATAGAATGAGCACACTAATTCTGAGATAAAACCAAAAGTGAGCCTTGAAGTATACAAATGGATTTAATTGTTCTATGTCATCAGCAAACTTATCCCAATCTTTAATTTGGGTATCAAAGATAGCTGTCAGTTGTGACATGGATAGCACTAGTCTCTGAAGAGCATCTATATCCATAGTAATAATGTGATGAATTGCTCCTTGTATGTGCCTCTTGATGATTTCCCAAGGATGTAGGCTTTTGTAATATGGCAATAGAGTGATACAAAAACGTGGCATATTATAGTGACACTTTAAGCCTTGTTATAACTGTTAGCTTTTAATTTGATCTCCCATCCATAAGACTGAGGTCTCTAGAATGCTCACTTGGGTTTGTAACTTTATATCAATCTCTCTCTGAATGTTCCAGCTCTCATCAGCAGTTCTTGTCCAACTATCTACAAAGTGAGCAGTTTGTATTGAATGTGCTAATGCTGTGGAGCCAATAGCTGCACTGGCTATCAAAAGAACTAGGGAAGTAATCCCTGCAATAATCAACCCAAACATCCTCTTGGTTTGATGGTTAAATCTTTTGATTAAAGTTTCGACCAACAGAGCAGTAGGTGAGTGATACCAAGGCTCCATTAGATTGACTGGAAGCCAGTTCCAGGCATCCTGACCATGACTATTATCATGGAGTCCTTAGGAAGAAACTCATGCATGATACAATGTGTTAGATAGCAATTAGTACATAAGAATGTATTTTGTTGCCACTCTATCTTTCCTATCAAAAGTACACAAGGATCATAAACACATATGTTTACTTTTATATACCTATCACTCTGTAACATTACTTTTACTTTTCTTCCATCAGCTGACTATAGATGTCCAATCTGCAGCTGTCTTGAACAAAAAGGCAAGGCTAGCATCATAAAGTGTGCTGTATGGGCCCAGCTCTCCCGTTGATAATAAGTCTAGGAATAGGAGAATTGAGGCCTCTGCCTGACCATGTAATATTAAATAAGGCTTCTGAGGTCATTGTATTGTCATGAGAGCCTGAAAAGGAAATCTCATGCCAATCTTGACTTTTTTCCATAAGTAAACCTCTGGGTCACCAGTCTATAAAGGAATAATTGAATTTGTGTATAATCAGTCCGTGGTATGGATCTCTGAAAAATTGCTCAGGGCCCAAATCACCTTCTTTGAAATGAGGAGCACAAGCTACTGGAATACAGATAAGAATGTTAGGTTTGAACTCTCTAACAAGGTTACCATCTGAAGGAATAGAAGTCAAGGTCAATAAGGCAAAGTGTTCCTTTGACAGCTGTATCTTCCAACCCTGATTTACAGCAGACATACATGGGTTAGAGTCTTGCTGTGGTTGAGTTACACATAAGGGAGGATATATAAAATGAGAGGTAATATTTACTTTAGCTTGTTCTTGTAGATGCTTGAAAATATGGGGGACTGGAAGAACAATAAATGTAGCATTCTTGCTTTCTATAGAATGGAAAATTTCTGGTGGCTTGTCCATCCAAGTTAGGGATCTGAGCAGAGGTGGATTAAGTATGTAAGCCCAGTACTCCTCTCCCGTACCAAAGGAATACATGTGGTAGCTGTTAGGATAACAAGCACTGTAAGGAAAAAAAACTGTCAGATGATTGAATCAAACCCTGGCTGTTAATTAGACGGCAAGCTCATGAACGGTCTGCTGCAGGGCTTTCCAGGACAGTGGGTGATGTGCTGTCAGGTTCATTGCTCGAGGTCTTGACACGTCCTGCTGTAGGTGGGTGAGATTCTGGCCACACAACAGCAACAGCTCTGATTATCGTAATGTCTGCCAGTGGGGAGATATAAGAATATTCTTGGCCCTGATTTAAAAGTGATATCGGACAACTCCTTACACCAGATTGGAGGTTATGCCAAGGTACAGGGTGCAAGGACTTCATAGAATGGTCAGACTTTTGTCCCAACATACCACATCTGTTCAGCAAATCAGAATCAAAGGTAGGGTTTAGAAAATTTAAACCATATGCAGCAAAATCTAAGTAGATTTGAGGATAATTTTGACCCTCTATTCCCCCTTGTTTTTGTTTGATTAATTGACCTTTTAAGTTAAAAAAAAAAAGTACACTCAATTACTGTCTGACCTTTGGGATTATAGGGTATCTTTGTGAAACATTTTATATTCCAGTTATCAGGAAAATATTGAAAAAGCTCAGGAGTATAAGTAGGATTATATTATATTTTATTGTTAGTGATACAGTTAAGTTAGCAAAAGCTGAAACACAATGATGTATGGTTACATGTTTATTCTGTTTACCTTAATGACAGGTAGCATGGAAGCTATCTATAGAGGCACAAATATACTTAAGCTTGTTATTACTTATGAGGTATAACAGGTTAATACTTCTGTAATTATAACTCTATGGAGAAACAGGCCTAGAAATATGTTTACAGGCAAAATACAATAACATAATTTGTTCAGCCTGTGCTAATGGCAATTTTAAATGTTCTTAATAAAGGTTTGGTAATGTAATGAAAAAATTTATAGGCTTGTCCTGCATTATTAAAATGGAAGCCACATTTACCAGAGTATCTGTATTGTAATCACCAAATGCCAATGAATTGGGGGGATTAAAATAAGTTGTAATAAGACCATTAAGGAAGTTTTAATGAATATCTCATAGCACTTTTGAAACTACTTGTAATAGTCTGGGCTTGAATTGACCACCTTGGTGTTGTTTATCTAAAGATGTTAATAAGATTTCCAACCTTTTTTGCATAGAAGTACCAAAAGTTTTTATCATAAATCCAATTTTAGCTTCATGCTGGTTAACTGAGGAAGCAACAAGTGATGTTACTATGCCTGTCTGTCTATCATGGCTGACATAAGGTAGCTGTGGTAACTGAGGAGAGCCTGAACCTAGCAATGCCAGGGAGGTGGGACTAAGCAACCAAGTCTGCATCCGTGATTGGCTGTTTACTACGGTGACATCAGTTCTCATAGTACCCAGCAATGCAGTAAGAGCTTTGTCAATTAATTTATGAGTACTTGTGTGAAGTGAAGTACCCTGGGAAAAACAAGGTTTATTGCTTAAAGGCTTGTTTTTAGCAGGTTCCCACAGTTAGAGGGAAATTTCAAGAGGAAGAGATAACAATCTTAAATATATATGTACCAAATTCCAGAGCACCCAGTTATATAAAACAACTATTAACAGAAATGAAATACCAAGTTAGCAGTAACACAATTATAACAGGAGACCTTAACACACCATTGACACCAAGGGACAGATCAACCAGACAGAAAATCAGCAAAGAAATAACAGAACTGAATCACAACTGTGAACAAATGGACTTGATAAACATATACAGAGTGTTCCATCCAACAAGATCAGAATATACATTCTTCTCAGCAGTATATTCTTTAAGATAGACTATATACTAGCCCACAGAACAGATTTAAATAAATGCAAAAGCGTTGAAGTTATCCCATGCATGTTACCAGATCATAGTGCCATGAAATTAGAAATTAATGATTAAAAGAAACTGCAAAAACCCCACAAACACATGGAAATTGAATAATACTCTCTTGAGCAATCAGTGGGTCACAAGGGAAATTAAAGAAGAAATTAAATAATACTTACAAGCAAACGAAAATACAAATATAACTTACTGGTATCTGTGGTATGCAATGAAAGCAGTCTTCAGAGGAAGATTTATTGCACTGAGTTCCCACATCAGGAAAACAGAACGAATACAAATAAACAATCTGATGCTATACCTCAAACATCTAGAAAAAGAAGAGCAAATCAAGCCAAAGCCAAAAGAAGGGAGGAAATTATAAAAATCAGCAGAAATTAATGCAATCGAGACTAAGAAAACAAACCAAAGAATCAATGAATCAAAGATTGGTTCTTTGAAAGAATAAATAAAATTGATAACCCCCTAGCCAATCTAAATTTAAAAAGGAAAAAAAAAGCACAAATTCACTTCATGCAATAAGGAATGAAAAAGGTGAAATCTCTAAAGACTCTGTGGAAATACAGAAGATCATCAGCACTTAGTTCAAAAACCTCTACTTTCATGGGTTCGATAACACAGAAGAAATGGACAGATTCCTAGAAACATATGAAGTACCAAAACTGAGTCAAGAAGATGTAAAACTACTGAATAACCCAATTTTTATTAATGAAATTGAAAATGTAATTAAGTCCTTACCTACAAAGAAGTGCTCAGGCCCAGACAAATTCACTGAGGAATTCTACAAGAAATACAAAGAAGACTTAATGCCGACACTCCTCAAACCCTTTAAAGAAATCAGAAATGAAGCAATTCTTCCTAAGTCATTCCTGGAAGCAAATATTACTGTAGTACCAAAATCTGTAAAAGACCCAACTAAAAAAGAGAACTACAGTCCAATCTCCCCATGAACACAGATGCAAAAATCATCATAAAATATTGGCAAATAGGATGCAGCAAATTATAAAGAACATTATACACCATGACCAAGTGGGATTCATCCCAGGCATGCAGAAGTGATTCAATATACATAAATCAATAAATGTAATACACCATATTAATAAAGCCGAATCACATGATCATTTCTATAGATGCAGAAAAAGCTTTGGATGAGGTCCAACATTCATTCCCAAGAACCTTACAGAAAATTGGAATAGATGGTCTTTTACCTCAATATGATAAAGGCCATCTATGACAAAGCAACAGCCAGCATCATATTAAATGGCCAAAAACTGAAGGCCTTTACCTTAAAATCAGGCACAAGACAAGGATGTTCTTTATCACCACTCCTATTTAATATAGTACTGGAAATACTAGCCAGGGCAATTAGACAAGAGGGAGAAATAAAAGGGGTAAAGATAGGAAAAGAAGAAGTTAAATTATCATTGTTTGCAAATGACATGATACTCTACATATAAGACCCCAAAACTCCATTGAAAGACTTCTAGATATGGTAAGTAAATTCAGCAATGTAGCTGGTTATAAAGTCAATACTCAAAAATCAATAACATTTCTATGCACTAATAACAATATCACACAGAGAGAAATAAGAGAAGCCACACCCTTCACATTATCATACAAAAAATGACATACTTAAGAATTAATCTCACAAAAGAAGTAAAAGATCTATATAAGAAAAATTATAATGTCCTAAAAAAGAAATTGAAGACAATCTCAGAAAATGGAAAGACATCCCTTGTTCATGGATAGGAAGAATAGATATTGTGAAAATGGCTATTCTCCAAAAACTGTTGTACAGATTCAATGCAATCCCAATGAAAATACCATCAACATACCTCATAGATCTAGAGAAATCACTCCTAAAATTCGTCTGGAACCAGAAGAGACTCAATAAATAGCAAAGCAATTCTAAGAAGTCAAGGCAGGTGGCATCACAACTTGAAGTTCTATTACAAAGCAACTGTAGTAAAATCAACATGGTACTGGAATCAAAACATAGCTGAAGATCAATGAAGTAGATTAAAAATACAACCACAACTACCAACACACTCAACCACCTTATCTTTGATAAAGGGGCCAAACATGTTCACAGGAAGAACGACAGTCTCTTTAATAAATGGTGTTGGAAAAACTGGCTCTCCATATGCTGAAAACTAAAACTAGACCCATGTCTATCACCATGTACTAAACTAAAATCTAAATGGGTCAAAGATCTGAATATTAAAACAGAAACACTGAATCTGCTGGAAGACAAAGTAGGTAAAAATCTTGAAGACATAGGGGTAGGCAGAGAATTCATGAACAAGAATCAAACTGCCTGAGAAATGCTTCCCAGAATCAATAACTGGGATCACCTCTTATTAAAAAGTTTCTGCACGTCAAAAGAAATCTCTAGCATAGTGAAAAGGAAACCAACAAACTGGGAAAAAATCTTAGTGAACTCTCCCTCAGACAAAGGACTTCTGTCTAAAACATAAAGAATTAAAAAAAAATCAGACCCCCATATTTCGAAGATCCAATCCAAAAATGGGCATCTGAGATGAATACACACTTCTCAGATGAAGAAATACAAATGGCAAATAAATACATGAAACAATGTTCATCATCATTGGTCATTAGAGGAATGCAAATTAAAATCACACTTAGATTCCATCTCACTCTTGAAAGAATGGCCAGGATCAAGAAAACTACCAACAACAAATGCTGGAGAGGCTGTGGGACAAAAGGAACTCTCCTGCACTGTTGGTGGGAGTATAGACTGGTGCAACCACTGTGGAGCTCAGTCTGGAGATTCCTTAAAAAGCTGGGATTGGAAGTCCCATTTGTTCCAGCTATTCCACTTCTAGGCATATTCCCAGAAGAACTGAAAACATCATACCACAGTGATATATGTGCACCCAATTTGTAATAGCCAGATCTTGGAAACAACCTGTGTCCATTTGAGGAATGGATAAAAAAGTTGTGGTATTTTTATACAATGGAGTACTACTCAGCTATAAAGAATGATTACATTGAGATATTTCTAAATAAGTGACGCAGCTTGAGACAATACTCATAAGCTAAATAAATCAAACTCACATGTATAAATACCATTTAGTCTCCCTAGTGTAAGAATTGATAAGAGTACATAAGAGTTTATGGTAATTATGATTCCCCATTTCATTGCTTTGAAGCCTTATAATGATTGCATTCATTAGTTGGAACGGGTTTATCCAGGTTTGTTTGATTTTATTACCTATGATGGTATGAACAGCTATTTTGAAGAAAACAAGACATTATAATAGCCAGTGCTGATTTAATATCATCTTACTCTGAAGTTCTACCATGCTTTTGTCCTTCTGTTTCCATTGGTTCTATCATGTTGTATCTTATTGGATTGTATTATGTGTGACAGTATAAACAAATTTTGTATGGAAAATGAGATAATATAGTAGCCATTGTTCGCTTTCTGTTATTTGGTTCTGAATGCCCTGTATGCCCTTTCATTCTCTTTAATGGTTTCATACTATTTTGTTATGTTTGATACTATTGCACATGAAGTTATGTTCAAAACTATTTCAAAAAAAGAGACATTATGGTAGTTATTTTTAATTACGGGTTGTCTCCTGGTGAAATATTCTGTTGCTTACATTGTTCTGCTCTGATTTGCTTTGTTGTGTCCTGTTTTGTCTTAATCTCTTTAAAATTAAAAAAGAGAAAAACAGCAAGAAGGAACCAACCTTACTATGTAATAGAACATAATCTTATGCAATAAAAATAAATGTTAAATAATGGAATAAAGGAGAGGGCAAAAATGAATGTGTAAGTAAATGATATATGAGAAAACAGTATATGCAAATAAGGTTTTCAGAATAAAAGGATAAACATTCTGAGTGATGAATATTTTGATAGTTATGTAACTATGCTAAAAAAATCACCCACATCTTACAGCACATGCCAAAAGGAAAAAAAAAAAAAAAAACACCTGGTTAAATTGGAGCACTAAATGAAAAGAAAATTTATACTGAACACTAGCAGAAGATTTAGTCAACAGATATGTGGTGAAGTTATTCCACTTTCAGCTTTTAAATGATAATGAGAATTTCAATAACAAACAATTGGTTATGAATACATTTAACAGACTATTAAATCAGAAGTTTCATCTCAGGCCCCTGTATTCAAAGCTGTGATTTTCTAGAGAGGTGTGTCAGAACAAGATACCAGTTTTTAGAAGAGGTTTTTGAAAACCAGTTGGACAACTCTTAAAATTCTTCCCTAGACAACATAATAAAAGAGTCACAGTGTGTGGAGGTCGAAGAGGATTTGTTAGGAGACACTTACAGAAAGGTCCAGGGTGTGATGCTGAGTGTACCTGCGCCTGCCCATATCGCCTGTGCCTGCCCCCCAGAGGACCTCAGGATTTGCTGCTGCCGCCACTGAGGGAGAGAGGAGATGATTACAAGCATATGCCTGGGTCTCCCTGAGATTGTCAGGGCAAAGGATGCTGAGTACTTCCTGGAAACAGGCTGGGCAGTGTATGAAAGCAAGGTGGGCTGGGCGGTGTGGGGCCGCCTTGACGGGCCTTCTTCAGGCTCCAGTGGAGCTCTGCAGAAAGAACTGAGGATCAGCTCTCCATGTTGAAGGCTCACTTTTTGGAATATACCTGGAGATGCCTGATTCCTGTTTCAAGGACACAGTGGAAAAGGGAGTCTCCGAGGTTGGTGGGCACACATCTGGGCCTTCGAATAACTGCCAGGGCCGAGAGCACCAAACTGGTCAATAAATAACTTACTTCACTCTCTAGTGTTTCTTCCCTCCCTCTGTATTGATCCTGGAAGAGAGGTTGAGTGTTACAAGCCTGGAGAGAGGTAGCAATCCTGGACAAGGAAATGGCAATACCCTTCCAGACTGAAGTTGTATTGATCAGGGGAAAACCACAGATTTGCTATAACTGGAGTTCAGACTTTTCATAATTACATATTACTGGACATCTTACTGCTGAATGGAGATCAGATTTTGTGATACACAGAAACTATTTGACTATTTGTTAGTTGAGTGACTCTATACGTCTTGGGGCCAAAAGAGCAAGTCCCACAGAACCTAATGAGATGTTAAGAAATAACAAATTTGCCTAAATTGCTATGTATACTTTTCCAATGTAGAAGTTAGACATGGCATTTTCAGTGGTATAAAAATTAACTACAAAACTAAATATACAAAAACTGAGAAATTATTTTCAGTAATATATAAACAGTGAGCAATGACACACATTTCATACAAAGGGTTCATCCAAATTTCTAAGAAAAACATCCACCAATAATAAATAGGTATATATTTTGGGCAATTAATGCAAAAAGAAATGCATGAAAAAAAGTAGAAGTATCTTATTACTAGCATAGGAATATAAAATAAACAAACATAGCAGGTATTTATACCTAATACGTTGGCAAACATAAAGACCTATTATATACAGTGTTGATAAGGCTGTCGTGAAGTTGCACTCTTCTGAGAGCATTGGTTTGATGTATTTCTCTTAAGAGGAATAATGCAAATATAGCAGTTCAGTAGTATCATTCTTTGATGTTTATACCTAGAAGTTAATTCAACAGAATAAAAAGATATATTTATAAAATGGTCAAACAAGCACCAACTATAATAGAAACATTGAAAATAACTTAATATTAAATAATAGGAAAAAATTAAATACTAGATATGATCAAAATCTATGGTGAATGTTTAAATTAAAAATTTTATTATCATGAAAGACACATTGCCATTAATCCCTCTCAGCATCCTCTCCCTCACTTCAAACATGTTTATCACATTATTCTTGCCACCTTCTGAAGCAATTCTCCTTCATGAATTTTATTCCATGACACGTAATAAAAAATTCAGCCAATGCTGCTACAGAGCGTCATCCAAATGAAGGCAGCTCATGAATACATCGTATTGGCCTCATTTGCCTTTTTCACTGGATCTGGCACCAGAGGACCTCAGTTTGTTCCCCAAAGCCAAAATGACATGAGAAGTAGGTGATCTGAATCCATCCAAGACTTTGAGGCAGACACAACAGTTCAATGAAAGACACTAAGGAATGAGAACTTACAAATTGCTTCAGAATGTAGCAACAGTGGGCAAAGCGTGTTCAAAGTGAGAGTGAGGATTCTGAGGGAAATTAGTGGCAATGTGTCTTTTACTGTAATAATTTTTAATATTAAAGTTATACCAAATTTTTCCATTATACATTGTACATACATATATCTGATTCATAGTTTAAACTGGCAGTTTTGAATAACCGGGCAATAAAAGTGCTCAGATGAATAGAGGATGGTAAGAAAAAAAATTTTTTAAAGCGCAAGATTAATGGAAGAAGTGAAAAGCGTTTCACAGGATACGGGGAGAAAGGAAGCCTCAGAGTGCTAAACCTGATAGAGCTTCATGACCTGAGTTTCCCCAGCGTTGTGATTTAGGACAATTCACTTAACTTTTTTCCAAATAAATACAAAGCATTAGATGGATTGAAGCTCTAAAATTATATCCTTTGTTTCTCTTTTATATTCCTTTGCTGGCTCCTTCATATGAGAAAGTGCAGGATTTCTAGGGCAGAAGCCAGCTGGACACTGGCAGCAGTGAGAAACAGAAATTTCCAACAGAGGGCAGCCAGGGAGCTTGTGTTGTTTCAAAGATGCCCAACCACACCAGCTTCTCATGTTGAAATTGTGCAGGTGTAGGGTAGGTTTACAGATCTTGTTGTTTAAAAGAACTTTCAAATTTTATAAATACAGCATTGAGTTTCAATATAAAAAGTGGGTGGAGTCTGAAAACTGAAGACTCGTGGCCGGGAAATGGTGTGGTAAGCAGCCAAGGTCAAGGTCTCTGTGTGTAGAACCCTGGGGTCCTGGATATTAGAAACGTGAGGTTCAGAGTGGGTGGGTGACTTGACTTCTGAGGAGGAACAAGACTGGATGAGGGACAGAGAGTAGCCCCCCTGAAAGGAGAGACACAGGATAAGAGTCACTGTTGCCCAAGTCTAAAGTAGTGTTTCTAGATTCTTAACAAGTTTTAGTTCTGCAACCTCCTTCTTTGCTCCATTTTAGCTACTTTGGGTTCAGTTGCACTTTGGGGTTCCTAATCCTACAACAGAAGTGAACTCACAAGATAGTTTCCAGTAAAATATTTCAAGATTATTAATAGCATATTATTCAATGCTATTAATATTTTACAAATTATTGTATTGGAAATTTATTTGGAGTACAAACATTGTGCCTTCTTGCTTCAAGAGAGATCTGCTTACCATACTTGCAGCGTGATTGGGCTTGCAGTGAGAGAGACAATGCACAGAACCTGACAGAATGTGAGGAGCTCATTTTACTTATTGAGTGGCTTATGGGTACCAGGCATTGTTCTTTGTTCTTTGCATTGTGTATATTAACACATGTATGTATACCTTGTACTACTTCTTGATTAGGTAACATTTATAATTATAATTCCAATTATAATTAAGGAATCTGAGCCAGAGGGAAATAAAATAATTAGCAACATAGGTAACATATTGAAACAGGGATATGAAACTCTTTTGTCTGGCTTCCAAGTCATCCCTCCAAAAGCATCCATTTTTTTCAAAGACTTTTTATTTCAGGAACTTTGGTAAGACTTTTATAAGTCAGTTAATCCTCATAATTTCTCTCGAGTCCCATTACTATCTGTATTTTATAGTAGGTGCTCAGAATGAGCTAGTTTTGGCATTCTTCCCTTCTTTTCGTCCCTTCCCCATCTTCCCTTTCTGCTCCTGGTTTTGCACATCCTTGAGGAGGACCTGCTCCCTGGTTCTAGGCCCTCTGCACGCTGTTGCCTGAGCTGCCTGGCACCAGCCCTGGTGGTGTCTGGCTTGGGCCTGAGGTCTCTGGGCAGAGCTGGTTTCTGCAGTACCAGGCTGAGCCAGGCCATGTTGTAATATACTTATGTAATGTGGGAAGACCTCAAACAGGCTTATTAGATCTGCAAACAGCTGGCATCTATTACTGCGGATCTCTTTCACAGACAAGTAAAGGCAGGCTTAGAGTTGTTACTTGACTTTAAGATCACATGGCAAATAAAAATATCTGTCTTTAAGTGGCAATAAAAATAACAGCCGCTTGCTTCTGCCTCTGTGCTTTCTTTTCCTTTCCTTTTCTTTCTTTTCTTGATATATCAATTCTTTATTACTTTTTTTAGCTTTTTAAAATGTATTTTAAAAAGCAAAATAGAAAAAAGATAGAAATAATACAGAATTTCAAAAAAAGTAAGAAATCAACAGGAAGGAGAAAAGAAAGGAAAAGATTATAGGTATCTAGGTATACACATATAACTGTATGTTTGTATCTGTGCAAGATAGGTAATTACACTACTAATCTCTGTTAGTTCCTCAGAAAGAACAGTTAGTGCTGTCATTGTTTGACTGTTTGCTTTTTTATGCCTAGATCTTGTAACCTGAACAACCATTATTTTTAACAACTATAAGCCTTTCTTCTTGTAAATTAAACTCTGAAAGAATTTAACTTGCCAAACAATAAAAACATAGCACTATATAAGTAAGGTATTAAGAGGTCAGGTCTTATATTTGATTTAGAATTTCATTTTTTAATAAATAAATTGGTAATGAATATGCATTTGGATTATGGTGGAAGCCTTAGGCAATGCCTTTCTTTCTCTTTGAGTATGTAGCATCTTCCATTTATAATTAAGGAATATAAGCCAGAAGGAAGTAAAATAACACAGCTAGCATATTGAAATAGTGATTTGAAACTTTTTTTGTCTGCTTGCCATGTGATGGTTGCTTTTTGCCGTCAACTTGAGTGGTAAACACCTAGAAAATGTAAAGCACACTTTTGGGTATGTCTTGAAGGCATCTCAAAGGATGATTGGCATGGCAGGGACCCTCTCTGAATGCATGTGGCACCATCTGATTGGCTGGAAGGAGGAAGCTCATGCATGTGTAGACTTGACTCTTGTTGAATGGCTGTTATTGTCCATATACATCAGAGTCCACATTCTTCGGCCTTTAAAGTGTGGGCTAACACCAGTGACTCTCTAGCAATTTCCTGGCTTTCTTCCTCCAAATGGGGCTTTATCATGGTCTTGTTCTGAGGCCTCTGATTTCTCGGACTGAGCAGCTACTGGTTTCCCCAGTTCTTTAGCCTGCAGATTGTCATTGTAGAAGCCAGTATAATTTTGCCCCTTTTATAGACACACTCTACTCATGTATATAATTCCCTCTAGAAAATCCTAATACCCCCACCCTCTTAGGAAGCATTTATTTTTAAGTCACTGTATTAATTTAAATAATAAAGCTGTCATTTTTCAACATTAAATTATTAAACACTAAAACAAATTTGAATATTTTGGACCATTTCTTGTACAAAATAGAGAATTCCTGTTTTGTTGATAAGGTTTTAAGAGTACATTGTAGAACAGTAATTCATATTTTAAAATATTGTTTATCAGATTTTAATCTTATGAAAATATGTTGCACACTTCAATAATTTATACATTTCTTTAATTGGTATAATGTCTTTTTAATACCAAAGATATGGCTCATAAAATAATATTTTGTAGAAAATAATTCCTTTCATAATTATCTTGCTATTTTTTGCCACAGCAAATAAGAAAACAGGAGACAGCCAGGAGCCACCGTGTGTAAGCTAAAGGCCTCCACAGCAAACTCTGCCTAGCTATGCAGCCACAAGACCTTGCTCAGATCCTGGGAGGGCCCCATGCAGCATCCCCAAACAGCCTGGGACCTTCAGTTCATCCCTCGGGTCCAGGTTGGACACTACCTAGTGACCCCAATGTAGCCTTGAGCTGCTGCAGGTGAGCTGAAGGTCTCCACAGTGAACACTACCTGTCTGTGCAGCCATGGGATTTTGCTGAGAACCAAGTAAGGCCCCACTCAGTGTCCCCAAACAGTCTGGGACCTTTGGATCATTCCTCGGATCCTGATTGGGCCCCACCCAGAGACCTCCAAGAAGCTGGGGAGCTTTGGGATGAGCTAACGGCCTTTCCAGTGTATTGCACATATCATTCAGCCTTAGTATGCCACTTAGAACCTGGTAGGGTCCTGCCAAGTGAGCTCAAGCAGCTGAGGAGCTTCAATGAGTTACATGAGGTGTGTTGAAGGTCCACCCAGTGCATCCATCCCCATTTGGGGAGCCTTTGAGTGCCACCAGCAACTTGCTAAGGACTACCTAAGATCCTCCACACAACTGGGGGAACTCTGCAGTACAGACAGCCATCCTCAATCGAAGAAACAACTGACACTTTGCATTCAGCTGCCCCAGGGGATTACAGGAAAATGACAAAATAAAAGAGCAAAATGTAATCACAAACCTACAGCCCATTCCCCTAAAAGCCTAGGAGACATGGACATAGAAGAAAATGTAAGTGATACATCTGGAACTTTTGAAATGATAGTGACTGAAGTAAAGGAACAGCTCCATGAAGTTATAAAGGAACTCAGATCAGAAATAATCTCCCAGGTAAAAGAAGAAATGAGAAACATAATGGAAGAAATGCTGAACACATCTAAAGAAGTCATAGATAAAAAAATAGAGGAACATGGAAAAATGGTTGAAACCTTGAATGAACAATATAAGAAACAAACAGAATGCATGAAACCTGAGGGCCTCCACAGCAAACTCAAAGAAATATCAAGGAAATAAAAAATTCCATCAAAAGCTGGCAAAACTGCCTCAATGAATGCGAAGATAGACTTTTAGACCTCAAAGACAAGACTGCAGGTAGTGAACAGGAAAGGGAAGATCTTTTAAAAATAACAAGGAACCAGGAAATAATAATTCAACAGCTGCAAGATGATGCAAAGAAAAGCAATAAAAGATTAATATGACAAGTGTGAAGGAAAAGGTGACAACACAAATGATATAAGAAGAATATTTACAGAAGTAATAACTGAAAATTTTCCAAACATGGGAAACTGACATACAGATAAGTGAAGAATAATGAACTCCAGTTAGTCATAACCAAAATAAATCTACACCCAGACATAAAATAATCAACATCCCAGAAATTCAACATAAGAACAGAATATTAAAAGCTGATAGAGAAAGGAAACAAATTACCTATAAAGGAAAGCCCATCAGAATCACAGTAGATTTCTCAACACAAAGAAATCAAAAAGAGAATGAAGTATTTCAAATCCTAAAGGAAAATTATTTCAAACCCAAATTGACGTACCCTGCAGAACTATCCTTGATTCCTGTTCCACGATAAAGAACAATTAAAGAACTTCATGACCACTCAACCAACCTTGCAAAGAACACTGAAAGATATTCTAGATAGACATAAAAATAACTATGACTTCAAGAACACCAACAGAAAGAAACCACCAATCAGTGCAAACAGTTAAATAGAGGATAAAGGTAAAGAACCAATGGCAGAAAGAGAACATGACAAAAATAAGCCAATATATATCATTTATAACCATTAATGTAAATGGCCTCAATTCAACAATTAAAAGAAACAGACTGGCAGAATGGATCAAGAGACAACCTCCAACCATATGCTGTATAGAAGAAACCCATCTAATCCAATAGGAAATTCATAGAATGAAAGTCAAAGGATGGAAAACAATACTTCATAATAGGAACACACAAAAAATCAGGGGCAGCTATTCTGTTTGCAGGCAATGTGAACTTCAAACCAAGAATGATCCTAAGAGATAAAGAAGGTCACTACATACTGGTTAGGGGAAAATTTCAATTCCTAAAATTCATCTGGAACCAGAAGAAATGTAGAATAGCAAAGGCAATTCTGGGCAACAAAGACAAAGCTATTGTGATAAAATCAACATGATACCAGCATAAAAACAGACCTGATGATCAGTGGAATAGATTAGGAGATACAACCACAACTACAGACACATTCAGCCACCTTATCTTTGCCAAACGGGCAAAACACTTTCACTGGAAAAAAAGGTAGCCTCTTTAATAAGTGGTACTGGTAAAACTGACTTTCCATATGCTGAAAACTAAAACTAGACCCATGCCTATTGCCATGCTCTAAGATAAATTCAAAATGGATCAAAGATTTAAATATTAAAACAGAAACACTAAATATACTGGAAAACAAAGTAGGTAGAAATCTTGAAGACTTAGGGGTCGGCAGAGAATTCATCAAAAGAAATCAACAGAGTGAAAAGAAAACCCACGAATTGGGAAAAAATTCTTAGTCAACTGTCCCTCAGAAAAAGGACTTATATGTAGAACATATAAAGAGTTAAAGAAAATCAGGCCCACAAAATTCAAAGACCCAATCCAAAAATGAGCATCTGAAAAGAACACACACTTCTCAGATGAAGAAATACAAATGGCAAATATATACATGAAAAAATGTTCAGCATCATTGGTCATTAGTGGATTGCAAAATTTAAATCACACTGTGATTCCATCTCACTCCAGAAAGAATAGCCAGGATCAAGAAAACCACCAATAAGAAATGCTGGAGAGGCTGTGGGGGAAAAGCAACACTTTTGCACTGTTGGTGGGAGTGTAACTAGTGTTACTAGTGTAACAACTGTGTAAATCAGTGTGGAGATTCCTCAAGAAGCTTGGATTAGAGGGCCCATTTGATCCAGCTATTCCACTTCTGGGCATATTCCAAGAATAACTGAAAACATCATACCAAAGTGGTACATGTGCATCCATGTTTATAGCAGCACAAGTTCTAATAGCTAAATCTTTGAAACAACCCAAATGCTCATCAACTGAGGAATGGATAAAAAAGATGTATTTTTATGCAATGGAGTACTACTCAGCTATAAAGAAGTACTACACTGAAGCTTTTATAGAAAAATGGATGGAATATGAGACCATACTCAAGTGAAATAAATCAAGCTCACATGTGTAAATATCATATTGTTTATCTAGTGTAAGAAACTAAAAGAGTAGATAAGATACAGTCTTCAATAAATATTGTGAAAGGGTAAGGAACTGCTCAAAGAGGAAAAATAATAGGGAAAAGAAGAGAAGAAGGGAGAGAAAGAAAAAAGATACACATTTGTATATATACAATTAAGATTATTATAATGGTTGTACTACTAATTCTATTAGTTATTGGAACAGTTAACATCCATAAGATTAGATCAATTTTGCCTAACTAATCTGGTAATTTGAATAAGACTTTTGAAGTTAACTATGCAAAATAACAAAATTTGTTATTTTCCTTTGACCTTATCTTGAAAGCATACATTGTTATTGTTTTGGGTTCTTTGTTATAGTTATTTATTTGACTCCTGTTTCTTGTTTTTCTTATACTTTGTTTTGTTTTTCCCTCTAATACAGAAAGAATAGATGTACATATATTGGCTTATATATGCCTAGAATTTTACCTAAAGAGTTTACAAGAACTGATTTTCTCATGTGTGATGATATGAACAGCAACACTGAAGAAAACGAGACATCATGGTAGCCATTGCTGATTTCCTATCATTTTGTTTTGAAGTCCAATAATGCTTTTATTCTTGGTTTTAATTGGTTTTAGTCTGTTTTCAATTATTTGCTTTCAATATGTATGAAGATATGGACAGCTATTTTGAAGAAAACAAGAGACATAATTGTAGCCATTATTGGTTTCCTAGTATCTGGTTTTGAGGGCCTACAAGGCTCTTTTTCTTTTGTTTTGATTGCTTTTAGACTATTTTGTTCTCTATTAATTTATTGTGTGTGAAGATATGGACAACTATTTCAAAACAAAATATAAGAGACATTATGGTAGATATGGTCTATTCCTGTTGTTTTGTTCTGAAATCCTGTGTTATATGCATTATTTTGCTCTGATCTGCTTTGTTATTTTTTGTTTCATTTTGCTTTGCTTTGTTTCAGTCTTTTTAAAATAAAATTTTAAAAATTAAATAAGAAAACATTTTCTGCTGGTGCTTCTATTAACATATTGAGTATTCTGAGCCATAAATCTGACTTAAATTTAATTATAAGGACACATTCCTAAAGTTCTTGAAATAAATTGAACATACACAGTTTTTTAAAATTTAAGGCCATATATAGAAAATTGTTTTGAAACACTCACAAATTTCTTTTTCTGCTGATGAATTTTAAAACCCATGCTTTAGGGCTGGGGCTTTAGCTCAGTGGTATAAGTGCCTACCTGGCAAGCATAAGATTATGAGTTTGATCCCTGGTACCAAAATAAAATAAAATAAAATGAAATAAAACCTGTGTTTTATACTGATAATTTAACTCTTCTGACCAAAACTTACCTGACAATGTATATATTTAACCTTATAGTATTTCTGTGGTCTCATTCAATTAATTTACATGTGTTTGAATTCACCATAAAATTGACAGCTGTTAAATGTATACAGCTAGTGTGATGACACCTTCTCTAATTCACAGCTATTTGGTAGAAGATAATGCTGATTTGTGTTCATTCCCCCTCCCCACTGTAAACTTTGATATTGTTTGAAATGAAGGAATTTCTCAATCATAATCACTGGTATAGTTGACACACAGTTTGAGTGTGTTCCCCAATATATCTTGCGTTGAAATTTAATCCCCACTATGAGATTAAAATGGTAGAAACAATCCATCTGTTGTGTTTAGAGTTAGAGCCTTTGAGAAGTGATCAGGATTAGTAAAATCATTAGAGCAGATTTCTTTTTTTCTTTTGGTACCAGGGATTGAACTTACAACCTCATGCTTGCCAGGCAGGTGCTCATGCTGTTGAGCTAAATCCCCAACCCCTTAGGGCCAATATTGTGATTGACTGGTGTCTGTAAGAATGAGAAGAGAAGCCTGAACAGACACATACTCCCAATCTCTTGACATTTGATGTTGTGTGTCACCTCAGAAGCAGCAATAAGGCCCAAACCGGATATGGCCCTATGATTGTACACCTCCACAATGGTGAAATGACACAGTGTTTTTATTTATAACCCTCCCAGTCTGTGGCATTTTGGTTTTGGAGTAGAAAGTAGATTAAATCACCTTATGAGGCAGTAAAGGTCAAAGTTCAAGAAAAAGAAGTATAGTCTTTATAATGCTAGAAACCTCTGAAATTTTTATTGGATAGTTATGTTTCAGATAAAAAACGCTCCACAAGTCTTCTATGTTCAGAGTCGGGGTGTGTGAAGGTGATTGGAGTGTGATGATGTCATACTCATCAGTGGATTAGTTCATACATAAGCTTATGGCTGAATGTGCTAACAAGAGGGGCCTGGTTGCAGGTGGCTCACAGGACTGTGCCCCAGGAGGGTGGATTCTTGTTCCTGGCTCCTCCCTTCTTTCTCGCTGCTTCCTGACTGCCAGGAAGTGAGCAGCTTTACTCTGCTATGATCTTAGAAGCCCTGAGCCACTAACCAAGTGAAATCCCCACTTCTGTATGTTGTAGGTCTCAGTATAGTGTCCCAGCAACAGGAAAATTGGCTAATAGAGAGCAGGAAGAACAGAGTGATGCTTCAAAGAATTCTAGGTGAAGCATAAAAAGTTAGGAATATTGGAACAACAGTGGCAATTCTAGAGACTGTATTCAAAAGTAGAGAGATAGATAAAAATGGAGAGTTATTACAGTAATTATACATTCTAAAATATATTTCATTTAAATCTCCTTGAAAAAGTATAACACTATATTATACTATACTAGTGTACTATTATATAATATCTAATTACTATTATAATGTTGACAAGTCTATGTCATATCTGTTAGTTAATTTCTTAAAACAATGTTAATTTCTGGAAATAACTAGATGAATCTAGTAAAAAGAGGCAAATTTGTTTTACTGTTTCTTTTATGGTTCTACATTATTGGCCTAATACTTTGATTCAGAAATAAAAAAGAAAACAACTAGCTAAATCTGGTCCCATTGCTAAATGTATTTGGAGGAAATCATTAGAGCAAGTTTTAACAAAGTATATTTACTTGCCACCCACTCAGACGCTAGTCTAGTTAAAACATGCATGAAAAGAAGGTACAATAAAACATCAAAAACACCATGAGCATAAATAAATCTTCCCTAAACATTTCTATATTTGTACATCTTTTCATATAGAATATAAAGTTTCTTTTATAAAGTTCCATACAAGGGCACACAAATTAAAACTTCTTCTACTTTTTTGTTAATCTAATATAAAAAGCAGTTGTATTGCATCATGACATCAGAAAATTGTACTCCATACTCATAATTATTTGCCTTTTCTCCAATTGATCTCCACTCAATAATCAGATTTAAAAATCATTGATTATGGGTCAGTTCTATTTTCCACCTATCTCGTTTGTTTTCAGAACATATATTTAAGAAAGGTGTGGATATTTGATTAATTCTGGCTTCCTAAACATGTACAGTGGGGTAGGAAATAGGTCAGTTTTTGTTCAGCATTCCAGTCCCTTGGGCTGACAGTTCCTGTTCCATAGAGGGTAATAATAGATACCAGCAGAACAAGAAAAGTCCGTGGAAATAGATGTTGCATGGAACAGAGAATGTCCTATATTGTGTCTAATTACCTTCGGGTAATATAAAAGTTCTGAAATGTTTCCATTGAATTGTTAGCTTCTAAAAATATCTCATTGATTACCCTGTTCTCTCACCTTTGGGAACAAAAAATGAATTGAGAAACTCTTGATGTTATTTATATTAAATGACATCTAAAGTCTAGCTGAAAAAGAATTGCTGTTGTCCCTAGAGGCACATGGAGATAACTTTTAAATGTATTAACTTATTCTGCCCTTTTCATTCAACAGATATTTAAGAAGTATTTCATATCAGCTACTAGAGTAGAAAGTTAGGGATTTTGCCATTTATCCAAGTCCTCTTTAACCACTGACAATGAGTAGTAGAGTGTGATGCCTGTTGGTTACTTGCCCTGCTTCAATTTTATTTCACTGGGGTCTTGTACCTTTCTATAAGGTTCAGGTTGAACACCCAATGTGAATTTTTATATGGTCCAGATGTATTTTCTTCTTCAAGAAGGTGGAATCCAAATTGATAACCAGAGTAAAACAGCATCCCCATGCTTCCACAAGAGTGTGGAAATTTAAAATGAATGCCTGCTCATACTAGCTTCATGGAAAACAGGGTCTGTGTTTGTTTCCTGCTGCATATTGCCAAGAAAGTTGCTAAGTGCTGGGCCCCAGTAGACAAGCTTCTCATCAGAAATATCAGACATAACAACAGGGATGGGAACTGGAAGGCTGAAGGTAAGCACTTGTGTGATAAACAGACTCCTCCAGTGTAGAGTTGCTGAAGTTAATAATTAAAACTGTAAAGAGAGAATGAGAGAGAGAGAGAGAGAGAGAGAGAGAGAGAGACAGACAGACAGACAGACAGACAAAGAGACAGACACAGAGGACAAGGAGAGAGAGAGAGAGATAGACAGAGGAGGGGGAGAGGTAGCCTTCAATTCTGTGAAAGGAGTACAAATCTGGCAATAACAGCTAGAGGAAAAAACTGAAAGAAGATACAGAAGAAAAATTACTTCTTACAAGTGTAGAGAAACATAATTGGAAGGGGAAGCATTCAAGAAAGGGCAATGTAAGCTTTTTAGAGAATTATAAAACTATAGGAAATATCTCCAGTACTGGAAGATACAAGGAAATCCATTACTTGTGCTAAGAGAAATAAAAGACTCAAATTAGTTGATAGTATCTCAAAGGGCCACCTTGTACTGGTTGTGGTAGCCCATGCCTATAATCTCAGCTACTTGGAGATTGAGATAGGAGAATCATAAGTTTGAAGCCATGCTCGGTAATCTAGTGAGGTCTTCCTGCCTTGGAAAAATAAAATGAATTTAAAAGAAGGTTTGGTACATAGGTCAGTGATAAAGTATTTGCCTACTATGAAGGCTCCGGTGTTCTGCCCTCCAAAATAATTGAAATAAAACAGGGTCTCCTAGAAAGATTTGTCCTGCCTTCTTTGCATATATGTTTTTCAGGTGGTAATAGAAACACAGAAACAAGGCAGTTCTGAGTCAGGTATACTTTTACACTTGTGCTTGTTATTGTTTGAATTTGTCTTCCACAATTCATATGCTGAAGCTTTGACCCTCAGTATGGTCGTGTTTGGACAGTGATCCTTTGGGAATTGGTAAGTGTGAGGTCATGAGGATGGAGCCCTGATGATATCAGTGCCCTTCTAGGAGAAAAAGACTAAAATGTTAGCATATTCTGTGTGTGTGTGTGCAAGCTATAATGAGATCCTTATCAGGGAACTAAATTTGCTGGTACCTTGTTCTAACATTTTTGGCTTCTAGAACTGAAAGGAGGATATTTCTGCTGTTTAAGTTGCCATATAGAACTCTAATCCAATCACCTTCCCAAATCTCTGCTTACTATATGGAAAGTTGGGAGACAAGAAGAAAAGTTAAATGGTCTCAATGAGGTGTCCTACATAAAGAGTTAAACTCTCTTGCTAGAGAAAGTTTAGCTAAAAAACAAAACAAAAACCGAGAGAACTTATAAGACTGGCCCAACTCACTTCATGCCAAGACATAACTCACTTCTTACATCTTAAATTAAGTGTACATGTGTACACACAGACAGACAGACAGACACACACACACACAAAACAAAAACAAAAACACAAAATAAAAGTGGAGAGAGAAAGGACTATATTATAAAAACTCAATATGTAAAATTTATACAGCTGTGGTCATGTCTTGTTATTTTTTGCAACTTTCTGTCCACCATGTACTCTTTCTCTTCTATGATGCTTATTTGCTATGCCACCCTACCTTAGAGTAAGCTGATTGTAGACTGAAGTCTCTACAATCTGTGAGCTAAGTAAACCTTTTCTCCTTTAAATTTGGGTGTCAGCGATTTTGTCTTAAAAACAAGAAAAAGAACTAAGACATAATTGGGAATAAAGAGAAGTTGGGTTATTGGGTTGGTGACTATACCTGACCATGTGGCTCATGTGTCATTGGGGCTAGCTTGTGGGAAAATTTTGGAAAGATTTGAAGATGCCAGCTGTAGAACTGGGATGTCTTAGGCTGCACTTGATGGGAGATTCTGATCAGGGTCTAGAAGCTAGTCTCTGTAGGTCGGATTGCATTGGCTGTTGAATACCAGATGATGTGTGGTATTGTTTGGCACAAATTTGTCTGCATTTTTCTTATGTCCAGAGAAGTTGTCTGAGATTGATATTAAGTGACTAATAATATTGCAAAAGAAATTTCAAGACTGTCTAATGTGGCAGTGGCATGGCTACTATTGGGGTATTGTAGCAAGATCTACATTAAAAATCAAGAGCACAGAGGCCAACAGAATGGTTTGAAACACTGAGTGGGGCTAAAAAGGAAGAACTAGTAAAGCTGTGAACTACAGAGATAGGGTAGAGATCTTGATTGCTGAGAAGGAACAGAAGAATAGAAAAGATGTCTATCTTTTTTCTCTTTAAAAAGAAAAAACATGTCATGAGGGCATCACATGAAACAGCAGGACTCCAGCCACTGCAGCTCAAAACTGCAAAAGTGAAAGATATTTTTTAGGTGACAAGCACTAGAGTACATATTTCAGAATGGCAGTGACCTGGGGAAGTTGTTGCTTGGGTTGTGATTCATAGGCACTCAACCCGTATAGCCAGGAGAGAAGGAAGCCTGATTACTGCTCCAGCTACGGCAGACTTTGGCATCAACCACATGATACTGGTTTTAGGTCCATGAAGAATGCAAGAGTGGTGGGGTCAGGAAAGCTTCCATTTAGATTTTAGAAGAAGTCCTGGGAGCCAGACAGTATACCTGTGAGAGGATAATGTGTAAAGCTGTGTGAACTGAAGGTGCACTAGAGACTCCAGAAGTTTGGAGAAGCCAGGAATGTGGATTATCAGAGAAAAACTGAAAGAAGGGAGCACAGCCAGCCTAAGAAAGAATATATGAGGTACAACAACCAAAAAAATGTCATGTGTGGAGCCACCAAAGCCCTTTGGCGTGTACAACTTCCCACATGCTACCAGGAATGCAAGCAGTGGAACTTTGGGATTTAATGTTTGCTCTGCTGGATTTTGGTCTCACTTCGTCCCCATTGTTTGATATCCCCATTTGTACCTTTTGTAATGGAATGTTTATCTTGTGCGGGTACAAGTTGAAAGTGTTTAACTTTCTTTTCATTTGTACAGGGGCTTGTAGCTAAAAGTTTGCCTTAAATCTCAGAGGAGACTTTAGACTTGGGATTTTCAGTAAAGTTGAAACTGTTAGGACTCTGGCAACTTGTATCAATGGACTAACTACCCTTTTCCTAAAGGGATGTGCATGAGTCTTTGAGGACCAGGAAGGTTATGGCTTATGTCTACGTGTCCCCCCAAAGCCTTGTGCAGTCATAGGTGGGACTTTTTCAAGGTGACTGGATCTAGGATATGTGCTGCTGGGATTGATCCGTGGTGCATTATTTGGCTGAGGGACACTAAGATTAAGGGTGTGAGTGCTACACTCCTTAAGTAGACTGAATAAAATATAAGGGATAGAAAGAACCTTAGTCATCTCTTGGTGCTTTGTTACCTTCTGCCTGCTATGAACTGTGTCTCCATGCCATGCCACTATGCCTTGGAAACAGCTGATTGTGGACTGAAATCTCTACAAACTGTGAGCTAAATAAATCTTTCTTACTTTAACTTTGGATGTTGGGTATTTTCTCTTAACAAAGACAAAAGTATCTAAGATATACTAATATCTAAAGACACACACATATATGTAGGTATATATGTTATTATTCTCACCATATTAGTGCATTAAAATGCACATGTAACCTTTTTACTAACTTGGCCTTGAATGTAACCCTGCTGTAAATCTCATGAGATAAGCATCTAGACAGCACAGAGAGATTTTAAAAAAAATGCTTATCCAAAAATGTATCCTAGACAATAAAAGGGGTAATGGCCAAATCATGGGCCTCAGAACCCCAAACGGTCAATAACATTATAAAAATCTCAAAGGGGAGAGGCCCTTTATAGCCATGTAATAAAAGAAGTTTAGAAAAAAGACCTCCGACTGCCAACTCTGGGATCCCTACCTTAGTTCAACAAAGTAGCTACCTATTTATTTTCTCTCCTTTTCTCAATAAAATAATTTTGCTTCCCCATTTCTCTTTTCTTTCTAATAAAGTGATTTTGTTGCTCCTTCTAAATATATACCTCTAATTCTTTTATTGATGCAGGCTATTTTTTACAGACCCTAGATAAAACTCCACCCTCACAAGATGTGACAGTAGGAGTACATGAGGCCTCCAGGGGACATTCTTTATCCAAACCGCAATGCTGGTCAACATGTTAACTCTATACTCCTAGTATTTTCCAAAGTACGCAACTACCAGGAACGTCTATAGTTTGTAAGAGTTTTATTCTTGGATAAGAAAATAGAAGTTTTTGTCACAATTGATGTTTTTACTTATTCCTTCTAAAAGATGAATCTGTTAATTAAAATAAATTATTTCATCATGAATAGGATCTGACAAATAGACTCTTCAGATGGGCTCTTCACTTACAGCTAGGTACTGAGTGTCATCCAGAAAGATGTAGTACAGACAGCAACAGATCTTTGAAGATTTTTTTAGAGGTGGAGACCTCTGCATACCCACACTTTGGCCATAGATTGCTTTGTCTTTTTATCAGGTCAGGTCTTGGGCGTGGATAGATTTCTTGCTCTTCCTGAGGATTTTTGCATCACATTTAAGAAAGATCTGGAACACAGGAAGATTTTGCTCCTTTCTTCCAGCAGCAGGGCCTGAAACTTGGGTAGTCATGTCTAGTCTTCCTGTTTTTTTCCTCAGACTTCAGCAGGTATAGTCACTCCTCCGCATCCAGTGGGGATTAATTCCTGGGTCACAGCAGATATTGAAATGTGTAGATATTCAAATCTTTTATATGAAAACACAAAGTGTTTGCATGTAATTGAAGCATGTTGTTCCACATACTCTAAATCATCTCTGGATTACTTATATCTAAGACAATGTAAATGCTATGTAAATACCTTTCCTACAGTATTGTTTAGGAAAAGAGGTTATACTTCGAGTAGTGATGCATTTTTGTTTTATTATATTTCTTTTTTCTTTTTGTGAAATATTTTATGAATTTAAATTGTATAGCATTTTCCACTCTTATTAATACATTTGCAATACATAGTGAATATAGTCACTGTAGGTGATTGGTACTTGTAGCACATTGCAGCTTCTTTCTTTTCCTCCCTCCTTCCACCTCCCTTTTATTTTTCCAGCATCAGATTCATTTATTTGTCTTATGTTAATTATCATATATACAGATTTAAAAATTTTCTTATCCATATATAAAATTATCATATATACAGATTTATATAGTTATTTATCATATACACAGTTTTTTATATAAAGTTAATTATTATATATACAGATTTTGTTATATTTCTTATCCATGGAGGACTTCTGGGAAGATGGCATAAAGCAGCGGAGGAAACAGCCCCTCTGAGAGACACGGTCTAGTCATGGAGATATACCATTGTGAGGAAGATAAACGGGAAGGGAGTGGGTCCCTTGGACCCAGAAGAGTCTGAAGTCTGAATCAAAGCCCACATAGAGAGCAAAAAGAAAACCTTCAATGAAGAAGATGGTAGCTGATGGCATCTTTGCCTAGAGCTAGACTCACTGCATGAAAGGAATTGCTAGAATGTGGGGGCCTGTGCTCACAGTGACCTTGGAGTCCTCTGCAAAAGGCTCAGCCATGGAGGGGAGCAGCAGATGTAGAGGACCGTACTGACTGGTGGTGACTGCAGAGGACTCAGTCCTTCCACAGGAGGGAGCGATTGGCTGGGAGCCATTTTGAAGTCATACCAGATAAGCCCAGAACCAGAACTGTTGCCAGCTTCCTCCAGCAGCTCCTAGCTGGGCGCAGTCCAAATTGCTTGGACTGGGGTGAGCCCAGTGTGTCTGGTCTCAGGGCAGGCCTGCTAAGGTTGTCTACTACTCCGTCACAAAGCAACTTCTGGCTTGAGTGGCATGATCTGGAATGCTGTTTCCACAGGCTGTCTACTAGTGAATCCAGGGACAGTCTTGGAAGTGGACTAATTTGTTTTTTGTTTTGTTTTTCTTTTCTTCTTTCCTTATTTGTTTTATTCAGTTTTTAAAAATTTCTCTCTCTCTCTCTCTCTCTCTCTCTCTCTCTCTCTCTCTCTCTCTCTCTTTGAGCGTGAGTGTATGTAGCTACTAACCTCCTTGTGGGTGAAGTTTTGTTGTTATACCTTGTATCTCTCACAGCTCTCTTTTCCCTGTTTTCTGCATCTGTGTCACCAGATCCATCTGTGTCCATCTATCTCTGTCTTCCAACCTATTTGTAGTATCTTTTTCTTTTTGCACTTTTCTGTTTTTTCTTTAATCCATTTTGAATCCCTGAGGCAGAGTTGATATATTATGATCTTATATATTGCATATAACTGTTTTGCATTTCATTGAAAAGGTATGAGAAGACTCTTGAATAAGACACAATCTCAGACACCCAGTTCACCAAAGGCAAACCCAAGGGGCAATGAGGCTGGAAAATCTGAAAACCCCCTAACAGGGCTCTTTGAAATGGTAGCAAAATAATTAAATGAAGCTCTGGAAAAAAATGAAATCAGAAATAATCTCTCAAATAACTACAAAACTTACCAAAATACATACCGTACAATACATGTTAGAACAGACACAGACAAAAAATAGATGAGAGTAAGTAAATTATGGAAGCACAACATAGGAAACAAATGGAATTCATAAAGTAGATTCAAGCAGATATCCAAAAGAATAAAAAAATCCATTGAAATTATTCAAAATAGATAGGCCAATTTGAGGAAAGGATCTGAGATATTGAAGACAGGATTGCAGTTAGGGACCAGGAAAAGACACATTTCTCAAAACTAGCAAGGGAACATGAGAAATCAATCCAGCAACTGATAGATGAGACAAAGAATAATAATTTTAAGATTAACTGGAGTTAATGGACAAGTAGGAGATTAAAAGCATCTTCAAATTAAAAGCATCTACAAATGACATTAAAAGCATCTTCACAGACATCATGACAGAAAACTTTCCTGGCAGAGAAAAAGAATTTGACACACATATAAGTGAGGCATATAGAACTCCAATTAGCAATGATCAAAAAAAAAAAAAACCCATCTACATAATCAAGATGCCAGAAATACAACACAAGAATAGAATTTTAAAAGCTGTTAGGGAAAAGAAACAAATTGTTTATAAAGGAAAACCTATCAGCATTACAGCTGACTTCTCAGCACAAATTTTAAGTCAAGGAGAGCTTGGAGTGAAGTACTCCAAATTCTAAAGGAAAACAGCTTTCAACCCAGATTGATGTATCCCACAAAACTATCTTTTAAAATTGAGGGAAAAATAAGATACTTCCATGACAAAGAACATCTGAGGAAATTTATGTCCACCAAACTAGCACTCCAAAATGTTCTGCAGGACATTCTAAAAAGAGATAGTAAAGCATTAAAACTCCATGAAGCCCAACAGAAGAAATCTACCAGGAAAGGCAAACAATTAGAGGAAAGGGAAAAAGAAAAAAAAAAAGATGAGGGGAGCCAATGATAGGAAAATAACATGATAAGGATAAATAAATGCTTACCAGTTTTAACTATTGATGTTAATGGTTTCGATTCACCAGTCAAAAGACATGGACTTGCAAAATGGATCAAAAAGCAAGATCTAACAATAGGCTGTATACAAGAAGCACATTTAATACAAAAAGAAATTCATAGATTGAAAGTCAAAGGATGGAAAACAATATTCCATGCAACAGAATTCAGAAAAAAGCAGGGGTTGTTATTCTATTTGCATATAAACTAAATTTCAAGCCAAGACTGATTAAGAGAGATAAAGAAGGTCACTACATCCTGGTAAAGGGAACAATCTAAGGGAAAGTGATAACAATCACAAATATAAATGCACCAAATATTACTGCTCCCAGTTATATAAAACACCTATTAATCAAACAAACATTAGCACAATTGTATTGGGAGACATCAATACCCTGCGTTCACAAAAAGACAGATCAACTATACAAAAAAAAATCAATAATGAAATATTAGAACTAAATTAAACTTTTGAGTAAATGGACTTAGATCTCTACAGAGTGTTCCACCCCACATCAGAATACACATTCTTCTCAGCTGCACTTGGAACATTCTCCAAAACAGACCACATACTGGCTCATAGAACATGCTGAAGTAAATGTAAAGGAATTGAAATTATCCCATTCAAACTATCAGACCACAATGCAATGAAATTGGAAATCCATGCCAAAGGAAACCACAAGAACTTCATCAACACATGGAAATTAAATAGCACCCTATTGAATAATCAATGGGTCGCAGATGAAACTAAACAAGAAGTTAGGCCATTTTTACAGTTCAATGATAATGGCAGTGCAACATACTGGAACTTGTGGGGCACAATGAAAGAATCTTAAGAGGGAAATTTATGGCAGTAAATATGCATATCAGGAAAACAAAGCAAGTACATATAAACAACTTAATGTTGAGCATTAAACTTCTAGAGAAAGAAGAACAGGATAAAGGAAGAGCTAGGAAGGATCACAGTAGAAATTAACACATGGAGACTAAAAAAAGTGTGTGTGTGTGTGTGTGTGTGTGTGTGTGTTTATATAATCAATGAATTGAAGAGTTGATTCCTTGAAATATTAAATAAAACTGACAAACCCTTGACCAAACTTGTCAAAAAAAATGGAAAGAAAAGACTCAATTCTATGCAATCAGAAATGAAAAGCATGGAATTACAACAGACTGTGTAGAAATCCAGAAAATCATCTATACTTACTTTGAAAGCTTGTATTCTAATAAGATGGAAAATACAGAAAAAGGGACAGATTCTTAGATATTTATGAATTATCAAAGCTCAATCAAGAAGATATAAAAATCCTAAATAACCCAATATCAATAAATGAAATTAAAGATGTAATTAAAAACCTATCAACAAAGAAAAGCCCAGGCCCTGATGGATTTACTGCTGAATTCTACAAGAAATTTAGTGAAGACCTAATATCACTACTTCTCCAACTCTTTAATGAAATTGATAGGAAAGAAATATTCCCAAGTTTATTTCTGGAAGCAAGCATTACTCTGATTCCAGAACAAGAGAAGGACCCAACTAAGAAGGAGAATTACGGGCCAATCTCCCTAATGAACACTGATGCAAAAATCCTTAATAACTGGCAAGCAGATTGCAGCAAATCGTCAAGAAGATTACACAACATGATCAGGTGGGATTCATCCAGGGATGCAGGGATGGTTCAACATATGTAAATCCATAAATGTAATATATCATATTAACAGAGCCAAGAACAAAAATCGTATGATCATCTGACCCATGGTTGGTAGAACTTGTGGATGTGCAACCTGTAGGTGCATAACTCAGGAAGCTGACTGTACTGTAAACTAAGGTGGGTCTCAGGTCTCTGTCCTTTCTCAGTTCTCTTCTGGGAACCTGGAGGGGGCTAACAGTTGGGTGTGGGTCCCTTAGGACTCAGTCTTCCAGTGACTCTAATCAATCATGATAGCCAGTCCTCAAGGATGCCAGTCTGGTTCTTGAATACCAAAATCTTATCACTGCTAGAAACTCATTTTGTTGGTAATAAATAGTCATTGGGTTATACTAGGCCAAGTTATTGTTTTGAAATTTTGCTTAAGTTTTCTTGCCTGCTTTTGTAGCTGTCTTCTGTTCCTCCCGTGTAACGCCAAAGGTAAACAGTATGTTCTGGGTTTTCTTGTTTCCTTTCCTTAGGAGAGATTTCACACTTTTTAGAATTTACATCACCTGATTGTCTTGAGATTTAAACTTTCTGAGGAATAAAACGACCATTATATAGATTAGTCAGGGTTTTCTCATTGTGAGGTTGAGAATGATAATTTTTGCACCTCTCTGTAGTCTTAGTGGGAGTCAAATCTCACTTCTTTATCTCCAAAGATTCTGTATTTATCTCTGGCAAAATATATTTAGTCTTGCTAAATTCTGCTCCAACTCCAGCTAAAATTAAAAATTCCACCAGGAAATGCGGACCCTTACTGCCCACGAATCTCCATTTTGCATTTCTTCAAAGAAAATAGAGTGTTTATCAGTGTTTGTTTGCTTCTTTTTAAGTACTATCTATGGTCCAGTTGGTAGACAATCAGTGTTAGCCAAGAGATTAGCAAACTAACTGCAACATTCCTTCCTTATTGAAAAACGGGGATTTTCTTTGTTGGGTATAACCCAAGGACTATTTACTATCAACAAAATAAATTACTCATAGTGATACAATTTGGTATTCATGAACCAAATTGGCTTGCTTTTTACTAGAGATAACTGCAGATTCTAACAATGTTTTATAATGATCCCTGGTAATTTCTTAATGCAGCAGTAAGCAGAAACACCAAAATGACACCCAGGATTTGGAGGTAGATTTCTTAACACCAAAGGGCACTGATGGGGATCACTTCCAGAATATCAGGTCCTAATCTGTGATAGTCAAGAACTTCTATGGGATAAGCAAGCAGTAAGTGCTGAGACAGAATGGCTTGTCAACTTGGTTTATATACTGTGCGTCATAGTGACTAGCTATGTGTCACAGTGACCAGCCATTTCTAAAAGACAGGAGCAACCAGATCTGGAACAGAAACCCTTCCCTGGGCAACTAAGAAACTGAAGTACACTGGCTGGGAGGAGGGGCATTGTCTTCTACCTTAACATTTCTATATTGCATTAAGAATTACTCCAAAACTTAATGTGTTAACGTAATGAGCACTTACTGTACTATAGTTCCTTATGTACAAAATACAGGCCTGTGTTGACCAATTGCTTATAGATCATGATTTTTTCAAGTATTTGCATTGTTTTGAGATTATAGTCTTCCCTTAAAACTCAGATAAGGTAAGGCTGGGCAGGGATCTGCTTCTGAGCCTTGTCAAGTGGTCATTGGCAATACTTTGCTCCTTTTCAAAGTTTCAAATCATGACATGATGGCTGCCTTTTCCAAGAAAGAGTGATCTAGCAGAGAGCAGTACTTGTAATACAGTCTAAGACTGAACCCTGGAAGTGAGAACTCATTGTGTTTACTATACTAGTTGTTGGAAGTGAGCCAATGTGGGCAGTCCTTATTCAAGGATGTAAGTGGTGGGAGGTGAGATTGTTGTATACTATTGTAGAGACTTCTAACCACACTAGTTGAGTTCGTACTTCCCACATGACCATGGACATAGCTGGAATTGTTCATACTTCCAGGAAGGTTTTTATTGCTGAAAATGCAATGTTGCCTTGAGCCAATTATGATATATACAATATTAGTAGATTTCTATGCTTGACATTAGAATTCATTTATTGACATTTTTGATTTTGTATATTTACTTCCTTTCAGTTATTTTAATAGGCATTTTGTTTTTAACAATTTGTTGTTATCATTGGAGTTCTTCCTACCTCCTCTGGAACGAAGATCCTTAAAAATGTTTGAGGGAAGAGGGGAATATTTCAGTGGAACTTGTTTGCTTGGCAAATGTGAAGTCGTCAGTTTGATTCCTGGTTCTGAAAAAAAAAAGTGTTTGAGAACCACTAGCCAAAAAATAAAATTAAAAAGTTACAAAGGATTTAGTTCTTTATTCAATGAAGAGCCATGAATAATAAACTATAGCTCAAATCTCAAGTGTTTCTTAGTCTAACTTTGAAAATACACTTGGTCATTAGGATACACATTAGGATGAAGTCCTTTCCTTCCCAATTCTATAATTTTTATATATAATGAGGAAATTTAATAGAGAGATGGACATTAATTTTCTCAGTTTCTCTTGTGAATAAGATTTAAAGTTGATAATAAAATCAATGTAGTATCTTAGAGATGACACTATTTATACAGAAAATTAAACTCTAAAAGCTTCATTTTCAAAGCTATCACTAAATATTTTATGAATTTTAACACAGACTGAACATCCTAAATATGAAAATCCAAAATCTGAAATGCTTCAAACTCTAAAACTCTTCAATGCAGACATGATGTCACAAGTCAGAAGCTCAATAAATACAAATTTCTTTCATGTATATAATTATTAATATATAAAATTAACCTGAAGCTATGTGTGTAAGGTATTTTGAAATGTAAGTGAATTTCTTATTTAGGAGTGAGTCCTATCTTCATGGTATATATGCATATATTTCAAAATCTGAAAAATCTGAACTTCAAAACACTTTCCAAGCTTTTCGGGAAGTGCTATTCAGCCTATTGTGTGAAACCAAACTGATGATCTCTCCTTGCCGATACGCTCCACCTTCCAGTCAGTAGCAAGGTGTAAGTACACGCTGGCATTCTGTGCATCCAGTCAGTCCCTCTTGGCATTCTATGCCATTCAGTGCAAATCTTTGAGTCTACTGACTTCTCTCTTCCTGCTGTTACCATTCTGGTCCAAATTGGCCACAGTCTACATCCTAAAGTTCTCCTTACTGCTGCTGTTCTTGGTCTTTTGTATTCTAAACTAATTAGGCACAGAAATTCTTCTGAATTTAAAATCCAATGACTTAGGTTAATTTCCTTCAAGTTTTTTTGACGTTAACCAACAAAATCACAGACAAATCCTATAAGGTCTTGAAAGATCTGGCCTCTCCTTTTACTTATGGAACATTCCTTTCCCATATCTCAGGGCTCATGAGTCCTGAACTTTAAAGTACTCTTATTGACTCAGGGCCTTTCCTTACAATCTCCTTTCTGCCTGGATCAACTTTCCATGGATGTCATACAACAGGTCAGTTATCACTCCTACCAAGAATCATCCTTTGCATCTTTAAGACAGTCAAATCCCCCTACATTCTAATGAACTTGCCATATTTTGTCATGTTTTTATGTGTTTATTTGATTGGCTTGTTCCTTCCCTGACAGATTATTGGTGTCATGAGATCAGGGCCAATGAATGTATTGTACCTATTATTATATCAATATCTGGCACAGAATTTGAGATCTAGAATGCCATGCTGGGAAATGTCTGCATAAATGAACCCTCGGACATTAAATTCAGGTCTTTTACTTTCTGGCACAATGTAATGTCTACCACACTTTGTTGCCGTTTTCTTTCTTATTAAATGAACATATCTAACTTTTAATTTAAAAAAATGAAAGGAACATGCAAAGTTTAACTTCACATTTTTGAAACAAAGGTGAGTAATAATTGAAATGTAAAACAAGGTCAATTGTTCAAAATGCAACTGTATAAATGAAAAAATGAAGCACGCACAAATCTGACAGCTAAGACATAGGGAAGAATGTGAATGTAGAAGTACCAGGGGTGGAAATTAAAGACACTGGCAAAATAAAAGTAAAGACTACCTGTTATCTGGGCATAGTGGTGCACACCTGGAATACCAGCACTCTGGTGGCTGACCCAGCAGGACGGTCTTGGGTTTGAGGCTAGGCTGGGCTACATAGTGAATTCCAAGTCAGCCTGCACTACAGTGAGACCCTGTTTCAAAACAAAAACAAAATCAAAATTAAACAAAATAAAACAAAACACTACACATTTATGTTGTAAGTTGGCCCAGTGAAATACACAAGTTGGAAACAGGAAAGAACACTTAATTCCCTAATGCTGGCAGCATCCCTGAAGAGAGAAGGGCAAAATGGTGGCATCAAATATTTCTAGAGTGTAACTCACAGACTTGTCACTTTTTCCTGTCTTAAAAATTACGGAAAAGCTCATTTGGTTGAAACTTGATTATGGCATCCCCCCCAACAAAGATTAACTGAAAGTAAAGATAATTTCCTTGACCTACCAACCTAGTTAGGTTATTAGAATCAGCTTTTGGCAATGAAATAATTTCCTATGATTCACATTCAACTGGAATAAATATTTAAACACCCTTGGCAGTAGCTTTGAAAATCACTGTTTTGGCAAATGATGAAACATCCTACCTTAAAAGTTATAAATGCATGAAATTCTGCTTTTCCCTGCAGAAACAAATAAAAGAGTGCCCTAAAATACAAATGCACTTGGAAAAAATGAACTCCAAACTCTTTTAGAAAATGATTGGTCCTTTATCCCACACCTGGGTGGAGCTGTGCATTTTAGTAACATCTCAAGTAGAATTGTGCTCTTTTAAACTGGACAAAGGAAAGGGTTGCCCAGATTATGTCTGATTGTGTAATGCTTATAAAAGGCGATTGTTCAGACAACAAAATTTATTTTTACACAAGTATTTACATGTACCAATTCCATATATTTGGAATTATGTAGAGAAGTAATGTTATCAGACACATATAATTAAAAATGCTTATATTTGGTAAAAGGAAAATATATGTCTAAAGGAAGAAAATCACTTTATTTTTTCTACTTCATGAAAAAAATCTTTTGTTGTATATATGACAGAGGAAATTTTTTTTCAATGATGAGTTCTACTTGTGTCTGTTAATTTATAATAAAACTGTAATTTGGACTTGCTCTTAAACTCATATGAACATTGTATCTTGAGGAGACAGGTAGATGAAATTAGGAATAATATTTTAACTAAAAGGCTAATAACTGGGGAAAATTTTCATCTTGTCATTTTGTATTATGGCAAAAGCAAGAGATAGTTTATTATACATGAACAGTGTATGTCAGTGATATTATTGAACTATAAGGCAATAATATTATTCACTCTAAGGTACATACATATTTTTACATTTCACTATCTTAATCACTTTATGTAAGTTAGTACTATAATAAATAGCCAAATAAAGCTATAAAGAAAGTCTAAAGAAGCAGGCAATTAAATACATACCATCCATACACACAAACACATAAAGAAACTCTCCATTTCTCTATACCTTTTTATTAGAGGCAAAATAAGCATATCATTGACCTTCAAAATTTCATTTTAAAGATATTAATTTCATCTACAACTATAGAATTTAATAAAAGAAACAACAATAATCCCCCTTCCAGTGCCATCGTATTATTTGATTTGGGTTTTATGATTATTTTCGTGGTTGATTCTTCACCTACGGACTTATTCTACCGCTTTGAGAAGCAGAGCACGGCCGTCTCATTTCCACACGCCTTCAACACCAATAAGGGGAGAAAGTACGCACTCATGGTTGTAAAAAAGAACAAATAACATGGTAAGTATGCTTTAGAAATTTTTTATTAGTATATGTTTGCAGTGCACAATGAATACATTCATTGTGAGGAGATTACGAAGTAAAATCTTGGTCTATTACAAAAGGCACTTTTCTGCTATGTCAGATCCAAGCAGTTTCTGCCTCTGTGGAGCACATTCCCCGTTCCCTCCTCCCACCCATGGTGCACTTGGATATGATAATAGGGTGAGTCCACAGCTCTCAATCTGCTGGACCAGTAGCCTCCCTCCTCCTCCTCCCCCTCCTCCTCCCCCTCCTCCTCCCCCTCCTCCTCCTCCCCCCCTGGTCCTCTACCTCTTCCTCCTCCTCCTCCCCCTCCTCCTTCCCCTTCCTGTACAGGGACTTCACTCCCTAACTTGAGGCTCCTATCCCCACCTCCTTGTGCTTGACTAGACCCCTTACCTGACTGAGGTTGGCCAAATGGTCAAAGTTAGATACCTGTCATTTTTGCACTGTTAGATACCTGTCTTTGTTTGAACTTGTTTTTTCCTACCATAAACTCTATAAAACCCTTTGTAACACTGTCTCAGGGGCTCAGAAGTTACAAAGCAGGAGCATCCCTGAGCCAGACCTGCCAGTTACTGTCTTTACCTCCCCAAGGAGTGTGTGCTTGGTTCCTTGTGTGTGCTAAAAAACTCTGCTATCTTATTTTCCCCAACCAGTACATATATGTATCACTTCTCAATTCTTTTTACTTCCCTTTTCCCTCCCACAAATGTGGTGTATTTTTTTTTTATAATTAGAAAATTTTATGGTATTGGAACAGATATTATCATCTAATGACCCATCTGTTTAAAACCTGTTTGAACTAGTGACTGGGGCATGCTGTTCAGTCTCTCGACCCACTGCTTAGACTTACAACCCACTTTTGGACTTACAATGAAAAGACAATGAGCGGAATTATAAGCATATGATGGCTTCTTCCCCAGTACAATGCTGTCATTGTTGCTGGTTTTACAGTGCAGTACTGTGGTTTTATGTTTTGTTATACATTACAGTACTGCATGTAAGAGTTATGCAAATAAAAGCAAAACCATCAAGTTTGAGTTTTCTTTTACCATCTCTTTGCTCTCAATAGTGTAATGTACACACTATAGTCAATTCCTCATTTAGTGACCAATTCATTTAACAACCTGTCAACTTGATCTTTACATGAGGGATGTGTGTATTTAAAACAAAGATTCTAACTACTGATTTGCAAAGAGACCTTAAGCATGCCATCAAATATAATTTGTCTATAAAATAATTGACAAGTATCCTGAAATACTTCCAATAAATTCCTTGTCAATTTTTGAAATTATATGTGTAAGATTTCTAAAACTATCTTCTAAGTTTTTAAGAAAAAATTATCAAGCCCATGAAACTTATTATTTTGCTTAACTATCCAAGATGTAAGTAGGTTACTAATTAGTGTTTCTTTATCAGATTTATATCTGTATTTATCAGTTTTCTTGACAGTAAGACACACTATCCAACATACATACTAAAAGGAGGAGTCGTTTCATTTGCATATGATTTAGTCCTTGCCAGCTAAAGGGAGAAACATCATGGTGGAGACCACTGTGGAGCAAAATGCTTATTTCATGACTATCAGGAAGCAGAGCCAGGACAGAGTACCAGAACATAAACAATGAAGGACTAAAGTAGGCTCCAAAGCTATGCACCAAAGACCTACCCAGACACACCTAGAGATGTGCTCTACCAGTCTCAGATGCAATTCCAAAGCCAATCAAGTTGAAACTCCACCCTATCACATCCCATCCTTTTCAGCTGCTACTCAAACATATCTCTTCAATCATACTGTTTTAGCTACTTTTCTCTCATTGCTGAGACAAAAATGCATGACACCCAAAGTTAAAGGAGGAAATGTTTATGTAGCTCACAGTTTGTGGTAGTTTCAGTTCATAATCATCTGGTTGCAAATTAGGGTGGCACAGTTCAAGGCTGCAGAAGGCATCAAAATCAACAAGAATGAAAAAGCAGAGAGCCAGCCTTTTTTCCTCCCTTATATTATAAAGCAGACTACCCCCAGCACATGGTGAGGACAGCACTAGCACCATCTCTGCTCCCTCCTCTTGCACAGAATAAGGATGTTTACTAAGCGAGAACCCTGGCCCCCAGCTTAGCTGTTCAGTTAAACTTCTAAACTTCACAAGTTGACACAATGTATCAACAATTACACATACTTAATCCAAAACCAAAGACAACAGCAAGTTCATAATTCTGCCTAACATAATACAGTGATTCCATGCATAATCAGAATCTCAATAATTCCGTCCTTCACCAAAGTCTCATTTGTTCCAGCATTTTTCAATAGTCCAGGTTCAATGTTTTTTGAGACTCGAGGAAAACTCTCTTAGCCTTGAACCTCTTAAAAATCAAAAATAAGTTACATAACCCTAAGGTACAATGCCACAAGGTAAACATTTCCATTACAAAAGGGAGGAATAGGAGGATATTAAAAAGGTCAAACCAAAGCAAGAATGAAACTCAGCAGGGAAAACACTAGTGGTATCCAGGACACATAGCAGTGGAATGTGAGTTCCAAAGGGCTTTGTTGACCCCAACCCTATGACCTCGCCAATTACAAGCACATGACCTCTTTCTTGGGCTGGCTCCATTCATGACCTGCAGCTATTTTTCAGGAGACATTCCAGATTCCTGGGATTTCAACATCCTGTGATCTCCACTGTACCACCAGGTTTATTTTCATATCTTCATGGGTTGCTTTCTTGGGGGCTCCCTGGCTGGGCTCCTGGGCCTTCCTTTGGAATCTGGGAAACTCTCTAACCCCACAAATCTTGTACTCTCCATGCCAGTAAAATCAGCACCATGTGGATGACAGCTATGTCTGTTGTAAGTGGAAGCAGTAGCCAGGCCCCCTTGGATTGTGACTGTAGCAGCCTCTGGGTGCCTAGATAACTGATCATAGTGAAATAAATCCTGAGGAACTAATTCCCTTGGTTGCCCTTCTTGATCAAGGATGCTAGGGACTCTTCTAAAAAGAAAGGCTGACATTTTTGCACCCTTGAACCTACAATTGCTGATTCCTGAGATGCCTTCAGGGCACCTTTCTTCTTGTCTCTGTATGAAGTACTTAGTTTCTTTTTAATGGCACTAATCTCTTTTGCAGGTACAACATCTTTCTAACTTTACAAACAATTTCTTCTGAGCCAAAATTTAAATTTTTAAAATTTTCTACTCTGGATTTTGTACTTAATTTTCTCTGTAAATCGGACTTAATACAGTCAGCAGTATCCATGTCACAACCTGAATGTTAGACTATTTTGAAATTTCTTTTAATGGATTAATTAATCTACCACCCGTAATATAAATCACTTGCAATGTCTTAGTACATGAACACTATGTAGGCAAATTTTCTGCCAAAGTATAATACACATGGTCTCTAGTCTAACCATTAATGAAGTTTTTATTCCCAACTGAGACCTCCTGGACCTGGACATTACTATGTGCATTCCTATCAAAATTCTGGTCTTCTGAGTTCTGATCAGCATCACATATCAACCACTACTCACAACATTCTAAAGCTTATTAAGACCATACCTCAAAACCTTTCCTCACTCTTCCTACAAGCCAGTTCCAAAGGCTTCTAAGCAATGTGGACAGGTATAGTCCCCGTGACCACCCACTACGCACTTCTCTAATACAATCCCTGTGTATTAATCATTTCCGAGTTACCAGAACAAAACATTCAATACCTGCAACTTAACGGAAGAGAAGTTCATTTTGGCTCACAGTTTTAGTGAATGGTCAGCAGGCTCTGAGACAGAAATAGGATGACAGAGGGGCATGATAAAAGTGAAGGTGTGCAGCCCTCAGTATCCAAGAAGCATGGAGCAAACAACAGTCTGGGAAAAGAATACGCCCTTCTAGGTCACACCCTTAGTGACCCATTTCCAGCAAGGTTCCTAACAACACATTCAACTACTGAATTCATCAGTGGATGCATCCTCTAATGAATGTACCTCACCCATGATCTAATCACTTTCCAACATGGAGGCTTTGGGAAGACAATTTAGATTGAAACCATAAAAACATCTAATAGCTTGCTCTGAGCAATGTTAATGGTAATGAAATACTACAGAACTTATTTCTTTCAAATTCACATAGCTAAGTCTCTAGGCCACAACTATTTGTTAATATATTCATTCACTTTTCTGCTGTGTCTAGAGCGAAATATGCAAGTTGAACATGGGAATGAATAAGTATCAGAACTTCAACATAACTTACACACCAACTTTCTCCTCCTGAGAAATAATACCATTCATATTAAATCTAAAAATTTTCCCTTACCTTATTGTTGGATTCTGCAAAAAGTACAATACCAGACAATAGATCAGAATTTAGGGGCTCTATGGAAGGTAATAACCTGAAAAGTTATGTCTTGTTTTATGGAAATTAGTCCAGTGTGTTATGGAGAGAAAGGACAAAATATTGGATGGATAAATCAGCAAAATGTAAGTTCACCCCACCTGAATCTCATTTATAATGGGGATTTTTCATAACTTGGTACATTTTTCTCTTTCCCCTTTTGTCTTTTCCTGCTAATTTAGTGATGTGATCAATTCTCTCTATTCCCAATCATCCTGCTTCATTCTCTGGCTTTTAAAACTCTTTTCTGTCATAATGCCTCCTTGTACTGCCATCACAAAGAGGATCCCTCTTTCTTCATTTGATTTATTCAAAAAATAACCTTATTCAACAAATAGGACTCTTCATAAAGAACTTTAGTGATGTTTTTTGAATACATCACTATATAGTATTTATTTAGTTCTAACATAGGTGAAAAACCAGCACAAACTGCATAATTCTTTTGGTACTTTTTAGTTTAGAACTTAAAAATCAATTTTTAAATTATTTTATTGAGTTACAGAACAAACACAAGTGATAAGGCAGACTCAGAGGACTCTGCTGGAATTGGAAAACACTGCAGGAACACTAGTGGCAGCACTGTGACGCATCGTTGGGTCCAGAGAAGCCTCCAGTTCTACAGATGAGGTTTTCTCCCTGAGACTTCCAGTGAACCCTTACATGATTTAGAGGATTATCAGGTACTGTGTCTCCATATCTCACTTCAATCCCTTGTGTAAATGTGGGAAAATGATACAAATAGTGACATAGATGCTTTATTCTTATCATTCTAATCTGCCATTTTGAAGATTTACCCACTAATTTAAAATTTCTGGGCTATATTTGATGTGGACAGTACAAGTAGCAGTGGGAAAATTGTAACTGTCTTACATAATTTGCATTTTTAAGAACCAGTACTTGACTTCAAACTGCAAAACTCCTCAAACGTCCCAGACAAAAGAACGATTTTTGAATCTTAGCCTTTTTTGGAAAATAGTTGTACAATAAAGTATTTACTCAAGTAGTGAAAAATATTCTTGGTTATTTTCTAGTAGAAAGCTATATTTGGAAATGTTAGGTTAAAATTTGACCTTTTCGTATGAACAATCCAATTGTGTACACTAACACTAACACTAACACTAACACTAATACTAGCACTAACACTAACACTAACACTAAATTATTGTAGGAGAGCCATCTAGCACATTAGCATTATTTCCTCGCTGTGTGCACGGTGACAAAAAGTTGTCCCTATGACTAAAGATCATGATTCTGTCCTTGTGAAAGCAGGCCAGGTCTACAGAAAAAAGTGCTTACTCCAAACTGAACTAATGCTGTTAACGAGTGCTATTTAAATTTGAGGCAAAGCAAGAGAAAGAATTAGGGTAACACATAGTCTAGAATGGATAACATAGTTCTTTCTGTAAGTAGAACTAGTACATGAAACAGCCCTGAGCAAAGTATGCCTCATGAATTTGAATGAGTGCATTTCTACTTTTATAAATGATTCTTATTTCATTGCAAAGGTGGCTGGCTCATAAAAGTGGCCGCCCTCATACAGTAGGGCACCTGAAGTATGTACTGTACATTGTTTCTCAGAGCTGGTTCACTATGCCTCCAGAATCAGATATTCTAGGATATGTCTTGAGGATGCTGGGTGTAACAGTTCCCTAATGTGAAAGTTACCTTTGTGATGGTGAAAGGGTAGACTTGGAGTCAGGGAGAAAAAGACCAAATTTTTCAGTCTTATTTTTCTTAGTATTAGGCAGGAGGAAAAGGTACATGCTTTATTGAAAGATGCAAGATTAGAGTAAATCAGATGTATAGCACTTATCAAAAATTGTTACTCAAGGACAACCAGAATTAAAAAAGTAGCTAGATTCAATCACCTCATAGTGTACACATACACTGACAGATAAAGTTGTGTATTACACATGTGCACAATTTTTCATGTGTCCATTGTACTTTATTAAAATTGGAGAAAAAATTTAAATGTTAATCAAAATCTTAAATGTTATAATACAAGATGAATAACAAACCAGGCTAAAAAGACTCATCAAGCTGTACTACACAAATCAGAATCTTAGGGTAATAAAATAAAAAGAAAGATAAATAGTGGGCAAGGAAATGAATAAGCAATTCAGGATGGTGGAGAAGGCACTGAATAAGCCAACCCTGCATAGTGAGGGTCAGAACCAGGCAGAGAGAGAGAGAGAGAGAGAGAGAGAGAGAGAGAGAGAGAGAGAGAGAGAGAGAGAGAGAGAGAGAGAGAGAGAGAGAGAGAGAGAGAGAGAGAGAGAGAGAGAGAGAGAGAGAGAGAGAGAGAGAGAGAGAGAGAGAGAGACAGACACAGACACAGGCACAGGCACAGGCACAGGCACAGGCACAGACACAGACACAGACACAGAGATCAAGTTTTCCAATAACAGTGAGGGATACACTGGTAAGGAAACAAATTCAATGAGAGGTCCTTGAGTGAAATAGACTTCAGTGAGAGGTCCTTGAGTCCTAGATCAAGAACAAAGAGAGAGAGTATGAGCAGCAGATTTGAACCCTGAACTGCAGCTCAGTAACACCAGAAAGGGGGATCAGCCTCCAGTGAGAGTGCACGTAGATCAGGACCCTTAGATTTAGGGGTCTGAAATAGGTGATGGCAGCATGCGATCGTGAGTGAGGGTGAGAGCAGTCCTGGACCCTGGTCTCTGACATGCTGTTACAGTTCTTCCTCTTGGGTTCCCATTCTGTGAATATAATGAAATGGATCCAAATACTAATGAAGTTAAAGTTCTGTCAAACTTGCAAACAATGTGAAGGAATAGATAGATGTGACTTTTATGGCAAATATATGACATCACATTTCTTTTAGTTCATGGAGAAGACTTTTTTTCCTTCTTCCGTGCAGTGATTGAAGAGTTGGGGGCTTTAGATCTGCAAAGGGAAAGGCAAAGATTTCCCCTAGAAGGAAAATCTGAGCTAAGACTTGGAAGCAAGAATGACAATGTCATTTCAGTGAGAAAACTAGTTTAACTAACACAGTCTCCAGTGGATCCAAAGTGAAGGAACGTTGAAAGAACATTGCAGTGTCCCTGCAGTGACCTGCACCTTAGAGTTACTGAAATTTAACTATCTAGTTCAGACTACATTGCAGATTAAAAACCAAACACTTAATGTATTTTATCTTCTTTGTTTTTGTATTTTGGCAAAGATATTCTATTTCTTTTGCGTTTCATAAAATTATTCATATGGCTTTAATTTTGCTATCTGATCATCTAAATACTTACAATTAAAGTTTAGTTTCTTGCTTGAGTGTTATTTACCTGAAATGTTTAGAAACACCATTTAATAGAAGTAATGATGTTCTTTACCTAAAATGTTTAGCAGCATCACATGAATTCTTTGGTTGTGGTGTGACCACTTAAAAGCTTTCGTAAAATCTAGGGCCCTTAGAGGTCTGATTTTGGTTAATGTCAAGTGCATTTAAATGCTTTCACATCCCATATTAATTATTATTTATATCTAGTTAAATAAATTGAGTTTCAGTTTATATGAATAGTTGACGTAATATATGTTGTATATATTTTAGCAATCAATGATAATTTCAATTCATAATTTTCTTTTCATAGTTTTGAGATAGTAATATTTTTATTTTTAGAGGTTTAAAAATCTGGCAAGGCCAACGTGCAGTGCTTTTAAAGATTTATGGGGAACAATTAGCCTGGGAGTAAAGATTTTTTGACACATAAAGTTTAGCTCTTTGAAAAGGTCAGAAAGAATGAGAGAATGCTTGATGATCCATCAAATATTCCATTTCTCAAAATAACAGATATTGCTGACTCATCTCCTGGGCTGATATCCTTGGTCTTTTTTCAGCTTTTCTGAAGTGCCTTGGGAACACTTGAAGACAGTCTTCTGGTTTAGGACTTATTTTATCTTTGAGTTTGGTGATTTCCTTTTATTATTTTTTAATTTAACTTTTTACTAGTACATGTTTTGCAGTGTATAATTATTGCATTCATCGTAGGGAGATGATAGGTGTACATAATGCATCTTAACTCTTTTTTCAGTCCATTACTCTCCTCTTCATCTCTTGGTCCCCTTCCCTTTTTCAGTTATCTATATTTTTCAGTCATCTATATTTCCTGTTTCCTATTATCTGTATTTTGTTTTTCTTGCTGAATCATTTATATTTTGGGTTTCTCATATAAAAGAAACAATGTGATGTTTAAACTTGTGTGTCTGATTTTAATTCAATGACTTTTGCTTGTAGGAGTTTACAGATTCATTGTTCAAATTCGAACCACCTCACTAATAAGTATAATTGTTTTTATAAATAGCTTATCAAACTCATGCTTAACATCTTGAGCAAAGCTCCTATACTGATGCCAGCTGGCGGTATTCACATAAATGTGTTACCAATAGATTGATTGCACAATGCTTAAGAATTTTCTGCTCAGTTCCTGTGCTCTGACCAGCAGGGGGAAAAAAATCCCACAAAAACCCAGAAGTTTAGCCTATTGCCTTTTGTATTAAAAAGAACCTTCTGAATGTTCATATCTTTGGCAATTTCTTAACTTTGTTTTGTGTCAGCACCATCCTCAATATATAAGTTGAAGAAAAACATTTGTTGTTTCATGGATTAACAATAAAATTGTTATAAATCAAAGGCTCCTTCACTGGGCATTTTCTAGAACAAAGAAAATGCATCTTATAAACTCAATAAATCCCAATCCATACATAGCTTCTCTACTTTTCCTTTTCAACTAGCAAATCCATTGTTTCAAGTCAGTTGGTGCCATGAGGGATTGTGTCACCTCTGGGCCTGGGAAGTGCAGTTTCTTGGGTGGAGGTGGAAACCAAGAGTCCACAGAAAGTGTACTGCGAAGAGGCCGTGGGGACCATTCATTTGATCCGGCCTGCGGATCAATCCGTGGGGTGTACCTGGAGGGGGAACAGGGATTAAATAAAGACATGGGGGAGACAAAGAGAGATGGAAGCAAGTCAAGAGAGAATCCGATCAAGCCCCATTTATTCTGGAAGTGATCACATCTTTTATAGGCCAAGGGCAGGCTGGTGGGACAGGAAGAGGCTATGGGGTGAATACAACAGGGTCATCGTCACGTCCAGGTATGTGACATAAGCAGGAGAGGATTATGGTTAATGTAGGCAGACGCACTGTGCCCATAGGAGAGAGAGAGAGAGGCAGGGAGGCAGCAATGGGGCTGTTGCGCGGCTCCCTACATTCATTTCACTGGTATAGTGCGGATTCCAAAAGTCATTCAAAGCTAAAATACTTTTCTCTTTTCATAGTCGATAAAAAGATATAATTTATAAAATAGCAGAAGATGGAATGAATAAAAAGGGCACAATAATCTCAATTATTATTATCTAGTGCAATTGATTTTCATTTTTTCTATTTGAAGTAGAATTTGATTTTTGCAGCCGATTCTTTTATTGTTGTTACACTGTTATAAAAGGGAATGATAAAATCTGTTAAAATGTCACCCACCAGAATATGGAATATGCACAACAGACAGCATCTCCATGGGCTAGTATGAAGTATTAATTTCAAGCATTATTCTATCTTCCAGCATTTTAAGAAGAGAGAGCAATAAAACCATTTACCAGTTTTTGGATTTGCAAGAATGATGTGTGAAAACCAGTAAACACACCCAGTCAACTTAAATAATGAGCAATTCCTACAGTATGTCTTTATTCCTAACAATAAAACACAACCAAGTCAAAATTATAGAGGATGTAGTATACCATTTTAGTAATGGTTTTCAATATATTTCCCTAGCAATTTTTTTGTTACAACTAAATTCTCCTAAATAGAAAATGTAGCTCATTATATTTTTGCTTGATCATGTGTTGGAAAGCCCCCCCACTCACCCCAATTACCTTATTCCTTATAGGAAAGAGAAAGGAATGGTATAAGGAATGTGAAGCAAAGCCGGGGTACAGACATCTGTGTGGTCTGATGGAGATGTGGTGTGGGGGCGCTCTGGACTGAGAAAGTCTGGAACTGCTGAGAGGTTAGTCCAAGTGAAATAAAGGCTTCCCAAACACAAACATCTCAGTAGAGGGTTCCAGCATGTCACTGCTGAACTTAATTGAATAGTTTATGTTATATCTGAAGATTTGGCTCATGTGGGGGAGACAGGGAGACCGGGAGAGACAGGACTAAAAGAATAGCTGCTGCTAGTCTTCTCCAGTATGACTGCTGCCATGGAAACCACACGTACTTTCAAGCACATAGGATTCAATCTCGTGTACTGTACTTAATGATGATGTTCTTTTGGCCGTCTTAAAAATGATAGCTTTCCTTTCCTGAGTAGTAAAGCACAAATCCTGATTAAAATGTTCATTAACGCCCCTGGATGGAAGCTTTGAACCCTTTTGGGCAGAGGGAGCATAAGACTTGCAGAACAATCGAAGCAATGTTGCTAGGCCAATGATTTATGATGTTAATTTGGACGTGGATTCTCTGCTAGCTAAGAGAAGCATGCGGGCTCTCTATCAGTTACATCCAGCCACTGAAAGGCCAGAAAGAATGACGATACAGAAGTATGCCCTCATTACTTTATGTCTTGGTAGAAATTTTCCAGAGGATGCTTAATCTCAGGGTAGATACTCCAGTTTCTCTGATTTTAAGAAACTTGATCATGATACACGCTTAGAATTTTTGTTAAATGGAGTTAAAGTGACTATCTTTCAGTGTGGCTATGAAGATTAGCTAGAACAGTGTTTTAAAAGGACTAATACAATAATCACTATAACAGAATTTGTAATAACTCTTACATGTTTACCTGTATCCCCATGAAACTCTTATCTTGAAGTTATAGCCTACAGTTTCCTCAGAATAGGACATTTTGGAGGTAGAACATTCACAGAAGTACTAGGCTACAAGGAGGACTTGAGGGTAGGCCCCAAGCTAAGCAATGCCATCTTTGATATTTTGTTATGGCAGCCCTAGAAAACTAAATCAATGGTAATATATTGAGAGCTTATTATAGGTTTTTAATTAAAATTGTAATAAAATAATTAATAATTAGAGAGTAGATGAGGGTCCTTAAAGGAACAACCCTCCATCTTTGCCCTCAACTTTCCCAATGAATCATCTGTAGTTAACTGCAGTTATTGTATCTGAATTGTTATTACAAAAACACAGACTATCTGTGACAATAGATCAACTGGTCCTTCAGAATTTAGCTTTGCTCTGTAACTTAATTCCAGATGGCATTTACTCAATTGTCAAATATAATCTGAATATTTTATTAAATTTTTATAAGAAAATTTTTATTCCAAATATTGTGATATTTTCAGCATGAAGTGACTGGAAATAAAAATCTTTTCCACAAGAGACAGTTATTTAAAGAGTTTTCTCAAGGCATCTTCTTCATCACCCTCCTTTGGAAGATCTAACATCCTTCTCCCTCTGCGACCAGGAGCATCAGGTTTATCTCCTTACATTCACATATAAATTCTTTATTCAGGTGAAAATCTGTTCTTTCTTTTTGATAGGTAGGAAATAGGGGAAATCAAAATTCAAAATACAAACAGTCCACCAAAAAAGGAGGTAGTGCTAAATAAATGGTCAATAATATTGCGATTTTGTTGGCATCCTATCAAGATTTTGATTTGTTAAGATTTTTGTGTACATGTGTATATGTTATATACAATTATACAGTATCTGTACATTATTAATTCAGTAATAGAAATAACTTACATTGCATGGTATCTAATCTATCTATCTATCTATTTATCTATCTACTTACCTACGTGTTATCTATCTCTATTTTCTGTCATATACATTTTAACTTGGGATCTGGATGCAGATCAGGTAGTAATTAATACATATCAAACTAATTAAAATGGGACTCTTTTGGTGGAATCACATGTATATATAAAACTGTAAGAACTAAGCTATATGTTGTTTTCAGTGTTGCTCTTTTAAATATCAAATGTGATTATCATTTAAGTTAACTTAATTTTTTAAAATGGAAACAAAGTTTGTACATTACTGGTGGGGCCATATGACATTTTTTTACATGTATACAATGTGCAGTGATCAAACTGGGATAATTAAGATTTCCATATCTTCAAATATTTACCTTTCTAGGGGTTAATAATTTTGAAAGTTATCCTAAGTTGCAGATTATTCTACTGGGGTCTCTATTATTTTCTGTTCTAGCATTCCACTGATTTTGTTTAAGTGAATGTCTGTATCTTCTTGATTTCCCTGGTTAGTTACCCCTCCTCTACTAGACCTGCAAATGTCCAGACTGCTTAACTTAATGTCTCACTTTTCTAATCTTATCTTGTTATAACAAGGCTTTCTCTTGGCAGCGAACTGAGTGACATAGACACAAATCCAGGTTTTATTTTGATAGCTCTCATCACTGAACTCTTTACTTGGATTTCTAACTCATCATCTATCATCACAATTAAGTGTTTTGAAATCTCTCAGTATAGTCTATCAAAAAGGAGAAACACATGATTTTCTGATTGCAATTTCCTTTCCAAATTCCTCTTTCTCTCTGCCATCTTTGCAAAGGACATCAAAGCTACCTGGACGTAAATGACTAATGTGTTCATGTTTTTTCCTTTCCTTACTTCACTCATCCATCAGTAAATGTAGCTAACTCTGTCCCTAATTTATTCTTTCAATCTAACACTCTCCATCTTCACTTTCCCATCTCAATTCAGATCAAAAAAAATTTTTTTTATCGGTACCAGGGATCGAACTCACGACCACCTGCTTGCAAGGCAGATGCTTTTGCTGCTGAGCTAAATCCCCAGCCCCCAGATCAAAATCTTTGTTGACCTGAAATATAGCTCATTAACTTATTTCCTTATATCTGTTCTTGTTTACTTTAAATCACTCTTCAAAAAGCAGCAGCAAGATCTTAAAATTAAATTTAATCATGCATTCTTTTGCTTAAAATCCATCAGTGGTTTCTAATTATGTAACAAAAAGCAGACTCAAAAAAAAAAAAAAAAAAAACCACAAAAGAAAAAGCAGACTCCTTTTTGTGACCTACAAGAATAATCATCTAGCTCTGTTCTCTGCCTACTTCTTCAGACCTACGCAGGCCTCTCTCCCAGTTGCTCATCACATTATTGGCACTTTGGCCTTTTAAAAACTTAATGAGCCCACTAGAGTTTTTCCATCCAGATTATTTTCAGTCACTGTATCAATGTGTAAGAATGTTTGGGAAAATCTCAGTGTCAACGCTATAAAGGCTCCATCTTTGCCTTTCTTCTTCATTGTTGATTTCTTAGCAACTGCAGTGGTGCCTGTCATACGGTTGATGTTCAAAACGTATTTTCTAAATTAAGTAAATGAATAAATTTCATCCCTAAAATCTTAGCTGAAATGCCCCTCCCAAGGTGACCTTCTCTAACCCTTGTGTCTAAAGTAATTCCCAAGCTAGGGAAAGTTGCACGCTGTCCCACACCATTTCATGGTGTCCCAAAACATTTGCATGTCCTCAGCTGCAGCCTTTACAATGTACTTGCTTATTTACTTATTTGCTAGGTTACTGACTGCATTCGGTTGTAAAATACGTGTTTGATGAGGTTGTCTGTTGACTTATCATCAAAACCCCAGGGCACAGTCTGTAATGTCTCTAATGTAAAAATCGCCACTAAATATTTGTGAAAGAAATGAAGAAATGAGTAAGTGAACAAAAAGAGCAATCCTGAAAGATTTCTAAGGGAAAGATGAGTAAAGATGAAGACAGTCTGGTATCCTTTGTGAAAGTTTAGCCAAAGTAAACTTTAAGGATCTGTTGTTTACCCCATTAAGATTATTTATAAAAATGCCAGATTGCACAGGTTCTGCATTTTAATCCACAGAGTACAATTTATTCCTGGCTTTTATTTTGCCCCTGTCCTCAGCCAATTTCTTATCCCTGACAAATGTTCCTCCAATCCATAATTCTGTTGGTAGAATTTTTTCTGTCTTTGATGTGGAAACTTGGCGTTGTTTTGAAAATTTAGATTGTGTAAGTTAGTCAGTTCATTTTGTTCTCAGTAAAGCATGAACATTTTTCTTCAGTGAGTTTTATATAAATGCTTAATAATACAGGCCAGCCTGAACTTAATTTTAATACAACTCAAAATATGTCCATACAATGTTTTATAGTTGTCAAAGTTTTCGAGAAAAGTATTACCTACTGTGTTTTTGAATTTTTTAACTTAAAATACACTGTTTTTCAAAACTATACAAACACAAATATAGAAATTAATGCATTGTCTACTTTCCAAAGAAATAGAGAATTACCAGTATGAGAGAACAGATCTCCCTTTATGTCCTCTGCATGTCTGTTCTGTCACTCTGCCACTGTAGTTTGGACTGGTTGAAATTCATATGAATGGATTCATAAAATCCATTTATATGTGTGTCTGATTTTTCTCTATATCTAAAAGATTCAAGTCTGTTTTTATGAGTAGTAGTACTTCATTCTTTGTCTTTGCTATTTACTATTACAACATAGATTTCATTTCATCATAGATGGAAATTGAGATTGTTTCCAGTTTTTGACCATTATAAATAATATTGATATAAATATTCTTTACATCTCTCAAGATATGTACACAAGTATTGTTGTTAGAAATAATTCCACTAATGGAATTGCTATGGAACCCTGTATGTTCATGTTTAGTTTTTCATGGAGTCTCCTTAATAGATACGCAATTCTTCATATAAACTTGAACGCTAATTATGAGTGCATGAGAATCCCTGTGGCTGCACATCTTTGTCATGTCTTGGTACTGAAAGTCCTTGACTTTAGCCATTCTAGTAGATATACACACCATAATATTCAATGTGATTTTGATTTAATTTTCCTGATAAATTTACTGTCTCACTTTTTTCATTAGTTTCTTGGGATTTTTATGCCCATTTTTCTTTTTAGATTGCTTTTTATACTTGTAATTTATTTAGTCTGCAATGTAAGTTCATTCTTACTTACATGCATAACTGACAGATTTGTTCATTCCTCATTCACTGTCATAATAATTTTTTAGATTGTTAATGCTCACAAGATTGTTAAAGTTAACTTTGTACTTCCACTTAAGAGATTCACAAGTTGAAGAGCATGTAAACTTATCAAATTGTTATTATTTTGCTTTTCATATTTATATCTGTATTTCAACTAGAATTGATTTTTGTGTGTGTGTCGTGGGAGAGGAGAATCAAGAGTGAATTTTTTCCTTGTGAGTATCCAATTAAACTATCACCAATCAGGAAAAGTCCTCCCTCTGTGCATTGTTTTGCAGGGTCACTTGAGCATAGAAGTGAGGATCTTCAAAGCCTCTTTTTTCTGTTCCACTGACATACTTTTCTGTCCTTGCATCATGCTGACTTAATCACTACAGCTTTGCAGTGAGTTGATTCTCCACAGGACAAACCTTGGCTTACTTTTCTTTACAGTTGTTACATTGATTATACTTTCCTTTGCATTTACACAGAAATTTTAGAGTCAGTTTGTCTAACTCTACAAACACTAAAGCCAAAAGCAAAAATATTTGTATCAGAAATCCTGTCTAAAAACAAGAATCTCATTCGTCTGATTAGCATTGCATTTACTTTTACGCCAATTTGAAGACAATTAACTTCTTTATAATATTGATTTCTCCAATACATGCGTATAACATTTTCATTTATTCATGCAGGCATTTCAAAATTGTAATCCAAGTTGTCCTTTAAAATGTTCAGTTTTCTGATTAGAGGTTTTGTCTAATTAGTCTAAGTATTTGATTTCTGGAGATATTTCAAGGGTGATTTAAAATATTTTTTCTGGTTTATCATGTTTAAAATAAAATATGACTATTTTCTGCTGGTTAAAAGTGGTTTTTGAAAATTTATCGGTAGTAATTGTATGTAGTGAATTACTTATTTATATAAATTATGTACCATTTAAAAACTTCTAAATTCTTCTTAAAGATCTAAAGATCTAATGATCTTTAAGACAGTCTTGTGAATTGTGACTTTAGCCTTGTTAATAAACTGTAGCAGGAATGAAGTCTTTGACAGGAGAGATAATCTCCATCCTGTCATTCATAATAATGGAACTGAGACCTAAACACAGGTCTGCAGACTCTGAAACACAGGTCTGCAGTCATTGCACAGTAATAAAAACGAGCAGGCCCTGAAGATTCCTGTGTCCTGGGTTCCCCTGGTAATGCTGTGAAACCCATTAATGAGATAAGCATGCATTCCTTTGGTGGTGGCAGGGTGAACTCTGCAAGGTAAACGGCTTTAATCTGTTTTGCTTGCTGTTGTGTATTTCATATATAGACGAATGCCAGTGTCATAGGTATCAATCAATAATTTTATATAAATAAAACAGACAAAGATGAAGACAGATATTGGTGTTACTGGTTTGTAAATGTAATCTAAACATTTAAATCTGGGGCAGGAATTAAAAGGACACATGTGTAAGAGATGCCATGGCAAGAAAGTGGCCTACACATGTGAAATAACTATGGGTGTCTCTCTCAGATTTAGTGGTAAACCTGTTTTCTAAGCTATTTTTTTTTCTTGCTTCAAAGCTAATGTGTGAGTCATCCTGTGAAAAGGGAATGGTGATACATTTTAGCTTGGAGAAAAGATGCTGAATATAATAAGGATAATTTCTAAAGCAAAAAGTGAATCTCTTGTGTAATCAATTTATTCAGGTCATCTGCTGTAATTGTCATTGTCACAGATACCTTGACAGCTAACTGGCTTGTCAGCTCACCTGTCTGACCCTCAATAGATTTAAGAAATATCTATAAACATGTAATATTCATTTGAAAGCCATATTGGATTGTGTTCTCATGCTTACTTTGCTAAAAGTGAAAACTTTGAGTATGTGAGTTATTCTGTTTCAAAACAATGAAATAATTTTAATGTGAATTTATTAATTTCTGCTGTTATTAATATATAGTGACAGTGACTGAAATATAATTCAGAATATAATTAAATCTACAAATGTATAAAATCATAGAAATAAAATATTTTAATTTAATATACTATGTGAATCTTTCTGACCTTTCTATTGTTTCGTTAGAGTAATCATATTTTTTCCAATAATATCAAACTACTCTAGTCATTATATAATTTTTGGTTTTAAAAATTAAGGTAAATTCATATAACACAAAGTTAATAATTATAAAGTAAACTACAGTAGCACTTCATTCATAATATTGTACAACTACTATCTTTATACAGAATATTTTGGGTACTCAAAACAAAGCTCTATACTTATTAAGCAGTCATTTCCCATTCCCCTCTTGTTCCAGAATTTTAAAGCACCAATTCTTTATCTTTTTATGAATTTGTCTGTTATGGACATTTCACATAAATAGAATCATACTGTATGTTATCTTTTGTAAACGGCTTTTTTTCACTTAACATGCAATTTTTAAGCTACATCCCCATTTTACCATGAGTCAATATGTTTTTTGTTTGTTGTTTTTTTAGACAGTCTCTGTATGCTGTTCCAGCTAAACTTGAACTCATTTTGTAGCCCAGGCTGGTCCCGAACTTGCAAGGATCCTCCTCCCTCAGGCTCCTGAGTGCTGGGATTATAGGTGAGTGCCACCACATTTGGATAATGTTATTTTTAATAATTGAATAATATTTCAATGTGTGGAAATGCTGCATTTTGTTTATTTATCTACTGGTTATTCATCATTTGAATCATGTCCATTTTCTGATTGCTGTGAAGGGCTGATAAAAAGTGTTTTTAAAGAATGGAATATATTTTAGTGATTACTTTATGTGTCATCTCTTACCATTCCCAACATTGATCAAACATATTCCAAAAAAGTCACAGGAAAGTATTTCATAAGAGTATGAGTCAGCAGTAATTATTAGACAATTTTTTACATCTAGCCAAATAGTTGTTTCCTAATTTTATTAAATTCACTTTAAATATAACTAAGAATAAATTACTCAAGGAAAAAACTGGAAAAAGCATGTTTAGAATATATTTATTTTACCAGGTCATATTTTTAAAAACAAGTGATTTATGTAATGTTTCTCATTAATTAAAGGTTCCTGGGATTTCTGCTAAGTATATATACATGTATGTATATATATCTCTACAAACACACATATGTATACATATGAACACTGAATATTCATGTATATATGTACATATATATATGAACATTAACAGTAGTCCTTTTGAAGAAACCACTGTTAGAAAGCTGTTTCTTAGAGAGTAACTATTTCTTTTATTGGACTTCGTTGCAAAAGTTTCTTGTTTTAGTGTCATGACTTTGCTAAGCTGGTGTGTAATAAGACTCTGGCCAAAGACAAAAAATGGATTCCAAGTTGAATTCACGTTCAACTGGTGATACTAAACTTGTTTTCAGATATCCTCCTAGAAAAACATTTTTTGTTTTCCACTTAGGGTCTGTTGCATCATGACTATTGTCACTAAAATGAAGATTCTTGTCTTTATCAGTCATATAATACCAGGGAAGAGCTGTGTTGTTTACTTTAATTAACTCTCCCCGTGTTTGAAATCATCATCTCTTATTTGGTTCACATAAACTAAATGAACATTCTGCATCCCAGCTGTAGGCACAGTGGCATGGTACACACCTACTCAGGGAAGCACAGAGAAAGGTCTGGTACATGATGGAGGTATCTAGAAAGGGAAGAGCTGCTAAGAATGAGTCCTTGCATCCTCTCGCCACAAATAGGAAGTGAGGAGAAGTGATGTGTCCAAGGTCACAGGTACAACCGATGACTTTGTTGAAAGGAGCATTGTGTGTACAGGGCCTAACGTAATATTTCTTCAAACAAGTGTAGATGACAATAATTTTCATTTGATTGTTTACCTAAGTGATAGTACCTAAGAAATAGAAAACAATAGAACTGGTTTACTGTGAAAACAGCATGGGCTGCAATTCGTAGGTGGGTGAATTTTTTCTCATAATTGAGATCTTTTTACTAAGGACCATGAATGGTAGGAAAAAAGGAAACAAGTATAGGTTAACTCTTATAAAGTAAAGGGTGATAATACTTTATTGGAAAATTATTGTGTAGCTCATGTAAACACTATTTCATAAAATAATTTATAAAAATCAAAACCGAAGTGGCTGGAATATACTATCTGGATTGAGAATATAGGAGAAAAGACTTTGTTGGATTCATATACATTAAATTAAAATATTTACACTTAAAGAGTTTGATTTTTTCATGCATGGAAGCAGGCAATTAATTTCTTGACCAATGTCAAATTCATGTTTTTGAATCAAAAGCTAAACATCTGGAATTTAGGAAAAAAAATTTAAAAATGTAACACACAGAGATAAGCCAATTTAAAATATGGAACTGGGTAGATCAGACACATTATGAAAAAATATGTGTGTGAGAACCACTATGACTGTCTGCCTCAACTATCTCACACCCTTCAGCTTCCTGTAGGAGACTTCAAGCAGTCATTTAATGACTCTGTCTGTCTCAGACACTGTACTAAGTGATTTCCATAGACTCTTACATCTAGATCTCAAAACAACCCCTCAAGGTGAGCTTAAATAATGGAGTAAAAAGTTTCTAAGTGGCAGCATCAGGGGTCAAATGCAGGCCTTTTGATCCGACATCTAAGTTTTATGATAGCAGTTTTCCTTGGGTTAGAAACTTCACCCCAACCTTAGACATATTGGTTAGAATTGGAGTAAATTCCTTGGAGGCAGGAAGACACTCACCACTGTAATTCCAGTAAAGATTAGGGCAAAAAATCAGTATTTGGTGAACTTGGAAAAGTCCACCAAGTTTGCCGTCCTTTTTAGAATTTCAATTTGTACAGAAATTCAATTTCAAGAACTTCCAGATTATTGCTAAAGAGCGGGGAAGGGGAGATCTGTAACACCCGGAAGGCACAGAAACAACTCACGTTTGGGTGAGCATATATACAGAGGCTGGAGAGTTGTAAATAGATGAGGTACACCTAAAAATTTAGGTGATCTGGCCAGGAAGATGGCAGACTGCGGGAGTAGTCTTAACCACTTCCTACTTGCATTGCTCCTTAAAGTGATTTGGAAGAAAACAGGAAACAAAGAGAAAGACCAGCACAAAGTAGTGTGTTTGGTGACAGAGCATGGCACCCTCACAAAAAGATGTGTATAAAATACATTTAACAGTGCTGAGTGCCACCCACTGAAGGAGAGTTGCTATGGCAACTGAAAGTAATACAGGAAGATGAGCAGGAATTAAGGGGTGCGGGGAGCAGTGATGAAATAAACTGAACACTTGGTAAGAGTCTGGCCACGAGCAGTGAGTTTAACATTTAACATCTCCATGTATGACTCACCTTCATGACTCTATTCTGCCTAGCTGACTGCTCTACTGCTGTCTAAAGGCTTCTAGTCTATTCTGTTCTATGGAATGTGACTCTCTTTTACCAGAATCTCTACTTCCTTGCTAAAAACAAGCAGGTATAGGAGAGTCACATAAAAGACATTAGTAAAGAGACTATTTACCGAAAGGACCTCAAAGGTGCAATAATATGGGCTTAGCATTAGCCAGGAACCACTGGCATCCAAAGTTGTGAGGAGGTAAGGGAGGGGCAGTTATAAGAATGGACAGGAAGCAGAGTAAGTTAACAGAGGTGGTGGACACAGACAGCAGGTGGCTGAGGGTGTAGGACCTGAATCTCTAACCTACTCCTGGCTCCCAGAGCTCCTGTCCTTGCCTCTCTATTATGTATAGCAGAAGCCTCTAGCTCCATAGGCTGTTCTGGATCGTAAGGTGTAGGTAAGTAACTGCAGATTTGCTTCACAGCTGGGACTGACTGCAAAGCCTCTTCTTGGCACATAACCACTCCAGACTGACCACACACCTGGCTATTTTGCTTCTGTATCCAATAAGGCTTGCCGGGCCTGGCACCTCTTTCTTCATGGCAGGAAACAAAAGGTGTAGTGAACATCTCTCATTTTCAAATTATTGATTCTGACATGTCCTAATCCTTGAGTTTTTAGAACCTGTGTGGGATGTTGCTTTTGTCCTCTGATATACATGTCTTACTAAAGAATCAAGAGTTTTTAGACCCTGATTACCAGACACATTTAGTATAACATCATCATGAAGAAGTCAGTAGGATGTTTATGGCATAAAAAGACTTTCAAGGACTCAATTACGACAGCAGAAAGGAGAGTTGATTTTATCCTGAAATGAAACAATACAGATGCATATTTGTCTTCATGGAGCTAACTGCTTCTGATTATCTTTGCTAGATTTCTTTTTAATTGGCTAAGTCAATAGCTCCATATTGGCTGCTGGGGACCACAATGAGTTTTCTTTACCTGGAACCACAGATGAAGTTTGACTTACTCAATTATTCTTTAAGACCTGTTGAGCATATGCACCAACCAAAGAGACTAGTTATATGGACAAGTGGGACAAATAAATTCTTCTTACATTTTAGAGATATTGTGTAGTGGAGATGTTAAAAAGTGTACTCAAAGATGCCTTGTCATTTTTGGATTGCTTTATTTTCAGGGAGTCAGGCAAAGGAGGTGAGAGTAACCAAGATCGGAGAGAATGGCTCTGAGGAGAGGGCCGCTGACGGAAGTTATGGCCTCCAGTGGTGATGGAGCCAGCTCAGGGATCCCACAGGAAGGCACTGGAGAGCATCCTTCCCTGGAGTCAGGCTTCTCTACCCTCCCACATCTGCTGGTCTTCCTGTTGGCCAAACCAACCAGAAACCAGAGGGTGTGGCAATCAGATCAGCCTCCTGGATGCAGCACAACAGATATAGAGGGTGGAAACCTCTATATCTATTAATGAAAAGAGGCAAAATGTAAGTCTTGTGCATTTGATTACAGAGTAACTAGTCATGAGGGACAAGGGAACAAATGTTTACAGCATTTTATGAATTCATTTCAATCCTGGATATTTAGCTCCACGTAGTGCTTCCCTTCTTGCACGCTATGGACATTGATTCGAACTTCTGACCCTGGCTTTTAACTCCTGTACTTTGGACTACTTCTTTTATCCTTCCAACTCTTTTTTAAAGCTGATCATTTAAACACTATCGTACATTTACAGTATCGTACTCATTTTAGTTTTGTTTTGTAACAGCAGACAAACCTGAACATGCAAAGAGTAAAAGAATGGAAATTAAAAATGTTCTGACATCAAACCTCCTATTGACTGGCTAAACTCTTTTACATAGAGACTATTTAAACAGAGGTAAGTTGGAGATAGAAATACAAGTAAGCTTCTTTCTCTGAAGCGCTGACAGGTGATTGCTCTGTTTTGTCTTCTGGGGGATGGGAATATTTGAGAATATCACTTGGGACCTTATTCCCATTCCTGCTGTTTTGAAAGAAAACAAAACAAAATAAAACAAAACTATCACTTCTTATTTTCTGTGTCATTCAATCAAAAATACCCTCTCCACAGGAGCAACAGCCATTCCTAAAACCATTTACTTACTTCTAATGTAGAATACTTCAGGCTAACTTTTTTATGTCTAAATATATGTTTCACATTTGTGTGTGGAACAGAGCTTGTGCCAAGGAGGTGGTTGTGTAACTGACATACTTCGGTTTTGGGTTTTTTGTTCGATATTATCTTTCTGGGTGAGATTTTTGAACTAACATATACTGAAATAAAATCATGTACCTTGATTCTGATATGTAATTATTTTTCTATCAGGAAAGTCTGTAAATAAATTGGCTGACTATTACAAGTATTTTAAGACACAATAGGACAGTACTTTTTTGATGTTACATCTCAAATAGGGCCCCTCACCAATCAAATGAACCAGGTACTGAATTCCAAAGAGTGCAAAGTGCCATTTGAGAAAAGAGATAATCTAAGATTGGAAGAAATTCCCAGGCCTTTCTGAATTTATATAAGGTAGAGTTTAACAGCTAAATACACATATAAAGAAAATACTTAAAACTTAGAACATTCATTATTTTCTGTACTGGTTCATATACTTTAGATTACCAAAAAGAAAAAAAAAATCAAGTAAGCATTTAAGTTTTGCTAGTTCTTTATATTTTAAGCAATCCAATTTCCTTACTTGAAGGAATAAAATTTAGTGGGATAATTGACACTGTTCATAATTCTGACCTTTTAAAGAGAGCATTTCATTGTTTGTCTGTGGGGGATGAGGTGTCACTTTGTAGGCCCAACCCCCTCTAACCTGCAATTTACAATAGCCGCCCTGGTATGCGAGAAGGAGGTAGAATAGGAATGCCTGTTCTTAGTGAGCCCTCACCCTCTGGAATCCATACTGTGAGCTGGCTTTGTTTTGCAGAAGTCTTGAGGAAGTGGCTGGCCACCCTTTGTGACACTAACAGCAGACAAATTAACAACATTCTTGAGCTAATGAATTTCTTCCTGGGCTAGAGAGGTTATGAGAACTGGTTGTGATTATTTACCTCACTTAGATAGCTTTAGAATAAACATTGTAGTCTGTCACGTTGTAGCTTGCCACAAAGAATGCCTTTTCACTACTTAATTATCTGGGCTCTGTGAACTGATCGGGTTTACTATATATGAATCCTAAAATAAAGATTGTGCGTACAGTGCAGTGCAGTGCAGTGTAACGCGGTGCAGACAGCAAAGGTGTCTCTCCTGTCTTTCTTTTCCAAGCGCTGTACCCCCCGTGTCCCGACAAGGCGTGCGTGTGTGTTTACCTTGCCCGGAGTTCAGAGTGCCCTAGACACTCACGACATTTGTCGAGCTCTAGTGATGTGGGGAACAGTTGTTTGTCATTCAATTATCTTGCTCATTTTTGGTGAACATTGCTGACCCCAGCAGAAATGGTATGGTTCACAGAGTGGGTTTTTGGGTTCTAGGACTCAAACTCTGGACTCAGCCGTATAAAGGGTAAGCTTGTCTATTAGAAGGCAAACTCTGGCTCAGTTAGAGACCCATGCAAGAAAGGAACACGAGAAAATACCAGCAGAGCTATAAAAAGAATCCAGGGTTTAGCTTTGCAGGGAGGCTCCCACAAGAATCACATGCTTGCTTATCCCATCCCAGGAAACCACAAGTCCTAAGATCAAATAAAATTTGGAGCTCTTTTTACATGGAGGTGAATATTTTTGTTTGAACTTATTACATAAGGAGTTTGTTTTAACAAAATATAGGACAGAGAAAATAAATTATCTTAAATACCAGTTTTTGCCTAATCCCATGTAAAAAAATATGAAGATAACTTCTACATTACCATTAGTTTGCATGTTTTAGTGAAAATCAACTGTCAAACTGTCTCTTAGAAGTAGAAAACAAAAAAGAAACTTTTCACCCTGGCAAGTTTTAACTGTATGAAAAAGTGGAGAGAATAGCATAATGAAATCTCATTTTCCATCATCAAACACTTTTGACTGTAGAAGTAATGTTTTTCTGTCATAATTTCATGGAATTGGAGAGCTATGAGAGCCCCCAAAACATCAGCAAGTTATAATAACAGTATTTTTGCAGGCTTTGTGTGGATGGCAGGGGTGATGTAAGTTCTTAGCAATCAGGAGCATGAAGCTATGGGTGCCTCTGGTTCTTCAGTGTCTTCACTGAAATTTACATTCCATTGCAAGAATTAAGGCTCCCATTGGTACAGCTTCCCTGAGCCTGTGAAAAACAGGCGATTTTTATCCAAATAGCCTAAAATCGTTTATCCACTCACTTTTTGTTAAAAAATAAAATGAAATAAGTTAAAGTTCTATGTTTCTGTTACAGAAATGTCCCCCTTTTAGTGCACAACTTTTTCTGTATATTTTTCCTATTGGAATACTCATTAGGTAATTTTGTGTTTGGTTTGGTTTTGGGTTCTGACCTAGATCACCGATCTCCCAAACGAGTGTACGGTAGAGATTAAATAACAAGAGACAAATTGTATGATGTTTAGGGCTCCAGGAGGGTCAAAACCCTTTAACTAAGCTTGAGACATTGAAGGTAAAGACAAAGGATTCTCTGGATCAGTCCACTTATATTAGGACCAAGGACAAAGGGCAGATAAACTGAGGAATGTGCAGGCAATGAGCAGGACCTTGGGAGTCACTTCAAAGGCGTCTCCAAGTCATGAGTTAAGTCAATTAGTAGCACTGTCTTATGAAGACATGGTAGAAGTGAGACTGTAGGAGTAATCTTTGCAGTGGCAGTCTCTATCTAGTTAATTGGGGTTGGAGCCAAGTATCCACAGCTGTGGCCTTATCTTGCCCTTTGATGGTATCTCTGGCCTCACAGGCCACTACAGGCCTCAGCCAGGACCATGATTCATAGAGGTTTACTTACTATCAATCAGCTCCCATCGCCAAGCAAGGGGCCGAGGCCTAGGACAGACTCACAGATAAACATAGAAAGCCAGCTAGTAAATTTTAAATCCCGCTCAGAGCTGCTTTGTAGTGGTCTGCAACGTTTGGCTTACACCTTCAAATTATTTGATACTATGAAAATTGAATCACTTAATCATGTTCTAATTCCATAAATAAAAATCATAACCATTTTATACAATATCACCCAATAAAGCAAACTAGCTCAAAATACAGCCAAATATTTCACTGATTTCTTTCTACTTTAACACATGCAGATTTTATCAAATTTCAAATCCTATTATAGTCCATGGGTATAAATAAGGAATGCTGAATTTAGTCTTGTATTTGGCCAACTGGTAGAAACATTTTACTGTTAATATGGCTTGTTATTTTAGAAATCCTCACAAAGCACATAAGTACATCTCGATGGAAAGTGACTCTTCTACAGTTTAGAAATAAGTTGAACCACACAATAGGATTTTATGAGAATCAAAGTATATAAAGACCTCAGCACTGAAAAAAATTTCCTCTTCACATAGTTCAATACCTCAAAAAACATTATGACCTAGTTAACAATCATTAGCTTCTATGTTGCCGTACTTTTTCAGATTAGCTTGCTGTCTCTCACTGGAGCTCTCCTCAGGAAATGGATGGCTCAACCAAGGGTTACACTGCATGAAGGAGGAGCTCTGCGTGGACCCTGTCAGGGTGGCTGGTCGGTAAACTGCTGGGTGGAGTCCGATGAGAATGGAGGAAGATGGAGACACAGAGGAGGGCTGGAGACAGGAAAATGAGGGCCAACAGGTGGAAGTGATGCCTTCTGCACCAACACTCTTCATTTACTTGACATTTGTGCTTTGGACTCAAATCATCTTTTATAAAGAATCTCTTTATGTCAGGATATCATGTGGTGAAACACTGTTTTGCTTAAATGGTTATGTTTTGACCTGCGTTGTTCTGTTGTTATGCTCTCTTTTATCTCAATCCCCTTTTTAAAAATTATTTACTTTTTTCTTTTTATTTTTTTAATTAAGGGAAAAATAAATAAAAAATAGCAGGATACATTATAGTAACCTACTTTGGTTTCCTATTAACTTGATTTGAAATCCTGTATTGCCCTCACCATCTTGTTTTGACTGATTTTCCTCTATTCTACTTTGCTTGATAGTGCCAAGTTTGAAAATATAGGCATAACTGAAGACAATAAGAATCATTATGATGCCCATTCCAGTTGACTATTACTTTCTTTTAAAATCCTGTAATGGCTCCAATGCTTTGGTTTTATTCTTTACTGTTTAGTTCAATTTTATTATAACTGCTAATTCTTCTTAAAATAGCAAGAGGCAATATGGTAACCATTGTTGATCACCTTATATTTTGCTTTGACATTATCTATTATGTCCATCCTTTTGATTTGACTGACTCTGTTCTGATATGTCGCATTTGGTTTTACTCTCTTCAAAAAAAGTAATAAGAACTGTGGGAGTAATCAAACCCAAAATGTGTAATTGTCATTGTACAAAAGAAAAGAAAAGAAAGTGCTCTAAAGGTTATAACTACATATATGTTTAAGTGTATAAGATAGATAACCATGTTACTGAGTGTTTTTTGGATCATTGAACAAAACTGTTTGCACTCTCACTGTTTGAAGGTCCACTTTATATTCTTCAATTTTGTAACTTGAACAACTATTTCTAAAATGAGAAAATGTAATCTATTAACTAGTGATTTCTTACCGTTTATTTTTTAAATTTTGTATTACTTGTACCCCTTTTCTGTTTTTTTTCCTTTTTCTGCTTAAATTAAAAAAAAAAAAAAGAATCTCCATGATTTGCTACTCAACAACCCTTATAATCAAGACATTTATGTTTTTCTTCAAAAAGCTTTTAACTGATAAAAACACATATTCTACTTATGAAGGAACACTTGGGGGGCCTCTATTCTAATGCCTAATTGAAGTGCATTCTTCTGTAAATGTAAATACCCTGCTATTCATCGTTGAATTTAAAAACTTGCCTTTGTATTTGTTTGATTGAATACACCCACTTTTCTTACTCAAACTCAAAACCAAATTTATTACTTTTCTTTTGACTGTTGAATTGTTTTCAGATCTTATTAAGTATTGGTTTTGAAGACAAAAGACAAAATTGCATCTCCAAGTCTGTTTATTTTACAGTTCGGTTTCCAAGGCAGGATGCTTGTGCATTCAGGTAGAGTACACCAAAAGGGAAGAGGAGTTCCATCTGTGAAAAAGTGATAATCTGAGCTTTTTCTTGGACTGGGAACTGATAAGCAAATGGATAAATGTATGTGACACTTACAAACACTATATAGATTTTGAAGATTTGTTTCTTGCTGTCTTACTGATATGGGGAACGAAATTCTCAGTCTACTAGATGTCTGGTACGAGTTTGTGTTCTCTAAAATTGAAGAATGAATTTTAGGAGCAACAGAGATTATGAGCAGAATATGTTTATTGAGAGACAGAAAGTGTCCTGAGTGTAAACTATGGCCAATTAATAAGATTGATTGCACAGAAAAAATTGATTAAATCAGGGACAAATGGGGAAGTGAGTCACACAGAAGTGAGCATGTCTAGAGAGCAGTGACTCTTCCCGCAGAAGGTATGAATGGTGATTTCTGGCCTCCTCAGGTTGATAAAGACCTGTTTAGAATATCAGTTCTTGATGCTTAGCCTTAGGAAGTATGTGGGTGCATTTGATTTATCTTTTGTCTTGAGGTCTGGCCCACAGCAGGAGGTGTTTTTCTCCCCCACAGTGCAGGGTATCTGACCTTCTGCCCTGGTTCCTTCAAGGGCTCAGCCCTGTCAGATTGCATATAATATTTCTGTCTAACTCAGTTGCCTGTAACATTATCTTTTTGCAGATGATCAAGTAATCATTTGTTGAGTTAAAACATTTAAAAAATGGTACAGAGAATACAAAAAGGAAAGATCGACTGCATGCCACTTTTATATGGCATCCCTTACCATTTATTTTTTTCTAGGTTACAAATATTTACCAGTCATTTCTCCATTTGCTAATTTAGCAGCAAAGTATTTGACATCATTGAGAACTGGTACACTGAAATACCAATGTTGGATCACATATCATTTAAAATTTTTTGATTATTTAAAAAGTCAGCTTCACAAAGGATATAGAGCAAAAGTGTCATGTTTTTACAGTAATCCAGTTCTAAATGTGTCAAATACTTCAAGAGCAACTGATTGACTTGGGAATTCCATCACTCTTATCTATGTATCTCTGACCTGCTGTCTCAGTATCAAAGTGTATGAACAAATATATACATAAAATATGCTAACTCTATTGTATGTGTTCTCACTATATTATCAAGAAAGTGTGGAGTTCATTTTATGATTTTAGAAAAATGTATCTTAGCATATATGAGATTTCACAAAAGGTTAGGACTTAATAGCTTAGTAGAATCAGTTCTTGTCTTTAATAAGGGAAGACTGTTGTTTCTATGGAAACTGCATTCAGAGAAAATAGCTATTATTTCAAGTATTAAAATATTAAGTAGAATAATTCTGATAAGAACACTTTAACATTTATAATGTATTGTTCATTCTGAACACAGCACATATTTTTTAATTTAAAACTAAATTTCAAGGAGCAATTTTTGCTATTAAAACAAATGACAAACTCAGTGCCACTACAAACATGCAGTATGTATTATTTCAAACAAAAATATGTATATAACTATGTATAATATATGGTTACCATGACAATTAAAGTAATAATAAATAATTTTTGATAGAACAATATCTATATGCAATTTTAACAAATTAAATATGACTTCATATAAATACATTGTGTAAATTTAGGCTTTCATTTAGTTAAATATTATCAATGGTCTGCTGATTAATATGAACAATTACACATATGATACATAACAAGGTGCAAGGAATGATCACAATATATGGTAAATGTTTAAATTTTAAAAATTTAAGAAATGTGAACATTACATACTACATTATGTATTAATAAAATAGGTTTATTATAAATAAACAGGTACTATTTTATTTTATTATTTTAAAGATAATAAAATCCAACAAAACAAAACAGAATAAAGCCAATCAAAACAAAGCAATGAAACTGTTGCAGAACTTTGAAGCAGAATAATAGGAAATCAACAATGGCTACCATAGTGATACAGGAGAATGAAACTCCCAACCTACTATGTCTGGTCTGAGTTTGTGATCTCTAAAATTGAAGAATGAATTTTAGGAACAATAGAGGTTAAGAACAGAATATTTTATTGAGAGAAAGAAAGTTTCTGTCTGAGAGAGCCAGAAGGGGTCCCTAGTGGGTTGCCAAAGACTGTCTTTTGTAGGGATTTTTATAAAGTAAAATCATGGAGTGAGACGGGTTCAAGGTGGGGAAAACTGGGAACTCACAAGGCAGATGGGCAGAAGGTGGGGGAGAACTATGGTTAGCCAATAAGATTATCTGTTCAGGTAAAATTGATTACATTAGGGACAAATGGGGAAGCCAGGCAGATAGAAAGCAGCCTTCTCAGCAGTGACTCTTTGGCAGTGGGTTGGGATGGAGACTGACACCTGACTTCCTCAGGGTGATAGAGAACTATTTAGAATATCAGTCCTTAGGATATGTGTGCATTTGTTTGATCTTTTGTCTTGAGGCCTGGCCCACAGCAGGAGGTATCTGTCTCCCCCACAGTTGCAAGGTATTTGGTCTTCTACACTGCCTTTTTGGGGGGGTCTATCCCTGGCTCACTGCCTATAATATTTCTACCTAACTCGGCTGCCTGCAACAATAGCATATGTTGTTATCTTCACAATAATTTTCCGTTCCACTAGACATAGCAAAATCAAACCAAACAAAGCAGAATAAAACCAATCAAAACAGAACACAGAATAAAGTTAAAAAAATACACATACTAATAAAACTTTTTCTTTTAAAAAATATAATATTAAAAGACACATTGTTGTCAACCTCCTCAAAATCCTTCCCGTCACTTCAAATACTGCCCATCACTCTGGCTACTTTCTGAAACAGCTGTGGAAGTCCTCTTTCACAAATGTCTTATGATAAAAAATACAGTGAGTGCTTCTACTAAGTGCCATTCAAAGGAAAGGCACGCTCCTAAAAATATTAGTGTATCCTCATTCATCTTGTTCACCCCATCTCATACCACAACTTGTGGCTCTTTGCCAATCAAAAATGGCCAAGGACGGTAACTGTTTCACAATGATATGACATTGAGGTAGCCGCAACTGTTCAACTAAAGATGCTCAGGAAGGAAGGCTTCCAGAACTGCTTCAGAAAATGCGAAAGGACATAAAACAAGTGTGCTGGAAACCAGTGGGAGTGATTTGAGGAGGATTAATTGCAATGTGTCTTTTACTATAGTAATTTTTAAAGTTTAATCATTCACTGTGGTTTTTGGTCATATGCATCGTATATAAATAGTCTAAATATGTTATTTTCCAGTTTCTTTCCTGAGTAATTTATATGAAAATATATTTAAGTGATTTTTAATTGAAAAAAGACTTTTCAGTTAGTTGTAGAAAACTGTCTAGCAGTTACTGCCTACTCATACTGAAACAGCTTCTTTAATGAGGTATGCTCTTGGGACTCCTATGGAGTATATTTGGTGACTAAATTTCAGCTTCTTCAAAGTCAGTGCATTTGCATCTTTGAAGACTTGTCCAGAGCTTCTCATAGGTCAAGTTGTTCTCCTATGTAGTATGATAATTACACAGATACTTCTTGATGAAGGATGAGAGTGCATCCCAATAAACCAACCCATCATGAATTGAATATGTTGTGAATGGAGAATGCATTTGATGTACCTAACTTCTCTAACATGGTTGCTTAGCAACACAAGACAATATAGATCCCTGATTGTTTCCTCTCTGGATTGTGAAGTTGACCAGGATCTGCAGTGATCTACCTACCACTGCATCAATCTCTGAGTATGACAGCAGAGACTGCTAGCCCTGGAAAAGACCAAAACTCAAAGCATATAGTACGTTGCTGCTACACATGTGTCACAGAGGCACTCTATATTTTTTCTTTTCATTTTTGTAGAAATGCTCAACATGTCTAGCCTTTAACAGATTTTAAGAACATAAAAGTCTTGGGAGTTGGTTGTCTGACAAAATAGGAGGTTTGTCATCCCTTGGGGATTCTGGGGCCATCAGCATTTATATTGTCTTTAAGGTACATGAACAATCAAGGAGCTCTTTCATTTTCCTGCCCACTGTGTAACTGCTACATTGTTTTTCCTTCTTTATTAATATGTGCTGGTAGGAGGGCTGTGCAATTTCATGAAGTTGTTCCACTGGAACTAGAACTGACATTATGAGTGGTATCAGCAGTGATTTTAAATTAAAAGGACTCAAGCCACCTTTGACACTGAGGTGAGACCCACAGTCAAAGCTGCTAAATCATGTGGTTCAATGATCCTTGGACCTAAAATATATCATCCACCCTTGCCAAAGTAATTTTTAAGGAACCACATGAGTTAGCAAGATGTTATAGTAAAAACCAAAACCTAAACCAAACTAAAAAAGGTAACGTGAATCCTTTAACTTCAAGAAGTTTACATTTAAAAACATTTATAGCAACCTAAATTTTTCTTGGCAACAAGATTTCTGGGTTGCAAACACTTTGGTTTTCAGAGACCATAATCCAAAAATTTACTTCTGGTACCTTAATTTATTTAAATAATTCAATTAATAATGAATATTTACTGTATTGCATATAAATGTTTATATTAAAAATATTGAAAAATATAAGCAAAAACTTAATTATTCAGTGGGCCCCAATCCAGAGATAAAAACATCATTAATTGTTTTAACTGAGAATATACTGTGTCTTCTTGTATCCTGCTTTTTCCAGTTAACCTTATAGTATGAGGATATTCCTCATGTCATAATGTGTGTAAGTGTATTTTAAAGCTAAGTAGTATGTATATAATAATAATGAATATGTATATAATAGTAATGAAACTAACCAATAATATATTATTGAGTATTTAAACTGCTTCTGATTTGAAGAATAGGCACATTGATCATATAAAAATACATTAGAATGCAAAAAATACATGAGGCAGGATCTTTATTTTTGTTCTCTGCAATAACTTTACACACAGAGAAAATATATAATTATGAAATGAAAGAAATAATAAACACCTACACTTGAATATCACTTCTTAGACATCCTGCTGGAGCGAGATTTCGGTTCCTCTCATGAAAGTGAAATAAGATGACATGAATTCACAGCGGTGCTAACAGCTCAAAGGTGTTGTTTCTAATAGATCAGAAGAGCACAGAATTTCTGTAAAATGAAAGCTTGCTGATAACCAATCAACGCTGAGACCCAACAGGGCTAAGCACCCACCCTAGAGAGTGGATGTCAACAAAACCTGGGAGTCTCCCCAGCTGGCTTTTAGAATAATTCCCAGATCAGAGTCTGCAGAAGCTGGAGCACAGTAAGGGAACAGGGCGGAATGGGAGAGGCAGTTCTCTCTGATGCCTGTGTTGGCAGTTTTTATTTTTTATACCTTTATCATAATTTCAAATTTTATATATTGTAAGAAATTCAGGAAGTTGACAAATACACAGTCATGTCAGGAGCTCTGAGCACATTTCTCTAGGCTATGACTTCCTCTGAGTTTTAGACATTGATCAGTATATTGTATTTACTGACAACTCCACTACTTGCTAGTCAGTTTACTGTTGGGTTGTTTCTCTTGAAAATTAGTTTTCTGTCACATCCTATATTTTAATGAGGGATGAAGGCCATTATCATGACCCACAACTCAGAATTTTTAGACTCTCATTAAAGAATCTGCACTGAACCTACATAGGATGTTGTCTGGTGAGGACCCACACCATCTTTGTTCTGCTCTTGGTATTTTTAAGTTGCTAGGCTGCCAGGTTTCAATTTTTGTTCTCAGAATACAGTGATTGTTTTTACTGTAGGATGCAGCTCTTGGCATTCATATGTTGATCTTTTTATCTCTGGGTAAAGATATCTTATGATGGTGATAATGTGCTTCTCTTATTTGGTAGAATTTCATGGTGTGAAAAGCAGAGCCCAAAGGTTATTACCACATATCTTTCTATAAGACTGACATGCTGTGTTGCTGTTGGCATTTCAAGTGTGGTGCCTGTGAAGAGTCCTGGTGATGGGTGATGAAGGCTGTCACAGATCTGTTTCTCAGCACGGAGTTTTCTTCTTAAATTATCGTCAGAAATATCAGAGGATATAATAAGCTTTTCTCTATTGTGAGAGCTAGAAGGATATTTGATTTTGCAAGTAAATATAATGGAAGGCCAATTATTATCTGAATTTTACTCCATTGACAATGAAAACTTTATATGGCCAGTGATTTTTTAGGTAATCATGGATGTTTTGGTAAATGATGTATTATGAGAGCTGCTTTTTCAGCAGTAGGTAATTTCTTTTTTTATTTTAAAAAGCAAAAAAGCAAAAAGAATAGAAGTGATACAGAATTTCAAAAAATATAAAATCACCACTACTTAATATGTTGCAGATTGTTAACTTAGAAATAGCTGTTTAGCTTACAAGATTTAGGCATAAAAATGCTCAATCAAACAATGACGGCACAAATTTCTTTTTATGAACTAACAGAGATTAGTAGTATAGTTTCTATCTTTTATATGTGTACATACATACATTTGTATGTGTATACCTACATACATATAATCTTTCCCTTTCTGCAGTAGGGATTTTCTAGATCTTCGAGATACTTCGAATCTCTCTAGACATATTAGTTAGTGTACAAATAGAGATTGTGAATGACAGGTACCAGGTGAAGTATTCTGCCTAGAGCTTTAATCTTGTGATAAAGGCCCAATTACTATGTGTATCCTTTACATTAAGAAGGTAAAGGTCCAAGAGATTGGATAGCAAAGATAAGACAAGCTGTCTTTTTTGGGATGTTTGATGGTCTTCCTTCCTGTCTGCCTGCCTGCCTTCCTTCCTCCTTCCCTTTCTTTCTTTCTTTCTTTCTTTCTTTCTTTCTTTCTTTCTTTCTAGAAACATTTTATCTCTGTGTAATTGAGGCTGGCCTTGAATTCATTATGTAACCCAGGCTGACCTAGAATTTGGGCTTCTCCTGATTCTCCCCTCTTTGGTGTTGGGGTCACACCTGTGCCTCATTTATAGCGTTTCTTTGTATTATCTCTTTTTAGGAAGCTTCTTGTAGAATTATTGCTTGAGAACTTAGCTATTCCTGAGAACTTTCATATGAATTGCAGTTATAACCCAACTATGTTCATGAGCTACCACCCAAGTTCAGGTCTCAATTTGAAATTCTCTGTCTTTGTTGTCCTTCAACATTAAAACAGTTTCCAAATCCTGTTGTTTAATATGTCTTCTACATAAAATCACAAATTTTATGAATTAAGCACTATGTGAGTGTGTCTCTTGTATCTACAAAAGGGCTTTTCCCAGAGGAGTTAATAACAATTGGTTAATGTAGTGATGTTTTTCTTAATGGTTTTCCTCTTTTCAATCCCCATTGGCACCAAGGCAGATAACATTTTTAATGTACTTCACTTAGCCTTTTGATTAGCCTTTCAGCTTTAATCTCTTCCTGTTTCTCAACCTGCTAAGCTCATTACTGTCCCAGGGCTTTTGTCCTCATTGTTCTCATGGTAGCAAAACCTTGTCCCACAGGCTTGCATTGCTATCTTTCAGCTTTGTTCAATCTCTGCTCAAATGTTCACCTGTGAGAATGCCACTAATTAATTAATTAATTATTTAATACCCTGGGGTGGTACAGCTTGATCAAATAGTTCTATTTTTAGATTTTTCATTCCTTGTTATTGACTATAAAGATTAATGAGTTTCACTTTGATAGATTCGTATAAGCACATAACATACCTTGGTCACTTTTACCCCTCTCCTCTCGCCTGTCCTCCTTCTAGTTTCATGTTTTGGGATGTGAAACCCCAGTCCATCCCCTGTCACCCACCCTTATCAGCAGCCTTTCCATTTCCATAGCTCCCCACTTTATTGTTGAAAATTTGCCCATCTGTTTAAGAACTTGGTTAGTTACTGTAAAGATAGTTCCTGGTGAAACATTGGGAGTGTAGTACAGGTGAGTGCAGAGCTCTAGGGCCACTTGGCCTACCACACAATTTTGAGACCTTTTTGCTACGAATGTGGTGAGGAATCGTTGAGAGACATAAGTGACCAGCACAATCAGTTAGAAGAGTATTTATTTATTGGGTCTGCTTTCATTAATTTATGTTTGATATGCACTAATTGCATTCATCTTGGGTATCCATGGCATATCTTAATCATTTTTATGTCCCCTTCCTATCTTTCCATCTCTCCCTTTTCCAGAACCACTCCCCATCTTCATGAAATCTATTTCCATCTTTCATATCATCTTTTATTTTGCTAAGTGATTTATATTTTGAGATTTTTATATAAGAGAGATTTGCTCTCTTTATATGAGAGATTTTTTTATATGAGTTTATACAAGGTGATATTTAGTCTTCTGTATCAAACTTATCTCAATGGTCTCAAGGTGTATCCATTTTCATAGAAGTGACTCAAAGTTATCTTTCACTATGACTGAATAGTATTCTATTGTGTATATATACATTTTCTTTATCCATTCATCTATTGGTGAACATATACTCTGCTTCTGAAATTTACCTATCTTAAGTTGTGCTGTTATATGCATAAGTGTGTATGACTCACTGTGATATGATGTCTTTAATTCTTTCAGGAAGATACCCAGAAGAGGTGTAGCTTGGTCAAATAGAATTTCTATTTTTATTTTTAACACTAAGTGAGAGGCAGAAAGGCATAAAGAATGCTGTCATATAAGTGTTATTAATAGAAGAGGAGATAAATAAAATTTTCTGGTAAATAAATAGGTGAGTGAACAGATGTGAGAGAAAGAGAAGAGTCAAAAGTGATGTTAGATTTATAGCTTGAGAAATGGTATTTCCATTTAGGATGTTGAGGAGAATTTTGGAGCATCTGTTTGTAATGGTATGATCATATTTTAAATTTAACACATAAGTTTGACCAACTCATTTGATACCCATGTACAACACAGTAGATAACCATCCAGCGGGATCAAGTAGAAAGTTTTGCTATATAGAGTGGATAAACAGCTTGCCATACCACGTCATGCCATACTACTACTGTGCAGTAAAACACAGCTCCCGTGATCCTAAACTGGCGCCAGTAAAGAATTAAAAAAGTAGAGTTTAGGACAGAAGATTTATTTGAAGGTGGACAAAATAGGAAAGAGAATGATGATAGATTACCGCGGAGGAGTAGGGAGTATTGGACAGGGAATTACTCATGGGTCTTTATCTCTAGCTCCCTTTTATTTATAACTAGAGTCTTCTCATCTCCTGCATGTGCACCTTAAAGTTGTTGTTATCTGATTTGTTTTCTTGACTGCCTTTGATCCTAACCTAATCATATCTTCCTACATTCCTTCTGGTCATTTGCTTTACTCTTGTCCTTTTGGAATGAAGAAGTGAAGGGTGGGGAGGGCTTATAGGAAGGCAGCTCAGACTTAGTGATTAAGTAAAGAAGACATGTGCACATCTGTGTATTTGGTACAATACTATACTGATATGTGTGTGTGTGTGTGTGCAGGGGTGCATGCCTGTGTTACATGGTAAGTAGGAGTCCTTACGTGACTCTCAGGTCACTTGGATTCTGTCAAGTGAGTGAGAAGAACTGGCTTTCCAGGTCTTTCATGTCCTTGGTTTCCTCTGAGTTCTGTTAAATTCTTATGGTAATTGTGATAACTGGAGCCCCTTTCAGGCAAGCTTCTCTCTCTGTTCTTTGTCTAATTGCTCCTACTGCAGAATCACAAACCTGAAGAGGCAGAAACTGCTTTTTTTTCCCTATTGATTTAATAAAATTCAATGAGGCTTTCATTCTATGTTTTCCCTACATTCAGAGCCCCCTGACCCTATGGTTGTATATAAAATTCTAGCATTTATGGGATAAATAGTCTCAGGATATCAATGAAGAAATTGTTCAGAGAGTTGGTCCTCAGTATCTGTGAGTTGCATATTTCCAAACTCAACCACATAAGCATTCAAAATATCTGAAAAATCATATCTCCTTTGAACACATACAGAATGTCTTCTTGTCATTCTTGCAGAATTTAAATTGTAAGTATTTCCAGAAACCTAGAGAACACTCAATGTATACAAGAAGATGCATGTAGGTTTGTATGCAAAACTGTGATATTTTGTACAAGGGACTTGAACATAGAGGATTTTGATATTCACAAGGAGGTCCTAGAACCAAACCCTGGCAGATGTAAATGGATGATTGTATAAATGCGGTGTGTAAAACTATAGTCTGATTGCAATTACTAGGAGAAAATAGACAAGAGGCTCTGTATTGAGCTTTGGAACATTATGATACATGGACTTTAAGATGAGAAACCAGCAAGAGAGACTCAGGAGCAGTCAGTGTGATATGAAGAGACCAGGAGAATGAGCCGTGTCAGAAGGCAAGAGGACGTGCTTCCATAAGGAAAGGATGATGTCAGGATCCATTCAGGAATGACCTTCCAACCACCCCATCTGTTTGCTAGCAGAGGCATTGTTCTCAATGGAAACTCAGCTCATTACCAGGGCTGCTCTTGGAAAACACAGGATGTAATAAAAGGGATAAGATAAAGCCTGAAATCTTCCAAGCACCAGGACATCTAAAGACACCCAAACTTATATGCCAGATGCCCTAAGGACTTTGAAGACTGAGCCACTGGAAAATTTTAATCACAGATGTTTGCTCAAACCTTGTCATTTGAGGTCCCTTGCTTGATTTTCCCACTTTGTTACAGACAACTGAGTTAAACAGACATATTATAGGCAGTCAGACAGGGCTAGGTCCTCAAAGGAGCCAATGAAGAAGACCGGGTACCTTACAACTGTGGAGGAGACAGATACCTCCCACTGTGAGCCAGAATTCAAGATAAAAGATCAAGCAAATACACCCACATCCTAAGGACTGATAGTCTAAATAGCTCTCTATCATCCTGAAAAAGCCAGGAGTCATTATCCCAACCCGCTATGGGAAGAGTCATGGCTCTCTAACAATGCCCACTTTCTGGCTTTCTAAGGATGCTCACTTTCTACGTGACTCACTTCCCCACTTATCCATGATCTAATCGGGGACAATTTTACCTGAGCAATTAATCTTATTAGTTAGCCATAGTTATGTCCCACCTTATGGCCACCTTCTGAGTTCCCACATTTTCCCCAACTTGGACCCGTCTCACTTCATCGTTTTACTCTATAAAAGTCTCTGGAAAAGACAGAGTCTTTGGCAACCCACTTGGGACCCCTTTTGTCTCTCTCTCAGACAGAACCTTTTTTCTCTCGGTAATGATATTCTGCTCTTAACTTCCATTCTTCTTAAAATTCATTCTTTGATTTTAGAGAACACAAACCCATACCTCACATATAGTAGACTGAGAGTTTTGTTCCCCTGTATCAACTTGACTCCCTTTGTGCAAACTCTATTAGAAGGTTCCAATTTTCTCTGTATCCTAATGATGGCCTTCTCACCCTCTATCTGCCTGCACTCAGGCACAATAAATCCCACACTATGCTGTCTTTACACAAGCCTAGTGGCCTTCACTGGTCTCTGCTGCACATTATTCCTTACAGATGGTGAATTAATATTTCTGAATACTTCAATAAACTGAGGATTACAAATTATTACAGACGACTAAATTAGGTAGAAATATTATAGGCAATCAAACAGGAGTAGAACCTCAATTATAACTGTGGGTGGAGGTGCATCTGTCAAAGGCCAGGCCTCAGGATAAATACAGGATGACCAGGCCTACATGCCTCCCCATGGGATAATAAATAAATTAAAGAGATTATACTTTAATAGGAATTACTAGGTCCCAGAAAGTCTAGATAGACAATAGTCACCTAGGTGGGTGACCAGGACCTCCTGTCCATCCCCTCCTAAAAAGGTCTTTTTTCTTTCCATGCGTGTTTTCTACATGACTTGTTTCCCCATTGGAACAATGATACCTAGGTGACCATGCTTGTAATCTTATTGGTTGATCATAATTTTGACCCACATAGTACCTACCTCAGTTTTGTGCCCACTTTATGATTTTTCTCTATAAAACTTCCTATGTGAAGTAGGTCCGCAACAGCCTACTTTTGGGTCTCATCGTGTCTCTCAGGAACTATTTCTCTTAATAAATGTTTCCTATCCTTAACCTCTGATGTTCTTTAGAATTCACTCTTCAATTTGGGGGGAACACAAGTGGCATACATGACATTGAACATGTTGGGAGCTATATTATTTCCCTATAACAAAATGACTTTTGAAATTAGAAGTGTGCAGTCTACTTCCAAGCTCTTAAAAGAAAATTTTGGTATTAAAATCTTTGAGTCAAATCAGATGATAAGAGTATATTGCAAGAGAGAAGAAAATAGGCATATATCAAGAAGAAAAGTATAGCTCTCTTTGATTAATTAATGACTGGTTCCTACCCATTGAAGACTCTTATCACTTGGCAGGCCTCTGGTTGTGTGTGTGTGTGTGTGTGTGTGTGTGTGTGTGTGTGTGTGTGTTTTAAAATGGTCCCTTCAAAGTTTAAAAGGAGAAAAATGACATATTTAAAATAATACTTTAAATAAATTAAGGTGGCATCGACATCAGTTATAAATTTAGCAGATAGTACTTAAGTCAAAAAAGTATGGAGTTTAACAGTTTAAAAAAGATAAATCAGCTTACTTAAACATTTAAAATAGTTTCTTTTATATGGTTACCCAAATGAGTAGTGTCATCATGATATTATCAGGAAGAATGTGGAAAGTTAAATAACAAAAGTAAATATTTTAAGCATAGAATTTTGAAAAATCCATAATCATATTTAGTGTTTATGTGTTTTATAAAAATCTCAGAAAAAGGCAGAAAACATTAATATTGAAATTCTTAAGAACATTGTACATCATAATTTATGGAAAAGATATTTCCTAGGTCATGTAATTTAAAAGCAGATGCAAGGATGACAATGTTAGAGCACTTGTTTAGCAGGCACAGGCCCTGGGATAAATCCCTAGCTCCTCATGCACAGAAGTAGATGTTTAACTACAAAATGTTTCATATGTGGCCTGTTGAAATTGCTGTAAATTATTCAATATGCATTTTTTTATTTTCATGATCTATACAGCACTAATTTAAAACAGATTTTTTAGCAGTCTCTACATTTTTGACATAGCTAATATGGGATTGATACAAAAGTCATATATAAGGGCAATTATATAATCATTTGAAATGATATTTATGTTTAGCTATTTATGCCCAGAAAGGGGTAAGATTATAAAACTGACTTCCCAGGATCATAATATACTGCTAGAATATTTGGTCTAGAGAAACTAGACCTAGATTCCTGAAAAGCAGTTTCATCATCTCAGGAAAACAGTTTTTACTGTGCTTTATAAGGTAAAAACAAGGATCAAACACAAAACTGGTGATGGATCCCCTTCCAGAGTGCCATTAACATTCATAAACACATTATTTTAACTTATATATTAACAAAACATGAATTAATTTTCATTAATGTTCACAGTATCCTACATTGTACTAAAAGCATGTATACTAAAGAGTATGTGTGTGTATGTTTTAAAGAAAGCTTAGTGGAATAAGAAAAGGTATTGATTGTTTCATCAGACTTACTAGATTTCAAAACAGTAATATGACATTCTAGCTGGGATTGAGCTGTTGGAATATTTTATCAGCTCTTATTACAACTAATTTCAAAAATCACATTGTGTAGATACCAAACTTTATTTTATTTTAAAAGAGAAACACTTGATTTTCTTTCAAATGTTAATGATAAATCATGTTATTCTTCCTTGTACATCGGCTAAAGTTCTTTCCCCACCATATGTGTTGTGGCTTAAATTCAGTAGTTTCAGCCAGAGGGGCTTAGGTCTTCACTCCTCCACCATGAGGAAATGTCTGTTGGTTGCTTGTCCATCTGCCTCACACATTCTTTACGTCCCCCAGGGCTGTCCTCACGTGTTCCTGATTCCCATCATGTAGTAGGAAACTCCGTTTCCAAGCTGCCCTCCACTGCTGCACACATGTTCTGCACGTCACACACAGACCCACGGAGAAAATTTGTCACATCTGGCCATGATGGATGGTCTTTCTGAAGAAGGCATACAAGTACATCTAACTGAAAAATATAATGAAAAATTAAAGCCACTCTTCCGTTGAGAAGACAGTACAGCTTCTTTGCTGGTGTTAGAAGATAATTCTCTGTGCATCTCTGGTAGTCTCCATTGTCTTTTAAGCCTCCAAAGGCAGAGACTGTATTTTATCTGAAGTAAAAGCCAGTGTATTTACTGCTCATTGTAAAAAATTCATATTCCCTGAACTCAAGTTGTCTCTCTTGACAGTGCAAACCACTGCATATGTTCTACTCTAATTTCTCTGGAGGAATTGGCTCAAGGAACCAGCAGAGTATACTGATGTGCTGGCCACCTGCTGTGCTGTAATAAAGTCGTTTTCCTCTCTAGCTTTGGTAAGCTAATTTGGTAGCTTGCAATTGGGCTGAAAGTCTCACATCATTCACAGTTTTTGATTTGTTGATAAAGGTGGAATGTTGATTCTAAGATACTGCTCTCTGGATGGAAACAGATAAGACCATTGATGCATCCGACTAATGAGATTTCACAAAAATCTGTAAGAAGCAGCAGCAATGTCTTACCCAAGTTGTGTGATCAGCTCAGCAGCAATTCCCTCTTGCACAGACTGCTAATGAGGAATTGGGGAAAAAGATTGAAAGCTGGATACTACCCTAGTCGTTGGTGTTTCTCCTAAAGGGAAGAAGTTCTATACCAAATTGTCGGTCAGTCTTAGTTCTGCTTGTTATAAAAATGAGTTCAAAGATTCTTGATGGTAAATTTTATGTGTCAAATTGATTTGTCTACACTAACCAGGTTTTGATTCAATCAGTTGGAATGTTGCTATTAAAGATATTTTTTTAGGTGTAACTAACATTTAAATCGGTAAACCTTTGGTAAAATAGTCTTCCCAGAGGTAAAGAGATAGTTCCTCTGAGGATGAAGGAATTCTGCCTTCCCACTGGCTTCAGCCTCGTTTGTGACATCAAGTCTTCCTTAGTTCTCTACTCTGTCAACCTTTCATCCCCAATAATCTCTTAAGCCATTTCCTCAAAATAAATTGCTTCTTTCCTCTCTCTTTCTCTACCCATCTATTGCTTATGGTTCTTGGGAGAACCCTGACCACTCCAATTTCTTTCAGACAAGTGAGCAGACATGACACCTACCTGAATGCAGCTCACAGCCTCCACTGTCAGAAGCCTTGTGAATCTTGTAACTTATGCTGATTTCACCAGCAAAATAAAGAGCAGATGAGTGTTGCTTGTCAAGAAAAACTGGTAAGAGCTGGATGGTGTCAACCTGCTGTTATGCCAAATTCAGAAGTGACAGTAAAAGTTCCATTGCTTTTGCAGTGGATGCAGCTGCTTTAAAAGAGAGCTTCAGTATTTTTATTGAGTTTTCCCTTAAATAGCCACACACCCATGGAAAGCATCAAGAAAGCATTGACTAGTATTTGAGATCTTCCTGTTCAGGATTGGGCTTATAAATCAAATGAATACAAAAGACTGCAAAATTAGATAATGCCTCAAAGGAGTCAAGGTAGGTTCTTGGGTAGATTCTCTGTGCTAAAACCTCACGGAGCTTTTATGTTCAAATGGATGAAAACCTGCTATGTTATCTTGACACCACAACAGCAAAAGTCTTTCTTTCAAAAGTTGCTGCTGTTTGAGTCAAGGCCAGATCAACCAAAGGACAGAAACCTGCAATTCCAGCCAGAGGGCAATGAGGCTGAGACTGCTTAGTGAATTGGTCCTCAAAGATGAAGCAGGGACTGTATCGACAGTGACATCACTACTTCATCTAGTGTTCCAGGTGGGATAGCAACATCAGAAGTTCAATGGATTTGTGATTAGCTACTGCACACTTAGAAAGTGAATAGTAAGAAAATGAATGCAAATATGCTTTGCTTATTTGGATAGCAAAAGCTCTTAGTTGGATAGAGCCGCTTTCTCTCTCCACATCCAACCATTTTTGGCTTTTTTTTTTTTTTTTTTGAGACAAGCTCTCACTGTGCAGTTCAGGCTGGCCTTGAGCTCACTTTGTAGACCAGATTGGCATTGAACTCACAGTGATCCTTCTGCCTCAGCCTCCTGAGTTCAGGGATTACAGATGTACAGCACCACGCCTGACTAGTGTTTTTAACATGATCCCATCTACTTTAAGATTAGAGTTGGTTTTCTCTGTGAGTCAACACCATTTGCAGACTGTTGGGGGTAGGGGGAACCATGCCTCATCAGGAGGTGATCCCCAGCTGGAAACCAGTGTCACGTGCAGGCTGCTACCAGAGTGGGGATAGCCAGACCCAAGCCTCTCTCCAGGAGTCAGCGCCATCTGCTGACTGCTGAGGGAGACAACAAGGCCTCACCAGGAAGTGATCTCCACCTGGAAACCATATCATTTTCTTGTTTTGTTGGGGTGGGTTTTCTTCTCTTTTTTTTTTTTTGTTTGTTAAATCTGATGGCATGAGTAGCTAGTTAAAAGACAGCAAGACATACTACGGTAGTCATTTTGGATTTACTATTGGCTTGTTTTGAAGTCCTTCATTGCATTCGATGTTTTTCTTTTTATTCTTTCTATTCTAGTCTGTTTTGTTGGATTTTTACTATGTCTGAAGGTAACTGCAGCTATTTTGAAGACAAAAGACAGTATGGTAACTGTAGTTGTTTTCATAAGCCTTTGAAGTCCTATGGCACTTACACTGGTTTATTTTGATTGTTTTTTTTTTTATTTTCCTTGTTCTTATCCTCTTTAAAATAAAAATAATATTAGAGGTGGTACCAGGTTATCTGCTCTGTAAAGCATTTAAACATCCATGAACAACTATCCTCCTAGTACACTAAGGAACTACATAAAACATGTGGATGAAACATGTATGGATTCCCTGGAAAGAGGCAATCAAATCTCATCCTATCCTATTCCACCTGGGGAAGGGATGCAAATTCAACTATTACAACCTGAGCAAGTTTTATAGTAGGGATAGGAAGATAACATGACATTGGAGGATTTGTATTTTGGGGCCAATTTAATTTTCTCTTGCTGTAGATTCCTATTATAGTTTATATTTAGTTGTTCCCCAAGAGTCTCATGGAAGGTGATTGAGTTTTGGGAGCTTATAACTGGCTTATTAAGAAGTGAAGTCAGCTTGGAGGAGATGGGTCACAGGGGGTGGGGCTTATCTCCCTTCCTAGCTCCTCCCTATGTGCTCCTTGCTTACAGGCGGCAATGCCATCAACAGCTGTTCATTGCTGTCATGGAGTCAGCCAGCTATGTTCTGAAAAGTGAGCCAAATAAAACTTTAAGACTAGAGGTGGTTCTCTTCATGAGTCAGAGTCATTTGCAGACTGTTGGGATGGGGATGGGGAGAACATTTTCCTCTTTTGAATAGTGGGGTTTGAGTATTGTACCTCAGTAACAAGGAAAATGATTAAAATAGATCCTATCTGAATGAATGTATAGGAATATTGCATTGTGTGCTCGTAAAGTGAAGTCTCCAATAATGAGCAATATGGACAGAAGTACCTATAGAGGACTCACAAATGAAAGGTCACTTTGAGCGGCATGTTTTTGTGACTATTTTGATGATTACATCCTTTGGGTATGGGAGACAGCCTTCACTGAGAGTCATCCTTTGGGTTTAGTGTTTATTTTCTCTAGAGTATGACCAGGTGAAAGGATTTTGTCCTAGATAGGACACTACAGCAGTGAGAGGTGGGACCAAGGGATGTTTACCTTGAGGTCACTTTCCCTGCCCCTAAGCAATTTACTTGTGGTGCGAAATAAATTCCAGTGGGCCGGTTGGGCGTCAGCGATGCCCCTTTAGGCAGCACCCCAGACCAAAGCTATATGTATGCTCCCCATACCACGTGTCCGGCAGAGAAAGCTAGACCCCAGCAGCCATGGAGTTTCTCTCCACATCCTTAAAATAAAGGCCACTTTACTTTATAGTCTGTCTTCTAACCGCATCAACAATCCTAACACCTGGCAAACTCTTCTGAAAGAGCTACTATTAGTTTGACATGGGATCTTATGGAAACTGAGAAGCTGAGCCATGGACATTTGTACTTTCAACCTGAAAGACTCACTTTGGGATGGGTCAACTTGGACCCAGCTAACAGGGTAGGAAATGGTCAGTATACCTCTCTTGCTAAATGAAAAGGGAGTAACCAAGAACACAGCTGGCCTGGCTCCAGCATTATCTTCACATTACATTTAACACTGACAGCTATTCCATTGAAGGAAAATTGATTCAGTGGAGCCCTGAATTCACAGGCTTCTCTGAGTCTTATTACTGATGGTTAAGCCAAAAAATATTATCTCAAAAATCAACTCACATAATTTCTGATATTACCTCTGTCACCCTTCCAGTCCACGCATCTTATTGTCATTAAATGTGGCTCTTCTTTGAAGGAGTTATCTTCTCGTGTCTTCTTCCTGAGCATAATGGAATGAATCATGTTTCTCCCAAGTTCACCTTCTTGGGAAAAAGCTTTTCTTTTTAGGGGAGGCTAGTCAGTCATAGATTGTGGGATGAAGTCATTTTGGATTTAAGGTTGGCCCTAAATTCATTGAGTGGTGACTTCATAGGACAAAAGAGAAAGGAATTTGGAGATGGACACACAGAGGAGTATGTAAACGAGGAAAAGACTGGTGTTAAGTTATCACAAAGCAAGGAATGCCAGGAGCTACTAGAAGCTGGAAGAGATGAGAAAACCTTCTTCTCTAAATCCTCAAAGAGAATATGGCTCTGTTCATACCTTCATTTGATGTATGTCCAGATTTCATACATTTAAATTTCTGCTGTTTTAAACCACCAAGTTTGTGATCATCTGTTCTGGTGGTCTTAGGAAACAATGTACTAATTAATGATAAGGAAAAAGCAGATGAGGATTCTACAGGCTGATTTGGAGAATTAAGGAAACTGACCCCACCCTTTCCATGTTGATGCTTTTATCTTTTCCCTAGTTCAACTGCAAATCGGTCCAATTGGTTTACTTTCCAGGAATAGCTCAACCACATGATGTCTAATGTACCCAGCCTGCTGATTGCCACCATCTTGATTCTTCTGTTAGACTGACATTGTCTTTGATCCAAAAAATAATGAATATACCTGCTGGTTGAGTTTTTCTACAGATATCCTTAGGGGTGGGGGCCAAAGTAGAGAACTTAGCATGTTTTTATGAGTTTTATAGAAGTTCTCACATACCAGAGTGCTGTGGATTCAAAGAGTATGAGTCAAAAAGGTAAGGTTATAGCTACTGGAATGAAACTCATTGATTTTTTTGCCAGTGAAGGAAGAAGAAGAGCAATAACTCTGGAGCCTGGAAAAGGAATTCCACAAACCAGTGAAACCACAGACGGGGCAAAGAAATTGATTTTCTTTTTGAAATACTGACTCTGCCAGTATTTTTCATGAAGGAGAACGAGTTCAGGGTAGTTTTCTAAACTGTTAAAATTAAATTAATCATCCTAGGTCTACTTTTTTCTGCAGAAGCTATGACTAAAATTTGGCCATTCCCTGTAATCTTACTAAGGAGTTTATTGAAAAGAGAAAGGGGTGTCCCAAGCCCCTGTGCCTTGTGCATGAGACACCTGGCACCACCTCCTGGTGTGTGCCCCATGTCCACTCTGCCAGAGGAGCAAGGCAGGGTGATTGCATGGGCTGACTCCCTTCGCTCAGCTTCTGGGCTGACTGCCTTTCCTCAACCTCTTTGAAAACAAGGGACTAGAGTCACTTATTCACATTAAATGAGGAACCCTGAGGCTCATCAACCAGGAGTGAGAACACATTGGAGGCAACATCCACCTGAGTATTCAACTGGTGCAGCGTCCAACCATTCTGAACAACATTTTCTTTCCAGGGTTGGCATATGCATAGAAGCTTCTTATGTGGAGGCCAGGTATTCCTATGCATCCCTCCTGAAAACACAGCATCTATATCTTTTGGACCTTTGGGACTATCTAGTGTTTAAGGAAATATCAGTAGATCCTGTCCCCAGATGACTGTGAAATTCTCTCCAAAATTAGGCTATACTGCTTACTTGGAGAGGTCATGTAATCATTATTGACAAGTTACTTGTTTCCAGTCATTGCTATGATGCGAATCATTTACTTCTAGAAAATGGTTAAAAAATAATTATCCCTGTCTTTAGCTAAAATCCTGCAAGGAATTAGGGTTAGCCTCATCCCACTGGTCAGGATTGCTATAGATGACAGAATTACTCTAATAGGCTAGTGCTGAGTCTCATTATGAATAGATTATGCTTTACCTGGATTTTGATATCTCAGGCCATGTAGAAAGGTCAATACTAATAGTTAAGGAGAATCTCTCTTTGTTTTAAGGGCTAAATTGCATTACTCAAAATTCGTACATTGAAACCCAACTCATGTATCTAAGAATATACTGGGAAATACATTCTCTAAAGAGGTAGTTGAATTAAATGAAGTCAGAGGGTGGGACATATTCCAGTGCATCTATCATCCTTATAAAGCAGGGGGACTAGGACATCACCATACACAGAAAGAACTCCATGTGAAGAGAGAGGTTTCAAGATACTAACTCCATTGATACCTTATCTCAGATTAAGTTAAATGATGCTTCTAGGCTTATGTCCTAACTGAATATGACTGTTGTCCTTATAAGAAGGAGAAATAGCCATGAAGCATGAATACACAAGAAAGACCACAAAGGACACATCAAACGGAAGGCCATCTCTGAGTCAAGGAGAGGCCCCAGGAGAAACCAAACTTGCCAGCACCTTGATCTTGAATCTTTTGCTTCTAGAACTAAAGAAAACAGCTGCTATAACACAGCACCAGGCTATGGTGCTGCATGTGGCTAGCACACTCCTAAAGGATGACCCTAAGAGTTTATGAAGCAGTTTTGGTTGAGGACAGCAAAGGCCTGGTTGAAGTCGTGACTGCTGGCTGATCTCTTCCTGGGATGGTAGCACTAATTACATGTTGTATGGGATAAATTGAAAGGATTTGTTTCAAGTCTCTGAGGGTCATATATATCAGAAGGGCCATTGGAAAGGTGAGATGGTTACTTATGAAAAAGTCACAAGAAGTCAAGATGATGTGGACATTGCTGGGACACAGCAGGGCGTCCTCATGGTTCTTGACATCTCATGAGGAGAGACACTGCCTGACCATTGACTGGTACCATTTTTATGACAGTATCTGTATACGAACCACCTTGGTAGAGGGAGATAATACATTCCTTTGGAGTAAAATGCAGGCACACTTTCTCCTCACGATGAAAGATTTGAGGGGTCTTCCCTTGGGGTTTCTTTTCTATTTTGTAGCCTATCGTGCAGGAAGATATCAGTCAGCATTTGTGCCACACACTCTTGAGAGTGGAACTTCAGCCACCAAGACAAAATGTGCAGATGCTCATGTTGTTCACAGGATCCCCAGTTGTCAGCCCTTGTGGTTGACTTGAGAGTGTATGTCTTCTGCCAGCGTTTGTGAAACTGCGGTGGGCTAACACAACAACTTGCACAGTGGATGAAATATCAGACTCTTTCTAGTACTTGGAAACTGTAAAGAATCAATGGAAATAACTGAAATATATTTCAAATAATTCATAATTCTGCTGGAAGCCTCAATTTCTTTTATCTGGGAAAATTTGGAAAAGCTCAATCTATATTCTGTTTTCAGCACATTTCCAGATTAACCAAAAGGGCTGGCTCTGGACTCCTGCATATCCAGGCTCATCTGTGAATGAACTCCTTGGATTGGTGGTGGGGAAGATCCTGCGTGAATATACACACCACACCACAAGTCATTTTTTTTGTCATGACAGCTCTACTTCAATAACACTATAAAAAGAAAAGAAAAAAGAGTTGTTTTACTGTTTGTGACTATCAGTTGGACCATGCATCACAAAGCCTGTTCATCTTGTCCTGAATCGTCCAAGAAAGATAAATAACTGAAAAACTGATTTCTGTTTGATTTAACTAAAATATGTGATAAATACAACACAGAGAAGAGCACAACAAAGATTTAAAGAGTGAATCAGTTTAGTAGCAGACTAGGAGACAGCAACTGGCATTTTTATTGTTATTCTTTTTTAGGTAAATAGTATATATGCTACATCTACATATAGTCATAAACCTTCAAATGCCTTACTGTATTTACTTTTGATGCTCAATTATATTTTAAAAAATAACTTAAACTTCTTAAAAATTTTTTTGTATTTTTACCATTTCTGAGACTTTTTAGTCCTCCCCATAGATCCAGATTTTCATCTATCATCATGCTTCTTTTGCCTGGAGAAAATAAAATTTTGCAGTGCTTGCCTACTGTTAGGCTGTTGTGCTCTGGACGAGTCTTTATTATTATTATTATTATTTTTTTTTTTAGGAAATTATCTGCACAGAGTATCAAATGGAGTTGACTTGTTTTTGCTTTCGGCACTGCGAGGACATGACTCTGCTATCGTCTGGCTTGCTTGCCCTGTTCCAATACGGATCTGTTTCTCTGTGAGTTGTGTGTGTTTCTCCCTGGCTACTTTTAGGATTTCATTTCATATCTGCTTTTAAAGCAATTTGATCCTGATGTGCATTGATGTAGTTTTTGTTGGTTTAGTGCTTGAGATTTTGTGAACTTTCCAAGATGTAAAGATCTAATTTTTCCATCTAATTTCAAAATTTTAGGTTATCTATATATTTTTGTCCTATCTCCATCCTCTCCTTCCTTTTGGGGACTTGAATTATATGTAACCTAGGACTCTTGAAGTTGTCTCTCAGCTCATTAATGTTTTTATTTATTTTTCTTCTGGTTCTTTTTGTTCTGGTTTTGATTTTGGATAGTTGCTATTTTGAAGTTCACTAATTGCTTCTTCTTTAGAGTCTGGGCTATTGTTTTCCCCATGTAGTGGCTTTTTTTTTTATCTCATGTACTTTATCTTCTCTGTAAGTTTGATATGGATCTTTAAAATATTTCCACAGAGTTCCACTTAACATAGTCTGGATATACTTGTTTTTCATCTTGAAAAAGTTATAACAATTATTTTTGAAAATATTTATTCAATTTACATTTGATTTTTAAATTAACAGTGATCTTACATAATCATAGGGTATCGTGTGACATTTTAATACATATATACACTTACATCTCTTTATCATTTCTTTATGTTTGAAGTATTCAAGCTTCTCTCTTCTAATTCTAATAAAACATAATGGGTTACTGTGAACTGTAGTTCCCAGTTGTGCTATAGAACATTAGAAATCACTCCTTTTTTCTATGCTTGGTACCCAACAACTGACCTCCCTCTTCCCCTTGACCTGTACTCTTTCTTTCCTCTAATATTCAGCATTGTCTCCTACTTTGAGGTCAACAATTCTAGCTTCTATATATGAGAAAGGACATATAATATGTTATGGATTAAAAACTGCTGGTCAGTTGACACCAGCTGTATGAAATCAGCCTGGCGCTGAGTGTAGATGGCCCACTTGAAGAAAGTTGCCAGCATAAAAGGAGATGTAGAGAGGAAGAGTGTGGCATTGTGGGTTCTCCTAAGTGTTATTATTTGGAGCTGTTGGTTCTCCTGGAGGAACTTGTCACGCTAGCTGTTCTGATATGAATTTGGCCATTACCAGTAGAGGAGCTCAGGACCTTGTTGCTGAGAATGGCTGTAGTTCACTTTGGGGGAACTTTGGTCCTTACTTTGAGCATCACTTCCTGGCTATAGCAGGGAAGATGTTTGCTGTTTAATCTCCAGAAGAAGTTTGTCATTCTGGCTTTCTGATATGTACTCAACTGTTCTCATTGTCAGAGGAGCTTGGGACCTCATTTACACTAAGGATGGCTGTGCTACTTTTTAGGGGAACCCTGGTCCTTATTTTGAGCATTGCTTCTTGGTTCCACTGAAGAACTCTGAATCTACTGGCACAGATCTTTCACCCTATTGGCATAGACCTTCTAGCTTCCATTGCTAAACTTTGGGTCTTCTCAGTGCAGATCCAGAAAACAGACTTGCATGAATCATTGTCGTGGGCTTTGGACTTCCACTTGGACTCTTGGGAGGCATTGTCATGGGCTGTAGGTCTTCAACTGGATTCATGCAGGACATTGCTGTGTGTTCCAAGCCCTAGAATGGATTTTACAGGTGTTTAGTGTTGTGGACAGATTTCCTACACTTTTTTCATAAAATAATGTTATAAATTCTTGTAAATAACTGTTCTCCTTGTAACCTCTGACTACAACATGATAATTTCCTTTCTTATTTTACTAAACCTAATGTTTATTAGTTCTATACATTTTGCTGCAAATGACAGAACGAATTTATTCTTCTTTCTGGAAGAATAATATCCCACTGTGCGGTTCACTTTTTTAAAAAGTTCAATCATTTGTCATGCTCTATGAGGCTGTTTCTGTATCTTAGCTACTGAGGACAGAGCTCCAATAAAAATGGGAATGCAGGTACACTTTTATATGATGATCTCTCTTTCTTTGGATATCTATGCAAAAGTAGCACAGCTGGATTATATGACAGTTTTAGTTTTTGGAGGAATCTCTACATTGTCCTTCATAATAGAAACTGAGAATTTGATGCTTTCTTGCTCTTGCCCTTGTCTTTCTCTCTCTCTTTTGTCTTCTTCAAGAGAGAACAAGGCAACCTTAAGACTAAAGGTGGTTTTGTTGCACCATTTTAGTGTCATAACAGATGCCTTGTGAATGATGAAGTATTTCCAATCTGACCAGTAAAATATGAGGGTATGATCCACTCCTGGGTCTGCATAGGCACAGGATTGAAGCACAAATGGTGGAGTTGCCTTTTTAGATTCCCAGTTTTCTCATCCTCCCACAGATATCATTTAGATCTACCCATATTTACCTTGCTCCAAATGTCACCTTGAAATGCTCTGAAATTACTAGCTGGCATAATTACACAGTTTATTCATTTAGTTTTCAGGAATCACTATCCTGTACTGCCCAAAAGTGTGTGTGTGTGTGTGTGTGTGTGTGTGTGTGTGTATGGTGTCTGGTGTATTATTTACAGGTTTTTAGCTCATTCTGGCAGAGGCTAAATCTGGTCCTTGTTAATTTCTCCTGGCTAAAAGTGGAAAAAAATTTAAAGTCTTTTGTTAAAAGATATCTATTCTTTCAAAACTAACTTTCAGGCCCCCGGAGCTCCTCTTCTTACGTCTTCCCATGTCAGAATCACCAGTTGCTATACTGCTTTCTTTTTCAAAATCCTTCCCCTTTGTTCTAGCACATTACTTACTCTTTTGCTCTAAATCCTGATTCTAGTTGGTCCTCAAAATCTCAGCCATCCTCCCATTAACAGAAGAGTCATTAAAAATTTTTTTATTTAAAGAAAGACTAAAGAAAACAGAAAAAGGGTAGAAATAATACATACCTTCAAAAATAAAAAGTCAGAATTCACTAGTTGATGATCACATATTGTCCTCTTACAAATAGTTGTTCAAGTTACAAAAGTGAAGCCCACAAAGTAGGTATTCAAACAGCGAGACTGTAAACACTTCTGTTCAACTATCCAATAAAAACTTAGTAATATGGTTATCAATTCTATACACTTAAACACACATGCAGTTATCCATACCTTTATTTGTGTTAAGATTAAATAAACCAGGCTAAAATCACTATGAACAAAGAATAATAGTTTTGCTGGATTTCACATCATGACACTATGGGGTCAGCACTGAGTACTGTAATGTCTCTTTTTCTTCAAAGTAGTTGTTCATTTCATCATGTGTTATAAATCAGTTCTCATAAATAGTAGGTTCTATACATGCATGAGTCTCAACATATATTTCCATCCTTTCTATAGTAGAGGGAAAAACAAAAGAAAGCAAGACAAAACAAAACATATTCCTATAAACACATGAAACAAAGAGGCCATATAAAACCACTGTACAAGGAGTTCTATAATGGTTACTGTTTTGTCTCTTGCTATCTTCAGTAGAATTGTCTATATCATCAGACATAGTATTAGAATGGCTATACTGTAGAAGTACATAACAATATTAATAAAAATGAAACTTTGTAGATAGTCTAAAACTTCAAAAACAAGTAATAAACCAGAATGTGTATCATAGTGAATGTTGTCATCTTCAGTGTAGTTGCCTGTACTCTCAGACCTGATACTCTCAATCATAACAGTTTTGAATGAAATCTGTCAATACCAAACAGCAATCAAACAAAACAGATTTAGCTAAGATCAGTCATGGTAAAAGAGTATAAGTTACACAGGGCTCCAGATTAAGTTAATAGGAAATTGAGGATGATTATTGTACTATATCCTGTTATTTTTGGAATAGTTGTCTGTGCCCTCAGATCTAATGCAACTAGACAAACTACTGAGATCTAATGCAACTAGACAAACTACTGAGCTAAATCCCCAGCCCCTAATTAACTCTTATTTCCCACTCATTCATGTATATCTGATGAAGGGAGAAAATGAACAAAGAAAGCCACAAGTACATAAAGACAGAAAAATAAAAATCCTCTCAGTTCTACTTATACTGTGCCTGAATTTCACAAATGTACTCTTTCTCAATACCTTAAAATGGAGAGAATTTGTCCTACAAAAAATATTTGTGTGTGTGTGTGTATGCTAAACTCCATTTCTTTGTAGCTGTGACTAGGAGATCGGTTTTTGAGCCGGTTCTCCTCCCACAAGATGTTCTTCTGTCTACTAGTGAGAACAGAAACTTGGGTCCATGCAGACACTGAGCCTGATTCCCATCCCCTCTGCAGGCAGAGCTCTGTCAGCTTCAGCTGAACTCCCACGGCCATGATTTGCTGTGGGTTTTTAATTTCTGTCTTGTAATCAGACTCCTTCAGTTTCATCAGTGCAGGGAGGGCCAGGTAGGACAGGTTAAATATTCCGTCTTCCACCAGCCTCTGGAGGGGTTTCATTGTTCTCTGTTCCTTGCCTTCGTAATAATTTCTGCAGCTACGTGTATCTACTTTCAAAGCTTCTCCAGGTAAACTGTGCACCATGCACTGTCTTCCAACCCCAGCACTTCCCTCTGGCTTTCCATTTGCTCTAAACTCTCTGTGACTCTATCTACCCCATGTCTGAGGCTCAGCAGAAAGTCCTTTTGTTTGGAATTCAGTAGCATTTTGGAGTCAGTGAGAGAGAGCTCACGTTGGGCTGAGCTCAGAAGCTTTTAGTGGAAGCTGGGATGAATTCTGCATGGACACTGGAGCTCTGAGGTATGTGGAGAGCAGTCAATGGTTGGGGTGACACAGGCGCAGAGGTAGTGACAACTGGGAGTTGATAATTGGGTTGTGATAGTTGAGAGAGCATTCCCTCTGGCATTGCTCCCGTGTCTTTTTTGCATGCTGGGTCATACCAGCCACCACTGTTTAAAACCCCTGTAACTCACTATCTGATACACTCAATGTGTAGTACCAGGTCCCTATCAAGAACTGTGCTGCCATCTTTCTTTTTGTCCTTTAGAGCTGTCACTGTGCCCTGTGCTGTTCTCTGGCCTGCACCTTACTTGGTGTTTAAACTGAGGAGGCCATTTCCTGTGAAAATAATCTCACTTACTGGGCTCCATCTCCCTGTGAGAAGAGCGCTAGGACAGATGGGCACTGGGCTGTGGCTGCCAGGCTGGGTGCATTTGGTTGATTCTCTCAATGGGTCTAATCCTTTCTAAAATAACGTGTTTGCAGGACCTAGGCTGTCAGCATTACTGTGATTGGGAGGTGGCCCAGCTTGCTTCTCCAAACTCTTGATGCTGAAACTGATCTGCTGGGCTTCTCCTTTAAGTTGCTTTCCCTTGTTTGGATTTTTGTTCAGTCCTTGTTTCCAAGTACCTGCAGGTCCTGGTTAGCATCTACCAAGAGTCTCATGAGTGCTGCTGCCTCTAGGCTGCCAGGATTTTCCCTATATTTCTTTTGACTTCTTTCTTATTTGTATTTTAAAAAATTGTGACTAGATAGGAAGTAGAGATACATTTAAACACATGGAGAAAATAAAGGACAAAGTCACAGTGAAGAAATTTATTGTGCGTGACCTATTTAAATCCAGTCTCTTTGAATTCATTATATCCCATCTCCCTCTTGTGTACAAGATTTTTCCCCTATAATTATCTCCTCTTTACTGCACGAAAAGACAGCCAGAGTATACCACTGCTTAGCTTGCAAAAAGTCCTTCTTTTTTATTGGATTTTCAAATTAGTGTTCCATTTTATTTTTCCTCTTTACAGCAAAACATCCCTCCAAACCAACTCTCCTACTTCTCTTTCTGCTGTCTCTTGTTTACCCAACTCATTCAAAAACAAGACAAAACCAACATACACAAATAATCAACCCATAAATAAATAAAAAGCCAATTTTTCTTCCATCACCTTTCATTTTCTTACAGATTTAATTGTGCTTCCCCAAATTCACATGTAAAATTCCTATGCCTGTACCTCACAATGCAGCAATATTTGGAGACAAGGCCTTTAAAGATGTAATTCCACTAGTTTTCTTTAAAATTGAAATTAAGTTAGGATGGGCTCTAATCCAATCTGATTAGAGTCCTTCTAAGCAGAAATTGGGGTACAGAGGAAACACTAGGGGTGATTAGCTTCCACAAATTAAGGAGGGAAGCTCTCAGAAAAAACCAACCCTGATGCACTGATCTCAAAATCGGTTCCCACAGAATTGTGAGACAATAAACCCCTTTCGTTCTAAGCAAATCATGTGTAGTACTGTGGTTTGGTAGCCCTAACTAATACCTTCTTGCACTGCTTCAACTAATACCGTCTTCCGTGAAGACACTGCGTTGTTTTTATTTATACTGTTCCTGAATTCCACAAGTGTACTCTTCCTCCTTAGATTAAAATTTAGAAAGCCTATCCCATGGAAAGTGTGTGTGTGTGTGTGTGTGTGTGTGTGTGTGTGTGTTTAGGTTACACTTCATTTCTTCATGGCTGTGACTAGGTCAGTTCTTGATCCAGTTCCCCTCCTGCAAGATTTGCTTATAAAACATACTGAACAGAGAACAGAAAGCATATGAAGTACATGGGATAAAAATGAGTTTTAATACATAAAATACCATTTTAAACCTGCCATAAAAAGGCTATTAAGCAGAATTTCTTGAAATTCCCTTTCTAAGTAACTTCCTTGAGTCTTATGCTTCAGGAGAAATGTTCTGTGATTTACCTCAAGATAATCTAATTGTTCACCAGTGGGCTTTGGAGAGTTATGGTTTGCTGCAAACAGTCCCGGTGTCTTTGAACAGCTCTCACATCTTACTGCGCTGTTCTCCCTGGTCCCCTCTCACAGGGCTGCTTCCCGAGTCTTCTGTTATCCTGTAGCTCTCAGCAAGCTCAACAGCTCCCTGTAGCCAACTCTCATCATGAAGCAGTGTTGCCAATGACTTCCTTTTGTAGCTTTATAAACAAACAAGAAAGGGAAAGAGAAAATCTTGCAAAACCAATACACTTCCTTCCCTATGAAGTCTATATTCTATCAACTATTACTCAATTTTGTTATTAAAACCGTGTTTCATATTGTAGTGTATAATATTTTATCCATGTAATCCACTCTAGTGCACTTAATTTTCATCTATTCTACATTTCTTTAGATAAATTCCCCTCATTTTTCTTTTTGTTTGTCTCCAGGGTTCTGTATTCATTTTCACTTTTCATTAGTAGTTATTTTTAAAATACAATTAGAAAGAATTCTACTGAGGATCTTGGTGATTACTGACTTCTTTGTGTTCAGACCTTTTTAAAAAACATGGGAAGATGCTTTCAAGATAAGTGTGTCTAAAATACTGTAGAGAATAAAGAAAGAATGTTTAGGTAAGTTACTGGATACTTTGGTGTCAATGAATTATAGCCTATACATGGATCTTCAAATAAATTGTTCCATTGCATTTGTTTTTTAGATAGTTTAAGCAAAAGTAATTAACCTAGTTGAAAGACATGTTTTTGACTCCTTTAAAAGAAAAATACCTATCACATTTTAAGTTATCTTAGTTAACAAAATACCATGTTATTTCAGTCTATGGTGGAAATGTCATCACTGAGTAGTAGCTTTTTACATTGAGTCCCTTATACACCAAAGAATTCAGGAAAGTTTGATTTTAAAAATATAAGAATCTTCTTTAGATTACTCTACAAGCTAAGAATTAGGGTGATAGCCCAATTCTTTGGGCTATCTTTCTATAAAGATATCAATGCTTCTAGTCATGACACTTTAAATTTTTTGAGCAAATTATTCTAGAGAGGAAGTAGAAAATCAAAAAGAATGAAGATTTTTATAAACTATGGAAGAACATACAAAGAAAGCTGCTGATGGCCTTTTTAGTGATAAAATGGAGACTTAAAACCAGATGATGTATACTATTAAAAGCCGATCAAATATTAGGATGGCATATATTAATTCTCAATCAAAATTTCCTACTTGATAATTCTGTTATACAAACTTTAACACATTTACAGTCTGAAATTATAAAAGAGAAAGGAAGAGTCCAAGAGAAGTCTTGGGGATTTGCAGATGACAGATAGAACAAATGCTCCTGCAGGGGAAAGATTTAGAGGTTAATTCACAGGGCATTGCTGCTAACTCCAAAATCACATTAACACGTGGATTTACCATTATGGGCTAGGTATGGGCAATTCGCAATTTAGTTAAGAACTTATACTCTGCAGCTAGACTTGCTTCTATTCAAATCCTAACTGTTGTTTTATGACTGTATGACTTGGAGAAATTAATCCTATTATCTGTGTATCAGTGTTTTTTATACCTATAAAATGGATTCATCCAAGTTTCTACCTTTATATTTTGTTGGTAGCATTCCAAGAGTTTTAATGCAAATCACTGAAAATACTTGGGTACACAGAAATATTTAATTTTTATCTTTGACTACTACATTAAATATATAAATCCATGAATATGATTTGTATTGCTATTTCAAATCTTAATTTTTCTTTTTGAACAACTTTCTGCATTGATTGGAAACAATTATGTAATGTACTCTTCAAAGATACTACATGCATTTCAGGCTCGGTATCCGAAAGGGAGGTTGGAACAGACATTGAAATCATTCAAGAAGCTTAATCTCCCTCAGAGATTAGTGACAGGACCTCTTGTTTGGACTACCAGAGCTGTCAAGGAGGTTACTGAAGCAGGAGACAAATGACCCTAGTTTTGGTTCTAACTCTTTTAGGGACTAGTTACTTGGCTTAGAATAAAAGTGTTTAATTTTGCTACATAATCATTGTAATCATAACAATCTATACAGCCTCTCATAAGACATTTATCTAAACATATATGACACATTATTTTAAACTTCGGCCCAGCAGTAGCAGTGATTGACTTTCAAAAATAAGATTTTCAGTGTTGACACTGTCTAAGTTTTTTAAAATTCTTTAAAAAACAATTTGGTGGTAACTATATTTTAAATAACTATATTAATTAATTGTTACAATTCAGCTATTATATATTTACCTTTAAAATTATCCATTGTCATTTTAGATTCAACTATAGGTAATAATCTTGCACGAACACAATGCCCCAATACTTTTGCTTCATATTCTCTTCCCTACTCTCTCACTTGCATGCTAATAAAACATTGAATGCATACAAGTCAAGGCCTATAGTGTCACACAAATTATCTTATTAAATACATTCAATCTTCTCAATAATGCCTCATCTTCACAAGGTCTAGGAAGTAAGCAAGTCTTCAAAGATAACATGAAACCAAAACAACAAAAACGAGTCGGCAAATGCATCTTAAATACATAAACCTGGGCTGCAGTCATGAAGGCATCTGTGAATTTCTGTGAAGAAGAAGAAGGTACTAATTTCCCACACAACAAGCAAGACCTGAGCATTTACAAATTCTGATCATGTTGTTCTCTGTGATTTTAAAGTTATAAAGCAAGAGCCTGTTGAATTATTGTTTCCATTCTATTCTGTTCTGTTAGATTTTTAATATATTTGAAGGTATTGTAGCTATTTGCAAGCCAACAAAAGGCATTATGGTAACTATTGTTGATTTTGTAAGGTTTTGAAGTCTCATATCACTTATACTGGTTTATTTTTGATTGGTTTTATTTTGTGGTATTTTCCTTAGTTTTATCCTCTTTAAAATAAAAATTTTAAAAATTAAAAAATAAAGAAATGAAAATTGACACCGACCATAGGCTTTTGATGTTGATACTCACTCTACTCTGAGTTTTGTTTCTTTCTTAAGAACGGGGGGTGGGGTGGGGGTGGGGTGGGGGGGGTAAGGAGGAAACCTCAGTGAATGAAATCTAGGCTAAGCAAACACAAGGCAGTGGGATTTCTTTCAGATGAGATAATCTTGAATTGAGGTTTCTCAGAGATCTTTTTTTGCCCTTGAGGACTTTTATAATAATACCCTGAGGATCTGGAGAAAGCAATCCTCTAAAACCTGAGGAGATGCTCAGTTCTGAAATTGATTCTGAATCATTTTGGAATATCAACTAGATTTCCTTGGTGGAATTTTGCCAGGAAAAGAGTAATGTAGACACGATGCGCTTTATTGCCGAAGCATGAAGCATCCTTCTTGGAGAATGACTCAGAACAGGATGAGGCGCCCTGCTGACTCCCATTCTTTTAAGCTGAAATATCTTGTGGTTTACATCACTGCCTATATATTTTCAAAGTACTGCCATTGTATATTGTTAGGCACAGTGTTTAGAATCTTATCTCATGCAAAACAATAAAAAAGCAAAGTAAAATTCATATCACACAATACTAAGCATTTTAGTTATTAAATCAATCTGGTCTAAATCTCACAAATAATGCCCTAGTAATATAAATAAGGTGGATTTTGTTAAATAAGTAAGGCTCTGTTATAATGATTTAATTTGCTGTCTTTTAATAGCCAGACATCATTATTACCATAGGTAGCACTAGCAACAATAATCACATAATGGTCCCTAATGAAGGTAGCCATGGTGTTTATTTTATATTAAACAAGGCACCTTGCTTCTATGATCTGGTCTAATCTTCAAAATAGTTTCATGATGCCTGCATTCTACCATTGTACACATAAGGAATCTGAGAAAAGGTGCTCAGCCATAAAGCTGACAAATACCACAGCTAAGATTCAATTCCAGATACATTTTAAATAAATGAAAGCAATAGAAAAGGTTTGTTAGAGGAAGTGGAAAATAAACCATGTTTTGAGAATATCACGATTCCATGGAAAGATGAATCTCTGCTACCCAGAAAAGTGTGGTGACTAAAGAGGACACCAGGGATGAAGATGTGTGGGGAAAAATGTCTTTTGGCAGCTTGGAGAGATTTTAAAAAGCACAGGGAAAACTCTTACATTGCTCAAGCAATAAGATGATTGTATGCAAAGAAGAAATAAATTAGTATCAGACTATCATATAGTTCCTTAAAAATATTGCTAAAGTTTTGAGTACCAGATAATATCATTTGGAAAAGATGGCCAAGCTATTATTCATATGTGAGTGCAATTGAAAGATACTTTCAGGAAAACAAGAAATGAGGAAGAATACCACTTACACATTCTCCCTGGGGAAGAAGAAAGGGAAAAAAGCTTGCTAAGTTATGCCAGCTGAGAAATAAATCAAAATAAGGAACTCAAGTTCAAAGAAAGTATAAAATAATAAAAGAAAATGGACAAGGAGGCCACTAAAACTTAAATTTACATCTAAAAGTTGTAAATCTTATTAAAAATAATGCAGATGTCTAGTAATCCATGAAAGTAAAGGTACATAGAGTAATTTAATAATTTATGAAGCTAATTGCTTGATATTTTCTAGCAAAACAACAACAAAGTATAAGAAAATAATTTGAGATGGAATAAAGATTTCAGTATTAAAATAAGGGAATAGTTATTGCTTCTTTATTAATATTAGATATATACATTATACTTCAAAACATACAGATAACTACTAGAATTAAAATTCTAGAATTAAAAAAAGTATAGAATCTCTTAATCATTAGAGAAAAAAATATGAACTGAGAAATCATGTGTGACTATTAATTCTGGTATGTCAACTTTATTGGATTAATAAATGCAAAATAGATTACGATAGTGTGCTCCTAGATGTGTCTGAGTGGACTGTGAAGACAGGTCGTTAGATACAAAATACAGTCCCAAATCTGTTCATCTCCTGTGCTCTTGCTGCTTCCTGGTTGCCACAGGGTGAGCACTTCCCTCCACCAGGCCCTTACATCATGCTGCTTCTGTATTAGCTCATCCCTGGACTGAATCCCCCAGAACTGTGAGGCAAATTAAATGCTTCCTCTTTTAAATTGTGGGTGTTGGATATTTTGTCCCAGTGATGAGAAAGCTACTGTATCATATTTAATATATAGTGCTAAAAACAACAGTTAAAGTTATATAATCATGTAAGGAAATATAAAGTAAGATCACAAGCAAGTTATCAGTTTTTACAATAAATATGATTGCAATCAAAATGTATTATAGCATGCATTTTAGATACATTATTAAAAAGCTTAAAATATGCTGTTTATGAAACACAATACATTATGAAATTTAAAGACAGTTACAGTAAATATTTCAAAAACTACACAGACATTGAAAGCAGCAATTTTAGTATAAGCTGATAGAAGAATTTAGGGCAGAGAGCCTTCAAAACAGGAAAAAAAAATAACTTCAATTTGAAAATCTGTAATTGGAATACAGAGATTGTGAGCATGCATCCTCTAATATAATCCCAAAATATGTAAAGCAAAAACTATTAGTGATAAAAAGTAAAACAGAGAGCTATACTACAATCAAATAAAGGTGGTTTTGTTGTTGTTGTTATCTGATTCTTTCCAGTACAGCAGACAAAAACATATACCCAGTTTTAATTTACAAATTTTGGGGATACAAGAGATTGAGGCTGGAGCCTTCACATAATGCTACATATTTTAAATTCTAATTTTAAGACAGGCTTTGGGTAAGTTGGTTATTTTGTTCAGGCTGAGTTTAAATCTTCAATATTTCTGCCTCAGCCTTTCAAAGAGTTGGAATGACAGGTATGTATCACCAGGCTCAGTTGCTTTTATAACTACACTAGTCAGTTTTTAAGTTTTTTTTAAAATTTTAAACAGCATAAAACAAAATTTAAAAAAAACAGAGCAAAGCAAATCAGAACAAAACAAAGCAAGCAACACAGGACTTTACAAACAAGACAACAGGAAATCAACTGTGGCTACCATAATGTCTCTTGTTTTCTTTAAAATAACTGTCCATACCTCCACAATTAATACAGTCAAACTAAACAAAATATTATAAAGCCAATCAAAACAAAAGAATGAAAGCATTATGCGATTTCAAAACAAGACAATAGGAAATCATCAATGGCTACCGTAATGTCTCTTGTTCTCTTCATACACAATGAAATCAAATAACAGAAAACAGACTAAAACCAATCAGAAAAAAAGAATGCAAGCATTACAGGACTTCAAAATTATATAAAAGGAAATGAACAATGGTTACTATAATGTCTCACTTTCTTTAAAGTAGCTGTTTATACTTGCACACAGAAAAAATCAAACAAAACACAACAGAATAAAACCAATTAAACAAAAGAATGAAAGCATTATAGGATTTCAAAACAAGATAATAAGAAGCTAATTATGATCATCATAATACATCCCCTTATGTTCAAAATAGCTGCCCACACCATCAGACACAGTAAAATCCAACAAAACAAGACAGAGCAGAACCAAACCTAACAAAATTGTGAAAACATTACAAATGTTCAAGATAAGACAATAAGAAATTAACAGTGCTTACCACCTTCCTCTTCTAGCTGTTTTCTCCCCTATCACTTTTAAAATATCTATTGTGTTTTTGGATCCCACTAATTCCTTCTGTTTTTTATGCTAGGGTTCACTTGTATGAGTTCAAATTGTTTCATCCATGAACATGAACTCCAGTTGCATCATTTGCCTACAAGAGCCTCAAGATTATCCTACTGTATAGCTGGGTAGTTTTTCATTGAATGAAAATACCATATCTTTCTTATCCATTCTGTGATTGGTGGACAAGTTACCCTTGCTTTTTTCTGGTCTCCTGTTACATGGAACAATTGTTTTCTCTCTTTTGATTTTCAGTCTATGAATTTTGTTTTAAGTTAAATTATACAGTATATTGATGGATCTTGTTTCTTGGTCCTATGGTTCTGTTCCTGTGTTTCTTTTTATTGCTGAATTGAGGCTATCTACATTAATGCTTACAATCAGCTTACATTGGTTCATCTCTGCCATGCTGTCCTTCTGCTGCTGGCCCTCCACTTTTCCCCTTCATTCAATTGCCTGTCCTGTTTGGTGACCTTCCTCTGCTGCTGTTCCTAGAACCATAGTCATCTTTATCTCTCTCTAGAATATACTGAAGCATTCTCTGTAGGGTTGGTTTGGTGGTCATGAATTCCTTCAGTTGTTCTTTATTATCTAAGTATCTTATTTTTTCCATCAATTTTGAAAGATAGTTTTGTAGGGTATGTCAGTCTGGATTGGAAGTTGTTTTCTTCAGGATTTCAAACACTTCACTCCAAACTCTTCTTAACTTGATGGTTTGTGTTGACAAGTCTGCCGTGATTCTGGTTGGTTTTCCTTTATAGGTGATCTGTTTCTTTTCTCTAACAGCTTTTAGTATTCTGTTCTCAGGCTAAATTTCTGGGATCTTGATTATTATATGTCTGGGTATAGATTTACTTTGGTTAGTTGGAGTTCTATATGCCTCACTTATCTGTATGAAAAATGCTTTTCCCATATTTCGGAAGTTTTCTGCTATTTCTTCTGTAAATAGCCTTTTTATTTCATTCGTGTTGACCTCTGCTTCTTTATTGATAACTATAACTTAAATTATTTTCTCTTTGCATTGTGTTGCAGCTGTTGAATTATTATTTCCTGCTTCCTCATTATTTTTAAAAGATCTTCCCTTTCACGATCACTAGTGACAATCTTGTCTTCAAGATCTGAAGGTCTATATTCAGTCTCGTTGTAGCAGTTTTGCCAGCTTTTGATTGACTTTTTAATTTCATGGATATATTCTTCAATCTATTTCATGCATTGCAATTCCTTTCCATATGGTTCATTTAAGGTTTCTCTTTTCTATACTCCTGTTTTTTAAATCTGTGTCTTCTTTAGATATGGTGAGCAATTCCTTCATTATGTTTTTCATTTCTTCTTTTACCTGAGACATTACTTCTGATTTGACTAATTTTATGGTCTCCTAAAGTTGTTTCTTAACTTCAGTTGTTATCCTCTAGTAGATTTCAGGTGTGTGACTTCCATTTTCTTCCATGACTGTATCTCCCAGATTTGCTCTGTATGGGCTGGAGGTCTGAGATTGTCTTTTTGTCCTTTGACTTCTCCTAGGTTCCTCCCAACAAGTTGGTTGTAAGGTCCTAGGCACTTCCCACGTTGGTAGCCCCTTCCCCAGTGTAGCGGAATGGGTCAGGCACTTGGGGTCCTCTGACCCCAGATTTATAGGGAGGTAGTAGGACATGGAACTGGCTTCTCCAGACCTGTGCAGGTATACTAATGCTTCCCCAGTGGCCAAGGGTACGTGGTTGTAGGGCTGCCTCTCTCAGCCTGTGTGTCTACACTGGAACTCACGCAATGGTGGCAGGCACACAGGGGTGTGTTTGTTTAATTTTCCTGGTGGGGGATAACTGTCTGAAGGAAGCAAGGGCCTCCAATGGTGGCCTGTGGGTGGGGTGCACAGGGTTTACCTGGCTGTGTGTCCCTATTCCCACTGGCTGCTCACAAGAACAAGCCTTCTACTGTCAGTGTCCTGGTAGGCAAAGGCAGATCTGCTGGCTCGCTCTGCCTGTGCTGGCTGCCTGCAGGAAGAAGCCTTCTGGTGATGAGTGCTGGCAGGTGGAGGCGGATCTACGAATAACTTTATTGAGATGCAGTCTTACAAGGCAGCCTCAAAACTTGCTATCGTCTTCCTCAACCTCAATAGTTGCAATTATGGGTAAGATCCACCATGTCAGACTCAAATTTTATATCCAAATAATTCTTTCTTAAAAGTTCTCTCTAGTGACCAGTCATCAATTCTTTTTTCAGTAATTTTTGTAGTTGTAAATCTCCTTTTCTTGACCTTTGTGTAATTTTTACATTATAACTCACTTTTACTGGGGCTTCTGAACTTTTCTAGTACTTCACAACACTGCCTAAAACTCTTAGAAATGAAGGAATTCATATGTATAAAAGCTCTGTATTCTGTTTTGGATACTGAGTAAAATTATTTATTCTGGATAATATGATTCATACTATTATATGAGTAGTATTCATTATAGCAAATGCAATTACCATATCCTCTTTAAAAATATATTTCACTTACTTCTATCATCCATTCGTTTTGGGAATGAATTTAAGAAAAAAGTAAGTAGTCTCACAGCAATTTCCCAAGAACTTTGATTGACTATGGACACAGATAATCCAGGTTAAGCTTTTTGAATAAGAAAATGAGTGCTAGAACATTCTTGCCAGTGCCATGAAGCATTGTGAGGTAAGCAAAAATAAATGAATAAAAATTAAAATATCGGTTCAGGAGAGGCAAACTGTAAAGTTGTCCCTGGGTCCTAAGTAAGGAGAAACTATATTCTGATTCAGTGTTATATCTTTTATATTCTTTATAGTAGACTTGTGTATATCCAGAGACAGTAAATTATATATAATTCTAATTTAAAGCACCTTTTTTTTTTCATTTTTTAGGTTGAAGGGTGAGCTAAGAGGACCCTCCCTAACTAGTGAAGCAGAAATTCTTCTAAGAGAAAAAACTAGTTTAACAGCACTCCTTGAAGAGTGCTTTTTAAATTTCCCACTTCATTCCATAAGCGAAAAAGACAAAGAAGAAAGTTCCAAGGTCAGTTACATCCTGCTGAAGAAGGACCAGTCAGATGGTAACATCTGTGATGAACAGTAACCTCTTCTTATACTTAGAATCTGGTTGCTTGTTGAGTCTGGCATTTAAGTGAGCACAGTCATAGTTTTCAGGCCATGAAACTTCAGCTCATCTGTCCTCCCTGATCCTCGAGTTATCACATTGAGAATATTTTAGGAAGATGTATTCTTTAAAGATTTGACTTAGAAACTTAAATCAGAAGAAACCACAAGAAATCAAAATCTGGATTAGTATTATACTGTAAAACTGATTTTAGAGTAATTTTAGGAAATTTTATTTTTTACTTATTTTTTTTAATTGTAGGAAATTGCAAAGCAAGTGCTAGTACATTTTCCATGTACTAGCATAGAAAGAATGTGTCTCATATAACATACAGATATTCCTTTTCAGAATTTCAAGTTTATAGCAGCTAAGTGCTATAGCTTTCCTCTGTAAAAGATTAGTTATTCCCATATGAAGAAAATTATGGAAATTGAAAAATCTTGTTCATTCTCAAAAATTTCAACTTTTGCTTGATAGACCAGATAAAATCCCTACAGCCTAGACAGAGAGCATATAGTGCAGATATAGTAAATTTGTACTATGTGACAATAAAGAAGTGACAGAAAATGTGTGATGGTGCCAGATGTATTAATTTAATTTCACATAAAATATTTATTGAACTTATCAATGTAATGAGTTTTACTTATAAATATTTAGTTCTTCACAAATACAAATTACTTGGGTCAGCTGAAAGAGAAACAGAAAAAGTGAACCTGTGATTAATAAGAGACATATTAATGGGCACATTTATATATGAGCATAAACATTTCACTACTTTTATACAATGAAAAGCAGTTGTACTTTTCTAGTTACTGTATTGCATTTGCTAATTACTCTTTTCCAACTCCATGTTGGAATAAAAGAAAGCTTGCCCAGATAGTTTTCTTATGAGTTTTTCAAAACTACTACTCACTTTTGCATTAATTTCTTTGCTGGACTTAATCATTCAATGGCATTTACACTGGCAAACCTTTCAGCCAACATTTATGACATTTAATGTCTCTTAAAGATGCTGCAATGATCTGACCATTTCTAATATGCACAGTTACCAATACGCTTTAATGTACAACTCCAGAAGGCCAAGAAGAATTTTATGGTGAAATAGCAGAGTTGGTAAGACGTTCTATTCAGTTTCTGTGTCCATGTGCCTGCATGCATGTGTGTGTGTGTGTGTGCGTGAGCACGCGCGTGTGTGTGTGTGTGTGTGTGTGTGTGTTTACTTTCACTTTACACACCATCTCTCTTATTTCAGCAGTGAGGAATAAAATGAATTGTTTTTCAGTCTATCAAATATCTTAATATTGTAGATTTCTCTGAGAAACTGTATATATCTGTGCTGGGCTCTGTTTAATATTTGGAAAACATAGTAGGAGATCTGCTTCCCTTGCATTCTTGACCACAGCTTACATATTTTAAGTTGATTATTACACAGATTTTTAAATTTTTAATTTAACTTTGTTCTTTAAAGAAGACTGCTGAGATGAGAGAAAACTGTCTTTGGGCTTTTTAAAATCTGACTTCAAAAATGTTTGAGTATGTAATGCAAATGCTTTTAAAAGTCTATCATAAAACATGACTGTGATACAATTCCATTCTTAACTAAGAAACCATATATCTGGGAAAAAGTAAACATGGCATATATAACTTTAGATGAAGGATGGGTTTTTCTCTAAGTAATGCACACTATTTCTATTTTGATAATCATTTTAAGCACAAAAGAACTATTTTTCAGCATTAAGAATTGATTTAGAGAATGTAAATAAACCTGTCAGTGGTCAGATAATTTATAGCCACTCCATAATGCTACATAACAGAAATAAAACTTATGGTTGTATTATTCAATGTTGTGAAATATTATTTATAGCTTTTTATAATATTTTATGCCTAATTTTAAAAAAACACAACAAACAATAATTAACATTTACAAAAATACTGCAATCTAAAATGGAATTAAAAACCTGAGGTGCGTTGTACTTGTTTGAACAGATTTGAGAAGGCAGAGGGAATAAAGAAAATCTTATCCAAAGTATGGACAGCATGTATGTTAAATCCCCCTCTTCCTTTTCAGATTTATGGACCAAAATATAGGATTTCACATTAAATTGTTAGCTGACTTTGTGCCAACTTCAAGGCAGTAATAAAACGCTTGCAAAAACATATTAGCACCTTAGGAAATTAATATTTTACTCAAAATTTATTTATTTTGTAAAGGATGTTACTACACTATTTTTAAGATCATGTTTACTGTGATCATTAACTAGCTTTTAAGTCAGCTACACACAAGGTTGCACTGGTGGGAATGCTACAGCTCTGATGTGTTTCAGGTCCAGGCAGCATGACTTACAAAAGTCATAAGATTTTTGGAAATGGAAGCCCTTTGTGGACTTTCCATTTTTCACCAGCCAAATGTAAGTTTTCATGGCTCTTGTTTCTTCCTGTATTTAAATTCTTTGCGTATTTATGCGCTTTATGAGGGAGCAGATGGCAGAGAATTTTTTGGCACTTTACTCTTGATTTCTTTTTCCTAGGGGAGTTAAGAGTGACTGTTACAATCAGGCATTCCTTGCGGACAGCCCATAGGAAATAAGTAAATTATGTGGAGCCACACCTGGTGCAGTTTCCAGTGTTTTGCAAGGCTGTTGGCTACAGAGGAGCAGTCTCCATTTTCTATGCACCGTATGCTCTGCTCACCGAGGCAGCAGGAGCTGCCCCAGCGGTGTCTCTTCAGATCCTGTGAGTGGCCAGTGCACTGCTCACGGGGAAAGAGGAGCGTGTGTGTCCCCAGTTATCCTCGCTGGTCCACAGTGGTCAGCAATAATAATTTAATCCCTACCAGACATCTCAGATTCTGACATTGACAACTGCCTTAATATCTTGAAGACCAGTCTCCTTAATTTTAAATCACAAGCATAAACTTTTAAAATTCAATTTAAAAAATTAATGGATTTGTATTTGTACATATGCATAAGCCTCAGAGGGCTGTTAGGGTGTAATACATTACGTAACGATCAAACTGACAATCAACACAACCATCATCTCAGAGATCTGTCACTTCTTTGTGATGAGAGAATTCAAAACCATCTGTTCTAGCAAGTTTGAGACATGCAACACATTACCATCGATTGGCCAACCTGCCGTGCAGCACTTAGACATTAGAATTTACTCTTTCAACCTAATAGAGCCTTTGTACCCCCCCAACCTCCCTTCTGCTTACCGTCCCAGACTCTACTAACAGCTGTTCTTTTCTCTACTTCCGTGAGAACAAGTTTTACAGATTCTGCATCTGATTATCATCATGTGGTATATTTCTTTCTGTGCCTGGCTCATTTCAGTTAATCACTTCAGGATTAATGCATGTTGTCACATATGATACAATTTCATCCTTTTTTAAATGACCGGGCAATATTCCATTGTACATGCACACTGTCTTTTTAACCCACTCATCAATTGATGGCTATGTGGATTGATTCGACATCTTGGCTACTCTGAGCAGCGTTGCAATAAACTTGGGACTGCAGATGACGGTTCCACATTCTGAGCTGGATATATACTCAGTTGTGATACTGCTGGGTCATACTGTGGTTCTTGTTTCAGTATTCCTAAGGATCTTTCATACTGTTTTCCATAACTGGTTTACTAATTTACATTCTCACCATACTGTAAGGAGTGTTTTCTCTACACACACACACACACACACACACACACACACACACACACATATATACATACACACACCATTTTAATGAAAATGATGTAATATTTCCAATGTGACTGATTTGTTTTTCTCTAATAATTATGTTGAACATTTTTCTTGTATATGGCACTCATTCAATAGACTGAAATATGTCTATTAAAACCTTTTGCTCTCTTAACATTGGATTATCATTGTTGCTGTTGAGTTGTTTGAGTTCCTTGTAAATCCTAGATATTAATCCTGCATCCGATGTACAGTTTTCAAATATTTCATCCCATTCTGTGGTTTATCTTTTCACTCTGGTGATCGTTTCCTTTGCTGCTCCTGCACTGTTTTGTTGGTGTAGTCCCATTTACCCAGTTTTGCCGCAGATCCATGGAGTTAGGAGGATGGCGAGACCATGATCCTCCTATCCCTAGGTCCGCAGAGTGAGGGGGCATGGGGCCGACATTCCTGCTGAGCCCTAGGTCCACTGAGAGAAGAGGAGGATCTGCTGATCCCTAGGTCCGTGGGAGGTCAGATGCATTTTTGTCTGTTTTTAAAGCTGTGTTATTGCCAATATATCAAACAATACAAAATAGTATGTGAAAAAATCCCTTGAAGTTATACAATTTTATATTAAATAACATTTCTTAATAAGGTAAAACATTAGACCCTTTTCTTGAACTTCAAACATCTGAAACTATGGATTTATAAATTGTTAATATCATCTTGCTAGATCTCAAAAAGGACCATTTTATGTTCATATAATCCCTCTTAATGGTAATGTGTTTTTAATGGAACTATATATCTCTTTTATTCACAAATAATTTAATAAAATAATTTTTAAAATGCATGCTTGATTTTTAAAAACAATAGAATAACAGAAAATTTTCAAAACCACCCATATTTACACATCCAAAATGGTGATTTTGAGATATATCTTTTTAGTAGAAAGTGCATACTGACAAGATAAGAAGAAAAAAGGCCTAATAACAGTATCCGAAAATATGTATTCCGCTGGAATTGTTTATTTGATCAAGTGAAACTTTGGTTTTTTCCACTGTCAGTAAAAATTACTCTAATTTTTTAATACTATTGCATTGCAACTGCACGGTTAGTTCTGTAATGAAGACATTGTCTTAAAATTGTAAATGACACAGAGACATATTTTTATGATGTATAGAAGTTTGCTCACTTTTTTCATCATTCTTCTTGGATTAATTTAGAGAAAAAGAATGACTAAATTTAAAGATATGCACACTCTGAAGTTTTAAATTGTACATGTCTTGTCATGTTGTGTGATGAACGCACTTAAACGAGATTTTTTTCTCTATTTCACTACATTGTGTAAAGTTGTGTATTCACTTAGGCCCTAGTTTTATAGACAGAAAATATCTCATTTATGCATCAATTTTATTGAATTTATTTTACTGCTAGATATGTTTAGTGACTATTTGCTTTTCTTTTTATGAGTTGGATATTAATCATGTTTCCCTATTTTATCCACTGTGCTCATCATTTCGTTTAGGGTGCTTATTTAGGAAGTATTTCAGGGTTTATGTGATGAATATTTTTAGTTTATCATTTTGTTTGTGGTCATCTTTGAAGTGCTACTGTTTCAAATTTTGAAGTTGTTAAATGTATTGCATTTTCCTTTAATATTCTCTGACCTCACTGTTTGTTTCAAAGTTATTTTCTATTCCATTGTTACACAAATGTATATTTACTGTCTCTTTTAGTTATCTTATTTCTTCCTTATCATAGTACATTTTGGCTACTATAACAGAATGCTTGAAACTGAATAATTTATAATAAACAGAAAGTTATTGGGTCACAATAACTTGGAGGCACAAGAATGAGGGGTTACCATCTGACAACTTGCTGTGTTAGCTCATGGCAAGCAAAAGTAAGAGCATGAGCTCACAACCTTGGGCCTTTTTTTTTTTCTTATTTTTTTATTATGGCGAAAAAAAACAGAAATAGGGTACAAGTTATATTAATCTATTAATGAAGGCAGACCCTTTATGACATAAACACTTCCCCTTGAACCCCATTTCCTGCCACTACAGCACTGTATATGTATTTCTAACACATGCTTTCTGGGGAATAAATCTGAACTCTAACATTCATTAAAACATATTCTATACATGTTTTACTTGAAATAATTCATAGACCCTGTCTATCTCAGTTACTTTTCTCTCATTGCTGAGACAAAATACCAGATGCCCAACATGAAGGAAGAAAGGGTTTGTTTAGCTTACAGTTTCTGGAGGTTTCAGTCCATAATCAGGGTAGTGTGGCTGAGGGGCAGCCATTCATGTCAACTGCAGCAGATTCCAAAAGCAGCAAGATCACTAAGGACAAATGGGTAAAATGGGGAAAGCACACTCCTTCCCTCCCTTATATTGTATGCGGGAAAGCTGCTCTTGGGCAGGTGCAGCACTCACACTGCCAATTTCAGTATCAGACAATAAACCAATCGTGCTAGACTCAGCTGCCTTTGAAAGGCCCACCCTCCCATGACTACAGGAGGCTTTGTGGGAACACTGAAATGCAAACCATAACACTTGTTTTAGTTACTTTTCTCATCGCTGAGACAGGATACCCAACATCCAAAATTAAAACACAAAAAACCCACCTATGACTCCATGAGACTTTGGGAGACATCTAGAGACAAGCTGTAGCAGGACCAATATATTATCTTCATCATTTATATTCTGATTCAACTACATCTTTTAATTACATATAATGATCACTAATTTGATGACTAATTTTATGTGCCTTATGCTTTCCTGTATTTCAGATATGACAGCATATAAATAGAAAAAGCAGTCATATCCATCTTCTATGAACAGTATTTTAGCTGAGTTATGGAAATAAAGAGTATACAACAACTCCTAGTTTTACTGAGCTCCACTTATTACCACTAAATATCTCAAGAAGTCTTTATGCAGCATACCTGCATAAAATTCATACACAGCACTTTGCAGAACAGATAGGGTGGGCTCTGGCGAGCTTTTTTGCCTAAAGGCAACATCCTGTGATATCAACTTCCCCTAAGCTCTTTTATTGACTTGCTTCTTAATTATAAAGAAAATTTCAGAAAGAGTCTTCCTTAAGATTTTTAAGGACAACTATTCTGTGCTAGTCCACACCATCATATTGGGTTCACTTTTGCATGATTTTGTCTTGATCGAATGAGTTTTACAATTGTTTAAAGAAGAGCTCATAATTTTGTTTCATCTTTTCAGCATATACTATCCATGGACCACTTAGCAAGCAGGAATACCACTCCGTATTTGAACAGAGAGAACTTAATGTGAATAATTTTTAACAAGGCATAGAGTTGTTAGCTAAGTAATTGAATAGATAAACTACAGTATAAGCTTTTAGGGAGATAGCAAACAAGACACACTGACAATTCTGAAAGGAGAGAATGGAATTAACAAAACTTGGAAATTTGAAGGAGGGCTCCTTGGGACCTGAGAACTGGACCTTGAAGGAGAAAACAGCAGCCAACAGCAGTCAGTTGGTGAAACTGGTCCTGAAAATGCGGAAAAAATTGAAACCTGGATTCGGTGTTTTCTATTTTCTTGTACAGGTGAAAAGCACTTTGCTAAGGTGATGCTCACAGAAGCAGAGCAAGCCAGGAAGACCACAGGAAGCAAACAGTAAAGCACAAAGCTCTCCCCCTTCTGCAGGGCTCGAGTTTCCTCTGGCACTTCCTGTTAGTACAGTCTCACATAGATCTAGCTGGCAAAGCAGAAATTGGGGCTGTAATTTGTGTGCTAATGACTGAACACAGAGAGGGGAACAATGGTTTTGGAGCTTGTTTTAGTCTGCTTGAGCTACTATTGCAAAATTCTTTGGATTGAATAATTTATTAACAATAAAAATGTACTGCTCACTCTTCTAGGGACCACGAAATCTACAATGAAGGCATAGACTCAGATTCTAGTGATGGATTCATGGCAGAAAGGCCAAAAAAATCCCTCTTAAGCCTCTTTTATAAAAGCATTAATCTCACTCACATTCTAGGTCACATTCCATATATGCCTCTTCTAAGTACCAACTAAAAAAACATTTGGAGTTAAGACATTAGCACAGGATTGTTGGAGGGACGTGAATATCCACACCAAACAGAGCTGAAAGGAAATTATTTAGTGATTGGCACAGGAAACTATTTCCTTCTGCCACTGCTTCATATCATATTTCATTCTTTTAAAAATTATTTACTTAATTAAAGTGGGTATATATTTGTAATATATAGTAATCACTTTTATCACAGGGAATTGGCGCATGTAAGATGATACCTCATCTTAAGATCTTTTATTTTTACTTAAGCTATTTTATTTTTACTTCCTCTTCCAGGAGTTCCCTCGGTCCCTGTCCCTAGATACCCTTCCCTTCTTCATAAAATCTACTTCTCTGTTTCCATCATTTCTCTCTAGAAAGTTCTGAATTATTCATGCTTTGGGATTCTCTTATAAAACAAACCATATGGTACTTAACCTTCTGTGTCTGATTTCTATCACATAGCATTATAGTCTCAAGTTCCATCCATTTCTCTACAAGTAACACAAATCTATCCTTCATGATGACTAATACTCAGCCATAAAAATCTTTATTTTTATGAAAAAATGAGATTGAAGAGGAAATTAGAGAATGGAAAGATCCTCGTTCCTTGATTGGCTGAACTAATATCATCAAAATGGCCATGTTACAAAACCTTCTATATAGGTTTAATACAGTTATAGTTAAAATGCCATCAACATTTTTCACAGAACTAAAAAATGCAATCCTAATATTTATATGGAATTAGAATAGACTCAGAATATTCAAATAAATCCTGAGTCATAGAATGCAAGAACTGACATTACAATACCAGATTTCAAATTATACTACAAAGCTGCAGTGATCAAGACAGCACTGTTCTGGCACAAAAATAGAGATGTTGGTTAATAAAATAGAGGTTGACAAAACAACCCTAGGCACCTTCAGATATATGATATGTTTATTTTAAAGAGAAAACACAATAAAAAAGATACAAAGTTTCAAAATAAGATAATAGAAAAGTAACAATGGTTTGTATGTTGCATGTTGTTTTTGTCAAAATAGTTGCTGAGATTACAAAATATAGGCATGAAAAATTGATGAAACAATAAAAGAATAAACGTTTCAATGAACTAAGAAAAAATAGTAACAAAACCATTGACTATCATACATATATTTTTTTTCTTTTCTCTTTCTTCTTTTTTCCTTTCCCCCATCTCAGTTTCTCTTTCCTTTTGAACAGTTTCTTCCCATTCACAATACGTATTGTACATTTTGGGTGTTTACTCTTTCAATTGCTTACACTTAGGGAGACAATACAAAATTTACACATGCAAGTCAGATTTATTTCACTTATGAGTATGGTCTCCAGTTGCATCCATTTGTCTATGAAAGACTCAAGTTTATCCTTCTTTATTGCAGAGTAATACTCCAGAGTATAAAAATACCATATCTGTTTGATCCATTCCTTGGTTGATTGACATTTGGATTGTTTCCAGGATTTAGCTATTGCAAATCATGCTGATATAAACATTGGTGCATGTATATTACTGTGGTATGATGTTTTTAATTCTTCCAGGAATATATCTAGAAAGGAACTACCTAGATTGAATGAAACCTCTAATTCTAGTTTTTTGAGGAATCTTGATTTCCACAGTGGTTGTACAGTCTATGCTCCCACCAACAGTGAAGATGGATTCTGTTTTCCTACAGCCCACTAGCATTTGTTATTGATTGGTTTCTTGATGATATCCATTCTTTCTGGGGTGACATGGAATCTCAGTGCTGTTTTAATTTGCATCTATTGAATTATCAAAGACGTTGAACATTTTTTCATACGTTTATTTACTCTTTGTATTTATCTGAGAAATGCATATTCACCTCAGATGCCCATTTTTTATTGGATCTTTGAATTTGATTTATTTCAGTTCTTTACATGCTTTACATAGAAGTCCTTTGTCTGAGGAACACCTGGCTATAATCTTTCTCCATTCTGTGGATCATCTTTCCACTCGTTGGTGATTTCTTTTGCCTTAATGAGTAAAGCTTTTTAATAAGGTTACATCCCATTGTTTAGTCTTTGTGGTGTTTCCCATGTGGTCTAGATTTTGTTCATGAAGTACCTGCCCACACCTATGCTTTCAATATTTCAGACTAATTTCTCTTCCAGTAGATTTACTGTTTATGTTTTAACATTTAAATTTTTGATACATTTTGACTTTAGTTTAGTGCATTGTAATAGACATGAGGTTAATTTTAGTCTTTTGCATGTGGAATGCCAATTTTTTTCCAACACCTTTATTAAAGAGGCTGTCTTTTTTCCAGTGTACATATTTGACCCCTTTGTCAAAGATAAAGTGATTGTGTTTGGAGTTGGATCTATATCTTCTATTGCATTCTATTGATCCTCAGGTCTGTTTTTTTCTCAATACTGTGCTGATTTTATGTAGCTTTGTAGTATAACTTCAAGTCAGGAGTTGTGATGCTCCCTGACTTGCCTTTGTTGTCCAGAATTGCTTTTGCTATTCTAGGTCATTTCTGGGTCCAAATGAATTTGAGGAATGTTTTCACTAATTCTGTGAGGTATGCTGTAACAATTTGGGAGTATGGTCATTTTTACTATGCTAGTTTTTCTCTATGAGCAAAAGATAGATATCTTTCCATCTTCTGATATCCTCTTACATCTCTTTTTAAAAACTTATTATAATTTTCAATGTACAGATCTTTTATTTCCTTTGTCAGATTAATTACTAATTATTTTTTGATTACTGTGAAGTATGTGGTTTCCTTAGTTTCTTTCTTCATGAGATTGTTGCTTGTGTACAGGAATGCTGTTGATTGTTTGAGTGCTGGCTTTGCATCCAACCACACTACTGAATTGAGTTATTAACTTTATTAGCCTTTGGGGGAATTTTTGGGGTCTTCTATGTAAAATATCATGACATCTGCTAACAATGATAATTCAACTTCTTCCTTTGCTATCTTCATTCCCTGTCTTTCTTTCTCCTGTCAAATATCTTAGATTAATGTTTCCAAAACTATGATTGAATAGGAGTGGTGATAGTGGACTTCCTTGTCTCATTCCTGATTTTAGAGTGAGAGCTTTCAGTTTTTGACCATTTAGTATGACGTTGTCTGTCAGTTTGTCGTAGATGACTTTTATCAAATTGAGATAAACACCATCTATTACAATCTATTCCAATTTTCTATAGGATTTTTATTATGAATAGGTGTTGGACTTTGTCAAATGTTTTTTCTGTAACTACTGAGATTTTTGTCTTTGCCTCTGTCAATATGATATATCAGGTTCTGACCTAGATCCTCAATCTCCCAAATGAGTGTATGGTGAAGGATTTAATAAAATGAGAGAAGTGGCATGATTTTAGGGCTCCAGGAGGGTGAAAATCCTTTAGCTGAGTTCAAGACTCTGAAAGCTAAATACATAGACTTCTTGGGACTGCCCATTTTTATCAAGTCCAAAACAAAGAGTAGGGAAACTGGGGAAAGTACAGGCAATGAGCAGGACCTTGGGAGTCACTTCAAAGACTTCTCCAAGTAATACATCATGTCAATTTAGGATAACCATCTTATCATGAAGACATCGTAGGACTGAGACTGTGGGTGCAATTCCTGCAGCTGCATTCTCTATCTACTTAATTAATGTTTGAGTCAAGGGTCTACAGTTGTGGCCTTCTCTTGCCTGAGGTGTCTCTGGCCTTACAGGCCACTACAGACCTCAGCCAGGACCAGTGATTCATCGAGGTTCACTTACTGTGAATCAGCTCCCGTTGCCAGGCAAGGGGCCTAGGCCTAGGACAGACTCACATATAAACATAGAAAGCCAATTAGTTAATTTTAAATCCTGCTCAGAGCTGCTTCAGAGTGGTCTGCAACAATGGTGTATCACATTTATTGATTTGCATATGTTGACCTATCCCTGTATCCCCGGGATGAATCCTACTTAGTCACAGTATGCAATCTTCTTGATAATTTGCTGTGTTCTTTTTGCCAGTATTTTATTAAGAATTTTTGCATCTATGTTCATTAGGGAAATTGATCTCTATCTCCCACCCCCATTGGGTCCTTCTCTGTTTCAGGTATCAGAATAATACTTTCTTGCAGGAATGATTTTGGGAGTATTGCTTTCCCTTCAATTTCATTAAAGAGTTTCAGCATTAGTGGCATTGGTTCTTCTCTAAATTTCTTGTAGAATTCAACATGACTCCATCTAGTCCTGATCTTTTATTTGTCAGTAAGTTTTTAATTTCATTCCAATTTTATCAACTGAAAACATGTTATTTAGAATATTTATACCTTTTTGATACAATTTTGATAATTCATGTGTGTCCAGGAATCTTTCCATTTCTTCTGTTTTCCATTTTATTAAAGCACAGGTTCTTGACGTAGGTAGTGATGATCTTCTGGATTTCCACGGGATCCATTGTGATTTTACCCTTTTCATTCTTAATGGATTGAAAGTCAATTTTTCTTTCCTCCTTCAGATAAGGTTGGCTAGAGCTCTAAAAGCCAACTCTTTGATTCATTGATTCTTTGTATTATTTTCTTGGTCTCAATTGTGTTAATTTCTGATCTGATCTTTATAATTTCCTCTCTTGTACAAGCATTGGGTTTGATTTATTCTTCCTTTTCTAGGCGCTTAAGATTCAACATTAAGTTGTTTATTTGAGCTCATTCTGTTTTACTGATAAGAGACTTTACTTCTGTAAAAGTCCCTCAAATGACTAATTTCATTGTATGCCATAAGTTCTAGTATGTTTTATTGGCATTTTCATTTAATTGTAGATACTATTTAATTTCTTCTTTAATTTCCTTTGTGACCTGTTGGTTTTTCAGGAGGGTATTGCTTAATTTCAATGTGTTTATGTGCTTTTGTGGTTTCTTTTGCCATTTATTTCTAATTTCATTGTACTGTGCTCAGATATTTACACATGGGATAATTTAAATTCTTTGGCATTTACTGAAGCATTTTGCATAGGCTAGTATGTGGTCTATTTTGGAGAATGTTCTGTGCACAGCTAAGAAGAATGTACAGCCTGAATGTTTTGGGATGGAACATCCTATAGACATCAACTAAGTGCATTTGTTCCCAGGTTTGTTTTAATTCTAATTTTTCCTGATTGATTTTCCTGTCTAGTTGATCTATCCACTTGCGGGAATGGGGTAGTCAGGTCCCCTACTATGATTGTGTTAGTGTTTATTTGACTTTTCATGTCCATTAAAATTTGTTTTATGTAGCTTGGAGCCCCAGAGTTTTGTACATGCATATTTATGACTATTATTTCTTTTTCTTCGGTCTTACATTTTTTCTGGGATCCTGTCACATAGAGTATTGCTTTCAATTCTCTTTTTTTAAAAAGCAAAACAGAAAAAAAGATCGAAATGATACAGAACTTCAAAAAAGAAAAAAAAAAGTAAGGAATTAACACTGGTAAATGTATTGCATATTGTTATGTCAGAATTAGTTGTTCAGGTTATAAAATCTAGGCACAAAAGTAATCAAGCAATGACAGTACAAACTGTTCTTCTTTTATGAACTAACAGAGATTAGTAGTATAGTTATCTGTCTAGCATACATACATTTATGTAAGTTTACCAACATACATACAATCTTTTCCTTTTTTTTCTTTCCCCTATCCCAATAGTTCTGTCCTTTTGAACTCTTTCTTTCCTTTTCATTATTATAATTTTTACTGAATATTTTGGATATTATTACTCTTTCAGATTTTTTTACTAGAAATACAATATGATATTTATAAATATGAGTTTGATTGATTTCACTTATGAATATGGTCTCAAGTTGCCTCTGACTATTAGTCAGCTATAAAAAGGAGAATCTTGAGGCTTTTATAGGTAAATGGAGGCAACTTGTTTTCCATTCTTTGATTTTCAGTCTATGAGTTTCTTTTTGAGCTAACTTTGTTTCATGAATGCAGCACACTGTTGATTCTTAAGTTTATTTCTTTTGATCAGTGAGCTGAGTCCATTTATGACCATGGTTCTGAATGATATGTGTTGACTTATTTTTTTCATGTTACCTTCCTGTTGTTGGTTCTCTGTCTTTCCCTTCTGTTTAGCTGCTTACTCTGCATGGTGGATTCTTTCTATTGGTGTTCTTGTAGTCATGATCTACATTTACTGTTTCTAAAATATGGTTCAGAACATTTTGAAGAGGTTTGGTGGTCATGAATTTCCTCAGGTATTCTTTGTCTTGGAAGTATCTTATTTCTCCACCAATTTTGAAAGATAGTTTTGTGAGCTACATCAGTCTTGGTTGGAGTTTGTTTTCTTTTAGAGCTTGAGATGCCTCACTCCAATCTTTCTATAATTTGAGAGTTTGTGTTGAGAAATCTGCTGTTATTCTGATGGGTCTTCTTCCATAAGTAATTTGTTTCTTTTCCCTGATTTTTATTATTTTGTTCCCATGCTGAATATATGGAATCTTAATTATTATATGTCTTGATGTATTTTTTATTGTGGTATAGCTGCTTGGAGTTCCATATGTTTTGTTTACTTATATGTCAAATTCTTTACCCATGTTTGGGAAGTTTTCTATCATTATTTCTGTAAAGAATGTTTTATGACATTTGTGTGGTCTCCAGCTTTCTCATTTACCCAAATCAGTATTATGTTATTCTTCTTTGCTTCATCTTATAACTGTTGAGTTGATTTTTCATAGTATCTTATTTTTTTAGAATTTCTTATGTTAATATATTTTTAAATTTTCTTATATTAAATGTCTATTTCTTATATTATATCATATTTTAAAGATAGTAAAATACAACAAAAAAGATAGAACAAAGCTAATCAACAATGCAGTGAAATTGGTACAGAACTTCAGAGCAGGATACAGGGATAACAGTAATTGGTACCATAGTGTATCTTGTTATATCATAATAGTTGTCCATTCATTCAGGTATAGCAAAATCGAACCAAAATAGAACACTATAAAACCAATCAAAACAGAATATTGAATACAGCAAAAACAACCAGAACAAAGCAAAACAGTAAAAACAATTTGGGCTTCAAGAATAAGATAGAAAGAAATCCCCCATTTTTGCATATGGCATATTGTCATCCTCCCAAGAGATGCTCAGATCTCTGGCCCCAGATCAGCATAATCAACCAACAATACAAGGATTTAGTTGCTTTATGTATCTCAGTTGCTATCAACTCCAGCAGACCTCTGAACCATCCAGCTGCTAATGGGTGAGGGTGGCGATGGGGATGTGGGGTCCTGGACGCTTGACTCTCAGCCTGTGCACCTGTAGGCTGAGGGGAAACACTGACTTACTCTCTCCCGGGCATGCCCATAGCTCACGCCACTTACCAGGAAGGTATCTTGCTATTTTTAAGAAAGCTTTCTTTTCATGATCACAAGATGAAATTCTGACTTAAAAATCTGACATTCTGTCCTGTCCTTCATTCAATCTTGTCGTGCATATTTTCAACGGAGGATTTATTTATTTAGGGCCCGGGGATCAAACTCATGACTTTGTGCTTGCCAGGCAGGTGCTTATGTCACTGAGCTAAATCCCCGGCCCTCAGTGGATGTTTTAATCTCTTGGGTATCTGTTTGAATCTGTTTCATGGGTTCCATTTCTTTCCTACATTGTGCGTTGTTTCCATCATTTTCCTAAGCTCATCTATTCTTCTATCTGTGTCTACTGTACTATCTCTGGTTTTAAGCGTCCTTTCTTTCTGTACCTGAGATATTATTTTCTCTATAGACTTTTCTGCTTACTTTTTCACTTCTGTTGCTATCACTTCAGAAATTTCTAGTGTTTGACTTCCAATTTTATCTATCTTTTTCTGCTTTGAGTTTGTCTGGGGTGGGCTGGGGGTCTGAGGTGGGATTTTGCTTGTTCTTCTACTTATGTTATCAAAAGGATTAAGACATCACATTGCAGTGATACATTTACACAAGATAAAATAAAAGTAGCATAACTGATATCAGATAAACTTTGAAATCAGCTTATATACTCTAGGAATAAGGAGTATCATTTCATTTTCTGATGCCCCTTTCAATCTCTCTCTCTCTCTCTCTCTCTCTCTCTCTCTCTCTCTCTCTCTCTTCAGAGTACTATAGTTTTTGTCATCAAGATCCATTGTTTTTTGTTAGGGTCATTTCTAGATATTTAACTTTTTAAGCTAACTTGAATGGGATTATTTTCTGATTTCTTTATTCTTGGGTTCATTTTTGGTGTACAGAAATGATTTTATTGACTTTATATTCTTCCAGTTTGCTGAAATTGTTTATTTGTTCTAAGAACCTTCTGGTGAAGGTTTTTTTGGATCTTCTATATAGGATCATGTCATTTGCAAGTAAGAGTAGTTTGACCTTGTTCTTTTCTATTTGTATCATTTTTATTTCTTTCTCTTGCTCAACAGCTCTGACTAAAATTTTGGGTACTATATTAAACAGAAATATTGAGAGTGGAGAAAATTGTATTGTTCCTGATTTTAGAGGGAATACTTTCAGTTTTTCTTACCTTAGCATGATTTTGGTAGTGAACTTGTCATATGTGACTTTTACCAATGTGCATTATTTTTAACAGGATTTTTATCATGAATGTATATTAGATTTTTGTCGTATTTTTTCTGCATCAGTTGCGATAATCATGATTTTTAACATTGCTGTTTGTGTGATATTTATATTATATTTATTGATTTACATATATTGAACCACTTTACATCCCTAGGATTAAACCGACTTGGTTATGATGTATTATCTAATAATTTTTGCATTCACTTGCAAATGTCTTATTGTGCATTTTTGTATTTAAACTCATTAAGAATATTTGCCCATAGTGTTCTCTCTGTCTCTCTGTCTCTCTCTGTCTCTCTCTGTCTCTCTCCCTCTCTCTCTCTCTCTTAATCCTTATGTTTTGGTATCAAGGTAATGTTATTTCTGAGAATGAGTTCAGCTGTGTTTCTTCCCTTTCAAATTCATGGAAGATTTTGAGAACTTTTGACATCAGATCTTCCTTGAAGTTCTGGTAATATTATATAGTGAATCCAGCAGGTTCTAGGCATTTCTTAGTTCATACAATCTTAAGCACTGACCATTCATACTCCCCTTCATGATGAAACACCACTCCTATACTGTTCTGTCCTGTAACTGTGACTACAGAGACATGTTATTTGTTTTTTAAATGACCACTCATAACATAAAGAGTCAACTTTCCTTTCAGTTTGCAGTAAAATTGGGCTAACTTGAAGTTGACTAATTTCTAATATCCAAATTTTTATGGCTTACCAGGGAAGCAGAACTGATTATGTTACAGAGTAGAGTGTTGAGTGGTGCACCAGGGTTGTGAGTAAACCAAACTACTGTAAACTCCTGGTTTTGACAATTATCTTGACAAAATATGTGCTTCTGCATGATTAAAAATGTGAATCATGCAAAGTATGCCCATAATTTTCTCACTGTGTCAGAATATTATGGTTTTAATCTAAAATATTTCCTAACAGGCATCTGGTAGATATTTGTGGAGTGCATTGTGAGGATACTAACTTCTCCAATGAATTACTCCACTGAGCAGTGCATAGCTGTATGGGTGATTAGGAGATGGGGCCACAGATGAGGGAGCCAAGCTTTTGGAGCTATAGCTAATCCCACAGCCCTTACTGGGGTTCTTTCTTTTTGCCTCCTGTGTGCCATGACATGAGATGTTCTTTTGTACTGTATCATTCTTGCCATGTTGTTCTGCTTTACCACAGCCCAGAATCAAGGAGCCAAGTCAGCATGATTCAAAACCTCTGAAACCTTTGGTCAAAATAAAACCACTCAAGTACACTTGCTTAGGTATTTTGTCATTCTAACAGAATGCTGACTAACACAAAGGATACCCATTTTTTCCTGCCTGTGGAGTTCTAACCAAATGAAAAGTGACTAGTAAATGATTTCCACAAAGGCAAATGATATACATATGAACAGAGAGCCTATCGTGGAAGAAAATTCCAGCCCTGTACAAAGAAAGTAACCGAAGCCAGCAACAGCTGAACTCATGAACTGTAATAAAATTATAAAATGTAACAAAACCATGACAATGATCATATCCATTTATCCATAAATTTTTCTAATCTTTTCACACACCTTATTCTAGCAAAATACTCAGAAGTAGTAATTCCAAGAAGTTTCCAAGTCTGTTGGCAAAAATTCAAAACACTTTGGCCTACTAAAAAACCACACAGCATTAGCAATAACTGTGTAAATGGACCTTTCTGTGCATATGAGGCCAAACCTCTTGGCTTTGGTACAGTTTTTAAGTGACTCTAAGGGAAATTTCTTACTGAGCTTTATTGACTATGAATTACTATTCCTGTTTAACTATAACGTATGACATTTTGTGAACTACAATGCTTAAAGTATATAACTGATCATTATTCAATTGCAAAATCACAGTCAATAGTGTTACTTTACCTGGAGATAAAATACGACACTTTCTCATTTAAGAAAATGTTTCATTTTTATGAAAGAAAAATAAATATGTGAAGACCATGACACAAAAATATTTTGTATTTTAGACATACAATATTTTTATTATTTGAAATAACAGCATTCAATTAATGATAGACAAGGCCTTCAGATTTTGTAACCTAATAGGTTTGGATGCTTAGTTGCCCAAAGTTTATATAAAGAAATGTATAAACTGTACTTTTTATGGAAACTATTTGTTATAACAAAAGTTCAAAAGTATTGTTTGACCTTCTAGAGTTCTTTAAAATTTAAAGTCTTTTATAAGAATGTTATAACCTATATATAAAAAATCCTTCATAAGTCTCCTTGGAGGCAAAAAAAAAAAGATCAAAGATAACTCTAAGAGCAGAACAGGATGTCTTCCTAATCTAAACTTGCTTGTTAGCCCAACCCTTACCTGAACCTTGCTCTTCTCAAGAAATGTAATCGCCGTTTTCCTGTTCTGTAGTGCGCCACAAACCCACCCCTCTCCTTGCTTTGTGAGACCAGCAGCTGTTTGTCATTTTACAAGATAAAAACCCTGCCCTTTAGCTGTTAGGTGCACAGTCTTCTATATTGGCTACTGGAGGCTGCATCGCCAGGCCTGGCCTAAAATAAAGCCTTTGCTCCAAATTTCTTAATTTCTTGCTTCCTTGGATTTTATTCCGGGGTCTGAGCTATCACAAGAAAAATACTATTTATTTACGTATTTATTTGTTTTGTTTTGAGGAATAATCTGAAAAAGAAGACTAAAACATGTATCATATATTTTCATTTTATAGTCATAACTGTAAATAGTACTAAATATCCTGACAACATATCACTACTCTGTGTGTATGTTTGTGTGTTGTGTGTGTGTATGTATGTAATGATTTGAATGTCATTCAGGACGTAGATAAGAAAATGTTAAACAGTAAGAATTTGGATCAGAAGGAACTTAACGCAAGAAACTGATTATAAAGATGATGAAATGTTGGGAGCCGCGTCTGTGATAGCTCGCCTTGCGCGGCGGACGTGCGGCCTGTGGTAAAGAGCAAAGCCTGAGGTAGATTACCCCTCCCATCGAATATGTTAGTTTCCTGCTTACCGCGTAAACAACCCGCTCAACAATATAGTCTGCCTGGCAACTGATGATGTTAGCCAATCAGCTTGCCTTGCTTACTTTAACATGATTGGACACTGTACCCGTATATATACCGGTGCCACCCCTGGGCGGAAGAAGAAGCCAGGTAGAAGCCCAGAAGTAAAAGCCCAAAAGGAGCCGCGGAGAGCGGACCGGTAGAGGCTTTGGGGCAGACTGAAGCACAAAAGGAGCCGCGGGGAGCGGACCAGAGGAGGCTTCAGCTGGGAGAACCCAGGGCAGGCTGTACGGAGAAGGAAAATAAAAAGAAAAGGTTGTCCACTACCAGACTTTGTCGTGTGTCCTTCCTGCCGGCCGGGAGCGGACATCGACAATGAAAGAAGCCCTTAGGCTGCTAAATCAACCTAGAATTTAAAAATTATAGGAAAATGCCAAAGCTTGGCTGCAGATGATCAGGCTGCTGTTCCAGCCAGAAAGCAGGACAGGTAGAAACACCCTTCTACTTGACACAGAAGCCTGGACACCAAAAACATTGACACTAGACTTAGAAATTAGTACTGCAGTGTTGTGGCAAGCAGAAGATGCCTCTACAGATTGAGCTCTGCTACAAAGTTCTGGTTTATTCTTGAGGTTCTCTGGCCTCATTGAACTGTTCTTAATCAGCCTCCACTCAAAGCTTACAACTGAGAACAGGGTTCTAATAGCAACCAGGTATGCGGCCAGCCACTGCATTCAGAAGGCTTTTGAGACTGTTTATAGCAACATGTGGCCTGGATAAATCTTTCTATTCCAGGATGAGTCAACAAACAAAAAAATACCCTAGTGAAGGAAAAAACACCACAACAAAGCTTCAGTCTGGGGGCTGGGGATTTAGCTCAGTGGCATAAGCACCTGCCTTGCAAGCAGGCAGTCGTGAGTTCTATCCCTGGTACTGATAAGAAAGAAAAAAGACAAAAAAAAAAAAAAAAAAAAAAGCTTCAGTCTGTGAAAGTACTCTTCAGTGTTGGAAAAAGTATAATATAGAAACCAAGGTGTAGGAAAAAATGAAAATTTGGAAAAGGTTTATTATTAAAAATTGAAACATATCTAAAATGTTCTCCATTGAGAAGTTAAAAAAATCAAGAAATGATACACTTAAAAAGAGCAAGGAATGGGGGCTGGGGATTTAGCTCAGCGGCATAAGCGCCTGCCTTGCAAGCAGGCAGTCGTGAGTTCTATCCCCGGTACTGATAAAAAGAAAGAAAGAAAGAAAAAAAAAAAGAGCAAGAAATGATTTATTTAATATAAAAGATGATATTAAAAGGAAATGAGGAGATAAGAAAATATTGTCATTGTTGGTAAGAAATTGGAATGCTAACAGCAGAATTAAAATCTGTATAAGACATGAAAAAACAGAATAAATATTACAAGAAGTTAAAGCACTGACATAAGACAATCCTCTTAGTTACTTTCTACTTGTCACTGAGACAAAATACCTGATGCCCAAAGTTGGGAAAGAAAAGGTTTATTTCTTACAGCTTTTTGGAGGTTTCAGTCTCTACTCAGGTGCTCCAAGGCAGGGTGGGATGACAGGGCTGCAGTTCATGGTGGCTGTAAACAGCAGGGTGGAAACCAGTGAGAAGAGAGAGACACACCTTCTTCCTGCCATTACATTGTCTGCTGCTGGCTCCACCCTTAGGTGGTTGTAGCACTGACACTGTCAATCCAAACTCTAGACAATGAACCAATCACAAATGCATAATGCAAACGCATTAGGCCTGGGGGCCACCGACATAAACTATGACAATAACTTTGGTAGATTTCCTGAAATGAAATGGAATATAATAGAAGGGCCATCATAAGAGTCATTATTAAAGATGGAAAAATCTTAATTTGGTCAAGTAATGTAAGATACCTTTTTATTCCTAAATGAGAAAGCAATAGTACTAAATATAATGAAAGGTGTATATTCTGAAAGAAGGAGGACCTAAATGTGGTTTTTAAAATTTCTCTACCAGGAAAAAGTGAATAAAATTTAGGCATTCATTGCACTGGTTAGCTTTCTATTTCAATGATGAGATACCTGAGATAATCAACTTTAAAAAGGAAAGGTTTACTTTGGCTTACTCTGTTGGAGGTGTCAGTCCAATGGTTGCTTGGCCATGTTTCTTTGCACTGTAGTAGCACAGTTACAGCATAGCTGAGGAGCCTACTTGCCTCCTGGCAGTAAGAAAATAAAGCCAGAATGAAAGAGAAGAAAGGACTGCATCACAGAACTGTGACTTCAAGGTTCCAGTGAACCTCAGTTTCCTTCAACTAAGTCTTAACTACTAAAGGTTTCACCACCTCGCGAAGTACTGCAGCCTAGAGATAAAGCCTGGGCCTTCAGGAGAACATTTCAGATCCAACTAGAGCAGATATAGTTATTATAAATTTTATTGTAATCATTTATGTCAAGGTTATGAAATAATTAGCCAAGTACCCAGAACATTTTGGTACAGGCTCATAGTTTTAACATGTCTTTGCATCACCAGTGTTTGGATGGAGCTTGCCATCTTCATTTTACAGATGGTAACGCCGAGACTCAAAAATACTTAAATAATCTTCTAATACCCATGGGATATTTGTGGCACAAAAGTTACCTTGGCAACACTGAGATGTCAAAAAGTTGGGAGAAGATTGCTAAAAGAATAATTCATGCATTAGGCCCAAGAAATTCTCTAGAAGCTGATACAGTGTCTTGAAATGTGTGAAGAAAAACCACTGCGACAGTAAAACAAAGTAAAATGGATATGCTGGTTCAAAAAGAACGCCAGCCTGTTCCCCTTAAAGCAGCTCACTTGGAGAATCAGTGGCAAGGAGGTTTTGCTTCTGGAATTCATCTTGTAAACTGATTGCCTTGTGGATGTCAAGAAATAAAAATTGTGCTTAGTAAGATAATATGTTAAGTAGCACACACTGATAATAAAGACAATAGTCCCTGTACTTCCCTTCCTAATGCTCAGTGCTAGAGAAATATTATTAAGCATTTTGTTTCGTTCCTCTACCACATGACCTTTTTCCAATAAGATGCTTTCAGACCTTTTTCCAATAAGATGCTTTCAGGTCAGGCCAAATCTCAATAAACTCATTGTAAGTTCAAGATCCTTCAATCAAAAATGTACTCAATACACTTGACTGACCTTACATCAAAGCTCAGCTATTCTTGTAGAGTATTGCTTCCTTACCATTGTGATTGTGATCACCAGACTGACTGAGAGCTGTGTCTCATTTTCCTGTCTGGCATCTGGAGATAGCATAGTACTACACATTGCTAGCCCAGGAAGGGATTGAAAGATGTCATGGACTCGAAGTCCAGGACTGTCTATAGACCTATATAATCAAAATATGCTAAAGCTTTTTAAAATATCTCTTCCTCAAATTTAATTTTTAGTAGGTAGTAAAACAGTTTGAAACTATTACACTAATATATTTTTTTCTTCTCCTTTCTCTCATAGCAATTTAACTGCAATTGATTTAATCAAAGAAGAGGAAAAGTTAAACAGAATGTGAAGATGCCAGACAAGAAGCGGGTAAGGGACTAAATGGAAACCTTTTCCAGTCAGTGGATTTGGGGATGAGAAGAAAGAGAAGCAGTAGGGACACCTGTGTTACAGTGTTGTCAGGTTTCTACAATGGGTAGAATATTTTTGGTTAAGGCAAAGACCAGTAGGGTCTGCAGAAACACATTCTTATACAAGTAGGGAAGGCTGTGACTGACAGCTCAGTGTCTCCCTAGACTCCGTTGGGAAGTGGAACTTTTTCCAAGCTCCTGTGTTTCCTTAGGGGCCAGGGAAGTAGTTGGGGTGAGCACCATCTGGTTCCTAATGGGACCACACAGGGAGATTTGAGATGTGTGCAACGTGAACTGAACCAAAGGCCTGAGAAGGCACCCAGTGAATGCATTTTTAATACATTTTTCAAGAAGGCATCAACCGATTTATTGTGCTTTATCAGAATTTATCAGATGGAAAGTGAGATGCTAATGCGATTTTCATTGCTCTGGATATAACCTCTTTCTCCCTTTCCAGATGATTTTATTCTTGAAGTATTCAAGTTTCACATCAGTTTGTCTTAACTGTGGGTCTATTTTCGTTCATCCTGCTATTTCTTGGGAGTTCTTTTCAATATGAAGGCTTTTTGCTTTCAACTTCAGGAAACTTGTTTACTTGCTTTAAAATGATTTTATTTTGTTTGTTTCATCTCTCTGACTTGCCTGCCCCAGGCTGAAAACTATCTAAATTCCTCTCCCTAACAGGATTAGTGCCGCACTGGAATATAGTGAAATTCAATAAAATGAATGCATAATTCTTCTAATATGAGTTGCGTAAACAAAATGAGCCTCTGCTGTTAGAAGATTAATTGTCTTGTGGGGGACAATAAGGAATAGAAAATGCCGGGGGACTCTGGATGGTATGTGGCTCTATTTTCTTGCTGTAAGTATATTTTTCTGTAACTATATTATACTTGCACAAAAAGTTTAAAAGGATAAGCATATACAGGTAGAAATTTGTTTAGTATATTTGATACAATATAGTAATTCCATCATAAATAAATAGTGCACTCAAAATGAAAAGACATATGCATTTGAAAAATGTGTACAGAAGTTTTAAAAGTCATAAACGACTGTATTCAAGTGACTAATGAATATTTTAAAAAGTTAAGCTTCCTGATAAAAAAGTATTGAAAAATAAAAGAGATATTTTAAATTGCTAAGAGGAAAAGGAGGGAGATGCTGTTTCTGTGCGAAGTTCTAGGAGACGGGAGGCAGTAGACTTTTTGGTGGATGAGCTGACCCTGGCAATAATCCTGTGAAAGTGGATGTTTCGGGGCCTGCCGCTACACTTTAAGAGTTTATCCTTAAGAATTAATTGTGGACGTTCGTAAATATACCACTATATCAATTAATTACCAAAGTTGGTTTTTCAGAGCTCAAATATTATAACAGTATCCCAACAATGAGAGATGGGTCAACCAATTTAGGTTAAAGCTTTATAATGGAATTTTGTGCAGCCTTTAAAAATGGTACTATGGATGAATATTACATTGTAGTCAAAGACATTCAAAATATATTATTAAGGAAAAAGTTCTTAGACTGTATTTAATCATGTTTCTTCAGTATGTATTTATAAAGTACTCTTTTCCCTCAAAAATGGAAATGGGATAAAGTTAAATTCAAAATGTTATACATATCTTTTACAGGTACAGTATGAGTCATTTTAATGTTCTTAATGTATTTAATTTTCTAAATTTCTAAATATTTTTATTCTCAATACAAGGAATCTGCTACTTTTAAAATAAAAAGAACAGACCTTCTAATATACCGATATTTAAGCAGGAACATAAACATTCCTTTCAGTTGCTGAACTACGTACACAGATTAGATTCAATATTAACTAATCACCTGCACGCAAAAGCAGGAGTATCACAACAATTTGGAAACTTGGACAGGAAAATTACATGCTGAAGCCCAGGCTAGGCAATTTAGCCAAACCCTCTCGCAAAATAAAGATGTAAATAAATAAAAAAGATTGGAAATGTAACTCAGTTGTAGAGTGCCCTTGTGTTTGATTCCCAGGACTTGGGGGGAAAAAGCAGGAGTGAAAGGCTTTGCAGATGATTTAAGATTTAATTAGTAGCAGATGTCAGGGCCCAAGAAAATGATTCCTAAGGAAGATTTAACTACATAGTCTTGGTAACAGCACAAAGTGTGATATGGAAAGTTAAGCAGTATAATTGGAAATCTGTTGTTCTTCAGACTTTTGTAACATATACATTTCACTTTATTTTCCATTATAATCAATAAAATTACAGTTACAAAACAGTTGTGCTGCTGCATGAACATGGATGCTTTTAAAACCAAATACTACCCGTGCATAAAAACCAAAAAAAAATCTCTCAGGAGAAGCAAGAAGGTAGAAGTAATATTGATAAGGTCTTTCTTATAAATGTCTGTGTAATCCAGTAGCAGCTGAAAATGCTAAATCAAATCATCCAGCTATGTATATGCTATTTTCTCTGAATTGTCCTTTTTTTCTCTAATAATGCTAAAGTACAATAATTATGTATGTAAAACTTCATTTTCCCCAGCTTTCTAATAGTCAACTAAAAGTATTTAATCTCAATCTACATTTGTATAGCAGATGCAAATCTCAGTCTATATAGTATTTGATTTTCAATATTACTTAATTTTTGCTTCCATTAGTTATTTTGTCAGATGAAAAAAATTTATTTGTGCCAGTTCAGGGTTTTCCCACTCATTGGCCTGAGCTTCAGTTACTGAGTTCCCAAGGATGTAGGGTGAGCCAAGGCTCGAGGTGTGTGTTTGTGGGAGGCAATCTGTTATTCAGCGTTTCCTTTCATCCAGATGGTGATGCTGTGATATCATTATTGCCATCTGTTCTTCAGCTGTAGGCCTCTGTAGGCAGCTGCTGAGCCATCCTTTGTCCTGTGAAGACCTTACCAAAGGTTCATCCACTTCCCTGCTCTTCCCATACTCTGTGGGGCTTGATAAACTGTAGATCTGGCTAAGGTTATCCGTGCTTTGGCATCACTGTGGGATGCACAGAATTATACTGTTCCAAGGCTATGGGAAACACTTCTGTCTGTGATTCCATATGTTTACTTGTAGAGATCAATCTGTATCTAGCCTCTTACAGAGCTATCTTACAGAGCCTGTGCATATCAAAAAGTAGCCCATCCTCTGAGCAGTCCTGCCTTAGGTGCAGAAATGCCCTTCACAGATGTGCTTGCTGCAGGTGGAGTTGGTACCACTCCAGATACGGGATTTGGTGAGGGCATGTGAGGTGGAATCTTATCCTCCGGGACTCATAATTCAAAATCCATTTGTCTCCTTCCAGTGCACAATGTCTGTCTCTGCATGTGCTAACTTGCTCTTAAGAACACAGCTGTTTGGACAGCTGTTCAGGCAGCTGTCAATATACTCATCAGTGCAATCATCAAACGTATACTTCTTAATTATTTCCAAAAGGCAGCTAACACATTTTTGTTAACTGCCCTGCTGAATTAAAAATGCAGTCTTTTTTCCCCCATATAGCTCTGGGGATTGAACCAAGGACCTTGGGCATGCTGTATAAGTACTTCACTAGAGAGCCATATGCCCAACTGAAAATGCATTATCTCTGACACTACACTGATTTCAAAGTTTATTACTCTGTATTTTAAAGTGAGACCAAGACTTTTGTCTTTGTCATTATTTTTGACGGACACTTAAAAACTGTACACATACGTGGCATACGAAGTGAATTTTCCATTGGGGTATCCATTGTGTAAGTATCAAATCAGGTAATTAGCATATTCATAACCTTAAAAATTTATCAATTCATTATACTAGCTGTTGTCAGCTATGCAGTTGGATTATAGGTAAGAAATATTCCTTTTGTGTAGCAGACTAGGACTTAGTCCTCCTAGCAACTACTCAGTACCCACTGAAACCCCTCCCCACACACCTCACACCCTCCTTAGCTTCTGGTCAGCACTGTTCTACTCTCAGCTTATTTTGTTTCATTTTGTTTGTTTTCAGTGCTGGGGATCAAACAAACATAAGGACTCATGCATGTTGCCCCAGCACCAGATCCCTGAGATGAATACTAACTAAGCTTTACTTCTTTATGACCAACTACTGTATTTTTCTACTAAAAGCTATATTATGTGCTATATTTGTATGCCTGGCTTATTTTACTCAATGTGATACTGTTCAGGTCCATCCATGTTGTTACAAATGACAAAATTTCACTTTTTATGACTAAATAGTATCCTATGATATATATATATATATATATATATATATATAGAGAGAGAGAGAGAGAGAGAGAGAGAGAGAGAGAGAACATATCACTTTCACTTTATCAGTTCTGCCATTGACATTTAGATTGATCTAATATCTTAACTATTGTGAATATTGATGTAATAAAATGGTTAATGCAGTTGTTTTCAATTTACTGATTTCAATTTCCTTAGACATATACTCAGGAGTAAAACTGCTGGATTGTACAATTTTTAAGTTTTTGAAAAAACTCCGTAATAGTTTTCATAATGGTTGTACTAATTTATGTTCCCACCAAGAATGTATAAGATACTGTCTTTCTCAGTATTCTTGTTAGCATTTTTGGTCATTTTGATTATAGTCATTTCCACTAGGGTAAAATAATATTTCATTATGTTTTTGATTGGCATTTCCCTGATGGCTAGAAATACTGAATATTTTAATTTTGTGTACCTTTTGGCTATTTGTAGGCCTTCTTTTGAGAAACATTTATTTAGGCTTTTATCTCATTTTGTAAAATACATGGTTTTTTTTCCATCTCTGCTAATGAGCTATTTGAATTTTTACACATTTTGGCTCTTATTCTCTGACCAGATGTAGGGAGTGGCGCGACAGCCCCATTGCTGCCTCCCTGCCTCTCTCTCCTATGGACACATAATGCGTCTGCCTACATTAACCATAATCCTCTCCTGCTTATGTCACATACCCAGACATGACGATGACCTATCAGAAACCACCCCATAGCCTCTTCCTGTCCCACCAGCCCGCCCTGGGACTATAAAAGATGTGACCACTTCCTGAATAAATGAGGCTTGATCAGATTCTCTCGACTTGCTTCAATCTCTCTTTGTCTCCCCCCTGTTCTATTCATCCCCGTTCCCACTCCAGGTAAACCCCACAGATTGATCTGTGGGCCAGATCAAGTGGCACCCAACATGGGGCTCCTGGCACGGGGGAGTCAACTAGGGAGCCGTTCGAGAACACCGGCTAAAAGTGGAAGCAAATTGAATCAAGGACTGAGGCTAGAAGTGAAAGCAAACTGAATAAAGGACCAAGCCCTGCATGGATGACTGCCCAATGTGCTGCCCGAGTCACGGTGAGGGAATGGCAACCCCATTCCCTTTCCTGGACATGGGTCAAGCATTGAGTCAACATGAATTGCTCATGGGAGGCCTTAGCAAGGCATTAAAGACAAGAGGGGTAAGGGTTAGAACAAAAGAATTGGTGCAGTATTTTCAGTTTATCCATAAAGTTTTCCTTGGTTCCCCCTAGAGGGTTCTATAGATACCAAGAGGTGGAAAAGAGTAGGAGATGCTCTAAAAGATTATTATAGGGTCTTCAGAACTGAAAAGGTTCCAGTAACCACCTTTCATACTGGAATTTAATCTCTGAGCTGCTGACCCAGCAGCATGCAGATCCTCAGATTGAGGAGACAGTCACACAAGGTCCTCCGAGATACACAGCCTTATAGTGCTCCTAAGATGGCGCCTGCCTCTGGCAAACCTCATGACACTCTTAAAATGGTGCCTGCATCTGGCAGCCGACCCTTAGCAGTTCTCATGGCCAGGCCCTCCCCTACAGGGGGATCAATTCAAAATTGAGAATGCAAAACTAAACCCCAGATTATACCCAAACAAAATAACTGGCCAGGGCCTTGCCCACAGGAGTGTAAGTCATATCAGATAGAGATGCATAGCTCCTGTTATGATGCTGTACAAGAATGTACTGACTTAGTTAATGCCACTTATTTTGAGCCACACATACAAAAATAAAAATGGCAGCAGCCAGAGGCGATTGTGCCCTCAACCCATCTGTATCGGGAAGCCCCATATACACCCAAGCCTCCTGCAAAGGCAAAATCAATAAGCCGGTCTGTTGGTATAAGAGGACTCCAATCCATGTCTCAGATGGGGGAGGTCCTCAAGACAAAATGAGAGAACTTTATGTTGAGAAAAAACTAAAAGAAATAGAAGACAGTCTATTCCCAAAGATCAATTACCACCCATTAGCTCTCCCCAAATCACGGGGTGTGGATTTAGACCCACAAACTTATGATATCCTTTCAGCCACTCACCATGTACTTAACTTCACTAACCCTGCTTTAGCACAAGACTGCTGGTTGTGTATGGCTTTAGGCACTCCTATGCCCTTAGCCATCCCCTCCAACTCAACAATTGACCCATCTCATGATCCATATAATTTTACCTGTAGACCTTTCCAATCATTTCTAGTTCAGCCATTAATGACACCCAACATATCCATGACCTGCCTACAGGGCCCTCTCCAAAATGATTCTACCCTTATAGATATGGGCCATTTCCTGTCCACTGCCTGTGTTAAATTTGTCAATCATACAGGCCCCCCAGAACCCCTGACAGGACACATTTTTGCCTGCGGTAATAATAGGGCCTATACCTGTATTCCAGCCAACTGGACAGGTACATGCATAACTGCTTCCCTCCTGCCCAACATAGATATTGTCTCAGGTGACCAACCTGTCCCAGTGCCAACACTTGATTACATTGCTGACTGCCAAAAACGAGTGGTAACACTGATCCTGCCTTTGGTGGAAATGGGCATCACTGGCGCTGTAGCCACGGGTACTGCTGGCCTCACCATTGCCTTAGATAAATATGCTGACCTGACCAACCAGTTGTCTAAAGATGTTCCAGCTTTGTCCTTTACGATAAAAACTCTCCAAAACCAATTAGACTCACTGGCAGAGGTCGTCTTACAAAACAGACGAGGGCTAGTCCTGTTCATGGCAAAGCAGGGTGGAATCTGTCTTGCCTCACAGGAAAAATGTTGCTTCTATGTCAATCAGTCTGGTGTTGTGCGAGGCAAGCTCCAAGAAATAGAAGAACGACTTCAACAGTGACGACAACAAATGGCTGCTAAGTCCTTCTCCTCGATGTGGGGGGGGGGCTTTTCCCTTACCTAGCGCCCCTTTTGGGTCCCCTAGCTGCCTTGTTGCTTCTCCCCTCTGTGGGTCCTTGTGTTTTTCAGAGGATAATGGTGCTCATTAATAACCAGATAGATGCATTTATGGCAAAGCCCATTCAGGTACATGATCACCAGCTGGAGATGGCAGATCAACAAACCTACCGGGAAGGAATTCCCACGAGTGGCCCATATGACGATGCAGCCTAACTGCTCTGGGGCAATGGACAGGTAACCAGAGATGGGCAACTAGGACATACATGTTACACCATCGGCTGCCTAAGACAGGCACAGGACCAACTGCTGTCCTGCAAGCCCATGACAGATAAGGCCAGGTTGGGTTCATGTAATGAGATCCTTGACCTAAGATAGGTGCTGTCCTCACCGGGCCTGCCATACTCCTGATTAAAAAATATAGAAAGGAAGGAGATGTAGGGAGCAGCATGACAGCCCCATTGCTGCCTCCTCCCCTCTCTCTCTTATGGGCACATAATGCGTCTGCCTACATTAACCATAATCCTCTCCTGCTTACATCACATACCTGGACATGACAATGACCTATCAGAAACCACACCATAGCCTTTTCCTGTCCCACCAGCCTGCCCTTGGCTTATAAAAGATGTGATCACTTTCTGAATAAACGAGGTTGATCGGATTCTCTTGACTTGCTTCAATCTCTCTTTGTCTCCCCCCTGTTCTATTCATCCCTGTTCCTCCTCCAGATACACCCCACAGATTGATCCGTGGGCCAGATCAACCAGATACACAGTTTATTAATGTTTTCTCCCATTCCATATGTTATTTATTCAGTGTTTGTGGGAGACAATTGGAGTGACTCCACTTGAATGCAGAACAATTGTTGCAACTTTGATTATATGGAAACTTATTTCCTTACACTGGTATGTACAGAGATGGCTATGATATTACCTGCTCTCCTTAGTTGACTCTAAGCATTGCAAATAAGGCTGGCTGAGGTACTGATACATAATCTCTAAAGCCATCAAATAGTCACCTGTTTCCTCACATAGTGCTCTCTGTAAAAGATATGAGCACAGTGGGATGTTAGAGCCATTAGCTCCGGGAATGTCAACTGGGCATGAGCCTCAAGGTAAAGAGACTATGACTCCCCAGGGTACAAAAATTTACATATCAGAAACCAAACCAACAACCTCTTAAAGCAATTCAGTTGCTACCTTACTTGATCCTTCTGCATATCCTTATCTCTGCATTTTGCAAAGATGGCTAGCCAGCTCAAGTTTGCAATTCCCCCCCACCTTCACTGTCACTCACCCCTGAGCCACCCCCCTCTTCACAAGATAATAAATTCTGGGAGAGGCCGAGGATCAAGGCCTTTGTCCACATACTGTCACAGGCATTGGACTTGGGACTTCTTGGCTGCCCTTCACTTGGAACATGTCTTGGTGTCTTTACTCTTGCCGTGGGTTGCATTGGAGGTAGTAGATTGGAATTAACTTGCTGAATTCCAATAATGTCTCAATGGGCTTGCAAATATAACTTTTTGGATTGTGAAGAAAACTGGAAAAGGCATTATAATACTTGACTAACTAGCCAATATTTAGGATTACAGTAAGTGTGACTATTTTGTTTGCTGTGGAGAAGCATTTTAGTTTAATATAACCCTGATTGTCCATTTTAACTATTTTCCCTCTGTTTTTATTGTCATATGTAAAACATTTTTGCCAACATTAATGTCTTGATACATATTTGCTATTTTTGTCTAGTAGTTTTATAACTTTTGGTTTTACTTATTAGTCGTCAATCTATTTTGAGTTAGTTTTGATGACTAACAAGAGGTAAGAATAGGATTCGTTTCTTCTCCATGTGAATACCCAACTTCTCCAGTTCCATTTTTTGAAAAGAGAAACTTTTTACAATGTATGTTCCCTAACACTGTTGTCAAAAACTGAATAACTGCAGCTGTGTGGATTTGCTCCAAAGTACTGTGTTCTGTTCCACTGTTTAGTTTTGCAACATCATGTACCTTTGTAGTGTATTTTCAAGTTAGGCAATGTGATACCTTTTGACTGATTCTTTTGCTCAAGATTGTTTTCACTATTCACAGTCATTTGTGTTTCCCTACAAATTTTAAGTGGCTTTCCCAATTTTGCAAAGAATGTCATTGGTATTTTGATAAGGTTGCATTGAATCTATAGATTACTTTGGGTAGAATGGCCATTTTAACAATGCTGGTTCTTCTAACCCACAAACACACATGTCTTTCCTAACATTGTCTTCCTTAATTTCTCCTACCAATGTTTTATAGTTTTCATTGTAAAGATCTTTCACCTCTGGTTAAATTTATTCCACATTACTTTATTTTATTTTATTTTTGTATCATTTATAAGTGGTAATGTTTCTTGATTTATAACAAAGGCACTAATTTTTCTATGTTAATTATCTTTATGAGTTATGATAAAACATATAGCAATCTGCTGCTAAGTATCATCCAGCAGAAAGGCAGACTCCTAAAGGCATTAAGTTATGTTCTTAACTCCTTATCCAACAGATCTGGCACTATGTGACTTATGGCTCTTCTACAAGTCAAAAATTCTGTCTTACTTTTGTGTCTTTGCAGTGACCATGAACAGCAGTCCTGCCATGCCACCCTGACACTTAGAGCCAACTGAGTATGGACTGAAATTCTAGCCTGTAAGAAATAAACCTTAGGGGCTGGAGCTTTAGCTCAGTGGCATAAGCTTGGCAAATATGAGGTCATGAGATTGATCCCTAGTATTAAAAAAAAAAAAAAAAAAACAACAAACTTTCCCTTTCCTAACTTTGGTCTTTGAATATTTTGTTTCAATACAAAAGTAAGTAAGACAGAATTTGGTACCAGAGGAGTGGGGTCATTGCTGTGTGACCATGTGTTTCAAGACCTCTTGGAAATGGTTTTTGGGAAGCATTTGGGAAGGTTTGGAGATGTTGCCTGAGAGAACGGTCCTGGAACAGTTTAAGCTGTTCTGTAGGGAAGATTCTGATCAGAGTTCAGGAGACTAGAAGGCTGGTAGAAAGCCTGCCAGTTAAAACCAGGCTCTGGAGGTTTCTATTGGGAAGAAAGACTGTATTGGTTTTTGGACTTCACATGATTTGTGTTATGACTTGGCAGAAAGTTTGTCTGCATTATGCTCATGTCCAGAGACTTTGCCTGAGTCTGAGATTAAGGGTGATAAACTGATTAATCTGGCAAAAGAAATTTCAAGGGAGTCAAATGTTGAGGCCATGGTGTGGCTATTACTGGGGACTTTTAGCCAGATTTATGTTGAAAATCAAGAACAAAAAGCCTAGCAGGATGATTTAAAATGTTGTGAATTTGGCCAGAAAACTGTGGTAGATCTGAGACCTTGATTGCTGAGAAGGAACAGAGAAATAAAAAGGATGACCTGGGGACATCCTGGGAAGCAGTGAGTCTCCACACTTTGCAGCCCCTGGATGGGTGCAGCACTCACACTACCAACTAAGAACCTCAAAACTACAGAAGTGAAAGACTTTGCTTGGAGGAGAAAGCCACAGAGCACCATGTTCCCGAGTGGCAACAAAGGCCACAGGAGGTTCCAAAATGGCAGCGGTGGCATTGAATTCCAGAATGGAAGCAGCACACAGAAGCTGTTCCTCACAATTATGATCTGAGAGCTCAGTGATCCAGGCACTCAACTCTACAGCCAAGAGGGAGGAAAGCCTGGCTACTGTTCCAGCTGCCAGTGGATGTTGGCAGCATCCATGTGGTGCTGGTTTTAGATGCATGGAGAATGCACACATTCTGAGGTTTAAAAGGCTTCCACCCCGATTTCAGAAGAAGGTTTGGGGGGCCAGGCAGTGTGTCCCTGAGAGGGCAATGTGTGAGCCCGTGAGTGTGAAGCCAGAGATGTAGTGGAGCACCTAGAAGTTGGGAAAAACCAGGAGCATGGATTGTCCAAGAAAAGCTACAAGGAGAGTGCAAAGCCAGTCCAAGAGAGAAGCCATGGGAGTTAAAACCACCAGAAGTGCCAGGGAATGGACTCTTTCTGGAACTCCAAGACTTAACATTTGCCCTGCTGGATTTTGGACTTCCTTTGGTCCCAATACTTTGTATGCCATTTGTACCTTTTGGAGTGGTAATGTTTATCGTGTGCCTTTGTTATGTTGGAAGTATTTAACTTTGCTTCTTTTGTACAGGAGGTTAAAGCTAAAGCTTGCCTTAGACCTCAGAGGAGACTTGGGACTTGGACTTTGGCAACTCTTGGAAATAGACTAAATGTCTTTTGTATATGCATGGATTGTTTGAGGAAGAAGGGGTAGAATGTTATGGTTTGTGTTTGGTGTCCCCCTAGCCTCGTGCAATCATGGAGGTGGCTGAATCTAGTGTTTGTGATTGGTTCATTGTCTAGCACTAGATTGCTGGTGTGAGTGCTGTGCCCACCCAGGGACAGAGCAAGCATACAGGGTATTGGTGGTAAGAAGAAGTATCTCTCTCCTTTGCTGTCTGTGCTTGCCGTTTATGATGACCACGAATAGCAGCACCGCCATGCTACCCTGCTTCTTGGAGCCAAGTAAGTATGGACTGAAACCTCCAACCTGTAAGAAATAAACCTTCCCTTCCCTAACTTTGGGCATTGTGTATTTTGTCTCAACAATGAAAGAGAAATGTAACTGAGGCAGTGTCTTTTACAGTAATAATTATTTTTAAATTTAAATGTTGATTGTATGCTTGTGCAAAGTTTTCAAACCAGACAAGTAAAACACATGCAGTTTACTTTAAAGAAAAGAATAAAGAAAACAAGTTCAAACAATTTTCTCATATCTTTGTCACAGTTTGAAATATCTCTATTTCAAACCTTGAATGTCAATTCACATAAATTCAGGTAGCTTCATGCCTTGTTACCTGGAGTAGTGAGACATTTAATGTTATTTCAACATGGATTGCAAAAGTCGAAGTAATGATTCAGTTAAGCATCTTTACTATAAGTCTTGACTTCCTTCTTGGAAACATAACTAAATTGTCAATATAAACTTAAAATATATGGAATGGGCATTTTAAAATTTAAATATAATCTTTGATTAAGTTCTTGACTTATGTACCCATTTGCTTTATAAGTAGAAAAACATGTTAAATGTATTTGATAATATTTCTGTTTAAATTTTTGTCTTCAAAGTGGACCTTCAAAACTAATTAAAAAGTTGAACACAGTTAATATACTAATGTTAGTAAAGACTTTTCCACATTGACTGCTAACCTTAGCAGGTTCTCAGTGGTCAAATGAATTAGAAATGAAGTCATTTTTGAAGCATAGACATAAATATTTCTTAATTCTACACTCATACCACTATATAATGATATAAAAAGGCTGAAAGTGTGTAGTTTAGTACTATCTGGGTGGGGAGTTATGTAATTTGCAAGTAGTTCTGTATGTTCTCACTAACTTCAAATTTTATTTTCCTAGGTAAAATTTTAGCAAGAGACAAGGAGTGTGTTTATTTAAAAAAAAATACTTTTAAAATTATCTTGAAAGAAAGATTTCTCTGTTCTAGTTATGCTTTTAACATACAGTCATCTCCATATACATTGATGACCCTTCTCTTTATTCTGGTTTCTGTTTCTATTTATGTAGAGACAAACATAACAAATATTAGCATAACAAACATAACAAACATGCAAGGCACATGTACCCATGCACGTTCAGTCACCTCCTGCATACTCTCTGCAGCTGCTACAGTAGAGCAATAGAGATCCACAGAGGTAATTTTCTTGCTAGAGCTACCCTAATTATCGTTCAGGTACAATTAATGATGTTTTTGTTTTATTAATAAAGTATATATTATTTAAATATGTCAAAATGGTTCTGTAATACCAACATGACGGAAAATTCTGAAGTAATGTTTTTGTCTTTTCATCAGTATATATTTGTTAAACACAGCAATTACATCCTTTTTGGGAAATGTGTGCACATGTTACATTGGCAAAGCCCTGCCCATCCTTATCTCTCTGTCCTCTCTAATCTCCAAGGTCTACTTCACTATCTCCTGCCATGTCTTTTTTATTTTGCTGTTTACATTATTTACACTTTATTGTTCACCTTAGAGAAACCATGAAATATTTAGCTTTCTGTGCTTGATTTATTTTACTTAATACTGTACAATGGTCTCAAAATCCAACTGGTTTCTGACAAAATCACTGAAATTTATCCTCATGGCTGTACTACATTTGCATCTATCCCATATTTTCCAAGGCAAATATTCTTTTTTTCCTGTTTATTTTATTAGTATGTGTTTGTAATTCACAAAGTTTACAGTCACTTGGGGAGTAGTTAGATGCACATATTACAGTTCCTATTTTAAATCCCCTTTCCTTTGCCTTCCTCCCCTCCTCTGATTCCCCAACACCTTTTTCATGCCTGTTGATACGATTTGCCTTAGCATGTGTTTTGGCTTATGACATTTGCATTGATTAGGATTATTAGTTTCCTGCCCATGGCTTGTCTTTATTTCTCTCATTTCCCTTTCCGTTCCCCATTCCCTTTCTCCTTATTCCCTTGGAATATTGTCTTATTGTGTGATATCTGTTTTCTTCTATCCATCTTGTTTCATTTACTTGTTACTTTACCTCACTCAAAGGAGGGATGCCATGTGGTATTTAAGCTCATGTGTCTGATTTATTTCACTCAATATTATGTTTTTTAGATACATCCATTTTCCTACAAATATTGAAGGCAAATGTTCTTAATTCAGTTTGCTAAATGATTTAGTCTATATCCTAAGACTAATCACTCCATTAGAATAACAATAAATTTTGGCAATATTATTCTTTGCATGGAAATTTTAATTTGTCCAGAATAGTATAACTAAAATAAGTAGAGTATTGGCTTCTAGTTCTGGAGCAAAAAATCATAGAAACTTTTTCTCTACTTTTTTTCTTTAAGTAAACAACAACAACAAAAACTTAGAAATCATTCAATATACAATGACAAAAGATTCACAAAGCTTGAAAGAAGACCATGGACTTGCTAATTATTATATAAATTAAAAAATCACAATGTGGTGATCTTTCTGATTTTCTTTGTATTTATCATAAACACTGCAGGGCTGCAAGTTGGAATAGACAAAGAGGAAAAGAAAAATGAGAAAAAAGCAAACATTAAAATAAAGCAGATGAAAGCAGTACAATCAAACTAACTAACCAACAAGAAACTTGCTCTTCCTGGCCAGGTGACTAAGCAAAGGTAAGTCCAATGGAGAGTCCTAATGCAGCTCCATGATTTAAGCCTCTAGGATCCCAGTCCTCCAATAGCAGAGCAATAATGGCACAGGTCAGCTCAGTCCTTTTTCTGTGGCTGGAGCCTCACTGAGTGTCCCAGCCAGGCAGCAGTGGTGACACCCATACAGCCCTACTCTACCTTACCCTCTACTCAACTGGCTCAATTGACCCTCTACTCAATTGGCAGAGACCAGTTCCCAACATCTACCCTTTACCTGGAGGTTGCTCAGCAACAGAAGGGCCCTGTGATGTTCCTTCTCTTCCCTCACAAATGGCATACTAGGGACTGAGTGGGAACTAAAAGAAATTTAAACAGTGGTCCCAGAATAGAATTAGAAATGCTCAAAGAACAGAACTGTCATTGGAAACTAATCCAAAATGGAGACCAGAAACCACACACTAATCTAAACTAAAAGATTTAAATAGAATCAAAAGCTTCTTAACACAATAACAAAAGTGTGTAAGCTATAATTAATTTAATCTGTCATAGCAATGATAATAAAAAAAATCAAAGGAGGAAACAATTCATGCTAAAACTGAGGTTAATTACATGTTATAAGTATCTGATGGGACTTGTAAAAAGCATCTACTATGAAAATGCTTCAATTATTATTTGAAAATAGCATGGACACAAGGTTTAAAAAAAAACAGAAAATGAAAACAAAGAAGTTATAAGAAAAACTAAATGGAAATTGTAAAATTTTAAAAATTCACAATAACCAAAATAAAAACTACTTAAGTAGAATCTTTAGTAGAATGAGAGAGTATAGAAACAGTAAACTTGAGCACAGAAAAACACATGCAATTTGAACAGCAGAACTAAGACAACTTTTAAAAAATGCAATCTGAGATAATGATGAAAGGCTATATTTTATCAGAGAGGAAAAATTCTCTCTGATGCTCTGAAATAGTATTGAAAGAAATAGTGCTTGAAACTTCCAAATTTGGTGAAAAATATAAACATAAACTTTTTTCAAAATATTTTTAAAATCTTTAATTAGTATGAAATTAAATCATTACCATGATACAGAATAATTAAACTTCTGGAAACTAAATGCAAAGAAAAGTATTCTCAAAAATAGCTAGAGAGATGATATGCTATACAGAGGGCAGCAGGATTCTCATTTACAATGGAGGCCAGCTGTCCCCGCCTGCGGGTAAGTCCACGGAGACCCTAGAGGGAGAGTGGGAATGAAAAGGAAACAAGAGACACAAAGGACAGAGACAAGACGAAGAAGTCTGATCAAGTCTCGTTTATTCAAGGAAGGAGTATCAAATATATAGGGTATTGGGGAGGAGAGAGTTGGGTTCTGAGACATCAGCAGGTAACTTAGCAACAGTGGCAAGCCTGAGGGTTACAGGTCAATTCAAATTTCCTGAGTGGGCTCATGAGGTGGGCTGATTAGCATAATCCCTTAATGAGCCAAACAAGCTGGGTAGGCAAGGTGCTGCTTAACTACCAAACTTAACTCCTAGAGGGAGTTAAGGTGGAGCAGCCTGCGATACAAGGTGGCAGCCAATTACAGGGCTTCCCACAGCCAGCAAAATGGAAGATTTTTTAAATTTGGAACAAAGCAAATGTGGATCCCACTCTTGTCTAGCGTAAGAGTCTGTTGTGAAAGAAGAGGAAAGAAAGACTTTCTCTGAGGGAAAGAAGGAATTTGTAATTGGCAAGTTCACCCCTAAAGAATGGCTCAAGGAATTTTTCCAAATACAAAGGGATTAATAACAGAATATTGGAACTTTTATGGGGTACAGAGCAATGAGACAGATAAAAACTAGAAATGAATAAACAGCTCTTCACCTTATCAGTGTCTTGCCTTATATTTTAGGGTTGAAGTAATTTACGACACAAAAAATTTGAATTAAATATGTGGAAAAACTTCAAATCAATAAGAAAATTTCTTGCTTAAAGAAACTACAAAAAAAGCCAGATATGGTTCACACATCAGTAGTTTCAGCTCTCTGGGAGGCTGAGGCAGAAGAATCCTAAATTTGAGACCAACCTGAGCAACTTAGTGAGCTCCTGTTCTAAAATTTTTAAAGTGAAATATAAAAATAATCTGGGCAATAAAACTAGTGTGACAACACAACGCCAATCCCCAGTACTAAAAAAGAAAGAATGAAGGAAGGGAGGATGGAAAAGAAAGAAAGAAAGAAAGAAAGGAAGGAAGGAAGGAAGTAAAAAACCCTAAAACAAGGAGAAGGAAGGATATTAAAAAATAATGGTAGAAATAAATTACACTAAAATTAAGAGATCAACAAAGAAATTAAAAGCTGATTCTTAATAAAACTGATAAACTTCTAACAACATTAACAAAAATAAAATTACTGCATTTTAAATATTCATATTCATTTGTTTTATCCTGAATATGCACATGAGGTATTCTGGATCTCGGTTAGATTTTATGTTAAATGTCTTGCAATAAGTAGTATCATTTCTGACTCCCAAGCCTCTACTTTTTGCCCTCATCTCTACTTTAAAACAATGTGATAAAAGCCAGGTGACTTGTCTAACCTTAGCAGCAGGCCAGCGCAGCAGGGAGAGGTAGCGGACTCGTTTGCTATTAACAAGGTCCTTCTTGCTTCAGGTCTTTAGAATGTAAATAAAATCTTTGTGAAGCATAGTACTATTTCTTTCAGATTTAGAGACGTCTTCATTTTTGCTCTTATTTCTCCTTGATGCGGATATCTATGGAGACAGTGCTCTAGAATTTCTGGCATTTGGAGCTTAATCCCATTACCTAGTCCAGGACAATAATCACTGACCCTATTCACAAAATCAGAAGCTTTTTCACCTGTTAGAATCACATAACTAATAAGGCAAATATATACAGATATTATTCACATAATTTGTATTATGATGCAAAAGATGTTTTTTCAGTTATGTTGAGAAACTCCGGTAAATTTTATGTACCTGCATCAAATGAGAGAAGATACAAGGAGTCCATTTCAGGATTAAAACAAGACAGAAGAATGTTTTCTGATGCCATGAAAGGGTAACAAGAAAATGCTGCACATACAGTATTTTCACAAATTTGATATCTTAGAAGAAATAAACAATTAACTCAAAGCCACAAACTGCCAAAACTTATCTGAGATAAAATAAATAATCTTAATAGTCTTACAATTCTTAATGAATTGAATTTTAAAAACTACCAAAAAAGCAATATTCATGCCCCAGTTATTACAATGAAGAATTTTTCCAAATAATCAAAACTATTGAAAAAAAATGCTGCACAATCTCTTCCTGAAAATAGAAGGAGGGGAAACTTCTAATTCTTCTACTTCTAATTTTATAAAATCACCGTTACATGACAATGATTAGTAGTGGTAGGAGAGAGAGAGAGAGAGAGAGAGAGAGAGAGAGAGAGAGAGAGAGAGATTACAGACAAATAACTATCATGAACATAGATGCAATAATTTTAAATAAAATTTTATTGATCAGAGATGTCATTATTGGGGGATGACAGAATAAAACCCTATAACAATCCTTTCCTTCACTAAAAACTACAAGAAAACTAGCAATATATAAATCAAATGTCATAGTTGTAGAATCAGGGAAGGAAAGAACTAGCCAGAAGTTTGTGCCTGTAGAATTTTAATGAGGAAAACCTACTATAGGTCTTATATTTTGCTGAGGAAATCTTTAGAGCAATGAGTTATTTTACATATTTTAGAATATTTTTGCCTGCTTCATGTTTAACTCCTCTGACCACATCAGATTATTAGGACAGTGATACAGTGATTCCTGGTGAGTACACAATCCAGAGTTGGGGCAAGATCCAGGAGCTTTAATAGGTGGCTCTTACAGGAAGCCAATTATGAAGGATTTGGTGGTTGGATCTAGTTTCAAGGAGGACAAAGATTTGTTTCAGCTGAAAACAAAGATTGGCTTTTACACACAGAAAAATCCTTGGAACTAAGGAGACTGTGTTTTCAGTACACTGTGTGTGAAATGTGGCTTCTTATGAAAAAAAGGGAAAAAAAAAGATTTTTAATACATTTTTCTCCACTGATGACATCTTGGAAATAATATTAGAATTCCATTCACTGAAGGTATAAACACCAAGAGGTTTTCTTTGCATGCCATTAGGAAAGCTTTATAAAATGCTAAGTTTTTTTTAAAATGTGCTAAACAATGCTAATGTCTCATGAAATAGTATAATTTGTATATTTTCCTGTTGTGGCTTAAATCAATAAAGGCATGAGCTATTAGAAAATTTTGATATGCTCCTAGATATTCATATACATATACATGACACATCTTACTATATTAAAGGCTTGACATAAAAAGATTTTTATTTATAACCCAATGCTAGTATTAAAGAAGTTCATTGATTTTACTTTGGTTTGTAATGTGCATTTTGTAGAAGCTCTCTCTCTTTCTCTCAAAAGATGAAAGTTAAATGAAGAGGGCTTTGAATATAGATCTCCTTATTTTCAAATATATGCATTAGGCATTCAAAGTTAATATAATGATAAATACTGATTCACTGAATACTATCTCCATCAAACCATGGATGGCCACATTGCTATGAAACTACTCCCCATCCTGAGATCTGTAAGGCTGTTAATAACTTAGCTTTACATCCATGTGATGGCCCTGGTTTCTCTCCTTATCTTGAGTAGCTTTCAAGCTGAATTTTAGCAGCCCATAGCTTTATTGTATGCATTGTATGGTTCAGTGTATTTGAATTTAATAAAAATTTTTTAATTATATGACATACCTATGAAGATATAATTTTTGGTAGTTTTTGAGTAGTTGAAGGAAGTTTTCCTTTTTCCAAGTCTACTTTGAATTTTTTTTCAAGAATTTGTGCTAAATTTTATCAAATTCTCTGTAATGTATAAATTCATTTTCTATTTCTGTTGAAATGATTGACAATGAATGAAATGTTAATTTACTTTGATATTAATCCATCTTTACATTCTTGAGACAAACCCTCCCTGATCATATGTGATCTGATATGTATCTCAGATGCTCACTGAAGCTGACCTTAGCAGAAGATTTTGATAATTAAGTGGACAGGATGATCAGACTGTGGATAGGCATCATACTCTTTCTTTAGTGACCCTGTGTTACTAATGAGCTCACGAACAAAGTGGCATCCCGTAGGTGCTGGGTTGAAAACTGTGCATCATTTCCATGACATTTCACCCATGGCCACCACTGAGTGCCAATCTGTCAGCAGCAGTGACAAACAGTGAGTCTCCAATATGGTCTCCTTTCTCAAGGGTGACCACAATTGACCACTTTATGGAAGAAGCAGACTGTTTTTGTTTTTATTCTTCCTGGAAAACATACTTGCTCTGCAATACAAATTTGCCTTTCATATCTACTTCTTCCAATCCTAGCACTCATAGATATGGAGAATGTCTTATCCACCATCATGGTATTTAACACAAAATTGCTTTGATCACAGAATTCATTTTGCAGTAAAAGAAGTACTTCAGTAGACCATTGCTCATGGAGTTATCTGTGAAGAGATAGCATATTTTGTTGTTGTTGCTGTACACAATATAGTTGTTTTGTGTTGGCAGAATTATGATTTTTAAATGTTTTCTTCATTTGTAGATTATTAAAGATTTGAGGAAATGCATATGACCATTGAGTTGACGATTCTGGTGGTTAATTTTATAAGACAATCTGACTAGAACACGAGGTGCCCTGATATTTGGACAAAGATTATTCTGGTCGTGTCTGTGAGTGTTTCCAGACTAGATGACCATTTGAACTGGAGGATGGAGTAAAGCAGATTATAACCTAAATAAGTAAAAGAGTTTATCAATGTTAGTGTTAGTATTGATCACCCAGAAAGAGTGTTTATCAGGTTCTCCACTGTAAAGGAGATGTTAGGAGGCCATAACATATAGGCCATATTTAAGCAGTGTAGAATTATTTCTGCCTCTTTGGGGCGCAAGTATCTGCATAAATTATTTGACATTTTTCTCCAGGGTAATTTGTCTTCTCTATCTCATTTGTCTTATCAGATATTTATTTGGACTAGTAAAGCCTTGTTCCTTAAATTTTAGATTTCAATCCACTGAGATCCATTGAAAACGTTTTGAGTTGAGTGTAATGTCCCCTTGACTAATTCTCTACTGCATTTATTTTGAGCACTTTCTGCCACTGAATTACCTACTCCAAACTTGTCTTGTACAGTCACTGCCTCTGTACTTGAATCAGGCATTTTCCCAAAGATCTTTGGTTCTTTCTAGCAGAAACCAAGATCTGGACATAGAGGGCATTATGAAATTTGTCATTTTTAATCTTGGTGGCCATAGTAGGGCTTAGAGAGGTGAAAGTTATGTTGTGACTTAAAATGTTTGAATCAATTTAAAATATTTCCTCTACTTCCTCCAAAGCAACCAGAAGAACAAGAATAGCAATGACCAGAGGCTGGAAGTGAGGGGTGCACTGGGATTGCAGTGATGTGAGAAGTGATGGAGAATGACCACTTTCAGTATGACGCAAATAGATCAGTATCATTTAAATATGCTTCATGTTTTCTTTGTAATTTTCCCTCTCTAGGATTTTTACTATTCAAACGTAGGTTTATTTACATTGTTCCCTTATTTATTTACATTGGTCCCTTATTTAACATATTTTCATTATTTTTAAACATTTGATGGGAATTTTTTCCTAATCTAGTTTTCTAACTCATTATTTCATCCTTTAGCTATATTGTCATTTTCACTTATTCTATATTATTTGTGTCTTTGTTTCAGCAATTATATTTTATACCCTTATTAGTATCACTTACTAAATTGCTACCACCACCTCGTTGCCTATCTCTGTCCTTTGCTTTACATCTTTCTTCAACAATCACAACCATGCAGTGCATTTCATATTTCTTCTTATTCTGACTGTTTATCATATGTCTGTTGTGTGAATATATATTGCATAAGGGCCAGAATTGCTGTACTTTCTTTTTAAAACTGGAACCTGAAATAATGATTGATTTCTTGAGCTACCTCAGTGACTGTTGCTTAACCATGTGCTTAGTCTTAGGCAAAGTCACTTCGAAATTAGCTTTTCATACAAATGCTGTTCAAACCCACCAATATTTAAGAAAAGAAATATAAAGAAGTCAACTGTTGGTTGCAAGTATAGCAAAAATAAACCCTTTATTTTCTCAGCGGTCTATATTTTAAAAAGCTTAAGATTATGGAAATTATATTTATGGCTTGATGATTTTCCAAAATAGAGAGCTAGAAGTAGTCAGCCTCTGAAGTAAGTGCCATTTAGGGGAGCTGAATGGGAAATCTCCCTTTCTAGTGAGTCTTTCTTTGCTGTCACCAATTGACTTTTTATTGTTGTTTGTTGGCTGCATTCAAACATCTCCCATCTTATTCTTGAAGGCAACAATAATTTCTTTTTTTGTCTCTGCTTTGATTGCAACAGAATTTCATTAGCTGAGAGGAAAACTGGTAATGAGGATGAAATTTTCTCTTCAGAAAGGCTTCTGGTACTATTCTCTCCCTCCTCCCCATCCCAACTACTGTGATAAAGAACAGGATTCCTTCCACTGTTTGACAATAATTAGGTTTTACAGGCCACCAGTTTATATTTAGGGCAGTTTATATTGTGTTTACGTATCTGCTTGGTTTATGTACGTACGCGTAAGAGAAAACATATAAAACTGACTCTGTATACTTTTAACTAAACGGGTAAAAATTGACTTACAATGCTGTTTACTCAAAAGTTAAAACAGGACATGCCTCTCCTCCTGTGTGTATTTATTGTTGCTGTTTTAGCATTATCGCCATTTCTTAAAGATTGCTAACGTGCTTTTCTCTGGCTTTGCAGTCCTCAAGATTGACACTGTTTTGGGTTCTAATTACCTAGCCCTTCCCTATTACCTTGTCAATGCATTTTTCCTAAAATGCCTGCAGTGTATGGCGCTGCCCCAAATTGCTTGCACAGCTGCTGTGCTTGCTCAGCACATCTCCTCTCCGCAGCATGTCACTTTCAATGAAGACTCACTTTCCCCACATAATGGGTTCCGTGTGCATTTACATATGTCAGCCAAACCCTGTCCTTCCTTTGCACTTGGTATTTTAATTAGGGTTTCTTTACCGTGATGTGCCCCTAATTCGTAAGGAATTGGCCAGAAAATGCAAAGAAGAAATTAAGAGGAAGATATATTTTAATGAATAATCTAATTATTTTTTCTTATTAAACTACATCAAGTGTTTCAATAAAAAAGTGTTAGGTTATTTCTTAGTAATTGAGTCTGCATAGAGAATGCTTCTTAATTAAACAATAAACTTAAAATCTTTCATTAAGAATGTGGTGAAAACAGCATAGTCAGGTGCATCCTCATCTCCCCAGAGGGACAGTTATAAAGTTCTTTGGATATTTCATAAACAGAATCCTTAGGAAAAAATTACATGAACAAGGAAAGCATGGCCTGAGTAGAAGCTTAGCTTCTAGCTTGTAGAAGAGGCTGTTTGAACCATTCCTTAGTAATAATGTTAACTAAGTGCAGGTTCCCACTACCAGGGGTATGGTACAAAAGACAGCCAGGGAATCCTAGAGACCACACTCAGAAACTGATAGTTTAGGAAAATACATGATATTTACAATTATAAGATATTGAACAGGAAGATCAATAAACTTGTGTATTTGTATGTGTGTACCCCCACAAAATGTATTTTAAAATGCATCAAATGCAGAATTCACATATGTGTATTTCAAAAACACATAAAATATCCTTAAATTATGAAAATCCACTAGTTATTTCCAAAAGTCAAATAATTTTAAAAAGAATTATATAGGCCAGATGCTCTAGCCATAGTGGATAACAGCTACAAAAACCTTATGAGACTGGAAATACATTTTTTTAACCTCTAAATGGTTGCCTCGTTAAAGTATAACTCAGTAGAAAAATTATTAAGTTTTTATGGCTGAAAGTCAAGGAAATCATAATGTGTCAAAATGTATGAAATACACTTAATACAGCAGTTATAAAAAAATGAACAGATTTAATACATCAGATACCCCCAAATTAAGCAAATGTTCAAGAAGACAAAGAAAATTAAATAAAAAATAAGTATATGTAGGAAGTAGCAACAGCACATATCAATTTCCACTAGCCAGATTTATAAAATATTATAAATTTGAGTGGTACTGAGCACCAGCAAAGCTGCTGGCAACAGATCCTGTGTGAGATGCATTCTGTTAGAGATTCTGAAGTGCTATTTGGCAGGTGTTTAGTGAAAGTATGTAGTTATATATCTTGCAATTACTTTTTACTATGCACTGAGAAATTACTAAACCTTTAAAGACATACACCAAGAAATGTGTGAGAATGTTTACACAATAAACATATATTTTAAGACCATAAATGATACAGAATTATGCATTTTTCAGAATACATATATGTGGACAAATACATTACATGCTTATTAGAATTGTGTTAGTAAAAAGATGGAATAAAATTATACAGCAATTCAAATTAAGTTTAACCAATTCAAATTTAAGTTTATTCCTCACAGAAAAAAAAAAACCCAAGAGCAGTTCTCTGCTTGCTGAAATGGCTGTGTGATTATGTGGTTTTGGAGGTTGTTCCCACTTTTCTGGAAGTAAAGTACAAGTATTTTCACAGACATAGGATCAATAGCATGTATTCTGCTTTTTTGAGCAAGACCTGTAAGTTTGTTTATTCTTAATAAACTTCAACAAATCTGATTGCCTGAAATGCATTTCAATGATCAAATGACTGGCAGTATTGACTACTCAAGTATAACTCTTTTCTTTCCTATAAAAATCAACATTGAAGCTGGGCATGGTGGCTCATGCCTGTAATCCCAGCACTCGGGAGGCTGAGGCAGGAGGATTGTTGCAAGTTCGAGACCAGTGTGGGCTACAAAGTGAGCTCAAGGCCAGCCTGAACTACATAGTGAGACCCTGTCTCAAAAAGACAAAAAAAAAAAAAAAAAAAAAAAAAAAAAAAAATCTACATTGAAAAACTACAATTTTTTTTAATCAGAAAAGCTTTGCGGTTTATGATGCAATTTTGTGCATGGTAGCTCATCTAATTTGTTCTGAGACCATAAATGTGAATCATTCTTAATGTACAAGTCATGCAAACACTAGAAGAAACTCTGCCACTCGTGCTTGGCCAATCAATGTCTCATCTCTCAGCTGCAATAGGTCCTTCCGGGATTGATGGTCGTCATCATAGAACAGACAAAACTTGGGCAGATGAAAATCTACCTGATGAACATAGATACGTCAAGTAGACATAGCTACAGAAGTCCTGTGTTTGTAGGGTAAAACTTCTATCCAGCTGGTAGCATAATGCCTATTCTGTCAGTGTTAGTGACCAAGCATCAGCTTGGAGTCCACATTGAGTCTCTCAACTCATTATCATCAGTCAGCTGATTAAGGACTCTCTACCCAGAGGGGAACAAAGAAGACTGGACTCCTTCCGTACAGTCTGCACTGACGTGATGTTGGGCATTTCATGGTTCTGTTAGAATACACATGGAAAAAGGTCTAAAGTACAGAAAATACCCTTGAGAAGCAGTTCAACAAAAAGCAATTTCAAATTAGCCAAGTTTATTTATAAGGCAAGGGTGATATTTAACTCTACCACTACATTTAATGTGATCATTTCTAAGTTGATTCAGTGGATTCAGGCAATACAATAATATCCAGTATTAACCCTAATGTTATTTATAGTCAGGCCATAATTAATAATACAATAATTCATTTTCTTTTCTCTATTAAAATATTTTTGATAAATAAGTTGCTTTGGTCATCTGATAGGACTCTTGCTCCTCAAGTTTTTCACATCAGAATGCTACTTCTGAACAAAATACTTTTAGCTGACCCACTAGTTGTGTGAATCCAGCAATACAAAGTTCTGATATAGACAAAAAAGCCTCTCCTTTGATATATATCTTACAAATGTGGGGACATTTTCACTTTATTCTCTCCATGAGGGGCTTTGTAATGAATTTTCCTCCCAATACACATAATCATAAAGCATTTGCACAGGGAGCTGAAATGTGGCGTTTTGTACATTAAAATGGAAAAAGGTACAAAAAAGCAAAATCTCAATATCTTTTATCTGCTGCTATTTTCTCAACAAGACAAGTTGTTCTGATCCTGGGAATGAGAAGCCTGGACACAGATAGTGTAGACGGCCACCTGCACGAGGTACCATGAGGTTTTGTCAAATTGCTTGCATCCAGGTCCAGCCTAAAGGTGCAGCCACAGGTAGAGGATGACCCGGATGTTGGCCAGGATTTTCCTGTAAAGACTGTCCTGCAAGCCACACTGAGAGGAGAAAGTCCTTCATACGGGAAGGAATGTAGGCTGTGATCTGAAGGTGTAATATCTCTGTTTTTCAAATAAACATCAAGTAGGAGGCAGGAGACGCTGTTTTCCTTCACAGACACTGAGACTTTTTGGTTCAGATAATGTTTTTTACATGTTCATAAACAAAAATCAGTTCCTACACTAGCCAGAAGAGACAGGTCTTCGTTTACATGAATGCTCCCCACCCCTGCACTGAGTTTATCTTACAGTGAGCACTTTTAGTGTTCATCTTCAGCATATCTATGCCAGCTAGAATGATGAAAAACTATTTGTGCTTGCTGTCAAAAAATAAGATTCTCCAAAAAAAAAAAAAAAAAAATGAGATTCTCAAAAACAAATGAGATTATCCCAATGAATTGTTTTTCCAGATATTTGGAAATTAATGACTCAAGATGTGTGTTTATTTTATTTGTTAATAACAATTTATATTGGAGTTTTTGTTATTCTCGTCTTTTAAATCCAAGGCCTGGACAGCTCCTGGCTCCTTGCAGTGCGTTCTAGTGGGAGGATCAGGCTTGGGCTGTGACAGGCTGGGGTCCATCAGCACTGGCAGAAGAATGCGCATCGCTAACAGCAAGCAGAGGGCGGGCTGTCTGCAGGAGTTGGGGATTGCGGCAAGTCGGGAAGCCACTTCAGGATGACCTGGCAGGGAGTGAGAGGCTGAAGGGGGTGGGTGAGACTGTGGTACTAGGAAGTTCTGACTGAAACAGCTAGGATTCAGCCAGAGAGAGACAGAGAGAGAGAGAGAGAGGAGAGAGAGAGAGAGAGAGAGAGAGAGAGAGAGAGACAAAGACAGAGACCGACAGAGACAGAGACAGAGACAGAGACAGAGACAGAGACAGAGACAGAGACAGAGACAGAGAGATGGAAGGACCAGGACAACTGGAGAACGGAGCAGTGCTCGGCCAATCTCGGGCACTGGGTATAGGGCCACACCAGATGCTAATGCAAAAGCTGAGTCCTCAGTGAAAGGTGAGCCTGGAACAGGAAAGCTAGGTGGGATGGGATGCCCACATCCTCCTTGTGCCATTTTGGGATGAACCAAACCAAATCCTCCAGCGTATCCCCTGTGCCCACGGGTGCTGTGTGGGGGGCAAAAGGTTAGAGCTGATAGCCCATTACGTATTGATGAACTTAATGGTCAACTTCCTCACTCTACTGTAGTAAAGAGGTATTTCTAAAGTCACCAGGGTCTGTCTATCCTCTATTTATCTATCATTTATCTATTTATGTACCTATCATCTAGTATTATTCACCTGTTTATCTATCATCTATAAATCATTGATCTATCATTTATCTATCAGCTATCTATCATCTGTCTATTGCCTCTCAATTCAGTGTCTATCATCTATTATCACTTATCTATTTATGTACCTTCATATATTTATCATTTATCTGTTTATCATCTATCAAACATTTATCATTTATTAGCTATCTATTGTCTATCAATCATCTATGGTCTATCAGTTATCTACCTATATGTCATCTGCCCATCACCTATCATCTATCTATCCATTCACCTAAGTGTTGATTGTGTCTCACTACTCTCAAGTTTCCACATTTTTCCTAAAAAATATTCTTGAGCTTTCTTTTCAGTTCAAGGAGCATCTTCACTCCCTGTCATCGTCAGCAATCTCTTAGCCTGAAGCCGTTGTCTGTTTTAAGGAGTTATTCTGTGCTTTCCAATTTGTGTCACCTAATGTCTCAGGGGTAGAAAAACCAGGTAAGCAAGCTCCGCTGACCTGTTAACAGAAGATGGTAGGAATAATTCAGTGACATCCCACACATTCAGAAATTTTTAACGTGAAAGACACAGCAGTGACACAATTCTTCTTAAAACTTGTATGAAAACTTGTTTAAATGCCAAGATAAATCTTAGTTTCTGAACAATCCCCCTGCATTTTCTTTTGGAGAGAATAATGCAGGAATACTCTATCCAGATCATGTTAGCATTTATATTTTATATTCTAAAGATTTTTTTTTTTACTCAAGAGCAAATCCATGCTTCAACATTCACAACTGGTAACGAGACAAAAAGATAGTTAACCTAGCTGGAATATTTTTAAGAGAATTTCTTCTGATGTGTTTAACATCTAGGCTAATACTAAATGAATTGCATCATTTGCAATCATTTTGTTTGTCTAACTGTGAATCTTAGGTAGATGTCATTTTAAAATTTGGAATCATAACATAAAATTATTCAAAAGGCATAATATGTTGCTTCAGTTTTGCAAATCTTCGTGTTCCAGCCAAAAAGAAACAAAAATGACATCAGTACTGATGATTAGCAAGACTAAAAATATTAGCACAAGAAAGTATGAAATTAAATCAGTCAAAACTACCCATTAATGTGTTAAATTCTTCTCATCACTCTATTTGCTTTCTCATTTCCCCCAGTGTTTCTCTTACCCTTTCCCCTTTGTTTTTAAATATTTTCTCCCTCCTAAGTTCATGTTTTTACATTTCCAGTTTCTCTGCCTTCTTTCTGTTTAAATATGGCATATCCTTTAATTGTACTGGACCACTGTTTCATCTTATCCTATTCTATCTGATTATATAAACATTTTAGAGGCTATTTGATTACATATTTTCAAAAATGACAAGAATCAGATAAGATAAAACCCAGCAGCAATTCAAAACTGAAAAGTAATATATTAAAACTGCTAATCTGGAGACATTTTATATTAATAGATTTGCAGTGTGACCTCAAAGTCAGTGAGCTGGGCATTTTGCCTGGCTGAAGGAGACAGAGATTTGGAGGATGGGAAAGGTGTGTGGCTTTTTTCACTTTTGGGTGCCTGTTTTGTGTTTTTTAGCCAAGGGTGGCAATGTGAGAGGGTAGATGTGAGACCTTTAGGAGTGGGCTGGTGAAGTAACTGGGAATTTAAGGAACTTGACTCTGGTATTTAGCAGCACTCAGCAGTTTAATGTTCATGAGTGATACTGGTGCTGCTACCTCTAATAATTGGCATTCAGTTGATGATGTATTTAAATCCCCAACTTGTCAATCTTGCTTGTGCTTTTATATTAATACCCTTATATCGTCAACAAAATTCAAGTTTCCTCTTGCAGATAGGAAAAGATCTTCATCAGTACAAAACATGTGGAGGACAAGAAGTTAATTTGGATTACAGAAAAAAGTGGTGGTGGAGGTGAGTATTTCTGATGACTATAATTTATTTTTAAAATCATTTTTTTATGCCCATAACAGGATGGACTTTTCATTTTATGTGGTAGAAATAACCATTCAGAAAAATATCAGATACACTGCCAGGGAAGGTACAAGTGATAATACAGCATCCACCGCCCAAATTCCATCCCAGCCATCATCCGTCCCATCCATGTGACTTCTGGTTCTTCCCCAACATCGAAATGACCATGAAAGGTAAATATTTTCAGTGGATCCAGGCCATCAAGGCAGCCAAGACACCAAGTCTGCTGACACTCATGACAAAGGACTTCCAGGCCAGCTTCAGACAAAGGTAAGAACAATGGGACACATGGTGGTGGCGGGAGCAAGAGCTGAGGAAGGGGTTTGGGGTGAAAGGCAGAGAAGCTGCGGATGTGTACAGGGTCTTTTTTGAGGGTTGAACATATTCTAAAACTGATTGTTGGGTTGGTTGTACTGCTCTGAGTATTGTAAATATGATTGAGCATTTTGATCTATGAATAATATGAATATAATACAAACTATATCTTAAAGCGTTTATGGAAAAAATGGAAATTAAAACTTTGAGTAATGTGTTATAATTTTATATTTTTCCATTTCTTATGTTGAATTTTACAGTTGAATTTTTCCATGTAAAATTTTATTTTATTATAATGAATCTTTTTTTTTACAGCTTGAACCCAGGTTTTTGCACATGGTAGACAACTTTCTACCCCTACACTAAGTCTTTAGCCCCCAGTAATTTTCTTTATGGCTGTCCTGCAGTATATCTTACTTAAAATTAATTCCTTATAGAAATGCTACTGCATGTTTTCACATTTTTTTGAATACTTTTATAAAATTTTTACAATTTCTAAATCTAAAAAAAATGCAATTTTCAATCTATCTTTAATTATTAAAAATAAAAAGCACAGAAATATTTTTTCTTTCTGATTGGCCATGTTACTTTCATTACATACTGCTACTCACGGTTGAGGTTATTTCTAGAAATTCTCCATCTAACTATGCTGCTGTAGTATACTATCTAATAACTTAACTGCAAAATTTGTGTTTTACTAGCTGGTAACATTGTTCATTAATGATCTCATTTGTAACATTTCAGAATTTTTAGGTATTTCTGCATGTCTGTATTATAAATTTTTCAATTGGTTAATCTAGTTTTAAAAAGTACATATTGAGTACTCTTGTTATTTTCATTGGAATCATTTAAAATGTGTATATTTATACTTTAGAAGTTTTTAAAGCATTGAATATTTATATACAGTAATAAACTGCATTCTCTTCATTCAAGTGTTTTTTTATCTTAGTATTTTAAACATATCTTTGTGTGGAACTGATGCAGGGCTTGTTGTATTTACCAGTTCTATTCATTTTCTTTTGTCTTTTTGGCCAATAAAAAGGATTCCCAAGAGGACATGGTTGACACGCGCCTGTAACCCCAGCAGCCTGGGAGGTTGAGGCAGGATTTCAAATTCAGTGTGAAAACCTGTGTTTAATGACTTACACTGAAAAAAAAAATTCCCTCCCCCCTTTCATGGCACCTCTAAGGACCAAATCTAAGACTGGTCGACCACTAAGTTACTCCTCAGCCCTTTTTATTTTGAGACTGGGTTTCACTAAGTTGCCAAGGATGGCCTTGACATCGTGATCTTCCTGAGAAAGTTTCTAAAATATCTGGGATTGCAGGCATGCACCCTTAGAGCCAGCTGATTCTCCATTTCTTATGTGTGTTTATTTGTAAAAACGAAGGTAATTTTATATGATACTTCAATAAATAGATAGTTTATCTCATGGTAATCTTAGCTGATTCTTCTGAACTTTCTTCTCTTTTCTGTTTTTTGTTTGTTTGCTTTGTTTTGTTTTAGACAGCATCTCATTATATTGTGCAGGCTACCTTTAAACTTACTATGTAGTCCAGGCTGCCCTCAAACTTGTGGTTCTCCTCCAGCTTCAGCTTTCTGAGTGCCAGTGTTATAGTTGCATCGTGTTGTTATAGATTAAAAACTGGTGGTCAACTTAATGCCAGCGGAATTAAATCACCATGGTACTGAGTGTAGATGTTCCACCTGGGAAAGTTGCCAGCATAAATAGAGGTGTGGTGAAGGGAAAGGGAGGTGTTGAGGTGATGAGGCAGTGTGGGTTCTCCTGTGTGTTGCTGTTTGAGCTGTTGGTTCTCCTGGAGAAGCTCCGGTCCTTATATCAAGTGTTGCTTCCTGGCTCTGGAGGGGAAGACATGTGCTGCTTAATTTCCAGAATGGATGAGTCACACTAGCTTCCTGGCATTACTCAACTGTGCTTATGGTCGGGAAGGAGCTCAGGGCCTTCATGTCACTGAGGATGGCTGTGGTGCTTTTCAGGACAGCTCTGGTCTTTGTTTTGAGTGTGACTTCTTGGCTCCAGCATAGAACCCTCAACCTACCAGCACAGCTCCTTCACACTGCTGGCATAGACTTTCTAGCTTCCACCTTTGATCTTGGGCCTTCCCAGCACAGATCCATAAAAGAGACTGGCGTGAGTCCTTCTTGTGGGCTCTAGACCTCCAGTTGGATTCGTGGGAGGAGGCATTGTCATGAGCTCTGGGTCTTCATCTGAATTCATGTGGGATATTGCTGTGGGATTCAGGCCCTTGGCTAAATATTCTATGTCTTTAGTGTTGTGGATAAATTTCCTGCATTTTCTTGTGTTAACTCTAAATGACCATGATAAAATAATATTATAAATTCCATGTTCTGGTTTTAATTTTTCTCTGCACAACCTCTGACTATAACACATGCATATCTTTCTTTTGAATTTTCTAGTTGCAAAAACAATAAAAGTGTGTTTCTCCTATCCAATGCTCATGCTTCTCTAATTATATTGACCAATACTTTGCCCCCTAAAATCTGAAAGTATACTTGTGAAGAAGAAAAACTTGTGCTGTAATTTAGTGTGTCATTAACTGTTTATCCAGTAAGTAAAATATCAACTTGTTTTAAAGACATATTACATGTATAAGTATCTCTAAGGATCTCATTTTTATTAGGAAAGTCTAACAAAATCAAGGCAATTGAGGCTTATCAATTAACCCAAGACCTTCACACTTTTGACCTAAAAGGAGTTATATATATATATATATATATATATATATATATATATATATATAGTTTGTTTGTTTGTTTTGTTTTTCACTTTGACCTGTGTAGTATCAGTTGTGGGCAATAATGAACACTTTAGCTGGCTTAGTCAGGAAAAGATTCCTTAACTCGTATTTTGTGGTTTTAAAATCTTTAGGTGATTGGCTGTAGGTGGGATTCCAAATTCAGTGTTGTACTTGCTGTCAGCCAGTGACTACTGCTACGGAAGCCCTTGAACGAAGAAGCTGTTGTCTGTGGGACAGTGGGTTCTGCCTCAGTCCCTGTACCAGAGCAGAACCTTTTATGAATCCCTCCCAGTTTAGCACAGTTCCAAACGCAAACCTCCTGGCCAGCTTGCCTGCCTGGTGGGATCCTGAATCACACTCAGCCTCCAATGCAGAGGAACCCACGTCCCACTCTCTAGAACACAGAGAGGGGATGCAAGGGGCCAAAGGCTGAGATGGTGCACAAAACCTGCCACATGGCTAACACAAGGATTGTGTTTACTTTTCCTGCTTTAACGGCATTTCATTTCCAAAATGAATTCAAATTATGCTGTGTTCTGATACTCCACTTACATCAACAGATGAACATTTTTGCATCAACTTTAAGAAATGTGCTCAAGTATTTTTTTTCTCCTCTTTGCCATTTTTGTTCATTTTGTGATCAATGTTAGGAGGAATTGCAGACTGAATTTGGAACATTTTCCTCTTCACATACTCGGGAGCATGTTAGATAATAAGAGCTATTTTTTTTTCCTTGAAAGCGTGGACTTTAACTGTCCATCTGTTTGGCTCCTATCAGATCTATAGAAGAGCTCTGTGGTTTTGCCTATTCAAAACAAGTTGCATAGATTTCTGCATCTTCCTTCAGTGACCGATTTTAGAAAGGATTGATTTCTTACAAAAGCATCACTGGGCATGATGACACACACTTGTAATCCCAGCACTATTGAGGATGAGGCAGAAGGATTGCTGTGAGGCCAAGGCCAGCCTGGGCTACATAGTGAGACTTGGTCTCAAAAAATAACAACAACAACAACAACCATGAAAAGAAGAAAGAAAGAAAGAAAGAAAATGAAAGAAAGAAAGAAAGAAAGAAAGAAAGAAAGAAAGAACATATGCTTTTCCAGGATAACAAATTTAATCACATTAATTTGAGCAAACTACATTACTATTTCTCCATGTGTAATGATTTCTTCATATACATTTTATCAGTTTTTGTGTTTGCATGGTTATTACTATTTTATTTTTTTTTTTTTTTTTTTTTTTTTAATTTTTATTTAAGGAGAAAAGAAAAGAAAAAAAAACAGTGAAGGGTACAAGTTATACAGATTTACAGAAGAAAAAAAAATGCGCAGTAGGAAATCACTAGTTAATAGATTACATATTGCCATCTTAGAAATAATTGTTCAAGTCACAGAATTAAAGTTTGTAGAGTGGACATTCCAGCAATGATACTGCAAACAGTTCTGTTCAATGATCCATTAGAACTCTGTGATATCATTTTCTGTCTTATACATTTAAATATACATGCAGTTATATAGTTTAGAGCATTTTCTTTTCCTCTCTTTTGTACAGTGACTATTACACATTTTGGGTTACTATTTTATAATATCTCAGGGATTCATTTATTAGTGTTTTTAATTCCAAAATATTATTATCTTTATTTGGTAGTCTTACTATTTCTTTAAGCTTATTTTAACTCTATTAAATTTTTGTCTAGTTAGTTTTTAAGACTTTGCTACCAAAATTAGCATTTGAATAGATATTTATTTTTCTGTATATTTTTTCATATTTTCTGTTTCCTATAAAATTAACCATTTTAGTTATTTTATTTATGAACCAATGTAAAATAACTTTGAAGTCTTAGATTTTTTTAGTACTTTCTTTTAGTTATTATTTTATGTTTTTAGTAATTTATAATCAGGTTATTTTATCCAATGGTTTCATCTCACAACTCTTGTGGCTCCTGAGGTTCTGGAGGTGAAAGACTGCAAGAGAATGAGAAAAATAAAGAAAAGACAAAGCTGGGGTCAGGTGGAGCCCCTACTCTCCTGATGGGAGGAAAGATGCTGTTCAACCTGTGTAGCATTCTTATTTATATACTGGGAAGAATAATGTCAATTTCAGCCCCTCTTGCTAGCAACCCATTGATTGAATTGTCTAGGAGCCTGATGTTATTCTGGACTGTAGCAACTTCTTTATGTGGCTGACCTGGGCACTCTGTGTTTTTGGTAGGGTCATGTCTGGGTCATGCTGTAGGTAAATTTCCAGCTTCCAGGCCTCCCAACATGTCCATCTCTTTTGTTTTTTGTTGCACAGGACGGGTGGTCTGTTAAAGCTGGAGGAGATGTATTGGAAAGATCTGTAGATATCATTTTTTAAAGTGTAGTCCAAAGATTTCAAGTCCTTACCTTATGCAATTGAAACCTAATGCAGTCCATCAGTCTGTAACAGTAGTCAGCTACCAGTACAGCTGGCAATTGTCAAAAGTATTAGTGGTTTGAGTTTCTTTTGCAACACAATACTTTAGCATTATTGTCTTAGTTACTTTATGCTTGTCGCTGAGACAAAATACCTGATGCCCAAGTTGGGAAAGGAAAGGTTTATTTCTTACAGTTTTTAGAGGTTTCAGTCCACACTCAGTTGGCTCCCAGGCAGGCAGGCATGGCTGGGCCACAGTTCATGGCGGCTGGAAACAGCAAACAGGAACCAGCAAAGAGCAAGACACACCTTCTTCCTGCCATTACATCATATCCTGGCTCCACCCCTATGTGGGTGGAGCACTGACATCATCAATCCAAGCACTAGACAATGAACCAATCACTGACATCATCAATCCAAGCACTAGACAATGAACCAATCACAAATGCACAATGCAAACTCATGAGGCCCGGGGGGACACAGACATAAACTATGACATTCCACCCCTGGCCCCCAGGACTCATGTACATCCTTTATACAAAAGACATTTAGTCCACCTCCAAGAGTTGCCAAAGTCCTAAAAGCTTCAGCATTGCTGAAAAGTCCAAGTCCCAAGTCTCCTCCAAGATCTATGGAAAACTCTTAACTGTAACCCCTGTACAAATGAAACAAGGTTAAACATTTCTGAAATGCAGAAGCACAAGATAAACATTACCATTCCAAAAGTTACAAACAGGGGAATATAAAGTATGGGAAACAAAGCAAGTCCAATATCCAGCAGGGCAAACATTAAGTCCTAGAGTTCCATGCTCAGCATCTGAAGCAATCTGGTTGCAAGCTCCAAAAGGCTTGCGTGATTCCATCCCCGTGGCACCTCTGGAGATTTCAACTCCTGCAGCTTTTCTCTTAAATCCTCTCTGCTCGCTTTTTGCAGCTTTCCTTGGATCATCCATGTTCCTGGCTTTTCCAAACTTCTGGGGTCTCCACTGCACCTTCAGCTTCACCCTTACATCTTCACAAATTGCCCTCTCAGGGGCACACTGTTTGGCCCCCAGACCCTTTGCAATCAAGGTGGAAGCCATCTTACCATCAGAATTCATGCATTTTCCTTGCACCTAAAATCAGCACCTTGTGAATGCCGCCAAGGTTTGCTGCTAGCTAAAGCAGTAGCCAGGCTTTTCTCTCTCTTGGCTGTAGGGGTCAATTGCCTGGATTGCAGGGCTCTGTTTGCCTGATTGTGAGAAAAAGCTTCTCTACATCTCCGCCATTCTGGAACCTCATGTGGCCTTTGTCGCCTTTCTGGAGCATGGCACTCTTCAGCTTTTTCTTCTGAGCAAATTCTTTTACCTTTGCTGTGAGGCTGCACAGGGTGGGGATCTGCTTCCTGGGATGCCCTGGAGCCATCTTTTTTATCTCTCTGTTTCTCTTCAGGAATCAAAATCTCAACTCTGTCTTTACAATCCACAGCCTTCCTGAAATTTTCCTTCTGGCCAAATTCACAGCATTTTAAATAATCCTGCTGGGCTCTTTGCTCTTGATTTGAAACATAAAGCTGGGTAAAAGCCACCAACAATAGCCATGCCACAGACTCAATATTCGATTGCTTTTTAATTTCCTTTTCAAGATTAATCAGTCCATTGCCCTTTGTCTCAGTCTCAGGCAAAGTCTCTGGGCAGGAGCAAAATGCAGACAAACTTTCTGCCAAGCCATAACACACATCACGTGGAGTCCAACAACCAATGCATTCCTTCTTCCCAGCAGAAACCTCCCAAGCCTGGTCTTTACCATCAGGCTTTCTATCAGCCTTCTGGTCTCCTGAGCTCTGACCAGAATCTCCTCTACAGAACAGCCTAAGCTGCTCCAGCTCTATGCATCCAGGCAACATGTCCAAACCTTTCCAAACTCCGCCCACAAGCCATTTCCAAAGCCTCTCGAGAAACATGGTCAGGTTTAGTCACAGCAAACGACCCCACTCCTCAGTACCAAAATCTGTCTTAGTTACTTTATGCTCATCGCTGAGACAAAATACTTGATGCCCAAGTTGGGAAAGGAAAGTTTTTGGAGGTTTCAGTCCACACTCAGTCGGCTCCCAGGTAGGTGGGCATGGCTGGGCCACAGTTCTTGGCAGCTGGAAACAGCAAACAGGAACTGGCAAAGAACAAGACACACCTTCTTCCTGCCATTACATCACATCCTGGCTCCATCCCTATGTGGGTGGAGCACTGACACCATCAATCCAAGCACTAGACAATGAACCAATCACAAATGCACAATGCAAACTCATGAGGCCTGGGGGGCACAGACATAAACCATGATAATTATTTTATATATGTCTAGTGGTTGCAAGATGTTCAGGGCCAAGTTAACTTGAGATCTGTGTTAAAAACAGTAAGTTTTTTGTTTGTTTATCAAGGTCAGCTAAGTCTCCTCAAGAAATGCCTTGAAACCCTACATAGCACCTCTTAGTTCTTGTCAATGTCAGCCATTCAGATGAGTCATGGTCACTGCTTGATCAAGTTGGTTTCTGTGAAGGACTGGGAGACTTCTCCTAGTAACTCTCCTTAACCACACCATAAATGAACGATCACTTTCCTCTGTGGTCTAATAGTCTCTTTGATCAATAGACCAGGAACTCACTGAGTATCAGATGTCAAGCAGAGGTTCTCTAGTGTTCTGGGTCTTGCTTGACCTTGGAGTGCCAGGGCCAAAATATTGGCTATCCTTTTAGCTGATCTACCTCTCTAATTGTTGGTCTCTAAACCTCAGTTGCTGAACATTCAGGAGGAAAGACTGATAACAGTACAATGTAGAAGAGGCAGTAAGTGTAGTATTATCATCTTATCTAAATCTCAAACATCTGAGAACTTAAAACAGAATCATTATTTTTAACAACCATGGATGTTTTAACATTCGAATGCCTGTAGAATGTTAACAGTTATATATTTTACACAGCAAATTAGAAATCAGAACCATACCTAATGTTATAACATGAAAATCATGATGACATTTTTAAACATAATTGAATTCGCATTTTTGACACATTTGAATTTGCATTTTTGGCATAAGATACCTCCCTTTTTGTCAGTCATCCCTATCTAATACAGAAAAGCTTTTACCTAACTTGTTGAACTTCAGTGGGATGTACATCTCATAAATTTTTGTTAAACGCAGAGGTCTGAATCTGAAGCAAAATTTTGTCATCATAAGCAATCTGTTTTACATTTTTGAAGACCTGTACAACTGCAGGCATGAGTACATAAATATACCATGAGGTTAATAACAATTTAACATACCCATATTGTCCCGGCCTGTGGGTAAGTCCATGGAGACCCTAGAGATGCAAAGAAGGAGACAAGATGAAGTCCAATCAAGTCTCGTTTATTCAATAATGAGTATCAAATATACAGGGTACTGGGGAGAGGGATTTGTATTCTGAGATGTCAGCAGGTAACTTAGTAACAGTGGCAAGACTGAAGGTCATAGGCTAATTCAAATTTTCAAATTTCCCACGTGTGAGCTCATAAAGCGAGCTGATTAGCATAATTCCTGAATAGGCCAGGCCAAACAAGCTAGGCAAGGTGCTGTTTAACTACCAAACTTAACTCCTAGAGGGAGTTAAAGTAATGCAGCCTGCAGATATAAGCTGGCAGCCAATTACAGGGCCTCCCACACCATATGAAACCTTTGTATGGACATTTTTAAAATCAAAAAACCTTATTGTATTATTTCTTTTGCTGATGATCAATGTGAATAGGCAAAACCTCCTCCTTATGGGCTATGGAGATCATTGAGTCTTCCAATCAATGAACAAAAACTGTTTAAAAATGTTACCAGGCAGCTGCTTTCTTATTCATCACCTGGAGTCCTGTCCAATAATCCCCTCTAAGGGATTTTGTTTGTTTATTTTAATAATTTTTGATGACTTATGAAAAATACTATCATAACATTTAACCTATTAATTTTTAAACAATGACAGACTCTCAGGTTAATAATAAACAACAATATATTTTACATTTACCTAACCAATCTTTGCATCATTTCGACCAGCTGGGAACCAATGTAGCATTTGGACTAGCTGGCAACCCAGGTGGAAGCATGCTTTGTAAATCTATAACCCAAACAAACCTTTGATCAAATAATCCAAGAATGTAAAAGAAAAACTAAAAGAGGAAAATTGTTGAACTCAAAATAAAGTGTACAGCTGTTTATAGGGTGGACAAATGGACAAACATGGACAGACAACCTGTACAGATTCAAACAAACATAGAAACAAGTACAGAATTGTAGGTATCTGCAAGAACTCTCTAAGTTCCCTGGACCTATTTCCTGCCCCTTTGCTGAACTAGCTCACTTCTTATACCTTGTATCCTTGGAGTGGAAACACCTGCCACCTCCGGTGCAGCCCATGCTCTCAGGACACTTTTCAGGCACTCTGTGCTACTTGGGCACTCCTATATGGGCACTTGTGCTTTCAGCTCCACATGTGTGAATGATCACTAGCTTACCTAATTCCCAACAACTGCTTACAAATAGACTGGACAAACAAACAAGCAGATACACAGACGGACTGACAAATATACACAACAGAGCACATGCAAATATATTTTAGCCAAATTAAATTATATTAATCTTTTTACAATTGTGGAATTTTTAATTATAACTAGACTAGTCAGATTTTTTTGTAGGTCAATTAACAGAGATCTCTCATAAAAAGGATTTGAAAGAAAAATCTTATCTATAATATATATTTTGTCATAGGACTTAGTATACACTCCTATTATCTATTTGGACCTTTGGTTTTATTTTTGATTACCATCTCCTGGGCATGTATCTTGGGTCAATTAAGATTGGTTATAGCTTCATCATTTTCTATCAATTGTGGTGTGATCTCTGAGGCATCACTGTCATAGGACTTAGCATCAGTTTCTTGAGAGGTGGAATCAACTCCTTCTCTGGGTTAGAATCCATGATACATCTGGACAGTATGCTCTGGCATCCAGAAAGGCTGTTCAGCATTCTCTGGGAAAATACAATCATACCCTCTACCTCAGGTGAGTAGTGGACTAGGACCTTTCTATTGTCCAGTATGAAGATCTTTCCGAAGGACCCTTCCTAGCCCTTTTTTCTTCATTTCATTAAATTGTTTTTCTACTGCTATAATACCATCCTTAGTAGCATTTAAAAAGTTAATTGTATATATTGCCAAATCAAGTCTATTATGAGGTGTAAATTTTATAGGAAAAGCTTCACCTTTCTGTTTTTGTCATCAAATCTTGAGTGTACAGTGAGCACACTCAGCAATTTCTTGACCTATAAAGAATTCTTATGGTAAGGGAAACATGAAAAGCTTTACAAAACATTTGAAAGGCAGAACTCATAAACCAGGCCACTGTCAGCCTTAAGTGCCTGCAGGCAGTCTAGGGCACTAAAGCATCCAAGAAGTGAGCAATGACATATCTAGCCGCTTCACCAGTGTGAACAGAAGCAAAGATATAGCCCAAAAAAGTGCCCACTGAAACATGGACCCAGTGTAGGGAGCCAAATTCAGGAATGTGAGTGACATCCATCTGCCAGAAATGATTGATGTGTAACCCTCAGGGATTAACCCTCATGAAAAGTGAGGGGAGATGTATTACACATGAGAAACATTGTTTGCCAATTTGTCCTATCTGTTCTCAGGTTAAATGGAACTATTTGTGTAGGGCAGAAGCACTATGATGGAATGTGGCATGGGAGACAGAAGCCTGTTGAATGGTATGGTGTGACAGTAGCCACCAATCTATTCATTGCATTGTTTCCCTCGATGAGAGACCCTATAACTGGGAATGAGAAAGTAAATGGCTAATAAAAAAGGGAGCATGACACGATTGAATGGTGAGCTGGAATGTGTGATATAAGTGAAAAATATCTTCTTGACTAATGTGTATTGTAGCAGTTTCAATGTGGCACATTGTACCATACATATAGGCAAAGTCTGCAAAAAGGTTAATTGGAGTGGATGAATGATATTTCAAGGCCAATATGAGAGCTTGTAATTCAGTCTTTTGTGCAGAGGAGAAACCCTTATCCCGTATTCAGGAAGAGGAGGCTGTCCCATAATCTCCTTTGGCTGATGATGGCCCATCTGTGGAAATGAAGAAAGCTCCTACTATGGGGACTGAACTTATATTTGAAGGAAAAAAAAAAGAGTGTGAGAGAGGCAAATTGAATTAATTTATCTGGAGGATAATGACAATCTACATTATCGGGGAAGTTAGCCAATACAGATTGCCAAGAGGTTGAAAATTGCCATATTCACTGTTGTTGGACAGAAGAAAAGGGAACAATGATAGCTTGTACCTCACAAACAATAAGCGGAATAGCGCATGTTCACCCACATGCAATCAGTTCTTCCACAGCCTCATAGAAGGGAGTAATGGTTTTGTGTGGAGTATGGTCATATGTAGCCATTGTGAAGGTCCCTGTGACTGGCAAAAGACCCCAGTGGGCATACATACAGTAGAGAAGATAATTAAAAACATGGGAAAATCTGGGTCCACTCTAGAAAGTTGGACAGTGAAGAGAGCCAGATTAACTTTGCGCAAGGCAACTTTAGCCTCTGATGTGAGTGTCCTTGGAGATGTGTGGGCTGGGTCACCCCTGAAGGTTTGGACCTAAATCATGAATTAGCTTAAGAGCTAGGCAGAGCCAATTAATATTACCAAGTAAAGTCTGAAAATCCAATAAGATTGCAAGTTGATTAGTTTGAATCTGAAGAGTTTATGGCACAATATGTCTTTGCTGGATGATGTAACTCAAATATGAAAAAGGTGCCAATATTATATCATCTATGGAGTATAATGAGTAAGATAAATAGATGTATAAGCCTGACAGACTGACAAAATAGCTGCAGCCACAAACTCTTGACATAAAGTCTAACTATTTGCCATTCTTTATGGCAGACACCACCACTGGAAGTGATATGTAGGAGGCTGATGATTAGTAGAAGGTAGACTAAAGGCAAAACATTCTTTATCCTGAGGATGAAGGGGAATAGTAAAAAATCAATCCTTTGAATCAATCACCATGAGAGAAAAATGCAAAGAAATAGCTATGGGACTAGGCAATCCTGGTTGAAGTGCTCCCATAGGGTCCATGGTTTTATTAACAGCCTGCAAATCTTGTAATAGTCTTCATTTTCCTGACTTCTTTTTTATTGTGAAAATAGGGTATTCCAAGGGCTATTGGAGAGTTATAGCTGTCCTGCCATCATTTGTTCATTAACCAGTGAATGAGCTGCTACAAGCCACTGATCAACCCAAACAGGGTCATCAGACATCCAAGTTATCTTGGATATCATCTGTGGGGTCGGAGAAGAGATCAAGGCCTCCCCTAAAAATGTGAAGTTGAGTACACTATGCCAAAACAGTCCTTTTTGGGGTTTATTGGAAAGGTTCTCTCTTTCTTTGATTGTTTTTACCAAGAGCTTGAGTGGGGAGAAAACCTTGTTGTAACACCTGATGAGTCACCAAAAAGTTAAGGCTAACCAGAAATGCCCCCATATCCTGTAATACATCACAACCCCATAAATTAACTTGTATATGGGGGAGGACATAAGGTGAGAAATGTCCAGAGTGACCTGCATCCTCCAGGTTAACAAGTTAGCACTTCTATTAGGGTGAAAAAATGTTGCCCACACCCTGTAGATCTGTAGTTGCCAAATCCCGAGGCCATGTCATTGGCCAACGCTTTTGGGCAATAACAGAAACACCTGTTCCTGGGTCTTAAAGCCCTTTGAATGTCTTTTCTTCAATGATCAATTCCATCTCAGGACGATCTTGCTTAATCTGCTGAATTCAATAAGTATTGGGAGATCAAAAACCCTTGGCCCTTTTCCTTGTTTATAGATTTTTTCCAATTTATAAACACTTGCTCACCAGAGGTAGGAAACATACTTGGTGGCAGAGCGTGAGGCTGGGAGGAATTGAGGAAAGCACACCCATTATTTGGCGGGGCCAAGGCAAGTCCTATTGGAAGTTTTCCCAAATGGGCCAGCCTTCCACATCTATTTTTAATCTATAATCACTTTCCCAATGTTGTCCTCATAGACATCTTTTACAGGTATGGGGAGGTTTTGTGGAAGAGACAGACAGCCACTGTGCTGCCTCCACAGGTGCAGTAGCAGAACAGTTTCAAGCAAGATGTCTTCCCCCCTGCAATGATAACAAGTTTCCCTTTCCTTTAGGCTGTGGGTTGATGACCTAAGTGAGATTTGCTGCTAAAGCAGCCCCCTGTACATACCAGGGGGCAATATCTGCACAAACCTGAATCATCTAAGATGCATACCTCACCTTTTGTGGGATCCTAAAACTTCTTTACACCATTTACTTGCATTTTCAAACATCAGTTGTTGAACTGTTAATTTACTTGCTTCTTTGTCAATTATAACTCTCACAAGCTTGTAATAAATGTGCAGCAAAATACTGATATGTTTTATCTGGACCTTGACGAATGGAAATCAAATCCAGGGAAGTCTCACCCCTTGAAGGGAGCTCCCTTCAGTCTCTGTGGCTGCTATTCTAACTTGGTCACATACTTGCATATCAAAAGAAAGCTGACTGCCTGTAGTGGCAAAGACACCCATCAACATATTTTTGTAATAGTTATGTTCTGAGTGGCACTGTGCATGGTCTAGTCTATGGATAATTTAAAAAAAAATCCTTTCCACAACAAACAATCCCCTGGATTTAAACATGTTTTAGCTATCCAGTCACTTGGGGCCATAACTTGTTGTTCTAGGAGCTCTGTGAAAACCACAGTAAATGGGGCTGTAGGGCCATAGGTGGTAGTAGCATTTAAAAAATTCTTTTAATGACTTCAGTGGTACCACTTCATGATGATGTATAACTTGTCCCAGATTATTGGGTACTAAAAGTTCTGTAACCAGGTAGATACGTTGAAAACCCTCCATCTACTCCCCTGCCCACCTGGCTTCTTTCAGTGCTAGTTGCAAGAGAGACAGAGAAAACAACTCTACTCCCTGAGAGGTGGAAGTTCCAACCTGTGATGCAGCAAAATTTGTTTAAAAAATTGCCACTTGTAGCTCAGCTAAGTTTATTGGGGTGGCCGTCATGCTGCCACCTTTTCCCTGCTCAGGACTTGATTCTAAAACAGTGTCTGGAGTCATTTCCATTGTGGTTATCTCAAGAAGCTTACAGTTAATAAGATCCTGTCTAATGTAGATCCACAGAAGTAATGTAAATACTAGAACCAAGCATGCAATGAACAGTTCCTTACACATTTGCGATTCTTTTGAATATATTTGCCCCATAGTTAGACAGTTGACATAATCAATTTACCTCCCCCCCACCCCAGGGGAAGGGGTGTCTCACAGGCCTGTTTATAATTGGCCCTAGAGAAAAAGAGACTTTCAATGGCCCACTCTTTACACTTATTGAAGCCAATATCACTACACTACTCAATGTGCTTCTCCCCCTAGTGAGAAGTGTCCCCTTGCCCACAATCTCTTACCCTGTCCATGTTCAGATGCCATATGCCACGATCTATGTGGCTCCTGAGGTTCTTGGGGGTGAAGGAACGTGAGAGGATAAGAAAAATAAAGCAAAAGCAAGGCTGGGGTCAGGTGGAGCCCTTACTCTCCTGATGAGAGGGAAAGTACTGTTAAACAGTGTAGCATGTTTATTTATATACTGGGAAGGATGATGTTAATTTCAGCCCCTTGGCCTAGAAATTCATTGCTTGGATTGCTAGGAGCTTGATGTTTTTCTGGGCTGTAGCAACTTCTTCATGTGGCTGACCTGGGAGTTCTTTGGATTTTGGTAGGGTCATGCCCTAGGTCAATTTCCAGCTTCAATGACTCCCAACACTTTCATATTTTTATAAAATATATTTTTATAGCATAAGGCAAGTCAGGTTTTTAATATTATAGAAGCACTTGAAAAAAAGTATATCCTTTGTTTTAAGAGTGCAGGATTTAGCTACCTTTTGATCCACTTTATTGTTAGCTATTGTTGTTTATTCTTTTTTTAAAAAAAAATTACTTGTCTAAAGAGTCAAGTAAAGGCTAATAAGATGTCTTATTGTTAACTTTTTTCTATTTTATATTATATTCCTAAAGCGCTTGTCTTATACATTTAGATTCTGCATGAATAAATACAATCACCTCTGTGACTTTTGTCATTTATTGTCAACATTGTCACCAGTCCTTTTTGCTTCAACGCTTCCCTTGATTTTTCTCCTTGCACACAGGTTATTCTTTAGTTTTACATCTAATCTCCTTGTATTTGTGTTACTAGACTAATTTATTCCTTTTATACTAATTAGTAAGACAGATATGTTTGATTTGTCTTACTTAATTCTATTATCTTATTCTTCTTGATGAAAATGAGAGAATAGACAAAGGCAGTGGATTCCTGCCACATCTTCATTAAGCTGCAAGGGCTAGAGAGACTCCTCTTAGATTTTCTCTTCTGTCTTCTTCGCTCTAGTGGGACCTGACTTTAATTCTCATATTCCTTGTTTAATGGAAATAAAAGTAGCTTTAAATGTTTGAGCTTTTCTTTTTCCTGTTTTAGCTACTTATTCACATTTCACTAGGATTAAAGGGGCAGATTCTGATTTTATTCCCTTATTCTAATTCATATCTTAAGACCTTATTATTTTTGATGGATTCATGGCATATCAAGTTATGTGTCTTCTGAATTTAGTTAACAGTATTTTGTTGATTATTTCAAATTTGGTAGTATAATAGGCAATGCTGAATAGAAAAGATGTCTGTATGTATAAATTATTGCCATTGTAAAAATATTTGTGTAGAAGAATAAAGAGTAAAGAGCACACTGATTTTAAACAGGTAGACCAAGCCACATGTTCACAACAGTAGCTCCCACTGAGGGGCAATTCATGATAAAAAATGAGAAGACTTTGAATGAACTGCAAGGCAAATTCATTTATGATATACTTCAGTAGAGCAATTAGAACACTATAAAATAAGTAGAGTTTTAGAAAACAAAAGTATAGTTCTCCAGTTTGAAATTTCAATATAGAATCTCAAAATTTCTGACAATCAAATTATTTCTTGGCAGACTAAATGGAAAACATAATATTAAAAATAATAATAGAAGACAGATGAAAACATGAGACATGGAAATAATTTAGAGCTCTTAAAAGAATAGAAGAATAACTGGGGAAAATTGTAACCACATAGATAAAGGAAGAACACTTCCTTGAATCATCAAAAGACTTAAATTTTCAAGTAGAAAATCTTACTGAGTTCAAAATGACTAATTTAGAAGGATGTGTGTGGAGAATTTTGTGAATGACAGAAATAAAGCGAAAATTTTATGATCTTACAGAAATAATTAGATTACTTGGAAAAGGAGAATCAAGAGTATCAAGCTCCTCATGTAAAGAAGCAGGTTTTTGAATAAAAGAAGCTTTATTAAAGAATGATATTCCTAGCAATTTTCTTATTCAAGAACAAAAGATGGGAATTTGGAGATATGCTAAAATTACACCATTTTCATGTAAGTAACTGAGAGAGCTCAACAGAGTGAAAATTGTATGAAAACAAAGATTTCTTAGAAGACTGAAGAAGTCAGGACCTACTGTCATTGTTTCCTTCTTATCCTTTCTTTCTTTACCTTCTTGAATTTGCTTTCCTGTAATGAGCACGTGGCTGTTTTGCTGAGGATGCCTCCTCATTAAGTCTTCGAACATCCCTGTGCATTGCCACAGTAGAACAGGCACCTTCTGTGATGTTCACAACTCTCCTGGCACATTCACAGGCTGCTGGAGTGATGTGGAAAGAACCCTACATGTTAGTCCTTGTAGTGTCATTCTGTACTCATAAGGAGATATCCCCTTCTTAGTTAATCCATGAATACATCCTTAGTTCTCATTTCTAGTTAATAATTTTAAATACTTAGTCTCAATCTTCAGGGCTCTGTGTTCACTTTGAGTTGCAGATAATTAAAATCCACTAGAAATCAAACACCATTAAGCACAGGCTGCATCCAATACACCATATTTGACAACTATCTTTTTGAACTGAAAAGAAGATCTTCAATGAGTCTTCCCCTGATAGAATAGTTTCACAGAATAAAGTAAAATGCATCAGACTAGACAATGATGTGTTGTTGGAAAAAGACCATGTGCTACCTTAGTTAAGAATCAATCAATACAGAAAGCAGGACTTAGCCATATTCTTTCACAAGGTCATCATGTGTTAGAGGATTGCTTAGCTCCTCTGCATTGAAGTTCTAGTGGTGTTAAGGCACAGTAAAAGCCTGATATTCTCTGAAATTGTGGGTAGACTCAGCACATTAGCTGAACTATAGTAATTTTGCATTGGCCATTATGACAACTGTGAGATGAAACATGAAAGTAATGAGTCATCTCAAAACTTACAGTGGTAGTGTGTCACACTGTCCCAGCTGCTCAGGAGGCTGAGACAAGAACATTGTTTGACTCTAGGATTTGGAGACCAGGTTGGGCAACCCAGCTAGACCCACAATACAACCCGGCAACACAGCTGTTTCACAATAAAGATTTGCAACCATAAGGGCACTCATAAAGTGCACAAGCACAACTCCCCTAGATTGCTTGGGAGTCTGAAATCCCACCTTTGTGATGTGGAAGCTGTCTTTATAACATTCATCAAGGCATTTTCTTCTCTATTCTCTTATCATTGGCTACTCTACTAGCACAGTTTGCCAGGTAACTATGTGTGACGTGTACCTCTGAGATGAACCCGTGGACATGGGACATTCTGATGTGACTGTATGATGGGCCACATTCTCTACTCAGGCATTGTCCAGCAGTTCAGCCTCTGAGGACTGCACAGTCTGGAGATTACTTTAGTGTTAGTGATCATTCTTTAAAAAACGCCAAATAAGCAGGATTGATACATTGCAAGATGATTAGACTTGATTCCAACATAAAGGAACAGAACCCAAGGGCGGAACTGAAAGTCAAATATTATCATGGGAAGGATAATGTACTGGCATTTATGCTAAAAGTTGTGCTTTGGAAAAGTCTAGTGGAGTATGGAAAGAGAAAATTACTTCAGGGGGTCATGCTGTATCGTTATGTAACCAGATAAGGCTTCAACAGTCTGCTCAGGGATGCAGGGCAATCATGATCTAGAAAAAACAAAAGATAAAAGCATTGATTAGCACATGGGAATACATGACACATACCATTAACAAGATTTCAGTTTCCTAACTGGAGCCTAACATTCTCAAGGCAAAAAATATTAGCTATCAGAATATGTTAAAAGATTAAATAACAGACATGGTATGTGGAAGAACAGTAAGACTATAAAATATCTCCTACTAAGTGAAGGCAAAATTTCATGCCCATAAATGTAAATTAGCTGGAAAAAAAAGAATTAGTACTTGATAACAAATCTAGTAAAATGAATAGGAGAAGAGAAATATTACTGGCTGATAAAAATACGAAAAGTAGCTCAGTTTCACTAATAATTAAGGAAATGAAAATATAGTTGCTAAAACTAAAGCTAACAAGATAAAATAAAATATTTTAAAATTTAATTATATTATAAATTATATATTTATTATATAATGTTATTTAATATATATTATATTATATAAATATTATAATTATATTATACTTAATTATAAAGTTAATTATAAAAAAGGACCTGAATGAACAAGCATACTATACACTGTTTATTGGACATTAATCAATTTCTGGAGTAAAATTTGGCAATGTTTATCAGAATTAAATATTATTATACATCTTGGCTAAATAATTTTACTTTTAGATACTTAATAAAATTTTAATCTATCCAAATTTAAATGTATAATGTAAGTACAAAAATTCAAATGGTTTAAATATTTATTGGAAAAATTAATACTATAATTATGATAATTCTACTAAAATTATTTCTAAATTTAAAGTTATAAAAATCAATCACTAGTAGTTCTGCCTAGAAAATTTGAAGAGTAGTTTAAAATTTTGTATGTGGAGGAGATATCTAACAAGAAAATAGAATTTTGAAAAAAAAGAAAAAAAATAACAAGGATAGACACTACTCATCATTGAAAAGTAAAATAAAAAAATTGGTGAGATTGAATTTTATTAGTGTAATAATAGAGTGAAAGATTGATAGAACTAAATAGATGCAGAACAACCTATGTTTATGTGAAGCAATAATTTATTTCAATTTATTTATATTTTCTAGGTGTGGTGGCTCTCACCTGCAGTTCCATCTACTTGAGAAGCAAGGAGAAAGAATCAAAAGCTTAAGGCCACCTTGAGCAACACAGCAAGACACTCATCTCAAACAAACAAAACAAAAAATAAATTGTATTTCACAACAGCGAGGAAAAAAACAGGAAATATGGGAAAACATTGGTTGTCAATTTGTAATAAAAATAAGTCACTGCATTTCATTGCTTCCAGGAATACTTGTCATATGTTAACTTTTCCAGAATCAGTCTGTATTATAAGCTATCAACAGAGGCCCATAGTTTAATTGCAGGCATTTTTTCCTTCTTAAAGGTATGTATGTTAAAGTAATAATTTTCAAACTTTAGACTAGTAACATGGTAACTCCCTCTTGAACACAGTGTAGGAAAATTAATTCCAGGAAATACATAGAACCAAGTGTTTACCCGCACGTCCATATACCCAGGCACACACGTAACAGCAGCAGATGTGGAAGCACAAGAGCTCTTGTTTTATCATTAAAGAATCTGGATCCAGGTCAAATCCTATGTCTTATCTTTAAGTTTAACCATAGAAATTGCAAAGGCTTTTCTTTACCTGGGCCGCCCTTCCTGGCTGAGTTTCTACAGAGCTGGAGCCTCGCTGTCCCAGGAGGGCACTGCAGTAAGGGCGTTGGCTCTTCCCACCCATTTTGTCCAGGTCCTGTGCAATCTGCCTAAGTGTCTCCATTCTGATTCCATGTACTGCTTGGATGTTCTGTAGTTCCCTCTTGGATCCTGCAAACTGGGAGGGAGGCAATATCCTCAAAGCATATTTCTCCACTTAATTTTGCTATGAATCAAGAAGTGCTCTAAAAATACTGTCTTATAAAAAACTCATGTAAGAAAGTCCAACCATGATGTTTTCAATGTATGATCAAATGCTGGCAGTATTTTAATGATCTCACTTGTCTCAGAATGTGCTTTAACATCCTCATAAGTGCTTTCTTTGATTAAGAAGTGATCCTGCAGAGTGCACGCTGTGAGAAGGCTGCAGTTTACCCTGTGTGCTAAATGAAATTGCTGGCATTCAGAGCTGGGACACCCTAGTAGCTATGACAGCACAATTCTGTGCCAGTGCCACCAAGGAAGTAAAGCTCCAAGGCCACTGCCCTTGAGCCTCACTCCCAAACAGTAAGGGCCACTGACTAACACTGGTCCATACTAAAAATTAAAACTGAGGCATTCAAGAGCTTTAATTGGAAGGGGAGAGAACAGGAGGGTTACAGTTTTGACAAAGATCAAGCCTGTCCCTTAACAAAATAAGAGCAGCTAGGAAAAGGATTTTAATGTCAAAAACTGAAGGGACACAGGATTGAAGAAGTGGGTTAGACTGGCCAATGAGTGAGGGAAAGTGCCCAGTGTTACGAGGTGCTATGATCAGCTGGGTTCTGGTGCATCATTATCTCAGTCCTGGTTTCATAGCCCCAAAGGCATCTGTGACTGGAGGGGTGATTTGGTTCCCATGTGTGGGCTGTCTCTGCTTGGTGCAGTTCCTGTCATGTGAGGCTGTGTGCTGGAGGCCAGGGTGTCTGTAGGAACAGGGTGAAAGGATTTTGGCCCAGACAGAACACTGTAGCCAGGAAAGCCTCAACCGGATGCAGGAAGCCCCTATCTCCCCTGCCCCTAGGAAGTTACCTGTGATGCCATCTTCCTGCCCCTGGAAATTTACATATGGTGCCAAACCTAGGACCAATGGGCTACCTGTGCATCCCTAATGCCCGCCTTAGGTTCCACCCCAAACCGAGGCTATTTACATGCCCCCACCCCACGTGTCCGCTGGAGAGATCCCTGGATGTCAGTGGTGGGGGGTGCCGGTCATCTCTCTTGGGCTGCTTTTTATTTTATACTTCTCATCTTTTGGAAATATTTTTCATCTTTTGGAAATAATCCTAGCACAGGGCAATGAAGATTCTGGGAATAGCTATATGGTCTTCTAAATTTCTCAGCGTCCTCAGTCTTAAAGGGTGATGAGACAGAGTAGTTTGACTGAGGACTAATAAACCTTTTTATTAGCATTTTAGACAGATATTTCTTAAATGACCAATGTGTCTAAAACACAGCCAGGAAAGAATCTGAGAGTTTTAGAAAATGGGCATCAACCTTTGTTCTATTTTCAGTTACCCAATGGACATCTGTGGCCCGAGTAAAGAGACAGATTTTAGTAAAAAATACTTTTAAGTCCTTGATTGTTTCAGAAGAAAACACAAGTTGTGTGTTCAATGAGTGACAGGTTCAGGGCCGGCATGAGTCGGTCTTCCAGCCTAAGTGGACTCCCCATACTAGGTAGGCCCTACGGATGCTGCTCGCTGCTGGAACTGGCTGGAATTCACTTTTCTCTGCTGTTCAAGTTTCAGATGTGTTTGGGAGTCTAATAGCTTCCCTAAAAAACTTTGCTCAAAATGCAAGTTGAGCTGCTGCAGAGAAGAATAAAGTGAGAGAGGAAATTATAGATATAAACAACCTTTCATAAGACTCTTATTTCAATTTCCAGAAAGCAAAATGAATAAGCTTCATTCCTAATGTGGCAATTTTCTGTCCACAGAATGTTTCAACATTACTTGAATTCTTTCATTTATTGAAAAAATATTTCATCTTTTTTTACCCAAGAACTAGAGTTGAAATGGCACATAAAATGATACAGCTTGGGATGTGTTTTACAAGTGTAAATACTTGCCCAGAACTAGATTCAATGAACTAATTTAGTTTACTAAGTTCAATTTTCAACGTATAATCTTTGGTGCTCAGAATTAGTGTGACCTTATCAGTGTGGACACTGTGGTGACTGGTGCAGGAAATGAACTTCACAATGGTGCAAGTCTTTTGAAATGCTAAATTGGGAGTTTCCTTGGAGGGCTGGGTTAATTGCATAATTTATTTTAGAATGCTAATAACTGATTCATTCCAAATCATCAAAATGGGGATATATGTGATCTTCCATCCGCCCCTTGTACGTCTGCTGTATTTCAGATTCCTAGGGGAGAAGAAAACGTGGCCAGAAGCCTTGGCTCCTTTCTCTCTTGGCCTAATGACATAATTTGTCCTCAGCTGACTCTTAGTGAGCTCTCAGTTAGTGCTCTGCACCTCCTGGCCCTCAATTTTTAGCTGAAATGAAGGAAGTAAGAAATAAATTCCCATAAAAAAGATGGAGACAACTGTTGACATGAGAGCGAAGCTTTCTGAGACTTTGGCAAGAATTCATTCTCTGTGTAGAGAACTGTTCACATTTGTATTCAGTACAAGTGGCTGACCTAAAGGGGTGAATATAGTCACAGAAAAGATAATAATTCTTTTATTGAAGAGAGAAATTTTACTTATGCTAATTGCATAACTTATATTTAAAATATCTAGAGAACCCCATATGGTAAATATATTAAAATAGAAGAAAATAGTTAATTTCCCACAGTTAGAAAGAGGTAGAGGTCACATGTAGTTCCTCTGCTTGGAGGGTCACTCTTGGTGCCTGCTTTTCTCCCACACTAGTCTCCTGACCATGGGGAGACAGCTATCTTTTTGTGCCTGGTGAAATTGGAAAACATTGTTCTGCAATGGATCTGGATTTTCTCTGATAGACAGACAACCGATAAAGCAAACCTCTTTGGCTCTGTTTCTATAAGGAGCACTCAGCATGGACCCAGAGAGTGTGCTGGACTGGGGACCCATGTATTGCTTTTTTGTATTCCTCTGGGGTTCTCCAGCTATAGAGAAAGCAGTGCAGTCAGGAAGGCAGAATAGAAAACCAGCCAGGTTGCCATCGTGGCTTCTTTTACATTCACTGTTCCTGTGGAGTGCTGGTACCTGAGATAGGCAGGCGCCCTTGCGTGACCTTTGCTGAAAGATCGCCTCCCAAGTGGAGTGGCTGGCTGGGACTCCTTCTCTCCTCCTTGAGGCGCCTCACCATTTGTGATTTCCCATTGTCTGTCTTTGCTAAACGAAGACAGAAGTTTCTTACAGTATAAATTAACTGCCCACTGCTTAAAACAGTTTTTGGTATACTTCTATAAGTACTTTAGAATAAATAAATTAAAGTTCCATTTTGTTCCCTGGATCAAGTTCTCAAAATCAGATTTATCAATAAAGGTATACTTTGAAAAATGAAAAATGCTACAGTTTAGTTCCTGTACAAGCCATACACATATTTCCCTAATTGTTGTCACTGTAGATGAGAGTGAATGTGATTCATATGTATAATAGGATCCAGAAAATAGTATCTAAAAATCAGCAAATGTACCAGCCCAAACTGATATGTTTTGTGGGAAAGGAGTAAGTGGGTGGATTGCAGTGAAGGATTTGATAGATTTTTTTACATGCTTGGCTTTGATAATTATATATGTGTGTGAATTTAATATATATATATAATTATATCTAGGTCAATATTTATAATCCCTTAACTGTGAAATAACCACTACATATGCATAAAAGAACATATACATATTATATATATATATATATATATATATATATATTATATTTATGGTATATATATATACCATACATCTACATGGCTATGTGTATAGATCAATGATATATATAAAATCATGCGTGCTCTAGGTTATGGTTATCTCAGAGCTAAGAGATTATGGGTTTCTATCTACATATATTCAAGGGGTTTATTCAAGTTTTCTAAAATGAACTTTATTTATTCATTACATAGGCAATCATAAACTCTGATGAATAATTTTAAGACAGAAAGAGCTAGACAGCTTTTTAATAACACGTCCTACCTAGAATGCTTAAGAGAACTTTCCACTCTCAGTTTGCTTGATGGGCAGCTTTAACTGGTGATTCACACCTTTAATAAAAACAGAATATCAGCTTTGCTAGATTTGTAACCAGTCCCAAAAGTGTCTGTGTTCACATAGTGCCTTTCCTCCCCTCACAATCTTTCATCATTACATTAATTCACTGTTCTCAAGAACAGAAGAGCTTTCCCCTAGCAATGGTTCGACTTCTAATTAAGGTGACTTGCAGGTTGCACACATATGGTCCATTTAAAAAGAATTTGACTTGAATTACATTCCAACCATGCTCTGCAAAAGATTTTATTAGCTGAAAATGATGTTGTGCCATACCTTCTGCAATGATTCCTGAGAAAATAAATCCATTAATTAGTTCAAAAATAATTTTTGAGCACATATTATGTTTCCGGCACTAGCTTAAGCACTAGCAGCATGTTGCTGAGCTCACACAGACATGGTTTTTGGCAGATTTTACCTCTCTCGAGGGAACCTGTTAATTGTCAGGTAGCTCTTTTATTTCATTCAGCTTATATTTTTGTAGTCCATTAGTCTAAAAAAGCCTTATGAAATCTCTATAACTTTTCATATTTCTCCTGTCATTCATGTTCTATAAATCTTGTTTGAGAACAGGCACAGCAATTTCAGCTGGTTTCTAATGCCTTTACCATAAAAAGGATTTATGGATGACATAAAAAATATATGTGTTCCTTGAACATGTAAGTTATTTCCTTTTCTACTGCCATTCCGTATTGGATCCATGTGCCTGTACATTTTAAGCACACAGGTCGTATTGTCCTTACAGACTGGGCATCTTGCATTAACACTTACTTATGTGTGGTGCTATGCTTTACTGTCAATTTGAAATTTACTCCACTTAACTTCTCTAAAGCTTATTTATCCATTAAATCTCTTCTTTCAGGAGGGATCTTGCCTGTTCACTTCATCTCAAGCAGACCTGTCACTCTTCTGAGCCCCTAAAACACTTATGCTATGTGTCATGAGGTCATTGACAATGATCTATCTTCCTTACAGTTATATCTGCTCTGTGTTGCTATGCATGACATTTTAAACATTTAGGAGAAAATGGCCCTGGTAAAATTAGAAATTAATTTTAAGGAATCTATGTAACTTGATGAAGAAGTTGCATGTATATTACTTTAAATCCTTGAGCATGAGCAAATTCTTTTTCTAATAAGAAAAGGTAGTTGTGAAGAGATTTGCCAAACACTGACAATTATTTTTCACTGTTTCCTTTTGTCCTGGATTATATGGAGGGAATACTGCAGAGGCTGTTTTTCCAGTTTGGAGAAATGTAGTTAAAGGATTTGTAGCGCAGAGCCAGGTTCCAGACAGTGCTGGAGAAAACCTGTTTCAAAGGGACACTTACGCCGCCTTGGACATTTGGCGCTGATTGAAAAAAGGCTTCAGGATCCCAGAAGATGAGTTTCCTATTTTCTTTCAGTAAGACTGAAATAACATAGTGAAATGGTTAAGCACTGACAGTGGATGTGGGTGGTGACACTTCACCTTCCACAGTATAATAGAGTCTGATCCCAGGTTTGTTGAGTGCTTTAAGCTACTCTGTTGCTTTCTCTTTAGCTCAGCACCAGGTAAACTGTTGAGACCCCAGCCACCCTTTTCTCTGGCATTAATGACTCCAGCATACCGGCTGTTGTCCCTGCATGGGAACTGCCACTGTACCAACAATAAAAACCCAAACACTTTTCTTATCCTTTGGTTCTCAAGCCATTTTAGACCTGCCCCCTCTTCCCAGAAAGCCTCAGTTATGGATGCATTAAAATTTTGCACACCACTGTGGGGCGTGTGGAGTCCTTAGTCCAAACATGAAACCAAATTTTAGGTGGAAACATACTTGCTTTTGAAATAGGAGTACGATGCTGCCTTGAATTCAGTATTTTCCATAAATTATGTTTAAAATGATTGAAATTAATCTCTGCCAGTTTTCAATGGTAAGGACTATTTAAAAGTTTGAAATGTCTCTTATATATTTAAATACATATTTAAAGCTTGCAATGTCTCTTACATATTTAAATACGTGAGGAAATAGATGCATAGATCATAATGCTCTGCATTGAAGCAGTAAGTGTGCCCTCCCTGGTGGCTGCTTTTTGAATTGCAACTTGCCACTTTAGAAAAATATAAGCAGGGCTCTTCCTGTTCTCAAGCCATGGCATACCTGGTAATTATAGGATGGAAGGCAGAGTGCCCTTCAAAGTGCTTATTAATGGCAAGTCTAGAATGTCAGCTTATACTGCTAAGCCAACAGAAATCCTAATCCACAGAGTGATCCCTAAAGGTAGAGGATCTCATGGATGTGATTTCTGCACCCCTAGTGACAGCTGTGCTTCTGTGCCCACTACTAGTTGCTATAATAAATATTGCACATATAACTCTCTTTAAAAAGCCCCGTGAGATAGAGTTTAGAACACTTCTGATGATCTCCAGTGCTGGGTGCATGTGAGTCCATGGAGCTTGGCCTGAAGTCCTGTTGTGATCAAATCTAATCCTCATTAATGTCTTTGTGCTCTAACAGTGCCCTCCATGTCCTCTTCTCTGAGTTTGGTTTAAATCTATTGGATATTTACTTTTTCACCAAATATACTAGAAAGCAAAGTGCATTGTAATCTTCATTGTAGTTACTAGAGTACAAGATATTCTTACTCTCCTTAGATTGATTGAAATTATTTTATTTTATTTCTATTTTTCTTCTCTTTAAAATAAAATTTTTAAAAAGATAAAAAAGAAAATTCTTCCAATGACTTGAAAACCCTATTTATAATTATATTATTGGACTCTAAAATTTTTAATCATTAAGAAATTGTGTGTCCTGACACTTCTTGTCTCTGAAATAGTGAACTTGGTTTACTATTATTTTAAATACACTGCTACTTATTTTTCCCCCACAGAATAATTCTAATTCTGATGCCAGTGGTGAATTAGAGCCTATACTTTATTTAGCAAAATGTTTAAGCAGCCTTTTTATTCCTAACAAACATAATAACCAATCCAAACCAAGAAGGATTGAAACTATTTCTAGCTTCAGAGATTTACTTGCCAATTGAGCAGTTTTTTTGTGAATGAAGAATTCTTTTAAATGGAAAATGCAGCTCTTACATGTCCATGAAATGAGAATGGTTATAAAGATTTTAATAATGCAGAGCAAAGGATTAAAAAAAGAAAACTCTCAAAATAAAGAAGTAAAGCATCACTGTTAAAAGAATATTTAATGTTACTTGAACATATAACTTTGAAATTCTTTTTGCTGCATATTAAGTAGCCTGAGTAGAGGCATGCCTTTAGTAATTTTACTCATTTATAAAATTATAGAGTTGTCTTAGGCCAAGGATTCTTTATTCTGGCATTCAGAGACCACTGAAATTATATGCAAGACATATTTTTATGTGCATATATGTATTTTCTTAGCAGTACCACAGTGTTTCTCAAATGGTTTCATAAAAATGATAAGAATCCCAACTGGAGTGGTTGTTAAATTCTCTTGTAGCACTAAAAATATTATGACTGCATTCAACTTGAGAAGATATAATAAAAAGCAACAAGGAGCAGGAAATGACATAAAAAGAGACAGGATTCTGTACTTTTTTAATTTCAGTAACACTGGAATAAAATTTTATTTCTGTATTCAATGCTTAGAGAAAGCTTTCTTTTATTTTTTTACGAACTCTAAATTGATGCTTTTATATTTAAATTGCAAAAGTAATAAACCAAGTCTCCTCAAGATACAGACAGAGATTTTAATAACCTGTGTTACAAATTATAATTCATTTCAGGAGTAAAACTGAATCCTTTGATTGCTCTTTGCTTGAATGAATTTGCAATTGTCTTTAGTTTGGAAAAAGAACTCAAGAATTAATGCTTCGCTTCAGCTGACCTTGCGTGGTGTACTCACTTGACTTTAAAACATATATCCAGCTTAGATATTTTCTTAGCTCTTTCAAATAAATAACTGAAAACTCTGAAGCTTCAAATCATGTGGATATTTAAAGAGTATTTTCCAATAATGATATCCTGAAGACTGATAGCCAGAGTGCATGAATCATGATCACACAGCAAGTGACCACCAGCATAATGATGGCAGTGGAGAATCTTCTGAAACTATCCTCCTGAATTGCATTTTAAAGATGCAGAACTTTCAGTGAGACACCATTGGCTTCTTATAAGAAATTTTCCATGCAAAATTTTGTGTAGTAAAATCATAGGGCATGTAGGTAATGCATGATGTCATTGTTGAGATTGGCATGATGCTAATTTGATTTACCTAGCATCTGTTCATGAACATACTCATTGGTATTGTACTTCAATCACGTTTAAAAGAAAAAGAGCTAATGTCAAAAGGTTCAGGCCAGTGTTTAAAACTGGTTTATACAAATAAATGCAAAGTTTCAAAGATAAAGTAATGGGTGTTCCTTTGTGGAGTCATGGCCTCACCATTTCAATGCTTCTTTCAATTAGGCTCTTCTGCCTCCAGCTTGTCATCTTCATTGTCCCCCTCTATAAGTTTTCATCTTTAATGGCCATTGAATTATTTTTTTCATATATTTCAGTGGTCATTTATGAATGATGGACCTCACTATCTGTTGAGAAGGTACTACTGATTTCTATGATTTTTTCTGCGACTGTGTTATATTAATTTCTATGATTTTGTTAAATTCTAGTTCCTCTAATCTCTTAACCTTTCTCTTCTTAAAAATGGTTTTTGAGACAAGGTCTTGCAATGCTGTCAGACTGGCCTTGATCTCATTGTGTAGAACAGACTGGCCTGAAACTCATGGTAACACTCCTGCCTCAGCCTCCAAAGTGCGAGGATTACAGGTGCTCACCACTATACCCAGTTTAACTACTTTCCTTTACCCTAGGTCTTCTTTTTAGGCATTGTAATTCTGATTTCATTTTCTTTAATTTTTCTGCTTGAGTGATCTCTTCTTTAAGGGTTAGTGCCTGGTAGACCACAATCAGCCAGCTCCTCGAGGGTTAGTAAAGTGAAAATATTAGCATTGAAAGGAAATGCAGTGGTCATTGAGCTAACATCACTAAGACAGTGAAGCAGAAGCAGAAGCAGATTTGCCCAAGATGTAAATAGTGGAAAGGGGAAACAGGGCTGGTTCCATTGTTTTGGAAGCCAGGAGGCAACAGCTCAGAGAATTAAAGATGAAGAAGGAAGCCAAAGATAGCCATAAGTCAGACTGCTCAGGACACTGCTTTTAGTTGACTGCAATTAGCTAGAGAAGATTTTATGCTAGGTGACAATTTGCCTAAATGATGATGAGCCTTCTGTAACGAATACTCCATGCTACTGTTGCTTTCAGTGTTGGAATTCATTATAGCCCAGTGTCTCTTAGTTTCCTGAAATGCTCTTATGAGTTTCCAGTAAATTTCCCTCTGTGGAGATTTAAACTAAATTTAAAGTTTAATTTCCTTGCAACAAGGGAAACTTATCTAAGATCATTGGTTGAGGTGTTTAAAAGGAGCTACACAACTTGCTATGTCATAATTTCAATTCCATTGAAAGATGACACAAGCGAAACTCCCTAGTGCCCATTTCCAAAATTCCTTTACGACTTTCCATTTTGACTTGCTATTACATTAGCTGAAATTGTCTTTCTCTGGCTGTAACATTCTCTTTTTCTTTATTAAAGTCACTTTCTCAGGACAGGTTTTTCTGACTACCTGTTCTAACATATCAAGGGCCAGCCCTTAACATCGTTTTCCTGTTTCTAAAATTTGCATCCAATTATCGGCACCTAACACAATATATATTTTAGTTATTTATTCTTCTTGTCATGGGTCTCCCCTTTAGGGTGAAGGGTCCCTGAGGACAGACTTCCTGCCTGTTTTGGTTCCCTGCTGTCCCAAGGATAGAAAATCTGGACCATGGTGAGAGCAGCTTACAGGTATCACAGAAAAGTTGTTCGCCTCAGTTGTACCAAGTGAAGAAAATGTGCTTCTCAAATGGAGGTATGAAATAAAATTTTGTCATCAAAAGTTATAAATAATCTCGCATGTTTAGAAGGAAGAAGACCTATGTGTACATTAAGTAAATAAAGTCGAATTGTTTTCCTCATTAAAATCACTCCTTTCACTGATATTCATTTTTCTTGGAGTCCTGATTAACAAATCTATCCTTATTTTAGGTTGTCATTTCAAGACACTGAACACCTGAGATTACAAATGTCTGTTTTTGTTAGGAAAAAAATGGTCCTGTCAGTGCTGCCAAATTTTAAAAAGTGAAGGAAATAATGCTTTTCTATACCCTTCTATGCAACAAAATGTAGGTAACAAAAACAGTGCAGGCTGTTTTTTGTGAATTCATTACCGAAATACAAAAACATGCAGATTTCAGGACTGCATCACAATCTTCTCCATTTTGCTCAGCAGTCAGGAGGCTGAGGTCAGCTGAATGTTCTTGTCTTTTTTTTCCCCAACTTTTTTTGATGCATCTTTAGAAAAATATCTTTTAAAAATGATACTACTTACAGAAATGTAAAAAGTAAATCTTTCAAAATATAAGAAATATGGTCAGGTTTGACTCTTTCACGTAAATCTGAGCCAGAATTTTTGGATAGATTTTGATCTCAGAAAAGGTGGACAGAATTCATGGTACAATATTCATATATTTTTGAATCATAAGCTTCTTTTTCTCTACAAGCTGTCGTGAGAAAAGAGCTTGCATTTTGAAGTCAGTCAGACGGAGATTTCAAGCTCAAGTGGAGATTTAAATAGCTATATCATGGTGAGCATTATATTTTACTTGTTTGATTGTTTTTATTAAATCATAAATTGTTCTTTGCATGTCTTTACACAACTGCTTTGAGTAGTAAATGAGATGGCTTACGTAAGCTATGTGGTATAAAACAGGCAAGTAGATAGTTAAAATTGCTAGTTCTTTCCCTAACAAACACACTCACATACACTCTTACGTTAATAATTTATTTATTTCATCTAATAACTAATTTAAAGAAAAGAGGCAAGCTTGAGGGCACACACTTATAATCCCACACTAGGAAGGCTGAGGATTGCTGTGAGTTTGAGACCAACCCGGGCTGCATAGTGAGATCCTGTCTCAACAAATAAGAGAACAAATAAATAGACCTAAAAAGGATGTCAGGGAATTTAAACTTCAACCATATTCTAGTCCTGCCTTATTTATTTAAAATCAGTGTCTTGTTAATTTGCTGACAATAGCAAAAATGCAACACTGGCATAATTTTGTATCATAATTTTTAAAATTTTTATTTTAAAAAGAATAAAATCAAACAATGAAACAGAATATAGCCAATCAAAACAAAACAATGAAAGTGATACAAGACTTCAAAACAAGATAATAGGAAATAGTTTTTAAAGGATTTTTAGTAAAGAAATTTACAGAGAACGTAGTCAGTGTTTCTGTGGCTGGGTGTTGGAATTATACCCTGATACTTCTCCAAGACCTTATTCTCCAGGTAAATCATAGTTTAATAGGAATAAATATAATGTCCTTAAGATTTCTACTGTGCCTATTAGGATAAATTAGTTACCTTTTTTATTTTGAGAGACAATGTTGTGCTTTATTTTTTAAAGTATTCCATAGAAAAAGATTTGATGTGCTTGAAAAAAACTGTTCTATCTACTCTCTGTCTTTGCAAGAGGAAAAACATAATTTTTAAAATAATATTAAGCTTTTTGCCTTTATTCACCTGTTACAAAACAAAAATTAGCAGTGATCATATCTGAAATGTTTCCAAATGGTCTATCCCTAAGATCTTCAAATTTAAGCAATCACTATAGGTGGTGACCTTTTCACCCTGGTTGCCCGTTCTCTTGGCTCAGTGCTTGCTGTGGCACTAGTTTTGATGCTACTGGAATATTTTTCATATGCATCTTTATTTTTTTCTTGAGTCATTTCCTTTCCTGCTCTTACTTCTATCCATTTCTATTCCCAGATTTCTCTTTCTTTCTCTTCTTGTCCCTCATCCTTGCACACATTGAGAAAGCCACTGGCATTCAGAGGCAGGGTAAATACCTAGAGTTTCAACAAGTATTACTCTCACAGTTTCTAGGAAAAATGCAAAGCAACTAGTTATTTCCTAATTTTCTTGTTGTAAAATGTGTGTAATATTCACTATCTTTATCATTCACTATCTTTATCATATATAGTTTGATGGTATGAAAGAGTCTTTATAATGTACAACTATCATAACCATGCATCATTCACATTACAAAACTGGAGCTCTGTACTATGAAAAATAATTTTTCTTTCCCTTTTCCCCCATCCTCTGGAAACCACCATTCTATTCTCTGCATCTATGATTTTTGTCTATCCTGAGCAGTGTAATTTTCTTCCAGGTTCATTGAGTTGTAGCATATATCCAGATTTTCCTACATTTTAAGATTTAAGCATAATTGTTATAAACCTCAGTAATCTGAACATAAGTCTTACACAGTCCCTTTATGGGATTTCTGGGAAAACAGGTTAAGACAGGCTAACTTAGGTACTGTATATGCTTCTTGTTTAGTGCCCTCATTGCTTTACTGTTTTCTATATAATGGTTTAAATAAATAATCCCCAAACATAAATATGGAACAAGCCTGTGTGGTCATTTAGAGAAACATTTGGTCGTGCTGGCTGACTCTGTATCTTAGTACAAATATGTAGCATCCTGAAGTGACGCCAAGCAACTGCCTCTGCCAAGAGCATGTTCCCACATTCACTATATCTCTAAGGCGTGTTGCTATATTTCCTTGAAAGAATTGTTTAGTTCTTAATTAATATCCTTCCTCAACTGTTATACAAGTACTGAAACAAGACTCTAAAGATTTATTGAGGCAGAGAGAGGGATCTTTAAGCATTTGTTAGAAAATACAAGGTCTGTTTCAGACAGCATTGTATGGTTGTACTTATTAAGGAAGTTCTCAGAACTCAACAGTACCTAGGTTTCCTATACCATCCATACTTCTGCTTGTGGGGTCACATGTGAGGACTGCAGGGGATGCTGTCGCACTGTGGCCCACAGTGATGCCCTAACAGCCCTTCTTCCAGTCTGCACCACCCTCCTCAGTTTTCTCATGCTTGCTTGCTGTGGCCCACAGGTGCCCGCAGAGGTTGCCCTGTGGACAGTAGCCCCTTGCAGCAGTGGTGCTGGAAGCCCTAAAGTTCTTGGGACATCTCTCTCTGCCCCCACCATCGCTGCACAGCTGATGAGCCTGCTTCTTGGCTTCTATGCGTGACCTTTGAGATGCAATCCACCCTCCAGATCTTCCTCCTGGTAGCATATAGCATTCTTTCCCTGGGATATCTTTCTTAGGGTAGGGTTCTGGGGGACCTGGACCTATAACTTGGCTTATATCATCTTACAGAGAAAAAACTAGATACTTAATATTTTAAGCAAGTTAAGTGATTAGAACTACAGATAAAAAAGAAGGAAGAGAAGGACAAGGAAGGTGGAGAGGTATAGGAGGGGGAAGAGGAGAGAGACAGAGACAGAGGAGAGGGAGAGAGAGAAAAGGGAAAGGTATTGGATGACATGAACTCCAGATTTAAGTAGGCAAAAATCCCATTGCATGTGCATTCAGTAAAAATTTCTGGTTTTTTTCTCTTGGGGAAGTCTCAGGTTTTAAGTCTAGTATGTGCACTTTGTCGAGAAATACTTCCATGGAGTTAGCCACTTGGTAATATTTTTAACATAAGTGGTGTGGCAGAAGTGGTGTTGGGTAAGGAACAGTAAAAAGTGTGCTTTGAATTTGTGAGTATTGGTATATTCTTATTTTTTCAGAATTAATGGAATAATGAAACACGAATACACTTTTAAAACAAAGTTCACAGTTTCAGATGGCAGCAGAGACTGAATAAGTTCATAGCAGAAACAACACTGTCCTTTTACAAAACCCTCTTCCGTGTTTGATCCTAAACATATGGAATCAATCTCTGTTTGCCACGTGCTCTTCCCTTTATCATCCTTCCTTTTTCAAAATTGTAACCTACTTTTTTTGTTAATAGTGTTTGCTTCCAATCCGTATCTAATCATCTTGGTGAAGTAGTGTATATATATATATACTGCATCTTGACCATTATATTGATCTACTTTGTTACTAATATTTTATTGTTTATTTGATCTGCTTTGCTTTAAAATACAATGTCTTCTTGCTGATCTTTCTTTTTATTTTTTGTTTTGGAAAGATTGTAGGGACAATGAATGCATCACTCCTTAACTTTCATCTAGGAAAGGCTTTATTAGTGCTCGGACCTCTGCTGACCCCCGTGCTCAGTCCAGCGGAAGCACTGGGAAGACTGCTGTGTCCCGAAACCAGGGCAACAAACAGCAGCGGAGCCCCAGGGAATCCTTGCTCTGCGGGTGGTCAGATCCATGGTTGCCAAAAATTTAATTTTTCAAAAAAGGCCAGAGGTCCACATTTTATGAAAATCAAATATATTTACATGTTAACAAAAAAGTATTAAAACTTAGGAAATTAAAATAATTGATATGATGTTGCACTACTGAAATAAATTGTGAGATGAGATTTTCCTGAAGTCAGAAATTTTTAACTGTCAGTTCATAGTATCTCTGGAAATCTGTAGTTTTTTTTTTTAAATCAGTGTAATTCAAAGTTTTTTTATATTTCTTATATTACATATAGTCTATGTATTATGCTAGCTTTGCATGACTCTTTTTCTTCTCCTTTACCTTATAAGCTTAAGTAATACTTCATCTAGTATATTCCAAGAATAATACTACACAGAAGTAACCATGGACATATATTATTCATTAACATAAATCTAAATATTAAAGCTTCTACTACATTTTTCTGGTCAGGAATGATGTAATGTCTCTTAAATAGGCTCTGCATAGGAACAGAAAACTTGGGGGGTAAGATATATTTTCTTACTTCTGCCATGTTCCTGATGACCTTTTCCTTTCTTATTTCACAAAGGTTTTTGCTAATCAACAGTCTGATTAACTATTAATATATATCTGCAGAAATGCTGTGTTTTGTGAGTTTCGGGATAAGACTACATCAAGAAAATGAAAAGTAAGGATCTAAAACTGAAATGCCTCTGCTTCCTATAAATCAGAATGTAAAGTAGATTTACATTTCTGAAATACCTTATTATGGAAAAACTTGCATCTCCAAACTTTAAAAAATATTTAGATCAATTAACAAAATGATGATCAGAGGCAAAGATTAAATGTAATGAAGTCACCAAACATATGTATATGATTGAAAGTTTTATAGAAATCTTATTATTTTAAAAATATGTGGTCAGCTTTCTGGGTAGCTGACTTAAAGGAAACAATTAAAATTGGTTACACCAAGCAAATTACTTTTAAATTCTTTATTTCTGGGCTTCTCTTTCTGTTTTTTTATATTGCTTATGTCAGTAGAAACACTACTAAAGTTACATTGGTGTTTAGATTTTTAAAATTTTAAAAGAATTCTTGCCATTATTTTTGCTGTGGTCTAAAGCATGATTATCAATTTACTTTACTATTATTTCTTATATAAAATACAATAAGATAGCCAGGAGTGGTGGTACACGTCCATAATCCCAGCACTCAGGAGGCTGAGGCAGGAGGATCACTGCAAGTTCGAGGCCAGCCTGGCATGCATAGTGAAACTTTATCTCACACAGACCAAAAAAATAATTACAATAAAATAAAATAAAGAAAAAATTCCCAGTAATCTTTTATTGTAATGTTCCTAAATATAAATATTATTATGTATACACACTGGTGTGTGAAAATATTACATAATTTTATAATTGTGAAGTGATATGGAAAGTACCACAGTACTTGCATTCTGTTCATAGAATGTGTGACATTTACATTGAACCTCAGGTTAGTCACAAATTAAAAGATTATTTTTTGAATTGAAAGTAACACATGTTCATAAACAAAGCAAGACTGAATGTAAATACAGTGATGGGTAGGGCTGCCATGAGTATCTCAGACAGGGGCCTTCGGCAGTATCTTCATGGTACTCAGACATCTGCTTAATAACAATGTGAAAATTTGGTGATAGATTTTCTAATGATATCAACAAACAGGACTGTAAAAGAGAAGCTACACCACCCCAAAAGGCAAGCCGGAGGTTGCAGCTCTTATGAGAGGAGAGCTATAAGGCCCATGCTTCATCGATGAACAGGGATCTTCTGTATCAGTCCCATTCCTCTTCTTCACCTTGCAGAAGTTATGGTGATGAATGTGCAAGCAAAATGCCACTTGACTCTTACTTTATATGTAAATAATATTTATTTTTACTAATGTTTTATTAGTAAAGTGTATTAGCAATGTTTATATTAGTTCATGTGTGTAGAGTATAATGTCCACATCTCTCTAGATGAATTGGTATATGAGTATAGCACACCTTCCTTCATTTTTCCATCCCCTTTCTTTCCCTCCATCCACCCTTCACTCAACCCAATCCCCTCCCCCTTTTTGGAACATGCTCTCAGTACATAGATTTGCATTCCTTATGTGGAGTTGTCATCAGTGTCAGGAGTGAGGTGAAGCTGAGGGCAATTTCCAATTCAAGCATCCAATAAAATTGTCATCTTTACCTTCAGAAAAACCATTACAGTTTACACCAGCAGTGAATGCCAATATCTATTCACGTACATATGTGAGATATATATATATATACACATATACATACAGAATCATATTATCATCTTAGACAGTTTTGAGCTGCTATGATAGAATGCCTGAGACTAAATAATTTTAAAGGATGGAAATTTTTTTCAGAGTTTAAAGATTGGGGAGCCCAAGATAAACATGCTGGAAGTGTTTGCATTCTGAGGAGGGCTCACTTTTCTGGTTTACAAAAGGATGCTTTCCTCTCATGTCTTACTCGGTAACAGACAGAGACAGATATTAGGTGTCCCTTACTTCTTTTGGAAAGATAATAGTTCATCAAGGATCAGGTTCTACTTTCACCATCTTCTTTAATTTTAATCACCTCTTTAAAGGTTCTATTTTCAATACAGAATATAGTCACAATGGAAGAGAGAAAAAAATGGCAGCTTGATAGGGGTCTGGATGGTGAGTCTCTGCAGAGAAATCAGATCAGATGCTAGAATATGAAAACATGGAGAGGGCCAGATGAATGGATAATGATTCTTATTAACCAAGGCGATAACCAAAGGAAATAAAACTAGGAAGAGGAAGGAAAAGCACAGTAGAGAGCTGAAGCCTGATGTGCTCGCTGAGACCTTTTCAGTACTGTATAAGGTGCCCAGAGGTTCCAGAGTCACGCTGAGACCACGGCTGCCGGAAGTCAGTAAATCCCGGGCCTTTAATGGTAGGACATGGCACAGTGAACAGTGGATCCAAGGGGAAGAGCTATATTGGCTCTCAGTGAGTGCTGGAAATGGAGACCTGGGGCCCCACAAAGCAGCCAGAGCCACCTGGCCACGCTGGAGGAGACTGCGAGAAGACCATACACCTGGGCTCCAAAGCTCACAGTTTTCTGACCTATCAGTGCTGTATTGGGAGCACAGTGAAGACAAGTGGCACAGTGTGCAGTGGACCCAAGTGGAAGATCTGCATTGATTCCCGGTGAGTGCTAGGGATTAGGTCCTGTGGCTGCTGTCGCTGGCTGGAGGACATCTTGGAATTGGGCAGAGCCCAGAGCCATAGCAGCATCAGTGACACAGAGAGGACTGGGGGAAGACGGCTTGGAGTTGGGCAGAGCCTGGCACCATGGTAACATTAGTCAGCTGTCCCTGTCACAGAGAGAACTGGCAGAGTCTGCTGGGGCTGAGCTATGCCTCTAGTTGGGACCCAATAAGCAGGTACAAAATTGTCACAACTCTGTGACATCCACAAGATACAACCTAACTTGCAGATTGACTGGCTGAGAGTCTTGAGGCTAGCCTGCACCATCCCTGCATCTCTGCATGTATCTCAGATCATAGCAAATAGGGGAGGGCAGCAAAACCCCAATCAGCATGCTTTGGAAAGACCCTAAGCAACACAGACAGGGCAGAGGCCCCCAAGACACCAGTCTGAAAGAAACCAGAAACATGACAAGAGATATAAATTAAAAAAATCACCAGCTGCTGAACCTGGGAAAATAAGCCCAGGAGAAGTAAATACAGAAAAGAACTTTTCAGTAACCATCCAATATTAGACACAGCATCAGGGGACATAAAGAAATACCTTCAGGACCTCATGGATGAATTTAAAACTGTACTTTTATTCCAAGTGAGGCAAGATATAAAAAGATTAATTAAAGAAATGATAAGCCCCTCTCAAGAGAACACAGATGGAAGGATGGAGGAAATTAAAAAAGAAAGAGAAACCTCTGATGAATAATTTAAACATAACCTAGAATACACAAAACAGATCCAAAGATATTATCAAGAAACTAAAAATTCCATTGAAAACTGGCCAAATGCATTGACAGAAACTAAAGTTAGCCTTTTGAAATTGGAAGAGAGATTTATGATATATGATTGTGAAAGAAAAGACCTCTTAAAAATAATGAGGAACCAGAATGAAACAATTCCAAGGCTAGAAGATGACAAAAGGATATATAACTTAAGAATAAAGCACATGAGTGAAGAAGCAGGAGTAACCAAAAATGAACTACAAAGAATATTCACTGATAAAATAAGGGAAACTTCCGAAGCATAGGAAAAAGAAACAATATCCAGATAAATGAGGCATGCAGAACTCCAGCCACCTACAGCTAAAACAGATCTACACCCAGACATATAATAAAGATTCCAGAAATCCACCAAAAGAACAGAATACTAAAAGTAGTCAGGGAGAAGAAGCAGGTTACTTACAATGGAAAAATTATCAAAATACCAACAGACTTATCAACACAAACTCTCAAATGGAGAAGAGCCTGGAGGGAAATATTCCAAGCCCTGAAAGAAAATAATTTGCAACCAAGACTGATGTACCCTAAAAAACTCTCTCTCAAAATTAATGGAGAAATAAGATGTTTCCAAGACAAGGACAAAGTGTGGGAGTTCATGGCCACCAGCCCAACCCTACAAAGAATGCTGAAGGACATTCCACACTTTTGGGCAGTATAGAACTACACAGCTGGAAGGAAGGAAAACCCTATGACTTTAGTGAGTAAAGGAATACAGCCCAAGATCAAGCTCAGGGGTAGAAAGGTTCAGCAACACTCAAATAGACAATGGGCTGGCCCCCTAATCTAAAAACTAAACGGGCTAGTGAGACTCAAAACCATACAAAGCATCCTGAGAAGGGGAAAGGTGAAAAATAGCCTAAAAAGGAAGGCAAATGTCACTGTTAATAGTGTATCAGGATTTAAAAGTCACAGTAGTCTTATTGCTCTGTTTAGTTTGATTTTATTTTGTTCCAGTCTGTCTACTCATATCAGATTTGAGGGCACAGACATCTAGCCCCCAAAAAGCAGGTTATACCATGGTAAGTACCCTTAATTTCCTGTTAACTTAAACTGAAACCCCGTATTACTTACATTGTCTTACAATGACTGATCTCATTTGAATCTGGTTAGTTAGACTGTAGTTTTGTCTTGGCTGATTTTATTCGAATTTGGTATGCTTGATAGTATCAAGTCTAAAAGTAGAGGCAACTACTCTGAACATGACAAGATGTAAAAGATATCCATCTCAATTTTGATTATTAACACTCTCAAGTCCTACAATGTTTTCAAAGTTGTGTTTTTATTAAAATAGCTATGTAATATTATGCTTAACTGTATTAAGCCTGATGATGCTTAGTTTTCTGTAATTCTGTATTATTTCTATCCTTTTTTCCTCTATTTTTTTGTTTCTTTCTCTTTAACAAAACAAAAAAAAAAGAGCATAGTCACAACGGAATTAGACTACAATAGAAGAACTAGAGCGAGAAGACATCAGTTCATAACACCAAGATCTCATTCTTCCTTGCTCAAGCTAGTAAATTAGTCTTCTGACCAATTTGGTCATAGGCTCACCTGGCTTCACACACTTGCGCCCTCACTGCAGCTAGAATCTAAATCTTTTATGTGGAGCCTGATGTCAGTATTAAAAACCTGTGCATTTAAATTTGTGTTTTTATTAGATAGGTATTAGAGTGTTGAAATATAAGACAATAGAGAACTCAGAGTTCATCTTATGCTTGAGGTACTATTGGTTTTCTATAAATATTCTATAGTAAGAATGTATTTTGTTGTTTTCAAGTGGTTACATGAAATTTATGATTGGTAGTCCTGTCAGACAAACTGGCTTACTTTCATTTATCACATCCCAATAAATCACTATTAAAAATAGTTCACAGAGTACATAACATACTGTGAAAGAGCACCTAAAAATGCACTTGCCTTAATAGCATTGTATGAGGGGGCCTCAATTTACTGAGAAAAAGTAAAAGGTACTTTTTCCTCTCTAAAGTTTAGCTATCCATAACTAGCATTTTTGGCCTGTTTCCACTAAAATGATAACAGAGCTGGAATTATAGCACCTCATTTTATATATTTATATTTGCTGTTATTTTTAAAAGACATTTCCAACTCTCAGTATGCAAGTTCAAGTGCATAGTGTAACTCCCAGACAGCCTGAAAGTCAGATTCCCCCTTAAGAAATTTCAAATTTTATCATTTCTCCAGTTTGTGATTTCCCTTCTATTCCTTTTCTGTGTAAAAGTAAAGGAAAAGAGAAAGAAGAAGCTGTCAAGGGGAAAAGAAAAGATGCTTTTGTTCTTGCGTCCTCCTAAACAAATGAACTATGCTCTGTGTGAAGGCAAACACAGGGATCAAGACAATTTCCTCTCACCAATTCAAGATCAAGATACCATACTCACTTGGCTCTAGCAGTTTTCAAGCACATGGATCAGTGGTTGACCATCGGCCATGGTCAGTGCATAGACAGGGCCCTGTAAATATGCAAAGCCACGGTTCCTAAGGTTTGGTAGCTTTATCACCTAATTTTGAATGACCCCAAAACTCGTTGCTCCTCTATTTCTCCACATACAAAGCCATGGTGATTTAGAACTGAGTCAAGGTCCAGAAGGAAGCATCAATACTATTTAAACTATCAACCCATTCAACCTGTGGATTATCAAGTTAGCAGACAAGAATACCCCCCAAAACCTAAAACATCTACTCTCTTCCTTTTCTTCCCTCCTAACTCAATCTTGATGGCAGCACTCTCCATAGATACGGTGGATATTACCTCTGTGTATCTCTCAAACATCTTGCCTATGTCAGGTGTCTTCTTTCAGCTTTGCATTCCCATTAATTTCATGTTCATATTTATATTCATATTCTGTCTCTCCCAACCCTCCATGTTCAGGACAACAACATGGTCTACTATCTTCCATATTAAGAAGAAAAGGTCTTGCTGCACATCTTATTTGAACAATCAGCAAGTTTTGCTTCTTTAATGCAGCCAAACTTTGTTCTACAGCATTCTGCTTTCAAGATCAAAAAGTAGAAACATTCATCTTTTATATAGCCTTGGTGCATGATCCTGGTAGTTCTCTCTTCCACTTTTATATGGTTTGGCAGAAATCTGGTTCAGGTACACAGGACAAACTCTTCAAAACAAAATATAGTCTCTCTCCATCTTTGACTAGTGCTGTTTGTAAGTGACCTAGATTACTGTCTCACAATACCATGTTCCTGGAAGGAGATGTTTCCACTATTACATGGTTGGCTTGAGTCCCTGACTTTTCTAAGATGTTTTATAACTATAGACAGCAATGTACATACTTTTCTAAGTGGCTGAGCTTGAAGCTCACAGTACATGCCTCCTACTGACTCTCTTGCAGCTATAGTTCTCTAATAGACACACCACAGGGATTGACATGTCTGCCCCTGTGTCCCTGGCATCATAGCCCTCTGTGGGTTTCATTTGCCACTCTAACAGATTCTCATCTTTTTGGCATTCCCTCTTTCTTGTTCCTTAGTTTCCATGATTTTGTATCTCTTTAGAGTGCATCTTAATCCCAGATTTCTGTCTTCAGTAGATTTGACGTGTGTCCTTGTGGGAGGTGGCTGAAGCTGGAGATTGATCACATATGGGGATTGGAGCAAGGCCAGCTCTGAGAGCACGGAGTGCCAGAGGTGAGCTGCATAAATGAGCTATTTCAGTCCTAAGAGCACGAAATGACCCAGGTGAGTCAAGTGAACTGGCTGAGAACTGGGGTATGAGAGATGAGCTAGTTTTTAGGCAGCAGCATTTCACCTGACGTCAACCTGCCAAGTGTATAAATAAACACTGCAGTCGTTGGGTGGTTCTTTTCTCCACCAAGAAAGAGAGCTCCACCTGACCTCACCTTTCTGCATTTTCACTCTTGCTTTCATTTCTTCACAGTCTTTTCCTGGGGAGTTTCTCAAGAGCTGTCCCCGAAGCAGCAGGCCCTGAGAGTTTGCATTTCTAACATGATCCCAAGAGACTTGGGTGTCTTTTTCACCTTACTCTGAAATCCACCATTCTACATTTCCATTAAAATTTCATTTATCTTTACAAGTTCCTCGTGTATCTTCCCTAGTATTGTGAACACTCTCCATCATCCTCTTTGACAGATTAACCTCTTTTCTACAATCTCGAATTTCTCTTCAGACATCAGTCTCTCCATTTACTCTTTTATCTATGGATTTATCTATATGCTTCTAACTCTGATATTTTTAATCTCTATCTGCATTATTTTGTATAACACTACATTATTTTGTATACTGTTTAAGCCTGAATCATTTAATCATATTGAGGTGAGGACTAAGTGGTGATTCTTAACTATTTTAGCCAAAGCAAAGCTTATGCAGTGATAATTCCAAAAGAATTCTGTCAACAAGTACTCAAATAGAGTATTTAATTAACCCAACCACAAATAAATTTGCACTAAGTTCTAGTTTCAGTGAACAGATTTATATAAGACAGGAATTCTGTTTAAGTATTTAATTATTATGTAATTTTATCCTGTGTTTGAAAATTTTATTAGTAAGATGCCTGAAAATACCAGTCATTTAACAAAATGAAAATGAAGTTGTTCAAATGACTGCACTATTAAATCTTTCATGCTGAAAAGAAATACTCATCAACTGTTATGTACAAAAAGCAATATTTATTTCTGGAAACTTATTCTAATTACATTATTTTGAGTTATGTAATCACTTTTTTGATGCTGAAACAAATCTTGTGTGGCTAACTAGCACACCTCACTGCAAAGGAAGAGAAATAAAATTATAATTATAAATCATCTTTAAAAGTCCTCATTCTTTCACCATGGCTATCCTTATTTAAAACCCTCAGGAGCATATTCACTGACTTTATTTTGTTCACAAAAATGTTTAGATTTATGATACTGTTGACTCACTATATTGCACCAATTGCCTATTGTAATAGGCAGTTTCTTTAAAGTTATTTATCAATTCATTTGAAAAAATGAGGTTTTACATGTATGGGATTTGTTTTTCAATAAAATTATTCAAAGTATATGTATCTTATTTAAGAATAAATTTTCATAACTATATTTCTAAAAATTGAGAATTATGTTCTCTATTTTATAACTGTCCAATAGATGGACTTTTGGTTATAGGTAGTGTAAATGGGTATCTTTGTTTTAAATCACTGGTGTTTTAGGAGCTATTCATTGCTGCAGTATGACTTAACCATCTCAATAAGAGATTCATCTTTGCTATAAGTTTCCAGGAGCCAAATGAACAGAGCTGTGCACCTAACAAACTGCTCAGGACAGTCACTGACTGACAGCAAGAAATGGTCGTCCTCAGTCTGGTGACTTCTGAAAAGCTAACTCTGCTAACAACTTCGTGAGCTTAGGAGATGCTTTTCCATTCACTGCTCTGTGAGAATGCAGCTCTAACTTCCTCTTGATGGAGTCTGTCTTGCAGAAGACCCAGCTAAGCCTAAACCACACTGGGACCCCTAGCCTACAGACACTGTGCAATGTATTATTGTGGGATACTGGAAAAAAATGCACATGAATGTATATCTCTAAATCATTGATCTAAAGTCTTTATTGTTAGCATTCTAAGGCATGTCATCAGTCAGCTGAACCACAGAGCAGAACCATGAATATAATGGCAATTATGAAATAAAGTTCCAAAAGCTCAGTGAAATTTTCAAAACCGTATGAGCTTTCAATACCATTACTTAGATGCTTAGACAGTTTGATCTTTTAAACAACTAAGACATATTTAAGAATATGCTTGGAAAAAAAGAATATGTTGGACCAGACATGGTGACACACACCTGTAGTCCCAGAACTCAAGAGGCTGAAGCAGGAGGTTTGCTGCAAGTTTGAGCCTAGCCTAAGCTACATAATGAATTCAAGGCTAGCCTTCATTGCATAGGGAGACCCTCTCTCAATAATAATAATAATAATAATAATAATAATAATAATAAAAGACAAAAGAGAATTGTTGAACTATTTGATGGCTTCTGTTTAGTCTGAATACTTTTTAAAAACATGCATAAAATGTATATAATTACTTTTCAATAAGATGTGGAAAATACACAGCTATATTGATCTGAAATATAATCACCTCATTTGTGCATTTATTTTTTATTAAATATAGGATAAATCTAAAATAAAAAGAAGCAATAAGGTATTGTTTGATATCTAGTTAACTTTATTCCAGAATTTATATATTTCCTGGTTTTTTATTTTGAGTAAATCAACAGAAAAAAACCATTTTAGTATATTAATGACAGATATATATATAGATAGATAGATAGATAGATAGATGGATGATTCATGGATAGATCAATCCATCGATGGCATATGTCTTTCCTCATTTTCTTTCTTGAAAATTGAGTTAAGTCCACTTGGTTTTATGATCCTTTTAATTCATATTGGATCTTCAAGTTTGTACCTGCTGTTTATTCTCTCCACAAACCTGTGCCTCTGCGTATTCTATCAGTGGTTAATCCCATTATGTAGATTATACTTGCCTTCTATTTCTCTAGCTTTCTCAACATAAAATCTTGCTGGAGAATCACTGAATCACTCTTTATTGCAGGAATTAGACCATGATTTCATGTTTAGCAAAAGATCTATTGCTTGGCTAGGTCTGATACATGGTCCAATATATCTTCCCTCACTTCACAGAAAAAGACAAACTGCATAACATATTATTGTGGGATACTGGAAAAAATGCACATGAATTTACATCTATAAATCATTGGTCTAAAATCTTTACTGTTAGCTTTCTGAGGCATGTTATCAATCTCATCTGAGCCATAGAGCAGTTACTGTGTCTTGGCCCAGGTGAAAGCAATTGATGAATTGAAAGCGGGTTTGTGACTGCGAAAAGAAGCCATCTAATTTTCAGGCTTTGAATTTGTGGTTATGGAGAGCAGCGGAATGGGGCCTAGGCACAAAGATTAGTGGGTTCTCTGTTACAGCTGGAGAACAGAAGGCAAGTGATTTGGAATCCGCAAATTCACCCTCTGTACATTTTGCTTAAGGAAAGGTTCTAATTTTTCCTTCTCCTGTACCCACTATTTGTCTCTAGAACAGAGTCTTAAAATCACTACCTAACTGTTCTTTAACATACAACTTATATTTCAAATTCTTTGCATGCTTTCTTGTATTTCACTGCCCTCTTTTAATTAATCAAAAAACTTACTCATTTCAGCCACGTGAGTTGGAATTGAATGATATTTTCATTCGGGTCCTGATCTAGATTGTCCATTTTCCAAATGAGTGTACAGTGAAGCCTTAAAAAAATGAGACAAGTAGGATGATTTTAGGGCTCCAGGAGGGTCAAAAACCTTTAGCTGAGTTTGAGATGCTGAGGACTAAGACAAAGATTTCTCTGGACCACCCATTTTTATTAGGTCTAACAACAAAGGGCGGGGAAACTGAGGAAAGTGGGAGAAATGAGCAGGACCTTGGGAGTCACTCCAAATAGTACATTATGCCAATTTAGGAGAACCATCTTATCTCCAGAATGACATTTATGGTAGGAGAGCGACTGCAGGAGTGAGATGCCCGCAGCTGCAGTCTCTATTTACTTAATTAGTGTTGGAGCCAAGGTGTCTTCAGCTGTGGCCTTATCTTGCCCTTTGTGGTATCTCTGGCCTCACAGACCACTAGAGGTCTCAGCCAGGACCAGTGAGTCACAGAGGTTCACTTACTATGAATCAGCTCCCATCGCCAGGCAAGGGGCTGAGGCCTAGGACAGACTCACAGACAAGCAGAAAGCCAATTACTTAATTTTAAATCCTGCTCAGAGCTGCTTTGTAGTGGTCTCCAGAAATTTTCTCTTATGTTGGTTTTATCTTTCAATCAGTTTCATTTACATGTTTTTGTGGTAATCTTGACATATATTTTATTATATGAACATTCATACCATGTAACAGTATCTATTCAACACCAAAGCATTTAATAATTACTAAATGGCATAGTATTTAATGGTTTGCTCCTTGTACATCTTAGTATAAAGATGGTCATTCTTTATATCCTTCATCTTCATTTTAAAAATTCAGTATCTTTTCTATTAATATTTATGGAACATGTGCTATATTCTCAAAGCACAATAAATAATATGTACAGATGTGTACATATATGTGGTATTCCCACCTATGGGATTCTAATATGAAGGAAAAAAATCATAATTGTCCCAACTATCTGCAGGCTTACTGAGGCAAGTGGTACAGAAGATCATGAAAATGAAAGTAGGCTTTCAAGCCTACACTAAAATTTAGAAAGAGAAAGGACTGGGGTACCATGTGTTGTATATTATCTGGAGAAAATTGGAACGCTAAAAACTTAGAGAGATATTTAATAAGGAAAAAAAATCCCCAATATATAACCAAATCCAAGGGTGGACAGAGCAGTGTGGTAACCTTTTTATGAATTCTAGTCCAGAAGTGGCGGGGCGGGGAGAGGGAGAAACTTTTGCAAAAGAGCTTCAAACAAAAAGAGTAATGTGACCTATGAAAGAGTAAATTACTGGTGTTTTTTTTTTTTTTTTTTTTTTTTTTTATAAAAGTGTGATTTAGCTTTGCGTATTGATCTAAAAGTACCTGCAGAAAAATTGCTTCTGCCAAGTCACATGAGCCCATGTCCATGGTGGAGGGACCCCGAGGACAGGAGAGCAGCAGGAAGCCTCAGAGAGGTGGAGAGCCTGGGATGTGTCACTGCAGAAGGTGCCATCTTAAATGGCAGGCCCTGGTCCAGGCTCCTTAGAGATAAGCCAACAGGAGAAAGGGCAGATGGTTCACACCTCTAATTCTGTCCTCCTCCCAAGCATTCATTAAGCTCCTTGCATGTGCTACTTCTTTTGTTGAACAGCATCTGAGGTCAGCACTGTTTATGTTGTGTAAATGCAGAAATTAGTCACACAGAATTGATCCAACTCACCCAGTATTTAAAATAAAAATTTGAGACACCCAGTTTGGTACCAAGTACCATGGGTGCTCTTGCCTCTGATTCCAGCCTGTCTCTCCAGCTTGATCCTCTTGTACTCTTCCTCCTTCGAACAATTAAGCTTCTCACTATCCTCTAAAAGGACACTTCTCACCTCTCCTCCTTTGGTAAAAGTGTTTCCCATGACAGTCACCCTGTCATATCTTTCCTCACTTTGTGAAAATCTAGCACAGTGTTACTTATGGAGATACCTTCTCCATAAAGTCTTTAATCTCAGACTAGGTGAGCTGCTTCCATGCTTCTCTGACTTCCTATTTTTTAAAAAGGCATTTTTATCCCCACTAAATTGGTATATTGTACTGAACCAAAAGTAGGGACTCTGTCTTAGTCCATTGTATATAAACTTCATGACATGTTTGAAGTTGTATAAACAGGAGCCAAATAACATCTGTTATTTGAGGGATTAAAAGATAGGCCATGCAGCTTGGCATGGTGGCCTAGAGTTCCAGCACTCAGGAGGCTGACACTGGAGGATCACCACAAATTTGAAGACAGCCTGGGCTATGTAATAAGATCTTGTCTAAAAGCAAACTAACAACAACAACAATAAAATCTCCAAATAAATAAGACAGGACACATCCACAATTGCAACACAAAGTATAAAGCTCCATACAAATGCAGATAAAATGCACAGGATTATTTTTCTTATTTCTGTGGAAAATATCATTGGAATTTTGATATGAACTACATTGAATTCTAAAGATTACTTTGTATGTGGACATTTAAAAAATATTAATCTTCCATTCCATAACATAAAATATATTTCTTTTTATCATGTCTTCTTTAATCTATTTTCATGATTGTTTTGGGCTTCTCAGTTAATATACAGTCCTTTTAACTCTTTGGCTAGAATTATTTCTAAGTATTTTATTCTTTTTTATAGTATTCCAAGTAGTATTATTTTCTTAGTTTTTTCAGATTAATTGCTCTTAGTTTATGGAAATGCAACTTATTTTTGCACATTAATATTTTATCAGTTAACATTACTGAATTCATTTTTTAGTTCTAATATGTTTTTGGTAGAATCTTTAGGATTTTCTCACGTAAGATCACATTATTTGCAAACTCAAACAATTTTACTTCTTCCATTTTAATGTGTATGACTTTTCTTTCTTTGTCTTTCTAAAGGTTCTTGTTAGAATTTCGAGGACTGTGCTGAACAAAAGTGATAAAAGTGATGAAGTCTTGTCTTATTCTTGATATTAGAGAGAATGTCTTAGATTCTTCACCCGCCTGTGATGTTTGTTGTGGACTTGTCATGCATGATCTTTGTTACGCTGAGATACATTTCTTCTATACTTAGTTGATTGACAATCTAATCATGAGAGGCTGCTTTAAATTTTGTGAAATATTTTTCTGCATGTATTGACATAATCATATATTTACAATTTATTCTGTGAATGTATTATATTTATTAATTTCTATATCTTTACATCCAAGCAATAAATCCCATTTAGACATAGTATATGAACCTTTTAATACACTGCAGAATTTGTTAGTATTTTATGGTGATTCATGCATCAATATTCATCAGTGGTGTTGACCTGTAATTTTCTTTGTTTACAGTGTCTTTATCTGGCTCTAGTATCAGGATAATATGTATACTGAATTTGGAAGTAAAAAATTCTTTATTTTTGTTTAATTATATTTTTGGAATTTGTTTATAGTACACAATGATTACATTTATTGTGGGGAATTGGTACATGTACACATTACAACTTAATTTATATTTCTTTTTAAAGCATTTGGTAGAATCCACTAGTGAAATTTTAAGTACTTGGGCTTTTCTTTGATAGGATTATTTTTATTAGTGATTCAATTTTTATAGTTATTATTGGTTTTTCTTAATTTTCTATCACTTCAGTAAGGAGTGAAGAGCCTCTTAAAAATGCTTTGAGAAAATTAGCTATCTTTGTGTAGAAGAATAAATTTGAACCATTATTTCAAATCATTTACCAAATCAAATCAAAACAAAGACTTGAATAAAAAGAACTGAAAATTTAAAATTCCTACAAAAAAGTAGATGGGAAATGTCCCTTGCATTAAATAGTATGGTAATATTTTTTGGATATGATAAAAGGAGCACAGGCAACAAAAGCACAAAGAGTCATGTGTGATCACATCAAATTTTTGCACGACAAAAAAATAATCAACAGAGTGAACTGACAACTTGCAGAATGGGGAAAAAGTATTTGTAAGCTTATTCACCTGATAAAGTGTTAGCAGCATTATAAAGGGAATTAATAAAACTATATAACTTAATTAAAAAGTGGGAAAAGGGCCTGAATAGATATTTCTTTTTTTTTTTTTTTTTTTTTTGTCTTTTTCCTTTTTATCAGTACCGGGGATCAAACTCACGACTGCCTGCTTGCAAGACAGGCGCTTATGCCGCTGAGATAAATCCCCAGCCCCAGATATTTCTTTTAAGAAGTATAGATAGCTAACAGATATATGAAAAAGTGCTCCATATCTAGTCATCAGAAAACTAAACATCAAAACTAAGCTATATCACTTCTGTTACAATAAAACAAAAAAATTGAACAAGTGTTGTAGAGAAATGTGAACACTTGTAATGGAAATGTACGAGACATGACCAGAACACTCAGTGAGTGTTTAAATTTTAATAAAGTTATTACAGTGAGAGACATTGGCTTTACTCCCCTTCAAACTTCTCCCTCTTCCTTTGAATGTGTTTATTCCATGGTTTTGACACTTTCTGAAACAGTTCTGGTGACTTTGTGTCACCAGTGTGTTCTTATTGCTGCCTCGATATCCTGAATTCAAAACATTTAACTTTCCTAGTCATTTTGATTTTGAAATTGTGTTTGTTCTTAATTTAGACTATTAAATAAAATGTTGCAACAAAAGCCAGAGTGTAGGTATTTCTTCAATACACTGAATGCAATTTTTTTGGATATGTACTCAAAAAGGCAATTGCTGGATCTCAAAGTTCAATATTTTATTTTTTGAGAGAGTTCAATATTTTATTTTATTTTTCATCTCTACACTACTTTACTGTCCACTAGTAATGTACAAAGGCTTAATTCTTTTCTATTCTTTCCAAAACTTGGTATCACTTTATTTGTTTTGTTTTGTTAATAACCATGCTGACAGGTGAGTGCATTTCCTTGATGATTAGTAGTGTTGGACAACTGTTCATATAACTATCAGGCATTTGTTTGCCTGCTTTGGAGAAATACCTAAGTCTCTTTCTCATTTTTAAACTAGTTTATTTGATATGTATTTGAGAGGTCCATATTGCGTTGCAGGAGTTCCTTATATATTTTTGATAGTAATGCTTATCATATATATGACTCACAAATATCTTCTTCTATTCCATTATTTTTTTTATTGGTACTGGGGATTGAACTCACAACTGCCTGCTTGCAAGGCAGGTGCTTATACTGGTGAGCTAAATCCCCAGCCCCTCTATTCCATTATTGGTAGGTAAGTCTTATCCTGAATTGGAGAATTTATAAGGGCCAAGCCCTTAATTTTTGACTAATATCTGTTTTTGAATGGAGGCTTAATTTTAGTCCTTGTGAATGCAATAGAACTTGATATAATTTTCTTGCACAAAATGTATTGTTTATTAGAAGAGACATGTAAATAGTTTTATGCATCCTAACTGTAATTTTAGATTGACATTTTGAAAAATGCATAATTTTTCTTTTCAATGTCCTGCTTATTAACAATTATTGTATTATTATAATTGATCACCCTTAATCCATCCTTCTTGTCACTTTTTGAAACAGCTCTCAGAGTCTTCTTTTCTGGATGTCTAGATGTGCTGTCCTGGCTGCCTTGGTGTCCCAAATCAACACAGAACATTTATTTTCATGGATATTTTGTCTTTGGGGAAGAGCTAGAAGTCTTATGTTGCCAGATCCAGTGAATGAAGTAGATGAGGACACAGGTAAAGTTTTTGACAGAAATTGTCATAAATGTTTGAAAAATGGGATGATCAAAGCTATAGTAATGCTTGGTTTTAAAAATCAGTATAGTAAAATACACATTGCCCTTAGTGTGCCTCAAAACACTCAGTAATTTTTCCCTCATTTAAACACAATTATCCTATTGTTTTGGGCCATGGATCTTTTACTGTAATAATTTTGTTAAATTCAAATATTCAGTATTAAGTATTCAGTAATTTAAATATTCAGTATTAAAAATTAAGTATCTTTCACTTACTCCTAGGATAATCCTGAATACTCTTCTTTAGAATGTTTCAATATATGTTATTGCATAATTTGCTTTAGCAATGTGAAATTCTGACAATAGTGTATAATATGCATGAAAAACTAATGATAAACTAGAGCTTCAGAACCTCCAACAATTTTTTAAGAAAATGTAGAGATTTTTATCTACTTAGAATCACTACATTTAGGCAATGCCTGCCAAGAAGCGGATGTGAGCAGGCAGAAGGAGTGATGTTAGCTGGGAGCTCTTAGGAGAGAACCTTTCAAAATTGTTGGCAGAGTTTATGAATTCATTAAATGAATGAACTAAAGTAGTAAGGTACAAATATCAACTCACTCTGTTTTTGTTTATTTCCTGAGAGATTTCTGGGATTGAAACAAAGACCATAGGATTTGATACTTCCTAGACATTTCTGACAGAGAAAAATAAGGATCAATAGATTGTAGGGGAAGAAATCAAAGGAATGGTTTTAACCTAGGTATCTAACACTGACAGAGGATATTGTACATGCCAAACCATAAAAATCAGTCTTTATGACACAAAATATTTTTTGTATTCATTAGGCAATATAATGGCCTCACTTATCTCTGGAATCTATGATTATGTTACTTTATAGGCAAAAAAAGATTTCAAATATGGAATTAGGTTAATAAACAATTGATACATAAATGGGTGATTGTAGTGCATACTTGTAATCCCAGGGCTGTGGGAAGCTGAGACAGGAGTATAACAAGTTAAATCCCACTATGGGTAACTTAGCAACTTAGTGAGACTCTGTCTCAAAAAATGAATGATTCGGGGGAGGAGCAAAGATGGTGGGTAGATAACAACTGGCTACAGAGGCTCCCTGAGACAGTCAACTTAGAATTCAACATAATACAGAGAGGGGAGCCCCAAACAGAGGGAGATGAATTCTCTCATCACGAGAAGAAATTAAGGCGATTTACCGTCCATCCGAAGTCCCACCGCGACTTGCTGAGGTCCCACTGCAACTTGCCGACCTGTCCAAGGTCCCACCGCTTCAACTCACTGAAGGTGCAGTTACACATCGACTTGTGAGTGACGGGAGTGGAGCCATTCCATAAATAGGGGGGCACTGGAAGATGACACTCTGGGACTGGGCAGGACTGGCAAGTACAAGAGACAGCAGTGACTTCAGTCAATTGCTACCTTCCCAAACGGGATTGGTGGAGTGAGCTAGGCCTGGGTCATGTGACCTGGCTGAGACCCAATAGGTTATCTGAAATCAAGTCCCTACAGCGGTGGCACACACTAACCACACTAACCCAGTCAAGCCTCCAAAGTTTCACTGATCTGGAGGGGAGGTGGTGCAAACACATACAGTGCAGGCCACATCAGCTTGATTGACCCAGAGGGGAGGCAGTTCAAAGTAATACAGTGCGGGCCACAGCAGCTTGACTGATCCAGAGGACAGGGGCCAGCACACACTGACCCTGTCTGCAGCTCACTAGCACAAGGCAGTGGGAAGGATCTAGCACATGGCAGTGGGAAGGGTCATCTAGCCAGCGCACTTCAGAAGAATTATAACCAACAAAGAAAGAAACTGGGGCCCCCTGGAAGAAGCAAAAAAGATGGGAAGAGGAAGCAACAACAGGTTCCAACCCTGAGAACATTGAACCAGTACAGGTAAATACAAAGGGGAATGAGAACAGCAAACATGCAATATCAGACACAGCACCAGTGGACAAAAACAGATATATTCAGGACCTCATAGATGAGTTCAAAAGTGAAATATTTAGCCAAATAAAGCAAGATATAAGAAGATTAATAAAAGAGACACTAAGCACCTCTCAATCAGACACAGATGGAAGAAGGGAGGAACCCAAACAAAGGAGAGAACCATTTGATGAAGAATATTAAAAAAAATATAGAATACATGAAGCAGATTCAAAGAGATCACCATGAAATTAAAAACTCTGGAAAGATGGCAAATCTGCTTGAAGGAAACTAAGGATAGATTATCCAAACTGGAGGACAATTTTGCAAAGTGGGAGTATGAAAGGGAAAACTTTTAAAAATAACAAGGAAACAAGCAGTAACAATATAAAGGCTAGAAGACAAGAGGATCGATAACTTGAGACTAAAGAATGTGAATGAAGAAGCTGGGGTACAAACACAGGAATTACAAAGGTTATTCACAGAAATAATTAAGGAAAACTTCCCAAGCATAGGAAAAGGAAATGATATTCTGATATAGGAGGCATACAGAACTCCAGCCACCTACACTCAGGCATATAATAATCAAGATCCCAGAAATTCAATATAAGAACAGAATATTGAAAGCTGTTAGAGACAAGAAACAGATAAACTGTAAAGGAAGGCCCATCAGAATAACAGCAGACTTCTCAACACAGACCATCAAGAAGAGCCTGGAGCAAAATATTCCAAGCCCTGAAAGAAAATAACCTCCAGCCCAGATTGACATACCCTGATAAACTGTCTCTAGAAATTAATGGAGAAACAAGATGCCTCCAAGACAAAGAGGAACTTGGGAAATTTGCAACCACCAATCCAACTTTACAGCGAATACTGCAGGGCATTCTAGAGAGAGATAAGTACTAGGATTCCAGAACAGTGGCAGAGAGGCCTGAATGAATAGAGAGAGAGAAAACAGAATGAAGAAGATAAGCAGAAAACTGATGGCAAAAAAACAGCATAACAGAAATGAGGCAGAGAAGATTTTATTCAAAATTTATATGATTGATAGTATCAAATCTGAGAGTATAGGCAACTACACTGAATATGACAAGACTCTACAATACACATTCTGGTTTGATAACTGCCAGTTTTTGAAGTTTGATACTATATAAAAAGTTGTGTTTTTATTAATACTATTATCTACTGATATATTCAATTATACTATGTCTGATGATATGGCCAATTCTATTGGAGATAACAGGAGACAACACAGGAACCATGGTAGAACTCTTTGTACAATGGTCTTATATGTTTATTTTGTTTCATGTGTTTATAGGAATATGTTTTGTTTTGCCTTGCTTTGTTTTGTTTCTCCCTCTAATATAGAAAGGATAGAAATACATGTTAAGACTCATGCATGTGTGGAATCTATAAACAGTTTATGAGAACTGATCTTATGACACATGATGAAATGAACATATACTTTGAAGAAAAAGAGACACTAAAATACCCAGGGATGATCCTGGAGTGTCATAATTAGACACTCAGCAATAGTATTATTCTTTGTTCAGAGTAATATTAGCCTGCTTGGGTTTATTCAATCTCAACATAAGTGAAGATATGGATAACAGCATGTATGTTTAAGTGTATAGGATTGATAACCATATTTCTAAGTTTTGTTCGATAGTTGAACAGAACTGGTTGCAATCTCACTGTTTGAATCCCCACTTTATGTGCTCCACTTTAGTATCTTGAATAACTATTTGTAAGAAGACAATCTGTAATCATCAACTAGTGATTTCTTACTGTTTATTTTTTTCTTTGAAATTATATATTATTTCTACCCATTTTCTGTTTTGTTTAGTCTTCCTTTAAATTAAATTTTTAAAAAAAGACACTACAGTACCCAGTGCTGATCACAGGGTGTCATGATGTGAAATCCAGCAATACTATTATTCTTTGTTCAGAATGATTTTAACCTGCTTTAGTTTGTTTAAACATAAATGAAGCTATGAATAACTGCATGTATGTTTAAGTGTATAGGATTGACAACCATGTTACTAAGGTTTTGTTGGACAGTTGAACAGAACTGTTTGCAGTCTCTCTCGCTGTTTGAATTCCCACTTTACATGTTCCAGTTTTGTATCTTGAACAGCTATTTGTAAAACGACAATATGTAAACAACAACTAGTGATTTCTTACTGTTAATTTTTTTCTCTGAACGTATGTATTATTTCTACCTATTTTCTGTTTTGTTTAGTCTTTCTTTAAATAAAATTTTAAAAATACAAGGAAAAATAAATGGTTCAGGATATAGTTTAGTTCAAAGGCCTTGACAATTTAATCCCCAGTACTACAAAAAGATTGCTAATGGGGATAGACTCAATATGGTCACATTTACCCTTTTATAGGCAGAAAACTCATTGACAAAAATGTTTTGAGTAAAGGAGAGGCAGGAGAGATTTGAAGCATAAACAGAATTTGGCCCACAGCTATTGACTTTAAAGAGGAGGGGAGCCTTAAGCCATAGAGTTCAAGTGGTTTCTAAATAGCAACCGCTTAAATGAATGTCAGCCTTACAATTACAAGCAAAGGAATTATACCATTAACCTCAATAAGCAAAGAAATGGATCTGCATTAGAGTCTCCAGTTAAGAATACTGCCTTGAAGACACTCTGAAAAGGGCTTGGTTACGTCTTATAGAACTGGAAGATAATAAATGTGGATAACTTTAAATCGCTAAATTTGTGGTATCTGTTTTGGGGTCAACAGCACACAGTCTTTTACATAAGAATATGTAAGTAGTTTTTTAGACAAAATACACTCATGAAAGGTATTATATTCTTATTTTTCTGATTTAAAAGGGTTCAAAGTAATAAATAAAGGTTTAAATCTTTCCCCTATATCTAGGAAAATCAAGCCTGGAGGATCAAAGCCCCAGACATGAGAGCAGACAGTCGCTTGCAATCCAGAGCCCTGTTTGGCCACCAGTTCTTCAGTATGATTGATGAATCTTCAAACTGTAGATGTTAGTAGAAAAGAAAGCAAAAGCGGAGAGAAATGGGCCATAGCAGCAAATTTAAATATCAGAGGGGAAAAAAGGTCAGATGTTTATGTTGGTTACTTTTCTCTTATTGCTGGGACAAAATTAAGGAAGGAAGGGTTTATTTAGCTCACAGTTTATGGAGGTTTCAATCCATAATCAGCTGGCTCCAAGGCAGGGTGGCACTGCAGAGGGGCAAAACTTTATGGCAGAAGACAGCAAAAATAACAAGAGCAAAAAGAGAGAGGTGTGGAGAGAAGACTTTTTCTGTCCCTTATGTTATATGTAGGCCCTAGAGTGGGTGTAGCACTCACACCATTAATCTCAGCATTGGATCATGAATCAGTCACAAACTCTAGAAGCCTGCTCCCATGATCACATGAGGCTTTGGGGGAACATCCAGACTCAAACCTTAACAATGTTTCTTATCTTAGTAGACATTTGAGAGGATTTACAGAAATGTGACACTACGATTGCTGATTCACACACTTAGACCCAGAACACCTTCTCACTGGTTGGTTGTCCTATGCACTGTGGTCTACCCACTGGGATGATCTCAGAGCTCCAGGCTTGTGGGCTTTTAGGGAACACATAGCACATGCCTGGGCACTATTAACTGGAAGATGTGCACTGTGCTTTTCATTCCTGTACCTTCACCAGGAAGGTAAACGTTGCTCTAGTTTCTGTGCTCCAGAGTTATCTGTATAGACACAACATCCTGGCTTCCTCTTTCTATACTTCAAAATGATTTCCCAAACATAAGCAGTGGCAGGAAAACACAGATTCTAACTCTTGAACAAGCCTCTCTTTTACCTAGTAAGCGAAATGGCAGGAAAAATAAAAATAACCTAAGCTATAACTGTAGAAGTTTCAAATGATCAAACATAAGCAAAAAGGGATTCTTTTTATGCCGACTAGTATTGCTTTGCTTTCTAATTACCTCAGAAATCCCCAGTTTGAAAGAGATACAACATATAAAAACATTTCCTGTTGAACAAACTTTACCTACATTTCTCATAGAATAAACACAATGGTACATATTGATTTCAGGCATGAAAGCCAGAGAAAAATTCTCCATGATCACATAACTTAAATGTTACCAAACAGGCTTTATTTACCGCACTGCTTAAAGAAAAGAAAGAAAGAATCATCTGCTTCAATATAAAAGACACTATGTATTTAAGATTTTTCTAAGAATTCTGGTTCTACTACAAATCTAACTTAATACTGTGCTTTATTGCAATACCAAATACCTTAAAGGGATTCTTTAATGCAATATGATAACCACATGAAATTTTTCATTGAATGACAGAAGTTCACAGTGGTTAAAATGTAAGTATGAATCTTAAATGATCTCTGAAAAGGGAGTATGGAGGTGAGGATTTACTGAGGCCCTTTTTACCACTGTATTAAGAATAAAGACAATCAGAGGGGAGAGACAAGAAAAATTTCTCAAAAATAATAACAGGTTCCTTCACCAGCTATTGCTCACTGTCCTATGATGTGAATCAAAGCATGATAATTTTTTTTAAAGTTAAACTTTGGTCACTTGCAATTTAAAATACTGTTTGCTATAAATTCAGACCAAATAGAACCAATTTTATAAGCCTGTCTGCTCTGTAGATATCTGCCTTCTGATTCACCTTCCTGCCGATGTATTCAAGCAGGATGATCTGCTGATCTCCCTGTTCTGTCTTCAGCTGGGGGATTTGCCTGCTTTTCAAAAGGACTGAACACAGTGCTCAATTGTGTTGAAAGATTTCCTGTGGTTCTGTCATTACCTGAGCCCCTGTGTCTTTCCCTTACCCTCAGTATGTGGATATATTCAGCCTCTCTGCCTATAGTAACACTTGCCTACATCCAAGTATCTTTCCTCTACACCAAACAGATGAGCTAACATGTAGAAACTGTGCCTATGACATTCAAGAGAAGAATGTAGTTTTGAGCTGCCCATAGTAGCACACAAGTGTAATTCCAGCACTCCGAGAAGCCTGAGGAGGATCAGAAGTCCAAGACCAGCCTGAGCAACTGAGGGACTCCCAGTCTGAAAATAAAAAAGTTTTTAAAATGGCTGGAGATGTAGCCAGTACTGAAAAACAATGCATCTTTATCAAGGGTTGCAGCTCTGCAATTACAAGAATAAATAGACCAGTCTAGCTAAGAATGTAAAAGCAAGAACTAAGAAGCTGGGACATGGTGTTGCATGCCTGTAATCTTAGAACTCTGGGAGGCTGAGACAGGAGGATGGCAAGTTCCAGTCCAGCCTTGGGAAATCAGTGAAAATCTGTTAAAATTTAAAACATTAAATTAAAAAAAGGGACTAGGAATATAGTTCAGTACAAAGGCCCCAGTGAAACACACACACACACACACACACACACACACACACACACACACACACACGTATGAACCAAGGAGCTATGTTCAGTTTTTTAAAATAGGATCAAAAAACTGTTCCAAGAATAAAATTGTATGCATCCTTGAGTGAACATGCTCAGAAACAAACAAAAACTGTATGAACAGCTAAACAGGCAACTAAGCACATGAATTTTCACATAAAGAAAGTGAAAGAAACACCAGTAACACCAGTTTATCCAATATTAATTTATTTATTAAGTTTGGGATTGATTTAGTCTTTAAGCATGACTAAGCTTGTCTATGATTTCAAATTATAAAATAAAGTAGCAATTATTACCGTTATCCTTTAATTAACTGGAAAAATATACTTGACTTGGCAAAGAGAGCTAGCTAAGTAGAAAGATGTAATATTTCTAAATACCAAATTTACTATAATAAGTTTAATAAGTAAATAGCTAGAAAAAGTAGGCTATCGCCTTGCAAAATTACACACATTAGGCCATCATCTGAACTGGAAGTTCCTATAATCTTCATCATTTCAAGCCAAGACCTTGCTTAAGGACCTGGACTGTCATTTCCCATGAGGTTATCATGATTGCTTGTGCCAGTTGTACATTGCTATGTAATTTGGGACAAATAAAAAAAAACTACATGCTACGTAAATGTCATTGACTCCTGCACTCTTCTCTTCCCTTTGTTATCCCAGTCTATTGCCATTTGTGGTTTTTGTCTTCTTTTTTGTTAAAATAACTTGCTCACCCATGCATCTTCCAAATGAGACATTATTTATTTAGTGTTATGTTTTAATTTTACAAAAATGATGTATTATTCATGTAGGTTTTATGAATCACATTTACTTTCAGAACTGTACTTTTAATATCTACCCACTTGCTGCAAGTAATTCTAGTTCATTAATTTCATTGTTATATGATATTCAGCTATGTCAATTTATCATAGACACTACTTCGGCTTAAAAGAAGTGTATTTTTTTTACAATGAGCAATAGTATGAGAACTTTTAATTTTTTATTTGTATTTGATGCACATTTATAGTAATTCAGCTAGGTAATATTTTGAGGAGTTGAGGGTTTAAAGGTCTATGAATATTCAGATACAAAATATTGTTAAATTGTTTTCCAAAGTAATTGTGTCATTTTACTTTTCTCTCTGGTGGTCTACAAACTCTCTAAACATTAAAATTGTCGATATGTACCCTAACACATATAGATATTTTTTGCTATTAATTTATATTTCCCTGATTTCTAAAGAAGATTTCTAAGGGATTATTCAAACTTTGGTGTTTTCTTCTGTGGAATGCCTCTTCCTGTATTTCATTCATTTTATATATTGGATTTTTTTTTGTCTTTTAAAAACATATTTGAACATTTTTTATATATTCTCATTTATGATTCTTTGACCAATTAGGTATATTTCAAGTACCTTGGCCCCATTTTAAGTCTGTGATTTCTTTTTTCTACTTTCTTTCTTTGGTACCAAAGATTGAACACATGACCTTGTGCTTGCCAACCTAGATTCCCTGCCACTATTTTCTTTCTTTTTACATATTTGTTTATTTTTCGTGGGGTACAATTCTTAATTTAATACAAGCAAATTTATTAAAATTTTAATGGATCATAACTTTTGTGCTGTATTGAAAAGTGATTTTTTTTGTGGAGTATGAATATCAAAAGAGGTTTTCTCTTATATTTGCTTCTTAAAATGTTTTGCCTTTCATATTTAAACACCTGCACTATATGGAACTAATTTTTAGTTTTCTAGACAACTGAGATTCAGTTTCTTTCTTGTTTCTTTCTGGTTAATTATTTTTCTCAGCACCAATTACTGAAGATTACTGCTTTTGCCCACAGGATATCGTTTATCATACTCTTTTATCATATATATATATGATTTTTCCTGCATTCAGTCCAGAAACTTCTGATCTAAGGCTCTACTTCACTCATAATCTTCAGTGTGTCTGATCATCCCATCCAGGATTAGCTTAGTAAGAACATTGTTGTTTTCAATCTTTTTTTATGGTACTGAGGATTGAACTTGGGTTCCTCTACCATTGACCCACATCCTCAACTGTTTAAATTTTTTTTCCTCCTATATTATTTTTGTTTCCATGTTACATTTGCAAGCACTTCTAAAGCTGTTAAAAATTTAGGAATTCACCTTATTCTCATGAAAATAACACCTGCAAGAACTAAAGGCAAAACAAAAATATATATGTTCTTTTTACAGCACTGCAGCTGAACGTCTCATGCTTTTTAAGTAGGAGGAATTTTGCAACTCTACTTGGAGATAGACAAAAAGAACCTGTTTTGTATACAATGTTTCCTAGGAGATGCTTCCCAAATTTTTAAAATTCTCTCATTATATGAAGGTTTTTGTCTCCTAACATCAGTGTTCCCTGGCTGAGACAGCTGGAATAAAAAGTGGGCTGTGGGAACTAAATTTTCTTTGCAAAATATTAGTACAGAGCAACTATAAACTAGTAAGGACATCCCCGGTTAAATATTGATAAACAATAACTTCGAGTCCCTAAAAAAATTGTAAGGTTATAGTTTCATTATGGAATGTGATCCAGGAAAAAATATTAATTTAGATAACCATGTATTGTTTTCATTCTTAGCTTTACAGAAATGCCTCTTTGAAAGCCATAAAAATAGCTAATATATATTATAACTATCTAATAGAAATAAAACACTCTCAACCAAATGTTGGAACTAAATATTAATTCAGATGTGAACTGGTAGAGCCAAGGGTTATAAGGGCAACATCATCAATTCTCAGGGACTTTGGAACTTTATGTGTGCTGCTATTGCTCTAATTCTAAATAAACCAGGAGGGATCTGGGGCAAGACTCAGTATGAATTTGTCTATGAGTCCATGAAAAGCATTTGAAACTAAAGTTCACCAATTAGACTTTAGCTATAAAGATTTCTAGGCTAAACTGGACATACTGTCTCTGGCTTTTCCCTTCCTTTTGCTCGAGTTCAAATGGAACCGAACATATTCCTGCATTAGCTGATCTGGTCTCTAAAGCAACGCATCACTTGATTTACCCAGTCATTGGTGGAATTGTGGTCAATGATTATAATGTTATCTGAATACTTAATGGCTACTTTTACTTCTGATCACTTAATGTCTAATGAGAGGAACTCTACATTGTAGATGTGAACTCAAACAACATTGTTATGTATACTGGAAATCTTTCAATCCTTTTATGTTGAATGTTCTATCAAGACCTACACTCTGTCCTGTTGGCTTTACCAACCAATCAGCACACCCACGCTTTAAAACAAAACCAAAAATAACTCAACAAAATTTATGGCTGCTAAATGATTTTTTAAATATGACAAATGGATAGCATATTTCATATATAAATTTAAAATCAAAACTGTGACAAATGGTAGTTTATTCAAATATAGAACTCTAGGAGAATCTCATTATATGTAAGTAGAGGGTTAAATATTGCTAAGAATTAGAAGAAAATCTAATTAAAATAAAGACCTAGTTTGGTTAAAAAATAGAAAGTCGTTCAAACTTAACTTCATTTAATAAGCACATATTGATTCATCTGCACATTCTGAATTTTTATGGAATCATGAAGTTTTATAGATAACTTAGGAAACTGACACTACAATGTCTGTTTCAGGAAATCATAAAACAACACATAAAATAAATATTGTAACTGTTAAATGAAAGCACTGTACTCAGCTATCAGTCTGTGTAGACTGATTTCAATTATGGTGAAAAACATTCTGTACACAAAAGTAAAACCAGAAGAAAATAATCAAAATTTATAAGTAGTTCTCATGGTTGATGTATCTGTGTTTATTATTTTATTTCATTTTGATTTTTAAATATATAATATAGAGCACAGGTTAAATATTACAGTATTTATAATATACACTATCCATCTATACAGACTATATCTGTTTTTTATATATTTATGTAGTCAAATGAAAAAGCTCTTCAATGTAACAAAATAAATGACAAAAGTCACTTTTCTGTGGCAAGACTCAGTATGATTTCATCTGAGTTCATGAAAAGCATTTGAAACTGAAGTAGTTATTACTGTTACTACTATTCAAAGCTATAATACCTCATTAAATATGAATAAGTAACATTATTGTGCAAAAATCATTTAGATTACACAGACCTATGCAAATGGAATAATTTAATGAATGCAGAATTAACTCAAATATATATTAACTCATAAAATACACAATATTAATTTTGATCTTCATTAAAAACACATGATAATTTGGAAAATTCCAAATTATGTTTAAATGAGTAAAATGTTAATTTTATTTTCAGTATAATGCATTAAATTGAATCCTATTGCTATAAATGTGGGATCAAAGCTAGAATGTTTTAAGAAAATCAAGTAAAAGATTTTTAAATATTCAAAGCATGCAAAGCAAAAATATATATGCAAAAATTCTCAAGGGGTGAAACTCATTCACTATGTAGAAAAGATATATTAATTTACCAGAATTGACTTTTTGGATATTTTTTAGTGGCATTATACTTTATGTGGAATTGTATCTGATCAGACAGCTTTAACTGTGTGGATCTAGAGTCTAATACAAACAGACCTACAGGATTGGTGGGTTTTAAGCAGGAGGATGAGTGAAGAGAGGATACTAATAACAGAAGCATGGTGTGTGTTGGGGAGCAGGGCATAGCTGACAGGTGGGGGTACCCAGTATATGCAGAGCAGTTAGTGGAAGCAAATGTAAGTGCATTTCAAAGAGCAAGCAGCTGACAACACCACTGAGTACATTTCCAAAATGAATATTGCACGATGTGGAGTAGTTCAGGATGCAACTCTCATCTATTTTTGTTCCATAAACCTTGCAGTTCATTGATGAAGGCCTTACAGTTCATTCATAATTGAGCACATTTAAAAATTAAGGTAAACAGAGGAAGAATTGCTGGTAGCGATAGACTTTATGTGCTACAGGAAATTTAATATAATTTTAAATGGGGATAAAAGTCTTGGGAGAAGGGAAGTAAAGGGATATTGTGATTTAATTTACAAGACAGACCAGAGAATAGAATCAACTATAAACCTTTATCATTTCATGATTGTCTGAGGGACTAGAATACAGTAATAGGTAGGTAAGTAGTTAAACATATGAGCTTATCTAGTTGTCAGTGACACTCATTTACTTAGCTTTGAATGATTAAATAAGATTCTTTGGATAACATGTATTTCTCAAAATAATATGATTTCTGGGAACATAATTTGAAGACAGTTGAAACAAATTGCAAAATGTATTTTTATTGCGGGAAAAGAAATGGAATTCTCAGCTTGTCTTGAATCACTTTTTTTTTTAGATGAACAGCACAATTGTCTGTTAGAAGTAATTATTTTAGGCTTCAAAGACAAGTTGCCTGTACTAGGTGAACTTAGATTTTGACCTCCCAAATCCCAGCATTTTGCTTCTCCTCTCCCTCTCCTTGGGCTGATGTAGCCCTTGGGCTTTGTGGAGAAGGACGCTGCAACCTGAGTTTGGCCCCTGCTGCAGCTGACCTTACTGAGAGTTTCATCATCCTATAGCGCAACATGGACACACTGGTTGATTTCAAGTGAAAGATGGTTCAAAAGTAGAAATGAAATTCAGTTTTGGAAACATAAAAATATGCTCTTACATATTTGATTTTTCTGGGTACATGTTCACATTCCTCATTAAGAGTGGTGAAAAAGTTTGTTGCAAAACATCAATAATGATGGCAATAAAGTAGTATAAATGAATTTACAGGTTGCTCAAAAGAAGAAAACTTTTCAGAGTTTATACAGAGTTTATACAGGAAAGGTGGGAAATAATACTGTTTACTTGAAGGTGCTCACTTTTAAGACTTCTGGTTGACTTGAAGTATTCACTAGGTGTTTGAACCTGGAAAGACAAAGCTCAGTAGACTTGCAGAAAGTAGGGGACAGATATCATAAGGAAAGGAGACAGCAACCCAAAGTCACACATGCCCTACTGGTCAGCTTACCTCAGCCAGAGGCACTGGTTTGGGACTCAGTTCACTTGCTCACCACTTGTCACCTGAGACATAGCTCTAGCGCTCACAGCCCTGAGATGTCCCTGTGTGATGCTCAGAATGTGTTATATAATCTCTGGACAATACATCAAGAGGCTATTAGGAATGCAGTAAGAAACTGAACCCAGAGATCCATGTCTGGCAATGTGATGTGTTAAGGGCAATATTTGCTATTTATGTACAAAGATGGAAAATTTCAAAGTAGTCTTTTTAGGGTGTAAAAGAGTTGATAAAATGTGTTTTGGAGTTTCATATCATGGCAGGATTACAACTGGGTCAGGTAGAATAGCATTGCTTCCAATCCCAACACAATTCCTTGAGCAACTGAGGGAACTATAAAAGCCAAATTTTCCAGTGCACATCAAGATTCGTCTTCTGATGAGATCTGCTCAGCATTTGCCCACTGGATTACATCAGTAAACTATAACTTCTCAAGATCTAGGAAGTCAAAATGTTCGTTTCCATCAAGGCTCCCTTCTCATGCTCTGTCAGATGTTTGACAATACCAGAACTCATGGACAAGATAACACAGCCAATAATGATGTCCTCACCATAGATCAGTGGCTCCCAGGATGAGGGTCACCAGTGAATTGGGCTTTGCATCTCTTTCCCTGGCTTGTCATCAGTGTACATCACGTACTTCACTGCCTTTGGGGATTACAGTACTGCAGATTGTCTTTTAAAACATTTACATAGATCTCTTCTTTATCATGTGCTACACTTGGATAAGCATTTCTCTTTAAATGAATGATATATTTGTTTTTGAAAATGTGAATGCCAGGTATACACAGAAAGGGAGTTGCCTTCGATGAATAGCAGGTAATCAACAGGAAGCAGGAACTAAGACATTGCATCCGCCAAAGGTGCTCTGCTGTGGTACCTGGGTGTCCGCAGTGCAGTCTGGTGTCCACTGGAGCAGCCCCCAGATGCCTTCCAAATTATTTGCTAGGGAAAATTCTGCTCAGGGGCCTCAGAGCACAGGAGTTCAGGGTATAGACATCAGACTTTCACACTGTGCTTTACACCTGTTTATGTTGATCACGTGACTGGGGTATGACGTGATTCTGTTTAGACTGCTGGGTCTTGGATTCTGGAGAGGAAATGGGGATTGGATGCCTTTCTTCAGATCACAAAAAGTGTCGACAATTAAAGTGGTCCTAGGTGAGTCCGACTTCCACCTGCACCCAGAAACTCACCTAAGAGCCATGGGAGAATTCCCAGGTACTCTCTCCAACATTTAAATGCCATTCACCTTCCATCCTTTCATTTCTCCCATCCTGGAGATTCTTACACACACGTGTGATCCACTTGTAGTGAACCATTAATATCTGGATACAATGGCACTAAATCTTTCCATCTTAGAGCCGATAGTATAGTTTGCATTTATATCCACTTGAGGACAATAAGGTTTCGATATTTTTCAGGCTGAATAGGAGATAATAAAAAATCATCTCCTGGTTTTCTATCCAAGTCTCTTTTCTCTTTATTTCTCGCAGTCTGTTATGGGTTGAGAACTTAACGCCAGCTGGATTACATCAGCATGCATTGAGAGAAGATGCTCCACCTGAGGAGAGTTGCCAGGATAAATAGGTGGAGAAGAAGGGGGATGTTGAGGGGTTGAGGCATTAAGGAGGCTTGTGGGTTCTCCTACGAGTTGCTGTCTGAGCTGTTCTGAGCTGTCTGAGCTGCTTCTCCTAGAGAAGTTTGGTCCTCACATCGAGCACTGCTTCTTGGCTCTGGAGGGGAAGACATGTGCTGCTTGGTCTCCAGGATGAACTCCTCACGCTGCTTCCTGGCATGTACCCGACTGTGCTTGTCGTCAGAGGAGCTCGGGGCCTCCGTGTCGCTGAGGACAGCTGTGGTGCCTTTTAAGATAGCCCTGGTCTTTGTTGTGAGTATGACTTCTTTGTTGTGAGTGTTGACAGCGCAGAACTCTCATCCTACTAACACAGCTCCTTCATCCTGCTGGCATAGACTTTCTGGCTTCCACCACAGACTCTTGGGTCTTCCCGGCACGGATCCGTAAAAGAGACTGGCGTGAGTCCTTCTTGTGGGCCCTGGATCTCCAGTTGGACTCCTGGGAGGCATTGTGCTGAGCTCTGGGTTTTTATCTGGACTCATGTGGGACATTGCCGTGGGGTTTAGGCTCTTGATTAATCTATGTCTTTGGTGTTGCGGATAGATTTCCTGCATTTCCCTGTGTTAACATCCAGTGACCATTATAAAAATATTATAATCTCCATGTCCTAATCCTAGTTGTTCTCTGTATACACCATCAACTGAAAAAAGAAAAAGTAATGAGCAGTTAGCATCTTAGTTTTACACCATTCTTGCTCTCTGCTTTCAAAATTGTCAGCATCAAGATACTTTTTTGTGGTACTGGGGAAGGCACTCAGGCCCTTCTCAAATTCTGATACAAGATCTCACTACAATGCTGTTGTCCAGGCTGGGCTCAAACTTACAGTCCTCTTGCTTTAGCTGCCCAGAGTGCTGGGATTAGAGACATGAACCACCATGAACAGTTTCACATTATATTTAGTAAAGCCTAACTCTCCTCTCTACTCAACCAACTTCTAAGATTCTTAAATTCAAACTTTTAAAATTTATCCATACATCTCCAGAAAAACAATGTATAATGTTTAAAATATAAAATGGTCAACACTTATTTGTTTTAAAAGTAGTTAACTTTTATGTTTGAACTCTTTTTTAAGTACACTATTTTTGTATTGCATCACAGCAAGATTTTGGAAAGCTTTTCTTTTACCTACTCCAGTTATGCATTGTTGCACATTTATTCATGCATTTATAGACACAAGTACTCACACATCTTTTACAGAACATAGAAGTGACTGATTTAGACTAATATGAAATAGTTGACTGTGTTCTAGGTTTTGGCAAGTTTGTCTTAGGGTGCAATAAGAAGAAGAGACTATCTTGTATTTTTCAGTGGTTTATTTGCTTTGGTATTTAGGAAACTCCAATTTAATGTCTGTTAAGCATCCTCTCCAAGGTGGCCTCACTCTCACCATATTCTGTGTTACCTGGCAAGCTGGCCATTTCAAGAGGGTTCAGCGTTATCAGTCAGCCCAGTAGTATGACAAGAAGGAAGTAAACATGTCATTTTTAGAGCTTCTCCTTTCCTAGATAATTTTAGTTTATTAAAGCTATTTCTTTGCTCACGAAATTGTAATGAACCAGACTTGCACCCTCTTAGCTACAACAATTGGCCCATGGAGCTTACCAAAATTAAATTGCCAATGAAAATGAAAGTTAGTGTTCTGTATGTTATTTTATGTCCTTCAACTGAATCTATAATGTGAACTTCATGAAGCTGAAGGGTGATTTTCAGAATTAAGAGAAAGCAGATCTGATATGAAAAGTGCATAAAGTCACAAAGAAGGATTAAGTCAGGGAACAATATAAAGAAAGGAAAATAATAGAATTGGTTTAGGGTTAGTCAATAAAATAGCTAAAAGGCAACATGGTCAAGACTTTCTAGAGGAGAGGGAAAGGGAGGAAGAAATCAGTGAATAATGTTTGCAGAAAGACCAAGTAATGGGGAAGAATGACAGACAATATTCACAGAATTCCTGACAATCTAGAAAAAATATAAATTTAGAGCTCAGGAGATAAGTTTTATATTTTTGCTTTTTAAAGAGGTGTTATAATAACCGTTTACTACATCATCTAGAAATTTAGTTCTCTTATGAAAGAAGTGGATGGTGAACTACAGCCTCTGACCTGCAATGATGGATCTAAGATATTTAAGATCTTTGCAGCTTATACAACTTCTATACAATCTATCAGACAACAAAAACTAGAAAGTCTATACATTTTCTGCTTTAAAGACTTAAAAAGTAAATGCATTTTTGTTTTGTAATTCTTGAACAGTATTCATTTATATTTAAAATACAGAAGTAATTTATTAAGCACAGTTTGTAGGACTTAATAATAACAGATTTACTTGTAATTTAGCTTGAGAAATCCATCAAAATATCTCTGCATTGTTTCATTTTCATGAGCAGAATACCAACTAGGAAGGTCATCTTACCATATTTGACAGATGGCTGAAAGTAATTGAGTAATGTTGAATTTTTTATCTACTGGCTAATGTAGCAAAATGGATTTTTATAGTGTTTAAGAGGTATCATGTTACCTTATTGCTTTTGCTTCTGGAAATCAAAAGTTTTCAGATATTTAAAAGAAGTCAAAGCAGGCATTGAAGAAAAATACTGAAAGGTATGAGCAGATTCCCAGTCCCCCCCACCCCCAACCCTCGGGCTCTAATGAAGATCTCTTTTATTTCTTGGGTTCTGACATACATGGTTTTATCTTGTGTCAGGAAATCTTGTTTCAGTGACCTTAATACGATTATGGGATACTGAATGTAAAATGTAAACTAAATAAACCAACAAGAAATTTCACTAGCAATTTAGTAAATTATTACAAGGATTCCATGTAACTGTTATTAGTCACAATTTCCTAGGATAATTCTTTCTTTTAGGCATGAAAATTTTAAAAGTACAAAATACTTCTGAGCATTCACGTAGTTTCTTTGGTTGGAAGTTTCCTGTGAAATTTAGACTTGCCTTGCAAAATGACTCCCAAAGATGATTAAGTCAGAAAGCAGCGTGATGGACGATGTTACTAGTCCTATGAGTAATGCTGAGCTCACCATGATTAAGCTCTGTGGTTTCCTTTGAAACCAATGAGTTTGACAAAACAAACTTTAAAAATTTAAAGTAACTTGTCACATTTAAAAAGCTTTACATTGCTAATGTATTTATTCATATTAACAGATTTCATGCCAAATTTTAAAGAAATTTAAAGTTTTCTCAGGCAACAAGCAGAGTTATTATAGCCTGTGTGATCTTGTTTAGTTGTTCACATGGGAGGTCATTGCAAAGCAAAAAAGTTGAAATAATTGAAGAACAAGTCTTTTACAGGTCTATACCTCTAAAAGTCAAGTTATCTATTAATGGAGAATTTTATAGATTTTTAACAAACCTGTAATTTTGGAATATATTTAGATTTACAGAAATACTGTAAAGTAATTATACATTGTTACTTCCATTAATCAGATCTAATATTAGTATGGTACATTTGTCATAATAAATGGATATATTGTTATTAAATGAAGTTCTATCTTAATTAGGTATCCTTAATTTTTACTTCTAGTCTTTTCATATTCCAAGATCTAATTCAACACATCATAGTATATTTAGTTTTCACATATTCTTAGCTTGCTTTTGACTGTGATAGTTTCTCAAACTTTCATTGTTTTGATGATACTGACAATTTTAAGGAGTGTAGATTAAGTATTTTGTGCAATAATTTGCTGGTATTTTTCTTATTGTTAGAGTATGACTATAGGTATTTAAGAGAGAGACAATAGAGGCCACATTATGGACACCTACTATGAAGATGATTTGTTCCTGTTGTTGATTTCAAGGTTTGGGCTGAGGGAGTTCTTTCCTGGTTTCTCCACTGTAAAGTTACACTTTTATCTTCCTATTTCATATAGCTTACTTTTCAGGAGGAAGCTGTCACATGCAGGCCACACTTCAGATGTGGGGAATTACATTCCCTCTTTTCAGGGGTGGACTCTGACATGACATATTTGCAGTAACAGTGATTGCAATTAGATCTCAATCTTGCTTGTGCCTCTGAAATGTGAACGTCACGAATGCTTCTCAGTCCTCTCAAAGACAAAATGGTTACAGTGATTTGAAATTGGTATTTCATTTCCCCAGGTTGACTGGGTCTGATAAACCCTAATAAGATGGGCTCTTGTAATAGCTTTTCCTTGATGGTAAGTCTAGTAAAGAACAAGACGGGTCTCAAATTACTCTTTCTCTCCGCCCTGCTTGGAAAGCCAGGGAATTTTCTCAGATTGTAAGTATCAAGTGGAGTTTCTTGATTAAAACTCACAGATATGTGGGGGTTCTCTGTAACTGGGTCCCCCTAGAATTTTTAACTATCAGATTTGTGTACCCTGAGACTCCTAGAATTGATCAACTGCTGTTCAGATTTTCCTACCCAGGTTCTAATCCTATGGCACTTGTGCCTGGGTGCTCCTGCTTGGAGTACCCGTGACTTGCTAAAGTCACGATTCTGTCTCTTCAGTCTGGGGGCAATGATTTGCTTTGTACCTCACTCCTTTGATGGGTATAAAACAAGCTGTTATTTGACTTTTCAGTAAGTTCAGCTGTTTACCTGTTGCTAGGAAAAACTGACAGTGCGACTCTATTAAAAAAAGAATGCATGAGAGCTTAGTGAATTCTTTCAAGATAAATTGTACATTCTTGTTTGCAAAAATAAGTAAGTTCTTACCCATAAGAAATATACACATTTATACTACTACTGAATCTAAATCGAAACATTCTATTGTTACTTCTTATTACTTTTGGACTGGGAAATATATTAAATTTCAAATGTAAATGTATATGTTTATAATTTACATATAACTTTATTTTAACTTCAGCATCTATCAGAGCTCCTTTCTTGTTGGACAAAACTGAATTTCATTTTCAAAGCTTTATGATGCAGATTTCCAAATTTGTTTTTCAAGGTCTAGGTGTTTTTCAAGGTTTACAAACAAAAAAGTGGAAAAGGAAGACTATGTCTAACTTTAGAGAAAAATTATGGTTTAAACTCAATAACAAATGGTAATATTTAGTATTAATTTTAGATGCATAATATTTTAAAGGCAACATAGTAATCATTAACACTCACAGTTGTGAAGTAAAGAAAGAAATAGGGCAGAATGGAGAGAGAAGCTGTGATTTTCATGCAAGTTTTGCTCTTATCTAAGAAGAAAATTCTCAGACAGTTTCAATTTTGAAATTTTGATGAATGCTCATTTTCCTGATTCCCAAAAATTTCATGAGAAATAGAAAATATAGTTGAATTCAATAAAAACACAGAATGAGTAAATTTTACTAGGCCTGGGAAATAAAGGGAATCAGTGAGGTCCATTTTGGCAATCTGTTCACTTCCTACAGAAATAAGTGTGGAATTATGTCACTTCTTGGACCCCTAAACTCTAAAAATGTGAGTTTGAATTCAGTGATAGTGAATTAAACCATTTTGAAGAAGACCATATTCTAAAGCCCTAGTATGGAGGGCATAATATAGAGTAGATAAGAGCTGTAATTTTTAATTAGCTTTGACTGCGCTAAGTACAACTATTCTCAGTAAGTTTCAGATACATTTAAAAAACCAAGTAAATGGTATTATGGTATTTGTTGATGTAGATGAAGCTACAGGATGACTTGTGGAGTAATTTTATTAGTATAACAATCCATTCTAATTATATCAAATTAAATAACATTGTTTGCAAACATTGTTTGAGGCATAATTTTATGATTTTTTACTCGAGGAATTTCAAAAGTGTATATATAGTAGTGTTATAGCTCAGCGTGTGTATGTTGACGTGCCTGTGCTGCAATTTTGTGGCCCTCTGTTAGTCTTTTCAGGAGTTTGGAACTATTTCAAGTTTATGAAAGTAGCAGAAGAATTTCTTCTAGATGTTATGCTAATGTATCTCAGATACTTACTTTAATGACACAATGATTTCAGATTCCCTATATTGTATAAATATTTTCTGCCTGCATGCTTTGTTACTTTAAAGGTCAGAGTTCTTTAATTGACCTCAAAATGTTATTTAAAAAAAAAAACAGTAATAATGTGGACTTAAAACAATGTTGCATACATTGTTAGTTTTAGAAATCTTTTTCCATAAACTGGAGGCCTGTAGCTACACAGCTGTTTCTCGGGTTCTCCGGAACATAGTCTTTCAAGCAGCGCACTGGCGTCTCGTGGACAACGATTAGAAAGTCAGTCTCAGGCTTTGCTCCATATCCACTGATCAGAAAGTTGGCAGGTGAAGCCCAGTAATATTTCCAAAACAAACCCTTCAAGTCATTCAGATGCTCCTTCAATTTGAGAACACATCATTTATAGGATCCAAAAGGAAACAACTGCCATAAACTAAAAAGAACAAGGGGTATTGTTACGGTTTAGATTGAACATGTCTCCTACGTGGGGCTTTTGAAAGGTGACTGAATCATGAGGCGGTTGAATGCACTGGTGGGAGCTGCGATCTGGGTCACTGGAGCAGAATCAGGGAGGCTGTATCTTTGATTCCCTTTTCCACGAGGTGAGCAGCTTTCCTCTGGTACCCACTTCTACCACATGCATAATTGTATAATTTCCACTTCCAAGACTGTGAACCAAAATAAATTTTTCCTTTTTTAAGTGGAGGTTGTTGGTAATTTTTCCCAAGGACAGGAAAGATGTCTAATACAGTCAAAAGGCTTTTTATCTTCCAGAATCCTGCTCCTTTGGTCCCCTTTTCATATCTTTCTTATTTGGTTATTTTAATAAAATATATTGCTTTTTGCATTAGATTCAGCCACTGCTAGAAACTTAGTACAACTAATCTAAGTGCTCAGCATGATTTCTTACCTCAAAAGGTTATGTCTAATAGGACAGCAGATTAGTAATTAGCACTCAATTATTTTTTAAAAAGGTTCCATTTCAGCCCTGATTAAGTCATTCCAAATGGTATTTTATAGTTGATAGAAGGAAATGAGAAGGCAGAAAGAATTTATGTGTTTCCACATTGTTCAAAGCCCAGATAAATGCAGACTTTCTGCCACAGTGTTAAATACGTCACTTGATGTGTATTTATCTTTGCTTTAATGACATGATTATTCTTAAAGGGAGAAAATAACTCGGTGGTATTACATCTCAATTTCTTTATTTTTTTAAATTGGTACCAGGGATCGAGCTCACGACTGCCTGCTTGCAAGGCAGGTGCTTATGCCGCTGAGCTAAATCCCCAGCCCTTACTTCTCAATTTCTACCACAATAATTTGTAACATGGGAAGCAGGTGGAAGATTAAATAATAAATAAGAAGTCTAAAGAGGAAAACAATATAGGGAAAAAGAAAGAGTTGGGGCAAATAAAATTTATCAGGAAAAAGTAATGAAAACAAAAGGCCCTTTGAGAAAATAAGTCATTTATTAAATAAACAAGGATTTGGACCCAAGAAAACTGATCCAGTCCTCTCTGCACTATTGATGTGATGAGTTTGTTCATAACCTTTTATCTCTGTGCTTCTATTTGTCTCCCTGGGGGGGACGTGGGATACCAATATCTGTGAGGGAAGATAAAAGGGGAATAATGGCCTGTATTGTTTTCTTCCCTTAAACTCAGGATGAAATTAACAGACATTTGCTCTTTGTATCTTATTGAATCATTAGGCATAAAAATAACACGAGGGAAAATTTTTTAAAAACCTTGAATTTTAAGAGACACTAGCCATCATTGAAACAAACTTTCTCATTTAAATTTCACTGCCACTTTAAGCGTCAGTGAATTTGCTTAAAGTTAAACACTAGCAACAAATATTAGGCTACACTCACTTCTTTAATAGCATTCTACGTTTGGCAAACATTCTTTTGAGGATTGAAAGGCAAAGAATCATATTTCTTGCCTATAGATTTTCTTTTATAAACAATATTACAGTAGCAAAAGATGAGAAGCAAAAGCATTGTATGTGAAAACATATTTTGGTTTGCCAGAATTCACGAAAACAAAATCAGTTTATATCTGTTATATTCCACCATGTGTCTCTGCTTAAGGCATGCTAGGAATCATCTGAACTGTGTGGTCCCAAAAAGATCTGTATCATAAAGCTTTGAAAATGAAATTTTAGTGCAAGTCAACTTGATTGGAAAAAGATGTTTCCCGTGCTTATTCAGTCCTCTCAAGAAAACTCTATATTTTTGGTAAACGAAAGTGAATAAGCTAAGTCTTTATCCAGAAGTCTGTATCTCATAAAGAAAATATATGCACGTATGTACAACTAATTATAATACGAATTCATCTTTGATAAGAGCAAGAGTTAAAATTCAACATTTTATACATGAATTATCTCTACACATTTATAGCTTGTATTTAAAATTTAACGTATTTCCTGTCCCAGAAGTATTCTAATAAGAAGCAGTAAGGGGAATTTCATATCTACATTTAGCAGCCAAGAAATGCATATATCATTAACGGAAGACTATGATGGAGTAATAAAATTCTGGGCATTCTCACTTTTTCATACTTTGATGGATGTTTCCACAGAACTGAGCAAGATTTATATGCTAGGTCTAGCCTTATTCCTCCAGCTCATTGTCCAGAATTTTTAAAGATTTCATGGAAAGTAGAAAATCTACGAGGAGCCTCACTGTACATGTGGAATAAGTAAATTTTGCAAAGCTTTGGAAAACATAGAGGAAACTTTCCACTTTTTATAGAAAAGTTCAAGTTCTGGCTAGTGTAGTCAATCAAACACGACTTCATGTATGAACGCACAGGTGAGAACACCAGGTTATGTTACTGAGTAGCAGGCGGGGCCACTTTCTACTGCCTTTGTGGGATCAGGACCACAGCACAGTGCTGCATTGTCCTGGCATGACTGGCAATGGAAAAGATTTGGAAATTCTCTTCTGTGAGATAATTCTGAATGTCTGTTTCTCAATCGACCGCATGTTGGTGTTAAGTCTAGCTCCCGGAAAAGAAATTTACATATCTGTAGCAATCTCTGGATTTCTTCCATATATGGTGGTAACTGAAAAGTCACTCCATGGGTTCACTGTTTTGTACATGGAAATTGCTACTTTTAGAATTTGTTTGATGTGCCAAGAAAGTGTACTATTTGGCCTGAGTAAGTGAGTGACATGCGTCTGCCAACTCCTGCTACTGTTGTGAGGTCATTGCTAAGCCTTTCATTAAGTGCTTCTGCCAGGAGCTTTCCAAGCTGGTAATTAATAGGCTTTTTCCTAAGCAGTAAATTTAACACAGCTACTTCTCTGCTTGATTCCAACTAAATTACATTTAGCGGCATAAATCACCATATTCTTTTAACCAATTATATATGCTCTGGGCATTACATAAATACGTGATTCACATAGAGCTTGAAATAGAGCTTGAAAATGTCATCTATTATATCACTCAATTTGAATATAATATCCACAATAATATTCAAAATATGTAACCATCAGTCTAACCACAACTTTAAATATTAGCATTCTAGCTGCTGAATTAGGGGTGTTTCAGAGCCCCTGGAGTAGAAACCAGGTGACCAAAGTAGTTTTGAGGCACTAGAAAAAAAAGGAGACCATTTTTTAAAATCAACCTGATAGTTCCTACGCTTAGTAGAGTTCTAAGTTTTACCAGCAGGTGCAGACTGGCTATCAGCCCTAAGAATATCAAACTAAGCATGAAACTTTCTTTTCTTGAAGACTGTAAAGTACATGTCTCACTGATCATGGTGCCATTTTCTGTTCAGTCCAAAGAAGCTATCAGATTTTATCTCAAACCTGCTTCAAAGTGTTACTGGCCACCAAAACAAGCTGTCTACATTGGGAGGAGGGGAACTACTAATTTGTGATCTGGAAGAACGGCAAGCAATGAGGACACACTACTGTGGCTTTTAATGCCAGCTGGGCTTCCTGATCAGAGATACTTCTCTTATCTTCCATATTATGCTCATATTCTTTCCTCAGCAATAAGCCCTATCCACCTGAATGAACGCATATTGATATTCAAGTATGTCATTCTCTGTAACCTTATAATATTTTCTCTGAATCATACAAAGTAGGACTTGGGTACAGTAACTTATATGAGCTTCTAACTTTACTTTTAGAAACTTTAGTCTTTTTCTCAAGGTGAGCTATTGCATAAATATTATATTTCATTTGGACTTACTACTGGGATGTGTAACATATATCATGTTGTAGTTTGGATCCAGAATGTTGACTCAAGCCCATGTGTATGTTGAAGGCTTTGTCCACAAGGCATTGAGTTTGGAGGTGGGCCTTTGAAAGGTAATTGGATCATGAAGGCTCTAACTGTATCAGTGGATTGATCCCTGATGGATTCATCATTGATGGGGTTATTGAGAAGTGATGGAAAATTAGGAGCTCGACCTGCATTGATGGGAGTGAGCTATAGCATGGGGAAGTGCCCTCTGGGTCTGTTTCTTTTATCCAGAGCCGTCTTCGCTGGCTTTCTCTATCTGCTTCCCGGCTGCCGTGGAGTGAGCAGCTTTCCCTGCCATGCCCTTCCACTGTGAGGTTTCTGCCTTACCACAGCCTGGAAGCCACAAAGCCGGCTGACCATGATTTGAAGCCTTGGAAGCTGTGAGTCAGGATACATTTTTTCTTCCTTAAATTGTTTTTCCAAGTGATGGAAAACAGTGACAAAAAACTAACACAATAGTTAATACTATTTCTTCCTTATATTTATCTATTATTGGTCACTTGTACAGTATTTGCCTGTATTTTGTTGCTGCAATTATTACAAGTTTAGTGGCTTAAGCAGCACAAATTCATTGTTGATAGTTATGGATGCCTAAATCCAACATGCCTCTCACTGGCAGGGCTAATTCTTTTCTGGGATCCGTATGGGAGCATCCTTTTCCTTGTCATTTTTAACTTTTAACTTTCTCATTACCCCCTTGATCCTGGCTTCCTCTTCCACTTTCAAAATCAGTGCCAACTCACTAAACCTTTCTGATGGTGACACTTTCTAATTTAACTGAATCTCATATGGTTAGAGGTAACTCAACTAGAAAATCCCAAATAAGCTTTCCATGTCAAGATCTTGACTCTTAATCATATTTATAAAGTTCTTTCTTCCCACATATGGTAACTTAACTACAAGGTTTCAGACTTCTGTAAGATGCTATCATTTTGCCTACACAAAGATAAGCTGATTTATTCAGTTAAGTTCATGTTCTACCATTCTCAGGAAAAACCAGTATCTGTTAATAACTCAGATGTAATTGAGACTATCAGATTGCTTTACAAAAGAAAGTGAAAGGCGTTATGTCTTCCTAGTCAGTAACAAACTATATTTTCCATATTTAAATATGCTGTATAAGTTTAAATTAATAATCAAGTTGAATATTGTTATACCTGGATACTAAAATTGCCCGTCTTTACCAACATGCCCTATACCTTATATGACCAACTCAGCAGTGAAAGTTGTACGTGTGATAGCATTTGGAGGGTGCCTGTGTGGTACTGGAAATGCTGGCAAAGTTAGTCAAGGATTCCTCCCCACACTTCTGTTCACTCAGAACACTACACCATTGTCACACCGTTCAAAGGTCCTACGAGCAGATGAGAACATTAACCTGCAAAGAGTCCAGGAGAATTTAGCAAGGCTGAGTTTTTGAGAATTATGTTCTCATTCAATTTATTTCATTCCAGTATAGTAATTTCAATCTCTGCCCGGTAGATTGCTCTTTTTGCCATGAAAGGAAGCTACTTAACTGTACTTTGATTTAATTTTCTCTTGTATAAAATAGTTATTTATGATCAACAATCAGAAAATGTTTGCTATTTTCCTCTTTCCTACTCAGAATATTTTTATTAGAAGTTGCCCATTCTGGCATATATCATTAAAGGTTATTGGCATATTTTTAGCCATTAACTTTTTGTCTCACTCATGAATACCCTGTAAGTTTATGAACCTCATGTTTTCCAGCAGTACTGTGTCAGTGAATGGAATAGCATATTACTTGTGAAAGCAAACTGTAAGTTTTCATAAATCATACTTATTTTGTTCTTCTACATTTTATTAAGCAAAGAGTATATTTTACTTATACTTATGTCTCACATAAATCTAATAATATATGTTAGATGAGCAGAGAAGGCTGCAGAATACTGCACACATTTTATTTCCATGCTTTTTGCGAGTTCAAGTTATAATAAGCTAACTTAACTTAAATAATTTCCCTTTATGCCACCCAGGAAATTCAGAATCAATGCATAGGCAATCCTTCCTTTTTTTTAACTTAGGAAAATAATATTTTTGTAGCTTGTGACTAAAGCGCTTCCGCTTGAGCAAGTTCAAAGTATTTCTGTCAAAGTGGTTTTGTGGTTCATTTCTGAGTAATGCATTTAAGAATGATAAAGATGCGGTGAAAATCCGAGCCACGCAGGACATGTGGAGCGCAGGAACCATAAGGAAAGTGTTCTGGAAAAATCTTTCAGCTTCTAATCTCACTGGTTTTCAACGCACAGACGTCAGTGGGAAGCTTCCATCCTTCCAGAGTAGATAAAGGATTCCCATCGCACAGTGGAGGAAAATTTCAGATGTCAGAGATTTCCAATCCAAGACTTATGATGATATTTGAGATGCAGGATGAAGAAATTTCATGTGCTTTCACATTCAGGGCTTATTGTTGCTTCTTCCTAGATACCGCTCCTGTGTTTGACCAGCATCTTCCCGTCTCCCCAGTGTCTCCCTCTGGAGACCACCTTTCCACTCATCGGATCCGTTCCTCTGAGCGTGGTGGTGGCTGGGCTCTGAGGTTGCCTCCTGGCCTCGCTCCTGTGCTTTGTCGAATCTCTGCAGCCAGGGACAGCTGGTCCAGTGGTCCAACACTGCGGCCCACAGACTCCAGCAGGGCCTGCGCTTCCACGGGCTGGAGCCTGGAGCTCTGCTCTGCAAGCTGATTGGCTGCCTCTGCAGCAGCAACACAGCTGAGACCTGCCGGCTGGTCTCCTGAGCGGTGCCTCCTTTCCTGGTTTCTATCAGAACCAACCAGGTCCAGCAGGACAGCTTCGCTGCGCCTGCTGTGCACAGGGCCAGAGGCCTCCGAGGTCTTCACAGGGCGCTCGCCTCGGATTCCTGCTCCCCAGCAAAGCCCTCTAGGGAATGCTGTGTCAGTTTGGAGAGGGGCACAGATTGGAGCGTAGCCTAAAAGCATAATTTTGCAAATATATATATATTTTTATCAGTGCATACCTGTGATGCGTTTTGAATACATTTATCATTGGGACATACGCATATCATAGTTTAGTCTATTTATTTCCCCTTTGTTTTCTCTCCCTACCTTCACCCCTAGATCCCCTGCCCATCTGAAAAAAGGTTTACTTCTTTGTTTTTTATTGGCTCTTCACTCTTTAAATTATTTATACTTTGGTTATCTCATATAAGAGGAAACTTATGTGACATTTAACCTGCATCTGACTAATTTTGCTTAGCATTATGGTCTCGGGTGTGTTTGTCTTCCTAAAGATGTATTAAATTTATCCTTCTTTATGGCTGAGTAGTACTCCATTGTGTATGAATATCATATTTTCTTTATTCATTCATCTGTTAATAGACACACAGACTGTTTCCAACATTTAGCTATTATGAGTTCAAGGCACGTTTTTCCCCATACCTTTCCTGAGCATATAGAGAGAGACATGATTTTTTTCTTGGAAATTGATTGATAAGATATGGCAGAAGTGTGTGAGATTGGATTCATACAGACAGTCTCTGAAGAATGAAATGGTTTCTTCTAGCCTTATGAAAATGTACTATCCATTCTAAATCCTATTGCCATTACCTCCACTGCTCAGGTGTTGAGGAGCAACCACACCATTGTTACTCATATTCTATTTCTAACTGCCTCTGATGTTTATTTCATATTTCTAAATTCTCTCCCATTGCAAACACACATAATTATATAATGGCACAAACAGCAGTGGAAATACAAAAGCTCTGAGATGATTTGTCTTGCTTGTTGAATTCTTTAATTATCTCAATTTCTTGTTTGATCTTCCTGCTATAAATTACTCTCTTTAATCCTCAGCAAATATCTACTTAGGCTGATAAAAATTTAGGCAATAGATAAATCACTGTGCTACTAAAGAAAAAAAAAACTTTGTATTTTAACCTCATAAGACGCTGTTTGTGAGAGACTGTGAAGCTGAGAGATCTTGCTCTAAACAGGTCAAGGAAGGAAATAGTGAAAGAAGAGATACCAGCCCTGCAAGAATGGCCAGCAGTGAATACGTGCAAAAATCTCTCAGTATGTTACCTGAAAACTAGATTTATCAGATGCAGTGTAGTATTTTTCATAATGAATTTCAATGCCATGTGTGTATTTGGACTTTTAATAAACAGAGAGTCGTTTTGGAAAAATATAATGATGTCTATTGTATAACAAAGCAACACTTATCCACTTTGTGTTTATCAGTTTAGACTTTAGAGTAATGCACTGCCCTCTGCACGCTCTCATTTTCAGGGAGCACCTTGTGGGAGAGAGTATCAGAGTGACAGATTTCTATTGCTTTGCAACTAAATGTGATCAGAGCTATTGCTTAACCATTTCAAAGTTCTTTAGGAAAATTTAATGTTGATAATTGGATCCTCTTTAATTACTTGCTGCCCATAAACAGAAATAACCATGCTACCCTAGGCGGCTGTGAGTGTGCATGGAGCTTCTGCAAGCAGTTCCAGGGTTCCAGCTTCACGTGCAGCCCAAGAATCCACACAGACCGGCTGCACTGTGAGGCGACTGGTTTTGTCCTCCCCGAGAGGCATTAATACCCATGGCCGTGACTTCAGCACTGCAGAACCGACTGCCTGGCTTTCCCTTATGTAAGGAGATATGATGTCATTACTGTAATGCTCACTGAGATCCAGCTGATTTGTACACCTCTTCCTCCCTTCCTAGGTTTCATTGATTTTTAAGGTTAAATGATGGATTTTATAATTCAGCTAAGAAAGCATCATAGATGCAGTGGTGTACATGTGATGGAGGGTGCTAGGGGTGTCTGAGAACATCTGAGAACAGACCAGGATGGGCTGGATTACATATCACCTGCCTACACACAGACACAGACACACACACACACCACACACGCACACAAGCAAGCACACGCACATGCACACACACAGCACACATCCACAGAACTCACAGATGGCACAACTGCTGATCTGAGGACTGATCGCTTGGGAAAAGCAGGTTTTAGAACCATGTGCACCCTGCCTTTTCCTCAGCAAGGTGGCTGAAGTCTAGTAGAAGATTGTCAAGGTTTCTGGTGTCACCAAATCTTCCTGGTCTGAGGCACACCGAGCAGAAGCCCTGTGTGGACAGCATGCTCCAGAGCACTGTCTATGTCCTGCTATGCCTGTCACACTTTGTGGGCACATAGGCAGAGGTTTTCTGGAAATCATTTATGTGCGAGGCTCACACAGGATCCTTCTTCACAAATGCTCTCTTCTGGAGTGCAAGACATTGCCAGGTTTTCTCATCACAAGTCTCCTGTGTTCTCTAATATTTTCCCAATAATAGAACTTATTTTTTATTAAGTAGTCCCCAATGCCATGCTCTAATTCAAACCCTGTGCATATGATGATATTGAAGTAGTATCATAATTTTTGGAAACAGGTTCTGTGGTGACCCTAGGCTTTTGATCAGGAAAATTAGGCTCACAGAGGTAAAGTCACTTACTCCTAATCACACAGTTAGTGACAGGAAAGGCAAGGCTTCTCACCCAAATGTGTCTAATTTCCAAATGTCTCTTTAAAACCACCAAACTCTTCTGCCTCTTTTTAAATTCTGCTGATAACATTTTCAAGCTTCCATTCTGCACTTCAGGCTATGCCCTTAAATTAAATTCTTGCCTTACAATATGACATGTAAATAAACGACTTATTTACTCACTAAATCTTCCCCAAAAGATAAATAAAAGTCAAATTAAATGTGTACATTTTAGGCTAAATAGTTTTTGATAAAGACAAGAAAGATAGAATTGTATGTTTTAATTTCTGGGAAAAATAAACTGTTTTCAAATGTTAATGGCAAATGATATTAAAATAATTCCTTCAGAATTTAGAGTATCTGAACATAGATCTTGATATAGACATTTTCTCCTTAGAAATCTATGTATGTGCACTATCTTCCTAGAGCAGAGAGCTCATTTTTAGTCAGGCAAGTTTTATTACTCTTCCCCTTGTCTTTCCCTAAAATCCAGTCCACTAATGTTTCTGGGTGAATTAAAATTCATAATATTAAACCTGAGAAAAAGAGCAAGTTCTTGAAGTACATCCCCTTACTCAGAGACAAGGAGAGCACAAGTTCCATTGTGATACTGTGTTTGCGTTCATCTGAACACCTGGAATAAAGACCGTGTGTCTCACATTCATGGCCACCATGTGTGTCCCTGGGACTGAAATCCTTGGAAAGGATGAAAATAGAAGTTTATTATGGTAGCTTCCAGAGCTTTCCCAAAGGAACAGCTGGAATTTCCCTTTGGGTTCTTCTGTACATTTCCGTATTTTGCTGCCTGGAGCCCAGAGGCCGCACATTCAGCCCAAAGGAATGAAGGTCACAGCTCAGGAATTCAGAGGCTGCCCACATCCTGGGGAGCCTGGGAGAGGGCACTGCCAGTCCTGGCCAGCACAGCCTGTCCTGTTCCTGCTTCACATGAGGCAGAAGTCTCCTTCTCTCAAATCTGCTGTTTTTCTGCCATTTACAGATAAATCGAATCCCAGCTAATATGCAAATCATGGGGTCATTCACTCTAGATATATTTTGGGGGACACTGAAAACCAGTTATCAAGCTTTTTATACCCTCTTGTTTAAAAAAAATCAAATTGACAAACTACAGCCATTAGGCCATCTGATCGTTTTGTAAATCTCTATTAGAAGCAGAGCTAAGCAAGGTAAATTGAATAAATAGGGTCATGTGATAATCAATTTTGTCTTTAAAATTTTGATATTTTTTTCATCAAATTTTAAATATAATTTAGATTTTTAAAAAATGTTACATGAAATGTTATTCATCCTGATTCATGAGATGTGCCTCCCACAGCTGTACCCACTTGAATTTTGTCCCTGAGATTAGTGTTTTTTTCCCAATCATCTCAGTTGCAAGCTCACAATTAAAGCGTTAAAGTACCTCTCACCCCTCCAAAGTTCCCTCCTGCCCTTCAGTTTTACCACCCGTCTGCCACTCCTAGAGCCCAGTAAGTTACCAGGTAATCAACAGTCTCTTATATCCTCATATGTTTGCTTCCATTTCCTAGAACTTGATGTAAGTGGCAATGTAAAATATGCTTTCTCTTTTATTGGCTTTGTCATGGTTTATGTCAGATGACCCTCCCCAAGTCTCATGCAATCATGGACGCTGCTGACTCTCGCATTTGTGATTAGTTCATTGTTTAGTACTCGGATTGGTGGTGTGAGTGCTACACCACCCAGGGGTGGAGCTAGCACACAGTGTAATGGCAGGAAGAAGGCCTGTCTCTCTCTTGCCAGATTCATGCTTGACTGCAGGGGTGGCCATGAATGGCTGCTCCACCATGCCACCTTGCCATTTAAAGCAGCAGAATATAGACTGAAACCTCCAAATTGTAAGAAATAAATATTCTCTTCTCTAATTTGGGGTGCCAGGTAGTTTGTCAACAATGAGAGAAAAGAAACCAAGGCAGGCTTCTTCCTTCAGTATAATTACTACCATGTTTTCACATATTTGCTCCTTTTATTACTAACTAGTATTTGTGTGGTGGTGGTGCTTGTTGTTGTTGAAGGACACTTGGGTTATTTCCAGTTTGGGATGTTAAAAATAAACCTGCTGGAATACAGATGTACAAGTCTCTGTATGGAGATGTGCTTAATGTATACTGTGCAAGTATATAAACCTGGAATGTCTGCATTAAATGATGGGTGTTGTCAAGCTTTGCGAAGACATTGACAAACTATTTCAAAACAGATATTTCTATATTTTCAACAGCAATGTAGGACCACTCTAGGTCCACTTATCCTCCATGACATTTATTATGGAGAAGAATGATGACAAAATTTGGCAGAAAGTAATGTGGAGGAAGACTTGTGCATTCATTTTGCTTTGAGCATTTTCCTCAAACCACAGAGATTTATTAGCAAAGAGTAGTAAATCTCTTGATGTGAGGTATTTAAACACAACCTGTGACAAATTATTAGTGATGCCTAAACTATGTTGACCAAGTTTCAACCCCTATGAAGCCAGGCTTAAAACTATAGTTAAGAATTAAACAAATAATAAAATTGAGCAGAATCAGAAATAGCAGATTTCTGGAAATGACTGCAATATGCTTTGGCTTTTATATCTTCCACTGATTTAATCAAATGGACAACATGACTTCAAGGAGATTGAGAAAAACAGTCTTTATACCGGAAGCCTATATGCATATGTGTTATGATTTGTGTCCCCAAAATTCTAGTGCAATTATGGGGGCAGACTTTTAGAATTTTTGATTGATTCATGGTCCAATGCTGGAATTACGGGTGTGAGTGCTACACCCATTCTAGGGTGGGTAGCCTACATACAATGTAAGGGACATAAGGAGTCTTCTCGGTGCACTACTCTTTTGTTCTTGTGGGTTTTGATATCTTCCACCACCATGAACAATAATATAGCCCCTCTGCCACACCACCTTGCCTTTGATCCAGTTTATTATGGACTGTAATATCTACAAACTGTGAACCAAATAAGTCTTCTCTTCCTTAACTTTAGGTGTTGAGTATTTTGTCTCAGCAATGTTCTAGAATGGTGGCAGCCACACTATGTTCCATGAGACAAAACACCTGACCAACAAAAATTGGTACTAGAGAAGAAGGGTCATTGCTGTGACTATACCTAACCATTCAAGAATCTTTGGGAATGGCTTACGGGAAGAGTTTGGAAAGTTTCAGACATGTAGGCTGAAAGAGTAGAGCTGAAATGCCTTAGGTTGTTTTGTATGGAAAATTCTTGTCAGAGCTCAAAAGACCATAAGGTTGGTAGAAATACTTCCCATAAAGACTCAGTTTGGGAATTGACTGTTGCAGATTATGTATGTTATGGCTTGGCAGAAAGTTTGTTGGCCTTTTGCTTACCTAAGACTAAGATTAAGAGCAAAAGATAATTAATCTGGCAGAAGAAATTTCAAAGCAGTTGAATGTTGAAGCAGCGGAATGGCTATTGTTGGAAGCTTTTAGACAGATCTATGTTGTGAATCAGAAGCAAAGAGCCCAGCAGGATGACTTAAAATGTTTGAGTTTGGATAGGAAAAAAGTTCCAGTAAAGCTGTGGACTGCAAAGATAGAGATGGAAAGATCTCCGTTGCTGAGAAGGAACTGGAAATATGACAGATGACCTGAGGGCATCACAAGAAGCAGCAAGTTTCTACCCTTTTCAGTTTCAAAATTGTAGACATAAAAGGCTTTGCTTTGGGGAGAAAACTACAGAGCTCTATTTCCCAGAAAGGTGGCAGCCCCTCTATGTTCCAGAATGGCAGCAACCAGGTTCCAAAATCATGGCAGCATAGGGAATTTGTTTTTCAGCATCAGGTTCTGAGAGCCCAGTGATTCAGACACTTGACCCCTGCAGCCAAGAGAAGAGAAAGCCTGATTACTGCCCCAGCTGGCAGTGAACTTTGACATCATTCACTTGGTACTGGTTTTAGATGCATGCAAAATTCAAGAGTTCTGAGATCAAAAAGGCTTCCACCTAGATTTTAGAAAGCCTGGAAGGCCAGATAGTGTGCCTCTGAGTGTGCAATATGTGAAGCTGTGACAGTGAAGCCAAAAGTGCAGTGGAGACCCCAGAGTTTAGAAAGGCCATGAACATGGATCATCTATATTAAGCTGCAAGGACTGAACAGAGCAGGCCTAAGAGAAAAGCTGTGGAAACTATAACCACTGAAAATGCCATAGGGACAGTTATGCAAGCCTTTGGGAGCTCACAAATTACCACAGATTGCTTCTAATGTTCCACATGAAACCACAGGACATAACGTTTGCTCTAATGGATTTTGGATTTGCTTTGGTTCCAATCCTTTATATCCCTGTTTGTAAATTTTGCAATAGAAATGTCTATCTTGTGCCACTGGATGTTTAACTTTTTGTTTTTACAGGAGCTTACAACTAGGAATTATAGTTCTCAGAGGAGACTTTGTACTTTTCAGCAGTGCTGAAACTTTTAGGATTTTGGTGACTCTTAGAATGAATTAAATGCCTTTTTTGTAGAGGATGTGCATGAGTCTTTGGGTAGTCAGGGGTGCTATGGTTTGTGTCTGAATGTGTCCCCAAATCCTCATGCAGTCATGGGGGCAGTCTTCTAAAAAGTTTGATTGATTCACGGTCTAATATTGGGTTCATAGCTGTGAGTGCTAGAGCAGGTAGCTTACATACAGTATAAGGACAGGGAGTCTTCTCTGTGTACTACTCCAGTGCTTTTGGTATATGCCACTGTCATGAGCTGTTGCCGCTCTGCCATGCCACCCTCCCTTGAAGCCAGCTTATTATAGACTGGAGCCTCCACAAACTGTGAGCTAAATAAATCTTCTGCCATTAAGTTTGGGGCATCAGGTAGTTTGCCTCAGCAATGAGAAAAGTAACCAAGAAAATATACAAATATTTTATTATTATGAAATGGGTACTTAACTTATTTTTAAAACTGAGAGATTTACCACAAATACTTGATATTTTTCTCAGCCTTAATATTATACCTTTAAGTCAATAAGAAACAAAAGTATATCTTGTGTATGAGATGCAAGATATAGAACCAGAGAGGGAAAGAGTGAACTGCTGAACTTCTGCTTAATTGTCTTTTAACAACTTCCTGAGAGATTATTTACCTAAGATCATTCCATTTTGATTAATTCAGTGTCAAGTGACTACAACTTTATGCTATTTGGAAAAATTCCTTCTCATTTTTATTATATACTCACAATGTTAAATAATCATGGTAGAGATATTATTTTCACTTGTTCTGTTCAAATGCAGAGAGATTATTGGGGACAAAAAGAAATGATGCAATCAGAAACGTGAACAAAACTACGCAAAGCTTTAAAGACCTGTGAGGCACTGAGGAAACCCATATGTGTATGCAAAAGAAGTCCCGGAAGAGGAGCTGGGGGAAAAGAAGCAAAGTCACTATTTGATGTAATAACAGCCAAAACTCCCCAAATTTGATACAATCCATTAACCTGTGAATCTAGGAAGCTTCACAAACTTTAAGTGGGATACATTCAAGGTGATTCATACATGGGAAAGTTATAGCCAAACTATTGAAAGTCGAAACAAAAGATTGGAAGCAACAAGAGAAAAATGAAATATATATGACATAAAATATATATGTGACAATAACAAAACAGAGATAATGCTGTCTTGGGAAAATATAGCAAAATTGTTTCATAACTTTAGAAAGTTAACTTAAATCACTGAATCACACATTTAATGTGTGGAATTTTATAGTATACAGATTGTATATAGTTCAATAAATCTGATGAAAGTATCAGGGCTAAATTTCTACCAGGAACTCTAAACCTTCATAAAATAAATCTTTGTCTAAGTTTCTGGTGCCCTCTTTGTTGGTACTGAAGGCAATACAATAAGAATGTGTGTAGGTTGTGCATATCTATAACAATTTACACAAATTTGGTTCCAATAAAATGAAGCCAAAGCATAAAATTCCATAGTTAAAGTTTAATCAGTTATACATTGGCAGTGGAAGTTTCAAAAGAGCGCATGGAGGGGTTTGGAGAATAGAAGCGAAATAGGAACCCCAAAGCTTCTAACATGCCTTTTTTGCATTGGGTGCACCCTGAAGAGAACTTACATTTCCTTAGTGGACGATTTGCACCAGGAATAAGCACAGTTAAGTCTGTTTCTGACTAAATTTAGAGAAAGGTTACTTACTTTAGGCTAGCACTGTCCTGCAGCAGCAAATGTATTACTAGAAGAAATTGTTTGTAGCATTATGTGCTGGAATGTGATCTCATGCTTACGCAGATGTTTACTAGTAAGACGTAGGCAGAAAATATACTAGAATTCATGCAAAACCACACATAGCCAAATTGTTGGTTAGACCTGCATTTTGCAGCTCTATAAAGTATCAATTCTAAAATATGTTTATGTAACAAGCATTAAAACTAAGCTAAATAAAGCAAATGCAGTATAATCAGGAAATATTTGATTGGAGCTGTATTTGTAAATAGGCATGAATCGAAATTAAAACCACACAGATTTACACAGACTTCTTGATTCACAATCCTGACAAATCATTTTTTCAAAATTCTTGGCAATTACTCATTTTCAAAAGGTTGTATGTTGAAAAACCAGGGTTGGGTATTTGAGTTACAATTTTATAATAAGTGCTATATTTGCTTTAACCATTTTCAGAACTGAACATTAGTTCTAATTCAAAGAACCCTAGCATCACAGGATTGTATTTCTGGGATAAACGGAGAATATGTTACAAAGAATATAAAGATGAGACTACTGTATTGATGCCTTATGTTACTTGATGATATCATATTATCTGCATATAGCACATTATTTATTCTGATTTACAACCTGAGCATTGAGTTTCTTATTCATGCATTCATTCAGTTCATATGTTCATTATTATTTTTTAAAGAATGAAACTAGATGGTAAATAGAAGTGAATAGTATATACGTTCAATGCTTATCCCTTGATTTGTCATGAAAATATCTGAAAAACAATAAATAGAAAATTTTAAAGCAGCTATGGAGTACAGGTTGAAGAAGAGGAGGGATTGCATCACATATTTCACCCCATGCCAAAGCCCATCAAATTCACATATTGGTGGCTTCATACCCAGAACTGCAAAAGTGACTGTATTTGGAAACAGAAATTTTAGAGACATTTAAATGAGGTCACAGAAGCAGACTTGAATCTAATCTAGATGTACTACCAAAAGAAAAATTTGGACACATTATTACGGGAAACAGAGAAAGTCATGGCAAGAATGGGCCTTTGTAAACTCAAGAGAGGCCTTAGGAGAGAAAGGCTGGGAAACAGCTTGCTCTTGGACCTTTAGCTTCAAGAACTGTGAATAAATAAATGCATGTTGCTTAATCCACTCAGTCTGGGGTATTTTGTTTTAGCAGCCTTAGCAAACTGAACTACATATTATAAACAAGCAAACAAGGAATGCTCTCAGAATCAACTCTTAGTCTTTATAAAGGATAAAAAGAAATGTCACAACGTCTGTGTTGCTGCTGATAGCATAAGTCGTTGTGACTTTTTAGGGAAGGACGTGGAAATCAGTCATTGGTAGACTTTTTGTACCATACAGGAGACTTTATATCTTGAAATCACAACTACAATATAGCCAGCTTTTTCTGAGGTATGATCCTCTGGACATTAATGATCTAGAATGATAACAGATTTTCTTTGGACTTTATAAAATATAATGATTTGCTGCAAACCAAACCCATTTTTCTATTTTCCAAACAGCATGAGGTAGTATGCATGAACTTTCACCAGAAAAGCCAACACACAATTCATCTATCTGGAACTTGATAAATGTTTACTGAATACCAGAGGAAGGAAATGTATTTTCTTCTTAGGCATGTTTGAATGATACTAATCTAATCAAGGCAAAAATAACTTCAAATTAGATAATCTGTAATACCTTTGGTAATTCTTGATTGACTCACGAAATTTTTGTTTCTGACTCCGAGTGTGAAGTATCTGGGAGAAAGGAACAGCATTTCTTCTTTAGTTAGAATCCCTATGTATATGAAATGGACTTTTAACCACATTTTAGAAGAAAATTCCAGGAGGACCCTGTACTCCCAGCCTGACTTTTTTTTTTTTTTTTTTTTTTTTTGTCTTTTTTGAGACGAGGTCTCGCTATGCAGTTCATGCTGGCCTTGAGCTCACTTTGTAGCCCAGGCTGGTCTTGAACTCGCAAGGATCCTCCCACCTCAGCCTCCTGAGTGCTGGGATTACAGGCCTGAGCCACCACGCCCAGCTCAGCCTGACTTTTTAAGACCTATTCATAAAGGCTTTATTGTATTTTCTTATTTTACTTTCTCCTTTAAATGGTTTTCCAATTTTTTGTTTTATTGGCACATGCTTGAAGTATGCAATGAACACGTTCCTCATGGTGAGTAGGTGTCTGTGCATGACACATCTTAATTCTTTTTCATCCCTCTCCCTTGTCTGGCTAGTCTGTCCCCCATCTCTTGGCTCCCTTCCTTTTTGCAGGAGATCTTTCTCTCTATTTCCCATTGTCTGTCTTGTATTTTTCTCTTCTTCATATTTTGAGTTCCTCATGTAAAAAAAACTTTTCAATCTATGAAGGCTCTAATGATAAGAATTTTACTGATCTTTAATAAACAGTTTCATGACTAAATTCACAATATGATAGGCAAATGTTGATGCAGATAAAATTCTCTTCTGGAATCAAATTCAACTATCTGCTAGTTAGTTAACATACCAGTGTACTTTCATTATGATTAGACATAACCAGCTACATGCCACATTCTTAGATTATTATTTGATGAAGAATTTCTCAAGATCTATATTAATTCTAAATCTGTAGATTTTGTTGTTTTGTGTTTCTTTACCAAGTTCCTTGAGTTTAGCATGTTTCAGATTCACTCTGGTTTTAATGACTCTGAATGCCCCTAACTGGGAGAGAATATTGTTTGTTTGATCAGAGATAGTTTGTCTTTCTTGGTAAAGAATACTATCAGATCACATAGTTTTTCTAGTTTCTATGCTGCTAGTGGTTAAAGAAAAAAATCATAATGACATATTTACTTTTTAAAGCAGATACATATAAACAGTTTTGTTTGAGTTTTGGTTTCAGAAGGGTTGGGTTCACTAATGTGATTATTTAAATATGAATAAAAGTGAATTCTTTTAACATTAGTGTAAAGCCAAATGCTTGATTTCATAAACAGATCTCTGAACAGACTTCACTGTAAGAAAAATAAGTGGATGTAAGGGCGGGTGAAGTAACTTTAAGATGATAGAATTTAGTATCTTATGGTTTCCATAGAAACTTAGTTTTCAGATAAATGAAGGATAATTAGATAGCTAAATGGTGTGCCAAAGATCATACACATAGGACATTCCATGGGGTTATCTTTGAGTTTGAATAATGTATGTGCCAATTAAACACCATTCATAATTGATCCCATTTGAGTATATGTCAACAATTAGAAAGTTGAGCAATACAGTTTGTTGTTAATATTGCCTATAGCCTGTTTTTCAACAGTGTATGTGGAAATTCTTTGCTAATGCCAAAACTGAACAGGACGATTTATTTACAAATGCTCTCTCTAGCCAAAGACTTGCTCTCTTATGCAACAGCTGCTTTCAGAAGGCTGTCTTCCCTGCTGTGCTTGGGATTCCCCTTGCTCTTTTCTGGGCTCCATGACTTCTGCAACTGAAATATTTTTTTAAAAAATCTCTGCAAGCCTCGGCTTCCCCATTTGTAAAGTGGTAAGCATAAAAATAGAACTTCCACACACAGAGCTGTTACTGAAGTGGATTATGATCTTGTAGAGAAAGCATTTAGATTGTTGACCTGAAACATAGTAGCGTCTCAAAATGTTTACTCTTCATTTGAGGCATGATTTTGTTGGAAAAAATAAGTTAATTCTATTAAGAAGTTCTCATTGTGTATTGTTTTACACTCTTGCATCTGGGAAAAAGAAGAAACAGGTTTTTGTTTTGTTTTGTTTTGGTTTGGTTTGGATACTGGGAATCAAACTCAGGAACTTGTGCTTGCTGGGCAGGTTGTGCTATACCCCCGGTCCAGAATTAAGAAACGGTAGACATCATGCATGTACAATCTTGTCAGTTTTCTTTGTTATGATTGAGTGTTCATGCTTTCAGCTATTTAATTTTTTAATTAGAGATGAGTAGGAAGGCAGAAAGGAGAATCCATTAATATATTTGTGAACACTGGTTTGTTTAGTGTCATTACAACATATAAAACATTAGAACTATACATCTTAATTCAAATGGAAATATATTTTATTTCCACTAACTATCTATTTTTTATTTTTTTCTGGAACTACTACTAGTGCCTGTTAAAACCTAGTTACCATGGTGATAAGTCTGAGTTTTTTCTCATAGATGCACCCTTTTTTTTTACGAGTTTATTCTATAATTTCTCTAAATTTCGAACTCTAATTATGTGAAAATAATTACTCATCATAATGAGATAAAAATTTATGTAACTCCAAGGTAGGACTCATTAGAACTTTCAAAATTGAAGCCATCCTTAGGAGTGACACTTGGACTTTTCATTTTATTCAATGTATTGAACTCAAAATGAGAAAGAAAACAAAAGTAGGAACAAAATTTAAGATTACACTTACTGATTGGAACTGTAGGATACAGACTAAGTTAGAGCAAAGCTAGAGTAGTAGCCATCCTAAGCTATTTGTTTAACTTTTATTTATTAAAAAAGAAATGATCAACCACTCTAGTAAATCATCTCAGGCTCTCCTGTCTTTCATTAGAAATTTCCTACCAATAACAATGGGCCCAGCTTCAAGGCTGGGCAGCTTAGCATCATGCGACTAGAAAGGCAGATGACCTATGAATAAGACAGTGAATGACCAGTGATCAATCAGAGCTTCATCCCTGGGAATTTCAAGTAGGGCCTTCAAAGAATCGATTCATGGTCACCATAAAAATGTGAATTTTGCAACAGGTCTTCTTTGTAGCAATAAGCAGATGATATACCAAGAAATGAGAATGAAAAATAATATGGCTCCATAGAAACGGAAACACCAACTACCTCAAGTTTTGATGGCTTTACAGTCTGAAGCTTACTTCCATGAAGCTTGGTTTTGCTTTTCTTTATATGCCTTCCATCACTTTACTACTTATTTGAATGACTTTCTGTTGCTTACAAGAAACATTACTACTACTACTGTTGGTAATGTACTTTGCAAGATAATCTAATGGGGGCCACAAAGTCAGGGTCATTTCAGAAAAATACATCAGGCCTGTGTTGTTGGTACCTAGAGTCAAGTGTTCTGTTCAGTGGCTAAATTGCACAATTTAATTGCTAAAAAAATCAACAAAATTTTATGATATTTTCTAAGGGATTAATTTTGGAGTTGAGTAATGTTCTCAGGACTTGTCTAAAAATATTACCAATAAGGTATTGAAATGTTTTTGTAATATAACAAGATGGTACTAATGAGAGTAAATTTCTAATTCCAGTTGGCTCACATATCAAATACCAAAAACTAATTCTGAATTCATGTAGTTTAGTTACTTACACTCTCTTTTAAACTAAATAGTATGTCTAGGAAGACACATAAGCGTTCAATAAAAGTTATTTATTTTTAATATGGAATTTCATATAAACACATCACACTCCAATCATATAAAAATCCTTTTAGTGCACAAAGCAAAAGCTGTGTGGTTCCATAAATGAGGCACAGACAACATAAACAACGTAGGCAACTTAAGTGTGGGCTTGGCGTGTTTTTTAAGACTCAGCATCCTAACTCTGGTCACCCTTGTATGCAGCCCCACAGAAGCAGTTGTCATTTGCCCAAGACATCATTTTTTGGACATTTCAGCTCTATCAAAAAGCATCCAGCAAGGCCCATTTTGTTCCTCTTTAGTCTCCAGTATGGAGCTTGATAACAGTTGTACCCTGCATGAGGACATGGGAGATTTGGAGGGATTATGGTTTTATTTGTAAAAATAATTGATTTGGCAGCAGAGCAGGCTTACTTGGGACCTTAATGTGAGAAAACAAGGATCATGTCTTGGCCAGATAAAAATATTTATCAGTATTTATCTTCCCCTGTTCTGGGATTCTGGAAATAAGAGAGATGGTTCTTGCTAGTGAATGATTACTTTTACCATAAAGCATTTTGTTTGAGTTTTTGAACTTTTTCTTTAACATCCAAAGTTGCCAGTTACAGAGAAATCTCTAACAGATTAGACTTGAAAAGATTTTTGGCATTTGTATTGATAGTTCTTGGAATTGGTAAGTAGCTTGTGATTGGAATTCTCAGAGTCTGTAGCTTTTCATTTTTAAAGTCACTATGTTGTTTCTTTTTCTTGTCTTTTTTAGCTTTTTCACTTTCTTTGTTAAAACTAAGCAAACAATATCACTCTTTGCTGAATATCATGTCCTTCTGTAATCAGAAATAAGGATAAAGCAATGACATGATGCCTCAAGAAAAAGAATTCTAAAATGGAGAGGAAAGGCGGTGTTTGAGCACTAACATTGCCTGCTGTCACTGCTTCAGATTGGTTTCTGTTAGCAGTAATCATGCCTCAAATAAGCCTCACTGGTTAGGATGTTGCTGCTGTGCAAAGCTCAAACTTGGTTGCTAATAGAGGGGCTTTAGGGATTCAGAAATGACAATGGCAGTATCACAGGTGTCTTAGTTACTTTTTACTCGTTGCTGAGACAAAATACCTGGTGCACCAAGTTGGGAAAGGAAATATTTATTTCTTACAGTTTTTGGAGGTTTCAGTCCAATACTCAGTTGGCTCCCAGGCAGGGTGGCGTGGAGGGACTGCAGTTCATGGCGGCTGCAAACAGCAAGGCAGAAACCGGCAAGAGAGAGAGACACACACCTTCTTCCTGCCATTACATTACAGGCTGGCTCCACCCCTATGTGGGTGTAGCACTGACACCATCAATCCAAGCTCTAGACAAAGAGCCCATTACAAATGCATAATACAAAGACATGACACCCGGGGCCACTGACATATACCATGACACCAGGGCTGAACAAAGGGCTTGGATATAACAGTTTAGGGAGAAAAACACATGGCATTTCAGAGAAATGCAAATGAAAACTGCATCTACCCCAAATAGAAAAAGAAAACAAAAAACATTAAATACTCGTAAGGTTGTAGAGAAAAATGAACACATACATTGTTGGCAGAATTGTAAATTAGTATAGTCACTATGAAAAACAGTATAGAGATTCCTCAGAACACTAACAATAGATCTACCATATGATTCAGCTTTCCCACTTCTGGGATACACATGAAGGAATTGAAATCTGATTGGCATACAAAAGAGATATCATAATATGCATGTTTGTTGCAGCTCTATTACCAGTAGCTAAGTTACGGAATAAACCTGGGTGTCCGTCAATAGATGAATAAACACACACACACACACACATACACACACAATGGAGTGTTATTTGGCTGTAAAGAAAAGTGTAATACTTTCATTTTCAGGAAGACAGGTAAAACCACAAATATCATGTTAAGTGAAATAAACTATACAGAAGAAGACAAGTATAAATATTTCTCTTATATGTAGAAGCCAAAAAAATTAGACTATAAAGTAGAATAGAAACAATTAGAGATAGGGGAGGGGGTGATTTTCCATACTCCTGTGACCAGGCATCATTTACAGCTCATACTACATTAGGGAGTGATGTTTTCAATCTACTATATCCTTTGGCCCTGAGATAACCTAATTAACGTGTTCAGATACATTTCCCAGGCAAATTTCCCATCTCTCTTTTCCTGAGGAAGTATACAAAAGTACCAGATGTATATTAGAGAAGTAAACAGAAGAAAATGAGGACAGGAAAGCCCTGATACACTTCGGGATCTCATCCTGTGGGGGTCTAAAAACCAAACAGGCATAGGAAGGATGCTGGTTGTCCACTTTTTTGTCACACCAACTCTGCACACCTTTCCTAAGTTCCCACAGATAATGATGATGGAGTCCAACACATGGGCCTTACTATGCAAAGGGTGCTGATTTACATATTTTATTTATTCATTTATTCAACTAATCCACAAAAGCCCATGGAATGGGTAATTTTATTCTCCTAAATTTATGTATAAGAAAAGAGCAAAAAGCAAAGTAATTTGCTTAGAGCCGCACAGCTTATATGAAGTAGAACTAGTATAAACATTTCTGAAGGAAAAGAAGGTACCAATAATATGGAGGTGAGTGTAAGACATATATGTGTGTGTGCGTGTGTCAGTGTGTGTGTATGTGTGTGTGTGTGTGTGTGTGTGTGTGTGTGTGTGTTTTCTGTGAAACTTTTGGAGAGAGCAAGGTTACAGTTTGGTGGCATTCTTCCTTAACTGGCACTGCAGTTGAGCTAAACTATCATATAGACTAACTGAAAGACCTCCTCCAATGAATATGGAAATATATATGTATTTTGAAAAATGTCAATAGTGAAACTTTAAAGTTAGATTCTGTGTATTATTAGTGCAGATTTACTAGAAATCTGTACTAATACTTGTTCAAAGATGAAATAAAAGGTCATTTGATTCCTCTAGTGCTCATATTTTTGTGAACAAGTATTTGGAAATTAGCTGGGTTGATTATGAATGATTGGCAAGAGATGATGAGGATCCTTTATGTTATTTGGAGTTACTATAATCAAATGACACCAGGATTCCACTTGATTTCTGTGTTGACTTGTCTTATATTAATCAAGTTGTTATTAAAGATTTTTGACATTATGTAAATTATTGCAGTCACTGATCATGAGACTATAGCCTCAGTCGAATATGAAAAATATCTGAAAATAGTTCTTGCACTCAAGTATAAAAATATGCACATTTTAAAATGATGCAGTGAAGAATTTGTGATTATTTTCTGTTATTTTGCAGTTATGACTTTTTGTTAATTCATGCATTTTTAAAAAAATATTTCATTGTCTAATGTTGGGAGAGAAGATTTTTGGTGAATTAAAGAAAACTATTTTACATATTAGACCAGAAATACGTATTAGACCAGAAATTAGACAAACCAGTAATATGTAATTAGACCAGATATAGCTCAGTAATGCTAGATAAATAAATAAACCAGATAATAACAGAGGTGAGGTTTGGACATCTTCAATCTACATATAGCACCTGGGTGTCAAATGCTTTAGTTCCTGTGCAGTTATCAAAGGGTACATTGTCTTTAAAAATAAAATTTGCTACATTATTCAGACAAATGTCACAAAGGTGATGTCCACTAGTAGAAAAACCCTCTAAGAACACATTTGCAGATAGGTAGACTTACTGATGTTTGCTGCAGGAAAGGACACCATGGAACAGGGTAATTGGGGTGTCTCACGTGGACCCATGTCTATGAAAGAAGCCATATGTTTAAAAAGGGTCCAGAGAACTCACTGAACCCTGCGTCTTTCAGCCTCCTGCTGTGCACCTTGTAAGGATGCAGGGAGAGCAGCCCTCTGTGCAGCTGAGGCAGCCCTGACCTGTCCCCAGCTCTGCGAGCCTTTTGATCTTGGACTTCTCCACTCTGGAGAGTTCCAAGAAGCAGGGTGGATGCTATAAGGACGTTGTTCTTCTATACAGGGTGCAGCATTATAATTGAGTATCTTAATGAACTTTATGTTGGATGCTAAACCTATAATTGATTTATAAATTATAAGTCAGTCACTCATTTTAGCCAAGATAGATAGGAATTTGGTAGTTTTGGTAGTGACCTGACTTGTTGGTGGCTCAGAAGTGACTATGAACTTCTTTTGTTTCGTCCCTCTTGTCCTTGGCTAGTGTGGCCAGCCCCGGAGATGGTTTGTGCTCCACAGTGCCCCAGGGCCTCTGTGTGACGCAGGCCAGCTCTGGGTACCCTTCCCGTGAAGGACAGAGGACAACAAGAGTAGCAATAAGGATCAGCGCTGCTTTAGTCTAAGAAAAACGCTGGAGTTTACTGTTTCTTCATTCCAAACTATGGGGAAGTAAGTGTTCACTTGAGAGCAGTAAAAGACCTACAATTATTTCAATTTAACTAAATGTGAGCAGTCATTTCCGTTAGAAGTGAAGGTCTGTAGTTCTGTACAACCTTCATTTCAGTCTCCTTTTTTCTGCCCTGATTCCACAGTATCCGCTACCAGGAAAACCAATGTCTTAGTAAAACAACAAACATAAGAAAGCACTGCACAAAATATAGAATACTCCTTGCCATGGAGGAACTGTCACCTCAGCTGTGTGACATATGAAAATTCCAAGCGTTTTTCTTTTTTTCTTTTTTGTAGTTCTTTTTGTAAATCTCAAACTCTTCCTTCTATGTATGGAAAAATTGGAAAATTTGAATACTGAAATCAATTCCATCGTAGTACAATATGGTTTACAATGCTTTTGAATTAGTTAAGGACAAAGTCATGAATCAGTGCAGATCAAGGTTTTATTTAGCTGAAGTGCTCATGTTTTCTTCAAAATTCCGCTAATCAAACTAATATTTAAAAAGTTTTCTAAATACATTTGTTTCTATTTTTACATCTTTAGCTAGAAATTCAATTGGAAGAAAATTATATTTTCTAAGTTTATAATATTGATCAAATATTATTTTCTTATGTTTTCCTAAGCAAAATAATGAGATGTTCTTTGATTCTCAAGACTAATTTTTAGGATTTTCCCCATTGCAAACCTTTTATTTGATTATCAGCTTTAACTACTGTCACATTCAAGTTGGCTCAAATCTATCATGTAATACCAGAATACATTGTTTTCCTGTGAAATTTTATTTATATATTCACCTCAGATTTTTTATATGAATGAAATATTCTGCCATTATTAATAGTCTCTTATTTATTCAGAAGTAAGATTTGGAAAACAGTGCTTACTATTATATAAATACTTGGATAGTGAATTTTTTCACTCAATCAGACTTACAGTATCCAAAATGCAAGATGCATTACAATGCTCTCGAGGAAAATGAGCTTTTCAGGTTTCCAGAGAACACTCAATTTGTCCAAGACACTTCATTCTTTTTTACTCTTGGTGTACTATTTCATTGGATTATGTATGTTTTTCTCAACAAGAACACTAAAGCATTAATAAAACTATTGGATTTTTAAAAATCTTCCCAGAAGAGATTGCATCTAATGTTTGCTAGTTTACTAGTGGTCCAAGAAGAGAATTATTTTCTGTTAAATCCTCAGAATATAGTTGCTGATTTAACTGGTGATGGTCTAGGCTATTATTCAAAGTCTATTTCTCTCAGTGGCACAGCGCACGCCTAGCAAGTGTGAGACCCTAAGATTGATTTCCAGTACTAAACAAACAAACAAAGAAACAACCTTCAAAGTCTATTTCTATTTTTAAGTTTATTCAATAAATTTAGATGATTTTCTATTCTGCTTTATTCCACTTTAGATATTTTTCTGATTCAGGAATGATTTTGTCTTATCCTCATTCTAAGTTATGTGATTAACTGAAAAATGTTTGATGTTAGTCGTTTTGGCCCTTCCTTGGGACATTAGTCAAACTCTACAGTGCTATCAGCTGCAGATACAGCAGTAAAGATACACTGAATTCCAAAGTTGCAGTTAAGAAACATCTGTTAATACAAACTTTAAATAAATCATAATTATTTTTGTAACTATTGACTTAACCATGTAGTATGCCATTTTCATTAGATTTTAGAAGTAGATTTAGCATATGGCCTAATTATCTCAATTATATTATGTTGTTTATTGATACAGTGTTCTTCATTCTGTTAACCCGTTCTTTCCCAACATGTAGAAAATTTTACCTTTAAGGATTGTGTGAGCTGGGGATATGGCTCAGCAGCATAAGCAGCTACCTGGCAAACACAAAATCATGAGTTTGATCCCTGGTACAAAAAATAAAAAGGATTGCTTGAAAAAGTCAGGTTGCTTTCATTACTAATGGAGGATCTTTCTAAAACATTACCACTGTGCTTTTAACAATGAAAATGATTTATTGCAATTACATAGTTTCTCATAAATAAAATAACTAAAGATCAAAGTGATGTAGAACGGAGATGTAGCCCAGTGTACTATAAGAAGGATTATGTATTAAAATATAGTAGTGCATTAATGAAAAATAAAATGTATTAAAAATATGAATGAAAAAATCAGAGAAAGAGATAGAGATGAAATATTCACAATCACTGATATTAAAAAAAGAATATATAGTAAGGAGAAGAGGTAAACAGCTTTGAATGGACAAGGACCTACTGGTTAGCTCTTTGCTAGTGCAGAACAAGCATTAAAGCACATTCTGCTGAAGACTGCTTGGAATAGCTTTATTTGTGCTGCAGTTCAATCAATCCATGATTCATGTCCTCGATCTAATGGAAGTTGGCTTTCTACATACACAGCCCGGCTTCTACTACACCTGGGCCCACACAACCTGCACCCACAACTTCACTGTCACCAAATGGACTTATGAGATGATTCTGGCTCAAGGACATTAGAAAATACAGAGATTTGTGGACTCAGCTTGATAGTCCCATAGTAATTTGGCTTTGTTATTTCTTTGTTGCTAGAATTTTCTCTTCTTGTGGCCTCGTTCTGTTCCTTACATCTCTTTTCTTTGTAGCCAGTGTCCACTGATCAGTTTCCGTCTTATAATTCATGAAAATGCCTTTCAGCCAAAGCATCAGAAAACTGCCTAACACTATCCATATATTCATGGGCTTTTTGTTGTTGTTTTTAAACTGGAAAAATCAGGATAAATTGAGTTTCGAGGGTAGTTTGACTCAGCAGCCCCTTGTTAATGTTTTAGGCACATTCACGCCTCCATCTCTTCCCTGTCCTCCTAGTATCAGCTTAACTCTAAGACAAATGATTTAATTGGCTACAACAGATAAATCCTTAATTCTTAGAGAATTTACACAATAAAGTCTAACTTTCTGCTTACATCATGTCCAATTTGAATGCTCCTGGTTCAGTAACATTTCTATACTGACATTTACGGACATAAGTAGGAACTAGGGAGTGTGACACTTTGGTCAAAAGTGGCAAAAGTTTATGTTACAATTGACCAAAATTGGTCACGGGGATCTGTGACACCTTAAGTACCACAGGTGTCATGGTTTGAATGTGCCCCCAAATTCATGCTGAAGTTTAACTTCAACAGTCAAACAGTATTCAAAGGTGGGAACTTTAAGAGGTGGTTGCATACATTACGGAGCCACTGCCCTCATATATTCATTATCACAGAAGTGGGTTAGTTATAAAAGGGAAGAGTTCAACCTCTCTCTCTCTCTCTCTCTCTCTCTCTCTCTCTCTCTCTCTCTCTCTCTCTGTCTCTCTCATTCCTCACCATGTGATGGCTCTGTTGCACTATTGTGCAGCAAGAAGACCCTAATCAAGGTCTTCATCGTCCCTAAACTGTGAGCCAAATAAATGTAAATTGCTTATAACATGATCAGTCTGAGGTATTCTTTATGCAGCATACAGAAGTGAACTAAATATAAAAAGGAGAGAGAAATGGACTTAGTAGACACAGTTCAGAAAGTGTCTTTTAGCCCCAGGAGGATTGGTGAGCAGGCTGGGCCAACACGTTGCATTCCCTGCTGTAGGTGACTTTTCAGTGGAGGGAAGAATGATCCCAGCATACTCAGGAATTACATCTCACCACACGTCATCATTAACAAGAAGCAGGACTGTTTCTGTCAAAAAGAGAATGATAATAAGAATACTTGTCTTCCAAACGCTTCACCGCACCTCCATTCGTCTCCTTAGCACAAATAGAGTCTTAAGTGAATTATTGAGCCAGGCTAAGCCAAGGAAATGCTGTTCGTTGCTTCTTATAAAATCGATGTAGAAAAGGATGGGATCAGGCCTTGCCTGATCCTCCTTTCTGGAGTGGGGTGGGCCAATTTATTTGAAGAACAAGGACTACATGCCGAATTGTCTTGTTAGGAGGACGAGGAAGATATAGTAGCTGGAAAGCCAGCTCTGTCTCTGTGGGAACTGAATTCTCCCTCGCTCCAAAAACCCTGCTCTTGTTCAGTCCTCTGGGATTTTTAAAGCAGTCCCCAAGCTTCCAGTGTAGACATGTCCTGTGTCTAAATTTCAGTGTGCACTACACTTCAAATCCTTTTGCTGCTATGCTCTAGTGCTCTAGTGCTTGGAACTGTCTGGCCCTGTTCTGCTGAGGTCTGCACTCCAAGCTCTCATCACTAACTCTGCTAAACTAACTGATTGTCTCTTAATATCGTAAGTATTTTCTGATTTTAATCTCCTCATGCCGCCCTCCTCAAGTTTGACCTATTAGAGCACCCTCTAGGCTCGAGTACTGATTTTTCACAGAAACTCAAATACTGTCAGGCTAGACTTCAGACTTAAATAGCTGAGATCTGATAGTCTACAATTCTGATGAGGAATACAGAACCAGAATAAAAAATTAGGTGGGAACAAGAACAGAGGGCCTTCTATGTAGTAACAGCACCATCACTTACATAAGATGGGCTAGGCTGCCCCATAAAGCCTTGTTTTACTGATTTTGTGCAACAGTTCTTAATGATACGATGAGCTTTACTCTTTCACAGATGAGGAAATGGAAACTTAGTGTGGCTAAATGCTTTTCCAGCATATTTGTACGCTAAATTATAGGGCCAGAACAGAGACCCAGACTGCATGACTATGACAAAAGACGAGGAAAAGGTAGCTTGCAATTCAAAAGTGAAATGTGCCAACTTCTGTTTTTGTTCTTTGTAAATATTTTGAGCCTTGCAGATTCTTGAACTGAACAGCTGTTGGATTTCCTGGCTCTGCTGTGTGTGGGTGGCCTTTGTGGGACTATCTGGCCTCTGTCTGTGTGAGCTCTCTACTAAATCCCCTCTAATAAGCTCATATACACTCCTTCGGTACTGTTCTTCCAGAGAACCCTGACTAATGAGAACAGAATAGGGGTGGGTAAGGTCGGAAAAGAATTACCGCATACTTTACCATCAATCGTTCACAGCTCCAGCAAATTGAATAAGTATAGGTTCAGGTGAAAGGCCAGGGGAAAGGTAAGAGCCTGGAGATTAAGCAGAAACATGGAAAAAATTCAATTACTTTTCTTCAGTAGATTTATGTAGACTTTTGTTCAATAGATTTATGTAGACCTTGTGCAGTTGCAGGGTTTTTATAATGTGTGCTTTCTGGGTGTTTTCTTTGGTCTCTTTGTTTTAATCCCCTGTGGTCTGCAGAGACTGGGTGCGTTTACCTTCTTGCTTCATAGCACAGCCGCAGCAGCATGGATTGACACAAATGTATTTACTTCCTATTCATCTCTTCCTATTTCCTGTCCCACTCTGAAGTCCCCACTTTTCCACAGGCAGCCATTTGAATTGATCTAATGTTTTTGTTTCATTATGCTGCTGCAAAACTTGTGTCATTGTTTTATGTGTTTATGTTTGGAGGGCTGGAAACACTCTTATTCCTGCCCCCTTCCATTTGTGACATATTGTCTTTGTTATTCCCAACCAGTATCATGACTTTCAAGTTTTGCACACTGCTGAGTGTTCTCCGTTGCTTTTTCCTGCTGCCTAATGCTTTATGCTGTACCTTCCTTTCCCTTCCTTCCACTGTCTGCATGAAGTAACCCAAAAATGTCCCCAGCTCTCTGTCCCCAAAATAAGGCTGCGAAGGACGATCTCTTACATGTGAGAGCATTTCCGGAGAGACAAATTTATTGATTTCCTCAAAACAAAGATGCTAAAACTTTAGATGGAAAAACATGGACTCTAAAAATTAATGTATACACCAATGATATTTTATAATATTAATCCATTTCATTCAAGATCACGAAAATTTTTCCAATTGATGTTTTTCACTAGAGTGTTGAGATGTTTTCCTACTGTATTTTATTTTTACTTGTAACTTAATTGTTATTGCTAGGGTAAAATGATATGCAATTAATGTCCAGAAACTTGTTGAACTCTTACCTTTTCAAGTAATATATTAAATGATCCTATTTTTTCCTTTATTATATAATCTTAAAATAAGAAATTCAGTCTCCACCTGCAGTATTTATACCTCTTCCTTCTTTTTTTTCCCCCTTCTTTTCATCATGGCTGTGGCCTAGAATTGTAGGATTATGCTAAGTGATAGCAGTGATAACAGTCATTTTTTAAACTCCTGATCTTAAAAGGAGGCACCATATGTTTCCCTGTTATGCTAATAGTTACCTAAGCAGGCATTTTATATAAAATTTTTACCAAGCTAAAAAAGTTACTTTTTTACTTGGATTGCCAAGAATTTTCATTGTAAATATTAAATGTTTGCTATATTGATTGTTTTATTTTTTAAAACAGTGATTGGCAATTATTTTTCTACAAAAGATCAGATACTAAATATTTTAGACTACAGAGCACATACAATTTATGCCAATTTTCTTTATTTGTTTATAGTCTATAAAACTGTGAGAAGCATTCTTAGATCAACAGCCCTTTTTACAAAGCTGGCTCAAGTCTATTGGCTATAATTCTTTCTTTTTGAGCTAGGGATTGAATTCAGGACTTTCCACATACTCTACCACTAAGTTATACCACAGCACGTCTACTGTAGAGCATTAATATGCTAAATTATAGCCATTGATGCTGAAACATCCATGAAGACTGTAATTAACAGTGTTTGATCATGTTACACTGTTTTTCAAAAATTATTCTGTGAATTTCGGGATCTAATATTATTATAGACAGCCAAGTTAGGTAGAAATAGTTTAGGCAGTGAATTAGGGCTCGGCCATCAGGGAGTCAGTACAGATAAGGGCACATGGGCACAGGGGCTGGAGGTGCACCTACAGAAAATTACTATCACAGTGCTCAGATTTACATGCTTTCCTAGGGGATAAACTGACGTTTGAAATTATTGGTACCATCATTTTGATATTTCCTGTATAAATAAGCCATCATCTCATTAGGATGGGTCATCCTCTGTTACCCACTAAGATGACTGAGACTAACACTAAGACTGAGAGGCTAAGAGTAAGATTGCTAAGACTAAGACTAAAGACAAGACTAGCATTATAGACTATTGACCAAGGTTAACGATGGCATCCACATGCCCTGGCTACTATTAGATCAGTATTAGCCAAGTGGATAAACTTATTTGTTTATTATAGTTTTGGCCTACATTGCACTCACCTCATGATTTTGCTTGCAAAAACTTTCTGAGGGAAGTGTGCTCATTGGTAACCCATGCAGGAGCGCCCCTGTCTCTGAGGAGCTTTTCCTGTTCCTCATTTCTATTTCCTAGTACCTTGTCTACTGTTAACCTCTGTTGTCCTAACAATTCATTCTTTGATTTCAGGGAGCACAAACTCAGAGTATCTGACATCTAGCATGTTAGAAGTTCTTATTCCCCCTACATCATTGCATCTGGGTTTATAGGTAACATAGGCCTAACATTTTATTTTCTTATATTATTTGTTTTTGGATCTATAGTCAGAAGCTTTATAGTGGGCTCGACTAAATGAAATTGCAAACTAATAAAATAAGGAATATCGTTTTTATAGCTTTTCCAATTCTTTATAAATTGTGTAAGACAGCAATTAGCTGATCTTTTACAGGTTGGCTGAATTTCTTCATAAATCAAATATGTACTGAATTTCTTAAAAGGGGAATTTGTTTCATTAAAAGTCGAGCTACTTAATTTTTATTATTCTACTTGAGTTTTATGTTTATTTTAACCTGGTATTTAGTAATTTTTCATTTCTAGGAATAAATTCCTCTACCCACTTTTCAGTTTGTCAGTCTTGTTATTCTTTCAGTTGCTGACATCTTAACAGTGATTTTCTACCTTAACTCCACGTTTCTACTTTCATCATTTATTTTTTATTCCTCACTCTCGTACTTTTTAAATCAAATTCCCAGTTACCTGTCTTACTAATCTTTTAAAATAACGTCCTGTGAAATTGTAACTTTTCTTATTCACTCTTTATGTACTTCATCTTTGTGGCCTTTTTATATTTATTTCCAGCCTTTTTGAGCTTATTTTCTTGATCTATTTTCAACTTCTTGTTTTAAATGTATTTAGCTTATAAATCTTACTTAAATATTTAAGGTAATCAGTGGTTATCTACATACACCTTTAGCTGTTTCCCACCAACACCACTAATTTATGTAACTTTTTACATAAGGATTATGTTTTCTAGTATCTAAATATCTTTGATTGTAATTCTTTTTTTCATTATCACATTGTAACTATCTTTAGTTAATTTTCTGGCTTGCCAAAGATTTTGAAGCAATGTGGCTTTTTAGTTTTCAAAACATTTGAGTACTTTTCCTTGTTTTTCTTTTCTATTTATTTCCAATTTTAAGTCACTTTGATGAAAAGAAACCTAGAAAATATTGATCTTTTGGAGTTTATTTAATTTCCACTGTGGAATCATGCATGATCTAATTTTTTGTTTTTGTTTTTATTTTCTTTTTGAGTCAATGTCTCACTATGTAAATCAATAGGCCTTGAAATCATTATGAAAATTAGGCTGGCTTCAAATTCATGGGAATTCTCCCGCCTCGGCCTCCTGGGTACTAGGATTATAGGCATGTACCACCATGCATACGTAGTTCAGGTTGGCCATGAGTTCACTATATCATCCCAGCTGGCCTTGAACTAGTGTTCCTTCTAACTTAGTCTCCTAAATGCTGGGACAACAAGTGTGTGCCACTATGCCTGGCTAATTTTAAAAATATTTTATTTGCTCATGTCACAGCAGTGTTAGGTTCACTGGATATGAAGAAATGCAAGCACACTCTGAGAAATGGAGGGAACCAAACTTTACTATGCTGGCCGGCTCAGAGGAGCTGCATGCTCCAAAGTCTGTGCCCCGAGCCATTGCTGGGGCTGTCTTCTATAGAGGTTTTAGGTGAGAATGTGCAGGCTGAGTTACAGAGGCAGCAAGGGGTGTGCTTAAGCACAGGGCATTTGAGGTGGGCTATACAGCAAGATGCCAGAAGCAGGCTGCACAAGCAAGATAACAGAGAGGAAAGGGACAGTTGTTTCACAGAAGGTGTCCATTTTGGTTTTAAGTTTCAGTTTTCCAAAGTTTTGTTTGCCTCATCACTCACCCTGCTTCAGAGACATCTTATAAAGAGCGCATTCATGAATTCTATTTTTAATACAATCTGAAAATCTATGTTACTGTATATTTTTTTCTCAGTATCAGGCAAGTTTTGTGATCCAAATATAACCTTTAAGTTCTTAGGCAGAAATAAGCCTCAACCCTGAGTTCTGGAAGGGGATGTGGCTCAGGAATAAAAGTGTGAACCAGCAGTGGGGATGTTTCCATCGCCGCAGCAGGAATTCTCCTTCCCAGTGATTATTCCATTAACACTAACATCAGCTGAGTGGCATGTTGCTGCCAATTTCCAGTAACAGAGCACAACAATATTTATCTAAAAACAATAAGAAAAGAATTACTAAAAGTGTTAAAATTTTCTGTATTTTGTCATCACCATATTCAGTGAACTCCTGTGCCAAGTTTCAAGTTCTTTTCAAGTGACACTCACCACTTTAGGTAGCTCCTTTCACTGTTACTAACTCATGAGTTCTCCTTATTGTTTGATTTTATCATCCTTTCAATGCAGAATTAGTACAGTGAGAAACAAAGGAGCTGAGTGACTCACTCTCCTGTTCCACTGTAAACAACACCCTTGTGATTATTCATGCTTCCATTATCCTAACAGTTGCAAAATGAAATAACAAAAGAGTAGGAGATCTCGATGCCCTCTGCAGCAGAGCATTGGCACCAGGGCAGATTCTTTGGGAGGCACCTAGAGCCAGAGGTGTTTGGGATTGAAATTCTGAAAGCCTGGATTATCAGCTTCTCTTTTCCCTTCTCCTGTTGCTGCTGCTACCTTTCTCATTATCTTGTATAACTGCAGCTTCATAGTACTTACTACTGGGTTTATGCTTGGCAACTTTTTCCTCATTGAGGTTCTCAACTTGAGAACCTGTACTATTAATGGTCCGTGCAACTGTAACAGAATACCTGAAAGAGAACCAAGAGCCCAGCTTGTTTAACTTCTTTACAAGTTCAACTGACTCTGATTTAGATAAAAAACTAGTTCCAGAGATGTTGGCATGTGATCCTGGTACTACATAACTATTGTCTGTGAAAATGATTTCTAAGCATCATTTCTTTAATACAACTGTTTCTTGAGGATCTGCCTTGTTTCTAGCCTGGTTCAATTACATTGATCATAACTACTATAACTAGAGTAATTGGAGCAGATATTGTATGCACCACTAAGTGCTTTTTTCAGCAGGTTTTCACAGATGGTAAATAAGTATACTTTTTTTGGAGACTCTTTGAATGCCCCAAATCTTTTGAGTTAGCTTATGTATTTCAAAATGTGAAGTTTATTGTGTTTTATGAAAGTTGATAAAGCTATAAAAATAATGTACATCAAGAGGATCTACTGAAATGGCTTAATAGAGATCTATGAGCAGTAAAATAAATTTTTTTACACTAAAATGTTTAGAAATGAAGAAAAGAGGTTCTGGCTGTGCTTGGAGAACTTTGGAGTTCTAAGCAAGCAGGTGGGTGCCCACTTTCCCCGGAGTCCAGCTTGTTTGGGACCCTCGCACCTTCCGGGTGCACTGAAACAGCTAGGCGGGTCTTGGGTGCCTGCATCTGCCTCCCCGTGTGCTTGGAGGACTGTGGAGTCCTAAACAAGCAGGCGAGCACCACCAATTTCAGAGGTCCAGCATCCTAGGGTAAGTGCTCTGCACATTTTCCCCAGAGTCCAGCTTGTTTGGGACCCTCGCACCTTCTAGGTGCACTGGAACAGCTAGGCAGGTCTGGGGCACCTGCATCCACCTCCCCGTGTGCTTCAAGGTCTGTGGAGTGCTAAGCAAGGAGGCTAGTGCCACAAGGTTCCAGAGGCCCGGCAGCCTAGGGGAACTGGATGCCAGAGTCCCAGGAGCTGAGGGCGTAGAAGAGGATTTCCAACAGACCCTGAGGAAGCCTTAGAATAACACTTGAAATACAGAAATACAGGAAAATGACAAAACGAAAGACCAAATTATAATCTCAAACCTCCAGCCCAACCCAAGAAACCTTAGGGGCGATGTATATAGAAGAAAATACATGCCATTCACCTCAAATATCGGACATAATAGCAAGTGAAATGAACAAACAAATCCGGGAAGCTTTAAAGGAATTGAAACTAGAAATAATCTCCCAGGTAAAACAAGAAATGATAAAAGAAATGAAAGAGATGCTGAATATATCTAAAGAAAACACAGTTAAAAAATTGGAGGAATTAAACAAAAAGATAGAATCCCTAGATGAGCAATATAAGAAACAAACAGAATACATAAAGCAGATGCACAGAGATATACAGGAAATCAAAAATTCCACTGAAAGCTGTAAAAAATGCCTCAATGAAAGTGAAGATAGAATTTCAGACCTTGAAGACAAGATTGCAGCTAGTGAACAGGAAAGGAAAAATCTTTTAAAAATAACAAAGAATCAGTAAATAACAATTCAACAACTGCAAGATGACGCAAAGAAAAACAACATAAGATTGATATGGTTTAATGAAAAAAAAAAGAGGACCACATAAAGGATGTCAAGGGGATATTTAGAGAAGTAATAGCTGAAAATTTCCCAAGCATAAGATTGGAAAGCGCAATCAGGTTCAGTGAATAATATAGAACTCCAAATAGTCATAAACAAAACAGAACTACACCTAGATATATAATAATCACCATCCAAGAAATCCAACAGAGAATAGATTATTAAAAGCTGTCAGAGAAAAAAGACAGATCACTTATAAAGGAAGACTGATCAGAATCACTGCAGACTTCTCAGCACAAACAACAAAGTTAAGAAGAGCATGGAGTGAAGTATTCCAGATCCTAAAGGAAAATGATTTCCAACCTAGACTGATGTACCCTGAAAAACTGTCCTTCAAAATCGATGGAGAAATAAGATACTTCCATGACAAAGAACAGCTGAAGAACTTCATAATCACCAAGCCAACCCTGCAAAGAAAGACAGCTTAGATACACTTAGGAAAATACCACTAAATAAAACAGACAATTAACCTGAACAGAAAGATAAAGATGCAACAGCAGAAAGATAACATGTCAACAATAAACCAACATATAACGGTTATAACCATTAATGTAAATGGTCTCAATGCACCAATTAAAAGAAACAGATTGGCAGAATGGATCAAGAAATAACATCCAACCATATGCTTTCTACAAGAAACCCATCTAAACCAAAAGGATACTCACAGACTGAAAGGCAAAGGATGGAAAACAATACTTCATGCAACAGGAACCCCCCAAAAGCAACAGTAGCTATTCTGTTTGCAGACAATGTGAACTTTAAATTAATAATGATCAGAAGAGGTAAAGAAGGTCACTACATACTGGTTAGGGGAAAACTTCAAAAGGAAGAGATAACTATCTTAAATATATATGCACCAAATTCCAGAGCACCCAGTTATATAAAACAAGTATTAACAGAAATGAAAAGCCAAATTATGAGTAACACAACTATAACAAGAAACAACACACCATTGACACTAAGGGACAGATCAACCAGACAAAAAAATCAGCAAAAAAATAACAGAAACGAATCACACATGTGAACAAATGGACTTGATAGACATATACAGTGTTCCATCCAATGACATCAGAATACACACTCTTCTCAGCAGTACACTGGTCATTCTCTAAAATAGACCATATATTAGCTCACAAAACATATTTAAATAAGTGCAAAAGAGTTGAAATTATCCCTTGCATGTTATCAAATCATAGTGCATTGAAATTAGAAATTAATGATAAAAGATACTGCAAAAATCCCACAAAAATATTGAAAATGAATAACACATGCTTGAATAATCAGTGAGTCACAGGGAAATTAAAGAAGAAATTAAACAATACCTTACAAAAGCAGCAAATGAAAATACAAATACAACTTACCGGAATCAGTGGATGCAATGAAAGCCATCCTCAGAAGAAAATTTAATGCACTGAGTTCCCACATCAGAAAAACAGAATGAATACAAATAAATAACCTGATGCTACACCTCAAAAATCTAGAAAAAGAAGAACAAGTCAAGCCCAAAGCCAAAACGAGAGAGGCAGTTATAAAAATCAGAGCAGAAATCAATGCAATAGAGACTAAGAAAATAATCCAAAGAACCAATGAATAAAAGAGTTGGTTCTTTGAAAAAATAAATAAAATTGATAAATCCCTAGCCAACTTTATTTTAAAAAGGAAAGAAAAAGCTCAAATTCATGTAATAAGAAATGAACAAGTTGAAATCACTACAGACTCTATAAAAATATAGAAGATCATTAACACCTACTTCAAAAACCCCTACTCTCAAAGGTTTGATAACACAGAAAAAATAGACAGATTCCTAGAAAAATACGAAGCACCAAAGCTAGGTCAAGAGGATGCAAAACTGTTGAATAACCCAATTTTTATTAATGAAATTGAAAATGTAATTAAGTCCTGACCTGCAAAGAAGAGCACAGGCCCAGGCAGATTCACTGCAGAATTCTACAAGAAATGCAAAGGAGACCTAATGCTGACACTCCTCAAACTCTTCAATGAAACTGAAAGAGAAGCAATCCTTCCTAAGTCATTCCTGGAAGCAAATATTACTCTAGTACCAAAACCTGAGAAAGACCCAACTAAAAAACAGAACTACAGGCCAGTCTCCCTAATGAACACAGATGCAAAAATCCTCAATAAAATATTGGCAAATAGGATGCAGCAAATCATCAAGAAGATTATACACCATGACCAAGTGGCATTCATCCCAGGCATGCAAGATGGTTCAACATACGTAAATCAATAAATGTAATCCACCATATCAATAAAGCCAAAAGTAAGAATCACATGATCATTTCTATAGATGCAGAAAAAGCTTTCGATAAGGTCCAACACTCATTTGTGATAAGAGCTTTACAGAAAATTGGAATAGATGGTCTTTAACTCAATATAATAAAGGCCATCTACAACAAACCAACAGCCAGTTTCATACTAAATGGCCCAAAATTGAAGGCCCTTACTTTGAAATCAGGCACAAGACAAGGATGTCCTTTAACACCACTCCTATTTAATGTAGTACTGGAAATACTAGCCAGAGCAATTAGACAAGAGAGAGAAATAAAAGGGGTAGAGATAGGAAAAGAAGAAGTTAGATTATCATTGTTTGCAGATGACATGATACTCTACATAGAAGACCCCCTAAACTCCTTGAAAGACTCTTAGATATAATAAATTCAGTAATGTAGCTGGATACAAAATCAATACTTGAAAATCAATAGCATTTCTATATACTAACAAAAAATCACAGAGAGAGAAATAAGAGAAACCACACTATTCACACTAGCAACCAAAAAAAAAAAAAATATTTAGGAATTACTCTTAGGAAAGAAGTGAAAGACCTTTAAAGGGAAAATTATAGGGCACTGAAAAAAGAAATTGAAGAGGATCTCAGAAAATGCAAAGACAACCCTTGCTCATGGATAGGAAGAATAAATATTATGAAAATGGCCATTCTCCCAAAACTCTTATACAGATTCAATGCAATCCCAATAAAAATATCATCAATTTACCTCATAGATCTAGAGAAATCACTCCTAAAATTCATCTGGAGCGAGAAGAGACCTAGAATAGCAGACAGTTCTAAGCCACAAAGGCAAGGCAGGAGACATCACAATCCCTGACTTGAAGTTATACTACAAAGCAATAGTAGTAAAATCAACATGGTACTGGAAGCAAAACAGAGCCGAAGATCAATGGAATAGATTAGAAGATACAACCACAACTACAAACACATTCAAAAACCTTTGAATAAGGAGCCAAACAGTTTCACTGGAAGAACGACAGTCTCTTTAATAAATGGTGTTGGAAAAACTGGCTCTCCATATGCCGAAAACTAAAACTAGACCCATGTCTATCACCATGTACTAAATTAAAATCTAAATGGATCAAAGATCTGAATATTAAAACAGAAACACTAAATCTATTGGAAGACTGTTGGGAGCCGCGGCCGAGCCCGGTCGCCTTACTTGGCGGACGTGAGGCCTGTAGGAAAGAGCAAAGCCTGAGCTAGATTACCCCTCCCATCGAGTGTGCTAAGATGGCGCTTATCTCCTGCTTCCTGCTTGGTAAACAACCCGCCCTGTAAGATCTCCTGCTTCCTGCTTGGTAAACAACCCGCCCTGTAAGATCTCCTGCTTCCTGCTTGGTAAACAACCCGCCCTGTAAGATCTCCTGCTTCCTGCTTGGTAAACAACCCGCCCTGTAAGATCTCCTGCTTCACAACCCGCCCTGTAAGATAGTCTGCCTAGCAACAACTGATGTTAGCCAATCAGCCCGCATCGCGCGCTTTGAACTGATTGGCCACTGTAACCCTATAAAAGTGAGTGCCTCTCCCGCCACGAAAAAAGAAGCAGAAGAAGCACGCAAGGAGCCGCGGAGAGCGGACCGGTAGAGGCTTCGGGACAGACTGTAGGAAGAAGCACGCAAGGAGCCGCGGAGAGCGGACCAGTAGAGGCTTCGGGACAGACTGTAGGGAGAAGCACGCAAGGAGCCGCGGGGAGCGGACCAACAGAGGCTTCGGCCGGGAGGATTCCCGGGGCAGGCTGTACGGAGAAGGAAAATAAAAGAAAAGGTTGTCCACTGCCAGACTTTGTTGTGTGTCCTTCCTGCCGGCCGGGAGTGACACCGACAGAAGACAAATTGGGTAGAAACCTTGAAGACATAGGGGTAGGTGGAGAATTCATGAACAAGAATCGAACCGTATGGAAATACTTTCCAGAGTCAGTAACTGGGATCACCTCTTATTAAAAAGTTTCTGTATGACAAAAGAAATCTCCAGCATAGTGAAAAGAAACCCCACAAAATGGGAAAAAATCTTAGTGAATGGTCCTTCAGACAGAGGACTTCTGTCTAAAATATATAAAGTATTAAAAAAACTCAGACCCCCAAAATTCAAAGATCCAATCCAAAAATGGGCATCTGAGATGAATACACACTTCTCAATGAAGAAATACAAATGGCAAACAAATACATGAAAACATGTCATCATCATTACTCATTAGAGAAATGCAAATTAAAAACACACTGAGATTCCATCTCACTCTTGAAAGAATGGCCAGGATCAAGAAAACCATCAACAACAAATGCTGCAGAGGCTGTGGGGAAAAAGGAACTCTCCTGCACTGTTGGTGGGAGTGTGGACTGGTACAGCTGTTGTGGAGGTCAGTCTGGAGATTTCTCAAAAAGCAGGGATTGGAAGTCCCATTTGTTCCAGCTATCCCACTTCTAGGCATATTCCCAGAAGAACTGAAAGCATCATACCACAGTGAATTATGTGCACCTATGTTTCTAGCAGCACCATTTGTAATTGCCAGATCTTGGAAACAACCTAAGTGTCCATCAACTGAGGAGTGGATAAAAAAGTTGTGGTATTTTTATACAATAAAGTACTACTCAAGTATAAAAAAGGATCACATTGAGATATTTATAAATAAATGGATGCAGCTTGAGACCATACTCATAAGTGAAATAAATCAAACTCACATGTATGAATACTGAATAGTTTACCTATTGTAAGAAATGATTCAAATATATAAAAGTATGTGGCAATCATGATTCCCCATTAAGTGGCTTTGAAGCCTTATAAAATTTTCACTCATCAATTGGAAAGGCTTTATTCTGGGCTGTTTGATATTATTTGCCTGTTTTGATACAAACAGCTATTTTAAAGAAAGCAAGACATCATAATAGCTAATGCTGATTTAATTTCATCTTGTTTTGAAGTCCCACCAAACTGTTGTTCTGTCTCCATTGGTTTTATCATGTTGTATATTATTGGATTTTATTATATGTGATAGTATAAACAAAAATTTTATAGACAAAGAGATAAGTGAAATAAATCAGACTCACATGTGTAAATACCATATTGTTTCCCTGGTGTTAGAAATTGAAAGACTAAATACAGTATAAAATCTATAATAAATAATGTAAAAGAGCAAGAAACTGTCAAAGGGGGAAAATAACTGGGATAGATGAAAGGAGAAAAGAAGGAAGGGAAAAGGAAAAAGATATAATTATACATTTATATACATAAGATAGCTAAAATGATTACACTACTAATTCTCTTAGTTCTTGGAAAAGAACTTTTAATACTCATACAATTAAATCAATTTGCATGTCTATATCTGGTAACCTAAGCAGATAACAATATGCATTTGAAGATATTATCTTTTGAAGATAATAATATACATTATAACAACTACTGTTCAGTTCCTACCATTTTGTTTTGAAATCCTATATTGTTATTGTTTTGAGTGTTTTGTTGTTGTCTCTTTCTGCTTTTTTTTTCCCCCATGCTGACAAAATGCTATTAAATAAAGTAGTCAAAATAGAAGAGTTGGGTCATTCTGTGAATGGGCTGTAGGAGAAAAACAAAGCTTGTTTAACAAAGGCAGATAGTCAAATGGTTTCCCTTTTGCAGGATATTCTTTAAGATATGTGGAGCTATTCCAGTTTATTCACACACTTAGCTCCCTTCTCTACACCTACTTTTGAGGATAACACCTCCACTTCTGTGCTTCCCGCTGCCCCTCCCTCCCTCCACTTCACTTCCCCATTCTAAGGACTCAGATCAGAAATGACTTCTCTCCTTCCCTGATGCCAAGGGAGCCAAAGTACCATGATAAATGTCCCTTAACTGCAATATGTACAAAACTTTTTAACTTTTTGCTCTGAAAGAATTGAGGCATGCTAGACAATGGAAGCCAGGATACTGATACTCTTGGTTATTGGGTAACATAATTCAAGGCTTTCAAAGGGTGCCAGATGGCATAACCCATCTTGCTCCCAGATGTCTATCATTGGCACAATTCCTATGTTTTGAATTGCAATTAAAGACACTTATTTCGGAACAAGCACAAAGTAATCAAGATAGTGAGGATGAAAGTTTTAAAGCTATTACACAAGAAATGCTATCTGTCATGGGCCACTATGCTGATTTAAAGGTTCAGTCATTCCCCCACCCCTTCTTTTCATGCAGTACAAGGAACTGCTACACCATGCATGGGTTTCTGTCCCAGCTGATGGGACACCTCGTAAGTCCTTTACCCAGATACTCCAGGGTCTTACCAAAACTTACACCCAATTTGTAGCTAAATTGCAAAAGGCTATACATAGGCAGATTGCTTACAACAATACAGCTAAAATATCCACTCATCAATTAGCATTTGAGAATTCCAAAGGGAGGTAAAGGAACCTTAGCCTTAGTATTTCATACTAAAGACTTACCCCCTTACACTCAAACATGCCAAAATATTGGATCTTCAATAATGATACAGGCTATATCCCAACACTTTGCCAGTAAGTTTGAGATGATTAAATGTTTTAATTGTGGCAAGCAAGGACACATGCTGGTGCTGACCAGAGCCTCTCAAGGTGCCAGCCTCCTCAGCTATGGAAGTTATTACCTGACCAAGCTCTGACTTAACACATACTCCAGGTCAGCATTACATGAAAGGTTTCCACTGGGTAAAAGATTGTAAGTCTAGATTTCATAAGGATGGCATGCCCCTGCTTCAGGGAAATGGAGAATTGGCCCTCCCTGAGGCCAGGCACAAACACAGGGAACAGGATCCAATAGTGTCCTGCTAGCCAAGACACAATTAAACCAGATGTATCCAGTCCAAATCAGACAAACAATAGTCTCTCTGCTAGGATGGGTGCACAGTGAGACATTACATCCTTCATACAAAGAAGGATTAGAGTTACCAGCAGCTTCCTGCATTCACTTATGGAAGGAACCAATTTTAATTCTCTCTGGAGTCTACAGGACACCACCAGAAGGAACCATGGGATTAATTATTAGAAAATCAAGTTTAATTTCTAAAATCCTAACTGTAATTCCAACTCCAATAAGTGGTGATTGTAATCAAGAGATGGTGGTTGCCGTGTGTTCCACTAGTACTTGAATGATTAAACCTGGTGATCTGATTGCTCAGATTTTGTTCTTTCCTAGAAGTCAGTCGTCTCCAGCTCTTAGCCTTTCAAAAGAACCTGACAAAAGCCTTTGAGCAGGAAATTTATTTTTCCCAGAATATTGCAGTGCATAGACCTATTTGTACTATTAAATTAATTGGACAATCTTTCACTGGACTGATGGATAAAGGAGCTGATATTACAATACTCAACAGCCAACTTTGGCCATCTGCTTGGCAGACTAGATGCATTTGCACAGCTTTTATAGCTTTAGGGTCCCCTCAGTCTGTCTCACAGAAGGCACTGCCACTTCCATATATCAGCCCAGGTGGACAGACAGGCATCAAAGTATCCTTTATTGTACCCATTCCAATCAATGTACAAGGCAGAGACTTTATAAAAGAGTGGGGCACTGTGTTAGTTCCTTCTGCCCCTCAGAAGTGTATGTCACCAGTTAGCAGGATGCTGGCTAAGATGAGATATAAGGAAGCAAAGTTTTGTGTAGAAATTTGCAAGGCTGTACTTTTCCAATTGCACCTTTAATTAAACAAAATAAATCTGAAATTAGATTTATAATGAAAGCCATAGGAATTTGCTACAAGAACAGTTAAGCATTTTATTAACATTGGTAAAACAACAACTGCAATTGGGTCACCTCAAGCCTAAGTTATTAAAACTGCTAAGGAGTATAATTAGTAGAACTACCTCATTCTTTATTGATCATATTAGAACCCATTCTAATCTCCCAGGTTTGTTGTCATTAAGTAATTAATGATGCAGAAACTCTAGTAAATTTGGTTTCCACTTTTAATAAATTGAGACAATCTCATGAATTTTTTTCATCAAAATTGTAAATCTCTGCAAAAGGGATTTAAAACTACCAGAACACAGCTAGATAAATCATATCATTTTCTGTCTGTCAGCTCATTCCTAGTCGTATTCCTCAATAAAGTTGCAATACCTGAGGTCTTAGAACTAGCCAATTAAAGCAAATGGTTATTACCCATATAGCATTTTTAAACAAACTTAAATATATTCATGCTCCTATAGATACTTTCTTATATATGATCCATGCAACCTGTCACTCAGGTAAACAAAGTCGACATGCATCAGCCTTTCCTAATTTAAGAATGTCACAAACAGCAAGTCATGACATTGGTCCTGCTTATACTAGTAAACATTTTCAGAGTTTTCTTGATGACTGGAATATAAAACATGTTACAGGGATCTCCTATCATCCCCAAGATAAAACAGTAGTTAACACACTCATATTAAACTAAATAATCAACTAGCTAAACAAAATAAAGAGGGAACACAGGGTCAAAACTTTGCTACATATGTTTTAACTTTGCCGAATCCTGCTTGGTGTGACCTCCGAAAAGGTGTTTGGAATGGTCCGGCATCACTTTTAAATTACAGCCAAGAACATGCTTGTATTTCCACAGATAATTGAAAGACATTATGACCATCAAGCTATTCCATGGCCAAAATCAAATCCACCTGCACAGCACATCAAGACCTATGCGAAGACCTCAAGCAACCTGACAGCCCATCACCCACTGTCCTGGTAAGGCCTGCAGCAGACTGTTCTTGAGGCTGCTACCTAACAGCCACAGTTTGCTTCAATAACCTGAAAATCTTTTACATGTAATGCTTTCTCTCCTAGCAGCTACAGTATGTATTCCTGTAGTTCAGGGAGAAGAGTTTTGGGCTTATATACTTAACCCACCCTTACTTAGACCTCCAATGTGGATGGACATGCCCCTAGAGATTTTCCATTCTTCAAAGAGCAATTACCTTGCATGTACTATTTTGCCTGGCAGACAAAGTTAATGCATTTACAAGAACAGGCTAAGTTTAGTACTATCTCTCACTATACCGTTGTATATACGTGTAGATACGTGTAGTCTATCTACAGCAAGATTCTAGCCCTTGCGTGCTGGCTGTGGATCAGACTTGGAAAGTACAACTGTCTAAAGAACAATTTACATTACTACCTTTAAATTTTGTTCACACAGAGGATAACCTTGTAAGAGATTTGAAACCTAACATTCCTATCTGTATTCCAGAAGCTCAAGCCCCTCACTTTAAGGAAGGTCATTTGGGGCCCTGGCACACTTTCTGGGATCCATACAATGGATAGGCTATACACAAGTTTAATTATGCCTTTGCAGATTGGTCCCCCAGAGGATTCCTTCTGGGAGAAGATTCGGATTGACACAAGATTTCCTTTTCAGGCTCTCCCATCTATACCATGACCTCAGAGACCATGTCCAGTGTTACATTGTCCTGTAGATGCCTTGTTCTCTCACTCTCATACTCATTATCAAGGACAAAACTGGCCCCACATAACATACTTGATGGAAACTAACCCTGCCTTTTCATGGTGAATGGCCGCAGACTGGGTCTCTGCAACCAATAAATGGTGGAAAAGCCAAAGCAGTATTGCCTGGTGTGTTGGTTCATGCCTATAATCCTAGCACTTGGGAGGCTGAGGCAGGAGGATCACTGTAAGTTCGAGGCCAACCTGGGCTACAAAGTGAGTTCAAAGCCAGCGCGAACTGCATAGTGAGATCCTGTCTCAAAAGAGATGAGGGGGAAATAAAAGTCAAAATAGTATTATGATGGGCCGGGAATTTAGGTCAATGGCATAAGTGCCTACCTGGCAAGTGCAAGGTTGTGAGTTCGATCTTCGGTATCCCCCGCCCAAAAATAGTACTATAGGGTCATATGCAAGTAAACATATGTGTTAATGATAGAATAACAACAAAATACACTCTCATTACTAATTCCTATCTAACTCATTGTGTCGTACCTGAACATCTTCCTAATGACTCCACAGGAGTGATCATGGGCCTGCCTGGGGTTTGACTTCTGGTCAATCTTGGTATCAATTGCCTATGTCCCTCTTATTAGAGAATTAAAAGATTTACCTTATTGGTAAATGGAGGCAATTTGAGACTGTCCTCATAAGTGAAATAAATCAGACTCACATTTATAAATATGGTATTATCTCTCTAGTATAAAAAATAACAATAAAAAACTGAAAGAGTAATAAGATCCAAAATGTATTATTATACATTGTACAAACTATAATAATGAAAGGGAAAGAAAATGCTCTAAAGATACAACTGTATATATGTTTAAGTGTGCAAGACAGTCATACTATTAAGTTTTTGTTAGTTAATCAAACAGAATGGTTTGTACTGTCATTGTTCGATTGTCCACTTTTTAAAAAATTTTTTTATTTAAAGGAAAAAAAGAAAAAAAAACAGTATAAGGGTACAAGTAATACAGAATTATGAAAAAAAAGGTAAGAAATCACTAGTTAATGGATCACATATTGTCATCTTAGAAATAGTTGTTCAAGTTACAGGATTAAAGCATACGAAGTGGACATTCAAACAGTGAGACTGCAAACAGTCATGTTCAATGATCCAACAAAAACTTAGTAATATGGTCATCTTATACACCTAAACACACTTGCAGTTGTATCCTTTAGAGCACTTTTTTTTTCCTCTCTTTTTTACAACAACATTTACACATTTTGGGTTTTATTACTCCCATAGTTCTTATTACTTTTTTTGGAAAAGAATAAAACCAAATATGACAAAACAAATCAGTCAGTCAAAACAAAGGATGTACTATGGTACATGATATAAAAACAGAATACAAGGTTATCCACAATGGTTACCATAATGCCTCTTGCTTCCTTAAAAAGAATTGCCTATATCATTAGATATAATAAAATTGAACAAAACAGTACAGAACAAGACCAATAAAACCTAAACATTGGAAACATTACAGGACTTCAAGAGAAAATAATAGTCAAACCAGAATGGGCATCATAGTGAATCTTATTGCCTTCAAAATAGTTGCCTATACCTTCAAACTTGATACTATCAAACAGAATGGAACAGAGTCTAATCAGTCAAAACAAGATAGTGGGAGTAATACAGGGCTTCAAATCAAGTTAATAGGACATCAAAAATGTTACTATAATATATCTTGCTAATTTTTTCCCTTAATTAAAAAATAGAAAGAAACAAAAAATACATGGAGATAAAAAAGGATAGAAATAATACAGAATTACAGAAAAATAAATGGTAAGAAATCACTAGTTGATAAGTTACATATTGTCACCTTAGAAATAGTTGTTCAGGTTACAAAATTAAAGTATGTAAAGTGACATTCAAATAGTGACACTGCCAACAGTTCTGCTCAATGATTTAACCAAAACTTAGTAATATGATTATCAGTCCTACACAATTATTTATCTTAAAGAGGGTAAGATTAAACATATCAAAACAGAACAAAAGAGTTTAAAAAAAAACAATTTAAAAAAATACAGATTTCAAAGCAAGTCCACTGGAGATCTTCATTGTTTATCTAATTGTCTCTAATTTCTTCCAAATAGTTGTCCCCATCTTCATGCACATTAAATACATACTGCATATTTTAGAACTAATCAAATCATTGCAGGATGGTGAAGGCTTTTTAGGTCTTCAAGATCTGACATTGGGAAAGACAATGATTGTCCACTTTTTATGCTTTGATTTTGTAACTTGAACAATTACTTCTAAGATAACAATATGTAATTTATCAACTAGTGATTTCTTTTTTTAAAATTCTGTATTATTTGTACAGTTTTTTTCTGTTTTTTTCTCTCTAAATTAAAATAAAAAAGATTTACCAATCAAACCAAGAGAATGATTGGCTTATGACAAGGGTAATCTCCCTAGTGCTTTTGATAGCCAGCACCGCTATTGGCTCTGCAGCATTAGCTCATCAGTACAAATAGCTCATTTTGTAGACAACTGGACAAGCATTGTGGATGAGAACTGGAGAGTCAGTGAGAAATTGGTATAAAATTGCAAACCCAAGTAAGCATCTTAGAGACCTCTAGAGATCTCTCTAGATGAGAGATTAGGTTGTAAATCTGCAATTACAAGGTTTAAAATGTCACTATAATATGACTTGCTTTTGTATCACCATTTTACCATATAACATAAGCCTGCATCCTGGAGAATGATCAGAGAACTCACACAAGGAGCAATCTGTCAAAACATTATCACAGATATAGATCCTTTTCAGATACAAGTGCTGTCCATGTCATAACAGATGATATTTGATGCCTGAATTGAAGATTGGGATAAGTTTGCTAATGCTGTAGAACAATGGAATCCACATGCATATCTCAAGGCTCACTTTTGGGTTTATATTGGAATAAGTGTGCTCATTCACAACCTGGTGGTGACTAGAGGCCATACACCCACTACAACTCTGCTCCAGTTTCTTCAAAACAAAGCAAGGGGAACTGTGGAGGACCACTTGGATGATTCTCCTGGAAAGAAATTCAGTTGTCTCCATCTGGGCTAAGTCTAGCCCTGTTTACATGTACTGAGATGTACAGAACTGGCCAGGACCTTTCCTTATCCCTTTAATTGGCTTCAGGAAATGCAAATCTGTCTAGCAACGTGGTGATGTGTAGTCTTTGAAGCAATGCAGCAGGCTCCACCCCATAGTTCCCACAAAAACATGTGGGACCACAGCAGGAGAGCTGTGTTCCCCACTGTCAGCTGGGACAGAGTTTCAAGATGAGAGGCTATGACTAAAAGATTACACATCAGAGCAAAAGTGCTGACCCCAAAACATTAGATACTACCTCAAAATGTGTTATGCAGATTACTCTCTCTGCATATTGCAGAGGTGATTTCAGGCTTCCTACCCAGTCCAGCTCATAGCACTCACGTACTGCCTGCCATTCTCACAGTGACTCATTCTTGAGATACTGTATCTTTCAAAGATTAATAAAATCTGGGTTTTGCTCTGGGTCAAGGCCTTTGTTCCACTTAGCTTTCATCCTAGCTGGACTTAGCATCCCCTTGGCTGCCCATCAGCTTGGATATATAATTATGTCTCTATTCTGCGGGTTGCACTGGAAGTGGTAGTGGAATTAACTCACTAGAATTCCAATGACTTTCCTTTACAATTACAAATATAAATTTCCCAGATCACAGCAAGGTTTGGGAGGGCCCTCCATTATGAGAGTATATGTTTGCTTTGTTTGTTCCTCTAATGTGTTAACTCTCTCTTTACTAAAGTTGAAAAAGTTCTTTTCTTTCTTGTTGAAAGATTTGTTTAATGTATTTATATGCGTAATGAAGTGATCCTATTAGAAAAAGGAGGATTTAAGGTATGTGACTCGTGAATTACAATCATTGACTTTTGAATGATAAACTTACATTCCTATAACAAATTCCACTTGATCATATTTTATCCTTTTTTTAAAAAGCAACTGTAATAGACTCACTAAAACATTAAGAATGTTAATGTCTAGTTTTGCAAGGCATGTGAGTCCACAGTTTTCTTATTGTGTGTTATCTTGGTTTGATATCAGAGAAATGCTGAGTTCAAGGAATGTTTAGCTCTTTCCCTTTATTTTCTGGAAAACAATTGTGAAGTTTGTATCATTTCTTTCTTAATCAATGTGTGGAATTCATCAGTGAAGCTGAATAAACCTCAAAGTTTCTTTGTGAGAAGGCCTACAGCTGTGAACCTAACAGCTGTAATTAATGTGAGGATATTTAGGAATTATTTCTTCCTAATGAGCTTTGATAGTTTAAATTTATCAATGAATTTCATCTAAGTGGCTAAATTAGTCATTTAAGAGAATCATAAGGTTTCTTTACTGGTATGTAGACACCTACAAAGTCTGTAGTTAGAGATCACCTCAAACATTTCTGATACTGCTAACAATACTGGTCCTACTCTTTTTCTGACCAGGCTGTCTAGACATTTACCAGATTTGTTTATTTTCTCAAAGAACCAGCTTTTTGTTCCATTGATTTTTCCCTATTGTTCTCCTGTATTTTATCCTATTGATTTTCCATCTTTACTTTTTTATTTACTCCTCAGTTTCCTTCAAATTTAATTTTCTCTTTTTTTTCCTAATATTTTAAGCTCAAATCACCAGCTTAAAATCTTCTTTCTTTTCTAATTACAAGGACTGAGTTCTATAAATGTCTAAGTAGAAATGTGTTATGTGTAGCTGAAATGGTTGATTGTATCAATCTGCAAAGTTAGAAGCTTCACCACATTGGTCCAGCAATTCTACACACAAGGGTGTGGATGATCCACCCTGTGGTGGCTGCCACTTTGACTGTGTGGAGAAGACAGAAGGGAGTATGGATTTGCTTGGGAGGAGCTCCAGTCTTCACCTTCAGCTTGGATATCAACTTCTGGCTCTAGCCCAGACTGTCTCTTCTGTCTTGGATCCTTTAGCCTTCAGGCATAGACGTCAGCTTTCCCTCGCAGACCCGTCAGCCTTCTGATACAGGCTCACACGGGACACTGAGGTGCGCTCTCAACCTTGGCTGAAATTTTCCATCTCCATTGTACAGCCTCTTCTGCACATTTCCTTGTCCAACTCCATGGCCCACCATTGTAAGCCAATCATGTCATTTCTTATACATTTGTACATCTTGTGTTATATGTTTCTTGAGTAAAACACTGACTGATACAGCAGCCCACAAGTTATTATATTCTAGTTTTTCATTTTGACTGAGCCACAAACATGTGCTAATTTCTACTTTAATTTTTCCTTTGACCTCTGGATTATTTATAAGTGTGTTAATTAGTTCCCAAATATGTAGAGATTTTCTAGATATTTTCGTCGAATTTTTTTCAGGTTTAAGGTAATTACTGTGTTTTAAGGCACTGTTTCTGGTGTGTTATGTTGCAATTAGCTACGTAATAAACTTTCATAAATGCTGTATCAGTCTAAATGGTAAAAAGAAAACAGAAAGAGATATAATAAAATAATATGCATAAGAAATCATTACAAATCTAGAAAAAAGTTCAGGAAAGACACCACTAGAAAATACGTGAGGCGCTGCCAATGGCAAAGGAAATCATGGAAATTCTAGGACAAAGACAAGTCAACTGACTATAGCACATAAGCAGCTGATTCCCAGAAGGCTTGAAGCTACTACAAAAAGTTACATCTGTCTTTTCTTAATGCCCTGACCTTTTACAGCCAGAAAAAAATGGGATTTTTTTTTTCATCTTTTCAGAGATAGATACGACTGCTTCCATGCTCAAAGATAATACTATTAGGAAATGTAGCTCATGGACTTTCAAGAATTTTAGAGACATAAGGATCAAATCATTCTTAATCTCCCTTTGGCTACATCTTAAAGTATGAGAAAGTTTTTCTGTCTCTTTCTTGCCTAGTCAGGGATTTTCCTCCCCAGCCATTCTTGAGCGGTGACCGTGACTGCTGGGAATGCACAGATCAAGCACAGTGTGCTAGATACAAACCAGGTGCTAGCTGTCCATGTCCTGCAGGAAGCACCAGGGCAGTATCCTGACTCAGTTCTTTTCCTGGGGGTTACATGTGTAAACTATACACCATGCAAGACCACATGGTGCTCTGGGATTCACAGAATAAGAATCTTATCACTTATGAAGCACCTCCATATATATCATGCATGTGATTCTTCTAATACTTTAGCAAGAAGCATTATTATTATAAACATGGAAAAAAACTCTGAAAGATGAAATGATTTTCTAAAAGTCATATCACTGATGACTACTAGCAGGACAAGTATCAGATTTGATGCCAATCCATTGCCATTGTTCTTTTCAACTTTCTCATTTTCAATGTAAGGGGATAAGAGTAAAAGAAAACATATTAGCTTTTTTTTTTTTTTTTGACTGAGTCTTGCTATGCAGCCCAGGCTGACCTCAAACTCACAGCAACCCTCCTGCCTCAGGTTTTCTAGTACTAGGATTACAGATATGTGCCACCATACCCACCTGGCTTCTAAAATTATATAATTTCATCATTTCTAACAATCAGGTTCTAAAAGGTACTGCTGAATGAGTGATAATCATCAAGATGAATTGTGTGGACTTATGTGAGAGCTACTTTGGCAACAACTTTATCCAGGTAACTAGTGAATAAATGTTACTTTGTTTTTTAAAATGAAATATCAGAAATTATCCACCATTTTGTCATATGTTACTATTTAGCCAGGATATGAATTTCAATGCTTTTAATTTCTTATTATTTTCACGAAATTAATATATACTTTTTCTATCGTTGAATTATATATGGCCTGTGATAACTCGGACCCCAGAATAAAATCCAAGGAAGCAAGAAATTAAGAAATTTGGAGCAAAGGCTTTTTTTTAGGCCAGGCCTGGTGACACAGCCTCCAGTAGCCAATATGGAAGATTGCGCACCTAACAGCCAAAGGGCAGGGTTTTTATCTTGTAAATCTACAAACAGCTGCTGGTCTCACAATGCAAGAAGTGGGGTGGGTTTGTGGCACACTGCAGAACAGGAACATGGCAATTACATTTTTTGGGAAGAGCAAGGTTCAGTTAAGGGTTGGGCTAACAAGCAAGTTTAGATTAGGCAAACATACTCTGGGGGAAGGCACATCCTGCAAACAAGCAAGTTTCCCTGCAAACAAGCAAGTTTAGATTAGGAAGACATCCTGTTCTGCTCTTAGAGTTACCTTTGATCTTTTTCTTGCCTCCAAGGAGACTTATTGAGGGTTTTTTTTTATATATATAGGTTATAACATTCCCCGCTGATTTTAGTTAGTGAGTCAAATCATTGACTCATAGGTATCTGTTTATAACCTTGTGTGCATCTTTAAAATCATTAGCTTTTGAGATCTTTGACATAGTTTATCAATTTGTTTACAATATAAGGCCCCATAGGAGGATTAACAAAGATCTTGCCACTGTCATTATTAAAGCTGTTAACCATAAAGAGAAAGAAAACCAACATTTAAATTTACTCTGTTTTTTCATATAAGTAACAATTTTTTAAATCAGACAGAGGCCTCTTGGGATCTCTACAAGGGAGAACACAAGATTATCAGTTACATTTGGCAATCTTAAGCTTTAAAGAGACTTTGGAGGGAACGACAGTCCACTTATCCACAGGCTGATCACCTTTGGAAGCCGGAACCTGCTTGCAGTGGGAATGATGAATCCAGGCAGGCTTTTCAGTTACTTTGATAGTCTATTGTGGCTCAAGAGATTCACGGTGATGCCTCTTGATAAGGACCCGTGTCCAGGCTCCACAGCAGGGTGTTTGTCCTCAAAGTGGGCAGCAGCGAAATAACCAGTGGGTGGAAGTCAGAACTGGCTGAAAAGTCTGGGGGCAGGGACTAAATCAGCTAATTTTTCTTTAGAAATCTTAAGGATTAGAGGAAGAGGTCTCCCATATAAAGCCTCAAAAGGGGAAATAAAAGAGCAAAAGGAAGGAGACTAACCCAGCTCTTGCCAGTTTTTAAGGCCATTAGTAATTATTGTCTTTAAAATTTTTTTTACTTGTCTTAAACTTTGAGGCCAATAAGCACAATGGAGTTTCCAACTGATCTGCAAAGCTTAGGTTAGTTTTTGAGTTATTTGGGCTATAAAAGCTGGGCCATTGTTGGACCCCACGGATAAAAGGGAGGCCAAATCGGGAAAGTGCTATCAAGGCTGACTCAGACTTAGTAGGCAAAGTTTTAATCCAGCTATCACTATTTATAAGTACTCATTATTTTTTGAAGTCTAGGCTTAATGTTTTCTAGGCATAGTCTCATGTAGCGAGTGGTTTTTATTGTTGCAGTTGTTTTGGGTTCACCAATTGGCACTGAGGGCATCCGAGGCTCACAGACTGGGCTAACTTCTATATTAACCCCCAGGGATTGCTTGGAAGTTGAGCTGTCAGATGGAAGTCTTTTCCAGTGCAAATAGGCTTTTTCAAAGTAGGTGGGATCAGCAGTAACGTCAGGACTATCAATCCCCACTGATTTTGTGGCTGCCTTTTGGGTGGTGGTGTCTACCAAATTATTTTTTGTATAACAAGGTCATATCCTGCCCGATGGGCTACACAGTGGACAATAGCCACTCTCCTGGGCATCCAGATGGCAGCCAACAAGTTCAAAGTTTGGGGAGCATTTTTTTTTCTTAGTCCTGGCTGAGGTTAAGAGACCTCGCTCTTGATAGATAGCTCCATGCACATGTACAGTAGCAAAAGCATATCTACTGTCAGTATAGATATTTACTTTTTTCCCAGTGGCTAACTTTAATGCTTCAGGCAAAGCAATAAGCTCAGCCTTTTGGGCTGAGGTGGCAGGCTCTAACTGCTTAACCCAGAGTACCTCTTTTTTGGTGGTCACTGCCACTCCAGCCACTCATTTGCCATCCTGGATGAAACTGCTCCTGTCAGTGAAGTAGTTATCAGCATTCCCCAAAGGCTGGTCAGTAAGATCAGCCTATAGATTCTGCTGCATTTCAAGGAGATCAGAAAACTCATGGAGAGGCACACTCTGAACTTCAGGGTCATCATCTGGCATAAGGGTGGCTGGGTTTAAGGCTGAAGAGGCCTTGAAAACCACTGACTCTAGGTCTAGGAGCAGGGCCTGATAGTGTAGAATTCTGGCATCTGAGAGCCACTTTTCAGGCGGGGTTTTGATAAGAGTATCTAAACTGTGGGAGGTCACCACAGAAATCTTTTGTCCAAAACTGAGTTTCTTGGTCTCTTTAAGTAACATTGTCACAGCAGCTAGCATTCTCAGGCAGGGGGGGGGGCATCCTCCTGTCACCGGATCAAGTCTTTTGGAGAGGTAGGCTATAGGCCTCTTCCAAGGGCCAGTGTTCTAGGTTAGGACTCCTTTGGCAATGGTCTTGAGTTCATCTATGAACAAGGTGAATGGCTTGGTAACACCAGGAAGTCTCAGGGGTGGGGACTCTGTAAAGGCCTGCTTGAACTGTTGGAAGGCCTGTTTACATTCATCAGTCCAGTTCAGTGAATTTTGAGTTTCTCCCTTAAAGGAATCATACAGGGGGCAAGCTGTTTCAGTAAAATTTAGAATCCATAGCCTACAGTATCCAACCAGCCTCAGAACTCCCGTATTTTTTTTTTTTTCTCTCATGGAGCAATTCTAACACTTAGGTTATCTTCTTGTTGGTAGCTTTTTGTAAATTCTCTCTGTTCTCAAAGACCTTTTGTGCTATCTCTATTAACTGGCTGAGGGGCATTTCCTCAAATCTCTCAAACTTTTGCAATTTTTGTCTAATATCTGGGGCCAACTGAGTTACAAAGGCATATTGGCTCTTGCACTTTTAGGTGCTACTGGTGTATAAATATGATAGGCCTTCTGCAATCTTTTCAGAAAACCCCGAGTGAAACTTATTAGTCAATTATTTCATCTTTGCTATCTTGGACAAATTGATAGGTTTTCTGGGGTGCCCTAATGGCTACTGAGAACAATTGGCAATATTGGGGAACCTCCTTACCTCTAGTTGTTCAATTGGGGTGGGACAAAAGGAAAGCATGGTTCTGGCATTCCAGACCAGAGAGCAGGCTTCATTTGGATGGCATACTGCTTTTTGTCCCAGGGTCCCATGTGGCAGGCCATTGTTTTACTGAAATTATGTACTTAACAAAAAAAAGGGCTTCAGTCTGCCCTCCCCCTTTTGGAGTATAATCTCATTTTAATGGAAACATTTTGCAGTAATGGTTCACCAATCTTATGAATAAATCTACCAAAACTGATCTAATACAGTCAAATTCTGAACATGTTTACTTCTTTTCAAACCTGTTATTTGCAGGTACTATAAACCAAGACAAATAAAATTCACATCCCCTCGAGCTTTCTACAACTTACTATACACCCTCAAGTTGAGCTTTTCCTATCTTCTTTCACATTCTGGCACAGCCAGACATTTTTACTTGAAGACAAAACCACTTTCTTTGTCACTCTTTTTTTTTTTAACTTATTACCAGTCAATTATCTTCCCTCTTGCTTTTCAGACAACATTAAAACTTTCAACAAAACCTTGAAGTGATTTTCTTTCAGTAATCTAAAATATATTGAATCACTTCATGTGTTTTCACCACCTTAAAATGCTACACTTTAAAAACTGTAATTTTCTTAACTGGCTCAAAAACAGTATGGCTTGGTTTCACTTGGTAAAATTAATATGATTTTTAAAATCTGAAAATATACACACACACACACATTTTAATCAGAAAGAAAAATGCTTTTTAAAAAAAGGTATGCCAAGGTTACAAGTAATTAATTGAGGACTAAAACATTAAACAAGGCACCACAAGACAAGACCAACATTAAAGACACAAACAAAGGTTGTTTTGTGCACAGTTTGGTGAGCTAAAGGAAATAATTTTTATTATGAACCTTGAGTCTAATGAGCCTTACAGATCTTGCAACAGAAATGGGCAATGAACCCCTAAGTTAGTAACAAATTCAACAAGTTCAAATGGGTCAAAAAAAAACCAAAGTTAGTAACAGATTCAAACAGGCAGACAAGTGATTTAAAGTACAAAAAAACTGAATATAAATATACACAGGCAAAAAGCCCCAAAGTTATGAATGGGCTAAAGCCCCAAATGGCCCGAAGCCCAAACAAAATTATGAATGGGCCCCAAAAGCCCTAAAATACAAAGGGGGGAAAAAGTCCCCAGGAGCTGTCTCATTTTATCTGCAGTTGCAAATATGTGCACTCAGATTATAAACAGGCAAAAAATAAAACCCAAATACTTACAGATGTTAGACAAAAATCAAGTCCTCTGGTTCCCAGAGATTGGGAACCTCCCGAAGGGGGCAGAGTGCTAATGCTGCTGTGGTGGAGTCAGGTGAATTTGGCCATGGTCTGCTTCGGGTTTGGATCAGACTGGGAGGGTGGGGGAAGGTGTCAGGTGAGGGGGTCTCTAAGAGCTGAATATGGGGGACGAAGGAGGACGTCTTCCAGGAGGTCCTCCGCTAATGGTAAAACTGGCGCAAAGGGTTGCGAGTTGGGCACAGGTGATTTTGGCTTTGTTTTTAATGTTGCTATCACCTCCACCCACAGGGAACAATGAATCCATGGTGGAGAATCATAAATGAGATCTATACAAATCTGAATGTAAACAATTTTGTCTGGGTGAGAAGGGGCCCCAAATACATACCAACGGACAGCCTGGGCAGTGCCCATGTCAAAGGATCCACTTGAGGGACCAGACACCATTTGTCCCTATCGTCCACTCCTGAGAAGCATAAATAATTAGTCTTCCTTTGAAAACAGGCTCCCCGTAACCCTCAGCCCACCTCTCAAATCCTTTGAAGTGATCAAGCACAAGGCTAAGGGGCATGCTGGATTTAGATTCAGTTTGCCCCATGGCCGGCAGAGATGTCAGTTATTCTCTCCTTTGGGAGAATCTAAGAGACAGAGATAAGATTAGGAGGAAGAGACAGAATAACAATGAGATGAAAATAATGGTTAAAATCCTTTTGTCTGTTTTGGGCTTGTAGAAGGGGTACCTAGGAGAGAATGTTCTGTTAGATTTGGGTAACCAAAAGGAGAACAGTTAGACCAAATAGACAAACAGACAGACATACTGCAGCAAGACAAGCTGCAGCAAATGGCCTTTGCTCAAAAATTGGTCATATTTTGGGATCTGGAGGAATTAACAAATTAACCAATGGTGCTGTTCCCCACCTGGGGCAGAGTCACAAACAGATGAAATTCATCCCAAAAACTACACAAACAGACAAGATTCATCACAAAAAAACAATTGACTCTGTCCTCAGGAGGTCTTCGCTCCCCAAATTGAGGGTGTCCCCTCCAAAAGTACAAACTGACCATGGTCCAAACAAACCCTTCAGAGTACTTTTAGGTGTTCAGAATGGAGTTGGGGGTCTTGCTTCCATCCTGGACGAGCCCCCAAATGTGATAGCTCAGATCCCAGAATAAAATCCAAGGAAGCAAGAAATTAAGAAATTTGGAGCAAAGGCTTTATTTTAGGCCAGGCCTTGCGACACAGCCTCCAGTAGCCAATATGGAAGATTGCGTGCCTAACAGCTAAAGGGCAGGGTTTTATCTTGTAAAACTGCAAACAGCTGCTGGTCTCACAATGCAAGAAGTGGGGTGGGTTTGTGGCGCACTCCAGAACAGGAACATGGGGATTACATTTCTTGGGAAGAGTAAGGTTCAGGTAAGGGTTGGGCTAACAAGCAAGTTTAGATTAGGCAAACATACTCTGGGGGAAGGCACATCCTAGAAATAAGCAAGTTTCCCTGCAAACAAGCAAGTTTCCCTGCAAACAAGCAAGTTTAGATTAGGAAGACATCCTGTTCTGCTCACAGAGTTACCTTTGATCTTTTTCTTGCCTCTGGGGAGACTTATGAGGGGTTTTTATATATAGGTTATAACAGGCCCATTTTTAATTTTCAATCAATCAATAGAATATACTTTTCAGTGTGTTTTCCTTGCCAGGGATATAGCTCAACAGCACAGCACCTGCCAGCAAATGTAATGTCATCAGTTAGATTCCTGGTACAAAAAAAAAAAAAAAAAAAAGAAAAGAAAAGAAACTGCTGATCAATAAGTTTTTTTTTTTTCTTGCAGATGCTTAGCATACTTGATTGTGCTCTAACAACTGAAGTGAATTGAAGTCATGCCTTAGGACTGACAAAGCAGAAAAGAAAAAACAATCAGGCAAAGAACCTTAAATTTAAGAGGAATTTTTAATACAATCCTATTATTTCTGAAAGCAAAATTCATTTCTGAAACTGTCAGCCTGAGACAGTCTTTAATTATCCCAGTTTGCCTAGATGTAAGTATTGTTATAACACTGAGTTAAGCTGAAATGCCTTGTTGAAAGTTTTTGGTTTTTGTCAAATAGCAACATGTGTAAAATCTGTAAGATAGACCTACAACATCTGTAAAATAGATAAAACATGAAATAGGAGCCCTGTAATAAACTAATATCAGAAAATGAATTTAGCCATAAGTGATGAAAACTAAGCAGACTGATACTCTATAATAACAGATATTTTATTCAAACAGATATTTTAAACATATTTACCATTCAAATACTAAAAACTTTAAGGAGATATATATATATATATGAATAATTTTTATAAAGTAGAAAATACCAAATTTCCCCCCTAGATTCGTACTGGAAATCTAACATGGGACTACTGATTAACAAATACCAAAATCTTTTTAATCTTATTTTCTGTGCTGTAAGCTACTTTTAGCAAGGCTTTTGGCCCTGAACCTTGCCTCAGTGACTTGTGATTTGTAATGACAGATAATAATCACATTAGTATGCATAAATCTAGGTTTTAGAGATGATGCCAAATCTTATCATTACAAAAATTTCTACAAATTCTGGAAGGCTAAAGATATATCTAATCGCCCTTCCTTCAGGCTGAGGGTGGGATGACCTTCCAGGAGCCACCAGGCTTCTCAAGTCCCTAGGACTGTTTAACTACAAAGGTCTGCTTTTAATCATAACATAGTAAGAGTTGGTCTCATAATAATTTCCAGAGTACCTTGTCTCATCATGGCTTTGCAATATATAGAGACAGAGACAGAGACAAAAACAGAGACAGAGAGATAGAGACAGGCAGAGAGAAAGAGAAAGACAGAGACAGACAGACAATTTACAGAGGAATTTCTAATACAATATGCATCCAATGCACCCAATACTGTGAGAAAATATTTTGTCATTTGCTTGCTTTTTTGCATGCTTGAATTTTACTTTACTACTGGAAACAGATGACCAGGACTTTGTACATAAATTTTCTCATACAAAATAGTACACATAATTTCAAAGATTAGTGAACCTTCTTGAAAGTCAAAGAAGCCTAAAGTTGGTCCATGAATTCCAAGTAAAGGCTCTTTCTAATAGAGGCACTTTATGATATACTACTAACCCATCAGACTTGGGCATATGGACAGGATTAGCTTCCCATGGACCTTCTTCTGGGGTAGTCAGCAGTCTGAGGGATTGTGTCAACTCCTGCAGGGACAGAATTGGGCACACGGTTTGTTGCCATGCTCAGCATTCTCTTTCTAAATACCCTTGAGGAAGGTATTTCGTGATTTCAGGAGCAATATGGTGATAAGAACAACCTAAAAAGTAGCGTTTAACTTTTGGTCATTGATCATGATTTAATATGGGAATTTTCTTAAGAGACTTACCGTTATCCTGTATATAGGGCTTCACCTCCTACCACTGGTCTTATTTGGGAGACAACTGGAGTGACTCCCCTTGAATGCAGAACAATTGCTGCAACTTCAATTACATAGAGACTTATTTCCTTATACTGATACGTAGAGAGCTGGCTTTGCTATTTCCTTCTCTCTTCATTTGGCTCTAAGCATTGCAAATAAGGCCAGCCAAGGTACTGGTATGTAATCGCTAAAGCCATCAGACAGTCTCCAGTTTCCTTGCATAGTGCTCTAAAATACATGAGCACATCGGGATTGTAGAGCCCTTAGTTCCAGGAACATCAGGTTAGGAGCCTCAAGATAAAGAGGCTATGACTCCCCACGGCACAAAAATTTAAATATCAGAAATCAAAGCAACAGCCTCCAAAAAACAATTCAGTGGCTACCTTAATTGAATTATGCAAACTGATCCTTCTGCATATCCTTATCTCTGCATTTTGCAGAGGTGCTTTTCTCCCTACCTGGAAGGCTCAAGTTACTCACATAATTCCTTGTCATCCTCACTGTCACTGAGCCTCGAGCCACCCCCTTCTTCACAAGATAATAAATTCTGGGAGAGGCCTAAGATCAGGGCCTATGTCTGCACATCCTCTCAGGGACTGGATTTAGGACCCTTTGGCTGCCCTTAAGTTGAGATATGTCGTGGTGTCTTTCCTCTCCTCGTGGGTTGCATTAGAGGAGGTAGATTGGAATTAACTTGCTGGCATTCCAGTAATGTCTCAATGGGATCATAAATATAACTTTTTGGATTGTGAGGAAGACTAGAAAAGGGATTACAATTCTTGAATAACTGTACTCCATATTTGGGATTGCAATAGTCTTGTATATTTGCCTTCTTACAGATTCCATGTTAAACTGATATTTGTTTTTCCTTTGCCATATTTTTCTTACTGCTTCTAATTTTGTTTGTAGCACTATATATATAAGCAATATCCTAGATCTTTCTTATATGTAAACTAAAAATTGACATTTTAATTATAAGATGATTTTGTACACTTAAGGAAAATAGTTCAAATGGTTAATTTTTCCTACTATGTAGCAAAATAGAAGTAATATGTGGCAGTGAAAAATACACAAACCTTAGTTAACTTCAAAAAAATCTGAGTGAATTGATCTCTTTTGCTACTTTTAATATCTTTATAAAATGTGATAATTTCTGACAACATGACCTATAAGTGGAGAAAATAACTCTACTAAATGACTCTTACTTGCTATATATTATGCTAAGTTATTTAAACAGAGAAATGCATCATCTAATTTTTCGACACTCTGAAGAAATTATTTACACTATTTACAGTTATGGAATTTTAAGATCACAATCCACTTGCCCATGATCAATACAGCTAAATGTGGTAGAAATTGAAATCTAGGGCCTAATTTAACTATAAATTCACACATACTTTTGCTTTAAAATATATAAACTTGTGAAATCTATCTAGAGTAATTAAATATGCATCAGAATGAATAGGACCCAAAACTCTGAAAGCTAAGTTCTAAATGCAGAAAATTTACAGCTACTAAGATCACTCTCTTCCTGTTCTTGTAATTCCCACCCAGCTCCTACTGATTCCATATAAATGTTAAGAGCAAAACATTGTAGAAAGTTTTATTAAAAGAATCCACTCCATCTCCCTATCTCTTATTCAGGTGAGGAGAATGATTTTTCTTCTGAAAATAATCAGAGAAGGCCCCCAAAATATCCCTGCTAAATTTGGGTTAACTGTAAAATAAGCATCTTACATTATATTTTTTTGGATGTTTATTCAACCATTAGATTTTCTGCGCTATCTACTATCAAAGCAGTAGTAGACAACATTAGTGATAGAAATTCCATTAGGGTTTTCAGGCAGAGAAAGAAAGTGTTTTTACCATGTCTCAGCTAACTACTCACTCAGAGACCAGATAGCCCATTAGAGCCATGAAGTACATTTATTATAGGAAAAAAGTAGATGGGCAGTAAATTGGCTAGGGGTGTGGTTTCATTTCACAAGGGATCATCAGAGAATGCTCAGGTGAGCAGCACAGGTGTGAATCCTGTACCTACAGGGCCCCACATGCCAACATCATACCCATAGACAGTAGTCAGGTAAGGGATTTTCACCAATCAAAGAGGGAACCACTTTTGCCATAAGCAATCATCCAAGGAACACAGGTTCCCTTGCTCGCTCAAATCTTTGCTTTCTAGTAAGCCACAACCTAGAGAAAATGTAGATATTTGAAAATCAGAACATACCCCACCACCAACACAATCATCCAAACTTCTATGGCACTATTATTTAACCTAGTACGGGTATGGGGGCAGGAAAGCAGAGGTGATTGTTTTAACAATAAAAAGTAATTAAAACTAGGTGTGGTGGCTCATGCTTATAATCCCAGCATTTGGGAGGCTGAGGCAGGAGGATCCTTGTGAGTTTGAGACCAGGTTGGGCTACTAAGTGAGCTTAAGGTGAGCCTGAACTGCAGAGTGAGACCCTGTCTCAAAAAGACAAAAAATAAAATAAAATAAAAAGTAATTAAAAATAATTGCCCAAGTAAATTGTTTTAGTCATGGTTCAAGACTTCAAGATGGATGTCCAATGATCAAACTGTCACTTATGGAAGAACTACTAACAGCTGGTTAGTGCATTGATTCATCTCAACAAACTGCAAATTAGCTGCTGTTGTGTAGCAAGGCAGGTTAAGCTGGTTGCCACAACTAAATCTGAGCTTGCAACTAGTTAAACACTATCTTAGCCAATTTTTTCATGGCTAGGGCAGAATGCTAAACACCCACAACTTAAGGGATAGCTTTATCTTGGTTCCTGGTTTTCAGAGGATTCAGTCCATGATTGACTGTCCCCAAGGCAGGCAGGATAGTAGAAGGGGCTGGAAAAGGATGCTGCTCATCCATGGTGACCAGGAAGCAGGGAGAAAAGAGAAGAGCAAGGACAGAGATGCCTTCCCTGGTGTGTCCCCGTGCCCCACCTCTTCCTAACAAACACCGCATTCCACTGTGACCTTCTCACTGAGGAGAAGAGCACGCCCATGACTGATGTATCTTCTGCACAGGTGAATTTTACAGGATTTTCGAGATCCAAAGTATAACATACTCTTAGGTGATTCAAAGTTCTAGTCGGGACCCAAAACACCATTTCTTAAGGAAAACTTCTGATTCATACCTGCAAAACATGAAAAATAATAAAATTGACCTTGAGGCCAAAGTCCTGACTTGTTTGAAATTCATCCCAAATGTCCTGCTGATTTGAATAAACATCCTGACTCCCAGAAACATTCTCTCTGGTAGCCCCAAACCATTTAGGGAGGAAGAGAGGGCTCAGTAATGTACTTTTCTCCAGCCTAGACTGATCTCAAAAAAACCATTAAAAATGTTATTAATCCTTTGATAAACTGACGCATACTGAGCCAGAGGAATAAAAGCTGCTAGCATCTGATGATCTGAGGGGGCCTGAGGGTAGTAAAACATTTCTAGTCTGAAATGTTAGAAAACACTCAGTAATTTAAAATTTTCAATCACTGCCTGAAGCAACTGCAAACACTCTATGCATAATAAATGTATTTGTTTCTATCTTTGAAACAGATAATATAATACATGTTACTAACATGTAAGAATAAGGCACAGAATCTCATTTGTAAATGAATAATTATAGAATAAATTTGACACTCCTAGGCAAAAATAATTATGGCTAAAGAAAAATGCCTACTTTTTTTTAACATGCCAAATCCTACTGTTATCATATAATCACTTAGAGAAAGAGTATTTGCCATTTGGAAATTAGAATTATGCTAGAGACTCTTTTCAAAACATAGCTTTTCTAGCTTGAATGGAGACCAGCACTTGTGGGTACAGTGTTAACTACAGAAAAGCACTTGGTCCAGTTTGCACAACCTGGAGGCAAGGAAATGGAAAACAATAACATCACTGTTCTCTTGTAAGTCTTCCTGTAGAAATCTGAATCTTAGATTATTAGCCTGAGGTTAAATATTTGAGCGGTCAAGAAGCAAACAGATTAAAACACTAAATGTGAGATGATTACAAACTAGAACACACTCCCCACAGAACCAAGTAAAAATTTAAAACAAATAGTAAAACAGTGCTTTTATTGTTATATAACTACAGAAGGTTCTTTCACCCATTCTTTGTGATTCTGAGATCTACATTCTCATTAGGCTGATGAATAATCAAATGTTCAAACAATTTCTTCATCTGATCACCACCTGCACATTAATAAATGAATGAAATGTTACCGCTAAAACTTAAAAGCTGAAGGAATGATATGCTAGTATGTAAAACAGCTCTCCAGATAGCTCTGGACCAATGAAATCACAGTATTTAGAAATAATGCTGATCATATCCATATAATAGAACACATCATCTTTTCCTGTTAACCTTCCCAGTTTCACTACTTTGCTACTTCAGGAAGCAGTGAAAAACTGCAAGATGTTGGAGCAATAACCCTAAAACGGTAATATTGAAACATAGCAGGAAAACAATAAACAATAGTAATGATGCTTCTGATCAGGAAGAAAAAGAAAGTTTCCGCAGAGGATATGACACGGTGTTCTGTTACACAAATTGATGTAAGACCCATTTAACCAAGGGTTTGATATTTCCTTCTTTTACTCAGTCTTCATTAAAATATTACTATGAAAATTAAGTTATTGTAAAGGTAAAAGAGGATGCAAGTGATACTTTTTCAGATACTTTTCTGTTTTACGTCACCGTTTCAAATCAAAATTACATTATAATACCCAGGTGGTATTTATTTGTACAGAAGGCTGTGCAATTTATTCATATCTCCTTTCAATTAATACTCTTTGCAAGCCCACTACTGGTCAGTCTCAGGGTAAAAAGTGAAAAAAGTCTTTGTTTCACAAAGTTTAGTGGAAGTTAAATAAATAAAAACTCAGGACATTTGAACAAATGCATAATATATAAGATGGTGATAAATGTACTCCACAAAGCAAGAAGGCAAAACATGTGTTTAGAGATCAGCGGAGATATAGAGTGGTCAGAAAAGTTCTTCTTGATGACATGACATTTTGGGAGAGGCACAAGGGAAGCAGGAACTGAGCCAGTGGATATTTGGGTAGACTAGTGCAGACAGATGTGTAGAGAAAGTTCAAGATCCTGCAAAAGGACACAACTGACCTGCTGAGGTAGGAGTAAGGTGACCAACAAGGCTGGGCCCAGGAAGGAAGCAGCACAGAACAGAGTTCAGAGCAGAGTGGCGGACAGGGCAGGTCGGGGGAATGAGCCAGAATGCGAACAGACATTGGCTTTTCCTGTGCAACAGATGGAAAGCATAGTAGAATTTGAATAAAATTTCATCGCTTCTTAGAAAAATTATTTTAGCTGCTGTGTTGAGAATGAGCTGTTACGGTTGAACAAAAGTGAAGTAGAGAGATCAGGGAGGGACCACTGCAGCAGCTCAGTGAGGAAGGCTGGGGTTTGGGAAGCCTAGCTGCCGCGGTGGAGGTGGAGAGAAGCAGTGGGCATTGGACACGCTTTCAAGACTGAGATGATAAAACGGTCTCATAGATTAAATCTGAGGTGCAAAAGAAAAGGATGAGGCTAAGAAGTTTTTTTTAAGCCCCAAACGGAATAGCAGGTAGCGTTTTTCTAAAATTAAAAGAGGCTCTGAATTTAGGGGTAAAAATAGGGACCACAAATGAGGGTAGACAGGAAGGTATAGTGCAGGAATTCATCAGCAGAAATGTGGGAGACACTAACAAATAACTGTGGTAGTCTCAGAGAAAACAGAGCATAGAAAGAATTCAGAAATATTAAAATACAACTGAAGTAATAAATTAGACCAAACGTGTAAGAAATTCCCTAAACTTCAAGGTGATTTCAAAACCCTTGTTTAAAATCGACTTCTATATTTTCTTTATAGAAAGAGCTCTTTGGCTTGCAAAATAAACTTGTCTCACAAAAATATAAAAATTAACTCCCCCAAATTACGGTGGTTAAGAATCTCTGCTGAAGAAAACAAAAGATGAAACATCTGATGTCTTATCTTGCAGCCATCAGTTCAATAGCTTTTCCAGTTGCTTATGAAGTAAGTTTAAATGAATATTCTGCCTAAAACAAACTAAATCATCGTGCCAAAAATCATTTCCCTGTTTTAGCACATGCAAAAGATTGTACCTGAAAATTTCCAGAAAGATAGCCAGCACTACAAAATTCAACTGAGAGCGCTTCAAGGAAAGTATTTTTCTTTTAAATTTGAAAGAAGCCAGTGTTAGAACCACCACAGAAGTCTATCCAAAGTTGTGTTAAGCAACCTTTGGAGAAAAGAGATACACTTTTTTTTTCCTTAAAAGAAACATGGTAAAATAATTATAGTTACATATTTGAAATTTCTTTACTACTGAAAAGCAAGAGTTTTAAGAAAGAACCAAGTTGCTGGACTTCTGCACAGTCAAGTACATCAAAAAAAGCCAAAAACCTAGAAACATGGTGTGTTTAAATGGAGGACTAGTTTTTGAGATAGAGTTAGAAACAGAGTTAAATTAATTAAGAATGAGGATTAAAACACTAGCAAATACAGCAAATGCCATGAAATTCTTGGTAAAGTTCTGGCAAGCTCTGATCCTTCAAGCAACAACTAAATTCAATATGAAGAAAAACCAAGCCTTTTCTGGCACTTGATATGAACATTTTCTCCTAACCAGTCCAATGCAATGGTCAATTGTATATCTACAGACACCATGCAAGTAATTTTTGTTAGTGTGTCTCATTCACAGTTTATCTGTAGGTTCATCTTCAAGTTGCCTATAATTTACTTTCAGGAAAAGTCTTAGAAATCAAGTTAGCACTAACCAAAAACAAATCTGTAGTTACAGACAAAACACATAACTTATCCTGCAATGAAAGAGGCAAAAAGCGAATCAAATCATCATGCTAAAAATCATTTTCCTGTTTTAGCACAGGCAAAGGACTTTACCTGAAAATTTCCAGAAAGATAGCCAGCGCTATAAAATTAAACATGCAATGCACAGTGACTAATTTTAGAGCTTCCCTTATATCCTGTGCTGCTGGAGCACAAGCGTCTATGAATCAGATGGCCATAAAACTAACATTATTTAGAATATTATAACACACTTTTGGAACACCCCAGGGAAACTTCCTAGTTTCCTAGACAGAAATGATGTATATGCCTATATGTAGGAGATTAAGTGATCATAAATCCTTTTGAGAGCTACAAAGAAAATTCCCTTTAAAAAACCTCCAAAAGTTAGAGTTGTGAGGAAAACGCATGTATCTTTGTGGTCGAGCCCTCCTTTTTTCTTAGAGTTCATTCTTTGATTTTGGGGAATACTAACTTGGCATATCGGGCAACTAATAGGTTGGAGTTATAATATTTCCTCTATATTATTTGGATTATTTGGTGGTCATACATTATCCCTGTGTCACCAGCAAAAAATAAAACTGTTTCCTGAAGGGAAAAAAAAAAAAACCTCTTGGTGTCCAGACTCTGTGCAGCAGTCTGATACATCTCATTTTCACAGGAGCTTAATCTAGAAGAGGGATAAAATTTCATTTGGAAGCAGGAATATTATACGATTTCCTATAATTATGTCATTACTTTGCCTTGACATGAGGCACTTTTGCTAATTCACAACACACTCTGAATTCACTTTCTTAATCTCTACTACAACCAAATAGCATCCCTACAATTGCTCAGGAAATTGTATTTTGTGGGGGTCCCTGGTCAGAAAGAGAATAATTTCCTCATGTACACATTTGCAACCATCTCCACAGTATACTGCAATTTGCAGACTGTGATATATAAAAATATATAACCCAAATAGTTAATAAATAATAACACTGTTGAAAATTCCAGAATAACTGCACTTAGAGAGTCTTGAAAGGGAAGAAATGCTTAATTTTGCCAAATGACAATTTGATCATGAAGAAACAAAAGGAGAGGGGATCCGGGAAAACCAGTTATCATTAACTCCATTTGCTGACCCAAAAACCTTTTAATTGTTAAGTGTGAGAGGGCTGGGGATTTAGCTCAGTGGCACAAATACCTGCCTGGCAAGCACAAGATCATGAGTTCAAAGCCTGGTTCCAGAAGGAAAAAAAAAAAGACTTTCATTGTTAAGTATGATGACAAACAGACAATTTTCCAATACTCATTAACTGATCCAGACATAAGAGGGGGCTCTGAAGCACTCCCCGAATTGATATTAGGAGAACTTGCCCTTCTTGGATTGAATTCATCTAAAAGCATCTTGGAAACAAATATGTTTGCCTCAATAACATTGTGCACAAAGAGGGAGAGGCTGTTTTCAACACATGTGAAGAGGCTTCTCCTTGAAAACTACCTCGGACTGACTAAGGATAAAGAAATCACCCTGGACATATCTCATCAACCCACATGAGCTGTGTTCCCTCTGTTTTCAATCTTTTCCCTTCTATTCTATTTCTAGTTTTCATTTTGCTTCTATTTTCTCTTGGTAATTTCTGAGCCCTTCTAATGTTGAAAACACCCATGATATTATTTTCTTTTCAAATGTGAAGGGGATAAAAAGGACTTCTTTGCTGATTAAAGGGGAGAGGAAAAGAAACTCAGTCTTGTACTGGGTGGTATCAGCAGATGGTAGAAGCTTCTGAAGAGCACGGAGAAGTGAATTAATCCTGAGCCTAGCGGCTCAAGAGCAGTAAGCATACAGAAATATCACATGTGAAGTCAACCTCAGTTCAGAGAAAACAATTGGTATTGTGGAAGTTAAACTGACCCTTGCCACCCCAAAAACCTGGCTTATTTTTTCTACCAACTGTTATTTGGCTTTTCAAAGTCACAGCACAGCCCATTATACTTTTTCTCTTCTATTTCCTTCCTATCCACAGGCCGAGCTCAAGCACAAAGATTTCTAAGGTGCATGTTTTAGTATTTCATAAAATAAAGAAGCAACAGTAGTGATTTCCCAATGAGCTATCCTCTCATAATTACATATAAAACCTTTGGGAGAAAATGCTGATGCTATTTCTCTGGAGTATATTTTTGTCAACTGGGTCACACACATAAAGGACACAGGTGAGAATTATGTTGGTTTTATAACACCTTGTGTTTACTGAATAAAATGTTCACTTCTTCCAGTTTTCTAAAAAAACCAAAATTTTCTTGGTGCTTTTATTAAAGGTTTTATTTCCCTACAACTGAATAGAACCCAAGTATCAGTAAACAGAGCACAAAATCTTAGGTTGATATTTTCTGTTCTCTAGCTACAAGCAAAAGTATATGACAGCATTAAACCTCACTTAATTCTGTATAAAAACTTGCAGAGCACACTATTAATTGAACTCTTGCTCTATGCTATGTAGTGTTTTGTTTAAATGAAATATCCCACTTAGTCTTCACAATGACTGTGAGTAGAATGAAACTTTGCAGTGTTTTGCAGGTAGGAAGACCAAGTCTCAGGGAGGTTAAGGAATTTGTCAAAAGTCAACTGCTGACAAGCAGTGGAATTGAGAATTAAATAAAGGTTTTTCAAAACCTTTGTTTTCACCCTTTACATTTAATTATCTTCAAGAGAGATGTTGGGGATGATCTAAGTGTTAAAGAATCTTAAATTTTTCAGAAGGAACAATATTACCTTCTTGAATTTCTAATTTCTACTTTTAAAGTAATTTTTTAAAATTCATTTTGATATTTCAATGAGTCTAATACTACTCCTCAAGTATCATTAGAAAATTTGATTTATAGTCCAGTTTTAACCTTATATTCTCTTTGGATTAAAAAACAACTGATTTTAATATAGCATTCTGTTCCTGATTTTGTTAGTCACCATCATTCTAAATTCAACATCACCAATTATTCTATTTTAATCTCAGGAGGCCTCACCCTATGTGACTCCTGTGATTGTTTATATTCTTGCTCTTTAAAACTTTCACAGTTTAATTATTCAGAAATCCCTGATTTATATACTAATTTTGTTCCAAAAAGTTTATTTGTAGGTCAGCTAGAAACTTGGAACATATTCATCCTTATAAACAAAGTTGCAAATGAGAGTTTGAGTCCCCAGCCAGCCATAAAAGCCTGGAAAATCCATAATGAAACTGAGCAACAGTACTCGTATTATTGTCCTGAGTTCCAAGTCATCAGAGCAGGGCATTAATGATTCAAAAAAGCCAGAGTAGGAGAGAAAGACAGATGCAATTAAATGCAAATAGTTAATAGAAATTCTATTTGCAACAAGCAAAAATACATTAAAAAAAAAAAACAACCTTCAAGAATATTTTAGTTCTTCATGCTATAAAATGCTGCTTGGTAAAGTGTGGCAAGATAGCTGACAATAAGTATAAGCATCTGCTTCCACTATGCCAGCTGTACAAGTGGGTTACAGAGGAGCACTTGCAAGGACGAGAACTGAACTGTGCACACTAAGAGACTGTCATAGGGTGGTCTACACACTCACCTCCGCAGGGATTTAACGTGGCCACGGGGCCACAAAGAGAAGTGTAAACTTCTTGGCAAGTGTGAAAGGAAACTCTTTCATCTGCTATAAGAAATTTGGGTGCATTTTATTTTTAAAATACTGATATATGCAGATATATGTAAATAGTGTGATGGAAGACATTCTACCAATGACTGTGCAAGGTAAATTTCGGATTCCTTGATGTCTAGTATTCAAGTGAACCTGCACTCCTCACTTGGCTCAGATGGTTTTCTGCCATGCATGGAATCTGAGGTACTAAGGGAGTAGTGGGAGCTCACAGCGGGGTCCCCGTCTCCTCTGTTCTATTTTTAGTACTGAGGATTGAACCAGGGTTTTCTCAATGACCTATTATGTTTAGATGTAGACCGAGTCCCAACACTCTGATGGCCTCACAGGTGGGGCATTCAGAAGGTGATCGTGGGGAGGCTATGACACTCTGCGGATGAATGTGTGGCTAAATATGCTGTTAGGAACCTGGTTATCGCCAGGTGTGACCTTGAGTGGTGTGCTGTGTCTCTCTCCCCAGCTCCTCCTCTCTCCCTCTGCTTCCTGGCCAGTGTGACTGCTCTCTGTGAAGCTTCCCTCCTCTGTGTCATCCTGTCCTGCCATTTCTACCTTGGAGTCAACCTACTATGGGAAACTTTATACTAGACTTTTTCAGGTAGTAAAGAATGAAGCATGCACTTCCAGAGAGCTGGAGTTAAAGATTTTTATTTTGCCTGGTCTGAGCCTCAGAGATGGTGTTACAAAGGTTTTTATAGAGTTTGTGTGGGGGTGGGGGAACTACTCACAAACAACAGGTTAATAACTTTAGCCATCTGGTCCACCTCAGTCAGGTAGGGAATTTAACCTAAGAACTAGCTGGGGATGGGTGCCACAAGGCAGGGAGTGCAGTCTCAGGAGGGGGAAGGAGGAGCCGCAGCAGCCTGCACATTTAGAATGGTGAAATCCCCCTGACACTCTATCAAAGTGTGGCCAGGGTAGAAGGAAGGCAGGGAATGTGCTTCACCAAGAGTAGAAGCTTCTGCAATCTGCCAAAGCTGAGGATGACCTTTTAGAATAAACTAATTTCTCCTTCAAATTGACTGTGGACTGTAACAGTGAGCCAAAATAAAGGTCTCCTACTTTAGTTTGTGGATGCTGGTTATTGTGTCCCAACTGCCTAGTGGGCCTATTTTTTGTTTTCTATTTTGAAACAGGGCCTCACTACGTCGCTGAGCTGCCAGCTTCAGTGTGATCCTATTGCCTCAGTCCACCCAAGTGCCGGGATGACGGGCACAGCTGCCACGGCTGGCTGCTGCTTTTTAAAAGTAGAGGCTTTTGACTGAAATATGCTTAGAGGCTCAGATCCTCAGCCCTGACAAGCACCCTCAGCTGTTCCAAAGTAATCTCATCTGATCAGAATCCCAGTAATCAGAACCTCTCTGAAGCCACAGCAGGTGACTTCTTCCCAAAATGAAGGTAAATTTAAACAAATACTAAGTAAACAAATACTTTTCAAACAAAAATCATGAATATAGCAAATGGATATGCAAGCTAGGAAATACTCCATGTTTTATAATTTTGCTTCTGAAAACCTAAAAAAATCTGAAAAATATATAAAATCTAAAAAAATTCCCACAAAATTTGAAATATGAAAGTATTTGGCAGGAGAATTTTTTAACTTGCTAAAACATAAAGAAATGGTCTGGTAAATGAACAGGTTTATTATAGGTACAAAAGTTTTGTGATTACTTATAAGAATAATTAACAGCAGGAAATGTAAAATGTTATCTGAATTTCAGCAAAGCCCTTTTCATAACTGATGGAAAAACACAAAGAATGAATAACAGTATTTAGTAAGTTAAGCCAGGATTTATGTATCTTTGTAAGACAGCCCTATCAGCTATCAGTGAACAAAACCAAGAAGCTAAGTGGACTGAACTCAGCCACATCTAATCTATCACAAGCTGTTAAAATAAGATTTATAAAACAAGAGACATTCCTCACACTATTCTAAAATGTTATCATTATTACTTTTTTGTGTGGGTGCATTAGTTTTACTCTATTGCACAGTGAACTCTATTAATCTAACAGCTTAGGGCAACCTATCTATCATCATTCTCAACTCCGTAGGCCACAAGCCCAGCAGTGTGTGGCGGGGCTTCCCCACTCACGTGGTGGCTATGGACTTTGGTCCCCATTTCCTCACGGCTGTCCACTGGAGCTATCTCAGCTGCAGCTGGCCTTCACTCCTTGGCCTATGCCTTAACCCATCTATGCCAGCAACTGGGCAGTGGGTCCTTCTCATGCTTGGAATCTCTGCCTTCCTTTTTAACCAGCCAGAGAAGCTTTTCTGTTCTTAAAGGGATTATGTGATCAGAGGAGGCCCATCCAGAGTCTCTCTATATGTTATAGTCAGTCAATTAGGAATTTTAACTATATTTACAGAATCTCTTTACAGCAATACCTACACCAATAATTGAATGGTATAACTGGTGATATAGGACAAAGAAACTCTCAACCTGCTAGGTGTCCGGAATGAGTTCATCCTTTCTAAAATTGAAGAATGAATTTTAGGAACACTGGAGGTTAAGGGCAGAAGATTTTATTGAGAGAAAGCTTCTTTCTGAGAGAGACAGAAAGAGTCCTGAGTGGGTTGCCAAAGATTATGTTTTTAAGGGACTTTATAGAGCAAAGCCTGAAGTGGTCCAAAGTGGGAAAAAAATGGAAAGTCACAAGTTAGGCATGAGGTAAGACAGAACGTGGTCAACCTATAAGATTACAGATATAATTGTTCAGGTAAAATTGATTAAATTGGGATCAAATTGGGAGGTGAGATACATAACAAATGGACATGACTACAGAACAGGGCCTTTTCCGGTAGGGATTGGGTTAGTGGCTCCTTCTGGCTTCCTCAAGGTGATCTGATACATATTTAGAATATCAACCCCTGATGTTATCCTTAAGAAGTATGTGGGTGCATTTGTTTTATCTTGAGATCTGGCCCACAACAGGAGGTGTCTGTCTCCCTTACAGTTGCAAGGTATCTGGTCTTCTGCACTGGCTTCTTAGAGGGCCCAGCTCAGTCTTACTCCTTATAATATTGTTATATGACTTAGCTGCCCATGACACTAGGAATGCATGGTCTACGAGCAACTGGCAACCATGGAGAAAAATCTTTGAGTCCTGCCAACCATAGGAGCAAAAACTTACATGAAACATTTTCTTACTACAGAAGATTGATTTTGTTTTATGCAAGACAAATAATACATTTTATGGAATAAATATAAAACCACTTTTACTAAAATTTACTAATGTTCCATTTATGACTCATAAAAATTTCCAGGCCAGCAACAGAACATCAAAAGAAGGGTAATTTAGTTGTCTTTGATTTTTGTACAGTCTCAGTATTACGAAACAATGACTTTAGCACAGTTAGAAACAAAAGAGCTGAGTGAGTCACTGCATTCCCTCCATTCAATAGCTCCCTAGTGGTTATTCATGAGTCCATCCTCCTAAATGAGATAGAAAATAAAATAACAAAGCCTAAGATTTGCCATACCCAAAACATGACTTACCCTGGGATATATGCTTGGCCATTCTTTTGCTTGCCATATGCCAAAGCCTGGACTATCATTGCCCTGTTCAACTGTAACAACTTTATACTCATTTTAAATTTTGTAACTGAAGATATATTTGTCCCCATGGAGCATTTGATTTCATAATTTGTTGTTTTATATTTTTACACATTTAAATTATAACACATGGACAATCTTAGGATAGGTCAATTCTCTCAAGAAACATCCCGCCTTTTTTAAAGCTAAATTAAGCTAAGTGATTAAGATGTTCACAAGCACAACAAGTATAGATCAAAACAAGATGTTAATGTATGAGTTGCTTTTTCTAAACAGAAACCTCAGTATTCATGTTTAATTGTAGTATTGTCACTTTGCAATAAGGTGGGTTTTGGTTTGTAATTTGGGCACAGGCCCTTAAAAGCTTTGCCATCAATGGTTTAGATGGCATTAAATCCCTACACTGCAACCCAAAATCCATATATTTATCAGCAAGTGCCAACACTGCAGTTAATCCTGAATACTGAAGTTAAGTTTAGAAAACCACTGATAGTTTACATCTTTTGTCTTAAAAGAAAAATAAGTTTGCCACCAATGCCCTAGGCACATGTGGCATTAAGCACTTGAAATATGGCTAAGGTAATTGAGGAAGAAGTTTTTATTTTTAATTAGTTATGATCAACTTAAATTTAAGTTTAAATAGCCATGTGCAGTTAGTGACTACTGCATAGCACAGCTGTTGACATAGAAACAACAACATCCTGTTTTGAAATTTAATTGAGAATTCAGAAAGGCCAAAACTTTCGAGTTTTCAAACTCTTACTCTATCTTCTCATTCCTGGTAGAGAATCAATCCTTGCATTGCAACTTCAGAATTGTCCTTCCAGCGAGGCTAGCTAATGACTGATAGCACTTCAGCTGGCTTTCTAATGGATTGTAAAAGCTTCCATGGAGAAACACTATCATTTAAAAATATACCTCTAATGTACTGTAGCCCACTAGAGACACTTAAATATTTATTACTAGAATTTTCTTGGATGAGCATGATATGATATATATAATTAGCAGATAAGGATAATTTAGACCAACAAAGTCTTAGTGTACGTACTGAAGAATAATGATATGGTTTATAGCACAAACCACAACGTCTCTTGTTCTAAAGTGCTTTGTGTACTTGTACCCGTGTGTGTGCATGCGTGTGTTTGTGTGTGTGTGTGTGTATGGCGAAGCATGTGTGCATGCATTTTGGGAAGGCCTAAAAACAATGGAGTCAGCTGACCACTGACTGAATTCTCTAAAATCATGAGCAAACTAGATACTTTTCTCTTTTAAAGTTTTTATTTCAAGTATTTTGCCACAATGAAGAAAAACTAACACAGAGCACTTCAGTAGTACCTGACTAAATGAAGAATACACAGAAGAGGAACAGTAAGAAGGGGAAGACCAAGCTAACTGATCTCTTAATAGCATGATATAATTAAGGAAGTATAGTTCAGGAATGTTTTACAGAAATATCCAGACTGGTTGACATACTGGACACGGGTAAAAAAGAAGAGCAAACCATAGATAAGAGTGGGCTATAACAGATTAGATAATTTGGATAAAATTGTGTTGTTATCTAATGTACCAAAGTTTTTTTTTGCAAAGTGGAGGACATTTTCAAGAATTCTTATGTTCCAAACAGCCTACACCACCATGCCATGTGCCCCATGGATGCCCAGACTGACACCATCAGCCCGCCCTTGAGTTCTGGACTGTTTATGCTGCCACGCTGCATGCTTCCAGCTGCCTCACAGACTCCGAGAACAAGGACATCAGCTTGCCCCTGGAGGAACCCCACCCACCCACCTCCTGGACCTAATGCTGCTTGCTGTTGATCTTCAGCTCCCACCCTTTATCCCAGAAACTTGGACTACAGCAAATTAACTGTGCTAGCTTGATGGGAGATTCAGAACTGCCTCACCCAAACAGAGGATCTCAGCAGGCCCCAGTCAGTGTGGTGAGTATGCTCCTAAAACAGAGGTGTGCAGTGGGTAAATAGCAGCAGTAGTAAAGCTCCCTCAGATTAACTGTAAGGCCTTGGTGAGTCTAGCAAGAGTGTGGGTGACTCCTTGTCCACATAGAGAATATCAGGTAGGTTGAAGAGTGTGCCAATAAGGACTCCTCCAACTTGGAAAAAACTTAAAGGGCTTATGAGACACACAGACACACAGTAGGGACATGGTAGGACCTCAGCCAACACAAACACTATACACAGGGAGATGTGGTGACCTGGAGTAACCTAAAGATAGAGTAACAGCAGGAACTAAGAGGTGACCTATATCAATACTCAAAGGCTTGTCAGCCCAGGAAGAATATAGGACTCACCCAACAGGCCCTACAGGAGAAATTCAGGTGACTTTCCCTCCTTTTCACTGCGGTAGTTAGCAATCAGCCAAACATCAGCCACTCAGTAAAATCCACACTACCAGTAGTTGAGACTATTGGGATTGAAAGACCAAATACTTGCCCAAAGGGTGAAAATGACAAAATGAAAAAGCAAAATGCAATCTCAAACATCTAGCCCATCAGGAGCAAGTACAGGCAACATTGAAATAGAGGACTTTAAAAGTCATATCCCAGAAATCTCCAAGTAAATAGCAAGTGAAATAAAGAAACAAATCCATGAGGTTATAGAGGAAATCAAATTAGAAGTAGTTTCTCACATAAAGACAGAAATAACAACCTTAGTAAAAGAGCTGATCAGCATAGCCAGGTTAAAAAATAGATTAAAAAAAACCAAGAACATGGGAAATTGATTGAAACCTTGAATGAGCAATACAGGAAACACCCAGAATCCATGAAACAAATTCAAAGAGATATACAAGAAGCAAAAACTTCTAATGAAAGCTGGCAAAACTATTTAAATGAAGCTGAGGATAGAACTTCGGACCTTGAGGACAGGATCACAGTCAGTGAGTATGAAAGACTAGGACTTTTAAAAACAACAAAGCAACATAAGCAGCTTCAGGATGATGCCAAAAGAAATAATATAAGACTAATAGGCATCAATGAAGATGCAGGGATCAATGCAAATGACATAGATAAACTATTCACAGAAGTAATAGCAGAAAATTTCCCAAACGTGGAGGGAAAATCCAATATGCAGATAAGTGAGGCATATAGAATGTCAGTCAAAACCAACATAAATCTACACCCAGACATATAATAATTAGAATCTCAGACATACAACATAAAAACAGAATACCAAAAGCTGTTAGAGAAAAGACACAACTCACCTATCAAGGAAAACCCATCAGAATCATGACTGACTTTTCAGTGCAAACCGTCAAGTTAAGACAATCTTGGAGTGAAGCATTTCAATCCCTGAAACAAAACAAATTTCAACCCAGACTGAGGTACCCAGTGAAAGAGTTTTGGCCCAGGCCGGACACTATAGCTGGAAAACCCTCAGCCGGAACCAAGGAGCTCCTATCTCCCCCATCCCTAGGGATTTACCTATGGCTCTATCCCCCCCCTAGGAATTTACCTATGGTGCCAAAAGAATACCAATGGGCTACTTGTGCATCCCTAATGCCCCTCAGGCACCACCCCTAACCTAGGCTACATGTATGCTCCCACTCCACGTGTTTCACGGAGAGATCGCGGACCCCAGGGGAAGATGCTGCACCCCAGGGGATCAGGGGTGTCTCTCCCCACATTCTCAAAATAAAAGTCATTTATATTTCATACTTCTTATCTTTTCAGCTGCCGCTGGTCCCCCATAGTTCTATCACCCAGGAAAACTGGCTTTTAAGTTTAATGAAGAAACAGAATACTTCCATGACAAAGAACAACTGAAGAAATTCATGTCTACCAAACCAACCCTAGAAAGACTACTGAAAGACATACTAGATAAAGACAAAAAAGACCATAATCTTCAGAACAACAGCAGAAAGACACTATGAGGCAGGACAAGCAAACAAGGGCAACAAGCAGAAAACAAACAACAAGAAACATAATATAGCAAAGATGAGCCAGTATATATCAGTTATATTCATAAATGTAAATGGCCTCAATTCACCTTTCACAAGAAACAGGTTGACAGAATGGATCAAGCAGTATGATTCCACAATATGCTGTATACAAGAAAAACATCTGACTCAAAATGAATCTCATTAAAGGATGGCAAACAGTATTTCATCCAACAGGAACCCAGAAAAAAGCAGGGGTAACTATTCTGTTTGCAGACAATGTGAACTTTAAACATAAAATGATTAAAAGAGATAAAGAAGGTCACTACATACTTGTTAGTGGAAAAATTCAAGAAGAACTAACAATTATAAATATATATGCACCAAATACAGGAGCACTCAACTATATAAGACATGAAAAATCAAATACACGAACACAATTGTAATAGGAGACTTTATTACCCCACTTCACAAAAAGATAAATCAACTAGACAAAAAATCAGCAAACAAATAATAGAACTGAATCATACCTATGAGCAAATGGACTTAGTAGATGTTTACAGAGTGTTCCACCCAACCACATCAGAATATACATTCTTCTCAGGTGCACATAGGTCATTCTCCAAAATACACAATATATTATCCCATAAAACATTCTTAATTAACTGCAAAGTTATTGAAATTATCCCATGCATAATATCTGATCATAGTGCACAGAAACTGGAAATTAATGGAAAAAGATGGAAATTATAAAACCAGCATAAATACATAGAAATTAAACCACAACCTTCTGAATAACCAGTGGGCTACAGGTGAAATTAAATAAGAAATAAAGCAATATTTGCCATTCAATGAAAATGTGGATACAACATACTGTAACCTGTGGGATGCAATGAAAGCAGTCCTAACAGGGAGATATACAGCAATAAGTTGTCACATCAAGTAAATGGAGCAAGCACAAATAAACAACCTGATGCTGCAGCTCAAGCTCCTAGAAAAGGAAGAACAAGTCAAACTCAAAGCTCATAGAAGAGAGGAAATTATAAAGATCAGAGAAGAAATTAATGCAGTTGAAACTAAAAACACAGTACAAAGAATTAATGAATTGAAGAGTTGGTTTTTCCAGAGAATAAGCAAAATTGATAAGCCAACCTTATCAAGAAAAAGAACGAACAAACTCGAATTCACACAATAAGGACTGAAAAGAGAGAAATCACTACAGATCCCATGAAAATTCAAAAGATCATGAATATTTTGAAAATCTCTACTCACATAGGGTGGAAGACACAGAGAAAATGGACAGATTTCAAGAAACATATGAACTACCAAAGGTCAATCAAGAAGATATAATGATTTTGAATAACCCAATATCAGCTATCAAAATTGAAAATGTGATTAAAAACTTACCAACAAAGAAAAGCCCAGGTTCTGATGGATTCACTGCTGAACTCTACAAGAAGTTTAGAGAATAGTTGACTCCAGTATTTCTTGACATCTTCAATGAAATTGAAAGAAAAGCAATTCTCCCTAACTCATTCCTGAGGCAAGTATTACTCTGATGCCAAACCCAACCAAAAAGAAGAACTATAAGCTAATCTCACTAATGAACAGTGATGCAAATAATTTTTGCAATAAAATACTGGCAAATAGAATGCAGCAAATCATCAAGAAGATTACACACCATGACCAAGTGGTATTTATTCCAGGAATGCAGTGATGGTTTAGCATATGCAAATCAATAAATGTAATAGACCACATCAACAGAGCAAAAAACAAAAACCACATGATCATCTCAATAGACACAGAAAAAGCTTTTGGTACAGTCCAACACCTGTTCGTGATAAAAAGCCCTACAGAAACTCAGAATAGATGGTATCTACCTCAATCTCAAAAAGGCCATCTATGACAAACCAACAGCCAACTTTATACTAAATGGACAAAAGTTGAAAGCCTTCACTCTAAAATCAAGAACAAGATACGGATGTCCACTATCACCATTCTTATTCAGTATAATTCTGGAAATATTAGCCAGAGCAATCAGAAAAAAAGAGACAAAAGGAATAAAAATAGGAAAGGAAGAAGTTAAATTATCATTATTTGCTGATGACATGATACTTTATATAGAAGATCCAAAAAATTCCATCAAAAGACTACTACAGTTAATAAATTCAGCAGCATTGCTGGATACAAAGTCAACACTCAATCAATAGCATTCCTGTACAGAAACAAAAAACTCACTGAGAGAGAAATTATAGAAATATCGCCTTTCACAATAGCACCTAAAGAAATGAAATATCTAGGAATCAACCTAGCCAAAAATGTAAAAGACGTATAACCTGAAAATTATACTACTCTAAAAGAATACTGAAGAAGATATTGAAAAATGGAAGAATATTCCTTTCTTTAAGTTAGGAAGAGCCAATATTGTAAAAATGACCATACTCCCAAAACTTATACAGATTCAATGCAATAGCAATCAACATACCAGCATACCTTAAAGATCTAGAGAAAATACATCTAAAACTTATTTGGAAACAGAAGAAACCTAGAATAGCAAAGGCAAAGCAGGAGGCATCTCAATTCTTAATTTGAAATTATACTACAAAGCTACAGTGATAATATCAGCATGGTATTGGCAAAGAAATAGACCTGAGGATCAATGGAACAGATTAGAAGATGCAAACACAACTACAAAGGCACTCAGTCACCTTAATTTTACAAAGGGTCTAAACATGTTCACTGGGAAAAGGTTAGCCTCTTTAATAAGTGGTGTTGGAAAAATTGCCTTTCCACAGGCCAAAGACTGAAACTAGACCAATGCCTGTCACCATACACTAAACTAAAGTCAAAATGGACCTATGATCTAAATATTAAAACAGAAACACTGAATACATTGGAATATAAGCTAGGTGTGAAACTTGGAGACACAGGGGTAGGTAGAAAATTCATGAACAAAACACAAACCATGTAGAAATACTTCAAAGAATCAACAACTGGGATCTCTTCTTATTAAACAATTTTTGCACTTCAAAATAAATCACGGAAAAAATGAAAAGAAATTCCACAGAATGGGAATGCATTATAGCTGACAAGCCCTCAGACAAAGGACTTATATCCAGAACATATAAAGAACTGAAAAACATCAAGCCCCCTAAATTCAAAGACTCTTTCCAAAAATGGGCATCTAAGATGAACATACATTTCTCAGATGAGTGTATTCAAATGGCAAAAAATACACGAGGAAGTGTTCACCATCAAGTGATCATTCAAGAAATGCAAATGAAAACAGCTTTGAGATTTCATCTCACTCTGGAAAGAATGGCTGCCATCAAGAAATCAACTGATAATAAATACTGGTGAGGCTATGGGGAAAAAGGAACGCTTCAGCATTGTTGGTAGGAGTGCAGACCAGGGCAACCACTGTGGAAATCAATATGGAAATTCCTCAAAAAACTAGGATTGGAAGCTCCATTCAATCCAGTTATTCCCCTGCTGGGTATTTTCCCAGAAAAATTGAAAAAGTCATGTCACAGTGATATATGTGCACCCATGTTTATAGCAGCACAATTTGTAATAGCTAAATCTTTGAAACAACCAAAATGCCCATCAACTGCAGGGTGGATGGGAAAAAATGTGGTATTTTTATACAATGCAATATTATTCATCTATAAAAAAGGATGATCTTGAATCCTTTATAGGTAAATAGATGCAACTTGAGACTATCCTCATAAGTGAAATAAATAAGACTTACATTTGTAAATATCACATTGTCTCTCTAGTGTAAAAAAAGTAAACTAAAAGAGTAATAAGAGCCATGTTGTAACCTAGTTCTAACCATTGCACCTCATTCCTGTTCTGTATGTGCTGCTCAGCCCCCCTCCTATCTTTCTAGGTTAAGTGTCTATTTCCTGAGAAAGCTATAAAAGCCTTAGGTTTCAGTTTCTTGTAACCTCCTCCCCTACCCCTCATCCGGCTATCTGTAATAAAATGTGCTGCTCTTTAAGAAATGCTTAACTTCAAGAAAATTACAGGAAGTTCTGTAAAGCTCAGGTGCTACCTAACTATGTCAGTAATTACAACATTCCTGTGGTTTTTCAGCTTTAAAACCCTAATCCCCCAGCTGTGAGGCATGCAGTCTCCAAATTGGCTCCTGGGGATTGTGTTGCCAAGCCTGGCCTAAAATAAAACCTTTGCTCCCCAAATTTTAATGTCTTGCTTCCTTGGGTTTTATTCCAGGGTCTGAGCTATAACATTTGGGGGCTCGCCAGGATGGGAGCAAGACTCCAGACTCATTTCTGAACACTTGAAAGTAAGTACTCTGGAGGGCTTGTTTGGGCCATGGTCAGTTTGTACTCTTGGGGAGGGGATGCCCTCAATTTAGGAAGCGAGGACCTCCCGAGGACAGAGTTGGTTGGTTTTTTTGGGACAAATCTTGTCCGTTTGTATGTTTTTGGGACAAACTTCATCCATTTGTGACTCTGCCCCAGGTGGGGAACCGCTCTGTTGGTTAATTTGTTAATTCCTCCAGATCCCAAAATTTGACCAATTTTTGAGCAAAGGCCATTTTGCTGCAGCTTGTCTTGTCTTATATGTCTGTTTGTGTGTCCATTTGTTCTAATTGTTCTCCTTTTGATTACCCCAAATCTAACAGAACATTCTCTCCTAGGAACCTCTTCTACGAGCCCAAAATGGACAAAGGAATTTAGATATTTATGTTCACTGTTTTTGTACTTTAGAATTGTCTGTCTGTTTGAATTTGTTACTAATATAGGGGCTCGCTGCCCATTTCTGTTGCAGGATCCATATGGCTTATTAAACTCAAGGTTCATAATAAAAAAATTATTTCCTTTAGCTCACCAAACTGTGCATGAAGCAACCTTTGTTTGTGTCTTTAATGTTGTAGTGCCTTGTTTAAACTGTTAGTCCTCAATTGATTACTTGCAACCTTGGCATGCCTTTTTAAAAAGAGTATTTTTCTTTCTGGTTAAAATGTAAACATATGTGCACATATATATGTATATTTATGGTTTTTAAGAATTGTATCAACTTTACCAAGTAAAAACCAGGTCATACTGTAACTGAACCAGGTAAAAGGTTACAGGTTTTTTTTTTTAAATACAGCATTTTAATGTGTTAAAAAGACATAAAATAATTAAATATGTTTTAGACTACTGAAAGGTCACTTCAAGGATTTTGTTAAAGGTTTTTAATGTTGTCTAAAAAACAAGAGAAAAAGGTAATTGACTAATAATAAGTAAAAAAAAGGCTGATCTAGATTTAAAAGAAATAACTATTGTGCCTAATGTGATTATAGAGATTATAGGTGATTATAGAGATAAGATACAAGTTCTTGCATGTGCTGTGAATATCTGGGAGATTATGTGGCACAATTTTGTTACCTATTAAAAAAAGCCCTTTTTTGTTAAGCATGCAATCTCAGTAAAATGATGGCCTGCCATGCGGCACCTGGAACAAAAAGCAGTGTGCCACCCAGATGAAACCTGCTCTCTAATCTGGAATGCTAGAACCGTGTTTTCCTTTTGTCCCACCCTGATTGGACAACCAGAGGTAAGAAGGTTTCCCGAGTAACTCCAGTTGTTCTCTTTGCAACTCAATCGGCCCCACATGTTAGACAAAAATTGCAAAAGTTTGGGAGATTTGAGAAAATGCCCCTCAGCCAGTTAATAGAGGCAGCACAAAAGGTCTTTGAGAACAGAGAATTTACAAGAAGCTACCAACAAGAAGATAACCAAGGTGTTAGAATTGCTCTATGAGAGAGAATTAAAAAAAAAAAAAAGTACATGAGTTTCTGGGGGCAGTTGGATACTGTAGGCTATAGATTCTAAATTTTACTGAAAAGCTCACCCCCTATATGACTCCCATAAAGGAGAAACTCAAAATTCACTGAACTGGACTGATAAATGTGAACAGGCCCTCCAGCAGCTCAAGTGGGCCTTGACATAGGCCCCAGCCCTGGGACTCCCTGATGTTACCAAGCTATTCACCTTGTTCATAGATAAACTCAGGGGCATTGCCAAAGGAGTCCTAACCCAGGACATTGGCCGTTGGAAGAGGCCTAGAGCCTACCTCTCCAAAAGACTTGATCCGGTGACAGGAGGATGCCCCCCCACCTGAGAATGCTAGCTGCTGTGGCAATGTTACTTAAAGAGGCTAAAAAACTTACTTATGAACAGAAGATTTCTGTGGTGATCTCCCACAGTTTAGAGACTCTTATCAAAACCCCTCCCCCAAAAAATGACTTTTGAACACTAGAATTTCACACTATCAGGCCCTGCTCCTAGACCCAGAGTCGGTAGTTTTCAAGACTTCTTCAGCTTTAAACCCAGCCACCCTTATGCCTGACGATGACCCAGAGGAACAAAGGACACCTCTCCATGAGTGTGCTGACATTCTCAAACTGCAGCAGAACCTACAGGCTGATCTTACCAACCAGCCTTTGGGAAATGCTGACAACTATTTCACCGATGGAAGCAGCTTCACCCAGAACAGCAAACGAGTGGCCAGGGCAGCAGTGACCACTGAAAACGAGGTACTCTGGGTTAAGTGGTTAAAGCCTGGCACCTCTGCCCAAAAGGCGGAGCTCATTGCTTTGACCGAGGTGCTAAAACTAGCCACAGGAAAGAGGGTAAACATCTATACTGACAGTAGATATGCTTTTGCTACTGTACATGTACATGGAGCCATCTATCAGGAACGAGATCTCTTAACCTCAGCCAGGACTAAGACAAAAAAATGCTCCACAGATCCTAGACTTGCTGGCAGCAGTCTGGCTGCCCCAGTGGGTTGCTGTTATTCACCCTAGGAAACAATTTGGCAGATCAGGCAGCTCGAAAAATAGCCACTACATTAGAGGGGTCAACCGAGGAGGTAACTGCTCTGATGTTGGTTCCTCCCACTTTATCAGAACCTGTCTATGTAGAGAAGGACCTGCAGTTAGCATCTCAACTTGGAGCAAAGTCCCCCACCCCAGGGGGCTAGTACCAGTTACCTGATAAAGGAGTACTGTTACCGGAAGCACTGGGACGGGAGCTGTTACACTGGGATCACCAAACTACCCATTTAGGGGGAACTAAACTTGCTGAATTGTTCAGAACTCAGTTTTTTATTCCAAAACTCTGCAAACTGACCCCCTCTTTGAGCTCCAGAAGCCCACAGTGCTTGTTAGTCAACTCAGCCAAGAGATCTATGCTGGAGACCACCCGACATCTAGGAATTGTTCCAGGAGAACATTAGGAAGTAGACTTTATGGACATGGTAAAGCCTCCCTTTATCCCGCCGAAGGGCAAGTATTTATTTGTGGAGGAAATATGGCCTATACTTTCCTCCCAACTAACTGGACAGGGATATGTGTAACAGTGGTCCTATTGCCTGATATAGAGATCCTACCCAGGGATGAGCTTGTCCCCATTCCTAGTTTAGATTACATCACAGGCCAATCAAAGAGGGCAGTTCAATTTATCCCTTTATTGGTAGGCCTAGGAATATCAGGAGCCTTAAGTATGGGGCAGCAGGAGTAGGGGTTTCTGTCCAACTTTCCAGCCAGATCATTAGTGATGTGCAGGCATTATCTAGTACCATTCAAGTCATTCAAGACCAAATAGACTTGTTTGCTGAAGTAGTTCTCCAAAACAGAAGGGGACTAGACCTCTTAAGGACAGAACAAGGAGGGATCTGTGTGGCATTGCAGGAACGATGCTGCTTTTATGTAAATAAGTCCAGCATTGTCCGAGATAAAATCAAGAGACTACAGGAAGACCTAGTTAAAAGGAGGAGAGAGCTATTTAAAACACTTTATGGAGTGTCTAGAATGGAATCCTGCCCTATCTCCTGCCCTTGCTTGGACCATTGTTAAGAGTACTGCTTTTGGTCACAGTAGGTCCTTATATACTCAGTAGAATAACTGCATATGCCAGGCAACAAATGCAAGGCATAAAGCTTGTTCCCAACTACCTGGCCAAGGATTTGGCCTCCGTCACAACATCAGAGGGGAAATGTGGTAACCTAGTTCTAACCATTGCGCCTCATTCCTGTTCTGTGTGCACTGCTCAGCACCTCCCTCTCTTCCTAGGTTCCTTTCTAGGTTAAGTTTCTATTTCCTGAGAAAGCTGCAAAAGCCTTAGGCTTCAGTTTCCTGTAACCTCCTCCCCTACCCCTCATCCGGCTATCTGTAATAAAATGTGCTGCTCTTTAAGAAATGCTTAACTTCAAGGAAATTACAGGAAGTTCTGTAAAGCTCAGGTGCTACCTAACTATGTCAGTGATTACAACATTCCTGTGGTTTTTCAGCTTTAAAATCCTAATCCCCCAGCTGTGAGGTGCGCAGTCTCCAAATTGGCTCCTGGGGATTGCGTCGCCAGGCCTGGCCTAAAATAAAGCCTTGGATCCCCAAATTTTAATTTCTTTCTTCCTTTGGTTTTATTCCAGGGTCCGAGCTATCACAATCCAAAATGTATAATAGAAATTGTGAAAGTGAAAGAGAAAGTTCTCTAAAGGACATAACTGTATGTATGTTTAAGTATGTAAGATAGATGACCATATTACTAAGTTTTCATTGGGTCATTGAACAGAATGGTTTGTGCTGTGAATGTTTAAGTGTCTGTCCACTGTTGATCCTTTGATTTTGTAACTTGAACAACTATTTCCAAGAGGACAATATGTAACTCATCAACTAGTGATTTCTTAGTGTTAATATTTTTCTTCAAAACTATGTGTTACCTCTACCCATTTTTCTGTTTTGTCTTTTTTTTTCTTTAAAGAAATAAAAAGAAAAAAAAAGAATTCTTATGTTGTGTTCAGGTATCAGTAGGAATTTTGATATTTTAAAATGGAACTGTTTTAGGTGCTAGCGAAAAATCTATGATGTAGGTCTGATGGCATTTCTGGACTATAATACGGACATAGGTTTTAGTCTAAAAAGGTTCAAGTTATTACATGGGATACGAATATCAAATTCACTGATTTATTACAAGGTACTAATGATATAGGCAATTTGCTCAATTTGCTATACTGTACAAGTTCATGTTCTCTAAAATCGGAGAATGAGTTTTAGGAACAATAGAAGTTAAGAGTAGAATATATTTATTGAAAGAAAGAAGCCTTCTGTCTGAGAGAGACAGAAGGGGTCCGAGTGGGTTGCCAAGGACTCTGTCTTTTCCAAGGACTTTTATAGAGTAAAATCATGAAGTTAGATGGGTCAAAGATGGGGGAAAATTTGGAAGGTGGGCATAAGGCGGGATAGGACTGTGGTCAACGAATAAGATTAATTGTTCAGGTAAAATTGATTAAATTAGGAGCAAATGGGGAGCCAGTCACATAATAAGCAAGCATGCTTAACAGCAGGAGCTCTTCCTGTTGGGGGTAGGATGCTCACTCCTGACCTCCTCAGGGTGATAGAGAACTATTTGGACTGTCCATCCTTAGGGTGTGGTTGTATTTGCTTTACCTTTTGTCTTGAGATCTGGCCCACAGCAGGAGGTGATTGTATCTTCCAAGGCTGCAAGGTATCTGCACTTCTGCTCTGGCTTCTTTGAGAGCCCAGACCTGTTTGACTGCCTATAATAGCTCTAACTAACTCAGCTGCCTGTAACACTAGGAAGAAATATGTTGGAAATCGAGTAACATTTTGTCTTAGGAAGACTTTTTAAACTTGCATTCGAGTTGTCCTCTCCAAATAGGTAGTTCTCAAAGTATGATCATGAGAGAGGAGCAGCAGCAGTTTGAATGTTGTTCAGAATGCAGCATGTTAGACCCTCACCCATTACATTCCAAATCCAAACCTGGGCAATGGAGTCAGAGTGTTTTAAAAATCCTACCAGATGATTCTGTCACAGCTTGTAGGTTTTCAGCATTGGGTATGCATAGGAACCACTTGGAGACCTTTACAGTATATGGTCCTACCTCCTGAGACCTTAGTGCAGCCTGGTGTGTGGCAAGAGCATCAGGACAGAGAAACTTCTTTAACTGACTCTAATGTGCAGGTAGTGGTTGAAGGCAGACACACCACATAAATGAACACCATCACCAAATCACAAGAAGATCATCCTTCCAAATGCATCATCCAGGGCTGTGCTTAAAATGCAGTTCTAATTCAGGATAAAGTATGGCAGGAGAGCCACATGTGTGTAGGACTCTGGATCACATTTCAAAGAGCAACACCATAGAACCATTTGTGAGTCTCATTACATCACATCTTCCACAGATGTAAAGGAAGAGACTTGTTCTGGTTGTTAATTAATTGTTCAGAAAAAGACACCAGAGGTAAAAATGGGAGCCAGGGGAACATCCTGTCTCTGGAGAGAGGTACAGAAATCTCTACTAGCTTTAAAACATTTTCCAGATAAACAAAAAGTATCTAACAACAAAAGTTTAAACCAACAACAACAACAACAACAACAACAACAACAAACGTTGTATCAGTAAATGTCAACCTTTAGTATCAGAATTTAAAACTGTGACAGAAAGGATCCAAAAGAGATTTTTTTTGCCACTTTTAAAGAAATGTCCCTTTCTTGTTTTAATGGAAGTTCTGTTTTAAAATGTGGTAGTTAAAAGAAACCAATTAACCTTCCTCTTTTGCCCATGACAGGAGTCAAATCATTGCATGTTTAATTGGCTCTATTTCCTCATCAGCAAAGAGTTAGTCAGAATCTGAGGAGATAGTTCACACTTTGGCTCTTGAGTTTTAGTCATTTAATTAATCAAAGCAAAAGTAATCCCAGTGCTAGAATCATGAAACAAAACCTCTGTCTTTCTATGGTCTTTTAGACTCCTGAAGTTAGGAGAGATATCTTCTTGAAAATTATATTCCAGATGTATTAATGAGCTAATAGATGAGTAAACAGATCCTGGATGTGAAAACGATAAAGAGATAACTAGTAACTACAAATACAGAAGGAGAAGAGTTCCAAATGTGGTTAGATACTAGCATTCCTACTGAGTCTATATCACATTTTCCCAAGGAAAAGATCCGAAAAGAAGACATTTTTAAAACTAATATTACCATATTAACAATTAGTAAGCCATTAACATTTTTAATAGATATCTATTATTAAATCATGTTCTTATCACCACAGAAATACACTGATTTACACTGCTTAATATGGTTTTCTTCAAGTTCTCCTCTGTATCTTTTGAAGTAGATGTCACCATCATCTAAGTTGCATGTGGAATCCTCTGTTACCCTTGTCTAGAGCATCATTTACTTCATGTTCTGTACCTTTGAAATAAGTACTATAGGATCTTTGTATGCTCTCACTGAGAAACTTACCCTGAAAGTATCTTCAGACATAAGCACTTTGGTTTTACATTGTCCTATGGATATGCATCTAAGATCTCTCTTAAAAAACCTCTTGAGGCTTTGCATTTTAACTAAATCTTGTGTATAACCCAGTACCTGCAATTATAATATCATGGACACAGATTAATAAAGAGATGTGTATTAAAAATTTGTCTTGCTTTTTCGCCAATCACTCACTATTAGCACTGAGAAATGTGATTTTAAAGTGTCTCTTTCAAAAACACTTGACAGATAAGTAAAGCGAAAGAGGGCCAGTAATAAGCAAGACTTTGAAAGAACCTGGATATATACTAAGCACTTCTGTTTATGTAAATGTCAATATTTTAGAGAAAAAAACTTTGTTTTTAAGCATTCCCAACAGTAAATCCAGAGTTTGTTTCATAGAAATTTTCCCACTGTTTTGAGTAGGTCTTTTCTAATTAGTATCATTTCCAATTCTATATTCAATTTATTTACCTCCAAAATTAACAATGAGCAAGCTATTAACATTTTAATAAATATATATTATTAACTATACTTAGAATTATCTAAAAGCTATAACACACAACCAAAGAAATTTTCTAAAGATTTTCATACATTATATAAAGGGTGTATATATACTGTATACTGTCTTTACTAGACAGCAAAATACTTCTTGTAGATTATGCTTCTTTTGATAGGAAGTCTCTTTTTAAAGGAGAAATAAATCAGTTGAGATGATATCTAGAAGCAAAATTAGCTCAACAGGGAGCCATTAATCTTAATAATTTTTGCCAATAATTACTAGTTGAGAAACCTTAAAAGTTTGCCTTGTTTTTAGGGGTACTAGTCTGCAGAAGGAAGGATATACTTGTAGGAAAACGTAGCCCATAAAGTTAAGTGAAATAAATCAGGCTCAGAAGCTTAAACACAGTATGATTTCTCTCATACGGGAGACCCAGTGTCTTAGTTAGTTTCTTGTCATTGAGACACAATACCTGGAACCCACAAGTTAAAGGATGGAAATTTATTTTAGCTCACAGTTTGTGGAGGTTTTAGTCCATAGTCCACTGGCTCTGAGGCAGAGCAGCATGGCAGAGAAGAAAGAGCTCAGGGCACAGCAGCAGGAAGCAGAGAAGGATCAAGGGAGGAGGAAAGTAGAGACCCTTCCAGTGCATAGTGACTGCTGGTCACACCCCTGACCAGGAGTCACCTCCCCTCACCTCCCAACATCATGTTTAGCTATAAATCTCACTGAACTACTACACTCCCAAATCCAATCGTCTCCCTAAAGCCCCACAAATGCATGCCCAAGGCTTTGGGAGACCTACAGATATAAATGATAAAACCCAAAATATTAAAAAGTACAAAATAAATGATAGATAATAGTCACATCTACTGATTTCTCATTAGCAAAAATCCAGACACAAGGCTGATGTGATGTCAGGGAACAAATTCCCTGCCTCTGAGGAAGCATAACAAGAGTGGAAGTGAAACAAATAATTGTAAGTAAGTAATAGAATCTAACCTACCACGTTAACTGACAATGTTCTGAGCACTTTATAATTTATAAATTTGTTTAATCATTAGGTGTCAGCAAATGTGAAGGACATACGTTTCTTCCAAGCACCAACAATAGCCATTAACTTAGATGAAAATCACCATGTGAAATTTGAAAGGGTTACATTTCTAATAGTATTTTCTAATATCTTTTCTAGTGTATTTACACTTTCTAATACCTTTTCTGGTATATTTGCACCTCGTCATTATGCCATTAATACTTTCCTTTATGATTTTTAAATTCTCAGAATAAATTTTTATATCCAAGGCTCTCATTGCAGCATCCGAGTCTGATTTTCCAACTCTTCCAGAGAGTCTAGGAGATATTTAATTTCCTTCATTATTTCGGCTAAACTAGCTAGGCTAAACTCTTTTCTATATATAGCCCATAGAATGTAAATGCAGCTTCAAGGAAGTCAAGGAAGGTATCTAGCATATGGCACACACTAAAAAAAGTCACATCCTTTTTCAGTCCCTGTAATTTCACCCTGAAAATGTTAATACATTAGCATCTTTAAAATACATTATTGATTTTTTGCTAAGCTGCCCTCAAATTCTTAAGAACTGCTTACCCTAATTTTTCTCATTCTTTCTGCAAGATTGAGGATAACAGTGAATATGAAAAGCAATTTTTCTGTAATTTTCTAAGGATGTTTCCAAGTCAATCATATACCCTAAGGCAGGTAATCTGAGGCAGCTCTACCCTGTAGTCTGCTTCCTTACTGTCCCTATATTTTACATGTGATATGTATGTTTCATGTTTTAGTTCACAAAAGTATTATATCCTTAAATATAAGTAATTTGGTAGAATAGAGGGAAATCTAATGTATGTCACTCCATTAATTATCTGAATTGAGCCTGCTTTTAGCTTACTCTTTTCACATTGTGTACATCTTCCCCAAACTTGCGTATTAAAGAGTGCCAGGGACCCAAATACTAAGGCAGTGTAGCTGGTGTAGAGCCATAAGTGTCCACAGTACTGCATCCTCCACAGCTGGTGAGTTTTATTGATTCAACAGCCTAGGAGCATTGAGAAGCAGGAAAAGTAAATGCGGAGAGGTGACCTGGGGGACCAGCCATGTCTGAGACCTGGGGTGACCATCCTCAGATATTCCTTTAACATAGAATGGCCGTCATTTATTACTACAATTCAAAAAATCATTCATGCTATATAAAATAGTCCATATTGCAAGATAATTATATTTTTATTCTTACAAAACTTTTTGAGTTAATAAGGGAAGCAGGTTCATGATTTGCCCACCTACAGAAAACTATAGTTAACACCTTAGGGTATCAATTTTGAGACATTTTTGATTTGTGTATATTAATTTCTTTAAAATGACTTTATACTGTACATAATGGTTGTTGGTTTGTTAAGTAACAGTGTACAGTATCTGTATTTCTGGTCTACAGTATCATTCCACTACATTGTTTTGATGATGGCACATAATATTCAATCATATAGGGATTATACAACTTTTCAAACCAGTTTCTTATTGTTCATTTTTCTCTGATGTTCTTTTTTAAATGTTTTCAAGTAAACATTTTTATAGATGCAGAGTTGGATAAATGTGAATCTATTTCTTCAGGATCAGTTTCTGAAAACGTGTAACCCAGGTCAAAGTGCATATGTATTTTTTCTATTTTAAGTAAGTAAGTAGCTTGTTGTGGTGGCACATACCTGTCATCCTAGCACTTGGGAGGCCAAGGCAGGAGGATTGCTGCAATCTCCAAGGCTATATAGCTTGCCTTGGAGCTATATAGCAAGTCCTAACTCAAAAACAAAACCAAAAACAAAAAAAACAAAACATTTATCAGTTTGCATTCAAATGCAAAGTGTTCACTAGGAAGTCTAATTCTCCATTTCTCCATTAACATAGAAATATTGTCATTCTTAATTTTGATCAAACTTTTATATGAGCTATATTTACATTTGCATTTTATTTCCAACTTCTATGTTTTTGCATATCTTTTTTTAGATTTTGGTTGTGAATGCTACTTGATATTTTACCTTTTTACTTCTTTTTACTGAGATGCAATCACACATCATGCATTAGCTAGTTTAGAAACTACTCCATCTACTATGTTATAATATTTATATTATCTTAATTTGGGCCTTTTAAAATTTTCTAAGGGTATTAACAATTTTCTTATTTTTTTTATAGTCTTTGGCCAAATAGTGAAGAATTGAAAGTAAATTTCAGAAAAAATAAGCTAGCAGTGCAAGATGGGCTTTTTCAAAGTGGAAAGCTAAGTGAGGACATTATTCCAATAGTAACTGAGCCAGAAGTCAGAAAATGGAACAGAAGCCCAGGATGGAAATAGAGCATAGTGAATAAATCTAAAGCCAAAGATCAGAAGACAGAGATGGAAACAGTCTAGTGAGTGAGTTTCAGTTATCTTTCCAAGAAGGACTAAGAGGGTTGGTTCAAAGTTAAGAGACAAAAAAGTGAAGATAATCCTGAAGTCTGAGACTGAGAAAAATATGCTTGTTCTAGAATCATGAATGTTTGCATGCTGCACATGTTTTGCTGAAGTTTGCTTTTGTTCAATATACTGAATTAAAGGGGACAGGAATGTATATACCCTAATAATGAAGAGTTCTAGCTAATGCCTTTTCTCCTACCATGTCTTTGATAAGAAATTAGAAGTCACTAAACTCATTTTTTGGTCTTCATTTCATTATTGAATGATGTCTATGTTGTCAGAGGCCACTAGGTAATGGCAATTTGCTCAATTCTTCCTATAATTTCTTGTTAAAGTTGTGTCACTTTTCCTTTTCCAAGTTGGCTCAGGCCTGTGAGTGAACCGCTGTGGTTATCTACTGTGACAGGTGATCCTGATAGCCCAATCTGTTCCTGTCTCTACTCCTGTGCTTTGAAGCCAATAGTTACTGCCCTATCTAAGCTCCAATTTAGTATATATGTAAAATCACGGGGCATGGAAAATGGCCTAAACAATTCAGAGCCTAAATGAAAAATATTGAATGATTAGGTTTAAGGAAATAATGAAGCATAGACATAGTCACATATTGTAAAGAGTTGTGGTTTTGTATCACATGTTAACACTCACCAGAGATTTTCCATCATGGAAGAGGTCATGGCCAGCCAAGTAAATTAAACTAACAACCAGCTGATGTAGCCAGCTTCTGTCATTAGCCACCTCAGTGCTGGCAGCATGGATACAGAATGGAAGCATCAATGGCAATGGAGATGGAGGCTGTGTGTGGGCATCAACTGTGGCTTTTCTTTGCCCAAGGCGTGAGCCATCCAACCTGTCTCAAACAGGGACTTATTCCTGAGCACTGCATATAGTACCATCCCTTGAGACCAACTGGTCACTTGGTGGACAGGTGAATACATATGTTTGCTTCCTTCAACCTTGGAAAAGATAGTGACTCATTCTGATAACATTAGTCACATATTAGAGTTATAAATGGTATGTTTTCTGTCCCTCGTACTTGTTATGGTTTGTGTTTGAACGGCCCCCCAATCCTCGTACAGTTGTGAAGGCAGCTGAGTCTAGCATTTGTGATTGGTTCATTATTTAGCACTGGGATGGTGGTGTGAGTGCTGTACCTGCCCAGGGGTGGGTAATCGGCATACTGTATAACAGAGGGAAGGTGGCATGATTGGCCTCTTTTGCCCTTTTTGCTCTTGTTGCTTGCAGCCACCATAAACAGCTGCCCCTCAGCCACAGCACCCTGCCTTGGAGCCAGCTGAGTATGGACTGAAACCTCCAAAAGATTTAAGATAAATAAACCTTTCCTTGCTTCACTTTGGGTGTCAGGTATTTTGTCTCAACAATGAGAAAAAAGTACTCTAGCTAGCATGTCTGTCCTAAACCTATAAAATATAGGAATCATCACTAAAAGATTCCACATAATATTATGTAAGATGAAAGGATCCACTTTATAAAAGGAACTGTAGCCCAAGGCCCACTTTTTACTACATAACAAGTTATTATATTCATAAGCTGCTGCCTAGGCAGGGCAAAATAAATATATATCTACTTATAAACAGATTTTTAAAAATATAGTATATATACAAAGTGAGATACTATTTGGCCATAAGCAGATGAAATCCTGTTATTTGAGACAATAAAAAAAGAACCGTAGGCCAGTGCATTAAGTGAAATAAGCCAGGCACAGAAAGCTCACTAATATGTAAAACACAAACACACTGACCTTATAGAAGTTGAGGGTTAAATGGTGATTACCAGAGACTGAGAAAAGTTGGTAGGTGAGATAGGAAAAGGCTGGCTAACAAGTATTAAGTGACATAAAGACGAGAGAAATAAACCTTAGTGCTATATGACTATGTAGGATGACTATGGGTAACCATAATGTATTATACATTTCAGAAAGGTACAAGAAAAGTTTTTGAGTATTTTCATCACAAGAAAAGGCTAGGTGTTTGAGTACACAGGCATGCTTAATCTGATTTGAGTGTTACATAATATGTACAAAACATATGGTGCTCCATAAATATTCACAATTTTTATGTGACAGATTTTATTTTCAAAATGAGAAAACTTTTTGACAGGAAAACAGGCAAAGTTAAAGAGGCAGTTTGGTGGTGAAACTTTAAAATGACACCATTTCTGTGGCTCAAACTATTTTAATTCAATGTACATGACGATGTATGTCCAGTAAACACAGCCCAGGAGTCCAGGTGAGGAGGAAACCTGGATGACGCTCCTTAAATGAAGAGCAGTCGTCTCCATTTTGGAAAAACCTGCGACTTTTCCATGTACTGATCTGTCAGAGCTGGCTAGGCTTTGTCTTTATTCCCTCAATTGGCTTTAAGCAGTGTAAATGGGTCCAGCCACAGTGCTAACTCGTAGTTTTTTGAAGCAAGGCCAGTCAGTGTTGCCCTGCCCAAAGTTCCCAAGAAGTTTGTGCGACCCTGAAGAAAGAGCCACACTGTCAGCTGAGACTGAGCCTCGAGATAAGAGACTATGAGTTTTCGGGGCATAAAAAATCATACAACAAAGCTGAAGCATGGACCCCAAAACATTAGATACCGCCCCACATTGTGTTATACAGATTACTGTTCATAGCTCACTCTCTGCATATTGCAGAAGTGTTTTCGGGCCTCCTGCCTTGCCCAGCTCAGGGCACTCACATACTTCCCCTCTCACAGTTATTCATCCCCGAGCCACTCCCCTCTTCACGAATTAATAAAACCTGGGTTCAGCCCTGGGTTGAGGACTTTGTTCAGGTTAGCAATCAAACTAGATGGTCTTAGGACCCTGTTGGCTGCCCACAACCACTAATATGCCTTAGTGTCTTTATTCTCACTGTGTGTTGCACTGGAAGTGTTGGGTTGAAATTAATTTATTAGAAATTCCAATGACTTTTAAATGAGATTGCAAATGTGGGCTTTTCTGGAGTGCAGTGAGGTCTAGAAGGGTTTTTTGTATCTAGGATCTAAAGGGTAGAAACGACTCTACCCTCTCCTGTCCTCACCTTGGCTCTCTTCCCTGAAAAGGCAAACATTGCCAGAGATACACAGCCAGAGCCCTAGTGAGCTTGATAGTTAATGATTCCCTTTCAGAGACTTTGTGTTCCACCTGCAAGGGACCAGAGGGCAAGGAGGGAATTTGGCATACTGGCCAGAGTAATTGACTCTTTTGTCAAGAGAATATGACACAAAGGAGACCAACAGGGACGTGTTCTAATCTAGTTACCTCCAGCATTTTCATAAAGCTCTAATCTTTGCCTTCATGACTTATCTCTTCCCAAAAGTCCCAGGCTGAATACTATCACAGTGTGGATTGTTTGAACATAGGTTTTAGAGGGAACACCTTCAAACCACAGCAGATCCCCTTGTCAGGTTTAGGTGGTCACCCTAAAATCTCAGTAAACGCCTCCTTTTCCTTCGGTGATCTGGGTGGTTTGAGGCACACAGGAATCATGAAGAATTTACTCTTTCAAGTCCTGAGAGAGCTGCCAGGAGGTCTGCAATTGTCAACACTTTTCCAGCTCAAGTAAACTGTAACACTCAAGGCCATCCTTTAAGAGCAGCCTGTGCCCACTGTTGGGTCACATGGACTGTGAAGCCTGAGTCTCCTCCCCTCAGTCTGGGATGATGTTGAACCAGTGCACCAGCCTGACAGGCTCCCAAGTCTGCACTGACACCACCTCATCCCTCCCTGTGCCCAGGCCTGCGCACCCTTCCTGGGGTGAGGGGAAGGGAGGGTGTGTCCCAAGAACACGCTCTCTGTAGTCTGTGGTATAAATACAATGTTCCCCTTTTAAAATCTGAAAATTTCTGAATTCTATATATAGTTGGTCCCAAATTCTTAGATAAGGGGCTGGGAATCTGTATAATAAATACAGTAGTTCTAATTGGAGCTAGAGTCAGTGAGGTTCAGAGTAGGAATCTTCTGTGTTCACCTATTACCAATGCTTTATCTTCTTGTGTGTTTATTTTTCCTTGCAAACATTCTTGCTGCATCTCTGGCTTAGTTTAGGAATCTTTCTAGGCCCTTGTTCTTCAAGAAAGTTCACCTTTTTTCTCATAAAAACCACATGCATATAGCTAAAAGTCTAACATTCATCTTTAATTTTCAATAACTTGTAATTTTCTGTGTGAAATATTGTCCAAGTATTTCTACTTTAAATTAAATAAGAGCAAATTGTCCTCCACTATGAACCAAAATTTTTCTCTTTTATGTTACATAAATTATGTGGTGAGCAGTAAGAATAATGATTAGAACACTTTTAAATCATTATTAAGAATGTACATATTATCTACATTTATCAAAGCACTGGGCTTCCATGTAAACGTGTTTTTAAGAGCTATCTGGCATTGTAGCTCCATCAAGTGGTGAAATTGATAAAGAGCTATATAGTTATCCTTAGATCCAAAATGCCTAGCTTATTTTTCATACTAGAGTTTCTCTCAAGGCTGAATTTGTAATCAAACATCTTGTTTCAGAGCATCACCTGAGTTATTTTTAATTTGAAAATTCTAGTGATTTTATTTACTAATAGATATAGACTATTGAGATTCTTTATATAGAGTTAAAAGAAATCTCATTTTTTAATTTGCATTTTGATTTTTTGAATATCTTCCAATTAACATTTTCTAGTAAGACTGACACAGGAGAAACATAACTCCCAATCTGCTGGAGGTCGGTTGTGCCAGGTCCCCTTAAATGAAAGAATGAATTCCAAAGGACAAAGGAAATTAAGAGAAGGAAAGTTTTATGGGGGAACAGAAGTAGCTCCTGAAACACAAGAGGGGTCCTGAGTGTCTTGCCACTGAGAGTTTTTATCAGGGTTAATTTACATAACAAAGTTACGATATGGCTATAATATGGGTCAAACAATAATGGACCAGTAAGATTACAGGTCTAGCCACTTAGCTAATATTGATCCATTGGGAAGCGGGGCGTGAAGCAAGGGTACCGGCTGACATCAGTAACCCTGGCTTATCTATGACTTCTAAAACAGGAACATTTTGTTCTGGTCACACCTGAGTGTCTGATTCATATCTGGACTTAATGGGTTGGGTGGTACCAGTTACAGTATAATCTCAAGCTTCCATTCACCCCTTAAGGAAGTATGCAAGTTGAGTCACTGGGACTTTAATCTTGACTTTCTTCAGATGCACCTCTGGCCAGAGTTTTGATGTGTTCTCCTCTTCTGCACTGACTTCCGCAAGGCCTGTTTCTGTCCAACTGCATATTAATTTCTACCTGATTTAGCTGCCTAGAAAAAGACGGCTATTGTCAGGCTTCAGTGCCTCACTGACTGCTGGCCAGAGACACCAGGTTGTGGCCACCATACAGCTGCTCCAACATAGTGTCCCCCTCACAGCATGGCGTCCTGCTCCTCTCAGAGGAACAGATCCAAGGGAAAGAATAAAGCACGGAAGGAAAGTCAATCTTTATGGAACAATTTCTGAAGTGGCCTTAGGTCACTTTTCCTGGGTGGTTTGTTTTGTTGTCCTGCTCATTACAAATGAGCCATTTTGTCCAGTCCACAGCAGAGGGATGGGAGGGGAAGACACACCAAGAAACAAGACTTTGGGGGCCATCCCGAGACAGTCTTCCACAAGTTGCTCTTGTGAAGTGAATACCTAACCTCTGAAATTCTTACATTTTTTTAAAAAATTTTTAAATGTTATTATTTACTCTCTGAAACTAGTTTTAATAAAATTGTTTAGCATGTTCCAGGTACTGTTCTAGATGTTAGCCACATACATATTCCTTAATTGTAAACTTACTAATCCTTGTAAACATCGCACCCCCTTAGGTAGACATTATTATTATATATCCTATTATGGATGAGGGAATTGAGGCACAGAAACATCAAGAAATTGTCCTGGATTTGAAACTAGGTCATCAGGCTCTGAGAGTAGAAGATATAAAACTTAAACTAATTTATACCTGCCATGCATCAGAATATGTACATTGGACATGAACAAAACCAATGGAATAGAAAGTAAAAAATAGAATTTTAGTGAAATTCATCCTTCCGATAGATACACTCCATAAGATAAATATGGTGCTTTAGCTGCAGGTTGCCCCATTTGGGCTGGAATCCCAGACCTCTCATCAGTAATCACTCTCTGTGGAATGAGACACAACCTCGAAATTCTCATCTTTGTAAAAATCTCAGCACATCATCATTCATTCTCAGAAACTAATACTTTATTATTAAGGCTAAAGTCTTTAAAGATGTCCAAGTTTGGTTGGTAAGTGGTATAGTTCTTCCACATGGCAATGAAAAGTGAGCTAATGCGTCTGACGACTGCTATCCCACCACTGGGGGAACTTACCCTCCACTCCACAAACCTAAGTGATTCTGATGTGGAACTAAGGGGAGGTACTCACCCTTCTTCTTCCTCTTCTTCTCCTTCTCCTCCTTCTTTTTACCTTTATTTGCATTTATTTTAATATTAATCTATTCCTAGTCCATAGGTTTTTGTGTCTTCTGGGATAGCCTTCTGTTCCACGCACCTTTTCCCCCTAGTTTAGGCATGATTTATTCCTTGAGTAAGGAATTCCTTGAGTAAGGATCATCTCAGTGGGATGTCAGGGGAGCTCATGTATGGGTTAATCTGGTCCTGTGCTCTGTAAGTATTGAGGTGCATCTTTGGTGTTTGGTTCACCTGGTATGTTCCTTGACCAGAGAGAGTATCTATATCTAAACCCCTAAGCTCAGGATTGCTCCCTGCATTTTCAAGCATGTGCAGCAAAACTTCAGCCTTCTTCTTGAAACACAGACCCCGTGGCCTGGGCACACCAGCTCCAGCTCCTTCACACAAGTATGACACACATTGCTTCTTTTATTTGGTACCAAGGATCAAGCTCACAACTTCATGTTTGCCAAGCAGGCACTTATGCCGCTGAGCTCAACCCCCAGCTCTTTATACATTGCTTCTTTAAAGTGACATCTTTTAGACATTTGGTGGCCTTTTGCATGTGCATAACTTTGATGGGCTGGACAGTTTCACAGGTGTTTTTAAGATTTGAGCCTCGATTAACATGGTTTTGTGGGTTTTCTGTGTCAAAAGAGTAATGAACTATTTTCACAGGTCACCTCAGGTGCTAACAGGAAGTGGAGGTAGTGTTCTAAATGATGAAATTGGATAACATCATTGAATTACTTCTCCAAATCATAATTATTTGATGTTAGGAATAGATTCATTATTTATTCCTTGTTTTTTTTTTCCTTTTTATGGGTACCAGGGATTGAACTCACGACTGCCTGCTTGCAAGAGAGGCGCTTATGCCGCTGAGCTAAATCCCCAGCCCCTACTCCTTGGTTTTATATTCTATCTCTTAACTCCTTTATATAAGAGATACAATCAGGCTGGGAAACATGTGTGCAACTTGCAAGAACAGAAATGACAATAAAACAAAACAAAACAAAATCCCCAAGTGTCTATGTCTGCATTAGGCAATAAAACACACCATTTTGCTAACTTTTCCATGTCAGTTACAGCAATACCATGATCTATCACTTTATCCTGTTTTTATTTATATTTTTTGTAGTTATGAGGAGCTGTGTGCTTTTGGAGGAACAACGTAAGACATGGAAAGCTGGTCAATCTTGTCAATTAAAAAAAAACTAGACAATGTTCAAATTTTTGACAAAAGATAGAAAAATAGCTTGCTTATTAAAGTAAGTTGTCAATTGATGTATACCTCATCAGTAAAACACATTTATTTTTAAAACTAAAAACACTAAATCCTGTTGAGACAGAAACTACGCAGCAAATGTAGAGAAGAGGAGAGCTAAGGAGCACATAAATTTAGAAAATACCACTGCACTGAGGATAGCTGTGCTGTGATTTTCAGCCAGAAGAGGGGGATACGTGACTGCCAGATGATGGCGTGAGAGCAAATAGATTTAAAAATCTGGAAGTGGACTGCTCTGGCGAATAATGTCATTTGGGGCAAAGCATCATAGCATCCAGATCTATGTACTGAATGTTTTAATACGAAAGTCTAAGAGATAAGAGAGTCTGCTTAAAGCACTCAGTTTCCTTTCAACCTAAGAATTTAACAGTTTCATAATACAGGTAGCATGTTTTACAGCCGAGAGTTCAAGGCAGAGAAGGATCATTCAAGATGCTATAGCATCCGAATTGATTTCTTTGTTCTGCAAATGGTGCAAGGAGGGCTTGGGACTCCCCCAGGCTCCTCCAAAGCTGAGTTTTCAGACCTCACCTCTGAGAACAGTGCTTCCATCGTCCCCATCCCTGCTCACCTGCAGTATCACCTTGCCCACTGCCCTGGGCACTGCTGGCTCTCAGAACTCCTGCAGGGGGCGGGCGGGGGGAGACACCAGAAGAAGTGGCAATCACTCTGATTTGCTGAAGTTGATACAATTTACGTATAAACACCTTTGCTGTGACTGTAAGTAAGACCTTGCCTGATAAGACACAATCTCCTTTTCCAAATGAAATACAAATGCTCCTCTGTGACCTCAGGCAAGCACCAAAGAAAATAAAAGTCCTACACTGTTCTTCCCAGCCCGTGTGATTCTGGTGTCAGCTGAAATGATTGAATTGTAGAAATAGAACAGTAACAATCAGTTTGCCTATTTCCTTCATTTATAAGCATATTATACATGAAGAACCCAAAGTGCTCAGAGGCTAAATAATTAATTCAAAGACATCAACCTGGCTAGGCTCAGAAAGGATAGATTGCTTACAGTCTGCAAAAGGCAGAATTCTATGACCTCTTCCCCTGCCATTACTCGCACTGTACTATTATCACAGGCATCAAAAAACTTGGCAGATGTAATTAATTAATGTTGCAAATCAATTGACTTTCAAAGGGAAAGATTGACCAGATAAACTTAATCATATGACCTCTTTAGAGAAAGACAATTTTCTATAGCTATAAGTAGAAAAGGACATCAGAGATTTTCAAAATATGAGTGAGTTGCAGTGTCAGGAATGTTCTGTTTCTGAGATGGAGGGTGCTATGGTGAAGTCCAGAAACAGACGACCTTCAGCAGCCCCCACTCAACAGCTAGAACAGAAATGCATACCTCCAGTTATGAATAACTGAATTTTGTCCTAACCTGAATACAGGAGGAGCACATTCTTTGCCAGAGCTTCTAGAGAAGAGGTCAGCCCCAGCTGGTGCCCTGATTTTATTCTGTGTGGAACCCGGTCAAGCCCATGTGAGATTTCTACCTGCAGCACTGTGAAATAAAAGGGTACTGTTTTTAGCTACTAAGTTTAAGTAAATTGATGCACAGAAATGCAAAACTAGTACTAAGTTTAATCTGAAAATAAAGCATTTGAGATTTTAAGAGAGAGCATACAAATGTTTTGTTTTACAATGATAAGTTGAACAAAAGACATTACATGCCGAGGTGAGAGACCATGGAGGTGAGGTGAGACCCCAGAGCGCACAGCAGAAGTTGGAACCACAACACGTGTTCAGTGGGCATTCGCGGGCTGAGACGCAGGAAGGAAGGAATATGAGTCCATTCTTCCTACTTCACCCCTCGTGCTGCCTGTTGGCCGGACACAGCTGCTCCAGGATCTGGAGATGTGCAGGCGAGTGACCAACCTCCTGTTTCTGTAGACGGAAGCAGGGAAAGGACAAGGACTGGATGCAACAGGCCCAAGACAGGCCAGATGGCACTGGGACCATCAGGAAGGCAAGGCCGGCTGAGCACAGGCTTCGTGCAAGGTTACTTACTGATGTCATCTGTCTTAGTTCATAGATGATCTTAGTATCTCCAGTTTTGCATTTCCATATTACAGATGAGGAAATCGAAGCCCAGAATCCTATAAAATTTGCTTCCAAATATATTGCCTGAAACAATAGACCTTGTTTTCAATGCAGGTTCTTTTATCAGTCATAATGCAACTCGCATGGGACCCTGGGAAGCCCTGCATTTGCTTACCATTTGGAGCATTAGAAAATATGGAAAAGGCAGGAAAACTACGTGAAAGTTTGAGTATTCGAGTTTCCTAAATGAAGAACTTAATTTTTTAACTGAAAATAGAATTCACTGAGATCATTATTAATAGTTCGCAGTTCGGTTTTGTGTTCCTTATTGGGGTTCAGTCTACAATACCTTCATCAATTATATGATGTTTCCTCCAATAATCACAGAATGAAATCTGCAGGAAGCCTCAAAGAATGATTTGTGCATACATTTTAAAAGTCATTTTCTGAGCATCACATTCTGAAGATCTCTACTGCAATAATCTTATTTTAGTGTGAAAGAACTATCTGCTTCTTTTTAAATGCTAATTTAAAAATACACTTATGATAAAGTATGCAATAATAAAAATACAATGACAAGAAAACAAATTTTTATGCTTATTAAAGTGATGGCGATTTGAGTATAAAAATTGAGTTGGATTAGGAAATATTAGAAGTTCTATTTTAACTTTACCTAAAATGAGACACAAAATCAGGATTTTCTGCCCTTTAGGATGCACATTCATGCTGGCATATTTATTGGCTCTGAAGACCAGATCCCAACAGAAGTCTGACATTACCAGTTTATCCTGATCTCCCTAATGTATTGAGGGTAATTGTCCAGTTGAAGATATTTTCTTACTTTCTTTGTCTTTTACATATTTTTGCTACATATTATTTTGTGTTCCCAGCTAAAGGTACTTACAGATGGAAATGATGTAAACTATATTAGTATCGAATAACGTCTAAGTGCAAAGCAAAGCCATGATCCAAATTGGTAAAGTTTCTAGTCTCTTAAGTAACTTATGTTGTCATATTAGACAGCAGCATTTATCATAGCAGGTAAGGGAAGAAGAAATAAGTTAAAGAAAAATGCAGACTTTCTCTTCTTTAATTCTTTTCATTCATATACTATGATGGATCCCAGAAAAATAAGCCAAACAAGAGTTCTTTGAGTTCGTTTCTGCTTCTCCCTCTCGCCACAATCCAGCCGAGAGTATTTGTGCGGTGGTGGAAGGGGCTGTGAGTGCCATCTGATGTCACTTCATTTGTGGCATCTTCCCCTTTGAATATTTTTCTGTATTTAAAACGTACCTCTCAATCCTACTCTCTTAAAATGATTCTAGATAAATCTCTAATCTAGTACATTGGTTTGATGAGGATGTTATAAGACAAAAATGAATTCCTAATTACAAGAAACGGAAAAAACATTCTATTAAATGTATCTGAAAAATTCCACTATACATTAAGATCGCAGGTAATACTGAGCTCTGCTAACATTGTACTCATGATTTATAGCCTTTCCTGTGAACTACAAATCTGTCCTAACATTCTCTGGCTGATTAAACTTCTGGACACCAAAGACGAGGAATAGATTGAGTAAGCAGGAGTTTGTCATCTGCCATCTGTGACAGAGTCACCCAGGAAGAGCTGCTCTCAAGCGGCAGCTCAAGGTTGTGCTTCTTTACTCCCACAGGCAGCAGTCAGAGTAATAAGAAAAACTGCATCAAAACAAGGCTGAGCTACAGAGGACGGTGCTACACTGCACCATCCGGGGGACTTATTTTAGCCCAATTCAACACAAGAAATATTCAACAGGATTTAATCTTGTTAGTTTAGAAGGTCTGAGTGCCTCTTGCATATAGACCCTCAGGACAGATACTTTTTATTAAAGCTTTTTTAGGAACTCTTTTTTTTTTCTTTCAATTTTTTAATTTAAAGAAACAAAGAAAAGAAAATCAAAGAGAAACAAAAATAATACAGAATTAAAAAAAATTAACATCATAAAATCACTAGTTGATTGTCGGTGTCACTCCCGGCCGGCAGGAAGGACACACAACAAAGTCTGGCAGTGGACAACCTTTTCTTTTATTTTCCTTCTCCGTACAGCCTGCCCCGGGAATCCTCCCGGCCGAAGCCTCTGTTGGTCCGCTCCCCGCGGCTCCTTGCGTGCTTCTCCCTACAGTCTGTCCCGAAGCCTCTACTGGTCCGCTCTCCGCGGCTCCTTGCGTGCTTCTTCCTACAGTCTGTCCCGAAGCCTCTACCGGTCCGCTCTCCGCGGCTCCTTGCGTGCTTCTTCTGCTTCTTTTGCTTCTTCCGCTTCTTCTTTTTTTCTTGGCGGGAGAGGCACTCACTTTTATAGGGTTACAGTGGCCAACCAGTTCAAAGCGCGCGATGCGGGCTGATTGGCTAACATCAGTTGTTGCTAGGCAGACTATCTTACAGGGCGGGTTGTGAAGCAGGAGATCTTACAGGGCGGGTTGTTTACCAAGCAGGAAGCAGGAGATCTTACAGGGCGGGTTGTTTACCAAGCAGGAAGCAGGAGATAAGCGCCATCTTAGCACACTCGATGGGAGGGGTAATCTAGCTCAGGCTTTGCTCTTTCCTACAGGCCTCACGTCCGCCAAGTAAGGCGACCGGGCTCGGCCGCGGCTCCCAACAGTTGATATATTACATATTATCACCTTAATAATAGTTGTTAAAGTTACAAAATCAAAGCATACAAAGTGGCTAGACACTCAAACATTAACAGTACAAACCCTTCTGTTCAATGATCTAACAGAAATTAGTAATATGGTCATCTATCTTACACACTGTACATACTGTTATATCCTTTAGAGCACTTTCCCTCCCTTTCATTTTTATAATATCTATTAAACTCTTGGATCTTATTAGTCTGTCATTTTTATTATTTTTACACCAATGTGATATTTATTAATATGAGTCTTGTTTATTTCACTAATGAGGATTTTTTCAAGTTGCATCCATTTACTCATAAAGGCCTCAAGATCATCCTTTTTATAGCTGAGTAGTATTCCATTGTATAAAAATACCACATTTTTTTCATCCATTCTGTGGTTGATGGGCATTTTGGTTGTTTCCAAGATTTAGCTATCACAAACTGTGCTGCTATGAATGTGGGTGCACATATATCACTGTGACATGACCTTTTCAATTTTTCTGGGAAAATACCCAGCAGGGGAATAGCTGGATTGAATGAAACTTCCAATCCTAGTTTTTTGAGGAATCTCCATACTGATTTCCACAGTGGTTGCACCAGTCTGCACTCTCCCCAACAGTGGAGTAGTGTTCCTTTTCCCCCTCAGCATCGCCAACACTTGCTATCAGTTGATTTCTTGATGGCAGCCATTCTTTCCGGGGTGAGATGAAATCTTAATGCTGTTTTAGTTTGCATTTCTCAAATGATCAGTGATGGTGAACATTTCTTCATGTACTTATTTGCCATTTGTATATCTTCATCTGAGAACTGTGTGTTCATCTCTGATGTCCATTTTTGGAGAGGGACTTTGAATTTGGGGGAGAGGCTTGATGCTTTTCAACTCTTTATATGTTCTGGATATACGTCCTTTGTCTGAGGGATTGTTGAATACTTTTGAGACATCTCCCACCTCCCCGGCTCCACCATAACATGTAACTGTGTTTTCCAGCATCATCAGCCTCTTCCCAACATGAACATACACACCCTACACACACACCTGTTCATGCACACACACACACACACACACACACACTTGCATTGCACACTGTCCAATAACAGATACAGACAGAGATGACAAATCAACAAGCCAAAATACAAATCAAAATAAGACCTAATGGAAAGAAGCAAAATGATTAACCAGTGAAGAGTTCCGAAAGGTAGCCTTCAACAGAGATTACTGTCCACCATCTGCATGTGGTCATGAGTTGTTCCAAGCATTTAAAACTTAAAGCACATACATTTTGGATAGACTTGAACAACACTGAAAACCATTAACACTTTAATGCCCCATTGAAAATACGGAGGAAATGTCTGCCTGTGTATTTCTGCTTTTCTGGCTAATTTGATCTTATGATAATGAACTTCGCCTCAGTAGGGCCAAAAGTCCTAGAACAACATGGTACAGGGAAGTAGATCCAAGATTGTTAAATATGATCTACTCTATGTCTAAATAAAAATATTCATTATTCTGAGCGATTGTTCTACCAGATCATCTAAATTGCTAATGGAATGGTGCCAATGATAAAAAAGGAATTTAGCAAAAATTATAATTTAGTGCAGAAAACATTTTCAAGTAAAGAAGCCCACAGTATGCATAGTAGAGCTGTTTTGCAAGAAGAATATTTGAGATAAGTATTTAAACCAGAGAATGAGAACTAGGCCATGATGAAAGCTTCACAGGTTTCCTTCCAAGCTTCCCACAGGAGATGTCACTGTGTAAAGCATTCATAAAATCCAAGTTGTTTGGGAAGGACTCTTAAAATCTTTAAGAGAGATTAAACTGGTTTGAGAGGAAAAAAAGCAAAAAATTCCATCCTCCGTTGATAAGGCAGAGAGAAGTATTTGGGCCTAAGCAGATGAGATTGGGAGGCCATTTTTCTGTATCACAGCAGATTACATGAAATCACCTAGCTAAAAATCAGATTGAAACACTGTTGTTTTAATCCCAATTTGCAAAAGACAAAGTATTTTTGTGTATTTTGAGGAGAGGCATAAGTCTGAGAATGAGTTAGATGAAACATGAAAAGGGTACTAGAAAAATATAATGTTTGCAAACTTAGAAACAAAACAGAAATTCTAGTGAGTTTCATAAAGTTTTCTTAATGTGATCTGTGGGTTGAAAGCCTAGGATGTCTCAATCTTGGTGCACAATTGCTTTAGACCACATCTCTGGAATAATACAGTGTGCTGGGAGATGGATGTGCAAAGTTCCCATTCTGAAGGAGGGTTTAGAGATTTTGAATTAGTAATGGATTTTATAAAAATGTGCACAGTATTGAAGGAAACAGATCTTGACCTAAAAACTAGTGTAGTTCAAAGAAGTTTAAAGATGTTTCTGAGTACTAACTCTTTTGTATCAAAAAAAAAAAAGATGAGGAATATTTTGTGCAATCTTGAAAAGTCCCATCTAGCCCTAGTATGGAGCCCGCTGGGTCTTACAGATCACTGGGCTTCTTCTGACTTTGTAGTTCTGACACTCACCAGACCTCCACGTTCCCCACAAGGTTCTTCTGCCTAGATGGGTGGAGAGTGCTGATTTAGATAACTGGAGACCTTCTTCTCAGTAAGTTTTGTATCCAAACCAAGGCACTACACATTTTTCAGTAATTTTACCACCAATATTTCCTGCAAGACATGATATGATTTAGCCTCTGTGGTTTGGATACAATCTGAAATACAAGAGCTGTCTTCAGCCTAGAATTTCTAGGGAAGGTTTTGAGTGTGGCTGAGGGAATGCTGAATATTTTGGTGGGAGTACGTCCTTGAATGTCCTACTGAAGTAGACACATAAGAAGTGAAATATAAATTCCTTCAATAAATTATAGAGACTTATAATGAGTGAGGTTCTCCTCACTCAGTTTTCACTCCCTGTATGGATGGCAGTCTCCTGAGTGGACCCTGAGATTCGCTGCCCCCTGCTCTTGTGTTTGTGCAGCCCCCTTTCCTTGGATATGAATGGGATCTTACTTCTAACATATGAAAAAGGCTATCTGATAGGAAGCCTTTGATTTCCTAGGGTTGATGTAATAAATTAGCATAAAGTACCTGGCTTAAAACAGAAATATAATGCTTTACAATTTCAGAGTTTAGAAGAAAGAAATCAAGATGTCAGCAAGGCCTTTTCCCCTGCGAAATCTATAAAAGAGAATTCTGCTTTGCTTTCTCTAGCTTCTAGTGGTTGCTGCTCAGTCGTGGTATTCTTGGACTTCTTGCATTTTTTTTCTTAATAAATTATATCTGCAAAGCTCTTAACTCCAAATAAGCATATACTTTGAGGCTACAGGAAGACATGAATTTTAGGGTACGTGATTAAACCATTCCAATATAATTTCCATGATATACTTCAGACATTTCCTCTGGTGGCTTGAGGTAGTAAAAGATTTTGAGAAAACTGAAAGGACCAAACACCAAGTAGCATCTAGGAAATCTGGGAAATGGATATGAGCTAAAAGCAGCCTCTGGATGTGGTGGCGTACAACTCTAACACCATCACTTGGGAAGCTGAGGCAGGAGGATTACTGAAAGTTCGAGGCCAGCCTGAACTGCATAGTGAGACCCTGTCTCAAAATAAATAAATTAATTAATTAAGAAAAGATATATAGAAGTACTACTAACCCTATGTTGCAAAACCTGATGCTATTTGAAATAAGTCATTGTCTATGTAATAAATTAAGATTGGGTCATATTAGAGTATGTTGAGCCCTTAATCCAATATGACTGATGTGTGTACAAGAAAGACACAGAGAAAGATGATAGCTATGTAAAAAACACAGAAACTGAGCAGTTTTGGACATGGAATGGCAAAGACTGCCAGCAATCACAGGGAGCTACAGAGACAAGGATTTTTCTTTCATAGATTTTGAAGGAGCATAGATCTGCTGACATATTTATTTCGGGTTGATAGCCTGAAACAATACATTCTTGTTGTTTTGAACTACCCAGGTTATGATGTTTTGTTATAGAAGTCTTAGAGGTGAATATTATAAGCTATGAAACAGATTTTCCTCAGTCAATTCTTCAGCCCATGATTTAGCATAGGGTTCTGCTAAGGTGTGCCTGTAGTTCTGCTTACAGAAACTTTATTTTGTTTAGTTGTGATTAACTTGTCCAGCAATTTTGGACCAGTCTTCACCAGCTGGACATCTAGTATCAGGGACATACAATTGCCATTTATTAAAATGTGTGCACAGCATCCTGAAATCAATGTCTAATTATCAGAGGATGTAATGCCAACCTGGTTACCTTCACAGTGACTTCAAGAAATTGTCAATTTTAGTTGGTATGGTTTGGTGATGGAGCCACACAGCACTTTGTTTTGGGGTAGTCCTTGGTCCATACTCATATTTTCTACAGGATATCTTCTTTGTAGGTGGAATATCAGAAACTCTTCCATAGTGCTGGTGGCTAACTGAATAAGGGAGGCAAATTCACAGGCAGAATATGTGTTAAACTTGATCTGTAAGAATTTAGCCTTTCCAGAGTAGAAGGAGTCTGATGCATCATTTTGGTCATGATTGATTGGCTAGGCTCTTTAGGGTGTGATACAATTTGAAACAATTAGTGTTGGTCTCTATTGCTGGTACATCAGTGTAATGGTTGATTGTTTGGATCAACTTGAGAAGTTCAGAAACTTAACTAAAATAACTCAGCAGTTCTACACCCTGGGATGTAGGAGACCCACCCTGAGACAGCTGCCTATACCATATGGTATAAAGGACCCCCTCTAGGGCAGCTCGATTGCCTGGAAGATATAAAGGGAAAATGGAGGACAGGCTGGCTTCTGTTCTTTGGAAGAGTGCAATCTTTGCCTTCAATTTGGACGTCATCTGCTGGATTCCAGCACAGACTCTGGCTTCCATCTCAACTTTTCAGCCTTCCATTGCAGACTCATCAGCCTTCTTTTACAGACTTGCGCGGGGACCCTGTAGTAACTCCAGACTTTGCACTAGCACCTTCAGGGCGTGCAGACACCCTCTCTGCATGCTTCCTCTTCTGACTTTGGGCAACCATCCTAAATCAATCTTGTAATTTCTTATTTGTATAACTTGTGTTATATCCATTTTTCCAGTAAAACACTGACTGATACAATCAGATACTGAACAGCATTAGGCAATGTGAACAACAACCCTGATAAGACTGAGATTGTGGAACCCATCCCTTCCTCCAGGTCTGTGCTGTTCACAGACCACTGAGAAGTTTTGGGTTGTCCCAAGGTACAGGGTGGCTGACCTTAGCTAGCTGAACGATCCTCTCTTTCACAATGGCCACTAATGGATCTGCTCAGGGAGTTTTGTTTGTTTGATTTCCTTTTTAGTTTTTAGCATGGTTTCTTAGGTGTTGTCCCTAAGCTATGTCTTCAAAGCTTAAAGATCAGCCAGTGACTTGTTCACACTTCCATTTCAGCTCTGTATAATGTTGAACAAATTCACAGTTGCATCTAGTTGCAAGTCGTTTCAGAAAACATGGGCAATTAACATGGTTTCCACCTTGAATCTGTAGGATTCATTCAAAAAGACCCATTTTCTTTTCTAAAAGGCCAGCAAATGTGTAAAAAATAGGAATTCCTGAGCTAGAACTTTCCTTTTAAGAAAAACAAAACTTGTTACATTTTGTTCATGATGCATAGAAACTGACTTAGTCCCCACATTCAAATACACACATCTGCCTAACATGATTAATAAATGTATATTTGCTCTCTGATCACCAGTTGATTATGTCAAAATGTGTATTTTAGAATGGCTCTATTCATCCTAATTTGGCAGCAACTTTTTCACCAATTCACTATGTTGAGCATTTTAAAGTCATTTATGAAAAAAAACCTTTTTTTTTAATACATTCAATTATTTGTTTATGCAATATTTGATTAAGTTACATAATTACAGGGCTGGGGGTTTAGTTCAGTGACTCAAGCACCTGCCTGGCAAGCATGACATCATGAGTTCGGTCCCAGGTACCAAAAAAAAAAAAAAAAAAAAAAAGAAAAGAAAACTTACATAATTGTACTGATGTAGCAGATCTTAGGAAAAAGTACAATAGGTTTGTTGTTGATGTATGACTCAACTAGTGAGAGGAAAGAACATAGTTTAGCAGAGATTATTCTTGTAGCCAAATACAATTAACAAGTTTGTGTGTTTCACACTCTGTATGAATTTGTAGTCATGTGGAATCCAGGGAGCATTTGTAGTATGACTGCTTTACCATATTGGAAACAAGAGAAGCATCCTGCCCCCCCCCCCCCATTTTTCTGGAAAACAAGGAAAATGTATAACCCACGTACACCAAAAGCTAACTCCTGATTAAGAAATAACTCTTCTGGTGTCTTTACAAATTTATTTTGTTCTAGTTTAAAATTTTTCAAACATTATTTGTTTGTTTATCTAACATTAATGTTTTTATTCAAAATCATATAAGCAGTCCTAGTGTATTAAAAAGAAAATTCTGACTCTAAAAAGGTCCTCAAGTCTCATTTTGATTCCTATTTGCCAAAATAAGTGACAACTATGGTAAATTTGCAAGGAATTTAGTTTGCATTACTACTGCTGAATTATTACTGTGAAGAATAACTTTCTTAATTCAAGTTCTATTATATTGTCATCTATAAAATACTGTGCTTTTTATAGGTTCAACTCTTTTTTATTTTAAAGAAAATAAAACAAAACAGAATAGAACAAAGCAAATCAGAGCAGAACAATGCAAGCAACATTCGACTTCACAAGACAACAGGAAATCAACAGTGGCTACCATAATGTCTCTTGTTTTCTTTGAAATAGTTGACTATACCTTGACACACAATACAATCAAATAAAACAAAATAGTATAAAACTAATCAATACAAAAAAATGAAAGCATTGTAGGACTTCAAAACAAGACAGTAGGAAATCAACAATGGCTACCATAATGTCTCTTGTTCTTTTCAGAATAGCTGTCCATACCCTCACACACAATGAAATCAAATAATTAGAAACAGACTAAAACAAATCAAAACAAAATAATGAAAACATTACAGGACTTCAAAATCAGATAAAAAGAAATGAACAATGGTTACTATAATGTCTCATTTTCTTTAAAGTAGCTGTTTATACTTACACACATAAAAAATCAAAACACAACAGAATAGAACCAATTAAAAGAATGAAAGCATTATAGGACTTCAAAACAAGATAATAGGAAACTAAGCGTGATTATCATAATACATTCCCTTATGTTCAGAATAGCTGCCCACCCCATCAGACGCAGAAAATTCTAACAAAACAAGACAGAACAGAACCAAACCTAACAAAATTGTGAAAACATTACAAGTGTTTAAGACAAGACAATAAGAAATTAACAGTGCTTACCACCTTCCTCTCCTAGGTGTTTCCTCCCATCATTTTTATAATATCTGTTGTGTTTTTGGATCCCACTAACTCCTTCTGTTTTTTATGCTAGGCTTCACCTGTATGAGTTCGAACTGTGTTGCCCATGAACATGACCTCCAGTTGCATTCATTTACCTACAAAAGTCTGGAGATTATCCTACTTTATATCTGGGTAGCTTTCCATTGTATGAAAATACCACATGTTTATTTTCCAGTCTGTGGTTGATGAGCAAATTATCCTTCCTTTTTTTCTGGTCTCCTGTCACATGGAACAATTGTTTTCTCCCCTTGCATTTTTGGTTATGGCTATTTGGAATTTTATATGCTTCACTAATCCAAATGTTGGTTTCCATTCTCATGTTTGGGAAATCTTTAGCTATTACTTTTGTAAATAGCCTTTTGAAATAATTTGTGTTGTCCCCTTCTTTTTCATTTATCCCTATCAATCTTATGTTGTTTTTCTTTTGACCATCTTGCAGCTGTTGAATTGTTATTTCCTGATTCCTTGTTATTTTTAAAAGATCTTTCTTTTCCTGTTCACTAGCTGCAATCTTGTCTTCAAGGTCTATCTTTACTTTCATTGAGGCAGTTTTGACAATTCTCAATGGAATTTTTGATTTCCTGTATATCTCTTTGAATCTGCCTCCTGTATTCTGTTTGTTTCTTATATTGCTTATCCAAGGATTCTATCTTTTTGTTTTGTTCCTCTAATATTTTAACTGTGTCTTCATTAGATGTGTTCAGCATGTCTTTCATTACTTTTATCATTTCTTCTTTCACCTGGGAGATTATTTCTAATTTGAATTCCTTTACAGCTTCTTGGATTTGCTTCTTTATTTCAGTTGCTATTATTTCAGGTATATGGCTTATATTTTCTTCTATGTGCATGGCTCTTAGGCTTTCTTGGGATGGGCTGGAGTTTGAAATTGCATTTTGGTCTTTCATCTTATCAGTTTCCTATGTTTCCATGTTTCAAGTGATGATCCAAAGCTTCACCTGGGCATGTTGGAAATCACCTCCTACACCATCGGCTCATGGGACTGAATGGAGGTTGCTGAGCATGGTCTAGTCAGTCCAGGGGATTCCTGTGCCACCTCCTATGTTCCAGGAAGCTGGGCGGGCTCCTAACCACTGTGAGTGATGGTCCAAAGCTCTCCCACAGTTAGGGCCATGCCCTGGGACTCACCTTGTGTGCCCTCAGCTTCCTTGATTGAATGAAGATTGTTGGGCATGGTCCAGTCAGGCCGCAAAACCTCCTGAGCCTAATCCAGTGTGGCTAGAAACTGGGCAGGCACTTAATAGCTGGGAGTGAAGATCTTAAAACTGCCCCTTTGATTTCCAGTCTATGAATTTCCTTTTGAGTTAAATATCTTTCTTGTATACAGTATATTGATGGATCTTGTTACTTGATCCATTCTTCCCGTGTTTGTTTTTATTGGGTTCAGCTCTGTTTTACCAATTTGTCTTGCTTTGTTTTGTTTTTTCTGTAGATAATCTGTGGACTATGGATCTTCAGTGTCTAGGTTTCATCAACAGAATTTTATAGCTTTACACTCAGATGACCACAATGCTGACTGTAGCACAATTAGATTATTGTACCATGTAATGAAAATAATGAAGTAAGAAGAGCCATGAGTTGCTCTTAGTGATTTGTTGGAAGGGACAGCATTGGAGGAGGACCTTTGGCTTTAGAAACAGAATTCTCCACTTATAAAGGGCCTTGCAAATCACTGATTGCCCAGAGCTAGTAAGTAATCTAATCATATAAGCAGTAAATGCCAGAAACTATAAATCATTTTTATTTTATTTTACTCTTTTTCCTTCAATAAAATTGCTACCTTTTAAAAATCTTTACTTGTACTTTCTAAATAATACACAAAAGCACAGGAAATCATTCATCTTAATTGGGTACCATGTGATGTTTTATATACATGTTCATTGTGAAATGTTTAAATCAGCTTCAATGTATCTATATCTTTAAACAGTTACCATTTCTTTATGAAGAAAGCATTCAAAACCATTTATTTCTTCTAGCTTTTTGAAATGTACATTACATTAGTGTTGTCTGTGTTTATCTTAATATGCAATAGCATGCTAGAACTTCTTCCTCTGTCTAAACCTTCTCCTTATTTATCAGTGCTTCCCTATTTCCTTCCACTCCAAATTTCCTCAGCCTTTGGGAACCACCACTTTACTCCCAACTTCTAGATCTCAAATCTGAAGTCCACATGTGGCACTTGTCTTTGTGTGCTTGTCTTACTTCACATAACGTAACGATCTTCATTTTCATCCATGTTGTTGGAGTGACAGGATTTTGTTGTTTTTCATGGCTGACTAGCGTTCCATTTGTATGTATACCAAATTCTCTGTCTATACATTGGTTGATGACCACATAGATTGCTTTTCTTTCTTGACTGGTGTGAAAAGTGCTGCAATAAACACAGAAAAGCAGGTATGCTTTTCACATGCTGCTTTCACTTCAGGCCATTTGTCTGTAGACCCAACAGGGAGATTGCTAGGTCATATGTTAGTTAAACTTTAAATTTGGTTAGGAATCTCCATGTTGTCTTTTGTAATGAATATACCAGTCATGGCAAAGCTTTCAGAGCCTTCAGTGACAAAGCAGCCAACTGCACATGCATGCCATAGGTTCACCACCACCGGAATTCACTGATTGACATTGCACCAACAAGGTGAAAGGCTTCTTTTCTCCAGACTCCACCAGCGTTTGCTATCATTTATCTCTCTGATCATAACTATGATCGTATCTCTCTGGTCAGAGGTGAGACCTCATTCTGGTTTTCACTTTTGTTTTTCTAATGGTTAGTGATGTTGGCCATTTTTTAAATATATTTTTAGTCATTTGTATGTCTTATTTTAAAAAAAAGTATTTGGATCTATTGCTCATTTTTTTCAATGAAATTGTTGTTGTTAGTTGTTTGAATTCCTTATATACTCTTAATATTTACCCTTTATCAGGTGTATAGTTTGCAAGTATATTCTCCCATGCTGTATCTTGTGTCTTTACTGTGTTGTTTCCTTCACTGAGTTTTTACTTTGATGTAATCCCATTTGTCTATCTTTGCTTTTGTTTCCTACCTATATCTTTAGGGTCTTGTCCAAAATATCCTCACCAATTCTAACTCCTAAAGCATCTCTCCTGTGTTTTCCTCCAGTAGTTTCATAATTTCAGATCTTACATTTTAGTTTTTAATTGATTGTGTTGATTTTTGCAACTGGCCAGAGATAGAGATGTAGTTTTATTTTCCTGCGTGTGACCTAGAGATTTAGTTTTATTTTCCTAGCTCCATTAATTGAAAACAGTGACCTTTCTCCAGTGACTCTTTTTGGCAATTTTGTGGAAAATCACTTAATGCTATGTATGTTGTTTTATTTCTATGCTATTTTTCTTTTCTATTGGTCTGTTTGTTTTTATTCCAATACCATAATATTTTGATTATTACAGACATATAGTATATTTTTAAATTAGATAGCCTAATATCTCTTGTTTTGTTATTTTTGTTCAAGATTGCTTTGGCTGTTTCTTTACATTCCTTGTACTTGCATATAAATTTAATTAATTGATTAATTATTTTTTGAAACAAGCACTCACTGGGTAGTTCAGGCTGGGCTTACCTCACTAGGTAGCTCAGGCGGGCCTCAAACTCACAGTGATCCTCTTGTCTCAGCCCCTCAATTGCTAGAGTTACACCCATGCACCACTACACCGACCCTTGAATATACATTTTAGGATTTTTCTAACTCTATAAAATGTCATTAATATTTGAATAGAAATGACATTGATTCTGTAGCTAACTGGGTAGTCTGGACACTTTAACTGTGTGGATTTTTCTAATTATGAACACAGGATGTTTCTCTCTCTCTCTCTCTCTCTCTCTCTCTCTCTCTCTCTCTCTCTCTCCCTCTCTCTGTGTGTGTGTGTGTGTGTGTGTGTGTGTGTGTGTGTGTGCAATTGTACTTGAGGATGTGTCCTTCAATTCATTTCATCAATTTCTATAATTTTCATTGTAGAAGTCTTTGACTTCTTTGTTAATATTTATGCCTTCTTCTTTATTTATCTTTTGTACCTAATATACATGAAAGTGGTTCCTTGATTTTTGTTTTTGATAATTTACCATTGGCATATAGCAATGCTGTCAGTTTTGTACACTAATTTTGTGTAATCTAAATGTGCTAAATTTGTTTTAGCTTTGATCATGTTTTGATGAGGCCATTTGAATTTTCCAAGTATAAGAGCACATCATCTGTAAACACCAACAATTTGACTTCTTTTCCAGTCTGTGTGTCTTCATTAACTCCTTGAGGGGCTCCTCATCATGTAAGTAAATTTTTTCTCTGTCAATTTTGAAGGACATTTTTGCAGGATATACAAGTTGGGTTGGAAGCTGTTATCCATTAAGGTTGGTGTTGAGAAGTCTTCTAGAATTCTATTGGGTTTACCTTTACATGTCATTCATTGCTTTTCTTTCTCTAACAACTATTAGGATTCTGTCTGGTAGTGCTGAACCTCTGGTATTTTGAGTATTATGTGACATGGACAGGTTTCCTTTTGGTTGTGGTTGTTTGGGCTTCATTTATCTGTACGTTTATTTATTTTCCTATACTGGGGAAATTTTCTGCCATTATTTCTTTGGACAACTTTTTAATGTTCAACTTTCTCTTACTCTTACTTCTTTGCAATAACCAGCAGCTGTTGAACCCGCTTTTCATGTTCTCATGTTGTTTTTAAGGTGTCTTTGAGAAATTGTCTTTGAAGGCATCATTGTCATCTAGTTTTGAAATTCTGTCCTCACATTGATAGCTTCTGCTGCCTTATTCTCAATATAATTTTCAATGTCTAGGATTTCTAACTGAAATATTTTCATGGACATTAATTCTTTGCTAAACAGATCATGTTTTGTATTATTTTGTTTAGCTCATCTAGCTTTTTATTAGTGTCTTCTGAAAGCTGCTGAATCATTTTGATTATTAATTTCATTACACATTTAGCTATATCTTCTATAAACTTGCAGAGCACCTCTTTGATCTGTTTTTTAACCTCTGTTATCTTTTCAAGTAATGTAGGTGTGTGACTATGTTACTCTTTTTGAGTTCCTTGTGGATTGTCTTTGGGGGAGTTGGAAGTTTTGGGAGGCATCTTGTTGCCTGTGTTCTCATGATTTTATCATTTTCATTTGTATTGTGCTGAGCTTTGTAGACACTTATAGTGTAAGGACTTCATTGCGAGTATAGAGATCTTTCTAGTTAGTTGCTTTTCGGTGATATACTTTGGCATATTTAACTATAACCCTTTGCCTCTGTTCCAAGATCCAACCACCTCAGTTAATTTGGGGAGGATTCAGTGTAATTGGCCCAACACCAAGTTCTCTGGAACGTACCCTGCTTTTGTTAATGTCACAAAGGTAATCGGGGTGTTGGCTTAGATAGAAAACTCATTAATAGCAACAATTATGGGATCCTGGTAACATCAAACAAGTAAACTTCAGTAGTATTATACAAGACAAACTGGGCATTAATGTGTTCATGATGGGGCCATTTTTCATATGTCTTGCTGATTTGAATTCTATCATCTGCTGTTAAATAGCTAATCACCAGTGGTTCAAATTGCCTGGTATTGTCACTTGCATACCACTAGTGGTTCAAACCAGCAGGAATGTGTTTAGAAACCATAAGAATAGATTATGTACCACCCTGAACCCTGAAAAAAAAGTCTACAATTATAGTGCAAATATTAAGACCACCCAGCTGTTGATCCACAACTAATATGTACCAAATGTGACAGCAAAATCTCAGGTAATGGTAGAAAAAAAAAAAAGCAACAGTAATTTTCTAGGTTTATAGTTATGTTACTAAAGATAAAGAGGGTTGAGAATAGGGAAATGAAAAAGGAAAAAATTGAAATTTTAAAGTATATAATATGAGAAGGAAGAGAGAGAAATGGGGCAAAGGATCATATTGGCATGTAGAAGGATGTCTATAAAATTAGAAAAAAATAACAGGAAAATGGACAAAAATAGAAGATAAAAGAAAAAAGGCAAAAAAGTATATGTAGAATAAAAATAAGAGAAAACCTGAAGAAAAATTAAAACTGAGTGAGAATAAAATGAATAAAGAAAAAGTAAAGAAAGGATATAGAATAAAGAAGAAGCAAGAAAATAGACAAAGAAAAAATCACAAACACTGATAAACTAGTGAAGAAAAGGGGAGGAGAGAAGAAACACATATGCATGCAAGAGCACACACACACACACACACACACTTAAAAAAAAAGAAGAAAAAGTTCTCTTTGATTTTGAATTTTTTTTTCTTTTCAGGACCTACAATTCTGGGAGCAGTGCCCAATGCAAGGTGTTTTCCTGTTCATGCTGGTAGGTAAGGAAAGTGCTCAGCCTCCTGACCCATACTGGATGCAGACATCCACAGGCTGTTGTGGTGGGCCTGAGGTATGAAGGAGCCTGAGAAAATAATTTGGAAACAGAAAAATGATTTATTAAAGCACAAGCCTGGCGATGCAGCCTCCAGTAGCCAATATGGAAGACTGTGTGCCTAACAGCTAAAGGGCAGGTTTTTTATCCTGTGAAACCACAAACATCTGCTAGTCTCACAATGCAGGGGGTGGAGGTTCGCAGCGCACTACAGAACAGGAACACAGCAGTTACATTTCTCGGGAAGAGCAAGGTTCAAGTAAGGGTTGGGCTAACAAGCAAGTTTAGATTAGGCAAGCATCCTCTGGGGAAGGCACATCCTGCAAACAAGCAAGTTATCCGGCAAACAAGCAAGTTTAGACTAGGAAAACTACCTGTTCTGCTCTTGGAGTTACCTTTGGTTTTTTCCTCTTGACTCTGGGGAGATTTGTGAGGGGGTTTTATATAGGTTACAACATTCCCCACTGATTTTATGTCATCCCCCAATTCTTTGGGGAAGTTCCTAAGGTTGCTCGGGGTGGTGGACTGGTACCATTTCATATTCCTGTTGGTGTAGCACCATCAGTTTTATGCCCTGTACTTGCTGATGGATATAGGAGGTCAACCTTGTGACTACGCAGGGTCCTGTGGTTACTATTAATAAAATCAGCATAAGGGGTCCTGCCAGGTTTGCAATTGAGCTAGTGACCCATGGTGAGAAGTTGAAAATTTGCTCCATCCACCCTTGAGCTCCTCTTCTACTTTTTTCTTTTTCTAACAAACTTTGTTGTAATTCTTCTAAGTTCTGCCTAACAATCCTAGACTTATTAGCATATAGACAACATTGTTCTCCCAAAGCCAGGCAGAGTCCCCCTTGCTTAGCCAGCAACATACCTAATCCTCTGTGGTTTTGTAGGGCCACCTCTGCCAGAGAATCAATGGACATTTCTAGGGCAGCGACAGCATTGTGAAGCTGTTGTAGACCTGAGTTCACTTGTCTAGCTAGAAGGTTAGTCTGATATAGGCTCACTCCTAGTGAGGTTGCCCCTAGATGGATGGCAGTTATTATGCTGACTCCAGCCACCACTGGAAGAAAGGGGCTCCTTATGTTCATGAGAAATGACAGTGATACCTTCAGTTTCTGGGTGCCAATAAACTCGAGAGAAAACTTGGACAAGAACACATATTTCTTGAGAGTGTTCCTGGAAGACAGTTGCATAGGCACAGGGGGTTAATCCAGAAGTATAGGCCCACCACTGGCCCTGAGGGGCCAATTGATTTGGTTATGGTGGCTGCTATTGATGGAGATTGAGGCTGATAAGTTACAATACTTAGGAGGAGTATTGGATTCATTATGTATGCAAATTCCATTTCCTCTTGTCAGGAAAAGGTCCCTCAACAAAACCTTTGGTTGAGTCCCTCAGCAATTACAGTCAGATGAGGTGGACCCCTTTAAAGTATCATTGGTCTTATAACATATCCTTCTAGGTAGGAAGGTGCCAGGGATAAGCAAAGCCAGCAATTGTCTTGAGAAGATTGCTTTTATTAGGCATCCAGGACCTTAATGTGGGAGTGGTGAATCCATGGATTCTTGCCAGCCACTTTACTGCAGGGGAGAACTGAGCACCAGGGTGTAAGGTCCCTCCCAGTGAGGCTCAAGGGTGTCTCATTGGTGGCACTTGACTAGGACCAGAGTACCAGGTTCCACCAGTGGGCTGGACTCAGAGTGAGAGTCTACTGGAGGATGCTTCAGCCTGAATAACTAATGTATAGAGGTCAAGATGGGCTGAAGAGCCTGCGGGGACTTAATGAGATCTTGGTTAGTCAATTCTACCAATTTTTCCTCAGAGAGTTTTGGAATGACAGGAGAGGGCCTCCCATACATTGCTTCAAAAGGGGATATACCAGAAACATAAGGAGTACATTGGGTCCACAGGAGGACAAAAGGAAGGAGGCTTACCCAATTATTGCTGGTTTCCAGAGACAGCTTTGTAATCATATTTTTTAATGTCTGATTCATTCTCTCTACTTTCCCTGAGCTTTGAGGCCAGTACTTGCAATGAAAGCCTGAGTTAGTTTTTGAGTTATTTGGACTTTGAAAGCTGGGCCATTGTCAGACCCCATGGATAAGGGTAGGCCAAAATGAGGAATGATCTCATATAACAACTTTTTAACCACTGTGAGAGCTGATTCTGACCTGGTGGGAAATGCCTCTACTCACCCAGAAAAGGTATGGACCATCACTAGCAGGTGTTTGTGTCCCTGGAGACCCGGCTTCTTCATTTCAGTAAGTCTGTTTCCCAGTGTTCTCCTGGGGAAGTTCCCTGAAAATGAGTAGTTTCCATGTGGAGCTGTCATTTTAGGTTAACTAATTGACACTGAGGATATCTTGAACTGGCAGTCACTGTCAATTTGGACAGCTAGGGTATAAAGAATCAGTCCCGAAAAAGCTCTGCTAGTTTTGATCCTCCCAAATGAGTGGACTGATGAGCTTGCTGAATGAGCTCCCGTCTAAGGACTTTGGGCAGCTATATTCACTTATCTGGTAACTGTTACCAGCTTCCTGGAATGTTGAGCTTTGCTGGGAGTTGGGTGGCCAAGTGGAGATCCTTTTATGTATACACTGGTTCTGATAACATTGGAGCCATCAGCAAGAGGGTAGGAGTGATTTCCTCTATATCCCCTTCTAGAGGTTTGTTGATCAGTCAGATTGAAGGCTCTGGTAGCTGTCAATCAAGGTGGTGCATTCATGGTAAGGGGCTGAGAGATCCTCATCGGGCAGCAGTATGGATGGATTCAGGGTTGCCGACAATCTAAAAGCAGTGCTTGGTAATGCGTTATCCTTGCATTCAATAGCCATTGATCTGGAGGGGTCCAGATAAGAGTCTCAAGCAAGTGAGAGGTTACCACAGTAACCTTCTGGCCAAAGGCAAGCTTTTTAGTTTCCTTTATCAACATAGCCACTGCAGCAGTGATCTTTAAGCATGGTGCCCAACCAGCAGCCACTGCATCCAGCCTCAGCGAGATAGGCTACTGGTCTCTGCCAGGGCTCCAGTCCCTGGGTTATTATCCCCTTTGTAATCCCTCTCAGCTCACCCACATACAAGAAAAATGGCTTGTTTATGTTACGGAGTCCTAGTGTGGGGGCATCTGCTTGGGCCTGCCTCAATTGTTGGAAGGCTGTCTCTTGCATGTCTGTCCATTCCAGTGGGCCCTGTGTTTGCCCTTTTAAAGAGTCATATAGTGGCTGAGCTATCTCAGCAAAGTTTAATATCCAGAGCCTACAATATTCAACTGTACCAAGAAACTCACGGACTTGCTTTTTGGTTTTTGGTGCCAGTATCTATAGGATGGCTTGAACCCTTTTATTTGAAAGGGTCCTTTTTCTGCCTTATAACTGATATCCCAGGTAAGTCACTGTCTGCTGGCATATCTGTGCCTTGTTTGCTGACTCCTTGTAGCCCAAATCATTTAAAGTCACTAACAGGGCCTTGGTTGCTTCCTTGCAATCCTCAAAGGTTTAAGCAGCCACTAATAGGTCATCAACATATTGTGGAAGTATGACCTCTGGGTGATCTTCTTGTTACCCCATCAGGTCCCTAGCTAAGGCCTCATCAAATAAAGTGGGAGCATTTTTAAAACCTTGTGGCAAACACGTCCAAGTCAACTGTTCAGTTACTCCAGTCCCTGGATCAGTCCATTCAAAAGCAAAAATGGGTTGATTTACCACTGGGAGAGTGAAGAAAGAATCTTTTAGGTCCAAGACTGAGTACCAGACGTACTCCAGGCTCAAAAGGCTCACCAGGGTGTAGGGATTAGGAACAGCAGGATGCAGAGTAACCACTTGCCTGTTGTCTTGCACTGGCCAGTAATCTTGGGTTCCCAGCTTCTGGACTGCGAGCAATGGTGTATGCCAGGGAGAGATGCAAGGTACAAGAATCTTATTATCTTTTAATCTAGTGATATGTTTTGCAATTCCTTGATGGGCCTGTAAACTTATTGGGTATTGTCTAAGGTGGATGGCAGGCACCTGGGACAACAACTCTATTACCAGAGGAACTTGATTTATCGCCAGACCAGGGGTGTTATTTTCAGCCCAGACTCCTGGTATCTCCACTTGCCAAGCATGCAGGAGATCTCTGTCAGTCTCTGGAGTGGGATCATCTCCCAGTAGGAAATGATTTTCCCCTTCAGAAAGGAAGGCAAGTACCCTGATTTGTTCCCCAGGTGTTGGTCCCAGAATCAGTTGTGGGGTCTCTGCCTGAAAACTCAATTAGACTTTTAACTGATGAAGAAGGTCTCTTCCTAGCAGGGGATCGGGGCATTCCAGAACCCATAGAAATTCATGCATAGTGAATGGGTCCATAGTAACTGGGCCACCACTTTCAGGTACAATTTTCACCATCCGGTGGCGCTGACCACATTTACTTTGTTATCAGTCAGAGTTCCCAACGGTTGAGTTAGAACAGAATTAAGTTACGCCTGTGTCCACCAGGAAATTTACTGGTTTTCCTCCCACTTGCAAGGTGATCCAGGGCTCGGGGGGGGGGGGGGGGGCATCTGAGCCCTGACGCCCTCATTGTTGGATCAACAAAGTCTTAGCATCCCTTTCCATTTTTGCCTTTAACTTGGGGCAGTCCTTTCACCAGTGCGCGTTGGTTCTTTTCCAGTGAGGGCTGCTTTTTGTCGTTCTCATCCGTCTTTTCTTTCTGTTTCTACTTAGCTTCTTTTTTGCACAACAGCACTAACACCTTTGTAACTTTCTTATTGTTTGCCTCTTGCCAGCTCTCTCTGTTGTCAAACACCCTATGTGTTATCTATGTCAACGGACTTAGGGGCATCCCCTCCAATCTCTCCAGTTTCTGCAATTTTTTTTCTAATATCTAGGGCTGACCGAGATACAAAGGCATATTAATAGCCCTTGCATTCTTGCAAAACGCAACCGGATCAATTGGAGTATAGAGTCTATAGGCCTCTAGGAGGTGCTCCTGGAATGCAGAACAGGACTCATCAGCCAATTTTCTTACCTCTGACACCTTGGACAGATTCGTGGGCTTCTTAGCTGCTCCGTGGAGTGCCACTAGAAACAGTTGGCGATATTGGGTCAGAGTCTCCCTACCTCCAGGTGTGTTGGGGTTCCAATCGGGGCAGGATAAAGGAAACAAGCGCTCTAATTGTTCTGGATCAGCTGTGGGGGGTCCAGTCCGGGTCCAAGACACCTTTTCTCCCTAGAGCGTGGATGCGAGTTCACTCTTCAGAGGTGAAGAGGACTCTTAAAATCTGCTGACAGTCGTCCCAGATGGGATGATGGGTGGAAAAAATAGATTCAATTAGACTAACAAGATTTTCAGGGTCCTTGGAGAATGGGGGGTTTTGGCCCTTCCAATTATACAGGTCAGAAGTGGCAAAAGGAGTATAGACAAAAATTGAGTCCCTGTTTCCCAGGGGCAGAGTGCTGACAACGCCATGGTGGAGTCAGGCGAATTTGGCCTCAGTCTGCTTTGGGTCTGGATCAGACTGGGAGGGCAGGGGGAGGTGTCGGGTGAGGGGTCTCTAGGAGGGGGCTATGGGGGAGGGAGGAGGATGTCTTCCAGGGGTCCTCCACTGATGGTAAAACTGGCACAGAGGGTTGGGAGTCAGGAGCAGGCCATGTTGGTTTCATTTTCAATGCTGCCACGACCTCTGCCCGCGGGGAATGATGAACGGTGGAGAATTATAGATGAGATCTATCCAAATCTGAATGTAAAAAATTTGGTCTGGGTGAGAAAGGGGCCCAAACACATACCGATGGACAGCCTGGGCAGGGCCCATGTCAAAGGATCCGGTTGGGGGCCAGACACCATTTGTCCCTATCGGCCACTCCTGAGAAGCAAAAACTATTGGTCTTCCTTTGAAAACAGGCTCCCCATAACCCTCAGCCCGCCTCTCAAATTCTTTAAAGTGATCCAAGACAAGACTCAGGGGTGTGGGAGCAGTTTTCACACCAGACTGACCCACTGTTGCTTGCTGTGGTTGTCTGTGAGAGGAGGAAATCAAGAGAAAAGGTCAGCAAATACAAGAAGAGACAGAACAATACGGACAGAATCACAAAACCTAGGGTTTTCTTTGTCTGGTCTGAGAGTCGCCCAGGGTTTAAAAGAAAACTGTCTCTGTAGCTTTTAATTTTATTGGCATGTCCTTTCTGGTTTGTGGAATCTACTTCTTTCTTTTTTCTTTTCTAAGTTGCTATTTTACAGTATCTGGATTCCATCTTGAGAAGACTTTTCTTTCCCAGTGTGCCTATAGATGGGTAGGCAGAGAGCTATAAATTCAGTTTATTTCAGTAAGCTCTATGGTGCTAAGCCATCCAAGGACATTTAATTCTAGCATTACAGAAACCGAAGGTATAGTCAAAATCACAGCTCTCGTGTCCAGAGGATTCTCTCAAGCACATTATAAGAGATTAACTTCCCAGGAATAAGCCAGCAGTTATTTGTATTGTGACTAACCTTAACACTTACCTAGATATATTATCTTAAAAATTCTACCTGCAAAGATACTAAAGATAAAAATAAAAAGTGAAGCATAACTTTCTAACAAGTGAGTTTTTAAAAAGCAGGGGCAGAGCAGTTGTAACAGATTAGCAAGCCAAATTTGAAACAGATGAACAAAACTTTAATAAAGTAATTAAAGCTACAAGGGACTCCTTTAAATCAGAAACACATTATGTCTGGTAAAAGTAATAGGAAGTGATGATCAGATAATATTAGGATAAAATGGAAAAAAATATTGGAAGATATAAAGATATAAAGAAAAAGTAATACTGACCAAACATACAAAATTGGAATTTAAGAAATTATTTAAAGTTTGAAGGAAAGCGTCTGTATGTGTTATAGCTTGGCATAATTGATGCCATCTTGAGCCTTGCATTTAACTAGTGCCCTGTATTTTATTGTAAACCCAAAATTCGAGTTCAGTCATCCAAGTATTGTAATCCTCTTTCTAGTTTTCCTCTCAATCCAAAAGGTTATATTTGTAATTCCATTGAAATGTTTTTTGGAATTCCAGCTGGTCAATTCCAATCTACCACCACCAACCCAACCCACGGCGAGAGTAAAGACACCAAGACGTATTCCAAATTAAGGGCAGCCAAGGGGACCCATGTCCATTTCCCGTGAGGACATGTGGACCAAGGCCTTGATCCTAGGCCTCTCCCAGCACTTATTCTCTTGTGTAGAAAAGGGGGAGTGGCTCAGGGATCAGTGATAGTCAGGATGTGGGGGATTGCTGAGTAATTTGAGCTGGCTGGCCAGGTGCAAGGAAGGCATCTCTGTAATTTGCAGAGATAAAGACATGCAGAAGGATCAATTTACACAACTTGATTAAGGTAGCAGGGGAATTGTTTTGGGGGGCTGTTGCTTCGGCTTTTGATATGCAAACTTTTGTGCCCTGGGGAGTCATAGCCTCTTATCTTGAGACTCCTTCCCAGCTGACTTCCCCTGGCGTCTGCTCTGCATCTCCCAGCTCAATCCTGTAATGTGGAGAGCATCAAGCAAGGAAACAGGGCTGTCTGATGGCCAGTCTTTGTGTATTAATACCTCGGCTAGCTTTGTTTGCAATGCTTAGAGCCAATTGAAGAGAAGGAAATATCCTAGCCAGCCTTTCACATATCAGTATAAGGAAATGAGTCCCCAAGTAATCAAAGTCATAGTAATTGCTTTGGATCCAAAAGGAGTCACCAGAGTTGTCTCTCATATCTGTGATGGCTGCACGTTAGCACCTGGGCTAGCCTTGTTTGTCATGCTTACAGTTAACCGAAATGAAGGAAATACCCTAGCCAACCTTTTACATATCAGTATAAGGAAATGAGTCTCCAAATATTCAAAGTCACGGTAATTGTTTTGGATGCAAAGGGAGACACTGGAATTGTCTCCTACATCCCCTGGAGTTGTCTCCTACAGTATTTGACCCAGGAAAATGGAAAGTTATTCAGGGTATAAGTCCCATGAAAAGGCAGAATGATTTGTACCCACAGGAGAAAAATTAACTTGCTCAACAAAAGAAGCAGGATACAGATGTCAACCAAAAATTAATGTAAGATTCTAGCTAAATTGTTTCCAACAGGATGTCTTTTTGTGGTTCTCTGTTTAAAAAGCTTTGCAATTTTCCAGTTCAGGGCCACTTGGTGATACTCTGAAATGGGTGCACAAGTGTGGGCACTGAGCTCAGCTAATTAAATTAAAAATGTATCAATCTGGCTGGTTGAATGCCTATATTGTTTACAAACCCGCTTCATATGAAACTTTAAAGGTAACATCATGTGACCAGAAATACTCTAAAAATTCTTAAAACTGAAATGCAATCACTACCATTACTAGATCAGAATTTAAAATAAAATTGAATCCTTTGGACATCCAGGTTAAAAAAAAAATAAATCATTAAAAGAAAAAGAAATCAAGCAGGCATTATACTTTTCCCTAGCAACATTAAATGTCGGAAAGCAATGATCAAACACAAAATACTGTAGTATGAGTGAAAGGATTTCATACCTAACCAAGTTATCTGTTATATTCAAACATTACACATAATTTTAAATAGGAAAGAGTTGTTATTCACAGGACCTAGAGGACAAGCTTTCTCTTGCAACAACTAAAAGACTTAACTATACTCTGGGATTTTGTTGTTGTTGTTGTTATTTTGTTTTGTTTTTTGTACTAGGAATGAACTCAGGACTTTATGCTTGCCAGGCAGGTGCTGTGTCACTGAGCTGTATCCCTGGCCCTTAACTCCACCCTTTTGTGATTTCATGGTGTCTAAAGGTAAAGTTGAGGCAATTTTCCTTCCTCATCAATTAGCAAGGCTTTGCTTTCTTTTTCTGGTGTCTTAACAGTTTTTGTTGTTGTTGCTGTTACTTTATTTTTTGAGAGGGGTGGTACTCAGGATGGAATCCATGGTTGCTCAACACCTAAGCTATAGTCTCAGATTTTTTTATTTTTTATTTCAACACAAAATCTCCCTGAATTGCCCAGGCTTGCCTCAAACTCACAATCCTCCACCCTTGGCCTTCTAAATAGGTGGAATTACAGATATGTAATACCTTGCTCAACTTCTTTAAAACTTTTAAACTTTAACATCTCTTATATAACATTAGTTACATAACATAATAGAGCCAGATAGTTTTAGGATAATATTCACTGTTATATTTTGTTTCCATTTTTTTCTTTACGCGGTACCAATTTGGGATCAAATTCTTGACCCTATGCTTACCAGGCAAGCACTTGAGCCCCTGAGCTAAATCCCCAGCCCTCACAGTTGTATTTTGTTGTTGTTCTTTGAACTTCCTGATACTTTAGCTTTATGAATCTGCATGTTGCTGTGCAGAATTACTTTTGTGAAATTATTCTTCTCTATTGCCTTGAGCATTTATTCGGTTGTCTTCTCTCTTCTTCTGATAGATTCTGTAGCTAGGACTAGGACTATGAATGTTATACTTTTTTCCAATTCTCTGACAGTTCTTGGATATTCACTTTCATTTATTTCATCTTTTGTTTTTCTTTTCATTTGGAGGTGTCTATTGACATTTCTCAAACTCATCACTAGTTTTTTACTAAGTCATATCTAGTCTATAAATCAGTATTTTTCATTTCTTGAGTATTCTTCATTTCATTTCATGAATATTCTTCATTTCATTGTTTATTTTTTCTACCATTTCCTTTTGATACTTACAATATCCTTCTCTGTCTACCTATTTTTCTTGGATGTCTTGTACCTTTTCTGTTACAATCTTTATCATTTTAATTACAGTTGTTTTAAATTCTCAGTCTAGTAATACATTTCTAGCACATCTGAGTTTGGTTCTCATGCTTATTCTATCTCATCAAGCTGCATATTTTTTCCTTTTCTTTTCTTTTGGCATACTTTTAATATTTTTTTAAAAAATAGTTTTGGATGTACTAGATAAAGTACTTACTAGACTAAGTGCACCTTTGGTGTGAGGCTCTATGCATACATGGCTTTTGAATTAGGCTGTGCATAGTCCTAGCTACATATTTCTTCTATTAACCACATTTTTGTGGTTAATACATGCTCTTGTGTATATTAGATAAATGTTTTCTTAAATGTAATCTGAGACAGAAGTTGTTCCCACTGTATTTTGTGGTTATTATTCAGGATTGTCTGTTTCTACAAGAAGTTGCTATTTGTGGGGTTTTGCTCTGGTAAGCTGTTATTTTTCCATCTATCAAATTTTGGGGTTTGTTATTGTCAGGTCAGAAAATAAGGTCCTTCAAGACAATAGATAGCTAGGAAAAGTTGAACAAAAGATGGATAGTGATCATTGAGTGTATTTATTCAGATCAAACAATGGTAATGGAATAATACAAAAATTTCAAACAAAACAAACAAAAAGAATCAAAGATAAAGCAGATAAAACATACAGGGCAGCTGTTTTATCTATGAGAAGTTAAATATTAGTGCTTAAAATTAAAAATAGCAGTTAGCAGCAGCATAAACCTATCTCACAATAGAAATATAAACATCAAGAAAAATGTCCAACATACTTTAGAAAGAAACAAAGAACATCAGAAGTGATCAATGTCTTGGGAACATAGATATTTTTAGATATTTCTACTCAGTCAACCTAGGTCTAATCTTACATCATTTTATTAAAAAATGTAAAATCTATGACTATATTGGTCCATGTGTGCTTCTCTCCCTTTACATTTGTCATAGGTTTTATAAAATTTGAATGTCCTAATCTGAAAATCTAGTACCTGAAATGTTGTGAAATACAAAAGTTGTTGGTCACAAATTTGATGTTACAAGGGAAAATTCTATAGCTGACCTTATGTGACAGTTTGTAGTCCAAACATAAATGCAGTAAATATATTAATCTTAAGGCTATATGCATAAATCATAAATCAATTCTAGGTTAGACTTGAGGTCCAGCCCTAATTTATCTCATTATGAAAATGCATAAATTCTCAAGAACTGAATTTCAGTGATATTTAACCTATATTCAACATATCTTAAAAACATAAAATTGTCACAATTATTACTCTAGTCTATGTATTTTTAAGGAAACTTAGGAAAACAGTGTTTATAATTTGCCTGATACTGACCACCTCAGATCATCTTTATTTCTTTCCAAAGACACTTTTTCCCATTATGTGTCATTTCTTTTCAACCTCAAGTTCTGTTAGTATTTCCAGTAGTATGATTTGATGCTGCATTCTTTTAGTTTTCTGTGTCAAATGTGGTTTTAATTTCTTTTCACTCTTAAAGAACGTTTATAGATGATCCTTCTGTTTGATATTTTGTTCTCATTTCAGCATTTTTTACCAGCTCCTTAAATCCATACTTCCTAATCTGAAGACTGCAGCCATTTCAATGATTATCTCCACTTTAATGTCTTGCAGTTTCCCACTGGTTTACACATTTGTTTCTCTTACAGTGCTTGGTTTTCAGTCACTTTCCTCTCATGTGTCTCAGCCTGATTCCTTTATTTTCCTTATAATCCTCATTCTGCTTGAGAGCTACTGTTCTCTTGAATCTGTAAATTTAGGTTTTTCAAAAATTTGTGGGCACTTTGTGGCATTTTTCTTTAAATACTTTTCTGTTCTGTCTTTTTCTTTGGGGGCTTCAATAAATAGATTTCTTTAAATAAATTTTGTAAGTTTTTACCCTTTATTTACTCAAATAATTTTTCTGTCCTATATTTCTTTCCCTCTCTTCTCCTCTGGGACTCCAAATGCACACTATGCATTTTCATATTGTTCCAATTGTTCCCAAGGCTGTTTTGTTTGCTTGTTTAACTTATTTCTCTTTTCTTTGAATAAAATTATTTCATTAGAAGTATTTTCAAATTTACTGGCTCTTCCCCTGTCACTCCATTTTATTAAGGCATTTCAGTGAAATTTTTGTTTTGCATGTTGTATTTTTTCCTCTGTAAATTTTCTATTTGTTTTTCTTTTATGGTTTCTGCTTTTAGCTTTTAACACTTCATTTGACTTAAATCTTTATTTCTTTATGCCACCAAATACTATTAACTATTGATAAAATATTCTTTAAAATTCTTTTCTAATCCATTATCTTTGCCATTTAAAATTGTTGTACTTTCATAATAATTTTCATCAGGAATGAATTATATGTTTCTGATTATTTGTATAAAGTTCTGTTGAGTTATAGTCTGGACATTGTAAATATTATACTGGGAGATCTAAGTTTGTATTATATACTTCTGAAAACTGGGAATTTGGTGGTTAGTTTTCATATTTTGATGGTCAGTTGCTCTAGTAGACTATTAAATTGTTTAAACAAGATGGAAGAGTGAATATCTGCAGAGTTTTGCTGCACTGCTTAGAATTTTCCCCCAGATGTAGATTTTTGGATTTGGTCAAAGGTTTGGGAAGAAATTTTAAGCAGAATTAGGAGTGCCTGTTTTCTGCATATGTCCTTTCTGGTTGTCTCCTTTATTTCTCAGAAACATTGGTTATCCAAAACAGTGTAAAGTTTGTCTTCAGAGCAGGAACATGGAAGAGTTTCTATAGAAGTATTATAAATGCCGCTTGCTGAGGACTGTGCCTGCTCTCAAACTGACTCACCTGAAGCAGAGACAGAGAACTCAGCTAGGGCTACAGGGCTATGTGAGAGGAAGTTACGTGGCTGGTAACAAAGCAGAAATCTCTGCAAGGATTTTTTTTTTTTGAAAGTATACAACAGAACAAGTCAGAATAAAGCCAACTAAGATCATACAGTGCAATTGGTACAGAACTTCACAGCAGGTTACTAGAATAACAGTAATAGGTATCATAGTATATTTTGTTATCTTTATAATAGTTGTTCTTTCAATCACATATATCAAAATGAGGTGAAATATAGAACAGTATAGAATTTATCAAAACAATATTGAATAGAGCAGTAACATTAATCAGAAAAGAGCAAAACAGTAATAAAAATATTTGCCTTCAAAGAAATGGTAGAAGGAACTCCCCTTATTTGCTATGATCAACCTCCCAGGAGATACTCAGATTTCTGGTTCCTACTTGCTAATGGGTGGAGTGGAGGGGGAGAAGAAGGAGGATAGTGGAAGTGGGATATTTGACTCTCGGCCATGTAGCAGTAGGTTCACTATTGCTAAGAAGGGAGGGAAGATGGTCATTTGCTTTCACAGCATCCTCAGTTCCAACATGGCATAGATCTCAGGAGACACTGCTGGTTCTCCCCCTGGGAAGGCTGCAGTCTGCCACCCTGCCTCCACTTACCAGGGAGGGGAGGTGCTTGCTTGGCTTCCCAGAGTCCTAAGTTCCAACATGGCGCAGATCTTAGGAGACACTGCTGGTTCTCCCCCTGAAAGGACTGCAGTCTCTCTGCAAGTATTTTTAAAAGACCACTTTACCAGGCTTAGAATTATACTTTGAGAGTAATTTGTGCTTGCCAGGCAGATGTTTATGCCACTGAGTCATATCCCCAGACACCTGAGAGTAATTTGTTGATGAAATATTAAAATATATTTTTACTGTTTCCATTGTTGCTTTAGAGAAGTCAGTTATTGGATTATATTTTCTCTCTGCCTTTGGAATCTTGTCTTTGCTCTTCTAGAAATATAGCACAAGGTGTAAAGATATCAGATTTTTCTGTTTATTCCACTTTCTATGTACAGGATTTTGTGGGCTTAAAAATTTGACTTTTGGGGCTGGGGATTTAGCTCAGCGGCATAAGCACCTGCCTTGCAAGCAGGCAGTCGTGAGTTCGATCCCTGGTACCGATAAAAACGAAAAAGACAAAAAAAAAAATTGACTTTTATCAGTTTTGAAAAATTCTTATGCTTCCTCTCATTAAATAAGGTTTTTCTTTTATTTTTCTCTCTTCTTTCCTCCTGGGACTCAAATCAGACCCATATAGCTTTATACTCTCTCTTCCTTAACAACTTTAAAATTTTTTTTCTATTTCTCCACCATCAGTGAAGTGATTTTATCAAAATAATTTGTTCCCCTAATTCATACTGAGTCATAGAAGTACTTGACCAGTCAATTGTACCAATTAGAGTGCATTAGTAATATTTTTGTAATGCAAGCACTCCAAAATCACCACCTAAAACAACTAAAAACTGACATGTGCACACCCAATTCCACATTCTACCTCCCACTAGCTGAAGTAAACTATGTTCATAACTTCTTTGATTCTCATTTTTATAGTCTTAATGAATTCTGTGTATTTCTAATAAGTATGTATTATATTTTTGTTGTATAAGTTTATATTCTAATTGTGAGGTTATTTTTAAAATTCATATTATCTTTTTGTCCATTTAATATAGTTATTTATCACATATTTAATATACTCATATTTTCACTGTTCTATGGAATATAGCAAACAAAACATGTTGTATAATTACTATCAGAATAGGACTGTGTTCTCCTAAAATTACTTTCCATTGTGATTATCTTCAGATTTGTTCCTTGCTTTCCATCCACACAGCTTTGTCTTTTTTCACATTTCATTGGTGTAATCACATAGTGTATAACTTTTATTCTTCTTACTTTTACTTTGCACAATTCATTTGATAGGCATTGAAATTACTGCATTAGCAATAGTTTTACTTTTTATTCCTGAATTGTAAATGACTCTGTAGATATACCTTTTTCAAACTTCCTTTCACCAGTTGAAGAGCTTTTCTGTTTGTTTCTAGCATGGGGCCATTATGAATATATCTTCTATAAGCATGCAATTTTATGTGAATATAAGTTTTATTTCTCTTGGGTTAATATGTAGAAAGAATACTGAATCTAATGATAAAATGTATATTTTACTTTTTAAGAAACTATCAAAATTTTTCCCAGAGTGACTGTACTATGTTATTTTCCTATTATTAATTATAAGTGATCCAGTCTTAAGCTTTTTAAAGATAATATTGCAAATTAAGCTATAATATCTATTCTTTTTTTTTTTTTTTTTTTTTGAGACAGGGTCTTACTATGCAGTTCAGGCTGGCCTTCAGCTCACTTTGTAGCCCAGGCTGGTCTCAAACTCACAAGGATCCTCCCACCTCAGCCTCCTGAGAGCTGGGATTACAGGCATGAGCCACCACGCCTGGCTTAATATCTATTCTTATTTCATACTTTTTATCATTCATGCTGCATGCAGAAAAATCACATTAGATGACAAATGGACCAGCGCGGCAGGTCCCGAGTGGGCCTGCAACAGTCTCCCCAATCCCAGTCTTGCTTGGCGGACTCTGGAGTTCTAAGCAAGTGGATGCCATCAGTTCCAGAGGCTGGGCTTGAGCTGGCCAGCCCCACCCCCAGTGACCCTCTCTCAATCCAGGGAACTGAGTGGCCAGAGTCCCAGAAACTGAGGGCACATAAGAGGATTTCCAACAGACCCTGGGGAAGCCTTGGAATAACACTTGAAACACAGAAATACAGGAAAATGACAAAATGAAAGACCAAATTACAATCTCAAACCTCCAGCCCATCCCAAGAAACCTTAGGAGCTATGTACATAGAAGAAAATATATACCTTACTCCTGAAATATCAGACATAATAGCAACTGAAATAAAGAAGCAACTCTGGGAAGCTTTAACGGAATTCAAACTAGAAATAATCTCCCAGGTAAAAGAAGAAATGATAAAAGAAATGAAGGAGATGCTGAACATATCTAAAGAAGACACAGTTAAAAAATTGGAGCATCTAAACAAAAAGATACAATCCCTGGATGAGCAATGTAAGAAACAAACAGAATACAAAAAGCAGATTCAAAGAGATATACAGGAAATCAAAAATTCCATTGAAAGCTATAAAAACTGCCTCAATGAAAGTGAAAATAGAATTTCAGACCTCAAAGACAAGATTGCAGCTAGTGAATAGGAAAGATCTTTTAAAAATAACAAGGAATCAGGAAAAAACAATTCAACAACTGCAAGATGACACAAAGAAAAACAACATAAGATTGATAGGGATAAATGAAAAAGAAGGGGACAACATAAATGATAACAAGAGACTAATTACAGAAGGAATAGCTGAAAATTTCCCAAACATGAGATTGGAAACTCACATTAGATCAATGAAGCATATAGAACTCCAAATAGTCATAACCAAAATAAAACTATACCCAGACATATAATAATCACCATCCCAGATATCCAACACAAAATAGATTATTAAAAGCTTTCAGAGAGAAAAGACAGACCACTTATAAAGAAAAGCCCATCAGAATCACTGCAGACTTCTCAGCACAAACAATAAAGTCTAAAAGAGCAGGGAGTGAAGTATTTCAGATCCTAAAGGAAAATGATTTCCAACCTAGACTGACGTACCCTGAAAAACTGTTCTTCAAAATTGATGGAGTAATAAGATACTTCCATGACAAAGAACAGCTGAAGAACTTGATGATCACCAAGGCAACCTGCAAAAAATATTGAAAGACAGTTTAGATACACTTAGGAAAAAACCACTAAGCAAAGCAGACGATTAAACAGAACAGAAAGATAAAGATGCAACAGCAGAAAGATAACATGTCAACAATAAACCAACATATAACAGTTATAACCATTAATGTAAATGGTCTCAATGCACCAATTAAAAGAAACAGACTGACAGAATGGATCAAGAAACAACATCCAACAATACGCTGTCTATAAGAAACTCATCTAACCCAAAACTATACTCACAGACTGAAAGTCAAAGGATGGAAAACAATACTTTATGCAACAGGAACCCCCCAAAAAGCAGGAGTAGCCATTCTGTTTGCAGACACTGTGAACTTTAAACCAATAATGATCAGTAGAGACAAAGAAGGTCACTACATACTCGTTAGGGGAAAACTTCAAGGGGAAGAGATAACTATCTTAAATATATATGCACCAAATTCCAGAGCATCCAGTTATATAAAACAAGTATTAACAGAAATGAAAAATCAAATTATCAGTACAAAATTATAACAGGAGCCCTTAACACAGCATTGACATCAAGGGACAGATCAACCAGACAGAAAATCAGCAAAGATAACAGAACTGAATCACACCTGTGAACAAATGGACTTGATAGATGGATACAGTGTTCCATCCAACAACATCAGAATACAGATTCTTCTCAGCAGTACATGGGTCATTCTCTAAAATAGACCTTATATTAGCTCATAGAATATATTTAAATAAATGCAAAAGAGTTGAAATTATCCCTTGCATGCTATCGGATCATAGCAGTAGGAAATTAGAAATTAATTGTAAGAGATGCTACAAAAATCCCACAAACACATGGAAGCTGAATAACACACTCTTGAATAATCAGTGGGTCACAGGAGAAATTAAAGAAATTAAACAATACCTACAAGCAAACCAAAATACAAATACAACTTATCAGAATCTGTGGGATGCAATAAAAGCCATCCTCAGAGCAAAATTTATTGCACTGATTTCCCACATCAGGAAAACAAAATGAATACAAATAGATGTTACAGCTCAAACATCTAGAAAAAGAAGAACAAGTTAAGCCCAAAGCCAAAACGAGAGAGGCAGTTATAAAAATCAGAGCAGAAATCAATGCAATAGAGACTAAGAAAATAATCCAATCAATGAATCAAAGAGTTGGTTCTTTGAAAGAATAAACAAAATTGATAAGCCCCTAGCCAACCTTATTTTAAAAAGGGAAGAAAAAGTTCAAATTCATGCAATAAGAAATGAAAAAGGTGAAATCACTACAGACTCTATAGAAATACAGAAGATTATCAGCACCTATTTCAAAAACCTTTACTCTCAATAGTTTGATAACATAGAAGAAATACACAGATTCCTAGAAATATATGAAGTACCAAAGCTAGGTCAAGAAGACATAAAACTGCTGAATATCCCAGTTTCTATTAATGAAATTGAAAATGTAATTAAGTCCTTACCTACAAAGAAGAGCCCAGGCCCAGATGGACTCACTGCAGAATTTTACAAGAAATACAAAGTAGACTTAATGCCAACATTTCTCAAACTCTTCAATGAAATTGAAAGGGACACAATCCTTCCTAAGTCATTCCTGGAAGCAAATATTACTCTAGTACCAAAACCTGAGAAAGATCCAACTAAAAAAGAGAACTACAGGCCAAAAAAATGAAATACTTATGAATTACACTCATGAAAGAAGTGAAAGACCTATACAGAGAAAATTATAATACACTGAAAAAAGAAATTGAAGAGGATCTCAGAAAATGGAAAGACATCCCTTGCTCATGGACAGGAAGAATAAATATTGTTAAAATGGCCATTCTCCCAAAACTCTTACACTCATTCAATGCAATACCAATGAAAATACCATCAACATACCTCATAGATCTTAAGAAATCACTCCTAAAATTCATCTGGAGTGAGAAGAGACATAGAATAGCAAAGACAGTTCTAAGCAACAAAGGCAAGGCAGGAGGCATCACAATCCCTGACTTGAAGCTATACTACAAAACAACTGTAGTAAAATCAACATGGTATTAGAATGAAAACAGAGCCGAAGATCAATGGAGTAGATTAGAAGATACAACCACAACTACAAACACACTCAACCACCTTATCTTTGATAAAGGAGCCAAGCAGGTTCATTGGAAGAACGACAGTCTCTTTAATAAATGGTGCTGGAAAAACTGGCTCTCCATTTGCCGAAAACTAAAGCTAGACCATGCCTATCACCATCTACTAAATTAAAATCTAAATGGATCAAAGATCTGAATATTAAAACAGAAACACTAAATCTATTGGAAGACCAATTGGGTAGAAACCTGGAAGACATAGGGGTAGGTAGAAAATTCATGAACAGGAATCAAACCGCATGGGAAATACTTCCCAGAATCAATAACTGGGATCACTTCTTATTAAAAAGTTTCTACATGTCAAAAGAAATCTCCAGCATAGTGAAAAGAAAACCCACAAACTGGGAAAAAATCTTAGTGAACTGTCCCTCAGACAAAGGACTTCTGTCTAAAACATATAAAGAATTTTAAAAAATCAGATGCCAAAATTCAAAGATCCAATCCAAAAATGGGCATCTGAGATGAATACACAATTCTCAGATGAAGAAATACAAATGACAAACAAATACATGAAAAAATGTTCATCATCACTACTCATTAGAGAAATGCAAATTGAAACCACACTAGATTCCATCTCACACCTGAAAGAATGGCCAGGATCAAGAAAACCACCAACAACAAATGCTGGAGAGGCTGTGGGGGAAAAAGGAACTCTCCTGCACCCTTGGTGGAAGTGTAGACTGGTGCAACCATTGTGGAGGTCAGTCTGGAGATTTCTTAAAAAGCTGGGATTGGAAGTCCCATTTGTTCCAGGCATATTCCTAGAAGAACTGGAAGCATCATACCACAGTGATATATGTGCACTCATGTTTATAGCAGCACAATTTGTAATAGCCAGATCTTGGAAACAACCTAAGTGTTCATCAACTGAGGGATGGATAAAACATGTGGACTATGGACTTTTTTATACAATGGACTACTACTAAGCTATATAGAAGGATGACATTGAGACATTTATAAATAAGTGGGCACACCTTGAGACCATACTCATAAGTGAAATAAATCAAACTCACATGTATGAATACTGAGTAGTTTCCCTGGTGTAAGAAATGATATAAATACATAAAAGCATGTGGTAATGATGATTTCCCATTATATGGCTTTAAAGCCTTATAAAGTTTTTACTCATTAATTGGAATGGCTTTATTCTGGGTTGTTTGATATTATTGCCTGTGATGGTATAAACAGGTATTTTGAAGAAAACAAGACATCATAATAGCTAGTGCTGATTTAATATCATCTTGTTTTGAAGTCCCATCAAACTGTTGTTTTTCTGTCTCCATTGGTTTTATCATTTTGTATATTACTGGATTTATCATATGTGATAGCATAAACAAATTTTTATAGGCAAAGAGATACTATAGAAACCATTGTTCATTTTCTGTTAGTTGGTTCTAAATATCCTGTAATACTTTCATCCTCTTGAATGGTTTCACACTGTCTTGATATGTTTGGTGCTATAGTATATGAAGTTATACTCAAATATTTCAAGAAAAGAAACACTATGGTAACTAATATTAAGTCGTGTTATCTTGTGATGAAATGCTATGTTGCTGAAATTGTTCTGTTCCGACCTGTATGATTATGTTGTTATGTCCTCTTTTATCTCAACCTCCCCTCTTTTTATTTATTTATTATTATTTTAATTAAGGGAAAAAAATTTTAAATTAGCAGGATACATTATAGTAACTTTTTTGATTTCGAATTAACTTGATTTGAAGCCCTGTATTGTTCTCACTATCTTGTGTTGACTGATTTTACTCTATTCTGTTTTGTTCAATAGTATCAAGTCTGAGGGTATAGGCAACTACTTTGAAGGCAATAAGATTCACTATGATGCCCATTCTGGTTTGACTATTATCTTCCTTTGAAGTCCTGTAATGTCTCCAATGCTTATATTTTACTGGTTTTGTTCTGTCCTGTTTTGTTCAATTTTATTATACCTGATGATATAAACAATTTTTTTAAGGTAGCAAGAGGCATTATGGTAACCATTGTTGATTACTTTGTATTCTGTTTTTACATCATGTACTATGTCCATCCTTTGTTTTGACTGACTCTGCTTTGTTTTTTCACATTTGATTTTATTCTCTTCCAAAAAAAAAAAAAAGTAATAAGAACTGTGGGAGTAATAAAACCCAAAAAGTGTGATTGTTATTGTAAAAAACAGAGGAAAAGAAAGTACTCTAAAAGATACAACTGCAACTGTGTTTAGGTGTGGAAGATAGATGATAAATTTTTGTTAGATCATTGAACAGAACTGTTGCAGTCTCACTGTTTGAATGTCCACTTTGTATGTTTTAATTTTGTAACTTGAACACTGTTTCTAAGGTGACAACATGTAATCTATTAACTAGTGATTTCTTACTGTTTATTTGGGGTTTTTTTGTTTGTTTTGTTTTGTTTTTTTGAAATTCTGTATTACTTGTAACCTTTTACTATTTTGGGTTTTTTTTTTCTTTAAATAAAAAAAGAAAGAAAGAAAATGAGTCATTCTAGCAATGAACAAATCAACTGTGTATTTTTATGACTTTCTGATTTCAGTTTCAACTTTGTCATTATAAAGCTGCCATCTTTCATTCTGAATGGAACCGTCCGCATGCAGTGTATAGAGTTTTGTCTTAATCATTGTTTTTAGTTCTTCCATGACTGCACAGAAATAGCCAAACCATCGTGCAGCTGTGATTTTTGTTGTTTGTGAGATGTGCTGTATCGCACAGCCTGGGCTTGAACTTGTAATCCTCTGTCATCAGCCTTTCTAGTCATTGGAATTACTGGTGTGCATCACTATACCCGGCATGAGCTGTACTTTACATTTTCCATTTGCATTTATCATAGTGCAATATCAAAGCAGATAAAATATAAAAAATTGTTCCTAAAAAGTTTTTTAGATTTTTAAATATAGCACATTTTTTCATGGCTGCATGGATTTCTCCTAGTGTGTTTACTAGAAACCCAATGACATATGTTAGTATGTTTCATGGATGGAAGTCAGTGAAGAGGAAACTTTTGTGTTAAATGCATTTGGAATAATACAGTTAAAGGAATACCTTTCTCTACTTTCATGCTACTTGAAGATTTTAATATGTCATATTAATTAGGGAGTTTACTAATAGAGCATTTTCCAAACTTATTATATCAGGACTTCTCTTAGAAACATTATAGAAAAAGTTTTGCTTATGACTATAAGGAAGTCAGGAGAAATATTAGAGGAAAACTCATAGCAGCATTTTTTTCAGGTGAGCTGTTATTATCTAGCTCAATTTAGTGCAGACCATCTGAGAACAGTTTTGCAAATTGAAAGTAAAATAGGAAATACCTGCAGAAATAAGTGGGTTGGTGAGAACATTTTTATAGAACGAGGACATTTGTAGGTAGCACTGATTCATAACATGTCATAACTGAGTGTCAGAAACAATTTACAGAAGAGTTAGCATCTCAGGATCTCTGACTGTAAGTGACATTTCTATTTATGCTTTCTATTTTCTGTGAGGTTCCTATAAGTCAGCAGCAGATCACACTTACTTAGAAAGGCAAGTATTTCAACCCCCACTGTCCACCCTTGGAGCATCCGAGGTGTTAAACCCATTATGTTCAATTCAGATGTTCAAGTTGGGAGGTGGATTTCAAAAAGCACAGCAGAGTGCCACTGCGGGAGGCGTACTTCACACTGAAGCCTCTATTGGAGGAGAGAGAAATAAAAAAACAAAAAGTACTACCAAGCATCAGAGACGTACACATGACTAATCTTATGCTTTCAGGTGCTCTGGGTGGGGGAGAAAAACTGTTTTTTTTTTTTTTTTTTTTTTTTTTTTTTTTACATGTTTTTGTTTTGTCTGTTGGTTGAGTTGGGCCAGAAATTTGGTAGAGAAGAGAAAGGAGACTTGATAATTTTTGTGCCCGCCAAAATGTATCACATTGTAATACGCACTCTGTTATGAAGACTGATGATCAGACTGTAGTGTCAGCATTCTAAAAGACTCGATCTACATAGTTGTCCACACTCTTGGTGCCAGGAATGGGTTGTACAAAAGAATAATTTTTCCACTGACGTGTGAAAGATAGGGATGTGTTTTAGGATGATTCAAGCAAATTATGATTATTCTGTTTTATTTCTATCATTATTACATTGTAATATAAAATGAAACAGTTACACAACTCACTGTAATGCAGAATCAGTGAGACTGAGAGCATCTACTCATACAACTATATAATCTCACTTGGAAGTGAAGGAGTACAGTGACATCCAAAGTATGTTGCTTGTGTCCAATATGCTAAATAATCTCATTTTGATGTAGCTGTTTCACAAAGACAGAAGGTTGGGAATGGAAGCAGACTTTTCCATGCTTTTATATCAATCTAGGATATTTAGCCTTGACTTTATTCTAGAATGTATGAAGATTTGAAGTTTAGAGATTTGGAATTTGAGTGTCAAACACACTGTTAAGGTCACATCATTTGCAATCTCAAGCCATCCTTTCCTATCATGAAGTCAATTCACTGATAAATGAGTATCACTTTCCTTTTTTCCCAGGTCTAGGGTCTGTGGTCAAGAGGTAATAATAGACTCCTTTGAAAGCTGATGTGGGTGATTACTAGTGAGAGAAAGAAGGCCCTGGGTTCATTCTTTTCCAAAATATCTGTGAATGTTTAAAACATGTTAAAAACCTTAGTGTTCATTCATCACCCCCATAATTCCAGTATGGCTTTCAATGTGTGTGCTTTATCTTCTGATCTGAACACAGTTGTTCTCTCCTAAGGAGAAGCTTGAGCCTGTTGAGAAGGTTGGTGTCGCACAGGTATCAAAGTTGTGCAACCCATTTTGTGTCATTGAAATGTGGTGAAGTGATAAAGACTTTTCTACAAGAAATATCTGGAGTGAGCCTAATAACTCAAAAACTCTGACCAGTGATCTACCTGTAGAAGATGATCTAACTTCTGAATATGAGATCATGTGCATGCTCTGCCTGCATGTCCTCAGAGAGCTGTATGAACAGATATGTGTAATCTTCCAGAAGATTATACTGTGACCAAGCGGGATTCACCTCAGAGATGCAGAGATATCACATATTCAAAACCAATCAGTATAATAAACTGTTTCAGCAGAACCAAGGACAAAAACCACATGATCCTCTCAATAGATGCAGAAAAGCATTTGATAAAGTTCAACACTTCTTCCTTATTAAAAAAAAAACAGATGAAAATTGGAATACATGATCTTTACTTCAATCTGATAAAAGCCATCTATCACAAACCAATAACCAATATCATACTAAATGTTAAAAACTGAAAATTTTTACTCTAAAATCAGGAACAAGACCACCATCATCTCTCCTAGTCAATATAGTTCTGGAAACATTAGTCAGAGCAATTAGACAAGAGAAATGAAAGGAATAAGGATAGGAAAGGGAGAAGTTAAATTATCATTATTTATGGGTGACATGAAATTTCACATAGAAGACCCAAAAACACTGCATCAGAAGACTTCCAAATTTAATAACCAAATCCAGTCATGTAGCTGGATACCAAGATAACACTAAACATTAATAATATTCCTGTATACAAATAACAGATTCACTGAGAAGGAAATTAATGAAACGACAACCTTTACAATAGCATTGGAGAAAATGAAACACAAATCAGTAAAATGAATGAAGTAAAAAACTTTTTGCATTTAGAACTGCAATACTCTGAAAAAAGGAGAACGAAGAGGACATTAGAGAATGGAAAGATGTCCTTTGTTCTTCTGTTGGGAGAATGAATATAATGAAAATGTCTGTATTTGCAAAACTGCTACACAGATATAATGAAATCCTAATCAAAATACCAACAACATATCACACAGAATTAGAGAAAACAATCCTAAAATTTCTTTGAAAAAGAAATTTAGAATAGCAAAAGTAATTCGGGGCAACAAATGCAATACAGGGACATCATAATTCCTGATTTGAAATTATACTACAAAACTACCATGAAAAAATGGCATGGTAGTGGTAAAAAACCAAAACAAAACAATCAAAAAAGAAAAGCAAAAGACCTCAGGATCGATGGAACAGATTAAAAGACGAAGAAACAACTCCAAATGCTACCTTATCTTTGAAAAGGTGCCCAAGCATCTTCAGTGAAAGAGTCTCTTTAATAAATGGTGCTTAAATCACTAGCTTTCAACATGCTGAAGATTAAACTCAGACCCATATCTCTCATCATGTATCAAAATAAAATTGAAATGGAAGCATTAAAACAGAAACCTTAAATCTTCTGGAAGAGAGAATAAGTACAACTCTTGAAGACAGAGAAAAATTTTATGAGGAAGAAAGCAGATTGCACAGGAAATAATATAAAGAATCTACAAACTAAATTTCATCTTATTAAAAGGCATTTTTGCACAATAAAAGAAACCACCACAGAGTGATGAACCAGCCCACAGAATGGGAAAAAAAAAATCTGTCAGCTATTCCTCAAACAAAGAACTGGTATCTAAAATGTATTTTTAAATACCTCAAAAACATGAGACCTCCCAAATTTAAAGACTTAATCTGAAAATAGACATATGAAATAATTAAAATTTCTTAAAGATGCACAAATGGTAAATAAGTAAATAAATGAGAAAATACTCAATATCACTAGTCACTCAAGAGCAACATGTTACAGCAACACTAAGATTTCGTCTTACCCCAAAATGGCTAATATCAAGAAGTCAACCAATAGCAAATGCTGTTTGGACTGTGGAGAAAAAGCAATGCTCTCCCACTGTTAGTGGGAGTGTAGACCATGTAGTCACTGTGGAAATCAGTGTGGCTATTGCTTTAAAAGCTAAGGCTAAAGATTGTTTTTGACACAGCTATTATCCTGCTTGGCATCTTCCCAAAACAGTTAAAAGCATTTATACCACAATGACATGCCCACACCCATGTTCATAAAAGCACAATTTGTATCAGTTAAATCTTGGAAATAACCCAAAAGCCCATCAGCCAATGAATGAATAACGAATATGTGGGTTTTTATACAATGGAGTACTACTCTGCAAAAAGAAGGATAAACTTGAGGAATTTATAGGAAAATGAATGCACCTGGAAACCATACTCTTAAGTGAAATAAATCAAACACGTGTAAATACTGCATTGTCTCTGTGTGGTGGGAAATCCAAAGTGTAAATAAGGACCAAAATTTATAATAGATATTGGGAAGTGGGAAGAAAATATTCAAATGGACAGGGGAACGAGGAGTGGGGGAGAAGGAAGGGAAAAGAAACAAAAGAAAATACAAGGAAAAATTGCAAACGAAGCATTTGCAAATTAGGAGAGGAAGGCTTGAAGGGAAGGAGGACACAGGAAAAAAGAAAAATCGAGATATACCAGGTACAGGTACAAATTCCTTATGATGAATGTTATCATGCATATCTAAGTTGTACCAATGAATGAATTAATAAAAAAATAAAATCTATTTGCAGATGTGACATGGACAACAAAGTACAGTTTAAATTACAACTGCACTGATTTTCTAGTAAATGACACAATGATGACAGAAGATGTGAGTTATCGTTAAAAAATGGACAGAGTTGGTTGCAGTTGTGGAAACCGTATATCATGTTTGCGTCACAGTGCAGGGAATCTTTAAACCCTCAGTCCGTAAACTGGGAACCAGAGCACTGCGTTGGCATGATATTTCAGGGATTTCTCCATAAGAATGAGGCAAGGTTAATGCTGAGTGTTGAGTGTAATCTAAAATAAGGAACATGAACTTTAGAAAGTAACTTTATTGTGCAGTAAGGAAAGAGAATTTCAGAGTTATTAAACAGTTTACAAGTTAAAAAAAAAAAAAAAAAAAGTCCGGTGGAAGCCAGGGTTTGGTTAAAGACTCATGGGAGAATACACCCATCGTTGTCATAGTAGTCTGTGTTTATAGGAAAAAAGCCAGCCTGAAATTAACCATGCGGAGGTCACACCAGGGACTTCAAGGAAACTGATATACATTAGTAAGATGTTTTAGTTCTGTGCTTTTTAATACACCATCATTCTTTTGCTCCAATCTGCTAATAAAAATTATGATGTTTTATACATAAAGAAGAAAATCAGTGCACATGTATTTGACAATGAAAGTACTTTGAAAAATGTTCAGAACTCACAAGAAGCTATAGGCTGACAGCAGCTGGGAATTGAGACATTAGAGCAGGAATTTGCAATGAGAATTATGAGTAAATTCTACCAGCCTGCATCCACAAGTCTACAGAAGTTTGAGAAAATGTCTTGATTACTTTTCTCTCATTGCTGTGGCGCAAAACGCAATGCCCAAAATTAAGGAAGAAAGGGTTTATTTAGCTCACAGTTTGTAGAGGTTTCAGTCTATATTTAGCTGACTTCGTGGTAGACTGGCATGGGAGAGGGACATGGAGAGGAGCAAAACAAGACCGGAAAGAAAAACAAAAAGGAAAAGAGACAAACAACAAACCCAAAACGATAACACTATATGCTTTCAAAACAAGATGAGAGCATTTAACAATGATTGTTATATTGTTATCTTCAAAAGGGTTGCTCAGATTACCAGATATAGACATGCAAAATTGATTTAATTATATGACTGTTAACTGTTCTTTTTCAAGAACTAATAGAATTAGTAGTATAGTCATCTTAGCTATCTTGCTTATGTGTATATAAATTTGTGTCTTTCCTTTTCCTTTCCTTCTTTCCTCTATCCCAGGTACTTTTCCCCTTTGAGCAGTTTCTTACCCTTACAAGGGGCAACTGTTAATAGCAGCAGAAGTCAGCAAAAGCAGTAAGAGCCAAAGGGAGAGAAGCCTCTTTTCCTTCCTTGTCGTATGCAGACTCTCTGTCCTGGGGCGGGTCCTTTACACCCACGCCATCTCCCTGCCCTCCTCTTGCACAGGCTCAGGATATTTACAAAGTGAGGACTCTGCTGAATCACTGAGTTCAACTTCGAAACTTCTTAAGTTGACACAGTGAACAACAGCCTAGGGCAGTAAGGGCCTGTCGTCTGGACACTAGGATGTAGGACTGCTGCATCACTTAGTTAAGCTTCTAGACCCTCAAGCTGACAGTGTATCAACCATCACAGCAAGCCCTGAACGTTTCATTGAAAAGCAGATGTGGATACAGCAATGTATTCCACTGTTGAAATGATAACATGCACAGAATGTTGTAAAATGGGGGACATGTTGGTCATATTTAAAATAACTATATTAGTAGGCTTATTGGATAAGGAACAATTTCTAAAAGGCACTATTTTGTCTTTTAATGTATTATAGAATTTTGTAATTTCTGGGGCCTTCAATTAAGACAACTAGACAACTGCTCTCTGTGGTTTCTCCAGCCTGGTGAAGTGAGTCAGACTGATTCTGCATGGCTTCAGAGCTCAAGCCTTTATATCATATTTCTGCAAGTGAAGTTTATAGAAGTTAGAGAAAGGTTTATAAAATATCATCTTCTAATCCATATGTCTGATAATCTATCAAACACGTTATTTTCATCCAAGTGCTGATTTGTGAGCAGCTTCATGATTTTTTTAAGGTTTATTATTCAAAGGGCAAGTGTTGGGAAGCCTGACTATGAATTCCTTGAACTTTAGAGCTGTGTTTTTCTCTGTATCTCAATGTCTGCTGTAGAATCTAGTGTGTGTTCCATTTATCCTTCGAGTAGTATGATAGTAAAATAGAATAAGAACAGGTTGAAGTTGTGTGAAGTGTAGATCTTGTTGAAATTTAGGAGACCATGCTTTTTTTTTTTTTTTTTTTTGGTCTTTTTCCTTTTTATCGGTACCGGGGATCGAACTCACGACTGCCTGCTTGCAAGGCAGACACTTATGCCACTGAGCTAAATCCCCAGCCCCAGGAGACCATGCTTAAGAAAAACAATTTAAAATTGTCAATTCAAACTACAGACAGATCTGATAACCCCTACAGCATAAGCTTCTTAAAACATAAGATTTTAAATTTTTTTTATTATGATTTCTGTCTTTTTTATTTTGCCTTAAAAACATTTTCCATTTGCTTATCTTTTTCCCTGTCAGGGGAACAAAAACTACAATCTACAATTTATCTCATACTAAAATCCTAAAAGATAGAGACAAACTTTGGATAAAACAGATCAGTGATTTTTTTTTTAGAGAGGTGGTGTCTTTTCCTGAAACTAAAGGCCTATATTCAAACTGAATATTTTATTTCCAGTTGATGACACATAGATTTCTTTAGCAGATGTCTATTTATATTTAAAAGATGTCCATTTTTAAGACCACATGGGGGCGATCTAACCCTAACAGACTTGTTTTTCTTCAGCTTGTTGCTCTGAGAAATGCTGAATGGATCACTCCCATTCTTTCAGCTACCAAGAACTCATTTGTCATGTAATTTGCCAGAATTCTACCCAATTTAAGTGTAATTTCCTTTTCAATTTACCATAGTTTATCTATAACATCTAAAAAATTTGATCATAATTTTTGAATTACTTCTTAAAAATAACTTTGCTGTCATTGAGCAAACAATCCCAAAATAAACTAGTCAGGAGTCAAAGAACTTTATTAAGACAAATGATATTGTAATATGCAATTATGAAAACACCAATTTGAGAATCATTCTTATTTTGTCCTGTTAGATCCTTTCCATAGAACACTTCCTCTTTAGCCCTTATCAAAAGTCTTGTGTGAACTTTGAACAAGGAAAATAAATCATATAATGTAGTTAGCCTGATAAATATTAACCACATAAAAATGCAAATTTGTGAGTATAGCAAGTATTCTGAAGTGATGTGCGTGGCACTTGAAATTCTATAATAGGAAGATTAGTCATAAATAATTTGCTTAAAGAATGCTAATATTTCTGAAATATGAAGGAGTATGATACAATAAATGCAAAGTCCAATGTGGGAAACAGTAGGAAAGTAGAATAGTAAAACATAGAGTTCTTTGGTTAGATTAGATCTACACTGACCATGGTTTCAGGAAACTGCTCTGGAACGTGCTCAGATACCTCCAAAATAATACAGTTTTTTGGAACTTGTACCTCATATCATTGAGCAAAACCATATACAATGATCAGTATAACCTCCTTGTGTTTTAGAAGGTACACAGGCTGAATCTGGGAATTCTGAGGCATCCAGGCTTTAAATGGGTCCAATGCAAAGAAGAGGTTCCTAACAAGTAGCTTCTTTGGTCTAGTTCTGCTCATTCCTTGCAGATTTCCTCAGCTGCCCCATGTTATGGCTATTTCAACTTTCTGGGATCTCCAATGCATTTTCAGATTCACTCTTAAAGCTTCACACACTGCTTTCTTAGAGGACTCTGCCTGACCTCTCAAACTTTCTTGTGAATATTGCATGGAACCTTTCGGTGGGTGTCTTGAGGTTCTCTTCTGGAAGCAGTGTCTTTCACTTAGGCACAATTTTGAGCCTGCAAAGGGTGGGGTCTCGCTGATTTCTCACATGACCTCAAGGCATCCTTTTTATTTTCCTGATGTAAAGCACTTGGCTTCTTTTTAATCTTTTCAGCAACCAAACTTTCCTTGGCCATAACTTTATAGACCCCAACTTTACAGGAGTGTCCTTTCTGGACAAACACAAAATTTCAAAGTTTTTAACTGTACTATTTTCTGTTTATTACCAACACAGAGGGTAAATGTTATTTGTGGCCACATGCCACATCCTAAATGCTGGACTGGCTCAAAATACTTTCTGCTAGATTAATTAGGCTGCCACCCTTAATCTCAGTGTAGCACAGAGTATTGGGAAATTAGCAAAGCATAAATAAATTTTCTTCCAGAGCACAACATATATGGTCTTGAGTTCAACTACCAATGGAGTCTCTGTTCTCAGTTGAAACTTCTTGAACCGGATCTTCACTATATGAATTTTTATCTCCATTCTGATCTTCTGAGCTCTGACAAGAAACTATCATTGCCTTTTTTAAAAAGGTAATTGGATTCTGAGGCTCACAGCATTATAGGACAGCTTCACTAGCCAAAATCTGTGAGTATTTCCAAAGTCCTCTTGCCAACCATTTCAAAAGGCTTCTGAACCAATGCCAGGTATAGTAACAGGAATGACCCCACTTCTGGAACCAAAATCTGTCTCAGTCATTTTCTTCACTTTTTAGAGATAATACCTGCCCTCTGTAATTTAAAGAAAGTGTTTATTTTTAGCTCAGGTTTTGAAAGTTTCATTACACATTCAACAGGTTTAAACACAAAATGTCATGACATAAGGTACTGATACAGAGGAAAGTCGCTTGTGTCATGAAAGTGGGAAACCAGAAGGATGAAGGGAGAAGCTGGGTGGGAGATATATTCTTCCCAGTCATGCCTCCCATGATCTACCTTTTCTGATGAGACCCACCTTCTATCAGTGAATCAGGTATACTGCCCTCAGAACTCAATCACCTTTTTTAAAAAAGCCCATCTGTGAGTGCACATATCTTTGAGATGACACTAGATATAACCACTAACAGTGTGCAAATAGCTTGACTGATCATGAAAAGAGCAAGCTGAAAATTATATCATCTTGCTGCTACATTCCAGCCTCTTTTGTTAGTGCTCAGGAAGGAAATAGATAGAGTTCTTGATCATACTTGTTTCCAGTCATTCCATTTGTGCAGAACTGGTCCAGTTGAGAATTACACTCACAATGCTACAAATGTCTTAACTGGTGTCTGGAATGAGCAAGACTGGGGAGAAGATATGGGAAGAGGAATGTGTAATGGACCTATGGGAATTATAATGCACGAAGATACATTTAATCATATGTGGGTGTGAATTAAAGGAAATCCACTCTAAACAGAGATGGAGTAACTTGATAAGTGTCATATCTCCTCTGACCTTAGGAATGCCAGCTTATTCACAAACTCATAAACTCAGTAAACACAGTGGCAGAGGTAGAGGCTATGCAATAGCATGGGATGCACTCCCTCTTCTCTCTGTCACTCAAGCTGATGTAGCTCTGTCTGTTGTTGACTGCATATTCTGTCAGAAGAAGACTGGGCCTTGATAGAACTGTGGGGGGAGGAGGAGGAGGACCAGGGGCAGCTGAAACGATAAGAAGTATGAAATATAAATAACCTTTATTTTGGGAATGTGGGGAGAGACACCCCCAACCCTCTGGGGTGTGGCATCTCCACCCAGGGCCAGCGATTTCTCCGTGGAACACGTGGAGTGAGGCACATAAGTAGCCTCGGCTTGGGGTGGAACCCAAGGGGGCATTAGGGATGCACAGGTAGCCCATTGGTCTTAGTTTGGCACCAGAGGTAATTCCTAAGGGTGGGGGGAGATAGGAGCTTCCTGGCTTTACCAGCTACAGTATCCGGCCTGGGCCAAAACACTTTCAGGCTTCAATATAACAAACTTTCTCAGAGGGACCCACCAAACACTTGGTACAAAGTTGATTAAGTTATATCCCTCAGTTCTAAAAAGGGCATTGATTTACATTAACTGGAACTCACAGATGCAAATTTTCCTTTCTTATCCCTATACTCACCCAGTACTAAGGGCTCACAAAACGTCTCATGTACCAACATGGGACCTAGTCTCACACTGCCTCAGACTGAAGATTCACTTTTTCATCCTCATGGCAGTGTGTTACAATCATGAGATCATAGATACTACATCCTGTTCTATGATACCACTTAGTACCCCTCTTCAGACCTCACTTAGCATCAGGGAGTGACAGAATGGCTTTCTGAAAGTACAGCCAGGATGTCAAGTTGGAGATGACACCCAGTGTGAATGATGCACTGTCCTTTGATACATGCCACATATTTTAAGCTGATAACAACATAGGGCATAGTGTCTCAAATTGTAGGAAAGTTGTTCCTGAAACAAAAAAATGACCTTGGTAATGACCTTGTTATAATTACTAAAATTTTTGTGTCTTTTCCTGGCATTTAGTCTCAGTAGGTCTAAGAGTCCTGGTTCTCCAAGGAGAAAGGTCTCCCCTGTGTGCATAGTAACAGCATCCTTTAGTGTCCTTGTACCACCTGAACAGTGAGCCAAGGAAGGGAAGAATCACTATCCGGTAGGGGCAGAAGATTGATACTGGTCATCATGAGACAGTGGGAAAGGGCCACAAAGAAATATATTTAACTTCAAGTTTACTGGAATGTCTCTCTAATATTCCCAAGGTGAACTATAACTGTAAATGGATGAACACAGTAACCATTGCCCAGTGAAGGCATGTCTTCTGGACACAGGGCTTTGGGGTATGAAGATCTAGTAAACTCATGAGATTAAACTTGTACACAGCTACCCAAAAGGGAAAGGAATTCTGTACTCTAAAATATGGAATCACTGAAAATATAAATTACAGCCACTATGATATTATATATTATATGTTGAATGATATCATGTAGTATGTTCCCTGACTTTTCACTTATTAATGTGCAATATTTTATCAGTCCTTGCATACATGTCTGTGATGTATTACTTTTTAACTGGTTTTTAACTAAAAGGGGAAAATGAGCTCTTTTAGCATACTACTGAAGAAGTAAACAAAGTGATATAGATAGATAGATAATAAATCACACTTTAGATATATCACTGTGTGTGTATATATATGTATATATATATATATAGAGAGAGAGAGAGAGAGGGAGAGAGAAATAGAGAGAGAGAGAGAAATAGAGAGAGACAGAAAGACAGAGACATAGAGAGAACTACCTCATTCCCAGGTTTTATGGCCACCATATAGCATGGGTGGTGAAGACAGGAGATGATAAGTATCAATTATGACCCTGGAACTAGCCACAGCACCTGGTGTCAATAGTTCATCAATGTGTATCTTCTTTTCTGAACCTGAAATTGAACTCAGGACCTCGTGTTTGCCACTGAGCTACACCACCAGGCCCTGTGCTGAATAGTTCAGTCCACTGACTTCATCTTGCAGATTTCCCTATAAATGTGTCCAAGAAGGACTCTGGAGAAACTGCACTTATAAGCAGTGTATGAAAGCAAGGGACAGCCTGATGTACAAGCTGTAGGCATCCTACCCTTCCCCGGCAGACGTACCCACCCTCACAGATCCCTTCTTTATGGGCCAATTATAATTTACAACCATCTCTTTCGCTGAAAAGTTGCTTACAGCTAATGCGAAATTACACATAACTGTGTTCCTCTGCTTGTAGGGTTCCAGGTCCAATTATTATTCAGGTGATAAACTTCTGCCAGTGACCCACTGATGCGGGGAATAAAACACAGGCTTTTTGCTTCAAAGGGGAACTAATTCTGAGGCATACTTTTCTCCAGATATTTTCTTTGGAGATAAAGGAAAATTAGTCTCTCTTGGGACCATATAACTGTTTAATGTTTAACCCTCACCCTCTCCCGCTTCCCTGCCTTCTTCTGAGGCACTCCCCATAAATCCCTTGATTGTATGTGCTTCCACTTGCAGAACACCCAAACTTAGACAACTGGAGAGTTCAGTTCATTTCCAGAATAGATATTTAAAAATATTTGTTCTTAAGATCTGTTATCATATTTCATGTTTGCTTGAGTTTTACTATATAAATTTCTTGTTTTACTTTGATGTGTGATTGATCTGATAATTGTGAGAGTTACACTTTTATTGTATTGAAATAACTGCCATGTTTACATTTAGCTCCATATTTTGCTAAATAATATCTATTCACATACAGTCAGTTTTGAAATAATATCTTCCTGGGAGAATTAAAACATCATAGCACAGCAATATATGTGCATTCATGTTTATAGCAGCACAATTTGTTATAGTTAAATCTTGGAAACAAATGCCCACCAACCAAGGGATGAATAAAAAAGATGTCTTTTTATACAGTGGACTAATACTCCGTCATAAAGGTGGTTAAACTAGAGACTTTTATAGGTAAATGGATGCAACTTGAGATCACACTCAGAAGTGAGATAAATCAGACTCACATGTGTAAATAACAAATCGTCTCCCTTGGTGTGAGAAACGAAAAGAGTAAATAAGGCCCAATATATAATAGATTTTGTGAAATGGGAAGAAATTGTTCAAAAAGGGGGAAAAATAGAATGGGAGAAAAGGGAAAGGAAGGAAAGGAAAAGGAAAAAAATACAAGATAGTTATGCTACTAGTTTTTCTTAGTTCATTGAAACGAAAAATACGTGCTAATCTTATTTGGAGAAATTTTTATGCCCCTATCTTGTACTCTGAGTAACTAATTTAAAGACAACAATACTCAGGGTATTAAATATTGTTATCTTCCTATTATTTTTATGATATTTTATTTTTAAATATTTTCCACAAAATTAAAAAATAAAATAATTAAAGCTATGTTCATAGCCAGTACTGCCTCTGTTTCATGATAGGTTTGAGTTTACTTTCTACTAGTTTCTTCACGATGAGCTCACAGAAACCAAATTTCTTCAGTTTTTGCATATTAAATGAGTCTTTTTGTCTTTCTATAAAATTATGGAGGTTACATATTTCCTCTTCAGGAATTTGTAGAAATTGCTCCACGACCTTCTAGACTCATATAAATGTTGTTCTAAAGAAATCTGATGCCAGTCTAATTTTATTTTCTATTATTAGTGACTTGATTTTCTCATTCTATATATGTAAAAATCCTTGGAGTCAGATGTGGTGGCACTAGCACTCCAGGATGTGAGTCCAGGAAGACTGCAAACTCAAGTCCAGTCTGGGAAAACTATGAGACTCTATTTCAAAATTTATAAGGTTTTTAAAACTGGATGGTGATGGAACTGAGTGCAGAAGCATTGTGTTTATGAGGAAAACTCCTCTCCCCTCCTCTCCTCTCCTCCTCTTCCTCTCCCCTCCCTTCCTCCCGTCTCCTTCCCCTCCTCTCCTCTCCTCTCCTCTCCTCTCCTCTCCTCTCCTCTCCTCTCCTCTCCTGTCTCTCCTCTCCTCTCCTCTCCTCTCCTCTCCTCTCCTCTCCTCTCCTCTCCTCTCTCTCCTCTCCCTCCTCTCATCTCTCTCCTCTCTTCCTCTCCCCTCCCTTCCTCCCGTCTCCCTTCCCCTCCTCTCCTCTCCTGTCCTCTCCTGTCCTCTCCTCTCCTGTCCTCTCCTCTCCTGTCCTCTCCTCTCCTCTCCTCTCTCTCCTCTCCCTCCTCTCCTCTCTCTCCTCTCTTCCTCTCCCCTCCCTTCCTCCCGTCTCCCTTCCCCTCCTCTCCTCTCCTGTCCTATCCTCTCCTCTCCTGTCCTCTCCTGTCCTCTCCTCTCCTGTCCTCTCCTCTCCTGTCCTCTCCTCTCCTCTCCTCTCTCTCCTCTCCCCTCCTCTCCTCTCCTCTCCTCTCCCTCCTCTCCTCTCCTCTCTCTCCTCTCTTCCTCTCCCCTCCCTTCCTTCCGTCTCCCTTCCCCTCCTCTCCTCTCCTCTCCTTTCCTCTCCTCTCCTCTCCTCTCCTCTCCTCTCCTCTCCTCTCCTCTTTCTCTTTCTCTTTCTCTTTTCCGTCTCCCTCCCTCACTCTGTCTTGGTTACTGTGCTTGTCTCTTTTTCTTTGTTTCTTTCTTTCTTTTTTTCTTTTTTCTTCTCTTTTTCTCTTTCTCTTTCTTTTCTTTTCTTTCCTCTCTTCTCTTTTAGTCAATTCTACCAGTCTACCTGATAATTCAACTCTTGATTTGTCCTTAGATGGTTTTCTTGTGTACATACACATGTACATAGACCTATGCCCACACAAAGAAATAGGTATGTCTTCTATCTGGATACTTGTTATCTGAACTCTCTGAGCTCAAGAAAAGGAGTCTTAAGATCAACATTTGAAGGAAGGTTTTGCCATCTTAACTCAAGGTGATAATAAGATGTGTTAGATAGATTTTTTTGGTCTTCATTCTGTTTCCTGGCATTCAGTTTCTAACACTCTCGGAGTGGGCTGGGCATGTCGTGATGGAAGCAGTGATCTGTGTGCTAAGGAGGTGACTGGTGGGCAGCAGTGCCTAGACAGCTTCAGGATGAGAGTTGTCACCAGGGGAACCAACACAGGACTGGAGAGTTGGAACTTTTATTGTCATGCACCAACCTTCAGAGTCAGAGAAGAGATGAAGGTTAAATTGATCACTGGTGATTAATGATTTAATCAACAATGTCTATGAAATGAATCTTCCATAAAACCTCAAGGTCTAGACTCAGAAAACTTCCAGACTGCTGACCACCTGGAACCCCTTGGATGGTTGGCACAACTGAGAGCTGCATGAAAACCCACTGGCCTTGTCTCATACCTAACACTAAGCATCTCATCACTCTGGAGCTTCCCTTATATCCTGGGAAGTATCCTTCATAATAAACCCACCAATGTAAGTAAAGTGCTTCCCTGAGTTCTGTGAATCATCCTAGAAAACTAGTCAAAACTGAGGAGGGGATAAAGGGAGCCCCAGTTGACAGCTGGTTTGTCATAGCCCAGAACCACCCTGAATTTGCTACTGTCATGCAAATCAAGGGCCAGTCTGTGGGACTGAGTCCCCAACCAGGAGGCTGTGCTACTATCTAGGTACAAAGTGTCAGCATGGAATTGAGGTGGAATTCATTCAACTGGTGCCCAGTGGAGAATGTTTGAAGAATGCGCTGTTGAGTTGCTATTGGGGAGAGATCTGCACACACATTCTGGTGACCAAAGGAAGAGCATTCAGCATTCATTGTGCTATAAGAGTAGAGTAGGGGAAACAGCTGCGTGATCCTGTTTCTATTCAGTCAAGAGCAGAATGGTTTCCAACAGCAAAAATATCATAAATAGATTTCGTAGACATTCATTTTGTTACTTGCTTAATGATTTATTTCTTTTTGAAATATTGACTTAATTTTTGTGTGTTTCTGTGTTATTTTGTCTGTTATTTTAGTACTAATGAATGACCCTTACTTTTTCTTTTATTTGCATTGTTTCTGTCATATATGAGGTGGTGGACTCATTTTCAGCTAATTACTAACTTGCTTGTGATCCGTGAGACACAACGGTCCCCCCTCCACAATTCTGCTTACTGCTCATAGCTCAGCAGAAGTGTAGAAATCATTGCAAGCCAGGTTCTGAGGCTCAGGAATTGCTTTGGGTAGATAAAATCTCATCTGCATATATTCCACCCCCTAAGGAACCTACACCAAAAGCCCACCCTGGGTCTCATCCTTTGAAGAAATCTGGATGACTAGGCTAAAATATTGAAAGTCATCTTGTTTTGCGAGGACTAGGAAAGCACGCCCTCAATCCTGGGATGTGAATCCAGAATCTTTACACAGAGGGACATCCCCAACCCTCTTTTCTATTTTCTACTTTGAGACATGGTTTTGCTAATTATCTGTTGGGCTTGTACTTGTGATCCTTCTGCCTCAGCCTCCCAGAATTCCAGGATTACCAGTGTGTGTCACTGTAACCAGCAATCTCTTGTTATTTCAAGATCATTCATTTTCAGCACATTCTACAGTGGTTCTAGAGAACCACAAGCAAACTGAAGGAACCGGGTATGTAGAAGGCACCCACATATCTTCACTCACATAATTTCAGTACTTTTCTACTTCTTTCCCAAAATGCTGAGAAAGGATTTAAGACTTCTGCTCCTCCTCCTCCTCTTCCTCTTCCTCCACCTCTTCCTCTTCCTCCTCCTCCGTTCTCTCTATTCTTTTCTCTCTTCCTCCGTTGTCCTCCTTTCTCTTTCTGTCTCTGTCTATCTCTATCTCTATCTCTATCTGTCTCTGGCAAAATCCTTTATTCCCAAGCCACACAAGGCATGAGGCTGCAGTCACTAAGGTCATTCTTGCATGGCATTGCAGGCCATGCAATTTCCCAATGCCATATAGATGACACATGACCCCAGTAAAACGTTTTCAGCTTTTTTTGCTTTCCACAATCCTTTCCTGGAACATATAAATGAGAGATAATCATTCAACCTCTTATGCCATTCTTCTCAACCAATGCAATTACAAAGAACCTGCTCACTGTAACCTCTTTAAAAAAAAAAAAAAAAAAAAAAAAAAAAAATATATATATATATATATATATATATATATATATAAACTGAGAATCCTGGAATGCCATTTGAAAGTGGACTCATTGTAAGAGGGTAGAATTCATCTCCTCTAGTTTAGCAGATTCTGGGTGCTTCAAATTGCCCAACATAGAACGTTGAGACTCATATTCATAAAGGAGATCGGCTGTAGCAAAGCTGGCTGTGAAAATAGGCAGGACTTGTTAATTACCAGACCAAAGGACAGCATCAAATAATTCTTAGGACTCCATATGTGAAACTTCTCATGGCTCTCATAGATATGGACTACAAAAAAGAAATGAGACACCACAGGGAGCCAGCTATCCTGACTTCTCAGGGTAGCCCACTCTCATGCTAGGCACAGGGTACACTTCTATTTTTGCCTTATTCTTTTCTTATCTTTGTTCAGTCCAAGTTTACTCAACAGAGCTAATTTCTCCCATAACCATTTACCCTTCACCTGTGAAATTAACTTTTTTATTGTTTGTGGCTTGTCTCTTCCAATTCTTTGTCTGAAGCAAGAAAGACCTGGAGCCAGGTGTAGAGACCCACCCTTATAGTCCCAGAATGCAGGAGGCTGAGACAGGAGGATCGCCATGTGTTTGAGGCCAGCCTGGGCTACATAGTACGACTCTGTGTCACAAAAAAAAGAAGAAAGAAAAAAAGAAAGAAAGAAAGCTGAAATACTTTCAATTGGTGAACCATTTCTAAAGAAATTACTACACAACAGCTTCAGCCAGTCAGAAGATAACATTTTGTCAAGGTCAGCCACAAGAGTAAAGGTCAGGTACCGGATACCAAAGACCCACGTTGGGCACAATTTTTGTTTCACTCCATCTGGCTGTTTTTCTTCTTCTCTCCTTCTTTCCCTCACTTTCTCCCTTAAGCCAGAAATTGGAAGAGTCCTCTCAAGGCACCAAGAAGGGCTTCCTGGCCCAGCTGTTGGGCTGGGGGAGAGGAATGTGGGCTTGTCTGTCTTTCTAGCCACTTATGTTTACTCCACAAGTCTGCCTTTCTGTTGTTTGCTTACTGTGTATTTTGCTAAATTATCCTAGTCTCTGCTAACTTAAAGTCTGTAAATGGCTTTTTCTCATATCATGCTTGGTTGGGGTGTCACATGTTGCCAAGTGGACCCAGCTATGGCAACACTGGAGCTCTGCTCCCATCCTGGCAGAATATAGTCATGGTGGCTTGCAGGGAGAATAAGATTGCAAGAAAAAAATCCATCCATTTTAAAATGCCCAAGTCTTCTGACTAAAACCAAGTGCCTCAGCCATGGCAAGAGCCTGCCCAAGAGCATTTCCTGGCCTTTGTGCTTCCCTGTCGATAAATTAAAGAGTGATGCTTGAAGAGAACTATTAACATTTCAAAACCTAACAAGGTAACTGTGAGTGTATGAGAACATCCCAGTTCTTGGTAAGTTTTCTATCACAATAAATGTGAGAGGTTTCCCCACCTGGTTTCACACTGGTTAAGTAGAGTCATCAAAGGAACTTGAAATACCAGCTAAACCAGCAAGAGGTTTAGAAGAAATACTGACTAGGCCATTAAGGGATCCAGCTAGGTGGTTAAAAGTACTTTGCATGGGAAAGTTCTACCATTCTCTCATGGAAGATTGAACAAGGCAAGGCCAACAGATTTCCCAGCCCCTTTGTCTCTAAGGAGTTAATAGATCCCCAATACGGAGACAAAAGCACTCACGGGATCTTATTCTATGCCACAGTGTTGTCAATATCAATATTGCCCTTAGGCCCTTCCAGAGATATCTGTCCTGTCTTTTGTAAAATTCTCACAAGGCATCCTGTGGACATTGGGTCTCTTTTTTATGTGTGGGATGTCACCTTGAGCAGTATGGGCCTAGCTCCCCTCTCTATAAGTCCCAAGACAAGCAGATGAGTTATCTACTAGATCTCACCACCATGCAGAGTTCAATGACTTAACCCCTAGGCAGCATTCTTGATGGACAGGACAGGTTCATCCTGACAATTTAAAATAAGAATAGCTTATGTCCTACTGCCATATGGTCTGGGTTCACTATGAATGGGGAGGTGACAAAATACGGGTGTAGGATGGTACCTTAAACTATAAAACTATTCTAAAGTTATACAGCATTTATGTTGAAGTATAAAAGGTAGAGTGAAATATCATATATTCAGACTTTTATAATTCTTTATCAAAAGGAATGCTCAAGAACTATGGTACTTAACAGGGATCTTGAGGAAGACAATATTCTGGATGACACTGTTTTAAATTGATATAAACCCATTTGTTGGTTCTTGGTATTATTTCTTGTGCCATTGGGGTTTTTCTCAGAAAATCCTTGTTAGGCAAACATTTTAAGGCTAAGCTACATCTCCAGTGATTGTTTTTGTTTTTGTTCTTGACATAGGGTTTCACTGTGTAGCTTAGGTTGGTCTCAAATTTGTGGTCCTCCTGCCTCAGCCTCTCAAAGAAGCTTAGATTACAGGTGTGAGCCTGGATGACCCTATTTTAAGACTCCCATTTGTTTCCATAGGGATCTCAGGCTTGTTGATCTATTTAGGGAGGATAATCACTCTTGGAGGTCATTGTGACCTCCCCAACAAATCAGGTCCACCCCCTCCACGTAAGGAAGGAACTCCATTAGAGCTTAGTGCCCCAGAGGAACCCAACATTCCTCTGCTCCTTGGTAGCCTCCATAGGCAGCAATAAGCCCCACTGGATACCAGCAGACAGCTTCAAGCTTCTACTACTCTGGTTGACAACTTGTCCTGCCACTAAGAGAAATCCCCGAGGTGGAAGGAAATGCCAGAGTGCAGGTTTGTTTTTCAGTTGCAGATGTCCAAGTTGCAAGGAATGATTAGGCCAACTATCAGAAACCCTAGTTAAGTTTCTAGTTAGGTTCTGTTGTAGTCAGGGATTGTAAGAAAACAATTAGAATCAGGACACAGACTTTATAATGCTATTTTATAATGGTCACCCAAAGTTAACACAAGAAAATGTATGAAATTTGTCCACAGCACTAAAGACCCAGAATACTCAGCCAAGGGCCTGGACCCCACAGCAATATCCTGCATGGGTCCATATGAAGACCCAGAGCCCATGACAAAGCTTCCCACGAGTCCAACTGGAGGTCTAGAGCTCACAGGAAGGATTCATGCCAGTCTCTTTCACGGGTCTTCACTGGGAAGACCCAAAAGTCAGTGCTGGAAGCTAGAAAGTCTATGCCAGGAGGGTGAAGAAGCTGTACTGGTATGTTGAGGCTTCTACACTGGAGCCGAAAAGTCATGCTCACAATTAAGACCAGAGTTGTACTGGAAAGTACCACAGCCATCCTCAGCAACATGGAATTCCTGAGCTCCTATGATGATAAGAACAGTCAAGTACATGCCAGAAAGCCAACATGATGAGTCTGTCCTAGAGATTAAACAGCACACATCTTTCCTTCCAGAGCCAGGAAGCAATGCTTGATGTAAGGACCAGAGCTCTCCTAAAGTGAACCACAGCTACTCTCACCAACAAGGTCCCAAGCTCCTCTGATGACAATAGTTGAACTCACACTGGGGAGGCTAGTCATGATGAGCTCCTCCAGGAGAACCGACGGCTCAAACAGCAACACTTAGAGAAAACCAGAATGCCTAGCTCTTCTCCATGTTTCTATTTATGCTGGAAACTTTCCTCAGCTGGAACATCTACACTCAGCACCATGCTGATTTAATTCAGTTGGTGTTAAGTTGACCACCAGTTTTTAATCCGTAACAGGTTCCAAATCCATATCTGAAAAGGCCCAGGGGAACCTGCAATGTGGATAGGGATCCACAGATATCACCATTTCCTCTGAGAGCCCCTGAGTGGTCTTGGACATCACAGGTGAGCCAACACAACTGCTTATAGATACAGGGCAGATTATTCTGTTTTAATTTCCTTCTCTGGAAAACTCTCCTCTTAGTCTATAGACACAATTGAGATCACAGGGACTCCCAGTCAGAGACTCTTTACTCCTTTGACATGTCATTTTGAAGGTCAAATGTCTAATCATGAGTTTTGAATTGGCCCACAATATCCTACTCCTTTGCTAGAAAGATATTTTTTAACAAAAATGGGGGCAATTCTCAAATCTGATTAAGGCCAAAACAGATTTTACTTACTAGGGTTATACCAGATCTCCCTAACCAAATTAGCCAACAGGTAAATCTTGCTGCATGATTAAAGAGAATACCTGGCAGGGAAAATTCTGTTATGACAGTAATTATAAGACTAAAAAATTCCAGGATAGAACTAATCAAAAGTAATATCCAATTAAGAAAGAGACATGTAAAAATCTCCAGCCACTCATAAGCTTTCTCAAATAAGGCCTTTTAAAACCTTGTTAATCCTTTTATATTACTTTATATTACAGAATATAGGACGATACAAAACCTTTGCTTCATGAATAAGAGTGTTACTCCAATCCATCCTTCAGTGGCAGATCTATATACAATTCTCTCCCGAATGGTACTAATTGGTTCTCAGTCTTAGATTTAAAAGATGCGTTCTTTTCCACCCTCCTACATCCAGAATCTCAGTTTCTGTCTGACTTGCAATGGAAAAATCCAATTGCAGGAGAAAAACAGCAATATATTTGAACAGGTCTCCTGCAGGGGTTTAGAGACAGTCCTTACCTTGTTGTTTGAGCACTAGAAAAAGACTTAAGGAACCTAAAGTTAGAACAAAGAACCTTCCTATAGTATGTAGATGACATTCTAGTTTTCAGTTGAACTCAGGAACTATCAAACCATAACACTGCACAAGCTCAAATCTATAGCTAATAAAGCATATGAAATATCCAAATAAAAGACATCTATAACCCTTTAAAAAGTTCAACATCTAAGATATATTCTTCCACCTGGGAAATGAGAGCTATATAGGGACCAGATCAAGGCTATGTGTTGTCTTGGGCTTCCTGCCACCAAACAGTAGCTTTGTTCCTTCCTGGGAATGACAGTTTTTGTGGGATATGGTGACCTAATTTTAGATTTATGGCAATGTCTTTGTATGATGCAGTAAAAGGCCCTGAATCTGTTCCCCTGGAATGGGTAAAAGTGACTGACGATGTCTTTAGAAAAATATAGCATGCTCTTACTCAGGCTCCAGCACTGGGAGTACCTGTCTTTAAAACAAAACAACAACAACAAAAAACAACCTTTATGTATCAGAAAAAATCAGTCCAGGAGAAGTTACACTGTGGGTCTTGACTCAAAAGTTTGGATAAGAACCTGACTTCCATACTTTTCAATGAAATTAGATGGCATGGCTGCTGGATGGCCACCCTGCCTGAGAGCAAAAGCAACTACAACTACACTAACAGAAGAAGCTATAAAGTCAACTTTGGGACAGAGACTAGAAATTTGACTGCAATCAAGTCAGAGCTATTCTGGAGACAAAAGATTACTTGCAATTAAGGAGGTGTGGCTTGCCAAGCATCAGGATATGCTTCTAGACACCCCTGACTTTATTATAAAAACTTGTAATAATATTAACCCTGCTTCTTTGAGCCCTATGATGCCTTCAGGTCCAAAGCTTAGCCACTCTTGTGCGTTAAGCTCCCAGACCTATGCAAACTGGCAGGACATCAGTAACATCCCTCCAACATTCTCAGAAAGCATAGTTTGCTGATGAAATTAACTTTGTCTGAGGCATCAAAATGCAGGTTATACAGCTGACAGCACACAGAAGGGCACTGAAGCTAGATCTCTTCTCATAGGAATCTTGCTCAGAAGATAGACCTGGTAGCTCCTACTTGGTGTTGATACAAGGAACAGACAAAAGGTTAAAAATCTATACAAATTTCAGATATATCTTTTTGCTGCAACTTGCCCATGCTGCAATCTGGAAAGAGAAAAGCCTACTGATAAACAAACAATCTATAAAACACAGACAGGAAATTCTACAGCTCATAGGGATAGTCCATCTTCTTAGGCAACTTGCACTCATGCACTGTAAAGAACACCAGGAAGACATGTCTGAAATCACCTTGGGAAATTGAAAGGTTAATAGGGAGATAAATAGGGCAACTTTACAGCCCTTAATACTCTAAACATTTCCCCAGTTCCTGAGAAGCCATTAAAACCAGTCTATAACACACCCCACCCACAAAATAAAATGGGCCTTGACAAATAGGAATTAAAAAGGGACTCTGGTGGTACATTTGTGATGCATTCTTGAAAATGTACTTATCAGCTGTTAGATGTAGTATTCTATATTTGCAGCTAGGCCATTGTACATAGAACAGTGACCTCCTTCCCCAGAGATATAAATGTCTTAGTTCCCAGGAGCTATGCATATGTTAAAGGGAATTTGATGATGTAAACTTGGATGGGGAATAATTCTGGATTGTTTGATTAGGTCCAATGAGATCATAAGGATGATTGTAAGAGGGAAGCTATAGGATCAGAATGAGAAAATAAGGCAAGCTAATGACAAAGACAGAAGTATCTGAAAGGAGTTGCCTGCATAATTTGGAAAAGAGACAATCAAGAGGTGTGAGAGTCCTAGAAAGTCCTGGAAAGATCAAGATTAATTCTCAGTCCTTGATGTTTTTTTTTTTTTTTTGTTTTTTTTTTTTTTTTTTCCTCCCTGAGGAGAAATTTCTTTAACTGGATTGAAAGGTAGAGAAATGAGTTTACCTGAAAAAGTATATTGAGCTAAGGATAAAGAACAACTTCTAAAAGGACAGTCAGAGCTCATCAATCAGACTACTGTGTTTCTAAGCAGTCTTGCAGTTAGTACAATCAATAAAACACCCACTGGGAGCCAGGCATGGTGGTGAATGCCTGTATTCTCAGCATTCAGAAGGCCGAGGCAGGAGGATTTCCATGAGTTTAAGGCCAGCCTGGAATACACAGTGAGTTCAAGGTCAGACTAAACTACACAGTGAGACCCTATCTCACAAAACAAAACAAACAAACGAACAAACAAAAGTCCTGATATATTTGCCACTACATCATTCCAGTATACTATTATTACAAAAAAGGCACAAGAAAACTTGTACATTAATTCCTTGATTTTTGAACCAGTGAAAGCCATTTTGGACATCAGACTTCCAATGCTGTAGGGTTATGTCTATTTTTTTTAGCCAGTAAATGGATAGTAATTTACACAGAAGCAAAAGAAACAAATACATAGGTGAAGGTGGTTGATAGTGTTTTTCAGACCATCTATGTCTTACTGTATTTTTGTCTAATTCTTTCAGTTGCTCCAAGAAGGGTATCAAAATCTAAATACAGTTGTGTAGAGTTGTCTTTTGGTCTCTTTAATTTTGACAAATTTTGCTTTTTGTAAGTTTAATCTTTATTACTAAGTGAGTGCATATTTATGATTAGATTTCTACTGTAAACTCTGTCCTAGACAGCAGCTCAATACAAATCTGGTGTTTTTCCAGCCTATCTATGTTTTGGAAGTCAATCAAAGAATTATATAGCAGTTATAGCCAGAATCTGAGGCTTTCATCCTTTGGTTCTAGTCTTTCTAGGATTCTCACCTCTGTATCTGGTTCTCTCTTTTTTTCAATACAGCATGGAAAGTTGGTATGTAAATGTGAGTTGACTCATTCAGTAGCAATTGCCTTCTGCCTAACTTCAGCTAAAAACTGTTAAGAATGGGTACTTGGCTACATTAGCATCTTTTTTGCAATAGCTGAGTCCTCTACGCCTGCCCGTTAATGCCACCTAATCATAGGACAGTCATCTCATCTGTTCAGATCTCATCTGAAGGAAGATTGCATAAAATGTAAATGCCCACCAAGGGGGATCCTGGGAGAATATCTCAGAATTCTGCTTCCCATAAATTATGCAAAATAGTCAGTTAACCTTAAGAAGGTTTACTTATATACTTATTTCTCTATTTGTAAAAAAAAAATTACTCCATTATAAAAAAATAAGTCTTTAAGATGTTAATATTCAGATCTCTTTTTCTTTGAGGAAAAGATATTCTGTGGTTATTCTATTTTCTTTTTTAGCTTTTTTAAACTTGGAGGGCTATGCTAGTTTTTGTTTTCAGTTATTTTCTCCTACTTTTGTTTATCTTCTGTGTTTCATTGCCAATGATACATCACTGCCTTTCTCTGCTTTATTGCCCTTTGTTTTCTTCCCTTGTGAATAATATTATATATTATAATATTTACAGTTGGCAGGGAAACTTAAGTCTTTGTATTTTACAGAAGGAATTTTGTATACTCTACAAAATTGCAAGCATAAAATTCATTCCATGGATTTCTAAGTTTTTTGGAAAAAAATCTACTATAATATCTAACCAAGATATTCTAGAAGTATCCATAGCAATTTCCATAATTATTCTATGGTCTGGAAAAAAGCAGGATACAATTTACACTGTTGTCCTTAGGAATGCTTCCTCCGCACACTGTGGCCTTCATGTGGCTCGGGGGTGTTCACAATGCCGCATTATTGCTTAGAGAGCAGCTCTGTGGTGCTTCAGACACAAAACATAAATCCTTTTAAAGACCATTTGAATATTAGAAATATTAAAAGACATTATTTCTGACTTATTCCAGAAGTTTGAACAACATAATATGTTATCAATTCTGATTCAATTCACAGGGCCTCATTTCCAAGAATTCAGATCAGATTCTGAATACTTCATTAATTGCAATGTAAAAATATTTACCAGACCTACCGAGATATTTTATCGGGAAAAAACTCAAAATAGTTTGAAAATCTAAATGCTAGGTTTAGCTTCATTAAGCACTGTTTTCTTTAATGGTCTTCCCTGACCAAAATTTTAATCAGGCTCCTCTGAGTCCACTGCTTAACTAAGCCCAACCTTGGGCTTCTACCTCTGCCCTAAAATCTAGTTTGAGGAAGAATCCAGCTAAAGTGTGGCAGGGCCTTTCTCTGGAGGAGAGTGGCCTGGCCTCTCTCAAAGAAATGTGGTGGATGGGGGAGTCTTCCCCAAATCAAAAAAAGACAACATGGCTCAGTTCCTAGATATACAGGTATAGTTCCAGCTCTGCTCCATAACAGAGAGTGTACCCAATCAGGCTGTAGTATGTTAGCATTTTACATTTGTAGGAGGCAAAGACACAAAAACTGTATAGAAGGCAAAACTGCGCTATGTTTGGGGCTCAGCCTTTAGGAAATTAACCCACTAAACCCCAATTCAGCACAAATAAATACTGCTTCCTAGGAAAAGCCTCTGTGTCCTGCCTCTCTCTGTGAGAATCCTGCTACAAAGTGAGTTTAGTGGTAGAAGACAACCTGGGCACCTCGCCTTGAATGCAGAACAATTGCTTCAGCATTAGTTAAAACAAGTCTTATTGCCAGGTATTTACATGCACAAAGCCAATGTGCCATTTCCTTCTACCTTCAATTGGCTTTAAGCAACTAGCTGAGGTATTGACCTGTAATCCTTAGGACTAGCTGACAATTTCCTGTTACCTCACATCATATGCCTTGTAAAATGAATAAAGTGAGATGGCAGAGCCAGATAGCTGACAGGAATGTCAATTAGGTAGGAGCCTCAAAATAAGAGGCTATGACTTCCCAAGATACAAAAGGTTTGCATGTCAGAAACTGAAGCAATCATCTCGTAAATTCATTCATATGCTATCCCAGCTGAGTTATGCAGACCAGTCTTTCTGCATCTCTTTCCCCTGCATATTGTAGAGGTGCTTGCTCTCCACCAGGCTAGCTCAGCTCACTTTGCTCACATAATCCCCACCACCCTCACTGTCGCTCATCCTTGAGCCATTCCCTTCCTTATGAGATAATAAATTCTGGGAGAGGCCTTGGATCAAGGTCTTTGTCTGTATACCTTTACTTGGATCAGATTTATGACCCCTTGGCTGCCTATAACTTTGAATATGTTTCAGGGTCTTTATCTTGCCATGGGTTGCCTTGGAGGTGGTAGATTAGAATTAACTGGCTGGAACCCCAATAACGTTTCTATGGAATTACAAATATAACTTTCTGGATTATGAGGTGGACTGGAAAAGGAATTACAATGTTTGCATTACAATATTTAGTGAAAATCTTTCACCCTTCTCTGGCCAGAATCCAGCAGTAATTCTGAAGGCAAGTCAGCTCAGTTAGAAACACCTTGTCCTTCATGTTTTCTTTTGGTAACTTTCCACCCACTGACACTATACCTGTGTGACCTCTCCCCTTGGTTATGAATCCCCAAATCCTGACTTAAATATCTTGAGTCTAATTCCTTCTTCTTCAACATGAGATTTCAGTAGTCCTCATACCAACACCACCACCTCCCTTGAATAAAATCTGCTTTAGCATCTTTGGCAAATTATGGATGATTTTTTCTTTATCACGAGGTACACAGACATGTCCCATCTTAGACCTCCCAGTGACCGAATTTTCCAGACAAGAAAGTTGAGACTATGAACAATAGAACCTAAGAATTGCTTAGCAGAATTGAGCAGTTTTCAGGGGCAGGGGAACTTTCCTAGTTCAGTCTCTTCCCACGTTCCAAAATGAACATCTTTGTAAATAAAATTGCTGTGTGCCCATGTAAACCATCACATTGTTGATGAATAATAATTCACTAAATCGTGGTTTGAATTCAGAGTGCGTAACAAATTTACCTGTTACTACAATTCCTCAGATGTTTCAAGTTAGAAAATACTAGTTGCAATGGAATGTCAACCAATGTACTCATTTATTCCTCTGCTTGTGCTATAATCCTTTCTTCTTTTAAATCTTAAAGGTACTTTCCCAGAAGCAGACATTCTACTCCAAGAGTGATCCTTTCTTTAAAGCATTGTTTGGTTGGTATTCTTTCTTGCATTATGTAGGCCACCACTACTGTGATTGAATTCTACAAGCACTGTGTTGGAGTCACAGAGGCCAGAGATTTTTAATGGGGCAGGAGAGGTAGAGAGACAGGATTGGTTCTTATTGTGACTTTCCTACAAAATTACTTTTATTTCTAAACATGTTTTTTTTTTCCCCCTTCATTTATTTAGGAAGGGAACCCTAGACTAATTTTGAAAAATCCTTTAAGTAGGGCAAATATCTAAGAAATAAAGTATTTGAATATTTTCAAAAATTTATTCTAGTCTTAGAGACAGATTTGAGATTTGTTTCTTATAGAAATACAGCCTATTACTAAATACTCAAGACATATATGGAATGAAGTGATTTTTATGAATTGTTGAATGATTTTTTTCATAAAATTCAATATAAAAATGAAATCTCTTGGGAAAAGGAAAGTATGTGAACTTAAATCATTTCACTTCCTGTGTGGTACATGAATAATAGTGTATTTCCTTGAGAAATTAATTGCTTTCAACTTTCAGTTTTCTATTAACTATTGAGGAACACTCAAACATCATTACTTACCTTGGTTGTACTAAACAAAGAAAGTATAGGATATTTTTTTAAAAACAGATATTTTTATTAACAGAATTCTCCATTGGGTTTTATGTGTTCCAACTTTTTGTAGTGTATGAATTAATGGTTCTTTGAATTTAAATTATATAATTATTTTATTCCCTTCTAGAAGAAAACAGGACAAACTAATTTATGATAAAAATAGTACTCTTCACTATATTCTACAAGTGCCCCATCACCTGCCTAAAATACACGGGGAGATACTCGTGTATTCTAAAACATTTCATGTGTGTTTTATAGTACAATCTATATTTGCTAAACTTTATCAGATTGCTTAACTATTTCAATTATTATTTTCTATTCTTCCCAGTTCCTAGGCAAAATAATGAAATATTTAAAGAATAAATCCCCAAAATGAAGTACTTCAGGGGTGAATGCTGTGACAACAATCCTAAATAATTGATAAAGTACAGGAATCAAATAATAATTAGGCCCTTCAAAGTTAATATAAACATCTATGCTTCACAAAAGGAGAGCTCTTTTGCTTAGAGTTTAGGAAAAATGCACTGAAATTATATTTTAGTAGTTTTTAAACCATATGTTAATATTCCTTAAAAGTTTTTGTTTATATCTATTTAAACTGATGTCTAGAGAAGATGCATTGAAGTCATTTGTGTAACCTATGGGAAAGAATTGGTTGAGCACCATTAGTTACTCAGTCCCATATTAAATGTTAGGAGAGACACAATAGATTTGGATTCCATATCACAAAGTTATGTAATCCAATTAAAGAAATAAGACATAAATGACTAAGTGTTGAAAATGTAGCATTGTTCACAAATAAATATTAAAGTCTATGACTGAAATTATGTAAGTTAACCATATAGAAAAAAGGGTCCAAAAGTTTCAGTGAAATTGAGCAAATAGGTTAATTTTTTTCTCCAAGTCCTCCAATTTCTCAAGTCTAAATTCTCACAGGACGGTGAACCCTGTGAAAATGTGAGAGAATAGATTTTTTTCTCTGAATCACATAGTACAGGATATTTTGATGGAGACATTTCATTCACTAGCATAAACACAGCAGGGGGGATAAAGGAGACAGGCCATCATTGAGTGTTCTAAATGAAAGATTTAGACATAAGATTGAAAGATGATTATAAATGTAATTTCAATAAAATGAATGAATATGAATTTTTAAAGTGAAACTATTCCTAATTTTTTTTTATTTTATTATTTAGTTTAGTTTAGTTTAGTTTTGAATCAATGTCTTACTATTTTGTTCAGGCTGACCTCAAACTTGTGGATCTTCCTGCCTCAGCCTCCTAAGTTCTGGGATTACAGGTGTGCACCACCATGCCCAGCTGATCCTAACCATTTAATCCATCATTTTAATTTTAGAGTTACAATTGCTCAAATCACAGTGAAATGTTGTCTTAGAATTATCTAGCTCTCTTAACACAAATATCATAAACTGAGTGACTTAAGTAACAGATATTTATTGATTTCTGGTCTGGAGTTGAAAGTTCAAGCACAAAGTATTGGCAGATTCTGGTCTTAATGAGGCTTTTTTCCTGATTTGCAAACCTCATTACTGTGTCCTCATATAGCTGTGGAAGAGGCAATGATAAATTTAGTGCATCAGAATTGTAGTGAGTTTATGTGAGTCTCTAAGAATTCAAGAATCAGGTAGCACCAGACTGCAGACTATTCAATAGCCCACTAAGGAATGAGAAGATGTTATTGCTTATGCCTAGATGTCCCCCAAGAGCTCATGTGAAGGTGACTGAGTCATAGAGCTAACTTCCTTTCAGTAGACTCTACTCCTAACCATTTCATCATCTCCCAATAGCACCACATGCTGAAGACCATGTCTTTAACACACGGCCATTTGGGGGACATTCTGAATCAAAACTGTAGCATTCTGGACCTGGTCCCCAATTTTCATGCCCATGTCACAATTCAAAGTTCAATGAATCCATCTCCAGGAGTTCCCAAAATCTTAATTATTCCAGAATTGCTCAAAAATCTAGTTTCCTCTGAAGGGCAAACTCATCTATGATCCCCTCTAAAAATCACAAGAATAAGTTGCATGCTTCCAAAATACAGTGGCACAGATTAAACATTCTTGTTTTAAATGAATGGAGTGTGAAAATAAGGAAGAGTTGAACTGAGCAAAATTAAATCCTATATCTCTATGTCTATCCTCCAGGGCACAATGTGGCAGAATGCAGGGTCTCTAGGGCTTGGCAGGCCCTATCTCTATAGCCAGTCCAGCTACAGTCCTCATGATCACTTTCTTGGGCAGGCTCTACTGGCAGCCTGCAGTTTCTCACAGGTGGTGTTCCACATTCCCGACATCTCTAACTCCTGAGGGTCTCTATTACAGCTTCAGCTTCACTTTCATAGTTTCATACATCACCCTGTCAGGAGCTGCTTGCAGCAACTTTGACTGTGTTACACATTTCCCAGCCTCCCATCTGTTCTTTGAAATTGTGGTATAAAACTCTCTAGCTCAATAGCACTTGCATTCTTTTTGCCTGAAAAATCAGCAGATGGATGATGTTGTGGTCTTCCACTGGAAGAAGCTACATTGGGGGCCCCCTAGAATCACAGATGCAGTGTCCTCCTCTAGTGTTGTGATGGTTGTATAGTGGGAGATGACTAGTAGAAGAACAATTTTTTAAGAAGTACATGGCAAGCAACGTACCCCAGGGCTCTCTTCTCCAAAAAAGGGTTTACATTTTTATGTCTTTGAGCCTATGATAGAATCTTGCTAATCTCTGAGGTGTACTGAAGACAACTTTCCCATTGCACCAGTGCAAATTACTTTGCTTCACTTAATGCTACTAATCATACTAATAATTGTACCTAATGGCTAGAACTTAACATATGCTAAACAGCAAGTTTTTAAAATTTTTCTGCTCTGCTTTTCCTTACAATTCTCACTGTAAATCTGGCTAACAGCACACAATAATATAATAGCATGAAATGTTCTCTGCCAGGCTAGTCCATCACCTTTAAACTCTGCCTCCCACAAAGCCTGACAGAATGGACAAAAGGTAACAGGTCCTTGATCAGAAAATGTGGGTGGCCTCTAACACAAATCCCAATAGATCTCTTTTTTCATTTGAAACCTCATCAACCAAGCTTTTGCTATTGACTGCATTTTGATATGCTTTATGGTCTTCTGAGTCCTCTCCAAAACACCCATTAGGCTCTAATTACAGTATTTTAGGTTTTCATTGCACTTTATCTAAAGTTTCCCAAATTCCTTCAACAATCCAGTTCCAAAGTCTTCAAAAAAAAAAAAACACTGGCAGGTATGGTTACAACAATGATACACTTCTCAGCACACATTATCTCTGTTAGTTAGCCATCCACTGCTGAGACATACACCTAAGATAAATAATTTATAAGAAGAATTTGTTATTTTATAGCTTCAGAGGTTTCCATCAATGGCCCTTTTATTGAACCAGTGATAATATGTCCTGGCAGGAATCCACAGTGGAAAAGATTGCGTGTTTCACAGGGATCTAGAAGGGACAGAGTGAGAGAAGCCTGAAGTACTAACATCCTCTGCAAGGGCATGACTCCAGGGGGCCAATTCTTCCTATGAATTCCCAAGCCCTAAAGATTCCACCACTTGCCAATAGCACTGCAGGCTACCAAGCAAGCCCTTCACATATCAGCCTTTAGAGGACCCTCCATATCCAAGCAATGTTCATGAAAGCAAGACAAAGAACATAGACTTGATTGGTTAAAGTGGAGAGTCCAGTGCTAGCAGTTAGTTTGCTTGTTTCTAATTGGTCAAGCTTTGTGGGAAGCCCTGTAATTGGCTGCCACCTTATATCTGCAGGCCACACCATCTTAATTCCCTCTAGGTGTTAAGTTTGGTAATTAAGCAGCACCTTGCCTACCCAACTTGTTTGTCTTGGCCTATTATTCAGGGTTTGTGCTTATGAGCCCAGGCCCGGGAAATTTGAAAATTTGATTTTTTTTTTTTTTTTGTCTTTTTCATTTTTATCGGTACCAGGGATCGAACTCACGACTGCCTGCTTGCAAGGCAGGCGCTTATGCCGCTGAGCTAAATCCCCAGCCCCGAAAATTTGATTTAACCTATGACCCTCAGTCTTGCCATTGTTGCTAAGTTACCTGCTGACGTCTCAGAACCCAACTCCCTCCTCCTCAATATCCTATACACTTGATACTCATTCCTTGAATAAATGAGACTTGAATGGAAGGACTTCATCTTGTCTCCATCCTTTGTGTCTCTTGTTTCCTTTTCATCCCCACTCCCCCTCTAGAGTCTCCAAGGACTTACCCGCAGCCTGGGACAAAGCTTAAATTTCACATCACTGTTTACATTGAATTAAGTTTCAGGTTGGTTATTTAAGAATTCAAGTAGTTGGAGCCATCTGAGCCTACTGGCTTCTCAGTTTTTAAAACAAATCTTACCATAGTGGTCCAATACACATGACTTCATCTAAATTTAATTACTCTGTGAAGAACCTACTTGAAATCCATTATATAGGGAGCTAGGGCTTCAAAATACAATTTGAAGGTTTGGAAAACACAGACATTCAGTCTGTAGTGTGTGTTGAATGGTAGTTTCAAGTGTCTATGTAACATGGGAAACTGTAAAACTATGTGGGTCAGTAAAGTCTATGCGTAGCTATATAGTGATAAGAAAAATTCCAAAGGCTCTAGGATACGATAATATTTATAAAATTTGTTTTCAGAATGTAATATTAAAACATCTGATGTTTACAGCACTATTTCATAACCAATATTATTAATGAAATTCCATATTTCCTTTAACTAAATGGTTAGTTGGGTCTTTTATAGATGTAACTGAATTCAGACAGACCCCTACTTACGATGGTTTGACTCCTAATTTTAAGTTTATGATGGTAAGAAAGGAAACTTAGTAGACACCATAATTTGACTTTTTATCTTTTCTCAGGCTAGAAACAGACAACTGTAATACCTATTATGATACTGGGCACCAAGAGAGGCACAGCTCCCAGGCAGCCACCCCACTATGGAGGTAAACAATCAATACTCTAAAGTGTGTTACACTGCCTCAGTATTCAATAAATTACATCAAATATTCAGTATCTGATTATAGATGCTCTATGTTATTGCCCAACTTTCAGCTAATGTAAGTGTTCCAAGAATGTTAAAAGAAGGATAGGCCAAGCTATGATGTTTGGTAGGTTAGATGTACTAAATGCATTTCAACTTCAGGATATTTTCAACATACAGTATTTTCAACCCAGATGAGGTTTAAAGCAAATTTAATCCAATTACAAGCTCAGGAATGGCTGTACCTTGGGAAGAAAAAGAAGAAATGATTTAATACAAATAGGAGATAATTATTTGCTTTAGATCTGAAATGTTCCAGTGAAGTTTGTATGTTCAAGATTTGGGCCCCAATGCAGGAATATTCAGAAATAAGGCTTTTGGAAGATGATTAGATCGGAAAAGCTCTAATTTCATCAATGAATTAATCTGATGATGAGTTCTTGATTAATGAAGTATTTTGACGTGGCACAATCTGAAGGAGATAGAGCCTAGTTGGAAAGACGCTGCCACTGCGGTCAGGCCCTGGAGGGTATGTCTTATCTCAGCCTTTTCATTCCTGTGTTTCTCTCTCCTAGCCCTCCCCTCTTCTTATTCCCTGCCTGCCATGAGGTGAGTGACTTTATCCCACCATACCCATGCATCATGATACTGTGCTTCACTGTGGACCCAGAAATGATGGAGTCAAGTTACCATGCACTGAAACCTCCGAAAGGATGAGTCAAAATAAACGTTTCCTCCTTTAAGTTGAATTTCTAGGGTATTTTATCACAGAAATGAACACTGACTAACACACTCCTGTAACTGCAGCAAGAGCAATGAGTCAATCAGAGTTTATTTCCTGGTGAAAGGAAATCCAAAGTACATCTAAAAGCAACAGAGTAACTCCTTAAATTATGCTCCTCTGCTCAAGTTCAGGAAATCAATGTCTTTAGTAAGCCGAGGAGGAGGAGGAGGAGGAGGAGGAGGAGGAGGAGGAGGAGGAGGAAGAGGAGGAGGAGGAGGAGGAGGAGGAGGAGCAGCAGCAGCAGCAGGAGGAGGAGGAGGAGGTGAAGGTGCAGGAGGAGGAGGAGGAGGAGCAGGAGGTGGAGGTGGAGGTGGTCAAGATATGCACAGAATTTCCAGGTCAGGGAATACATGGTAGGTGTGTAACAGCTACCCCAATCCTGATTCTTTCATTTAATTAAGTACATTTTCTATTTGAACAATTCTTTTTAATGCTTGTAATAAGAATAAAGAGGTTAAAGAAAAATTTTGAGATATGAAAAATTACAGGTTTAAAATATTTTTCTATCTCTGAATAATTTTAATGAAAAAAAAAGACCTTCCTCTAATGTAATGCACACTGTTCCTTAGACATAATGGAGTATCTGTCAAACTGCAATTTTTTTAGGGGGCCTGGAATTTAATGTAGGCTGCAATGCCCTTTTCTTCTCTGCCAAGAAAAATATATTGAAATGAGTACCTTCATTTTTTTGTTTAAAACTTTGAGCTTGAAAAAAAATGTTTTAAACAAAATGAACTCATCCTCGAGTGGTAAAAATCAGTGTGTGCTAGAAAATACAGATTTGGGGAAATGTACAGTTTATGCTATGGTAATAATAGTGATTTCATCAATCTCACTATTTACTTAGGCTAAGTTATGAATGCTATCTACTGTAGGTGTTTGAAGAATTTAGTATATTAGATGCCAGATAACTTCATTTTTACTTCATTATGGTTACTCTTGAGATTACTGTAAACATTTTAAGCAATATAAGATCAGTCCTAGAATTACCTAATAATTATGATTGTAGGAAAGATATATCCTCAAGCATATGAAGAAACATTGTGTGTATCTTGGCAACAGAGATTTAAAAGTGCCTGAAATATGTCTGCAGAGTTTTCTGTGTGCCCTGTCATCTCCCCAGCTCTGCATTTTCTAGAAGTACTCTTTATGTGAAGACAAATATTGAGTATTTCATTTAGTAGCTAATAGACAATTGATGATAAATAAAGGTCATTTCTTGTTCCATACATATACATAACTTTATCAATTTAGCCAATGTTTGCTTAAATATATAATATTAAAGTTTTCATTCACATTGAAGATATTCAAGGATAAATTTTATTTTAAATACTTTTTAAACAACAAAAGTAAGTAACTTTAAGAACACCCATTAAAACATGAATTTTAAATGAAATAGTCTCTATGACACATATAAGAATTAACAACACTTAAATATATAAGAATATTCCCAAAAAGCTTTAATCAATAATTCATAACAAAAATTTAATATACTGGTAAAGAAATACTCGTCTGTGCCAAGGATAAGCCAGGCAACTAGATTCATAATTATAGCTGAAACACGGTCCTAATACTATCGTGGCACAAAGATCTTCTGACAACTTTTATTTTACTGCAAAAGAGATAAGTTATTTTTCCTACAAGCAGAAACCATGGGAGCAATCAGACTGGAGTAAGCTATGAACATATTCTTGTTAAAGTCTGCTCTACACCCATTTCTAACTCATTCATTTAAGGTAGCAACATAGACTATGTTTTGTTTTGTTTTTTTCTCTTTTCTAGTCTCCATACTTTTCACAATCTGAGCTTATCCTTGTATGAACATTTCCTCATCTTTTCATTATTTTAAGCCCACTCCCATAATTCACACTTGAAATTTTAAAATATTACTGACCATTTTGTCTCTGATTTTAAGGCAATAAAAAGTCATTTTTGATGTCTAATTGTTCCATAGACAATGTGTAACAATCTTTAAAGGTGACTTGCAGATTTGATCCTCATTTAGTGAAATTATGCCTGCCACATACCACTAGGTGTGCAGTCATTTCCCCAAAACTCCCCAATGACAACTAGCAGGGAGATACATGGAGGGTGAAACACAGAGGCACCATCAGAGTACCTCGGGGTGGTGCTCCCTGGGGCTTCTCTAAAAGGGCCTATTGCTTCCCTTAAAAAGGATTTTGCCTCAATCCAGGAGTCACACATTCTGCCAAGTAAAATCTCTCACTCTGTATCATAAAAAAGGATATTAATAAGTGAAAGGTAGGTTCTGAGCAGACACAAATTTTCAGCAATTCTTTCTGTAATCTTTTCTGATCAAAAGACATTATGCATTTCTCCTTTGATAATTCATCCAAGTAAATCAGCTCCTAAACATTATTTTGTTTCTACTGTTACTGACTGCTCCTTAAATTACCCTCTTCCTGGAAAGAAGATGGTTAATTTGTCTTTAGGCAGCATCAAATATGAAAAATGAAGTTCCGCTGTGTGCTTTTTCCATAGCAAGTTAAAATAGAAACAAAAACACAGGACCTGCTGTGAATATGCATGCCTGTAATCCCAGCCCCCGGGGAAGCTGAGGCAGAAGGATCACAAGTTCAAATCTTGCTCTGGCAATTTAGTAACCTAGTGAGACTATGCCACAAAATTAAAAAGGTCTAAGAATGTAGCTCATGGCAAAGGTCTTGGGTTCAATCCCAGAACCATGAACAAACAAACAAATGAAGAACAGTTTTCAAAAAGTCACATATATTAACAATGAATTTATAAAATTATAATTTATGAATAAAGATTGGGATTGAGAAATATATAAATTTCAATTATATCAATAACAAAGTAAACATTTTCAGGAAAAGTTTGTAAGTTGCAATAACTGTATGTCAAACATTTTAAATGAATTTATATCCCCAAATTTTGATACTGGTCAAAGAAACTTCTGGTTTTCTTTTTTGACACTTAAAAGAACTTGGAGTCACCATTTTCCTTCTCTAAACAAGGGAGCCCTGAACCTACTGAAAATGTGTTATTTTCTGTGATCTATCAGGGAATTGATGTCATAGGACAAACTGTCATCCCAGGGATTAGACAAGTAAAAGTACAGAGCAAGGATCAACTCACCTGAGTAGGAGCCTGTACTTCATAGGAGCTCTTAAGTGATGATTTCAGCCCATGGCTAGGTTTTGATGGCATGGGACAATTTGAGAGTTAAAACCCCCAAATGTCCCACTTAGAGAGAGGCAAAACTTCCATGGATTTAGTTCCAGCAACTCTACCGTGTTCTTACGGTTTTAGATTAGAGAAAACAAACAACAAAACCCCTTGTGTCACTTACAAGATGGGTGTTATAGTTAGGGGTTGTGCAGAGAACAATTAGAATCAGGACATGGAGTTTATATTATTTTTATAATGGTCACCAAGAGTTAACACAAAAAATACAGGAAATCTATCGGCAACATCAAAGACATAGATTATTTAGTCAAGAGCCTAAATTCCAGAGCACATGTCCCACATGAATCCAGATAAAAACCCAGAGCTCATGACAATGCCTCCCATGAGTCCAGCTGGAGGTCCAGAGCCCACAAGAAGGACTCACACCAGTCTCTTTTATGGATCTGTGCTGGGAAGGTCCAAAGGTCCGCGGTTGAAGCCAGAAAGTCTATGCCAGCGGGGTGAAGGAACTGTGCTGGTGGGATGAGGGTTCTATGCTGGAGCCGAGAAGTCACACTCACAACAAAGACCAGGGCTGTTCTGAAAAGCACCACAGCCATTCTCAGTGACACCAAGGACAAAGCTCCTCCGAAGACAAGCACAGTCAGGTACAAGTCAGGAAGCCAGCGTGACAAGTTCATCCTGGAGACCAAGCAGCACACTTCTTCCCCTCCAGAGCCAGGAAGCAATGCTCAATGTGAGGACCAGGACTTCTCCAGGAGAACCAGTGGCTCAAACAGCAACTCATAGGAGAACCCACAATGCTACAACACCTCAATGCCTCAACACCTCCCTTCTTTTCCACCTATTTATCCTGGCAACTTTCCTCAGGTGGAGCATCTTCACTCAATGCCATGCTGATGTAACCCAGCTGGCATTCAGTTGGCCACCAGTTCTTAATCCATAACAATGGGAAAAGAAAATTTTGAAAGAAGCATAGAGTTCTTCCCAACAAATGCCTACTCAAGTATCCAACAAGGCAAAAGACTGTACCACAGACTTATTGGACTTGGTAAAAATAAAATACCCAACTGCGGCTTCCTTTAGCTTTCCTGTTTTATTTAAGGGGAGAAATGAAGGGCTGAAACTATGTGAGGGTTACAGTTCTGGGGGGAAGATTAAGGAAAATGGATGATAAACTAAGACTTAGGTTTCATTTTTAAGCCCCTCTGAGGCATCCAAGTGGAACTATCCAACTCGGTGAGTTTAAATGCATAGGCAGCTCTGAGCAGAGTGGGCTGAACATGCCATTTGGGTATAATCAGGATCAAGGGAATAAATGAACCCATCTAATGGGTGTGATCACCACATACAACAAATGTGTAGAATGAGAGCTGAGGCACCCAAGTCCTGGGTAACCCCTGTTCTTAAAAGAGAGTTGCAGAGGGAGAGTCAATAGAAGCAAAACACAATGGAACAGGGCATTAATGTTTGTGGAATAAGCCTGGCATGGGGGCACATATCTGTAACCCCAGCACTGGAAAGTTTGAAGCTAGTATAATCTTATTTCAAAAAATAATAGAGTAAGAAGGGAAAAAGAATAGCTTCTTGAAGGCCAAGGAAAGCACTATACTATTCATTGCAGGTATCATCAGTGATGGAGCAATGGCAAGTTGAGGGTATTGGTACGCGGTTACTGTGATGGGTCAGAGTTCAAAGACAGAGTAGAAAGAAGGAAGATAAAAGACTAGAGAGATATGAAGAAGTAAAGACACAAAGAGAGGTATTTCAAATGTCTTAGACTTAGTGAGTTTCTTTTTAACCTTTCTTTCATCAAATATCTTTGTGAACGGCCTTTCCATCTATCCAGTAACCCAAGTTAATAACCCAGAATATACCTGACTTTATTCAGTTTATCTCAGTATAAACTTTTTAAAAACATGGAGCATAATTTACTATACAGGCATAACTCATGGAAACCAAGGCAAGAATCAGCAGGACTTCCACACTGAACTGGAGCCAAGAATTGGAGTTCATTATCTTCAACCTCTTTTTCTACTTTTCCTATTTCTACTTTTGTCTAAACATGCATATCGCTGTTCTTCCAATGTCTTCTCTATAGAGAACATAGCAATATAATCGTTCATGTTTCCTAATAAATAATACTGTCAGGAGAGTAGATGCTAGTTTGTTTTCAAGTCAATAGCCACGAAGCCAGGGAATACAAATTTTGTTGACTATTGGAAAGTGTCAAAATACCATTGAATAGGCTTTATATTTATGCTTTGGCTTTCTTGTGTAAGAGAAACCATGCAACATTTACACTTGTGTGTCTGATTTATATCACTTGACATTAAGGTCTCAAGGTGCATCCATTTTCCTAAAAATGACTCAAGTTTATCCTCCTTTATGTCAGAGTAAAGAGCAAGTAAAATACAGATAGTAGGAAATAGGAAGATAGATCTTTTGTGAAAGAGTAAGGAACAGAAAGTGGAAGGAAGCAAGGTGGGGGAAGAATTAAGATCTGTTATATATGTGAACCAGTGCCCCAGGGAGGTTGTAATCTCTATGCACTGCAGACATGTACCAATAAAAACAATTAACTAACAAAAACAAAAAAGACTTCTAGAACCGGATGTTTTTAACCAAGCAGGATACATTTTTATGTTAAGAATATAGAATAAAGAAGTTTGTCAGTTGTATTAATGGTCATTTGTACTGAATGTGATCCTAAACTAATCTATAGGACAGTGTAAACAGGGCAATCATGAAATACACAGTAATACATAGGCACTCTTCTGCTACACTTAACAATGAGGCTATTGCACACCTACTCAACATATCTTAAATTTTCAAATTGTAGGAAATGTAACTGAATGCTGAACTCTTAGCTTACGTGATTTTAATTATTAAGAAGTAATTAAAGTAGAATATTTCCCTCTAATATAAATCAGAAAGTCAAGAAGTATAATTAGGCAAACCCTTTATTTAAAGGATAATTACTTTTAAAATCACCCTGGGTTAGAATATACTCCTATTTAAGGACAAAAATCTAAAATTGTACACAGAAAAATTCTAAATTGTAAAAACAGAATAAGGCTTTAGATATAAACAGCATAATATTATCCATTCATTGTATATTTATATTTATATTGAATATAGCTACATTTATATAGATTATATTTATGATATTAATTATAGACACTTTGCACATGAATGAACAGGAGTATGTACTTTTCTCACAGTTGTCACCTAAAGTATGGACCCAGTTACTCATGCTGATACATCATACATATGTGATTGAGTTAGCCCATTATTTGTTCCTAATTCATACAATCACCATTATCTATCCACACCATATCCAATGCTGGTTTCTACCATAAAATGACCTCTCCTTACATATTTCATTCCCAGATCATCACAGGCATGTGTTAAGAGAATTAAACTAATGTAAATATTAACATACTGAAAATCTAGGTACATACTTTATCAACATATGTGTAAACATACCAATGGTGCTGTTTAGAAAATTAGTTCAAGTTACTAATATTTGTCCTTATGTACTACAAGTCCTACCCCCAGTTACTTGCATTGTGATAGCTCGGACCTTGGAATAAAAATCCAAGGAAGCAAGAAATTAAAATTTAGGGAGCAAAGGCTTTATTTTAGGCCAGGCCTGGCAACGCAGCCTCTGGGAGCCAATATGGAAGATTGTGTGCCTGACAGCTAAAGGGCAGGGTTTTTATCTTGTAAAACTGATAACAGCTGCTGGTCTCACAATGCAAGGAGGGGGTGGGTTTGTGGCACACTACAGAACAGGAAAATGGTGATTACATTTCTTGGGAAGAGCAAAGTTCAGGTAAAGGTTGGGCTAACAAACAAGTTTAGATTAGGCAGACATCCTCTGGGGGAAGGCACATCCTGCAAACAAGCAAGTTATCCTTCAAACAAGTTTAGATTAGGAAGACATCCTGTAATTTCCTTGTAGTTAAACATCTCTTAAGGAGCCACACATTTTATTACTGATGGGTGGAAGAGGGCTGGGAGTGGGGTTTACAAGAGACTGGAACTTAAGGTTTTTACGGGAAATGGAAACTTACATAACCTAAAGGTAGGGGGTGTGGTGCATACAGAACAAGAAAGAGGCACATAGGTTAGAGCTAGGCTACAACATTCCCCTCTGCTGTTGTGACTGAGTCCAAATCTTTGGCCAGTTGCTTTGAGGAACAAGCTCATAGGCTTGTTGTCTAATCATCATTAGTTTTAAGCTCTGCATCTGTTGTCTGACATATGCAGTTATTCTACTGAGTATACAAGGACCTACTATGACCAGGAGTAGTACTCCTAACAATGGTCCAAACAAGGGCAAGACATAGGGCAGGATTCTATTTTAGACACTCCATAAAGGGTTTTCAAATGGCTCTCTCCTCCTTTTAACTAGGTCTTCCTGTAGTCTCTTGATTTTATCTCGGACAATGCCGGACTTATTTACATAAAAAACAGCATTGCTCCTGCAATGCCACACAGATCCCTCCTTGTTCCACCATTAGGAGGTCTAGTCCCCTTCTGTTTTGGAGAACTACTTCAGCCAACGAGTCTATTTGGTCTTAAATAACCTGAATGGTACTAGATAATGCCTGCACATCATTAACGATCTGATTGGAGAGTTGGACAGAAACCCCTACTCCTGCTGCCCCCATACCTAAGGTTCCTGATACTCCTAGGCCTACCAATAAAAGAAAAATTGAACTACTCTCTTTGAGCAGCCTGTAATGTAATCTAAACTAGGATTGGGGACAGGCTCATCCCCAGGAAGGATTTCTATATCAGGCAATAGAACAGCTGTTACACATATCTGTGTCCAGTTAGTTGGTAGGAAAGAATAAGCCATATTTCCTCCACAAATAAATATTTGTCCTTTGGTGGGATAAAGGGAGGTAGACCGGTTAACTATGGAACTACAATTAGTAAACGCAACGAACCCCACGTCAATGTCAGAGGTATCGCTATGAAAACCTCCTTGGAGACAGAGAGAGTCCTTGAAGTCTACTGGTTGTACTCTAAAGGGGGGGCCAGCACTACAATTTAAGTAATCTTGTTCCTCCAGCATGGTGGGGATCACAAGACATATGGGGGAGCCCCGTGCCATGCATAACCAGCAATCTTCAGCCAAAGTTGGGTTGGAAGCATTTAAAGCATTTAAAGCTTTATGAGTGGCTTCTAGACTATCAGAAGTTTGAGCATCCAGATCAACTCCTCGTAATTTAGGCAGCATCAAGGGGTGGTAATATATCTGGGGAAACATTATTTTTATTAGCTGCTTGACTCGTTTCTCAACCATGAGTTCTCTGAGCTTATCTTGCAGGCTGCCCCCATCAGACACATGTATTGGGGGCCACACTGCTCCAGCACACTGATTCACCAACCGTGCCATGACATGAAGCTTGGGCATACTTTGAATTTCCTATTACTGTTGGATTGGTGGACCAATCACCTCCAGCACTTCCAGCCTGTGTCCTCATAAGCTCAGCAGTGAAGTAAGTTTTGCTATCTATGCCTATACATTCTTGCACAGAGTCATAGCAGGAGGAATGCATTTCTGAATAATAAGAACAATTCTGAGGGCATGGCCCTGGCTGGTAGCCTTTGTTAGGTATCACACGGGGCTTTAACTTACACATCCACATTTGAGTCAAACCCCCTGTAACTGAGGGTATAGCAACAAGGAATGCTAACTTGTCCCCACAATCTGCCGAAGACTATACGTATATGATTTATCACTTGTGTGGGAAGGATCTTGATCCTTTTTTCCTATTGTATTATAATTTCCCCCCAGTCAGTGTCTTTACCTTTAGTAATATAGCCCCCTCCGCAATCACAGGGGCTCCCATACAAAGATCTTAACAATTGTTCTTTGCTCACAGGGAGACCAAACCCACTGTGCAAGGTTGGAATCAATGTTATTAAAATCCCCAGCAGTGGGATAGAAGGAGGAAAAGCAAGCAAGCTAAAGCAGTTCATGACTGGTATAATCTAACTATGTTGTCTGCTGTTTCCAGTGGCTTTACGTGAGTATGGTGAATCCACGCAGTTTTTCCTGCTACCTTGATGGCAGTGGGGGTACTGAGCACCACAGTGAAGGGTCTTTTCCAGCGGGGTTTGAGGGAGTCTCAGTGGTGACGTTGCACCAGGACAGAAGTTCCTGGCTCGATAGGTGCTGTGAGTGGCATCTCTGAAGGCGGGTCTGGGTGTTTTTGTCTAAACAGCTGGTGGATAGAGGCCAACACAGGCTGGAGTGTCTGCAGGGACTTAATGAGATCTTGGTTAGTTATTTCAACTAATTTGTCCTCTGACAGCCTTGGGACCAGTGGAGGGGGCCTTCCAAACATAGCTTCAAAGGGAAAAATTCCAGAAACATATGGGATACATCTATCTTGCAGCAGAGCAAAGGGAAGAAGGCTCACCTAATTATCACCTAAAGATAGCTTAGCTAAAGTGTCCTTGAGAGTTCAGTTCATGTGTTCTACTTGCCTTGAGCTTTGTGGCTGATAGGCACAGTGGAGTTTCTAATCAATTTTTAATGCCTGGGCTAAGTTTTGGGTGACTTGGGCTATGAAAGCTGGGCCATTATTGGACCCCATTGATAGTGGGAGGCCAAATCGAGGTATGATCTCATGCAATAGCTTTTTAACTACCACTAAGGCTGAGTTGGACTTAGTAGGGAAAGCCTCTACCCAGCCAGTGAAAGTGTCTACTAATACCAAGATATATTGGTGCCCCTGTAAATCAGGCTTTACCATGTCCGTGAAGTCTACTTCCCAATGTTCTCCTGGAACAATTCCTTGATGTCGGGTGGTCTCCAGCATAGAGCTCTTGTCTGAGTTGACTAACAAGCACTGTGGGCATCTGGAGCTCAAAGAGGTGGTCAGTTTGGGGAGTTTTGGAATAAAAAACCGAGTTCTGAACAGTTCAGCAAGTTTAGTTTCCCCTAAATGGGTAGTTTGGTGATCCTGGTGTCACAGCTCCCACCATAGTGCCCCTGGTAACAGTACTTGTTCATCAGGTAATTGATACCAGCCCTCTGGGGTGGGGGACTTCACTCCAAGTTGAGATGCTAATTGTAGGTCTTTCTTTATATAAGGTAGGAGGGACTAGCATCAGAGCAGTTACTTCCTTGTTTGGCCCCTCTGATGTTGTTGCTATTTTTCGAGTGGCTTGATCTGCCAAATTGTTTCCTAAGGTGACAGGGTCATCTCCTGTCTGGTGAGCCTTGCAATGAATAATAGCAACTCATTGAGGTAGCCAGAGAGCTGCCAGCAAGTCTAGAATCTGTCGAGCATTTTTAATCTTAGTCCCGGCCGAGGTTAAGAAATCTCATTCTTGATAGATAGCTCCATGTACATGTAGAGTAGCAAAAGCATATCTACTGTCAGTATAGATGTTTACCCTCTTTCCTGTAGCTAACTTAGCACTTCATTCAAAGCAATGAGCTCCACCCTTTGGGCAGAAGTGCCAGGCTCTAACTGCTTAAGGCAGAGTACTTCTTTTTGGTGGTCACTGCTGCTCCAGCCACTCGTTTGCCATCCTGGATGAAATTGCTCCCATCGCTGAAATAGTTCTTGACAAAGGCTGGTCGGTGAGATCAGCCCATAGGTTCTGCTGCAGTTCGAGGATGTCAGCACACTTGTGGAGAGGAGCACTCTGAACCTCTGGGTCATTGTCAGGCATAAGGGTGGGTTTAAGGCTGAAGAGGTCTTGAATACCACTGACTCTGGGTCTAGAAGTAGGGCCTGATAGTGTAGAATTCTGGCATTTGAGAGCCACTTTTCGGGAGGGGTTTTCATAAGAGTATCTAAACTGTGGGAGGTCACCACAGAAATCTTCTGTCCATAAATGAGTTTTTTAGCCTCTTTAAGTAACATTGCCACAGCAGCTAGCATTCTCAGGCAGAGGGGAGGCCATCCTCCTGTCACCGGATTAAGTCTTTTGGAGAGGTAGGCTCTAGGCCTCTTCCAAGGGCCAATGTCCTGGGTTAGGACTCCTTTAGCAATGCCCCTGAGTTTATTTATGAACAAGGTGAACGGCTTGGTAACGTCAGGGAGTCCCAGGTTTGGGGTCTCTGTCAAGGCCCGCTTGAGCTGCTGGGAGGTCTGTTCACATTTTTCAGCCCAGTTCAGTGAATTTTGAGTTTCTCCCTTAAGGGAGTCATATAGGGGGCAAGCTGTTTCAGTAAAATTTAGAATCCATAGGCTACAGTATCCAAACACCCCTACAAACTCTCGTACTTTTTTTTTTTTAATTCTCTCTCATAGAGCAATTCTAACACCTTGGATATCTTCTTGTTCATAGCTTCTTGTAAATTCTCTCAGTTCTCAAAGATCTTTCATGCTATCTCTATAAACTGGTTGAGGGGCATTTTCTCAAATCTCTCAAACCTTTGCAATTTTTGTCTTAACATGATGGGCTGACTGAGTTGCAAGGAGAACAACTGGCGATACTGGGGAAATCTCCTTACCTCTGGATGTCCAATTGGGATGGGACAAAAGAAAAACATGGTTTTGGCATTCTGGATCAGAGAGCAGGTTTCATCTGGATGGCACACCGCTTTTTGTCCCAGGGTGCTGCGTGGCAAGCCATTGTTTTACTGAAATTATATGCTTAACAAAAAAGGGCTTTTTCATGGGTAACAAAATTAATTGTGCCACATAATCTTCTAGATGTGTACAGCACATGCAAGAACTTGTATTTTATTTCTATACTCACCAATCACATTAGCACAATAGTTATTTATTTTAAATTTTTTTCAGTACAAGACAAATTGTTTTTTACAATCAATATCTCAACTCTATTTTTGCAATCTATAACATTTCTGGAAATTCCCCTCCTCCAAACTCACAGTATTGTAAATTATCCTGTTGGGCTCTTGATTTGTAATACAAAGCTGCTTAAGAGCCCCCAACAATAGCCATGCCACAGAAAGCATTTTCTCTTTTACATTTTTACTTTAAAACAAAACCACCCTTTTTTCACTTATTATCAGTCAATTACCTTTTCTCTTGCTTTTTAGACAACATTAAAACCTTTAACAAAATCCTTGAAGTGACCTTTTTAGTAGTCCAAAATATATTTAATCATTTTATGTCTTTTTACCACATTAAAATGCTGTATTTAAAAAAAACTGTAACCTTTTTAACTGGCTCAATTACAATATGACCTGCTTTTTACTTGGTAAACTTGATATGATTTTTAAAAACCATAAATATACATATATATGTGCACATATGTTTACATTTTAACCAGAAAGAAAAATACTTTTTTAACAAAGGCATGCCGAGGTTGCAAGTAATCAATTGAGGACTAAAACATTAAACAAGGTGCCACAACATTAAAGACACAAAGGTTGTTTTGTGCACAGTTTGGTGAGCTAAAGGAAATAATTTTTTTTATTATGAACCTTGAGTCTAATAAGCCATATGGATCCTGCAACAGAAATGGGCAACGAGCCCCTAAGTTAGTAACAAATTCAAACAGGCAGACAATACTAAAGTACAAAAACACTGAACATAAATATACATGGGCAAAAAGCCTCAAAGTTATAAATGGACCCCAAAAACCCTAAAATACAAAAGGGGGGGAAAGGCCCCCAGAAGCTGTCTCATTTTATCTGTAGTTACAAATGTGTGCACTCAGATTGTAAACAGACAAAAAAAAAAAAAAAAAAAAAACCTAAATACTTACAGATGTTAGACAAAAATCAAGTTTTTTGTCCCAAAGGGGGCAGAGTACTGACGCCACTGTGGTGGAGTCAGGTGAATTTGGCCGTGGTCTGCTTTAGGTCCAGATCAGACTGGGGGGTGGGGGGAGGCCCAAATATATACCAACAGACAGCCTGGGTGGTGCCCATGTCAAAGGATCCAGTCGGGGGGGCCAGACGCCATTTGTCCCAATCAGCCACTCCAGAGAAACAAAAATCATTAGTTTTCCTTTGAAAACCGGCTCCCAAGAACCCTCAGCCCACCTCTCAAATCCTTTAAAGTGATCAAGCACAAGGCCAAGGGGCGTGCTGGGTTTAGATTCAGTTTGCCCCATGGCTGGCAGAGATGTCAGGTTTTTTTTTTCCTCCGGTGGGAAAATCTAAGAGACAGAGATAATATTAAGAGGAGGAGACAGAATAACAATGAGACGAAAATAATGGTCTAAATCCTTTTGTTCGTTTTGGGCTTGCAGAAGGGCTTCCTAGGAGAGAATGTTCTGTTAGATTAGGGGTAACCAAAAGGAGAACAGTTAGACCAAATGGACACAGAGACAGACATACAAGACAAGACATGCTGCAGCAAAAATGGCCTTTGCTCAAAAATTGGTCAAGTTTTGGGATCTGGAGGAATTAACAAATTAACTAACAGAGTGGTTCCCTACCCAGGGCAGAGTCACAAATGGATGAGATTCATCCCAAAAAACCAATTGACTCTGTCCTCGGGAGGTCCCCGCTCCCCAAATTGAGGGTGTCCCCTCCCAAAGTACGAACTGACCACGGTCTAAAAAAACCTTCCAGAGTACTTACATTTAAGTGTTCAGAATTGAGTCAGGGGTCTTGCTTCCATCCCGGACGAGCCCCCAAATGTGATAGCTTGGATCCTGGAATAAAATCCAAGGAAGCAAGAAATTAAAATTTAGGGAGCAAAGGCTTTATTTTAGGCCAGGCCTGGCAATGCAGCTTCTGGGAGCCAATATGGAAGACTGAGTGCCTAACAGCTAAAGGGCAGGGTTTTTATCTTGTAAAACTGATAACAGCTGCTGGTTTCACAATGCAAGGAGGGGGTGGGTTTGTGGCACACTATAGAACAGGAAGATGGTGATTACATTTCTTGGAAAGAGTAAGGTTTAGGTAAGGGTTGGGCTAACAAGCAAATTTAGATTAGGCAAACATCCTCTTGGGGAAAGCACATCCTGCAAACAAGCAAGTTACCCTTCAAACAAGTTTAGATTAGGAAGACATCCTGTTATTTCCTTGTAGTTAAACATCTCTTAAGGAACCACACATTTTATTACTGATGGGCAGAAGAGGGCTGCGGGGAGGGGAGTTACAAGAGACTGGAACTTAAGATTTTTACGGGAAATGAAAACTTATATAACCTAAAGATAGAGGGGTGTGGCGCATACAGAACAAGAAAGAGGCACATAGGTTAGAGCTAGGTGCTTAAAATTTAAGATTTGAGAATGAGGTTATAACCTTTTTCTACCATCCATAAAAACAAACAATAAAAGCCCCAGTATTTAGACACTACTTTTCCAATACCAAGTGAGGTTGAGGTCTTGTATCACATTTATGCACTAAAGGCAAATATTGTTTAGAAATACATCCTCAAGGGTGATTCACTTCAGTCATTCTAAGAGACAAGTTTGTTCATTTGTTTTCATTTTGGTTTTTAGTTTTTTGTTAGTTCATTTTGTTTTTTTGATACCAGGGATAGAACTCACAATCTTGGGTTTGCCAGGCAGGTGCTGTGCTGCTGAGCTATATCCCTGGTGTGTGTCAAGTTTTAATGATACTTAGAGAAGAGATTTCTCCTAGTGAGAATTTGAGAACTGTTTGAGAATGCCAGAGATTTTCTCAGCTATGAATTAAAATGCTGCAGCAAGAGATTAGATATCAAATGCAGTGGAGAAAGAAAGGAAGGGCAAACAATTCTCCCTGACATGCACTTAATTAGCATCTTAATGGGATGACTACACCCCTGAGAAGCAGTTGTGCTGATACAGGCCCTGTATTTTATAAGGTCATCAAAAAGAGCTTCCTTTCCTCTTTAATAGCAACTGAATGCATAGACAATATTGAGATAACAATGCCCTGACCCAGGAATCAATCATCTGCTGCTCAGGGATGCTGAGATCATTAGGAATAACCTGTCAGAGTAGGGGAGAATTTAATGAAGTAAACCTAGAAGGAAGGACTTGTCATTACTGTATTTCCCATCTGTATTTTCCTACTTACACATTTTCTCAGCTGTGTAACAGCTTCCCTGAGAAATACAAAGCAACCATGTAGAGCTTCTACCACCTCAGGCAGTGTCCCCAGCCCCCAGCTTCTTCCTGTGTCAGTGAAAGAGCTTGCCAAGCATGTCATTTAAGGTAATCCTATCACCTGTCTCCCAGTGAAGGTCATTGCTCTAGCAATGGTCTCTTTTCTCTCTTGCATCATTGATTTTTTTCATTCTCTAGAGTGTCATCTCACCAGGATCCAAATACACTGATATTCATCACAGTTTAAAAAGAAAGATCACCCCAAACCTCCCTTTATCTATTTTGTGTTTTAACTGCTATTGTGCCTCTCTCTCTCACTATATATACACATCTCAAATCTATATATCTCTGTATCATCTCTCTCTCTCAAAGCTATATATCTCTATCTGTATCCTCTCTCTCTCTCTCTCTCTCTCTCTCTCTCTCTCTCTCTCTCTCTCTCTCCTATCTTTATCTCACTGGAGATTGAATCCAGAGCCTTCATGCACAGACTTATATTTCTGTCTATATTATAACTACAGATTTCTTTTCTATTGTTAAGGGTGGTACAGTGGTAGTTTTTTTTGTTCTTATGCTATGTCCACATCCAGTTTATCTTTGATCCTACTACCTTTGCTGATTTTGTTGCTATTACCAGTGTGGCACAGTTGTTGCTAAGAATTGGTTTTTACTGCATTTTGGGACAAGATCTTGCTCAGTCACTAAATTACCCACGATGAGCTTGAAATTTCAGTCTTTCTGCTTCAACCTTCCACAATGCTGGGACTACAGACCCGTACCATTGTGCTTGAATTTCTCTCCTATTAAAGAAATTAAAACTCCTCAAAAGTGTTCCCTGTACTTCCCTTGCATCTCCAAATGTACTCATCCTGTTATTTCCTGAGAATTCTTCAATGTTTTTGTTCCCACTGGTTCATCAGAGCTATTCTCACCAAGGAGACAATACTGCCAGATTGTTACATTTTGTAGTCATTTGCTGAGGCTCCCCTTTCTTGATTTTTGCAGCAACCAACATAATTAAGTATCTCTTTTTAACATACACGTCATTTGATGTCTAAGATACCACATTCACTCAGTTTTTCCTTCTCAGTGCCTTTGCTGGTTTCTCTTATTTATTCATTTATTTATTTGTTTGCTTGTTTGTTCATTCATTCACTCACTCACTTATTTGCTTAATGAGACAGACTCTCACTGTATAGTTTAGGCTGGCCTTGAGTTCACTATGTATCCCAGTCTGTCCCAAACTTGCTGTGATCTTCCTGCTTACCTTCCAAATGCTGGGATTATATGTGTGTGCCATCATCCCTGGCTTCTTTTTTTTATTTTTAATCTTAATTTTTATTAGCCCATGTTTGCTATAAAACAATTATACTCACTATGTGGAGTTGGCACAGGTCCATTACACATCCTAATTCTGCTTACCTCCTTCTCTCCTCCCTTTACCCCCATCTCTATCAGGCATCTTCATGCCTACAGTCTCTGTTCTCTCATCTTTTCTTATTCCCGTTGTGGTCTCATTTGGTCTCATGACCTAAATATCATCTATATCTGCTCCCCTTTGTAATATAATTTAACATATCATGGGACGCAGGAATTAGAATAGGTTTGTTTGGAGGGAAAAATTATTCTACCTACCACAATACTATGTTTACCAAATTTATTTGAATTAATGAACACTCAGCATACACACAGGGAATAGAAAGGAAAGGAGGACTAAAATATAAGATAGAACACATTATGTCCACATTTTCCAGGTGAGGTAACATTGCATGCAGTTTCAGGGTGAGGAATGCAGACTCTAAAAGGCAACAGTTGACTGCATTTAAACCATGTTTGCATCACTCCAGTCTCATTTTTTACCTTTGATTACACAATATTGGGCACTATTTCTTGCCTATAAGATATGTTCTAAGATGTACTAGTTCATTTCTTATTTATATACAACCACCTTTGACCTCAAAGGCACTCATCCCTTCATATTTCAGTGACAGCAATGCAAGTGAGGCCAATCGAGTTATGATGCTTTTTGGTGAAAAGTATGGATCCAACTTTTCAATATTTCTAGTATAGTTCTAGCTCTATAATTCTATCATGTCTATCCTGGAATTTTTCATGGAAGAATATAAAACGTTTCTTGATCTCTTTCTTACAGTGAGATCTACTGTACTGCGTGTTTGTCTAGGGTTAATTTACCTGGGAAGTTAGCATAAACTGTCAGAGATCACACTTGGTGATACCTGAGAAGCAGCTGATTAATATAATGTATCCTGCCAAGTGCAAGTGAACACAATAGCATGATGGAACACAGCTTAATGAAATAAGAGATGGGGACATCCTACAGAACACATCTTGTTAAGAACAACAAGTTCTTAAAGAAACAAAATGTGTATATTTTTTTCTTACAACCAATTTTGGTAATTTAAAAAAAATTGACATTTTCTGTAATGAGTCTACATAGTTTTATAAACAAATGGTTGTCTTATATATAAACTAACAATTTTGCTGGTGAATTAAATTAAATATAATGTTCTAGCAAAAATACAGCATACTGTTTTGTGATAGGCACTCTACAAATATTCATTGAGTTCATAAGTGACAATTAATACCTTATTTCAAATGCTTTGAAAAGAAGTTGTTCATGTATGTCTAGCTAATATTTAGATAGGGAATTTGTGTAAAATTAATAGAATTGTTACTATGAAGTTAAATATATACATGTGTTAAGAAAGTAGAAAATAGAACAATGTCTTACAACCTAGTGATAGGAAAAATAACTCACAGCTAAACATATTTACATTTTTGTCAGTACATGAAATTACCAATCTGAAAAATGTTTTATATACAAGTATAGAATTTATTAGTACCTTTACTAATGGCATTACTTTTTTTTAGGTTTTAAGGTTTCTTAAAGTTTTAACAGTAATAGTTTCAGCACAGCTGGATTTAAGTTTGATTTATGCTTGTCAGCACTGACTTTAAAAATAGTTGTTGGAATAAAAGAAAGTTATAGAGGCCCAATGTGAGGCCAGATGCTATTAAAATGTTACTATGTGATGATGAAACACTAAAAGATTGAACCCAAGTTTTTCAACAAAATGTATACTGTACTTTTTGCTATGAGACTTTTTTAAAATGATCTTTCTTTGTACTTTTACACTAAAATAATCATCCATGAATTATAACATAATATGAAAAGAAATGGGGAACATTTGTAAGGTAGAGAAATGGATACCAATTTCAAATGGCAGGAAAGTCCTTGTTTCATAAAGAACAAGAAAATCTTTAATAAATTTATAGATACATAGGCTAGAAAAAAATACGGTTGGCTCTGACAGTGCACTCATATTTGCTCCTGAAAGAAAACAAGCAAAAAAGAAACAAACTGAAGGAAGGCATTATCTATGTTCTGGGCCACCTACCATATGACAGCAAAATATTAAAAGCCTGTAGTTTGCTAAGTGGTGTATTAGATGAGAGGATACAACGAACAAGACCAATCTCTTATCCCAGGAGTTTGTAGTATACAGATGCCTAGCTGGTTTAGGTAGGCAGATGAAGAGATAAACATGCACATTTGTACTTCTTGTCCTTGTGAAATCACCTTGAAATGGCACCAGAAAGCTTTAAAAATGATTCTTTTTGGAGTCCTAAGGTCATATTACAAATGCCAAATCTAAGAATATGCTAACTGTTCTCTGCATTTCTCCTCTGTGCCTGCATCAGAATCTGGCTGACCTTCCAACTACTGCTTTGTGATAGTCCTTTCTGAGAAAGCTCGGACCCCGGAATAAAATCCAAGGAAGCAAGAAATTGGGAGCAAAGGCTTTATTCCAGGGCTGGCAATGCAGCCCCCTCAGGATCAACCCAGAGACAGTGCACCTTACAGACTAGGGGTGGGGTATTTAAAACTAAAAACTGCAAAGCTATTGACTTAGTTCTGATAACATCTGGAACTCCTGGTGCATTCTGTTGCTCTCTGTGGTTAAACATTTCTCAGAAGAACAGCACATTTTACCAAAAACATGTGGAAGAGAGGTAGGTACAAGAAGCTGAAACTTATGCTTTTACAGGAAATAGAAACTTAACCTTATTGGAGCGGCGCATACAGAACAAGATGGAGGTGCATTGGTTACAGTTAGGCTATAACATTCCCCTCCAATGTTGTGACTGAGGCCAAATCTTTGGCCTAACATTAGGGATTTTGGGGAATGAATTCATAAGCTTTTTGCCAGATCATCATCAGCTTTATGCTCTGCATTTGCTGTCTAATGTAAGCAGTCAGCTTATTGATTACATGGAGACCTATTGAAACCAAAAGTAGCAACCATAGCAATGGTCCAAGCAAGGGCAGAAGGTAAGGCAGAATTCCATTCCAGGTACTCCAAAAGGGGTTTTCAAATAGCTCTCTCCTTCTTTTGACCAGGTCTTCTTATAATCTCTTAATTTTATCTTGAACAGTGCCTGACTTATTAGCATAAAAGCAGCATCGTTCTTGTAATGCCATACAGATCCCTCCTTGTTCTGCCATTAGGAAGTCTAGACCGCTTCTATTTTGAAGAACCACTTCAGCTAATGAATCTATTTGATCCTGAATGTTCTGAATGGTGCTAGATAATGCCTGCACATCATTAATGAGCTAGCTGGAAAGTTGAACAAGAACCCAATTACTGCTGCCCCCATACTCAGGGCTCCCCATCTTCTCAGGCCTATCAATAAAGGAATAAATTGAACTGCCCTCTTTGAGCGGCTGATGATATAATCTAGGCTAGGAATGGGGACAGGCTCCCCAGGCAAATCTCTGTATCAGGCAACAGGACAGCTGTGAAACATATTCCTGACCAGTTAGTTGGGAGGAAAGTGTGGACCGGATTGCCTCCACAGATGAACACTTGTCCTTTGGCAGAACAAAGAGAGGTAGTCTGGTTAATTATAGAACTACAGTTAGCAAAGGCTAACAAACTTCGTGTGATACCTAAAATTGGATGAACCCCTCGTCAATGTCAGAAATATCTTTATGAAAACTTCCTTGGAGACATGGGGAATCTCTAAACCCTATTGATTGTATTCTGAAGGGGAGACCAACATTACAATTTAAGTGATCTGGTTCCTTCGGTGGTGTCAGGGTAGCATTGGAGGGGATCTCAAGAGGCATGGGAGACCTTGTGCCATGCATAGCCAACAATCTTCAGCTAAAGTCGGGTTGGAAGCATTTAAGGCCCTATAAGTGGCTTCTAAAACATCAGAAGTCTGAGCATCCAAATCAACTCCCCATGATTCAGGCAGCATCAAGGGGTGATAATGCATCTGGGGAAATATTATCTCTATAATCTGTTTAATGCGTTCTTTAACCATGAGTTCTCTTGTCCTATCTTGTGGTCCACTTCCATCAGAGACATGTATCGGGGCCACCCTGCTCCAGCACACTGGTTTACCAATTGTGCCACTACATGAGGCTTGGGCATACTTTGAATTCCCTATTACCCTCATATTGTTGGACCAGTCACTCCTGCACTTCCAGCATATGGCCTCTGAAGTTCAGCAGTGAAATAAGTCTTGTTGTCTTTGCCTACATATTCTTGCACTGAGTCATAGCAGGAAGAATGCATTTCTGAATAATAAGGACACTCTTTAGGGCATGGCACTGGTTGGCTGCCAGTATTAGGTATCACACGAGGTTTGTCTTCGCATATCCACATTTGAATTAATCCTCCTGTAATGGTGGGCCTAGCAACAAGGAATGCTAATTTGTCTCCACAATCTGTCTGGTGAGTATATGTATATAATTTGGTATTCATTGTCTATGTACCATAAGACTCTCCCCCTATGTCTCCTATGTAATGCACAAGCAAGCCACTGTTACCCTCACCATGGGTATAGCCTCCTCTGCAATCACAAGGGCTTCCATACAAAGATTTTAACAGCTGTTCTTTGCTTACAGGAGGTCCTAACCCATTGTGTGAGGTTGGTAACAGCACTATGAAAATTCCCTGTAGTGGGATAGAAGGAGTAAAGGCAAGCAAGCTAAAGCAGTACATGCCTGATACAATTTAACTATGCTTAGTCAATTTTAACTTTAAGGGGTTACCAGCCTGTTGCACAGTCCATTGAGTGTGGTCCTCTTTGTCTGCCATTTCCAGTGGCTTTACATGGGTATGGTGAATCCATGGAGTCTTTCCAGCAACTTTGACTGCAGTGGGGGTACTGAGAACCATGGTGAAAGGTCCTTCCCCATGGGGTTCAAGGATTCTCGATGATGATGCCGTATCAAGACTGAAGTTCCTGGCTCGATGGGGGTCTGTGTCTCCAGGAGCGGATCTGGGTGTTTTTGTCCAAATAGCTGGTGGATGGAGGTCAGCACAGGCTGGAGTGTCTGAAGGGACTTAATGAGATCTTGGTTAGTTATTTCAACTATTTTGTCCTCAGAGAGCCTTGGGACCAGTGGAGGAGGTCTCCCAAAAATAGCTTCATGGGGAAATTCCAGAAACATATGGAGTGCATCTAACTCTGAGCAGAACCAAAGGAAGAAGGCTCACCCAATTATCACCAGTTTCCAAGGACAGTTTAGTTAAAGTGTCTTTGAGAGTTCAATTCATACATTCTACTTGTCCTGAACTTTGTGGTCGATAAGCACAGTAGAGGTTCTAATTAATTTGTAATGGCTGGGCTAACTTTTGGGTAATTTGGGCTGTTATCGGACTCCATTAATAGTGGAAGGCCAAATCTAGGTATAATCTCCTTATAGTAACTTTTGGTTACTATTAAGGCTGACTCGGACTTGGTGAGAAAAGCCTCTGCCCAACCAGTAAAGGTATCTATTAACACCAAGAGATAGTGGTATCCCTGTAAACCAGGTTTTACCATGTTGGTAAAATCTATTTCCCAGTGTTCTCCTGGGGTAGTTCCTTGGTACTGAGTGGTCTCCAATAGCAAGCTTGTAGTTGGGTTTATTAATAGGCACTGTGGGCATCTGGAACTCAGAGAGGCAGTTAGTTTGGAGAGTTTTGGAATGAAAAACCGAGTTCTGAACAACTCAGCAAATTTGGTCCCCCATAAATGAGTGGTCTGGTGTAGCAGTTCATGTCCCAGTGCTTCTGGCAACAGCATTCACTTATCCAGTAACTGGTACCAACCCCCTGGAGCGAGAGGCTTTGCCCCAAGTTGAGACGCTAACTATAGGTCTTTCTTTGTATAAATGGATTCTGACAGGGTGGGAGAAACCAACATTAAAGTGGCTACCCCTCCATTTGGCCCCTCTGATGTAGTTGCTATTTTCTGAGCAGCTTGGTCTGCTAGATTATTTTCTAGGATGATGGGGTCATCTCCTGTTTGATGAGCCTTGCAATGAATAATAGCGACCCGCTGAGGTGGCCAGACAGCTGCCAACAAGTCTAAAATCTGCAGGGCATTTTTTATCTTAGTCCTGGCTGAGGTCAAGAGACTTTGCTCTTGATAGATGGCTTCATGTATATGTACAGTAGCAAAAGCATATCTACTGACAGTATAGATATTTACCCTCTTCTCGGTGGCTAACTTTAATGCTTCCGTCAAAGCAATGAGCTCAGCCTTTTGGGCTGAAGTGCCAGGCTCTAATCACTTAGCCCAGAGTACCTCTTTTTTGGTGGTCACTTCCACTCTGGCCACTTGTTTGCCATCCTGGGTGAAGCTGCTCCTGTTGGTGAAGTAGTTATCAGCATTCTCCAAGGGCTGGTTGGTAAGATCAGCCAGTAGATTCTGCTGCACTTTGAGGAGGTCTGCACACTCATGGAAAGGCAAATTTTGAGTTCCAGGGTCATCATCAGGCATAAGGGTGGCTGGGTTTAAGGTTGAGGAGGTCCTAAAAACCACTGACTCTGGGTCTAGGAGTAGAGCCTGATAATGTAGAATTAGAGCATTCGAGAGCCACTTCTCAGGAGGGGTCTTGATAAGAGTTTCTAAACTGTGGGAGATCACCATAGAAATCTTTTGTCCAAAAGTGAGTTTCTTAGCCTCTTTAAGTAACATTGCCACAGCAGCCAGTATTCTTAGGCAGGGGGTCCACCTACCTGTCACTGGATCAAATCTTTTGGAGAGGTAGGCGATAGGCCTCTTCCAGTGGCCAATGTCCTGCATTAGGACTCCTTTGGTAATCCCCTGAGTTCATCTACGAACAAGGTGAATGGCTTGGCAATATTAGGGAGTCCCAGGGCTGGGGCCTCTGTTAGGGCCCATTTGAGCTGCTGGAAAGCCTGTTCACATTCATCTGTCCAGTCCAAAGATTTTTTGAGTTTCTCCCTTAAGGGAGTCATACAGGGGGCATGCTATCTCAGTAGAATTTAGAATCCACAGCCTACAGTATCCTTACAGCCCCCAGAAACTCTTGTGCTTGTTTTTTTAGTTTCTGGGATTGGAATCTGGCTTGGATTCTTTCCTTAGATAGAGTTCTTTTTCCTCCCCCTAACTCATAGCCCAAATAAGTCATGGTTTGGCAACACAATTGGGCCTTTTTGGCTGAAACCTTGTAGCCAAATTGTCCCAAGGTTCTTAGTAGCTCCCCTGTGACCTCCTGACAGGACTCCAAAGTGGGTGAGGCTACCAGCAGATTGCTCACATATTGTAAAAATGTCACCTCAGGGTGCTCCTTGCAAAACCCCAAGAGATCAGGGCCTCATCAAAAAGAGTGGGTGAGTTTTTAAAGTCCTGTGGCAATCAAGTCCAGGTCAGTTGTACTGTGGCCCCAGAATCTGGATCAGTCCATTTAAAGGCAAAATTGGGTTGACTCACCGGGACGAGAGGTAGAGTGAAGAAGGCATCCTTGAGGTCCAATATGGAGTACCAGGTGCACTCTGGGTTGAGGCTGCTGAGTAAAGTGTAGGGGTTAGGCACAGTTGGATGTAAAGTCAATACCCACCTGTTGACCTACCAGAGATCTTGCACAGGATGATAGTCAGTTGTTCCTGGTTTCTGGACTGGAAGCAGAGGCGTGTTCCAAGGGGAGACACAAGGAGTGAGGATACCATTGTTTTTTAGCCTCTGTATATGAACTTTAATTCCCTTTTGGGCTTGGAGACTTATTGGATATTGACTAATTCCGTAGGTGGCAGCTTAGGTGAATTGGACAAATTTTCCAGCAGAAGGTAATTTTCTCCTTCTGGGACAAGGGCTAAAACTCTAACGCTTTTTTCAGGACCTTGGGTTGAGCCCATTCCCAATCTTAGTCTCGGTTCATTTGTCAAGAAATCAATTTACACTTGTAATTTATGAAGGAGGTCTCATCCTAGGAGGGGGTCTGCACACTCTGGTACCCATAGAAAATCCTGCTGGACTAACTTGTGGCCCAGTTGAGCTAAACTGGTAGTTAGCTTTGGGTATGATCTTCATCCCCCTCTGGCTCCTCTTACATTAACCGAGTCTTTGGTCAATTTTCCCAAGGGTTGGGTTAGTACAGAATAGGTGGCTCCTGTGTCTACCAAGAAGTCCACTGGGTGCTCCCTTCACTTGAAGAGTTATCCGGGGCTCGGGAGTTGGCAACGAGCCCTGACCTCCTCACTGTTGAGGCAACAAGGCCTTTGCTTCTCTCTCCAATTTAGCTTTTAACTTTGGACAATCCTTTCGTCAATGTCCATTTCTTTGTGGTAGGCACATTGTTCCTTATCTAACGGAGGTCATTATCCCTGGGATTCCTTTTTATTGGTATTGGCTGGGTTTTGAGTTTCTCTTTCACAGAGTAATTCTAACACTTTGGTCATTTTTTTTGTTGGTGGCTTCTTGTAAATTTTCTCTATTCTCAAAAACCTTCTGTGCTATCTTCATTAACTGGCTGAGGGGCATACACTCAAATCCCTGAAGTTTTTGTAACTTTCTTCTAACATCAGGGACTGACTGGGACATGAAAGCAATATTAATTGCTCGTGCATTCTCAGGTGCCATCAAATTAATTGGCGTATGCAATCTATATGCCTCTAAGAGGCACTCTAAGAACATGGCAGGATATTCATCAGCCAATTGTCTGACCTCAGTCACTTGGGACAAATTGGTGGTCTTCTTGGCGGCAGCATGTAGCACGTCTAGAAGCGTCAGGTGATAATCATTGATCGGTGGACGTAGATCCGTCCGGGTCTCAGACTCCTTTTTGCCCAAGAGTGCAAATGTGCAGTCTCTCTTTAGCCGTGAAGAGGATGCACAGAATCTGTTGGCAATCATCCCAAGTGGGGCAATGAGTGGAGAATGCAGACTCTAAAAGGTTAATCAGAGTTTCAGGATCCTTAGAAAATGGAGGGTTTGAGCCTTCCAATTATAAAGGTCTCAGAACAAGAAAGGGGTATACACAAACATTGAGCTCCCATCTGGTCTAAGGACCTCCCATAATGGACAAAACGGTGCAGCCTCAGACTTTGTTCTGAAGACGTCTCAGGATGCGGGTGTCGGTGGGTGGGAACGGGGCTAGATGGAGCAGTGGAATTAGGTTGGGAGTCAGAGGTGGGATATGGGGGAGGTAGTGGGAGTGCCACCAGTGGATCAAGGGGGTCTTCTTCAGAGGGCAAGACCAGAGGTGCAGTGTGTTCAGAGAGTGGCTTCTTGGGTTTTCTTTTAGTTTGAGAGCTTCAATGACTCTGTTGCAAGGAGGCATGATCCAGGAAGGGTCATCATAAATTATGTCTATCCAGATCTGAATATAGACAATTTGGTCAGGGTGAGCAGGGGACCCAAAAACACACCAGCAAATGGCTTGTGCTGTCTCCATGTTAAAGGACCCTGAAGGGGGCCAGACCCCTTGGGTCCTCAATGGCCATTCCAGTGTGGCAAAAGTTGTGTAACCAAAAGGGAGACAGTTAGGCCAAATAGACATACAGACAAACAGACAAGACTAGACAAGCTGCAGCAAAAATGGTCCTTGCTCAAAAATTGGTCAAAATTTGGGATCTGGAGGAATTATCAAATTAACCAACGAAGCAGTTAAAAACAGACAAGTCTTGTCCCCAAAACCAATTGACTCTGCTTTTGGGAGGTCTTTGCTCCCTAATTTGAGGGTGTCCCCTCCAAAAATTCAAACTGACCTCAGTACAAACAAACCCTCCAGAGTACTTACTTTTAGATGCTCAGAATTGAGTTGGAGGTCTTGCTTCCATCCCAGATGAGCCTCCAAATGAGATAGCTTGGACCCCGGAATAAAATCCAAGGAAGCAAGAAATTGGGAGCAAAGGCTTTATTCCAGGCCTGGTGATGCAGCCCCCTCAAGACCAAGAGACTTCGTGCCTTACAGACCAGGGGTAGGGTATTTAAAGCTAAAAAAAAATCCACAAAGCTGTTGACTTAGTTCTGAAAACATCTGGAACTCCTGGTGCATTCCATTGCTCTCTGCAGTTAAACATTTCTTGGAAGAACAGCACATTTTACCAAAAACATGCAGAAGTGGAGTAGGGGATTTACAAGAAGCTGAAACTTAAGCTTTTAAGGGAAATAGAAACTTAACCTTATTGGGGCAGTGCATACAGAACAAGATGGAGGTGCATTGGTTACAGTTAGGCTATAAGACTTTCAGAACAACTTTATTCCTGGTTCCACACCCTAACTCCTAAAGCCATGCAATGTCATTCTAATTTCTGTTTCAGTACTAGATCATCCTTCAACATTCATACAAGAAATCCCCTTTCACCCTTTAAAACTTACTCCATTTAATTTTGTCTCCCTCTAAACTCTCTGCTGTTATTTCTCTGAGAATCCTTCAAATTCTATTTTCCCTCTCATTTCCCCCACTATTTTGCAAGGTGTCCATATACAAGCAGCAGTTCTACCCAAACACCCAGTCTTACTCTTTGTTGTGATTTTCAAATTTAATCACCTCCATCTCTACTTGATTCATTTTACACTCTCGAGGCAGCACACTGGAAGACGTCATCAGAAAGCTCTGCAGCCTGGGAATTTTAACATCCAATGACTCCTTCATTCACCAACTTCCTTACCCTGTATTACAGCTTTCTCAACCCTCTCTCCCCACTATCCTTGCTCTTTGATTGGACTGAGATCATTTGCCCTCTGGTCTTTCCTCTGTTATATCCCTTCTCTGTGCTTTGGGCGTCTTTAGGTTCATAATCTCCATGCTTTCTCAGCTGTCCTACAACCTTCATACCACATACTCCTTTTCTACAGATATGTTCATGCCCAAATTATCAATCTTTCCCTCTCTTCATCAGTTCATGTGATTGTTGGCCCCAGAAGTGCATGTATCTGACTCAGATCTTTTAGTACAAACTAGCAGGAAGCATCCTTCTTCTCCCCTTTCTGTTCTTCAAGCTCCAAGAAAATTCCAGGACAATCTTTTACCTCTCTTATTTTACTTGCTACTCTCTGGGCTTTGTAATTAGTGGTGAGTGCCATATATTTGGATGTAAAATGTCCACTGCTTACCATCATCTCATATTCTCTTTCAGAAAAAAAAAAAAAGATCAATAATCTGAATTCAATGCATTCTATACTTAGAGGTGTTTTACTCCATTTACTCTTTATGGATTGGCATCCTGCTTAAATCTTAGCTACTTTCTTATTGCTGAGACACAATCTCTGATACAACTCTAAGGAGGACAGATTTATCTTAGCTTACTGTTTGTATAGGTTTTCCTCCATACTTGGCTGACTCCAAGGCAGGATGGTATGCTGGAGGAGAAAGAGTTTATGAGATGACAGCAAGGAGGGAGTAGAGAGCATCCAAACACAAGGCAGAGAGAGAGACTGTGGCAGGCCACGCCCCTAGCCACTCCCCTTCTCCTACCAGGCTTCACCTCCAGGTAATATAAACCCATCTGCGGACCAATCCACTGGTAAGTGCCACACACTCATGATCCAATCACCTCACAGTAGCCACAATGATGAGTGCATGAAGCTTTCAAGGATCATCCAGATACAAACCATAACAATAACATATAAAAATACTCATCGCTTCCCTTTGGAAAGAAACCCTTAACATCTAACAACACCACAACATGCAGATTTCTTTTCATTCTTGCTTAATCAAATGTCTTAGATAAGAAATTTATGTGTGATATTTCATTTTTTTATATGTCACTCATCCCTTGTTTTGCAAGATTGGGCATTGTTTTACAATGCCCACCTGTTTTCCCTGGGCCTTGGTTATGCACAGACTGCCTGTCAGTTACTTCTTTTCACCAGATTCCCACTCTGTATTAAAGAAGATTCACAACACTGTTCTGCAACTTTTTGTCAGTGACCCTTAACAAACATACAGAGAGGTGTGGTATATACCTGTAATCCCAGCATTTGAGAGGCTGAGGCAGGAGGATCGCCAAAGTTTGAGACAAGCATAGGCCAAGTGATGAGTTCAAAGCCTGTCTCACAACATAAAACAAAACAAACAAACAAACAAGCAAAAACCAAACTTACAGGAACTATGGTTTTCAAAACTATAGTTTGCCCGACTAGCACATAATCATGGCAGATGCTTAAGTAATATCAGAATAAATGATATAAGCACTTTTATAAACCTAAAAGTATTTGTGCCTATGAATTAATAGAAATCTACCACTGAATGGATGCTATGATCATTTATTCTGTCTCACTATTCCAAGATATCTAAAATGATTACTTCTGCTAATTACTTTTTAGGGACTTTATAAAATTATTTCCACCGGGCATAGTGGCACAGGTCTATAATTCTAGCACTGAGAAGGCTGAGGCAGGGGGACCGCTGTGAGGTCAAGGCCAGCCTGAGCTACATGAGTTCAAGACCAGCTTGAACTCCATTGTGAGATCTCTGTCTCAAAAGACAAACAAACAAAACAAGACAAAGCACTAAAAATCATTTCCGTAAATGTCATTAGAGATCAAACAAAAACATTGGGTAAGACTACAGTCACTCACTGTTATGAAATTTTCATATGCATACAGGACAGAAAAAATAGGTAAATGAATGCTAATACCCATAGCTGAAGAAGGTTAAAATGTGGTCATTTATTTGAATTAATCCATTCCAATTTTTGGTGTCAGACCGGTTGTCAGTGAATAAATGAATTATTGAGGAGACGCTGGGTTTGTTGCCAAGTTGGAAGAATTGGCAACCTTTCATATTGCAAGTTGCAAATGGGGAATAAAGAGACCTATTCACACCCTTCATGATTTTGTGAGGAAGAAGGAGAATGATACAGAGAGATACCAGATACCATCATCAAAATAATATTACAATAAAATGATTAGGTTGCAAAGAAGGTTTTAATTTTATACCAATACACCAAGAAATAAAATCAAAATGGGAAAAGTTTAGAAATGTGCCTTGCTGTTTTAGACTAATCACAACTTTATTTTTCCTCCTCTGATTGGACCTGGTTCTATTTTTACTGTGCAGGCTATCACTTTCCTGAAGCATTGGAATAAGCCCCAGAGGGCAAAGGTGTCACTCTGAAGGGCTTGGGCCTCACACAAGGAATGCTATCGGAGCTCTGTTCTGTCTTCTTAGCTCAGGAGAGGGACACAAACTGAGTTTATCAGCACTGCCTGCACACGTGCCACACCAAGCAAGTTAATAGTCTCTCCACTCATGTGAAACTGACAATCCCCTTCAAGCATCTCCAGCAATCCCCTTGCTTTCAAATATGGATTTTTATAGGAGGCTGTGTGTGTGTGTGTGTGTGTGTGTGTGTGTGTGTGTGTGTGTACATGCACAATTAATAACATCTACACTTTATAATGTGAAACCTAAAATAACTAATTCCATCATTTCTATGGAATCATGCTTAAATGCCGAAAGACTATATAGGACTTTAAAATTAGAATCCATAAATCTAATGTACTGCAACTTCTTGAAGCACCAATGAAAATGAAACTTTGTTCTCATGATATAGTGTTTGAAGCATAAAATGCTCTAAGTTTTAGAAAAGTTTCAGCAATTTTCATAAAAGGTAATGAAATCATCCACAGTGAAAGTTTTCTGTTTGTACCTTAGTTAAGCCACATCACTAAAGTGACCATCTGTTTTCATGACTTTAGTTTTATATAGAGCTTTTCTGCACTTTTCTAGTTCAATTATCTGATTTTTCAAGTTTGAAATTCTGAGACTTTGTGTGGCAATGTTAATAAATTGACGAACACAAAGTTGACAATGGCCAGGTCTACTAAATTTGTACATTATGGTGTCATCCCCACCACCACTTCAGACAGAATCCCATTAGGATCTTTCAGAAATATAGAATTCTATGCCTACTAAAATTTGTATAGAAGGCACCAGGAATTTACACCATAATAAATAATAACCCGCCCTAATAGTTTTTTCTCAAGAGAATTTTCCCACTTTCTGCCGTCAGTGAGGTACAGCCACCTTTCCTTCACATTAAAAAGTTTCTTTTTGTCCTCCTTTTTTCCGTCCAAGTTGCCAAGTTCTGTATTAGGTGCTTCTTAATCGTCTTCTGTAGTTATGATTAAAAAATAGTTTCAAGAAGACATAACAGATCAGCTATTTTTTATTCATACTCTTCCATTTATTTACTTTTTTCTTTTTTTTTTTTTTTTTTTTTTTTTTGAGACATGATCTTGTCCTGTAATGCAGGCTGGCCTTGAACTCACTATGTAGCCCAGGCTGGCCTGGAAATCACAGTCATCCTCCCGTCTCAGCCTTCTGAGTGCTGGGATTACAAGTGTGCACCACTGTACCCTGCTATTGACTATTTTATGTCTTTGGTTTATTTTCCTCTTTAAGTGGAATACCTTCATTCAGTGAATTGGTTTTTTAATTGGTTTGCTCTTTTACTAAGCTGATTTCACTTTCTGAACCCAAAATTCTAATTACATTTCCTAACTTGGCGACCTATACAAACCTAAAGTTTTCTATTTCATCACCTTTGCCCTAGTCCAAAACAAGACAGACTCCAATGGAAGCTAATGCAATAATAGAAAGTTAATAGGATCCATGTTGCACAATATGCAACCCAAAGTATCTAACCTCATCATTTAAACAAAATGATTATATTTCAGTCAGAATATAATCTTTCTAGTTATTCATTCATTCCTATATTCATTCAGAACTTACCTATTCACTGGCAAATGCATAACAAACAGATTAGAAATGTTTTGAAAAATAGGCATTAGTACTGTTTCATTTTTTAAAAAAGCTAATATAAGCAATAAGGATGTACTGTACAAATAATGTGAAATAGGATGAGACTCGTTCCATACAAATAGTACCAAAGGCATCAGTAGAAGGGAGAGAACATTTCTATCTGTATGTATCACAGCAATCTTCACAGAAGAGCAGACTGTAGCTACAAAGAATAGAATTTTGACAAATTCTATTGACATTGACCAGAAAACATATGAAAGTAAGCACATACATAAAGATATGAGAATAATAAATGCTTAGGGAAACAGTAAATGATTACTGGCTTTAACATAAAATACATATGTCTAAGACAGGGTTGAAATGGAAGATTATTGCAAATTTTACCATCAAAAATATATAAAAATATAATAACACATTTCTCCCAGTGCTAAACTATATTTAAAAATACATAAAATACAATCTCTGGCTAATTTCCTAAGACATACTCTCAAGAAAATTATATTGACTTTGAGATAATAAGTTCTGATTATTTGTTATTGGCCAAATATTTTGATATTATAACTTTTTGAGTATGAAGAAAATTAAGCAGAATTCTTCAGTGATATTTTGAATAGCAATAAAATACTTAGCAATTCACTTACATTTGGGCATCTCCAGTATTTGTATAATTTGTATCTCTTGCTGATAGTTGTCTATTCAGTTTAGGTATCTAGTTTAAGGATCAGAAGACAATTAATAATGTATAATAAGCTCAAATAACTTCTCTGATATTGTTTCTATGGTATTAGCTACTGGTTTCATCTAGTTTACATCAATACTGCTAAATCAAAACAAAGGGTTATTAAACAAGTAAAGAAAAGGACATGGATGCTTTTAAAAGACAATAATATTTGCTACTTTTTGCCATATAATTCTTTTCAGGGTTGTGGAAGTGAGCACTAGCCTTTAAAATATTCCAGTTCTATAAAGGATGTAAATATGGATTAAGTGAACTTTAAAAACTAGAAAAGGAAAGTTTTACTAACATATTGAGACTGTCTATGATAACGATTCCTAATTTTTTTCTCCCTTTTGCAAGCTCAGGTGACTATTAAAATTAACCCTTTTTCCTCTGCCCACCTGGCGCTGCCACCAGAAGGCTCTTTCCTCTACGTGCCCTGTGTAGGTTGAGGGAGACAAACAGATCCACCTCTGCCTGCTATGCGCTGCCACCAAAAGGCCACGTCCTGCAGGTGGCCATCCTGGGCACAAAGAACCAGCAGATCCGCCTTAACCCTCAAGGAGCTGCACCAGAAGGCTCCTTCCTGCAGGCAGCCAGCAGGAGCAGGGACACACAGCCAGAAATGAAAAAGGAGATACGAAGTAAAAGGGAAAAGAAAAAGACAGAAAATATACCCTGCACACAGGGACAGTCACTGGAAGAGTAAGAAGACAGTGGTAACGAGGCCCGTAGACTATCTTTGATATCCTTCTGACATCAGATCTGTCAGCCAAAAGCTGTTCCGTGATGCATCTTGGCCATGATTTGACAGTTCTTGACAGGTCATGTGATTGACGGGTCATGCCCTGTTTTCCACCCTCTTTGCCATGCCATAGTCTCGTGCCTCAATTCTGTGCACAGAGCTCACTTCAGCAGCACATACACAAAAATATGGCGTGCGGTTTTTGTGTCAAGAAGTTTTGGGTCAAGAGAACAAGAAGTCAACAAGAAGCCAAGCCCTCCCTGCAAGTGGGCACAATGAACATGCTGCTGTGGGGAGAACCAGATGCCAGCCTCTTCCAGCATACTGGCTGGGAGACAAGAAGAGCCAAGGTCCCTATCCCCCATAAGTGACTGACTGACCTGGAGAAACAAGTTGCAATGATAGTTATTGAGATAAAATACAATTTAATGCTTATAGTGCTTACTGTTTCACTGACTTTGCGGGCCTAAATCCGGTAGTCTGATCGTCTATTCGGAGGATAACAAAATGCAATGTAGCATCTAGGGGCATCTCCTTCTAAAGACGGTAGCCATTGTTAATTCCCTATTATCTTGTTTTAAAGTACTGTGTAATTTTCACTGTTTTTTTTTATTAGGCTTTCTGTTTTGTTTGATTTTATTATATCAAGATATATTATGGTAACTATTTGGGTTTATTATTATCTTCTTTTGAAGTTCTGTATTGCATTCAGTGTTTTACTTTATTGATTCTATTCTGTTCTGTTTTTGTTTGATTTTTACTATGTCTGAAGGTATCTGCAGTTATTTTGAAGATAACATTATAGTATAGGAAGCATTATAGTAACTATTGTTATATAGTAGTAACATTATAGTAACATATAGGAAGCATTATAGTAACTATTGTTGATTTCCTATTTCTTTTTTTAAAGTCCTGTGTCACTCATACTGTTTTGTTTTGATTGACTTTATTCTGTTTTGTTTTGCTTGGTTTTATTCTCTTTAAAATAAAAATTACCAAAAAATTAAGCTATTTTCAGAACAGAAACTTATTAAGAGATTGGTAGCTTTTTCTTAGCTGAGAGTTTTTCTTAAGAATAGTAAAAGTATTAAGAAATACATCATAAAATTTCACCTTTTCCCCTAGAAATCTTCAGTTTTCCTATGTTAAGAGTATGAAAACACATAATACTTCTGGATACCTTGAAATCAACAAAAAGAGGGCTATTTGGATTGGTCTACTGTCTCATATTTCTGGGACCAACTTACCTGCCACCCGCAACTAATGCTTGACTGAAGGTCTCGGAAAATGTAGCTGATGCTGACAGGTTCCAGTGCAGACACATTGCACAGGCACATTGAGGACCAAGCTGCTCACCTCATGCAGGTCAGGAGGCGGAGCTGGAGAGAGCTCCCCAGAGGAAAGGGTTAGAAACTAAGGCAATGTAGTCCTCCTGGTAGTGCCCATGTCCCACCATATACACCAGGAAGTGTGCTTTGCTCATCATCCAGAAGGCTCTTAATCCAGTCCTCCAGGCAATTAATAATCAGAACATTAAATTAACAGCTAAAACTCTTCCTTTAAATAAAACATCAAAGTCAAACAGTTGTATTGGTCGTCTGGAGTTTCAAAGAATAAATCGTTTAATTCTTAAAATATATCCTGTTAAAATTGGATTTTTTGCTAGCGAAATATAAGCATGGTTTAATATTAGAGAATCCAAAATGTCATTCACTACACTTGCATTTCAATGTTATTTTATTAGATATAAAACCATAAGTACAGTAAAATGAGAACTCAGTATTCCAAGTTTAAAAACAAAAAAACACTAAAACCAAAAATCTAAGTATTTGGAATCTGGGAAGCAAAACAAAACAAAACAAAAAAAAGCACTTAAATTTCAGAGGTATTTTAAGAATTAAAAAACTATAAAAAACATATTAAACAATATGCAGCATATTCAATTAATAATGTGATTAAAGTTCTCTCTACATGTACATACATTGAAATATATAGGTAGTTACAGGTTACTGTTGTGTTCACTATATTTTGAAACATAGAAGGAATTAATTCTAATAGAAAAGTGGTATTTAAATAATAGAACTTCTTTCAAAGTCCTGTTCAGGAATATAAAATTTATAGAAGAATCTCGTGGAACTGGGTTGCTGGACTATAAAGAGAGAAAACTTGAGAAGGACCCAAGTTAAGAAATTAGTTTTAAAAATCAGAATAAAACCAAGAAAAATAGATGAGTCACATATGTTATTCTGATAAAGTCTCCTGTATTATTAAGCTAGACAATTGAAAGAAATATTTCTAGTATTTAGCTGGGCTGCTGTGAGAAAGCCATGTACTGCCTTTCAAGAGGCATCAGAGCACAGTTAATTAGCATCGAGGATTTATAGTTGAATCATTGATCTGAATGGCAAAGTCTAACAGGCCCCATATACTGTCAGAGGAAAAATGGGAAAGGAAAAGATTTTGTTATGTTGCTTTATGGAAAAAAACAACTACTGAAACATAAAAACAAAAGAATTTTCCCACTAGATTTTCCTTAGCCAATGAAAAGCTTAATTTGGAAAGGTCTATAATAAATTCAGTCAATGTGGATTTTTTTAAAAATTCCATCATGCATCAGTCTCCCATATGCTCTCACTTCGTGGTCACAAGTGCTGAGGGAGCAAATGACATATGGGCACCTCAGGTAACTTCTAGTGTCCGAGGTGCACCCCTGTAAGAGCAAGTGGGAATGCCCATGGTGCCATTAAATCCCAGTTCTGCAGTGAGCATTCAGAAGACGTGGAGCTGACCTGGGATAGACCATGGTGGAATGAAATCCTGCACTCCTTCTTTGGCTCAGTTCTCTTCCTTAGAAAACAGATAAAAGAGAAATCTGTGCTTTCCCATGAATACTGATTTGACTAATGTGTATTAAGTCTCCCCTATGCTTCAGACAGGATAGTATGTTTAAATACTGCTGGCACATAGTGGGAGTTTCAAAAATAGTAATTAGGAAATGATAACGCTATCATGTTCTGATTATACCTTAGTTCAAAACAAAAAATAGTCTTATTTTTTTCTCAACTATCATTTGCTAATTCATGAAAATATGAAAGTGAATTTAATGGTTATGTCAACAGTGTAATAAAAACCAAAATGGCATATATAATTTAGACCATAAAATACCAACCTTATTTTTGTTTGGTATCTTAGAGTCAAGATTTCATAAAATATATGAAAGAAAAATAATGCATGGTGGTGTGCACCTGTAATCCCAGCACTTGTGTAGGCTGAGGCAGGAAGATTGCAAGTTAATCCCAACTTTGGGCAACTTAGTATCTAAGTGAGCTGCTATCTCAGAATAAAAAAGGGCTGGAGATACAGCTGAATGCAAAATCTCTGAGTTCAATCTCCAATACTACAAAAAGAAAAAAGGAAGAAAAGTATATCTCTTTGAGTTGGCTGAAATAATTTTAGCATATTAATGCATTTAATTAAAATCTGTTATTTCAACAGCTTTCAATTTTTTTCTGAAAAAAAATTCTATTCACAGTTAAATTTTAAACATGTAAGAGACTAATGTTGGAAGCGAGGGCTTTGCTATAGGATTGAGGAAATCAAAAAGAATTGCCAAGTAGTGCTTGTCTTTCTCTTCATTATTGACAGGTGAATTGCAAAGGAATTACCAAAATCCAACTTTATATAAAAAGTCATTATATTTTTATAGCAAATGGTATTTATCCCATATAACCAAGCTTTAAAGTTGTATTACCATTCATGTATGAATTTTGATGTGTTCATATGGCAAGAAAAATAAAAAGAAATCAACAAGAACAGGTTTAAACAAGATGTAAGTTTATTTAAGTAAAAGTGTCTCAATCTACTTTGTGTTACTATAACAGAATGCTTGACACTAGGAAATTTAGAGAGAGGAAGCATTTATCTGGGTTCCAGTTCCAGAATCTGGGAAGGGCAAGAACATGTTGCTTTCATCTGGTGAGGTCTTTGCAGCATGGTCTCATGGTGGGAGGTGGGAAGAGAGTTCAAGCGTGAGAGCAAGAAGGGGCCAAAGCCACCCTCATAACAAGTCTGCTCACACTGTAACCTATCCACGCCCACAGGGGCAAACCATGACCCCCACCCTCCCGCAGTATTGCTGTAGGAATTAGGTTACGATGCACGATTTTGGGGAGTCACATTCAAACAGCAGCACTGCCTTTTCTGTTACTAAAGAAGATTAAAGATCATCCTAGTGAGAACTGAAAACTTTGTAATCAAAAATCAAGACAAAAGGCATTTCACCCAGGATTAGATTAAACCAGTAAATAACTTTACTATTTGCTTAAAAAAACTTCTATAAATCATATTATCAGAGATAAGAGTTTGCTCACTTTAACAAAGAGGGTATTTAATTTTAACCCCTCACCTCAATGGATCTGCCAATGCTAAACTATTGTATTATGAATTCTGCCCAATGCTATTAATTTCTCTGCCCTGAAAGATCCTTTAGGCCATCTGAAACTGTCTAAATAGCCTACAATACCAAAAAAAAAAAAGATTTGTTTGTCCTTCCTACTGGGAGGATGAGTAACTTTATTTTGTTTTTATTCGCAGGATGTCAGAGGCTACTTTGGGATTCAGCATCAGGCATTTCTTGTCAAAGTCCCAAATAATGCTGTTCGCTTTTTGTTATGGTTTGTGTTCCTGTGGTCCTGCCCCAAGCCTCATGCAATCATGAATGCAACCAAATCTAGCATTTGTGATTGATCCATTGTCTAGCACTCAGATTGATAGTGTGAGTGCTACACCCGCCTAGGGGTGGAGCCAGCATAGGATGTAACAGCAAGAAGAAGGTGTCTCTCTCTCTTGCTGGATGCACCTTGCTGTTTGCAGCCAGCCATGAATGGCTGGCCTGCCATACCATCCTGCCACTTGGAGCCAGTGGAGTATGGACTGAACTTCCAACTTGTGAGAAGTAAAGCTTCCTTTCCCTAATTTTGGGTGTCAGGTATTTTGTCTCAACAAGGAGGAAAAAGTAACTAAGACATTTGTTTTGTTTTTACCCTCTTCTATGTTTGGTGTTACCGAGCAACAGAAAAGGCTTAAAATTGACACTAAACTTGTAAGTAATGGTAATTCAATTGAGACACTCATTCTATGAATGTCTGGTCTTCCAAGTCCCCCATTGAGCAGTGGAAAAGGTGGGAAGAAGATTCAACTGGCTGATGTCAGGGATGTATACACCATGATGAGTTGATCCTTTCCTTGGGCCCTGGCAACAGGCATTTTCAGTGTCTGTCTTTTTTTTTTTTTTTTTTTCTTTTTTTTTTTTTTTTGTCTTTTTCCTTTTTACCCATACCAGGGATCGAACTCATGACTGCCTGCTTGCAAGGCAGGTGCTTTTGCCGCTGAGCTAAATCCCCAGCCCCTTTTAGCATCGTTTTAAGTAAATTCTTCTGCTCTATGATAATTACTCACCTATTCTCTATTTATGCCCACACCTTTAAGTTATAACCATACCCATGTTTAGTGCTGTGGTTTAGGGCTGGGGATTTAGCTCAGTGGCATAAGCATCTGCCTTGCAAGCAGGCAGTCTTGATTTCGTCCCCGGTACCGATAAAAAGGAAAAAGACCAAAAGGAAAAAAAAAAAAAAAAAGTGCTGTGGTTTAGAAAGAAGGAAGTGGACAAGAACAGATTCCTCTCCACCCAAGCTAAGGCAGCCTTAATTTCACAGGGCCCAGTGGGTTGGTCAGGCAGTAGTGCTCAGCAGAACAAAGGCAAGACTCCCAAGAGAGCGGTCTGGTTAGGGGAACACTGGGAGCAGAGACACAGGCCCTAACATGGGATAGACACCTTGCTCAGCTATGATAGGGGAAGTATCTTCACCAAAACAGCAAAACAGAACTTTGGGTTATAGCTACAAAGCCCTTGCACATCTGAACATAGTGGAGGTCTGAACTGTGGAGGTCTGAGGCCCCGCCTCCTCCTGTGACATAGGTTTGAAAGACACCTTTTTCCTCTTTCCCAAGTCGCTCATGTGTTTGCAGGGAGAGGCAGGCAGCAATATGATGAACCCACACAGCTACTAAGTATCTTGGTGCATCTGCAAATATTGGAGTCATTCCCATAGCAAAGGCAAAGTCCAGAAAAGGCAGATGATAAGGAAGAGGATGTCAAAGAACTGCTGAGTGATTCTAGGGTGTGGCATTAGAAATAAAAGTCAGAAGCCATAAATGTGCTCCTTGACCCAGTGCACTGAGCCAGCTGCTGTTTTGAGGAAACAATGATTTATCCTGGTGGATGACTAAACTAAGCAGTAGAACTCACTTCTCCATTTTAATGGAAGGTAGTAAGTTACAACAGAAATTTATCTTTGCTTGTAAAAATACATGTGTATATAAAAAGTACAAGTTATAGTAGTTTGAGTATAAATTCAAGTAGCGATCAGTAATCTTTTCTAATTAGTTTTTCATTGTATGATAATCTATATTTCAGGAGTCACCTAAGTGCTGATTCCCTTCCAGTATCTTCTGTGACTCACTAATGCCAGAGACTCCTGAGATGGAATTTTCCTTATCTTTCAGTTTCCCAATTAATTAGCTGTTTTAAGTGTGTAGGAAGGTAAGGGTTGGTTGGTGAATGAAAGAATCAGTATTCCTTCCGGGACTCAGCATGAGATACCTGTGACTTCGGTGAACAATTCCCATTTTTGTAACACTGTAGGTCAGAGTTGTGCAAACTTCTTCTTTTATACATAGGAAAAAGCTTGGTAGGCCATTTGGTGTCTATTGCAGTGTCTCAGTTTTGCTACAGAGTTAAAGCAATTATAAACAAATCCTAAATAGGCAAGATCTTTATCGAATAAAACTTTACTAGTGCTAAAGTTAAATTTCTTATAACTGTCATATATTGGGAAATATTCTTTTCTTTTAAATTTTCCAATTTCTTAAAAATGTAAAAGTCATTCCTAACTTGCAGACTGTACAAAACAGCCCACAACTTAGATCCGGCTTGTAGTCTTGATTCCTTATGATAAAAGTCCCTTTGACTTAGACCTACAATGGGTGAAGAACAAGTCAATTGCTATGTGAAAAACAGGTAATAATCAAGAGATGTTTAGGGAAATTGCAGCATACTAGGTGTTGTCATTTTAGCAATGGGGAGATGGTTGACAGTAAAAAGAAGTAACTCAAAAGTGTAGAAATCAAATAATACCAAACACTAGCTAGGAGGAGAAAAAAGGAATGTTTATACATTGTTGGTGAGAATGTAAACTGGTACAAAAACTATGGAACTCATCATGAGGAGTCTGCACAAAACTGAAACTAGAAATTCCATTTGACCCAGCTGTTCCCTTTGCAGGTATCTTTCTAGAAGTGTTAAAGGCATTATTCCAGTGACACATGCATGCCCGTGTTTATAGAAGCAAAATTCATAAAGGCTAAATTTTAGAAGCAGCCTCTGTGTCCATCAGAATGGATAAAAAATTGGTGTTTATATACAGCAGAGGACTACCCTACCATAAAGAAAGATAAATTTGAGTTATTTATAGGAAAACAGATGCATTTCAAGGCCATAATGTTACGTGAAATAAATCAGGTACACAATCTTCACTATCACATGGTTTCTTTTATGAGAGAAACTCAAAGTACAAATAAAGAGCAAAATAAAAGATAGATAATGGGAAGTAAGGAGATAGAGTTTCTCAAATAGGAAAGGGACCAAGAGCTGGAGGGAAATGGGACAGAGTAGAGGGTATGAGAAAAGGAATTAAGCTATGATATATACATGCACCAGATCCACACAAGAAAATAAACATAGGAACTGAAAATGTGTGCTAGTAAAAAAAAAAATTTTTTTTTTTTTAGTACACTAGCCTGGCTGATGACCAAAATATGTAAGCAACAAATCTCTAACTTGAATTGAAGCAGTAATAAAATTATAAAAACCTTTAAGAATAAATGACAGGATATTTTATGGATATGCTTGAATGTTTTATTCATTGACACACAGGAACCACTGACTGACCGTGAAGATAAGACATACATACCACACACACAGTCTGCAATGCATAGTGATTTTATTTACAATTTTTCGGTTTTACAATGTTGTGAAAGCCATATACATTCAGCAGAAGTTATATTTAGAATTTTGATATGTAGTAAAAAATTATCATGATGTTGGACAGCAATAATGAACCTCCCTTTCTAGTTAGTGATATGATTACTGGGTGAACAACTAACACTTAGTATTACATTGTCACGGTATACAACAAATTGCACATATCATTCAAAATATTAGTATAAAAATAGGTTTTCTGTCAGATGATTTTGCCCTAGTGCAAGGAAGATATTCTGATCATATTGAAACAGACTAGGATAAACTGTACTTGGTAATTAGGTACTAGATATAGTTTTAACTTATCAAGAAATAACTCACTGTGAGGTGAAGAGCATCTAGATGTGAAGAGCATCTAGCATCTAGAGAGACATACATAAGAATAAGAGGGTTGTAAATGAGCAAGTATCCGTGCTTTGTATTTCAGGGGAGTACAGTCTACTTGGAAATGAGTTGCATGATCATAAAAAGGGTCACAAGAGCATGTTGTGTATTGGATATTGATTTATGAGTGTGTCAGTGGAGGGAAACAACTAATATTTAAATGAATATCAATGAGATTCAAGGTAAACATCGATTTCACCTATTGGCTATTCAGTGGCTATGTTTTGATAGAGTGTGACTTGTATTATTCACAAAGTCTTCAGTACAGTAACCACTAATTTGTATAAATTTGATATTAAGATATTAATCTGCTTCTATATAGTACCAATTTGATATGTTCAGTCCAAAATAATGACTTTACTTTGGCAATACAGAGATAAATTGTATCACACAAAGGTTTCTATACCTCCTAATTCGGCAAAGCTGCATTCAGCTATATTTTGAAGGAAGAGAATGCAGACACATTTAAAATATTTTACAAATGTATTTCATAAATGAAACTAATAAAGAGTACTGGTGCATTCCCTGAAGAAAATAAAGTAATACATAAATATGATTTAACAAAGTGCTGTTTAAATGAAGAAATATTAGCTATCTTTGTAAGTGTCATAAACATGGATTGGATTCTCCTTTTACTCATCAAATATACTCAGATGTGTGATAAAGATTAACAAGAACTGATAGCAAAAAATAAATTTTTAAAGCTTCACAGGAAGAAAGCCAGGTTTGGTAGTGTGAGCCTGCAACCCCAGCACTCTGGGAAGCTAAAGCAGGAAGATTATAAGTGCAAACTGATCCTGAGAAACTTAGTAATTTAGCAAGTCCTTGTCTTGAAATTTAAATAATTGAAAATAAAAAAAGAACAGAGGGTATAGCTCAGTGTAAAGGCCCTGAGTTCAATTTTCAGTATCATAAAAACAAAACTTCACAGGGAAAATCTACTAACAACAGGTTTTGTCTTAAAGTAAGAATTTTAATAGACTGAAACATATTCATCAAGGAGAAAAATCATGGACTAGACAATAACAAATACTGTTTTAGGGAAGTACATTTATTTGCCCATCCTAGAACTCTGCCAGTAAGATTAATGGTGTAACATCCTGGATCTCTGTTGATTTTACTTCGTTTCACAATGATCCATTTAGCTTCATCTGGATTTTATGTATTTAGGAGCTGATTTAAGGAGTCAATTGCCAAGGTACATTCTATTCTTTAGCACGCACCAGGTGAAACAATACCTATTAAGTTGTTGAGGCACTAATGCACTTAGAATCCTATTGTGGTATTAGCATCAGGGTGTATATTAACATCACTAAGTTGTCTGCCTGTGGTTTCACTTAACAACACTGTGATGCATTTCTGATTGCATCTTGCTCTATAACAAAACTTCAGTCACGTAGGGCCTACAGAGAAACTGATAACTCACTGGGCCTGTGCCTTTGAGGATGTAGTTTTAGCTCCAGCTTGGCCATTTTCTCTCTGCTTCTAGCTGCCATGAATGAGCTGAGCAGTTTTCCTCCGCCATATCCTTCTCCCTCAGTGTTTCCATCTTGGAGTCCGCTGAAGGTGGACTGAACTGCTGAAACCATGAGCCAAAACAAACCCTCCTTCTTTAAGTTATGAGTATCAGACATGTTATCCTAGCAATACAATGCTGATCAATACATTATGCAATGTAACCATTTTATTAGTTTCCTTCACTATTTCAAAACAGTATTTGCACATATAAATATGTACAACCATTTTGTCAACTAAAAAATTGAACCAAAAAAAGAATGAAACTGGGCATGGTGGCACAATGTATAATCCTAATATCCTGGGAGGGAGGCTGGTCACAAATTCAAGCCCACTTTGGGCAATTTAGCAACATTCTGTCTCAAAATAGCAACAACAAAATAAAAATAAAAAAAAAATAACTAGGGTTGTAGCTCAGTGTGAAGAACCAGTGCTAAATACCCAGTTCAGTGCCCAAAAGAATATATGCCAAAAGGCTAGAGTGATGAGGGCATAAGGGGATGGATATTTTTAAAAAATACATTCTTCTGGAGAATAACATTGAAATCTTTAAAATGCATTTAAGCGTTATATACCTGAAGGTTTTAAATTTTGTGTACGGTAGGAATTTATTCTAAGCAAATACATGTGCAAATTTAAAGATATTAATCTCAGTTTTATGTGCAGTATGGCAATTTGGAAGCAAAAGATATTAATCTAATAAATTATTGCATTTATATAATGTCATGCCAGTATTAATATGATAGTGGAAACTATTCTAATATAGTAAGAAAGATATTCACCATAAATCGTTACATTTAAAAATTAAAAATAGTTTATCTATGAGAATTCTTTTGTTTCTTGTGTCTTTTTTGGGGGGGTAGTATGAAAGGTTGAACTGATAGCCTCATTTTGCTAGGCAAGCTCTATACCACTGAGTTACCTGCTTCTCATAGCTTTTAATGTGGAAATAGACAGGCAGAATGCTGATACCAGTATTCTCTGGTAGAATTATTAATTTTTGTATTATCTACATTTCCTAAATATCTTGCAATAAAATATGCTATCTACAAATATGCTATCATAAGAGGTTTATTAAAGATTGTATTTCATAATAATAAAACTTATCCTTCTTTCTTTATAATTCCTATTCCTTTTTCAATCATAGGCAAGTCGAGAAATTGAGAAAGCAGAGTCTGACTGAAGAATGAGGTTCCTGAAGAAGATCAATAGTGAATAAAGGTAGAAATGTAGGTGACGGAGTCTAAGTAAAAGGCTGACAAGTTAGGCTACCATAGGCTGGAATATAGATTGGTAGCTGAGGAACTGTTACCCTCAAATAGAGTGGGCACAGTGGCACAGCCAGAGAGAGATGATGGTGCACTTAATTCTACAATGCAGTGGCCTGCATATATTTCCTCTGTGTGACTTTACAGAGAGCAAGCATTTACAGAGAGCAAGCATACAGTAGAGTAAGGTCTCTCCAGATAGGGTCCTGCCAATACTCAGCTGTCATCATCCCGACTGGATAAAGAGCAAGACCAGTCACCCCATTGCAAGGTGCACCCATCTTTGAGGGGCGTGAAAACCTTAGGAAGCAGTGACTGTGCCATCAGCAGCCCACAGAGAATTCTAGTTGAAATGCAGAAACACACCATTCAATCTGCCCTCTGCCGAAATGGACCTGACAGTGGTATCTCTAACGTAGCATTATCGTTTGGATTTAAAAGCCCCTTTGCAGACACCAACCTTCTCCATACTAAGTATTATGGCTTGTATTTGGATGTCCCTGGTAGCCTCTCAGGCAATCACAGGTGGGGCTTTCTGGAAGTGGTTTCATTAGGGTGTGTGCAGCTGGGATCACGGACATAATGCTGGGATTGATTCATGGTGTCACACTAGGATTAAGGCTGCCCTACCCTGGGTGTAAGTGTTACCCGCCCTAAGCAGTGAGTAGCCTGGATAAATTATAGGGAACAGAGAAAGAGCTTCTGCTTGTTGTCTGGAGTTTGTTGCTACCTTGCAGCCTTCTGACTTCTTCCTTCTGACTGCCGTGAACTTCCTCCTCTGGGAGGCCCTTTGGCATCCCACCCTGCCTCCAACCAGCCAATTATGAATTGAGACCTCTGAAAACTGTGGGCCAGATAAACCTTTCCTTCTTTAACTTTGAGCATTGTTTTGTCTCAACATGAGAAAAGTGACTGAGATGTTAAGTAACTGTGGAACAATGTTTAAAGATTGTCAATTTGAAATGTTGCCAAAAGATCTTTTTGTGCTTACGAGGAAGCATAGTTTGTAGGCCATCCCTGTGTTCAATTACGGATCATAACAGCAATTTTACCGACCTCTAACAGAGTAGAGAGTTTCAATAAATCTCAATCCTAAACTAAAAAGATCTGAGTATAAGAAAACAATAAATCAAAATGTTGATGTTACCACTAACTTATCACATAAACCAAAAATTTAGAAATTCTTAGAAACTGACAGATATGATTCAAAGAAAATAAGTTTGATAAAGAACAATTATAGAAGAGCTAAATACTATATTGAATTAAATCTACTCTGGATAAAAGAAGAATGAACACTTCAGAAATACAAACAAAAAAATTTGAAAAGTCATCTTAGGATGTAGCAAAAAGTAAAAAGTATCTAAAATACAGAGCTTTCAAAGAAGATAGTTGCTGTGAGATAAAAGAAAGACATGATTCAGATTACTGTGCAAGAATTTCTAAAGAACTAAGTCAGACTACCTAAAACATAAAATATAGTCCATATATTGCTAAAGAAAATTCACTTTTCTAAAGATTACACCAGTGAGGCCAGGCCATAGCTCAGCAGCACATGTACCTACCTGGCAAGTGTGAGGCTGTGAGTTCGATCTCCAGTACCAAAAGAATAAAAAATAAAAAAAAATAAAAATATACGTGTGTACACTGACTTAAAGAAAATTCACAAAACATTAATGAAAAGAGATTAAATTCCTGTTGTGTGTGTGTGTGTGTTGTAAACTAGAATTTGAACCCAGGACTCTCTGCTAAGCTGTATCTTCAGCCTTTTAAAATTTTGAGACAAGATCTCAAGAAGTCATTAAGTTGCCCAGGCTGAGCTTGAACTTGCAATCCTCTTACCTCAGTCTCCCAGAATACTGGCATTGTAGGGATACACCAAATACTCAGATCTGATCTAAAATCTGAGTGATAAAAATGGAGAAGCAATGGTAGAGGCTATAATTCAGGGGTACAGTACTTGCCTGGAAAGCACAAGGTCCTGAGTTCAATTCCTGGTACCAAAAAAACCCCACCAAAAAAACCAAAATAAATGTCAAAAATGTAGAAACAAATTCAAGGAATATTTGACCTCAGCAAAATATATCCACGCCAGTCTCAATCTTATTTGAATATTAAGAGCAGGATGTTCTATACATTTTTGACAAATTACCATTCTGAGAGCACAGCCAGTCCTATTTATTTCTACAGCTTTAGCAATGGGAGCAATAGCTAGCATATCACAAATATCAGGAATGTTGTAATGATTAGACAAAGAAACAGATACTTGCTAGCTCCTTGCTAACCATGTAAGCAGCAAAAAGTGTTGTTAAAAGTTTGATTTATAGCCATACATCCTTTATGGACAGCAAAAGAAGCCTCTTAGCAATGTGTTTCAGCTAATGAAGAGATGTATCTTGATCCTGCCACCGAGTTCCTGTTTCCATGTTCCTTCCAAGTCTGAAAAGACCATCATTGACTTCCAGCATGCAGGACACTTTCTAGTCTTTCTTGGCTCAGCAGATTTCCCTGCTTGTGAATAAATGGAGCATGAAGATTTAGATGGAGCTGTCAAACATTAGCACATTGTTAGGTCATTCAATAAGAATTAAGTAATTAGCACTGCAGTTTCACATGCTTCAAAGTCAACTTGCTCCTTTCTGTAGGTAACTAGCGAAAGAGAAGAGTCAAGTGAGTGATACTTAGCAGGAGATACCATGTCACTTGCTGGCCATTCAGTCTTCAGTACTGTCAACAAGGATGGACCAAAATGTCGGTGTCACTCCCGGCCGGCAGGAAGGACACACAACAAAGTCTGGCAGTGGACAACCTTTTCTTTTATTTTCCTTCTCTGTACAGCCTGCCCCGGGAATCCTCCCGGCCGAAGCCTCTGTTGGTCCGCTCCCCGCGGCTCCTTCCGTGCTTCGCTCCGAAGCCTCTACCGGTCCGCTCTCCGCGGCTCCTTCCGGGCTTCTCTCCGAAGCCTCTACCGGTCCGCTCTCCGCGGCTCCTTCCGGGCTTCTACTTCCCCCCAGGGGTGGCACCAGTATATATACGGATACAGTGTCCAATCATATTAAAGTAAGCAAGGCAAGCTGATTGGCTAACATATTATTGAGCGGGTTGTTTACGCGGTAAGCAGGAAACTAACGTGCTCGATGGGAGGGGTAATCTAACTCAGGCTTTACTCTTTACCACAGGCCGCATGATCGCTATATGCGGCGGCTCGGCAATGTGGTGGCTCCCAACACCAAAAGACATCACCTTCCTATATAGTGTTAATAATAAAAATGATTAACCTGGAAATCACTGTAAACCAGATCATGCTAGCAGCCCTTTCTTTCATGAAATACAGTTTTTCAAACTTTATGAGAACTATAAAATAAAATACATATTTTTTTGGAATAGGAAAGTAAATTCTCCTGCCCTGTAACTTTGGATTTTTGTCCTTGTTTTTATAGCTAGAGTCTTTTCAGTGTTACATAACAATAGTAGAATGGTAGGATTCTAGCATACCATCATAAACTGGCTACTAACAGGGGACAAGAAATAAATCCTTATATCCAGTAGAAATAGCTAACAATATAGAATTCATATTCAGTCAATTGAGTTATCTGCAATTTGGCCTTACTCAAAGAAGTTAAAAGAATGCAATTAATACCTCATGAACATTGTTGGCTACTATGGGGAAAATGTTGCAAAGTAAAAGGAATTTGAATAGAAAATAGTTTTAGAAGTGATCTATCAACCAGAGTGCAGATTCTCACAATGAAGAGTGCATGACAAATTCTCACTGTACTCTACTGGATTTTAACAGACTCTGTTTCACACTGCTAAAGTGATAGTTAAGAACATTCAAGATCTCAATATTGGTACCATGGTATGAAAGTCACTTCAAAATTATTATTAGGACTCCACTAAGTGATCATAGTGATTAGAAATGAGCACTTGAGACTGTGTTTCAGTCTCAAATAGCAAGGTTCAGTGATGTTCCCTAATAATCTATTTAAAGTCTTTAGTGACTTAGTATCATGAATATAATGAATTTAATATGTATATAAAGAATATAATATTTTTCTAATAAAGAAAGTTTAAAGGCACTCTCTGTTTTTGTCGATAATATAGTTCATCCATTCATTCAATCTATGCTGAATGTTATATACTAGGCACTGTTCTCAGCTATGAAATAAATCAGTGAGGAAAAGAGAGGATAACTATATATTAGTATGCATAATCTAAATTTCCAGGCATAGTGTTTCCAAATGATGGCTTTCTTTTTTCGAGCCCACCATTTAAAAGACGTTTCTTTAATGCACAGTTAGAATCCCTACTACAATGTTGAATAGCAGGCCATTAGTGGAAATTTTCATTACCACAATCATTTGTACTTACATTCTCTGACTCTATTAGAATTCAAATTACATGTCTGTAAAATTTTCTCCCTAAATCCTCTATCTTACCTTTTCTTTTGTATTTTCAAGTCTTTTGCAGCTCCCTGTTTCATTAACTTTCTTTTCAGTTGCATCTAATGTGCTATTATCCATTGAATTTTTAATTTTAGTTATTGTATTTTTCAACTTTAGAACTTCTATGTAGTTCTAATTTTTGCAATTTTAGGTTTTGGCAAAAATTTTACTTTATAATTTCTGTGTGATGATGTCCAACATAACCTCTCAAAAATACTTGTTAACTCAGTTATGTGAATAGCGTGTGTGTCTATGTTTCTCTATTGTCTGGAATATCTAACTCTGGCACGTGATTGCATTCTACTTGATCATTCTACATTTAAAATCAGAATCAGATATTTTATAGAAAAAAATTGTAGAAATATTGTGAAACAGGATGATGTTAATTTCTTTTATAAATTATTTATTTATGTACTGTTTTAGGTTAAAAATCAAACTTTAATCGTCTAGTTCTGAAATTAGGATGACTAGAAGATACATGTGGTGGAAAATCCTTTGTCTTTACTGTATGCTTTACTCATAAGCTTAACTCTTTGGGCTACTTCATCAAACTTGGGAATTGTCAGTGACAGTGATGTTCTCCTCCTAGCAGGCTCTGAATATCAATTTGACCTCTGATGATGATAATAGCTTTAGTGACTTTCTTAACACACTTGGTGGTTTCCTCTTTAAGAATGTGCTGATTTATTTCACTTACGAGTGTGGTATCCAGGTAAGTGAAATAAATAGGACACACAAGTGTAAATATTGCGCTGTCTCACTGGTGTGAGAGACTAAAAATATAAATAAGAAATTTGTACCAAAGATATGGTGAAATGAAAAGAAATTTTTCACAATGAAAGGGGAACTAGGGAAGAGAGAGGAGGAATGGAAGTAAGGAAAAAGGAAAATTAAGAAAAAATAAAATGGAAACAAAGGTTAGTAAATAAGGAGGGGAAGAAGGGTTAAAGGGAAGGGAATGGGAGGAAAAAAAGACAAACCAAGGTATGTTATGTACAGGTACAGATTCCCTACCACTAATGTGATCACTGTTTATACTTAAATTGTACCAATAAATTTAATCAGAAAAACAAAGAAAAAAGAAAGAAAATGGCTACACCCTCTAGAGGATGATAAGTGGTACCTCCAGGCTCAGCTCATTTTCTTCCTTCTCTTCACATATTTTATTTCCATCATTTCTCTTCATTTTTTAACTCTTCCAACGATTTTTTAAAAATTCATTTTATTGGTACATTTTATGTAAACATAATGATCACATTCATCACAGGAAGACTTCCAGGAAGACAGTGGAATGGTGAGTGGCAGCGAAAGAGCTGCTCTGAGATTTGAGTCCAGATGCTGGAATAAAGGAGCATGAGAAACAGCAGGAGGGAGGTGGACGCCGAGGACCCAGTAAGGAGCTTCATCCAGAGCTGCAGCCCACAGGGAGAAGAAAGAGAGGGACTTCAACCCAGAAACAGAGTTGGCGAGTGGTGCCTTCTCCCTGAGGCCCGGCTCACAGCACGACAGAGGTAGCTCAAAGGGGCAGAGATTGAGTGACCACTGGTAACCCCAGAGGCCTCCACCGAGAAACACAGCAGTGGATGGAGCAGTGATGCTACAGACTGCAGTGGCTGGCGAGTCATTCGGGCTCAGATGTCCCTCAGTACAGGGTGACTGGGCAGTGCCACTGTGGAAAAGGCCTAATTGAACCCAGAACTCTGAGCAGCTGTTGAGTTGGCTCCATCTGGAAGCCCGAAGTGTCAGGGTGAGCACAACTATGGAAGACACCCCAGATCAGACACCCACGCTGTATTCAGGCTGGCAGGAGGCATGCAGAGTGAGGAGGGCTGAACAGTTGGGGTCCCAGCCTAACAACCAAAACCAGAGAAACGTAAGCTTCGATATAACCGGAGATGCAGGCTGGCTGGGATGATCCCTGCCAGGACTCTACTGCTGGCTTGCTGGGACTAATCAACACGGGTCTGAGGTCCATCTGCCCACTTTGTGCACCAGTGACAGCAGAGACACACCCTGAGTGGACATTTTATTTTCATTCTTCATTCTTCTTCCTTTTTTTTTTTTTTTAATGAGTTGTCAACATTGTTTCTAGTTGTTTAGGTTTGTTATTTTATTCTGTTGTTATTTCTGTTTCTTCCTTCTTTCTTTCCTTCCTGTCTTCCTCACCACTTTCCAAAAGCCTGTGCAATGTTTCTTTCTCCATCAACCTTGGTTCTAATCTCTCTTTCTTTTTCTATTGCTCTATTATTTTCCTCCTAACACCTTTTAAATTTTCTCCCATATTAAAGAGGAATTTACTATATAGAATTTTCTGTTTTATTTTATAACTACACATCTCATTCATACAGTTAAAAGTAGCAAACTAATAGTTGCCACACTGTGTCATTTACAAGGCTGTTCTTGATGCTGCTGTTATTACTGACTGTACTGCTTTACCACGGTGACATAGTTGTTCTAGTCAGTTGATCCTCCTTGTATGCCAAGACTTAGACTGCCAGAGAGTTGTAACTATAAAAACCCAGTGCCAAAGAACACAGGGCTGGGCCAGATGGGCGGCCAACACTGCATTCATCATAGGTAATTTGTACCTCTGCAAAATACATCTTGATTCTTGTGCTTTTCTCAATCCTCTCCCTTCCCTTCGACCCTTCATACTGTTGCTACTTACAGAAGCTTTGTTTCTATTTTATCATTTTTAAATCATTTTTTGTTTCCCCTTCCTTCCTTTCCTTTTTTCTTTTCCCTATTTGCTCTTTCCTTTTGAGTAATTTCTTCCTATTCACAATATCTTTTGTACATTTCGGTCATTTACTCTTTCAATTTCTCACAACAGGAAGACATTGGATGTTTACCCATGTGCATCTGATTTATTTCACTTAAGAGTATGGTCTCAAGTTGTGTCCATTTACTTATAAATGCCTCAAGTTTATCTTTATGGCAGAGTAGTACTCCACTGAATAAAAAAAAATCACATCTTCTTTACCCATTCTCCTGTTGCTGAGCATTTGGGCTGGATTTAGCTATTACACACTGTGCTACTATACACGTGGGTGTGCATATATCACTGTGGTGTGATGCTTTTAAATCTTTCAGGAAGATGCCAAGAAGGAGAATAGCTTGGTCAAAATGAAGCTCTAGTTTTAGTTTTTCAAAGTATCTCCCCTCTGATTTCCTCACATGTTGGATCAATCTATACTCCTACAAACTGTGAAGAATTGTTCCTTTTTTCCAGTGGCCCATCCACAATTTGTTATTGATTGATTTCTTGATGATAGCATTCTTTCTGGTGTGAAATGGAATTTCAGCGTTTTAATTTGCATCTCTCAAATCACTGGTGATGCTGAACATTTTTTCATATGTTTATTGGCCATTTGTACTTATTCATCTGAGAAGTATCTATTCATTTCAGATGCCCAATTTTGGATTTGGTCTTTAAATTTGGGGGCCTATTTTTTTAGTTTTATATATATATAAATGTTATATATATATTTATGTATATATATAAATGTTATATATATATATATTTATGTATATATATATATATATATATATATATATTCGATATTAATTTTTTGCCTGAGGCACAAAAATTTTTTCCTATTTTCTCTCCCCATAATTTGTTTCTTCATTTTGGTGCTGATTTCCTTTGCTGCCGAACAGCTTTTTAATAAGCTGAGATTCTGGTTGTTGATTCTTTGTAATATTTCCTGTGTAATCGGAGTTTTGTTCATAAAGTCTTTGACTCTACTTATGACTTCAAGGATTCTCCCTATTCTCCGTTACAATATGTTTAATGATTCTGTTTCAATATTTAGATCCTTGATCCATTTAGATGTTAGTTTAGCAGAGGATGGTAGGTTTAATCTTTGAAATACAGAAAGCCAGTTTTTCCAGCACCATTTACTGAAGATTCTGTCTTTCTTCCCGTGAAGGTGTTTTGGCCTCTTTGTCAACAATAAAGTGGCTGAGTGTCTTTGGAGCTTTACTTGTATCTTCTAATTGGTTCTCAGGTCTGTCTATTTGTATGTTTTCTTGATTGTTGGTTTGGTATTGTTATGGTTTGATAACTAGTGGTCAACTTAACACCAGCTGGATTACATCAGCATGCATTGAGAGAAGATGCTCCACCTGAGGAGGGTTGCCAGGATAAATAAGTGGAGAAGAAGAGAGGTGTGGAGAGGGATTGAGGCGTTATGAAGGCATTGTTGGTTCTCCTACGAGTTACTGTCTGAGCTGTTGGTTCTCCTGGAGAAGCTTTGGTCTTCACATCGAGCATTGCTTCCTGGCTCCGGAGGGGAAGACATGTGCTGCCTGGTCTCCAGGCTGAACTCCTCACGCTGCTTCCTGGCATGTACCTGACTATGCTTGTCATTGGAGGAGCTTGGGGCCTCCGTGTCGCCGAGGACAGCTGTGGCTCCTTTCAGGACAGCCCCACTCTTTGTTGTGAGTGTGACTTCTCAGCTCCAGTGTAGAACACTTATCCCACTAGCACAGCTCCTTCATCCTGCTGGCATAGACTTTCTGGCTTCCACCGCTGACCCTTGGGTCTTCCCGGCACGAATCTGTAAAAGAGACTGGCGTGAGTCCTTCTTGTGGGCTCTGGAGTTCCAGTTGGACTCGTGGAGGCATTGTTCTGAGCTCTGGGTTTTTATCTGGACTCATGTGGGACATTGCCGTGGGGTTTAAACTCTTAACTAAATAATCTATGTCGTTGGGCTGAGGATAGATTTTCTGCATTCTCCTGCGTTAACTTCCGGTGACCATTATAAAAATATTATAAACTCCATGTCCTGACCTGAATTGTTCTCTGTGTACAACCCCTGACTAAAACAGGTATGTTTTTTGTTTTGTTTTGTTTTTGATTTTGCCCTTACCATGATGTTCTTTATCACAGTAACTGTAACACAATTTCAAGTCAGGGATTGAGATGTGCCCTGACTTGGCTTTGTTGCTCATAATTGCTTTTGCTGTTTTAGGTCTCTTCTGGTTCCAAATGAATTTTAGGATTGTTTTCTCTAATTCTATGTGGTATACTATGGATAATTTGATTGGGATTGTATTAAATCTATATAACAATTTTGGAAACATGGTCATTTTGACTATATTGGGTTTTGTTCTGTTTTGTTTTTTGTACCAGGGATCAAACTCATGACCTTGCACTTGCCAGGCAGGCACATAGTCCAATGAGCTAAATCCCCGGCCCCATATATTGGTTCTTCCTACACAAGACTGAGAGATACCTTTCCATTTTCTGATATCTTCTTTAATCTCCTTTTTCAGAGTACTGTATTTTTCACTTTGTTACTTCTGCTGTTACTTCCTTCATTAGATTGATTCCTAAGTATTTCATTGTTTTTGATGCTATTGTGAAAGGTATAATTTCTCTAATTTCTGTCTCGGTGAGTTTCTTATTTGTGTATAGGATTGCTGTTGATTTTTGAGTGTTGACTTTGTATCCAGTTATGCTACTGAATTTGGTTATTAAATCTATAAGTCTTTTGGTGGGATTTTTGAGGCTGTCTATATAAAGCATCGTATTATTTGCAAATAATGATAATTTAACTTCTATCTTTCCTATCATTATTTCTTTTATCTCTTTCTCTTGTCTGATTGCCATGGCAATATTTCCAGAACTAGGTTGAATAGGAGTGTTAATAATGGACATCCTTGTCTTATTCCTGATTTTAGAGTGAGAATTTTCAGTTTTCAGTATGATGAAGTATTATACATAGCTTTTATCAGATTGAGACAAAGACCATCTATTCTGATTTTATATAGAGTTTTTATCATGAATAAATGTTGGATTTTGTCAAATGCTTTTTCTGTAGCTATTAAAATGATCATATGGTTTTTATTCTTGGTTCTGTCAATATGGTATATTATATTTATTGATTGGCAGGTGTTGAAACATTCCTGCATCCTTAGGATAAATCCTACTAGGTCATGGTATATAATCTTTTTGATAATTTGCCTCATTGTTTTCCAGTATCTTATTGAGGATTGTAGCCTGAATGTTCATTAGGGAGATTTGCCTGTAATAGTCTTTTTTGATTGGATCCTTCTCTGGCTTTGGTATGAGGATAATGTTTGCTTCCAGGCTTGTGTTTGGGAATATGGCTTTCTTTTTACTTTCATTAAAGAGTTTAAAGAGTAGTGGCAACAGGTTTTTCTAAGTGCCTCATAAAATTCAGCTTGAATCCATCAGGACCTGGGATTTTCTATGTTGGCAAGTTTTTTAAATTTATTTTTTATTTTAAAAATCAACAACAAAAAGAATAAAAAATAATGATACAGACTTTCAAATGGTATGAAATTAATACTAGTTAATATTAATTATATTTTCAATTTCATTACTGATATTGAGTTATTTAGAATTTTTATATATATTTGATTCTGCTTTAGTAATTCATATGTATCTAGGAATCTGTCCATTATTTCTATTTTCCATCTTGTTAGAATACAGATTCCAGAAGTAGGTATTGGTGATCTTCTGGATTTCTACAGAAAATGTTGCAATTTTACCCTTTTCATTTTTGACTCTTTTCTTCATAAGGTTGGCAAAGGGTTTCTTAATTTTATTTAATCTTTCAAAGAACCAGCTCTTCCATTCATTGATTTTTTTTTTGTATTGTTTTCTTAGTCTCAACTGCATTAACTTTCACTCTGATCTTTATAATTTCCTTTTTCATAAAGTGTTATGTTTCACTTGTTTTTCTTTTTCTAGAAACTTAAAATTGAACATTAGGTTATTTCAGCTCACTCTATTTTTTGGATATGGTAATTTACCACTATAAATTTCCCTCACCCAATAAGCTCCAATATTTTGCATTGGTATTATTATTTAAATGTAGAAATATCTAATTTCTCCCTTAATTTCATCTGTGACCTATTGGTTGTTCAGGAGGATGTTATTTAATTTCCATTTATTTATGCAGTTTTTGTTGTTTCTTTTGGCATTGATTCCCATTTCACTGCACTATGATTTAGTAATAGGATGCATGGGATAGTTTCAATTCCTTTGCATGTATTTAAGCATGTTCAATGAGATACTATGTGGTCTAATTTGGAAAGCATGTCATGTGCAGCTGAGGCAAATGTGACTTCTGATGTGGTGAGTAGTTGTCTGTAGATAATTACTAAGTCAATTTGCTCAAAAGTTTGTTTGTTTCTGAATCTCTTTGTTGATTTTTTTGTCTAATTGATCTGTCTGTTGTGACAATGATACAGAAATCCCCTATTAAAATTATATTAGTACTTATTTGATTTTTTAATGTCCATTAATATTTGTTTTATATAGTAAGTGTTATGTCTTCCTCTTAGATTGTCCCCTTAACAAGTATATAGTGACCTACTTTGTCTCTTTTCATCAGTCTTGGCTTAGAATCTTCCTTGCCTGAAAATAATATAGATACCTCTGCTTTTTTTTCTTGGTTCCTATTGCATGGAGTATTGTTTGACTCTCAGTCTATAAATTTCTTTTTCTGTTAAATGTGTTTCATATATGCAGCATATTTTTAGGTCTTGTTTATTGATCCATTCTGTCATTCTGTTTCTTTGAATTGGTGAATTGAGACCATTTACACTGATAGTTGTAGTTGATACATATTGACTTATCCTGGTCATGTTATTTTCCTGTTGTTGGTTTCCTTTCTTTCCCTTCTGTTTAATTGCTTGACTGGTCTTGTAGATTCATTATTTTGGGGTTCATGGAGTTGTAGTTTTCATTATCTCTAGAATATCCTTCAGAACATTATTTCTAGAATATCCTTCAGAACATTTTGGAGGGATGGTTTGGTGCTCATGAATTTCTTCATGTGTTCTGTATCATGAAAGAATCTTATTTCTTTATCAATTTGGAAAGATAGTTGTGAAATAAATCAACATGGACTTAAGGTTGTTTTCTTTTAGGACATAAACTACTTTACTCTGAGCTCTCCTTGACTTAAGGGTTTGTGTTGAGAAACCTGCTGTCATTCTAGTGGGATTACCTTTATAGATATTTGTTTATTTTCTTTAATAGCTTTTAATATTTTCTTCTTGGGTTGAATTTCTGGAATCTTGACTATTGTATGCCTTGATGTAGAATTCCTCTGTCATAACTAATTGGAGTTCTATATACCTCATTTATCTGTATGTCAACGTTTTTTCCATGCTTGGGAAGTTTTCTGCAATGACTTCTGTGAAAATTTTTTTAATGGCATTTATACTACCTCCTAATTTTTTGTAGACTTCATTCAATCCTTTCTTAATCTTCTTTGCATCATCTAGCCACTACTGGATTGATTTTTCATGATCTTGCTATTTTTCAGAAATTTTTCTTTTCATGATCACTACCTGCAAACTTCTCTTCCAGGTCTGGCATTCTGTCCTCATATTGGTTCATTCTGCTACATATGCTTTAATCTCCTGGATATCTGTTTGTCTTTTTCATGGATTCCATTTCTTTCCCATATTGGGCATTCATGATTTCCATCATTTTCCTAAACTCCTCTATTTTTTAAAAAAATCTGTTCTAGATTAACTAATCATGTCCTGCAGTATGGCCAAAATCTCTTTAGTTTATCTGAGAAATTATTTCTAATTTGATTTTTTTCTAGGGCCTTGTTTATCTGCTTTGTTACTTCTGCTGTTACCATTTCAAAGAGTTCAGGTAGATGACTTGTGAATTGTTTCACCTCATTGCTTCCTGGATTTTCATCTTCTGTATCTTCTCATTTTTTTCTTTCTTTTTCTTTTCTGTTGTCTTTTTTTTTAGTTTAATTTCTGGTTCACACTTGTAAATTGCTCATAGTGGGTAGCTTTATTGTTATCATCAAGAACCCTTAGAAAATGACTACTGTTCAAAAGTTTCTTCTAGGTATAGTTCAATTTTGGCTATTGAGTCTGTTGCAAGATCTTAACCTCTTCAATTTATTTAGATGGGAAGTTGTTGTCTATTTGGTCTAACCACTGGTTCTTTGTTACTGGCCTAAAGTATTATATATGACACTAAGTCAATCTAAGGTGACATACAAGGAAGACCAACTGATTAAAATTGTATTACCTTGGCTAATGTAGTACAGTCAGTAGTAACAATAAATCAAGGACAGCCTAAAAATGATAAATTTTGATAATTATTAATTTGCTGTTTTTCACTGTATGAGCAAGACTGTAGTTGTAAATTAAACCTAAAACAAACCAGAAAATTCTTTATAGTAAATATCCCTATGATATGACAATTTTGCCCTTGGGGGAGAGCATTTAAAAGGTATTAGGTTAAAAATATAGCAACAGAAGAAGAAAAAGAAATTAGAACAAGGCTAATGGAGAAAGAAAGATTACACAGGCTTTTGGGAAGTGGTAAAGAAGACAAGAGGGAAAATTAAAAAGAACAGAACACAACAAGAGCAACAAAACTAGAAACAATATTCATAATCATATTTTAAAAAAGAAACAATCAAGAAAATGCAAAAATAGGCAAATTAAAGGAGGAAAAAATGTCTACTTCAGGGTGTGTATCTGCTGTCACTGATACATAAAGGGTACAGATGGAGGCCAGATCTGTATTGGTCAATCCCAAGGAGCCTGCAGTAAAATTATAGTGGGGTGGTGACTATTCCCAGCAAACTTGTATTTACATCTCCACTGAAATTCAGTCTGCTTCTGGTTTCTGGTTGTAAGACTGGGACAAGAGCTATTCAGCTTACAATAATCTGGGTAGCTCCGGCCAACCTGAACTCACCTCTCTGATTCTGGGTGTCTCCCACAGCTGTATATCACGCTGACATTGGGAGCCCTGAGATGGAGCCAATGTACTGCTGCTGTCAGTCCCAGTATTATGTTACAAATTATTGACCAGACAATCATCCTGTGCTACGAAAAGGATATGTGTGTTGTGGTAAAAGAAACCTGTTGTATTATTATCACTGCCTCTAAGTAAGCATAGTTTTTAAAGTTCCTTTTCTTTTCCAATCTCTAATAAAACAGAATCCTTAAAATATGAGAAAGATCATGCAACAATAAATGAAAAAGAGTAAAATTATATTTTAAAAACCCCACAACATTGTACAATCTCATAGCAAGTACTTTTTTATTTTGCAGTATTTAACATCTTTCGTTAGCTTATTAATAATGCTGTTTATTCTTCTCAGGGAAAATAAGATTGGGTTTTTCTCGTTTCATGTTGAGAATGTTCATATGATTTTACATAAATTTTAATTAGAAAAAAATGCTGACTGTTTAGATTATTGAATTTGCTCCTAATTTGAAGGGATTTAGTCATCGTAAGCCCCCCAAACTATGCATTTTGTATTTGAAACTTAAAAGTAACTAGACTCAAAATCTTCAAGTGAAATCAGCAGTAGTTTGTAGTAAAGAACACGAATTTTTATTAGGAGAATTTAAAAAGAGAAGATACTCTTGAAATAATATGTCAGGAGGATGAGATAGTAAATTCATGAAGTTTCTAATACAGAGCTTTTCTTTAGGGTATTTTAATTTTTTCATTTTTACTAGTACATACTTTTAGTACACAATGATTGCATTCATTGTGGATAACAGGTACATATATGTAATACATCTTAATTGTTTTCAACTTTTAATCTTCACTCTAGTCCATGTCTTTGGGCAACCCATAAAAAGAATAAGGATAGGAAAGGAAAAAGTTAAATTATTACTCTTCACAGGTGGTATGAGACACTACATAGAAGACCCCAAAAATTCCATATTGGACTTAATAAGCAAATTCAATAATGCAGCTGGATACAAAGTCAACACTCAAAAATCAATAGCACTCCTGTACACAATCAACAAAGTCACTGAGAGAAAAATTGTCTCCGTAGTGGTCCAAAATGTACAATAGACATTGTGATAATGAACAGGAAAGAAAATCTTAAAAGGAAAAACAACTAGGGTAGGAACAAGAAGAAAAGGAAGGAGATGTATACAAGATGGACAGTTATACTACTAATCACTGTTAGTTCATCCAAAAGAACAGTCTATGCTTCCATTGTTTGTTCATTTTTTCATGTCTAAATTTTGTAACCTGAACAACTGCTTCTAAGATAACAATATGCAATATATTAACTAGTGCTAATTTCCTACTTGTCTTTTTGAAATTCTGTGTCATTTTTATCCTTTTATCTGTTTTGCTTTTTAAAATAAGATTAAAAAATAAAATATCACCTCCTAACAAGTTATAGACTAGTAGCAAGATTGACCAGATTGTTACTTTACAAATGGTTAATAAAACAATTTACTTTTTAAATTACATTTCAATTCATATTACTAATATCTGCTGAATTACTAACATTTTACTAATGGGCTTAAATATTTTAGTGGTCTCATCTTGATTAGGTTAAAAGATGATACTGGGGAGGAACAGTGAAGACAGTAATTCCAGAGACAAACACATATTTAAAGTCTCAGTCACTGGGAATATCTAACTTGACCTTTCATTAATTTTCATTATATTTTGAATCACATTGCAATTATTCCAGCGTATAATATTTCTCCTCTTTTAGAAAGTTCTCAAATATAGATACTGATGGCTAATTTTGCTTAAAAAGCATCAAGGTTAGCCAGTGGTCCCTTCTGATTTACCCCATATTATCTACAGGTTTATTCTCTAATTAATAAGAAAATGAACATGCAGTCACATACTGACAAGATAAATATACATATATATGTGAATATGTACGTTTGTGTATACACATGGTCATACCTACAATAGTTTGACTTCTGATTTTTCATCTCTAGAATGGACAGTGCAAAAGAGATATGCAGTCAATGAAAACTGCACTTCAAATTTTTAATTACGATAGTTTCTCATTCTAGCCATATGTAGTATACCCTTTTGTGAGGCTGGAAGTGGCAGATATTCACAAATCATGATCAGCCAAGTGATCATGAGGGTAAGAAATCAATATGGCACACTGTATAGCCAGTACATTTTGGATACAGGTATTCAATAAATAGCATGAGATATTTACTACTTTGTATAAAATAGGATTTACATTTGATTATTTTGTCCAATTGTAGGCTTATGTACATTTCAGAGTACAGTTAATATGCACTGAGCTAAGGTATGAGGTTTGGTAGCCTAGGTATGTTAACTGCATTTTTGATTTAGGATTTGTATAACTCGTGATGCATTTATCAGTGTATAACTCCATTACAAGTAGAGGAGCATCTGTACATATGTATATAATATGAAATATTATATACTATATATATGAATATATATGTATATAATATGAAATATGTACATATGTATATAATATGAAATATTATATACTATATATATGAATATATATGTATATAATATGAAATATGTACATATGTATATAATATGAAATATTATATACTATATATATGAATATATTACATACACTTAAAAGATCACCGAACAACAAAATAAAAATAAACTCGTCAAACTGCCTCCTCCCTCACCTATGTTGAGAACAAATTTCTTTATGGATAGTAACATGATATGAGTACACACAGAATATTATGAAACAGGCAAATTCTCCTTCAGGCCTGTTGCATTTTTCTTGAAATTTTAACAGTTTTAAATAAGACACTGATTGGATAAAATTTAGGTTTAAGTCATAGATTTATAATACACATAGTCACAGAGCCAAACAGCCATTCACCTCCAAGAACTGTCCAAAGAGACTCTTGGTCCCAGACCTTGAGCAGTTAAGTCTAGTGGTGGATTTGTATCTTCCATTACATAAATAAAAGACACACATAAAATATATACATACTGATCTCTGTAAGCATTCATATTAAATAAGCACACTTTGCTGTTACGATTCTCTTCTTTCAGGAGGTACGTATTCTCTACATGTAATATCACTTTCCTCTAAGTTACTTATAGGAAGAGAATGCACTGAAGAATTTTGAAAGTTCACAATAAGGAAACCTAATTAAGGTTATCAATAGATTTTGGAATGAGAGTTTTGGAAATGTGATGATAACTGAAATAAATCCAGTATAAAAGCTTCAGTATTACGTCGTTTCTCTCATTTAAGTAATGAATGTACAAAGGAAGAACAAAATAAAAGTTCGATAAGAAGAAAACAGGGCAATAGATCTTTTGCAAACAGAAAAGTGTCCAAGAGACTGAAGGTGAAGCAAGCAGGTAGGGAAGGAGAAATACAAAGATTCAAAACGTGCCGTGTATCTGCACCAATACTCACAATGAATGTAAATATTGTGTGACATAAGCATGAACTACCAAAATTAAGAATGAAAATTGGGAAAGAGGATCTAGGGACAGAGGCAAGGAGGTTGGTCGGGGAGGGAAAGGAGAATAAAAGAGAATCAAGATATGTACGTGTACTCATTTTCTAAAGTGAATATAAGTGTCTTGTACTCCATATATGTACTAAATAAATAAAAGTATAAAACTCACAGGTTAAAAAAATAAGTAAATGCTTGAACTCAGAAACTCTATACTCCAATGGAATATAAGTAACTCACAACTCTAAGATAAAGATTAAAAATAAAAGTATTAAAAATAGCTACAATAATTGTAATAGATGAGTAATATAAAATGAATTAAATTGTAATGTAAGAATTATACAAGGTGGGAGTTGGGAATTTAGCTCAGCAGCATAAGCGCCTACCTTGCAACCTCACAGTCGTGAGTTCGATCGCCGGTACCGATAAAAAAAAAAAAAATTATACAAGGTGGAGCAGTTTAGCAAAAGGTTATAATTTATGTACATGATGGATGTTATCAGTTTTAAAAAGACTTTCAGAATTATAAGATTTTTTGGTAAATCTCATGATAATCACAGAATAAAGATTTATATTAGATAGTGAAAAGACAGAGAAAGCAATCAAAGTCAATAAATTATTAAGGGGCTGGGGACGCTCAGTGGCACATGTGCCTGCCTGGCAAAAGCAAGGTCTTGAGTTCAATCCCTAGTACAATAAAAGAAAGAAAGAAGGAAGGAAGGAAGGAAGAAAGGAAGGAAAGAAAGAAAGAAAGAAAGAAAGAAAGAAAGAAAGAAAGAAATCACAAACAGCACAAAGAAAAATAGAATAAAAGATCTACAAAGCAATTGAAGCACAAAATGTCAATAGTAAGTCCCTACTTATCAACAAGTGCTTTGATTTTAAAACAAAGTAAAATTATTCAATCAAGAGAAGCAAAGTGGATGGATGGATGGATGAAAAAGCAAGATTCAACTCCATGCTGTCTACAAAAGATCCACTTCAACCTTAAGTACATAACAGGCTGAAAATGAAAGAATGGTAAAAGATATTCCATGCAAATAGAAACCTAAGAAAACCAAGGTACCTACACTTCTATCAGACAAAATAGACTTCAAATCAAACTACAATGAGAAACTAAGGTCACAGTGTGATGATAAAGAGTTAATTCATAAAGAAAGTATAACAGGTGTAAATATATATGTATGCATCATTGTAGCACACAAGTATATAAGGCAAATATTAATCTAAAGGAAGAAATGGAAAGAGAATAGAGGAAATCAATATTCTATCCTCAATTGTGAACAGATCAATTGTCGTAAAATGATGTCTTAATAACTTTTCTCATTGCTAAAACAAAATACCCAACACCCTCAAATTTAGAGAAGAAAGGTTATTTGACTTAGTTTGTAAAGGTTTTAGTCAATAATCAGCTGGTTCCAAGGCAGGTGGAATGGCAGACAGGCATTGTAGAGACACACAGTTCATGGTAGGCAGAAAGTAGCAAAGCAAGCAAGAGGGAAGACAAGTTTCTTTCTGCGCCTTATATTGTATCCAAGCTAACAAGTTTAGAGCAATGCTAAGCCAATCAGTGTGCTGATTTAGTAATCACATAACCTTATTAACTCTAGATCTAGCCACCTCTGAAACAGCTATGACTGCATGAGGCTTTGGGGGGACATCCAAACACAAGCCATAACAGATGAATAAGAAAACACTGAACTTGAATTGTACTTTAATCCGAGTGGACTTAAAAGATAAATACAAAAGATTGCATGAAATACCACAATATACTTTCTTCTTAAATGCATGTGGAATATGCACCAAGACAGATAGCACTGGGAGGCCACAAGTCTTAATCATTTTAGGAATAAATAAATTTAGGAACACTGAAATCATAAGTATCTTTTTGAATCACAATATATGAAAGTATAAATCAGTAATAGGCAGAAAATCCGCAAATATTTGGGAAGTAAATGACATTTTCCTGAACAGTGAGTCAAAGAAATTAACAAATATCTTAAGCATAACAAAATTTATGGAATTCTGTAAAAGCAGTTTTAACAAAGAAATTGAAGAGAATAAATACACATGAATAACAACAAAAATCTCAGATGACTTTATAATTCAAGAAATTAGAAAAAATAGAACAAATCTCAAAATCAGTAAAATGATGGAATAATAGAGACAAGAGGAGAAATAAATGAAAGGGACTAGAAAAACAATTTAAAAAATTTAAACCTAAGAATTGTTTTTTGAAAAGAGAAAAAAAAAACCCAAACTTTTAACTGGACTATGTAAGAAAAAAATAGAAAAGATTCAAAAATCAAACCAAAGTTGTAAAGATGACAGAGAAATGTAAAAGGTTATAAGTGACTACTATGAATAATTATATATCTACAAATTGGATGACCTAAAAGAAAGAGATAAATTTTAAACACGTAATCACCAAGACTAAATAAAGAATACAGAATTTGAGCAACCTAGTAACAAGTAAGGAGACTGAATCAGTAATCAAAAATTTCCCATCAAAGAAAATCTAGGATCTGATTATTTTCCTGGTGAATTTTACTGAACATTAAAAGAAAAATTATTGCCAGTCCTTTTCAAACCCCTTCCAAAAAGTGAAAAGAAGTGAATAGTTTCAAACAGAAAATTATTCAGCCTTCAAAAGAAGAAGATTCTGCCATTTTACACAACACAGATGAACTTGGAGGACATTATTCCAAGAGAAATAATCAGACACAAAACCACAAATCTTGCATGCCCTCACTTAAATCTAAAATAACTAACTCATAGAAAAGGAAAACAGAAATGTGGTTATCAGGGGTAAGGAGTGGACAAATGGAAAGATGCTAGTTAAAAGGCAGAACTTGACGGTTTTAAGATGAGTAAGTTCTGGAAATCTATTTGTACAGCATGGCACCTATAGGTAATAGGTAGTAATAAAGTAGACAACATTTGCTAAGAGAGAAATCTTAAATATTCTCACCATATACACACATAGGTAATGGGAAGTGATGGGAAAGTTAAGTAGTTGGACCATGGTAATTATTATACAATGCTACATATTCCAAACTACCTATTATACTTCACTAAAACTGAAACAAACTACATACAATGAATAATCTTGTAAGAATACAGATGTGCCCAAAGGAATACAAAAGAAGACTTTTTAATTCAGACTGTAGATGCTACTCTCAGTGCGTTTTATTTACTTATTTTGAAGATGATGTGGAGGGATGGAATGTTTGATTAGAAATTAGCAGAAAAAGTAAGATTTCATTCCGAAGGCAAGAAAGTAGAATATGAGCAGACAATTGCTTTGCCCGCAAAAGAAAAAGCATTTAGGCCCTGCAGATGCAGGATCCCACGCTATCAAGGCGTGGGATCGCCTTGCTTTCAAGGCGCCTGCTTTCAAAGGCAGGCGCTTATGCCGCTAAGCTAAACCCGCATTGATCCTGCAACAGTGGAACAAGAAATTGCTAGAATCGTGGCGCCTTCTCTCTGTCTCTGCTGTCCTGTCCCTTCCCTCCAGGTTCAGAGGTCTTGAGGTCCCCGCAGGACCTTACACACATACGTGGCACATGTGCCTGCCTGGCAAGAGCAAGGTCTTGAGTTCAATCCCTAGTACAAAAAAAGAAAGAAAGAAGGAAGGAAAGAAAGAAAAGAAAAGAAAAGAAAAGAAAAGAAAAGAAAAGAAAAGAAAAGAAAAGAAAAGAGAATTTCTTTTGGTCCTTGGTAAAATGTCTCTCTCCAGCATCCTCAGTGGCATTTCAAGGGCGACTCAGGGCTCTGAAAAGAACCAAAGTCAGGCTGTAGGTGATTTAAATACCCAAGTTTTTATCATGTTGCTTCTTTACAAATACACAGTTCTTTCCTGTACTGTGGGGAGCATAAGTCCACTGTAATTAAGGCTGTACTTTAAAAATGCAATGGTTATACATTTTGTTGGTTCTTCCTAAAGTTAAATATTAAAGAAAAGAAATAAAGTGAAATAAGAATAATAATGTTATTTTAAAAAAATACACCCTGATTGTTCTGGGCTACATTATAAACATGGGAGAAAAATGTTTATCAAAATATAATGTCATTAAACATGTATAGGAAAACAGGTAATGTTTAAAATCACTCATTTTGAACCTAAATTCTTTAAAAATACACCACAAAAAAGCAGTTTTCCGATATCCTTTCATTTCACTTGTAATTTGGATTTTAAAATATTTCTCCATGAGCATATAAAACTGAAGTTTTAGATCATCTTTTAGTCAGGTAATGAATAGCTCAGAGTAGTGAAAAAGTACACATTTTAATGTGTGCTCTTCTGAAAGCCATTGTGGGCCGCAGCCCGCTCTTCCAGACTCCTTGCACGGAATGCGGGGCGCATTCCGCCCTGCACAAAGGCAGACTTTAAAGATGCACCTCCCACAAAGAGGTATTGACGGACCAGGAATCAGACTTTGGACAAATGCACATTTCATTCTAACACTGCCTAATTGTTAAAGCTCTTCTTATTGAAAAGAATAAAAATTTCATTAGTCATCACAGTAGCTCAGCACAAACTCCTCCTCTTTACCCCACAAGGCCCAGAAAGAATGGCAGTTTTAAACTTAAATCGCTGAACAGTTTGGAGCCTTTGGCGTTTCTTGCTTTTGTGCTATGTGCATTGAGAGTTGTTTTATTAACTGTTACAGAATGATTACAGTTATAATTTTTAGATCAAATTTTAGAGGCATAATTGTTAAAAAAAATAAAAGTTCAGTAATCACAGGCAAATATAGTTTACCAAACAACAGCCTGGAGAGCCAGCTATTCCATGTTAGGATCATATTCTATGTGGTTATTATGGATTTATACAGTCGTCCTGAGACTTATCTGAGACAAAGTACTATAGCAAATGTGAAGTTTACATAAATGTAAAGATATAAAATTTGCTCTGGTATATATTGCCACTACAGCTTCTCATTTTGATCTTTTCAGTTCCTAAGAAACATATGTATTTTATCTCATCCTAATATGTAAATACTAACAGAGGAGAAAGTCCAGATACAATGGGATCGCTAATTTGTTGGCTTAGATGTCCTGACATTAATCAGGCCATTTCATGTAAGTAGTTGAAAGTTCAGCCTATCAGAATAGCAGAAAGGTAAAGGTAAGGCCACACAGACCAGAAACCCTAACCCTTTACACTTGGGTAGGCTCTGCTAATAGATGTGTTTCTGACGGAGACAGGGGTTCAGACTCAGAATCTTTGCCAGCCTGGCATCCCAACAGGAGTTGGCTCTCGGAGTTTAAACCTAATTGGCACGCTGAGATTAGAGACAATTTTTTAAGATCTCTTAAAAATATTTCAAGTGTTAGAAGACAGAGTTGTCATCTGTAATCGTTGAATAAATTACATCACTCCTCTGTAGAAAATCCTGCAATGACTACACTTTGTATCCAGAGTAAAAGACAAGGTCCTTAAATGGTCTACTCCACAGTCTCACCTCTATTGCCTTGTTTTTTGGGTCTTCTCTTTATTTTCTCATCCAAGCTCCAGTCATACTGGCACTGTCTGTTTCTCAGATACACCAAGCATAGCTCTGTTTCAGAATCTTTCTAATGACTGTGCCCCCTAGTTAGAATGCTCTATTCTAAGGTGTTCACATCTTATCCTCAGCCTACCGTCTGCTTTCGTACACCTACCAAGGTAAGAAAGGTGTTTGGTTGTTCAGTATGCCCTCTATGTAATAGCAGAACATGTGATTCTATATTTGTATGATTAAAGTAATTCTATATCCCTATTTTCTGTTTGGTTCACCCCACACTCCCTCCCACAACACACACCTTAGCACATAGTAATTACTCAATATTTTTTGAATCAGTGAAAGAGAAAATGACTGAAAGATAAAGGAGGAAATAGCAGGAAAGACTCAAATTAGGTGGCAAGTAAATGAAGCAAGAAATTATTGGCCATGTGAAGGAGTTTTAAACTTCATCCTAAAAGTAGACAGATATGGGAAAAAATCTGAAAACCACAGTTTAAGTTTTAGAAAGATGGCTTTGACTATAACATTAAGAACAGATTGGAAAAGATCCAAAGTCAATCTGTCAGTTACCTGAGTGAGCTAAGACTACACCATTGGATGTAGATTTGAGAAAGAGTAGAAAGAGAAATGGACAGACCCAGATATTGGTCAGAGAGGAAAAAGAAAATAATGGGGCTGTCAAGACAGCCTAACGGTTTCTGCATTGGACGGTTAGATGAATCATGAAGAAAAGCAATGCTGTCTTTGTAGTGACAAAGGAGAAGTGATAGATTCAGTTTCAAGTACAATAACTTTAAAATGCCAGTGAGGTATGCAAGTGCATTCAGAAGAAAATTGCATGTATACCCCTGACACTCGTGGGGGAAATCTTGGTTAGAGATAGAGATTTCCACCAGATGATAGGTGATGCAGCTGAAAGGACACCTGAAAATCCTGCTTCCGTTGTTAAACTTTACAAGATCTCCTAATTAGGTGGACTTCACCCAGTCCTCAAACTGAGAAATTCACAATAGATGGCTTATAAAACTTCAAAAAACATCACATGGTAATTTTTTTCAGAATTGTTAAGGCTGGTATCGTGGAAGAGACAAAGATAATACAATTCTTTACACTTCAGTGTAAAGAATTTCACTTTCAGCTACTTGCAGAAAAATTGTGTCACTTGTTTTCGTAGGTGCCTTTGAGTAACAAACTCCCATAGCAGATACTGTGGTCATTCAATACTGAATCTACAATGCCATGCAAGGAATTCACATAGAATTGCCTTCCACCTCAAAATTAAATTGATTTTCCATTGGACACACCTTAGCAACAAAATCTCACTAGCTTCTCAGAACTGACTTTTTATTGTACTTATGCACTGACGTATATAGGAGGGCAGCCCTGCAAACTTTAAGTATGTCTTTTCAGGTCATTTTATAGCACCAAAAATAGTTTTTATAAGTAGTTTAACTAGCACAGTTTATGTTTAGTTACAAGACAGCACCTTAGCATACATCGCCTTTCATTTTACCTACTTCTGGCATTTATACTAAATGCATGTCTTTTTCAGCTATTTAGTTTTTTACCTCTACCTTACAGCATTAATAACAACAGAAGTGCATATATGGTATAGAAGTAGAAATAAGGAGAAAGAGATGAACTGATGCATAGTTTGAGCTTTGGAAGGTGAAACATTTTCCTCAAATATTTTAGAAAAATAAATATGGGATTGCCATCTTGCCAGTAGACCTCACAGAGGGAGCCACACAATCAGACAATATATGGTTTATGTATTTTTTTGAATGTACAAGTAATATGGTGGTAAGTGCGTAATGTTTGCAAGCCAAAAAGAAATATAGTAAATACCATGGCAAAGGGAGACAGGAAGTTATGTAATGCCACAGAAATATTCAATCAGACTCTCATTGCAGAAAGAGTATCTTGGCAGTAGTGGAATCATGGATTTGAAGGAAATAAAGTCATAAAATTTATGTCATTTTAATCGTATTGATATCTACACAAATTCAGAATTCACAATTAGACTGAAATCTCTGTTTACTAAAACTTTGACCCATAAACTCCTGCTCTTTCATGTCTCTTAGTAAACACAAGCCTCATTGTTTTGAGGAGCACTGCCCCTCAGTTTTTCTGCTTTATTCAAGTTTGATATTCCTCTTCATTTGCCGTTAGTCTCTATGCAGCCCAAAGCCCATGGTTCAGCATTACAGCTGCACACCTACTCCCTTGACCTGATTGGAACATTTTTTATTTTGCCAAACTTTAATCTAAGATATGCTCAACTAAATGCACCTGCCTTTTGATTGCAAAAGTGGCCTCTTCTCTACCCATTCAATTCTTTACATGTTCACAAATCCATTTAAGACCATGTCTTTATGAAATTTCCTTTATTATCCAAGCTAAAATGATTCCTTTGGTGTCTCACATGCTATTTACCTTATGTGTTTTTGGCATGTATTTCACTGTTTATTATTTGTTATTTTTAATCCCATTTTGCTCAAAAGGGTTTCCCTGAAAAAAATGAAATGAAGATTGTTAAATATGGAGAATACTGCTGTGATTGGTATTTCTCTATTTTCTTTTTTTATTATTTTTCAAACTTGATAAATACATGTACTTAGGTGAAATATGTAGGATGCTTGGCTTAAGTTAATCTTTATTGTATATTAACTACATGTATATTATCTACATACATACAAACAAGTCAAGTATATACAAGTTTTTAAGTTAACTATAATCATATTAACAAGGCCTGAGCAAATATTAGGAGGATGCCATAAGGTTGGATTATTGAAACCAAATTATCAGTTCTAGATGCTAGAATTAATGATGGAAAGATAAGATACTGGCTTAAAAATGTTTCTGTTTTCAACTTTATTAGCAGTATCTCTTTTTTTTTTACCATTTTCTGTGCAAAATGACTACTGCCTCACAGTTTTCATGCGCTACTAATTTAATTTTCACAACAATCCTATGAAGATAAAAACAATTGCCACAATTTTATAGATCAGAAAATAAATAAAAAGATATCCCATAGCATGTTTAACAAAAAAGACCTAGATTCTAAGCAACTACAACTTAGATTTAGCCATCTTGATTTTAGAACTTGGGCATCTGACCAAGAAGCCTTATTCCACTCTTATGTTTGCTAAACTGCATAATCAAAGCTCACACTTACTCAAAATGCCTCACGCGATTTACGAGTGAGGTAGCAATTAATCACATTATAGGACTGTCCTTTTCTCTGAGAGAAATATATGGATGTTTAAGATCTGTAAGAATAGAATATTTTAGCTGGTGATTGCTGAGAGAGAAAGCAACTTTTTTTCACATTTATTGCTTTATTCATGCATGATATAATTCTACAAGATGATTGTAGGACAACACAGAAGAAAGTTACAGTTAAGTCTTCTTGGTGTGGTACATAGTGATACAAATTACATTTAAATTGTTTTAACTTGCTTTAGATGACAAAATGCATCCAAATCAGCAAAATATCCGATTACTATATATATTAGCATATAATCTTTGACTCAATTATCCTCCTATTTGTCTTTATTTGAGGTACTATAAAACTTGTCATCATACCTCATGCTGTGTTATTGGGTCTTCATTTTAAGAAATACATCTATAAGTAGAATACAAATGTAGGTAATGGTTCCAGGTGGGAAATGATTCCAGGATAAAAGACTGACACTTAAAAAGTATAGGATGTATAAAAATCAATTTTAACTTTTCCTACACTACTCTAGAATATCAAAGAATAAATTCCAGTTAGTGAATTTCTCACCTAGAAGGAAAAAGGCCATTCCTAGGAACATATGCCTTATTCTTTAGTTCTTAACATCCTGGAGGCTATTGTGGAAGCAAGACATTCAGAAGTAAGGAAATGAGGATCTAAAGAAAGTGAAAATCTCTTTAAAGGCTTACACAGAGATGACCAATTGCTCATACCTCTACCATCCTGTCTTAAACCCTGGTCTTACCCCTAAATGACTCAAGGAATGAACAGAGAAAGGTCATTTAGACGGCATAGCACAATAATTTTTAAGCTTTTCAAGTTCATAACAGAACTCCATCCTCAGCACAGCATTATGCATTTGATCTTCAACTATTTTATTACTGTCTTTCCCCAAAATGAATGAGGAAGAATTTTAGATCCTACCAGATTTCTAGGGTTTAGGGTGTTTAACATAAGTAGCTTAAAAGTAGGTTACTGAGAAGACAGGAAGGGAAGGTAGTATGGGTTGGGGGGTAGTGAGGAATTAAAAGTCCAGAGGCATGGAGATTAAGCCATTAACTCATTGAGAGACGACTCAAATTACTTAATTTGTCTGTTCATTAGTTTTCTCTCCCATCAGATGTGGCAGTTGGGCGAGGACAGAGAGCCTGTGTTTTAATGCTGATTAAGTTCAGAAGTTCTCCAGAGGACATGATAGAGAAAATCACAGCTCTACTTTCCTAGGTGGAGCCCCACTGATACTCTCAGCCTGTGCTGTCTGACATCAGTGAGATATTTGTGTATTTCTGCCTTCTAGGGTAGGGTTGAGAAGGTGGGATCTCTGTGTTCTGCTCCACCCTTAGTAAATTGGACGTGGTTTTCCCATGTAAAATTTTTTACAAGATGAGGTAGGATCTTTTCCTCTTAGGAGCAAGTAGCCATACTTTGAATTTTAAAATCCATGGAGAAAAATAGTAAGGCTAACCCAGGAAAATCTACACCCTGAAAATCGTTTTTCAGATAAATCATATTTCATCACATTAGAAAGTGGCAGTAAATCTTACTAATACCCAGCATTTGTGTATTAACTATGATTTATTTCACAATATAAAAGTACAAATGTTTTTGTATGCATGTATCTACCTATGGGGAGACTCGTAAGGGCTCAGGGATACTCAGCTGGTAAAACATTACTGCAGGGTGTGTCTGCTGTGGAGGTGTTTCTGAAAGAGTTAACACTAGAATTGAACTCAAGGACAAGGCTCTTTCCCACGTAGAAGAAAAAGGAAGAAGAAAGGTGAATTTATCTTCTGCTTGAGCTAAGGCAGCACTGCCTCCTTCCCACAATCACTGGCCACCATGGTTCTCAAGCTCATGAACTCATGTTAAGACTTACATGTCAGCTTCTAATTCCCAGGCCTTTGGATTCGGAATAAATCACATCATTATCCTTCTTGGTTCAGTAGTTTATTAAGAATAAATCAGCAGATTTCTCTATTTGTATGGTTTTACAATCCAATCTCTCTTTCTCTCTGTCTCTGTCTGTCTCTCTCTTTGTACATACATACATATATATTGATTTTGTTTCTCAGGGGAACACAAGAAGTATGTACACACACATACACAACAGATACACATGCCTATATTCATATATGCACACACATCTATATATGTGTATATACATAGTAAGTCCCTCATTTATAAACTAGTTATGTTCTGGGAGAACATTAGTAAGTCAGATTCATTCATAACTAAGACAAAGTGAGTCTTATATATCTTTGACACAAATATAAAATGTTTACTTCTTATGTTTCCTAGTGTCTCCTCCACATCACCATTATTTTTTCTCCTGCTTCCGGAAATCCTGGGCTCTGACTGAGCACTGCCCTTACTGCACACCACCACACTGCGTGGCAAGCATACAGCAGCACAGCTGTGACAATGTCTGGCGGACATGTGAGCTACTTTTGCACTTTGTTCGCATCTTCAAATGTTTGTAATTCAAGGACCATTTCTATCTGCAAATGTTAGCAACTCAAACGTTTTTAAGTTTCCGTACACAGTACAATTAGTGACAAGACAGGCAGTTTGAGTTACAGAAAATCATAATCATCAATTCCAAGTAATAGAAACCCATAAAATAATAGAAGCCCATCTTTTTCTACTGTGCACTATGATACTTAAACATGTATGGTTCTTTCTTTAAATAATTTGAAGTATATGCTTATATATCAAACTTAATAGCCTCTAAACTTTTGAGTTCATAAGAACCATTTGAGAACTGGCAATAGCAATTTTGGCTATTATCCCAGACTTTGGAGATCTCCCTCATAAGCATAACAGCTCAAAACCTTCATTGAAAATTGAAATAAAAATGGATTTTACAAAATGCTAATTCCTGGTTTATTTTGGAGAATTTTATCAGGCAGATAAATTTGGTAACCACTGCTCCAGGAAATGAACCTATCAACTGTTTGTTTGACAAAGTTCCCAGGTTGACTTTTACCATTAGTTAACTCTGATAGTCAAGCATGATCTATTTCCAAAATGTCTAATGGATTAATTATGTTGTAGATCCTGATGCCACATCATGCTTAGTTCCTGGTTCACACTGACTTTAATGCACATGCCTAATCTTCAAAGCTATAAATTTGTTACATCAGAGCCTTCCAATCTATAGTTTATTTCAAACAGGCAGATTCTTGAGCTGTATCCCAGTGATAATGAGTTAGGATCTCTCAAGATGGGGTTTAGAAATTTGTCTAACAAGCTTCCTCAGTGATTCCTGTGTACAGTAAAGTTTAAAGCAAGTGTTTTAAAAGTGAGTGGGCAAAAAAAAAAAAAAATTCACAAAAACAAGGGTCTGGGAATTCAGCTCAGCGGCATAAGCACCTGCCTTGCAAGTGTGCAGTCATGAGTTCAATCCTTGATGCCAAAAAAAATTAAAAATAAATAAATTAAATAAATAAATAGTGAGTGGGAATATAAAGGAAGAAAAAAATGAATTGTAGGATCCCAAAAGGCACATGTAACCTGGTATTATTTTCTCCTAGTCACAGTACCTTCTCCAGAATTAAGCCTTACTATCCTGCAGCAACACTCAAGATGATTAAGGCTCTTTAGGTCTTCAAGACCTGATTTTGGGGAAGTCAATAATGACTACCATAATGTTTCTCAGTCTCTTCATAGTAGCTGTCCTTATTTTTACGTATGCTGAAATTTAAGAGACTAAACTAATATCACTCTAAACAGTGAATATAGTATTGCTAGATTTTATAACATAATGCTACAGAATTAGCACTGGGTTTCTTAGTGTCTCTTCTTCAGAGTATCGGTTTATTACATCGTGTATTATATAATCTGTTCCCGTAAATAGTTTAGAAATTCTTCCCATGTGTGAATCTCTACATGTATATCTATTCTTTCTGTATTATAGGGAAAAACAGTTCAAAACAAGACAACAAAATAAATTCCTAGAAAAACATGAAATGAAAAAGACATTTAAAACTACAATATTAGGTGATCTACAGTAGTTACTATATGCTTTCTCTTGTTATTTTGAATATCATTGATCACATCATCAGGCATAATATTATTGAACTTAACATTACATAGCTATTATAATAAAAAAAACAACTTTGAAGACATTGTAGGACTTGAAAGCAGTTAATAATCAAAACCAGAATGGATATCTTTTAGATCTTGTCATCTTCAGAGCAGTTGCCTCTACTTTTAGACTTGATACTATCAAGCATACCAAATTCAAATAAAATCAGTCAAGGCTAAACAGTGGTCTAACAAACCAGCTTCAAATAAGATCAGTCATAGTAAGACAAGGTAAGTAATACAGGATTTCAGTGTAAGTTAATAGGAAATTAAGGATAGTTACCATGGTATAATCTGCTATTTTTGGGTTAGCTGTCTGTGCCCTCAAATCTGAGTAGACAGACCGGAACAACATCTAATCAAGCTAAACAGAGCGATAAGACTATTGTGACTTTTAAATCCTGGTACATTATTAACAATGTCCTCTGCCTTCCTCTTTTAGACAATTCCTCCCCTTTCCCTTTCTCAGTGTGCTTTGTATATTTTGGGTCCCACTAGCTCTTGTAGTTTTTAGATTAAGGGGCCAACCTGTTATCTGAGTATTGCTAAACCTTTTTACACCTGAGCTTGATCTTGAGCTGTACTCCTTTACTTACTAAAGTCACAAGGTTTTCTTTCCTTCCAGCTGTGTAGCTCTACACTGCCCAAAAGTGTCATAGCTTTCCAATCTGGACAAGTTGTCCCTATTTCTCTCTGGTTTCCTGTCACATATAGTATTGTTTTCTCATCTTTGACTCTCAGTTTATTAATCCTCTTTCAGGTTGAGTGTATTTTCTATTCAGAGCATCTCGATGGATCCTGCCTCCTAATCTACTCTGCCTGTGTTTCTTTTTTTGTTAGTGTATCAGGGATAATTATATTAAAGATTATAGCTTACCGTCTGCCTCATTTCTGCTATTTTATTATTCTGCTATTATTTGTCCACTTTATTCCTTCATTCCACTGTCTGCCCTGTTCATTGAGGCCTCTCTGTCACTATTGCTGGAATCCTGTCTCTCTCTGGAATTGGGTTGGTGGCTATGAACTCCCACAATTCCTCCTTGTCTTGGAAATATCTTGTTTCTCCAACAATTTTGAGAGAGTTTTTCTGGGTACATCAGTCTTGGTTGGAGGTTATTTTCTTTCAGGGTTTGGACTATTTCCCCCCAGGCTCTTCTCGATTTGAGAGTTTGTGTTAAGTCTGTTGTTATTTTGATAATTTTTCTATTGTAGGTAAGCTGCTTCTTTTCTCTGGCTGCTTTTAATATTCTGTTCTTGTGGTGGATTTCTGGAATCTTGATTATTATATGTCTGGGTGTAGATCTGTTTTGGTTGTACTTGGTTGGAGTTCTATATGTCTCATTTATCTGGATATCATTTCTGTTTCCTATGCCTGGGAAGTTTTCCTTAATTATAACTGTGAATAGTCTTTGTAGTTCATTTGTGGTTACTCCTGCTTCTTTGCTCACACTTTTTATTCTTAAGTTATAAATCCTCTTGTTGTCTTGTAGCCTTTGAATTGTTTCGTCCTGGTTCCTTGTTATTTTTAAGAGATCTTTTCTTTCACACCATAAGTCTCTCTTCAAGTTTCAAAAGTCTAACTTTAGTTTCTGTCAAGGCATTTTGCCAGCTTTCAATGGGAGTTTTTAGTTTCCTGGTAATCTCTTTGGATTTGTTTCATGTATTCTAGACTTTATTTATATTCTTCATTAAAGGTTTCTCTTCTTTTTCTGCGTTCCTCTATTCTTCCATCTATGTTCTCTTGGGAGGGTCTTATCTTTTCTTTAATTAATCTTTTATATCTTGCCTCACTTGGATCAAAAGCACAGTTTTAAATTCATCTATGAGGTCATGAAGGTATTTCTTTATGTTCACTGATGCTGTGTCTAATATTGCATGATCACTACACTGGCTCTCTTCTGTGTTTATCTTTCCTGGGCTTATTTTTCCAGGGTCAGTGGCTGGAGGTTTTTTTTTTAAATTTCTGTCTCTTGTCATGTTTCTGGTTTCTTTCAGACAGGTGTGTCCTAAGGGTCTTTGGCCCTCTCCGTGTTGCTTAGGGTCTTTCTGAAGGCTGCTGACTGGGGTTTTGCTGCCCTCTCCATTTTGCTGTTATCTGAGGTATCTTAAATTCCCTCCCAGGGGCTCAGGATGGCATGGGGATACTCACCCCAGGCCGCCCCATCCAGAGTTCAGGGTGCAGGCAGGCAGGCCCAATTCCCCAAAGCTAGTCCAGCACGGCAGGAAACCGGAAAGTTCTGGTTCCATATTTTTGATTATTGTCTGAGGCGGTGGTTTCAGAAGCAGATTCTCTGGGCTCTGTTCACGGCGGTGGCTCCTTGGGCTCCGGTCGCGCAGGCCTGGTGGCGGCAAAGACACACTTGCCTGCCCAGGGACCTCAGGGGTGCTCTGGCAGCCCCACTCAGCGCGGGCACCGCTGGCTTGGGTCCTCATGGGAGTGGCGAGGACAAGGGCAGTGATGCATCCCAGCAGATCCGGTCCCACGCCCATGATGTCCTGTCCCACGCCCACGATGTCCCAATGTGCTCTCCTCCTCACACCCTCTGGGAATGCAGCCCAGATCAGGGGAGGTGGTGGAGGTGTTGGAGGCAGCGGGTGGGAGTTACTCCGCTCTCCCAGCCTCTAGTGGGCCGCAGCAACAGAGTCGGAGGCAGTGGCTGGAGTGCTGTGGCACAGGCAGGGATCTAAAAAAATTTTTTAAACAGGAAGTAGAAAATAGGCAAACACTTTTTATGGCTCTTTCTCTAGAAAGGACTACAAATATTCTAATTATCCAATTTAAATGTAAAGCATTGTATTTCTGACTACCTCATCAGATAACTCAAAGTCTAAAAAATGTTTAGCTAGATCTCTACATTTGTTCCTCTGCCTTTGGCTACATAGTATAGCTATATGATAGTTACCTATATCTCTATATTAAAACTGAAAGATCATTTAAAATATTCATGTGATTTCATGACCAAATATAGATTTAAATTTGATAGTTTATACGCTTTAAGCTTTGTTTTTGTTAATTTATTTCTTTGGTGTTTTATTTCCACTATTGTTATCATCTATTTATTTAGGAAAAAGATAATAAGAGAGGATTTTCTCACAAGTTAGAAGAGTAATAGGCATATATGACACACACTATATTGCACAGCAAAAATATAGTAGAGTACAGCAGGTGTGGTTACTGCACAGGTCCAACTTTAATTGCTAAATTTATCACTTTATAGTTGTTTTGAAACATTGTACAGGTCCATGTCCAGCCAGGAGAGACTTCTTAAGTACAAAATTGTTAATTAGGTGGACTCTATGTCTTATGGAGTTTGTAACTGCAGGAAGCAGTCCACACCCCTTGTACTAGGAGACAGAGTCAGACTTATTGAACTTTTGGACCTTGTGGGAAGCACTCTGTGTGTAGGGAAAAGTGTTGATAAACAGGATTTTGTAAGTGTCTGAAACCACAAACTGAATCCTCATTCAATGATTTCCTCTGCAGGAAGTATCAGGTCCTGACCTAGATCCTCAGTCTCCCCAACAAGTATACAATGAAGGCTTAAATAAAATGAGACAAGTGGGATGATTTTAGGGTTCCAGGTAGGTCAAAACCTTCAGCTGAGTTCGAGACTCTAAAGGCTAAGACAAACACTTCTCTGGACCACTATTTTTATTAGGTCCAAAACAAAGGGCAGGGAAACTGAGGAAAGTGTTAGCAATGAGCAGGACCTGGGGAGTCACTTCAAGGACGTCTCCAAGTAATGAATCATGTCAATTTAGGAAAACCATCTTATCATGAAGACATGGTTGGAGTAAGAGTGTAGGAGTAATTTCCACAGCTGCAGACTCTTATGGACTTAATTGATGTTTGAGCCAAGAGTCCACAACTGTGGCCTTTTGAGGTTTCTCTGGCCCCACAGGTCACTAGAGACCTCAGCCAGGACCAGTGATTCATAGAAGTTCACTTACTATGAACCAGCTCCTGTCATCAGGCAAGGGGCCTAGGACAGACTCATAGATAAACATAGAAAGCCAATTAGTTAATTTGAAATCCTGCTCGGAGCCACTTCATAGTGGTCTCCACCAAGGAAGGAGGATTCATGGAGGGCAGGAAGCAGACAAGAGGCTCACAGGATAGAAAGTTCTCTTTGTTTCTCCTGTAGCTTCTTGGATCCCTTCTTGGCAGAACCTAACAGACACAGCTAGAAAAGCAGAAATAGGTCAGTGCCAAATATGAATTCCAAAACAGGCAAGAGAAAGTCAGTTTGAAGCTAAGAGGCAGGAAGCATAGGGAAAAGAATTAACCATTGTAAATAAGCACTAGGGCTGGTAATTTGCCTAAATAGTTCCTTACCCCATCGGTAGCTGTGCCATTTCTTTACTTATTCTTGATAAAATCAGTTACTTTAGGTATAAAATTGTAGCAATGTTAAGATCATGGACTTGTTGTGAGAATGAAATATGATGAGATAAATTGCTTAATTTATTGCCAGGCATACAAGTGTGCATAGCAGTGTGCATTATATAGTGAGAAAGTGCCTTTATTTCTTAAAGTGAAAACTTCTGACCATATTGTAGATCCATGGTTCTCTATTTATGAGATTCTAATACAGTATATGAAATTTTGGATCTACAACATACCTATAAGTTGAAATGTGCATTTCAAAGAACAGGATGCTGAGAATATATCTACTATAATTCATTAATTCATCATTCCCTATTATGTACCAGGTCCCTGTCATACGACATATGACTTAGCAGAAGATGAAGACAAACGAACAGAGGCAATAATGTTAAAGACTAGGTTAGCAAAAGAATGTTCATGCAATAGAGAAAGACAACCAAGGCCCTGAAGTTATTTTCAGAGGAAGAGAAACTTAAACTGAGACATAAGGGGCACGGTCAGATCTGCTGAGAAGGGATATGCTTTTTAAATTTAAAAATGAAGAATTTGCAAGCAAAAGGTTTGACAATATTAGAAACAATGGAGAAGCTAGGATTGAGACATCATAGTATGAGTCTTCATATATGAAATAGGGCAGGGATAGCCCAGTGACACCATGCCTGCCTGGCAACTGCAATGTCCTGTGGTCAAGCCCCAGTACTAAAGAAACAAAAACAAAAACTAAAAAAATATCTTCAGATAGCAGGGTAGAATGCTTATTCCTATTCTTGAAAGGGCTAGAACAATATCATATGCTTTTTTTCAACCCTCTTCAGTGCAGTTCTGAGTCATGGCTCAATATACACTGTTAAAAAGTCTATTTCCCATAGATTTGCATTATTATGGTTTGGGATGTAACTGATGAAATTAGTGTCTGTCCCTCACAGAGACCTTGATGTTATTAGCTGAGCACCTTATCTTAATGGAAAAGAGATTACAAAGTAGGTAAGGAAGTGAACCCTGCTCACCCAGTGTGTTTGTGTGATGTATCACATATTTCATATATATTATACAATGTTTTTCGTGCACTGTGACACACATTAGTGATGGGGTGATTCTTCAGAGCCTCACGTATCCCCCTGCCCTTGGAATTTCACTTTGATTATACACCCACTGTATTCCAAAGATGAAAGAACCATTGTTATAAACATCTCTACACAGTTATCATTTCAGTGTGAAATGACTTTTGCAGTCCTAGACTTCTTTTTGTAATTGAAATAGCTTAATTTTATAAATGATATTAAATTTTTATATTCAGTTTCCACACAGGAGGTTAATCACTGTACTACATCATTGATTAGGAAACCTAGCCTCTTGGTGCAGTTTCAGGCACACCTTCTTTTATTCTCTGAGGCATAGGTCCTATCCTTCATAGCTAGTTCTATGTAAAACAAATACGATGTTTATCTTGAGGCTACCTTCAAGGATTGTACAATTGATTATTGTGACAATGATGTTTTCAAATCTACCCAGTCTTCCCTGCAGGGCCAGTTTGTTGCATAAGATTCAACACCGAAACAGAAGAGTATCTTTATATATAAATGAGAAGTACTGGTGATAATCCTTTATACTTTGTGACCTTCAACTTTGCTAGGAAGGTAAGCAAATGTTTTTAAATATCTTGTATCAGAAAGGAAATGATGTAAAATATGAATTGTTCTATATATGTGTAGGTATGTTTTGAGCACAAACTAGCTTAAAGATGAATAACTAGAAGATAAAAGTTGAGATCTTAATTTTAGCAGAAATAACACACAATAGAAAAAGACACTAATCATAGTATTCGTAGGATAGGCAGAAATTGTTTAGTAATTAAATAGGAAAATACCCAGACAGGAGAAGTGATTTTTTCTGAAGTCACAAAAATAGAGATGCCAGAGACAAATTATTCACTGCTGAGTCTAGGTAAAATCTGCAAATAATGAACATGTGCTAAGCATCATGTTTGGGAAATACAGGAACAATTCCCAGTTTAGGAGTGTAGTCAGTATAGGTTCCAAACCTTCATAGGCTTATACTAAGAAGTAATGTACCGGAAAATTAAACACTTATGGTATTTTTGATAAATACACCATTTTGAGATTCATACACACACATATAATGTCATTTTTTTTGAAATTTTTTTTTGCAAAATGAAGAAGGAAAATGTTACAAATTAAAGACAAATATGCTATCATTGATTTTTGCAATAGAGTAAAATAAATATTTACCAAATTGACTTTTTTATTGCAACACTAAGCATGTGGCACTTATCTATATACTACTATTCAAGGTCATCACATATGTCAGATTGTCAAATTCAAAAAACTGAAATCCTTGGTTTAAGTTGCTATGTTTAAATACTTTCAAAATACTGATCATATGTTACTATTTTGTATGTACTTGTCATTATGTATTTAAATTACAGACAGAAATAACATCACATGTAGTGAGTACACTCAGTGATACTAACTTATCCTTTTAAGGAGAAAATTTTCATTACAGATGTTATATTTCAAGTGTTTCACATTAAAATGTCTCTTGAAATTTTTAATTTCTCTGTAATGTTTCCTAGTTTTCTATATATGGTCTTATAAATTTTGAGATTTATCACTATTTTATATTTTAATACTTCAGTAACCGATGCATTTTGTTTTCATTTGTTACCATGAATGAGAAGAGCAGATGCTGTTCAATGAAATTTTAAAAATTTAAGCTCAATTATGTTTTAGGCAACTACTATATGTAAATACTAGTAGTAAGACTTATTAAGTGGGCACCTAAAGTTCTAAATGGCAATGGTTTTCTAATTACTTACTTCAGAAACTAAGACATCTAGAGTGGTAGGAAATAAGTGCCCTTGATTTGTGAGAGCTGTAGTAACAAGGGCTCTGACAAATTCATTCAAGTACTGTGACTGTCATATTTTAGTTATTTCCACTATTGCAGGCCAATGTATGCTAATATGTGCAATTATAAATCTATATCAGAATATGAGTCTCCATTGCATTTTACAACTTTTTTTGATCAGGAATTGAACTCAGGATTTGTGCTTTCTGGGCATGCACTTTTGCAGCTGAGCTATATCCTCTGCTATATTGCATCTTAGGATTTTGGCAATTTTTCTAAAGTATAAAGATTCTCAGATAGGAGTGCCTTTAAATATGATTTGAATGGGCAGAATAAAATATATAGTTCTATTTTGATAGACTAAGTAGGCAACATGACACAGCTGAGTTTCCAAATACATTAAGTCAATAGAAAGATTATATTTATTACTAGATTATATCAATTTCTACTTCTAAGCAAGTGTTATTTGATCCATTACTTATTCAAGTTTTATCGTCCCACTCAATTATCCAACATCTGTGGATTTATCCTAAGCTCCTTCAGTAATTGATTATCTTGCTTCAAAGATATTTTTGAAACTATATATCTTATATGAAGTCATAGGCTGTGACTAATATTACAAAGAATTGGTTTGATTTGAAAGTAGCTATACATATTCTTGCTCTAAATATTTTTAAATGTAACTGTCTAAAGTAGTATAGTCCTTCAACTATGTTTTGGAATTTCTTTCAAGTATGTTTCCATTTCTCAAAGTAGGTTCGCAAGTTTTTGTGTTATGCTTCTTTCATTGCTGAGACAAAATATCTGACACCCAAAATTAAAGGAGGAAAGGTTTAGTTAGCTCACAGTTTGTAGAGGTTTCAACCCATATCAGCTGGCTTCAAGGCAGGATGGCATGCCAGAGGAGAAACATTCAGGGCTGCAGAAGACAGCAAAAGCAACAAGAGCAAAAAGGAACAAGTGTGACAGCAAGCTTCTTTCCCTCCCTTATACTGTATTCAGGAGAAACACCCCAGGGCGTGTGTAGCACTCACACCCATAATCCTAGCATTGGATCATGAATCAATCACAATCTCTAGAAGGTCATGCTCATGACTGCATGATGCTTTGGGGGAACATCTAGACACAAACCATACAATTTTCTATTTTCAGTTGTTTCTAGTGCATGTTAGCAAGCCATAGTAAACATATAAAAATGTTCCTTAGTAGTGATTACTTTTTGACTGAAAAAAGCATATGGTTTTATCCAGTTTAACTACCTATTCATTTTTCTATGTTTTTCTCAGAATGCTAGTCTATTAATTGCTAACAAGCAAATTCATTCAAGGAAACTAAGATTTCTTATTCTTGATAATACTAAGAATTGTACCATAGGCCCTGAGAGCAACTCTTTGAGATTAATTCTGCCTTTCTTTGGTGAGTGACCACTTTAGAAGTATGCATTTGTCCAAGGTAAGTACTTTATAGGTAAACATTGACTAGAATGTCTATTTGTGTTAAAACAAGCTGCTTCATTAATTCACATTTCTTAATATAGGTGTTGAGAATTAAAGTGTAATGATTCCTGTGCTATTTAGTTACTCATAGATGCTTCAAGATAACACAGATCTTACTGCGACATCATGCAAGCTTTAAAGTAATCATTTGGAACTAATTTTAAAGAAATAAAGGATTGGCAGGCATTTTTGCTAATTGATGAAATCAAGGCTAACAAAATAAAAGTTTCTGTCACATAAGTTACTGAGAATATCTTTGTGTGATATAATTAGTGTTTTGCATTTCCAAGACTTATCTTCATCACTGTTAACAGGATCTTAATTTTGCTGAGAGTGTAATGTGCTCGCCTGGGCCTGAATTTCAAATGGTAAAACATGTCATAGAAGTACCCTCCTCTATGCTAGTGATTGGCTCTCATAGCCTAACGTGGCCTGTGATATATAGGGAGTCAAAAGTGGATAAATTTTCTTCTGAGAAATGTATTATATATAAAAGAGAGTTGGTCAGGAATAAATTCTGTGCTTATGTTCATTCTTAGCTTTCTTGCCTGGGATACTGGGCATGCCAATGAAATCCACATTGCAGCCTTGAAAGAACATAGAACAATAAATCCAGATGGCATCATCAGGTAACTGAACCAAACTTGGGACTCCTAATGTTTAGGCTCCTTATATAGATACAAGTTTTGTTTAGGCTACTTTGTGGTCATACAGTATCTATAGGTAACGGAATCCTGATATAAGGAATAGGTGATCATCTAACTAAATTTTGATGATATGTGAAAGCTATTGACTATAAGCTATCAGAAAGAGTGGTTTAGTTTCTTCTAAGAAAAAAATCTATTATAACTAGCTTAATTTTAATAAAATGCCTATCAGCATCGAGTATTCTTTATATTGCATGATGTATATATCACACATTTTTATTACCTATTTCCTACAATGTTTTAAATATCTTTCATTACCATCGGAAGCCCTATATTAGTATTGTTTTATGGACTCTACTTCATTACAGAAAATTTTAAGTCTATTTTTCCCCTAAGTACGAAGTTGTAGTTTTACTTCAATATTCACTGATCAAATATTGTATGTGTGTGCAAGGGGAACCACAAAAATGGGGTCAATCATAAAAAATGAGAAGATACTACCCATTACCACAGAAATTTACATTCAGGTAAACTTACATAATTACAGACAATGTTAATCTCAGCAGAGGTGTAACCAGTAATCCCTGAGTGGTCTGCAAAACAGCACACATCCATAGTCTATTCTGGTTTTGGTGTAGTGAAAGTTAACAGCTGAATATATTCAATTCAGACAGGATTTCAAAGGTTCAAATGCTTCTACTGAACATACACAGTTACTACTTTTCTATTTTCTTTTTGTTCAGTTGATCCAAAGAGTGGTTTTATATATGTTTAATCAGATGAAACAGCCACTGCTGAATTTATGATCCAGTCTAGAAAGCCAAGCACATGTACATATTTGTGTGAAATGTCAGTGGAAGTAGTTATTTTTTTTCAACTTTAGGTTACTATTGTTATTTTTTAAAGTTATTCCCTCTTTCTTTTTCCAAAATTTTTCCATAGCCCCCAGGGAAATTTGAATGATCTAAAACTAGAGTTACCTGGTAAATTAGCTTGACTTTAGAGGTATTTGAAATTACATTAAAATTATGTGAAAGCCAGTAGTTGTGTGTGTGAGATCCAGCTTTCTAGAAAGTTAATATTTCTTATTCAGGGGCTTCAGATGTCCACCACCCACTCATTTATTCACCCAATTGACACAGATTTTTAGCATAACATAAATCAGATAGTGTCGGAGGCAATGAGGACACAACAATGAACATAAAAGCCCAAGTTTATCATTTTAGGTAAGACTCTAATTGCAGCCCCTGTTATATTAATAAAGTAGTTATAATCTGTTGAAATGTTATTTTTTCAAGGGAAATTTCTCAAACATTGCTTACCTTTTGTTGCTATATCACTTTGTTACTAACCCTACTGGCGTTTTCTGGCTCCATAGATACGATTTGCTCTTTGTTTTTTCTTTCCCCACCTTTTCTCTCACCCCACCTTTCCTTCCTTTCTTTTCATACCTCTCAATACACTGTGGTTATTGTGAGCACTGAGTTACCTAACCCTAAAGCCCAATATCTTATCATTTTTATATTGAAAGATAATATACTCAATATTTATAAATGAGTAAAGTAATTAATATCCAGTATCTACTGTGTATGTGAAAACTTGATAACTTTCACACTGAAATCTCTTTAGGTGTCAGAAATCCAGTGTATAAATTTCCAAGAATACAAACCAAACATTTCAGAACACATCATGAAGCTTGATGGCAGATGTTTCAACATATTGATATAGGGAAATGAACTGCCTAACCTACTATGTCCACGAGTTCCTCCTGTTCTCTAAAATCAAAGAACAAATTTTAGGAGAATGGAGGTGACGAGTAGAATATATTTATTGAGAGAAAGCGTCTGTCTGAAGAGAGACAGAAGGGGACCCAAGTGGGTTGCTAAGGACTCTGTCTTTTCCAGGGACTTTTATAGAGTAAAATCATGGATTCAAGGTGGGGGAGACCGGGAGCTCACAGGGTAGGTGGGCATAAGGTGGGACATAACTATAGTTAGCCAATGAGATCAATAGTTCAGGTAAAGTTGATTACATTAGGGACAAATGGGGAAGCGAGTCATGTAGAAAGCAGGCATTCCTAAGGAGCTATTGACTCTTTTCTAGAGGGATGGGAACTATTTAAGGTATCAGTCCTCAGGATATGGCTGCATTTGTATGGTCATTTGTCTTGAGGCCTGGCCCACAACAGGAGGAGTCAGTCTCCCCCGTTATCTGCACTGGCTCCATTGAGGACCTATCCCTGCCTGCCTATAACTAACTCAGCTGGCTGCAACAAGATGAAGATAAAACACTTTAAACTTTTGAGCTAAACAACATTAAATTCGAGAAATGGCATTGGAGAGAACTGTGGGGAATGGGCCCGGATGTTTTAGAAAGCCAGCTCACTAAGCTGAAAAAATTTTTTTTTATTGCTGTATATGGAACTCAGGGACTCATGCATGGTATGAAAGTGCTCTACCACTGAGCAACATCCCTCTTCATCCTAAATTGAGAATTTACTTAATTTAAACATAATTGTACAAAACTTGAATATAGTTGGATAATGATGAGCATTATCTAAGTGTGATCATATAACATCACATTAGTATTTTATTCCACTTGGGCATCTGTATTAGCTTTCTCATCTCTGGGATCAAATGCTCAACACTTACATCATAAAGGAGTTTATTTGATTCCCAGTTTCAGAGGATTTACTCCAGGGTCATCTGGCTTCAAAGCAGAATATCATGGTGGAAAAGCCTGGTGGAGCTAAGATGTTCAATCCACAGAGTTTGGGAAGCAGAGCGCAAGGTAAGAGTGGCCAAAGGGACACTCTCACTGACATGTCCCCAGTGTCACACCTCCAACTGGCACTCACCTTCTAACACTACATTCTGCTATGAAGGTCAGTGGATTAATGCTTGAGGAATACAGAAATCTTCAGTCACCATCCCCCATGCAGTCACCTCTCCAGGAGTCTTAAGCCTGCCAAATTGCCATGTAAACTGTACTATCAGCATCTGAGCCTGGAGGAAATACATCATGGAAATTATTTCCAAGAAAGGAAATTAAAATCTAGTTGACACACAAAGCAATTGTTGAATAGCATACTTCACTTTCATCATGTCTAAAGTAATAAGGGACAGTAACAATTTGCATGTCAGAAATTGACAAGATACCACCCATCATATACTCGAGTACAGAAGAATCAAAGTTTAATTTGAGAAGAGACTTTCTGGGACACTTTATTGAGAAGGGCCTTTCAGATAATTTATTCAGTGCTCTTCTTCACAATTCTGAGTTCTCTGAGTTCTCATGTGGCTGTAATGTCTAGCAGAAGATGCCCATAGAGGTGCCAAATCGACTATTAATTTGTGTTGAACCAGTGAAAGGTACAACCAAAGCAATACATTTCAGCTTTAAGGCATAAAATTTTCCTTTTTTACTTTTAAAACTAGATCTGAAGTTAGCAGGGTTACTCATTTGGCACATAAAATTGTCCAGGGAGAATTAGTAAAAGATTATTTTATTGTGATACAAAACACCATTTAAATCTTAAAAGAACTAAACCTCCTATTTTTCATACCGTAGTGTTTTCCAAGCTATTTTTTCTAAATTACCAGATTAATATTAATCATGCTTTCTCTTTTCCTTAACTACTATTACATGTTTATGATGCATGAGACACTTGATTAAATTTCAAGGAGTTATGATAATATACATAAGTATTCCTCTAAATGTAATTTACTTCTCTCCCAATAAAGGGCAGAATCCATGAAATAATTTTGTTCAGATCTCAAATTGACAAATTATCTACTGCTGTTATTAAACTGAGGATAAGTTGGATGTTTAACAAATAATAGATGAATAAAATGAATCTAAGAACCATTTGTAAGCAACACTAGGAAGCTTTTTATAAGACAAAACACTAGAACTTCATACTCTATATGAAAAAAATAGGCCCTAAAATCAAGAAAAGTAGCAGACTCTGGAAACAGCATATTTTTCTACTGTAATATGCTTCTTCAGCAATATATAAATTCCTCAATAAATCTGTCAGTAAATCTAACAATACCCAATCGAAACTCACCAAGTTGATTAATTCTACCATTATCAGATTTACATATAGGTAACATTAAATTAACATTTCTTGAGCATTTATTAGGTGCTGGGAGCCATATACTATGCAACTCATGTTTCATTCCTATAATTGTCACAATAACTTCATTCCCTACATACTATTATTATACCTATTTTACAGGTGAGGAAAGTGGCACAGGCAGGTACATGCCAAAACTCACACAACAAATAAATGGTGAGGCTGATACTAGATTCTAAGTAGTCTGCTTCCAAAGTTATTGGATAATGACTTACTAGGCTAAACCAGTATCTCTGATGTGATTACTAATATTTACACTAAAACAATATAGGCCCAAGAGACTGAAGAGTTACAAGCACTTAAAAGAAAGCTGAATAAATTGATGCATACAGAAATAATGTACATGGAAATGACTTTTTAAATACTATACTTTGGCTGTACCATCTTTATACAGATATGCTGTCCAAATTATTCTTTTAATTAAAGGTGACAGGAAGAACCTGGTGATAATTTGAATATAACAAGGAACTTGAAGAATGGATTAAATATGAGAACTTTGCAACTTTTCTTAAAGATGAGTAGCAAGTGCTATCATTCTTCCAACTATTTTGTTAATCATGTCAAACACTAGGTGCTCCATTCTTAGAGGTGTCACTGATTTCTTGTCAGTGCAGAGCTATAACAAATCTGGTCTCATTACATAAAAGAGAAAATAGCCAGACTAGAAATACAAGGAACACAGACATATCCACACATAATATAGTCATGCCTTTCATATATACGAGGGTGACAAAAATTTTACATGACATTCAGTTCACGCCATTTTATTAAGCACATGAAAGTGACACAAATTTTAGATTTTATGAAATAAAAACTTAAGATATTGCTTTAATGTCTAATGATCAAGTTTTTACTACAAATGCGCATACTGGTTATCAAAACAACAGCTTGCAACTGATGCCTAACTTAAACGGAGTTTTTAAAGAAAATGCTTAAGTTCTTTTATGTCAATCATTATCTACACTAGGTTTCAGGTTAAGTTTAGGTTTTCTAGTGAAATTTATATACAGTATGTTATAATACTGTAATATAATGTATGTAATATATATACAGTATGTTATCTTGCTAGATCAGGTACAAAGATTTCTAAACTACATAGAAGGAAAAGTACATTGTTTGTTTTGAAATTGGCGTTTAAAATCTTTTCATCCCGTTTGTGAACAGCCTTAATTAAGTGGTTTTGTGACCCTGCATTTGTTAAATATACATATTACAAAATAACAGCAGTGTACGTTATTAATATTTTCCACTTATTATGTATTTCAATAATATATACGATAATTTTTTCGGTCCCCACCACTTTTTTAAGGGCAAGAAACGAAAAGCTTGACTTGGCATTTTAAAACATTTCCTAGTACTTATGCACCGCTTGCTCAAAGCCGCGGCAGAGCAGGTTCTCAAAAGCACCTCCAGCCTGACTTTTCACAAAACTAGTAGGTAAACAATTCCGTTCCCATCGCCTGTACGCGTCTCTGTGCGCTGTCACATTATCCGTCCAGAACACAATACTGGAGGCTCTGCGAGGCGAGGGCCGCCTTCACTTCCCGGGTCCAGGCAGTGCCTGTCCGCGGTCCCCCTGGGGATACCCGGTGTCCTGGTGGGAAGGCCACGCCCGCGGGCAGGTTGCTTCCGGGCCTGGACGCCGCCTTGGCAAGCGCAGGCTGCTGGCACACACAGATTAGTGAGAAAAAAAGTCGCCACAGACTTAACCAGGCAAGGCTTTCAGAGGGAGGCCAGGCGGTGGGACGTTCCCGACCCCAGCACCCGTCTGATTTTTTCCAGGGTGCCCAAACCCGCATTTTCCGAGGCTTCCCGCCTGGCAGCGCCCACACGCGAAGCCAGGGAGGCGCGCGGTGCGCATCCAACCCGCCTGGAGCAACCTGTGAACGGCGCGGCGGACCGGGAGCCCGCTAGGGGACAGGCGGCACAACCTCCGGGAGCGGGGCACGAGCGGCGCGGGGGCGGGCTCACGTGCTCGAGGCCGCACGCGGGAGCGCTTCCGGCGCTGCAGCCACCGCGTGGTCCGAGGGCGCGTCCGCTCATCCCGCGTCCCAGCCCGAGCGCCCGGGGCCTGGCGCGCCCCAGCGCTGCGCGGGGAGGGGCGGGGCGCGGCCGGAGCGGGGGAGGGGAAGGGCCCGGCCGCCGGCGGGCGCTGTGGAGGAGCAAGCGCGGTGCGAGCCTGGCCCCCCACTGCGCGCCCGCCGGAGAGCCCGTCCGTCCGCTGCCTCCCGCCTAAGCCCGAGCCCCCGAGCCCGCGCGCACGCTCGTCCTCCGGTCCTGGATACGGTTACGCAGCGGGCAGAGGCACACACAGCCCAGCCGCGCGCCTCAGCCCGGAGCCGCGGTAAGCGCGGGGACCCCAGCGGGGCTTCGGTGACTGAGGAGAGGGGGCGCCCGGACGGCGGCGACCCCGGGGCAGGGGCGGGAGTTGGAGGTGGCCCGTGAGTCAAGAGTGGTCCTGGACGCGGGTGGTGCAATGGGGGTCTTCTCAGGCTCCGTCCCCACCCAGCCGGTCCCTCGGGCGTGTGAGCGCTGGCCGGGGAGATCGCGGCGCGGGCCGGCGGAGGACCTCGCGCTTGGCCCAGGAGGGATGCACAGGCGGAGCCTCGAGGCCCGAGCCGGCTGCCCCGCGGAGTCGGGTACCAGGAGGCGCTCGGGGACCTCTAGCACCTCGCGCTGCTGCGTCCTCCTCCTCAGAGCTGCGTTGGGGGCGGGGAGGCTCGGGCTGTGCAGCGCGCCCGCCCGGACCCTGTGCCCGCGAGACCCCTGCGAGGATTGCGGTGTCGCGGTCGCGCCGAGGGCGGAGCGGCGGGGCGCCCAGGCTTTGGGAGCGCGGCGCGCGCCGGCGAGCAGAGGACGCGGGCGGGACAAGGACGCGGCGCGGCGAGTCGGAGCGCGGCGCGCGGACCCGAGTGCGCGGCGTCGGGGTGTGAGAAGCAAGGCGCTAGTGCAGTGGCTGCGGCGCTTCGGGCGGAGGGCGTTTCAAAGTGGCTGCAGCGGGTCCCCCAATCTGTGAGTAAAAACTTTGGCTTTGTCGTGGCTGTGTAAAGTTGGGCGCATTGGGCAGCCCTTGCATGGTATCACCTCTGCCAGAGTCTGTGCCTCGGGTTCGCAGCAGCTTTAGTATCCTCAAGGCAGGAGGGGAAAACTTCAGGGAGAAGCTGGCACAATAGTTGCCCGGCGAAGGAATGTCACCAGGTATTGTGTGGAGAGTCACTTGTATTGTGAGCCAGTGGGAGCATTGGAGAGAAAGCCTTTTATTTCAGCAAAAGGTTTAGCTAAAACCCTGTGATCCTAACTATTTTTTGACTTTTAGACTGTCACTTTCTGACAAGGAGTTTTTCCAGATTAAGGACAAGAATGTGTGGAGCTTACCTGATGCCAATGTGCTTGTGTGGTTTGTTTTTTTTTTTTTTTTTTGCTTGCTAATTTTATCATGTTTAAAAAACAGAAACAAAACCTGTGCCCTCTGGGAATTGGCATGCCTCATCCCTCTATCATCCCCGCAGGGGAGAGGGGTACCAGTCATAGGAAGGATAGTGCTTTTTAATTCATAGTAATCAAAGTAATCATGCTTTGTCGTTAGAGATTTTTAAATTAATTGAAAAATCATGATCTTTAGTATATGGTAAGAGAAAGGTGAACTTTGTGTTAATTGAATTAAATGTGAGTTTGCAGACTTAATTTTCTCCTTGTAAAAACAGTCTCTTGGTAGTTTGACGTTTTAAGAGTGCTAGAGAGAAATGCTCTACTATTGTTTGATTTACCTGCCACCAAGGTTAGTTGACATCTACCGTTGTGTGTTCCAGTGCTACAGGAGTGTGTAAAAACAGCTGAACGCTAGCTCCTTGACATTTAATAAAAGAAAGTCTGAAAGTTCTTTTCAGAGTTTGGGCATAACTGAGCAGATTTTTTTTTTTTTTTTTTCTGGTAATACTTCCGTTAGAGGGACTGGACTATTTAGCTAAGTGGCACAAGGGCCTTGGTACCCGCCACCGCCCAATACTCGTGTTAGAGGATCTGAACTTTTCTCAGTCTAATGTTTTCAGAGCTTTATGCTTGTATTTATGTTTGGTGTGTTTGTTGGAATAAATTTACATAATGTGGCAAATATATTTATAACACTTATTTTTTGTAAAATTTATTGTGATAAAGAGCTGGATTGTTCACATTTCTCAATAATTTAGACTAAAGTAGATGAGGATATCCATGAAAAACCATTAGCTCAATTAAAATTTAAATATTGCTGAAAAACCCTTCTCTAATCCTCAAATTCCTTTTCAAAGTTACTTGTATTCTTGTTTGTCCAATGCTACCATTTTTGCTGCTGTTCTTCGCTGTTTAATTTGCACTAGGTTTTAGGGTGTAGCTCAGAATTGTTAAGGTACATCTGGGGTTTGAGAACCTTTGATTATGAATTAGCTGGGCTAATGCTTATTTACGTAAGCACATTTTCTAACTAGTTCATCACACATACTGTTAATTACTACTGACTTTTAGAAATTTAGCTGTTAATGTTACTAAATCTTAATCTGTGCTTGGAGGATATTCAGTATTTTATTTTTTATTATTCGGTTGTCTATGAGCACGGATTCATAAAGAATTGAATGGTGCTATTCGTTGAGGTGTATAGTACTGTTTTTGTTTATAGTAGATGGTCTCAGCCTGCTGCATTGAAATACTAGAATAGAGACAGAAGTACCATTCTTCTTTTTGTTTTTTGAGGGGGGAGGTTCTCTTTCTGTTATCAGCTATCACTTTCTTCTGCTGTCTGGCTGTGAGCTGGCCTTAATGCTATGTTATCTGTTGTGGGGTGTGTGTGTGTGTGTGTGTGTGTGTGTGTGTGTGTTTGTGTGTGTGTGTGTCCCAGTCTTCATGAACTGATGGGGGCTATTGCCCGAGTGTACATTATCCTGTGTACTGTGACAGATAACTTTCTGTCACATATTTTATTTCTGGGCTGGCTTGTGAGCTAAGTAGTTGAGGTTCACAGAAGGATGCCTTTTTTTCCTTTTTGAGTTTCACTAAGCAGCTCAGGCAGGCCTTGAATTCTCTTTGTAGCCCAGGCTGGCCTTGAACTTGCAGTGATCCTCTTGCCTCAGACTCCTAGTACCAGATACTGATGTGCACCACTCACACCTGACCCAGGGGGGTGACCTTTATCTATAAAGTCTTAAAGTATCTCTTATAGGAAATTTTGTGTATAAGAAAAATGTCTAAATTTTAGACAGTTAAATCTTTGCCTTTCTGAGAAATTGAGGCAACCCTTTTAAAAAAGTTTGCTTTTCTTACAGCAGCCTGGACTGTATTTAGGAACATGTGTATGTATACATAAACCTATATAGATATCAATATTTTGCATACCTTTTTCTGCCATTGAAACTCATTAACTATATATGTGTAGTGTTGTTAATAATTCCCTTCCTGGAAGCTAAGAAAAAGTGTAATTTGATAATTGTGCTGAACATCCTAGAGGCTAGGTCAAATATTTAAATATTATTTTACATAACTATCTGTGGAAGACCTAGATAATCAAATCAATTTGAATAAAATAGTTTAATTTAGTCTCGAAAACAGTGAGAATCTTATCTTAATCTGAAGCATTATGAACATTCTTTTCTCTAACAGGCATTTATGAAAAGCATACTGTGTACCAGGTTTTGTGCTCTGAGCACCCTGGAAGGTTAAGGTGTTGAGGGGGTCAAAATAGGGAACAAGGTCTTTTGAGTAGGTAGAGGTTAGTGCTGGAAGTTTTGTTGGACCTGGAGTACTCTCAGCAGGCATTTGGAAGTGGCCAGTTATTATGCTGGGGAGGAAAAGACTTAGAAACTGTAGAAGGTCGTTGTGAAGGATGAATCAGAACAGGCGAAGGAAAGATGATGGGCCGCAGTTTGTCATCCTAGGGCAAGTAGATCATTTTGTGGTTGTTTTAAATGAAGCCTTACTTTAATGAGAAGTCAGCTGCTACAGCAGTCTGTAAAGATGAATCTGAGGAATTGGAGACAGATAGGGCCATTTAGAAGGTACTGTAGTGACCATAGTAGAATGGAAAGATTTTGGTTGCAAACATGTCCAGATAAGCCAGGCTCAGGGCTGTGTGCCTGTAATCCAGCTACCCAGTTGGATAAGGCAGGAGGGTCTTAATTCAGAGACTGTTCTGGAAAATTAGCAAGACTTTGTCTCAAAAAAAGGGCTGAGGGTGTAGCTTGGTGGTCGAACATCCCCCGATTTGATCCCCAGTGTTGCATGGGAAATCCAGCTGGAGATACGTGCTCAGTGAATAGTTGCACAAAAGTTCTAAGCAGAGAGGTCGTAGGCTAGACAGATGGAGGTACAGATGGATGCTTGGGAAGACTACATTAGCAGTTTTCGGTGAATGGGTGATTGTAAAGAATGAAAAGTGATAGGTTTTCAGGGAAGGTACCAAGAATCAAGAGGGCAGTGTATACCTGGGAAGATCCTGAAATCTGAGAGTTGGATAAAGAAATAATGACAAAGAATGAGAAGGAATGGGCAGGAGAGGTGAAAGGGAGAATTAGTGGAGAAAGATGTTTGGTAATTAAAGGAGGAGAGAATTTTAAGAAATGACAGGTCAGATACTAAAAAGGAGGAATTACCCACAGACCTGTCTCTCTGTGACCTTGGGCTAGGATACAGTTCCTTCTCCTCTTCCTCAAAATGGGCATCAGAACAGACGCTTTCTAGGGCTACTGAGAGCACTGAAAGAGATTGTCAGATGCATTACCTGGAAGGTTCCTGTGCATATTGCAGACTGCTTTTACAGAGGGAGGTCTTGGATTTGTGGTTAAGAGGCCACTCGTGACTTTGCTTTCCAGAGTGCTAGTTGTCAGGACTCTGGGAGGGTGATTGAAAAGCCATTTTTACCATGAAAACTTGATCCTGTGTATAGCTTTGTGGATTAGAAGCCAGCAGATTAGCAGCGTTTGGACATTATGAAAGTAGCAGAGGAGGCAGCTGGTAGAGAGGGAAAAACCTCCAGAGCTTGGGACACACTGGGTGACCAGTCGGCTTCCTTCTTCAATCTGGCAACACGTACACTGTTTGTAAAAGAAAACTGAATAGTGGATATTTAAATGTCTGGTTTAAAGTATGCTTGGTATCCAGAGTGTACTCCAGGTCCTTGGCCTTATACAAGTATTGATTATTCATTTTAATAGAATCTGAAAAGAAACCCCAAAACATAAGGTGGATAATAACAAAACTTAACAAAATATTTAATGATTCAGAAGACATTTCTGTATCTTACAGGGTCTTACAGGTCAGCATTGTTTTACAGATTAACATGTAGTAGTGGAAGGACTAATTCATATAAGTTTGCTTAATTTCCTAAAAAAAGTTGAATCCACCGTGGTAATATTTAAATACACTTTTTATTTTAGGATTTTCTTTACTTGGATACAGTGATGCATTATATAATTATAAACATTTAAAACTAAAATTCTATCAAATATTTATATAAATATTTTACCTTGCAAGTAGTGGGCATTTGGAAAAAATATATACACGAACTGATTTTTGGTTAATGATTGAATGTAGTGCGTATTTTTTTCTAAATTGGTTTAAGGCATAATGGTAATTAATTGGTTATGTATAATGCTTATTCTTTTTAATTCAAATTAATGTATATATTTCAATACATTCTATTGTTATTCCTTGCTTATCATGTATTTATATAGCGCTTAGAGTATACATAGCTTTTGGGAGACTCAGTAAATATTTGTTGAGGAAATAGAATTCAGTGTTCTTTATTTTTGAGGTGAGATGCAGTCTGTTATGTAGGTAGGTTTCATGTTTGACTGTTTTTTACTTGCAGTCTCCAGCTAAACTTCATTCTGTATCAGCACCTCCCTGTGCTGGAGCTGTGTCTTAGTGGTTTTTGTCCACTGTGCTTAGTACCTCTGGATGGATGATGCTGTTGCCTGTAACTCATAGCGCTCTGTGCAGATGGCTTTCAGTTTATCATTTCTCCTTGTTTCCTGGTACCATTACACCAACTCAGTTTTCGCCTGCATCTTGTCGTGCTCAGGTCTCCATCACAGAGATAACAAATGCCAAGTTGCAGCTTGCTTAGCTGCTGTAAGGTCAGCTTTGAGAGTGGGTAGCCAGTACAGACATGGTACTTTCCAATTTATGAATGGCTGGGGACCCAGACCAGGGAATCCAGATCAGAGTGTTAATTCCTGTTCTCAGACTGGAGGTTTATCTAAGTTTTATACTATTTGGGATGGATGGAAAGAATTATAATAGGAACATTTTAGAAATAGTACGTGTTTTGCTTAGAGCCTTATGATACATATCTGAATTGATTTTGTTTTAATGGTATAGTCAGTTGTCATTGACTTGATATAGGTACTGCAAACAAATCTGCAAGTCTTTTAGTTCATTAAAAATTACACATTTATAACTGACTTACTAAATTTTTGCTTGATTTGGGAATAATTACATAATGACGTGCAAAATCATTTTCTGCTTTTTAATTGTTTTGAAGAAATTTAAATATTTTCAAGATACCAAGTTGTAATTATTAGTTATCATTAGCTACAAGTTGGTTTAATAAATAGTAACTATGAGCTAATTTTCCTCCAAGTGACATATTGTTTAAATAATATGTGCTCATATATTTACAAAGTAGAATCATGTGTAAAAACTGCTAAATTTATGGTAGTAAGATACTCTTGAAAAGTGCCATAAAAGTAAAGCATATTTATAGGATTTAAAATTTTGAAACACCTGAATAGGACAAGCACTTAACATTTTTAAATACAGGGTTTTGCAGATGTTTGTTATATTCATTACTATATTTTTCTCTGTGTTAGAAATATTCTCCAGTAAAAAAGGCAGGTATGATTTTAAAACGTACCATATTTTAAATACACATAAGAACTTTGCTATTTAGAGCAATATCAGAAGATCCTTTTATGGAAGGAATTCTATTTTGATTCATCTGTTTTGCAAATTCAGATTTTTACTGTTAAATACATACACACACAGTCAAAAAATAAAGTTGGGCATACCTCTAAGCACAGTTTGAAGATAGTGTCATGCACTAGAATTTTATGAACTTCTCTTAAAATCTCAATCTGATTCTACCTTATTCTCCTCATCATAGTCATAATCTGGAAGAGTAAGCATCAACAAGAAAGAATTTTTTTTTTTTAATTTTTTTTACTGGCGGCAACAGGAGTGCTTCTATGCTGTTTTCTCATAGCTTTGAGTGTGTCATGCCAGCTGGTGGATTTGCTGTACGAAGAAAGCCCTTGTGCTTTACATAGCTTTTGCATTTGCTCTGCTGTGCCCCTCGTCTGTTGTTCTCACTAAACCAAGGGAGAGCAGTTCGGAGGAAACTTGTCAAACAGGTTTGCCTATGGATTTAACAAGGGGAAAAAAGCAGTGAAAGTTAGGGATAAGGTCAAGGGTGAAAGTGTTTTAAGGAATATTAATGCTAATTACCAAGTCTGTTTTCTCCTGGTTTTGCAAATGTCTTGTAGATTCTTATGTCTGTATGGATTAACGGAGAACAAATGGGGGAGAGGGGGACTAAGAAGAGGAATAAGAATAAGATAGGATGGACAGACAAGAGAAGGGGGAAGCAGAGGGGAAGAAAAAACACTCTAGAAAAAAAAGACAGCATCAGCATTTCATTGCCCTAGCTGGGCTTTGTGTAAGTCGGGTATATCATACCAGGCAACTGTCCTGTTGATCTGGGGATGAGTAATTAAAACAAATCCCTGCATCTAAAATAAGGCCAGTATCCAGGTGGGGGCAAAGAATATTAGCAGTATAGGAGAGAAAATATAGTTAGTGTCTCTGACACTAACCTTATCTGAGACACACTCATTTTCCACTGAACAATATTGTTATATTTGTTCAGTACTTTCTGTAGTTTGTAAATCTGGCACATGCATTCTGTCATTTTATCCTTATTCTGCCCCTGAGCACTGTCTGATCTCTGCTGGTATTTTATGGAGTATGACTTGGGAGAACAGGGTCCTTTAAGTCACTTCCCCAGGTCCCCAGGACTATCTCTGAGGGGTTTAGTGTGGGACCTGCGGCTCACTCCTCTTGTTCAGAGGAGCATTCTTGAACTAGACCTTGACCCTTGTCTTTCTTAGACCCTCTCCTCTGATCTCTCCTCCCTATTTTCCTGCTGAGATAGCTGCCTGTCTCTGAACCATCTGTAATTGCTCTTCATCTGTTCTTTCAGTTATGCTTTTGCTTCCTTTATGTGCATTTGGACATATTTGGTCCACAAATCTGCAGCTTCTGTCTGTGCCATTACTGCTTCTGTGAGGTGATTCAAGCTCATGGAATGGATTTTTATTTATAAATAGGCACTCTGGAGTTGGCTGTAATTTCACACTTACTATCAAAAGCCCAGAGTCCACATTCATACCTTTCAAAGTTGCCCTCCTTTACATCAGTTTTCCAGCGATGGATTGGTGTTTTGTATTTACCCTCTCCTTTGTTCCTTGTATCTAGTCTGGCCTCTATTTCGGTCCCTTCTTTTTCATCAAGACCCCTCCGATAGCTATTCTTCCTTGATACCTTCCATTCATCGTGCTGTCTTTGTGCAGTTCCGTGTTACTTGACCTCTACTGCATTAATGCACCTGCTGGCCCCTCACCTCAGTCAGCTGTCCTTATTGCTGGCCCACTTGTCTTTTATCAACTACACGCCCTTTATTTTCACCATCTTTAGCCTGACCTTTAGAATTTTGTGTTGTCCATCTGCATTCTGATCTGGTCACCCCATTTATTTTCTACTCCCCTGTAGGCTGCCACAATCACTTGGGCATTTGCTTCAGGATATTCTCCTCCTTGAAATGTTCTCCCCCCCCCCCCCCCCCCGTACCTTCAGATTCTCATCTTTTGGCAGTCTTCTGTTGCTTTTCAATTTCACACTTACTTGAGTACTTTTGCATACATTGATGACAGTTTAGTGCTTATTTCTGTTCATATCCTCCCCCTAAACATAATGAGCTTATAGGAGGTGGAGGCTCCCTGTGTGTTTCCCATAAACCACCCTGGACAAACAGTACTTATTGGAGATAGGATACTCAAACATCAGAGAATGGAATTTTTTCCCTGTTGTTTTTCACATACACACACACACACACACACACACACACACAAACAGACACACAAAATCTTAACACAAACTCCTACACATTGTTCAAATTTAAAACACTCTACTCTTTTTTCTTTTAAATGAAATGTTCCCTGTGGAGCAACACACACGGTGCCCAGACTGCTGCTCCATGTAGTCACAGTGGAGAAGTCTGATCTGCCCAAGGGCTGTGGTGTGGCTTCATGGAACTCTATTACAAGATTAAAACTTGTAGTAGGATTTTCTTTTAAATTTACCTGGAACTTCTAGTAGATAACAATGTGCTCACAGCTGTTCTAGGTAAGGCTAATAAAAGAAAGCAGTAACAGCAGTGAAGTGTAGTTTGTATTTTGTATTCACATATTGGAGAGAAGAGTAGTTACACAGATGGGGAAGAGGACTTCAGAAGCATTCTTAACTTCCTCCCTCAACTTTTATACCAGTTTATTCAAAGCACCAGCCCAGGAACACGATTGCTTTTCTTTCTCCGTGATCAGTTCCTTCTTTGGTAATTGCCAAAATTCTTCTGGTTCAAAGTGCCTCCCTTTACATCTCTTTCTGTGCAGAGTAGTAAGAGGTGGAACAGGGAATAAAAACACATGTTCAGAAATATCCTACGGTGGGGGGGGGGTGGAAAGAACAGAAATGAATTAGGAAAACTATCAATGAGGAGTGGTGCTGGTTTGTGTTATTTGCCAATTTTAGATCATTCCTGAAAGCATCAAGAGGTGATTATGTTCAAGTTACGCTTTTTCTGAGCTTACGATTTGGCATGTATTTTTTCTTGCTTCGGATTTCTAAACTGTGCACGGTGCTCAGAATCCAGCTCCTCTGATTTCCTACACTCTTGCGTGCTTTCTCTCCTCTGTGACCGGGCTGCCTGTCCTGGAGATAAGTTTTGTGTGCTTCTGAGGAACTTCAAGTCTAGATCCTAGTGACTGACTTTGAGTGGGCATGGAGGCAGGGAGATGGACAGGAATTTAGAGAGGACAGGGTTCTGCCTTGCCCTCGGATCTGTATTTTTTTTTTTTTTTTTTAAGTATCATTCTGTATAGTAATTGTCTAACTCATTTCTGAGCCGTAACTGTTTTCTGCTTTTTACTATTTAAGCCAGTGAAAATATCTTAGCTTAAAAGTAATTGTACTCCTACCTCTGTTCTGCTATCCAGAGGAGATAGAAGGGCAAACAATTTGAACTAGATATGTTGATTTCCTGGAGATTAGTACAATGACTGACTGTAACATTTAAGAACTAATTCAGCCATTCATTCAACAAGCAGCCTATTATATGTGATAGAACTCTCTGTGGCTTAGAGCCACAATGCATGCAATTCTTTTAGAGTATAAATATTTAAGGGTTTTATAATACAAAGTTTAAAGAAGGTCATCACTAAGGCTTTTCCAAGACTGCTGCTTTGATTTATGTCCTCCAGAATATGAGGCAAAGTTGAACTATTTCCTGACACATGGCAGCGAGACCCTTTGAGAATCTTGTAGAGTCCAGGTGAGAGGTGCTGGGTGGAGACTCCAGAAACCTGAGTGCTAGTTTCTTCTCTGCCAGTGAGTAACTATGAACTGGTTATGTGATCCTAGGTAATCACTCCCTAGAGATTTGTCGCTTTCTCTTCACATAAGAGTACTTGGACTCAGTAATATTTAGATTGGAAAAGCTGAACATTTTTACTGGTAGTAATGGGGTGTTCAGGGGGAATTTCATCATGTTTTTCTGCAGAATCTACCAAAATGTTTTTTTTTTTTTTTTTTTTTTTCGGGGGTTTAATATCACTTTGCTGGTTTAGAATCAACGGTCTGTAACATGCTTCTCATGGTGATTGTACTGGCATTTTATATGACAATGGGAGGTTTGTTATTTGTGCACTGGTAAAGACTTTTAATGAATTGAATAGGGAAATACCTGGAATTTTTTAATTGTTAATATTTAACTAGACATTTTTGGCCCTAAAACATGTGTGTGACATTACATGGAAACTTATTATGTGACTTGGTAAAGTCAGTGTAGATCATGTTAAAAATTCATTCAGTGCTCCAGAAGAAAGGATATTCTTAGTAAGTTGATGAAACAGTCCCATCATTCATATATGTATATGTATATATGCATATAAATATATCATTGGTGAACATTGTACATTTCTGTGACTTTAAGAATTTCGTGTAATGATATATTAAATAGTAGCTAACTGCACCTGTGGAAAGGTTTCATTGGAGAACATGAAAATTTTATGTGAGTCCCTCCAAATTCACTGCTGTATCTCATTAATACCTCACTGAAAGAGTTGTAAAAAAGTTATAGCATAGCATTTTAAGACATGCAGCATCAGTTTTTTAAAGAAAGTATACACACCTGTGAGAATTGTCTTATTTTCAGTTTCTTGACTGCTGAAACTTTCTTCACTTGTTAAAAGATGAGATCAGATTGGAAACAAAGGATTTCCATGTTGTTTGCTGAATGCTGATCATGTGAGGCAGCCAGATGTTTGGAGATGGAGAGAGCTGGTACCATGATTGTCTTAGGGAACTGCAGAAAAAGAAACGCACACCTTATGCTGTATTTTAAAACTAGAAATGGGATAAAGACTTAAAGTGCTTTAAAGCACCATTTTCTTTATTAAAAGAAAAATTGCATTCTTTTAAATTGCAAGCTTTTATCCTCGTTAGTGATTCTCAGAACATGGTACTTGGTCCACAGCACCTACATCACTTGTTAGGAATTCAGATTCTCGGGCCCCTCCTGAATCTGCAGAATCAGCAGCTTAGGGTGCACCCATCTGTCTATGACTTAGCAAGCCCCCCACGTGCATTTGATGTGTATTACTTTTGAGACCCACTCATCTGTGATGCCAAGTATGCAGTCAGTTCATTTGCACACAGGAGGGATCATACTGAGGATGAGAGGAAATTTCTGCTTACACTTGAATGTACCTTTCTGGTTGACACTTTCCTAATAAGTTTTCTAACCTAAACTCAAAGTTTGTATTTTTACTTAATAATTACTTACTTAGGTGTTGCTATGGTTTAGATCTAAAAATGTCCCCCAAAGTTTCATGTATTTGGAGGGTGATTGGCTTAGAGGGGCCATGTACTCCAGTGGAGTCTTCCATAGCTATTTTTAGTGTTAGGAGATGGGACCTGGTTGGAGGTGGGTCACTGGAGCTGTGTTCTGGAAGGGTGTATTTGTGTCCCCAGCATCTCCCTTCTCTGTCTGGTTCCTGGCTGGCATGAGGTGAGGACCATTTTCTCCACCAGGCCCTTCTGCCAGGTTGTTTCTGCCTTAAGCAGACTATGGGCTGAAACTGTTGAGTCAAAATAAGCCACTCTTTTAAATTGTGGGTTTTTTGACCCAGCAATGGGAAAGTAAGACAGGCATTCTTAGTTCAAGAACAACTTGAATTTGTTGTTTTTGTGTATTTTGCCACATTATGGTCTGACCGTAGCTTAGTGGTCCTCAATTGTGTGATCACCTGAGGAGCATTAAAAAAAAAAAACAAAACCAAAAAAACCCCAAAAAACAAACTTTAAGACCTGGGCCTCATCTCCAGAGATTGTGGTGTGATTGAACTATATTGAGAGTGGCAGGTTTCAGGCATCTGTAGCTTTTAGAATCTCCTCAGGTGATGATAATGTGCAGCCAGCGTTAAACTGTAGCCATATGTTTAAAGGTCGGCTCACCTACTATGTATCAATCCATTAAAATTTATATATTAGGGCTATTAAGTCTTTTCATTATTTTATGCAAATTGCCCTTTGTATATGTAAGATTAAAGAATAATTTTTGTGTTCCAAAAGGTTTTTGGTATTGTTGATTCTCTGTGTTTGTGATCGTGTTTTATGACTCTTCTACCTTTGGCTTTACTAAATCCTGTCTGTTTAGAGGACTTTCACTCCATATAGTAGCAACATCCCATGTCACCAGAGAGCTTATTTCAGAAATAATTTAGGGTCTCCACTCCAGATCTACTAAGCCTCAATTTATATTTTAACAGTGTGCCTATAAAATTAGTGTTCATATTAAAGACTGTATCATAAAAAGTATAAAACCAAGATGATTTCATTTCTCTTTCTTTTTTTCCTTTGTACCCCATTAATTTGTGACTACCATCATATTGATCTCATGAAACATTTTTGTTTTGCCATACATCCTAGGGATTGAGCTCAGAGCTGTATCTCCAGTCTATTCTAGAAATTTTGTCTTATCAGATGGGCCAGGCTGGGTTCAAGTATTCGATCCTCCTGCCTCAGCTACCTGAGTCTGTGATATTACAGGTTGTGCCATTTGTGCCATCACACCTGGCTTAAACCAATTCTTAAACCTAGTTATAAGTGTTTTAGATTTTCAAGACTATAGATTTTGATAGCCTCACTTGGCAGGTGAAGAAATTTAGGCCCAAAGAAACGATGACTTGAGATAAATTAGAAAGGATATTGATTATGGGATCTGTAGCTGAATGCTACTTTCGTTTTTATTTTTTCTTTCAGGATAGGTCACGTGAAATGCCATATTTTCATAATTTAAACTACTTGAAATGTGAACTAGCTGAAAAGACAGTTCTTAGGTTACCAATTTGACACATCCAACACCCCCAAATTTAAATATTCATTGACAGTTATTTTAATTATGCATTTAAATTAACCTTGATAATAGTAGTTTACTAACAGACTAACAGTTCACACTGGTTTATAAAATACTAAATCTTTATTCCTGTGCCATTGAGAGACTATAGGTATTTTGTAATAGGAAATATTAAAATTGTGTTTGAGTATTGCTTAATGATCACTTCTGTTTTCCTTGGTATTCAGGGCTGTACGTTATGCTTTTCTGAATCTCCAGAACTGTTGTGCTTTAACTCAGATCTTGATAGTTTAGAGCCACATCTCCCTCATTGTATGTCTCTTATTGTACTTGTGTGTTACGTACTAGGCAAATCACACAGAAATCTCCAGCTTTTTAAAAATGCAGGTTGGGTTTCTCCTAAACAACAGCTAATCTACTGAGATCTTGGGATCTGCATTTTTAGAAAGCACGGTAAGTCTTCTGGACCCTAAAATTTGAGGGTCTCTTCAGTAGGTGATTAAATTTGTGTGTTAAGTAATCACCTTCACTAAGCATTAACTGGCCACATGGTGCTGAATGCAGCATCTCTTGATGGCAATATTATTCTCGTTTCCTTTCTTGTGCAGTCTTAATCTTGCCTTCCCACCTGATGATGTGAAGAAACTCCCCAGGTGACAGGAGCCAGCTCCCACTGATAAGGAACAGGTTTGAGTTTCCCATTACAGCTCTACCACCTGTACCTTAGATGGCAGAAAGGAGATAAGTACAGGCACTGTAATTGTAGAGAAAGTGGTAAGAGGCTAGCCGTAGGTACTACCAAGTCAGCAGGAACAGCAGCATCCTTTATAACCTCTTCTTCAAGAGTAAGGTTTGGAAGCCCCTTGGCATTGATCAAGCTCCCATGTTCAGAAGAGTATGTTTTGAATGGTTCACGGATGGTCTGTTTCCTTCAGTATTTTTGTTGTGTAAAGAAATGTCTTCCCTTGTTCCAATGGAGTGATTTATATTAACATACTTTTCCATAATAGGGCAACTTAGTAAAAGGAATAAAAACAGTATAAATAGCCTTTTCCTTCAGCACTTTCAGATGATTTTTTTTATTTGACAAAAACAACATTTTTAAAAGGAAAAATGAGTGTGTTATAAATGTTGACCAACAATTTTCAACCGTGAGCCTTGGATCAATTTATTTTGTTAAATTTATGAAATGGAACTAAATGTCCTCTTATTTATATTCAGTGTTTTTTTAGTTTTATATCTGCATCTAAACTGTGCATGTCCATACAAGTTTATTTAATGTTTCTGAATGAATAAAAATCATTAGAAAAGTGGTGGATTTTGAAAATCTGACTTTATCTGCCTTCGTTTATTAACTGCTACAGTCTCAGTTTTAACAGTGTTCAGTTATCATCCAGATTACAACCTAATTAAGGGGGTCAGACTTGTTTTCATTTGGTTTTTAGTGGTGGGAATCAACCTACAGCAAGCAGACTTGTTTTCTGGATTACCTCTTCTCTCTTCACCACAAATCAAGAGGTTCTACTCTGCAATGCGACCTTAGGGAAATCCTTGTTTTTACTTTTGTTGGAAATAGCCAGTCATAATTAACTTTACATCATTAACTTGACTTACCTGTCACATTGGAACTACTGTTTTTGCCTTGTGTGATCTCTCAGTTTAAAGGAAATGATGCTCTTAGAGTCTGTCATGAAGCAAAGGTACAGATAATGACCAACCTTCCCTGTTTGCCCAGGACTTTCCCGGTTGCACCACTAAAACTTGTGTAGCCTGGGAACTCCTTGAGTTCTCAGCAAACCAGAGTGGTGGTCAAACCAGAGTGCTGTTGTCAAAGGTGAAAAGTGAAACTGTAAGGGCATCAGTTAGAAGAAGCACTTCTGTTTCAATCTCCTTGTATACTAGAATCCACGTGTATGACCCAAGCCTACCATTGGAGAGGTGGAGAAATGTCTGATCTTTTTGGCTGGGAGCCAGGCTAAAGCCCACTGGTTCCTGAACGAGAGGAGCATGGATGGCACTGCTGTCTTCTCTCTGCCTCTCTCTGGCATCCAGCAAGTCCCAGTTCCCAGCTCCCTTTCATGTTGTTGCTGTCCTTGAGTGCAGTGGTAAATCTCTTAGTCACCGGTGCCAGTGCTCCTGTGAGTGGGGGAGTTAGATAGAGACCCTAAGACTCAAGGGGTGGCGCCAGGGAGAGCACTACTGGGCTCATTGCTGTCTTCCTCTTCTTGTGCTGTTACACCACAGAAACTTACTTTCTGGTCCAAGTGTACAAAAACTGCAGTGCTTCAAGGCATACCTTAGTTAGATTTTTTTGTCTTAAAGAATGGGAAAGCTTATTGGTGAAGAGAAATGGGGAATAGGAACAGCTCCTTAGAGACAGGAGGCGTCCTGAATGGGTTATCACCTGACTTGGAATTTTGTTTCAAAGTAAGGCAAGTGATGTAGTTAGAGGGTTCAATACTTTAAGGTTAAAGAGAAAGAAAATGGATCTCTTAGTGGAGGTGTGGGGGACAATCTAAATGACTCTCCTTGAACTAAGAGCAGTCATTGGTTAAACCTGGCCCTGTCTTCATGTACCGCTATGTACAGAGCTGGTTAAGCTATTTCCTTTTCCCTTCAGGTAGCCCTCAGCAATGTAAATAGGGCTGGCCGAGGTGCTGTTGCCTAATCTTTGAAGATAGGTGACAGTTACTGTTTCAGGGGTTTCCCACCCTGTGGCTCCCTAAACATGATTGAGCCAGCAGATGCAGAACTTCTGCTTTAGGGCTGCCAACTGAGTTCCAGCCTCAGAGATATGAGGCTACAGCTTCCCAGGGCACAGAAGTTTACACCTCAGAGCTGAAGCACCGCCTCCTAAACATTACCTCAGTTGGGTTATGCAGATTGGTCTTTCTACATAGCCTTCTCTCTGCATATTGTCCAGGTGCTTTCAGGCTTCCAACATAGCCCAGCTCAGTCTCCAAGGTTCGCGCAGTCACCCGCAGTCAAGCTACACCCTTCTTCTTCTTCTTTTTTTTTTTTTTTTTTTTTTTTATTTAAAATGAAAAAGAGAAAAAAAGCAGAACAAAACAAAACAGTGTAAGGGTACAAGTAATACAGAACTACAAAACAAAACAAAACAAAACAAACAAAAAAAAAAACAGTAAGTTATCACCAGTTAATAGATTACTCGCTATTATCTTAGAAGCGGTGTTTCAGGTCACAGGATCAAAGCACACAAAGCGAACATTCGAACAGTGAGACTGCAAACAGTTGTGTTCAGTAATCCAATCAAAAATATTAATATGGTCTTCTATGTAACACACCTAAACACCCTTGCTGTTGTATCCTTCACGGCACTTTTCTTTCCCTCTCTTTATTACAACAAAATTTACACATTTTGGGTTTTATTGCTCCCTTAGATCTTATTACATTTTTTTTTTGTAAGAGAATAAAATCAAGCATGATAAAACAAAGCTGTCAGTCAAAACCAAGGATAGGCATAGCACATGATGTAAAAATAGAGTACAAGGTTATCAACAATGGTTACCATAATGCCTCTTGCTTTCTTAAGAAGAATTGTCTATCTCTTTAGGTATTATAAAGTTAAACAAAACAGAAGAGAACAAGACCAATAAAACCTAAACTTTGTAAATCTTACAGAACCTCAAAAGAGGATAATAGTCAAACCAGAATGGGCATCATAGTGAATCTTATTGCCTTCAAAGTAGTTGCCTATACTTTGATACTTTATACTTTCATACAGAGCACAATAGAGTCTAATCAATCAAGACAAGATAATGGGCTATTGCAGGATTTCAAGTTGATAGGAAATCAAAAAAGTTACTATAACATTCTGCTAGATTTTTGATTTTTCCCCTTAGTTTAAAAAACAAATTTAAAAAATTAAATAATTTTTTAATGAATAAGGGAGAGGTTGAGATAAAAGGGGGCATAACAACATAACAATACAGGTTAAAGCATGATACTTTCAGCAACCTAGTGCTTCACCACCAAATAACCCGACTTAATAGTAGTTACCATAGTGTCTTTTTCCTTGAAATATTTGAATATAACTTTATATGCTATAGCATCAAACATATCAAGACTGTGTAACACCATTCAAGTGGATGAAAGCATTGTAGAGTATTTAGAACCAGCTAACAGAAAAATGATCAGTGGTTTCTATATTGTCTCTTTGCCTATAACAATTTTGTTTATACTAACACATATGTTAAAATCCAGCAAGCTACAACATGATAAAATCAATGGAGACAGAAGAGCCATAGTTTGGTGCAGCTTCAAGACAAGATTGTATTAAATCAGCACTAGCTATTATGATGTCTTGTTTTCTTCAAAATAGCTGTTCATTGCATCACAGGCCATGATATCAAATAGCCCAAAATAAAGCCATTCCAATTAATGAGTGAAAACTTTATAAGGCTTCAAGGCCATGGGGATTCATGGTTACCACATACTTTTATATATTTGAATCATTTCCTACACTAGGGAAAGTATTCGGTGTTCACAGATGCGAGTTTGATTTAGTTCATTTATGAGTATGGTTTCAAGCTGCGCCCATTTATTGATAAATACCTTAATGTGATTCTTCTTTATAGCTGAGTAGTACTCCATTGTATAGAAATACCACAGCTTTTTAATCCATTCCTCAGTTGATGGACATTTGGGTTGTTTCCAAGATCTGGCAATTACAAATTGTGCTGCTATAAACATAGGTGCGCATGTATCACTGTGGTACGATGTTTTCAGTTCTGGGAATATGCCTAGAAGTGGAATAGCTAGAACAAATGGGACTTCCAATCCCAGCTTTTTGAGAAATCTCCAGACTGACCTCCACAATGGTTGTACCAGTCTACACTCCCACCAGCAGTGTAGGAGAGTTCCTTTTCCCCCACAGCCTCTCCAGCACTTGCTGTTGATTTTCTTGATCCTGGCCATTCTTTCAGGAGTGAGATGGAATCTCAGTGTGGCTTTAATTTGCATTTCCCTGATAACCAATGATGATGAACATTTTTTTTTTTTTTCATGTATTTATTTGCCATTTGTATTTGTTCGTCTGAGAAGTGCGTTTTGGATTGGGTCTTTGAATTTTGGGGGTCTGAGTTTTTTTAATTCTTTATATGTTTTAGACAAAAGTCCCTTGTCTGAGGGGGAGTTCACTAAGATGTTTTCCCAATTTGTGGGCTTTCTTTTCACCATGCTGGAGATTTTTTTTTGACTTACAGAAACTTTTTAATAAGAGGTGGTCCCAGTTAACTGATTCTGGGAAGTATTTCCCGTGCAGTTTGAGTCCTGTTCATGAATTCTCTACCTACCCTATGTCTTCAAGGTTTCTACCTAATTTGTCTTCCAATAGATTTAGTGTTTCTGTTTTAATATTCAGATCTTTGATCCATTTAGATTTTAATTTAGTACATGGTGATAGGCTTGGTTCGAGTTTTAGCTTTGGGCAAATGGAAAGCCAGTTTTCCAACACCATTTATTAAAACGACTTTCTTTTTTCCAGTGAAACTGCTTGGCTCCTTTATCAAAGATAAGGTGGTTGAGTGTGTTTGTAGTTATCGTTGTATCTTCTAATCTATTCCATTGATCCTCTGCTCTGTTTTGATTCCAGTACCATGTTGATTTTACTACTGTTGCTTTGTAGTATAACTTCAAGTTAGGGATTGTTATGCCTCCTGCCTTGCCTTTGCTGCTTAGAAATGCCTCTGCTATTCTAGGTCTCTTCTGGTTCCAGATGAATTTTAGGAGTGATTTCTCTAGATCTATAAGGTATGTTGATGGTATTTTTATTGGGATTGCATTGAATCTGTATAACAGTTTTGGGAGAATGGCCATTTTCACAATGTTTATTCTTCCTATCCATGAACATGGGATGTCTTTCCATTTTTCTGAGATCATGTTCAATTTCTTCTTTCAGTGTATTATAATTTTCCCTGTATAGGTCTTTCACTTCTTTTGTAAGAGCAATTCCTAAATATTTCATTTTTTTGCTTGCTACTGTGAAGAGTGTGGCTTCTCTTATTTCTCTCTCTCTGATTTTGTTGTTAGTGTATAAGAATGCTATTGATTTCTGAGTATTGATTATGTATCCAGCTACATTACTTAATTTATTTATTATATCTAAGAGTCTTTCAATGGAGTTTAGGGGGTCTTCTATGTAGAGTATCATGTCATCTGCAAACAATGACAATTTAACTTCTTCTTTTCCTATCTTTACCCTTTTTATTTTTCTCTCGTCTAATTCCTCTGGCTAGTACTTCCAGTACTATATTAAATAGGAGAGGTGATAAAGGACATCCTTGTTTTGTGCCTGATTTTAAAGTAAAGGCTTTCAATTTTTGGCCATTTAGTATGATACTGGCTGTTGGTTTGTCATAGACGGCCTTTATTATATTGAGTTAAAGACCATCTATTCCAATTTTCTGTAAAGTTCTTATCATGAATGAATATTGGACCTTATCGAAGGCTTTTTCTGCATCTATGGAAATGATCATGTGATTCTTTCTTTTGGCTTTATTGATATGGTGGATTACATTTATTGATTTACGTATGTTGAACCATCCCTGCATGCCTGGGATGAATCCCACTTAGTCATGGTGTATAATCTTCTTGATGATTTGCTGTGTCCTATTTGCCAATATTTTATTGAGGATTTTTGCATCTGTGTTCATTAGGGAGATTGGTCTGTAGTTCTCTTTTTTCAGTTGGGTCTTTCTCTCAGGTTTTGGTACTAGAGTAATATTTGCTTCCAGGAATGACTTGGGAACGATTGCTTCCCTTTCAATTTCATTGAAGAGTTTGAGGAGTGTCGGTATTAGGTCTTCTTTGTATTTCTTGTAGAATTCTGCAGTGAATCCATCTGGGCCTGGGCTCTTCTTTGTAGCTAAGGAATTATAACACAATTCTGACAGGAGATCTTAACACACTATTGACACCAATGGACAGATCAACCAAACAGAAAATCAACAAAGAAATAAAAGAACTGAATTGCACCTGTGAACAAATGGACTTAATAGACATATACAGAGTATTCCACCCAACAACAACAGAATACACATTGTTCTCAGCAGTATGTGGGTCATTCTCTAAAACAGACCATATATTAACTCACAGAACATATTTAAATAAATGCAAAAGAGTTGAAATTATCCCTTGCATGCTATTGGACCATAGCGCTATGAAATTAGTAATTAACGATAAAAGATACTGCAAAAATCCCACAAACACATGGAAACTGAATCACACACTTGAGTAATCAGTGGGTCACAGAGGAAGTTAAAAAAGAAATTAAGCAATACCTGCAAACAAATGAAAATACAGATACAATTTACCGGAATCTATGGGATGCAATCAAAGCCGTCCTTAGAGGAAAATTTATTACACTGAGTTCCCACATCAGGAAAAAAAAATGAATACAAATAAACAACATGATGCTACACATCAAACAACTAGAAAAAGAAGAGCAAGTCAAGCCCAAAGCCAAAAGAAGAGAGGAAATTATAAAAATCAGAGCAGAAATCAATGCAATAGAGACTAAGAAAACAATCCAAAGAATCAAGGAATCAAAAAGTTGGTTCTTTGAAAGAATAAATAAAATCAATAAGCCCCTAGCCAACCTTATTAAAAAAAGAGAAGAAAGAGCTCAAATCCATGCAATAAGAAATGAAAAAGGTAAAGTCACTACAGACTCAATAGAAATAAAGAAGATCATCAACACCTATTTCGAAAACCTCTACTCTCAAAGGTTTGATAACACAGAAGAAATAGACAGATTCTTAGAAACATATGAAGTACCAAAGCTAGATCAAGAGGATGTAAAACTGCTGAATAACCCAATCGCTACACCCTTCTTGACGAATTAATAAAATCTAGGTTAGGGCCTGGGTTGAGGCCTTTGTTTTGATAAACCTTCATTTTGGCTGGACTCAGGACCCCTTGGCTCCCCATAACTATAAATGTGTCTTGGTATCGTTATTCTTGCCATGGGATACACTAGAAGTCGTAGATTGGAATTAACTTGCTAGAATTTCAGTAATTTTTCCATGTTATTAGAAATGTAAACTTCCTGGATCATAGTGAGGTGGGGAAGGAACCTCTGTAGTTTAGGTACATTGTGATTAACTGACATATAACCTGGTTCAGAATAACAATTTCAATCATTTTATTACTTCTTGAACACTTACTACTGTAAGGCAACGAGAACAAACTTACCAGATTTTACTAACATTTCTGTGCTACAAGGCTTAATTTGCACTAGGGAAAAGCAGAAAAAGTTTTTTTTTTTTTTTTTTTTTTTTAAACATTTTATGTTTACTTAAAAGCCATAGGAGTGATACCTAATTGGTATTTATTTTCCTGGATTTATATTTACTTGGTGTTTGTTTTACTGAATGACATTTTCCAAGGTTTACTAGTAGAGTTTGTTGAATAGAGATTATGTATCTTCGCAGTTTGGTATACCAATGTTGACTGCTGGTGGTGATTCTGATTGATATATTTAATTGCTTTTCTGTTGTGCTGCCCATGCAATACTAAATGCCAGGGAAACTTATTTCTGCAGAACCTGTGCTGTTTAACTATCTAGGATCTGTAATCTGCTCATCCATTTTTTCTAAACAGCCCAGTTCACATGCTGTATTTTTATGTTTTGCATAGTTTTCTTGTCATTAAATTTTTTTCAGGTTACTTTAGATGTAAATAATATTATGGGCTAACATAATAGCATTATAATTATCTGACAATACAAGATCGTTTTCTTACATAATTATAATAAATTATGTAATATATTAACATCTTATAATTGTTAGACTGTAGGATAAATATTATGGAATGCTCATATAATATCTTTCAAAAATTAATCAACTTTATGTTATAGAGCAGTTTTGGGTTCAGAACAGAATATGTATGTGTTAAGTGGGACTTATTTTGATGTTTCTGATAGTCTGTTTTCTATGAAGAAAATCCTGTTTTTCTCAGTATGTACTATTTTTGTTTCCTTCTTTCTAATCCTTGTATACCTCATTTATTTTCTATTATATGCTTAAACATTCAGAATTATGTTGTGATAGATATCAGAAGAATTTCTATGCTGGCCCCAGCACTGTGGGCTAGAAAACCATTAATAGGAGTAGTTATGCTTTAGTTGATTGCTTGGTTGATACTGCATTCAAAACTCCCTTGAACCCTATTCTAACGTAATTATGAAAGAAACTGTGTTTGTTTTAACTTTATTATAAAAATGTTACCCTTGGTATTTAAAATATCATTACTGAAAATGAATTTTGAGATACTCTCATATTATTAGTCCCAGTGTGTACACAGTTGATTCTTATTTGGGTGTTTTGGTGAAGACAGAATTCTAAGTGCTCATATGTGGGTAAGACTTTTTTTTTCCTTTTTGGTAGTGCTGGGGATCAAACCCAGGTCCTTAGGCATATAAGGCAAGAAGTGTACTACTTAGCCACATGGATAAGACATTTTGGTTCCATATCCTGTTTTGTAAATAATCCCCTAATTTAGGTTTAAAAGGAAACATTGAGTCACATGCTGTGGTCCACACCTGTAATGCCTCCCGTCCAGTCCTGAGGCTGAGGTACAGCTCAAGTTCAAGGCAGGCTGGGCAACTTGTAAGAACCTGTTGTAAAACAAAAAAAAGAGTTCTGGGTATGTCTAAATAGAGCACCTGGCTAGCATGTGTGAGCCCCTGGTTTTAATCCCAGAACCACAAAGAGGCAATATTAAAATTATAGTATAATATCATATGTTATAAGACCATTTTTTCAATAGACATGCTCACATTCTGGACTAGTGAGAATCTAGTCATTTTTTACTTCACCAAGATGGTGTTTATGATATTTAAAGTGCTGTTGTATTCCTTCATAATGAATATTGTATTTCAGTAGAAGAATAATGAGCCTATGAGAATGATATTTTTTTGTTGGTGGTCAGTATGATGAAGACATTTGAATCAGGACCTCCAAATGATACAAGGAAAATATTGTAACTCTCAACCTGTTGGAGGTCCAATACACGAAGTTTGTGTGTCCCAAAATTGAAGAGTGAGTAATGGGGGTTAAGAGTAGGAAGTTTTACTGAGGAAGAGATAGCTTATGAGAGATAGGAGGGGTCCCGGGTGGGGTGCCAATGAGGCCCCTTCTCAAAGGGAGTTTTATATTGCAAAATCACGAGGTGGGTACAACATGGCACAAAACTGTGATCAACCAATAAGATGACAGTTTTAGCCATTGAGGTAATGTTGATCCAGTGGAGAATCAAGTCACATCGCGAATGTATATAGAAAGGAAATCAGGACCTTTTTTAAGAATAGATGAATCAGGAGGTCCTGGTCACCCACCTGGGTGACTGATGGTTAGCTAGAATTTATTGGACCAGGTAATACCAAGTACATTATATTGCTTATCGCTTGAGGAGGCATATAGGCCTGGTCATTGTGTTTTTATCTTGAGACCTGGCCTTCAGTGGATGCACCTCCTGCCACGGTAGTGATGTATTCTCCTCTGCACTAACTCCCTTGAGAACCTTATCCTGACTGCCTATAACATTTCTACCTAACTTAACTGATAATTATTTTAGAGGCTTTTTGCACAGGAATATTGGTATTTCTGAACAGTGACTTTGGGAATGTGTAGAGAATCTGTGTACCATTAAAAACGTTCTTCAAATACGGTAGTCACTAGCTACATACAACTAAAATAAAATTTACCTTTCAGTTCCACAGTTATGCCCGCCAGAGTTCACTTCTCCCTTGTCACATCTGGGTAGGGGATACCATTTGGACAGCAAGGGAATGCATTTTCCTCATCATGGAAAGTTCTAGTGGACAGTACTGTTCTAGAATATAAACACCTGTTCATTACAAACAAAAGTGTTTTTGTGGTTACTTTTTACTTTGTGATAATTACTAAAATAAAATAAATTTTAAAAAGTAAGATGAATAAGAAACAGTGAAAGGATTTGTTTCCCTACTCCGAACTTGTTTTGTTTCTAGTTATTTTTGGTAACAGAATGGCTTTAATTATGGCCACTTGTTTAGATATAAAACCCAGAGGGATCAGTAGTTTCCCACCATTGGTCCAACATTAGGTACATCTTGGAAGCAGTCAGTGGAAGATAGTAGCTGCTGGAATGCTTGTTTTTATATAAATCTCATCCCTGAGATTGGTAGATATCCATGTGAAATCTCTGATTTCTCTTAGGACTGTAAGAAGGTTACATCAAAGAGACACATAAGCGAGTCAGTACTGGAAATGTCCGGACTATTTAATTCTCTTCCTTTATTGACCTTGAAATTGTAAACACTGCAATAGAAACAATATAGTCTCTAGCTTTGTTTATTCTTAAAGCCCTTGTAACAATTCAATTAACACAACATTATATGTTTATAAGGTGCATTTTACTTCTCCTGGGAGCAGAAGAGGGTTAAACGCATCTTAATCTTTTATCCATCATTGGCTTTTTGGCTTTAGGTTTTTTATGCCATTTGAATGTTGAGAAGATATAGTTGTTGAAATTATATTTAGTGGGAATTAGAACAAGTATTAATACATGGTATAAGCCGGAATGTGTCATGTTATGGATGTATATAAATAGTTTGCATTGTTCACTGAAGTGAAAGTACTTTGTGTTTGTACATGCAGTTGTATAGAGCTTTTCTCAATTTGCTATTTGTGGTGCAATTTAGAATACAAGTATTAATTATGTAGAGTACGTTAGAGGTTGTTGCTCTCTGGCTCCTGTGCGTAGGGTGTTTAATTCTGAAAGTACAGTGCAGGACAACTTTATATATACTAGATTAATGTGAAAAGATAGGAGAGATGTTAGCATGCAGGAAAGGCATCCTCTGACTTGCTATTGGCACCAGAGATGAAGATTCAGTAGAAAGCTTAGCCCAGGACATAATTGTTCCTCAAGCTCTTCTTCAACATGCAGTTCTTGAACTTTTCTATTAAAGGTTTCTGAGATTCATCAGCAAATTGGTATAAATACAGCCTGCCAGAATACTTGTGGTATTTATTTAGTAAAGAAGAAATGCATACTAAAGATCATTTTTCCTATGAGGGAAAGTCTTTTCTGTAGAATTACTGAACTGCTACATAAATGCTTTGGTGATATTTGGGAATGTAATTGCAGAAATAAAACAATTTAAGGAAGAGACAAGTGCACTGAGATACTTGGAAATCCAAAACCTAGGTTCTTCTTGGAATGAACACTGATATTCAGTTAAGAAATAAAGAAATGTTTCATATTTTTCATAGATATATTGAAAGAAGAGATAATCATGTGTCTGTAATCCACTTTCTAGAAATTTTATTTTACGTCTTAAAATTATTAGTGTAATTATATGCTCCCAACATTGATCCATTCTTAATATATTTCATTATATGTTAACGTTGCATTTTATCTGTGTTTAAGTAGTTTAACTTTCAAAAGTAAAAGTTTAATTAGAAAACATTTTAGAATAATTTTTAAAAGTGTTAGATCATTGGGCATAGTAGAGGCTCGGAATTGTTTTGAATGATCATCGTTACATTCTATCGTATTCTGTTTTAAGTCGTTTTCTGGTTGTCATTACAGCTATGAAGTCTTATACTCTGTATTTCTTGCTCCTGTGGAGTGCTGTTGGGATAGCCAGGGCTGCCAAAATCATCATCGTGCCGCCAATTATGTTTGAAAGCCATATGTACATTTTCAAGACTCTGGCCACAGCATTGCATGAGAGAGGCCACCACACAGTGTTCCTCTTCTCAGAAGGCAGAGATATCGCCCCTTCTAATCATTACAGCCTCCAGCGCTACCCAGGGATCTTCAACAGCACCACCTCAGATGCTTTCATGCAGTCCAAAATGCAGAATATTTTTTCTGGGAGATTGACAGCCATTGAACTGTTTGACATACTGGATCATTACACCAAGAACTGTGACATGATTGTTGGCAACCAAGCCCTCATCCAGAATCTGAAAAAAGAAAAGTTTGACCTGCTGCTGGTGGACCCAAATGACATGTGTGGATTTGTGATAGCTCATCTCTTAGGGGTTAAATATGCTGTGTTCTCAACTGGCCTTTGGTATCCTGCTGAGGTGGGGGCTCCTGCCCCGTTAGCCTACGTCCCAGAGTTTAACTCCCTCCTCACAGATCGCATGAACTTGCTGCAAAGGATGAAAAATACCGGAGTTTACCTCATTTCCAGAATAGGAGTCAGCTTTCTGGTTCTTCCCAAATATGAAAGGATAATGCAGAAGTACAACCTGGTGCCGGAGAAGTCCATGTACGATCTGGTCCACGGTTCCAGCCTGTGGATGCTGTGCACTGACGTGGCGCTTGAGTTTCCAAGACCCACTCTGCCTAATGTTGTTTACGTTGGAGGGATCCTGACCAAGCCAGCCAGCCCACTGCCAGAAGTAAGGTTTGCTGAAATCTGGGGCCTTTTTTTTTTTCTGTTTTTTAATGTGAGGCTCAGTTTTGGTTTTTGGAAGAAATAGTATTGATTATATCCTAGCTAAGGGTTCTGTGAGAAGCGGCTAGGACACAGAGCCTCTCAATTCCTTTGTCCTGAATGAGTTTTCATCATACTAGGAGGTCGTCCTGATAGATGGCCAATGGCCTGGCTGGGAGATAGATTTTTTGATTAAGTAGTAACTATAGTATACCAGAAGAATGTAGTTAGATGGTTAGTTTTAAAGAGCTTAATTGATTTGGCTTTTAATTGAACTCCGAGAGTTCTCTCTCCCTTCTCCAGATAGCACAGTCACAGGTTTCTCTGTTGTGTAAGTTCAAATAAATGTATAAATTGAATAAAAAAAGGTTCTTTGAGAAGTTTAAACCATTAGAAAGTTTACGTCTTAGAATGGAAATGTAGCAAGTAATTTCCATTTAAATAGGAATCCAACTAATGTAAATTAATGAGTAAATGTTACTGTTTACAAGAAATTATGAACCTAATACAATTTCAAAAACAGATTAATCACTTTAAGAAAATCTGTTCACTGTCAATTCTAAATTGTTTTTGCTGGTAGAGCTAATTCTTTTGCTCTTCTGTTCTGCATCCTATCTAGGTTTCAATTAGGTATCCTAAACTAGCAGGAGGTATACCCATAATTAATGTAGTGGGTTTTCCTACCTCATGCTGACTCAGTCTTTGATACTGTTAAATGGAAGCTTAGGGCTTCTTGTAGCATTTTCTTTATTGAAACTATTTTTGTGTTCCTCTCTGGGTACTGCATATGAGTAAGTCTGTCAGGGCCTTGATGGGTAAGTAGTAAATGAAGGATTTCTTCTATAAATATCAGATAAGGACAGTTCCTGGCAGAATTTCCTCATTGGGTAATTAGGTGATTGAGATATCTGACTTGCAGACTTTTTCTGATACAACCATCACTTGTACTTATGCTTTGTTACAGTCCAGATAATATGGACAGACAGACATGACCAGACACATTTTAAATTGATGCAGCCACCAGAAGCTGCAGGAGCATAGTTGTACTCTGTGATACCTGTATAGGACATGGATTCACCTCAGCTTATCTCTGTCACTCAGGAATTTATCCAAGTCCAACTGGAATCCTTAAATATTCTCTGCCACAGTCACCTCGTGATGCATTACTCTCCTTCCTCAAGGCAGCTGACGTCAAATTTTAGTAGAAGCAGCTTTTAAAGGATTTGTTAAACACCTTTGTCCTTACCCTGCTATGGTCATTTGTAATGTTACACAGGTCACTGGTTTGCTGTAGGTTTTTATCTCTACTCAGCAAGCCCGGAGCCCCTTGCTGGTCATTTATACTCTTAGTTGTGAACAAAACTGTAAAAAGACAGCAGTTAATTCTAAACTTCCTTAATAAACCAGAGATGGTGAATACTGAAGACAACAGTCAGATAGAACCATCTGGACTCTGATGCTTTAGAGATTTGGTAATAGAAATCAGCCCCGGTCCAAATGCTCTTGATGACAGACAATGTGTTGGGTCACTTTTGCTTTGGAGTGAGTAAATCGTGGGTCTCAATAATAGAGTTGTTTTAAATGCACATTAGCAATCTCCTTGGGGGAGCCACCTCTCACAGTCACCTTGCTGTCACCTACCTGACTGTCTGCAGCAGGAACCCTGCAAATGTGAATTCAAGGGTAGAAGTTTGGGTTGGATTCCATCCACTTGGTGGTTTATCTACTCTGTCACCGCAGGATTGCAGATCAGTAGAGAACAAAGGTTCAGTTTTTTAAAAAAAGTTTGCTTTGGCCAAGAAGGAGTCTATTTGAATAGATTGTTGAAGTATTAATTGCAAATGAGGTAATGACTTCCAATACAGAATGATTATAGGTTTTAGTAGTTTTCTTGGTGTGTAGTAGCAGTAATACCACAGAAGAACAATACTGTACAGACTTACTTAGAGAGTCTGTTAGCTATTACAATTAGAATGATTCATGTGATAATTTTTAGGTGATTTCCCTTTGGCTGACACACTGTGTTGCCACTTTCCAGTTCTACAGCATTGAACACTCAACAGATTGTGTCTTTGCTGTTGGTTTTTCACATGACATTCTTCCTGACTAGGATGAGGGCACCTCCAAGTGTGAATGAAACTCCACTTGCTCAATTTTGTACCTTGCTTGCTTGCAAAATAGTAGACACTCAATAAGTATTTAATATTAAGTGAACTGTATCAAAAAGAAATAGTTGCCAAAATTAGTTGATTCAACTAGTATAATAATATTGTTAATATTACATCCATAATATTTTAACCATTAACTATTAATGTTGGTAGTATTGTAATCATTATTGCAAATTTATATTCACATTCCATCCCAGCCATAAATTCAACCAGAAGTTCCAGGGTGGATTTATTTTGATGTATTGGAATAGCTCTGTTACTGATGCTGAGATGAGGAGATAATAATCACATATCACCCAACTGGCAAACTAAAATAGTCTCTGTTCCAAATACTTTTGTGAATTTGGATGGTAGTGAAGGACAGGTGAGCTATTGCTATTTTGAAAGGAGGTTTTCTGGGAATTTGACAATTGGTGCAACTAAACATTACTTTATTGACAGGTAAAGAATAGCAAAGGTGTACTTACCAGTCATGGGGAAAGGAAGTGATAAGAAAAGAGATAAAAGAGTGGTAAGACAGATCATGGGATCAGGGACAAGGTCATGGCACCCACTCTGTTCTTTTTTTTTCATGTGCCAGAGCTTCCTCAAAGAAAGAATTCTTGGGGAAAATGAGAAGGAAAAGCAAAAAATTGAGTAGATTAGCTAACTGTGCTGAGACCAGGTTATTAGAAGAATGTGACCAAGCAATAAAACAGTGGCTGCCCATATTTGCTGTTTGTTGCTTCATGTCGAAGCCAGTACTTGCAGTTACACATGGTGATTGAAAGCTGATTTCACCAATAATGAATGAAGCATCTAGGCTGGATATGGCACCAGAGTCCTTGGGGCAGAAAAGCTTGATCCAGGTTTGCAGCAGATGTGGACAATATTTTAGGCTACTTTAATAATATGTTACATTTATAACTTGTGTTGACTCATGCAATTTAAAGATTGAGGTGGGAGTATAACCATGATAGCGTATTTATTGAACTGCCACTTCTTAAGTTAGTATCATTTAATTGAAATGTATATTCTCATGCTGGGCTAGTGGCATACCCTTGTAATCGCAGCACTCAGGAAGTGAGGCAGAAGGATTGGCGAGAGTTAGAGTCACCTGGACTACATAGTGAGATCCTATTTCAAAAGGCCAAAAAAAAAAAAGGGAATATATGTCCTCCATATTTGAGTTTTTGTTTTGAATATCGTCACTCAAAACGACCTTTTATGGAATGATTTCCTCTGTATAGAATTACTGTGTTGTGTTGGTCTATTTGGTGATCAGAAAATTGACTGATGTTTAGAAGAGACTAATTTAATCCCATTTACTGATTCAGAGGACTGGTCTTCACAACATGGTAGTTGGGTCAATATGATAGATCCCTTATGAGAACTCATTTATGTCATGTTTTGCAGTTTTATGGTTTGTAGAAGAAATTTGTCTTTATTTTCTACTGAGAAACAGGCTACCTGCTAGTGAATCTAGCCAGGAAGTACTGAAGCAGCACTGTTGGGGTCATCAGTAAACTATGCTTTAATTCACTACTATAGTATTTTTCTGACTAACATTGTGGTTTAAGTAGCTTATCTGTTGCTTCAAATGCATTATGAGCTTAAACCTATTTCTGGATATGATCAGAAAATCAAACATAAGACCAAAATAAATGAACTTGTTTATTATGATAGTGTAGGGGCGAAATGAACCCTTCTCCCATCCAAAGTTGTCTTTAAAGCTTTAAATAACCTTGAGAATTGTTCCCTCAAGTATTAATTCAAACACTGGCAATGTCAAGAGAAATATTATTCAAATGACCATTTTCACAACTAAATTGCTGTTGGCACCACTTTTTAGTAGGAAATTTTTCCCAAATACTCTGATTCCAAGCCAAATTATTCTGCTTTTGAAATTAAAGTCGTTACTGTCAGGGAGTGTGGCAGGGCTGTGTTTGGTTGATTCTGACAGAGAGGATAGGATGAATCTAAGCTTGTGAAGGTGTGGTAGGATCATTGCTGAAGACACACTTCTTTGTACTTGTATGAAATATTTTTTGCCAACTTTACAGGTATTGGACAATATTTTACAAATTATAAAAACTGATGTTTTTCAGCCAAATGCTTTTGGCCTTTTTCTGTGTATGTGTGTGTATATGTGTATGTGTGTGTATATGTGGGTTCCTATTGAGAACTGAACCCAGAGCCTTCATGCTGAGTCTACATCCACAGCCTTTTAAAATACTTTATTTTGAGACAGGATCTCATTATTAACTACCATTAAGTTGTATAAGCTGGACTTGAACTTGTGATCTTCCTAGGCTCCAAGAGTGCTAGAAATACAGGTGACCATGTCCAGCTTCTGGCCCTGGCTTTTAATTTTGGTCTTCATGTGACTCTGGGATAAGGAATTTGGCCTTTCTTACGCGAGGATAGCAGTATTCAACCGAAAGGGCATCAATATAAGATGTAAAATAACAGCTCTGCTTTAAAGGATATAAGAAAATAGTTTATTTTAAGCCAAATATAAGTAACCATGGTCTGGGGCCCTGGATTCAAGTTACCCTGAGTAACATGTTCTACCATGGGAGAGGTTCCATGAACTTTTATAACAGAAAGTCCTAAGTCAGTACACGGTAGGATGATCAGATAGTAGCCTGCAGCAGGTTGGGGAACACTTACAGGTTTCAGATGTTATAGCATCCTAACTAGAGAGTTGGTGGGGCTAGAGGTCTGCTAAGTTTAGTGGTACATTCCTTGATGTTTAAATAATGTCACAATGATGTTAGACCATAAACGTTAAGATAAATGGCTTTTACAGCCCTTAAGTTATAAAATTTTGGCTCCAGGCTTATCACATTCCATCTTTCCACAATCAACATGTTCTAGTCAGCCAAGGGCAAACAGTCTGAAGGATCTTTACTATAGATCAGCTTCTTTAAGGGGTTGGTAAATGGGAATCAAGGCCATACCTGGTGGTGATAATTGTTGCTCATAGTATCACTGAACAACTCTTTTAAGAAGACTAATAGTTACTGAACCACTGCTGACTTCTTGTTTTCCCCATGGCAGATAAAAGAATGTTTTCAGGCAGTTGTGTGCAGGTGTAGGATGGATGTGAGGAAGTGTCCATGGCTTTGCCTGCATTCATTCCAGAGCTGACCCTGGTGCTTCTGTTTCCATCTTGGTGATTGCATTTGTTCTCCCATCATTCTTTTTGTTTTGCTGAAGTAGAAGGAAGATGATAGATGAGTGAAGTATATGGTCCTTAACCTTCCAGAGTATCTTAGAAATGGGCACAAGTTTTTGTTGTCTCTTCTGGAGGGTAGGCAGAAGAATTAGGAGCTCCGTGTACTTTATGGTGTGAATTAGCCCCAGAGGTGTGGTCTGAAATCTTTTAGACCTTTAGTGGGAAACAGGAAATGGACAGGTGACACCACGGCCTGTCCATTTCCTGTTTCTGTGCTGCCCAAATCTGAGGGTGCTAAGAGAAAACTCAAGAAAAATGAATGAATCAATCTTCCAGCCATTGATTCTACCTAGATTCTCCTCTACTTCTCCATACTCAGGCTCTGAGTCGAAGAAAGCTCCATAGTCTTGTAACTAAGAAATCGTAAGTTTCTAACCTAGACATATTTAACAAAAATGTTTAGTATTTTCTTAGAGTAGGGATGCAGAATCGGCAACCAACCTTGTCTGGATCCTGATTTCTTCCTTCCTCTCTGCAGTATGTCCTTTGATTTTCATTTATCTCTCTCATTAGAATTGTTTAGATCAGCATCCTGTGATACAGGCCAAGGCATGATTATAAGCTACGTAGGTCTGGGATGCTCCTAGCAGTTTGTGTAAGTGGTACTGTTCACCCAAGTACCAGCTGCCCTTCTTTTTATTTTGTTTTTTGGTTGTTGAGACGGTCTCGTCTTGCTGCATAGTTAAGGCTGGCCTTGAACTCAGTATGTATCCCACTCTGGCCTTGAACTCACAGTGATTCTCCTGAGTCTCCTGAGTGCTGGGATTATGGTATGAGTTGCCATGCCCAACAAGTATCAGCTATACTTTGAGAACCATTGACTTAAGACTCATACAGTCCAGGTGATCCAGAAATTTTAATTGCATTATATAATTTGTTTTATATGAGCAAGTTTTGTTTCTAGTAATTTTGTTTCAGGGAATTATTTTCAGTATACATTGGACTAAGAAATCTGTATGTATTAACACCTAGAAAAGCCGTGGTTTCATTGTGTGTATAGTTTATTACCTTACAGTCTCATTTTATAAAATTAAGTTGATGCTGTTGAATATCATCCCTTTCATTATGACACAGATTTGAATACAAGTTCAATGAGCAGTCATGTTAATGATAGATAAGGGCCTCAGAACTAAGAACTTGTGACTTTTCAGTTTTTTATTCGCCTACCGTGGCTTTTAACTCCCTGTTAGGAATATTTTTGTAAAGCAGAATTTATTACTATATGTAGGAGCCGTTTATAGTAGGAGATTCAGGAATTCTAATTTTGTCGATGTAAATGTAGTCGGATGATAAGTTGGTTAACCACATCTATTCTAGACAGTGTTACATGAGATAAGAGTGCTGTAAGATATGGGAGGAGAGGAGAAACAGGCACATTTTTTTCCTAAAAGTTTTTGTACTTGAGAGAAGACTATGGTGGGAGTGTTCATGAGAGCTGAGCAGTGGAGCACTGGCCTTGCATGCATGAGCCCTGGGTTCCATCCCCACTATCACACACAAAAGAACTTCACAGCAGTCATTCACTTACAGTGGCATATTTGATATGGCTAGCTTTTGATAGGATGGCTTTCAGGAGAATTTAGATGCCCTAGGGAAGCCGAATGCCATATTGAAGAGATTATTTGTTTTCCATTGATTTACTTCTGCTTCTTTTTCCTCCTCGGATGTCTAGTATAATAAAAGTAACCTGGTGAAAATAAGTTGACATGATTGTACATTTCACTGACTGTAGCAGTAGCTTAATAAATGTCTGTTTATTTGAATTCTTTTATACTCCACTAGATTTGAGAAATAAAAGATTTGAGTATAAAAGATTTAATTTGCAGACCTTTAAGAAAAAAACACTAGGTTCTTTAAAAAAAGCCTGGGTTCTGAAAAGTTTTAAATCTTCTACAAAGAATAAGGAAGCAAGATTACAAGCTGGGTCATGTTTCACATTGTACCCACTTTTATGTCTAGTACTGTACTGTGTTGCATGGTGCACAGCTTAATACTTACATTCAGAACTAATGTAGTTTCAAGTTGTGAAAGTGTTGACCTTATGGGGAACTTTGACTTGGTTCTCATGCAGTTCAGCTCATGGCTGGAATCAAATCATGGAGAGAATTGAATTTGTGGACCAAGGTGCATATATATATGTATGTATAATAACATATGTTAATTCTTTTAAACACTTAAAAATTCCATATATTTTAATATATTTATATGATAGAGAATTTGTAAAATGCTTATTTATAAAAGGTAGAAATCAAAAGTACAGGAAAATTATTTTTTAAAAATTTTTTATTTTAGAGAGGGTAAGATTAGACATAACAAAACAGAACAAAACAGATCATAAGGAAACAATTTTAAGAAACTTGGATTTCAAAGCAAGTCCACTGGAGAGCTTCACTGTCTATCATATTATCTCTTATTTTCTTCCAAATAGTTGTCCCCATCTTCACACACATTGAATGCATACTGAACATTATAGAACTAATCTAATCAGAACAGGATGATGAAGGCTCTTTAGGTCTGCAAGACCTGACATTAGGGAAGTCAGCAATGGCTGCCATAATGTCTCTCATTCTCTTCGAAGTAGCTGTCCATATGTTTACGTATGCTAAAATTAAACATAAGAGACTAGACCGATATCACTCTGAGCAGTGAATAATAATATTGGTAGATTTTATATCCTAATGCTACAGAATTAGCACTGGGTATCTTAGTGTCTCTTCTTCAGAGTATCTGTTCATTACATCTTGCATTATATAATCTGTTCCTGTAAACTGTTTAAAAATTCTTCCCATGTGTGAATCTCTACATATATATCTATCCTTTCTGTATTATAGGGAAAAGCAGATCAAAACAAGACAACAAACCAATTCCTAGAAAAACATGAAATGAAAAAAGACATATAAAACTACAATGTTAGGTGATCTACAGTAGTTACTATGCTTTCTCTTGTTATTTTCAATAGAATTGTTGACATCATCAGATATAATATAATTGAACATAGCATTACATAGCAATATTAATAAAAACACAACATTGGAGACATTGTAGGATTTCAAAAGGAGTTAATAATCAAAGTCAAAATGGATATCTTTTATATCTTGTCATCTTCAGAGTAGTTGCCTCTACTCTTAGACTTGATACTGTCAAGCATACCAAATTTAAATAAAATCAGTCAAGACAAAACAGCAGTCTAACAAACCAGCTTCAGATAAGATCAGTCATAGTAAGACAATGTAAGTAATACAGGGCTTCAGTTTAAGTTAATAGGAAATTAAGGATAGTTACTATATTATAGCCTGCTATTTTTGGGATAGCTGTCTGTGCCCTCAAATCTAGTATGAGTAGACAGACCAGAACAAAATATAATCAAGCTAAACAGAGTGATAGGACTAATGTGGTTTTTAAATCCTGATACACTATTAACAATGACCTCTGCCTTCCTTTTTTAGGCAATTCCTCCCCTTTCCCTTTCTCAGGGTGCTTTGTATATTTTGGGTCCCACTAATTCCTTTAGTTTCTAGATGAGGGGGGGCAACTCGTTATCTGTCTGAGTGGTGTTGAACCTTTTTACCCCTGAGCTTGATCTTGAGCTGTATTCCTTTAGTTACTAAAGCCACAAGGTTTTCCTTCCTTCTAGCTGAGTAGTTCTCTACTGCACAAAAGTGTCATGGCTTTCCAACCTATCTGCAGCTGCTGGATGAGTTGTTCCTATTTCTCTCTGGTTTCCTGTCACATAGAGTATCATTTTCTCATCTTTGACTTTCAGTTTATTAATCCTCTTTCAGGTTGAGTGTATTTCCTATTCAGAGCATCTCGATGGATCCTGCCTCTTAATCTACTCTCCCTGTGTTTCTTTTTGTTACTGTATCAAGGCTATCTGCATTAGAGATTATAGCCAACCTTCTCTGCCTTGTCTCTGCTATTCTATTTTTCTGCTGTTATTTGTCCACTTTTCTCCTTCATTCCACTGTGTGCCCTGTTCATTGAGGCCTCTCTGCCACTGTTGCTGGAATCCTGGTATTTTTTTCTCTCTCTCTCTCTCTCTAAAATGTCCTTCAGTATTTTTTGTAGGGTTGGATTGGTGGCCATAAATTCCCACAGTTCCTCCTTGTCTTGGAAGCATCTTGTTTCTCCATTAATTTTGAGAGAGTTTTTCAGGGGATATCAAACTGGGTTGGAGGTTATTTTCTTTCAGGGCTTGAACGTCTTCCCCCCACACTCTTCTTGATTTGATAGTTTGTGTTGAGAAGTCTGTTGCTATTTTGATGAATTTTCCTTTATAGGTGATCTGCTTCTTTTCTCTGACTGCTTTTAATATTCTGTTCTTGTGAATTTCTGGGATCTTGATTATTACATGTCTGGATGTAGCTCTTTTTCGGTTGTAGATGGTTGGAGTTCTGTATGACTCATTTATCTGGATATCATTTTTTTTTTCCTATGCTTGGAAAGTTTTCCTTAATTATTTCTGGGAATAACCTTTGTAATGCATTTGTGGTTACTCCTGCTTCTTCACTCATGTTTTTTATTCTTAAGTTATAGATCCTCTTGTTGTCTTCTAGCCTTTGAATTGTTACTTCCTGGTTCCTTGTTATTTTTAAGAGATCTTTTCTTTCACAATCACACATTGCAAATCTATCTTCAAGTTTTAAAAAAGTTAAGTTTAGTTTCTGTCAAGGCATTTTACCAGCTTTCACTGGAGTTTTTAGTTTCCTGGTAATGTCTTTGGATCTGTTTCATGTATTCTGGATTTTGTTTATCTTCTTCATCAAAGGTTTCTCTTCATTTTCTGGATTCTTCCATTCTTCCATCTTGAGAGGGCCTTAGCATTTCTTTTATTAATCTTTTAGGAAAATTCTTTAAGCCTTTGAAAATTTGATTTCATTTTGGTAAAGTACAAATTTTAAAAATCCTTTTTCCAAAAAAAGTTAAATAAGTTTTAAGAAACTTGCTTGTGGATGAACTTCAAAATGAGACTTATTCTTTACAGATTTTAAGATAGAATTTATGATAGTTTTGAGTTCCTTTTCTCTAATGAAGATATAAAAGTCTGCATTTTTTTCAACTACTTAGAAGTGTTAGATGTATTAGTGTTGCAAAAGTAAAAATAAAAGGAGTTTACTGATTATTAGATTTTGTACAACTTATTTTTAGTTAAATGCAAAAAAATTTAATTTTTCAAAATATATATGGCTTCTGATGTTTAAATGTAGATGATAGTTTATCCCTCTAGATTTGTTTAGTAATCAATTTAAAGTTTTTTTACAGTATGATTTAATGGATAGCGTATGTTACATATTCAAGACCTGATGTCTTGAATAAGCTGTTTGGGTTAGAGCTATTTTCTATCTATCTTTGACAGAATTGACACATGTTAACATAGCTGTTGACCTTATTCACATATTGTATATAATTAGTGCTTACATTGATAGTTTTAGTTTTTTTAACTGAATAGAATCTGAAAAGTTTTGTATCCAGCATTTGAGTACTTTAGTCACTGTCTTTAAAAAGTCAGTATTAGGCACTACTGGTCACTACCAGCTGAAGCCTTGCACAGCTGTGCATTTAGCATTTAATCATGCTAAGAATTGCTAATTAGAAAATCAAACAGACAAAGCATACCCATTGAAGTTGATACAATACCATTTTTGTTTGAGAAACATAAATAAATAATCTTTAGGCATTAGTGGTTTCATTAATAAGCATTTGTGCTAGGTATGTAAAGCAGGCCATCTTTAACAAAGTGTCTTCTTAACCCTCAAGGAATCATTTACAGACATCATCGTTTCATGGAACCCCAGAATCTCTTTAAAATTTGGCCAGCCCTCAGTCATGATCACCAAGTTTATATCTGGCCTTTTAACTTGTCTGCTTTTCCCTTTTTTTCTACTCTTCTCCTTTTTAACAGCCACTCCCCCTGCTTCGTTGCCCTTGATTGGAAGCCCATGGCCAGGATCCCAAGAGAGCATCTTCACTTATGCTTCAGGCTGCTTAGTGCTTGGAAACCACTGCTCCCCTGCTGGTTTTCTTTTATTGAAGAAACAACCTTTTTCTAATCTTGCATACAGTAAGGTGTAACAGAAGATGAAGACAAAAAAAAAAAAAAAAAAAAAAAGGCTTGTTCAATGCTATGTGTTAATGGCCGAGAGCAATGTGTGTATTATCTTTCCAGTAATTAATATTTTATACTGAAATTGGAGTTCTGGTGTCTGTAATGTGTAAGTTAGAAAAGCCACTAGCAACAGCATAGTCAGGGCAGAAAGGTAACAGCTTTGAAGGTCTGCAGCACTCTGGGAAGTTTTTTTGTCACAAACTTTTCAGATACAAGTTTGCTGTTGTTTGTAAAAGGAGACAAATGCTTTTCCCTTTTTTTCTTCTTTTTTTGTCTTTATCAAAAACATTTATTAAAGTTTAACATTCATTGAAATAATACACTCAGAGAGAGAGAGTCAAAGTCTGCAAAAAAAAATGTTTACACACAGGAGTAGTTTGCTGTACTAATGAATGTGTGGAAGCTGATGGCCACCACTTTGAGTACCTCTTGTAATTGTGGAGGCCAAAGGTAACTTGTATTAATTCATGTTGTGTGAAAAATATAGTTTTAAAATGTTTATACAAATTTTTCTTTTCCTGGTGTACATGGTTTTTGGTATCACATGTCACACTGTTCATTAAGGTAAAAACCAAAGATCTAGAGTTTTAGTGCCATTTCTCTTAACTCTAACAACAGACATTTGTTTTTGGAGGTCTTGATACAGGGAAAAGAAATTCCTGACCTACTAGATGTCCGATATCAGTTCATGTTCACTAAAAACGAAGAATGAATTTTAGGAACAATGGAGGTTAAGAGCAGAATACGTTTACTAAGAGAAAGAAAGCTGTCAGAAGGAGACACAGAAGAGGTCCCGAATGGGTTGCCAAAGGCTGTCTTTTCTAGGGAATTTTACAAAGCAAAACCACGAAGTGAGATGGGTCCAAGGTGAGGAAAACATAGGAGCTCGCAATGTGGGCAGAACTATGGCCAACTGATAAGATTATAATTGCTCAGGTAAAATTGACTAAAATGGGGACAGACAGGGAAGAGATTCATGTAGCAAGCAGACCCGAATACAGAACGGGGCCTTTGGCTATAAAGGGTTGGGTTAGTGACTCCTGGCTTCCTCAAGATTGTCCATACCTATTTAGAATATCCATCCCTGACACTTATACTTAGGGTGTGGTTGCATTTGTTTTGCATTTTTTTGCATCTGGCCCACAGTGGGAAGTGTCTGGCTCCCCCACAGTTTCAGGGTATCTGATCTTCTGCAGTGGCTCCTTCCAGGGCACAGTCCTGTCTGACTGCCTATAATATTTCTAACTCAGTTGCCTGTAACAGTCTCACTTATTTGGAAGACTAGCAGAAGTAGAAACTAAGTCAAAAAAAAAAAAAAAAAAAAAAAAAAAAACATTCAGGAGGCTAAAATAAATGTGAAAATGCTCAGGAGCTAAAGTTTATATTTGTGACTCACTGTAGCACCCTATAAGGCCTTTTTTTTTTTTTTAATTTTGAAAACAATAAAACCAAATGAGAAAGAAAACAGAAGGATGGACATCGCACAAGATTAAAACAACAATACAAGGCGATCTACAATGGTTACTATGATATGTCTTGTTATCTTCAATAGAATTGTCTATATCATCAGGCATAGTAAAATTGAACATAGCAGTACAGAACAATATTAATAAAAACAAAACATTGGAGGTATTATAGGACTTAAAGAGCAGATAATAGTCGAACCAGAATGGGTATCCTAGTGAATCTTATCAGCTTCAGAGTAGTTGCCTATACTCTCAGACTTGGTGCTATCAAACAACAGATTCGAATAAAATCAGTCAATACAAGATGATGATCTCACAAACCAGATTCAAATACAATCAGTCATAAGTATAAGTTATACACTTATTACGTAAGGGCTTCAAATTAAGTTAATAGGAAATTAAAGATGGCTACTGTAGTGTATCCTTCTATTTTTGAAATAGCTGTCTGTGTCCTCAAACTAGTACAAATAAACTGGAACAGCATATAACCAAACTAAACAGAGTGATGAGAACAATGTGGGTTTTAAATCATGATACAATATTAACAATATCCTCTGCCTTCCCTTTTAAGACAGTTTCTTCCCTTTCACTTTCACGGGGTGCATTGTATGCCTGGGGTGCATTGTATGTTTTGAATCCCACTAACTCCTTTAGTTTTTAGATTAGGGAGGCAACCTGCTATTTACCTAAGTAGTTCTGAACCTTTTACCCCTGGGCTTGATCTTAAGTTGTATTCCTTTACCTACTAAAATCTCAAGGTTTTCCCTCCTTATAGCTGAGTAGTTCTCCACTGCACAACAGTGTCATGACTTTCCAACCGATCTACAGCTGCTGGACAAGCTACCTCTATTTGTCTCTGGTTTCCTGTCACATACAGCATTGTTTTCTCATCTTTGATTTTCAGTCCATAAACCCTCTTTCAGGTTGATTATATTTCCTATACAGAGCATCTCAATGGACCCTATCTCCTGATCTACTCTGCTTGTGTTTCTTTTTGTTAGTGTATCAGGGCTACCTATGTTAGTAATTATAGCCAACCTTCTCTGCCTCATCTCTGCTATGCAATTTGTCTGCCATTGGTTGTCTACTTTTCCCTTCCTTGCACTGTCTGGCTGTTCATTGAGGTCTCTCTGCCACTGTTCCTGAAACTCTTTGAGTTTTTTTGCTTCTCTCTGTCTCTCTCTCTCTCTCTCTCAAATGTCCTTCAGTATTTTTTGTAGGGTTGGATTGGTGGTCATGAACTCCCCAGTTCCTCTTTGTCATGGAAGCATTAATTTTGAGAGATAGTTTTTCAGGGTACATCAATCTGGGTTGGGGGTTATTTTCTTTCAGGGCTTAGAATACTTTGCTCCAAGCTCTTCTTGATTTGATGGTGTGTGTTGAGAAGTCTGTCATGATTTTGATGAGTTTTCCTTAATGATGATCTATTTCTTTTCTCTGACAGCTTTCATATTCTGTTCTTGTGGTGAATTTCTGGGAGCTTGATCATTATATGTCTTGTATGTAGATCTGTTTTGGTTGTAGGTGGCTGGAGTTCTGTATGCCTCATATATATAAATATCATTTCATTTTCCTATGCTTGGGAAGTGTTCCTTAATTATTTCTGTGAATAGCCATTGTATTTCATTTGTGTTTACCCCTGCTTCTTCCTTCACATTTTTTATTCTTAAGTTATAGATCCTCTTGTCGTCTTCTAGCCTTTGTATTGTTACTTCCTGGTTCCTGGTTATTTTTAAGAGATCTTTCCTTTCATGATCACACATTGCAAGCCTGTCTTCAAGTTATGATAGTCTATCTTTAGTTCTTTCAAGCAGTTTTGTCAGCTTTCAATGGAGTTTTTAATTTCCTGGTAATCTCTTTGAATCTGTTTCATGTATTCTGGTTTTTTAAATATTCTTCATCAAAGGTTTCCCTCCTTTTTCTGTGCTCTTCCATTCTTCCATCTGTGTCTTCTTGAGAGTTGTTTAGCATTTCTTTTATTAATCTTCTTGTATCTTGCTTTACTTGTATTAATATTTCTGTTTTGAGTTCTTCTATAATTTCATGAAGATATTTCTTTATGTCAGATGATGTTGCTTCTGATACTGCAGGTATGCTGTCCTTCATTTCTTCTGTGTTTACCTCTCCTGGACCAATATTATTTGGGTTGGAGGCTGGAGACTTTCTTTTTTTCTTTCTCTTGCCATGTGTCTGGTTTCTTCCAGACAAGTGTATAGTGGAGGTCCCAGGCCCTTTCTTTATTGGTTATGATTACTATGAAGTGTGCTGGCTAGGGATTGCTGCCCTCTCTAGTCTGCTATTTATTACTGAGGTACAAGCTGGGGTGGTACAGGCTGACCCTTCCCCTCCAAGCCAGTTCTTCACCACCTTAGTGTGTGCTGTGCAGATGGAACCAGTTCCAGACAGCTTCAGGGCAGCTTCATTCCTGGCTATTGGGCCCTGCTCAGGTGCGGGACCCAGTCCAAGCAGTTCCCACCGATCTGCTCTGCAGCAGGAGCAGCCAACTGAAGCCGCTACAGTTTCAGGTTCAGGCCTCTTCTGGCCGATTCCAAAATGTTACCCAGCTGGTCAGCTCCTATGATAGGACCAAATTTGGAGCACTCACCATGGGCTGGTGCAGATCTCCAAGCCAGCTCCTTTCTCCTTTCTCCCTTGCAACACATCCCCTGCTGAGGTCCTCAGGCTTGCCAACCCCCGATTTCACTGTTACTGCGAGTGGTCGGACTCCAGTGGCACCTAGCACACCATGAGACTTGCTCTGGTGAGAGTGCATCTGCTCTAGCCTTTCACCCATGTTTTTCTTTTTTTTCCTTAGTTTTTTCCTTATTTTCTTCCATGAGAATCTCTCTTCTTTCGTCTGCTCTTTTCCATGATATTAAATTCTAGTGTCTAAGTTGTTTCTTTCTGAGAAGCTCTTTATCTTGCTACTTTCACCCAGAGTTAATTTACTCCAGTTTTGTACCACCTAAAAAGTTTGATTATTTCATCCCAAAGCCAACGAAGATTACATTAGCAAGTAACTTCCTTGAAGCAGGCATGCTGAGGAGCAGGAAAAGGGACAAGTTGAATTGTCCATATAATTATTTAATTGTCAGAGAAAGATCCCTCCAGGATAATAATAAAGAGTAAAAATAACCCAGAAGGCATAGTCCTCTTGGGAACTTGGTATCCCAGACCCTGGGGCTAGCACTCTGTCACAGTGTTCCACTTCTTAATTAGGCACCTGTGATACACTCTCATCAAGGCAGGAGTGCAGGGAATTCTGTCTTCTGTGGAGACTTCTGGTGGTAATTTGCCATAGTTGTCACACACTGAAAGTTCCAGAGATGATCGGTTCACAGCACGCTTCGCATAACTGCTTCTCTTAGGTGAAGAGATCCAGAACTATTTTCCTGAGGGAGGCTCAGATTATTCCCTTGCAAAAATGAGAGTTTTGGTTAATTTAACTTTTAAGATTATAGGCTAAAATTTGTAACCTCATATATACATTCTACAACATTAGCGTTATATATTTTAAACCTCCAGTAGATTCCTTGAAATCAGTTCGACCTAGAATATATACATACATAGAATGATGTGTGTTCCATCATGATCAGCTCAAAAAAATAACATATTAGAAATTTTAAATTGTCTACTTCTTGATTTAAAAAAAAAAATATATGTTGAGAATTTCCAAACTCCAGAGACAGCTGTGGATTTAGTAGACAGACTTGAATTCTGCCCTCATGAACTTAAATCCAATGAGAAAGACAAATGCCAGACTGCACATACTAATTGTAATAATAATTGGTAAATAAGTATGTCATGAGGGCTGGGTATCCTTGAGGATATGCACTGGGGTTTATTTTATTATTGATTCTGGGTCAGCCCTGTGCAAATCCTTATGAGGTTTGATCAACACCTCATAACAAAATCTCCAAGGAACCTGGAAACTAACTTTCTTGTAAGGGAGACTCCAGATTTAAGGATGCTTATCTGTCTCTTCTCCTTCCATCTCTTTTTCTTGCTTTATCCATCTTTTCCATGTAACTTTACTGATGGTCTCCATTCATTTATATTTAAGCTCACTCCTGTGACATGGAACATAACAGGCTTGGAGAAGGCGAGCCCTGGTGTCTCATCTTGCAGCTTGGGGAGTGTGGGTAATACACCTTTTGGCCGTGGCATCTGGAATTAGAGGCTGATGTTGAAAGTAGTATAAGACACCTAATGATATTTCTTGGAAGAGAAAAAAAATACTGCTTTCTTTTTCTATAATTTTTTTCAGCAAGAATAAATTTATGGCTGTTGACTTCAGTGGACTTTAGCTTCCATGCAAAATAAAAGAGGTTTTTCCAAACTTTGAAAGTTAAAATATATACAGTACTTTCTGGATCACTTATTGCTAGATTTTTTATTTAATTCAAAGTTCCATCCTAGAAACTATCATTGATAGGTGAAGATAGTTTCATCTTAAAAATGAAGTTCTAATTTTGGTAACATCTTAATGTGGTCAATGTTTGAGTAATTTCTGATTAACTTTTCAGTGTTGCTCTGTTTAAAGAATGTGAGAGGCAGAATGTAAAGTTAATAGATAAAATTAATAGACTTTTCAGAGGCCAAGGCTGAAGGTTAATTAACTTGTACTCAATTGTTATTAGTTGATAATCAGTTGCTGAATAAATATGAAAGCTCTAGTGTTATGGTATTGCTACCTTTATAGATGATATTATCTTACAATGCAGCATCACAGTTAGTTATTTCTTCTGTTTTTTCCAGCTGTGTAAAGTTCCTCTTGGCTCACTCTTTGCTTGTGTTCCATGATTAAAGCAGTACTTGAATCTAAACTGTCGTTAATTTGAGTCACATGAGTTCCCTAAAAGAAGCAGTCATAGATTCTAATTCAGAAGAAATGAGAAAATATTTTATAACAATGTTAGACCCTGAAAACTTTCACAATATATTAGTTAAAAAAATTGTATAAACCCAAGTTTGTTTACAAACCCAGTATTAGATACAGGTTCATTCTTATGCTTTTATCTGACCGGAATTATGGTGAGATTAAGATGTGTAGTGTATTGGTGAGGTTTATTGATTTATAAAATGAAAGTTTGACCAGTGTAATAAAGTGATTGTGCAACTAAGTAGTAATCACTTCCAGTTGACTGCAGGAAAAGGAGAGAGGAAAATCGAGGAGAAAACTTGATTATATTTTAAGAACCTGGAACAGACACAATTAAACTTGAAGAAACTTTAAGCTTTAACTTTCTCCATTGCCCGAATTAGTCATCTTATTTTTTTCCCTCTGACAAAAAAGGGAAAAATTCGTAGGCATTTGTATTTCTATCCATTTGTGCAGTGAAAAATCACACCACATGACCAATTGTTGTCTTTTTTAATTTTTAAAATATTAATGAAGTTTATTGGAATCTTTTAGGGATGCATAATGATGGTATTTATCAACAAATGGTCATTTTAAATGTGAATTGGAAGTGTTAAAAGATGAAATGTAGTAGTACGTGGATGGAAATTCATGGCGAAGGGAAAGGACTCATCATCCTCGAACAGATGGAACCCAGTGCTACCTTTTTGCTGAGTAACAAAACTGTTGAATAACTCATGGTTTACTAGTTGTAGGAGATGAGCTTTTTCAATTTACATTAACCTTGTGGAATTTCTTTTTGTCAGCATTTATATCTTTGAACTACTGGTTCTTTCAGAACTCCAAGTTCTTTCACAGTTTGAAGAAAAATTGGCAAAGCAGCTGTTTCCAATTTTGTTCTGATTGAAACATGGTACTGATCAGAAGTTACATAGGTATCTCTGCTTAGGTCACTCACAAAATAAAGTGCCAGATTCTGCATTAAAAAGAATTTTTCTAAATACAAGCGCAACATAGTGCCTTGAAACAATTAATTCTACTGTTTTCTATGACATCCGTTTTTAAAAAGTTTAAATTTTATTAGTGTATGTCTATAGTGCTTAATGACCACATTCATTCTGGGGAGTTGGTACACTTGCAAAACACACCTTAAAATTCTTTTTTCATCCCTTTCCTGTCTCCCTCCTCTTCTCTCCATCTCTTGTCCTTTTCCCTTTTGCAAAAGGTTTATCTCCACTTTCTATTGCTCTTTTATTTTGCTAGTTCTATTGTGGGTTCTGTCATCCTATGATGTATTCTCTTCAGAATCTTTAAAACAACATATTTTTGAAGTAAATACATGTTTACAGAAACTCAGATAGTGAACTTAAATTCACTTGCTTACAAACTAAAACCACTAGGAAAGGGAAAGATGAATTGAATGAAGAATTTTTATTTGTTGCAGTGATGAAGGATAGTTTATTCAGCTGTCCATGCTGGATAACTCAGTAAACAGCTCACATTCACAGGAAAGTATAGTAGTAGAATTCCAAAAGCAGAATACTCATAGCCGGGCAGTTGGTGCATAGAACAGGTTCAGCACAGCGGTCACATATTGGAAAGAATACATCAGTGCAAGTCAAACAGAAATTACATTCATCTTGCTACAAGCTAGGTAATAGCTGCTGATGTAAGTGCCTCGTCTGAAGACATTTACCCCTTCAAAATAACAGAACATACTCTGGGGTACGCAGTCGCTTCTGGAGATTGAGAACAAAGGGCTTTTGGATTTGTTATTTCAGTGGCTTTGAGTTTGTATATTAAGTGAAACAAATAGTATCTGGATGCCAGACAGTGGCAATACAAATGATGCTTAAGGTATGGTTAACAGGTTAATAGTTACCAAGTTAGGGGAATGATTAAGTGCATAGTTACCAGTTAATAGTTACCAGGTTTAGGGGATGATTAAACACCTAAGTAAGTCACTTGAATTATACTGGAACCATTAGACAGGAATAGTTTTGAAAAACAATAGTGCTGAGCCCTGTGGTAGCAGGAGGTTCATGCATTTTGTGGTTTTCCATCTGTTGCTGATCAAGAAGCATTTGTGAAGTGAGAAAAAAAATGTTATCATATTTTCCTAAATGAAGTTGATAATATTAAGTCTTTAAATGGCTTTAAGACATGGTTTGTAGTACGGTCCTATTTCACAAATAAGGATAAGTTCCTTCAACTCTTATTCTGATACTGCTGAGCTTCATCACAGTAGGTACTCAGTGAATCTCTGTTAGATGAGTGGATCTGTCATTTTTATCTCAGCTTCTCAGGAGATAGAGAATGTAAGACATAGCAGAGTTTCAGAAAGGGAATTCCTTTGCCAACATAGGCACTCTTTCTGTATCATGAGTTCTCAAGAGCCTTACCACATAAAAAAAGAAGTGCATATTCCTTGAATTTTTCCATGCTGCTTTCTTTCAGATTTCAGCAAATACCAGTGGTTTCTCTTTTGAGTCATAATCCATTGTTTTCTGTCCCGTTATTTCCACTTTTAGGTTCTGTGCTGACTTTGTGTGTGAGCAGTAACTGCTTCACTTTTCAATCTCAGCATCCTCTTTCTCGCACCTAATCTATGCTAAAACAGTGAACGGTCAGCTTTCAAATAACACAGCAGCCTTGTGTTATTGCTTTCTTGACAAATTCTTTGCGGGTCCATATGCAGCCAATCTGGCCACTGTAGATAGAGATCCTTGAATGTCAGATATACTAAGCCATTAAAACAAAACCAGTGGTACAAGATGAGTAGTTTTTGGTATATTCGGGACCCTCAAAAGCAGGGTGATAAGGGCAGGGTGCTTAGCTCAGTGGCACAAGCACTTGTTTGATAAGTGCGAGGTCCTGAGTTTGATCCCCAGTAACCCCCCCCGCCAAAATTAGCGAACAAACAAACAAACAAACAAAAAAAAAAAAAAACTCAAAAGACAAAAGCAGGGCGATTGTACTCTGTTGATCAGACCATAGTACATACATACATGGTAATAACTATGCTTCCACATCACAGAGAGAGAGACCAAAAGGCCTTCAAATAGTAACTAAATACTAAATTTGTCTTATTATAATTTTTTTTAACAAAGTTACAAAAGAAATAGAGATGAGAAAAGTCCTGTTATGGTGATGAGAGGAAAACATGTTTACACTGAAGTAGTAACTGTTCAGTAAGGACCAGTGGCCTCCAGTTGAAGTGTTCTCTGGAGGAAAAAGAGTTGTACAAAGGGTAGCCTTATCATTGGGGACTTGATATAATCTGTAGTGTGATTTCTGTTTGAGTTATGTAAGTGTAGATTATTGAAATAGGTGGGCTTTAAGACTTGCAGGACATTGCTCATTTGACAGTTTATTGTGTTTGTGAGCTAGAACTTTTCCAAGATTTGATGGGAAGAAGAATGAAAGAGGTTTCTTTTAAGAGTGTATGTTTTTGGACAGGAAATCTGATACAGACAAATGCAGAGAAAATATCCTTTTTTCATCTTACTTAGCATATATAATAAATATTTCATGTTATTCACATTTTGCCTTTCAGAGTGAATGAAGTAGCCTTTTATGCATATAATTATGGACATTGTAATTATGGCCCTTTAGAGATGCATTTCCACCAACATAGGGAATAGGATTTACAAAATTTTAGGAACTTGAGACTGATCAGGGTCCTTTGGAGTTTGTAGGCCTGACTATTGCTTTAGTCTGGAAAATGTAGTCTTGGACTGTAATATTCTAGCTGAAAGTTGAGAGTTATTTGTTACTACGGAAGAAGAGGAAGGAAGTGTAGCTAGATGACCCACGGTCTCCTCTCAGAAACTTTTGTTTGTTTATATAAAAGATGAAGATCTGAATTTTTATTTGTGAATGAAAGTGAACATTCCAGGATAGTATATTCATCTTACGGCTTTATAAAAAGTTTGCAGTCCCTGATACACCTCACTTATTCTCCACTACCAGGAGTAATGATTTATATGTGATGATTTAAATTCAGTTAATGGTGATTTAAAATGACATGTGAGCTATTAACTAAAACAGCAGTGTTATGGACTGCACACTTGATTGGGATGCAGACATTTTCCCAAGCTGAGCCCACAGGGAGATTCTGCATGTGCCCGAGGACCTGCTGTGCTTCAGGGTCACTGATTCCCATCTGCCAGGCTGCTGAAATCTGTGCACCGACACCTGTGCTGTGCGGTCACATTTGTTGCCTTTGACACTGCTTTATTCTTGAATGACTGCCGCTGTGCTGGCCCTGGAGCCCTTTTTCTTCCCTTCTTTCTCCCTTCTCGCTTCTTTCCTTCATCCTCCTTCCAGAACAGAACAAGTTGCCTTTGAATTTTCCTACAGTTGCATCCCTCTTTTGTATGAACTGTATTTGAAAGGCTCACATCCCTGCATCTGATCTGTGCATTATTGTAACTTACAAATAGATTAATATTAAGGTCAATGTATCAGTTTTTACCTAATCTATAAATGTACTTTTTTATTTTAAAGAGAATTAAAAAAAGACAACGGAAACAATACAGAATTTCAAAACAAGATGATAGGAAATTAACAGTGGTTATTATATTGCTTATTGTTATTTTCATAATAGTTGCTCAGATTGCCATATATAGGCATGCAAAATTGATCAAACAATATAAGCAGTAACTGTTCTTTTCAATGAACTGTTAGAATTAGTAGCACAGTTACGTTAACTATCTTGTGTATATGTGTGTATGTGTTTCTATATATATTTTCCTTTCTTCTTTTTTTCTTTTTCCCTCATCCCATTTGTTTTTTCCTTTTGCACATCTTCTCCTTTCACAATATCTGTTGTACATTTTGAATCTTTTTTTACTCTTTCAGCTTCTTATACTAGGGAAACAATATGATGTCTATACAATTGAGTCTGATTAATTTCACTTATAAGTATAGTCTCTAGTTGTGTCCAATTACCTATAAAAGCCTTGAATTTGTCTTTGTTTATAGATGAGTAGTGTTCCAATATATAAAAAATACCACAGCTTTTTTATCCATTTCTTGGTTGATGGGCATTTGGGTTGTTTCCAAGACTTAGTTATTACAAATTATGCTGTTATAAATATAGTGCATATATATCACTATGCATGATGTTTTTAATTATTTGGCAAAAATACTTGGAAGGGGAATAGCTGAATTGAATGGAACCTCCAATCCTAGTTTTTTGAGGGGTTCTCCACAGTGATTTCTACAGTGATTACACCAGTGCATACTCCCACCAACAATGAAGGGTTCCTTCACCTCACAGCCCTGCCAACATTTGTTATTGGTTGATTTCTTGATGATAGTCATTCTTTATGGTGTGGGATGAAATCTCAGTATTGTTTTAATTTATATTTCTCGAATGGCCATTGATGTTGAACATCTTTTTATGTATTTGTTTGACATTTATACTTCATCTGAGAAGTGTGTATTCATCCTACATTCCCATTTTTGGATTAGGTCTGAATTTTGGGGCCTGATTTATTTTTTTAAAATTCTTTATATGTGCTGGATAGAAGTCCTTCGACTAAGGGACAGTGGTGAAGATTTTTTTTTCCCCGATTCGTGGGTTATTTCTTTTAATAACTTTTTAATAAGATAAAATCCTATTTGCTGATTCTCTGAAGTATTTCCTTTGCAGTTTGGGTTTTGTTGATGAACTCTACCTACCCCTATATCTTCAGGATTTTTACTTAGTCTTCCAGAAGGTTTAGTATTTGTTTTAATATTTAGATCTTTGATCCATTTTGATTTTACTTTAGTGCATGGTTACAGACGTGGGTCTAGTTTAAGTCTTCAGCATGTGGAAAACCAGTTTTTCCAGCACTGTTTATTAAGAGGGTATCTTTCTTCCAGCAAACATGCATGGCCCTTTTGTCAAAGATAAGGTGACTAAGTGTTTTTGTTGTTGTGTTTGCATCTTTTGATCTGTTCTAGTCATCCTCAGGTTTTTCTCTCTTTCTTCCTTTCTTTCTTTCTTTCTTTTTTTTTTTTTTTTTTTTTTTTGCCAGTACCATGTTGATTTTATTATAGTAGCTTTGTAGTGTGATTTCAGGTCAGAGATTGTGATGTCTCCTGCTTGCCTTTGTTGCCCACGATTGCCTTTGCTATTCTAGGTCTCTCTGTTTGCAGATGAATTTTAGCAATGTTTTCTCTAGATTTGTGAGGTATGCTAATACAGTGTTTTGATTGGAGTTGCATTAAATCTGTATAACAGTTTTGGGAGTATGGCCATTTTTACAATGTTGATTCTTCCTATGCATGAGCAAGGAATGTCTATATTTTCTGATGCCCTCTTTTATTTATTTTTTCAGAGTACTGAAATTTTCAATGTATAAATCGTTTACTTTTTTGTTAGATTGATTCCTAATTTTTTTTTTTTTTGATGCTGTTGTGAAGGGTATTGTTTCCCTAATTTTTCTCTCAGTGAATTAATTGTTTGTGTAAAGAATGTTATTGATTTTTGAGTGTTGACTTTCCAGCTGGGTTACTGAAATTGGTTATTAAATCTAGAAGTTCTTACATTTTTATGAAACATTTAGGTTTTCTAGTTCCATTAAAAGGATTGCTTCCCGGTGGTGTTTTTGTTGTGGCTGTTGGCTTTTTAATCTGTTTTTGAGGCATATTCAACTTGTTGGAATTAATCGCCAGGGTACAGGAAACCAGAATAAACTCATAAATTCAGGAATTTTTGGTTTTTAACCTTTGACCCCTTTGGCACCTGCTCTTTAACTGTTACTGTTCTTTTCTTACTTTTCCTTAGAAAAATTTTTTTCTTGTAGATGTACAAATTTACTTTCTGTTCTGTAACATATTTCTATTTTTTTTTTTTTTTTTTGTTGAACACACTATGTCTCTTATCCCCCAAGTTTTTTGTTCTATACTGTTTCTTGGCTCAGTATCATAAATTTTTCTGCCTCCAAGTTACCTCTTTGAAGACTACTGATTTTGTTGATCTTGAAAACATCTGATCCCCGTTTTCCTAGGCATTCCTTTGAACTATGGTTCTCAGATTGCCCAGACTCAGGTTTTCAGAAATCAATGAGATATTGAGATGCTTGCCAACACATCTCTTTTTTTGATGTTAATTTGGAGGAGAAATGTTGCACGAATCCTTGTTTCCAAGTTTTTATTGTAGTGGGTAGTTTTCCTAACCACTTGTCCTTGAGCGATGTAGTAAAATAACCTAGGTTGTGAAGATACACATTTTTTTTTGATTTTTAAAAAAAATTTATTTAAGGAGAAAAAGAAAAAAAATACAGAAAAAAGGGTACAACTTATACAGAATTTCAGAAAAAATAAACAGGGAATCACTAGTTAATAGATTACATATTGTCATCTTAGAAACAGTTGTTCAAGTTACAAAATTAAAGCTAGTGGACTTTCAGTGAGACTGCAAACAGTTCTGCTCAATGATCTAACAAAACTCAGTAATATGGTTATCTATCTTATACACTTAAATATATATGCATTTATATCCTTTAGAGCACTTTCCTTTCCTCTCTTTTGTACAATGACAACTACACATTTTGGGTTTTATTACTCCCACAGTTCCTATTACTTTCTTTTGAAGAGAGTAAACCAAATGTGACATAACAGGACAGACTCAAAAGGATGGACATAGTACATAATGTAAAAACAAAATACAAGATGATCAACAGTGGTTACCATCCTGCCTCTTGTTATTTTAAAAAGAATTGCGTATATCATCAATTATAATAAAATTGAACAAAACAGTAAAGAATAAAACCAAAATATTGGCGACATTACAGGACTTCAAAAGAAGATAATAAGTCAATCAGAATGGATGTCATAATGAATCTTATTGTGTTCATAGTTGTTGCTTATACTTTCAAACTTGGTAGCGCAGGTCAGTACATAACCATAAGATACACATTTTGACTTGGAAAGAATTAGCAGGGTAGCGATGGAGTCTTTCCATTTCTCCTCAATTGAGAATACCTGGAAGCATTACATAAGCTTTTTTCTTTAATCATGTTTGTCTTTAGTAGATACAAAAATCTCATATTCTCTTTTAATATGGGAAATGTAAGACAATTTCAAGAAGAAAAACAAAAGACTGGCTGCTTTTCCATATATGCATCCCTTTTGCTCCTGTGCTGAAATGCCCTCATTAGATGGACTTCCTGCCTCTCCACTACAAAGGTACCTCAGACACAGGGGTTGCTTAAGATGTTCACTCTGAAGCGCGTGCAGAGAGAGAACGCTTCGGAATCAGACGTGAGTACCTCAATTGCTGGTTCCCTGGGGTGGGAGTAGAGAATGTGAGTTTGATGTCCCAAGATTCTTATACATCTCTCAAATGTCTTTTAATAACCCATATTATACCTGAAGGACATCTTCAGATATCCCAAATTACTATATATAGAATCATCTAGATTTCTGAGAAGATTTATAAGTGAACCTTTGGAAGAAACTTGTTTATGAATGGATTTTTGCAAAAAATAATGGAATTTAGTAAAATAAGGAATATACAGTATAAGCTATCCAGTACATACTCAGTGAATGTTTATCGATGTGCAGGAATTTGTACAGTGCACTGTTTTGGGACATTGGAAATTTAAGGAAATTTAGAGTTTGTCAAAGGAAATAAAATGTATACAAATGATTTTATAACCATTTCTAATATGCAAAGTGTCATAAGAGAGATAGAAAAGTATTATCAAGGATGTAAAGTAAAGAATAATTTGAACTTGGCAGTATCAGATAAGGGTTTCTTTAGGGACCATGAATTGAACTCGAGACTTGGTGCTTACCAGGCAGCTGCTGTGCCCCTAAGCTATATCTCCTGCCTGAGACAAGGATTGATATAGACAGAGTGGGAGCTAACTGTGATGGTCCTGTTGAATTTGGGTAGGTGAATGCACCATCACAGGAAGGGAATCAGTGAAGACAATTACTGGTATGGGCAAGGCTGGGTAAGTTAGGAGAACTTGGTCTGACCTAGTGCAGAGGTGGGAATAAGAACCAAAGAGGCTTTGGATGTCAGTTGCTACTTGGACTGATGAAAATTTTAAGAATGTTCTCATGAATAAAATAAAAGAGAAAAAGGAATTAGTATTGAGAACTTGAGCATTGGCTGTTGAGTAAGAAGAACTTAAGTAAGACCTCTTGCATGTAGTACAAGATTTGGAAAATAATTTTTATGAGAGGGCCCGGGAACTAAGATACAAGGAATTCGATGAGGAAGCACATTTTTGGTTGCTTACTCAAAGATATACTTTTGCAACGACTTCTCTATGCCCATAGTGGTCAAGTGCATCCTTGGAAAGAAAGCATGGTTTTGGAATATAAGAAGAAGTAAATCTCAATTTCAGTTTTGTATCTTTGGCTTTGTAGTTTGTACTGTGATGAAGGAACACTCTTGCTTCAGTGGCTTCTAGAGATGACCCTGAGTGACCTCACACAGCCATGACTGATAGTGTGGATTCTCCTTTTATATAACATTGGCAGGCTACAACTAAGATATTCTAGTCTGTTAAAGCAAGTGGGATTGGTGGTTGTCTTTGTATGAAGTGATGCGTGGAAGAGTACACGGCCTAGCAGGCCGCTCCCGTGGTTCTGCATGTTTCTGCCCACGGGTTGGATGCTTTCCTTGAGATGATCAACCAGTGACTAATCCCAGCGTCATTGCACCATTGCCTATTCCATTCTGGTTCATTGACCTGGTTCCTGAATGGTTATAGAAACAGATAATGTAAAATGGGAATGAGACGAAGGGAAAGGGGCAGATGGTTGGTTCCCAGTTTTCTAGTCTCACCACAGTAGTGAATTACAGATTGCTCTCATGTTCTTGACTGTGTACACTCTTTGTGCTGACCTGGAAGAAGCAATAGAGCTAAGGAAGATAATCCACAGGCCACGGATTCAGTTCTATGGCGTGTCTTGGTCTTTGTCTATTGTCATGTGGTGCTGTTGTTGAGCCAGAAAGATCTATTTAAGTGATTTATCCTGGAAATATGAATTATACTGGTTTTAATGTCGAATTCTGTGCATACTTTTCATGTACATATTTATAATCTATAATTCATATTATGATAGAAAAATATTTTTTAGTTTGCAAAGTGTTTCTTTAGTTGCCAAGGAGTTTTGGATATTTTATTTAATTGAACTGATTATAAATATGTTTCTAATTGGTTTTGGAAATACTTGAAGGCAGACTTCAGTTGTTTACTGTCAAACTATTCTTTTGGAAATGTAAGTCTGAAATCAAGGGTAAACGAGAATATAATTTCCAGGTACTTCATATAAAGATACTTTTTGACATTTATTGTTGACTTTCAGGGTCCCATTTCCCCAGAATGCGTGCAGTGAATAAGGCAGAGCCAGAGTGAATGTGCTGATAGTGAAAGCCACACGTTGGACGTGGACCATGAACTTCTGGGCAGGAAACCATATCTTGCTTTATTATATTCTTGGCATTAGTCCCTGGCACATAGAAGGTGACCAGTAAAAGTGTGTTTAACTGTGATTGAATTATTAATGAAATGCACAGGCTTCCAGATTAAATAATGGCCTTGTGATCTCCCTGTGATGGTAACAGTAGATTTCAAAAGAGAATGGAACTGTTGAAATTATTTTGGAAAAGTACCAGGTTGTTACATTTTCCTTATTGAAGTATTATTAAGAAGCATAGGTTCATGGGTTAGAGGTAGGTTCTTTGGCACTACTGGGTCTTAGCTTTGTGCACTATCTTGTTTTCTTTGAAGAGATAACTAAAATGAGCTTTAAATCACAAGGTCACATGTTTAGTGGCTTGGTTATTTTCTACTTGCCCTGGTCTTTTCTGAATACTATGGACTTTTTGTAGATCTTTTAGCTCTGTTTTAAAAATCACTTGTGACTTTTCAGGAAGCAAGTGAAGACATGGAGCTAATCATTTCCTAGGGCTTTAAAAATGACCCTAGTGACATTTAAACAGCTATTCAGTATGTCCATCGGTGCGGAGTTGGAAGCAGAAGGGTTATTTCTGTGCTCCGTGCGGTCTGGGTCTGGGGGCCATAGGTGGAGCACTGAAGAACTAAGAGGCTGCATCTCCCTCAGGTTCCTTCTGTGACATGCTTGGTAACTGATTTTGGCTGCCGCCTGAGACTGTCACTGGGGTCTTAGCTAGGACACCTACCCTTAGCTCCATGTGGTTTGCATTTGCTGGTCCAGGGTGCTTGGACATTTACGTGAGCACTCGAAGGGCAAGAGAGGCATTAGGCAGCCATGTCCTCTGTGGTGACCTAGCCTTGGAGGCCACTGTCCTTGCTTCTGCTGAACCCTCGTAAGCTGAGATGCCACCAGCTAGCCCAAGCATGAACGCTGGCAGGCTCTGTGATGTGTTGCTCTGAGGGCCCACGTGGCTCCGGAAATAGTACCTGAACTGTTTTCTGGGAAAATGCACTCTGTTCCACAATATAATTCTCATGTTTTTTGCTGTAGTTTTATAATTTGCAGTCATGACTAATAAAATATGTCTGTGTTCATTGCTTTTACCAGATTTATAACTTGTCAATCACCTGTATCTAGTTTGTCAAAAAATAATATGCAAAAATGTTAGATACTTAAGTTGATGGCAGAAATTTAAATCTAAAAGTAAAAGTTAATATATCATCTAGAGCTTTTTTCCTATAGTGAAATAAAATTTTATTTTTCATCCAAATTCCTGGGTATTTGTTTTTCTTAAAAGTATATTTGTTTTTCAGTTGTACAGAATTGTCAAGTGAAAAGCTATTTTTCTTTTTGTAATGTAATGTCTAATAATAATAATAATAGTTATTATTATTTAGGTTTTTTTTTTTTTTTTTTTTTTTTTTTTTTTTTTTTTTGAGACAAAGTCTTGCTATTACAGTTCAGGCTGGCCTTGAATTCACTTTGTAGTCCAGGCTGGTCTTGAACTTGCAACAATCCTCCTACCTCAGCCTCCTGAGTGCTGGGATTACAGGCATGCACCACCACACCTGGCTTAAAATAGTTGTTTTTAAAACAACATGAGATTCACAGAAAATTTCCAGGTGCAGTTCAAAGTTTTTCTTTTTTCTTTTCTTTTACCTGAACCCTCTGAGAGTAATTTTCCAGCATGATACCCTGTTATCCTCAAACACATTAGTAATGAGATTTGTCCACACAAGGACATGTTTGTATGTACTGTCAATACAGAACATGAAAATACGTAAATGAGCAGTGATTTATTACCACCTAACTCTCACACTGCACTGAAATTTTCTCATTTCTGGCAGTGTCCTTGTAAGGAAAGATTCCAGTTCAGAATTGGGCACTTGTGTCCTTCGGCTTTCTTTTCTGGACAAAGGTTATTCAGCCTTTTGGTGACTCATGATTCTGACACTTTTACAGAGGACAGGCCTGTTCCTTTAGGCTCCCCCACCCCTATTTGGGTAGATGCACGAGATTCAGGTTCCACAGCCTTGGCTGGGTCTCAGGAGGACCCTGGTTCTGTGCGTCCCCTCTGGCCAGATGTGAACGTGTCTGAGTGCTTTCACTGTCAGTGACGTCCACTTTCCTGTGCTGACGAAAGTGTTAGGATACCAGCTCCTCTGTCAGGTGACTTATTGGACTGTGGTATCACAATTTGAAGCTATAAAATCCAGGTATTCCTGATCCATACCTGCCACTGTTTCTGTGGCAGGATGTGATGATGAAGAAAGTGTTGGTTGTATTTCTCTTTCCTTTTTTTTTTTTTTTTTTCTCTAGAGAGGAGGAAGGCAGAGAGCCTGGGCCGTCTTATGTATTATTAGCTAAAATTTGATTTAAAATGAGACATTTATTTAAAGTGCTCTTAAATTCTTAGGAAGAGACTGTCTTTATCTAGTTAGATGAATGGAAAAACACAACAAAGGACTTCTTGTTTACTCTTGTAAGAGTTTAGATTATGCCTAGCTTTTTAAATTTATTAAAAAATGTGACTGTTGCACACGTCCCGCGAGAGTCGCGGGCAGAGCCACAGAGTGTGAGGCGGTGAAGAGCGCGGTCCTCAGGGCCTGTGAAGTGGGGGTTTGGTGGGGACACGCAAAGGGGACCCTGTGTTTGGGGCCAGAACAGAGATTAACGGTCACATTCTTAAGACTAAATTCTCTGAAGACAGGAAGTTTTGTTCTTTTAAAAAATTTGTTAGGGTCCTTTAGTGCCTGGAAAATGTCAGATACCATCCGTAGCAGAGACTCAGTAAAATATAAAGTCAATGTATGGATTTGAAAATTCACCCGACTTTGTGGCTCACCATTTGATCAGTGATTGCCTTTTATTTTTCCAGCAGAGTGTGACATTTCGGTAGGAGATGATTAGGGAGGGAATGCTGTGGTGTGGCAGGGCTGAGCGGGCTCTTAGCTGCGTGGAGAAGGGCTCCTGCTTCTTTCTAGGTCTTTCTCTTTCCTCCTGCTTCTGCCGTGGAGTTCACATAAACAGGCCGAGGCGCTTCCATTCTTTCCAACCTTAATTACCTTAATTTCCCTCTGTAATGTAAGAAAGGCTTAAGTGTCATTTTTGGACACTTCTGAAGTTTCTGGACAGCGTCGCACTCTTCCTTTTATGTTTCTGTTGGTTTTAGGTCCTTGGGTCCTTTCTGTTACCTCAGCACTCTGCGTGCTCAGAGCCTCCGAGCTCTGCTGTGGTTAATTGAAGTTAACCTTGAAAATTCAGCTCTTCACAGTCAAATCAGGGTTTCAAATTTTGCTTATATCTTCTAATTGTGACTGTATTGGCAAAAATAAAAGGCCTATGAGAAAGAAAAAACCAAAATCTCATTTCAAATGAATGCATCCTTTTAGGTGCTTTTGATTTCACTCCTGAAAAGGTCACAGTGTTTCTGAAGGCGTCTTCTGAGGTGTCTGTAAAATACATCCATCAGCTTGACACTAATTTCGCTGTTGCTTCTGTGGCTTAATTGTAGCTTAAATTGCTTTGGATAATCTTAGGAATCATTTGAATTTTCTAGAAAAACAGATCCTTCATGTAAAACTTTTTTTTATTTTTATTTTTGTAATCAGCTTTATTCTGAATCGTCTAAATGCAATAATAAATATCTTGGTGCAGAATGAGTTCTTTTTGTTTCCACGTATATTTTCAGTCCTGACTCCATGTGTTACTTCTCAGATGTGCTGGGTAAGGAAGAGAACAGACTAATTTTTAGTTGACAGCACACTTTGATATATTTGTTGTCCTTTAGTCTTCACAGTGTCCTGTGATTTATTATCAGCAGTTGAGGGACAGGGAGGCTGGGCCTCAGGAAGAGTAGATAACTCCATTGTGAGCCCACAGGAGGTTGTGCAATTGTAGTTGGGAGAAAATCGCTTGCCAGATCTATCAGTGAAAATCAGTTGCTGAAATATACTCATTTTTGGCGGTAATTTTAAGATTTTCAGTGTCCTTTTTTGCTTGTTGTTTTGTAGGTCGTGGTTGTCTGTCTTGGTAGAAGTCAGAGATCAAATTTGATGTTCTAAAGATGTCTTTAAAATGTTTTGCTTCTGAAAGTTTATTATGTTACCTAGTAGATTTTGCAGAATGAGTATTTCACTTCTTCACAACCTACCTGACCCAAGCAGAACCTTTCTTTGTATCACACATTTCTTTACATCACACATAATAAAGTGGAAAAATGAACCTGTTGCTGCTGATGTCAGAAACAAGAGAAGCGCTCAGCGCCTTCCCCATCTCCGTCCCATTTGTGTGGGACTCTTGCACGGTCCAGGCATCCTTTCTCTTGCAGTGGACGGGACTGACAAAGCCTGCGGAGCTGTGGGCTTCTTGTCCTCCTTGGTCTCCTTTCCTGGCTCCCTTTCTGGAGGCAGCAGAAGGGCTGGGTTTGGGTTGCAGTCTGCTTTCAGGTTTATTGGGATTGTGTCCGGAGGCCTCACACTTGCTCAGGAGGACTTTGATGCCCTCAGAACCAGGCCTAGTGAGGACGAAGGTGAACCCGCACCACCCAGCTTTTTTTTTATTAGTTGTGCTTTTCTTGGTTCTGTAGCACTGATTTTTTCAAAAAGTTATTTTTACATTTCTGGAATTCGCATGTGCTTTACATTCACCTCGATAAATAAGTTTGTTTGATTTTAAATAAGGAGCTAGTGTATAAAATAAGAATCAGCCGTGGATAGTCTTCTTCAAAATTTCAAAAGTTGATTTATGCCCCCCTTTTATTACTTTTCACCAATTCCTGTGTCTAGCCATCCATCAAGGCAGAATCTTTAAAGTATTGCAAGTTGTGTACTTTGAGCTTTTGCTCCTCACAGGTAACTCTAGCAGGTTCTTTAGCTCCTACTCCACCTCAGTTGCCATCGCACTCAGACCGGCGTCTCCCGAGACCCTGGGCAGCGCTGTGCAATGGGAGGACTGGGCATCTCACTGCCTGCTTCTTGCTGTGAGGCAGTCAAGCAATTGATGCGTGATGCATAGGAAAGGAAATGTGAAGGTGCTAGAAAACAAATCGTGTTTTAAAATGATACTCTAACATGCAGCACCAGATTATAACAATTATGAAATACATTACTCATTCCTTCTATGTTAGTCTTCTCTACAAAGGATTTAAGACAACTTATTTGGCACTGAAATTGATTAAATCCTATGAGAATGCAATTCTGTATGCTAATAATGAGCGTTTTTTATTTCCTGTTTAGTGTTTTCATCACCTGACTCTTATTTGTCTTGCGGATTTCATCACCTGGGATTTAGGGTCTCAGGGTTTGGGCCTGAGGTCACTGCTCCGCGCTTGCGCCCCCTCTAGTGGACAGTGTGCATATTGTGGTGCTGAGAATTAAATACATAGATGCACCTTGCAAGTTCCTATTCTGACTGTAATGGAATAGTTTTTCTCTATAGCTACACACAGATATCCATAATGTATGGATACATAACTACATCAGCTACATAAATGATAGTTGATGAGTTAAAAAAAGAATACTTAAAAATTATATCAAGTATAAAAATAAGTATAGTATAATTCCAAATTCAGAAGTAATAAGAGAAATCTAAATTTCAAATATTAAAATATAAAATAAGAGTAAAATGCTTTGACACTGACATGGGAATGAACAGATCAGTGGAGCTGACCAGAATTGAGAAATCAACTGAAAGGGCGCTGTTTCAGAGCATCGAGGAAGGGTGACACATTCAGGACTGGTCCAGAGAGTCCTGGGTGACCATACGGTTAGCAATAAAGCTGAATCCTAGCTCCTCATTTTCTCCCAAGTAAACTCTGGGTGTGTGAAAAGTTACAATAGTAAAGAAATGATGCTGCTAAATGACTAAAAGAAAATAGAGGCCATTTAAAGGTAAAGTAGGAAAGACTTGCTATTTATGACAATACACCCAGACGACTTTAAGAAAAGGCATTTTATCCTTCCAGAGAAAAAAACAAAAAAGTTGAAGACAGTTATAGGACAATAATACTTAAAAGGGAAATACCAAATTTAGTCTTTTAAAATAAAGTGAAATAAACTGTGTATATTGGTACCTAATAGAGTACTTTGTAGACCACTTTGTAAACACAGGGAGATGATCTGAGGTTGAGATAAAGCAACCTCTTAGTTACTTGCGCTGTTCTTTTGTGAATGTTTTCTCAAATTGTTTATTTTCACTGCTTTTAGTGTTAACTCTTTGATGAACATATTGTAAATGTTTCTGAAGTCTATTTATTCTTCTGTTGCCTTTTTAAAATATCTTTAACATTTTAGCTATTCTGTGATTTATGTTCATGGAAGAATAGAACATCAATTGTGTCTTAAATCTGTGTCTGGATACATCCTTTCCTCTCTGAAGAAAATTCGAAGCTCATATCTGCACAGCAGTTTGTCTTGCCAGCTTTCCTGGCTTTGTTCTTTTTGCTAAGACTGCAGACTTCTCACTGCAGTGGCTCTTGACTCTAGGGTACATTTTAGCATCTAGAAGGGCAAAGTCTGCCTGTGCTTTTTAAAGTGTTTTAGTCTTTCTTGTACATGTCTAGATTGAACTCTTTGCAAGTTCCATAATATTCCTCATATAGTATACAATGAAAGATGCATGGAATTTAACTTCATATATCTTAGCATCTTCATAATGTTATTTTCTTTTGAAGCATGCATGTCTATTTATTCATTTTCCTTATTTGTCATCTAGTTCAGTTTTTCTGTGCTTCCTTACATACCAGTAATTACTAAGTACATTCTGGCTAGTTTGTGGTAGAAAAAGTTGGAACAATAGACCCTTGGTTTTGTTTTATATTGTGCAGAACAGAGAAAATTACTGAACAACTGTTTATTGTCTGAGGTTGATTGAAAATCAAAGACCTGTAAGTCTTTGTGGAATAAAATTTAAAATGTTTAACTATATTTCAATGTAAACTTTTTTTGTGAATAACATTGACCTTGAAAGTTTCATTAAGAATTGTGTAATAAATATCAAACTATTTGAAGGCAAACCAAAGGGATAAAATGACTATGTGTTCGAATCATTCTGTCATGCGGAATTTTTGTTTTCAGTACAGCTAGCTTGGGATTGTACATGAAGTTAAATTTTTAAGTCGATTTGCTTTTGCTTCTTACTTTGACTCTGTAGATGACAAACACTATTAACTTTTTTAAAATCACGTGGTATAGTAGTTCCGTGTAGCAAAATATGAAGTTTGTAGTTTTAAAGTTAATTGCCCCTCTGTTTCTTGTATATATTTATAAGTGAATAGAATTTTCTAGAAAATAATGTGCTTCAGTAAGGTTGTCATCCCTGCCGAGTAATTCTAGCCTATTTCATTCACTCAGCCGCTGGTAGCAAGTGCTTCCATCAACTCCTATTCAGGCAGTGACACCATTCACTGATTCAGTTGAGACATAAGATCTGACCCTCCTTTGCTGCTGCTAAGAATGAATGTGAGTTAGCCAGTTAACACAAATTTCCTCAAGGGAAAGGAAAAGGAAAAGGAAATAAATGTATGCCTTGTGTTTTATGTAAGTGCATCATGATCCATCTTATTGTGCAGTAGTCCTGGGCTGCCAGTCGAGTTACGCTGGGAGGTGGTGACTGTGGGACCACTGGTGACCCAGCTGAGACAGGAGCTCACTGGCCATGAATGAGAGGACTGCAGGGCCAGCTGCCCCTGCACACTGTGAGCCTGGAGCCCAGGCGTTTCCCTGCAGGACCACCATCCCCTTAGGAGGACAGGCTTGGTGTCTGCAGGGCAGTTGTGGGTTCTTCAAGGGTTGTGGCTCCTTTTGATTTACAAATAGGAAACTGTAGCTTTTTGTCTTTGACAAAGATTTGCTCAAAAGCATGACTTCCGTGGAAAACGAGCTTGTGTCTATGGAATAAAACAAAGCCAGTGGCGTGCTTTAAATGAGCTTCCATTATTAGTGCAAATCAGTCATATCAGTCCATCTCTTTTGCGCTTATCCTCATACAAATCGTCTCTGCCCATGTGTCAAATCCAAGTTCACTGGTCTGACCTCTGAATCTTTGCTTTTGGTAGCTTTCATTACTGGTTGACCTTATTAAGAATGAACTCTCATTATTTCATTTATCTGCTATGTGAAGGACAATAGCACATGCCTTTTTAAATAATTGTTAAAGACGGTTACTTGAAGGCTTTTGAAAACTGTTCTTGGGTGCCTCTGTGAGCCATGTAGGGCTTCATAAAACTAACGGCGCTGTTTGGCCTTGCAGGACCTCCAGAGGTGGGTGAATGGTGCTAGTGAACACGGCTTCGTCCTGGTGTCCTTCGGAGCTGGGGTCAAGTACCTCTCAGAAGACATTGCTTATAAATTGGCAGGCGCTCTGGGGAGATTGCCCCAAAAAGTGATTTGGAGGTAGGTAAAAAGCTACAGATTGTCTCTTTGCTGTTGGCTCTAAGTATCACCCTGCAAGTCCCAGTGGAGCAGCACAGTGTATGAGTTGCTGGCAAGACCACTGATAGCCCAGAGTTTTCATTTAGTTTCTTAGTGTACTGACATTTAAGAATTAATTCATAAGATTCTCACAGATGGCGACCTCTGGCCTGTGCAATGAGAAGAAGATGGAATTTGGCATGATTGATTCTACCTTGTTTTCCTCAGAATTCTACTGTCATTTTCTCTTCTATTTTTAACTTTTCTTTCTTTACAATTTAGCTGTAATTATATACCGTATATATCAGTTTCAAAATGAAGCAGAGAGTGATGAATTAATGAATACATAGGTAAAATGATTCATTGTTTTTTGGACTCTTTTGGAGATTTGCATTGACTCCTTTCCAAATGTCTTTGGTTTATCCAATATGACAGACCTTTAAAAAATTAGTAACTCCCCGGTGTTCACTGGTTAAGACAGAACCTGCTTCTATTCCAACTCCTTTGAAGGTGCTGCTAAAAGGTGTATGTCTCTGGAATTTAAACCCAAAGCTGGAGACCAGACCTGAATATTTTATTTAGCTGTGTGCTTGTTTAGTACCAACCACTGTTGCTGGGCTTCAGGGATATTGTAGCAAACAGAGTCAGTCCCAAAGGTTCTACCACAGTTAGAAGAAAGTAGCATTGTTTTTTTCATTTTTTAATTAATACATATCTGCACCATACAATGATTACATTCCTTGTGGGGATTAGATACATACGTGTAACACATTTTAATTTCGTTTTCATCTTCTTTTCCCTGCCTCCCCCTCTCTCTGCTTTTTTTTTTTCCCTCTTGTTTCCTTTTTCCTTTGCAAGAGATCTCCCTATTACCTATTATGTCTTTTATTTTGCGCTTTATTTATATTTTGGGACTGTCCATGAATATTCTGAGTCAGATAGGTTTTCCCTTTATTAACAGCAGTGCAGAGACAACTTCTTCTTTCTTGCTGAGCGGTGCCATGGATTCATGTTTTGCAGTGTTCTCCAGATCTGAGTTTCCTCTGTTAGAGAGCACCCTTCCTGCCTCATTCAGGACACTTCTGTCCGCTGCTCACACTTTGTCATTCATTAGTGGTTTGTCTTTGGAAGGTCAGTCCAGGAACGGCCTCATTAAGTCCTTTGTTGTATGGATTTCCACTGTCTGGAGCCGAGCTAAGGAATGGGACTGCGTGCTTCCTTCTAATGCTCTCACCTTCCCTGGGCTCTGGAGGCCAAGGATGCGTGCCAGGGATGGCCAGTGCAGTTCCCTCTGCTGCTGGTAGAGACTGGCTTCCAGCCAGATTCACTTGCTTGCAGTTTTGTTTTCCCCTTCACTTCTTTGTGTAGATGAAAAGAAGATAATAAATGTTTATATAAACAAATGCTTATCTGTCCCTCAGTCAGGAGAGATGTTTGGTTACAAAGAAACTTGATCACTTTTTTTTGTTGATGCTAAAATATGATTTCATTCCCAGTGTCAACAATGTAACATTTACTTTAGGTCTAAAAAATTAACCAGAGAGCCCATACCAGGAGTAAGGTTTGATTTCTAAAAGACTCACCGTCTGGTGTACATTTTAGGTTTTCTGGAACCAAACCAAAGAATCTAGGAAACAACACAAAACTCATAGAGTGGTTACCACAGAACGACCTGCTTGGTAAGTGGTGACATATGCTTGTTTGGCGTTTAGAATTTAATTGTATAAATATGATTGTTAAACTTGAGGTTTGTAGAGTGTTTGTGTAGTATATGATGTGTCATCATGTATTGTGTAGTATCTCAGTTCTTTTGTTTGTTTTGAAACATGGTTTCCCTATAGTATAGGTTGGCTTTAGCTTACCAGGTAGCCCAAACTGGCTTCAAACTCCTAGTGAGCCTCTTGCCTCAGCCTCCTGACTGCAGGAATTATAGACATGTGCTACTACATTGTGCTCAATTCTTAAATTTCAGGCCAGTATTTCAAATCTTTTTATTGGAAAACAGTTTGTAAAAGTGTAATCATTGGAACTGATAATTTAAAATTTTAGACCAGTTGTTTAACTCCCTGGAAACATACTTAAGCTGTGCAAATTATCAGTAAATAAATCCATGTCTGGTTAGGCTAAGAAAAGTAATAAAATTGCAAGATTGAAAATGCAAACATTATAACATGTTTTATTGTAGATGTGTTTGAGACCTCAGAGAAATTAGAAATTGTTCATTCATGTAATACCAAAGAGAAATAGAAAGCCACAGAAATAATAGTTTAATTTTAACGTCAGTTATATCATCTGCCTCAATTCTCCCTAATTTATTATTTTATATTCCAGAAAATTGTAATTGGTGACTGGCCTAAAATTTTAAATTACAGGCCCCATTGCAAATTGTTTTCCAAGATTTGAAATGCTGGTCTGAAATTTAATACTAGAGGTATTAAATATTTATTGGAATTCTAATCAACTCAAAATTCAACTGATTATTGCAAGCATGTCTTGTAAAAATACAGATACTTGAACCTAAGTAAGTTTGTGATCAGTAGACACAGCTGATAAGAATGTAAATTTTTATTCCTTGAATTCTAGGGAAACATAGTACTATATTATCCCTAAATATATATTGAAATTATAAAAGTTACTAATTTGGTGATATTGGCCTCTCTTGTTCATTAATACTAACACCCAAGATTGCTTTTAAAATTAGCTTTTCAAACAAACTTTGTAGAAGCTACAGTCTACCTTATAAAAACTAACAGTATAAACTTTGTAACTATAAATCAGTAAATAATTTTAAATAAATAACTCCTTTTCATGTGGTTAGAAACATTAGTTCGTAAATGATAAAACCAAGGAGAAATGAACATGGTGATTTTTCCTTGAGTGTCTTTATTAGTGATGTCATACTCCGTAGCAGGTAGTGAAGTCACTTGTCAGGCAGCTGTCTCAGCAGCAGTGTGACCCTGGGACCCAGGAACATCTCATTCCTCGCGTGGAGGACGTGTAGTGAGTGTGGCCACTGAGTCGACCTCCTCAGGTCGTGGCTCCTCCGGACGTCAGTCCTCTCCGCTGTCTGACTTTTCCAAGGCTGGTGTCTTGTGTCGCTCCAGGCATGGCCTTTGCCGGTCCTCTCCTGGCCTCTATGGATGCTCAGATGTTTTTTTGTGGATGTGAAGCAGGAACCTCAACGTTTTCTCTTGTTTCACTTCGGGATACCCCGTTCTTTCCACAGGCCAGCTCTGCTTGTGCTTTTTGTTTGTTTTTAATTGCTGGACTTGGTGGTATATAGTTCCTTAGACAAATAGTGTGCTACTGATGCAAAAAGTTTGAATACCTTTGGGCTGATCCTCTGGGGGCCACTTGAAGCTAAGGGACAGAGACACTGACTGACAGCCCCACGAGGCTTTGAAACAGAAGGTGCTGGGAGGCCCAGGAAGGCCATGGCTCACACACACCATCAGTTTCGTGTGTGTGTGTGTGTGTGTGTGTGTGTGTGTGTGTGTGTGTGTATTTAAAAGACTAGTATTTCTATAATTCTTTTTTTTGCTAGTAACACATTTTCTGAAGTGCAGTATTTATTTTTTTATACTTATGCAAGTGTTTGATCCCTTTTATGAAATTTAGACTGTTTATTAGGAGAACAAATCTGAGTTTTGAAATACTTCATTACAATTTTGACAGATTACCTCTTATTTTCGTGGCAATTAGGTATCCTCCTAATGTCCCATTTTTAAAGGTGAATTGTAAGCAGTACCATCTCTACTTGTTAGTATACTTAAAATGTCAAATGGAATCCTAAAATTGTGTGAAACATAGATGCTGATAGAACATTGTAAATGGTGCTTATTGTACAGCTTTCTTCTTTGGATAAGCACTGAACTCTTCATTGATTTCTTGAATCAACCTTACATTTTACATAATTTTTTTTTGCAGATGGAGTTTGACTTTAACATAGATAAGTGCTATACTGTAGATAGATCTCTGTTTTTAGTGAAATGCACCTTAGTATTGTTCGTTATTGCTTGCTTTTATTTGCTTCCTATTCATTTTTGACCATTTAAATTTGGGTACATATTGTATTTTCATGTTTAAAGTTCTATGTTCCAGTTACCTAAAATTACTTTTGGTATGCACAGACAGACAATTTTGGATATGATAGATATTTTAATGGCTGTACAGCAGAAATCAATGAAGTCATGTCTTAAAAAAGTCGTGTGTCTGGAATGTATGTTTACTCTAGGTTTATTTGTAGTAATATAAGTTATTTTCTTTCTTATTCTTTAGGGCACTCAAATATTAAAGCCTTCCTGAGCCATGGAGGTCTGAACAGTATTTTTGAAACTATGTATCATGGTGTTCCAGTGGTGGGAATCCCACTCTTTGGAGACCATTATGATACTATGACCCGGGTGCAGGCTAAAGGCATGGGGATATTGCTCGAATGGAAGACGGTTACTGAAGGGGAGTTATATGAAGCTCTGGTGAAAGTTATCAATGATCCCAGGTAAGGTTTCAATTAGTGTTGAAGCAGATAATGTTAAACATAACACACAAGTCACATTATATTATCAGTAGTCAGTTATTGTCAGTAAATTATTACTAAATCTTCAGATTCCTCTGATAATGCCTTGTACATGTTTGCAATAACTTGGACAATGATAATAGCAGTCCTTTGGGTGCCATGTAATGTCACTGCATAACAACAGTAACAGGGTTTGCCAAACTGAAGAAGAAATTGCAATGGGAACCTTCGCTGTGTCAAGTATTGTGTCTTTTATTTCATTTTAATAGTCATCATAGCTGTATATTACAGTTTTCGTTATCCATGTTATAGAAGTCAACTATCTAAGATGCAGAGAGATTCAGTAATTGGCCCTCCACTGCACAGATGTTAGAATAGAAACTTGAAGCCAGGGCTGGCTGGTTCCTAGGCAGACCTCTGGGCACTGCCCTGTAAGCTTGTGCTGCCAGCTTTCTGCAGCAGTGGGTGCTGCTGAAGTGCTGAGATTTATTTCCTGACGAATCGGAATCTGTGTCATTTTGGTTTTTAAGTTCTTGATGGGTCCTGTATTAATCCACTTTACAAATGAGTCTCAGAGGACAGAGAGCTGGCCTGTAAAGCCTAGCACCACTTTTCCCGCTTCAGGACATGTTTAATTTGTCACGCATTTCAGGTGACATTAAAGATGGGAGGAGCGTAACATGTGTCCTCAGGCTCTCAGCCTTTAGGGACCATGGGGTCATGGTGACATTTCTGTAACCTGGAGCAAGATCGTCCATGACCTGGGGTGCCTGAGTGTATCCCAGTTCTGCGACCTATTCCTTTTAAGGTTTATTGCCTCTGTAAACGTGTTATGATTAAAAAAAAATTGTTATGTTTGTAAAATACACTAGTAGAGTTTTTTGGGGTGAGAAACTTAATGGTCCAGAGTCACTTTCGTAGAAAAATCAAAATGCTCAGTTAACAATTTGCAAGGCTGGGGATCAAACAGAGGGCTGTGCCTATGTGAGGCAAGTGCTCCACCACTGAGCTCCATCCCCCCCGCTTCACCCAGCTATGTTCTGTGGAGTGAATGAGGCTGAATCAGAGAACCAGCTGTGGTCTTAGGTTAGACTTCAGTTAAATCCCAGCTAAAGAATCTTGATGTATACATGTTTGATCTGAGAATGTTTGATTCTCTATAGTGAATAAATGTCTGCTATTTCAAAAGTATGTATTATTAAATGATGAGTTTACTGCATGTAGATATTTAACTAAAAGGTTTTTGAGTATTCAAATAGAAAATGTCTTAATTTGAAAATGACAATGATCTGTGTAATACGGCCTTTGCCAGAAGCCTTCTATAAATGAATACCACTTCTCTTTGTTTTCAAATACATGATAGTGTTCCACATTTGATATGCAGTAGTTATTGAAAAGGCTAATTTATTAATATTGTGTTTGAGAAGGTTTTTTTTTTTTTTTTGAGAGCTTATTGTTTTAGTGTAAGTTATAAGATGAGTTGATCATTATTAACATTGTATATCTAACCCATGGTCAACTTTTAGGGAGAATTTTTTTTTTTTGATGCCGGGGTTGAACTAATGATCTCGAGCTTGCCAGGTAGGCTCTTATGCTGCTGAGCGAAATATCCAGCCCACCCATGGTAAACTTTTAATTGAAGGCATAGTTTTGTAAAATGTAACAGGTTATAATTACTCCTTACAAGGTAACCCTTTATTAAAAGTGCCTTAGCTGAAGATTTGTTTGGAATACTCCAAGGGTGGTTTGAATGACCGTTTGTTTGTTACACCATTTATTTATTTATTTTACTTTTGCAATATTTATATTCTTGTTGGGAGGAATGTTGAATTGTAAGCAAACTTGCAAGGATAGTACCACTTAATACTAAATTTGAGGCTAACTCCAGGGTGGAAAATACTTTCCCTTCAAATATCTTAAGCATGAAGTTCTTAATATCCCTTTCCAATTGATCCACTGACCTTTGAACAGAAGAGTTGAACAAAATCAAATTGGTTAGCAAGCATCTGTGGGAGGTGTTTTCTTTTTTTTTGGTCTTATCGGTACCAGAGATTGAACTCACAACTTCCTGCTTGCAAGGCAAGTGCTTATGCCACTGAGCTAAATCCCCAGCCCCTGGAGGTGTTTTCTTTAGTTACACTCATCCACATGTGGAATTTCATAGTAGTGCTTTTCAGCTTCCTTTTATATCTTTTAATATAATGTTCTTGCATCATTATCATGATTTAAATTTTAAAAAGTCATTGCTTAAAAATGTGATGGAATAATATTCTGCATTTTTCCTTCTATCCTCTTTTAGACTCTAATGCATTTATTCCTATTATGTAGGTTATTATACATTTCTTGGTTGAGACTTACTGATTTTACGTACACAACAAATTTTTTTCCAGTACTAGAGATGGAACCTGGGGCTTTCACACGGAGCTGCATCCTACCTTTTTATTTTATTGAGCTGGACACTTGCTAAATTACCCAGTGAGCTCCAACTCTCGAATTTGTAGTCTTCCTGCCTCAGCCTCCCAGAGTGCTGGAATTACAGGCGCATGCCACCAGGCCTGGCTCATTGATTGATATATAAAAGTATATGGAGAGAAGGACACCACAGGATGTAGCATAGAAAGAGCAGAGAACTTAAGAGTCAGAAAACCTTGCATCTGAATCTCAAATTTACAGTCATGTTCCGATAGTTTCTGTGGTTTTCATTTTCCACAGCAGTTTAAAATGGGTTTTATTGGGTTAAGATATGGTGTTTAAAGCACTTACCCAGTGCCTATAATGGCTATCCTTTATCCAGGATAGCTGTTACTTGTTCTCCCCGTTTTTAAATTGAGAGCTCTGTAGACCCCTGAGCCTTGCATGCAGATGATGGTGCTGCGTTTTGCTCCCACTCCATAGCTACCGCCAGAGAGCTCAGAAGCTGTCGGAAATCCACAAGGACCAGCCTGGCCACCCTGTCAACCGGACCGTGTACTGGATAGACTACATCCTGCGCCACAACGGAGCCCACCACCTGCGGGCTGCTGTGCACCAGATCTCCTTCTGTCAGTATTTCCTGCTGGATATCGCCTGTGTGCTCTTCCTCGGTGCTGCCTTGGTTTACTTCCTCTTGTCCTGGGTCACAAAATTTATCTGCAGAAAAATCAGAAGCCTATGGTCTAGAAATAGGCATAGCACAGTTAACGGACACTATCACAATGGAATCCTGAATGGCAAATACAAAAGAAATGGCCATATTAAGCATGAGAAGAAAGTGAAATGAGCCAGAAACCCAGGTGATGGAAACACATATGTTCAGTCATTGAATTTTTATTGCAATAATTTAGTCTAACAGCTACTAAAAATAAAATGTCAGTAAACAAGTCTAATACTCCCTTATCAGATCTTACTAATGAAATTCTGTGGAATTAAGATGGCTGTAAAGAGCACAAACCTAAAATATGCAAAAATGTGTTTTATTCAAATATTGATGCAGAGTTTTGGCACTGAACCTTTTAGAAGCCTTAATTATTTAAGTCAATTAAGTGACTGTGTCAGACCTTAGTTTTAAATCTTGATGTGTGTTTGTCACAGATAAGCAGTGGTTTCTTTTCTATTGATAATGTTTGGATATGTGTGTGTGTGTGTATGTATATGTCTCCCAATTCAGAGTGTTATAGTTAGCTGCTTATTGTTAGGGTACCACATTCAAACATGAGGTAAAAAGTTAGGACCCAGTGTTTCTCTTGGCATTTACCATGTGTGAACTCAGAACATTATGGTGAAAGAATACTTTTCTCTCAACACTGAATGTAGAGGAAGGATATGAAAAGAGAAATAACACAGCTTTTTGCACTTTTTATTTTTAATTTTTTTTTCCTTTTCCTTCTCATTGGTTAGGACTATGAACATTTTCAGGGCAAAACATATAATTAAAGTAGTTGTATAAATTTGTTGTCCCATCTTACTTTAAATTTTTCCCTATGAATATTTTCCCTCTGGATGAATTTTATAGTTTTTCTATTTTGTTTTAATGAATAATGTTGTGTTCAGTGTGTAACTAAGACAAACAACAAAACTCTGACTTCTGTTGAAACTACTGCAGACTATTGCTCAGACAACCTTTGCAAACAGAGCCATTGCTCGGATGTTTATTGTAACTATTTGAAAGCTTTTCCACACTGTACATTTGGAGTGTTCAGGTGTTACAGTTCCACAGTTTTAACCTAAAACACCATCTTTCTCATCGCTTTTATTGTGTGAGTCACACAATCCATAGTACATAGGTGCCAACAGTTTATTTTTCTAAAGTGGAACTTTGAGGTTCTCTTTGCGGGTACCTGCTTTGTCTGCAGAGGCCTGAGGTCTTGGTACCAAGTCAGACGCCACGTGATAACAGACCTGACAGAAGTCGTCCCACTGTTTGTGCAGAAGAGTTTCTGTTTTCCTCTTCACTCCTGCGGCCCCAACGCAGCAGCCTTTTCCAGTCAGCAGCACGGCTGCGATGAAGAGTGACAGTATTCTTTTAGAGCAAGGATGCAAGTCACAGCCACCAGAAAGTCTGGTCCTCCCTGCTGAGGCGTTCACTAGGTAGCAGCTGTAAGTTTATCCCATGTCATTCTGTTTACTTAGCATTTGCACTACACACGTTGAGTTTATGCTTTATTTATTTGTAGATTGAAATCTTGTATCTGACAGCTGAGAGTAGCAGAGTACATTTACTTAAGTCATTTACTAACACGGAAGAGTTGTGCAAATTCTAGAATGCTGTGAATCCTTGTCATACACGGTGACATAATGACTTTATTCTCCCACCAGGAGCCAGTCTCCTTTAGCAGAAATCAGTGTCACAAGTAGTTTGCTGATGCACATGCAGACAGCTGTACTGCTCTCTGAATACTTGAAGAAATGGCATTACATGTAGAAGCCAGTAGTTTTATACCTTTCACAATCTTACCACAACTTTGCTGTTCAAAGGGAAAAAACACAGGCAGTGAATGGTGGGATGGTACAGGCCTTTAGAGTGTATGAATGAGGTGACTCTGCTGTTTTGGAATTTGAAGTCAACAGTAGGCGCTGGCTGTATGAATGAGTAAGCGTAGGTTAATCTCCACTGTGATAAAAACTTTAATAAACATGATTTAAAATAGAGAAATGTTGTTGGAATAAAATTTTTATTCAGATTTTATTTCATAATATTTTGTGTATTATAAACATGTTTCTAAAATAGGTTGCCCAACTTTTGTATGTGTATATGAGTGTGAAAACAGTGTATTAAATGTGATAATGTATTTTTGTTATTTAACAGAGGGGTTTACAGGTACATCATCGTGAACCTTAAACTTGTGTCCCCCAGTTAAGAATGTTAAATATAGGCATTTACTGCTCATTGTTATTCTGTTTCCCGAAAGCTTATTGTTAGCCAGTTTGGGTAAATAGAGTGATTTTAAAATTTTCACACTTGGGCCAGTTTCTCTAATAAAGTTAAGTTTTCAAGAAGATATTTTTCATGTATTTTTTGGAAAGAATCTCTGATACCATTTAAGTCTTTCCATAGCTGATTATCATCATGTCAGACACAGTGGTCAGAGAGCAGCTTCTGATATCCCACCACATAGACATAGCAGCAGGATCTGGAGGCCCATGGTTGGAAAGAGCTAATATATGGGTTAAACAATAATTTATAAGTGAAGCCGGAAAAAGAGAGTATCTATAATGCTCACCTATTCACCAGATCCCCAAAATACTAATATCAAATGACTCTTCAGAAACAAAACAGAACAAATTTAAAAGTGAGAGAATGAACATAAATTGAGAAGCAATTTCAAGTGATAATTAGTGATCTGTTTCATTGAAAATATAATTCATGTTTTTATTCTTGCTGCTAAGTAACTCAACTAGTTTGTAAATGTAAAATCACATTTGAGAATTTTTATTTGCAGTTGTCCTAATCATCAGTTTGAAATAGAAAACATACTAATCTTACATGATGAGGTTTGATAATTACAAGAATTCTGTTTTTGAAACCTGCCCAAAATATTCATTGGAGAACTTGCTTCTAACATGGTAAGAGCTTTAGCCAGCTTTAAAGAGATATTCATGCAAAGATTCTCTTGATATTTTTGGTAGCGAACAAAAACATTGTTCAAACAAGTCTTGATAAGAAATACTTAGACGTCCACATAATTAAAATACTTGTATTTTCCTTTTTATACAAATCCTGTGAGATGTTACAGATCCTCAGTCAAATGTGACAGGTTCTGAGTTGCTTAGTGTTTGGGCTGCTGAATCAGATTTGCTAGCCAGACGTTAGTGATGTGACTGCTAATGCTCTTACTGTTCTAAAATAAAATAAGGAAACCCAGAGGCACGTGATAATTATTGTATTCGTGCACAGTTATTCTCTTAGATTTAGAGAGTGCTCACATTGCCATCTGATAAGCTGCATAGATAGTGTAATAAGAGTAGGATATTTTCAGTAGAGCATAAGCAACTTCAGGTTGAGAAATTATAAACACATGTAATATTATACTACGAAATAAAACAATGATAATGACACAGAAATCCAGCACCAACATTACTCTCTATTGTTACAGGTATTAAAAAGGTGTCAGGTATTAAAAAGAATTTTCATTCCCTTAATCAGTAAAGCTTGAATTTCTTGCTGAATTTTATAGAGTTAAAAGTATTACATTCTTATGTTGGTTTCAACAGTAAGTTTAAGTCTCCAATAAACGTGTTTTGTATGATAGATGATAATTCCCTAGTGCAAAGAACAGAATTAGAGTTCTGCTAAATCACTGCAGATACCTACACTTTCCAAAGATAATTTTTTTTTTATTGGTTCTAGGGCCAGTAAAACCTCAGGACCTTGTACTTGCCTAGCAGGCGCCTCTGAGCTAAACCTCTGGCCTCCAAAGATAGTTTTACTAGATGATAAGCCCTTAGTTCTAATATCAGAATCGGATTTCAATCAGATTAAAAAAATGTAACCAAGAAGAGTTTTTAAAAATAAATCTATATTCTCTATGTAAATAAGTACTTTTTATATTAAAGAATCTATTGCTCTTTTCTTTGCTGAAGACGTGCGTTAGAGATATATTGTCATATATGTTGAAAAGGTGAATTTATTTATTCACGCCAATTCTTCAATTATCCTTATAAAACTTTGACTAACGCCTTCAAGTATTCCTTATTTTTAGCAGAAAATGACAACTTTGGAATATAAATGCATTGGTGAATTGCACGTTACATTAAATTTTAAGTTGGCAATAATGTGTGCTGTTACATTTATGAATAATAAGCCAATATACTTAAAAATACCAATGTAAACCATCAATTAAGTCTCATCAGAAAAAGAAAATTCTTTTGGTGTATATCAAAGTTAGAGAACTTTATCAATATCAGATACAGTTAGAGATCGGTATCTATCTATATATGTATGTGTGTGTAGTTGGGGTTTGAACATACAATTCTTTAGTGATTACATTTTTAAATCTAAGTCAAAAATGCTATGCCAGTTTTTCCTTGAAGATTGTCAGTATTATGGAATTTTAAAAGTCTGTTTTCAGTGTGTTCAAAAACAAAGACTTTTTAACCCCCCCCCCAAAAAACCCTAGTTTTAGAAAGCTAATCAAATTCTACCTTAAAACTGAGAACATAGAATAAAAGTATTTTATAAAACGAAATCTGAACACTGCTTTGAATATATTCTTTTAGCATTTGAATCATCTTAATCATTCTAAAACAAGTATTTTAAATTCAGCTGAGAATGCCGGTTTCTCACATGGGGGACACAGCAGAACGGCATGATGAGATCTACTTGAGTGCTTTTGCCTTTCTTCTCTAGCTCTTATCTCCTGTGTTCCTGCTTCCAAGTTTCCTGTTCTGTCCTTTGGGTTTTGTGTTCCTCTTGGAAGATGTTTTCTGAATTTTACCAGTTATTGCCAAATCTGTGCCAAATTTATGGTGCATAATTGGGCCCACATTTCCAATAATGTTTTTTGTTTTTAACAACTGTGGAAATAATCGGAGATTAAAATCTCAAAGTGCAGAAACGTCAATTGAGAAAGTCACCAGTTGTTCAAAAAAAGCTGTTATTTGTGTTGAGTGAATGTTCCCTAGGATGCAGGGTCCATCAGGAGCAGTGAATGTGCTGATCGTGCCTGCTGTGGTGTTGGGAGGAATGCCACCCGTGGGCCAGCATTCCATCTCTGGGCACTGTCTGGCCCTCTGGCTGTGGCATGGAGTGGACTATTTGGGACATAGTTCAGTGGTCTCTAAAAGATCAAGAGGTATGTATCTGTTTTTACTTCTCCCTTCTTGGTCAGTGGAAGTCCTTGGCCAACTAGCTTGTACTGTGACAGAAAATTCAAAATGTAAAAACTAACGCAGCTTAAGACTATATTGAGACAGAATGTGCTCATCTGGCCTGCCCTGTAGCTGGACCACCAAACCCAGTTGGCCTTGACTGACTGCATCCAGCTACTTTTTGTAGTCTGGTCCAGGTCAGCTTGATTCAGTCCAGGTGCAGTGTTTCTATTTTCCTATCTAAAAATATATCCTGTTTTACTAACCTGTTCCAAAGGACTATGACCTAGTAAAGGACAAGGACATGCATGGTTTCATCCACCTCCTGGTCCTAACTCCTAAGACTCTCCCATCTTATGATAACCAATCCCTTTAACTTAATCTGCTCACTTTGCCTGGCAACATATGACATAGTCTATAGCTGATTTGCTATAGGCTTTGTGCCTCCTGCTTGCAAACTACCAAAACCCAAAGCTGATGTAGGGTTGGTGATTTGGAACTGGTCTTCCCACCCACCTGTCAGTGTAATAAATAGTTTGCCTTTCAACTCCTTGGTGCAAAGCATCTTTCTTTAGGTTGATACCTAGTTTCTGCATCGGTATCTACAGAGATTACCTTCTCTTGGGGGGAGCCTGCGCTGGCATCCATTGTTGGTAGTGCTCCTAGCAGCATAATTCTGCAGCAAGCAGTGTTTGGTTAGATCACTGATGCCGTAACTCAGTATCACTCATAGCATCCTTAGAATTACCAACAGGTGCTGGAACTGCACTAGCTGTGTGGCAGAGACAGAGAAAAGCCCCAGATGGGTGACAGACATTAAGAACTTCGTTTGGACCTAGGATTGTAGCAGGATGGTTCTCTATGCAGCAGTGTGAAGAAAGCTGTGAGTCGCAAAGGCATAAACATCCTCTGTAGGGAGGCAACAGGGTGTAGGGATTTCACATCAGAAGCGACCCTTGTTTACTATTTGCACTAGGGAATGTGAGATGGAGCAAAATCAAGCAGACCATAAAGAGTTTGAATGTAAGATCCAGAGAAGTTGGAGGGATTTAGCAATGCAAGACTTACGACTATAATAAGGCTTCTCTAGTCATATGGACCCTTGAACACAGAAGTTTGGTGGTGAGCTTTCACTGTAGTGATGCCCAACACTGTAATCACATCATTTAAGGGAAAAGTGATGTGCGCACACCAGACAGAAGTTGCAGAACATCTTTGTTTGGCTATCACTTTTTTTTCTTAGAGGGAAATGCCAGAAATTTAGTAAGTTTTTATTATCCAGTGTCAAAAGTAAATACATGTAGCATTTGTTTACATGGAATTTTCTTTTATGCCAAATGTGTTCTACTGTACTTACTCCTCCCAGAGCTGTGGATGCCAGCCCTAGGGTGTCTGTTATTCCTCACATCACTGGTTAAGAAACAGCTTTAGATATTTGAGCATATGTTACCAAAATGTTACACAACAGACCATGGAAATCAAATGGAACAGATACAGATGAGGAAAATTGTTTAACTTCAAAGAGTATTTTTACATGCTTTTAAATTTTAATACTATTTATATTGCTTTAACCTATTTCTATGAAATAAAAAAGGCTTCTAGTTTTCTTATGTAATTATCTTAAAGTACTCGAGTTGTTAAGACTCACTGTGTCATCCTAAGATCCTTACAAATACAAAGGAGACTAAGCGATACTCAAACAGATTTGAAAACTGAGTTCATTACTTTTTGGCTGTAATACAGGACATAGTTCATGGCCTCCTGTCACCTGACCACCCTTTCCCCAGCCCTAGAGTCCCCTTAGTACTGAGTCCAGACGCCTCCGTCAGTTCAGGGTAGGAGAACATCTGGTTGTGAGCATCACACCGCTTCAGTGACTTGCTCTGGCATCTCCTCCCCAAGAAGAATACTTATTTCGTTGTAGGGTTAAGTATCCATTAGCATTACTGTCAGCACTATAACAAAAGATCTGAAGCTATGGAAACACAAAGCTTTTTGTATTTCAACTCTTAATTTTGTGTGTCAACCCGTTCACACTTACATGGGACTATTGGCTTTGTTCTTCATACACGCCTCGGTGACTTTTACCTGCTGTGATAGCATTTTGCTGTGCAGCTCTGTGCTAATGCAATTGTCCCTCACCTCTCTTTCACTGGCCAGTTTATGTGTTTATTCTAAACTGTCTGATTCTGAACTTCAGTAATTATCTTTTGGTTATCTGTGTTCTCAGTGCTTTAATGTTAAACCATAAACTCAACATTTTTATTTTGTTTGCCTCATGCATATAAGCATTTTAATGGAATATTATCCTTTGCTTTTACTGCAGTTTTTGATATATTCATCAGATCCTCTCACAACCAAGGTTGTTCCAAAAACATCCACTTGGCTAAGTTTCAATTGTGTTCTCATCCAAAGCCTTTGCTTTCATTCACTTCATACAGCCTGCCTTTCTAACAGGATTTAGCAATCCTGTGTTAAATTTCTTAATTTCGCATCAAAAGATCCCTACTCATTTTTACACCAATTTTGAACACGCAACTCTTGTGCTCCTAAGTAGATGCCGTGTGTATAATTTATTTTAGCTCACACATAAGCCCATCTTGTTTCTTCAGTTACAGCACCACCAAAGAATATTCCTTTGTCAGTATTCTCGTCTTGATGTCACTGCTCTAAGTACTGCCTTGATTAAAAAACAAACAAACATTGTTTTCTGGGTTTCTAAAGTGCCAGGCACTATTTGTGGTGCTGGGAATGCAAGGGTAAAGAAGCCATAGTCCCTGACTTTAAGGAGACAAAACCAGCAAACAAGCAGTTTCAGGAGGCGATGGGATGTGTCATAAGACGGGTATGGAGAACGACAACAAAGGAGGGAGGGAAGTGCGCACTTGGGTGATTTTAGTGGACTCGTAGGGAATGCATGGAAATTCACCAGGCAGAAAAGCGGAGAGGTAGTTTTGGAAGGCATGCCTCTGTGGCCAAGGCAGTGAGTTATGAAAAACTGTGGCCCATCAGGAGCATGCAGGGAGTTTGGTCTGATGGTGTGTGCTGATGAGGAAGTGAAGATCGCTGTACTAAGAAAACAAAGCAACCTGCTTTCTCACTGACATCAGCCTTGCTGTAGGCCCTCTGCTTTGCAGTAGCTGTTCAGTAATTTTCCCTAGGACGCCTGTCTATCTCCTGTGTCCAGCCCTTGCTCATTGTGTGCATATGGCTTAAAAACTGATACTGTCAAGCTTCTTGTCGTGCAGATCATTTGACACCATGTAAAAACTAAACTGGAGACAGGTGACATTTATTTGTACTTGGGTTTCCAAAAACCGCAAACTACTTGTACTATGTAAATCTAGTTTAAAGAAAAAAAAATGAGAATTTTTAACTTTAAAATATAAGAGTATGTTCTGGTTTTGGAAGAATTCAGCCAAAGCAACAATTTATAAATTAAACCATGTTGTTTTCTTTGTTGTTTTGTTGTTGTTGTTTTACTTAAAATGGTGATTAAAAACAAATGCCTAGAAGGTTTGAGTGGCTATCCAGAACAACAGCGAAAGTGTCAGCATTATGATTCTTTAGGTAGTCATAAGTTAAGTGGGACTGCATAGATTACTACATGATGTTGTCTAATTCCTTAGAAGAGGAATTACTACAGTAATGAGCTACTATCCAGAAAATACGATAACCAAATGTGACGTAACTTAGAGATGCTTATTACCCAGTTTGTACAGGTGGTTTTTTCCTGTGATTGGGGTTTTGCCTCAGCAATCATTACTGTCTTTAGGAGTCTCCTTTCACAAAATCACACACGCAGACACCCAGTTCAGACATAGGCATCGAATCCAGTGTGGCTTCCAGATCTGCCCCCGTGTGTGGAAGGAAAGGGACAGGAAAGCAAACCAAAGTGGCTTTGTTGAAGGAATCGAGTGTAACCATGAAGTGTAAATGAAGACATTGCAGGGTCTGAGTATTAATTTGAGAGCTCTCTGCTGAGATTCTTTCCCTTTACAATGTGCAAAGAACACAAGCTGTAAAGTTGTAGAAGTAAGGTATTTTCCAATTTGTGTGTACAGCCCTGGTGGAGAGTCTCTAAGCCCGTTGACCCAAGTTTGATGAGGTGGTTGTAGCGCAGTGGACCCAACCATATCCTTGGAGCTGGCAATACGCAGTGCTTCTACTCAAAGGGAATGAAGGTAAAGAAAATGCTTTTCTTAATCCTGACTTATTTTTGGAAAGAAACAGATACAGAGGCAGTGGAAGCAAATGGCTTTGACCATGGCACAAGGTAATGGATTAAAAATGTATTTGGTGCTTTGAAATATGTTTGGATTCATAGTAAGCTCCGAGCTGTATTTATATGAGGATATAAAAATAGGTTTTGATTATCTGGACATGAGAGTTTAAGATCATAGAGCTGTCTGAGCAACCCAAGGTGAGGTGAGAGATGGACAGGTTTTCTTCCTGTACAGGGAACAGTGACTCAGACATCAATTCCAGGAGAGCGTCATTACATCTCCATGGCTCCCTTCCCAGGAGTTTTACTTTTGTCCAATAGGAAATAAAAAATGTCTTCTTTAAATTATCTCAACTTTTTTCCCCCTTTTGCTTCTAAGAAAAGAAAATGTGAAAAGTCTATAATCTATTATTGCAAGTAAATTATAAATAGCAAAAAAAGAAAAAACACTGACTTTTATAGATGTGTTAGAGAATTTAAGCTAAATCATTCATAGAGGATGTTCTGTTGTCAGTGAGAGTTTAGGAGGATTACCGCTTTCTCAAAGACTAGATCGTAATGTACATCTGTTTAAGGAGATCAGATGAGTGGCTCCTTAGTCTTTCCAAACACTGCACTGTATTACAAACCAGTTAAATTTCTGTATCCTTTTTTATTTCCTCCCTCCCTCCCTCCCTCCCACTTTCCCTCCTTTCTTCCTTCTCTCTCTTTCTGTCTTTCTTTCTCTCTCTCTCTCTTTCTAGTCATCGCCTCCATGCCAAATCTGGTGCTTTTCATCACCTGGAGTCTCCACTTCTGAATCATTCTATTCTAGGATCCTTCTCTCTCCCCTTAGCCTGTTATCATTCCAGTACCTGTTTTCTTCTCAACATAAATCCAGATCTTCAATGATTAATTTAAATACCCACCAAACATTGCCCTGCTGTCCTGCTTATATGCAGGAGAAATTCAGTACTGGATCAATCCAACCACCTCTGTTTTCTCTTCTAGTACCTGGACTGATAAGCAATGTTAGCAAACAAAAACAGCCACATCCATTGATGCTACTTGGAAATCAAGGTTTACACTGAGGTTGGTCGCTCACACCTGTATTCTCAGTGCTCTGGGGGCCAGATGCACAATGACTGCAAGTTTAAAACCAGCTCGGGCAACTTAGACTCTGACTCAAAATAAAAATTTGAAAAAGGAGTGGGGTGGTATGTGAAGATGTTGCTCAACGCTGGGTCCAACCTTTAGGGTCAGGGAAAAAAAAGCCATTCTTCTTATTTGAGATCATTTTATTTTATCATTTTACTCATTTCTACTCCGTTTCTTACTTTCCATAGCTAAATTAAACCTTCACCATTTCTAAGTTTTATCTGATATTTATCTCCACCAGTATCAGTAGATCATCGTTATTTTATTAAAATAAATAAAACATTTCACAAATATTTCTTTGCCTTTTTGCCAGCTTCCTAAGTTATCTGCATCCACACATTTTTTTCTTTTTATGGTATTAGCAAAAATGACACATTTGTTTGTAGTATTTAAATCTGTTCTATTTAGATTCCTTCATTTTTTATGGTAGCCCAGTGGAAAATAGGCGGCGTCTGGGTACCTGAGACTGGGTACCTGAGTCAGTAACTCAGGAAAAAACCTGGCTGGAGATTCACGTTTGGAATTCAGTATAAAATAAACGTTAATCTAAATTATGGCAGAAGAACAGTGAATGGCACATAGCCTGTAATGATACTGGTAGTGAGGCTTCTTGTCCCCGCTTCCCTAATCATCTTCCTCAGTTCCTCTCCTAAGTAATGGCACTAGTTCAGTAGCTCAAGCCAGGGATGCTGGGATCACTGTGGAATCCATCTTTACCCGGCGGTTGTACTCAGTGACCAGCTAACTCTGCTTTCTTGAGTCCTCACTGCCGTATTCAGCATTCACCATCCTTCACCTGACTTCCATCAGTATTACTGCTCACAGTCTCCTTGAAAACTCCTTCAACCACCTCTGTGCACCCACCTCTTTCTCTTCCTCCTGTAAAATGATCTGTCTAAACAAGCAAATTTGTCCAATGTATTTCTTATTACTCAGAAGTAAGTTGCTCCGCATTCACAGTAAGATAAAACCCAAACTGGCTATAAGGTCACTTATCGGTGCTTAATTACATCCAAATTCACTTCTCTCTGCCTACTGTACTTTCCCTCCAGCTTGACAGAACTACTTTCAATTTTCCGTATGCATTATCTCTCTCATGAACCCAAAGTTTAGTATGTTTTTGTTTTCCAGAGTTCTCGCTACCTCCAGTCTTCTTCCTTGCCTCACCCCTATCGTATGCACACTTTTTAATATTACTCTTCCCTGTTCCAATCACAGCTCTACTGTTGCCTTCCAGAGAAAGACTTCTCAGCCTGGGTTATATCCTCTGATCCAATTTTTCTTCTGGTTTGCTTTGTTTGTGCCTACTCATCATGATCATTTACAGCTTAGTTTTTCCATCTTCATTTCCATTTTCATCCCAGCACTGTGTATGGACTTGAGATATAAGAAGCACACATGGAGTGTTTGCTGGCTGAGTTAAAGGAGCATTCTAATTCTTTCACTGTCTTTCTGCTTCTGTGTTAGCGTATGTTAGAATGCAGGGTGAGAATTTGGGGTGTGAATGAGGTTAAATCTGTGTATGATGAGATAGAACACATTTGGCTGTCATCCTGTGACCACTGTGATTTGAGTGAGACCTCTTGGCGAGCTTTCCCTTGGAAGCATCATTTTCCTTTCTCCTTTGTCTTGTTCAGTGATGTGTAGTCAATGTCTGGCACAGGGTGAATTTTCAGAGGAGAAGTGTGGAAGCCATTGTCATCGATTGTCTTGTGGAGGAATTGTAGGCAACAGTGGGAATGGTTTGTTTCTTAATTCTTCTTGAGCCTTCAAAGACAGCTTTATTTTTAACCTTCTGTTTAGTAGTTGCCTTTTTCCCCTGTTGCCCTGATTAAGAAACAGATACTACAAACAAGCAAAAATACACTGGCTTTCCATACTCAATATCAAATATGAATCCAAAACACTATATATGCAATGATACACAATTATTCATAGCCTATGTTTTAAAATAGAACATGAATTATAGATTAACAGAGATGTTACTTTAAAATACCAAACAAAATACATTCAAATGTATTATTTTAACCCAAGTGGAAAACTCAAAATTATCACTACTTATGGCCCTGAGAAAGATAGACAACACATAGTTATTTTCTTAAGTGCTTTGGGTAACATTTTTTCCATGTTGGAAAGCTTCACTATCTTCTTATGAATGAGAATTAGCACATTATTCATAAATATATAACTAATTTAAGATTTTGCCCAAAATTTTTACAAGCTGGAATGTTTTAATCACAGCTTTAATGTGACTTAATTTTATTTCTGTAGAACTTGACCACTACTCATCTGCAGTCATATGATTCATGCTTCCACTCTGTAGAATAAACTGTATAGCTCTAAAAGTTACAATGAATAAATTTTCCTTTTTACTCTCCCAAATCCCAGAGATATTTTAGAGTTGAATAGATAAAGGTATATTAACTTGGCAATATAAAATTCAAACCTTGACCATTGATATTTATAGGCTAATGTTAAAATAAAGCAGATAGATGGTGATAAAGCACAATTCCTTTTTTGGTTGTTTCTGGGTGACATGCTTGGACACTCAGCTTTCCATCAAATTGCAAAAACGTACTTTGAGGTTCTTTATGAATGGAGTGATTTATATCGTTAGGATCTTGTGATACTGATTGTGGTATAGTATTTATAAAGGCCACAAAAGTCAAATTAGTGATCTGTTCTAAAAGACATAAGAACTGGGAATTTAGCTTAGCAGCATAAGTGCCTGCTGAGAATCATGGGGTCGTGAGTTTGATCCCAATAAGAAAGCATAGTGTGTCTAGACTGTAGACATGAATTGCAGGTCTAAATTACTTATACATCTCACAGATGGTCTATAATAGAAAGTTAATTTTTACTCTTTAGTTGTAAACAATAAAATTTCACTCATTTTCATCGGCTGATACTGTTTTTATCCCTCCTGCTTGGTGCCTTCAATGAAGTTCTTGGCAGGCTAATTCACTTGTGTTCATTTGAAGAAACACTGATCACCAACTCTGCAAGGCACAGGAATAGCTATGTGGCTGCAGGGTTAAATGAGACAGTCTCTCTGGTATGAAGATATGAAGATACATACAAAACCACGTACAAAAATACGCACAATATCTTCTGCTACTAAGACTTTACCTGTGTTAAGTTTATTTCATGTAGTTTTGATATGTAGAAAGTACTCAGACTGATACTTCTACTTCAATTAACATTCTTAAAAGTAGTTTTTATCCAACTCTCTAAAAGGCAATGATGACAAAGGAGAACATAACCAACAAGAGTGGCTTTGAATGTTCAAAAAACCAAGAGCCAACCATTGGACAATTGAGAACTGTCACAGATATGCCACCCTGTGAGTGGCAAGAGCCCCAGAAGAGTGGAATAACAGGAGAACCTAAGGAACTTGGTGGTAGGATTGGGGATGGGGGGTGGTTGAAGAATAGGAAAGGTTTATTGCAATTCAGTTCTTTGAACTCAGGAAGATACTGTGTGCGAACATGGAAACCCAACCTTTTACATGTGGGAGTACTCTAGCACCCAAGACACAGTCAAGGCTTGATAAGCATCATATTTACAAAATGGAGTTCCTCCCACTCACTGCCAGTAGTGATGACAGAAACAAATCTCATTTCAATCTGGTTGAGACACACTTCCAGATATGCTAGTCTAACCACTGTGCCAGCTTGCAGACCTGGATCTCGCATGCACTCCCCAAGGAAAACCCAACTCTTAACTATTCATTCACCTGGGAAACCATGACTGCCACCCTCCTGTGTGCCTGTGTGCACCAGAGGGGCTGACTGTGCTGGAGGTGCTCAGTCACATGAGCTGTCTACACTGCTAACCCTTCACTCTTCCTTTGCTTAACTTCTCCATTTTTACATTCTCTTTCATTGCTGTTTCCCCTCAGATTTAGATAATGATCACACATCATTATCTTTCAGAAGGTGGAATTAGCTACAGACTTTCTCATATTCTTGCCATCAAACCGACAGTCTTCTTGAATTCATTATCTATATTCTTTTTGCTTAGAGATTCCTGATCAGTGCATGATGCCTTAGTATTTACAGTCAGTTTTTCTATAATTGAAGTTTGGGTACTGTCCTGATGTTTCAAGGTTTTACTGTGGCAATTAATCACTCTTTTCCCCATGCAAATATTTCTTTTCATATGTAGGATAATCCCCAAAAGAATAAAAATATTTCTTGATTCCTTTCATATTAAGAGTTCACTACTGTATCTCCTTCTAAAAAGTTATTATTTCTCTTTATAGCAATACTTTCCAGGAAGGCACTGTATTTACAGCGTGTTTTGTAGGGGTACCATCCTCACCATTACATTGAATTTTTTTTCTAAGGTTACCAGCATCCTCCATTTTACTGAACTCAAGAATAACTTTTCTGTCCTCATCCTAGATAATTTGACTGTGTATTTGACATAGTTTCTTCTTTATTGAAACACTTTGCTTCCTTAATATCCATAGTAGTCTTTTTTGTTTTGTTTTGTTTTTCTGATAGTGGGGATTGAACTTGGGGCTTTCATACTGAGCTTTATCCTTACTTTTTAATTTTTTTTTTTTTAAATTTTGAGTCTCATTAACTTACTAAACTGGCCAGTGTTGGGGTGTCATTGTTTGTACCTTCCCTAAAGCCTCACATGCTCATAAGTGAGGCTTTTAGGGGCAGGCTGGATCTAGGGCCTGTGATACTAGAATTAAGGGTGTGTGGTATTAAATGAATGCACTATTTAGAATTACTATAGTTCTGAGTGTGGATAATGAGAAAGCCCAGTCATTAGGCTTGGACCCTGGTGAGAGAAAAGGGAAAGGGAGGCTTACTTTGCTGCTGCTGCTGCTGCTGCTGCTGCTGCTGCTGCTGCTGCTGCTGCTGTTCGCCACACCATGGACTCTTTCTCTTCTGCTATGCCCTAGTATCATGGAGCCAGGCGTGTATGGACTGAAACCTCTACAAACTGTGACCTAAAATAAAGCTTTCCTCCTTTAATTTGTGAATGTCATGTATTTTTTTTTTTTAGCATCAAAGAACTTCAGAAGCTTAGAGGTGGTGCTTTGAAAGGGGAATGAATCAAGGATGATAATGGCGTAGCTAAATGTCATGTTAGGAGGTGGGGCCTGGCCGGAGGAGGCAGATCCCTAGGGGCCTGACATGCAAAGGTACATCCCCGTCTCCAGATCCCTCCCTTCCTTTTCTTCTTCCTGACCACCATCACATGAGCAGGTTTTCTTCTGCTGTACCCCACTGCTATGCTGCCCTGCCTTGGAACCAGGGACAATGGACTGAAAGTGTGAGCCAAAATAAATCTCTCCTCCTTTAAAACATAGGTGTGCCAGTATTGTGCTTCAGCAAGAAAATTGTGAGGACATCTAGGCTGGGCTGGAACTTGTGATCCTCCTGCCTCTGCACCCCAGAGTTCTGGAATTACAGGTGTGCATCACCATGCTCAGCTTAGTCTCTTTTATAAAAGGAGAAACATAATAAATAGCATATATGTCTATGTACATGATATTGTGGTGATTAAATGAGTTGACACACATAATCAGTTTTAAAGAATGCTGGACCTATAATATATCTCAAAAATGAAAGCTATCATTGTTTTCTAAAGTATACTTTCTCTTCCTTCTACTTCGGTGGCTGTTTCACAGTTTTGATTTCTGTTTATGGCCCTGCTATGAGACCTGCATATGCCGGCCTGTACTAGGACTCAGGCCTGGTCCTCTCCTTTCTTTTTCTCACTTTCTGTGTGGCTCTGGTCATACTGACTGCATTCTCCAAAATATAGAGTTTGTTTTTAAGATGGAGAAGCTGACAAAAAATCGTTTGGGTCTTAGGGAATAAAGTACAATTAATGAGTGTTTAAAAGAAGGTCAAAAATGGCTAAAGAAATAAGGTTCGATTGTGTTACGTCACACTTGGATAAAAAGACACAACAGAGGAGAGTCACAGAAGTAATGTCTAAAGTGGTAGCCAATAGCACATTGTGAATAAAAAGTATAGGATGTTACAGGCATTATTTAAATTATGTTATTTTTAATTCACCTTCCTGATCTCTTTTGAATTGACAACATGCTGCCTCAGTGGAATCTTAGTCTAATCATTCTCAGGAAAGAAAAGAGATGACTATATTGAAAAAAATTATATATATGGCACGGAAGCTGACTCTTTTCTTTGAAAAAAAATTTTTTTTGGTACCAGGGATCAAACTCATGACCTCACATCTACCAAGCAGACACTTACACCGCTGAGCTAAACTCCCCACTCCAGAAATTGACTCTTAAAAGGAATTTTCCATAAAACTTTAGGAAGCAAAGTTATTCCATTATTATAGCAATAAATACAACTAATATTTATACATATGTGTGTGTATTCAAGTAATTTACACAAATCATGTAACATTAATTATCAAATTATCTCGGGCACATAATGTACATAATGATGCACATAATATAAAGTGTTAACTGCATATATTACTGTAATTTTCCATTTCAATACAGTATCTTATGAGTGAAAAAGACTGGATATGCTTTTTTTAAAAAAAAAACTGCAAAGAAATATGCAAAGATATTTACTAAAAATATATACATTCATTATGAAATAGTTGAACTTTCCAGGACTCAGCATCAGTTTCTATTAGGAATTTGGAAATGATAAACTAACTTCTCAGTGTATATTTGAGTTATTTTTATATAATGTCAAAATATTTTTACACATTACTGAAACATTGAGGAGCTAGATACTGTGAAATATACATTGCCAAAATTACCATTATCTGATTATGTTGAGAAATAGTATAATTTTTCTGAGATGCCTGAGATACATTTCTAAAGATGAACCAGTCTCTGGTGCCATCTAGTGGTAAAGCATAAATTTATTTATTCACTTTTTTCAAAGTTTAAAACACATCCAACATAATTTTGAGAGATGTTAAAATGAGTTGGCAGTTGGAACTGAGTGGAGCTGTTCACTAAACTTCTTTAAGCCAAAATATTTTAAAACTGGTTAAAAACCGAAGGAATTTGTGAAGATAAAATGCAAAATAAAGATTTTTACACCTTTTTTTGTTCTAAATTTGTAGACAGTAAATTTTGAAACAATCTGTCTAATATGACTATATTTATTCTTGTAGTTATTCTAAAACTTGTGTATCAGCTTCACTTCTGACTGTGAACTTCTCTAATGTGGACTTTTTCAATAGCGAGTGCTGAACCTAGAGTCTGCATTGAGCAACTTGCTTCTCTTTGAACTTTGTTTTTGGGACAGGGCTTTGTAAGTCATCAACTTTCTCAGGTTGGGCTAGTGCCCTTCCTGCCTCCACCTCCCAGAGTGCTGGGATGACAGGTGTGTAACACCATGTCTGGCTTCTAAAACAATTCAAATGGAGGTCAAGAGAAGACCTGTGTATATATTTCTATTTTCCATAACATTCTTATCTATATATTCTGAAATGGCTGAATGAAATAATTGGTGGCAACAAATTTTGTTGATTCAGTTTCAGATAAGTTGGAAAAAAAGAGTATCTTTGAGTTTTACTGTGCTGCAAGGCCCACAGTTATGTAAATATTTTAACAGATCCGCTCACCTGGACCTTGAGTTCACCTATTTCGGAGGCAGAATCACTGTGCTGAAGACTGCCAGACCTTGTCTTGTGTGTACTGAGGTGGATTATTGAATATTGCTAAGCTTCAAAATTATCTGCAGAAGTGAAATATTGGATCAGATAAACTCTGAACTATTTTATTCAGCTATCTGCTTTATTTGGCCTTCAGAGCAAAATTCTTCCAAGGAGGAAGAAAACAGATACATTTCTGTGACTGTTTCAACATGTTATAAATGGCATTGGGATTCTGTTAAGTAACCAGTTAATTTAATTGCTTTAGGTGTTTAAATCCAAACTCAATTTTTCATGGTGTCATTTACCCACATTAGCGTGTCTGTATTGACTAATTTAAACATTTAGCCTCCACTTAGCTGTGTTGACTTAGCCCCGTGAAGTGACAGAGGAGTGGTAAGACAGTATAGAATAATCCCAACTATTATAGTTTCTCGGGGTAAACAGCACGTTTTAAAAAATACTAGATAAGCCCCATTGCATTAATCATACTATAAATGAATGATTAGAAATTTGAAACATTTAGCAGAACTTTAGCCACTTGTTTTTATGGATCCATTCAAAAACATTGACCTTGTGTCTGCACTGCACCAGGTACATTGGATAAATGTACTTTGCTGTGTTCTTTTTCATTGTTTACTGTTGTAAAAAAATGCTTTCGGTGAACGCTTTGTGTTTGTTCCTTCTGAGAAATTTTTAGCGTATTGTTAAGCTACCACTGGAGAATGAGACTCAACTGAACAATGGGTAACAATATTTTATGGGTCTTGACAAGCATTGTAAAGTACCTTCCAGAATGACTTCAATTGTTTTCAATATTGTTCATATGTTTTCCAATATCTATCATCTATTTATTTATTTATTTTAGTAATGTGGATTGAACTCAGGACCTTGCACTTGCCAGGCGGGTGCTCATGCTGCTGAGCTAAATCCCCAGGCTCTTTCATTATTAAAATTGGTTGTTTTCCTTATTTGGTTTGTTTGCTAAGAAAATTTTGCTCCTTGTTTTGATTTAAAATTCTGTTAGTTTAATAAAAAGATACTTGTATATATTCTCTTACCTGTTAGTATTTAAGTCTATTCATGATTCACATAAAGTGATATTTTTGGCAACTGTATCTCCTACTGTATCACTTGACTTTAAATGATTTTTCCATAATAGTTTAATTTCTTTTCCTCATCTCTGTTTTCCTTTATTAGTTCTTTGCTTGTTTTCAGACTTAAAAGTTAACCTCCGGTCGTTGGCTCTAATTTTAGTTGGATGCTGTTTTCATTTTAATTTGTTTTTAATCTGTAAGTTAACTTGTATGTTTGACATGGAAAATTTGCCAGAACTTGTTTGCTCCTCAATGAACTACGGCACACTCTTTTATTATGTAAGAGTTTTCTCATCCTGACATGGTGATACTTTCCCGGTCTTATGAAACTTTTGTATCTAATAGGACCAATCCGTTTGTCCTCGTTAGGAAACTGTGCTTGTTATTATTCTGGTTTCGTACTGTCACATGCTTTGCTATCACATACCATGATTAATTGAATGAATGGCTATCATTGTAATATGTCTTGTTACCTGATAAACTGATCCTGGTATCTGATACCAAGTTCTACATGTCTGTCTTCTACATTTTTCTCCCTTGTTCATTTCAGTGTTCAGATCTTTCGTGTGTATGTCAGATTTTAGAGGTACCACACAGTGGCTCTGAAACCTGGGAGTACCTTCTCCAGTGAAAGCTATGTGACTGTGTATTTTTTGAGTTTTTTAAATTAAATATTTTACCAATTAGCAGCAAGACACTGACTCCAGAACAACAACAAAAATGAATTTTCAACAAACGGCCCGAACAGATGGCAAGACTAGAAAGAAAATCTCCCTTTCTTTTTAGGCAGCTGACCCTTCTTTCTGGAGTTGTATAAGAATGATTTCAAAGATGTACTTATCTTATTCTATGGGATTATTCTGTGCTGTGTATGGATTAATACAAGCTTGCCATTCAGCAGAGGAACTCTGCTGCTGTCCTAACACACACACACATGCACACACACATGCACATACACAAGCACACATGCACACAAAATTCAAGGGCAAGTGACCTTGGCAGCCTAGTATTATATCTTGAATTTACATTTGGTATTCACAGTCCTAGCCTAAAGTATACAATGGAAACGTAGAACAGAAAAGGTACGTGAATATAAACTGGGTTATAAATACCTCTCTTATCATTAAACATTGTCTATTTGAAAACATTCCCAGGATATAAGCAGTGATTTATTTGTTTGGGGAGGTAGGCATGGAAATTCGCCTCCTGGCTAAAGAGTCTATTCGAATTCTTCATGTTCAGTAAATTTAGAGCACTGGGGAATACATTTTCCTACCAATAACTCAATGCGGTTTGCATTAGTCCTTAATAAATATATTATGATCTGCTGTATACCTCCGTTTGCAGCTCCAGAAATCATTGTGTAGCTTCCTGCCAGCCACCTCCAAATGAACAAATAGGCTATTCCTCCCAAGGTGAGTAACTGTGTATCTTTTAAAATTAAATTATTACCCTTTTAAAAAATTAATCCTCCTGACTTGTGCAGCAACCCAGACAAAGTATTAACCTCCTGTGTGTGGTTTTGAAGGTTATTCAAAGTGGTAGTGACATTTTCAAGTCGTTTTTCAAATGCATTCACTTTTGAACCAATTAAATTCTGTTGTTGCTGAAAGAGAAGTATCATAAAAATATTTATACCAGGCAAATCAGTGATGACATTAGTTGGGTTCTAGGTAAAATGACCTGAAAGAGTTTGACATTTGAGTTTCCCAGTAAACTATCAGGTTTTTCAGGTCCTTTTTTATTTTTTATTTTATTTTTTTTCTTTTGCAAGGAAAAGATGCTGGTAGTATTTTTGTGGTACAATATTGACATCCAGTGAAGAGATAGATTAAACCTCGTTTATTCCCTTTAAAAACCCAGAAAAGTTATTTATTCTATATGAAGAAATTTTCTACATTGAAAAATTAACTTGTGGGGAGTGGTTGTAAATGCCTGTAATTCCAGCTCTCAGAGGCTGAGGCAGGAGGGTTGCTGTGAGTGTGAGCCCAGCCTGCTGGTCTACATAGTGAAACCCTGTCTCAAAAAAACAAACAAAAACTGAAAAAAAAAAAAAAAGGCAAACAAACAAAAAACCAGAATTAATTCAATTTTAGGCCACATAAATTTGTGTGTCTGTATTGTCCCTTCAAAGCAGCGCTGAGCAACAGATACATGTGTCTTTGTACATAAGGCTATGATCTTTAAGGTAATAACAATCATTTACTTATATATAATTATATCATGACACTAAAATGAATTTAAAAGATACGTTGTTCATCCCCTGTAATTTGGCATTGTTAGGCTGAGTCAGTGTTGGGTTGGTTTCCTAATAATGCAAAATGAAATGTGTTTTAACAAGGAAAGCAATGTGATAAAGCTGTTAGTGCTGGTTAGTAAATCACAGACTGTAATAAATGGATACTTTGAAAAAGCCACTTAGGGCTAGGGATTTAGCTTAGTGGCATAAGCTCCTTGTCTGGAAAGGGAGAGATTATGAGTTCAATTCCTGGTACCTCCCCCACTCCAAAAAGCCACTTATAAGTCTATGAATGTAGCTTAGCATTTTTAAATGCTTGGTACTGGGAAATAAACAAAATAAAGTAAGACAATATTGATATTAGTAGAAGTGAGAACTTTAAGCCAGTTTTCTCTTGAAATGTGGATACTACTCAAGTAGGCTTGAGTAAATACTTGTTCAAAATCCAGGTAATTTGTATGGAGAGATCAAGCCACATTGAAAAATATTGGAAAATATACCCATGATGAGTATCTTTGGACTCATATATATGAATACACATGTGTTGTCTGTTCATCATGTCTTCTTAATTTTTTGGCAGTGGAACCAGTGCTCTTTGTGGTTCAGATGGGGAAATTCCTTCTCACTGAAGTTACATGCCTGTGACCTAGGTCGGGCAGGTCCAAGTTACCCATCCCTGCCGATAGTGATAAGCACAGGGGTCAGAACAAGGACCTAGCAAGAGCTACATTTTCAGACCCTGCCACAGTTATTACCTGTGTGTCACAATCTTTAGATTCAGTAGTTCTGCATCACTGGATACAGTTGTACCTGGAAGCAGCAGTAGTGATGTATTCGTTGCAGGAGTTGGTCTGTTCATTTATGCATATAAATTAGTTTAAAACAGGTATCTCCTTGTTATTGTTCCTTAAAACAGGAAGAATCCTGAGCAGTGTGTTAAACCATGTACTGTTGAGTGGCATAAGAATTTTGAAACAAATCAGTATGTATTTCTTTGCAACCACAGAAAGATGCTCCCAGAATATGCAAATATCTCTATTTCACAAAGAATCATTTTATAGAATTCCTCTCAGAGGCTCTGTTATCAATACAGGCAAAGAGGTAGAACCAGAAAACTAAGAAGTAAAACACAATAAAACAAGAAACACTAAATTATTCATAAGTAGAATTTACCCATAGTGGGACTTTACTGGTCAATGTAGTGACCTTGAAAACAGATCATTTTCTTATGTTTCATGAACCAGATGAACTCTGTAACACAAATCAAACTTACATTGGGTACTGAGTATCATGGCTGCCATAGAAACTACGCTTACCCATGTCATTTAATCTGCACAAAGCCAATCAATAAAAACACAGAGTGAGAACTGACAGCACCGAAAACACTAACCAATATAATACTAAGTATACAAAGTATATGCAACTCTGGCACTCCTACCTAATTGAAGGGTTTTTAAAAACAGATATCTAACACAAAGTTTGTTCTTTTTATGTCTTAAGTTTTGTCTTTTGTTTTTGTAAGAGGGATATGAATTTGTATATTTCCTTTTTCCTCCTGTTTCTGTCATAGAAATTTTAATGAAAAAAAGTTTAAGACAGTAGGATTATATAAATGAAGGTTATATATAGTGGGATGTGAGCAATCAGATTAACTGCATTTTTTCATTTATTCAACAATTCTATTAATCAGGACATAAGAACTGGATTACTCTTGCATGCTAGGCACATGACATGTGCATGTTTCTATTGTTTTGAAAAAAATAAAGTTATCTGAGCCAGAAACTGATGAAGAGTGTTGGGTTGTTTTAAAAATAATTTTAACTAGCACATTTCATTGTCAGCCTCGGGTCTCTACACATCTGAACCGAGCAAGATGGAGTGAGAGAAAACACTGCGAGGAACAAGAAGCTTTGGGTTGCATTTGAGATTTCCTGCTACTTGAAGCTCACTTAAAACTTGAGCTAGGGTTTTCTGCTTTTATCTGTCACTGTAGCAGCTCAGGAACTCAGGCTCAGATGATCTGTTCTGTGTCCTAAGAGAGCACATGTTTCTGGGTTGATATCTGCTCTTGACCAAGGTTAGACAGCTTAAAGACTAACTGGGCTAGGGAGCTGGCAACAAAGATAAAAATCGGAATCAGCCACTCATGGTCTGATTGAAACAAAAATGTAAAGTATGTTCACTTTATTACTGAGTTAGAAATAATCCATAGAGGAAAACCAATTTTGGTAGACAACTTGGTGGAAAGAAGGTAAGTGAGGAGGCATGGTAACCAAATACAAACTTGGTGAGCAAGCTACTGAAGCTCAGATACACATTCATGCGGGAGTGATTTAATTTTGAATATAACACACCAATACCAATTGCCAGATTTTTGGCTATTCCCTGCAGTGATAGCGAAGTTGAAATAATTAAGTTGCGCTAAGCAGAATATCATACATTAAGGAATGGTGGTGGAACTAGACATCTTTCTTTTAAGACTGTTAAAGAATGTTTCATCCACACATACTGCTTTTACTACTATTTTTCTATTTGGTATAACTCTGAATGCAGTTTATGCTATTTTTAAAAGGTAGCTCTTTATTTCACTTGAGTTAAAGATACAAACTATTTTTCTGCTTGGTACAACTATGGATATCACAGAACACTATTCTGTAAGAACTATAGGCTGTACTTCTCCACTGTCAATCCAAGATAAATTGTGATTATATTCTGTGCCACTTTATTCCCAGATAATTCCATAGTCATCCAAAATAAGGACTTTTTCAGTCTTTAAATCTGTGCGTAGAGATTATTAGGGATTGCATCACATTAATTACCAACAACTGGTTAACCATATGTGATGATTTACATGGTAATACTATTAAGGGAGTCAAAGACAGAAATCAGCTATTGTTGCACAAGACGATGCCTTTCAAAGAAAGAAAAAAGCAATGTGTTCTGATAACTCTCTTCCCTCATTTTGACATGCATTGTAAATATTTTATATCTCTAAATGAATATGCTTTCTCCTACTCCAGACAATTGAAAAATAAACATTCTCTTACATGAAAATGATTTAGTATTATTACCAAGATCTAATAGAGGTCTTAATAGAGAAGAACCCTATTTCCTAGCAGAAAGAAGAGCTACAAATAAAATGTTATAAAATTAACATTATCATATCAGTTTACACTTTTATTTACAACCATTAGCATGCAGTAATTAGAATATGCAAGCTCATTTTGTGCCATGCAGGGTGTATTCGACATTTTTCTATGATTTTAATTATAAGTATGCTTCATGGCCTGGAATTGTGAAACTGGCTTTTCCAGTTGTTATTGTATAAAAATGTGCTTTGGTTTACTATCTGATGCTAATGGTACTCTTAGCCTGGAGTATTATCTAACTCACCTTATAACAGAGAGGATCAACCTGGCTAGTCAGATGCATGCTCTTTTTACGACTCTTAATTTTTATAAGAGGATGCCAGCCCACTCCCAGCCCAAAAGCTTATTGAAGCATGCAGCATTACACTTAACTCCCACAGGAAAAGCCACTGAGATCAAGGTCCTTTCCAAGAGTCTATGCCTGACCTTGCTGCCTTTTAGTAGTTTCCAAAAGCTTGGCTGAGAAGTGTAATAGTCGTAGGGTACTACACCAAGATGGTATTATCCATCCACTCCACTAGATTTGTATTTTTCAAATGTTGCTGCATGGCAGAATCTTTTTACCTAATGGCGTTTTTCAAAAACAGTTCAATAAACAAAGTAGATTTTAAAAGAAAGCTACCCCCAGGATTCCCATTTCACTGTGGGTTTCAGGGAAACCCATAGCTATCTAATAAAGAATGTGAAAATGATTGCTGTAATTGGGGTTGCAAGACTAAAGGTCTTCAGGGGCTCACTTATGTACAAGTAATGCGTCTATCTCATAGATGCATCCTACCCCATCTATGTTTATTTACATATATGTATATACATGTCATATATATTTACACAATATGTAAAGATGTATCCTTCTCAAAGACATTATTCAAATATGGCCTGTTCATAAAAAACTATGCTAGTCAAACAAAGAACGTGCCTTTAGGCCTCTAATTTGCAGTACCTAAATATTCTAAAGTATATCTCTAAATAGCCACATTGCCTGGAACTGTATCCTATTAGTAAAGTGTGTAATTTATTTTGCTTAACAGTGTTTGGCATATTGTTAGCCACATGATTTCCCTTGCTAGGAAAGAACATCATGTATTTACTACTAAAATACTTAGAATAGCATTTGTTGAGGGCTGATGAATCTACCTTTGTATCAGAATCCAATGGAATGCACATCCTTGGCCCCATCTCAGACTTACTAAAACATCATACCTGAGAGTGAAGTCCACAATTCTATTAAAATTTGATGAATAAAATAGAATAACCTTAAATGCATATTACTACCTAAAGGAATCTAGAAAAGCTGCATGTTGCACAATTCCAACTGTTCGACATTTTGGAAAAGGCAAACCCATGGAAAACAAAGAGATCAGTGGCTGCCATGGGTCTGACAGGAGGGCTGAGCAGTGCACTGGGGAATTTTAGTGACACTACTCCGTTTGACTCTATAATGGCAGATGCAAATCACTATGCAGTTGTCAAAACCCACTGAATGCACAACACCAGAGTGACGCCTGATACAATATTCTATATGAATGTTATGTTCTGAAACATCAAGGAGGGTTCGTCTACTATACCAAGTACACCCCTGTGGTGCAAGACGTTGATGGAGAGAGACAGTCTATGTGTACAGAAATGGGGTATACAGAAAATCTGTATTTATATTAGAAAATACTATGAACAATTCAATTTGGATATTACTGATGCAGTGATGTTTTCTTTTAATTAACCTGAATCCTATAGAGTTAATAGAAACTATTGTCTGAACATGGTATTGAGTGTACTTTTACTGAATAACTAAAAAAAAAATATTCAGATTACTGCCACCTTTGTAAGTGACAGTGAAAGAGAAATTAAAATTTTAAATAAAGGCTGCCAAGAATGCCCTCCAAAAGTGGGCTGACACATCGGGACAGGCCTGATAGCGAAACATTTTTTCCTTTGTGAATCCCTGTCTTTACTGCCCTTGTATAAACTGATGACCTTGCAATGTAACTTAAAACAGAACATTTTTTTCCTTTGTATGACCTGTGCTTTGTATAACTGATGGCCTTGCAATGTAATCTGAAGTGTTTAAACTCCCTTAGCAATCCAAGATGTCATCTCACCCTCCAATCATAATGTGCCAAATCAGCCTATCAACCTCCCTGATTACTCTTGCCATAAAAAGTCCCAGAACCCCACGGGGCACAGCTGACTCTTTGGGAGAGAGCCCAGTCAAGCCCACTAGTGTAATAAACTTCATGCAAAACCTCCTTGGAGCTGTTTCTTCCCATGTTGGTCTGCTTTCTGAATTAGTAGCATTCTTTCCTTTGTGTAGGCTACTGTTAAACTTAGAACCAAATTCATAGGTTTTTATTTGCAAATGTGTACCACTTTAAGGCTATGAATTAGTCTGCTAAACTCACTTCTGGTTTAAATTTTTAAAAAAAGAATTTCTAAAGTACCTTCTTACTGTACAGTTATTTTATCTATCAGTCATCTATCTATCTATCTATCTATCTACCTATCTCTGTGTTTCTGATTCTGCATAATATATTTTAAACATCTTTCTGGGGAGTGACTGTGGTGGTTAATTCATCAGTGGTTGACTGGGAAGTCCAGTGGCTTTGAGTCAGCATGGATGGGGAGTGGAAGATCCCCTTTAGGAAGGTTGCTGTTGGTGCATTGTAAAAGGAAAGTGAGAGGAAAGATTTCACGCTGACTTCCCTTGGAAGAGCTTCGCTGCTGATTTCCTTTCTGGCTGCCCGGACGGCTGCTGCTGTCTTGGGAGGACTCTGGTCTTCGCCTTCCCTTTGGGCCTCCTCCCTCGGTTCCCAGCGCAGACCCTCTGTTTTCAGATCTGCCTTGCAGCCCACCGCAGGCTCCCTGGCCCTTTCCAGCCGAGACCTTGCGTGATCCTTGGCGAATTCCTCAGCCTCCTGACAGGGACTAGGACATCACCCTGGCATCCAAGCCCTCGAAGGATTCTTCGGACCACTAGAGTGAGAACAGATCGCTTGCACTCTTGACTCTGTGGGCAATTATTGTAAGCTAATTTTATAAATTTCTGTGCCCTGCATTAAATCTGTTCCTTTGCAAACATCAATCCAATAACTAACTGTATAACCTAAGCTATTTAATCTTCCTGGGGTCCACTGCCATTTTCAAAACAGAATAACACTGCTTGGCACATAAGCTCATTGGTTAATGAAATAATATGAAATGTTAGCACAGAGTCTGACATATAGGAAGAGCTCAGTAACTGCAACTTAATAGTGGATACTTTATAACTAGAATAATATATATCAACACCAGAGTTAATTAAAATGATTAGTTATGTTTGGGAACTGATAGCTTTATTTTTTCACTTTATAACTTTTATTTTTAATTTGTCAAATTATTATGAAGTGAATTATGAACATCATCACATTTCATGTCTAAGTACTTCCCATGTGCATCTTTTCAAAAATAAGGGCACCTACACTGAAAATAACATTTTTGCATTTGAAATTATAATTCCTTCATGTCACTCAGTACACTCCTCAAAATTTGCCAATTATCCCCCAAATGTTTTTTATAATTTGTTTGTTCAAATAAACAGTTTTAAATGGGAAGCAGTTACTGAGTTGCTTTCTATATAATCGAAGCATCATTTGGTCATTTCTAAGCAATTAATTTTATGGAAGTTGGCCAGGGAAGAGAACAAATATTAGGCAAATGGAAAGGGCAAGAAAAGACAGGATAGAACAAGCTGCTATGCAGGACAGAATCCAGAGGAAGCTGCTCCGGGCATTCAGGATTCCTGCAGCTGGACTTTAATGTCCAGGGCACGGAGTGGACATTTGGAATTCTTTCAGCAAGTAGCAAAGCAGTAAACAATAACACAAACCTGGGAACTGACGCTATACGACAGAGAATTCATGACGGTCCCCATAGAAAGAGACTGGTCTGATAAATTACGCCTCTGATTATGGAACCTTTCATTTCACAAAGGTGTAGTGGGTGGACATAGTCTGTAAACACATTCAAATGGGCAGGATGGGGAAACAGTACAGAAGGCAAGAACATTACTTTTTTGCAAGTTATTCATATTTCTGTGCACTGCCTGAATTACAGTCAAAGAATTAAGTACCATGAAAATCTATTGATAGGGGATGTGATTGAAACGTATGGTAAATGTTTAAGTTTTTAAAAAACATTACAATAAAAGTGACACGATGCTACCAATCTCCATCAAAATACCCTCCCAGCCTCTGCCTCCAACCATACCACTTTCGTCACTTTCTGAAGCAGCTCTGATGTGATCTTTTGTGACTGTCTCAGTTACGGCTGCCTCAGTGTCCTACTCCATTCATAATGTTTACCTTGCAAACTTAATACGAGCTGTTGTGTTGCAGTGTTTAAGGCAGAACCTAACTGGGATGCTTTCAAGAAAGAATTGTGAGCGATAGAGGGAAGAAATCCATTTTGATGAGTGCAGAAAACTGATTATGTGGATTGGTTTCTTTTATATGAGAAACTAAAAATGTATATTTATATACATACAAATATTTTGCTTCTTTTGAGCTTTTTACATTTCATATCTCAGTAGTAACTCCACACACCCAGGCCAAAAACTTTCATATGACAACCATGGCCATTCCTTGTTTTTAATGTCCACATTTTGATTTTTCTACCTTCAAAACATGTTCTAAATCTGATGGCTTCTTTCCTGCATCTACTGAAAAACAGAATACAGAAAAACAGGAAGTAGAGATACATTCAAATAATTCCTTAAATTATCTGTTCCAAGTGTCAAAAATACTTTAACATATATGCTAGTTTGTTCATTTATACTGTTTATTTCTTTTACTATTTTTGTGCTGTTATGTTTCTTCTTTGTAAGACAAAAATGTTTTGTCCATCCTACTCTGAGTAACTACTCTGAAGATGATGGCACACAATGTATTAACTATTATTATTCTCTTATTATTTTGTTCTAAAATTTTGTCTTGTTTTTCATAAAATGAATTAAAAACATTTACTTTTCATGATCATTTTGACTTTAATGAAATAAAGTCATCGGGTAGAAGGATAGGCGTATTGGTGTGGGTGTTTTGAGGAGAGAGGTATAAGGCAGTTATTCAGAAGAATGGTTAAGTAAATGAGCTAGATAAATACGGTACTTTAGCAGGGCAGTATTAGAGACCTCTGTGATGGATGGAAGACGACAGATTTAAAACAGTTGCTGTCTGCATGGCTTCTGTTGCTGCCATAGTGTCACAGGGTTGTGGGTAACAGTGGGCTGAGAGCTAGTGTTTGGTTTTATTAAGTATCGCAAAGCAAATAAGGGTAGGGGCGTTCATAATGACTGACCATGGAATTGAAGTTGGAGAACTGAGTAACACGGAGGTTTGAGAAAGTAAGGGAGAATAATAAGATGGCGAGGCGTTGTTTTTGTGGCAAAGTATTGTTTTTCCCCAGGCTCAGGGACTGCTGGAGTTGAAGTGTATGTTAAATAGTTTCCTGTCACTGCTGTAGCAAATTACCACAAAGTTCTTGGTTTATAAGGATGTAGAAATTTTGTTTTACAATCTTGGGTCCCAGTAGTATAAAAGTGCTCCACTGGGCTAAGTCAAGATGATGACAAGATTGGGCTTCATGTGGGGAGCTCCAGCACAGAACCCCTGCTCTCCTGCCCCCCCCAGGAGCTGTTCCTCAATTCAGCTTCTTTCACCTGCAAAGGCAGCTCTGTGCATTGTATCTCCCTCAAGATGCGCTCTTTATCTGTACTTCTGATTGTCCTGCCCTCTGTTTCTCATTTAAAGACTCTTGCACCCACCTACACAGTACAAAAAAAAAAAATCCATATTTTAGGGATAGCTGATTGGTCATCATAACTCCATTTACAACTTTAATTCCTGCTCACCATGTAACAGACCATGAATGCAGACACTGCCATTTGGGGGGCTTGACCTAAGATATTGACAGTAGTTATAGGAATAATAGGAGGAGATGGGAGAAAGTGTATATAAAGAAAGAAACTTGAAATTGTTATTTAATAATGAGAAGGCAGAAGTTGACTATAAGCCAATTTCACTGCAGAAGAGTAACCTAAGGAATACAGTGACTAGAGCTTTGAAATGACTATATCTAAAGATGTACTAAAGTTCTCACAATATTACAACACAAACTCGAGAGATGATGGATAACCAGATCCTATTTATTATACTTTCACAGCATTTCTCAGTTGGGTTACTACCTCTCCTTCATCATAACTTCTGACCTAGTACTTACAAAAATCTTTGCAAGATATATTGAAATAATTTTGTAAAGGTTTTTAATATCACTAGTACTATTAGCAATTAATTTGAAAAGAACATGGGATTCTGGAGGCAGATATTTCACAGTTTGCATATTGGCTTTGAGATTTAGTATAGGACAAGAAAAAAGAAAATTAAAGCCTTATGAGTTTAAACATTCCTTACCTGTCAAAATAAGACACAATAAAATCACGTAATTTACAGGATTACTGCTAGAGTTAAATGAAATAGCACCTGGCTCTAATTCATGGAACTAAATGCTGTCCAATTAATGCTAGTTTCCTTTCTTTTATCTTCATTGTGTGAAAAAAAGAATCTCCGACTCTTTTTGACCATAGAATGGAAAAGAAATTTTCTACTGTGACATAAAGGGCCATTAATGAGATGGCCTTTTTATTTCTTAGCTTCTCCTTTTGGGCACAAGTTATGGTAACTCCATTGGTGCTGGACCCACAAGGCTTAATTTCTAAATAGTATGGTACCCAGGAGATGAGTCAAGGCAGGAATTGCCAGCTGCTCACAAAAATCCTGTTTCCTGTTTTTGTTATTGTGGAAACAACCAGCTGGAATCAATATCTATAGATTTCTTTCTAATGACCTTTAGGCTAAATGTTCTCACCTTCTATAGAGCGAGGGACCATGTTTCCAAGGGCTGGGTAGCAGAATGGACCCAGAAGTGATAAGGACCCTTTCCAAGCCTGCCTTTTACCCGGATTATGCATCCATGCTCATTTTCTCCTCCTTATTTTCAGGCCAGATGTGGATAACTCAGTGGAAGATTCTGAGCTTCTGAGGGTGGCAGAACCAGGAGAGGATAAGGATTTGGATTCATGAGTGATTACATGAGGCAACTCCCATCCCAATTTATATTAGAGTGTGATATAGTTTAAAAAGTTGTTTATGTGTGATAATTCATTAGGACTTATTAATTCTAACATAACAAAAATTTTTTGTTGTTATTTTAATACAGAAAACAAAGAGGAGTTACTGCTATAATAAAACCTATGGAGTCTAATCAGGTTTCCTGGTGCTTGCCTTTAATTTCAGCACTTTGGGAGGCTGAGGCAGCACGGACCACTTAGGGACTCAGTGTGACCTTGTGTCATAAATAAATAGATAAAGCCAGGGATATAGCTCAGTGCAAAGGCCATGGTTCAGTTCCACTGCCACAAAAGCAAACCAAAACAAAAATAACAAAAAATGTGTTGTTGGTTTAATGGTTTGGTGATCAGCTATAAAGAGCAGCTGTGTGCTGGGAGCCATTTAAGTTGGAAATGTACCACACCTGTGGGAGCTGGCCAGCCAGCTGAGAACAAAGACCACCTGGGGTGAGCCACAGAAACAAGTGACTCTGGGCACCAAAATTCAGGCCCTTGGGTTGCCATACATGCAGATTACTAGGCAATGGAGGGTCAAGTGACATTAAGCTGTTGAATGTATAACTAAATGCCCCTGCAGTGAGGGGGCAGTGTCTTTTCCTTCCATCAGGAGAAAGAGGTTCTCCACTTTCATCTTTTCTTTATTTTTCTCATTGTCCCATCATCCTTCCCCTGGCAGGCATCTGGAGCTGTGTGGGTCACAGCATATTGGCACCTGAACATGAACTGGGCTAGGAAGAAATACTGGGTGGGGGACACTTCTCATTTGTGCACAACTAGGGGGAGAACTGCATTGGTAGTGGTCAATATTCATCACTGGAGTGAGTTGATATTGAAATCATCAGGTGTTAAGCTTGGGGCATTGAAAAGCGGGTTCATTAGAGCCAAAAATGAGTTCACTAGAGCCAGAGCGAGAAAAAGGCTTAGGAGAGGCCAAAGAGACAAACAGGTTTAAGGGAAGTCAAAGGAAAAGTTTGGCTTACAGAAAACAAATGCAAAGAAATGTTATGTAATCAGTTGTTAGACACAGGGAAAACAAATTATCAAGAACCACAGATATGTGTATATATATATATATATATATATACACACACACACACTCATGTTTGATGTATACTTGATTCCTGTATTTACATTTCTTTTGTGGATTTTGTTTAGGAAGTATCTTAATGATTATAAGATTATTGAGGCAGCCACAAAGAAATTGGCTCAGAGCAATATTTTAAAATCAAGTCCCAAGCAAGAAAGAGGCGGCAGAATAACAGAAAAGCCAATAAAGTTTAAGTAGTCTTAACTTTGTTCAACTGAATAGGAAGAGAGATGGGGAAAAACTTCCCCACAAGAGGAGAGCATTACTATGAATTCTAGTGTATAGCACTCTATCGCCTTAACTGCTTTACAAGTAATTTCCATCCTTTCAGTTCAAAAATTTTTGCTATATTACCTCCTACCACCACCTATGGCCCTACAGCCCTATTTGCCTTGGGTTTTATAAAGTTCCTAAGACAACAGATTATGGCCCCAAATGATTGGAAAGGAATAGCTAAAACACATTTAAGTCTGGGAGATTATTTGTTGTGGATAGAAAAATTTTTTTAGTTGTGCACAGATCAGGCTACTCAGAATTTAGCCTACAAAATATATGTTGAAGAGAATACCTTGTCTGCAAATATTTGATCAACTTAGAATTGCATCCACAAGAGCATGGAGAGAACTTCCTTCAACAGGTAAAAATCCATTGATTTGACTTCTGCCTTTAAGGGTCTAAAACTATTTTAGGATTTCTATTTCTAGAAATGCATATAAATGGTGTAAGGCATAGAGAACTTCCCTGGGGGCAGCTAGCTGCGCTTGGCTTGGTGTGATGGGAGGCTCACAGGACATGTGTGATGGAGCTGGGGTTTGCAGTCCTGCCTCCAGTGTGCTACAGAAATTCTACAGAGGAAATTCTACAGGGCCTACCAAGCCTTTCAGTGGCTGATCTGTGCCTTACAGAGTTCAGCCCTGGGCTGGGAAAGCTGGATGTGGCTCCAGAAAGGACTCTGGTATTCCTGAGCCAGAAATTTTCTAGGGCTATGACAGATTGTTATTAACCTCATGTTGTATTCATGTATTTATGTTTTCAGAAGGTTCTCCCAACCTTCCAAAATGTAAAAAGAGATTGTTTATGGCTACTGAATTTTGTCTTAGAATCAGATCTCTGTCTTCAAAATGTGCTTATAAAGATGCACATCCCACTAAAGTTAATCAAGCTAGGTAAAAGCTTCTTATGTGTTGGATAGGGATGACTGACCAAAAAAGGGGTATCTTATGTCAAAAATTCAAGTTCAACTGTGTTACAAAATATTATTATGATTTTCATGGTGTAATTTTGTACATTTTTTCTGATTTTCTATGTAAAATATGCAGCTGTTTGTTAACATTCTACAGATATTCAAATGTTAAAACATCCATGGTTTATAGGAAATAACAGTTCCATTTAATGTTTCATATTTAAATAAGATAGTAATGTTAAGCTTATTGTTCCTACTACACTGTACTGTTATCAGTCTTTTCTTCTGGATGTTCCACAACTGAGGTTTAGAGTCTAAAAATTAGAGAGATAGATAAGCTAAGACATGGTCAATATTTTGGCCCTAGCCGTCTGAGGTTAACGAAGACCCAGGACATAAGAAAACCTCTGTTGCATCATCTGATACTCAGTGAGTCCCTACTCGTCTGATCAAAGTGATTGTGAAACCACAAAGAAAAGTGATCACTGATGTGTAGTGTCTCTAATGAGAGTCACCAGGAGAAACGATCTTCCAAGCTTTCACAAAAAGCAACTTAGTCAATCAATGGCCATGACTCATCCAGATGACTGACACAAACAGAAGAGCTAAGAGGTGCTGCTATACATGGTTCCAAGGTAGTTCTTGATGAGTCTTGGTAGATAGCAAGGGACTGCTTGTGTTTATACACATCTCACCTTAACTTAATTTTGGACTTCCAACAGAAAAATATAACCACAAAATGTATAATACAATGCCATAGTAAATGTTAGCTATAAAAGAAACTCAAATCATTAACACCTTATGACAATTGCTGGCTACACTGGTTACTGACTACTATGGTGGATTATTTGGACTGTACAGAATTTCAATTGCTAACTGCAGGGACTTAAAATCCTTGGATTAGAAATGTGTAGCCTAAATGATAGATTACTCAAAATGGAAAGATTTCTAGAACAGAAGGATCTTCTACAGAGTTCTCCAAACACAGCTTCTCCAGCTTCAGCTGACCACTCATCCTATGCTATAACAAAATAGAAAAGTGGGAGATGTTAGCAGACATTGAAGCTGGGAATTCACCACACTTGGAGTGGGCCAGCCAAGTCTGAGAGCAATGACCACCAGGTGTGAGCCGCAGAAACAAGTGACTCTGGGTCCCAAAATTCAGCCCTGGTTGCCATTTATTTTGAATGCAACATACTTTGGTTAAAGACTAGGTGGGCACTTAGAAAGGCAAACCAAAAGCTTTATCAATATTACAACAACAGGAAGAGGCAAGAAAAGAACAGTGTTCATGGCCATTTGCTGCTATTGGATGAATTTGGCAAGGTATTGTGGAAAAGAGAAGAGCTCAGAAATAGTTGACCTATTTATTAGCATAAAAGGGAACATCAAGGAATTTGGAGACCTTGCTAAGGTGGGAAAACCAGGTGACTCTGAATTTCAAAAAATAAGAGACATAAAAGATGAGGTTATAAAAAGACTCTGAGCACAGAGGGTCCAGTGAGACTTTCCAGGTGAAGAGAGCTCCTCAGCCATACAGGAAATCAAATTAAAGTTCATTCCCTTCAGGTCTATTGTTCCAGCTGGTGTCAAGCTATCCTATTAAGCTGAGGGAGGAGGGTTGAGGAATGAGCAAATGCAGGCATAAAACTAGGTCTAAAAAAGGACTTTGAGTACAGTGGCTGGCATATGAAAGTGACTGGAAGCCAATAAATTAGAAAGCTGATAACTTTTTGAGGAGCTTGTGTTGCCAATGAAATGATGTCAAGCAATTAAGCATATTTTGGAACTCTGAGCTTACTTAGGGTAAATAAGACATGAAAGTTGGCTTCCCCAAAGAATAGCATTCTCCACACTGGAGGATGGTGGAAAATGACTCACCTATGAAAGTAAGTCAGGCACCACAGGAGCAATAGAAAAAGAATTCCTTCCAGGAAGCAGAAGAATCAGGGCCTAATTTGGAATCTCTCCCAACTGCAGGTAAAGAACCTTTAGCCACCATTTTGGCCCAAGACTTCAGAGGCACCATAGCTGCTTCCCCATTGATACAGATTATATGATCTGTATTTAGGGAAATACCACAATAAGCTTGACTTAGTACACATGGCACTACTAGGAGAGAGTAGCATTTGTGTTTGCAGGCTGTACCTCTGGGGAGCCTAGACTTTTAGGTAAAGCAGAGTCTGAATGGGAATTTGGCTGATTCCTCCAGACAAGTGGAAAAGAAGGCAGCAAATGTGGTCTCATTTAGGCAGAGTTGAAGGATGTTAGATACTGGCTCCAGCCTTTGCAGAGGACAAGTCCTTCGACTAAGTTCTGTTCACGGAACTCCTGAGCCTGACCCCTCACAGGATTTTCTGCTGCTTTGTCCTCTGGCTCCTTTGACAGATCGGGCAGCAGCACTGAGCCCCAGACAATGCTGAAGAAGCTGATCCCTGAATCACTGCGCACAGTGGAGCTTCCTTCAGTACTCATGTGGAGAGACGTGAACAAGAAGGAAAGGATAATCATGCGCCACTGAGAGTTCCGGGAGATTTTTTTTTTTGGTCTTTTACAGATGTAAATTGCAGTCCCAGTCTCTCACTTAGTTAACCACAGCCATGACGGAGTTCTTCCAAGTGGACCATAAATAGATGTGAAGCAGCCACTCCTGGGCTAGCAGACTTGACTCTGAGACAGTTTGACCCATCTGCTTGGTTGACTAGAATGCATCCACCCCTAAAGAGATGGCAGGGCTCATGAAGAAAACACCTTCTAATCAAGAGCATCTATTTTATGTAAAAAAAGAGTAAGCTTCTGTTTTTATTTGTGTACATGTCTAAAGGCACTTATCAACTACCCCACATAATAAACAGGCCATATTTCTTTTCTGTTTTCATGTTATTCAGTCAATTTTGTTGTATGAAGAACAATTAGAATCAGGACACAGAATTTATAATATTATTTTATGATGGTCACCCAGAGTTAACACAAGAAAGTATAGTAAATCTACCCACACTAAAGACATAGAATATTTATTTAATCAAGGGCCTGAATCCCATAGCAACATCCCACATGAGTCCAGATGAAGACCTAGAGCCCACGACAGTGTTTACCACAAGTCCAACTGGAGGTCTAGAGCCCACAAGAAGAACTCATGCCAGTCTCTTATGGATCCACAATGGGAAGGCCCAAAGGTCAGCGGTGGAAGCTAGGAAGTCTATGCCAGAGGGGTGAAGGAGCTGTGCTGGTAGGTTGACAAGGGGTCCTACCCTGGAGCCCCAAAGTCACTCTTATAATAAAGATCAGGGCTGTCCTGAAAAACACCACAGCCATCCTCAGCAACATGGAGGTCCCGAGCTCCTCCGTTGATAAGAACTGTAGAGTACGTGCCAGAAAGCCAGCCTGATGAGTTTGTCCTGGAGATTAAGTGGCACACATCTTCCCCTCCAGAGGCAAGAAGTGATACTTGATGTAAAGAGCAGAGTTCCCCTAGTGAACCACAGCCACTCTTACCAATAAGGTCCCAAGCTCCTCTGATGACAGTGGTCGAACTCACACTGGGGAAGCTAGTCATGATGAGCTCTTCTAAGAGAACCAATGGCTCAAACAGCAACACGTAGGAGAACCCATAATGCCTGGCTTCTCCACATCTCTATTTATGCTGGCAACCTTCCTCAGGTAGGCCGTCTATGCTCAGCACCATGCTGATTTAGTGCTGTTAAGTTGACCACCAGCTTTAAATCCATAACAACTTGGAATAGCTTTCCTGATTGCTCTGTCCAGAAGCTCTTATTCAGCCCTTTGCATTCATCTCAAATATCAGACATCAGCGTTTCCCACATTGTTTTCTTCTCCAGAATAACAAAGAATGTTTCTGTATTATCACTTTGAAATTCTTCAGTCCAAATGACATATTTGAATAACAATCTTCTCTTCTTTACAGTTAAATCAGAGGAGGAAGGGGTTTACTCTGCCTTTCTCTATTTCTACTGTTCTCTGCACAGAAGAGAAAAGATACGGTTTCCAAATGAAGCAAATCTTTCATGTTGAGACATATATTCTCAGTGTTTAAAGTTACTGAAATGTTTTATGAGTACACTGGCTATATATTGAATAAGTACTAAACTAAAAATATGGTTTAAAAGCAAACCTCATTAAAATGGATTTACTTTGGAACAAATAGAACAAATTATTTGTCTGCTCCTGTCAGTCAGTGTATTGAAATCCTACCACAGTGATGACCCTGGTGGAAGGGGAGAGAGGAGGCAATAGTGGAGATTTTACTTCCCACTCATGTCAGGTTACGAAGGGCTTAATGACCCCTGTACTAATCCACTCATTCTTTACCAACCTGATCGCCTGGGTCCTCATCTCCATCCTGCCAGAGCAGACTCAGGCTTCATGGCACTGTGGCTGGATGTGAGTGCCCATTCGATCTACACAGAGGTTGCATGGCACTTTTTTCCAAGGTCTTCCTTTAGTAAACACAAATCTTTTATGTAAGGAACACCCAATGTGAAAGAAAAATCATTTTGGGAAAATAATTATATTTGATTTTACATTCAAATCAACAAAAGTAAACAACTTATACACAAAGCTTAATTTCCACTGGGCTGGTTCATGGATGACTCACATCATTTCTAAAGCCTTTTACCTATTTATTTTAAAGCAAAAACAATAAAACTAATGATACAGAATTTCAAAACAAGATAATAGGAGATTAACAATGATTAAAATATTACATATTGTTATCTTCAAAGTACTTTCTCAGATTACCAGATCATGAAAAATTGATCAAACAATACACGCACAAAATGTTTTCAATGAACTAAGAAAACCTAGTAGTATAATTATCTTAGCTATCTTGTATATATATATATTTTTTTTTTCCTTCTTTCTTTTCTTTTTCCTCCCATCTCAGTTTTTCTTTACTTTTTAACAGTGTCTCACTACATAGTGCAGGCAGATTTTGAATTTACTATGGCCTGAAACTCACAGTCATACCCTGAGTATGTCTCCACAGTCAGTCTCCTGAGTACTGAAATTATAGGTGTGTACCACCACATCAGGAGAGTCTTCACTTTTAAAATGTATTGTAATACTTAACAAAACTGAATGTTAAGAATGCAAGTAAGACATATGTGTAGTGACTAAATTCTAGAGAGATTTTATTTTTATTACAGTTCACTTTATGGATGTAGTAGCATAAACTCAAAGTAAATAGCTCAATTTCTCAAAAAATGATTTCATCAAACCAATTTTTTTATACATCAGAATCTCTTTCTGGATAATAGGATCAGAATTGGTCTCTGCAAGTATTGCAAGCAGAGCACAATATTCTGAGCTTCATAGTTACAGCCTCCATATTTTACTGTTCTCATTTTTTGTATGGAGTTTTTTTAATTTTAAAGATAGTAAAATCCAATAAAACAAAACAGAACAATGCCAATCAAGACAAAGCACCAACACTGGTACAGAACTTCAAAGTAGGATACCAGGAAAACAATAATAGCTAGCAGAGTATATTTTATTATCTTCACAATAGTTGTCCATTCTATCAGGTATACCAAAAACAAAACAGAATAAAACCAATCAAAACAGAATACTGAGTAAAGCAAAACAATTAATCAGAATAAAGCAACACAGTGAGAACAATATTGGATTTCAAAGACAAGAGACAAGGAAATCCCCCAATTTGCTATATTGCATACAGTCATCCTTTGAAGAGATGCTCAGACCACTGGCCCTAGGCCTGCAAAATCAACCAAACAAAACAAGCATTGAGTTGCTTTATGTACCTTAGTTGCTATTAATTCAGCCTGTCCTCCAAACCCAATGGTTGCTTGGGGCTTGGCAGGGGGAGCAGGTGCTTGATTCTCAGCACACTGGTAGGCTAACAGGAAGCACTAAGTTTTCTCTTCCTGGAACCCACATAACTTGCATGGCTTACTAGAAAGGCTGGGTAGTTGGCTTCTTGTTGGGTCCTCCTAGTTAGACTTTTTAAATACATGGAACAAAGTTTCTATGAAAGTTTCTAGATTTTCAGTGACCGTGCAAAAATTATATATATATTTTTGAGAACCAATAACCTAATAATCATCTGACAATATTTATACCAGTTTTTTTAAAGCTGTATATTATACTAAGTTACCTCTGTCCTCTGAAGTTATGATTAACTTCTTACAGGACATAAGTTTGAATTTCTAATGGTATGTGGAAATGTCACCATTTTAAACAAAATAAACTTAAAATTGAGAGATTAGCTAGGCCAAAACATTCTTACTACAACAAACCATACAGCAAAAGTCCTAAAATGACAATTTCCCACCATATTCTATTGACTTTTGCCAGCAATTGAGTGTGTAGAGGGTTCAGTAGCATTGAAGTGAAAAACACTGTAATACTTGATATTAAAGCCATCTGCTGCTAATGAATAAGACCTCTACTTTGAGTTTTCTGCTCCTTCCTTTGTTTCAGATTATATAGTAATTAGAATAAAGCAACCACAGTTGTTTTGCAAGCCCCACACTGTATCTTACTGCTCTGGGCAAGCTAAAGGATAGCAATGGTAAAGTCATAGGTTGTTATTATTATTTAAAATATTAAATAATGGCACATTTGCTGCAATTAGGTGTTTGTTATCAGTGAAAGCTCTAAAATATTTTTCACTACTGTGTTCAAAAGGCTTAAAAATAGGACAGAAGTCATAGTTATACTTAGCATTTGACATACAGCATACTATTTTTGGTTCAAAAAGATCAATACATCAACTTGCTTGGATTTTGAGCAATATCCTCTGTATTTTATACTAAAACAGTAAAATAAGTACCTTTTACTAAAACAATATAATTAGTATTTTATACTAAAAACTGGTGAATATTAAATTCTATAACCTAATTTTCAGTTCCACATTTCCAACTTACTTCTAAAGTTTTCAAAATATTTTAATATATAATCCTTTAATCGCAGTATTTTTAAGTTTCCTCTTCTCAAATTTGCCCTTATCATTATGATGAGGAAAACAGGAACCACAAAGTTAATGATTATTAGACCCTATCTCTACCTGTGTGCCCGAAGAATCTGACATGTAACTTGCCTATATTCTTGTAACCAATAACATCACCCTCTTACTCAGGAACCCAAACTACTCTTTGGAGTCACTGTCCCCTGCTTATTCATCTTTCTGTACCTCATTCAGTCATTCCTAGAGCTGTGTTAATCTCTTCCCTGTCTCCTTAATTCCTTCTGTTTCATTTTCACTGATCCATGGTTTATTCAAGATCTTAGTATCTCTGTTCTAGAGCTTGCATTCGAATCAGGCTTTCTATGCATGATCACTTAATTTTACCTTTTCCCTTCCCCCAAACTTTGTTTCTGAAACACATTTAATCTTGTTATTATTCTGACTGAAAAATTCTAACATTTTTCTATTTCCAAATAAACCCTTAATGTGACTGACTTGTGAGGTGCTTCATAAGAAAGCTCAGGCTGATGTAGAGAGACCATAGGGGGTCTGGCTTATAAACACAGAATTTTAATTCTCACAGTTTTTGCAGCAGGAAGTTCCAGGTGAAGATTCCAGCAGATCCCATGCCTGCTGGGGACTTGCTTCCTCTTTCACAGAAGGCCATCTTTTCCCTATAAGCTCTAAGCAGGGAGTTCTATGTGGTCTCTTTTGTAAGGGCACTAATATCATTCATGAAGTCTCCACCTTCCAGACAAATCATCTAAGTACTGTGACATTGGGGATTGGGTTTCAGTTTATAATCTCTGAGCCTACACAATCCCTCAGTCTATGATGCCGCTTTCTATCCCTTCACATTGCAGCCGCAATGGACCGTGAGTATTGCAGAACTGAACAAGCTGACCCTTGAACTTGATTCTCCTCCTGTAATGAGAGACTAGAAAGACAATAGATTTCAGTTTTGAGGGCATGTTCTAGGATGGATTCACATAAGCCTTGAGTTCCAGCTTTGCAGTGCTTATATATACTTACTTATATAAATGGATTAATGCAATAACTAGAAAATAATAATTATCCTCTCAATAGTACTTACTATTCTTCAGGTGCTTCAGAATATTATTTCTACTACTTCTACTACTGCGATTACTTTTGCCTTGAGTAGATAAAATTTTTTGGCACTCTCAAGGACACATATTTGTTTCCTGAATGTGCACTTATTAGAAACAACTGAAAAGAATTTAGCTTAGTTTAAAAAAAATGGAAGTTTTAAAACATGATTCTGACTTAAAATAATATTTGATTATTAAATAATATTAAAAATATTCCAGGTTGATTAGGAATAGTGAAATCTATTTCTATTAGTGAGTTAAAAAGTATTTAGGAAAATAGCATCTTGAAGTAATTGTATTGTTTGGATGATTATCAATTATAAAAGGAGAATTATTAAAAATATGCTGAGAAATTAAAAATAGTCCCCAGAATAGTGGTCCCCAAAATTAGTTTACTGATTTTACCCTGCATGTTATATGAAGGCTTAAGCAGTAGAAGAATCAGTAGGGAAAATCCTAACATTAAAACAACACATGAACCAGTCAATGTGCTTCAGTAAAGCTAAATTTAACTTTCCTAGATTTTTGACATGTGGGACATAGGTAGACACTATATGTTAATATCCAAATCATTTGTCAAATATTTATTTGTTGAAAATTTAATTTTGATGAAGGAGAAGAGTAGTTTGGCTGCATTTTCAAAAGTTATCAAGAGAAACTGGCTTACATGTAAAGTACTATGGAGTTAATTGCCGATAAGTTTTCTGAGTTTTTGATACACCTAAGAAATTTCAAGATTATCTCTATTATTTGTATGAAGACAAGAAGACCTCAGGTTAGAGGTGCTGTTGAGCGTTCTTTGAAAGAAATGAAATGGTGAGTAGGAAACAGTGAGGAGCATAGTGTTGAAAGGCTGTCATCACTACTGAGGTGAAACAAAAGAAGCAGCCTGACGTCCTTAAGTCTGATTTCTTATGCTTTTCACAGCGTTTTCCAAGACAGAGAAGACAAAGCTTATTTCCTCGGTTTGCTTAGCAATCAGCAATCTGTTCTTCAAAGAGGAAGAAATGTAAGGAAGGTGCTTTATCTGCTAGGAATTTATTCTTCATACTGTTTACCGTGGAGACTTTCACATGCACTTTAACAAGTCAGGGATGTAACTACACTGTTTTTTCTTATTATCATCAGCTTTATAATGCTCGTTAAGTGCCTACTCTGTGTAGAATCCTTTACCAAGCACTAAGATTATACAGTTGGCGAAGTGGAGTTCCATCCGAGAAGGTCACTTCCCATGTTAAGAGGCCTGACGGTGCCTGGCCAGCCACTGAGAACAGCTTCACAGGAGTTAGCAGTTCCTCAGCATTTGAACATACTGCTTTTCCTTGTAATATTTTCTTACTTTTCCTAGTCTTAATCTTGGAATTCAATGTCTAGATTGTGATGTAGTACCTGTAGTTTATGTTAAAGTGTCCTGATACTTTTAACTAGATTCAGACTTTCTTCTGCAATTACTACACGGACTGAGTATTGTTTGAAGAGCACAGCTTACGGTCTTCATGTATCCCGCGTGTCTCCTGGATTCCACGTACACCCCACCTGGGAGGAGGAGGCTAGCATTTCTAGAAATACGATATTACAGAATGGCCCAAAAATAAACTTGCAAAAACTATTTACAAATGTACATAAAGTCTGATCAATTATGAGAAATTCATTCACAACATTTATAGATGTCCCACAATGTGCCCATCATTATTTAAAAGGGTACAGATGAGCAAGAAAGGAACAAGGAAGTTTTCCTTGTATGCTGCTTATATTCTACTATGTGTAGGCAGAGCAGGCATTGTACTGGGGATGTATTGTATCAAACAGGAGTTAGTACGATGTATGAAAGTAATGCTTACCAAGGAGGCTTGAGAGGCAGATGCTTTGCGGGGAGACACACTACGCTAAATGTTATTTGTGTGAATGCATGAAGGAGACGAAGGGGCCGTGGGTAGGTCAAGGAAGAAAATTCCAGGTTAAGAAAACGTTAGCTGCAAAAGCTCCCAGGTTGTAGTCTGGTTGTTGTTTACAAGGAACATTAAGTGGAATCAGAGCTCAGAGAATGATGAGGAGAGCAAGAAAGAGCTAAGAACAGAGAGGCAGATCATGGACAGTTTTCTTGAATTTTAGGTTTTATTTTGTGAGATGCAATCATGGAGAGTTTCAGCCGAAGAGGGCCACAGTTTGATTTTCCTCTTCAAGGGTTACAATGGCTGTGAAACAAAAATACGTTACTGGAAGGATAAAGTTGTAAACAGGACAAGAGTTCTGAAGCTACCGGATGTAGCCTGTGAGAGAGTGCGGGCCTTAGAAGACAATACACAGGATGAGAAGCATTTGCATTCTGGATGCCTTTAAAAAGTACAGTTGAGAGGATTTGCAGATGAGTTGTGGGAAGTAGAGTGAGGTTTAACATTGATTCTAAAAAACTGGCTACAGCAGAGTTGTTTTTTGTTAAATTGGAGACGTTTACTGGAAAAACAGGGCAGTTTGTGTACGTGCATGGGCATGAGCTACCTTGTCTGAGACTTGGAGGGGTTTGGTTTCATGACTACTGAGCTTGGAGCTGTAATGAGACAGTCAAGAGATGCATAGGAATTGTACATATTAGCGTTTTGCTGTTGGACTGTAAATTTGGGGAGTATCAACATTTGGATGATACTTGAAGCCATGAATGTAGTTGAAATAACTTTGGAGTGAGTGTGGATAGAGAAGTGTAAGGTCTGGGGGTAAAAACATTCTAAAGAAGGTGGAAAGGAAAAAGTGACTAAGAAGTGGCTAGTAAAGCTAATACAAGATATAAAAAAAAGTAATCTGTAGACAAAGGGGAGAAACTTTTTCAAGAAAAATATGAGAGGCAGATGCTTTGCAGGGAGACACACTATGCTATGCAAACTGCATCAGAATTCTGTTTATATTATCTAGTGAGATGAGCAGCAAGGAATCATTGGAAGTGGCAATATGGAGATCACAGATGACCACGGTGAAAGTCAGTGTGATCCAAACAAATGTTCTCCTGTGTGGAATGAGTAGGACCCTAGAGGAGATGGAAGAATGATTTTAAACACAGAAAATAAAAGGATTGGCAGCTACTTATTGTGTACTCAGAGTGTCAGGTCCTATGTCTTATGGTTCCCATATGCATTAACTTTCTATGAGAAAGTTAAGAGTTTTTCCACAGTGTACAGACAAAGACACTGACAACAGAAAACAAAAATAACTTGTGTAGTAGTGCAGTAAATTGTGGAGATGAGATTTGCAACCAAAAGAGTCTGGCTTCAGGAGCCTGGCTCTGCATCCCTGTTGAACTCCCAAAAATCCTCCTGTCTCAGCCTCCCAAGGTCTGGGATTACAGGTGTGTGCCACCATGCCTGGCAAAAGATGAGTTTTAAAGACACTTAAGACACTTTATAATCTTGTGATCTCCTTCTTCTGAAAATGATAGATTCCACTTTAGATAAATTAGAAAAAGGATCAGGAAAGTTAGTAAAATATTAACTAGGTGATTACCATGCACCAGGCATCAAAGATACCAAATATTAGGACCAGAAAACTCATCGTTTTTCTTTATAATTTGCTAAAAACAGAGTAAATTTGAGAAGTATAAAATGTGACGTGTGTGGAATTACTGTAGGAGAACAGGTACAGGTCCAATGGGGACTTCCAGTTAGGATCCTAATATGATCTAACTTGGGAAAGATCTCATTCAGCAAATGTTGTGGTTTATATAAATGCCCCCCACAAAGCTTCATGCAGTCATGGAGGGGTGAGCCTTTCCAGGGCAACTGAGTCTAGTGTTTGTGATTTGTTTGTTGTCTAGCGCTGGGATTGATGGTGTGAATGCTACAACTGACCAGGGGTGGGAGCCTGCATACAATATAAGAGAGGGAAGGAGGCCTGATTTTCCCTTTTTTATCTTGTTTACTCTTGATGCTTGTGGCTTCCATGAACGACTGCCCCTTAGCCATGCCACCCTGCCTTGGAGCTGTCTGAGTTATGAGGACTGAAACCTCCAAAAACTGTAAGCTAAATAAACCTTTCCTTCCCTAATTTTGGGTGTGAAGTATTTTGTCTCAACAGTGAGAAAAAAGTAACCAAGATAGTAAGCCTTGTACATGTTGAGATAAGAGAAATCAGGGACTTTTTCATAAGTACTACCTAAACTTCAGTGTTCATAGAAAATCATGATTTAGATCTACATTTTCTTCCCAAGGCCTCATGTATTTGGAAGTTGATTGGATCATGCAGGTGCTAGACTTGTGAGGAGATGTGTTCACTGAAGAGTTCATAGCTAACTTTCTTCTAGGTCACTGGGGGCAGGTCCTGGAAAGTGGTGTACCCCTTCCTGACTCCTCTGCTTGCTGCCTGCTTTCTGGCCCCATGGTGGAAGCAGCTTTCTTCTGCCAGAACTTTCCGTCATGCTGTTTGCATGTTAGTCAAAATACACCTCTCTTCCTTTAAATTGTGGGTGTTAGGTATTTTAACCTAGTGAGGAGAAAATGACCAAGGTACTGAGGTACAGACCTATGTGCATACCTACTGGTCGCGTCAGCAAACTTTTAGTCAAACTTTTAGTAAAATCTTCAATGTTTTTGCAAATAAAATTTTACTGGAATAAAACCTCAGTTATTTAGTTACTGCTTTCTCACTATGATAGCAATAGCAAAGATTAGCAGCCATATGAACTGAAGAGCAGTAAGTATTTACCATCTAGCCCATTGTTGAAGTTTTTTTGCCAACCCCTGGCATATATGATCTACTTAAATGCATATATAAGGTTACTTATCATTAGAATGAATGTTTCAAAGATACAGTTGTAAAGATTTGTCAATGATTGTCACAATATTTACAGTATTTGTCAGTTTCTCAAATTAAAAATATCTTTAAAGTTTAAACAGTTTTGGAATACCAATTCAACTTTTTACAAGACAATTATTACTCCTTTCCTATTAGCTGTGGTCTCTTTAAGGTAGGATAAGCTCTTCTGATCAGCACAGTTTCTGTCATTCCTGATTTTTCTTACCTTCAGTTTCTTGGGTTCATTACTTTTTGGACTCCAGGAATTTGAGTTTTGACTCACAAAAAGTGAATCTAAGATGAACTATGTTTTTCTAAGCAAAGGACTGAACAGAAAATCAATGAAAGATCAAAGATTGAGATACAGATTTTTGACAGAGGTCCTGGCACATGTAAATGATTCTTGTGTGTTTCACCAAAGTTGAACCATTTTTATCATCCACCTCAAAATATTTTAGTGACCAAAATTGAAGCTTCTTGGTGAAGAACAAAAGGAACTCAGTTGTTTCTTAGGAATTAAAAGGAGATGGATATTTCATTATACCCTACATTTATTTGGAACAGAATCACTTCATGTCAGTGAGAGAACTACATAGGAAATATGCAAGAAGAGGTCTAGATGTAGTTTAACCGGCAGGAAGATTTAAGTTCTAATAACTAATACTGTCTTTGTAATTCCCTCTTTATCTGTTGCATGGCTTCAGAAAACAAACTGTAAAGAAAGGGACAAGGAAATAGCATCTTTTCTGTAATGGGCCTGAAGGAAAAGTGTTCATCTGTGGTAAGCATGGTATCAAAAAGAAAGAAGCAGAAAGACACGTGGATAAAATAAGTGTTAGAACTCAATGTAGGGTGACCAAACCTTCTGGAGTTTGGATCATGATAGGAGACTTTTCTTGACATTCTATACAGTCATCATAAAGCATCGTATTTTGCTGATTTTGGTTCTGAATTAGGGTCCTTGTTTTCTTTCTTGTGGAGGTAGAGTGGTCCCAGACTTTGGGCTGGAAATAAACTGATTCCAACTGTGAAAATGACAAAGGAATAGGACATTGTGTTTGTGTTTTGTGAAGTCATGTGTTTGACATTTGAATTGTTACACCTAAAGTTTAGCAGAGATAGGACTCTTGCATTGTACCAAATGCAAACAGGTGAATATCCTTTAGCATCTCTAAATTATAACGTAAGTTAATGGACTAGTTTCAAACAGACAGAACTCATATGGGGCCCAGATACATGAAATATATTCCTTTTAGGAAACATAAATAACATATTGTGGAGATAAAGAAGGAAAATATAAGAAGCAATTTATATTTTGTTAAACTGTGTATAAGCTCTCCCTGTAACTTTTTCTGACTGTGTTAGTGGTTGTGCCCTAAGTAGAAGGTTAATGAGGATTTACTTGAAAGTTCTATTTAAAGAAGATATAATTGCTTTTTTTCTTTGTTAAAGAATTTTCAAGTTGCTTCATAAGTCTCTCTGATTTTCTATCTTTTCTCATCGTCCTATTTCCTATTGTGTCATCTTTTCCTTTTTAAAATTTCTTTTCACTTCTTTGCCAATGAAAACAGGATATAGAGGGGAACTTGAAAAAGTAGTTGATAGAGAAAAAGACTCGCGGGAATTCAAACTGAACCAAATCTAGTTTGGATATTTTCTCTTCACCATGTTTTTTATATTATGTTGGACCTCATGCTGCTTAATGATATTTGAATGTTTCTGGTCTACTTTCCACCCCCATCTTGAGAAAGGGCAAATTCACACGGTTCAGGCTATTCTAAATTTCATCTTTGTTGCTTTTTCTCCCAAAATACTTCCAATCACATCGTGTGGCTGGCAATATAAAATCCAGATTCCTTAGTCTGGAATTTGAGTTTTCAGGAATTCAAAATCTATGCACAGTACTTTGCTACCACAGATTTCCTTAATCCAACTGGTAGCTCTGTCTACGATCTGCTTGCTTTGGTAGGCTCCACAGCTCAGTGGAGTAACTGGTCTTCCTTTCTCTCACTACTTGGCATTGTCCCTGCATGTAAACTGTAATGTGTAATACATAGCTAACCAGGTGTTTGTCTTTTGGTGTTGAAATATTCTGTGACCTGCTATCCCAAATGCTGCTACTTCAATCACAATTTAAACTGAACACTTCTAAAGGACACAGGCCATGCCTTCAGCATTTTAGATCTTTCTCTCTCCATCTATCTTAACATTTTACAGGGTAGCACGTTAGATCTCTCTGGCCATTTCTCCTAATAGCTATTAGCACAGTAGATACTTGATTACAATTTGTTGATTTTATTTTTTGCACCTGTTGATTGATCAAGGCTTAGAGAACCCATCCAAACATATATCCTTGGAATTTGAAACATTTGGAATCTATGAGTCTTGATGTTTCTTTTGCTAATTTATGTCTTTATATGCTTTAAGAGAAGATTATTTACATTTCTTATACTTTGTTTGAGTCTGGATTTCTAAGTTTAGTTTTCTTTTCTCTTTCTTTTCTTCTCCTCCTCCTCCCCCTCCCTTCTGCCCTCCCTCACCCCCTTTTTCCTCTTCTTCTTCTTCTTCTTTTTCTTTTTCTCCTTCTTCTTCTTCTTCTTCTTCTTCTTCTTCTTCTTCTTCTTCTTCTTCTTCTTCTTCTTCTTCTTCTTCTTCTGGCTCAGTGATCTTAAATTGAAGAAAACAGCAGTCAAAAGTATGAGAAACAAAATTGTGATTGAGAGAGCACTTTTGCCTATGAGCCAAAGAATCATTTCATATGAGAAAGGATTGAATTCTTTCATATGGAAACTGTCTGAAAGAAAAACTGTGAAATCACACTCCATATAAACACTGAGGTGCAGGAGAAGGGCTCTGTGGAAAAGTTAATTTTAGGCAGCCCAGAGAATGAGTTTTCTGCATGTGACAGCAGGACTGATGCACGGGCTCGGCCACCACGTGGCATGCTGGGACTGCCATGGAGCTGGCAGAGCCCCAGGGTGTGACTGGCAGTGTTGTCTTGCGGCAGCTGGGAGCACCAGGAGGCAGCTGTGGCGAGCGCGTGGCTGGCAGCAAGATGGTCATGCAGCTGGCAGGGGGTACTGTGAGGCAGTAACCTGGCTGGAGCTGCTGTCAGCAATCCCAAGCAGGCATCGACCCTGCTTGGAGCTCTCTGACAAATCGAGAGTTGATACCACCTGATTCTAAAAATAGTCACCCGGGCCACATGAATTGGCACAGCAGAATGTTTCATGTCTACATCAAATGACCTTCATCTCCATGAATACACATTACTGATCATTTTGTTGGTACCTTGTTTTTTCCCCTATGGAAATTATAACCTTAGACTGAATAGGACAATTTGCAGCCATAGAGAGACCTCTGAATCCACCCCCCGTAAATATCTCACTAGATGTTAAATCTTGGCCAGGAGTAAGCGAGGAAAGCATCTGTCACTGGTAACAAAAGTTTAGGACAGCAACACTCCAAGCTAACTTTTATTTTTATAGAAACAAGGTTGTAATCTAATAGTAAAAAAAGGTCACCTTTGCTGGCAAACAGAACTCCTGCTTTGTATTGTTTTAATCCAAAGTGCAGCCCAACAAGAGAACATTAGGACAGCCAAGGTTAGCACGGGGTTGCTCTGAAAAACACGAGTATGCGCACACGGCTGCACCCTCCTGAATGTCCCCAGTTAATTTACAAAATCTCATAGGAGGAGAGGTTGAGAGCAGCAGTAGCATACAAAAGTTCAGCAAAGATCTGAGCAAAAAGCACAATTTGAGACTCTTTTGCTTTTATTGTATTTGCTCCTATTTGCACAGGCAATTCTTTTTCAACATTTATTTGTAGCCATGTGGTACAGATTAGTAATCCTCATGCTGGGAGTTAGAGGGAACTTTAGACTATTCCACTGGGTTCAACGAGGTGGAAACCATTGTTTAAAACAATCATCTTTCTCCACATCTCCATGTTTCGTCATTTTTCTTAGCATTCTTTTAGGTGGATGTGATATCAACTCTGCTCTACTGTTAAAATTTTTAGCTGTCTCTTTTTTGATAATACTATTTAACTCCATTCTTAACAGCAAGGAGATTCTGGTAGGGTTTATTAATGAAAACTAAAGTTTTTTGTGTGCATAGAGTGGGTGAAGACTCGGGACTTTCTGTCTCACTTCCAACTCTGCCCCCGCTGATAGTCACTCTGAATGCCATCTGCTGGGGTTTCAGTTTACTCTCCCAGAGAATCGGTGATAATCAAATGCAATGTTTCTCTACTATACTCTTAAGATGTAAAATTGTAATTTACAAATTATTATGAACTCCTTAAAACGAGACTTTGTAAAATTAAATAGCCCATTTTCCCCCAATACTTTTTGTACCACCCAGCAATAGTACATAACTAGAAGCTTTTCTTGCTTTAAATTTAATCTAGCATTTTTATTAGTGTGTCAGTTGCAACACTGAATATATAAATTTACTTATGGTTTATATATACACCAATTTTTTGGCTGCTAGGCAGATATTGAAAACAATATGGGAGTATTTCCCAGAGGCTGACTGCTAAAACTCATTTCTGTTAATGCTGTTTTATTTTATTCAATGGTTTGGGAAGTCCTAAGCAAAACTCAATGCTGAGTGATATCTTACAATATTACAGGATAATTTTTTCTTCCTAAATGTAAGGATAGAAGATTCCCGACATTACTATATTGGAGGAAGAAATTACTTCCTGAAAGTAGGTTACCATTATAAAACAGTTCTTTATGATATCTATTCTGACAAAAAAAAATTACTAAGAATGCAAGAGGTGATCAAAATATATGGTGAATTTTTACATTTAAAAATTATTACACTAAAAATCTGTGCCATCAGTCTCCCTTTAAATGCTCCTTTCTCCACTCAACACATTGATCCCCTCATTTTTGATACTTCCTGAAGTAGTTCTGCAAGCCCTTTTTTGTGAATGTCTTTAAGGAATATGATAAAAAAATATGGAAATTTATTGCTGAGTGTCATCCAAATTGAAAGGAAGGCTCCAAAAAACTTTACAGTGTGTCCTTGTCTGTCTTATAGGATCTGACACTGTTCAACTTCTGGATCTTTCACAAAGTCAAAATGACCATGAAAAGTAAACATTTTGAATTAATTCAGGACCTTGAGGTCCCCTGACAGCACAACTAAAGACAGTCATGATATAGGACATCTAGAACTGCCTCTGAAAATGGCAAGCATGACGGGACAAATGTGTCAGAATCTATGCAGAGTATTTTGAAGTTGATTAATGACTATATTTTTTAATCTGGTAATTTAAAAAAAATCTAAATAATCACCATATTTTTTGATCATATCACCTCAATCAATTGTTTGGGTTTTGGTTATTTCATGAATATATATAGCATGAGTGTGTGTATAGGTGCGCTTTTGCCTATTTGAACTCAGGATGAGGAATGCAAAGGACATTTGAAGAATTAACAGAAGTCTAAAGATTGTAATCTGGAGTCAGGTGGAATTTTAGTTGTTTCTTACATTTGTGTAGCCTGAGTTTTGAACTTAACCAGCAAACTTTTTCACAAGATGGAGGTCATGGCAGAAGCTTTGGACATAGGGGTGGTAAGTGGTTGGTGGAGCACAGGGCCTAGATGCTCGCAAACATGGGCACAAGGTCTTGCAAGCAAAGGGTTAGCCTTCTCCTTCGAGCTTACCCCTGTTGCTCACCTTAGTTAGGGTCCCTGGTTTTCATCTCCAGGAATTCCAGTTTTATTTTTCACCATTGGTGTGGACTGTTCTTCAGTATTCATAGAAATAATGGTTTCTATGGAGGTAACTCCCTAAAAGACAAAACAAAAGAAAACAAACAAGTCAAGGCAATTACAATAGATATAACAAAATTAAAGTGGAAATAAATGATCTGCTTTGTTTTCCAAGAAACTGGCATGAAAATGATTACTTTTCTTGAATCAATTTTCCTAAATGGACTGCTTTTCTTTTTTCTTAATTCCTACAGAAGTCTAAAGATGATTTAGTCTCTACTGTAAAATGTAAATAGACTGCATGAGCCAATCTGAAGATTTTTTTACTGATGCACTGTGGTTAAGAAGAAATGTGTAAGTACTCAGTGTGTCCGAGCCTCTGAGCTATGTGCTGAAGACTGAGGAGGATGGGCTCTCTCCTGTGTATGTAGCTATCAAGGAAGTACTGAAGTTAGGTAGGAGTCATGTAATTAAGGCCAGGAGGAAAGACAGGGACACAGCAAGGGAATTTGCTTTGACCAAGTACATAAAAGATAGTTAACTTCCTTCACTAGTGCTTCTGCTGATTTTTTTTTTTTTATTTTTAAGAATTACTTTTTCAATTCACTAATATTACTGGTATAGAACATTGGGATACCCTCCCTCCTTTGCTTTGCATAATTTAATAATAACTGTGATTTGGTGAATGCTTGCTTTTGATAAATGAGATGTTAGGTGTTTGACAAAATTCTACTATAAATTTGTGAAGTATTATTTCCAGCATTATATTGTAGGCACAGGAAGTGCGATAGGATCAGAATTGAAGTTTGTCTCCCAGTGTCACCCATGTACATAGTGATGGACGTGAGATGTGCCCAGGTCTAGGATCTTTAGCAATAAGAACAAAATTTGTACTCCTGGGACAATAGCTGCCACTGAAAGCAAGTGTGTTCTTTAGCCTGAAGCCAATGTTTGTACTTTTCTATTGTTCTGATTTAGATCAAAAATGATCCCTGAAACTCTCATGCACTCAGAGGTGGAGCTTTCGGAAGGTGAGTGTACTGCTGGGCACTGTACTCATTTGTGGATTAACCCACCGATGAATTTCCTGCTAAATGTGCTGGTAGGAGGTGGGGTCTGGTAGGGTGCAGGTTACTGGGGGCTGACCTAGAAGTGTGTGTCTCCCTTCCTGGCTCATCCCTCTCTCTCTCTGTCTTCTGACCGCCATGATGTGAGCAGCTTTTCATCCACACAGCCCTCTGCCTTGCTGTTTCTGCCTGGAACCAGTGGACCATGGATTAGGCAGCGAGCTAAAATAAATCTGTTGCTGTTGTCTTCTTTGCTATTGGTGTTGGGTGTTTTACCTCAATGATGAGATAGTCACTAATGCAGTGTATAAAATGTGTCCACTCATTTTACATAATGCAACTTATCAAGATTAGATGTAATAGAAAGCTTTGGGCACTCAGATAACAATGGTTGAAGTGGTCAGTAACCTAGAAAAAGGGAATGTTAGTTCCATGTGGAATTTTTGTCACATTTAGTCACTGATGAACCTGAATGTCGGGTTTATTGAATTAATAAAATGAAAAGTGACAACAGCTAACCAAAAGAAAAGAATTATATTTGTCATTGGGGAGGATAAAATAACTGGCACTTATTTTTATTTCAAGTTGTTAACTTCTGTCAAATTCTTTTGCGTGTGAGATACGTAATTAGACCGCTTCATAGGGAAAATTACAGATATAAACATTATTTAAAGCCACGATTTAAAAGAGTTTTAAAAATAAAAAGGATTTGAGTTGTCAATAACTGATGAAGAATAGTGGGAAGATCAGGGATCTGCTTGATATGTAGTGAAGGGTGTTCATTTTACAAGAATAATATGAAAATGGAGCCAGAAATGTTGAAGCACTGAGAACAACATACTTTGTATATAAAGCCAATAAGAATAAATAGCAGCCTTACAGAAACAAAATATTATCATCTTATAAAAAATTATCTGCTATAAGAAAGTGTAGTTCTATAAGTTTATGTCTATATTTACTCAGTAACTGATTCATGCGATAGTATTTGTGACACTCCCTATAGGACACTTACTAATTCAGGCCTTTAAGATAAGTCAATGAACACATGGAGAGGAGACTCTCACCTTACGGATTCATAATTCCAGAAGGGGAGGTGTATTCACTAAAAATTGTAAATCAGAAAATCATAGACAATTCAAGCTATGTATTGTAGAAAAAAGAGTGGGCTTAAGGAATGTTGGGAATAGAGAGCAGTTGCAGCAGAAGCAGGGTGGTCTAGACAAACCTCACTGAGAACTGACGTGTAAAAGAGATCAAGGTAGCCAGGGAGTCAACCACAGGTCACTGGGAAGTTCATCCCAGGCTTGAAAAGCAGCAATGGAGAACCTAGTAAGGGGTGCAGTTTGAGAGGTTGGGGGTCCAGTCAAGAACAGCCTGCTGGCCTTATAAGGCTTTACATTCCTGTTGGGTGTGAAATGGGAAGGCTTTTAAAAACTATAAACAGGTATTAATAAAAATTACAAATGAAAACAAAAATAAAATAATAAATTATAAAAGCCTTGTAATCAAGATATTTATGATGAGCTTTATCTTTACAAGAAAAGAACGGAAAAGCAATCATAAGAATTTTGAATTTTAGAAATATTTGCAAATGTTTGGAATTAATAAAAGCATGGAAGGTAGCAAAAAAGAAGAGAAAACATCTTGCATAGAAGGGTGGAATAAGGTGAATGACCTTTGTAAAGTATCATTCTATAGAGCGGGGGACTTGAGCTTTGAGGGTGGATGTAGTCATTTCAGGACAAGTGATCAGGGCTGAGTGTATTTTGGTTTACTAAAGTAATGTTAGTGAACATTAAGGGAAAGACATGTTATAAATAGTGATTTTAAGCTTTTGTCATTAAAGTGAATTTTGGTAACCATGAAATGTCAACCAGCATGACTGCATTGCCTCAGTAAAGGATTTTACCAAATGAAAATATTTTATATAGTTTAATAATTCCAAATTATTGATTTTACCAATGATTTTTTTTTTGTGTGTGTGCACATTTCAGTTATAAAGTGAGCCACGGTAAATCTAGAATGTAAATCCTGGTTGTACATTAGTATTGATTCTGGAGAACTTTAAAAACTATTAGATGCCACAAATTACTTGAACATAATTGATGAAGACTTTCTGAAGCTGGGAGCTGGGTATTGATAGTTTTTTAAGTTTAATCTTCCCTAGGTAATTGTAACATTCACCAAGATTAGAAATGTTTAAGTTTGCCTATTTATGCTAAGTCAGGATGAGAGGTGCTTTGCAAATTGGAAGAAGTGCTTAACTTGATCTTAACATTTCTGTAACAAAATTTTAATCATTTCTGAATAAAACCAAACACTAAAAATACTTCGTTTTCTCTTAGATCTCATGACCAATGAGGGCAGCCATTTATAATAGCCTTTTAAACTACAGCTCCCAGAAATTAGCACTTAATCTCTTGAGATACATACATTATTTCTGAAATGATATTGATGTCTACTTTAGTGTGAGGAAAGAAGTCATGTTAATCATGTGAGTTTCAGGTCCATTAGAAACATCACAGAGGGACAGAGCTTCCTTTTTGCCAAATGGAAAATGTCAAAAAATCAGCAGGAAAGAAAGGAATTGGACGTTCATGCTTTTAAGGAGGAAAATGGAAGCAAAAAAGAGGCTAAAAATATGACAGCTGATTCTTTTAAATTAGTTATTTTAGTGTATGTTCACCATTCACTCAAATATATCACAGATTTTAATTTATCATTTCTTTAAAATAAAAATGTACTTTTCTTTTTTTTCTAAGTCATGTCTTCTCTGTGTGTGTTTTTGAAAATATGGGTCTAGGCTTGGCAAACCATGAATCACTCCTTACCAGCTAGTTTAAGTCTTTAAATTCAGATTCCATATGCTCTCTTACGTTGTGAGAATTGTTTCCATATCCTTCTGTTCACTAGCCAGGTTAAAAGAAGCTAAGTTAAAATAAAAATGCAGATGATGGCATCATTTTTGAAGTACTTTTCAAAACATAATATGTTTTCTATATTACAGTGTACATAATATATACATATTTTCATAGAAATTAAATCTTTAGCAAGACAGTGTGATAGGCTTGATAATTTAATATTTTACTGAGAATTTTGAGTCTATCATTATACATGCAAGCAAATCTAGTTATACAGAACATGTTTTCTAGAAAGTTCAGTTATAAAAATTATCTTGAAAAGAACTATAATTTGTGATTATCTTTGAGAGAAATAGTAATCAGAATGAGTTTATATGCATTCATAATATAAATATACAATAATGACACAGACAATACCACACTGACTTATCTAAAACCTTTACCATGAAATGCCATTGTTTGGCTTTTGGCTTGATAAACATGATACACTGGAGAATTTACCTAGTAATATGTAATCCTCTCAGCAACTGAGACTTGCAAGTTATGCTAAGCTACTTCTTTCATTATATTTCACATATTTATGAGCCCCTATAAATTGCCTTTTAAAGTTATGATTCCCTTTGACTTCATATATATATGACAAAATATTGTCATATAAATATGACTATATATACATCATAATTCTCCATATATCATATTTAAGGCTTTACTTAAAAAGTTATCTTTGAAGCATTAGGCTTCACTACATATGTCAGTTCTGAAGTAATGACTGGATTTACTTTAAAAAATGGTGCATTTTTGGTTTTTGGTTCCAGCCACCAGCTCTATTCAATTATTATTCTTGTGCCTCAGTTTTCTTACCTGTAAGGCTGGGGTAGGTAACAATGTGTACTAATAAGACTGTTTTGAGGGTTCGTGGAGTCAGTGTGTGTAAAACACGTGGAGGGAGCCTGCTGTGGGGTGGGTGCTGCACGCCCTGTCCCTGGGTGCTTCTGTGATGGGGGCCGGGGTGCTGGGACTGGAATGCCCAGCAGGAAATTCAAAGCAAGACAGAGTGTGGCACCTCAGCTGTGCATAGAGGGGTGTTAATCACTTAGGGGGCATCTACACAAAGTTCATTCACCCTAACTTCTCTCATCCCTTTTAAGACTGAAGATGCCAAGGTAAGGGTAATTAAAGTAATTCTGAGAATTTTCAGGGCCATCTCTTTGCCAGCTTTTGACAGTGTCCAGTTCTTAACCCCTCTATGATGATGCCCATGTCCCAAATCTGCAGTCATTTCAGATTCAAAAAAAGCAGAGCCTGATATGAAGTCAGACCAAAGCAGGTACAAATAAGCTGTGGTGACAACAAAGGGATTCTGGATGGGAACCCAGTTCCATTCTCGTGATGGGAACCCAGTTGCCCCCTCCACAATGATAATTGTCCCAGAACCAACCCTAAATACTAACTAACCAGACCAGACATGCCAGGATCCCCTAAACTACAGGCTATGAAAACCTCTCAGGTATATACACCCATAAGCCTTGCTTTTTGTTCCCCTTTCTGTCTGTCTCTGGAAGACAGATCTGAAACCGCATTATCTGTACTTCCCAGCATGGCCACAATGATTGAAAGCTCCATTTCTGCCCCTGACCATGTTCCCTTCATTGGTGTTAGGGAATGGGTGGTCAGTTAGGAACCCTGGAGCTGGGGCTTTTGCCTGAAAACTCCATGACACTGTAACAATATATTTGCTATTACCAAGAGTATTAGATTTTTTATTGTGAAATATGATTCACAAAGAATTCATTTCTTTTGACAATAAATAGAAGAAGCTTATTTTAAATTACTTAAAAGTTTTGGTGCACTTACCACTGATTATCTCCCACCCCTTTCAAGATCTGAAGAAATTATTCATAGCATAGTAAAAGGGAACATGAAATCAATAAACATTTACAAAACATCCTATATGTGTTAAAAACCCAGGCTTACCCCTTCCCTCCTGCAGATATTTAGAAAATACCTATCAAAAGCATTCTGAGTGTCTGGATCCATATATATATATATATATATATATATATATATATATATATATAATCAACAAATAGTGGGTGGCATTAATCTGTTAAAAAAGCAGAAAATAATTTGAAATGCATTACCAGAAATGTTCATAGAATGAAATTCATAAATAAAAATGAAGAGCCTTGTCAGAGTTCTTCATTTGGTGACATTACAGAAATCTGAGGTTCATACTGAAATTCAAACCTTTTTATACTTTTAATTAAAATTCAGAGAGAGTCTAGTGAATTATATCATTAACCTTTCACTGCTAGAATCCGAAGGATCACTTTTTAGGTCAATGTGAATAATGAGTTTGCTAGTCTCATCCAAATGTCCATTTGTACAGCTCCCCAAGCCAGGCATAAGATTATGAAATCAGGATGCATTTGGCAGTTTTTGCCAAAGAAAAATGCCAAAAGGGTGAGGTGGGGTTTCAGGTCAGCACTGTCTTCCCCTGACAGCGCTGCACAGCAAGTTCAGTGAAGCCTGCACCCAGTTCAATTTATTGTTCTCAGTGTCTGACTCATTCCAGAATTTCGGGGAATGCTTGCCCAAGACTGAAAAGAACCGAACTAAAAGAAGATTGAGAAAACAAAAATTCATCAATAGACATTCTTTCAAAGTTACCTAGTGTGCTTGACTGCCTCTATGTTTGCCTTTTATGATTGAAATGTAGAATGCTAGTGGCTAACCACCGAGCAATTCTTATAAGAGTTTGACTTTTATTCCCCCCATCATCTTGAAAAAGAAAGATTAAAAAATGAAAAGGAAATGTGAATGTTTGAGGGAGGTTTCATGACAGGTTGACATATTCCTAGATGGCACATAATAAACTGCAGAAAATCGAGGGCATGAAGAAAGATTGTAAGCAGTGTAACTCTATCAAATGTCAATAAAAGTATGCAGCTGACCATGGAAGCTGATGAGAAAATGAAAGGGAAGAGCTTTGAACCAAGGGTGCTCTTCAACAAGTCAATGCACTTTTTGCATGAGTGGAACTGAGATATTTAGGAGGAAATGCAATCTTTGTATCTCTGAGTAGGTGAGAAATTTTCAGTCCTTAACAGATTTGAGGAAATCTTTTGTTAGTCCCAGAAGAAAAGCTGTCTGGGGACTGTAAAGCTTTTTTAGATAGGCCACCAAGAGGGAAAAGTGTTATCTTGCCACATTAATTATTGTTTGTGTGCAGGTTGGCTAATGAAAGGTTTGAAATGACTGTTTTCCTATTGGTTCATATAAGGACTAATGTCACTGTCAGACCTGCCATGCCTTCTGATATGAGGATGTGGTTTTGATGTGAATTATTTGGTAAGGATGGAGAATAATGACCTGGACACTTGTCAATCTGATCAGTAAAATTTTAATCTCAAAGTAGTGAAGAAAAAGGGGGAGGAGAAATTCTCGGATTCAGACACAAGACAGAGCAGACAGATGATGAGAACTAAGTTATGTTAGTACTTGATGTTGCAAATGTTCTAAGATTCATGTATTTATTAGTTTCATCATCTGCACTATTTTACTGGGGAAGTTTATGTTCTTTCTTTGTTCATTCCCTTTTTAAAATCTTCAAATATACATGAAAAAACTGGTGTCTGAAGAAAGTAAGAATTCTTTTTAAAATTTATTTTGAAGAGAATAAAACCAAATGAGAGAAAACAAAATGCGGTTGGTCAAAACAAAAGGATGGATGCAGTACATGACTTAAAACCTAAATACAAGGCAAACAACAATGGTTACCATCATGTCATTTGTCATCTTCAATAAAATTGCTTATATAATCAGGCATAATAAAATTGAACATAATAGTACAGAACAAAATCAATAAAAAGAAAATATTGGAGTCATTATAAGACTTCAAAAGCAACTGATAGTCAAATCAGAATGGGTATCATAGTGAATCTCACTGTCTTCAAAGTAGTTGTCTATGTCCGCAGACTTGATACTATCAAAACATTTGAATAAAATCAGTCAAAACAAGACAGTGAAAACAATACAGGGCTTCAAATTAAGTTAACGAGAAATCAAAAATGGTTACCATAGTATATCCTGATACCTTTGGAATAGCTGTCCATGCCATTAAATCTAGTACAAGTAGACAAACTGGAACAAAATATAGCCAAGCTAAACAGAGCAATGAAAACAATATGGGTTTCAAATCATGATACAAGATTAGCAATGTCCTCTGCCTTCCCTTTTTAAACAATTCCTCCCCTTTCACTTTCACTTTCACAGGGTACATTGTACATTTTGTATCCCACTAACTCCTTTAGTTTTTAGATTAGGGAGACACCCGCTATTTACCTAAGTGGTTGTGAACCTTTTTACCCTGATGTTGGTCTCAAGTTGTATCCATTTACCTACAAGAGCCTCAAGGTTTTCCTTCCTTATGGCTGGGTACTTCTCCATTGTATAAAAGTGTTATGTTTTTCCAACCAACCTGCTGCTGATGGGCAAGCTACCCGCTCTTTTTTATGGTTCTCTGTCACATAGAGCATTATTTTCTCATCTTTGACTCTCAGTCCATAAAACCTTTTTCAGGTTAATTACATTTCTTATGTAGAGCATCTTGATGGACCCTATCTCCTGATCCACTCTGTCTGTGTTCCTTTTTGTTAGTGTATCAAAGCCATCTGTGCTAGTGATTATGGCCAACCTTGTCTGCCTCATCTCTGCCATGCTATTTTTCTGCTGTTGGTTGTTGACTTTTCCCCTTCATTCCACTGTCTGCTCCGTTCAGTGAGAGCCATCTGCCGCAGTTCCTGAAACCACAGTCTTTTTCTCTTTCTCTCTAGAATGTCCTTCAGTATTTTTGGTACAGTTGGATTGGTGGTCATGAACACCCCCAGTTCTTCTTTGTCATGGAAGCATCTTATTTCTCCATTAATTATGAGAGTTTTGCAGGGTCCATCAATCTGGGTTGGAGGTTATTTTCTTTCATGGCTTGGAATACTTTGCTCCAAGCTTTTCTTGATTTGATGGTTTGTGTTGAGAAGTCTGTTGTGATTCTGATGGGTTTTCCTTTATAGGTGATCTGTTTCTTTTCTCTGACAGCTTTTAATGTTCTGTACTTGTGTTGGATATCTGTGATCATGACTATTCATTAGTAAAGATTTGAAGTCAGCAGTTCAAAACCTGAGCCCATGGACCTAAATATTGTTCTGTCTGTCTTTCTGGTAGATATGTCACAAAAAGAGGAGTAATAACTGAGAAAGTGGCAAGTAACTATTAAGGATGTCCTGTGATAAATAAATGATAGTAAAATTTACATAGAGATAAGACTTTCCTGTCAGATGGAGAAAATGACAATGACCTGATGATGTTTTAAAACAATGTGAAAAAAATCTGACAAATGACATATATGTGTCTATGATGATGAGATTACTGAATCATGTGTGTCTTTTTGACGTTCAAATTCTTCTAAATTCTTTGTCTGTTTGTAATTGGTTATAGGGATTTCTAGAGCTGCATAAACCAAGGTGGCATAGGGAAAGTTGGAAGATAGGCAGGGAAAGGCAGGGACCTAAGGGGGGCTTTGAGGAATCTTGACAGGAAAGAGTGCAATTCAGAGATGGGGAATGGATTAGCAGTCTGGCTCACTGGGGTGCCAGGACCCCAATTTGCTTCTCTCTTTCTTCAGTTAAGTACAAAAGAGAGGAAGTGGGGAGAAGGGTATACATGAAAAACTCAGCAGGTAAAACATACACTCGTACCTGGACACACACGTATATGAATACACATGTAAATTTTTATTATTGTCTCACCATATTAATACATTAACATGCACATTATCCTTTTGCTAACTCAGCCTTGAATGTGAGCTCTGCTGTGAATCTCCATGATCCAACCCTGGCAAAAGGAAGCAACCAAAGAAAGCTTATCCAAGAATGTTTACGTAGGCAATGGAAAGTGACAGTGGCCAGATCAGGAGCCTCAGAGCCTAAAATACCCAATCTTTCAAGGAAGACAGGGCCTTTTTTTTGCTCTGTAATGAAAGAGGCTTAGAAAAAAGACCCTTGTGCACCAGCTCTGGCTTTCTGCCTTACTCTGACAAAGGAGCTAAGTCCTTATTTCTCTCCTCTTTCCAATGAAGTGATTCCATTTCTCTTTCTAAACTTACATCTCTAATCTTTTTATTTATATAAGGTTTAAATGCTAGATAGGATCTTCCTTTACCATATATGACAGTGGCTTAGGAGATGGAAATTGATTTTTTCACAGCATTGGATGCTGAAGACCAAAGCATGGGACTAACCCTTTCTGAAGGCTGTGAGGGAGGGTATATTCCATGCTTCCTCCTAACTTCTGGTGGATTTCTGGCAATCCCTGGATTCTTTGGCTTGTAGAAGCAGAACCCCAGTTTCTGAGCTCAGCTCCACAAAGTCTCAGTTTTGAATCCCCAAACTAGGGGATTCAAGCTAGGCTCAGGAGAGAGAGCTAGTACTATTGGTCTTTCCACACAAGAATATAATGAAAATATATTATAACATTGAAATTCCTTCCCAATATGAAACTAAAGGTGAAACAAAGGGGTTATGGGGAAGAAATGATTATGGCATGTTCTGGTCTGCCAAAAGGAAATCCATTAATCCGTATAACAAACATAGACTAATAGAAAGAGAAGGAGAGCGTGCTGAAGTAGCCATGTTTAATATAGAGAGGACTAGCTAATATTTAGCTTCTGCTGATATTGAGTAGAATTTGTCAGGTCCCAAACATGGAAATTAGATGCATGGCAAAGAACTAATAATATAATCATGTAAAGTATAAATTACATCAAAAAATGTGTAGCCCTGAATAAAAAGTGACTTAGAAACAAAAGTGTCAGAAGTACCACAAAGGTTTTTCAGACATGTTAAGAGCAAGGAGAATACAGAGGCCTGCATAAGCCTGCTGCTTGGGACAGATGGCATAATGTTAACAGACAAAGGAGAAAGCATAACTCCTTCATTGCTGTTGCCCTGAGCTCTTTGTAAGAGAAAATGATTCTTCAGCTAGAAAAGGCAGAGTACTCACTGCCAAGTGGGAATTGATCTACAAAAGAGGTCAGATAATTTATAGAGTGGATTTGGTGCTCCAAATGATCCAGTCAAATTATTTCATAGGTTCAAGAGAACTTGAAGAGGAGACATTTGCATGTCTGCTGTGAATACATTTTGAGGACTCATGGCAAATGAAGAGAGTCTACAAAATTAGGGGCAGAAAATAAAATCTTGGTCTCTAATAAATGAATTAGCTGTAGTGCAGATTGATAAGCTGGAAGCAATTCCAGAAAGAAATATTTCCGTAACAGGAGTTTTATAAGCTTTGGTGGCTCATGCCCTGGGGTTCTTTGAAGAAATCAGGTAGATGCTGAGAACCTACACGGAGATCCCAGTCAACATTAGTGCTTTGCTTTATACAGATAAGATTTTGGCTAGGAATAAAATTCTCACAAATTAAAAAAAAAAATCTAAAGTACTCCACAGTGAGATGCTAAACCTGTAATTTGCGAGCACCCGGGGAGGCCTGCAGCTAGTGATATCAACCACAGAGAACAGATGAGAATCAGCCGCATAACAACAGGGGCTTCCGTTCATCCCCTTTTGGTTTATATTCTTTTCTCTCCTCTACCTTTCCCTCTTCTCTCCTTTCCTTTTGCCTTCCCTTCTTTCTTTCTTCTTCCTTTCCTTCCTTACTGACATTACCAGGGAATGTTGGACAGATGTTGAACTTGGTTTCCTGCAAGATGTCAGCAATAATTTTTGATAACTTCTTTTTGAAGGACAATAGAATGAGAGGGAGTGTGAGTGGTGATATAATTTGGTTAAGTTATAAGTAGTTTATTAATTGGCTGACAAGGATGAAAACTTAATGGATTGTTAATAGAGAAAGATAAATCCTAAGTGAAGAGATCTACTCTTTTCATAATAATACTTGACCTTTTCAATTAATAGCTTTATTTCATAGAATAAAGCATGCTGGTCAAATTTGTATATTACACGAATTGTGAGGAAAAATAAATTTGTTTTTAGATTCATTCTCAGTGAGGTGAAAGAGAATATAAAATGTTATCAGCCCAGGATTCCCGATGACCACAGGTGCTGAGGATGAGGAGTTAAGTGACCCATTGGTGATGACAGAGAGAGACTCCAACTGTACAGCTGGAGAATTACCAAAGTGTAAGCACTGAGAAGACTCACGTGGGCACACAAAGGTCACTCTCATGGCCACACTATAAAAGCCAACTGCAGAAAATGTCCATGCCAAGAGCGACTGGAAGATACCTGCACCAGCTGGAGCGGCAGATGAATGTGAGGGGCTGCCGTGCTCCCCGCAGTTATGCCAATGTGCACTCAACCGTGAGTGACACCTCCACTATGTCCTTGCTGCTGCCAGCTCCTGGCACAAACAGGATAGGGGAATTTGAAAATCAGAACAGGTAGAATCAGAGAGAGGACTCTTCCGAACTGGCGAAGATTAGAAAGGGGCCTATAAGCATTGACTGAGACTTAATTGTATTAAGTATCCACTTACATATAAGTGTGTTTCAGTCAATAAGAAATTATAACCATAAGTGAAAAAATTAAGCATCATTGCAAAATGAGACCAGATATTACTTTGATACATACAAAAGCATCTTCTCTTCACCTCTTTCTATCTCTCTTGCTATCTCTGCCTCATGTGTACACACACCTGATTTGATATGGTCACATCCTATAAATCTCTAATAAACCAAGCATTTTAAACAGTACCAGAAATTTTGTAAATACTCAAAAAAATAAGAATTTTATAAATATACATCCTACTTATAATAGGATCTTAGATCATGTGTGGAATATTATATTCATCTTAAGACGATAACTGATAAACTAGGTTACCTGAGGATACTGTCCAAGCTAATCAGTACAATTCTTACCCAAGAATAAAGATAGTAACACTTCCCCAAATGATGCAGCTCTGTAATTATGGAATATCCAGTGGATGCAGGGAGGAGGCAATGTTGTAGCTCCCTAGAGAGGATGGAAAGAAATGGTTTGGAGGGAATATGCACAGTCATCAGTTGGACATGTAGGCACAGGGCCTGCTATGGGGAGAACCAAAAGGAGTGGTTAAAAAGGGAGATTTTTTTTATGCTACTGTCTTAGTTACATATATTATTGCTGGGACAAAATACCCAACACCCACAAGTTAAATAAGAGAGGTTTATTTTTGCTCACAGTTTATAGAGGTTTCAGTCCATAATCTAGCTCCATGGCAGGGCCTCATGACGGAGGGGCAGCACAGGAGAAATGGCTCATGGCAAGGCATGCAGGAAAGAGAACCCTCAATGTAGGAAAAGAATTTATAAACATCCTTTCAGGCCGCACTCACAATGACCTGATTCTTTCTACCAGGCTTCACCTACCAATATCACACCCCAGGTATGAGTCCATCCATGGACTACAATGGAATCACATACCCATGATGCAGTATCACACATCCCCAGTGACCTCCCAAAACCCTCACGTATGAGGCTAGATATGAATATAACAGGAGCTGATTACTGACTAAAAATATAAAGGAAATTAACTGGGGGAGAACCAAATTCATGCAAAATAAAGGGTTAACCATGCCAATCAATTTCATAGTGATAAAGTGTAGCACTAGAGAAGGATGGTTTAAAATAAATTGAACTATTGGTATGCGTATTATTATTGCTCAGTGAGTTTTGTTGGAAAATTCAGAGTACAAAGATAAGCATTTCATTTCGTAAAGAGATAAGTCAACAAATAAACACCTAGCTTGTCTCCTATAAAAGAATCATGTGCCTTTGTATAATATAATTACATATATAGAGAGCGGAACTAAGAAATATTGAGAAAATGAGATACTTCAGTTGAATCTGAAAGATGGGTATGTTGAGTATTTGTCCTTAAGAAATGAATCCTCAAGAAGAATCTCTTAATATTCAGAACAAGAAAGGGATATTTAAAGTGTCCAGATATTCAATATTATTGAACTATAAGTCAAGATAACATAATATTTGGAGGTTACAAAAATAAATAGGTCCTAGATCAGGAGAATCTTCACAAGATATTACATTTTATGTCATTTTCTTATGATGAGTAGGGGACTACAAAAACTTTAAGCTAGAAAGTGAACTCCTATTAGAGAAGGTTTATAGATTAATTGGAAAAAAGATAAATCAAAGATACATAGAGTTTTTTTGAAGCTGGTCCAGTGATTCCCCGTAAGGGCTAAGGAGTTCTTAAAAGAAAATAGTAATGAACAGAATAGAAGAGAGTCAGAATTAATAGATTTTGGTTTCCTTCTCATTCTAAGAATGGCTAGATTTGGATTATGGAGAACTTTTTTTCTTTCTATCTTTCTTTCTCTCTTTCTTGTCTATGTATTTATTTGTCTTTTTGAAACAGAATTTCTCTATAGAGTTCAGACTGGCCTTGGACTCACTTTGTAGTCTAGGCTGGCCTCAAACTCACAATGTTCTCCTGCCTCAGTCTCCCAAATGCTGGGATTACAGGTGTGCACTGCCATGCCAGGCTCTAGAGAAGAGTATTTGTTAAGAGCAATAATATTGGAAATAAGTCTCATTTTAGAAAAAGAAGATGGATTTATACATGTTGACTTAAATGGTCTGTAGTCACTCAAGTGACAATGTAGACTGTTGGCTATGTAGTTTTGGAACTCAGAAGATAGTGAATAAATGATTTAGATTTTAAGCATATAAATAGATGAATCATTGGAAATGTAGGTTTGAGTGCATAATAAGACATATTTGTGTATAATATAAAGAAGGAATATACACAATTGTTAGGTTGTATCAATATTAAGTAGGACAAAGACAAAGAGACAGCAAGAGCCATTAGAAGACATGCTTGAAAAATTAAAAGGAAAATATATGCTATGTATATAAACTCAAGGAATACAAGCTTCCAGAAGAAAGAAGCATATAGTAGAAGCAATTGCAGCTGAGAAATCCAAACAAATTGAGCATGAAAATCTGCAGATTACATCAATTGGTAGTCTGATTAATATTATAAGAGTGGAAATCATAATGCCACAAATAAATGAAGAATGTAAGGTGGAAAAATGTAGAGATAATATAGAAACTGTTGTTTGTTTTCTGTTAACTGGTTCTAAATACCCTGTAATTCTTTCATTCTCTTAAATGGCTTCACACTGTTTTGATATGCTTGATGCTATAATATATGAAGTTATACTCAAATATTTCAAGGAAAGAGACACTATGGTAACTACTATTATGTTAGATTCTCTGGTGGTGAAACATAATGATGCTTAAATTGTTCAGTTCTGACCTGCGTTCTGTTAAAATGTCCTCTTTTATCTCAGTCTCTCCCTTTTTAAATTAATCTATTTTTTCTCATTTTTTTAATTAAGGGAAAATTAAATTAAAAAATAGCGGGATATACTATAGTAACTTTTTTTTTCTATCAACCTGATTTGAACTCCAGTATTGCTCTCCCCATCTCGTTCTGTCTGATTATACAATATTCTATTTTGTTTGATAGCATCAGGCTTGAGGGTATAGGCAACCACTTTGAAGGCAATATAAGATTTACAATGATGCCCATTATGGCTTGACTATTATCTTCTTTTGAAGTCCTGTAAGGTCTCCAGTGTAGGTTTTATTGGTCTTGTTCTGTACCGTTTTGATCAATTCTATTATACCTGATGATATAGGCAACTTTAAAAAAAAATAGAAAGAGGCACAATGGTAACCATTTTTGATCACCCGATATTCTATTTTTGCATCATGTACTATGTCCATCCTTCTGTTCTAACTGACTCTGTTTTGTTTAGTCACGTTAGGTTTTATTCTCTTCAAAAAAGTAATCAGAACTATGGGAGTAAAAAAAAAAAAAAACCAAAAAGTGTAACTGTTATTGTAAAAAAGAGAGGAAAGGAAGGTGGTCTAAGGGATATAACCACAGGTACGTTCGAGTGTGTAGGATGGAAAACCATATTACTGAGCTTCTGTTGGATCATTGAACGGAACTCTCAGCAGTCTCACTGTATGAATATCCACTTTATATGCTTTAATTTTGTAATTTGGACAACTGTTTCTAGGATGATGGTGTGTGGCTTATTAACTAGTGATTTCTTAATGTATATTTTTTTTCTTGAAATCCTGTATTATTTGTACCCTTTTACTGCTTTGTTTTTGTTATTTCCTATCTTTTTTTTCTCTTTAAATAAAAAAAAAAATGTACTCAAAGGGTACTAATCCCTAAAGTCGTAATTCTACTAAATACTTAATTTGAAATAATAATTTACTAGTTTTATGAAGAAAGACACCCTTTCCCCAAGAGCAGATAAAAGAAGAAACAATGAGATCAGACAGAGCTAAATGTGAGTATGGGGACAGAAAGCATTACAGATGCGTAACTTTCTCAGGAAAGTGGGAAGCCAGGGACCTGGTTGGGCAATTGTGCAGATGACTGGAAAACCACAGATATGCTCTGAGCCCTGCATTTAGGTCTCCAAAGGCCCCCCACACGTACCTCAGAGAAAGCTTAACTGACCTTCCTTTTCTTCTGCCAGCTTTGTCTTTTACCATTAGCTCTGTTGCAGTCAGAGGTTGGGACGAGAACAATTAGAATCAGAACATGGAATTTATAATACTATTTTATGATGGTCACCCAGAGTTAACACAAGAGACTGCAGGGAATACTAAAGACACAATACTAAAGACACAGACTATTTAGCCAAGGGCCTGGCTCCCACAGCAATGTCCCACATGAGTCCAGATGAAGACCTAGAGCCCATGACAATGCCTCCCACAAGTCCAAAGGGAGGTCTAGAGCCCACAAGAAGGACTCACACTAGTCTCTTTTACTCATCTGTGCTGAGAAGGCTGAAGGGTCAGTGGTGGAAGCTAGAAAGTCTATATCAGCGAGGTGAAGAAGCTGTGTTGGTAGGTTGAGAGTTCTGGGCTGGAGCCAAGAACTCTCATCTCAAAACAAAGAGCAGGGCTGTCCTGAAAAGCACCACGGCCATCCTCAGCGACATGGAGGTCTTGAGCTCCTCCGATGATAAGAACAGTTGAGTACCTGCCAGAAAGCCAGCATGACAACTTTGTCCTGGACACATGGAGTGGAAGATGTGTGCCATCTGGAGCCAGGAAGCGATGCTCCATGTAAGGACCAGAGCTCTCCTAAAGTGAACCGCAGTCACTCTCACCAACAAGGTCCCTAGGGACTCTGATGACAATGGTTGAACTCACACTGGGGAAGCTAGTCATGATGAGCTCCTCCAGGAGAACCAATAGCTCAAATAGCACACATGGGAGAACCCACAATGCCTAGCTTCTCCTTCTCCACATCTGTATTTATGTCGGAATCATTCCTTAGGTGGAACATCTATGCTCAGCACCATGCTGATTTAATCCATTTGGTGTTGACTACCAGTTTTAAATACATAACAGCTCTTTATGCATAAAGTACATACATACTTGCTGAAGGATCTTAACCTGGTACAAATCTTAAAATTTTTCCTGGTCAAATTTCTTTCTCATCTTTCAAAATCCAGCAACTAGCTGGCCCCTCTGCCATGTAATTATCTCCACAATCTGTTAACTGTGCTGTTTGCACTGTCATCATTCCAGCCACAGCTCCTGTCATGTATTAACTAGACAATGCAGTGACCACTAGCAATGACATTGTTTTTAAGTGGAGAAATTACTTCGTTAACCATCCTGCTCTCACAGTCTGGGAAAGAGGCCAGAGTGGGCACACAGGACATAGTAAGCACACACAGGAGCAGTTTCCCAGCTTACTCTACCCGACTTTTCTTCTCAAAACCTGTAGCGTTGGTCCACCTGCAGTAGCCATCTCCACCTAAGAATTTGTAAGAAATGCAGACTGTCAGGCCTCAGCCCTAGACATACACCATTAGAATCTACATTTTCACAAGATACAGTGTTCCCAGCAGCTGCAGGACAGATCTCTCAAAATGCAAATACAGTTATGTCACTTAGCCTTTTCTTAAACACAATTTGATGGTGTCTCTTGCTTTTGGGATCAAGATTAAAATTGTCATCCTGGTCTAGTCATCCTTCTCCAGCTCCTTGACATCCTTTCCCATCTCTGTCCCTTTGGAGGTCTGTGAGCTGGGCCTCTCTAGCCTTCCTTCAGATTCTGATCAAAGCTTACTCCATTTTCCCACAAGGCTTAGCTTGTGCCATTTGTTCTATTATGGTCCCTTTGGTTCTTTACCCCCACAACACTTTTCACCTAGTTTACTGTTTCTTGTCTTTCAAATCTCAGGTCAATTTTTAGATTTTGTTTAGAAAAGATTTTCTGACCCCCTTAACTAATTAAATTCTTGTATATAGGCTCATTCTTCTTTATTGGTTCAAAATATCATGTTTCTATTTATGTGACACTTATAACCATTGTAGTTTGTTACTATTTCTAATATATTTAACTAATCACTATCTGTACCATTATATGTACAGTGAGTTTTATGAGACAGAGCATTTGTGTTTCTCACTGTGATATCTCAATTGCTTTGTTCATCTGTGAGATGTCTCAATTGCAGTGTTTACCATAATGCATGTTTTATTAAAGATAAATAAAACCACTAGAGAAAGTGAATTTATCTTTCACACTGAAGTCTCTGAGGAGCAAGATGAGTTGTGAAGGAATAGAAAGAAAACTGATCAGCTAGTAGCAAAGGTCTCTGTTAACAGGTGATGACAGTCAGGGAGGTACTGTTATTATTATGAGGGTGTTATTGAAACATTTATTAGTGATATGACCAAGAATGAAACAGGTCTAAATGCTATGGAGTCACAGGAAGAAAGTAAAATGTTATTGAAATTAAAACCTAAGCAAACTGTGAACAAAGCATAACAATTTAGTAACTGATTTTAATGTTATAAAATAACCCATTTTACCTTTGAGTTTATTAAACCAGATAACAGGCAAGATACTTTGCAATAAATATTTTAAATTTCTTAATAATTGTATAAGCCAGGTACCATCAGTATTTTCTTTATCAGGAAGAGTGAAATTCAAGGGAAAAAAGGGGAAACTTCCCGTTACAGGTTAAAAACTGGTGGTCAACTTAATGCCAGCTGAAATAAATCAGTATGGTGCTGAGTGTAGATGTTCTATCTGAGTAAAGTTTCCAGCATAAATAGAGATGTGGAGAAGGAGAAGGAAGGTGTTAAGGCACTGAGGCATTGTGGGTCCTCCTACGTGTTGCTCTTTGAGCCATTGGTCCTCCTGGAGAAGCTCTGGTCCTCAAATTGAGCATTGCTTGATGCTGGCTCTGGAGGGGAAGATGTGTGCTGCTTGGTCTCCAGGATGAACTTGTCATGCTGGCTTCCTGGCGTGCACTCAACTGTGCTTGTCATCAGAGGAGCTCAGGACCACCGTGTCGCTGAGAATGGCTATGGTGTTTCTCAGGACAGCCCTGGTCTTTGTTGTGAGTGTGACTTCTTGGCTGCAGCGTAGAACACTCATCTCACCAGCACAGCTCCTTCACCCTGATGGCACAGGCTTTCTAGCTTCCACCGCTTATCTTTGGGCCTTTCCAGCGCAGGTCTGTAAAAAAGACTGGCATGAGTCCTTCTTGTGGGCTCTAGATCTCTAGTTGGACTTGTGGGAGACCTTGTTCTGAGCTCTGGGTCTTCATTTGGACTTATGTAGGACATTGCTGTGGGAGCCATATCCTTGGCTAAATATTCAATGTCTTCAGTGTTGTGGACAGATTTCATACATTTTCTTGTATTAACTCTGGGCAACTACCATAAAATATTATAAATTCCATGTCCTGATTCTAATTGTTCTCTGCACAACCCCTGATTACAACACTTCCCTAAATTACACAGCAAATACAAAATTGCATTTGCTTGAATACAAAGCCAAGTTATTATTTATGCTCTGTTCCTATGAACATTCTGAAATAACAAATTATTATTTATATAGCATTGATTCTAACAGATTTTTAGTCTATTGAGCTGAGAATAACACTGTTTAAAAATAAATTCAAAGTCTTTAAAGTTTCTTTTCATTGCAAAATTTGAAAGTGCAGTGTATGCTTCCTTAGCAAATGAAATTTCATGCAGTGTTCATAAAGCATACATCAACAGAAAACAGGTTAGCTTTTTTCATCTGCATTGTCTGTTCTTATATACAAAGATCATAATGTGAGACAATATTTCAGTTGGGCAAAGTATGTAAAATTTGAGGTTCATACATATTTGGATTTATTTATTTGCATTACGAAAATCAGAATATGTGTGCATAAAAGAAAAGAAACATACTTGTTGGCCAAAGTCCAATCTCCAAATAAATTACAGTGGACAGAAATAATCAGATAACAATATCTACCTAGAAGCATCTCCTTATTTTCTTATTAATAATAAAATGTGCTCAAATTCACCATGGATGATGTCTGAATCTGATCTACTTGTACCTTTCAATATGCATTTCTTGTTGTTCTGAGTTTAAATTCTTTATAGCAGGAAGAACAGAATAATAGAACAGGTGTTCAGGGGAAGGCTGAGGTAAATAAAAAAAAGTTCTAAATACACAGAATAAGGCCAGAATAAGACCAGTAGAACCCTGCATAGTAATGGAACCCTTTTCTTTCTATTAAAAAGGAAATGTCTTGAAATGTTGAAGATGAAAATTCTTATTGTAAATGTGCTCATTACTGCATAAGGTCTGGTAATGTTACCTCATAACTAGACTGAAAGGCCGTATGAGGTCTCAGAGACAGAAACTGTCACAATAGTTAATGCTCCTCTTAGTAGATGTTTTTGGTGTTTTCTTAGCTGATGGAATTAATGTGGGAGAATTGTGAAGGATGTGACACTAATAATCCAGGCACAGCAAAAGCAACAACAAAAAAGAATCATTCTATCACTGTGTTTTTGGCTGCTTAGGGTCTTTTTTCCCCCATCTTGTCTTAAATTACATCTATTCTGTGATTTAAGGATGTCTCTCTTTCATCTAGTGAGCCATCTGGATCATAACAGGAATATGGTTTTGTTGACAAATGCCACAAAGACGACTTTATTCTCAGGGACCATCTTGAGTTTCTGCTTAGTCACAGCGGATCACAAACGAACATGATGAAAATCTCAGAAAGATCTTTAATGCTTAGCTACCCATCTTGTCCACTTTGAGTTTTCAAGGGTATAATCTAGCAATTCATATGGGGATCATGAAACTTTCCCCCATGTTCCCACCAGGGACATCTGGAAGGGGAAAGTGTTAGGATCCGTGTGCTTAATTAGCTAAGACATCAAAGGATTTTTCTGGATATTGAATATTTAACACATTCAAAAATCTTGAGAGAAAAACAGATGGCTTCAAGGCAGCCAGAAACAATACAATTTTGTTCCACCTTAACATTATATAATGAAACACTTTGTGGAGTGTGTGTGTGTGTGTGTGTGTGTGACCCATAAAACTGAATTCTAGCTGATTTGAAAGGCTGGGTGCTCATACAAGCATTTCTGCCAGCTCAGATCTTGGGAAGAGGAAAACTGAGGGTGCTATTTTTCCTAAGTGACATTATTTGTTCCCAATTAATAGACACAGGGATATGAAAAAGGCCATATGATTTAAGAATTCTGCGGTATGGAGATTTGCTGAAATAATTGCCCAGCTTGGAAGCTTTATCAGCGTCTCAGATCCTTCTCTCTCTAAGGGCACTTTTATAGTAAACTTTAAGAGACCACTGTGTAACCTTCCCAGGCCCAACATCTACCCAGCAGCACATGATTAAACTCTCAAACATACATAAAAAGAGCCCTGCTGGATACTCGTCTTTCAGCTGGCTGGTATTTCAGGCTTCACAATGTCATTTTTTAAATAACAGTTTGTATTTGAAAGAAAAGCCATATAAGTAGAAGACTAAGCAGCAGTGGTTGAAGACAGTGAATATTACAAATTACATTTCTTCTGGAATTATTAAAAGCATCTCAGCAATTCCAAATTCAGTAATGTTTATTGCAAATTCATACACATTCCAAATTATACACCTCAATCAAAATTACATGCTAAATCATAGCCCCAAGATGATGTTGTTGAGCATTATTTTCATATGATTTAAGCAGATTAAAGAGACTGATTCCTAACTTAGTATTATCATTTTTATTAAGTACGGGTAGTATAGGTAGAAATGGCATAGTACTGACATAGCATATAGGCTGCAGTAGAGTGATTAATCATATAAGGGTTGGAATCTGACTCTCAGAGTTCAAATCCATATTTTTAAAAATTTTTACTAGCTAACTGACCTTGGGTGAGGCATTGCACCTCTGCAAGCCTCTGGACCTTCATCCATAAAGTGATAATAGCAGTATTTTTCTCATTGGATTCACAATGTTATGGAGAAATAATCTTTCAAAATATTTCAGACAATATTTGACAAGTTATCAGTCCTTATTAGTTGTTTTTCATAACTTATTTATCATTACTATTATTCTTTGAAGATTAATATTTTATAGAAATATACATAGACATAAAACTCAGATCATTTGAATTAGTTTGCTGTTCATCTGAAATCAAGAGAGGGGTCTTGTAAGCCAAGGAAAACTTAAATTGACATTAGTGTCTAGTAAGGAGAACTGGATCACAAGGTACTCTGCAAGGACATTTTCTTTTATTCTAAAGGCATTTGGAAGGCAGCCTTGACACCTGGCTGTAGGGATGGAGCAAATGTCAGAGTGGCGGCAGTGACACTAGTTAATCATAACCACACAGGAAGGGTTAAGGCCCGATGTTGTGGTTTCTTTGGATTTCAAGCTAATCAGAGGTTGATAACAAATCAAATTAAGTTCCAGAGAGGATGCTGAAGGTTGATGCCTAGGTAGAATGTTGTATATGACTGCTTGTTATCTAAATATTCATCTTTATGTTGACTTTGTGTCCTGAATTTTTAAAATATTTATAATGACATAAGAAATCTAAATAGATTACTGAAGATTTATTTCAACTATTCCTGCCAATTATCAAATGACAAGTCTGCTATAAATTTTGCCAAGCCATCTAAAATGAAATTGCAGAAATAAATATGCCATAATGATCACAGATATATATTACATACCTTATGCAATCTCTTTAGGTTGGTGCAAGTTTTTTTTTTTTTTAATTTTGAAGAATAATCCAAAACTTCAAGAAACACTCAGAAATATTTTCAGTAATGCATCTTAACATTGGAGACATACAGGACTGATAACTAGTGGAAGATGTCTGAGGTCTCAGAGAGTTTTATGAAAGATAAGAAAAATATAATTTCATTACTCAGGAAATTTTGTCAAAATGCACAAATATAATCTTCCATTTTTATCTGGTGTGCATTCCATTTACAAGATATTAAGGAACCCCTAGACTTTGTCTGTGCTCTGGAAATGGGTGATTCTGATGATCATAGAATATTTGAGGCTGGTATAAAAGTATTCAAATAGTTATATTACTTGTATAATTCATATATCTATATATCTATATCTATAATTTTGAATAAAATGGATTAGTTTAGACCAAAGGGACAAGTATCAGAGTAATTTCTGAGGCACTGTTAAATTTTGGGTCATGTTTGTATTTTTCAGGTGAAAAAAAAGAAAGAAATGAGAACTTGAAAATCTTATAACCTCTCAACTTAAAACCTCTGAAAAGTAGAACTGCATCAGTTGAGCAGACTGAATCCAGATTTCCACCTGAGGCTAATCTAAGAACTGAAATTCTGATTAACAAACAAACAAATAATGTTCTCATGATTCATTTACCTTTTATTTTTGTGGAAGCTACCTTTTGTTCAAATGTACTCAAATCCTGAGGAGGTTTTAGGACAAAGAAACTTAAAAATAGCTGGGAAATCAATAGCAGCTGCACAAAAGAAGCACAACAGGGTCTTTGAAGTTGATCAAAGGATGAACACTTTTTATGACTTCTTGAGAGGGGTTTCCTGCAAATAAAAGAGATGCTAAATTATGGTCAATGATATTCTTACAATTAGTAAGAGAAGAGCTATTATTTTTCTTTAGCAATCAGTGAAACTACAAAATTGTGTGAGAGGTTAACTGAGAAGTCACAGTATGATGTTTTGAATTTCTTATCTAAAGTAGGAATTATTTGCAATGATAATGTATATTTGAAACAATGTCATGGTTTTGTTTTATATATTGCTAACTAATAAATTTTAAGAGAAAGCAGTATTTTAAGTTAAGACATCTCCGTAGAACTTACAATGCTCAATGGATGATAATGATATGTATTTTTATTGTTCTTAGTGAGAGGGAGAAATTCAGTTATTAGCAATAACTGAATAACTATTGTCACATGAAGTGCATGTGACTTTGACCTATTGTGATGGTTGATTGATTGTGACAACTTGAAGAAGAGAAGCTCAACTAAACTGGCTTGTCACCCTCCCATAGTCTGTCCGCTGGCTGGTTTACAGGGAAAACGGGGAAGGATGGATCAGTTTCTGTTTCTTTGGAGGAGCTCTAGTCTTTGCTTCACGTAGGACATCATCTCCTGGCTTCAGACTTGCGGTACATGCTCTTCAGCCTTTCATCACAGACCCTTTGGCCTCCTGATACAGACTTACACGCAGCACTGAAGTGAGTGTCAGATCTTCGACTGGGTCCTTCAGTCTCCAATGTACAGGCAGACCATCTGCACTCTTCTACATCAAACTCTGTTGGTGGCCATTCTATGCCAGTCGTGTAGAATTCTTATATATTTGTATATTTTGCGTTATATCTGTGTCTCTAGTAAACAGTGAACAGATGTTAGTACCAGGAGTGGCTCTATGGAAACAGAATTGTAAAGATGAAATTCTTTAATGGCTTTAGGGAGTTGACTTTCTAATTTGATGAGACCTAAGGACATTATGGTCTCCCCTAATTCTGTGGGGAATACTGATAGTCTTTAGTGTGAACTATTGAAAGTAATATGAGCATAGGTTCATGTGATTATCATGATTCACCACTTGTGAGATATAAGGAATTTAGCAACTCCATACCTGAGAGTTTTGAATATTTTGGCAGAGTGGGAAATATAATGACGTTGGCTGGTTGGTCTTAGCATCTCAGGACGCACTAGTGAAGGAAACCAGTGAGCTCAAAACATTCATAGAAAGTCTAAAGTATTCTGACTTTGAGAACAAATTAATGACTAAAAACACCTCTTACATTTAGGAGCTCTTTTTTATTTTTCTTCTCTTCTTCCTCCTGCCTTTCTATGTGACAATACTGGTAAATGTGCCAGTTAATTTTGTTTGAATTTTTCATTTTGAGTACAGGACAAAGCAACCTTAACTTCATTCTAAACCACTGGTATTATTAGAAGTTCTCACACAAGAAGATGTTCTAACCATAAATGATGAGTGGATTATGGGATTATAGTCCAGAGCATAGGATTCCCATTGTAATTGGCCATACGTGAGAGACTGGGCTATGGCTTAGGTTGGCAGTAGTGGAAATACTTTTGAAAAGAAGAAATGAAAGGGACCAGCCCATTAGCTGAGGAATGAGAGGTATTTTAGAAGAGAATTCACATGTCTCCATCAAGAGAAATAATGATGGAATACATATAAGAGAAGAAGTAAAATATTAAAAGGAGAAAGTGATTATAATACCTATAATTTGAGAGAAAAATATTTTTTAAAAGAGATATACTATTTAGAACACACTAAAAGAGATCACCTTATTATTTCTCTTAAACTATTCACAAAAGAAGAGCTATTAACATTGGCTAGGAATGCTACTCTGTCATGACTGGGGAAGCAAAATATCCTAGACTTGTTCTCTATTTCAACCAAAATCCGGAAGATGAGATAAAAGGTGGTAAATGTGAAGATAAAGGTTGATACATGAAGGTAAGAGCTGGTCTGTGCCTTTGCCAATTCTGGTAACTTATTTCAAGATAAAATAAGATTTTCTTCCTCCTCCCTGAGTGTGCCTGTGTACATATTATGTAGACGCGTGACTCTTGATTATGCTTTGACTTCAGAAATTAAAATAAAAAATTAAAATCATAACCAGATCAGTGAATGCTTACTCAATGCAAGGAACTATGCAAATCACTGATATGTTTATTCTTTATTTCAACCTTTAAACATTCTGTAGCTGCCTCATTATTCCCCTGTATAGGGAGTCAGAAAGATTAAGAAATTTGCTCAACTTCCCAAAAGGTATATAAGATAATTTGGATCCAGAACGAGGCATTATGTTTTCAGGGTCTTAGTTCTTAATAAATATATTTTATTCTCAGTGTTTACATAGGATTTGAAAAAGGGTACATGACCACTTAGAAATACCAAAATCTGATTTATTTTCAACTTCAATTTTTCCCTCTCATGTAGAATGTAAAGGATTTATAGAAATGCACCAAGCTAGCATATCATAAGGTCTTTAATCACTGTGGAATGTGTATGTAAGTCCTGATTTGTGAAGAAAGAACTTTCCTTCCTTACCTAGGAGTGTATGATACAGAAGCATCAAAACTATCACAGACTCAGGAAGCAGTCCTTTTTTTGAGAACACTCATTCACAGAGTTATAATTCCCCTGTGCAATGATTTAATGCAAACAAATAAGAGCCCACCGCCCACCCCTTTTTCCCACTTAGTAGATCTTTTGGTTGTAGAATGACTTTTACCCCTCTTTTAAGAAACCGCTCTTCAAGACTTTGATCAAACTAGATTTCTTAAGAATTCTATGTTAGTGCCTTTCTCTGAGAGATCATCTAGTACTCTGAACAAACATCTCATAGCATAATACTTTGAACAATCCTTTTTTATTTTTTCTGGAGGAGAAGGATCACAAACTCTTATATGTTCCCTATTACATGATGCATAGTGAAAACGTATTAGAGTCAGCTGAGTTGATGAGTAAATGAAAAATAGATGCATTTCAGGGTATCACTGTGAGCCTTTCAAGCCGGAGTTTTAACAGCCCTTTGTTCTAAGGAGCACAAATGACTTAAGCAAGTCCTGAGGTACTATACTGACTCAGAGAACAAAAGATTTCATTTATGTGCCAAATGAAACTGTTAAAGTAATTTTACTTGAAAGTCATAATGTGCACTGCCTGACTGCATTTTTAAAAATATGACTGTTGATGGTGCTTTCTTCAATTTTTCCTTTCAATTCTGAATCTATTCTTGATTGCCCTGTGTATCATCTTACTGTTCAGAGTGAGTGCCCAATTATATTTAATTACATCACGTATCACAGTTAAAAATTCCACCATGACCATTTTTTCTGTGCTCCTGGATAGTTTTACAAGTGATCTATTATTTTTTAATTTCCAACTTGAAATAATGGCATGGTCAATTTGCTTCTTATGTTTGTCTAGGTATATATGCCTGGCTATCAATCGCCATTATCTATTTTAGCAAAATTGTTCAATTCACTGTGATTATAAATTTTCTATGTTTTTGCTTAGACTTAGCAGACTGTGAGATTCAACAGTCTGCATTTTCTCTGCAATAACAATTATATTTCTCAAATGGCAAGTTATTGTGTCTGAAAAATCAAGCGACCTGAGATAGTTAGCCAAGAGGTATAATGGATACAAATGGAGGGGATCATGGCAGAAAAGTGAGTATTTAGTTTTGTTGTTGTTGTTTTTATTTTGAAAAAATACATTTTATATAGTACAGACAGAAAAAAATGAAAAGAACAGTTTTCTTAAACCTCTTATTTTAAATTTTAAATAATATAAGCAATCTTGTTACTTCAAATTTAGGAAAGTCAGTTTCTTTGAGTGAAGTTAGGCTTTCATTTCCAAGAAAGTAAGTAGGAAACCCAGTTCTGAACCTTTTAATAAGGGATAGAAATAACCTTGGTTAGCAGTGGAATTTGAGGCAAGCATTAGCATAAGAGATGTCCACAGAATTTTCTATCAAGGTTAATTCTATGTCTGAATCAAATGTCTAGTCTGACAGACAAATACTTAACCAAAAAATAGTGGTATAACTGCAACTTTAAGTGACTTGTGTTAGAGGTTATGGTTAACAAGTGTTTGTTTCTTTTCATCAAAGTGTTAGTCTCACAGTAAGTTGCAATAGTTTATAACTTGAACCCCAACTGAATGCCCAGCTCCACGTCAGTCTGTAGAAGTCACAATAGTGAGAGTACAGGGCCCTTGTGAAGCTTAACCTGGAGGAGATTATGTTTTTCTGACAAATGAATAGAAGCAGGACAGGTGCTTCTAAGGAGACATGCAGGGAACAAGTGAAGACCATTTACAGGGACCTATGAAAGTTTGCAATTGGGATGACCAAGTTAGGGTTTGTTTCTAGGATTCTCTGCCCCAGAACTACCACATAAGCATAGCATGAAAAGTCCAAACCTCCTTTTTGTAGACAGCAAAAAAGACACAAAAGTTTCTGTAAGGAGTGATGTGAGGCAGAGACCAGCCAAGATCACCAGGCTTGTGTAAAGGCAACATAGTATGGAATGTATTGTGCCTGGGTGGAGGCAGACAGAGGGCAAAAAGGCCATCTTTAGGGAGCAAAGAGAAGCGAGCTTTTCATATAGGGCTGGAAAGAAGCCAAGGGACGTTCGGCAGGAATCCCTTAGTAAACATCAGTGGTCAAAGTTCTCTGAATGTTTCATGCCACAGTGGACAGAGTCCTTGAGGCATCAGTATGAATGCTCCTTGTCTTTAGATATAGTCTGTATTCCATCTGATCTCTTTTAAGGTATCTTAAAAGAGGACATCAGTGTTGCTGAGGACACCAAGGTTGAGCTGAAAGCAATGACTGCTGACAGAAAAGTTGGGTTTTGGAAGTGTCTTGTTCAATCCTTATAATGTCATGTACAGTGAATATGAAGAGGCAGAGCGACTGATGGTTAATTTCCTGATTTCAATTGTTACAGTAAATGGGACTTTCTGAGCCTCACATTTCTCATTTTTAAGTTAAAGATATCTATCTTCCAATGATGTGCAGAGTAAATTGCTCTATTCAATATGGGTTGTTGTGCTCAATTAAATTTTGATTATTGATTCAGTAAGACCTGTATACGGACTTTCCAATAATGCAAGACAAAGGAAGATGCAGATATTTTAAAACAGATTTTATCTGCCTCTACTACATGAATTCAGTTCAGTACAGCTTCTAAATTTAGAATCCATATCTGGACAAATCTGTGATACTAAAGTGTAGAACTGGGGAACAATCTTAAGGGGAACATTGATCACATGGCCCTCTGACTCTCCATCCTTTCCTGCATTTAGTTTCTATCCATTGGAATGATGTCTCTATTCTTCTCTGGGAGAAGGGGGAAGAAACTTATAAGTGAAAAGAAATATAGTTTGTGCTTAACTGTTTCAGAAACAGAAAATTTAACTCAAGTATACAGAATCATAACTTTTCCAGTAGTCAGAGCATTTAAGGAACCAATGTGTGGGCACAAAATGTATTCAAAGCAAAGCAAAAACAAAACAAAACCAAACGAAAACCAACAACAAACCTGCTATATTGAAATGGGATAAAACCAAAGAATGCCCAGTGTATACCAAACTACTAATCATAGCTGAGTAAGCTGGTTTACTGGTAATCTAATTATATATTTAAATTATTTTTAAAAATGACTTATTCTTTTGGTCCAGTGAATAGGTTTCTTTGGGGGAATGAAGGCATTAATTTATTTTAAGCAAAGCAATCTGAAAATGCCACTAATATAAATAATTCCTTTAAAAGTTCCTAGACTTTTCCAATAGACCATTTATTTTCAAGAGATAGAATATGTTGCTGTTTCAACTACTTTCTGTTCTTCATATTTTTCTACTTTTCAGTGGACTTTCTAGACAAACATATGGGTAGCATTTCATGGCTCTTTAAAAAAAAGTCTTTCATCTGTAAATTCTTTCTCAATTTTCTATGCCCAGTAGGAAGGGATTTGGAATATGTCACCAGAAGAAGGGGATTATTAAATGACATTTTCAATTGTTAGGAGTTCTGTGTGAGTTAGAGACATTGAATTTAGTGGGTTCAATTTTAATCTGTTTTACAAGGAAGTGTCACTTTATATCATGTGAAAAATATGCTTCCTCAGATTGGACCCAAATCTTGAACTTATTCCTTTTGACCTTCCAATATATCTTCTAGGATGAAAACAGAAACCTTGTTTTTATCTTTCATATCAAGCACTCTTTTTCACTACAAAAGGTGCACTAGATTAGTTACCATTTCTATAAATCACTGATCATGTTAAAATTAACATGCTTGTTTTAATATTTATGTCATGAAGACAATGCTTTTTGTGACTGTATTAAAAATTAATCTTTGCTTAGGGTACATAAGATATATTATCATTTTCAAATAAAACACAGTTCTTTAATCAACAAGATTCATCCAGATTTGATTATCCAAGTATACACTGGCAAATCCTTAAGATTATGATTGTACTTATTTCCAGTCCCTTTGATAGTACAGACTTAATGCAAATAGACATTGCAAGTTAATAACATCATCACATAGTGGAAGTAGGCAATTTACCAAAAGCAGAAACATTTTCTCTAAATAAATACATGTGAAACATTTGCAGGCTTTAAATTATAAGAAATAATAAAAGTAAAACAAATAAATTAGGAAGGTATTATATTTCCTCTCAATAAGTTTCTTGTTTTCATTGTCTATAATTTTTTAATCTAAATGTCTTTCCCCCATAGCATTAGCCTTTTTGAAGTCAAATTAAAGACCCTGAAACTGTCTCTGATTACTGTTTTCTACTTGGAACTGTTTCCATAAAGCATTAGAATCAGTTTGCTTTCAAATAATAACTGATATTTGAAAGAGAATGACAGGTAGACAATTAAAAATAAAATGATTGGAGATGACAATATACAGTTTGAAATTTGTCTTATCATATTTGGCCAATTAGTCTGAAACCAACTCAGAGCCAACTCTTCAAGAAGCATCATATCTTTATATGTGTCAAAATGGCTCATTTTAACCCATCCATATGTTTACAATTTTGAATATAAACAGAAGACAAACATTCCAACAACTAACCATTGTGGGCAAGGACCCTGGCCTTTTATTTTTTGTGGTATGTATGGTTCTAAAAGTACAGGTATAGAATAGGCTTCGTTTGAGACTGAACAATCAAGTAACAAAGCATGCCTTTATTACACAGCTTTCTTTGTGTCTAGAGAGAGATAATCTGGATATAGATAAAACCTGCCAGTCACATGATTATGAACAGAGGTCAGAAAGTTCATAGACTGCTTGTATGAGAACAATTTGCTTCTAAATCTGTTGTGATTATTTGGGAAAGGGTGGTAAGGTGGTTCATGTATTAAGATCCAGCCAAAATTTTAAAAATGTACTGTCCTGCAAGTCTATACTTAGCTGCTTTTTATTAGTAGTGTTTGGTTGTAAAGATCATAAACTTGCTCTTATTAGCTTAGGTGAATGAATCAAGAGTGGTAGAAGTTGGGCACCAAGCTTTTGCTGTTTTTTTGGAATGGGATCTACCTGCAGTGGCTGCATACATTTTGAAGAGTGTCCCTTAAGTATGGAATGAGCACCTTTTTGTGTGCTGGAAGAATGAAAGTGCCACCTGATGACCAGAGGGGTGGCTATGACGGAGCCTGCGTAGCTGTTCACAGGACAATTTCCATGTCTCTCCAATTTCCATGTCTCCACACAGCTCGACGTTGTTCAGCTGTGTGTGGCCACCAATGAATGGCAGAGGTCTGAAACACTCCAATTCAAACCACAAAGCCATTTTCATTATTTGTAGTTCTTAGTCAAGAGCACTCCAAGAACTTAGAGGAGATTAGAGTTATTAGATGTCAAAAGCATTAAGTTGACAACTTGTCCCATGGAAGACACCTCCCCAAAGAGTGATGTCATCAAAAACACTCAACATCGGGCATTATGTGAGCAGAAGAGATATTTTTCCCCCTGTGGTAAGCCACTGGAATGGGAGGATTCTTGTTTTACCAACTAACCTACTTTCAATAATATTAGGGTATGATTTTAATAATCAGGCCCCGGGGAGATGTGAAGATAGGAGTAATTGGAGTTTACTGATCTTGCATCGAGAACTCACCTTGTATATGAGCTTCAGTAAAATAACCAGCTATTTGGTTTTCAACTTCTAGAAGCAAGAAGGATCCAAAGTTGATCAGCTATCCACCTGTAGGTCAGGTGGTTGTTTGTGATCAATGGAGAAGAATCTACATTGAGAAGACAGAGAATAAGTTCACAAGCCAGGGCTCAGAGGTCTCCCCTCCATACCCCATATGTATATTGTTTCAGCTATATTTTGCTTATTGCTGTTATATTTCCACAGTGCTTTTATGTAAATCCCCCTCAAAGCCTGTCTGCAATTAGTGGAGCCAAAATAAATAAATGTATAAATAATAAATAGATCAAGGCTTCTATTTCTTTCCTCTTGTTAAATTAGCAGTGGCATTTATTTCCTCCCAGCCCTTTGGCATCATTCATATTTTTCGAGCTCTTCAAAGGTTTCTAACAGTAGTTCATTGATCTCATTTGCACATTTTCCCTGTATCCTGAGATATAATTATCCTCCCACCATGAGGATCTAATTCATTTACAGTCTCCTGGGTATTCTTTAACAATCTCCTCTTTCATATTAAGTTTTATTTCCTTCTTACCATGCTGAAGATCAATCTCCTTGACAGAAAAGATAGAGAGAGAGAGAAACAAAGAAAAGGTAGAGACTTGGCGATGGCCAAAGCATCTTGTAGTGTCTGCCAGTGGTGCAACATAGGCTGCTGAAAACTAGTCTTTGTATTTCACCAACTTTTCTTCAGTTGAATGTAACTAAAAAGGGGGCATCATTGTTCAGAGCAGTTTTTTAAAATTCAAAAGTCCTTAGGAACTTTAGATACAACGACACACCTTTAATGGCATATGACCCCTTCTTATGGATTTTTGAGTGCATTTTCCTCACCATTTATGTTTCAGTTTTGAAGTGTGAGCTGGTCAGAGCACACTATATGTGCATTCCTGGCATTCTTTGGTATATTTCTTCTATCTTTCTCAATGGGATCATTTATGATTGAAAAACTGAAGATTATATTTCTGAGACTCCCTAAGCCACCCTCTATGACAGAATTTCATATCATGAAATCAATAAGCTTTATTTCCTAAATGTTTGGATTTCTGCCTTCAAGGATACATGTCTTCATCTTCTCAGTTATTATAAACAATAAAATGAAATGTTTTCTTTTTCTTTTTTTCATTTTTTGCAATAAAAAGAAATAGTGCTACCTGAGAAAGGCTAGCTTTCTTCAAAAGGAGTGATTGATATTCACATTTTAGGATTTTGTCCTCAGATTTTCTGCCTTGAAAATATAATTGCTAATATATGCAGAGTCACTAGCCTAGCTACAGAACTCACCAAGAGCAAAAGACAGAATTATGATTTATAAATTCTTGACTCATAAACAAATATCAACCAGGGCATGTAGATGGTTGCATTAAATGATAAGTGTATTATTTCTCTGTAGTCAGTTGTAATATATAGTCATAAAATTGCAAAAATAAGAACAAGCTGGAAAATATTAATCATTAGGATTTCCATCCATGAAAGACTGACTTATCAAAATTACCAAGATGACAATATGCAACAGGAAGGCTTTTTGCAATATTGTTTAAGAGAATCCAGACTTTTGAATATTTGAGTAATGTATTAGTTTGATGACTTTTTACTTTTTTCATATTTGACTTCTATATTTTCATATCTTAACTACGAAACATGTTAAGAGGCTAAATTTTATTTTAAAAACTTATTCACAGGGAAAAAGCATTTAAATTTTCAAGTCAGTGATCTAAATTGACATAGACACCTGTTGTAAACAGACTTGAAGACAACATTTTCAAGGGTCACTGAAAATATTTCCCCTTAAAATGAGCTCCATGACCTATCTAATTGTAAAAATCCCTATTATAGTGAAGATGCTTGGCCTCAGTATGATTCTTCCAATTCTGTGTTTTCATTTCTAATCATTTACACTAGGGTTTTTTTTAAAAATCTTAGTTCATTCAAATAGGTTATAGCCTTGCTGGTAAGCTATTTATTTTTCTACTAAAAACTGAATCCCTCTAGAGTTCTTTCACTAGGTGAGCCACTATAAATTACCTGAAAAAAATCTATTTTTAAACCACATACTGTACATAAACATGAAAACTTTTCCTTGTAGTCCCACATATTCTAAGGCAAATTTCCTTACTTCTGTTTTAAATGTTAGTTTAGGTCTCCAAATAATATCCTTTTTCTATTCTCACATTCTTTGTGATTCCAATCACCCTGATTCCTCTGAATTTCACTTCAACACAAATCAATCCTTTGGGCCTGAAGTAGCAGTATCTTTTGTTTTCTTGAAGATGAAGTTTTCAGCAAGGCATATCAAGAATTTTACACAACTAAACGAACTCCTAGGATTTCTCAGATATTTGTAAATTGCTTATGACTTATTCCTTTTTTTTTTTGCCAAGAGTAGATAAATTAGTGTAGGATACTCAGCCAATGATATTTCTATTTTTCTTTCCATTGGTTCTTATCTGGATGTTTTTAAGGCAGTGTTCACAGGCCTAAAAGATTCTCAGATTTTCATTCAGGTAAATATTTTCCTGAAATACTATTTTGCCCTAAAAATGATCTTCTTTTAAATATAGAACGAACATTTATTACTCTCAGTATTTAGCTTCAATCTAACAGTCTTAGACCATATTTACCATTCTTGCTAAATCTATTCTTTCAACTTCAACGATCTTTTGGTACCACTTGATAAAATTGTCTCATTTTTCTGGTGAGATCTTTTCCTATTCTCTACATTGACTTTAGTAAACACACTTTATAGAACCTCATAACTCTCGTCTGCCCTCCCACCACAGGTAATAAAACAATAGTTAAACAATCTTGAGCTAAGAAGTATCTGCCTCCATTTGTGGCTATTCTCAGCCTGCTCCTCCTTTACTGTGTTTAGTAATTTACTAAATTCAAGGAACTGGATGCTGCTACAGGATTTATAGTCTGATAGAAATACAAATGTATTCCCGTGTCCCACAGTGCAATTGTAAATGTACAATTGGGTTTGGAGTTCTGATAGAATAAAACTCTAAATGACAGATGAATTAGGATTCACCTGCTGTCTGAAGTGAATGAACAAAGCCTTGAAGAATGAGACAAGGTTAGTGTGGACATTGGAGTAGGAAATTCTAGTCCAGTTATACAAAATTTCTGTAGGAATGGATGGTACAAAGGACTCTGAAATTTCTTTTCCGTTTTTCTCCCTAAAGAACCAAAATATTCGTTTATATTTTAATTATTATCTGAAGAAAGCAAAAAGAATATATGGGAAATGCAAAAATGGCTAGAGAGGCATCAGTACACAAGTATGATGTCATAAAGAATGTTAAGTGCCTATGATTATTCTAGCAAATCACGGAAGCAGGATTGGCAGGACCGCTTTTTTCATTGATGAGACCAAATACTTGATTCTCAAAATTAATGGGGAAAAGGTTTATTTAGCTCAGAGTTTGTAGAGGTTTCAGTCCATCATTGGCTGGCTCTAAGGTAGTGGCATGTGACAGAGGGATAGGCAAAGGAGAGCAGTTCATGGCACCCACAGACAGAAAAAGCAAAAAGAAAGGAAGAGAAGGCACTTCTGTACCTTATGTAGTATCCCGGTCACCAGGATTAGAGCAGCATTGAACAAATCAGTGGCTGATTTAGTAATCGCATAACCTTAATCTCAGGATCACACACCCTAGATCTGGTCACCTCTGAAAAAGTCCCACCTATGACCTCACGAAACTTTGAGGGGACATCTAAACACAAGCCATAACAGTTGTTTTCCCACACATTTATATGCTGAAGCTCTAGTGCCCATGATTACTGCATTTTGAGACAGGGTTTGAAAGGATACGTAAGTTTAAATGAGGCTATAAGGACAAGGCTCTCATTCAGCATGACTAGAGTCTTTCAAAGAAGAGTAAGACGCACCAGTGATGCCTTGAACAGAGAGATAACCATATGAGAACATAGAAGATGGAATTTGCAAGTTGAGAAGATACAAAATTTACTGCCACAGTGACTTTGGAGGTCTAGTGCTAAATTAATTGTTATTTAAGTTACACAGTATGTAGTACTGTATTTCATTATGATACATCCCTGTCAGACTAATGCAGAGGTCATTTATAATATCAAAATGTATTCTGATTCCAATATTGAAGACTAAATTGGGTGAGTGTGGGTAAATAAATGTGTGTGAACTACAATTAACCTAATATAATAATATAGAAATTGTGTAGGATTGAATTAAGTGAATATTGAAGAGTTGGGGCCCATAAGAGTTAGAATGGACTTATTGTGATAGATTGTTACAAGTAGGAGATAAGGTATAGAAGATACTGGAGACAGTTTTCTCATTTTTATTTGAATAGCTGGACAGTAACATTCATAAACTAAGGGGCAAAACAATCTATAGGCAGATGACAGGCTTCATTTAGGAAAAGAGTGGGTTTAAAATATGCATAAAGATATAATAATTTCAATGGATGTTAGATTTGTATATCTAGATATTGGTAACATTTATGGAATTTATATTGAGCTATATATGGTCTTATGTAATATGATTTTTGGCTACCTAACTTCAAATTTTATCCCTCTCATTCTTCTCTGTGTATAAACACTGTCCATCTTGCTTTACAGAAAATGCCAAGAATATTCTTGTAAGATTTTTGCTCTTGCTGCTCTCTTTCTTGAAACCTTTATCCTTGAAATTTTTATGTCAGATTTTATAATCCAATTATCCATTTTACCATGTATTTCTTTATTCACTTTCATCTTACTGAAATTTCTCTGACTTATAACTCTCTATAGCTTCACCCTCTACTTTCCTCTTTATGACAATCACACTCCCTTAATATAATACGGGTTTTTTTAAAATTACATTGACTTTCCCTTCCTCTGAATTCTAATTTCCATAAGATTTGAGACTGAATATTTTTCAAATGTATTTCCAGTATATATAATATTGGCTGGTGTATGAGATGCATTCACTAGTTAGATAAATAGATGATAGATAGATAGATAGATAGATAGATAGATAGATAGATAGATAGAATGGCTGAGGCTAGCCATTAGAATATAAGTGGTAGTTAAGTCATGGTTTATGGGTATTATATCTAGAAGAAAGAAAAAGACTACAGGATGGAATCTGATTCCCTGAGTGAGTGAAGGGAGAGAAGGCTCTTTAAGAAAGTTACAGAAGCTAAAGATGTATAAATAAATTTCAGACAGAGTGCAGAGAAAAAGAAATGATCCTACATTTCAGAGACTGAAGTCAAGACGAGAAATCAATATATTCCACAAGATTGGTTAACCAGATCATGTAAGGAAAAAAACTTAAGAGTAGTTACAGAAATTCACAGTGCTTACGTATATACTTTTATACTAAGGAACAAGAGTAAGTAACTGTAGAAAACTAAGTGGAGACATAGGAAAGAGGCGACATTGGTGAGAAAAGGAGGGGAAATTCAAGATAGTGGAGGGGGATGTAACTTTACATAGACAAAAGGATATTATTCCACTGTTCATAAAATATCTAAGTTGACTCCTGTATTCCAGGTTAATATACTAAAACAATAAACTCACTGTCCTGAACTGTGACTTTTAACTCTCTTTGAGCTGGTTTATTCTAGAGATGTGATGAGGTCCCCAAGAAAAGCTTAGCTCATAACTGATATTGCATAATAAAACACATGTGGAACCGGACAGAATTTTATTCCTACTTTTTGAAATCATCACTATCAGGATGCCATCTAACAATTAAGGTCTTATTTTCATCCAAGAAAGTAACTAAAGACTGCCTCTGAAGCCTTGAATAAACAGATGAAGGTGTCTGACCATATCTTCCCACACATATTAGCAAATCTTTACTTTTGTGAACATTTTCCCATGGTATGCTTAAAACAATTTTTTGTGCACGATAATTTAAAAGGCCAATCAGAACACAGAATACATCTGGGATTTTTTTTCTCTTAATTCACTTCCCCTACCTGAAATATGCCTATTTCTCCTCTGCTTGAAGAGGCTACAACTCTTCCCTAGCATAAAATGTTACCTTTTAAAGTGAAACCAATTTTACACACACTCCAACACATTTTCTTCATTACCTTGAGTTGTGACTGTAGTCAAGCCCTCCAGGCCTAACATGAATTATCATTTAATCAATGGAGATAAGAATATAGCTGTGGAGAGGAGCATTTAAGAGCCAATAGTAAATACAGGACAGAGTCGAAGAAGGTTCTAAAAGCATAAGTTAGTTTGACAGTCAGATTGCTTATCTTCTACTATCTGTCCCTTAATCAGTAGTTACAGTGCTAGGGAACAAGTCTGTGACATATACCGTTAAAGAAAATAAATGAATCTAGTTTATAGAAACTACAATGGCCCTGAGTAATCTTACAATTTATTGCAAATTTAGCATAATCGTAGACTGGTGCAAGAGAAGGCACTGATAGATGCTAGATGCCTGGGTCTAGAGCTGTGGAGAGCAGTCACTGTCTGAAAATCTAAGCAGTGAATGAATGTGTGTGAGTTCTAGAAAGGATGGTTCTGGTGTTAGTTAGGTTTGCTTAAACCCTATTCTTTTGTGAAACATAAAAATAAGGGTATATTTTGATGCTGAGCAATAAGAGTAAAGCATAACAGTTTATTCTCATTGATTTGCCTTTATGACCAACTTTGGAGACTATTTTGAGCATCAGTACTTATTTTTGTTTGGGGAAATTCCTTACCATGTACAACAGTGTCAGGAAAGAGTGCTTTGGCTCCTTTAGGAAAGATATTAAGAGAGAGAATTCCAGTTTCCTATCCTTATCATCAAGAGTATGGAGGACTCCAGGATTCAATGCTAGAGTCTGGCACTAGTGATGAAGGATCCAGTTTGGTATCTTGGACTGACAATTATAACAAAGGAAAGTTCTCTATAGTTCTTGTTTCTTCAGCTTTTGGACCTGCCCTTGTTCCTGCCAAGTTTTTGAGTATGGTAATACACACTTTCTATTGATTCCACTAGCTTTCTGATATGCTTTCTATAAACTTACTTCTTCTTCTTTTTTCTATTTAAGATGGCATGATTGGCAAATTATATTCTCATTATAGAAAAGACAAAAAGTACGTACATTTCTCATATGTTTCTACCTCCCTATTTTTCCCATTTCTTCTCCCAAAAGGGATACTTGGAATTGCTGAAGAATCAAAACCCGGGCATCTCTAAGGGTAAATCATATATTAAGGAAATTTAAATTAAGACTTTACATTACAGGATAGGTTGTAATTGGCTGAGTCCTCAATGGCTTCCTTTTCCAAACATGCTTTTGATATGACATGGGTCTCATTGGTGTGACAGCCTTTTGCACCTGTACAGAAAAGTTTGGAATGGATACATATACTTTCACCTAGTTTTCATTCACATTTTTGTTGTTTTTAAAGAGATATTTTGTTAGTTTCCCTTCAGTGTTTTTCCCTTGTGTGATCATTCTCTGAGGTCTGAGCCCTTGTCCTGTCCCCCACTGAAAGGAATACACTTTACCTCCTCCAAGCTGATGTCGTGTGCCTCCACACCAACTCTGTGTTTAGGTGAATTTCTCACATGAATTATCTCTCCATTTCCACAGAGAGGTTCCCCAGTCACCTTCAGTTCCAATGTTCAAGTTTAAATATGAAATCAATCCCCACTAAAATCTATCTTCTTTATTTAAATCAAATTATTTATTAATTTCATCACTATATTCTGTCTGAACTGTTTCCCTTGCTCATCATCACTCTCCTCAGATCATTTGAAACCTGTTTCCACCACCTGAGACCAAGGAGGGACAGAAATTGGTTACAAGTTCCGCCATTTTTGACTCTTATTTCTTGTCTCTTCCACCCATGCAGTTTTTCCAGTAAACCCATGTTCCTTGGATGGCACATTCATCCTGTGTCTTCTCTATGAATCTGGTAAAAAGGGCAGATAACCTTCTCAGTGGCCCAGCAAGAGGCCCACAGTAGCAGTGGCAGTGGTGGAATGCAGATGGCCAGATTACCCCAGGAGAACATTCCCCAAGACTTAAGCAGGACATACACAAACGCAGTTGGTAATCAGGTGAACCAGCACTGTGCTTTGGCACCTGGACAGGCAGTATAGATGGGGGCAGGTAGGACTGACATTCTTTCCTTTAAAAGAATATATATATATATATATATATATATATATATATATATATATCTCCAAGGTCTGAGGAGAACCCCAGAAACAGAATGTCACCCCTAGCTCAAATATCCAGAGGCCAGTATCAGCTCTTTATCCAGCACAGCACAAATCTCAGTTGCAAAATTGGCCAAAGCAAACAACACATTTCTGAGATCAGACTTGGACCTATCTTAGAACTACAAACACCAGAGGAATTTCACTCAATTTATTTTTCTATGTTTGTTTGATTGGTTTTCATTTATCTGTCCCTTTGAGATCTTTTAAAATTAAGTTTAATTTGGTCATTTTTAAGAGCTATTTCTGTTTTCTGATTCTAGTTTCTTTTTTCTCTGTTTTTTCTTTTCTCTTTCTTTAATGATTTGGATTTATTAACTGTCTTTGTGCTTTCATCTACTTGTCTTTTAATTTTATTTTGCCAACCATCTTGCCTTATTTTACAGCACTTTCATGTGTATAAACACTGTGTCTTCTCTGCCTAGTTAATGTCTCTACTCCTATGCTTCTTCTTCCATCCTTTCTCTCTTCACTTTTCCAGTTTCCCAAAGCTTAAGTGATCATCTTGTCCCCCTCAGCCTTGCTCTGACTATATAGGACCTTACTCATCTCTCCACTTTGCCTCTTATCTCTTTTAATCCACCCTCACAACAGGATAAAATCACTCCACTAAAGGGAAAATCATTGAATACAGGTTCCTGGTATATGTTGTATTTTGTTATACAACTGTAGAATTTGTTCCTATGGTTAAAAGTATCAGGCTAATAGTTATCACAGTTTATCAGTAACCAAGCTATGCTCAAGAATATTATTATTGTTGACCATACTACTTTAGCCAGGATACCATACCTGCTTTATCAATTTTTCTGTCCTATATAACATTGCTGTGATTGTATGAGTTCACTACCATCACCACAATCTAGTACCAAAGGACTGGGTGCTGAGTCTAATAGGTAACAAGCTCTCATCCTCAATGCATTGGAAAAGTGGGTTCTTTGGATAGACACAAAGACCAAGAAACTCCTACATCTAGAAGATATCCCTGTAGAACAGCCATTTCCTAGGGAAACTTCAATACTACAGATATATCTATATACCATAAGAAACCTATAAGCATCAACATAGAAACAGAACAATACAAAAAAACAGAAAACAGAAAATGACAAGACAGAAGCAAAATGCAACATCATACCAATAGCCCACCCAGAACAAGTACAGAGCACAACAAAATAGAGGAAATCAGATGTCAATCTCTGGAAATTTCTGAAATGATAGCAACAGAAGTTAAAAAACAGATGGAAGAGGCTATAGAAAAAATAATCCCTAAGTTACAAAAAGAAATGATACTCAAAATGAATGGCATTAAAGTAAGAACAGATTAAAGAAAATAGAGTAAGTTCAGGAAAACAATGGAAGGCATGAAAGTTCAACAAAGGAAAGAAATAGAATCTGTGAAACAAATACAAACAAAAGTCCAGGAAATTAAAAACTCCATTGAAAGTATATGCAACACATTGAATGAAGGCAAGGGTAGACTATCTTATCTAGAAGACAAGATTGCAGCTAGCAGTCATGAAAAGAATGATATCTTAAAAATAGCAAGACACCATGAAAAATTCATCTAACAGTTACAAGACGAAGCAATGAAGAACAATGTAAGATTGGCTGGAGTCAGTGAGAAAGCTTGAGACAGTGGAAAAGACTTAAAAAACTCTTCACAGAAATAATGGCAGAGAACTTCCCAAACACAGATAAAGAATTTACATGCAAATGAATGAAGCATATAGAACTCCAAATAACCTTGGCCAAAATAAATCTACACCAAGGCATATAATAATCAAGATTCCAGGCATTCAGCAGAAGAGCACTGTATTAAAAGTGGCTAGAGAAAAGAAACAAGTTGCCTATAAAGGAAATTCCATCAGAATCACAGCAAATGTCTCAACACAAACCATTAAAACAAAGAGACCTCAGAATGAGGTATTTCAAGCCCTAAAGGAAAACAATCTTTAACCAAGATTGATGTACCCCACAAGACTATCTTTCAAAATCAATGGAGAAATAAGATACTTCCATGACAAAGAACAACTGAAGAAATTTATGACCACCAAACTAGCTCTGCAGAATTCTATGAAGGATGTATTAGAAAGAGATAACAAAAGACTGCACAGGAATACCAATAGAAAGAAGCAGCCAGGCATGACAAGCAATTAAATAAAGGAGAAAGACAGAGAACTAACAAAGGAAAAATAGTAGGAAAAATATAAGCCGATACATATCAGTTATACCATCTATGTAAATGATCTCAACTCACCAGTCAAAAGAAACAGATTGGTAGAATGGATCAAGAAACAAGATCTAACAATATGCTGCATTCAAGAAACACATTTATCCCACAAAAGAAATTCATAGACTAAAAGTCAAAGAATGAAAAATAGCTTTTCACGCTGCAGAACAATCCCTCCCCTCCCCATGTAAAAGCATGACTAGATATTCTATTCGCAGACAATGTAAATTTTAAACCAAAACTGATCGAGAAAGACAAAGGAGGTCACTACATACCGGTTAAAGGAAAACTCCAAGAAAAAGAAATAACAATCATAAATGTATATGCATCAAACACTGGCACACCAAATTACATAAAACAAATATTAACAGACATGAGAAATCAAATAAGCTCTAACACAGTTGTAGTGGGGGGACCTCAATACTCCACTTTCACAAAGAGACAGATCAACTAGACAAAAAATCAACAAAGAAATATGAGAATTAAACTAAACCTGTGATCAAATGGACCTGGTAGGTGTCTACAAAGTATTCTACCCCAAAACATCAGAAAACACATTCTTCTCAGCTGCACATGGGACGTTCTCTAAAAGAGACCACAAAATTGCCCACAAAACATGCTTGAGTAAATGCTGAGGAGCTGTAGTCATCCCATTCTTACTATCTGACCACAGTGAAATGAAACTGGAGATCAACAACAAAAGGACCACAAAAACTACATAAACCCATGGAAATTAAACAATAGCCTTCTAAACCATCCGTGGGTCACAGAGGAAAATAAAAAATAAAATATACAGTATATAATTAAACAATAATGTCAATACAACATATCAGAATGTATGGGACACAATGAAAGCAGTCCCATGAGGGAAATTTATAGCAATGAACTTTCACATCAGGAAAACAGAACAAGCTCAAATAAACACAATAACACTGAATCTCAAGATTCTTGAAAAAGAACAAATAAAACTCAAAGCTCATACAAGGGAGGAAATGATAAAGAAAAGAGCAGAAATTAATGCAATAGAGACAGAAAACAATGCAAAGAATGAATTGAAAAGTTGGTTCTTTAAAAGAATAAATAGAATTGAAAAACCATTGGCTAACCTCATCAAGATGAGGCAAGTAAAAACACAAACTCAAGCAATTAAGAATGCAAAGAGGGAAATCACAGTGAGCCCTACAGAAATCCAGATCATCAGTACCTACCATGAGAACCTGTATTCTAAAGAGGGGAACACTGAAGGAATGGACAGATTCCTAGGCACAATCAAATTGCCAAAACTAAATCAAGAAGATAATAGAACTTCTAAAGACTTGATACTGGCTAATGAAATTAAAAATGCAGTTAAAAATTTACCAACAAAGAAAAGCCCAGTACCTGACAGATTAACTGCTGAATTTTAAAGAAAAATTATTAAGACATTTAAAGAAGAACTAATGTCACTAATGCTGGAATTCTTTTAGGAAACTGAAATGAAACAACACTCCCATAGTCATTCCTGGAAGCAAATACTATCCTGTTTCCAAAACCAGAAAGTACCCAACCAAAAAAGAAAACTGCAGACCAATCTCTGTAAGGAACATAGACACAAAAATTTTAATAAGATACTGACAAACAGAATGCAGCAAATCATCAAGATTATTATATACCATCACCTAGTAGGATTCATACCATGGATGCCAGGATCACTGAATATATGCAAATCAATACATGTAACATCATATTAACAGAACTAAAAACAAAAGTCACATGATCATCACAGCAGACAGAAAAAGCATTTGGTGAAGTCCAACATTCATTCATGACAAAAACTCTACAGAATATTGGAATAGAAGGTCTTTGCCTCAATCTGATAAAAGCCATCTATAAAAAGCCAATAGCTAACATCATACTAAATGGACAAAAACTGAAAGATTTCACTCAAAAATTGGGAACAAAACAAGGATGTCTACTATTACCACTCCTATTCAATACAGTTCTGGAAACATTAGCCAGAGCAATTAGACAAGAGAGAGAAACAAAAGGAAAAGGATAGGAAAAAAAGGAAATTAAATTATCATTTTTGTAGATGACATAATATTCTAAACAGAAGACCCCAAAAACACCAGCAAAAAGAATCGTAGACTTAATAACCAAATTCAGGGGCTGGAGGTTTAGCTCAGTGGCATAAGAACCTGCCTTGCAAGCAGGCGGTCGTGAGTTCGATCCCCGGTACCGATAAAAATGAAAAAGACAAAAAAAAAAAAAAAAAAAAAAAAAAAAAAAACCAAATTCAATAGTTCAGCTGGACCCAAAGTCAACACTCAAAAATCAATAGCGTTCCTGTACACAAGCAACAAACAGAGAAATCAAGGAAAACACAGCCTTTACAACATCATCTCTCCCCCCAAGAAAAAGAGAAAGAAGAAGAAGAAGGAAAGAAAGAAAGAATTAGGAATCAATCTAGCAAAGGAAATAAAAGATCATACAATGAAAATTACAGTACTCCAAAAAGGGAAACTGAACACAGTATCTGAAAATGGAAAGATATTCCTTGCTCATGGATAGGAAGAACCAACACAGTGAAAATGGCCATGCTCCCAAAACTGTTATACAGATTTAATACAATCTCAATCAAAATACCATTAGCATACTTCTCAGAACTAGAGGACACATTCCTAAAATTCATCTGGAACCAGAAGAGATCTAGAATACCAAATGCAATGCTAGGCAACAAAGGCAAATCAGGGGGCCTGACAATCACTGACCTGAAATTGTACTACAAAGCTACTGTGATAAAATCAGATTGGCAAAAGACTAGACCTGAAATCACTGGAACAGAATAGAAGATGCAGATGCAACTCCAAACACACTGAACCATCTTATCTTTGACAAAGGAGTAAGACAAGTTTCACTGAAAGAAAGGCAGTCTCTTTAATAAATGGTGCTGGAAAAATTGGCTTTCCACATGCTGAAGACTAATACTAGACCCATGTCTATACCATGCACCAAAGTAAAAATGTATCAGTGATATACATATTAAAATAGAAACATTGACATCACATTGTCTCACTAGTGTGAGAAGCTGCACAAGTAAATAAGATCCAAAATGTACAATATATGTTATGAATTGGAAAGAAACTGTTCAAAAGGAAAGAGATGCTGGGATGGAGGAAAGGGGAAAAAGAGAAAGGAAAAATATACATATATACACAAGATATTTAAGATAGTTATACAGCTAGTTTCTTTTGGTTTATTGAAAAGAAAGGTTTGTGTTAATATTGTTTAGGCAATGTTTCTTGCCTATATATTGTACTATAAATTAACTACTTTGAGGATAACAATATGCATTGTATTAATGATTGTTACTACCTTTATGAGCCCATTTTGAAAGTGTTTTATCTTTATCTTTTTCTTTTTTCTCTTTAAAATTAAAAAAAAAGGTAAATTCCCATATTTGAATTAAGGATACTGTTCTACACCACAAATGAGATCCCCCAAATGTGGCTCAGAATGAGGCAGGATGTTTTTGAAGAAAAAGAAGCACTTTATTTAGCTGGTACCCAGCGACGCAGGGAGCAGTGGAGCCTGACATCCTCTGCATGCCGAGATAGTGGGGGGCACAGCTTTTATTGGCAAAAATCACAAAACAGGGTGGAGGTTCACAAGACGGGGTAGAAGCACGCAGAATTTTACAAGGGACATCTGGAGCACAGTGATCTCAGAAAACGAGGTGGTGGGCTGTGTTGGGCTGAGGGCCAGGTGCAGGATGTTTCTATGATAAAACGGGCTGGGGAGGTATAAGGCTGGAAGTTAACTTCTCTATATGAGCCCAGCTGAGAAGGAACAGAAAAAGTGGGGGGGGGGGGAGCGTGCATAGAGAACAGGAACACGGCCTGGAGTGATCTGTGGAAAATTAAAAGTTATAGCAGATACCACATAGTAGCCCCTTAATTGTAATAAGCCATTCCTTAATCTGCTAAATAAAGGCGAAGTCAATTTTTTGTCTCCCATTGTGAAGACAACCATTGTAAGAACTGTCAAGAGCCACTGTATACAATGTTTTTTGATGGCATAATATTGAGTTTACATGTCTTTCTTAACTTTGAAAATTCTATAATTCTTCTACATGTCTTTATTCCATATTTCTTCAATAATTCTGAAAGTGATCCTTTTAGGACAAGGTTTTCATTTTCTCAAAAATGAAATAAAGATCTTTCTGCCTTTTATTATTTGTTTTTTCACTTTGCTTTAATTATCATTCCCTTAAATACACTGGCCAAAATACATTACAATGTCCAGTTTAATCTTTTTTCCATGAATGTTTTCCTATAGCAGTGGCTTCATATATCTCCTCCTTTTTGAAGCCATTATTTCTAGCCTGTTATAAAACTTACTATAACAACTAACTACTCTTGTGTTGTTGTTGTTACGTTACTTTTCAAATCAATAATTCTCACACTATAACATATATGGTAGATATTAACAAATTTGACTGAAATACATAGCAAACATTAATACATAAATATGAACCTTTTTTTCAATCACTTTATTGCTATTCATCTTTTGCAACAGGACTGACACAAATAAATTGCATTATATTAACAAACAAAATCATTACACTCCAGATTGCAATTGCTAGATGTAGAAAAAGGTACCAATTTTACGTTCAAATAAATCACAAGGACAAATCAGCCTAAATAATAAATTGTAAGTTTGGAATGTGCTAGTGCCACTTGACAATGAGTTCTGTGCACATAAATTGATCCCGTGGGCAGATTTCTTATTAACAGTGCTTCATCAGGGCATTGGGTTAAATGCTTAAATAACAGGGTAAGAGTCTTGCTGACAAATGAATTTCTGTTTTCTAGGCTCTGCAAGGCAGAATCACTCCTTTCCTTCCCAGTAGGAAGAAAAGTTCATCAAAATGCCATTATTCTGCATTGTAAGTGTCATTTCTCTTGATTTCTACACATTTGAAGTTGCAGTTGGTGCTCGGTGAAGGAGTGCCATTGACCGATTCTCACAAACCCGCTCCTTTCCTCTCCTTGCAACAGAGACTGTGCTTTTAATCATATTGTTCTGGGCTTTCTTTACTTTCTTGGTCTTATCCATTATGCAAAGAGGTCAGTTAGTAACACTCAATATGACTAATTAAAAAGAGAACCGCCAAGGTAAAGTGCACTGAGGCACTTTGGTAATTGCATTGATACTCGTGAATAATAATGACAATTAATGAGTCCTGTAATAGCTTTGTAAATAGTCATTTGACTGCTCACAGGAAGAGAATAACAATTTACACTGATGTAGTGAATCAACTCCTGTGATTTACTTGCACATTCCTTTTTCTTGCCTTCTGTAATCAACACTGACTCTGTTTCAGGCATTTCTGGCCTGACTTAGAACTATTCTCCAAATATTTCAGTGCACAGGGTGAATAGCATCTTCTTTGTGTGGGGTACTTTGTTTTTTTAAGATGTGGTTAGAGCAAATTCAAGTACCTTGAGGCTGGAAAAGTATCATGATTCAGATGCAGAAGACATAGAAAGGTACACGAAATACAATGTTCTCATTTTATAGCTAGCAGGGCTATTAGAGTGCAACTAATAAAAACATAATTGTAGCCAAGTAAGATAAAGAAACTTGAATAAGGACTTACAACTAGGTTACATCAGAGCTGAGACAAGGATTCAGAATCCTTGGCTCTGTACTAGTGATCTCACTGTGCAGACCTCAGGGGGCTTTGAAAATCATGAGTAGGGGATGTGCTTGGACTGGGTTAGGAAGATCTCTTAGGTTGCAAAGATACCAAAGTAGTACAGTGAGACACAAAGGAGCTGAGTGGATCGCTCTGTTCCCTCCATTCAACTGTGAGCAGCACCCTATGGTCATTGATGCTTCCACTGTCTTAAGAGAGGTACAAAAGAATAACAAAAGGCAGAGCACAGGGACCAGTGAGAAAGTCGGGAGGCACCAAAAGGCAGAGGTACTTGGCCTTTAATTCTGAAAGCCTGTGTCTCCATTTGTTCTCTAGTAGAAGTCAATCAAATTGCCACTATTTTGCATGTGTAATAATATCAGTTTTCTTGGTTTCTGCACAAGTGTAGTTGCAGTTGCTATGATTCTTTTTCTCCTCTTTCCCTCTTTCCTGTTCCTGCTGCTACCCTCCTTGTGATCTTCAATAAACTACTTATCACTGGGTATATGCTTGGCAGGTCTTTCCTCTTGGCGCTATGTTCTTTGTCATACACAAGAAGCTGGATTACAACTGACCCATTCAACCGTAACACAAGTACCCGGTAGAAGTTAAACTGATTATGCATGGCAGGTGACTAAAGAAGGAACTTAAAACTATACAGGTGAAACGAATAACCAGAAATATACTAAGAAAGAAACAAGAGAATAATAAAAACAAGAACTGAGGATCACCCTTAAAATTCAGATGGAACATCTTGCTCTGATTCCAAAATAAACAAAAAGAAATGCATCTGAACTTTGGGTTGTGATTTGTTCTCTATAGAATGACTCCTTTTTCCATATTAAACTTTTAAAATATCATTCTACAATTTTTAAAAAATTTTATTTTGAAAGTATGGGGGCTGGGGACTTAGCTCAGCGGCATAAGCGCCTACCTTGCAAGCAGGCAATCGTGAGTTCTATCCCTGGTACCAATAAAAATGAAAAAAAATGAAAAAGACCAAAAAAAAAAAAAAAAGAAAGAAAGTATACAACAGAACAAGACAGAATAAAGCCAACTAAGATTGTACAGTGAAATTAGTACAGAACTTCACAGCAGGTTACCAGGATAACAGTAATAGGTATCACAGTATATTTTGTTATCTTTATAATAGTTGTTCTTTCCATCATGTATATCAAATTGGGATGAAATATAGAACACTATAGAACTTATCAAAACAGAATATTGAATAGAGCAGTACCATTAATCAGAAAAGAGCAAAACAGTAATAAAAATATTTGCCTTCAAAGAGATGGTAGAAGGAAGTCCCCCTTATTTGCTATGGTCAACCTCCCAAGAGACACTCATGTTGGAACTTAGGACCCTGGGAAGCCAAGCAAGCACCTCCCCTCCCTGGTAAGCGGTCATGGTCTGGCAGAATGAGGCCCTTCCAGGGGGAGAACCAGCAGCAGCTCCTGAGATCCGCGCCATGTTGGAACTTAGGACGCTGTGAAAACAAACAACCAGCCTGCCTCCCTGCTAAGCAATAGTGAACCTACTGATACACGGCCTAGAGTCAAATATCCCACTTCCCCTACCCCACTTCTCTTTCCCCAGAAATCATTCTACAATTTTTAAGAATAGAAATACTATCCCTCAGCATAGACTCACGTCTCTATCATGTTCATATTGCCAGTTTTTTCGTTCTTAGGACTCTATGTATACTTGATTTTTTTTTTTTTGAGGAAAGTTGATTTCACTTATCTTTTGCTCTTAGAGAACTATAACTAGACAGTTTCCTTAGAAATATCTTACCTATCTACATTATAGTCTTTAACAAGCTTTGAATGTCTTGTAACCAGTGTCAGTTACAGTTCTATATTTCTCGTCTAGTTTATTTGATAAGTTAAGTGTATTCTTCACTGTGTTTCAATTCCCATTAGACCAAGATGATATCTGCTTTTATAAAGGTTGTGGTATCCTTTCCTGACACATAATAGGTTCTTAGTTTGGAACAAATGAATGAACAAAAACATGAAACAGAATAATTCTGGAGCCAAAATCCCATAGCATGTCTCTGGGGAGAATGCCAGGTAGATGCTGTCAAGGGCTCACTTGACTGTTTTATTTACTACTTGTCTGCTGTTGATACTCAGACTAGACGTGTTTAGGGATTGAATGAATAAATGTTTCTAAGGTTGGAAGTTAGATATGGCTTCACTATATTTGCGACTCTCAAAATATTAGCAAGTTTATTGGCCAGTGTGGAAATGAGTAGTTTTGAGGGAAGTTTACATATGAGATGATCTAGTTTTCCATAGATCCTCCTTGGCTTGATTAACCACTATCTGCAAATCCAGTTTACACCTGAAGGGGTAATTTGTGCTTAAGGATTAAGAGACTCAATTTAAACTTCTTTTGCATATCCCTACTTGTGAAAATTTAAAGAAGATTTTAATAAATGGTACTGAAACACTATCTATATGCAAAACCAAAATTAGACCTGTTTCCATAAACAAAACACAATATAAACTCAAAGCAGATCAGTCATTTATGTTTAGGAACCAGACTATAAAACTCAGAACACAGAAGAGTAATTATAGTGGCCTTAGTCAGTAATATCTTTGACACGACAACATAAGCAGAAGTACAAAAACACATAAACTGTACTTTATGAAAATCAAGATTTTTATGCTTCCAAGAATAACACAAGAAAGTGAAATAACAAGCTATTTAATGGGATATTAAAATATTGCAAATTTATATATTTTATAAAAGCTTTGTATCTATAATATACTGATTACTTTTATATGCAACAGTTAAAATCCTAATTATCCATTGGTAATGGATCATAGATATGAAGAAATGTTACTTCAGAGGACATGTACAGTAAGCTCAGTAAACAAACAGAAGGAGTCAGCATCATAGTCCCTAGAGAAATAAAAGAAAAAGCACAATGAGAGGTTAAGTTGTAAGCTCAGTTGTCCAAAATCAGTCAATCAATCAGTAACTAGCTTCTGAAATTAGAGCCCCCCGCCCCTGGAACTGCTGTGGGCTTATAAAATGGTGGGGCAGCTTCTCAAACAAAGCGAAACAAATCACAGAGTTACAATGAGACATGGTAATTTCACTCCTGGGTATGTACCCAAGTTAATTAAAAATGCCCACTGCAAAATTTTGTACACTAATATTTATACAACAATTGTGTATACTAACTGAAGAATCAAAACCTCTAATTATCATCTGGTGAATGAGTAAATTAAATGTGGATAATCCATAGAACTGAGTAATTATTTAATGATAAAAATGAATTATATACTGAGAGTTGCTATGCAAAGGTTGCTCCTTGAGGATATTATGCTAAACGAAAGAAGCCAGACGAAACTTTGCATATTGAATCTTTATTTTATTTATTTATTTTTGTTGTTGCTGGAAAGTGAACCAACTGAATAATTAGTTTTATGTGATGCTTCTGTAAGAGTGAATTCATGAAGACGAAGCTGGGTTAATTGTTGCCAGGGGCTGGAAGAACAGGAATAGGAGATAAATGCTAGTTGGTACAATGTTTCTGATTGAGGTGATGGAAATGTTCTAAAATTAGGATGGGAATCACTGTACATCTCTATGCATACACTTTAAAATACTGACCTGTGCACTTTGTAAATGTGAATTTTTTGGAATGTGACTTATTTTGGTAAAGTTGTTATTTAAAAATGAAAAAATACAAATAAAGACTAACAGAACTAATATCCGCGTGCAGTACTTATATTTTAATATTATCTGAAACAGATAAAGAGAGATGTTATACTTTGATAAAGGCCGAAAAGTCCTAGAATATATGCCCAAAGATTAATTTTTAGGTTATTTTTGTTCAAGATATTTACATTTATTCCTGAGAGGGAAAAAAAAAAAAAAAGAACAAGTTGCACAGTGCATGCTAGGTACAACTATGAATTACAATCTCAGGGCAGTTATATTTAAGCATTTGAAATAATGAACTACGTTAAAATCATGAACTATTTAAAAATATATATGTATAGTTTTTGAATGTGCAATGATGTGTGTTTATCTGGAAGATTTAGCACACTTAGTAGGAGAAGTTTTGACACAAATGGATGTTAACGTTCATTAAGTGTTTTCTTTGCATCTATTAATAACATGAGCACAGGTTTATGTTCCTTTAACCTCTTAATATAAATTTCATCAATTGCTTTTTAATGGTAAACAATTTTTCATAAAATTTAAGTTCAAAAGTGTAACTGCCGACCATGGAATACTTGTTTTCTTTTTCTCACAGACTGTGGTGGGCATCTAAGGGTGTACTGGGGTGCCCTAGCCATGCCACCTAAGAGGTGAAGGGCTGCGTACTCTGCAGCCAGCTGACAACCACAGTCTCCAGTGGTGCACTTAAAGTTCTTTTAGACACGGTTTTGTTTGTACTTCTTAAAGTAGGTACAAGAGGCCGTTCTAACTAAGGCCAAATGAGATTAATTTTTTTCATAGGGTTTTAGAACCATAGAAATAGTACACATTCTAGTGTTAAAACTATATGGACTGTGATGAGAAATTACCAGATGAAAATGAAGAATATTTTTACATTTCTCTCTTTGGATAGATCTTTTGTCTAGGTTTACTTACAAAAGCTTGATTCTCTGGTTTATTTCACATCTATCGATTCTGTGATTTCCCCAATTGTAGACAAAATTTTCACAGCAAAAGTTGGTTTTGTTACTAATGGGGTTATAATTCTCTACTCGTTGGGGCTTCAGAAGACTTTTCCTCCAGGTAAATTCAGCTGTTCATTGTGTGTTGGTTCATCCTACTGTAAGCTTCAATGATGTTTTGTAGACTCTCTGTCCCTTTATATCAGAGAGTCTAATAAAGTATGTCTGAGAGAACCAGTTATTATTGACTTTGCTATTAATGGACATTTATTCCTTTGTTTCTTTTATATTCAAAACCTAAGGTAATGTTGAGAACTACATTGTCCAAATGTGGACATTGTTTCTATATGACGCTCTGATAACAGAATTTCATGGTTAAGTAAAGCAGGAAAATGTTGCACAACAGAGCTCCCCTTTCAAAGATGCATAGTGCCTATTTATATAGTACAATAAAAGGCCGAGTAGTTGTGCTATAAATATCACTATTTTATATTGCTTGATTTCCCCCCAAAAGCCCATTAGTATTTGCAGAAATTAGTATTGTGTAGAATGAAATCTTCCTTCTATAAGCGAGGAAATACAATCCTGAAGATGCTTATGCATGACAGACACAGTTAGGAAACGGCTTGGAGGAGATAAGGATCATATACTTAGCTCAGTTCTCTTCCTCTGCACTGTATATGCTTTATCTCAGAGTAATGAGCAGGGATATTAAAGTAATGAGCTTCAGATGAGATAATATGCATATATTTGTAATTAGCAAGAGGACCCAGTGAGTTCTAGCCTAAGAAAAGTTTCCCAGAGGTGACCTTTCGAATAAATGGACCATAGGGAGATGGAGATACTACATTTTTGAATGTTGACTACAAGGATCAGACATTTATTGAAAACAATGGAGAAGGCTAGAGAGTTGTGTTCTACTTTTATATTGACCAATTGACCCATTAATAACTGCTTGCTAAGCGAATGTTTGAAAGAACATAAATCACTTTATCTTAATGGATTCTTTAATGCAGAATTAATGTTCAAAAACATTTAAATTCTTTACAACACAAAAGTACTTTCTTCTTTTTATTCTTTTAACACCTCTGCTTAGAAGCATTAAGGAATTGATTATCTTAATCCTACAAAGTCAGAAAATTTGAAGGTTAAAAAGTAACTTACTCCACATTATTGTGGAAAATTTTAATACATCAGTTTGTCTACCACAGCAAATATCTTGCATGTTTTCATATCTTACCTATTCATATATTGACACTTTACAACAACATATTGTATTTATTTCCTAATCTATATTATGTAAATACTGTCTTTATATAAAAATAGCCTTTTTTCCGTCACAGTAATCTTTTACCCAATGAGCTACTGCATATGAAAATCCACAGAGAGTCATAGTGAAGACGAAATGGAGGATGTGCAGGTCAGCTTAGGCAGCTTAAACACTTATGATAAGTCAGGAAATGCTGCTCAAGCCCTTGAGACTGTATAAAAATACTCTGAAAATTTTAAACATGGATGCGAAACCACGTACTCCATCTCCTAATGATCGTTGGTGAAGTGACAGAAGTGTTATTTCCCACTCACCTACTCACTCTATGCTGTGTCCATGCTGCGTCTCTCCTGGGCACTGCTGCTTCCAGCCCATGCATGGCTATCCCTGTGTTTCCTAGGAGCGGGGAGCCCATGCCCTTGCAGCTCAGTCTGCCCTAAACCAATAGGTAGATTTCAGTACCACAAAGCTTCTTACATTGCATTAAATCGCAACCCCTTTGTACCTCCGACTCCAAGAACTTCAGGACCATCAGAAATAAAGATATTACTGAAAAAATTCAGTTAGATGTGAAAAACACGTCTTTTTCCAGTCTAGGGAAAGGAAATATAATTTATGCCTTTTGTAACATTTCCTTAAAGATAAAATTCTAGTTACTAGCTTTGTCTAGCTAAGTGTGACTCTGTATTTCTCAGAATAAGCCATTTGTTTATTCCATAGCATGAACACTCACTTTGGGGAACCTCATTTTTAATTTAAAGATTTTTTTTTACCCCATAGTTAGCCCCTGAATCTCCATCTGACACTGTTCTACCAGAGAAATCCTTGATTACAGTAATCCATAGTCTCTTTTCAGGAAATTTAGAATTGCTCTAGCTAAAGCAACAGCAGTGAGCAGGTGGACTTCAGCAGAAGAACAAGGAATATGCTTAATAATTTGTAGCCCACAGCCTTTTAAAACTTTCATTCCCCACCTCCCACAGATTTTGTTTCTTGTTTAATCTTGGGAAGAGAAAACATTTGCAGGGATATAAATATTAACAATATACTAGGTGTTCTCAGAGACGGAATCTACATCTATGTTAAACAAAAGGAAAAGCATTTCCAGGTGACACATTTCCAATGTGCTAAGACTGTCTGCAATCCACAGTGTCTCTAACATTTATCATGGTTACACAAGGATAATTTTGGTATATTTCTTTTTTTTTTTTTTCATTTTTATTGGTACCAGGGATCGAACTAATGACTGCCTGCTTGCAAGGCAGGCACTTATGCCGCTGAGCTAAATCCCCAGCCCCTAATTTTGGTATATTTCAAATCTATGATAAATCAATTAAAATATTACTGCTTGCTATAGAGATTTAGATATTTTAATAGAATAAAGTACTATAAATATATTTATTTTTAATTTGCATTTTTATTTTATTATAAAAAGATGAAAAACAAAACAACTTCAAAACAAGATAATAGTAGAGTAACAATAATCAATGTGGACATTTCTCAATAAACTACGATTTGAGGTCTCATTTGATCTAGATATTGCCCTTCTGAGTATCTTCTCCCCAATTAAAAGCATTGTACCACAACAATATATGTGCACCCACGTTTAAAGCAGCACAATTTGTAATAGCCAACTCTTGGAACTAGCCCAGATGACCATCAACTGAAGAATGGATAAAGAAGATGTGGGTTTTTTTTTTTTAATGTAATGGAGTGGTACTCAGCCACAACTCAGGAAAAACTTGAAACTTTTACAGGTAAATGAATGCAACTCAATTCATGCTCATAAGTGAAGTAAGTCAGACCCACGAGTGTAAACATTATATTGTCTCACTAGTCTCACTAGTGTGTGAAGCTGCATGAGTAAGTAGGACCAAAATGTACAATAGATATTGTGAATTGGGAAGAAATTGTTCAAAAGAGAGGAGAAACTGAAGGAAGGGAACAGAGGTCTATCTATCTGACTTGTCTGTCTGTCTGTCTGTGTGTATGTATAAGATAGCTAACATAGATTTACTGTGAGTTTCTGTTAGCCCAAATATATTTAATAGACAAAGTATCAATTCAGATTGTGTGTGTATTTCTTATGCATGAGAACACAAAAGTGCTCTCTATGTTTCTAATGATTCTTTGATTCAAGCACTTATGTTTTAGGGCCTGTTGCTGAATGTTTTCAAATGACATTTATCGCTAATCTTTCCTCAGCTAATTGCACAAAGAATCTATGTTAAGGAGGAGGGGTAGCTATACTTATTGGAACCAAAATCTGTGTGCTATCTTTCCACAGTTGATTCTTATATGTATAATATTAGTGGGGAAATAGAGTGTCTAATAATTTAAACTAGGCCAAGGCCATGTGTATCAGTTAGTTTTTGAAATGCATATGGCTTTCCTGCCCCACTGAAAAGATAACATAGGGCTTGTATTTTCTATAGCAGTTTGTTATTTAAATTATGAAATTTCTAGTGTTAACATTGTTAAATGAAGACTAACTCTACAACAAAATATGAAAAACCACTTTAACAAGAATATAACAAAAAACCCCTTTAAATTAAATAGCTATATATTATAGGTGGGCACAATGAACTGTGTATCATCTTTTTGTTAGATTTCCGGGAATGGCTGTCCCCTTTTAGTTTTCAAATACAGCATTTTGAATAACTATCATTTCGAGGTCTTCTAAGAGTTGAGGCTAGTGTTGCAAATTGGTTTGTGATGATGTACTTATTCTTGCTTCATGAAGGCAGTTTGCAACTTGCTTCTGTTGATATTACCCTTAATGAGCCTTCATAACAACAAGCTGCTCATGTTCCAATGTTGTGATGCTCTTAACTGCAAGGATCTAATCTCTGATACACAGAAGACATTGTAATATTGCTCCTAAAACTTCCTCATCTGCAGTGTGAGTTACTTTCTCTATTTTTCCACAGGCAGCTAGATCTTCTTAACAGCTGAGTAACTAATAGAACATGACATCTACCTTTTATATAGAAGTATGGAAGCAATCCTACTAAGCATTATTGTAAACTGGGTCACAGCCACATAATACTAACTGAAAAAACTGAGTGGAGCTGCTGTTAACGAATAACCTGAAACTATAATTGGGCTGAAGGTTTTTTGGCTTTGTCCATTTTCATAAGACTAACAACAAAGATTTTCAGAAAGAAAAAAAAATCCAATGACATCATTATCAACATATTTACACAATATAAAGCAAGTAATGTATAGTGGGGGAATGATGGAAAATGAGAATGTGGAGTTCTTATTTTTTAATAGACATATTGTTTGCATTTTATATATGTTGCGTTAGTTAACACCTGCAGAAAATGCTGTGATTTAATATTCTTATTAAAATATTAATATTTCACTGATGGAAAAACCTAAGGTTCATTGTGTTTAAGTAATTTTGGCAGGAAGTTATAAGTTACATGAGGGGAGTTTTGGATGTCTTTTTATTTGAATCTGGGGCTAAGTCCTCCCCCAAAATTGCAGTACTTATGAAGCAAGAAGGATTTGAAGGCAAATGTGTCCTTCAGTTCCCCAGAAAGGAACTTCAGAAAAGGAGTCTGACATGCAAAGGGTTATTAGTGTTGTTAATATTAGCACCTTTGGAAGAGGAAACACGAAGCAGGAACAGACAGCAGGCAAAGTCCAACTGTGATGCAGCTTGAGCCATCTCCTCACACTTCCGAAGCTGTGATGAACTCTCCATGTTATCTTAAGTGAGCTGAGGAGACCACTAAATGGGGACCACACAAGGTATTCGTTGCCTTGAGTGAGTGGTTCTCTGCATCTGAGCTGTCCTAATGGGCAGAGGGCAGACGGAGGTCGCAGCAGATGACCTGCAGGTCTTTCACTGAAGGTAAGATCTGGTGGCATGTCACAGGTTCTAAGTACCTATGGGCTTCCTAACAAAATTCATTGATTTAGGGGAAAAAATTAAAAAGTGACAGCTTTTGGATATGCATAATATTCTAACAATGTCCACCTTACTGTTATAAGTTGAAATTACAAAAGCAAGGAAAGATAGTTGCCATCATAAGTATACTTAGCCAAAGATAGGATTGGTAACTTTATTTATTTTTTTAACTTGCTTCTTTTGGTTTTCTAAAATTTATTATTATGTTTACAGCATATAATGGTTACATTCATTGTGGGGAGTTGCTACATGTCCAAAACCCATCTGAACTCTTTTTATTTACCCTTCTCTGTGACTCTCTGCCCTTGGTTCATCCGCTGGTCCCTCATATTTGCAAAAGGCTCATCTCCCTCTTTCCTATTATTTGTCTTTTATTATGGTCTTTATTTTCTTCATGTTTTGCTTTCTTATATAAGACAAACCATGCATATTCTAGATTTAGTTCACTTAATATTTTCTGAAGTTGGGTACTATTTTCTAAGATGAAATGCAGAGCTCGTTCTCCAAGACAAATGAGGAAGAGAAAAGGTTGTACGTAGGTACATAACCTGGCCAGGGGCTGTGGCAACATTGTAAAGGAAGTCCTGTCTGTCCAGAAGCACTTTCCAGGGAAAGAAGGAGACAAAAGGGCTAACAGAATACATTTTTGCATTAGATTTCATTTGATGTTTTTGTAGCTGAATGTTTGATTATTTTTAAAAATGCAAATATGAACCAGCTATTACATTCATTAGGCAAGATCATTTTAGAATGGTGATTTTCACTTGTTTTCCCCTGAATCACATCAAATTCAACATAATTTTTATTAGTACCCTACATACACTTGTGCAATTTTCTACCTCCCACAAGTTGACAGTTTTCTGCACGTGCATTCAATATATTTCAAGCAACTTTCAAGGAAATTTTATTCCTGATAAGTTGACATTGTGTTTCTTCATATTTCAATACCTTTTGATTCTCTCTTTAGTTCTGCTGACCTTAGATCTCTTGAGAGGAGAGGCATTAACATGAAAGAATATAGCAAAGATTGATAATGTTATCCAAAGAAATAGCTCCTGGACTAAATAAGGGATGGTTTGCAAAGAACACTGAGTAAGGGGTACAAATAGCTTTCTCTTGTGATTTGTAACTGTGAGCATCAGAGCTGGAAGGCAGCTGGGAGGTTCCTTTTAAAACGGTGCAGAACGAGAATACCTTGGAGCATGTGTACTACCACCAGTTCAGCAAATAGTTTATAGGAGTTAGAATGTTCCTGGCAAATTCCTTACTGTGACTAATATGCATTGTACTCTTCCTTAATGTGCTCATACATTTGACAGTTCTTTATGGGAATTTTGTTATAGACTAATCACTGCTCTGTGATGGAGATCTGCTTATAACTGAGGCGAAAATCTATCTTATCTTCTTAGAGTTCAGATCTTAGAGCTTGGGTATGACCTATCACTCCTATGGAAAAAAATATTGAGTGATGGAATCCTACTAAGAAAAGTTATCCTCTGAAATTCACGGATATGTCAGGCTCAGGCCCAAGGTATCAAGTACCCTGCTATCATTCCTGACCTTTCTTTAGATGTCATTCATTTTACTGTACCTAGTCTTTTGTACTCATTTAAAAAAATCCCATCAATATTTTGCATTGTTATGCCAGTGTTTTAAATGAATCAGATTTCATGCAGTGTACCACGTACAAGTATAAGCAGAGTTATTACTGTTATCTTAAATCTTAACTCTGTAACTGATACCCTATGTGACCTTGATAACATATCATCCTCTTTAAGTTTTAATTTCCCATCCATTAAATAGTTATGATGTTAGCATTTATGTCATGGGTTGAGTTATTTTTGTGTGTATTGAGCGAGATAATACACGAGCTTGAGCATTGTTTGACATGTTTATTAACTGTTCACATTTTCTTTTCTTTGATATGCTTGTGCTTATCCTTTGCCAATTTTTCAATTGAGAAATCAGTCCCATTTATAAGTTCAAACTTGGAACTATTTTAGGAAACTGTTGCATGCTTACCTTTTCTTTTCTAGGTGACTGGGGAGGGTATGCATGATGATGCAGTTTGACTGATTCTATGGGAATGGAGGACAAACTGAGGAGAACAACTCCACTGTGTTCGCAGACTATGTTGAATTCTGATTTCAGTGGCTGAGGGGATGCATATCTCATCCTCTTTCTTTATATCTATCTAGGAATCTATGGACCTATCCATATGCACACACTTGCATCTGCATATAGAAAGGGAAGAAATTACATTCATGGTACAACAGAAAGTTTTTTCTGCTTGATCAAAGGAGAGGAAAAACCTGGAAGTAGAACTGACTCTAAGTCTCAGACATGCCATTTGAAATGATATGTAATCTTACATAATATATAATATTACTTATGCAAATAAGCATTTAAGTTATCATGATACACAATGAGTAATTTTGAACTCTTGTCAATTTCTTAAAAATAGGAAATTAATGCAATGTAAAATGAATCTGCATTATGCAATTCTGTTTTCAATTGTCTTTTCAATGGAAGCAATTATAGAACATGCTTGGTTTAATTTAATGACTTTCTTAGATACACTATTATAACAAAGAAGCATTATAAAGTAACATTACATTTATCATTCATTGGCCTGGCTGTTTACGTTTTGTCATTGTACTCTACTTGAATACTGATGTAGAGGAAAATATATCTCCTTCATCTGACGTATTAATCTTAAAGTGTTTAGAATATTAGTGCTATGGTTGAAACACCGTGTCAACTTGAGAAGTTTAGAAGTGTAAGTAAGCAACTCAGCAGAGTGCCAGCATTCTCTCTTTGTAAACGTTCTCATCCTGTACAAGAGGAGGATGTGGATATGGAGTGAGGGCTACCCTTGCCCTGGGTGGGGAAGCCTGCTTACAACACAAGGGAGGAAAAAGGCTTGCCCTTGTTGTTTTTGCTGTCTTCTTCTACCTTTAAATGTTGCCCTGGTGCCATGCTACCCTGTCTTAGAGCCAGCGGATTGAGAACTAAAATCTACCCAAACTGTGAGCTAAATAAACTTTTCCTCCTTTAACTTTGGGTGTCATGTATTTTGTCCTAGCAATGAGAAAAACATAACCAAGATAGAATTTGGTACCAGAAAAGTTGCTGTGGCTATACCTGACCAGGTAGTTCAAGAGTGTTTGGGAACAGCTTGTGGGAAGAGTTTGGAAAGGTTCAGAGATGTCCCCTGACAGAGTAGTGCTGAAACACCTTAGGCTATTCTGTATGGCACATTCTGGTAAGAGTTTAGAAGACCAGAAGGCTGATAGAAATCCTGTAGTAAAGACTAGGCTCAGCCGATTTCATCTGAGAAGAAGGACTATATTGGTTGGTTGGAGGTCAGTGTGTTGTGGCTTGGCAGAAAGTTGTGGGCATTTTGCTTATGGCTAGGGACTTTGCCTGAGACTGAGATTAAGGATGGTGGATTAATTAATCTGGAAGAAGAAATTTCAAAGCATTTGAATGTTGAAGTGGTGGCATGGCTACTGTTGGGGATCTTTAGCCAGATTTATGTTGAGAATTAAGAGCAAAGAGCCCAGCAGAATTATTTAAAATGTTATGAGTTTGACCAGAAAAGAAGCTCCAGTAAAGTTGTGGATTATAGAGATAGAGCTGAGGAGATCTCAATCATTGAGAAGGAAAAGGAGAATTTAAAAGATGGCTTGAGGGCATCACAAAAAGCAGCAAGTCTCTACTCTTTGCATCCTTAAAATTATAAATGTGAAAGACTTTGCTTTGAGGCGAAAGTCACAGAGCACTATGTTCCAAAGTGGTGGTGACTGTACCATGTTCCAGAAGGGTGAAAGCATAGAGTATTTGTTCTCAGAAATGGATTCAGAGGCCCAGCAATGCAGGCATTTGAGCCCCACAGTCAAGAGACAGGAAAGCCTGATTATGCTCCAGCTGGCAGCGGACGTTGGTATCATTCGCATGGCCCTTGTTTTAGGTGCATTCAGAATGCAAGAATTTCAAAATGAAGAAGCCTTCCACCCAATTTCAGACCTGGGAGGCCAGGCAGTGTTCTCTGGAGAGAAGAGTGTGTGAATCTGTGAGCGGGTACCCCACAAGTTTCCTGAAGCCAGGAGTGTGGATTATCTAAGGAAAGCAGTGTTTGCAGCAAGCAACATGGGTCTAAGAAGGTTGGAAGGTACAACCATCAGAAGTGCTATAAGAGGGGAGTCACACAAGCCCTTTGGAATTCACAGTTTGCCACAGATTCCGCCAGATGCTGCATGTGGAACTAAAGGACTTCATTTTTTTTTTTTTTTTTTTTTGTTGGATTTTGGACTTGATTTGGTCTAAATTTTGCATTCCCATTTGTAACTTTTGGAACAAAAATGTTTATCTGGTGTCACTGAAGGTTGTAAGTGTGTAACTTTGTTTTCATTAGTAAAAGGGCTTGCAGATAAGTCTCAGAGGAGACTTGGGGCTTGGGCTTTTCAGCAATGTTGAAACTGTAGGACTTTGGCAAATATTTCAGATGAACTAAGTACCTTTTGCATAAAGAGATGTGCACGAGTCTTTTGGGGACCAGGGGCAAAATGTTGTGTAATATAATGTTCTAATTTACTATAATGTTGATAGACTTAATACTGATTCTTAAGGATAGTTAAACCTGTGTCATAAAGTTCAAGTTATGAAATGATAAAAATAAGCTTGTCTTTGTGGAAACTGGTTTAAAGGAATGTTGTCTGACTGCCAAGTTGAAAACAGGTGGATTGTAATGGTTGATACACTGCGTCAACTTTAGAAGTTTAAGAAAGTGACTCGACAGGGAGCCAGGGTCCTCACTTTTTAAACATTCTGAGCCCATGCAAGAGGAGGGCAGGGAGACATCATGGGTAGAGGACACACCCTAGAGTAGAGAGCTTACCTAGAGTATCAGGGAGGAAAATAGGCTTCTTTTCTTTTGCCTTATTGTTTCTGCTGTTTTCTGACACCTTGAAGTGTTGCCCATGTGCCATGTCACCCTGCCTTGCAGTCAGCTGATTATGAACTGAAACTTCCATTTAACAAAAGAGTTTCTTTCCTTAACTTTGGACAGCAGATATTTTGTCTCAGATATGTAGTAAAGCTAACAAGACAATTAGGTTCTTAAAATAACCATTTAATATTTTATACTTTGCATATACAACGCACTAGATTTTAAAAATCTAGTTTTTTAAAAAAGTATGCTGTACACTATATGAAACATAAAAATGTGTAATTTTGGTAGTAAAGAAAGTTGGTAATTTAAATCCTTAAAATTTTGTCAAATATTATAGACATGTGTGGTATTTATTTATATGTGGTCTTTTACCACAAAAGATAGATTTTATTTATATTTAAGAGGTATTTGAATGTTTGATAACACTTGGAATTTTCATAATGCAAAATTTAGTATTCTAAACTGTGGATTTACTTTTTAACCAAATATATTACAAGGATATAATATATTATTATCACTAATTTACCCAAGTCAGTGTTTAGATTTGGTAATTAAATTCCTTTCAATGAATTTGAAAGAGCATATATGATACTGATAGAATCTGATTGAGTCATTTAAAATATACATGCTTAGTTTATGAATATTCTACAATATGTAATAAACTTTTATTTCTTAGCATTTTTCATCTGGAAACTTAAGTTTTAGTCATTTTAATGCATGCCTTTAAATTATATTCCTGGAACTCTGTATATATAAACACACTGTAATTTTCCCTTGGATATGTGTTTTATACCTTAGCAGCAACAAAGAAGTATTAAAAATATAATGTTACCCTTGAACATACATGCATCTGGAAGACAAGTGAGTTTTCAAAATGCAGTAGATTTTTATTGTCTAGACTTATTACACATTTATCAATTTAAAATGCACTTACTGTTACTTAAGTGAATCAATTGTGAAACTAAATTCTAAAAGTGCCCTTAACTTGGAGAAAACCATATTCAGTGAACTATGGATGCCCATAAAGGAGAACATTTTCCAATTACTGTTTATGACATTGTGCTCACCTCCTTTGATTTCTCTTCAAGGTAACTTATTTGCTTATAGTAACGATTTTAAAAATTTGATTTTTCCCAAATAATCAGTATATACAGTAAACTCTCCCTTAAGATTCAGATGATTCCTGTGACTTCTGTATTTGTTATGTTCACAATAAATTAAAATTTTACTATCATTCCTGAGGTTAGCGAACACTTAATTTAAATATCATTGCTGCTGGTATATTGTTAGGAAAAAAAAAAACTGACTTTGAAATTTTGCTTAAAGGATTATTTACAATTAAAAAAAGACTGCCTTTTCAGGAAGCTTAAGGTGTTCATTTTAAGAATTTGGTAATATTTAAAAACAAATCAAAGCACAACTTTATCCTTTTTGTAACTAATTGCCAAGTGGCTTTTATATAATATCATAATTCCAAATCAATGCCATATCTGGCTTAGTTTGAGAATTTAAAATGGTAAAAATTGTGACTTCAAAGTCTATGTAGATTTACACAGCTATTAGTTACACAGAATTCTTGATTTCCTAAATTGAGCTTGGTGACACTAGATTATTTAGTAAGATAGTTCTGCTTTTAAGGTGCATTGCATTTCTATGTTGTACACATTAGAATGCTGGGAATATAGTCAGAATTCACAGGTGGTGTCAATATTTGTAGATACAGTAAATCATTTAATTTAATTAGTTAATTAATTAATTTATTGCCTTTTTTGAGACAGGATCTCACTATGCTGTTTAGGATGGTCTTGAGCTCACTTAGTAGCCCAGGCTGCTCTCAAACTTACAATGATCCTTCTGCCTTGCCTCCTGAGTGCTGAGATTACAAAAGTGTGACAGTAAATCATTTCAAAAGTGCTGTGATGCTAAGTCTGATTTCTGTATCACGCTTGTTTAAAAAGAAATTGGTCCTTAACCTGTTGTTGCTGTGCCAGATTAGCAAAATTTGAAACCCAAAACGATACCGATAATAATATTGATTCAATGTCTCCTGTGTTGTATATATAGAAATAAGCATATATTCCACTTGAATAGAAATTTAGCTAAATTTAGAAAATGGCCATTTAGTCCATTAATTTGAATGTTTCCTATACATTTTCATCATTCTTTCTCTTTCCTACTGTCTAAGTTAACTATCTTCTGATATCTTTCATGGAAACATGTGTAGTTTTTTTTTTTTTTTAATTTAAAGAGAAAAAAAGAAAGGACATGAAAAAACAAAGCAGTAAAAGGGTACAAGTAATAGAAAATTTCAAGAAAAAAATATACAGTAAGAAATCACCAGTTAATAGGTTACATATTATCTTCCCAGAAACAGTTGTCCAAATTACAAAATTAAAGCATATAAAGTGGACCTTCATACAGTGACATTGTAGACAGTTCCGTTCAATGATCCAACAAAGCTCAGTAATATGGCTTTTCATCCTACACACTCGAACATATCTGCAGTTATATCCCTTGGTCCACCTTCCTTTCCTCTCTTTTTTACAGTAACAATTACACTTTTTGGGTTTTATTACTCCCACAGTTCTCATTACTTTTTTTGGAAGAGAATAAAACCAAACATGACTAAGCAAAACAGAGTCAGAACAGAAGGATGGACATAGTACATGATGCAAAAATAGAATACCAGGTGATCAAAAGTGGTTACCATTGTGCCTTTTGCTATTTTTAAATTGAGTTGCCTATATCATCAGGTATAATAGAATTCATCAAAACAGTACAGAACAAGACCAATAAAACCTACACTGGAGACCTTACAGGACTTCAAAAAAAGGATAATAGTCAAACCATAATGGGCATCATAGTATATCTTATTGCCTTCAAAGTGGTTGCCTATACCCTCAAACTTGATATTATCAAACAAAATAGAATATAGAATAATCAGACAGAACAAGATGGGGAGAACAATACTGGGGTTCAAATTAGGTTAACAGGAAAACCAAGAAAGTTACTATAATATGTCCTGCTATTTTTAAATTTAGTTTTCCCTTAATTAAAAAATGAGAGAAAATAGATTAATTAAAAAAAAAAGGAGGGAGACTGAGATAAGAGAGGACATTGTAACAGAACAACACAGGTCAGAACCGAACAATTCAAGCGTCATTGTGTTTCACCACCTGATAGTCTAACATAATAGTAGTCGCCATAGTGCCTCTTTCCTTGAATTATTTGAGTGTAACTAAATATGCTATAAAATCAAGCATATCAAGACAGTGTGAAGCCATTCAAGAGAATACAAGAATTACAGGGTATTTAGAACCAGCTAATAGAAAACAAACAACGGTTTCTATATTATCTCTTTGCCTATAAAGAATTTTGTTTATACTATAGCATATAGTGAAATATAGTAAAATACATTATGTTAAAACCAGTGGAAACAGATGTACCACAGCTTGATGGGACTTCAAAACAAGATGATATTAAATCAACACTAGCTTTTATGTTGTGTTGTTTTCTTCAAAACAGCTATTCGTACTATCATAGATACTAAAATCGAACAACCCAGGTTAAAACCATTGCAATTAATGAGTGAAAACATTATATGGCTTCAAACCAATATGACTGGAAATCATGATTACCACATACTTTTATGTATTCTTATCATTTCTTACACTAGGGAAACTATTCAGTATTTATACATGTGAGTTTGATTTATTTTACTTATGAGTATGGTCTCAAGCTGCATCCATTATTTATAAATGTCTCAATGTGATCATTCTTTATAGCTGAGTAGTACTCCATTGTATAAAAACACCACATCTTTTTTATCCATTCTTCAGTTGATGGACACTTAGGTTGTTTCCAAGATCTGGCTATTACAAATTGTGCTTCTATAAACATGGGTGCACATATATCACTGTGGTATGATGCTTTCATTTCTTCTGGGGATATGCCTAGAAGTGGTATAGCTGGGTCAAATGGGGCTTCCAGTCCCAGTTTTCTGAGAAATCCCCGGACTGACTTCCACAATGGTTGCACTAGTCTACACTCCCACCAACAGTGCAGGAGAGTTCCTTTTTCCCCACAGCCTTTACAGCATTTGTTGTTGTTGGTTTTCTTGATCTTGGCCATTCTTTCAGGAGTGAGATGAAATCTCAATGTGGTTTTCATTTGCATTTCTCTAATGACCAATGATGATGAACATTTTTTCATATATTTATTTGCCGTTTGTATTTCTTCATCTGACAATTGTTTATTCATCTCAGATGCCCACTTTTGGATTGGGTCTTTGAATTTTGGGCGTCTGATTTTTTTTTTTAAATTCTTTATGTGCTTTAGACAGAAGTCCTTTGTCTGAGGGGCAGTTTACTAAGAATTTTTTCCCAGTTTGTGGGTTTTCTTTTCACTATGCTGGAGATTTCTTTTGATGTGCAGAAACTTTTTAATAAGAGGTGATCTTATTTATTGACTCTGGAAAGTATTTCCCATGCGGTTTGAGTCCTATTCGTGAATTCTCTACCTACTCCTATATCTTCAAGGTTTTTACTCAATTTGTCTTCCAATAGATTTATTGTTTCTGTTTTAATATTTACATCTTTGATCCATTTAGATTTTATTTTAGTACATGGTGATAGGCATGGGTCTAGTTTTAGTTTTAGGCATATGGAGAGCCAGTTTTTCCAGCCCTATTTATTAGAGACTGTCATTCTCCCAGCGAACATGTTTGGCCCCTTTATCGAAGATAAGGTGGTTGAGTGTGTTTGTAGTTGTGGTTGTATTTTCTAATCTATTCCATTGATCTTCAACTCTGTTTTGGTTTCCAGTACCATGTTGATTTTACTATGGTTGCTTTGTAGTATAACTTCAAGTCAGGGATTGTGATGCCTCCTGCCTTGCCTTTGCTGCTTAGAATTGTCCTTGCTATTCTAGGTCTCTTCTCGCTCCAGATGAATTTTAGGAATGATTTCTCGAGTTCTATGAGGTATGTTGATGGTATTTTTATCCGGATTGCATTGAATCTGTATAAAAGTTTTGGGAGAATGGCCATTTTCACAATATTTATGCATTTCCATTTTCTGAGATCATCTTCAATTTCATTTTTAAGTGTATTATAATTTTCCCTGTACAGGTTTTTCACTTCTTTCGTGAGAGTAATTCCTAAATATTTCATTTTTTTGGTTGCTAGTGTGAAGGATGTAGCTTCTCTTATTTCTCTCTCTGTGACTGTGTTGTTAGTGTATAGGAATGCTATTGATTTTTGAGTATTGATTTTATATCCAGCTACATTACTGAATTTATTTATTATATCTAGCAGTCTTTCAATGGAATTTTGGGGATTTTCTATATAGAGTATCATGTCATCTTCAAATAATGATAGCTTAACTTCTTCTTTTCCTATCTTTACGCCTTTTATTTCTCTCTCTTGTCTAACTTCTTTGGCTCGTATTTCCAGTACTATATTAAATAGGAGTGGTGATAAGGGACATCCTTGTCTTGTGCCTGATTTTAAAGTAAAGGCCTTCAATTTTTGGCCATTTAGTATGATATTGGCTGTTGGTTTGTCATAGATGACCTTAATTATATTGAGGTAAAGACCATCTATTCCAATTTTCTGCAAGGTTCTTATCATAAATGAATGTTAGACCTTAGCAAAAGCTTTTTCTGCATCTGTAGAAATGATCATGTGGTTCTTACTTTTGGCTCTATTGATATGGTGTATTACATTTATTGATTTATGTATATTGAACCATCCCTGCATGCCTGGGATGAATCCCACGTGGTCATGGTGTATGATCTTCTTGATGATTTGCTGCATCCTATTTGCCAATATTTTATTGAAGATATTTGCATATGTGTTCATTAGGGAGATTGGTCTGTAGTTCTCTTTTTCAGCTGGGTCCTTTTTGGGTTTTGGTACTAGAATAATATTTGCTTCTAGGAAAGATTTAGGAAGGATTGCTTCCCTTTCAATTTCATTGAAGAGTTTGAGGAGTGTTGGCATTAGGTCTTCTTTGTATTTCTTGTAGAATTCTGCAGTGAATCCGTCCGGGCCTGGGTTCTTCTTTGTAGGTAAGGATTTAATTTCATTTTTGATTTCGTTAATAGAAATTGGGTTATTCAGTAGTTTTACATCTTCATGACCTTGCTTTGGTACTTATCTGTCCATTTCCTCTGTGTTATCAAATCTTTGAGAGTAGAGGTTTTTGAAATAGGTGTTGATGATTTTCTGTATTTCTATAGGGTCTGTAGTGATTTGTCCTCTTTCATTCCTTATTGCATGAATTTGAGCTTTTTCTTCCCTTTTTAAAATAAGATTGGCTAGGGACTTGTCAATTTTATTTATTCTTTCAAAGAACCAACTCTTTGATTCATTGATTTTTTTGGATTTTTTTAAGTCTCTATTGCATTGATTTCTGCTCTGATTTTTATAATTTCTTCTCTTCTTTTGGCTTTAGGGTTGACTTGCTCTTTTTTTTCTAGATGTTTGAGGTATAACATCAGGTTATTTATTTGCATTCGTTCTGTTTTCCTGATGGGTGAACTCAGTGCAATAAATTTTCCTCTGAGGATGGCTTTCATTGCATCCCACAGATTCTGGTAAGTTGTATTTGTGTTTTCATTTTCTTGTAGGTAGTGTTTAATTTCTTCATTAATTTCCTCTGTGACCCACTGATTACTCAAGAGTGTGTTATTCAGTTTTCATGTGTTTGAGGGAATTTTGTAGTATCTTTTATCATTAATTTCTAATTTCATAGCACTATGGTCCAATAGCATGCAAGGGGTAATTTCAACCCTTTTGCATTTATTTAGATATGTTTTATGAATTAATATATGGTCTACTTTAGAAAATGACCCATGCACTGCTGAGAAGAATGTGTATTCTGTTATTGTTGGGCGGAATACTCTGTATATGTCTATTAAGTCCATTTGTTCACAAGTGTGATTCAGTTCTTTTATTTCTTTGCTGATTTTCTGTCTGGCTGATCTGTTCATTGGTATCAATGGTGTGTTAAGATCTCCTATTAGAATTGTGTTACTGTTAACTTGGTTTTTCATTTCTGTTAGTACTTGTTTTGTATAACTGGGTACTCTGGAATTTGGTGCATATATATTTAACATAGTTATCTCTTCCTCTTGGAGTTTTCCCCTAACCAGTATGTTGTGACCTTCTTTATCCCTTCTGATCATTATTGGCTTGAAGTTCACATTGCCTGCAAAAAGAATAACCACCCCTCCTTTTGTTTGGTTCCTATTGCATGCAGTATTGTTTTCCATTCTTTAACTTTCAGTCTGTGGGTATCCTTTTGGGTTAGATGGGTTTCTTGTAGACAACATATGGTTGGATTTTGTTTCTTGATCCATTCTTCCAGTCTGTTTCTTTTAATTGGTGAATTGAGACCATTTACATTAATGGTTATAACTGTTATACATTGGTTATTGTTGACATGTTATCTTTCTGCTGTTGCATCTTTATCTTTCTGTTCTGTTTAATTGTCTGCTTTGTTTAGTGGTTTTTTCCTAAATGTATGTAGGCTGTCTTTCAGCATTCTTTGCAGGGTTGGCTTGGTGATCATGTAGTTTTTCAGCTGTTGTTTGTCATGGAAGTATCTTATTTCTCCATCCATTTTGAAGGACAGTTTTGCAGGGTTTATCAGTCTAGGTTGGAAATCATTTTCCTTTAGGATCTGAAATACTTCACTCCATGCTCTTCTTGACTTTATTGTTTGGGCTGAGAAGTCTGCTGTGATTCTGATAGGTTTTCCTTTATAGATGATCTGTCTTTTCTCTCTGATGGTTTTTAATATTCTATTCTTTTGTTCGATTTCTGGATGGCCATTAGTATGTGTTTGGTTGTAGTTTTATTTTAGTTATGGATATTTGGTGTTCTATATGATTCATTGATCTTGATATCAGTTTCCAATCTCATGTTTGGGAAATTTTCAGCTATTACTTCTTTAAATATCCTCTTGACATCCTTTATGTTGTCCCCTTCTTTTTCATTTATCCCTATCAACCTTATGTTGTTCCTCTTTGCGTCATGTTGCAGGTGTTGAATTGTTATTTCCTGATTTCTTGTTATTTTTAAAAGATCTTTCCTTTCCTGTTCACTGGCTGCAATCTTGTCTTCGAGGTCTGAAATTCTATCTTCACATTGATTGAGGCAGTTTTTACAACTTTCGATGGAATTTTTTGATTTCTTGTATATCTCTTTGCATCTGCTTTATATATCCTGTTTGTTTCTTATATTATTCTATATAATATAAGGGATTCTATCTTTTTGTTTAGTTTCTCCAATTTTTTAACTGTGTCTTCTTTAGATATGTTCAGCATCTCCTTCATTTCTTTTATCATTTCTTCTTTTATCTGAGAGATTATTTCTAGTTTTTATTCCTTTAAGGCTTCCCAGAGTTGCTTCTTTATTTCAGTTACTATTATTTCTGGTATTTCAGGCATGTGGCATATATTTTCTTCTATGCACATGGCTCCTAGGCTTTCTTGGGATGTGCTGGATATTTGAGATTGCATTTTGGTCTTTTGTTTTGTCATTATCCTATATTTTTGAGCTTCAAGTGTTGTTCCCAGTGAGGGAGAGAGGTCAGCCAGGCTGGGATGGAATTCCCTGTCCACCTTCTGACTCACTGATCTCAACAGGAAGCCGGGGCCTGGTCCCCAGGCGAAGAACAGAGTTCCACTGAGCCTGGGCGGGGTTCTCTGCCTCCACTAGACTTACTCGTCGGACAGGAAGCTGGGGCCTGGCCCCCAGGCCAAGACTTGTGTGTAATTTTAACAGAATATTGGCATTGTGTGTTGAAACTGGCTTTGTCATTGTTTGACTCTCAACAATGTGATGGCCGGAGCTATGCATATTTTTGGAATATCTAGTAATGCACAAATATTTTAAAGTTTTATAAATATCCACTAAGCAAAAAAGTGAAATTGATACAATTGAGGTATCAGTCCACATGAAAAGTCTACAATTTCCCACTAGACTTTGTGAATGCGTAATTAAAAAAAAAAAAAAAAACTGTTTTAGTTCATAAGAAGGGAGGTGTTTTAGAATATCTGGCATCATATTGTGTATTTACAATGATGATCAAGGAGCAGGCAGAAAGATTATATGCATAGGTAGTTCAACCTTGCAAGAGTTTTTATTCCTATGAGTTTAGCTCAAGCTCAGGGAGTATTTTTTTTAGTTTACACTAATTCTCATTACCTTCATTTACCTTTCTGATTAAATTTTATGATATATTTTAATTATATTTTACTTATTTTACATACTAACAATAATCTCACTGAAATATAAAATCAATTCTAAAGTTTCTGTGGAATCATAAAAGAATTCTAATATGCAAAGCAACTTTAAGCAAAAAGAACAAAGCAAAATTCATCATTTTACTCATCTTTAAAATACAGTATAAATTTGTGATAATCCAAGTATCATAATGTTGGCATAGAAACTGACATATAGACCAATGGAACAGAATAGAGATATCAGAAATGATATCTCTAAAAATCATTTGACTTTTGACAAAGTTTCTAAGAGTAAATAATGGGAAAAATCTACTAAGTAAATAGCATATGGAGAAGTGGATGTCCATAGACAGTCGAATGTAATTATAGGGCTAGGGATTTAGCTCAGTGATATGAATGCTTGTCTGAAGAGCACGAGGTCCTGAGTTCAATTGCCATTAAAAAAATGATAGAATTACATATTTGCCTCACATTACACTTAAAAATGAACTCAACAAAGTAAGTCTATCAGAATAAATCATGACAGAAAAGCTATGTGACATTGGTTTGAGTCAAAAGCACAGGTAACAACAACAACAACAAAAATGGAAAAATCTTATTCCATTAAGCTAAAAGGCTGCTACATAGCCAACATTCAAAACAGAATGAAGAGACACCTATAGAATGGGATGATAGGTCTCCAGATCAGATGTTTTATAAAGGATTACTTTCCAAAGCAGGTAAAGAACTCAAAAAAAATGCCCGTATTTTCAATAATATGATTAAAACTTAAGGATGTTGTATCAAGTGAAATGTGTCAGGAACAGCAATATTAATACTGTACGATCTGATTTATATGTGGAATCTGAAAGTTGAATTCATAAAAGTAAAATATAGTGGAAGTGACGTCTGAAAATAGAGGGACTGGAGGATATAAGATACAAATCTTTACTTAAGAGGAATAAATTCAAAAGATCTACTATACACTAGAGTAACTATTGCTAATGTTAACATATATTGTTCTTGGATGTCACTGGGAGTACATTTTTAGCGTTTTCACCAAAATAAATAATCAAAATGTGAGGTAACATTATAATTACCTCTGTTCAGCTACTGCACACTATATACATATTTTAAAACATCATGCTCTATGTAACAAATATAGAGAGAATTTTATATTTTTTAATTAAAATTACTAAAAATGAACTCAGGGAGAGAAATTGAAACAACTGAAATTTGATAAAACACCAAAAATGTAAAACATAAAATAATTAAAAGATTTCCAAAGCTGGGTGTGGTGGTTTGCGTCAGTAACCCTAGTACTCCTGAGGCCAAGGCAGGTGAATCATGAGTTCAAGTCTAGCTGGGTGACCTAGTAGAGTTTGTTTTAAAATTAAAAATGGTTAGGCATGTAGCTTAGTGGGACTGAGGATGAAGGAACTGGGTTCAATCTCATTACCAGGAAAAAATATTTCCATAACTCGTCCATAAAAAAGTACATTTTTTTTCTTTAATGAAGTCTAATGCTTTAGAAGTAACACTGAGAGAAAAGTCCGCCATGCACAATGATTTAAATTACAATGGAGAAAATTGGGAGGTAATATTAAATCTTATTTATATACTTATAATAATTTCTATATAAAAGAAAATAAAGCCTCTGTAGGATCAACATGTTCATGTAGCTAACATATGATGTTAAATTTGTGCTGGAGAATGAAGAAGCAAAGACAACACTTTTGATGAACAAGAATAATTCTAATAGTCTAAGCTAAAAGCTGGAGTGGTCACCTAAGTTTACACTAAGATTATATCTAAGTTTACAGAAGTGCTATAGTTTAGGTTATCTGATTTAATACTTGTTAAAAGGGTTGGTATAAGTCCATTTGGGAAGTGAAGAAGAACTTAGAGAATAATATTAATTGACAGATAAGTAGTGGTTTGTGAAGTGATATTAAGGAAATAAATCTCATTATTCTTTCTGAAGAAATGACTAGTAGAAGACAAGTATTATTGAGTACAGTTCCTTTTCATTTTTTTTTTATTTTTAAGGTAGTAAAATACAACCAAACAAGACAGAACAAAGCCAATCAAAACAATTCAGTGAAATTGGTACAGAGCTTCACAACAGGATACCAGGATAACAGTAATAGGTTCCATAGTTTATCTTGTTATCTTCACAATAGTTGTCCATTCAATCAAGTATGGCGAAATCCAACCAAAAATAGAACATTATAAAACCTATCAAAACAGTATATTGAATAGAGCAAGACAATTGATCAGAACAAAACAAAACAGTGAAAACAACATTTGCCTTCAAAGAGAGGATAGAAGGAAATCCCCATATTCGCTGTATTGCATAAGGTCATCATCCCAAGAGATACTCAGACCTCTGGTCCCAGGTCAACATAATCAGCCCAACAATACCAGCATTTAGTTGCATTATGTGTCTTAGTAGTTATCAACTCTGGCTGTCCTGAACACTTTCCAGCTGCTAACGGGTGGTGGTGGGGAATGGGACGTTTGATTCTCAGCCTGTGTGCCAGTAGGCTCATGGGAGAAGCCGACTTGTTCTCTTCCTGGCTCAACTGCTGCTGGCTCCTGCTGCAGTTTACCAGGAAGGCGGGCATGTTGCTTTCTTGTTCAGCCCCCTAAGTTCCAACATGGCTGGATTTCAGGAGACACTAACTTGTTATCTGAGTATAGTTCCCTTTACAAACAGAGTAACTAATGCATGCACTCAGAGAATGCTTGTGCCATGGTAAATGAGCACTAATTTGTATAATTAAACTGATTTTTTTCTGTAACCATGCAGTTGTAGAAAACATCAAAATGTAGAGCTGCTTAAATTAAAAATGTGTTCTAATCATATATAGATCAGCCAGTAAAATATAACCTGCAAGCAAACAAAATCATTTTGATATGGATGTCAATGTCACAGATAAATGACATTATTTTGGGTATATATTTCAGCTTTAGTAGTAGGGAAAGTGATGCTCAGCATAATATTGCCAACATACTGTATTTTTTCTCTATGATTTATTGTTTTCAAAGTTCTTGTTTATTCCTCGACCTCTGCAGTGTTCATGCACTGTTCATGTTGTTCACATCAAAAATAGTATTTCAAATATCCAAACTAATTTGTTTTCCTATTTAAATGTGATTTCTAAATATTTAGATGAAAAATAGCCATTTTTGGCAACTTTTCAGTTTTTCTCACATTCAACATTCTTTTAAATTACTAGCTGCAAAATTATTACTTAATAAGTTATGCATGGAAAATAAGTATCACGTATACCAATTAATATATGTCATTTGCTTAGTCATGTAAATACTATGTTTAAACTTTCTTCTTCTTTTTTAAAATTCGGTTTTCTGTTTAGTGCAGTGGTTTTGTTCCTTTTTCCTTATGTAAACCTGAAACAAGAACTGTATCGCAAAACTCTAGCTTTTGTGAAAATGAATTACTCTGTGTGACCACGAAAGGGCACCGGGTCACTAATACCAGCCCTCTTTGGTTTCTTCTCAGGAAGATAAATTACAGTAATCACAGTAACTTTCTTCTCAAATTTAACAGCTGAAAACATACAGCGTCCCATTTTGTAGTCTGCTTCTGCTTCTTTTCTTGGACTCTTTGAGATTCTGGTTTTTTCCGGGTGCTGCTCCTACTTCAGAGTTCTTTAAGAATCCTCCACCTGGTCTGAATGGTCATGATGTAGGCCCTGTTCTACTACCACGAAGGACGGACAGATTTCTGTGACCTTCTTTGTTTTCCTTGGCTCAGTCCTGACATCACTTTTCTTAAATGCTGCCTAAATGCACTCTTAACATGCTCCGCTTGGCCATGTTTCCTGTGGTACTCTTATCACTGAGTCTGAATCCTTGGCTTTCTGTGATTCTGATGTATAGATATTAGCATTTTCTGCCTTTAAAAACAGCTATAAAGGCAGCATGGAAAGAATGCAATAGGCATCTTTGTTGCAGAATGGACAGAGAGAGAGAGAGAGAGAGAGAGAGAGAGAGAGAGAGAGAGAAATCTGCAATAAATCCACGCAATTTATTACTACATCTTGGAAGCTTTGAACCAGGCCAATTTACATAAGACAATGAAGCAAAGACTAGAAGGAAAGAAGTGATACAGGTGCTGAATCTGGGAAACTTCATAGAGAATAGGCATGGTGGCTTTGATAGGAGGCTGCTTGACATACTGAGAGAAGAGTAAGGAAGCTCTAGTGGACTGATGGTGAGTTACAGTGATAGGAAAGCTGCCCACAGCTTACTGCAATAGTGTGGGTAAGGTTTGGGTCGCGTGCAAAAGTTGAGGCTCCTGCATTGTAAAGTTGATTCTTAGTACTGTGATATTGAAAGATGGTATAAAATCTTTAAGAGATCTTACTTAGTGGAAGTGTAGTTTTTGTGGGACTCTGAGTTAATTTTCAAGTTGTGTTGGCTTCTTATTTTCCTCTCTCTCCATCTCTGTTTCTCTGTGTCTCTGTCTCTTTCAGTCAGTCTCTGTCTCCGTCTCTGTCTCTGTCTCTTTGTTCCCGTGAATTCACTCCTGCAATGCTGTGGGTACCATGAAATCCTGTTCAGAGTTGATGTGATATGGGCACCATATTCTTAAAGCACTCGACCTGTGAGCTAAATTAACCTTCTCTTTTTACAAGATACTTGGTTCCAAGAATTTTATAATAGTAACAGAAAACAAGCTAAAACAATTGGTGTGAACTGTTACAGAAACTGGTTTAAAGAGTTCAAGTTTGCAAGTAGAAAAAGATGCTGGTTTGTTTTGAAAGAGGATGAGGACTTGAACTAGGGTATAGGGGTAGAGGCGACAAGGAGTTGTTGAATTCTGGGGAGTTTTGAAGGTAAAACTGATAGTGAGTCATAGAGTATGTTGATAAATGAAGACTATGGGGAGACCAAAGGAATCTCTGGTGATTTCAGAGTTTTTAGCCTCCCCTTTCTGGAAGTGGATAACCTATTTTTTATTAGATAAGGAAAATATGAACTTCACCCAATAAAGTCCACATTTCAATGTGATTTTTTTCAGCATAAAATAAAGCAATCAACTCTTATGCTCTAGAACTACCATTATTCACACTCATAATTTGAATGTCCTCTTTTAAATTCTCTTTTAATGAGAGTGGCATTATAACATTTGTTATAACACTCCCTATTTTTTTGTGTTGAATTTACATTAAGTCATTTCTTGTTGACCAACTACGTTTGTAGTTCCAGCTTCTCCTGTAATGAAAAGTGGTCACAACACTGAGTTCTGGCCAGTGAAGCATGAGGAAAAGTAATGAACATGATTTCCAAGCTTGGCTTCCCAATCTTTCACTCAGAAAGCCTCAGTGTCCCTCTCATGCTTCCTCTAAATGAAGGCATTTTTGAGGGATTTACATGGTGGGTTTTGTCTGAACATCTCTCTACTCTGCTTGGAGTTTGTATATTTCATTTTGTATATTACTAAGAATTTAACATTAAATGTGTGACATTAAAACTGTCACATATGATCACTGGAGAGGCAGATCAAATGCTTCCAAGGTGTGTTTCTATGGTGAAAGGAACAAAACAGAATACTTTTGATTTTTAACAAGGTGTATTAGAAGGGGGATACAAGTTTAGCCAAGAACTAGGTTTAGCAAACATAAAATGAAACAAAGACTTCAGACATTTGAGATTTGAAAAGCTCAAAACATCTGAATTCTGCTACATTTCAATGATAGAACGTTGAAAGAAGCCTTCCGTTACAAAGGACCACTATGACTCAGCCATTTGACAGAGTAATATTGAATGACACCTTTCTGTTGAAGCTGGTACCTTAGTGGCAGCTGCTGGGAAAAGGGAGGAGACCAGAAAGAGAGAATGAGATGGAAGGGGAGGGAATGAGAAATGACCGAGTAAAGCACATACGAAGGCTGGAGTTTGGGGATGATAACTGGAATGTGGACCTAACAGCAAAGAAATCACAAGCCTGGATTTATGGAAAACAAAACAATATGAAACAACAACAAAAATCAATAGCACAGAGCAATACAAAAACCAAAGAAGTCCCAAAAGGTAGAGATGGGAGCTACCAAAGAAAATGCTGTTAAAAATGACCAGGCCATCCCTTTCCAAGATCAAAATCAAGTTCTAATTATGAAAATGCACTCTCCTTGCTGGATGCTGTTTTCCCAATATACCATCGTCAACCTCTTTAAAAACCACTCAGTCTCCATTCACATGCCCTAAAGGAAGCGTTCACTGTGGTGTTCCCGTCCCTAGACCACAACTGAGCATCTGTCCATGGTGAGAGAGGATGCTATGTTCCTGGACTGCCAATAGCAAAGCGCTGCATCTGGACTTGATGGGGAGGCTGCCACGTGACTGTCTGAACTCAATCAAGTGACCCCACAGAATTTGTTTTGTCTTCCTTGGGGAAAGGGTGAATGTGTTATAATTGTTGGAAAGAGGAATGAAATGAGTATTTGGTGATTAAGAACTCTTAATCCTATGACACAGGATTCCCAACTATTTACCAAATCTACTTCCCTTTCCCCTTGATGTAGACCTGGACTACATTTTCCGACTGCTCAGTTTTTTGATGACTCATCACCTTGTGAACAAATTTTGGTCAATGCAATATTTCCTAGAGTGTCACATAACATTCTAAGGTACATTACATTACTGAGTGATTCTGACTCTCACTTCTGCTATCCTGCAGGCTGGGGGTCCAAAGTCTAGTGGGAGAGTGAAACGGTGTTTGTGCTAGAAGACCTCAGAACCCAGAGCAGCCCAGAGCAGAACCCAGAGCAGCCTGGGTTCCCGTATGACAACTTGAAGCAAGAATCTTTCCCTTGCCCATTTTCCCTTCTGTTGATTGCATTTTATGAGTGCTAGATAAGTTTTGTGTTTAGGTGCTAAGTCTCAAAAGCCATATATTATTACACATAAGCTTAAAATGTATTTATTAAAACAATTATAATTGACTAGTTTGTCAATTATTTAAACAAGATACTTTATATTTGTTTAAGTGAGATACTTTACAGTGAATTATTTTATTTATACTGGACCCAGATCAGAAGATTGCCTGCAATTTACATCTCTCCATCTTTTCAGTAACAGTTTTCTTATTAATAAATTCAAGATCAGACATCATTTTCTTAGTAAAATACTTACTCATTGCTTGTATTCTTTGATCATGCTTTTTCACCTATTTGATGATTTGCTGAACTTTATTAAGTTGGGCTGCAAATTTTGCTTCCTTGTTCACTAAGATATCAAGAGGAATAAATGTAGATTGATGTTTGCTGGGATTTAGACAGTTGGTTTGTTCATATTCAGATATTTGGGTTCTCAAATATCTGAGGTCTCTGAATTATTTCAAACATTGAGAAGTAATCTGAAGACGACTGCATCAACCTCGAAATCAATCTTGGAAATTTGGACACCCCTTCTTGGCTCAAATTACTGACTAATTTCTAGGGAATTGGAACATTGTGCATCTGTATTTTTTTTTTTTTTACCATTTTCACAAGGAAGTTTTATTATTTAGCTCATTTGGTTTATTATACTTCTCTGATCTTTTATTTTAACATAAGAAAGAAAATAACATTTATTTTGAAAAAATGCTACTTTTGACCAAAGTTGGTAAACGTATTTCATCATACATATAGTGAATATTTTAGGTTTTGCAGGTTACATTCAATTTCTAATTCATAGTCTTATTTTAAAAATATTTTAGCTTCACATTTTAAGAAAATATAAAGTTATTACTATCTCATAGTGAACAGTAAATATAGAAATAAGTTTTTTAAATGAAGAAGTCCTGACATGTTTTCCATGTAACTCTAGCCCCAAAAGATGTTGTATAAGCCAATATATGTGTTATAATAATATTTAGAAATAGTATATGCTCTTTCATCCTAATGGAAGTTTACAAAGCATTTCAGTATTGTAAACATTACTGTAATATGTGAAGATTAAAGATATTGGCTCAGTTGGTTCTGTTTTCAGCAATGCTTCTCAAAATTGGAATCATTTTCTTTTTCTCTAGTTTCCCATTAATGTCCTGAAAATCAGTTTTCTGTGAAATACTTTTAGGAAATTTCAAATGCTTTATTCCAGAACCTTAGAACATTGCCCATAAGTAAATATTAAGTTTATAGTGTATAGAGTGCACCTTCTATTTAAACCCAATTTCCTATACTGGGTTGGCATTTTCTCATTTCCAGTGTTTTGGAACTTCTCTCTTTCCAAACTCCTTAGTAACGCTGCTAACAGGTACACTGTAGTTCTGTATAAATATGCTGATCTACTTAGCATGTTCTCATAGTGTTCTGTATACATTCTTTTCAGAGGACTTGAATTTAGTGCAAATAGTTCAGTTCCCATAAAATTCTTTATTCATCCATCTTTGACTTTGATTTCACTTTTCAGTATTCTATGTTCTTATTCTCATTCTTTACACAGAGAAAATGAGTCTCAGAATGTTGTGGATTAAGAACTTGTGGTCAACTTAATGCCAGCTGGATTACATCAGCATGGCACGGAGCATAGATCCTTCACCCGAGGAAATTTGCCAGCATAAATCGAGAGGTGGAGAAGGAGAAGGAGGGTGTTGAGGCATTGATGTATTAATGCATCGTTGCGTTGAGGCATTGTGGGTTCTCGTACGTTTTGCTGTTTGAGCCATTGGTTCTCCTGGAGAAGCTCTGGTCCTCACATCGAGCATTGCTCTTCCTGGCTCTGGAAGGGAAGACGTGTGCACTTGGTCTTCAGGATGAACTCGTCACGCTGCTTCCTGGTATGCACCCGACTGTGTTTGTCGTCAGAGGAGCTCGGGGCCTCCCTGTCCCTGAGGATGGCTGTGGTGCCTTTCAGGACAGCCCTGATCTTTGCTGTAAGTGTGACTTCGAGGCTCCAATGTAGAACCCTCATCCCACCAGCGCAGCTCCTTCACCCTGGTGTAGATTTCCTGATTTCCACCACTGACCTTTGGGCCTTCCTGGCACAGATCCATAAAAGAGACTGGTGTGAGTCCTTGTGGGCTCTGGACCTCCAGTTGGACTCGTGGGAGGCACTGTCATGAGCTCTAGGTTTTCATCAGGACTCATGTGGGGTATTGCTGTGGGATTTAGGCCCTTGACTAAATATTCTATATTTTGGTGTTGCAGATAGATTTCCTGCATTTTCTTGTGTTAATTCCCGGTGACCATTATAAAAATAATATTATAAACTCCATGCTCTGATTGTGATTGTTCTCTGCACAACCCCCAACTACAACACAGAACAATTACATAATTTAGTTCACCACCTAAAAATAGTTGACAGCCTTAAAATTTTAAAAAAATATGTACATATTACAGGAGATCATTTTATTGCTATGGTATCAAATTACCTGTGGTTATGCAGTTTGGTGTATTTAAATATACTTAACTTTATAGTTCTTAATTCTTTATGATGATAACACACTTGGGACACATTTTTAAAAATATGTATTAGGTTTCTATAAACAGAAGTACAAACAATAAGTCATTCTGAAAGTGTTCCTTGTGTTCCAACTACCGTTCTGGATGACTTTATGTGTCTAACTCAGATAATCCTTACAACAGCCCAGAGGGGCAGCTGCTGTTAACATTTGCAAAGTTAAGATCAGGGCATGGTAGAATGGTGGGGGTAAGCCAAAGGCTTTCGTGCCTGGAGACCATCACATAAGTAGTATGTGACAATACCAAGGCTCCAGAGTTCCACCCAGTATTAACTGCATTATATTTTTCCTAATTGGAAATATTTTTAAATGACTTCGTCATCCTCAGTGTAGAAATCACATAGAGTTAATACAAGTTGGTTAATTTAAAACAAGAACACAAAAAATGCTAAAAGCTTAGCAAAAATCTAAATGTTTGCTTTTATTTGCTTCTCTCTCCTATCCTGGGGATTGAACTCGGGGCCTTCTATGTGCTGGGAAAGCACTGTACTACTGATTTACACCAGAGAGCCTGCATTGTTACTGATTCTGTGTTGACTGAGGGTAGCTGAGGTAAAAGGTGGTTGGAATTTGTATTTATTGTACATGTGTCAGCTGTGATAAAGCCATTACTTCTTGCTATCTTTGTTTTAACTCTTTTAGCTTTATCATGCTTCTGAGGTAGGATTCAACTATCCTTAGGACTCATCTGTAGAAAAAAAAAGATATTTCTGTTTTCAAGACTCATAGGTTGCATATACTTAATTTTGTCAAATGGTTAAAAGCTTCAGGGTAAGAACTGTGAGATTCTCAGGCAATGCTCTGGGACCACCCTAGAGAGAATTACAATGCACCCTAAGGGTCCAGTGTGTGGACTCCTACCTGAAGCACAGAGACAACAGTACATCTCTGCTTTCATTCTGAGGAGTGCGATGCGGAGAGAGCTTACTTTAGGTCACTTAGACAGATACTCGCCCCCACTGCATACTATCATTTGATTATTGTGATCTGCCTTCATCAGCAAAAAAAAAAAAAAAAAAAAAAAAAAAAAGATGGAAGGAGAAAAGGGAAAGCCTGTCAATATAGGACAAAGCCTGTCCCTCTCCTGATATCACCGCCTCTGTACTTCCCTGTGTCCTGGTCCACATACAATGCTGCAACCTCTTCCTGTGAGTCAGAGGAGCTGGCTTTCTTCCTGTATTTTTTAAAGACTGTTGACAGTTATATAAACATGTAGAGATGTTTCCATCTTATATCACACTCATGTGATACGGGAGTGGCCATTGGTGGCCACAGGAATGCTCTCATACTCCTCTTTTGTCCTTGCTCATTGGTTTCCAGTTTTCTCTATTCATCTGTGTGGTTGAACTACACTGCTAATGTGTTTCTGCAAGGTCATGTAGGTTTAGGTTTCTGAAAAAACAAAATTTAAAGGAAGGAGGATGGAGTCTTAAATAATTGATAGCATCCCAGAAATTGTTGCATTTACATGGATATAGCTGATTATATGGAGATATTTTAATTCCACATGAATTCAAGTCAGAAAATGACAAAGGTTTTTGACATAACAAGTCTGCTTATCTTTTTACTTGGCAGTGTTTACACAAACATTTTAAATTTGTCAGTAGCAATTACCATTATTCTTTTGTAGTGAGAAAAACAAATATCTAAAACTCAGGGACTCAGAGTTTACATACCAAGTCAATGATCTCTCGTCCTCTTCAGAGTGTTGAATTCTAACTGTATGCGATGCATTTTCATGACACTCAATGCGTTGTATACAGCCAGCTTTGGCTTTGTTCTAGTTATAAACAAACAGATTCATAGGAAGCAATATCGAGAGATCTTTCAACCAAAATCAAAGGGAAACAGGAAGTAGTTCAATCCTTGTGCTAGTGATGCTTAAATCCATGTGTTTGTTTGACTGAGCAGAAACATTATCTTAGTAAATCATAATAAGTGATATAGATGTACAGACATAAAAACTCTTGTGTGAACAGACAGTATTTTTAAATCCAAACATTCTTGAAAATGTATTTTTGTCCTATAAGCGAATGATTTTCTGTCTGTTTTATGCTTACAAATTGAATTTTAGTTCCCTTCAGAACAAATAAAATTATGCATATGGCTATTTTAAACAATTGCATATTTTTGGCATATTTGGAATTATGCACAAATGATACACAAATGAAAAAACATTGATTTTCAACAGTATAGTTTAGAATGTAGACACACACATGTAACAGAATGGTAAAATATGGATGCAATCTTAGCATAATCTAAAAATAACAAGTTACCTGCACTAATACTCAGATATTGACGACCTAGTGGCAAGGGTACTAGGAGAGTTCTACAACAATTTAAAGTACAATGAGTTAAGCCTTGTGAAGTTGAAGGATTTAATGTTTCTGGAATTGGGGAGGAAATGGAAGTAGACTTCCATAGCTAAATTGCCTCCCATTCAAAATGTTACTATCCTGATGAATCAGCAAGTGCCAATTCATACAAAAAAATTCATTGAAGAATTGACAAAGAAATCATACTAGAAAGCAGCTCATACAAAGCCCTGGAGATATATAAATTACAGGGTAGTTGGAGAATTCAAAATAGTTTATCATTACTCAAATTTGGGACATATTTTTTTAAAGGTTACAGAAAAAGCAGTCTGATAGTCAAAATCTCAGATGATCAAGAGTGTCACAGAATATATATGAGCTTGCCATCTTTTAGTTTTCAGGACTTTTAAGTAATGAATGGTGTAGTCCTATTTGGAAACTACCAAACATTCCATAGACGGCAGTGGATGCTTTCTTTTAGAGGCTGTGATGACAGAAGGCATGGAAGCTGGAGAGAATGTAGTGTTTGCCTACAGTTAAGGCTTTGTGTTGGGGCTACTTGACACCTCATAATATTAGGAGAACCTCAAATGATGGAATACAATTTCTTCCTCTTCTTACTCTGCTTCTGTGGATAACCTGACCTAGCCTAAAGTCTTTCTGGTCAAATAGTCCAAGGGCAATATCTACTTACCCCTGAGTACTGGGTTTGGCTTCCCTGCAAAAATTATTCAAACCAGTCAGTTACGTCTTCCTGTGTGTGTGACAAGTCACCTCACTCCCTGACATCACAAAGCCTGCACCCCATAGTCACTGACACTTCTCTCTGTTCACAGGTGAGAACTTTTGTGGGTCTGCAGAGCCCGCAGTGCATCCCCCAGGTGTGAGTGTGTGTGACTTGCAAATTGTCATGGATGTCATCTGCTCAATGGTGGAAGTTGTGCACCCAGACACCTGTTAAAATCACAGAGTGGAAATCCTTCCAGGATGGATAGAAAGAGCACAAAGCAAGTGGGTATTGGGAGTGGAAGTTACAGCCCTGGGGTACAAGATGACGGCCTCTATTGAATGAATGCCTGCAATGTGGCAAGTTCAATTAGTTATACACTGAACCAGGATGCAGCTCAGTGGGTCACTGCCTCTCTGGCAAGTGCGAGGCACTGAGTTCTATTCCTGGTACCAAAAAAGAAAATAGAAAATAATGAAGACCAAATAGTTGTGTGCTGTAAGGGTAAAGTGTCAAATAGATCTGGAGACTTAACATGAACACGAGCGTATAAATTCTTCAATAATAATTTTATTAGTTTTGATTATTGATGTAATATTTTGGATATATTACATACAATATTACAATTAATTTTTCTGTAATCTTCTAAAGTAGTTACTACAAAGCTTAAATTACAAGTAAGGCTTGCATTTGTGATTCACATTTTATTTCTATTGGGCCATTTGGTTTACTGAAATGTAGTTAGGAAAAGTATACTTTGGGCATGTGGAAGAGAGATAAAAAATAAAAGCTGGTCCAGGTAGGTGTGGGCATTAAGAAGAAAAGAGGATTCAGGAGAAGCAGAAGCTGTAGCTTTATTTTTGCATTTGTTCAGCTGAGGTGTTAGGTATTTAGAAAGAGGAGAGCAGGTAAGAAGTATCTGTTAGAATTTATATGGGTAAGTGTGGGATGGGAGGCACAGATTTGGAACATTGATTCTGACATCTAAAGTCATTAATAAAAATTTTAGAATATGGATATAAAGTAAAAGGATAAGGTTAACACTATAATAAGGTTAGGCAAATGATTAAATCGGACTGCTTTACACACTTTCAACATGACTCAGTGAACTTTCGTTGAATACCTGCTATGTGGCGGGATTTTGTAATATATAAGAGTTTAAAAATTAAGAAAAAAGTAAAATTTTTGAAATGGAAATCAATTGATTATATAAAAATTTAATTTCAGACCTAAAACAATGTATATTTGTCAAGGGAAAATATAGAAGATGACCATGTTTGATATTAGCTAACAGGGAATGTATATTTAAATACAGTAAAACATTTTCATTTGTAGAAAGATTTTATTACAAGAAGTAAAAGTAAATATAAAATCTTATAAAGAATTTGAAGAAATTTTCTTAGAGTTTTTAAGTATCAAGATGTTATCATTGGTATCTCCACTCGATATGTAAGCTTCCATTAAATTTTGCCTCCATATTTTCACATGTCTGTTAAATACTGTATTCTTGATAGAGTATCTGTTGGGTTGCAAAGGAATTGAGGAGATAGGTACAAATAGCAGGTGGAAAGGGAAGAGTTCTGAATGCATAACAAAGAAATAGAGAAACGGGATAGAGACCACATAGGAAGGAGTGGGATGGAACCATCTTGAGGGAAATTTGTCATCAGGAAGAGAATAGGGAATGTTTTGAATTAACTTTTGGAATATATGTATACATACGTATATGTATGTCTATATATGTATATATATGGTTTTAGTATTAAAGGAAGTGGAAACAACATTTCTGTTTAATGAAAGGGATTATTTGTTAGATATATATTGTTTTTATGTTTCAGCACAATGACATCTGGGATTATACTGCGTCATTTAAATATATTTTCATTTAAATCCTACAAAAATCCAGGAATAATTATTATTTCTATTTTATAGAAAAAAACACTGTAGCTTAGAGAGTTCCACAAATTGCCCAAGGCCACACAGCTAATGCGTGGGAGAACTGAGATGAGGACTTGATTTTGAAAGCCCACATTCAAACTTGGGTGTACTTGTTTATGTTTACAATCCAGTGACTGTGTACCCAGCGGACAAACAAAAGGAAAGGAAAAGTAAGCAACCTGTAATTAAATCCTTGAATTTTGGAGAGAAACGTCCTAGTGTCCATAACAGCAGTAGCATTTATTCTGAAGTAAGGACCAAGGATATGTTATGCATAAACTACATCAGTTATTTTAACAATTTAAGTTTTAGTATACAATATAAGTATACTATACCTGCCATTTCCTACCAATTCACTGGTTGATCCTGAAAATATGATTAGAGTGGTCAAAAACTAGTAGAAAAATTTCAGACACAATGTATATGTATACACATATATGCATACATATATATTTAAAATATGTATATATTTATGACTGTGTTGTGTTCTTACATCTGAGAATAAAATCCTATTAACAAGGCCTTGAAATCATTAGAAAAAATTGTTTTTGAGGTACCTCCATCACGTAAATGCTTAATGTTACACAGCCAATAAAAATAGTTGTTTTAAGATATTATTCTAATATAAATATTTTATGTTGCAACTAAAAATAAATCAATTGTCATAATAAATATGTTCCTTTACATAAAACAGTGAGACAGAGAAAAAGGTATGCAAGATGGGTTTACTAAAATTCAAATAAAATTATTTTATTAGACTAAAAGCTGTATTTTTTAGAAAAATTACAGTAATATAAAAATTTAAAGTTTCCTAACTAGTACTTTTCCTTTTTGTATATTTCATTCTCTTTGGATCAATGTGAATGCAATGAAATTTTAATTATGATTTTAATTTGGATGAAATTTCATGCATAAATTTCAGGAACTCATTTTGATAAGTATATATGATATTTTGACGAAGACATACTCAAATACTGTTCTAGCCTTTATCAAAGTGGAGTAATTAATAATTATTTTTGAGTTGAGAAATGAAGGCAAAGAAAATAAGGACAGAAGACAAAAAGTATTCCTTTAAAGGACCTGAGAAGTATTGCAAAATTTTAAAGTTACATCTTTTTAGACCATAGGAGAGAATTAATTTAAAAATTTGATTAATTATGCATATTAATTTGAGTCAACTATTCTAAAATGGGTTAAATATTCTTCTTCCTTTTCTCCTTCTTCCCAGACCCTCTTCCTCCTTCCTCTGTTTTGTTTTGTAAATACTGGGGATGGCCTCAGTCATTTAGCTATGTCCCTGTCATTTAGCTATGTCCCTTTTATTTATTTGTTTATTTTTAAAATAAATCTATATATATTTAATAAATAAATAATAGCTAGATAAGATCTTGCAAAATGGCCCAAGCCATTTACAGATTTGAAATGTTGCAATTCATTTCCAGAGTAGCTGGGATTACAGGCGTGTACCACCAAGGTTAGTTTTTGTTATTGTTGTTTGTTTGTTTGTTTTTAGTTTTTTCCCAAACAAGGTTTTCTTTGTTACCAGGCTGGCCTGGTCTCAACTCATGAACTCACGAGATCCTCCTGCCTTAGTCTCCTGAGTCACTGCACTCCAGGTGCGTGCTGCTGCAACGGGCGCAAGACACTTTTAAAACTCAGTTTTCTGACTTACTATAGTGCAGAGTCTCATAGTCCAAGGACTCTTCAAATTGTTTTTTTGTATGGTGAATTTAAGTTATGTAGTTAAAATAGTTTTGTCTCCATTATTAAACTCTAATAAGAAAAATAGATATGATGATTGAAGTAACTAGGGGAGAGGAGAGCAGTTTAGTGAAAGTTTACTGTCAGATGTTTATAGATTGATCAGTGACACTCTAGAAAGAAAATGAGAACATGCAGAAAATGAGTTATATTTTTAAGAATATGATGATATGTTGAAGAAGCTTGACATGTTAGCTTTAGCAGATCTGAATAGTACCTCCTCTACATTCTCTATATATTTATATTCTCTCACTTGGACAAAAATGTTAATCTTCATTTAAAGAAACAAAAAAAAAAATAAAAACTAGAGGAAGCCAATAAACAAGTGAGCTGAAGGTTAGAACCCTAAAAATAAAATTTCCATCATATTTATTATGGTCCCCGAAACGCTGGCATCAAACGCAGACCTAAGTCACAACCCTGACAATTTCATCCCCAAGTTAAAGAAGAATCACTGTAACAAAGAATGACTGTAACTGTGAATTATATTGAGTCCCAATAAAAATATTATATCCTCAAAAATACAACAGCTTCTGGATTTACTGAGAAAATAATTTTAGAAAAATAAACATTATAATGTAGTGCAAATTCAACGATGGATTTTCAAATTTAAAATGTAAAAACCTTGATTCTCCTTTAAAATATTCACATGTGATTTGCTTGCCTAAAGCAACAAAAATGAAAGAAAGAGAAACAAAAGCCTTAAACTTGATGGTGAATTATTGCAAACATAATTTCTCAAATTACTGGAAAAATCATTTTATTTGCAGCCTATAGAAAATTACTCTGGAGGAAAGATGAATTGTTAGCTAATGTTGCCACAGTCCGTTTGATTGACTGTTCCATTGAAATTGGGCCTTCATGTATTGCTGAAAAGCTTAATAAAGCCTTAATATATCATCATTGACAAATGAGATAGAGACCCAATTAACATGACAACAATCTCCAAATGGGACAGGAACCTATAACTCTAAGCCGAAAGAATGTCACTTCTCTAGAAATTAATTTTTGGGTGACATGAGTAAGGAATTGCAGTGATGTTTAAAGAGGTAAGATTTAGATTATATGTCTCTTTCAAAACTGTCATTAAAAACATAATCATCTATAGTTATAGATATATTAGTACATAAGTAAAAAAGTCCATGCTTTGAAAAGGTTGACCTCTACTACACTAAAGGCAATGCATCAGTAGACCAGCAAACATATCTTGGTGTCTTCATTCGATATCGTATCAATACAGTTTTTCATTTCTAGCTTGGATAGTGAAAAAGTATACCAATATTATATTGGTGGAGGTGGAATATCTAGATTAACAGTATAGTAAGATCCTGGACCTATTTAAAGGCCATTTTATACATGACGGTGATATTATGCTGATTTGACCTCTCCTGTCCCCCAAAACTCTTTAACAGATTTTATTGGAATCACAATGCCAGATTCATTGAGAATTCTAACCCAGTCAGATGAAACAGTAATGTTAATGAAGTAGTAAATATGAATCAATAATATTTCCTCTTATACAAGAGGAAAACAGATAAAGACCATATAGGCTACAACTCTGCAACTTCTTAACAAGTCGAAAACATTGGTATGGGGGTGTAACAATAGGAAAATATATGTGGGCTAAATAAAATAAATAATTATTCAAAACTAACAATATGAAATTATATGATTTCTCTCCTTAAAAAAGCAACATTGTTTTTAAATTATCCAGGGGAACATGTTAGCCCTTAATTCAGATATTAAGTTACTACTAACCTCATTTGCATACACTTCAGTCCTTATCTTTTTCTCAAAATTTTAATTGGTCATTTGCATATCATCAGCATTATTAGTCATACACTGATTTTCTAAAACCTTCTGGTTAACAGAGGAGTTGAGCTGTACGATAATCCCCACACTAGAAACTGGATAATGCCACAAAACCCCACAGTTTATTTTTTCTGAAAAGCTTACATAAGGATTGATGCTAATAATTGCCAGTGCGTGCATATATAACAGCTTTCATTTTATGAAAAAGATTGAAGGAAGTTTATTCTGACAGTCCTCTGTGGACAATCACAAGTGCATTAAGGGGTGAAGTTGTGGGCTTGCTTTTTCTCACTCAAGGGTAAAGCGAGCGTCTCCAGAGGCAGGATTTGGTCTCTGCTACCTCACTTTTTGCAGCTCCTGTCTCAGCCAGGACGGCAGGGGCTGCCCCAGCCTGTGCAGCAGTTTGGACAGCTCCACATTGTGGTCTCGGTAGTAGTTAGAGAGGAAACTTCTGGACTGCAAAATGAAAGGATAAAATAGTTTAAAAGAAATTATTAGTTCATCAGACACAATTGTGTAATCTACATTAATTAAGAAACTGTATTACAATGTCGGTGTCTATAAAATATTCCTTAGTTTTTAACGTGTTTTTTTTTTTTTTTTTTCTTGTACCAGGGATCGAACTCATGACTTTGTATTTGCCAAAATAGGGACTTATGCTGCTAAACTAAACCCCTGGCCCTAACTACTGCTTATTTCTTACCATTTGAAAACTTTGGCACAAGTGTAGCTGGTAAATAAAAATAGATTCAGGTTTTCCCTAAGAGTTTTCTGTTTCCAAAAATATTACAAGATCCCTGAAGATTAGATTTTTTTTTTTTTTGTAATTCTATTATCTCGGTCAAATTTCAGAGACTGACTGTTACTAGTAAATGATTTCAAAATTATAAAATATAACAATGGTTTTAATTTCATATCTGACATTTATTTATACAGATTTCTGGAAGACAGAAAGGAAAAAAAAGGATCTTTTCTTCCTTATTCATATTTTATCCTAGTGAATGTAGTCCTGTCTCTGGTCAAATAGTGGAGATGAACCCTTTCTCCCTGTAAGTATAAGTAGCAATGGCCCCCAATACTTTATTCATCCATCTTCCCTTAAGCCCTCTCTGATATTTTAACACAAATGGATCTCCTCATAAAACTCCCCTAGCGACTTTTGTGTACATTATGAGAACTGATGTAAGGTAAGCAGATTTCACCACTGACCAGTTTTTGGGCATCTCATTATGTTTTTTTTCCTTAAACCAGATTGTAGATGCTTCAAATTTGGAATAAAATACTTACAGTAGTAGGGGGGAAGGACAAGGTTTTTTTGTTTTTATTTTTGCAGATTAAAGTGATTTCTGAAGCCCTTTTGAAATTATTGAGTTCAAAGTTGTACTTTAAGGACCTTCTGGTACTCATATCACTCATATCACCATAGTAACAGAGGAGCCGCTAAGCTCTTCATTTTGCTCACCTTGCTTCAGGAGAGATACTCCTGATGTCTGGCAGAGTTGGAGGCTTGCTGGGTTCCCCATCCCAGACTCACAGTAACACATTTTCTTTACGTATCTTCCCTTCTACTAAGACTTTTTTTTTTGCATGTTTTAGTTGAGTTTTATGTATCCCATTATAAATTGTTGACCATAATCAATTTATCCACTGCATAGTAAGTCTACTCTCATAACTGTTTCTTGTATCATCCATTATTTCAATCTGTATCATACATTATGTAAGCACTGGACTCGTTTGTTGAACATATAATAATTGTGCATGAGTATTTTATCCCCAATCACATTTTTTGCTAAACATCTTAAGTGATTTGCATATTTGCAAAAGAGTTGCTTTAGGTAAATATTTATATTTGATTTACATTCCAAGAGGAAAACATTTCAAGGAATATATAACAATCCTTTATCTATTTCTGTCATCTTCTAGATGCATTAACTACTGATTGCTAAGGAAAAGCAGAAAAAAGAAGCAACTTTCTGTTAAAAGTTTTAAAATAGATATGTGCACAGATTTTTGTCAGAGAGATTCAGATTAGGAAAATAATACCTCCGGATCCATGGGTGGGTATTTTCGGCCTTTGCTTCTTCCGAGGCATTTTGTCTTTCCTCCTTCCAGTAACTGACACCAAAAGCCCTTTTGGGGATCAAATCTATAATTGATAAAACATATACTTATAAGTGATATATAGATTATATATACAAGTTTTAAAATTATAATTATAAATAATATATAGAATTATAATTATAAATTATATATAGAAGTTTTGGTAATAAACCTAAATGGATAAAGAAAATACACTTTTGTAGGTTCATTGTTTGAGTTATTTATTTCTAGAGGTAGTCAGATGATTTTAGAAAGGCTAATTGAGATTGAAGAAACTATCTGCTATTGTATATTTTTAAGTAGTTCTATGCTAATTTGCTAGGTCTTCAGCCCAATTTTTAGATTGAAAGTACTAATTTAAGCTTCATATTTTACTTAGGAATCCATAAACACAGGACAAACATACAATAAATACAGGACTTTTAGAACATTTAGATTTTTCGTAGGTATGATTTCTTAATAGATTCCTTTGAAATTATTCATTAAAGTGGTCAAATGTAATGTGGGTACACTCTTCTGAAATGAAAATAATTAAGCCTTCTACTTTGAGAAATTATTGTATTCATTTTACATTCAAAATGTTGCCAGGAAGGGGCACATGATTATAATCCTAGCACTCAGAAAGCTGAGGCAGGAAGGTCACTGTGAGTGTGAGACCATTCTGGGCTACCTAGGAAATTGAAGCCCACGCTGAACAGCATAGCAATACTGTCTCAAAAAAATTAAAAAGAAAAAAAATTACATTTCTCAAAAAAGAAGTTAAAAGTGTAAAAGAATAATTTATTATGTTGATTACAGACAATAGGAGACCCAGCAACACAAATGATGAATCGAGGATTAGAGAATCTTCCTTTCTTTTGTTGAAGCCAGATAATCCTATCGGATGATTTAGATCCCTGTGGTCTTAAGGAAAATTCTAATGTTGTTTTTCTCCATTAGCTGTACTTAGTTACAAAAAAAAAGGATGTATGGCCTAATTATTTAAAGTAAAAAAAAAAATATGAACTCTTGTTTGGGACTAACAAGAGAGGAAAAATGAAAGAATGAATGAAATAAGAAGGGAAATGCTAAATTTATTGCTGTGAGACTTGCTGTATGCATAAAACATTGAAAGGTTTGCGTTTTTGTTGCTCAGCAGATGTTTTAGAAGGATGAAGCGTAATTGACTGGGATGTAAAGTTAATTAGTTGCAGGATATTTTGTTGCCCTGGGCCCATTCCTGTAATACTGGTGCACCTGCAGTTTGCCTCTGCACATATGTGGACTCATTTAGGGGGAGAGGGAAATTTCCTTCACAGTTCCTTGCCCAGGCTGTTATTAGAGACTGATCCTGGCAGTCCAAGTTGTCCTAGTACATGTTACCAATTAAAATTAAATACATCACTACTTAAACAGATAAGAGGAAGACAGAGTCATTTCCACCCTGGACTTTTCAATCTCCTCCTTGCCTCTCACAGTCCTTTCTTTAGTTTCCACTAATTTCCCAAGAGGAAAAAAACAATTCAGCATGCTGTGCGAAATGAGATGGGAAGTCAGCATAACGGTGCCCCTAAACAGTATTTTCGGCCTCAGAATGAGAATATTTAACTGCATTAAGGTGAAATACAGCACTGGCTACAAAACCACGACGTTTATCCACACTGTGAGAGCAACTCTTCTGCTGCTCTTAGGTAGTGTGCAGGTCGCGGGGTGGACTGCAGGCTCCCCTAACTCTCCACAGCAATTTTTATGAGGCAGAACTTCTTATAACCATAGGAACGGGAGGCATTTAGAATACTGAGATTCATTGTTAAAGATAGGGATGTGATAACCCTGAATCCACATTATTTTGCTGCCCTGCCTTGGTTTAATGCATTGATGATTTTATATACCTTAAATCTAACAAAAGGTATTTGTCTTCTCCAACCTATACAGATTCCTTGTTTTATGATTTTAGTTTAGTATGCATGAAACTGTGAATTAAGGCACAAAGCTGTTTTCAAATAACAGGTAAAGGCATAAGTTGGTTGGTATTTAACTTTTATTACACCTAACATCAATATGGTTATTAATTTTGTGACATGTGAGATGTATTAAAATCCATGTATTTGTACTTGTTTGTACTCTCTCCTTCAAAAGTATGCTTTTACGGGTTTATTGAGCCATGAACAACTATTTGTAATAAACAGGACAGAACAATTATCTAAACTAGAGCTGAGAGTCAGGGGAAGCTATGGCAAATAAAACTATTAATGCAAGATACATTATAGGAAGCTTTGACTACTTAGCCAACAGGGGCATGTCCTGTGTTGTTGTTATTTCCATGTGAAGTTAAAAACTTCATTAAGGTTGTTTTAGTGGATAAGGAACAACCCAAACTTATTACTGCTTTTCCTGTTCCTCCATTACCCTCTCTAATTGTCTAATTGCTGAGTCTAATCTGCTGTGAACTGGGAAATTACATAACCAGGCTTGTTATAATTTTGTCTGAAATTTAATAGGCTTTAAACAAGACCTTGTAGGACAGTCTTGTGTGAGAAAAGCATATGCCGTTTTGAAGTTTGCTTTGGCTGCTTGCAGGCTTTATTTTCGGTTATTTTGCTTCTTTACTTTTCCCCTCATTTTTAATTGTTTGGATGTATGGTTTTATTGCCCCAGGATGACTGTTACAGTATCTCCTATCCTTCATGCTGTTATGTAGGATGACTTTGCCCCACATCAAGAGATACAGTCTCATTTCCTGCCTTGGATTTGGACTGGCTTTCGTGACCTCTGTGACCAACAGAAGGCAGTGAAAACAAAGCCTTGTGACTTGCAAGTCTAAGGCAAAGACTTTCTGGGACCAAAGGCTCCCTTGACACACAGGGCTCTCTTTTGAAACATAGCTGCTGCACTGTGAGAAAACCTAGTATCACATGGCAGAGGCTACAGGGGCCGTCCTTTGATTCAGGATCTGGTTATCTAAGTGAAGAAGTTTCCAGATGATTTCATTCAGCAGCCATTTAAATAATACTCAGAGATTCAAGTCTTCCCAGCTCGGATATCATGAGCAGAGGCAAGCCCATCCTGGCTGTATCCTAATTTCTGACCCACAGAATGCAGGAACACAACAAAATGGTGGTTATCATATGCCAAAATGTTTGGCATATGAAAAGCATGTAAAAGTAGAAAACTCGACCTTTATAGGTGATTACATTTGATTATAAATAATTTAATAAATATAGACTAAGTTATGCATGTACTTCTTTCCTAATTCTATCCTAAAAACTGATTACTTTCAGAGGAAATGGAAGTCACTGGTACTTAATTTCTAAGTTATAGATTACTCAGAAGAGACTATAGAGTTTTCAGCTTTGTAACTTCAATTTCTAGGACACTTTCTGCACAAGAAGTTATATAGAAAGTTTAGTTAACCAAACTGATACTAGGAAAAAGCTGATAAGTAGAGAACTTATCCTAAGAGAAAATACCTATGATGTTTTATGAAGATGAAACATTCCTGGTACTTACAAGGTGACAGTACATGAATAATGATATTTCTTTGATTGCTTTTGAGTAGCAAAATGATGTATAAATTCATAGCTAATATTAATGACATTATACACACACCTACAAGTGATAATTTATGATGGCAAATAATTGAAATGAAATCAAGCATGAGAATAGACTCACGTTAGTGCTTCGGAGTAATTATAATGAGGTGTAACTCCCAGAAACTTCTGGACTTCATCCATCACAGTAGCTGGGTCAGATCTCAGCTGCTGTCCATCAATAATTAGCAACTGCAAAGTCAAAAATAGTCACCTTATGAAGAACAAACTAAACTGAGTTGACTGAGCTGCCTCCTTTGACCTGGTATGGTATTAAATTAGGTCAGTCTGAACAGGAAGGAAACACGCACTATTTAGAATACAGTTAGTTGTTTATGATTCTTCCATCCTTCCACATTAACAATAATTAAAGTTTGCCATTGGCAATTGCTTTATGTGTCTGTGTGAATTATTAAGTTAAAGCCTCTAACTTCCTTTGCTCTAAATCAGAAATAAAGATGAACACTCCCTGGATTTTTCCATCTGTAGGGCAATTAGATAACTTGCCAATCTACGATGCCATGAGCTAACTTTGGAGTCATGGGCTTAAAATAATGGTCATTCAGATGATTTCCCATCTGTGCCTCCAGACTATGACAGAGCATAGTGGAAAATGTTGGTGCCGGATTTATGACCTTGGTTCACTACCCTAGAATATCAGATTTGCCTGAAGGACGTTTAAAAAAAAGTCAGTGCGGAAGACCACTTGTCTGAGAAGTTAACTGTCCCCTGAGTGATACGGGGCACTTACCTTTCCTGAAATCGTTGCTTGATTTTTTCTGGTTCTATCCCACATTCCTGGAGCTGTTACTGCTCACCCCAACATGGAAGAGTATTGTGCAAGCTCCTTCCACCCTTAGCAAGGTGCCACAAGACAGAATCTGCACACCGAGTTCTGCAAACTTTGTCTAAGGAACTGTTCTACTAGTCATTGTGAATTGCTGCCTGAAAGGCATGTGACATCTCTTTTTGGAAAAGGTTTCATTTAGAGGTATTAAGTGAAGATATCAAGTGTTTTAGAGCCATTTAGCAAAACTTTATTAGTAATGAAATTAAAACAGGCAAGGTAGTGCACACCCGTAATCTCAACACTCTGGAATACTGAAGTAGAAGGATTTCAAGCTTGAACCCAGCCTAGGCAGTCAGTGACTTTAGTAAGACCCTCTCTCAAAATAAAAAATAAAAAGGGATGGGGATGTAATGGAGAGTGAAGGCTCTATGATAAAATAATAAGTCAAATTAAAAACGTAAAAATTCACATTTCTTCTTTCACTATCATTGTCTCTGATGATAAATTGCTCTCTGTGGAAATTTTGATTTGCAGTTTGTATCTGTCAGTGCAACACAATCATGATGTCATAAATAGTGAATATTAATTTGTAGGGTATTACCTGAGAAGTAGCAAAGTAGGTCAACCATCTTTCAATGTGGACTGCATACCATCCTGGGACAAGGCATCTCCTCTGCAAGGCTTTTAAGTCAGATGGGGCCCAATGTCCCGTTGTAATAACTTCGTAAAAATTAAACCTCAAGGCAGCTGGGTCTTCATGGGATCTCTGGTGCTGCAGACAAAAGTGTCAACTGTAAAGCTATTTTTAAAAAATGTGTGTAGAGATATGACTCTATTTCACAAAATAATAAAAATTAATTGATTTAAAGAGATAATAAAGCATCTGGTAAAAACTGCCTGTGTTTAAAAATGATCATTGATTGGCACATTGCTTTAAATATTTGAAAGCATTCTGCACATATCAAGGGAGATGAGGAGAAGATCATGATTATATTTATGGCTTAAATGCTTAGGTTTAAAGCATGGAAGAATGCAGGGACATTCTTCATGTGTCTGTTTAGCAATGAAACAAGGTCAAGGAGCAGACAAATCAAGCTGGATGAAAAGAGATTTAGATGGGCAGGAGTGGGTTTAGACTATTGTTTTATCATATCTTCTACAAGGTTCTGACACTTCTGTAACAGGTGCTCCAGGTACACGAAAGCAGATGTCTTTCCTAATGCTTGTTTAGCTGTCATGTTCATGTTGCTGTTGCACAGGGTCCTTCTGCTTTCAAACTAGTACTGCTAATTCCAAAATATGGCTTTATTCCTAATTCCACTACCAATTCTGAGTTTTTCATACCAAATCATCACAGGGGAAACAGGAGAGAACCCAACTCGACGAGAGATGAATTCCGCATTAGTGAAGCATCACAAGCATTTATTAGGCATCTTTCCAGAACAAAGAACAGCAATAGATGTTAGAGATAAAAAGGTATAAGTAAGGCACACTCCATGTTTTCAAGGAAATCTAATCTACTGTTGAAGAGGCCAAAGTAATAGATTGTAATAAATTCATATATCTGAGTAGAAGCGTGAGTTTTCAGTTTACGGTAAGCATGTCAATGAAAGACTTGTTCTGAGTGACACATGAAAGGACTTTTTAATGGACAAAGTTGCTGAGCTACAATGTAATGAGAAAGATTTTGATAATTCAAAAAGTGTAAACAAATATGGAGCTTAAGAAAACCTCTGAGGAGTAGGGGATTTAGCTCAGTGGTGTAAGTGCCTGCCTGGCAGGCATAAGGTCATGAGTTCGTGCCCTGGTACCACAGAAAACAAAAAAACAAACAAAAACCACCTCTGAGTGAGGATGGATGAAATGTTGTGGACAAATTAATTTGTTGTCTGTGATATCTAAAAGAGAGAAGAAATTTCAGTGCAAAATAAGGATGGAAATACACTGCAATCTGACCCTATTGTATAATCTTAGGCAGAGTAAGGTCGCCAGAAGCAACATAAAGAAAAAATGATGATTCAAGCAGTGGTGAATGATTAAAGAGTGGCAGATTGATCGGAACAATAAAAAGTCTTATTAGTGTACATTTATTGACTCTGATGCACATTACAAATTATATAATCTTCTGAATTACATCGAATATATACCAATACATAATTCATTTAATAAAATGCATAGAACTTACATAATTTAAATAAGAATTATAACCATGCTATGTGCATGCAGTATAAATAATGTGAAATTTTTATTATAAGCAGTGAAAATATGGAACTGTAGTTAATCTGTTCTACAGTGACTTATATCAGTTTAGTACCAACTTTTCTTTATTTTCCTGAATCTAAGAAGATTAGCATAAAAATATGGTCAGGAAGTCACAAAGGGACATATTTTATAGGAAAAAATAGCACTTTAGTTCCTTGGTGAGGTCCATTATAAGAATGTGGGGTAGAAATTACAGTGGCAGGTGACATTCGTGGGAGTTTCTGAATTACACCTGCTGAGCTTTGGATTTATGGTATTTACTGAGTAGACAGGACTAGCTAAGTAATAGCTTGCATTTGGAAATGTGGAGCACTTTGGGGCTCTATTCTCAGCAATATGGCAATAAAAAGTATTATCAGAAAAAATAATTCCTTTCAAACCTGTATTTTCAAAGAATTCATTTGAAAAGTCAGGCACAGAGAAGCACTCACATAATATAGATTCTATTTTATTTAAATGATCTCTGTGAAAATCAGATTCATTTTAATCCACATTAGTGACAATGCTTTCTGCTAGGAAATTCTTTAATATTACCCCAAATATTTGAATTCAAAGCTTTTAATTAAGACTTAACATTGTAATGCTTTTGGTATCTTTTAAAAATAAATTTATGTTGCTTTGCAGTGTGATTTTTTATGACGTGAGAAAGATGTATCTTTTGTCTTTTATGGGGAAGATTCATGCATCTGATACAACTGTTGGATTCACACATCAGCAATCTAAATGTTTCACTGGAATCCCCAACTACTTTTCCCAAGTTGTAATGTCATAGTTTTTATCAATCAGTAACAAATATTTATTGAAGAAATTTTGAACTGTGAAAAAAATAAGACAAATTAAAAAAAATTTGCTTCACATTTCTAAAATTTCCTTTTAGTCTTTTTTACTTTGCCATTGATTTTCATACGCATTAAGCATACATATACAAAATGCACTTACACATTTGGGATTTTTGTACATATATACTATTCGCACCATAATCCACGTTCACTAAGGATATCACTGATTGGCTTTTGTTTTTGTTTCTGTATTTTTGAGACAGGGTTTCATTATGCAGTTCCAGCTGTCCTTGAACTCACTTTGCAGCCCAGGTAGATCTCAAACTTGCAGCCACCCTCCTGCCTCAGCCTGCTTAGTATGGCATTGCAGGTGTGCACCACCCTGGCCAGCGAGTTATCACTGTTATAGTCAATTTTGCATTTCTGTGGTCGCTTTCATCCTACTCATTTTATTTATCTCCTTTTCTCTTTTTAAAATGCTACTTCCCTAGACAATTGCCCTCTTTTCATCAGGTTAACTCATTCTAGACATCGCCCAGGACAGACCACTGTCACTTCAATTTCTCTATGTCAAGCCTTTTAAATTTCCTACACTTATATCAATCCAGTCTTCTATGCCTCAAATTTCAATCCAGGGCTTCGTAGACAGATACTCACTAATAGGGTTTAGGGTAATCTATGAATGTGGATCGACAAAAGGTGACCTCTTTATGTTCAGTATCCTCCAAATGGAGGTTTTTCTTTAACTGTGTATGTGGACAACTTCCGTAGCTGTGGTTCTGTCGTCATTACAAATTAGTTATTTTTATATCACATCATGGGGTTTCAGATTTATAAAGATGTTAAAATTCTAATAGTATAAGACTTGTCTTTAGAACTTGTCATTTAATGCTTACATACATAAGCATATTACTAATTTAAAAAGTATTCTGATACTTATATTTTACTATGGAATGATCCATGCACACCTGTGTTTATATCAACACAATTCATAATATCTAAATTCTGAAATCAGCCTATATCAGCAGATGAATGGATAAAGAAAATGTGTTTTATATACAACAAAGCACTATTCTGCTACAAAGAAGAATAAATTTGATTTATTTATAGGAGAATGGATAGACCTTGAGTTCATTAAGTGCAAAAAAGTTAGACACATAAATTTGAATATAGTGTGGTTTCTCTTGTATGAGAAACTCAAAGCATAAATGAATTAAAGAGCAAAATGGAAGATAATGGGAAATAGAAAGACAGACCTTTTGCAAAATGGAAGTTGACAGATGGAGGGGAAGGGGAGAGCAAAAGAAATTAAGAATCACGTGTGAAGAATGAAGTTGTATCAGGTACATGTACCAACCACCTACAATGCACGTATTTATTATGTTCCGCCGACATTTACTCAAAACAATGAATCTGGTAGCCCCTTGGTTGCAGCCCTGATGGTCCAGGACCAATCAACACGATTGATTTCTGTCCTTCCTTCAGTTGGAAGCCTACATTTTTCTTCCAGAAGAAATTACAACAGCACTGAAATATCTCTTCACAGCACATGTACAATATCTAATTATCTTTATGATTTATATCTATCCATGGAGGAGAATAAGCACACTCTTTAATTTTCATTTTATTGACTAAAACTATAATTAAATGTAGCTGCACAGTATTGCATTCCAGTCTGGCACATATCTAAATCGTTGGACATTTATACTTCCTTATGTTATTGTTTTTATAGTTAATGCTGGAATAAGCATAAATATTTGTCCTTTCCTTTGAAATTTTCCATATGATCAACTCCAAAAATGGAATCGTGGTTCACAGAATCTTCAGTACCACTTACTATACTTCCTGCTACTTTGCCTGTCATCGAACAGCTTTCAGAAAATATTGCAAAATGTATCCTTTTATTGGAACGCACCAGATCCTCTCCCCACATATTGTGGCCAGCGGAGAAAAACGTCACAAATTTTGCCAAAATATTAACAGCAATTTATATTTTGTAAACACCTAATTGGTATGGTAATCTTTCACATAGTTGTTGAACTGTTGATTTTTGTTTGTATGATTTTTCTATTTGTGCCTTTTTTCCCATTTTTCCCATTTATTAGCTGAGTCTATTATTTATTTACGAATTTTAAGGCATATGTTATAAGCCAATGGCATGAATTCATTTACCTTGTGTTTTTAAAGCATCATTTATAGGAGATCCTTAGATGTTGGCTTTTAATTTTGTTAAATTTTTGTATGCCAATATTTTATAATTGCTGATACAATCTATTAATTCCTTGATGCATGTTTTTTTCTGTTTTATGGCTGGAAGTCCTTGTTCAATGTGATATGAGTTAAATATTTAGTTTTTCTTATGTACGTTTTGATTTAGTTTGTGTACTTTTACTCCTGACCCTTCAATGTGTCTCGGCTTTATTTTGGTGGTTCACCATCACCTACATTCAAGCGAAAACTAATAGCAGTATTTGCCTTTGTTCGTACCTGGTACCATGAATATGCTCTGTCTGAGGGGTCGATGAGGATGGTGATGATCTTGGCTTTGGGGACAAGAGATGCAGCTCGCTTGGGGGCATCTTCTGAATGGAAGTAATTAGCACTCTTCTCGAACAGAAAGTCATTTGTAATGTTAGATGGAGTGGGGAAAAAATCCATATACCTGAAGGCAGAGGGAGATAATTAACTTGAGATTTTTTTCCATCATTTTCTGAATAAAAAGTACTTTAAATATTTTCACATTCATTTATACCAGTTTGTAATTATCCTGCTAAAAGCAGTTTAAAAAGTGGATATTCGGTATACTTTAAGTGTGATAACAACCCAAAATATTATTGCTCAATAGCTCATTCTGGGTAGAGAAAGGAATGAGACAGGATAAATGAAATGAAAAAGAACAAACAGAAAATACTGTAGATTTGAACTGATATTCTGTGCCACTGAAAGTCAAGTTCAGAAATATTGCTTACTCCTGGCAAACATAAATTACAACATCTTGCTTCACTGATTATTTCAAAAATGAAGTATGTTTGCAAATTTGAATGCAGAAATTCTTAAGGTGAGATTAAAGTTCACAAGACAAACATGTAAGTCAAACTAGCTATAAAATACTAAATAGATTAAGCAATAGCTGTTCTCCTTTTTGACTTCTGTGTAATTTGTGGCACACGCAGCAATGTGAGCACATTATAGTCTATCTAGAGTAATTAAGCGGATATTTCCTGCCAGTTGATCCTGCGGTGCCTCCGTAGGTTCACTCCTCCATATGCTGTCGGAGTGTTCCGCTGCATGTAGATTGTGGAATCAATATGTTCTGAGGTTAATTCGGTACAAGGCTTTAATTATGTGTGTAACTCTCCTTACAGCTCATCACTTCTCTAACCCTCAAATGTTCTAGAAATAAATAATGAGAGCAATTAAGAATTCATATAAGACTCTTATTTTCCTCTTTGACATTTGTTATTATGTTTCCCAAATGTAGAGTGCTGAAGAATCTCATCTATATTCCTGCTTAACAATCTGTGTTCCATTTGAGCTCACAGATAGAGAAAATTGCTGTTCTGTCTGTGATAGCTTGTGTGAGATTCCAAAACTTCTTTAGACTTTTGAGAGTACAGTAGGGAATTACTACGGTAGACGTAGAGTAGATACATCTCTACTCATGACAGGGAGCCAGACCTTTTTACTGGAATTGCCCTTACCTGACCCTCCTGCTAACTACATCAGAAAAGAATGGGTCTTTTGTGGAAAACAGATGCATGTGATGGTGACACACAAAGGTACCACAAATGTGGATATTGAGAAACTTTTCCTTATATGAGATTTATTTTATATACTTGGGAATTGGTTATTAAAATCAGGATCATATTTTCTTGGAAAACTGAAAAATAACTAGGAAAAAATCACCTGAGTAAGGATCATATGCAACATAAACTTTATTCACTTTTGACTTATAGAACATATTCTGACTTCAAATTTTTCATAATTATTCAAGTGTTATTTCATATTTCTTCCCTGCATGCATGTGACCAGAATTGAATTGGTTTTGGAAAGGCTCTGCTATTATTTGCATGACAAATATCAGCCTACACTGTAGCACGGTGCACTGTTTGTGTTGTTAATGAAGATACATGTCGCACAGTGTAAAATAGGCTCTGTACTGATTTATTTGTTTCTTCAAACACCGTTGTGAAGGCAAATTATGTGTTTAATAAAAAAATTAGGCACTGAAAAATAATAGTGTGTTTAAGGTGAATTTTAAATATTCTTATAAATAATTCTGATGAAAAACATCCCATAATGTTCTTTATTCAATCATATTAACTTACCAGAAAAACATTATCATTATTGCACTATCCAAATCAAATTATAGGCAACACTGATTAAACATATCATCATTATAAATTAATTTCTAATTCACTGTAGTAGAGTTGAGCATAACAAATTTATACTATAATTATGCAGATGCCTGCATACATCTATAATTGCTGAGCAGTGGTAGAGCACGTGCTAATAATGGAGTTTGTTTTCTGTTATTTTTCTTACCAGTCAATTCCTTTGTGATAGTTGTTGCCGTTAAAGAATTGAACTTCTTCAAATGTTTTGGGGCTGGGAAAATTGCTGATGATGGAAGGGTGCATAAGAAGAAATAAATAAAGTGCAGTTGTTCCTATTACATAAGAAGAAGATAAAGGTTATAAGACAATAAAAGAAGAGACAACATATTGTATTTTGCTCGAAAAGACAAACTTTTTTCAGTGTCAAAATATTTTTCTTAGCATCCATTTGGTACATTTCAAGCAGTCACTATCCAATTGTTCTTGTGTTTGTCTCTGTGTTTCTATTTTTACCTAAGTATCCGGTTTAAAATTAGTATGCAGCTGAAGTATAGCAGATCCAGCAAGGGTGGAACTCCGCAGTAATGGGATTCAGGTTCCCTTCTGGAGTCATGTGAGTGACTCACACTTTACAGTCATGGAGTGTCTCTATTTTTATTTCTGGTATTAGGCACAGTATCCTAAACTGGTGAGTTCTCAGCTACCATTTAAATTCAGATGAAGTAAATCAAGCTGTTCAATAGATGTTGACGTTACCTTTTGTGTGGCCCTGGGGTAATAATTGGTGATAACTATTGATTAAAAATACATGGGTTGCCCTCTGTAAACTGAAAGTCCCCATGTTGAGTTGAATCACAGAGGTAATAAAATTGAATTAAAAAATTTGAATACAGGGATGTGTACCTGAAAGAAAGTGACACTGGATCTAGACATATAAAAATAACTGGAATGCATGGCTCCCAGTTTAACAGTGGGGCAGAATCTAATAAATGCCCTTAATGGGAAAGTTATTTACTAACTTCAAAGGTTTTTTTTTTTTTTTTTTTTTTTTTTTTTTAGGAAACAACATTTATAGAGTCACATCATACAAACTCAAATTTTGAAAGAGCAAAGACAGAAGTACTTAAGAATTGAATTAAAACAGCCAAAAAAAAAACCATCTCAACTATGCTGAAAAACACAGGTGTAAAATTTATGAAGAAAGAGTGGACTCTTGAAGAGCTAATCTGATTTTCTCTTGAAAATAACAAGAGTTTGAAAAAAAATGTGAGCAAGGAACATTTTCCAGAGATAAGAAATGAATTAGAGGCAGAGTAGTGGAATCCAGAAGGATCTTTTAAATACTTTTTGGTTTACATTGATAGTTCCATAAGTGTATTTAAATTAAGATAAGAATGGGGAAGTCAGAGGAAAGGATTGGGACTACAAGGGAGCTGAGAAAATTAATAGTTTAATATTCTTACAGTGTTGGATACAGAAGAATCCAGGGCACAAATAAAGGAATATTTTGGAATTATTGCTAAATATCTATTATGAGGCTACACCTCATGAAGAAATGTTTAATCACTCCAATGGTTGTGGAATTGTACTCAGGTCTCTCCTCCAATACAGAGAGGCAAAGCTTTTACGTTCTGACCCTTATACCTCCGTGCTCTGGGAGCTGGGGCACCAGGAGTCCTCCAGCAGGGATGACTGACATGTGGCTTCACAGTCATCAGCCACCTCATCAAGCCACAAAATCAGGACCCTCTACTCCAAAATGAATGCACATTTTACTATCACCTATGTTTTTGTCATTCTTATCATTCAGGCTTATCCAAATTATTTCATATAAATATCTTGTGCAAAGAAAAAAACAAACAAACAAACAAACAAAAAACCAAACTATCCTCTGTCCTATTCTAAGAGAAACCCTCTTTATCCTTAAAATACAATGAGCTTCTCTTTTGATGCCCCAGAGCAAGCCAGCCAGATCATAAGAGGATAATATTGACAATGGAATCTCTGAATTTCTGGAAATTCTAAGGCCAGTGAATGATGTGTTGAGAATTGCTGTGGTAAATTTAAGCCTCTTAAAAACCCTCTTTCGCACTGGCAATAGTGAAATTTTCCTCTGATTGATGAAGGATGCAGAGATGTCGGGAAGCACACAGGAAGACTATGGTGTGAACTCTGCTCTAAGCCCAGGGCGAACATCTGTCTTCTCCTGGCTGTCTTTCCCTGATTCACTTTCACTAACCAGAATCCTTCTAAGACTCAGCAATGTTCTTCCTTTGTGACCTCACAGCAACCAAGAGAATAGGCGTTCCAGGAGCTCTTTTGCAAGACATATTTCCTAAAAAGGATTCATGTACAATGTTGTTGAAACGCAAGTGCATTTAATGCCAGATTTTTAGCATCTATCTGTGACACCATCCAAGAAATTTACAGTTGCTGGCAATGGTGGAAGCTTTGTCGACTAAGCATTTTGAGAAGCAAAATATAACTTCAGACATCTATGAGAGGATTGAAAAATTACTACAACTATTTCACATTAGAATATTTTGTGGCACATAAAATATTATCATCTGATTTCTTTGCTTTAACCTGCTTTTTTGTTTGTTTTGTGAAAGCCAAAACCGATTAAGAGCTTTATCACTGCCATTCTGGTAGGACAAACATTAAAATTTCAAGGTATAACTTATTGTCTTTATAAGCACAAACAACAAGGAGGGAAAACAGATTCATAGTTACTAATTGTAATTTTCTAGCAAAACTACAAAATATTAATGTTCAATGACAAATAATAGAGGATATGTATTTAAATTAAATTTACCACATAATTTTAAAACATAGGAATGTATTATTTTTATAGCCTTTATTCTACAGTTAGCATTCCTGTAATGGAGTTGATGAAAAAAATTAATGCTTATTTTAAACAACAGCAAAAAAGGGATATAGCTGAAAATATGTGCTGCTTTTGTTCCCTCCTTAGACATGTATTAGCTTAATATTGTAATACAATTTATATTCTTTGTAGAAGAACAATCTCAACACCAATATCTAATAGTCTGAAACTTTTACTCACAACCTTTAAAATGATCTCCTTACTGCATTATGGATATTTGCATTGAGGTCAGGCTTATTTACAGTCATTGTTTGTTTTATGATATAGGTTGAGCACTTTCTGATGAAAAGACTTTCAGTCGAACTAGTGAATTCAAAATACAACAACTCAATAAAAACTTTAATTAATCAGGACATGAGTAAAGTGTATAAAACTGTCACATATTGAAGAAAGTGTAAAATATTCTAATTGAAAGTGTCATCTCACTGGTGAAATACTCTCTCCTTTACTCCATTCCCACACAGTTGTCTTTCAGTGCATGAGAAAATACCAAGTAGAAAGTGTCTGGTGAACTTCAGGTATACAAATATAATAATTCCAAACCATAGTTATATTAAGTGAACATTGTTTTGAAAAAAACCACACATATGTCAAAATATGTGAAAGACATTGTGGTACTGTCTATGAACAAAAATCAATTCTAGGTTGATGTGTGTTTAAATCTGCCCAAATCACTTACCTATATATAATTTGATTTAATTCAGAAAAGCCACCCGAAGCAAACACTAAAACAGCGCTCACAATTGTGAGAAACACAGGATTTTCTAAACTTTGACATGTTATCTTTTAGATGTAACATATTTCCCCAAAGTCTCCTGTGTGTGGAAGGTGATTGGATCACGGGTTGCTACACTTGTCAGTGGATTCACCTATTGATGAGTTTGGTAGCTGAAGGTGTTGATTGAAGGTGAGCCCTGGTTGGAGGGTTAGTGGGGTGTGGCCTGGAAGGGTGTATTCTTGTGTCTGGCCCCTCCCTTCATTCTCTGCCTCCTGGTTGCCAAGATTTCAGCCCGATTTCTTCTGCAGTGTCTCTTTGCCGTACTGTTTTGCCCTTGGAACCAGGTGACTATGGACTGAAACCAGGAAAAAAATAAACCTCTTCTACGTCGTAGGGTTTCAGTATTGTGTCTTAGTAAAGGGAAAGTGATTAAGACAATGTGTGTGTTGGACAGGTTAAACTCTACTGTTAAAGTGTAATCAATTGATAAGTCTAATCAATAGCAACATTAGGGTCCTCTGAAGGTTTGTGGCATAAATATGCTTAATGGGGAAGAGACGCAGTTTAACAATGAACTTGGATGAATGCATGAGAGTTTGATGACATAAGACCTAATCCAATAACCTCATACAAAACTGTGCCACACAATGATAATAATAATAAAAACAAGTAGAACAGTTTACTATCCTTACCCGTTTTTTGTGGCCCAATTACAAGGAATTTTGGTAAGTGATCGCAGGTTTTCTCCCTGGACCAGATGTCTTTGTGCCGTTTATCATCACATGGATTCTACAAGAAGGAAGAATAATAAATCTTACTGTGTGTTGAATGATTGACTGTGTTCCCTAAAAATTGTTCAAAAGGCAGAATCAAATTCTTGGCTGATCCCCTGAAGCTAGAAGTTAGATCCTGCGCTGGCTCTCTGATTTCTAAATCCTTTCTTTATGAAGCACTAGGAGCCTTCCCTTCCCTCCAGGCTGCGGCTCAGCATGGGATCAGTCCTGCGGTCACTTTTCATGCTGGGTGAGCTCCTAAGCCCTGAGTTATTGCTCTTTGTGGGTTTAGCTTTTACATGTGTAGATCAGAGTTCTTAACCACCTCTGGCCAGAGCTTCACAGCTCATTTTCAATTCTAATGTTTTTCACATTGAAATATCTAAATATCAGAGGCCAAATATTTTGATTTTCTACTTTCAATGTGAGTTTCTCTGAGTATTTCCTAAGATAATACTAGATAAGTGAGTTGTTTGTAATTCTGATTCTTTTGACCATTGTTCCAAATACCGGTGCTGCAAAAGCAGATCTCTTAATATTTCATTTCATCAGAGAATGTCAATTTATGCAATTAAAAATAGAAGAGCAAACAAGAAATCTTTACCATACTCAGACTTCCAACACTGAATTAAAGAAGGCAAATGTAAAACTTGTGTTTCTTTTAAAGTCTTATTACTTAATTTATTTTTCTCAAAATATTGTCAATTTGTTATTTTCTCAAGCATTATGTCATCATATTATTGTTATTTGAGAAGAATCCCTACTATGTTGTATAACCTGGTATGAAACTCCAGAACTCAAGTAGTCCCTTTGCCTGAGCCCTGAGTTGCTAGGACTTACAGGCATGCTCCACTCGGCTTCAAATACTATTATAATAATTTAAAAAATATGTTTAAGGGAAACTATTTTCTCCAAATAACATTTAATTTTTTTAAAAAAGTACCATTGCAATGCTTTTAAAGCCAATTTTTCACCTTGCCATTTTACAGACTAGATGGAGTTGGATCGTCTTGACATTGTGCAGTGTCAAATGTTGGCTCCTTATATTGATGACACGATGTTAACAGACCTTGATAAATGACAAAAGGCAAATCTGTGGCTGCCTTGGTAAGCCACATGCAATTCAGAGGAAGGAGAATCATCTGAAATTTCAGGAGTGTACTACCCTTGAAGTTTCAGAAGTGCATTCATTTATAGCATACTGAGACCTTTTGTCGATATTAAAATGGAGGTACAGCAACCCTTAATGCTGAAGAAAACACGGTGCCTATTTGGGTGCTGGAACCAGAGTGTTATTGTAGTAGTGAAAACTATTTATGAGAAATTCCATGTGTACTCCTAAGGTTCTTCAGCAAATATGTCATCTGAAACAGGTAATTCAAACAACAGCTTTGTGTATGCTGGTGGGCTCTAGAACATAGTTTGTGATAATGTGATCATAACCATCCATCATGAATTAGTACTGACAAACCAAGCAAATCATAAGCACCAATTCACTGTAAGACAGCACTGGAACACTGTGACATGTCTCAGGCTGATCATTGCTTAGAAGTAGACCAGGTTCCTAAATCACCTGATACTTTTCCCCTATCCCCTCTCCAGCAGCTATTTCTATAGTTTTACAGAAGAGTTCCCAGAAACTGTTGATACACAGTGAAAACTCCAAGCTTGACTTGTAAGTAGGTCAATCCATTTGTTGGTAAAATTCTGTGGACCCTGCTACATTATAGTCTTATTTGAAGGTGGGTGGGTAGGTGGTAGTTCTAAAACAGTGGTCAATGGAAACCTTTCATTTAGTGCAATTTAGGGCAGTGTACTTGGTCTTCTTTTTCCCCACAAGACAAGGTCTTATTTTGTAGTCTAGGTTAATCTTGAACTTGCTATGTATCCCAGGCTGGCCCAACACATAGTCTTCCAAGTGCTGGAATTGCAAATAGGCATACTCTAGTAGCCAAATGTAAGGATGTGATAGACTAATCAGCAGTGATGAAAACATGACATAGGTTGGTCAGGCAAGTTGGAAAACAAACTAATATTAGTGCCACTAAGTTTTAAGGAAAGGCATGCAATTGGAGTTACAATAGTCACAGAGTGTGTTCTTCGTACTGTACGTGAAGGTACAGTAGTGGCAGCCAAGTAGAGGAGGGCTGCGAAACAGCTAAGTGGATGATGTGATTCAGCCAGTTCCAGACACCCCCAGGGGTTAGTGTCTTCCCTCACTAACACAGTGTTCATACAAAAAGCTCTTTAGAGAAGTAGTCATTGTCACACAATGGAAGCTGTGCATGGGCCTCTTCTCCAGACTGTGCTCTAGCTACTGCTACAGCTGGATGCTGCCTTCATAGAAACACATATCTTTTCTAAGTCCCAGAAATAGTATTATCCTGTCACTTAGTGTAAGATTGATCATAATGGACACTTTCATCCTGAAAAGTGCAATGATTCATTCAGATAAGGCTTGACGCATATTGAAAGTGTTATTTCTCTTTCTCTACCCACACAGTCTGAGCCATCACAGAGTGACTCATTGACAAGTTATCTCACATCATATTGGTTCAGATAAAGGGAGCCACTTTCTGGTAAAGCAAATGTGGAACCAAACATTTAGCCATGAGGGTCACTGATCGTAACAATATAGTCCTCTGTCCGGAAGTTCCTGTGTTAGAAACACTCTTAACATATGGAATTGAGGCTCCAGCTTGGATATCTAAATTAACAGGTATCATTTGATGCTGTTTCTCCAAAGGGTGATATAATTAAGTCTAAGAATGAAGGAGTATATGTAAGAGTGGACCTGGTCCTCATCCTTTTCAGTGACTCACTTGGGGAATTTGTGCTTTTCATCTTCATGACTTTAAGTTCCCTAGTGTATCAAAGTGAAGCAGTTGTGCATCCAGGGCTCCTAGTTCCTGAGGAGGGATTCTTCTAATGGGGCACATGGTAAGAGAATCACTGAACTGAAAGCTGTAGCTGCTGCCTGGGGACTTTGGAACCTGTACAGGTAGACCAGCAGCCATGGAAATGGGCCACCATCTTTGTAGGGGTAACTGAGCTAGATCATCCTGAGGAAGTAGAATACATAATAGAAACAGGGAGAATTATGTTTGGCACCTAAATAATCAACTTGATTTTTGGCAGCTCGATAGTCAGTTTTAACTACAAATGAGAAAGAACAGCAACTGTTAGCTGATAATTGCTGAGCAGAGCCCAGAGCAGAGCCCCCCACAGTGTGCTCCTTGCCTTGAAAATTAGGTTCTTTCTATCCAGGTGCATGCCTTTTCCATCCTAATTCTCGGAGAAATTTATTTTTGATCCTCAAACAGAACTCGACTCATCAGGGAACCCTTCTAGATCAGCAAAGGCATGAGCCAAGGGCAAAAGAATTCCAGAATCTGGGAGAGAGGATGTAAGCAGAGACATTGGCCAGTAATGTTATGGTTTCTGACAGTAACTCTCCTGTTAGAAGTTTCCTCAGGAATTGTACTGAAAAATTTCATAATCCTTAAAAATTTACCTCCATGGAGGGAATATAATAAGAAACAATTGGAGAAAAATGAGTACAAGGAGTACAAACAATTTGCCTTTCTCCGCCGAAAAGATCCTCATTTCTGAATGATGCTAAATTCTGTCGTGCCATATTCCTCTTCTGATCTCTCAACTGCTGATGGCCTTCAGTAAGGCAGACTCAGAACTGCTAGTGGTTGACTGAGAGGAACCAGCTTGTTATGGTTGATACATCATAACCATCATAACCATAACCATGTCAATTTGAGAAGTTTAGAAGTTTAACTATGACTCAGACTCAGCAGGGAGCCAGGGTCCTCACATCCTCATCTTGTACAATCTAGATGGTGTGGGAGGATAGCCTGCATACGATACAAGGGAGGAAAAGAGTTTTGGTTTCTCCCCATTTGCTCTTGCTGCTTTTGTTGTCTCTTGCCACCGTGAACTGTTGTCCCTCTACCATGCCACCCTGCTTTGGAGCCAGCTGATTATAGACTGGAAACTTCCGCAAACTGTGAGCTTAAAAAAAAAAAAAAAAAAAAAAAAAAACCTTAATTTTGTGTCAGATATTGTCCCAGCAACAAGAGAAAAGTAATCAAGACAAGTTACACTCTACATTCCTTTCTTTTTCTCAAGGACTGGCCATCCCCACTGAGTAACATATAAGAGGTGTACAAAAGACTTGTTTGTATCAAAGTGAAGCAGTTGTGACTAGGTCCTTCCCTGAAGATCAAGCTAAGCTTTGTTCTGACCACAGCCATGCTCAATGCTTTTAATTCCTGTCTTCTGTTTCTCATTTTCACTCACTGGATTTTCCTGAAAGCATTTTCTTGGCATATCAATTGTGACTGAACCCTGTCTCGGTGTCTGCTTTGAGATAACACTAACTATGGTGGTGACCATTTGCACTCTATGAAATTAAAAGACTTACTTGATCTTTATGAAGTTTCTTTCCTTAGCTCCCCCTGGAACAATCACAAAGTGCAATAGAAAAAAGACTAGTAAAGTATGAAGACAGCAACATTATGTTAGAATTTACTTTGAAAAAGTGTAGGCTGTGTGCCTTAGATTTCTTAATGAAATTCATCTATAGAAAATTGAACTAAAGGATTTAACTGCAAGCCAGTAAACTTGAAATACCTTTGTTATTTTATATAACTGAGATTTTATTTAATCATATCTTGTGTCTCCATTTTCTACATTTCTGTTTAGTAGTCAGTGTTGCATCCCCATAGTCCGGCTTTAGCTTTGTTATCTCATAGCGGCAGAGAAGGGGAGCTCGTGTCATTTTCTTTGGTTACAATGGAACATCCTCTGTTTTTCTTAGCACACAGGCTGCCAGCTAGAGACTCTGTTTGACAATCCCTAGTGAATGTAACTGTCTTAGTGTGGATGATATCTGTGGCGTGGAAAGCGAGCCAAAATGATGTGAAGCATCTTCTTGAGATTCCCCTGCTTCCGCTCTCAGTGTGCGCCTGACTCTCAGAGGTGTTGAAGGAGCTGATGGTCTGAGATGCTGGATGACTGTGCAACAGAGCTGTCTACCTCTCCTTGATTGCCTGCCTGCTTTTCAGATAGTCACATGCATGAAAAATACATTGTCATCTTTTTTTAGCCCTTATGCTTTTGTTATCATTACAACAGTCCTTGTACCCTACCTCGCTGCACTTCAAGATAGTCTACTGAGAAGTTCAGAAGCTTATCCTAGAAGGCGAATCAGTATACACTCTTTGCTTCAATAATTTCTTGCTAGAATGAAAACAAACAAACAAACAGTAGCAGAAACAATCGGCGTGCTAGAGTGCAGTCAACATATAGTGTAGGGTAAGTTCCTTTTCCCGCAGTACAGCAGCAACAAGCTATTCAACCCTGTTTGTGGACCACAGTTTGAGTATCGCTATTCTCATTCAACCCTTGCTAGCAACAAACTAGTGCCCCGTCACACTCACTGTCATGGAAACATCCGACCTGCCAGCAAAATCTGTGCATAATTTACCTTTCTGTGCAGTGTTCATACTTCCCTTCAATTCATAGTCAAATTTTTGCTGAGTCTTGTAACTTAGGCTAATATCTCCCGCAAGCTTCCCCCTGTTTAATTCAGAGAGGCAGCACAGCTCAGTCATTAAGAGCTGGAGCTTCGGAGGCAAACTGTCTGTGCCTCAAGCAATTTTCCTAAATTCTCTGCAATTTAGTTTCCTTATCTATAAAATAATGATTGCCTCTACCTCATATGTTCAAGAGTATTAAGTCAGTTAAAATATTACAAATGATCAAGACCTGCTGTATATGACAGTGTGGGCTCTGCCTCTCCCTTTGCCCAGATTAGTGGCTTAATTGGAGAAGGAGGAAGAGATTAATCCCTCTCATCTGTCTTGAGTAGTCTTTTTAGTTCTCTGTCAGAAATATGTCGACACTGATGGCAGCTTCTCCTCCATGTAGCTGGAAGCTTGGACGTTTGGGATATGTGAGAAGCTTTGTAGAGAAATATCTTAGTTTCTTCAACAAATTTGGAGGTATAGGCTGCCATTCCGGATGATCCAAATGCCCTCTTTATAATCCTGGTTTGATTTGTGGATGAGTTTCTTGGCTTCTGCATCTCATCCCGTCAATAGTGTTAGCCTTTCTAGTCATTCATTTTTCAACTCAAATACCACCCGTGTGAGAGGCCCTCCCTGATGACCAGAGCGAAAGCTTCTTTCCACACTTGTCTCAGTTTCCTGTCTTATCTTTTCATTGCAATTTAATACCTGGTATTATTTGATTCATGTGTGTTTATGCTTGTAGTAATTTTATAATATATTGATATGTAGATAGCATAGTGCTCGTTTGTAATAATTCTGTCTCAACTGGAATGCCTCTGGAGAGAAGACCTCTGTCTGTCTTCTTCATTCTTACAGTAAAATACATGAGGCACTTAATAAATGTCTGTGGACAGAATGCTTGATGGACTGATTCAGGCTCGGCACGTGGAAGTTTAATAATAGACACAGACAGATTTTGATGTATGCTTGAAAACAAACATAGGAACTATGTGGAGATTTAGATTCTAAAGTCCTCCTTCCTGGGCTAGGGATTTAGCTCACCAGCATAAGTGCCTGACTGGCAATCCTGAGGTTGTGAATTCCTCTCCTGATCTAAAAAACAAATCCACAAATCAACACCAACAACAGCAACAACAAAAGTCTCTCTTCCCACACACAAAAAAGAAACAATCAGTATCTCTAGTAGTATCCTTCATGACAATCCCAGAGCCAGTTTTTTGTGAGGTGCTTACAACTATGTTTACATTTTTAACCATTGTTTCTGTTTGTTATCATATAACTGCTTTCTTAGTAAAAACTCTGTTTCATGGCTGTGTGTTAGCAACAGCAAGGAAGTTCTGATGACCTCTTGTTATTGAATTTCTGCACACGTAGCTCAGCAAAGGACAGGTAGCAGAAGGGGTGCTCTGTTCACTTGCTCAAGTGAGGGTTCTTCTGCTCTTCGCAAAGGTAGAAGAGCAAACACATTCATTATTTGGTGCCACTCTTGAGAGATCTGTCCTGGCTCTTACATGTGCAACAAGGCCACTTATCATCTTTACTGCAGTATCGGTGTCTTTCCTATTTAGTTTCTGCTTGCAAAACTGGTAAAATAAAACACTCACAGAGATAGGTAGGTTTAAGAGAAGGCTTGCAAAGAAATTTCTTTTTCTCTGACACACAGAATATGCATAGACATGCTTCTTATTTTTGGTAAATAACGATATTAATTATACATAGTTTTGCATCTAATTGTACTTTCACAGATGATATACCTCTGGGAGTAAACAACAAATAAAACTACCTGGATTGTATGATTTTCAATACACATTGCTCTAACTACTTTGTTACTAATCAGCTATATCACTTCAGTTCTTCCTATCAGTATCTTATAGTCCCCAGGTTTTGTTTATTTCAATCTTTCTTCATAACTGCGCTTTTTGTGCTGGATAGTTTCAGGCTTTCTGCATGCCTGAATCTGCCTTCACCTCTTTCTTGGTGTTTTTCCTCCTTTGTTGGATAATCACAACTTAACAGTATGTTTACAGCTCCTATTTTATATTCAGAAGATGCTTGTTTAGACTTTCCCTACTCTTGACTTTCCTTATATTGTCTGAATATTTGAATACAGTAAACATAATATACAGCTTTCACTGATCATCTTCTATATCCAGGTGCTTGCTTCCCATAGATTGTTTGTAGTCCTCAAAGTAACCTGGCAGAAGGATACTATTATCTTGTTTTTATAGCTGAGGAAGCTGAGATGCAAGGTGTTTTATTTAGGTCTAGGTCATTGATTATTTCCTGGTCTAGACAAAGGTCACGCAACAAGTTAGTTTCAGATTTGGAATCCAAACCTGGGACTGTCTCTGCAGTTTAATTACGTGTGTGTGTGTGTGTGTGTGTGTGTGTGTGTGTGTGTGTGTGATATTGATTGTGTCTGAGGAATAATCAATGAGACTACCAGGTGCTGCAATGATGATTGTTATGAAGGTCAAAGATCTTCCAAAGGAAAAAAAAAGCCAAGCTCTTCCCTCCACTGTTATACTGTGTTCTATTGCTGCTGTTTTAGTTTTAAAAGTCAGAAAATTACAAAGCAATCGAACACCCTTTCTTTCATTCTCTTATCTGATTGTTCCCTGCATTACTGAAACTATACTAAACAATAATTTACTTTTAAGTATCTAGCGCTGTAGATATATTCTAACTTTGAAAAGGAATTCAGATAAAATTTCTTTAGGGTTACAGCGCTGGCCTAGTGAAAATGCATGTAATGAGGCAGAGGGGAAGGGGATGTGGTAGTTTGTGTATGGACTGTGTGAGACAAATTTACTTTAAAGGAGACACAAATCAGATGTGCAGAAGATGCCCTGAAGTGATCAGCAAAACTTAGAAAGGATGGTAAATTCCAGAGAAATTATGTTACTTAGATGGTCCGTGCTCCCAGATACTTTTATCCCATAAAAAAGCACAAATTGCAAATTTGCCATCAACCTAAAAACAAGGTTTTTTTAAATCTTACCCTCTCCCTTATTTTCAAGTCCACGTTTTTATAGATGTGTAAAATAACTTTTGTTTGCATTAGATCAGGTTAATCTAAGCCTGTGTTCCTTTTTGTCTCTAAATAGCTACTTTGCTCACACCTCTCCACCTCCTCCACTTAGACACTATACTCATCATTTGAGTTTAAATATCCTCTTGCAAGTCATAATGCCTGTGACAGATAACCAGGACACAACTAGACAGTCATAGTTGAAACTTTAACCACGTCCAGTATTTGGTATGAGAGGATGATTCTGTTGATTACAAACACTGCAGAGATTATTGATTTCTTCCTCATTTCCCCTTCCACTTGCTTGCCTTCCACTCTGACCTCAGTTTAAAGAATGCTATTAAAAGCGGTTTAAAAATTCCTATTATTCATCTCTAAATGCTCGTGTCTTTGGGAAATGTCTTCTGCTTATAAATGTTGCCACATGTATGTCTATAAAGATTCTTTTCTGTGTCTTTTTTTTTGCACTTGCCAGGCAGGTGCTAACGCCACTGAGTTGTATCCCCAACCCCCATGTTGTTATTGGTTAGATTAGTGGCTTCCAACTTTTCATCTCTCATAACATAATCCACATGCACTGAAGAAGTATAGTAGGCTTCCATCAGTAAATCCTCAAGGTAAACTTAGTGTCTTCTCCAAGATTCCAGTTCAACTCTAATATTTCTGTTCTGTGTAATACCCATCCAGCCCCTCATCGTCTTGAAAGAGCCTTTTGCCACAATGAATCTTCTCTCTTTGGAAGTTCTGCAGCACCTGTTGTTTCATTGATTATTTCCTGGACTTTTCTGTCAAAGTGCCTTGAATTACAGAGGTGTGTAAATGCCAGATCTTGGTGGGGCCAGATGAACAAAAACTTTGGCTCTATGTGTATCTGCAGAGTAACAGCCTTAAGACTGCTTATTTAAAGCAGAAAGCATTTGTAATGTGTCCCGAATATCTATGAATTTCTCACTGAGTTATCCCATCATACTAGTTTATCTAAATTAACTAATTCTACTGGCATTTTGCATTAACTGTTCTCATAACAAAGTGCAGAAAGTGTATGTTTGCTCTGTAGTTCTGCCTGTAAATGGTGATTGCCTACTCTTACACATAACACCTTTTATTAGTGTTGTGTTTGCTGTGACTCTCCTGGCAGTAATAAGACAGTCAACTCTGTACTAGCAACTGAGTTTTTAAACTATTATGAATTAGCAGGTCTAACATACTGTTGTTTATTCATCCTATGATGTTAAACTTACTGGAGGTTTCTATACAGCACATGAATAACGTAGAGTTTGTTGTTGTTATACTTGAAGTGCTCACATATATTTTGTATGATGCTTCAAATTCAAAATGTATAAAAGTAATTAATTTAATTTTGTAGGGAGTGCTCTTTGAGTAGCTTTCCCATGACTGAACTTCATAGCACATGGACTTTGTGATGGCAACTTTGACATATGACAAGAACATGATTGACAGGAAATGGCAAACCTGAGATTTATGTCACCGTATTTGGATGTCACAATGTCTGACAGCCTTGGATAATCAAAACAGTGAAGTGCTTCACTGTAACTTAAAGAACTAAAATATGAAACTTGCTTCCACATTTCAGGGAAATTTGTGAAAAGTTGAGAAACCTAATATTGTAGAATTAGGAAAAGGGATAAAATATAATAATATATAACCTTACATTTTGATTACGAAAACTATTTAAGAAGATAAAAAATGAAGTCTGTCCTCCTCTGTGTCAGCTATGAAATTATCAAAGTCAGAGTAGCTATTTCACTGCAAAGGCTAAGAAAGGAATGAAGCATAGTGAAAATTACACAATTATGTACAGTACTACGGTCTTCCCATATGGAGCTGAGAATTCACAGACAACTTTTGTTGTTCTCAATCTCACCGACGGACAAGTTCTGCCACACTTCCTTTGTGGGATCCTACTCTTCAGGACCACAAAGTAGGTCAGGGCTTCCCCACGTCATGGGTGGATTACCTTCCTAATCTCATCTCTTTCCTGTCCTTACCTGTTCTGGCACAAAGGCTTCTCATTGACCACCATCTCCTTTTGTCACTTCCCTCTCATCTTCAGGATGTCTTGCTGGTGCCTCCTGATTGCCAACCAAACCCAGAGTGTTCTGGCAGCTTTCAAAGTTCTCTGCCTGACTCGCTCTTCAGGTTATTTCCGTCACATCTCTATACTTGTCTAAGAAACAGTGTGCTGCTTTCCTTGCTCTTCGAACACCTCTGCTTTTACTTATTCCTTCTTGATACTTTAACAAGAGATCATTATTCTATGATACGGTCAGGGTTATGCCATAGTGTCAGCCCTTAAAATGTGTAGGAAGTGGTATAGAGGACAGGGACTAATGTCTGCAGCACTGCATGACAAATGCAGATACAGACTTACTAATGAGTGACTGGTGTAAAGAAGTAAAGAGGAAATATATATGATAAATTTACAACATCATATTGTATAACAAGGGTTACAGTGGTCTCTAAGTTCCAGGAAGACTTTTCTTATTATATTATATACGTAAAAGTGTATGTTGAAGAAACATACTGAACATGCCATCAGATTCTTCTGATGTGTGGAGTTATCCTTGCGATTTCATTCTACAGAGAGATCCCATTGTGGAAGTACGCTTATTTTTCCTAAGTGTAGAATTGGGACCATGTTGTCATTGAAACTGCAATGGAACAAGAAAAGCTGGTCCTGAGTTGTCTCTAATAAGCCCAGTGACTTGGAATGCCTTATCAGATGTCACCATTTCTTCTCTAAAATGAATAAATCAGGCTAGATGTCCCCAGCTTCTGAGGTTCTTACAATCCATAACTCTCTGTTGGCATTCATTCTTTGCTTCAGTGGACATATTAATAGAACCTACAGAGTGTACGCCACTAGATCTCGTGATTTGTTTATGTCATAGACATTCAGATCTCATCATTTCTAACAGGAGCTGGATGCTTTGACAGCAAGAATCAACAGAAGTGCTAAGCACCTAAGGTTAGGGTATTATGATTTACTTTCCTGCTTGTCTAAACCCCAGAGACATCAGCATGGGTAGTGAGAAACGGCAGCTCTTTGAGCATTCCCGTGGTCGCACAGGCAGTCAGGAATCCTCATCATGTTTGACATGTTTGTTGATAGTAAGACTCTGAAGTGACTGAGTGAAGATTGAGACAGAGCTAACCTGGCAGCCTGAGAGCTTAAAAGCATCGATTAGGGGCTGTGCAAGAATTTGACCTTCCAACTATCTCCATGTTGTGGTTTTGTTTCCTATAATGGAAGTTAAAAAAAAAAAAAGCAAGAAACTATTCTTCCATGTTTTATAGTGATTATTCTATGAAACCAATAAAGGGCATGGATTTTTACGTACCTATAAGTATAACATTAAGACTTTCACATGCTGGGGGATGAAGTGACGCAGACACAGTGTGGGGACTGCATTCCACGGGTGTCCACAGCTCTATATTAATCTGCCTTAGAAGAGCCAATTTCCCATGAGAGAAATCGCGATGCATTTTGTGCCTGCGTATCAGGCTGCCCATTGGCAGATTCTCACATTGCACTTGTTAATTAGGTGACAAAGCAACCTCATATATGGAAGTTGGTGCTAATGAAAATTTACATGAGAAACCAAAGGGAATTAAAGAGATGTGAAGATTACCATTTTGCACGTTATCTTTCTATTTGTGGTAATAAAAAAAGTGTAAATTGAAAAATCTGAGGAAAAATAATGGGTGATTTACTTTTAGAAATGAAATACAGTGAACAAGAAGTCATGCTCATAAATGCAAAAAGTACCCTAGTGCTTCATCTGAACAACGATACAGACATAAAATTTATTTTAACACTCCAAAATCCGGATGAATAGGCTGTAAAACATTTACAATTAATGCTAGATTTTCACACACTTTAAAAAAAATTAAATTCATACTGTTTAAAGTGAATAATGATAATGCCCTTTGGTTATAAATATGAATATAAAAGAAGCGTTAAGCACTAAGGAAATGAAATCCAAAGTATTATGCAATTTATTGTTATTTACCACTCACAGTTTTATAACTGGCCAAGTTTATCCAATTTGCTTTAATAAATTGACTGCTCTCAAATTTTATGTACCCAATTAATTGCCAGTTGAATTTAAGCATTCTTCTGTTTTCTACTCCCTGATTTCCTTATCAAATACACTGGGGAATATGTGACACTTTGCTTAGTGGAAAATATTTACAACTTTGTTTAATATTTTAGTAAAAATAAATAGAAATCACATGATAGTAAAAGGATTTATTCAGTTAAATATGTACTTTTGAGTACATATTTTTTGGAGCACTTTTAAATACTCCAACAATAGATTGTTTTGAGGACACATATGAATATGTCTGCACTTGTATGAATAGCATAATAAAATTTTCAAATTCTGTGAATGCTTTTGATCATTCTTTTATTCCTTTATTAGTTTGTTAATTAATTCACTGTTTACTTAATTCTTAATTTACTATATGAGAAGTTTTTATTAAGAATTTCCTAGTAATTTTCTCTTATCTTGCTATTAAAAATTAAAATAGTCAGTAGTTCTATGTTTTATTTGTATACATATACATACACACATATTTCTTATGCCTTCCAATATGACACAGTTCTCCGAAAATAGCCTCAATTTTTTTTTTCTTTTTTCGCTACCAGAAGTCAAACTCATGACCTCATACGTGCCAGGCCAGGCAGGCACCTGTGCCACTGAGCTGTATCCTCAGCCTCGTTTTCTTTTTCTTTTCTTTTATTTCTTGTATTACTTTATTTTTCCTGTGCTATGCACATACTGTGTAACTTTTGAGCCACTTTCCTAGTCCCACCCAATTGTCTATTAATAATTTTCATGGACATCTCAATTGCCACAGTATCTGATAATTTTATACTTAATAAACTTTTAATCAGTAATTAAAAGAATAATCCAGTTGACCAAATCACTTAAATTGGCATACCTTTGTTTATAGTCACTCTTTAAAAAAGTAAACAGTATCAATGATATTCAAACAATACTAATACATAAAATTATTTATTTAAAAATTGCCAACAATATCAGGAAGTACAATTCCTTGTTAAAAAAATCTTACTCTCTAAAGGAAAAGAAAGGATAGAGTTTGGATCTATTGATGGATTCTTTATATGTCAGCAACCAGTTTGAACTTTGTTCATTTGCCTAATGTTTGTTACTATTGCACCATAAGTGATAGATATCTCATATATTTCTAAATATTCATGAGAAAAGAATTGGTTTACTGTGAATTTGTTGTTAACTTTATGAAGGAAGGTATATCACCATATAATCAACATTTATGGGACACAATGTTTTGCCTTTATAAAACTCAACAACTGTTTAATGTAATTTTATATATTCATAATATTTATATTTCTACCTATTCATCTGTGCAAGTTGGATAGCAAATATGATGATCACCAAGAAATCAGTGAAAGGTAACGGAATTAGAATGTGCGTTAACTATAAACACACCAAAGAGCTGCTGTACCAATCATCTGAATGAGGCCTGAATTTCCATAGCAATCAAGTTCAAAATGTGTAGTAGTGAAAAACAATAAGGAGGAAACTCCCTACTGGTTTTGAGAGAAAATACAGTATTTTATTCTTCTTTGCATGTCTTAGAACAACTAGCCTTGCCTTATACATAACAGTTTTTCCTTCAAAAAATATGTTGGCTAGTTTCCTGACCATGAAAGAGTAACAAGTAACATGATCTCTGGAAAAAAGTCTGTTCCCCTGTAATTTCTCATTAATGATGATGTTCCCTACTTCTCTGCCTCCTGGTTAGCAGGGAAACATTTGATCTGTTTTCTGCAGGCAGTTTATTGATTGTGTGGGTCGAACTAATCTGACACAAAAAGAACCATGGAAGTGGACAGCAGCATTTCGCTGGATAACTACTAAGCAGTAGATAGTTTACATTTGGTATAGCAAAGTTGAGTGGTCCCACACGAAACTGAATGATTAGCAAAAGGAATACTAAAACTAAGTCTCTCATTTGTCAGAAGGTCTATTGTTAGTGAAAAATTAGTAGCATTTAAAGAGAAGTGAAAATTTAATTTTAATTTAAATTTTAAATTTTAATATGAAAGGTCACTAAATCTGTATGGGCAAAAGATACATCTGCCTTTGCTTTATATCCAGGACATCGTGTTGCATACATGCATATGTGAATCTTAGTGCATGGTCTCAGATTACAATGTCTTGGTTTTTCTCTTCTTAAATAACCAGATTATGTTATTGCTAGTTACTGCTCTACTGCAAGCAAATCAAAGTTATTAGCTCGGAGAGAACACAACCAATAAAATGACATCCTTCATGCAAAATTTCCAATTCAAACAAACAAAATTCCAGGAAAATAAAAAAAGTTGCCAGCATTTAGTCCATAAACCAAAGTGTTGTTTAAGAAGAGATGAGACTATTGAGTAAAGAGTTGTTTGATTAAATGTTAGTTTTAATGTGATCAACAGTGTTGCTAACACAAATTAGACCCTCCCAAACTGCTTGTTTCCTTCCCTCCACCCTAGGAGAGGATGTGCATGTTACCTGCCAGAGAGGGTCTCTTTGCTCAGGAAAGAGCTCAAAGTACTTGTGGGCCAGCTGCACTGGAGGCAGAGTTTGAAGACGCAGGTTGGTCCAGCTGTGCACAAAGTCGGCCAAGTTCACAAAGGTGTATGACCCTAGGCGGTCATTCCCATAGTTAGACAAATGAGTCATGAAAATGCTGATCTGAAAGACAGATAAAAATCACCACGCAACAGCAATGCTTAAGCTCAAAAGTATCAGTGTAAATGCCAGAGAACATTTCATCTAACTTTGCAATTGTCTGATTTAACTTTTTAAAGATGGAACACAACACATCTGATTTTGAAAGCAAAATAGCACCTTTACCCACTCTTAAAATTGACGACATTGGATTAGTGAAGAATCTGAATTAAATACATTTTGATATTAAGTAATTATTCTAGGTTTTTTTCTAATGTAGATGTACATACAGGTTGAAGTGTAATAAAACTTGAGAAAACTTTCTTTGTGGTTTCATAAACTTCCATAAATGATTTTGAATGTTATCACTACGAAGAAATTATAAAGTTTTGAGGAAATAGGTAAGTGTAACCTGATTTTAACATTATTCAGTGTATCAAAATATGACATAGGGCCCCAGTAATAAATATACTTTTTATGTTGATATATTAATTAAAAAATAAACATAACTGTCATCATTTGTACAAGAAGTGATTTGAATTTTCCCACAAATTTCCTATGCTCATTAATCTTTTACAACTTTTAATATCTCAATATTAACTCTAAAGCTATAGCATTTCCACATGTTCTTTCAGTGTCAGAGACTACAGAAAAATGAAATCTAGATTACTCTGGAAAAATCAACTGAAACATTGACAATGATCCCAAAAATTTGAGTACTTTTGCTATTTCATCAGGAAAGAAACAATAATAAATAAAAGAGAATCTTTTACATCTTAATCTGCATTGCAGAGATTACTTTATACAGTTTGTAAAAGAAGAGTTCATCATCAGAATAGTAGTCACATAGGAAATTTTACACTCCATACCTTTTGTCCCCAAGATTGGCAACTGGAAATGCCCAGAGAAGTGGTCTTTATCTTAAAATCAATACAAGCATCACTGTCTACCACCATTTACCAAATAACAGGCTGGCAAGAAAGTATAAGTTAAAGATAACCAGGTTCATTGTTAGAATGTGCTTTTTATTTTGGAAAACACACTGTCTTTCTGAGGAAAAAATTATTAAAATTCTGCATGTATTGCATTGTCTCTTGGGTGTGAGAAACAGAAAGAGTAAATGACCAAAATGCGCAGTGTATCGTGAAATGGGAAGCAGGTGTTTAAAAGGAAAGGGAAACTAGGACAGAGAAGGGAAAAAGAAGGCCAAGAAAAGGAAAAAAAAAAAAAGGAGTAAAACAGAAACAAAGCTTTGTAAATAAGGAGGGAAGATGGGCTGAAGGGAGAATGCGGAACTGGAAAAAAAAAAGAATCAAAGTATATCACATACAGTTACATATTCCTTGTGATTAATATGATCATTATGTAGATCTAAAATGTAGCAACAAACTTAATTTAAAAATTATTGGATTTATCAGTCAGCCCTTTTTATGGTTGAAAGTAGAGAGGAGATAAAGACTTGGACCATTGCCCTCAGTGCCTCTAAACTACAATAATACTTAAAAGTTACATGGCACTTACTGTGTGGTAGGTATGATTTTAAGCACTTCACACATAAAGATAATTAAGTTCTCATGATGCTCTCACAAGGTAGATGTTGTTGTTCTCTTTACAGAAGAAACTGCTTCAAAAAGCATTAAGTCACATGCCAAGTGTCTGTCTAGTCAGTGACACCCAAGAGTTCAAAAGTAAGAAGTCAGATTTCCTAATCCACAATGTAGTATGTGCTGACTCTAACCTTTTTAACTAGAGAATTTATAGAGGGCACTAAAAAACTATGGGCAATTTATAGCATTTATATTTCTTTTAAAATAAAATGAAAAAAGATAAATTAATTTTGGAATTTTAAATGGAAACTTACATTAAGATAGTAATAGTGTTTGAAAAAAACACAATTGATAAACAACATTTTTCTTTAGAGAGCTTATCATAATTGTTATACTTCTTACCCATTTTTATGGGTTATATTTAAAGCTTTATAATTGAAAAATAAAAGACTGTTTTAAATAATATTTTTCACATTGCTTGCTTAGGCAGAAATTGAAACTAAATCTCAAATGTTGACATAATGGTCTTCCTTGAGATTCATGTGATCATGCATTCAAAACAGCTCAGGGTATCTATGCCACTTATTTTATCTCTTGGCCAATGTCTTACTCTTATGATCTTTTATCTCAAACAGGAAGTGTCCTCGTGGTCAGACTTAATTACAGAGTTTTAAGAATATAACTTGGTATCAATAGTTGATGGCCATATAATTGCAATTGTTGTCATGAGAACTTCTTAATAATCACCACAAAATAATATGCATTTGATTCTAATAAGCATGCATTTATCTCATGTCACTACTGTAATTAAGAAATAAGACAGTGTAAATAGTGTTCTTCAAGATAATTATAGTTTCCTAGAACGGAAATTATTATGAAAGAAAAGCAAGCAGCACGCCAAGGGCCTGAGGAAATATAATAACGTCCTAGAGATCTCCCACCTGCCCTCTAGCATTGTTATGTTAAGATACAATTTTAGGCGTCTCTTGAGTGCTTAAAGTCTGACAAAATTATAGATAAAAATTCACCTTGAGAGTGTAAAAATTACATGAATATCATAGGTACACTATCATTTCAATAATGGCATTAGTAGATTTTCACAGAAGATTAGTTCTAGATAATTTTTCAAGATTTTTCTTAGGAGAATAAATCCTGTTTTAGGAAGGAAGGCTAAAATGTTATGCAGGGCAAACAGTAACATCTGCCTTTGGAAGAAAGCAGCCGAGGTGTGCTGCTGCCTTTAAATTTCCATTCGCTGAGAACAAACAGGAGCAGCCTGGCCAGGACAGTGGTGGCGGCTGCTGTGTGGGGCGGCGTGTGCACCTGCCTTACTGGTTAGAAACAAATTAGTGCTGGTGTATGGTCAATTGATTGCACTTTAAGAAAAACAATTCTGCAAGCGCAGCTTAATGTGCATATCTGGCTTGCTAAAAGCACCTATTCTGCAAACAGAGCGTTTTAGTTTTAGTATTTCTGGGCAAATGGATTATTTAAAATAAAAACTTATTTCAGAAAGCATAAGGAGACAAATTCTGAATAGACATGGTTTGAGGCCTAAATAAGGGAAAACAGGGTAGACACCATGAAATAATAGCAAACAGTTACTTTTCATTAACTACAATATAGAGCTACCATTTCTTTTCACATGACAACACATGCTCCTCTGCTTGTCCCATCCCTCCATTTACTAATCCTGATTGTTATTTCCTTATTATACACTTTTGCTCTATATTCTCCAAAGTGTCACATGGAGAAGACATGACTGTGCTGAATGATTGCAAACTGTGTATATATGCAACTCACTGAAACTTGAAATAGCATGGTTCAGAGATATGATTGATTCGGGTAAGTGGAATCTTAAAGAAAGACAGGTGAGGGCATTGAGCAGACTACACTCAGAGTGAGACACCAAGTGCTAGCACCATCAGGCCAACTGCACTGCCCTCAGGGGATCTGGATGGCCTTGCTTCTGCCATCAAGCGTCCCTCTGGACTGCCTTGATCTGGTTCCTGGCTCTTCTGCATATGTTCCTCCCTCAGTTCTCAGGGCCCTCAGCTGTGCTCTAACCAAACATAAAATATTTTAAATGCTTCCCTTTTTCTGTTCCAATGATTTCAAATATACTTACGAGTACTCTCATAATTCATTAAAGACACCAAGTTTTTCATTAACCTGATTTCCAAATATAATACACATAACATCAATTTTGGGAAGATATAACCTAAGGAAGAGATTCACTTAATGTTACCTCTATAACCCCACGCAAAGAGAGGTCTTAGAAAAGGTAATGTGTAAATCTCGATAATAGGGAATTGGGAATACAGTTGAACTCCACGGATAATTCTAAGGACAAAGGTACGGCCATGACAACAACTGGACATTGGAAAAGGAAGGTCCATCAGTGGCCCTCCCTCGGTCTTTCACTGAGATTAACAGAGTTGCTATTGGTAACATTTTAACATTTTTGCCTGTTGGGTGAAGTTGTGAATAAACAAAATATAGGAAGAAGGAAAAGAAAAAGGAAATGGAAATCAAAAGCCTCATTTTCTTTACACTGAGTTCAAATACTTTTATTGTCAGTGCGAGAATAGTTTGCTCACTGTTCCTATCTTCACGAGGAACACAATGTGATTGTAAATTGCAGAATGTATTAAGCGGAATGCATGAAACAGTGTTTTCGATTAGAATTTAAAATTGCCTTTCAAGACTATATTGTTGAGCCAGAATACACATTAAATATGTGAATATTTAGTTTGATGTGTTACATTTCCTGAAAATCAAATCATTTGCAGAGTAGTCAGATCTGCAGCTCAGAGCACAAAACACAGGAACAAATGCAGACAGCAGCAGTTGCCAACAGCGCAGGACGGTTCCACGCTGCTGCAGGCCGGGCTGCTTCACGCTCACACAGTAACACGGAATTTTTCAAGACGTGCATTAAACATTAGCAGTCGGCTTCGGCTTCTGCCTCTGTGGCTCCGACAGTGCGCCCCTTGTCAGAATGCGCCATTGTGTTTAAAAATATGTCCATTAGCTTGTTAAATTATTGATTAGGCTTTTACTTCCCATAAAATGGGAAGAGAGATGAATATAGGCATCCTGGATGGTTCATTTGATGGGCTTTGGCACTAAATGTATTTTTCATAAAAAAGGTAATATGAGTTTTTCTTTTATTTTGATATGTCTGGAACCACACAAGAGATAGTAAGACCATACTCAAAATCACCAGTTTGAATGCAATATTGTCTCTTCATTTAACTATTTAATTGGGACATAATTGTTAGTCAACAGTATCTTGGTAAGTGCTTACATCTATGTTCTTAGATATCAAAAATATGTAAAATTTAACCAAGCCTAGCACACTATCATTTTGCTCAGTCTAAAATCTGCCATTACCTTATAATCCACTTTTAGATGAGTCATATTACCTTATAAAAATGAAATGTATATTGGAATGATAGGTTCAGAGTTGATGTTTTCTAAACACATGCTGGTGAATAATAATGCTAATTAACTTATGAAACTTTATGAAGTGTTCCTTTTTTTAATTTTTATTTTGAAAAGAATAAAACCAAATGAGAAAAACAAAAACAAAAAAAATGGGTTCATTCAAAACAAAAGGATGGATATAGTACATGATTTAAAACCATAGTACAAGGTGATCGATCTACAATGGTTACAATGATGTCTCTACTTCAAAAGAATTGCTCATATCATCTAAAACAATAAAATTGAACATAGCAGTGCAGAAAAAAATCAATAAAAACAACATTTGAGACATTATAGGACTTCAAAAGAGGGTAACAGTCAAACCAGAATGAGTATCATAGTGAATATTATTGTCTTCAGAGTAGTTGCCTGTACTCTCAGATGGGATACTATCAAACACAACAGATTCAAATAAAATCAGTCAACACAGGACAGCAATTGAACAAGACAAAAATTCAAATAAAATCAGTCAAAACAAGGCAGTGGAGCCAATACAGGGTTTCAGATTAAATTAATAGGAAATTAAAAATGATTACTGTAATATATCCTACTATCTTTAAAAGAGCCGTCTATACCCTCAAATCTAGTACCAGTAGACAAACTGGAACAGAATATAACCAAACTAAACAGAGCAGTGAAAACAATATGGATTTCAAATCATGATAGAAGATTAGCAATGTCCTCTGCCTTCCCTTTTAAACAATTCCTCCCCTTTCACTTTCACAGGGTACAGTGTACATTTTGTATCCCACTAACTCCTTTAGTTTTTAGATTAGGGAGCCACCTGCTATTTACCTAAGTGGTTGTGAACCTTTTAACCCCTGATCTTGGTCTCAAGTTGTATCCATTTACCTACAAGAGCCTCAAGGTTTTCCTTCCTTATGGCTGGGTACTTCTCCATTGTATAAAAGTGTTATGTCTTTCCAACCAATCTGCTGCTGATGGGTGAGCTGCCCCCTCTTTTTTCTGGTTCTCTGTCACATAGAGCATTATCTCATGCTCATCTTTGACTCTCAGTCCATAAACCATCTTTCAGGTTAACTATATTTCTTATATAGAGCATCTTGATGGACCTTATGTCCTGATCCACTCTGCCTGTGTTTCTTTTTATTAGTGTATCAAGGCCATCCACGTTAGCAATTATGACCAAACTTCTCTGCCTCATCTCTGCCAGGCTATTTTTCTGCTGTTGGTTGTTGACTTTCCCCCTTCATTTCACTGTCTGCCCAGTCAGTGAGGTCCCTCTGTTGCTGTTCTTGAAACCATGGTCTCTTTTCCCCTCTCTCTAGAATGTCCTTACATGTTTTTTGTTGGGCCGGATTGTGGTAATGAACTCCCCAGTTCTTCTTTGTCATGGAAGCATCTTTTTTCTCCATTAATTTTGAGAGATAGTTTTATGTAGCACATCAATCTGGGTTGGAGATTACTTTCTTTCAGGGCTTGGAATACTTTATTCCAAGCTCTTCTGGATTTGATGGTTTGTGTTGAGAAGTTTATTGTGATTCTGATGGGCTTTCCTTTATAGATGATCTGTTTTTTTCTCTGGCAGTTTTTAATATTCTGCTCTTGTGTTGAATTTGGGATCTTGATTACTATATGTCAGTGTAGATGTATTTTTGTTATAGCTGGCTGGAGTTCTGTATGCCTCATATATCTGTATATCATTTCCTTTTCCTTTGCTTGGGAAGTTTTCTTTAATTATTTCTGTAAATATTCTTTGTATTTCATTGTGTTTACCCCTACTTCTTCACTCACATTTTTTTATTCTCAAGTTGTAAATCCTCTTCTTGTCTTCTAGCCTTTGTATTGTTACTTTGTGGTTCCTTGTTATTTTTAAGAGAGCTTTCCTTTTTCGATTACGTGTTGCAAACCTGTCTTCAATGTCTTTTGATAGTCTATCTTTAGTTTCTTTCAAGCAGTTTTGCCAGCTTTCAATGGAGTTTTTAATTTCTTAGTAATCTCTTTGGGTCTGTTTCATGCATTATAGATATTTTTTATAGTCTTCAATGAAGGTTTCTCTCCTTTTTCTATGCTCTTCCATTCTTCCGTGTCTTCTTGAGAGCTACTTAGCATTTCTTTTATTATTTTTCTTATATCTTCCTTTACTTGTACTACTTTTTGGGTTCTGAGTTCTTTTATAATGCCACAAAGGTAATTCTTTATGTTAGATGCTGGTTTTTCAGGAATCACAGGTGCGGAACCCCTGATCTCTTCTGTGTTTATCTCTCCTGGACCAGTGCTGCTGGGGTTGGAGGCTGGAGACTGCCTTTTGTTTCTTCCTCTTGTCATGTTCCTGGTTTCTTCCAGACAAGTGGATAATGAGGGTCCCCAGCACTTCTTGTATTGGCTATGATTACTCTGAAGTGTGCTGACTAGGGATTGCTGTCCTCTCCAGTCGGGTGATAAGCACTGAAGTATAAGCAGGGGTGGGGCAGGCTGGTCTTTTCCTTTTGAGCTAGTCAACCACCAAGAGTCCTCACCTCATTAGTGTGTGCCGTGAGGATGGTGCTGGTTAGGGATAGTTTCAGGGAGACCCTGTCTTTGGCTATTGGATCGCTCACAGGGATGGGAGCAATTCTCACCAATATCCTCTGTGCTAGGAGTGGCTGACTGAAGCTACTGCAGTTCTGGTTCTGGGTTTATCTTGCCCAACTCCAAAATGCTGCCTGACCAATCGTCCACTCCCATGAGAAGACCAAGCACCTTGCACTCACCGCAAACCGGTACAGATCTCCCATCTGGTTCTGTTCTGTGTTCTGCCATTCCCCTCCATGACTGCATCCTCCCTATGAGGCCCTCAGGCTTGCCAACCTCCAACTTCACTGTGACCACACATCTTTGGATTCCAGCAGCATTTTGTACCCAATGGGACTGGCTCCAGTGAGAGTGCATCTGGCTACAGCCTCCCATCAATGTCTGTCTGTCTTTCTTTCTTTCTTTCTTTCTTCTCTTTAGTTTCTTCCTGTGCTGAGCAGATCCATCTCCTTCCATCTGGTCTTCTCCAGGATGTTTTATTCCACCATCTGAGCTGTTTCTCTCAGAGAGACTCCTTACTTTGCTGCCTATTGATCTGCCATCTTCCCAGCTTCTTATGAAGCAGTTTTATTTTCCTTTTTCTTGTGTTTTTTTAATAGGTACTGAGAAACTATCCTACCAGAAAAGAGAAAATGAGGAAAAAGCCTCAAGCAACCTGGTAGAGCAATCCTAGCAAACCCAGCATAAATTTGGCCCACAAGTGTATTCTTAAAATTTGACGACGAAGGTAGGTCTCCTGTTGAGTGTTTCCCACTAAAAAAAAATCTAAAAACAGAAGTCAGGACACATGAATTGAAAACCAATGCTCTTTTACAGACCATGATTCTGCCAAAATTTGGTGAAATACTTGTCTAATTTTTTTCCTATTTTTTGCTTCCTTCTATCATTTAATGATCTATGAGACTTTATGTATAATATTATATTGTAACTGACAATATGTTAATATGACTTTTTCTAAAATTTATTCAGTACCATATAAAGTGTCATTTATGTGTTTTTCAACTTTGGAACTGAGGGAAATAAAATTGTCATTTCAATATTACAGCTAAACATATCCATACCTTTCAGGTGACTACTGGCTCTTATCTCTTTGAGATAATCACTATTGAGAAGAGAAAAGATTATTTCGTTAAAATAATATTTTACTTCTCTTTCACTCCTTAGAATAAGCATCAGTGTTTTTCATGATGAAACATGACAACTCCAGTGTCATGGAACCAGAAAGTAACAGCAGTATTCTAGTCTCTAAGAAACCCATTTGATTACTTTAGACAGATCTCTCAAGATGTCTTCCTCTGAAAGCTACTCTTAAAAGGAGACTAGGATGGACAGCAAGTGGAGAAGAAAAAAAAAGAAAAGAAAAGAGAAGAAAAAAGGAGGGAGGGAGAGAGGGAAGGGGATGGATGGGAAGAGGAAAACAGGAAGGAAGGAGGGAGAAAAGAGAAAGGAAGGAAGGTGGAGGGGAGAGGAGAGGAAGGAGAGAAGAGACAAAGGGAACGTCCAAAGTCAAACCATCCATCTGAGATAGTGGGACAGGAAAGAAGACTGCGGAAAGTGGCTCAGTGTGGCTTTAAATCTCCACTCAGAGTTAAACCCAGTTATTGATCGCCTGCTCAGGCTGCTTCTCTTTCCTACTCTTTTGCTCCACGTGACTTTCAGTGTGGTTTCATATAAGATGTGCAGCACCACAGGCATTTATAATTAATCACTCCTTCTGGTTGATGTCTTAACATCCAAGTCCTTGACTGTTGAAGCCTTTCCTTGATTGTGTGAAAAACTAAGCCTTTAGTTTTAACTTGCAGCACATTTAATGAAGAGAATACAGAGTTAAAAAAATGTCAAGAAACTGATTAGAATATCCTACATGATTATCTATTGCATAAATCTGAAAACATAGAAAATGACTTTGGGTTTCTGTAATAGTGCAGATTATTTTAGCTTGCTCCCAATGAAGCAATGCTAACTTGACATCTGGAATCTAGTCCAAAGGGGATGGGTTTGAAGACTAGTTCTGTGTTATAGTGCCAAATAACTTCTCTAAATTTCAAGTCTGTCTATTGTAAAACAAAAACAATAACTGAATTTACAGGTTTGTTGTGATGTTAAAGAAGTTAGAAATATGTAAAATTATTTTGTAAATGAAAAACATTGTAAGGCAGTTATCATTGTTATACACCTTCAATTGAAGTGAATTTGGAAGCCAGTGGGTCCCCTGATCTCTGGTTTTGCTTTGTGAGGGGTGAGTTATCCAAGTCAACCATGGTTCAAAAATATTCAATGGAAAATTTCATATATGAACAATTCATAAACTTTAAATAACTTTTACTGAAGTATATTACTATGATTAATCTATTTTATAATTTGTTATTGCTATTATTCTCATACTGTGCTTAATTCATGAATTATACTTTAGTTGTTTTGTAATTTCTTGCTATTCCTTAGTAAGTTCCAGTTTGAAGCATTAGAATCTCCACTGACCACTGCAGTTAAAAATCAATATAGGAGGAGATTGTTAAGTGCAATTCTTTGTTTCATTTGAGAAGGGCAATGCATATACTTTTAGAGAGGTAATGCAGGGAGCTGATGTCTTGCTTTGCCCCTCCCCTCGTACTCTCAATCAAACTGTCCCTTCAGGGGGACACCCCTGTGCCCTTCAGGGGCCCTCACCTCCTGATTAGGCATCTTATGGGGCTTTATTATCTATTCTCTCCCTCCCGCAGTAAAATGTAAGCTCCTTGAATACAGGGACTGTGCTACTCTTCCCCACTGCTGTGCCTTCATTGGTTTATAGAATGTCTGTCACATAGTAAGTGTACAACAAATATATAAATATATACAAAAGTATCCTCAGTAACATACACTTCTTTCCCAGCAGAAAACATCGAGTGATTTAATTGCTTTCCAATTATTCTCCAACTTCTAAAGACGTGATGAGGAAAACAAAACGCTCTATCCTACATCCCCAAAACAGCTGGCATTTAATAGGGTACGATGAATTGCTAAATTACATTTTTTGTGTTTTCCATTTCTATGATCAGACTAAATGCTATTCAGAAGTCCCATTCTGCATCTGATTATTTACTAGTCTCCCAGTTTTCAGTCATAATATTTGGTTAGTGAATTATTAACAAATCAGAACTGTTTTGATTCAAGACCTACTAGAGTGTAAACACTGATCTTAGTGAATAGGGAAGTTGGGCAGTGACTTCGTCAAAGCAGCAGTAAATAGGGCAGCTGTTCTAACAGAGAACAGAAGGCTCCTGATACGTCTCAGTGAGCAGGAACGCTACTTTCCATTTTTCTTGTACATTAATAGAGGCTTAAGTCATTAAAAGGCAACACATGTTTGCAAGTGTATTGTTACTGCATATATTTGTGTTTTGTTTTTCTTTAGTAAGCAAGTCAGGACTGAGATTTTGGATGTCATAATTGTCTTTTAGAATACCATGAGTTTGAATAAAAATCTCCCAGTTTTTCTCATTGGGAGACAACTAAAATTGCTTTCTAGCAGAGCTACTTAATATTAGCTTTGAGAAAGAGAGAGGCAGAGACAGAGAGAGACAGAGAGAGAGAGAGACAGAGAGAGACAGCGGAGACAGTGACAGAGCAGAGAGCCAGGCAGAAAGAGACAGACAGAGGCAGAGAGACAAAGAGACAGAGAGAACAAGGCAGAAAGAGAGATCAGAATTCTTTTTCAACCATTTTGCAATGATGTCCTATAATTTATTTAAGAGCAAAATTGTAACACCAGGAATAATCATGGAAAGTTTAGCCACTGCATAGAGAAATCATTTCCATCATGAGTCAGTGTAAGCTTTTCTAATAGCTCAAAAAGAAGTCAATTTTTTTTTTGGTGGAAAAAATGTCATCTTCATTTACTATGCAGTTAAACCATTGACAGGAATTTATTAAGTGCTTTCTATGTGCCTACCAGTCTATTAGAAATTGGAGGTAATAGTGAACAAATGATGCATGATATTTACCAAAAGGAGCTTAAGGTTGAATAGGGATGCAGACAATATAGAAAGAAGAAATAAAAATTTCATTACTTTATTGATGGGGATGGTTCTAAAACAGGAGACAGCTTCGTGTAACAAGAAACTCAGATCAGAGGGCTGAAGGGTAGTAGGGGCACTTCAGATAAGAGAGCGGATTAGTGTATCCATGGGTAGCACTGGATTGAGGTGTGTGTTGGACAGAGAAAAAGCCTGTGTGAAAGGTAGTTGGGAACAACATACCCTAAAACTAAAATCTGTGTGTAAAACGTCACCCAAGCAAGTAAACAAGGGTAGCATGAAAAAGAAAGAGACCCGTTCGTGTAAATATTTTATAAAGTATTAACGTGTGTGGACTTTAAACCCCAAAATAATGAGGACCTACTGAGGCCCTCTGGTAGGTTTTGAGTAGTAGAGGACACTTCATATGTGACTGCATCCTGACTGTCTGGGGCAGATGAAGAGGGAGACTGGAGGTTGGAGTCATTTAGGTGGCTTTTGCAGACGCATGATTGAAAGGTGATGATTATCTGATCGGTGACAATGGGCAAAGCAGAGAAAGTTAACAGACCCAAAAGAGATCAGAGACTCAGGTTTTTGGTTTAGGCAATTGGATCAATATTGAAAAACATTCAGCTAAACAGAGAACAATGCAGAACTGAATGGAACAAAATTTCTAAGTGAAACCGAAAGTTCAAAACAGCTACTCTGAAGAACCACACAGGTGGTTAACAAGGCATGCCTGGCAGTACAATTCAGCTGCTCTGCAGAATCCAGAGAGCCAGCATGGGCTGATCCAGAGCCTGACCTGCATGCAAGTCCTTAGCATTGTGACAATTAAAAGCCAGTTTAGGGAGCAGACAGTCTATTCTTCTAGAACCAACAATTTGTCAAATAAATGGAATGGAAGAATCATAAGGAACAACTTGGTAGAAAATGGAAAACAGACATTAAAATTATCTCTCAGTATATTCTCTGCAAAACAGTAACATTTTGATCTTGAAAAATGAAATTTAAAATATTTCAGTCAGCTCATTTTATGACTTCTGGTTGATAATATAAAAAAGTTTACTTACTGAAATGCACATCTTAAAGTTTTTACCAAAGAACATTGTACATCATTGACAATAATCTGGCAATTAAAAAAAATTCAACAGAACCCACATTCCCTCTAATTGCTCAGATATCAAGGATCCATTCTGGTAAGTAGCAACAATGAAGAGAAAGATATACAGTGTGTTCTTTACAGAGAAGAAAAACATCAAAATTGTTTTACACTTATGCTAACATTCTTTTTTCTCTCTTTCTCTCTCTCTTGCAGAGTTAGGATGAGAAAAGCAAGCAGGATCCTGGGAGAGGAAAATTGATTCATAGAGTAGGAATTAAGTGAAAATTTATATATATATATATATATATATATATATATATATATATATATATAATTTGACTGGTTGGTTGGCTGTTTGGTTGTTGTTGTTTAGTTTTCTGTTTGATCAAGCTTAGCTTTTCATGATGGAATACATAAAATACTTGTAGATCAAGGTGCTACCAGCTAAAATGTAGTGGCTTGCATTATTTGGCACATACATACGGATAGGAGGACTTCCCATAAAGCAAGGGATTCCACAAGAATCTTTGTGAAATGTCAGTTTTAGTAAATGCTGAGGAAGGAGATAAAGAGTTTGTGTCTAGCTGTGTCATGGGATATGAACACCAAACATCATGGCTATGCCTCCTGAAGAACCCATCCAAACTGTCATGAGATGCACAGTGTTTGAGTGTCTGGCATGCTAGAAGCATCTTTAACAAGCCAATGACAATTAATTAAACAGTGATTTATGAACAGACTCAACATAATAGAGTACAAAACAATCAATGAACTAGAAGAGATATAAAGAGACACTTTCCTAATTAAAGCACAAAGAACAAACAATGAAAAGGAATAAAACAGAAGGAAACATCCGAATGTTGTGGGATATTTTATATATATATATAAAATGCATAGTACCAGAATATGAAAAAAGAATGGAATAAAGAAAACTTAAAGTAATGATAGCTGATAATATTTTATAATTAATAAAGGACTCCATATTGTGGATCCACTAAGCTCAGAGGACTCCAAAAAGGATGAGTACAAAATGAATATACAAAAAAACCAAACAAACCACAAATAACTATACCTAGAAGGCCAGAAGGAGAAAAACAATTTCTTTACATACACACAAGGATGAGAATTACGGTGGACTTTTCATAAGAAACCGAGCAGACCAAAGAAAGTGGAATAAAATATTGAACAAGTTAAAAGATTAAAAGTACCAATCTAGAATTCTATATATATAAAAAAAAATCCTTCATATGTGCAGTTGACTTTCATAGACAAACAAAAACTCCTGGATCCTTCACCAGCAGATGTCTTTATCCTGCCTAAACATTTAAAAGATGTTCTTTAGGCATAACAAAAAATGATATAGTTCAGGAAGCAAGTATAAGAAAAAGAAAAATTTTAGAAGAATACAAGTGAAATAATCTATTTTATATTTTTATTATTAATTGATCTAAAACAATACTATGTAGCAATGATACTAATGCACTTGGCAGGCATTTAAAATGGATGAGAGAAATGAATGACAGCTGCCTCCCAAGAATGGGGAAGAAAGAACTGGAAATGCCAGGTGAAATACAGTGGCTATACGGTATCTGTCCTGTAAGTGAAATGGGATAGTGTCCTATAAAAGCAATCTTAGGTTAGGTGAAATTATGTGTTGTAAACGCTATATCAATCACCGATGATAATGAGGAGGAGGATGGTAATGAAAAGATGTATAGAGATATATTTAAAAAGGAGATAAAATAGTATCCTACAAAACCCTCAAGTAAAAGTGGAGATTAAAATAGTGGGAACAAGAAGCCAGCCCCTTTGTGAGCCAGCTGGAGTGCTGGCTGGGAGACAAGAACACCGAATGCCCCCCACCCCCACTCCAGCAACCTGCTGAGCTGTAGAAACAGGTTGAGATGATAGCAGCTGAAGTACACAAAACAAAGCAAAACAAACAAACAAACAAACAAAAAACAGCTTAATACTTGCAGTGCTTAGTGTCTGATTGACTTTGCAGGTCTAAAGCCGGTAGTCTGAGCACCCATGTAGAGGATAACAGTATGCAATATAGCAACTATGGGGGATTTCTTTCTGAAGGTAGTAGCCATTGTTAGTTGCCTGTTATCTAGTTTTAACAACTTGTGTCAGTTTCATTGTTTTATTCTGTTCTGTTTTATTTGATTTTATTATATCTGATGGGCAGTTACTTCAGAGATATCAAGAGACATTATGGTAGCCATTGTTGATTTTCTATTACCTTGTTTAGGGTCCTGTATCCCTTTCACTGTTTGTCTTGTTTTTTTTTTTTTTTTTTTTTTTAAATTCTCTTTAAAATAAAAAAAGGGAAAAATTAAGCAAATAAAAGCAGCAAATGAAAAATGATTATAAGGATAATACTAATCTAACCATATCAACAACCAAATTAAATGTAGGTGATCTAAATTCACAAATGAAAAGACAGATGTTACTGGAATAGATTAAAAAAAAAAAGAAATAAGAACCAACTACATATTGTCTGGAAAATTCTATAGATGTAAAGTAAAGGGATAAGGAAAGATGTACCATTCAATACCAATCAAAAAGAGCACTACTTCAAAAAAATGACCTCACAATAAAAAGATTATTATGAATAAAGAGCACATACACTTTCCACATGACTTTACACATTTACACATCTACTCACACATATACATTGTATGTGCCTATAAAATTTACACACTCAGTTGTACACTTAATCACTACACATTTATAAACACACAAACTCTTAAGTTGCTGGGGAGATAGGCAGATGTATTCAGTATTCATAAATAGAACTTTGATTTTTGTATAAAAATCACAATCTTAAATTTAAAATTCCTAAATATTCTTAAAGCTGATAGGGGTTAAAGAATTAGGATTTCTTGCTAAGGTATTTGCATGGGATTTCTTTACTTTGTGGACAACGGATTTCAAGGTAGCAAAGATAAAAATTCTCCATAAACATCTAAAATGTAAGGTTTCCAATGAGAACTCCCCAACTGTCCACTATTAATGAACTATTAAAAATATTTTCCCTAAAAATATTCCCCCAAACAAACTTGTATGTACAATACGATTTGTCTGAAAGTGAACCAGGTAGCTAACGTGAGCTTGATCGGGGGCCAACTGTAATGTGTGATATCACATAGTTTTATGTAGTATATACAAGATACAACAGCAAAAAAGACATTTCTTTATTTCATCATTGTTTTGCTTTATTTCCTTTTTCTTCTCTTTTCTACTCTTGTATGCTGCTATAAATATGGGTTCTGCATGTCTCAGTCTTTTTATTGTACTAGCAAAATGTTCCATAATTTCCAAGCTGTTGAAGTTTGATTATAAGCCAACAGGCTATCTTTCAATATACGAATGGTGCTCTGAACAAAAGCATCTTTGTCAAGTGTCCATCTCCCAATACCCAGCAGCCTCATCCTTGCTTGTGCGTCACAGTGGTTCTTTGAGATTTGAGTGTTTAACACGTGTCGTGCCCTGACAGCCTACCATTACAGATTATAGTCTATTATAGATCAAGAAATATAGTCCATTTATGGTTGTTGGACCTCCTAGAACATTTGGACCTGGTGACTCAACAAACAGCTGCAGTAACAAAAAAGATTGCTGAAACCTAGATTTTGTGTTGACAGAGTACTAATTATAGTAATGACAAATTGTCTCAGAATCCAGTGCTTTTCATATGCATGACTCTTCTGCTCTTCAAACAAAGTAATTTGTATATCTGAAAATTATTCCTGTGCTTTAATTTGGTAACCTCATAGATTTCTTTTGTATTTATTTCAGTACATCTAAAATAGATGTTAAATATTTTTAACAAAATTTCTTCCATAAAAGATCAAACGGGAAACATGAAATGGACTTTTTCCTCTGGTGTAATCCTAGATCACTTTGAACACACTGTGTGCAGTTTCTTACTATATTTTTGTTAAATATTTCTTCTACTGGTCTGTGAGAACATCTGGTGCTGAGATAAATGTTATGAAATTCTTGGACTCTGTATAGCTCTTGGCATGAGAGACAGCAAGCACTACACACTCAGAAATATGTAAGGGCCAACAGTGAAGTTGTAACTGACCAATTTAAGTTTATATATAAAGAAACAAATATCATGGTGCACAGTGATAAAGATTACATTCACCTGAAGACAGTCGTCAGTGGTGAAGTCAACACTGAGCTAGAAGCTCATGGTTTTCTTTCTGCCCTCCTGCAAATCATGCTTTTTTTTTTTTTCCCAAAACAATTCATGTAAATCCTAAACGTACTTACATTTTTGAAAAAAATTAAACGGTATACCTACTAAAGAAAACTAAATACTCTGTAATGCTGTCATTCTCTTGAATGGTTTTACATTGTTTTGATATACTTAATGCTACAGTATACGAAGTTGTACTCAAGGATTTCAAAGAAAGAGACAATATGGTAACTACTTTTAGGTTAGGATTATCTGGTGGTGAAACACTATTCTGCTTAAATGGTTATGTTTTGATCTGCGCTGTTTCGTTGTTATGCCCTCTTTTATCTCAATCTCCACTCCATTATTTACTTTTTTATCTTTATCCTTTTAATTAAAGGAAAAAGATAGCAGGATATATTATAGTAACCCACTTTGACTTTTCATTACCTTGATTTAAAGCCCTGTATTACTCTCACCATCTGGTTTTTAACTGATGTTCCCCTATTCTGTTTTGCTGGATAGTATCAGGTTCAAAAGTTTAGGCATCAGCTGTGAAGATAATGAGATTCATTATGACGCCCATTCTTGTTGACTTTTATCTACTTTTGAAGACCTACAATGTCTCCAATGTTTTGGTTTTGTTGGTTTTATTCTTTACTGTTTTGTTCAATTGTATTATAACTAACGATATAGGCAATTCTATTAGAGATAGTGGGAGGCATTATGGTAACCATTGTTGATCACCTTGTATTATGTTTTTACATTATCTATTATGTCCACCCTTTTGACTTGACCGATTCTGTTCTGTTATGTCACATTTGGTTTTACTCTCTTCCAAAAAAGTAATAAGAACCGTGGGAGCAATGAAACCCAAAATGTGTAATAGTCATGGTACAAAAGAGAGGAAAAGAAAGTGCTCCAAACTATATAACTGCATGTATATTTAAGTGTATAAGATAGAAAATGATATCACAGAGTTTTATTGGATCAATGAATAGAACTGTTTGCAGCATCATTGATGGAATGTCCACTTTACAAGCTTTAATTTTGTGACTTGAACAATTATTTCTAAGATGACCATATGTAATCCATTAACTAGTGATTTCCTACTGTTCATTTTTTTTCTGTAAATCTGTATAACTTGTACCCTTTCCCTACTTTTTTTTCTCTTTTCTCCTTAAATAAAATTTAAAAAAAAAAAAAAAAAAACATGTTTTGTGAGTTAAAGTCTTGTCCACCAGAGGAGAGTTGGTCAACTTTTGACAAAATTATTTGATAAGTGTATGAAGGTTAGGAGTGGGCATTATTGTGTTATTTGCAGAGAAAGAGAGATTGTGAAACTTGTAATCATCCTGCTTCTTTATTCTAGGGACTGAAGAGAATGTGATGAACACCGAAGTCTTCAAAGTAGAGACACAGTTTCTGGGCTCACTGAGAAACAGCAGATGAATGAAGAGAGCACTTGCCCGCAGCTGTTTGGTGTTTACTTGTGAGTTCTCCATTTCCCGAGGAGACCACACGTTGCCAGTTCACAGGAGAAAAGTAAGCATTTGTGGCACAGATTGTAAACTTGTAGTAGTAAAAAATAGCACATGCACCATCAAGTATTACCTGATTTCTGAGCCTGTAAGCCTTTTAAACTTTACGGTTAGAGTTTATGACTTTTCTCATTGCCATGTAGATTTTGATAGAAATAATCATTGATTGTTAAAATATTCATTTCACCCATTTTTAGACAGAACATTGTTCGGGTTTAGTTCTTAAATGTCCTCCCAAAGTCTTATGTGTATGTAAGGTGACCGGATCACGGGGCGCTGTGTTCAGTAGTGTGTGTTCATCCATGGATGAGGTCTGGTTGGAGGCGGGGCACTGGGGCCATGACCTAAAAGGATGTACCCCTGCCCACAGTCCCTCCTTTCTGTCTAAGCTTCCCCCAACTATGACTTGAGCAGTTTTCTTTCACCAGACCCTACCTCTACGCCCTTCCTGTCTTGGAGCTGGTGACTGTGCACTGAGCCTACTGAAACCGTGAGAAAAAAGTAAACCTCTATTTAGGTTTTGGGTGTGGGATAGTTTACCCCAGCAATGGAAAATCATACACGAATGCTCCTTCATTCAATAAGAAAATGAGGAACACATGATGGAGTGATGGAGCGAAAGAAATTCTGAGGCTGCAAGACAATGAATCTTCCATGTTTCTTTATTTCCTATCCAGCTTGTTAGCAGATAATAAAATAAAAACCCAGGTCCTGAATATTTGAGAATGAGAAGGCTTAATTTTATGAATTCTTTGCCACCAAAGGGATTTACAGGAGAGTGAAGAAGGCTGAAAGATAAGCAGTTTTTAGTGAATATGCAGAATTGTGGTTAGTGGATATAATAGAATTAGTGCATATGTTAGAATCATCTATCAGAAAGTGTATCTAGTTTTCTTGTAGGAGATTCCTGGTAGCAACTAATGCATCGTGAATTACACTGTAGTTTCCACACTGCGATACAAACAATTGAGCAACTAAAGGGGCAAATGTAAAGCCAAGATCCCTAGAAGAGCTAAAATGTTACTCTCAAAGAACCTGAATTCAGAATTAGTTTTTATTTGAGAAAACAGGCAGTTTATGAAGAAAGACTTTCAAGAATACATGGGCCTAATACAGAGCCCTTTGAAAAACAGCAGCAAACTATTTTTGTTTCTTTATTTATCGTAAAAATTAATACACCTCAAAAATAAAACAAGTTATTTTTAATGTGGAGAGAGGCATATGACAAATAGAAACCAGCAGACATGTGACAACTGAGACCGGATTGTGCTATGAATTTTGCAGGAGAAGATTACAGTGCTGAACAAGAGTTCAGAGCTTAAGTGTCAGAACTATTTAAGAAGATGTCTGCCCGGACACACATCCATAAGGCTCACTGCCGAGTTTCAGATTAACAAGGATAAATTGACATTCAGCTGCTGCTCTACAGAAGAGGCTCTGCGATTAAAACTTATAAGCATGGCCTGTCTGCCGTTGGCACAAACACAAATAGGCATCCATGCATGGATCCACTTAATAATTACTCTATGAAATCCCAAACTATCTAGCTTAAATTAATTCGGCATTTAAAATCCTTCAAATGTTAGTAAATGCATCTGCTCTGCTGGAACACATTCAATTCATTTATTAAAATAATGAGATCATTTTCTCTGTGCAACACAACTTTTTCACCTCTGGACTACCGTTACGCAAAGGATGGAGATATTTTTTTTATGTCCATGAATTTTCCACTTTGCCGTCAGAAGGTACTTCCAGGTTTTTCATTACTGCCTTTCAGTTGCCAAAAGGGACACTGATTCTTTTTAGCTAATTGGTTGCTTGGGTCCTAGTTAAGACTTCTAATGTTGAAGCTTACATACTGATAACTCTGCCCCCTACTTCATGCATTTTCTTCTAGTAATTAACCTACAAGGTCACTAGACTTTATCTATTCTATAGTATACTATAGAATTATTAAGTATTAATTATAATTAAACTTTAGTAATGATCGGAAGTACAGGCAGAAGTGATACACCTGCAAAGTGTAATCACTTCAGTGTCACCTGTTCATTCAGGATGGCTCAAGTTTAAAAGCATTTATTTACCTAGTCACTGGATGAGGAGGTAGCCAAAGGTCAAAAATGTCAAATCAGTCACGGACACAAAATAACTCCCGTATGTTAGTCTTGCAACCATCTTATAATTTTCACTCTGCTGATGAATTATGAAGATGATGAACCTTATCAAAATTGTATACACTACTCACAATAATACAATTAGGCTTAATTAAAAAGCATTATTCTAAATCCCAGCCGTTTAAGTGTAGTTCTATATATTACAATATCATTTTTAAATTGCTTCTGTGTTAACCCACAAAGTATTTCTTAAATTTCACACAAATTTCTTCCTTTAACTTCTATAATTTTGTTGGCATTGTTACTGCTTCCCTGATCAGGCTAACGAATAGCCGCTTCTTTCCCTGGCCCTGAGAAATACAGTACTGTGTCTGTGTTTCCTCTGTTAGAAACCATGGAGCTCCATGATAGGTGCTGGGTCTTATGTCTCAAAATTATTCCAGTTTATTTTTCCTCATCTCATAGGCTTGGTACTTTGGGAGGATAAGATCCACTAATATATTTCCATTTCAGCTTCAGGTTTACTTGTTTTATTTCTTGTTTTTTTTTTTAAAGTATTATTTCTACTTCCAGGTTCTCATCCACACATTGGAGCTAAGTTCTCACTAAATTTAAGCGCACTGAATATTATTCTACTTTCTTAAATGACTTCATTGACTGTATAAAACAGGCACATGTATTTTTCAAACTGACTTTGGTAGATTTTGTGTCTTAAAAAAGCATGTTTGAACAAAAGAAAAGCTACTGACTTCATTACCAAATTAGATACTTCATAATCTTTACTTTGGAAAGTGGGGGCATTTTTCAGACTGTCCTCCTGGTTTCTTGTGAATAGTGCATTTTATATCATCTCCTTTTAAGTGGATTTTGCTCTCACTTAACTCCAGCCAGGTGATGAATACACACATTATACAACTACTTATTACTAAATAGTAATGAGAAGTCAAACCAAAAAGTGAGGGGTAGCCCAAGGACGACCTTGAAGAGTCTATTAAGTCAAGTAATAAGAACCGCATGATTATAAAGTGAATTTTGAACTTGAACAGAGGCAGAGATAATAAAACTTGTGTTCACATTCGGTAATAAAATGTTTGAGGTTAAACTGTACTTGGAACAAAGGACAAAACTCGAGCGAGGTACAGCAAAGTTGATAATCCTCTTAGAGATTTATAAAGAACTTTAGAAAATGTTATAGCAAACATCAATCATAAACTTCTTTTAAAAATGTTATATGCTGTCTCCAGGTGGAACAGGTGCACCTCCCAAGGCGATGGCTGGGGTGGGTAGCAGGGACAGAAATCAGTGCCGTGCTCTCTGACTTCTGGTCTCACCATTTGCTAGTTGTTATGCCTGGAGAATTTATGTAACCTCTGAGCTCCTCAGTGTTTCCGTCTGTAAATTGGTGCTATTAGTAAGACCGTCATAAATTTTTCCATGATAAGGAAAATACTTGGCTTACAGTAAACACAAAAACTATTTTGAAATGTATAATATATTCACGTGATGAAGTGAATTGAGCTGGAGTAATCTAGTTGCCATCACCGTCTCCTCGCACTCTTCCTGTTCCTCCTCATCTTCTTTTTTTGGAAGTTTTATGCTTCATGTCACCCTAAACCATTTACTCTTGTTTCCGTGGAGTTTTTCTTATCATTTTAACTTCAATATACATGTACAAGTTTTGAATTGTTAACAATAGAATCCTCTGCTTTTCAAAATCATGCCATCTACTTTTGTAAATTCAATATTTGTATCCTTTTGCAGTCTGCAGTTTGGAGTAAAATAGTTACAGTTTCTAACAAAGTATAGTTTATTGAGAAGACTATAAGAGAATATAAATGACATATTAGGGCAGTGTTAATGAAACAATAGTTAGAGGTCAGGACATTTTGATAAAGCTTCATTAACACCAAAAGCCTTGCATAAATTACCTTACAGGTTATTAGAATTGAACTTTTTTGTGGAAAATGTTGTAAGACAAGCTTTCCAATCAGTTTTTCTAAAAAAATCACCACCACCACCATTTTGACTATACTGCAGAAAATTTCTACCTGCAGAAATAGTTGTTATGTCAATCCTAGTGCTGAATAAGAAGTGTTAAGAGAGATTGGAAATCTCTGTGACTTTTTCCTGATGTCTCCAAAGAACTCTCCCTTTCTCCTGTCCCTCATTTGTTTCTTGAGGCCACAAGGCTGACCACCCAGGTTAATCTTCTGTGTTCCTAGGCAGCCCTTGTTTCTCCTCAGAGACTTCTCTACAAACTACCTTTCCTTTCTCCTATCAAAGTATGTGCTGGAAATTTATTCTCTCTACTCCTGTCACTTTGCCTACAATCATCTAGTCTCTTAATGCTAAAATTGGCTGTAGTTCACTTCTGCCCTACGTTGTTACTCAGACTTTCTACTGTCACCTTGTTCCTGAATTCTTTCAATTCTTTAATTCTTTTTCCTCGGGCTTTGACTCATTAGTACCTTTGCATTTAGCTTTGGATTCTCTATATTGGAATAGTCTGTCTTGTTGGAAAGTCACTAATGACTACTCTGTCTCTTCTTTTTTGTAATTCCTTCCCTTCCATTTGCATTTTTATTACTCTAATTTAGAGGCTTTTTATATATTTTTAGCTCTCTTGTAAGAGCCACAGATGGGTTTCAAATTCCATCCTTGACCTTTATTCAGTGTCAGTCATACATTTTTTACACTGAAGGCTATCTCTGCCTGTCCCATGAGAATGTCTCCTGTTTCGAACTATTGAGTGTAGTTGAAGGTGCTTTGCCGGGAAATGGGCCTTGTAATGAACTGATCCTAACCTTGAGTGCCAGGTCTTGACTGATGCAGTCACATGCCATTTTCTTTCTCCAAACACATTTCTTTCCCTCTAACTTTGCACATACTTTTTGTACACATCTTGACAAGTTTACTTTTAAGGGAAATTGTTTTCATCAAGCCTACTGAGACAGAAGATTAAAGCATGACAAAACTCGCTGGGGAAGTAGGTGTGACCCATTAATTACAAAATCCCAAGGCACATGGGCAGGGCAATTCTCATATCCTGCCAGGGACTTCTCACAAGAGTTCCTGCAAGTTTTTGATGGGACGGCCTAAGCCGGATGTCAGCCTGAAGAGAAGGTGATACCAGAAGAGACAGTCACCAGGAAGTGCTCACTATCTTGCTTCTTCACAACAGTGCACTACAAACTGTAGGCTGTATTTGTGTTGCCAGCTTTATTTGACCGAAACTCACCCTGCAGAGCCTGTTCCTTTTTGTACTTCTAATAAAACTTTGCTACCATTTGTTCTTGTCATGATCCAATTCTTTGCTCAAGACAAAAGGAACCTAGAAACCACCTCCCAAGGAGACTTCAGCACCTCAAACCTGGGCAACATATTTGCCTTTTCCTATCCTGAGAGCAGCGAAGGCTTCTTGGACAGGTGGTTGTTCTCTTCTCTCAGCTGATAAGAGGCCTAGAGGAATGCTGCAAGTTTATCTCCCTCCAAGTCTGTCTCCCTACCTATTTTTCTTGTGTTTACACTCTTGGTGCATGAGTTAAATAGTCATAAAACCTGTTATCATGCCCTTTTGTCCTTGAGTTTTTAATTAGAACTGTTTGCTGTGATACTTGTTCTGCTGTCTTACTATTTCTGGGAAAAATAGCTGCTAATTACTAAATAAATTAATTAATTATCTTCTATTGCAATGAAGTTTGCTAGCAAGAACTGGAAAATGGCGAGATGGTTATGGGGTTGCAGTTTAAATTAAGAAACTATTTTTCAGTTAAACTGTTTCTATTTAAAACATAGAAGGTAAAATAAAATTCCTTATGTTCATGTTTTTGTGACACATTGAGGAAACGCCCAGGAGCTATGGTATTTAGAGTGGCCCCTGCGGAAGAGAGATATCTTTGATGATCCTGCCCTTGCCTCTCTGGTGGATGTGGACATCTCACATCAGTTTAATGAAGAAACTTCAGATGGAACCCAAAACACCTCTGACCCAATTGCTGGACATGTCCTTTTCTAGGATAACAATTGGATCTGGAGGAATGTCAAAAGAGGAAAGCTAGAATTATAGCTGTCATAATTGGCAATACTTTCAGTTCACCCAAGGATGGTTGTGTGCAAGAAGTCTAGACACTGGGCACGGAAATATACCAAGCCATTGTCTGGGCCTTGCTCTCAGTGTGAAGCAGCCAATGTGCTATCTCTTAGCACAGGAGGTTAATTGTCCCTGCTCCCGGGGGTCAACTGTTCCCTGCTCTGAAGGGGCCCAAATGAATCTACAATAACTCTTGCCGTAGACATCATCCCATTTCCTGTGAGAAATCCTGGGTAATGCAATTAGTATGGGTAAGCCAATTCAATGCACTCTGTTTTAACTTACTTTCTAGAAAACCTTCGTCTGGATCTAGAGCCATAGTTGGGTATAGGGGACTCCCAGTTAGAAATTCTTACCCCTGCTTGATATGCCACTTTGAAGACCAGGTATTTAACTATGAGCTTCTAATTGTTCCAGAGTGTTCTAATCCCTTGCTAGAAAGAGATTTGCTAGCAAAATTGGGAGACATTCCCAAATTCTGGCAAAGTCCAAAATAGATTTCATCTTTCTGGACTAAATCAGCTCTCCCTGACTTAATTAGTTCATAGTTAGATCCTTCTGTGTGATATAATGGAATATGTGACTCAAGAAATCCCTTTTACTTTTATATTCTATATCACAAAAGAAAGGAATTGCTTTGTGTGTCTTGAACCAAAGGCTAGGGACAAGAATTCTATCCACTATCATACTTTTCAAAAAGTTAGAGTGGCTGATGGATGGCTGCCATGGCTGAGGGCAATAGCAGCTATAGCTATGCTAACAGAAGTTGCAAAATTAATTTTAGGATATAAACTAGAGATCCTGACTCCCTGTTGGGTCAGAGCAATTCTTGAGACCATTGGTTACTTGTGGTTAATGGGGGAGCACCTTGCCAAATATCAGGCCATGCTGTTAGAGAAACCTCAGGTTATTATAAAAACTTGTACTATTCTTAATCTTTCTCTCTTATGACTACAGATCTAAAAGCTAGACATTCCTGTGGACAACTGGTCTCTAAGACCTGTGCGAACAGGCAAGACATCAGTGACCTGTCCCTCCAAGATCCTGAGGAGATGTGGTTCACTGATGAAACTAGCTTTGCTAAGAAAAAATATTGAAAAGCAGATTATGCAGCTGTCAGTTCAAGCAGGTTATTGAGGCCAATTTTCCCCAGGGACATCTGTTCAAAAAACAGAGCCCATAGCTTTTACTCATGCATTGATATTAATAAAAGGAACAAAGTTAAATATCTATACTCCAACAGGCCTTTCTTGTGCTACGTTCCCATGTAGTAACCTGGAAAAAAGGACCTTGCTGACTAATAATCATCTACAAAACACAATCAAGGAATTCTAAAATTCTTAGAGGTAGGTCTACCTTTCAAAGCAAGTCATTGTGTCTCATTATAAAGGATCCAAAGAGATGTGTTTAAATGCTTCTTGAGAAATCAAAATGTTGATAAGGATACTAACTTTACTCTCAGTTCTGGTCCTTCCTTAAGGGACATGGTGACAAGCTATAAAAATCCTACATGGGAAATAGTCACTAAAATTTTCACAGGACTAAGAAAATTATTTCTGAGACTATCTAAAAGAGATGAGACCCCTCTTCACAAGGCAAAACTCCAATATTTCTGTGGGTACAGAAAAATAGAGTCTCTAGTAACCCTAATCTAATTCACCACATTTTAAATAAGCATCCATATTGAGGTTCCCATTCTCAATTAATTGCATATGTAGGCAATGTTTCTAAGGTTGTGGCTTTCAGGCTCTTGACAACTTATCTAATCTCCCTCTTTGCCATATTTTGTCCTTTATAACAAGCATAGAAATCTGACCTGCTCCTCATACTTGGGTTGCACATTCACTACACAATAGTAAACTACGTTCTCTCATCTAACGGACGGCTCAACAGTCTCTGTTTTTTCATTGTCTTCCATCAGGTTTTTCTTTTCCACCCAGCCAGTGAGCCATAACACTTCATAGTAGCTGGACATCATGTAATCTCCTGGAGATAAGATCTATAGTGCTTTTCATCAAGAAGGTATAGAAGGCATAGACCTTCACTCCCTCCACACTCCTTAAAGAATTATGGTGATAGGAGATTAGAGTGTGGTAAAGCCAGCTGGGGAATAAGTATGATTTGATCATTACAAACTTCCAGGATACATGCACCGAAAAGTTCCCAAAGCCCTGCATGTGAAGTTATTGTGAGAAATGCAGTAGGGTTTTGATAAGATGGTCTGTACTTGACATCAATTTGAGAAGTGGATGATACAAAAAGACACTCACCATGAAGCAATAGCCTGCCCTCACACTGCAGAGTGAATGTCTATTGCTGCTTTTACTTGCCCCAATCTTGCTCTGCAGAACCTGTTTCTTTTCCTACCTTTGATAAAACTTTTCTGCCATTTGTTTTTGTCTGGACCAATTCTTCTATCAGGACAGAAGAACCTACAAACCACCACCAGAAGTAGACTCTGCCCAGAACTCAGTAGCATTACCTATGAATGACCGCAGTGTTTCACTCTTTTATTAGTGTCCACATAATATATACTGTTTGGGGGTTTTTATTATGTCATGTGAAATACATAAAATTACCATTGTGAGCATCATTCTTGTCCAGGAAGCATGCTGATCTCTGCGTCTTTCTAGTTTTAAGGTATGTGCTGCCTAAATGAGTGCTAAAATTGCCATTTTGTAGGACAAGATGGTTAAATGGAAACAATTTTACTTGTCTTAATGCTAGCATTTTCCCATTAGAGTAGGAACTTTTGAAGATAGAGATTTTTATCCATTTTCTACTAATTTTTTTAGATATTGAAATTTATAATCACTCAATACTTATCTACTGAATTTTGATAATAAATGCAATATACAGAATTTATACATGGACTATATTGTGAATAATTTGCTTTGTACTCTCAGCCTGCTTATATTTTAATTATTACACTTGGTAGTCATGAGGCAGGGGTTTGAGGGGTGATTAGCCATCAGAGTAAGTGAGTGTGACCTATTGCCAAAATCTAGGACATATGTGCCCAATCCCAGCACTGAGATCAATGAGAAAGCACTATCTTTAGCTCTGTTGGCATGAAATCAAGGAGGTTTCCAATAGAATATCTTAGTTTAGATGTCAGAATGAGAGTTATGGAAGACGGTAGCCGCGGCTCACCTCACCCTGCACAGCAGGGTTTTTTTTTTTTTTCATGTTTAATAAATGTGAAATATTGTAACCTTTTGTACATTTCCTCTCTATTTGTTTGTTTAGGAGAGCAAGCACCTGGAAGAATGTCTAAAAGGAGATCATAACACTACAGAGTCCCATTAATAACCAATAATTCTGACCATCATGAAATATGCATTTAACATCACTTCCACTTAAGTTCTGCCATAATACAACACTATCTGCGTTACTCTCTTCTTGTTGTTGAGACAAAATACCTAACTCCCAAAATGAAGGAAGGAAAGATTTATTTAGCTTGCAGTTTTGGGAGGTTTCAGTCGATACTCAGCTTGCTCCAAGGCAGGGTGGCTTGGCAAAGGGACAGCTGTGCATGGCAACTGTAACTGATAAGAGCAAAAAGGGCAGAAGGGCAAAATGCTTCCTTCCCTCCCCTAAGTTGTATGCAAGCTATCTGACCCTGGGCGGTGCTGAGCTCACTATCAATTCCAGTGCTAAACAACAAACCAATCACAAATGCTGGACTCAGTCACCTCCATGAGTGCATGAGGCTTGGGAGGCCATCCAAACACAAAGCATAACAAACACACTTCACATATATTATGCCATTCAAAAGAAAGTTTTAGAGTGTGCCTATACTGTCATAGAAATTGGTGTGTTAGAAATAAAAGATCTGCATGCATGAATTATATATACTCAAGTCATCTCTCTGCTTCCTGATTTTTAAAATAATCAAATCAGTCTAATAAATTTACATTAAGAATTTAATATCTTGTATTTACAAATCCAGTAAAGCAATAAAAAGGTGTAATTCCAATATAAAAGAATGGTTGAATGATACACTCACACTCAAAACTATATTAGTATAAAATGTTCAGAGAATTAGAAGATTTATTTGACCATGACAACTAAGAGCATTTGTTTCTGTTATATGACTACAACTTAGTCTTTGCCATAATTTATCTGTAGTCTTTAAGAAAAGCCTGGGAAAATGAACATTAATGTGTATTTAATCATAATGGGTTTTTTTCTCAGTAGGGGTGAGTGTTGTTAAAGTTATTTACTTTTGACAAAATACTGGGTACTGGAAGAACACACAATTTTGAAAATTAACCTATTCTGTATATTAATGATTCCAATTTCATGCATGTTATTTGCAAGGAAATGCAAGCACACAACTATTTTACATGTGTTTTTTCAAGGTTCACTGTATTTTAACAATGTTTTTATAAATTATTTTAAAATACAGTTATATTACCTTGTGTATGTTTGCCATAAGTCAACTATGTACAGTTAGTTCAAGGACTTGTTTTGAATCCACTTTTTACCGTGGTTTAGGATTCACAGCATGCCTGGTGAGCAGGTGATGGCATGTCCACATGCTCAGGTTCCCCTGTTACTAACATCCACACCAGAGCAGTACATCATATTGTGAGTGACGAACTGGTACAGATACATTATCACCTGGAGCTCACAGTTTACATTAGGATTCCCTAGTGAACTGCACATTATGTGGCTTTGAACAGATGCACCATCATACATATCTACCACTATAGTACGGTACAACTAATTTTACTGTCCTAAATATGCTCTGCACTCTGCCTGTTCATTTCCCCCTCCTCTCCAGCCTTACATTTATCTTTTCTCCGTCTCTATAGTTTCTATAGTTTTGCCTTTTCTAGAATATCAGCCATATACTTGTGATCATATATGTAGCTTTTAAAATTGGCTTCTTTTATATATACATATAGATATATAAATATCTGAATGGCTTTAAAGACTCGTAAGAAACTAACATATTAGCTTTGATAATGCATTAATTTTTAAATTACTTTCTGCTGTCTGGTTGTACCACAGTATATTTACTCATTCACATACTGAAGGATGTAGTAGTTGCTTATAAATTTTGGCAATAGTGGATAAAATTGCTATAAACATTAATGGACAATATTTTTCAAATTTGGGGGGTAAATGCCAAGATTTATGATTACCGAATCTTATGGTAAGAGCATATTTTTCAAATTTGGGGGGTAAATGCCAAGATTTATGATTACCGAATCTTATGGTAAGAGCATGCCTAGTTTAGTTTTATAAGAAATCACTAGACTGTTTCTGAAACTGGTTGACCATCTTGCACTTCTACCAGCATTAAATAACTGCTTCTGTTATTTCATACCCTCACCAACATTGAACATTTGGTGTTGTCAGTGGTTCAGATTTTGGTTACTGTTATAGGTGTACAGTGGTTTCTCATTGTTATTTTTCATGGTTGTAAGTAGGGCATCTTTTCATATGCTTGTTTAGCATCTATCTATCTATCTATCTATCTGTCTGTCTGTCTGTCTGTCTATCTATATATATTCTATGATGAGGTGTTTGAATTTTAACGTTTTCTTTTTTGTTATTAAGTTTTAATGTCTTGAATATTTGGACCAACCTGTGACTTATCATTCTCTTGAAAATGTCTTTTATTAAGACAATTTTCAATTTTTATGAAGTCCAGTCTATCAGTTATTGCTTTTAAGGATTGTGTTTTTGGGATTTGAATTAAAATACCATCTTGAAACTTAAGGGCATTTTCTTATGTTACTTTCTATGAGTTTTATAGATCTATGTTTTGTATTTTGGTCTACAATCTATTTTGAGTTAATTGTTGAGGAAGATGTACCTATGTGTCTAGATTTAAACACATGTATTTGTTTCTTGTTTTTACAAGAGTCCCTAGTTGTTACTGCACCAGTCATTTAAAAGGTATCTTTTGTATGTTGCATCACCCTTATCTCCTCTGCCCAAATTCAGTTAAATATACTTCTGTGAGTTAATTTTTGGTTTCTCTATTTCTTCCACTGATTTACTTGTGCATTCTTTTAAACACAGTGCGCTGTCTTGATCACCGTAGCTTGGTAGTAAGTCCTGAAGTTGAGTAATGATAGTGCTTTAATATTTTTCTTCTTCCATATTGTGTTAGCTCTTTGAGACTTTTGTCCTACTTTACAAATTTTAGTATCACTGTTTGCTATCTACAAAATGACTTCTGGATATTTCAATTAGGATTGTGCTGAATCTGAGTTGTGAAAACAAGTATTTAGACAAAATGTTATTGCGAGGTCAATTAAGAAATGAAAATAAGTTTTGATTGTACTCATTCTTCTCTGTGATGTTCTTCCTTTCCTTATATTGATTCCAATTTCTTACCCACACAATTGTCCTCCTTTAAACAATCATTTTCTGACATTTTTTGCAAGTTAGATTACTGGCAACATAGTCTGTATTTCTCCTTCACTTAAAATAATTTCTTAGAATTCAGAACTTTATATTGGTGGGTTTTCTTTGAAAACTTTAAATATTTCACTGTGCTTTCCTGTTTATGTGATTTCTGAAAAGTCAGATGTAATTTTTATCATTATTCTTCTGTAGGTAAGTTTTATTCAAGGATTTTTAGTGTTAGAAATTTTTGGTAGTTTGCTTACGATATGCTCAGATGTAGTTCTTTTTTTTTAGTTTCTTATGGAAATTGATCTTAATGGAGTGCTTTGAGTTTCACAGATCTGTATTTTTTGTGGTTGATGTAGTTTGAAAAAATTCTCTCATTCATTATTGTCTCAAATATTTCTTTTGCTTATTCCCCTCTGTTTCCTACTGGTATTATGATTATTCATAAATTTCTCCTTTTTTTTAGTTGTTTCACACAATAGAAATATGCTATTGTTTTTCAGTCTTATTATCTTTGCTTTTTCGGTTTTTTGAGGTATCTTTAGGTTCAGAGATTCTGGCTTTAGTGTCTAGTTTATCAGTAAGACATGCTTCATCTCAATTATGTCTCAGTATATTTGCTCTCTACTTTCCTTGTTTTTTGTTGAAGTTTTCCTTTATTACATTACATTATATCTTGCAACACTGCCATATGTTCCTTCAAACTACTTTATCGATTAGATTCCTTAGCTTATTAATCATTTTAAATTCCCATTTTCTTCATTCAAGCACCACTACCATATGTGAATTAAATTTTTATGTTTGATCTGCGTCTTTAAAAATGTGTTTTTATCTTTTAGCATGCCTCGTAATTTTTTCTTGATAGTTAAAAATAGTAGCTGGGTAAAAGGAACAACTTCAAATGGATCTTTAGTGATATGGTGGTAAAGCTGAAGTCCAGAGAATCATTCTATAATCTGTGTGATTATCATGTCTCAGTCTTTCATTGAGTTTGTGCCTTTACACTTTAAGCTGAAATGGGTTGCACAGGTAAAGAAGGCTGGAGTTACACATTTCCTCTCTCACATGGAAGGCTAGAGGGATTTATAACTAATACACATTTTATTTAATATGGAAAGATGTAGCAACCTGGAATTTGGTCCTTCCTTTTCCTTGAGGTTATTTGGGCTCTGATAAAACCCCTGAAGTTAAACTCTGTCTACATAAAAATTTCTCTTGAGGGAAGGCTTTGTTAAGAACAGAATTATTTTGCATATTTTAAAAATAGGTACATTTCTCTTACTTTTATGGTAAGCAGAGGGGATTTTTCTCCAATAGCTCCTGTGAAAGCTGGTCTAACACTTGGATATAAACCTCAGAAGAGTATGTGTGTTTGGGGGGCTATGGCTTTGCCTCCCTGGACGTTTTGACTTTTAGAATCATCTATACTGAGCCTTGAGCAATGTATCAATGGCAATAGTCCCCCTCATTGCCCTTATCACAATTTTTCTTGTCATGGCTTCACTTACTTACAGTGAACTGTGCTCTGAAATATTAAATGGAAAATTTCAGAAATAATAAATTCCTAAGTTTTAAATATTGAACCACGTTGAGTAGCAGAGTAAAATCTTTCGTAGCTCTGTACTGCTTAGGGCATGAATCCTTCTTTTTCATAGCATTACCATGCTGTAAATACCACCTCCCCAGTAGTCACTTAGCAGTTATCAGTTGCTAGATTTATTGTCTCAGTATCACCGTGCTTGTGTTCAAGTAACCCATATGTAGAACCCTTATTCAACATTGTAATGACTGTTGTTCACTTTTCTTAATCTCATTATGAAGACTTTGTAATCTCCCACATTATTACAATAAAAAGTTGTAGGTAAGAGTACAAGAAGACATTTTTAGAGACAGGAAGGGGAGAGGAAAATAGAGAACATCTATTGTATTATAGCACATTGTTATAATTATTTATTGTATTTAACTACCTTTTGTGTTTAACTTATAAATCAAATTTAATCATGGACAAGTATGCACCGGGAAAAATTGTATGTGGAGTCTGTTATTGTCCATGGTTTTAAGCACTAAGAGGGGTCTTGAAACAAAGTAAGATTCCTTCATAGTTGAAGTTTTCCTTCTGCAGTCCTGATTGCAGTAAATGTTACTCCTTGGAAGGTTTTGACTCCACGGATTTACACCAAAGGGAAAAAAAAATAAGTCAAAAGTATGATACATTCTGTCTTGTGATCTGAACTTTGATTTACCATTTTAACTCTCTAATATTTGGAAATCTTCAGATTATTGATGGATATCACAATTTTTTATTTAAGTTACAGGAACAAAGGAAGAAGCTAATACGTTTTGGCAGTTTGGTTTTCTATTCCTTTGGAATTGGCATTATATAATATTAAGATATTTATATTTTATAAAATGTTATTCCTGTTGTCACATGCCTCTTATAATAGTAATTTAAATATGAAAAAAATATGCCCCTTTGTAAATACCTACTTGTTAGAAAAAAGTAGTGGAAAAATACTTCAATTTATAAGGTTCTATACTTTTGTATATGGATTTTATCTGAATAATAATACTGTTAACCATCAAACAACTCCTGGCTCTCATTCAAAAAATACAAAATTTCACCATTATGTGTATTACATATTTTACACATAATTTCATCTCTCAAGACTTGATAATTAAAAAATATGTTTAGGAATTTGAAACAAAGGAGACAATCAAAGTGAAGGATCAGGACACTTCACAGAACATTTTACCAGTTTTTCTTAGATATACATGAACTATTATTAGCAATGCTTATTGCTATCATACTCATTAATAACATAATATTACCAAAACATTTTAGTATCAATGATGCATATTCATCCTAGGTACTTATGACATTGGATTGACTAAATGCCATACGAATATGGATAAAGTATAAATATGTCTGTATATCTAGAGCTTGATTTTGATAATTTTATTCAATTGCTTTGTTGCATAGATGCTAGAAACAGATGAATGTTAAACATTTTTAGAATGACTCTGATCTTGTTTTTGAGACATATCATGTACCATTTTGATGATTTAATAGAGATTTTAAAAATAACAAATATTAGGTATAAAATATTACTAGCAGATTTATTTAATATGTACAAGTTCAAGTAGATTGATGGGTATATTATACTTATTTGACCTCCTTTGATTCCCGTAGATCACACATACAGATTAGAAAATTTTCACATTACCAGTTTGCTTTTCTTAGTCATTTTCTTAGTCATTCAATCCACAAGTGTCTTAGTTACTTTCCCATTTCTGGGACAAAATACTCAACACTCTTGATTTAATAGAGAAAAGATTGTTTTGACTCACAATTCATCGAACTTTCAGTGCATGATTGGTTTCAAGGCAAGGTATCATGGCAGAGAGGCATGGGGAGGAGAATCAGATGATGGCGTGGTAGGCAGGAGACAGAGTGGGATCAAGGAAGGAGGAGGGCTATATACACTCCCAGTCACGCTGCCAGGGACCCATCTTCCTACCAGACTTTACCTCCCAATATTACACCCAGCTTTAAATCTGGCACCGGCCTAATCTAGTGGATGAGTCCTATCCAGTCACCTCCCCAAATTTCCATCTGTGAGCATATGAGGCTTTGGGGAGACAAATTTATGTGACCTGTAACAACAGGTAATTAGAGATAGGGATAAATCTAAAATGGAATATTTCCCTCCTTGATACTGAAAATTGTTGAATTAATTATTAGATCATTGAATAAAAAGTTTTACATAGTCTGAACAAAAAGAAACGGGTTAGAATAAGCTGATTTCTTTATGTTCCCTCTCCAAATATAGTGTCAAGATAAAAATTTTCTTTGGTTTTCCTCTCCTGAATGAATCAATGGTACATCTATGAACTTAGCCTAATTAATACACTACCTTATCAAATTCCTACATTACACATTCCCTGGACTACTTCACTGCTAATTGGTGCAAATAAAACTTGTTAAGTGGCTATTCATCTTGTGTAGAATTATACAAATAATATCTAGCTTCTTTAATTCATTATGCAGCACACAAACCCATATAATATGCTAATAAAAGTTTGCTTACAGTTTCTGAGTTATGCAGACAAGACATACTCTGATTTATTTCAATAGGATGACCATTTAAGTACAGTTTTATTTGATATTGCTTTCATAAGATAATGTTGCTTTTTAAAAATTTGTTATTAAAAATTGCAAAGACTAGTTAAATTGGGATATAAAATGATATTATATCTACCTTTATGGTTTTGTGTTTCTTTTTCAAATTGATTTCATACTTTTTAAAAAAAAATAGTCTTTCTTTTGTAATGGAAGATACTTGAAAGTGATATTTAACACTCACTATGAAACCCTATGTGGAAACACATCTTAAAATGAAATTAATTCATTATTCAGGCAGTTCATTAGGTGTTATAGTATTTTCAAATTAATTTTGAGGGGTTAAATGGCACTGTTGCAGTTCTGTTCTTTTCCATTTACTTCCTTTAAAGATTCATTTTGGTCAATCAGAGAATTTTGTATCAGCTGTTTTTTACCTTAAAGGTTTGCTCCTGACACCTTCATAAAATATACTGTAGTCTGTGCAAACAGCCCTGTTTTTGACACATGTTCATTTATTACTGTTTCTTCCGTCAGCTGACTCACTTGAGGCTAATTCTGATGAAGTGCTTTCCAACAAGGACCACTATTGGTTTACATTAACAAGGAAACGGTGGAAAGGCAGCTTTTGAAAAGCAGAAATTAGAAAAAGAAAAATTATGAACCTTGGGATCAATTTTTCTATGAATCATAATATAATTAAGTATAAAACATGAAGCTGAAAAGCATTATTCTCAGTAGACCCTGCTATTTTGCTTCATTTAGGAACTGTGTGTTAAGAAGGAAAAGGAGACAGAAGGATTGAAAAGGAGATAAACTTGTAATCATATTTAGGAAGAAAAATTGTGCTGAAAAGCTTGAGTTAGGAAGAAACAGATTTAATCATATATCTGGAGTTGGATGATAAAAGTCCCTTTGACTTTTATGTTTGTACTGTAATTTTTCTATCATGTTATCACCTCTAGCAGCATTACTTGTTATGAAAGGAGATATTTGGGGGAGATTATTGTACAGATAAGTACTTCTTAGTAACACATTCTTTAGCAACATACCTTTCGCTATAAATGTATTTTCAGACCTCCAAACTGTAAACAAATAGTGTGGGTTAACCCATTCTATCTTTCTAACTCAGTCAGTGTCTCGTGCATAACTCAGACACAAGGTATTTGACATAACTCTTACTTTTACATACATTTATTGAACCAAAATAAAATCATCTGCATTATTCATGTTCAGTTTCATGAGTGATATTTATATTTACATATATATGACTTTTACACAAGAGCAAGCTTATGATGAACTTGCAGTTGAACATATCAGGACTATCTTTGCTGAAGAGACTACAGTGCATTTATTTTTCACAATTAAATCTGTTTGTGAAGGCTGGAGTGAGTCCTTTGCATATGTTATAAAATTTTGCTTTTAATAAATAAAAGCAATATCTCTTGATGTTCTTTTAGTGATTCATGTTTCTGTTTTCTTTGAAATTGCATCTTAATTTTACAGAAAAATATGAAAGCTTAATCTACTGGGGAAGTACATTGCAGTGAATGAAAGGAGAACTAATTTTTCTCCATTTAACCCTAACTAGATACCAAACATTGATAAATCGTTCAGTCCTTATTCTCAAAGTTTTTGAGATTCTGGAGAAATAAAGTGGAAGAAATGAATATATGTTGTTTCTGTTTTAATTGTTGTTTTGCTTCAAAGCCATTTAGTAATCGTTCTTGGAATCATTTTAACAGAAAAAATAATATCAGGCTGAAGAGTTGCAGAACAGTCCTCACAGTGGGGTCCTGATGTGCACCAGAGGCACACAGAATTAACTATGTAAAGCTCTGGATTCTCCCCTCATCAAACATGGTAAATAATAGCACCTCTATCATCATGCTCTTGCAAGAACTTAATATAATTCCTGGTACGTAAGAAGATTCTCAAGAGATGTTATAGATTTTTATATGATTAACACATTTATAAGCATTAACCTCATTGGTGCAGCAACAATGAATGTAATATATGAACCCGGTGCTTAATCTGCTCACTCTCTAGACAGTGGACAGACATATTAATGGATGTTTTTTAATATGGTAAGTGTTTGGTTAGAAGTTTATACAAGACAATATTGAAAGCTATGTCAGACCCACCCAACTCTATCTGGGTCAAGTGGTCAGAAAATTTTCAAAGAGGAAGTTGTACTCAAAATGAGTGTGGAAGAGGAACAAGATGGACCAAGCAAGTACAGGATAAGAAAAACCATAGGTACTAATTTATGAGAATGAGAAAAGCTGGCTCTTGCGGGAAGAAGCCAGGGTCCGTATTGCTGAATCTTGTAGTCCTGTTAACACTGAAAGAATAAAAGCTGATGAGTCAGACTGAGAGAGACTTCTGTACTATTTTAAAAGGTTTAGACTTTCTCTTAAAGAAGAATCACGAAATAATTTTGAGCAAAGTAATTTGAAAAGATTCTCGTTTAACAAAAGATAGCTCTAGAGGTGTGTAAAAGTGAATAATACTGGTAAGAAATTGCACTTTGAGACCATGATGTTAGGTGAAATAAATCAGGCACACAAACTAGAATATTGCATGTTTTCTCTTACATTAGATACCCAAAATATAAATAAAGAGCAAAATAAAAGATAGACAATAACAGGTATAAAGATAGCTTTTTCATAAAAGGTCAGGGGGCAGAGAGGTGGAGGTAGACAGAAGACAGGAAAGGGTTGAAAAAGAATTAAGATGTAGTCAATATATGTACAAACTCTTCACAAAGAATATAATCATTATGTATTGCAAACATATACCAATAAAAATAAAATTAAGAAAAGAAATATTCCACAGCAAGAAAATGATCAGATAATAATGAACTCATTTTAATATATAACATAATAATTTATGGGATAATTTAAGTGATTCTGATGTTGGGGAAATATTTATGCCATAATAGTAAGTTATAGCCAGGATATAAAGAATAAATTCTATTATGTACATATTTTAAAAATTTTCTAGTACTTCCAAATCTTACTTTCATTTTTGTTTATTTTTGCATATTTCATAAGCAGAAATTTACTCCTTTTATTCCCCCCCCCAAAAAAAGTCCAAGTTTTAGCATTTTAAATAATATCAGTTAGATTAAATTCTGATGAGCTATTCTTCCTTTCTGGTACTGTGAGGACTGTACTCCCCTAGTTTCTAATTATGCAGAATTTGTTAAATACAAAAGATTTGCCCTTGTATTTTGGGTACAAAATTTAAAGTCATTTTATTGACTTGCAGTTTAAATTATGAATTATATTTAAATTAAAGACAATTATTTTTTATGATTGGAAAGATTAGAGTCCTTTTCATTTGTCTTGGAAAGGAGACCCCCCAAAAGAGCAAAATATTAAAAGACATTAACATATTCTCACAAATGGGAAACTTACAAATCTATTTTTCTTCTGATGATAAAAGCATTGGTTTGTGTACATGTTTTATTACTATTCTTAAACCATTTTAACAAATTACTACTTGCATAATTATAGTAAAGAAGTTAAAGCACACAAATAATATATGTTAGAAGATATTTCATTAATTCCTTTCAAATATGTGTCAGTCTCATTAGTTTTAATGATAAAGGCAATCACTATAAAAATATTACAAATATAATGCTTGGAACAAAACAGATTTTTTATTTCAACTTTTCACCTATATCTTAATTGAAATAGTATGATGGTTTGATCTTTAGTCTGTAATACAAATAATTATACATATTATTTTCAAAATTCATTTATTAAAAATGTACCCCTTGTATTCACATACATTTTTTCATAAAAGCTAAGCAATTATCATAATAATAATTTAATATTTTAATGTAATAATTATGAAGATGGTGAATTATCCTTTTGAAAGTGAGAATTGTAAGTTAATTCATTACATGTGTGCTGGTTTCATACCAGGGTTAAAATCGCAAAAGATATCTTGACTGCTGAGATGTCTTAGAAAGCTAAATTATTAATTTATGTAAATTCAATGGCCATTCAAGAATTTATGAATTAAGATATCACTAATTTCCTTCAATAAATCCTTACTCATTAGTAAAGACAATTTTATGGGTTAGTATGAAATTAAAAGTTTATTGATATGAGCAACAAGCTGTCATTTAAGTGCCAGAACAGTTACTAAAACTCATTTGAATTGTAGATTTTACTTTTAATTTTGACTTACAGGGAACTATTCTGCATTGGCATAAATAATTATTCCCAGATAGATAATTCTTGAACTATTGTTAAGCAGATGATATTTGGAGCTATATTTATTAGCTTATCTTCTCTGTTAAACATTTATGAGTGGTTCTTTATTATTTAAAATAGCAAGCGAGCAAGAAAGATGAGCTGAAAAAGGATACAGCGAGACATTCTGAGCACTGAAGAGATATGGCCATGGGTACAGATTCCGTCTCAGAATGCCTTAAATATGTGAGAGCACAGTTTCTTCAGATCCACACAAACGCTTGGGGAAGGAATAAGGGGGAAATTAAAAGTATCCAATGAAGCATAGATTTAGTATGTGAGCAAAAAAGAAAAGCTTGTGTCACTCATCCATGTCCTTATTTTCTCAGAACTGCCATCTCAGGCACTGGACATCTCTATTAAAAGACAACAGTGACCATAAAACATCATCATATTTCAATATTAAGACAATCACTCAAGGGAGTGGGTTGTGTGTGTCTGTGTGTGCACCATGACTTATTTTTGTCTTACAGAAAATGAGATAATTTTCCTTGCAATTATTAACAAGAAAGAGAAAAGCCTTAATAATGTTCCTAAGATGCAGAAGGAATTTATGTCACTGAAATATATTCTTTTGCTCCTCACATGTATTAGTCCTATAACTTTATATGCACCCAGATGCCAATGCATCTTATTATTACACAGCTCTCTAACTCAAAAATTCATGTAAAAAATATAATGCATTGGATACCTGAAATTTATTTCAAAACCAACATAACAGGAAATGTGCTCTTGAAGTCCCTTCTTTGAACAGGTGCTCCTCTGAAAGTCATTTATTTACTATAGACTAAAATATTTGAGCCATCATTGACTGTTCATTCTTCCACACTTCATATCTAACTCATAAAGAATTAAAGTATATCGCATAATCAAACATTTCTCATTGGATGCACTGTTACCATCTAGGCCAAGCATTACTTTCTGTTTTGCAGTGGCCTCCAAGCTGATACCTGTCTTCCATCTTGCTGACTACAAACACATCTGTATTCAGTAGCTTATTTTAGAATAGTTTCCCTCCAAATCCTTTCAATGGCTCACATCATAGGGATGTAAAGTCGGTACAAAATGTTACATAACATACGAAGAATTAAATTAAAATTCTTTTTCATAGCTCATAAGATATTGTGGGATTTAGTTCTAAAACTTGGTTGATTTCAGCCCTAAGCACTTCTTTTGAACAGTGTACTCAACAAAGCAGAATTCTGGAAGTTTCTTCAACATGTCAAGCAAGTTCTTCTTCAGAACTGATGTCATTTCCTGTCCTGTCTACTGGGAACAGATTTTAGTCACCGCCCACATTAATAATTGCCACAATTTATTTAGTCCTCTGTGAAACATCACTGTATCACAGAAGCTGCTATACTAATCCACATATTGCCTAGCCATAGACCAGAAGTCAGACTTTCCTTATTTTTTTAGTGTGTGTTTATTTATTTCTGTGCTTGCTTATCTTCTCTCTTTCCACTAGAAGATAATTTCATAAGTGTTGGGATCTTTTTCTCATTCTTTTATTCCCAGGGCCTAAAGTATTACCTGAAAAAACAGGCCCTTGATAAAAACCTGTGGAATGGATTAGGTCTTTAAATTTTGGGGGCCTGATATTTTCAATTCTTTATACATTTTAGACAAAAGTCCTTTGTCTGTGGGACAGTTGGCAAAAATCTTTTCCCAGTCTGCAGGTTTTCTTTTCACTCTGTTGGTGATTTTTTTTCGATGTGCAAAAATTTTTAATAAGACAAGATCCCAGTTGCTGATTCTTTGAAGTATTTATACCGTGCAGTTTTGTTTTTGTTCACGAACTGTTAGCCTACCTCTATGTCCTCAAGATTTCTACTACTTTGCTTTCTAGTATGGTTAGTGTTTTTGTCTTAATATTTAAAATTTTGATCCATTTTGACTTTAGTGCATGGTAATAGACATGAGTCTAGTTTAAGTCTTTAGCATGTAGAAAGCCATTTTTTCCAACTCCACTTATTAAAGAGAATAACTTTCTTCCAGTGAACATATTTTGCCCTTTTGTCAAAGGTAAACACTGAATAGTCTTTAGAGTGTAAAAAACTGAAAGACTAAATATGATCCAAAAGTTATAATAGATACCATAAAAGGGAAAGAAACTGTTCAAAGGAAACTTTTATTATTTGATCAATCTTGCATGTGTGTATGTGGTAGCCTAAGGAATTACTTTGATGATAGCAATATGCAATATAATAACCATTGTCAAATTCCTATCATCTTGTTTTGAAATCTTATATTGGCATTGTTTTGTCGTTATTGTTGCTGTCACTTTGCTTTTGTTGTTGTTTCATAATTGTTTACTTCTTGATTTTTGTTTTACTTTCTCTTTAAAATTAAAAACTATGGAATGAATACATAATGCAGAAGAGAAAACTGAAATATCAATTTTTTTTGTCTCTTAAGCATTTGTGGCTCTTTCAGAGAAAAAGTCAAGAAGATATTTCAGTAGTGGATATTTTTTCCTTTGAATTTTAGTCTAGCAGGACTATAGTGCTGACCAATGAAGATTTTAGATCACCCTTTCATGGTCTCCTAACATGTTTTTTATGATTGAGTACACTACAATATGTATGGATTTGTCGCAGCACTTTAAGATTATATAAATTATTATTTTTACACCCACTGTTCCTTTTCAAAAATTTCTGTAGTTCTATCATTTACCTAATTTGATTAAGGACATAACGAGAGGTTCAGAGGATCTACAACATAAAATAAAATCAGGTAACAAAGAGAAGTTTATAAGCATTAGTTGGAGTAGGTGGAGTCTATTGCTAATATATATTGATAATAATAGCTTACCACCAGTGGATTACAAACTTGGTTCAAAGTTTTCTAAGCCAGAGTGAAAAGAGTGACTAATTAATTGTACAAACTCCTGTTTTGTGAATAAAAAGAGATCAAATTCTCAGGACAATTATGACTGTTTCTGATACTAAGTTTTTGAAGTGTTCTTCCAAGTTTTGTGCAGGGACAGCAATACCAAAGTAATGTGATATGTACCATAAAATCACTTCTTATGAATCCTGTAAAATCATAGACACAATTTAGCTTTAAAAAAATTCACAATGGGCATGATGACAATGAAAATCATCAGTGGAGGTTTGAGTAATCTGGAAATATTATCCTGTTCTCATCTATCAAATCCTCAACTAGATAAAAAGTTTTTGGAGAAATGAAGATTTGAGAGACTTTAAAACATTGACCCCAGATACAAATATGTGAAAAATACTGGGATAACATGAATTTTCTAATGTATGTGCAGTGTAACTTTTTTTTATGTCTGTAGTTAGCCCCACACTTTTTTATTAAAAAGAGAAGTAAAACAGAAAAAAAGGGTAGAAATTATGCAGAATTTAAAAAAAATAACATTAAGAAATTATCACTAGTTGATATATCACATATTGTTATCTTAGAAGTAGCTGTTCAGGTTACAAACCAAAGCATCAAAAATGAACAGATGATCCAAAATAATGATATTGTAATAAAAGGAAAAAAGGTACTCCAAAGGAAAGAACAACTTGTAGGTATACACATCTAACTGTATATATGTTTAAGTGTGCAAGATAAACATACTACTAAGTTTTTGTTAGTTCATCAAACCGAGTATCTGTGCTGTCATCGTTAGACTTACACTTTTGTGCCTGGAAGCCAGTGTGGAAGCAGATTAAATAAAGCCAGGATGTGTGCCCAATCTCTTCTCAAAAGAACATGGAATGTTTCTTCAGAGGTATTCATGAGTCTCTTACACATTTGTTTTGCATTGGGATTAAGTTGCAGGAAAACGTATATCTGAATCTGTTCTTTTGAGAAAGAAACGTTTGTCTCATCCTTGAGGTCATTACTATCAGGATACTGCTAGAGTTCAATGTCATGTAATGGTGTCTTTTAAAACGTTTTTTACTGAAAAATAAATAATTGAGTACATGAAAAAGTTGGTCTGGTAAAAACAGACTGGGAGGTGATTGCTAGAGGCTAATGAGAGGAGAGAAAGCGAAAGTGAAAATGTTGATCAAAAGCGACCTAATTTCACCTTGTCTGGAAGCCAAGATTTAGTGACCTGTTGCAGTGCAGAGAAGCCACATTAATAACAATGTACTGTAGATTTGAAAATTGCTAAAGTAGTTTTTAACAATTTATCACAAAAATGATGAATTAGTAAAGTGATGATATACTAATTACTTTCATTGACTCTTGGTATAATATATAAATAGTTCAAACCATCACACTGACACCACTATTTGTTATCTCTAACTTATGTAGCTATTTTTGGGTATTATGAGTAAAAATAGTGATATAGAGAAGTTATTCTGGGTCTGGGAAAGAACATTTCAAGAAGCCAGTTCGCCCTTGTAGTAACCATATGGGGCCCAGGAAAAACAAGCCAGTTTGCCCTCCATGTGAATAAGCAGAATCTATGCTGGGTCTAGGAGGAGCACATCAAGAAGCCAGTTCATCTTTCCCATGAGCTGACTGGTGCATGTGCTGAGAATCAACAACTATCCCCAGTAAGCAACCAGGACACGCTGAGTTGATAGCAACTGAGACACAAAACAACTGAATGCTTATATTGGTTGATTGACTTTTGCAGGCCTAAGAACAGCAGTCTGAGCATCTAGAAGGAAAGTAACAGTATACAATATAGTAAATATGGGGAATTTTCTTCTGTCTTGTTTTTGAAATCCAATATTGTTCTCACAGCTTGGTCTTGTTTCAATTTATTGTTTTGTTTTACTTAATGTTCTGTTTTGATTAGTTTTTCTCTGTTTTGTTTTATTTAACTTCACTATGTCTGATGAAATGGACAACTGTTGTGAAGATAACAAGCTATATTATGGTAGCCATTGTTGATTTACTATTATCCTGCTTTGAAGTTCTGTACCAGTTTCGTTGCTTCGTTTTGATTGATTTTACTCTGTTTTGTTTTGTTAGGTTTCGTTCTCTTAAAAGAAGATATTATCAAAAAATAGTGACATATCTATTCTATTTAAAATGATACAGTTTTATGAGTCAAGGTCCAAAAAAGTATAATATGTCTCAAATGTTGCTCAAGTGGAGATTTTCAATGTTTTGTCAAGCCAACTAAAATTTGATTTTGTTTTTCTTAGCAATATCATAAGTTAATTATAAACATTAAGAAATTAATGAACTCATACAGCTTAACCTATATTCTAATTTTGGCCCAAGTCATAAATCAGGAAAGAATAATAAAAATATAATTCTAAAAATAATAATTAATATCACTTATATCCTTTTAAAGTGAATATTAACATTGTGTTCCTAAATTCTCTTTATTCTTCTAATTTTGAAGTGTTTCCAAATTTAATTAACTAAGGTGTTTAATTCTATAGCATTTTTCATTCACAGTATGTTTCTAAAGAATTTTTTTAAAAAAGTGATTTTCCCCAAAATAACTCTGATTATCTCTTTTCCCCATATTGGTGCTTCTCAAACTATAATATATGTAATAAAATGTCTGAAGTGTTGACTGCTGATATTCATAGATATCCAGACCTTAACATTTTTGTTCTGGTTCTAAGAGAAATCATTACTATTTTTAGAAAAAATAGTGGCCTACAGCAAAAACAAAACAAAATGAAACAAGCAAATAAAAAACAAATGAATTTCATTGTGTAGAAATTAATTATTGTCATATTCCATTTCTCTCATTTTTAAAGAATAGATGTCACCAATGCGAATTATTTTGTGTGTGCACTTAGAAATATTTTTCTATCTAATAATCACCTTTTCAGTTTACTATATATGCAGTTCCCTGGACAATATGAAAAACATGGAAAGAGTTATAACTCATCTCCAAGAAAGCATTAAAATTTTATTTCTATTTATTTTGCATTTCAATATAATATATATGATATAGTACTGCATTGATATGTAGGAGTGAATGTGGTCTATAATAAATCAATATTTAATCAATATTTTGAATATATTTGCTAAAAATCATTTTTACTGATATATTCTAAAATATTGGCTATCACTGCATTAAAAAGATGCTTACATTTTATTATCCATAGGAAGCGAAGTAGTAAGCATGTTTAATAACCTTTAAATCATTAAATGCAAGCTGGGGAACATTCTATTGTTTATTAAGGTAGATGTCAACCTTTTAAACCAGTGCCTTTCTTCTAGATTTCCTTGGGACTTCAACAGTCTTGGTCCATCCTAAATTCAATTTTTAATTTGCTTATGTTAAAGTGGAAGTTGCAGGAAACTGAAATGAGGGCTACTTGAGTGTTTAGCTTCTGCTCATGATCACTGTTTTGTGAATGGTAAGAACAGCTGCTGAGGACCACAGGTTGTAAACTGAGACTAGGGGATAACCTGTGCCATCCCTGTGATGCCTTCTGAGCCAAATCACAACATGGAAATTCCCTGCTTTCCTCTGGTCACAGTTGAAGTCCTTTTGCAAGTGATACCAGGGTGCTCACAGGACAAGGTAAAACCTGCTGAGGATGAGAAGGCACCTGGAGAAACAACAGTTTCCTTATTGCTCACTGTATCCTCCCTGCCAGAATGCTGAGTGCTTCTTCCTAGCCCACCATAGTCGCTGTTACTGTTCCCCTCATCCACTGTCCTTGACACAGATCTAATCAACAAACATCAAGACTCCTCTGGCTGCATTGTGACAGCATGTGAACAACTGGCCATCCCATTTCCCTCTCTTCACAGTGCCCCATAACACCTGGCAAGAGATTGGGGCCCACATAGCCACTTGATTTTCCTTAAAGTATTATTTTAAATTCTTTTCATTTCCTTTAGTATCAAATAGAGAATAGTAGCTTCAACTCAAGACAGTGTCAGGTGGGAGTGGGGGCATTTTTATGTTTGCGTCTAAAATTTCTCTTTCATTACTCAACGCCTGATCTTTATTTAACTGCACATTATTAGACTGGCACTATCTTCACCCAACTTTTAAGATGCATAAGGAAGGTGCTAGTTGTGGTCTTAGAGAAGAGCTTTCAAAGAGCCCAGAAGACCTCGGAAGGCAAATGTTCTCAGCAGTTACCCAGAGATGGGTTGGTCCGGGTCTCTCTGTGAGGTCCCCTGGGAGTAAAGTTACAGAGCTGTCAACCAGAGGAAGCCAGAAAAAACTGGACAAAACCATGATACCTTAGCCAGTGAGCCAGCTGTCCCTGGCTTTGGTTTCATTTTTCACATTTCTTTCCTTTCCACCCACTGATACCAGGTAGAATGCAATGAGGTTAATCAGCTGAATTAGAACTAAGCAAAGATAATTATGCTAGATATTAAATTCATTCTTCTTCTATAATCACCTCATTAACTGTCAAAATGTGCAAAGGATTACAGTTCTCCTTTTCATGAGTCAAAAGGTGTTTTGATTGGGGAATGACAATTTTAACTTACTCTTTTCTGTTTTTCTTCAACATAGAAAACATCTAATTAAAGACAATGAATGTGCTAGCAAAAAATCTGTTTTCTAAGTATTGATTCATTTTAAAATTGACTTTATTGGTGGTTAATTGAAATTTATCCTTTTAATCATTATAAACTACATAAAAAGCCACTGGACTCTATAATATTGTTACTTTTATGTTCTCTAGTGTAATAATTATGAGAGTAATGAGCTATCTTTTCTTGTTACAAACAAAAGAAAAAATAAAAAGAAAGAAGTAGAAGGAAATGATAGGAAGTTGGGTAGAAAGAAAACTGAAAAAGAAAAGAAAGAAGAAAAATTTCTAAATGCTTGGGGGTGAAGGTCAGTGGCAAATGACTTCTTTAGCATTTGGCAAGTACAAGGTCCTGGTTTCAATCCCCACTACATACATAAATTATGAATTCACAATAGTAATATTCCCATTTATTATATAATTTTCATTTCAATTGAAAAAGGAAAATTTTTAGTTCTGAGATCGTTCATTTTGCAAAAACAATCCAGCAAGAAGGAAAGGCACAAAGTGTTGATTTTTTATACCATCATCCCATTCATGAGAAATGGACTGACAACATTTATTCCTATAGTTTTTAAGATTAGAACAGTTTTCTAAATACTCTGTCAATGGCCTGAAACTCACACTCTGGTTTGATGAAAGAAAAATACACTTCCTTGAGCAAGGCAATCATTTTGGTGGAACAGCTTTGACTATTAAGAAGAATATTATCTTCCTCTTTAAAACCGTTCCCCAGCCACCTAAGTGCCCCTGTGCATATCCATAAACACTTGCACGATGTAACCTCAAGCTCTTTTCAAGCCTCCTTCTCTTCTGTCACTCCTAGGCTTATCTCTTTTTATTTTATCTTCTCATTCTACTTTTTCTTATCATATGCTTCCAGCTCATTAGCTTCCTACAAGCATGAAACAACCTTTCCCTTCAGTGATTGTCAAACTGTTAAGTTCTCTGACTAGTTCAAATGTGAAATTGCCCTCAGAGATTTCTGCTTCTTTCAGGTTGGGGAAATCTCCTTTTCTTATTTTTAAAATTTTTTTTTAAATTTTATTTAAAAGGAAAAAGAGAAAAAACAAAACAAAACAAAGCAGTGTAAGGGAACAAGTAATACAGAACTATAAAAAAAAAAAACCCAAACAAACAAACGAACAAACAAAAAACAGTAAGAAATCACCAGTTAATAGATTACACATTATCATCTTAGAGATAGTTGCTCAAGTCACAGCCCTTTTCTCATTTTCATGACCCTTTCCACAGTACTCAGAAAATATTATCCAAATTTTCTATTGTACGATGATTTCTCCAGTAGCTTGGGAGCAATAAGCCCTTAGGTTAAAAAAAAATTTATCTAGTACATTGTAAGTACTTAATAGATATTTATTGAATAAATCAGGGATTCTCTAGCTTTGAGATAAGCATAGAATTTGGGGAGGTGTATATACTACTAGACATATAAATTTGTTCAAGCTGGAGGTAGATAAAATTTAGTTATTGCTGCTGAAATCATCCCCCACAAAAAGACAGATTTTCCCAAGTTATATTACTGTTTTGACAGCAGTCTGCCTTGGAGAGACGGTGAAATGCACTGGTGAAAAAGTGGAGTTCAGGGCTCAAATTCCTGAGATCAAATTCTAGCTTTAACGCTCTCCAGCTATGTGATACTGGGAGTCAATAACACATACATTATTTGGTTGTTAAATACATTAATACATTTAAAACATTTGGGTGGTTAAACATAGAAAGCCTTTAATAAATACTAGTTATTGCAAATAATTACAAGCAATATACTTATCAAATTAAATTAAGTAATTGAGTGAATATTGAAGAGAGTTTTAATATTACTATATTTTGCAAAGTTTACCTTGATATTTCAGGTTTATAGGTGTTCTTCGTAGGAGCTAAGCAACAGGTATCTTTTCTAATTTTAGACAGGCACTGACACTACCCATTAGGTAAGGTAAAGTGAAATATTACTTCAAGTGAAACATGGTACAAACTTCATAAGAGACTGAAGGTATATGTTGTTTCCTATAAAATTATGATGCTTTCTCCATATGTCACAACAAACGAATGATGATCAGTGCAAAATTAATCTCTTTTATAAGTTAAAATGTCTAATATTTAGTCAAAGATCACTTCTAAAGCTTACAAAAGTATCTATGCAGAAATATAATATGCTGTCATACAATAAAATATATTAAGAAGTTCTCTGTATCCAGTATCTTCCCCAGACTCCCCATCTCAACAAAAATGGTTCCTGTACTCAGGCATTAGGTCACTGGTGTTAGGAAGGTAAGATAAGGATTTGGGGAAGGCAACAGAGAGTGACCACTTCAGTGATTCAAAGGGGGATAGATGCAATGAAATATAGGGAGACTAAGTGATAAAGAGTGCCTGGGCACATGTCCAGCAACTCCTCTTTGAAGAGGGGACTTTTGACCTGAAACTTGAATGAGAAATACAGAGACAGAGGCAGAGACATAAACGAGAGAGAGAGAGAGAGAGAGAGAGAGAGAGAGAGAGAGAGAGAGAGAGAGAGACAGACAGGGAGACTCAGGTTTATGAATTCCTGGAAGCAGCTCATTCCAAGCCAGTGATGGAATCACAAAAGCCCTGGGGACAAACACCTTGGCATGTTTGAAGGACTCTAGGAAAGAAAGATCCCATGACTAGAGTGCAGTACAAGAAGGTCAGCGAGCTGCTTGATAAATTCAGAGAGAGTAGAAGGGGCCAGGTCGTGGTCCAGAGTTTCAATTCAATTTTAAGATTAAATGAGAAGCCACTGGAGGGCTTTAAGAATAGTCATAGTATGCTTTACTTTACGTTTAGTAATATCATTCTGACTGCTCTAGGGACAATAGATTATACGTGACTAGCACGGTAATTTTTGGGGAGACAGAGAGAGAAGGGAGGCATCAGATCCAGCGTGGTACATGTGGTTGCTTTAGCGATAGAGAGAACAGCATTAATTGGCATAATTTTTGCAAGTGGACTTGATAGCACTTAGATGGGGATGTATTCATCCAGGGGATATAAAATACCATGTACTCTGGCACAGCCTGTAAAAGGAATGACTCCTGATTTTAGTGGAAGTTTGCCTGCTTTTTAGAAAGTTATTTTCTTACGCATAATAATGGAACCAATGATTCTTCATAGCTAGTTACTGTCATGGTTGTTGCATACAGATGGACTTATTTTTCAAAAGTTAAATCACTAAAGACTCAGGAGCTATTATACATGATAACATATATATATATATTTTTTTTTTCCAGAATACATTCAGACAAAGAATAAAAACTGTTTTAAGTTTAGAGCAGTGTGATGTGTTTAAATTTATTTTTTATTTCTCAAAATATCTCATAATTCCTAAATTCATTTTGTCGGTGAGCATAATATCAGCCCATGTAGAAATCTCTGGAAATGAAGATTTGATTGCTGGAGTGAGGTGTTTAAATGAACTACAGAATGGGACTCTGAAAAGAAATTACAGGAGGAAGGCAATTTCTAAGTCACATCTTTTATTCACATTTGATTTGAGTGTGTACCTGTGTGTGAAAGAGAGTTTAAGTGGATATAATAACAGCTTCAAGAAGGCGCAAGATTCTGCTACGTTTTATATTTTGAGTGGCTTTATTGAATACCTTCAATTGTATTAAAAGTGACAACTATAAATCACAGAAGCACTTCATGCTTGAAATCTTATCTTTTACATTGTTTAAGCTAGCAATTTTCACATAATGCTAGAGAAGGTGGAAGTCATCATGAACTTTCCGTTTACAAGAACATGACCTTTTCTTTACTTCTAAATCTCTGGGCTACTTTTCTGGTTTTAGCTAATGTTCTCACAGAGAGGTAATTGAACACTGCCTGTTCTGTTGGGTGTGAAGTTCGATGGAGACAGATCTATAGGATCAATGACTGTAGACCTGAAGAGCATCGTGACCTCTTGCACAGGTAATGAAATCCAGTCTACAGTTTTCATTTTGATTTGTGGGGCTCCGTTTTTCTTATTGCTATTTTTCTTGGGTTACACAATCGTTTGTAAACTTGTAACAGTTGGGGAAGTTTCAATCTTCATGTCATTAATATGTAAATAATAAACATGGAAGTTGCTATAGTTTTATTTATTCTATATTTGAGCAAGACTCCCATAACAGTGGGTGTTGATTATAAAATATTAATGAAGTATAGAATTAGTGTTTCCAGGCAACTTATTAATATAAAAATTAAAAGACCTTATAACTAGTGATACAAGCAAAACCTCTGTGGTACTTTTGTAGACAATGCAATCAAATGAAAAAAACACTCGACCAACCAAGAAAGCACTGGCTTTGATGACTCAATTTGTTCACTGGAATAAAAAATAATGATAGAAAATGTGTCATTTAAAGAGAGCTCAGAAAGCACAATAAACTGACATCCTACCAAAAAGATTTTCTGAAGTAACACACATAATGAACTGAAAAGAATTGTAGGAGATGATGTCTTTATCACCCAGCTCAGGGACTGCTCTTGGAGAAACAAACAGGATTGCTCTTGAAAATAAACCTAGAGCTCCTAAGCTTTTAACATACCTCACATATCATTTGGTAAGAAGAATGATACATATTTATGCTTTTTCAGTTTAAATTCAAATTATTAACATTTTCTTCTGAAATCAAAATATTTGCTTTCTGTCAAATTTCTTATCTTGTTTGTGCAAACGGTAACGGCATCATTTCCCTTATTTGACAGTAATTCTGAAGCACATAGAAATTCTATTACATTTTCTTCAGTGTTTGGTAAAGCAGAAAAAACAAAATTAAACCAGGTTTCCTGAGTCTGTGTTGTTGGATTATGCAGTGACATACCTGCTGCTCATTTTATTTTAGAAGAAAGGAAGGAATAGCTTCCCATTTCTTTCCTCTTCCCTCTCCCCATTCTTTCTGTCTTTTCCTGTCTCCTTCTCTAACCTTGTCTTGTCTCTTTCCTTCTTTCCATTCCTTTCTTTTTCCTTCTGACACAGTAAAGTTCATGGGAAAGAACATACAGTAGACACATGCAATTACGATGGTGTAATTTCCATTTACTAATTTTTTCAATCTGTTGGGCCAATAGTACCACCTTGGGGAAACCTTCAGTATGGTAGAATATGCTTAATAAGCACAAAATAGGGCTGTGAAGTGTATTTATTATTCACCTGACTCCACGGGTGTACATGGAAGTGACCTCCAACTTAAACTTGCAAGGGGGCAAGATACACGGGCAAAGATACAGCAAGCTTAAATCTGATGGTAAATAGCACGGTTAATGAAGGGAAAGTACTGTACGTATAAAAAGCTATACATATGAGGTGAGGCAGAAGTACAAATAACAGTTATTATTTGGTTCTTTCATTTCCATGTTTAAGTTTTTCTTCCCAACAGAATAATCATACTCACACTGCCAATATGACACACAAAACCTTTGTACAACTTTATTCTACTCTTGTTTTCCTACAAGATGCAAACTTTATAGTGTCCAAATCTCAGTACATTTCTTCCATCTGTTTGGAAAACTTCCACTGCCTGTCCCAGTCATGCTCCTTCATTGACCTGAGGACCTCTTGTTTGGATCTGCTCACCCCAAATACTAAGCTTTTCTGGAAAGCATTGTCTGGTGTTTCTTGATTGAGTTAGAGACACAGGCTCTACAATGAACTCGTAAAGAATAGTTCATTGGGAGAAGAAAAAATGAAATATATGAAGAATTAAGATGACTGCAATGCTAGTGAAGGTTGACACTCTGAAAACAGCATTTTAGCAACTGATTTTAGCTTAAGCATCAGAGTTTTTTTTTTTATTACAATCAACATTTTATTTTGGGTTAGAGAAATCACAATGAAAAACTAGAAGGATAAATACTCATGAGTGCTAACTTTAATGATAAAGCCTTTTGGATTTTTATCGATGGGACCATATATGGATAGAAATAATTTAAATTTCTCAATGAATTCAGCAAGTTTAGCATTTATAAAAATACTCCATAGCATCACCAGCATATAAATTATTACCACAAAACAGACATACATGTAAGTAGTTGCTTTCTAATCTATAAAAATATTAGCATGCTTTAAAAGGGAGCTCATATTTACAGTTTGTGTCTGACTCTGAGGATTGGCCATAGGAAAAGAAATTAGGAATAAACAAAGTGAAATAAGGTAAAATGACTAAAAATAGTATTTGTCGTCACTATAATTTAAAACATTTTAAAATCAATATTAACAAAAAGAAATAAGACATATTGAAAAATGTAACAGCTGTATAATTTGTGGAAGAGGTAGTTACATCAAGAATTTTGAAATCTACACAGGATTGAAAACAAAGGATGTGCACATTTCCAGTTTTAATATTATAGATTCCTCACTCCTCCTACCATACCGTCCCACCAATTTAAGAGTTATTTAAACATTGATGGAGGAGGGACATTCTTTCTTTTGCTATTTCTTGTTGCTTATTATGCTTCCAGATCATCTCCAAATGTCAACAGCATTGTGAATTTAATACTTATTCTTTACAAGTTTCAAAATAGGAGAAAAAATGGTTTTATCTTTTCACTAACATCCACATACATGAGAGGTCATATTCTTTGTTGTTGAAAATTTATGCTAAAAAGCTAGCCCACTACCTTTTGTTCCCTGCTTTTGGAAAAACTAAATTTTCTAGGTACACTGGGTGAAATAGACATCTTCAATAAAATATTGCTGCTTGCATTTATTTTTCTATGGAGAAGAAATTGAGAAAAAACCCAATGCAATCTTACGGAATTGCTCATGGCCTGGAAATGTATAGGAATGTAAACTGTATTCCATCAGGACCCCGTAGTAGATATTGCATTAAAAATATGTATGCCTACACAATAACAGCAATCTTCTTTTTTTTTTTTTTTTGAGGGGAAGACAGAATTCATGTTTAGGAGGCAAAAATATGTTCTTTTATGGTGGCACACTTTATATTTTGCCATTAATTTCTTTGGAAATTGTACTGTGGAAAATTAACAAAACCTGTATTACTAAACCATTATGAGAAGGTAAAATGTTCTCCACGGGCTCCACATCCTTCCACTAACTGATTCTGATCTTTCAGTGTGCATAGAAGGCATACTATCATACACAATGAGACCACAGATCTCAGCTGTCTCTAGATTTTACAAAATTCCTGCTGTGAGTGTGAATCACTGCAGAAGTGGTGATTCATGTCCTTTTGTAAAGGTTAGTTCTGCAAATCTTTAAGGAAAGAAAAAAAACCATAAAAAATAGAGAGAGGTGACTGTAGGTCTTTCAGTGAGTAGAAATAGAATTTGCCACAATCTATAGGCACTACAGGGGGTCATTCTTTTCACAGTGGGTGGCTGTTCCCCCAGGCTCTGAGCCCCAGAGTTCCCAATAACACTTAATTGCTTCAAAATTTCTGTTTGGGAAAAAAATGGATTTCACTGTGATAGACAAATTAGAAATTAATTTCTACAAAACCAAATTCTGCTGGAACATTAACTACAATACTCATGATTCTCAGATATTACTATATCACTTTATAAGGAGAATATTGTGACAGAATACACAACTGCTCTTGGTCTTTATGAAATAGCTGATAGTTACACTTTTTCTGTAAAATGGTATGTGCATAGTAGATTTAAGTCTAACTCATAAATGAATAGTCAAATGCCTTGTTGTCAATAGTCATTAATGCTTTATAATCTGCTGCTGATTTGGGATATTGTGTTCATTTTATTTTTTTGCTTTAATCATAACACAGATAACTGTAAATTACCATACATATCTGGTTCTGTATTATCTCAGCAATAAAAAGAACTCCTCAAAGTTTGCTTCAGATTATTTCATGTTGATGTTTTTCTGTATCTTGCTGCAGTCTTTTCTAATCTGTCTGAGGACTCAGCACTAATCCATAATGTACTGTACCTGCTATTAGATTCTACAGACTCTAAGATTGATACACGGAAAGAAAGCTCATTAACCAGCACAGGCATATGAAAGTTCAGTGACAGCACAGGAGTCTATCACTGCATTCCCATTATACCTGACTGTCAATTTCAAGTACATCACTGCTTTTTCTTCATCTGAATTTACAAGTGACCAATAGAAATCACAAGAGTTAGCATGCTTAGGTACTGCTTTGAAATTAGAAAGATGCAGTAAATATCCTGGCTCCAATACTGCCATTTCAAAGCATTTAAGAATCTAACGCTGTTTAAACATACCTGTTAAGAAAACCTAGAAAATTCTGTTCTCATATTGCTCTTTGAATAGCACAAAATTAAAATGAGTCAGGGAAAAAATTAAATGCAGTAGGATATAATCATTTCAAGACTATAGTTACTGGTGGCACCATCTAATAAGATTCTAGACTTTTTTTTATTATTGTCAGTTGTTGCATATTTTATAGCATAGTGTCTCAACTTGAGTGATGGTGGGCTACCTGGTATAAGCTGTTTCACCTCAGACATGATTAAATTATATTTCTTCCTGTCTGAACAAAGCCTGTATTGAAAATACAGGAAGGATTTGGCACCAGGGAAATACATGTTAGTTTTTGACAAGTGTGAGCAGTACAGGAAAATATCAATATGAGATGAGATCAAGATAGGAATCGAAGAAAACTAGCAGGAAGTTATCTGAATTTTAAGTGGACAGATGCCAAGGTATTTTTTGAAATGTCATTCAAATGACCCTCAGATCATGTAGTTTTCCACTGTTACACTCATTTGAGTAAAGCAAATGAACATGACAGCACAATCCTCTGCAGTTTACTGAATCAAAAGATCTAGTACTTAGTAGTAACAAGAATTTACATGTAACACAAGATGTAAATGCAACTTACATTTTCTGTTTAGCATAAATTAGAAAATAATGACATTAAGAAATAGGTAAAATTGTAAAAGCAGGACATATCTGAATGTCAGGTGGAGTCAAAATTTAAATTAAAAAATAACAAAAAATGAATAAAGAAAAGTACTATGGACTTTTGAATACAGACAAAATACAGATTTATTCTGGTGTGGGACAATTCTGATCAGATTCAAATAGTATGAATTCTTACACTGAAAGCTGGAAAAAAAAGAAACTCTTCATGTCTTGATACAGTATATGCATTTTCTACTACAGTTATAAAAGTTATAAACCTGAAAAAGAAAGAAGGAAAAGACCACACATATGTAGGGCTTTTCAAGGTTATTTAATTTAATCCCCTTCCTTTAGGCAGATGAATTCCCAAGGTGCTAAGAAAGAACTACATACAGTCGTTGTCGATTCTATTTTAAAGCACTCTAGAGAAGGGGGATGTCAGGAGATTCCTTCCACAGTGTTTCTAGTTTTTATTAGATTCGTTCCATTCTCAGAGAGAAGCAAATTCAGGAACTACTGATCAAAATTTCATTTCCTAATGCTTTTGTTAGATATGTAAATAATATTTTGATCCTTTTAGTCATATAAATTGATGGCACACTATCATTTTCCTTCTGAACTTGAAAATCTAAATTTATAATGTCAAGTTATTATAACTATAATTAAATTAATTTTGTATTTTTGTTTTAAATTTTGAGAGATACATCTTAATGTAAAACTGTATAAGCATATAGTAACCATAGATTTTTAGTATTTTAGAATTAAGGTCCACATTCTTATAAAACTTTTGTTTGCACGACTTCAATGACCTGAAGCTTAATATATACTAACACAGAACATATAATTTTTTCACAAAGTAAATTATCTTTGTTTAATACTTAGCGTTACATAATGCTGGGGTTACACAGTACCATTATTGTCTTTGAAAACATTTTTAAATTATTCTCTGTCAAATTTTACCTCCAGATTAAATTTATCATTCCAATGCTAAAAGCTGGATATTATATTATATTATTACATGGTATATACTAGTTTTCATGTCAGATTTGCAATACTATGTCCTCATTCACTTATTGACCTGCTGAAAATTCAAAACAAAGAGCAGAAATCTAGCAATCATTTTATACCACAGAGAAAATTACAATCTGAGATGAATGTCATAACATTTATATGATGTAACAGTATGGATTGCCAAGGAGAAAAGGAAGTAAAATTAGATTAATATTTTAGCATTCGTACTAACACTAATGATCACCTATTTTACTGATGTTAAGTTTATATTGACATTTTGTCATATTCAATGTCAGTTGAAATAGCTGGTGGAAATGGTCATCTCTAGATGATTTTATGGATGTTGATTACTACCACGTAACAGAAAGTCCCAACGGATTTTGGCTGATCCCTAAATAACGCAATTAGCACTATGACTATGCCTCTTTTATGAAATATCTCTGTTAAATGCAAATATTCTATTGAATCCACATATTAACTCATATCAATAACTTGTCTTCACTTGAGTGGATTTATAATTATTTTCCACATCATGGTTTTGGTGTAGTTACTCTTTACTTTGATAAACACTTATGTGATGATTGAAAAAAGAACAGAACCTAAGAGGCTTAGTTTTAGGCTTACTGTTCTTGTTTTTGATTTCTTCTTCCCCATCACAATTCTGCAGATTTGTTCCTTGCTAGATTGTTGGAGTTACCAAACCTTTAATAATAATTACCCAAAAAGCCTTAATTTTTCTCAATGTTAGTGAGGTAAGTATTGATCATGGCTATCACTTACAGTGTTTCTCACTGATGTGTGTACCACAGAATTCAAAGTATATTATTTTTTTTCATGTATCATTTACTCCTTTATGTCTTCTCCATTGTATTTTACTACTTTCCACGTGGCTCCTCACATTTGGTTCTGATCTAAAAAGATGATGAATCATGTATGTCAACTTGACTGAGATGTAAGATGCCCAGATATTAGCTCTATGAGGCTGGAAAGAAACTGAGTCATTCTGATTGCCTTCACTAATGTGACTGGCCTCTATCAGTCACTTGAAGTCCTGCATAGAGCCAAAATGATGGGTAAGAGGAAATTTCCTCGTGCTTGTCTATGTTGAAATTGGGGAATTGTAATTTTTTCCCTTGACTTCCCATTGTAAGTGAAATCTGAGCACTTCCTGGGTCTTGAGCTTGCTACTTTGGACTGGAACTGTATCTTATCAGTTCCCATGGTCTCAGGTCTCTAGTCTCACACTGGAATCCCACCACTGGGTTTTTCTGGGTCTCCAGTACGCTGGTTGTACACCACATCTTGAAACTTCTCAGCCTTCAGTATTGCATGATCCAATTCCTTATAGTAATTCTCTCTGTCATTGTTTCCATCTTCTATTGATTCTACTTCTACGGAGGACATTGTCCAGTACATTTGATAGCTTCTGTTTATGTAACCTTCAACTAAGCTCGATTCGATTTCAGCTCTGTCAGATGCTACCTATGTACATTCTCCATGCAGAGCTCAGTTTTGACACTGATTTTAACAATTACTTTGACAATAATTTTAAACAGAATTATTTCTTAATCACACATACTTGAAGTTTGCCTAATTCAGACTTCATATCATCACATTGGAATGTGCTATCTTGTTCACACCACCCACCATCTCTAGCACTGATCTTTGCACTTTTCTGTGATAGTCTCCCTCATTTGGTCGTGTACTCTGCTTTGAATTCACCATTAATTAACAATGTTAAAGCAAGAACAATTTACATTTAGATACAACACAACTCTGGAAGTTCTCCTCTTTCACTGTTCTATATTTGTGTAGATGTGATTTTTTTAAAAGACAGGGTCTCATTCTCAGCTGTCCGTAAGTTTACCATGTAACCTAAACTGGTCTCGAAGGTGAACCTTCTGCCTTCCCTCAGGGATACTGGGACTAGAGTTGTGTGCCATTACACCAAGCAATAGTCAGCTTATTTAGCATGGTTTAGCTTGGGCCATGTAGTGCTGCTAATTCACAAGTGCTAAAGAAGGATCACTACAAACCAAATAGATTTATTTAAAGGACTGCATTTAAATCGTATAATGATGCTCTGTGAAGAATATTGCTTTTTGTAGAGATTTAAATCCATCCCTTTACTGACAGGTAGTTAGATAGCCATCCAACTAGTAAAACCCTACAGTAAACAACCATGAGAAAAGACGTTTGGTTGGGGGACAATTATCCATGTTGTGATGGTTCTTGATTTTCTTTTAGGAAATGCAAGGAAAAATATGGGAACAAGATCACAGCCCCAGCATAAAAATGATCTGCTACAGTCAATCTCATCTCTGCTGAGATTAAATTCTCAGTGACAAAGGTGATAAAAAAGTTTCCATATTTGTTTTTCATAATATTGCATGCATACACAATATTCAAAATTATTTTTATAATGTTCTTGGTATCTTTAAAAATGTATACAAAAGATATCGAGTTCATAATATCTAACAAAAATTTGGAATATCTTGGATTTAAATTCAATGCTCTGAGGCACACTGAGAATCTTTCAGCTCAGCTAGTTTAGCAGAACATATATAAATATGAGCAATGAAAATTCTTACTATACATTACAAATCATCAACACTCCTGTTCCAAGTTAGTGTCACTACAACCCTCCAATCCAACATGCTTTTCTTTTTATTCTCAACTACAGTTTTAGAAGGCTTTTAAATTATTCTGATTCTTATAAAACACAAATGGTTTTACCTTACTTCCCTAACCCTCCAGTTGGATGCACAAGTTTTTAATGCTTTTTTTTTTACGTAATGTGGGTTTTTATTTAACTTTTTAGGAATATAAATTATGTATCTTTCACAAAAATTTGTTTTGAACATATATAATGATTCACCTCAGGAAATTAATCTATAATTTTATTTAAAATGTATCTTTTTCTGTACATGTGAATATTTTTTACTTTAAGCATTGAAAGCATAGCATAAATTCCTTTATGTCATATATTCTGTGTGCACTGAGAGTTCACATGAAAATGCTTTTCTCTAAGATCTTAAATATGAAATCATTCTGATAGAAAAATCTAGAGTTAAATAATTCTAACACTAGGTTATGATAATAGATTTCCACATTGCTATTGCTTTACACACAGAATGGCAAATTTCAAAAAAAGAAAGGACTCAATTAAAATAAAAAGAAGACTTCCTCCCCCATTTTTGACCCCCCCCCAAAAAAAACTAGTGAAAATTAAAAAAAAAAAAAACAAAACCTTAGATTCCCCAACTATGCAAACATAATACCTAGGCAGTTACATATTTTCAAAGAATCTCAGCACTATGAATATTTTTAGAGACTGGAGTTGGGGTGTCAGAACAGAAGCAAATTCAACTGCTGGACAAAATATGTACCATCAGTCAAATTACTGGCTATATATAACCTATATTGATGTTCCTTTACTACAGTTTAAGAATGGAAACCAAAAAGAGGATGTAGAATTACATTTTGTTTTTATATTCCACACATACTTAATAAATCTGCGGGGGTTTTTTTTGTTTGTTTTTGGTTTTTTTGCTTCAAATCACAAGGGTATCAATTGTTTGGAGCCACAATCTAATTTCTCTCTTATAGGGCTAGAATTTAACAATCAGTGTTGTGAAGAACTTGTAAAGCAGTTCGAAGTAGGAAATGTATCACATTGGTTGTCTGTATTAAGAATATGAAATTCTCATGTAACCTGACGTCACACACTGAAAAATAGAAAAGAAGAACAAACTAAGACCAAAGTCAGCAGAAGGAATTAACAATAAGGATTGGAACAGAAATAAAAGTATCAGACACTAGAAAAGCAATTGAAAGACCAATGAAACAAAGATGGTTTTATCTTTGACTAGAAAAAGATAAAAAAGGGAATGCTCAAATAAATAAAATAAAAAAATAAAAGAGGCAGTGTAACAACTGATACCACAGAAACACAAAATATCAAAGGAGGTACTTTGAGCAATTATATACCAATAATTTGTTAACCTAGTACAAAGAGATAATTTCCTGTAACTGAAAATCTTCCAAGAAAGAACCATGAAAGAGAAAATTTAATTAGATCAATAGTGCAAAAAGATATTAAGTCAATAGTAAAATATCTTTCCACACAGAGACACTTAAGACTTCATGACGTCATGGTGGATTTCACCAAATGTATGAGGAAGAATTAACATTAATCCTTCTCAAATTCCTCCAAAATGTTATAGAAGTGGCAAACATTTAAACACATTTATAAACAAATACGAAAGACAGATAAGAACATAACAACAACATATTATAGGCCAATATCCTTCATGAATTTAGATGGAAAAATGCTCAACAAAATCTACTATTCAACCAAATTCAACCATACATAGAAGAATCTTTCTTTATGTGGTCATGATCTATTCAAGGGATGAAAGGGTGGTTCAATATATACAAATCATTAAATGTGATAAACCACATTAGCAGAATGAGTGATGCTAAAGTCATATGATCATTCAACAGTTGTATATAAAATATTTAATACAATCCAGCATATCTACATGTCAAAATTCTCAGCAAATAAGGGATGTCAATATAATAAAGACAACATATGTAAATCCACAAATAGCATTGTACTTGCTGAAAAACTATAAACTTTTCCTCTGAGATGAAGAATAAAATAAATATTTCCATACTCCCCATTGCTATCCAAAGTAGTACTTACTGTACTATGTTTTAGCCAGAAGAATCAGGCAAAAGAAAGAAAGAAATGGTATCAAAATTGGAAAGGAAGAAGTTAAATTGTCACATTTACAGACAACATATATAATCTTGTATAGGAAATCCATATATCATAAATGCAAAATTTTTATTTGTCCACTAGAATAAAACAGAGAAAAAATAGAGAACTAGCTTTAAAAAATGCGGTTTGGCATCTCTTTTGTTGCTAAGAAATAAGGTTATCAGCAGCCACAGTGTGAAGTAAAAGCCTTTGTAATTAGATGTACCAAAACATAAGTCTCCATAGAAATTGAATCTTATGAAAAAATTTAAAATGCAAGTTTAAATTCACTGTCAGTAAAGGTGTGTTATCCATAAAACAAAGAAAGCTAACTTAGTTTTAAAACGTGAAGAAAACACTGATGTTATTGTAAGATGCATAAATAGAATACATACTGGGTTTAGAAGGATTGTAAGGAAAAGTTCTCCTCCTTTGATACTTTTATCCAATTCCTGGGGTCCTCCTGGGTACTCTTTGTAGAAAATGGTGTGTGTAAACAACCCGCAGGTCTGCCGAGGGAGAACCTTAGGAAAAGGGGGGTAAGCATAACACCTTAGCATGATTTAAGTGAGAAACTTACTACTGTCTCATAAATTCAAAGCCTGCAAGTTATGAATGCCTATGGAGTTTCTCGATTGTTAAGACTCAATGAAATCAGTGCCATAGATACAAGAATTAAGGTTAAGGCTTTTTGCTCAGTTACATAAATCTAAACTATTATCTGATTTATTTTAGAGTTGATATAAAATAAGAAAAACTGTCTTCAGGTTAATTCAAAAAATAGAACACCTCCATGGTAATATTTTCACTCCGTTAGAAAATTTCTTTCCTTCTGACATTCAGTCTTGTGTTGTCTTCAGGTTCTGGAGTTCAAAACAGTCAATTTCCGTCACCCCTTCACATTTGTTTAGTTTTTACTCTACTCTGAATTCAAATTTTATCATAGTGTAGTCCAATCATAAAATTATTATTGTTGGTATATTGTACAGTTAATTCTGTTAGAAATCTGAATGTTCAAGAGAGAAAACAAACAGGCTTTCATTCTAAAAACTTGCTTTGAATAGTAAACCATTTAATAACCTAATGGGAAAACATCCCAATTGCCCAGAGTAGCTATAATTCATTTATTATTTACTTAATATTACTTTCAAGGTAATAGAATGCACATGATATTTGTTAAAATATATTTGTTAAAATAGTATTTTCATTTTTTAACATGTTAAATGGACATACAACTCAAAAAGGAAAAAAATTGTATACTGTCACTATTATGAGAGTTATTTTTTAATACTTCTCAGGTTTCTAGTGCCATCATTTGCATTACCAATAGGTTTATTTAAATTTTAGTTTTCTTTCCTTCCTCTGACGCAAATGTAGAACAAAATAATTCTTGATAAATGAGGATTAAGAACCATCTTAGTCTATGTATGCCTTTTCTTTCATTTTAATACCATTTAGATGGCTAGATTGATTGGCCAGATAGAGGGACCAAAAGATAATTCTAGCAGCAGTGTGAGTAATGAATCACAACAGAGTAAACATTTAGGAGTGGGGGAAGTTTTGCAAACTCTTACGCTGATTTCGACATCTAGTGAAAACAACATCACTTAAGGTACTGAAAATGGGGACAGGCATTTTAAAAGAGGATATTTCAGATCAATGTGAATGCTACTCTTTATTCTAATGAATAATTATAAATGCCCAATTGAATTCATTTGGCTTTATTATCATTTATAACAACTGGTGCAATATTGTTAAATGAGATTATTTTTTTCATTGAAAATGTACCATCCTTACAGTATACAAGAAAAAGATAATGAGAAAGGTCCATATTGTAAAACATTTCAAGTGTCTAAAAGTCAAAATAAACTGAAAAAGATAGATTTAGCTCTCAGAATTTATTTGTTCTGCTTTGTCTGTTGATAGTACAACAATTTGAGAGATGTTTCCTTGATTCATGGAGCCACAATCTGCCTTTATAAACTCTGTAAAACCAGTGAAACAAAGAGTACTGAGAAATGCCTCAGAAGAAGGATCTAGGATCCCCAGACAAAATTTCAGTTCCGGAATTTCAATAGATAAGCTATGCGAAGTTCATTCTCAGTGTTTGCAGCGTGGCTTAGATCTGTTAAGTGATTCCACAGCTTCGGAAGCAAGGCTGTAGCCAAATAACACGTTAACGTGTGAGCAGTCCCCATGGCAGTATGTAGAGACTTTCTGATTTTCTTGTAAAACAGATTTGGCATGAGACCCTGTAAGGAATGGTGACCTGAATGCATTCCACATGCAGATACTAACAGCCTTCAAAAAACAGCACAATGTGCTCTCACCATGATGCTGTTGTGGACGAAGCCCTTTCTGTACCGTGCAGGTTTCAAGTGCGGATATTCTTCAGTGCTGGTGACCTGGATACCCCACACCTTCTTCCAAGCCGCATACAGCTGAATGTGAACGGGGTAGACCCCTGAGTGATGTGGGGCCACAGCATAGCCCATGTTGACAGGTATTCCATGTTCCTGAAAGAAGCCAGAAGAATACTGTGACAGATGTGGTTGACTGATCCAATGAAAATTATTTCCACAGTTCCTTGTTTAGAGTACACTGAATTTAAAAAATAAAAAAAAGAAAAAAAAAACTTGCAAGATTAATTTTTAAAATGTTTTTGCAGCTTACAAACTTACAGAGCTCTGATGGTATACTGGATGTGAGCCGAGTGGTGTGTGAGACATTGATTCTGAATTTTGAATGCAGAAAGTTTTGGGGGAAGATAGGAAATGAATTTGATAGATAGATAGATATACAAATAGATGCAAATCTATTTGTATATCTCAGATAGATAGATATGCAAATAAAATAGATATACAAATAAAATAAATTTAAAAAGTATAACTTGAGCAAGTACCCACAGATAGAAGATGGAAGAGGAGAGAGAGAAGAAGAGAAGCAGGATGTGAAGGAGAGAAGGAAAGCGGGAGGAATGGAGGGAGAGAGAGAGAGAGAGAGAGAGAGAGAGAGAGAGAGAGAGACAACCAGAAAGGTAAGCATGACCCATCGGGGATGACTTTTTCTAAATAAGCAGAGGGATTTGAAATTAATTCTATTTGAATAGTCAGAACATGAAGGATGAAACTCTGTTCTATGTTTTCAGAAAATTCTAGAAATCTGTTAAGGTAAGTTTCACGTGAGGACCTGAGCAGGACCTGTGTCCACAGCACTGTTAGGGAGCTACTTGTCCGATGCAGATTAAGGGAAAATGGGTAACAACATCAGGTGATCCGTGGTCAGATTAAAGAACTGGCATTATTAGCAATAAGATCCAGCGATGTTTTAATTACAGAGGGTAAAGGAAAGTTAAAGGTTAAGATTCTGCTCTTGGTTTGAGATTTTAGTAACTCAATTTATTTTTATAAAACAAGCACTCTGCTAGGAGATATTTACCTTGGGTAAACAGTCAATCCAGAAGGAAAATAGGTACACATTTAAAACAAGAATATGAAAACACTGTCAAAGAATGTTATTATATTGCTAGGTACAAGAAATAGATCTGCAGTTTCTAATTTCTACTTCTTTTTATCTTTCCCTTTAAATGCTTATCTGCTTTATAAAGAGTCCTAGTAGGATTGAATCTCATCAATTGAGGTTATAAATGACAATGTACAGTTATATGAGAGCTGATTGAATCAATAAACAGAGCACCAAGTGTTGACTTGACAATTGCCATTTATATTTTCTATTACATGGTACACAGCATAGGAAACTAATTCTGTTCAGTGTAATAAACAAGCAGTAAATGGTTCACATAGCTACAGTGTCTAAGTCATATGCCACCCTCACCTTAGAAGATGGGCTCTAAATATTTAACAAATCTCCCTTTCTTGGAATGACCCTCATTGGAGGGCCGAATTCACTTCTCTTTCATCAAAACTATGTGTTTGCTAACATCTATTACAATAAATGACTCTGTAGAAAGATTGAATTATGAAATCAATGCTGTAAAATGAGCTGGAGTCTTTTGTGGGGCACTAGGGAAAACTTGTTTCGTGTGTGCAGAAGAGAAATACTACTTTTGAGAGCTGATATTTTTCCCTTCCTCTCTCCCTTCCAGGCTTCCTTCTTTCTTTCCTTCCTTCCTTCCTTCCTCCTTCCTTTCACACTCAGGAATGAGCCCTGGGCTTAGTGCGAACATTCTAGCTCTGAGCTTTATCCAGCTCTGACACGTGCATGTTTACAATATAAGACAGGTTTGGAAAAGTCCACCAACAGCTAGTTGGAAGTTACTAGAGCTCAGGCAACTGGTATAACCTGACCCAACACTGGGAGCCATGGATCGTTCTGGGAGAAACTTTATGTTTCTCCATTTTGCCCTCATTGCCAAGTGAGTGATCCCAGGGTTTGTGAGTGGGAGCAATTCCCCAGCAGCCCAGATGTTGCCAGCCCGTGACTACATTGAATGAAAAGGAGGTGAACTTCCCTGTAAAGGAAACCCGGGTGTTCAGTCCCCTTGTCTGGTAAATGAACTTTTTCATGACTGTTGCCTAGAATGTATTTCTGATTCAAAACAAATGGGAAAAATAATATTTTCTTCTTACTAATCAAATGATAGAGAAGTTATATTTTATATTTCTTGTCCTATAATTTGAAGAATGACATAAGAATGTGTGACTCCTAATAGTATTAATAATAATTTGTTACCCCTCATTTACCTTTCATTTTTCTCAAACTTATTTTTTAACTTTAAGTTTAAAACCAAACAAAATAAAACATAATAAAGCTAATCAAAACAAAGCAATGACAGTGACACATGACTTCAAAACCAGATAATAAGAAATCAACAATGGCTACCATAATGCCTCTTGTTATCTTAAAAATACCTGTTCCTATCATCAGACATAGCAAAATCAAACAAAACAAAACAATGAAACCAATCAAAACAAAACAATGAAAGCCATACAGTACTTCAAAACAAAATAATAGAAAATTAACAATGGCTACTATAATGCATCTTGTTATCTTCAAAGTAGCTGCTTATACCTTCACGCACAGTAAAGTCAAACAAAACAAAACAGTGAAAATAATACAAGATTTCACAACAAGACAATAGGAAGTTGACAATGACTACCATAATGCCTCTTACTATTTTCACACCAGTGCCCACACCATTAGGCCTGGGCATGTAAACTTAGCCATTTGATATAAGAACTAAGTTTTTTGTTGTTGTTTTTTACTTCAGTTGTTATTTTTTAGAAATGTCAGGTGTGTGACTTCTACCTTCCATGTCTGTGTTCCTGAACCCCTTTTGAGTGGGCTGAGGTCTTACTATTTTACTCCTTGGTCTTCATGTTTTGTGTGTTTCTCTGAATCAACCCATTGCCACACCCCAGGTGCTTCCTGTGTTTGCAGTCCCTGAGTGTAGGGTGGACCCGGTACCTGGTTCCTCCTTTCTGGCTTCCTGGAATGGTGGAGAAAGGAGGGGCCGTGGTTCACGATGCTCCTCCAATGGCAGTAAAGCCTTGGGGTGTGGCTTCTTTTCTGGGTCCTTAGCCTTCATTTTTATCATTTTAAAGTGGATCTTTGACTGACAAATTCAGTTCATTCCGGGGGGCTTGTTATAACTCAGGTTGTCAGTAGAAAGTTGTCAGGCTGCTCAACACAGCCTTCAAAGTCTCTCTCCTGTACACAGTGACAGACACTGGCCCAGGATTTCTTAGTTAACCCATACGGGGAAGGATGTTGTAATATTCCTTCCAGAACTCTATGAGGGTTAAATCTGTATCTTAGACCATCTGAAAGCACAAGTGGCCTGCATGCAGGTCATAACTCAAGACTTTTAAAACTAAAATTTTGATCATAACTCAAGTTTGCATGTCAAGCTGGTGGTAACTCAAGGGTCCACTATATAATATTTTATTCCAAATTTAGAAACAAGAATGCTAGGTAAGTATACTAGTGTTCTAGAGATGAAGAGATGAAAAAATAAAACCATTTAAGGGAATTGAAATATCAAACAAAACTGCATCTCAAAAAAAAAAAAAGACATTTCACTTTTGACAGGTAGTAAAATGAATTGTAGAACTTTTCATGAAAAAGCAGAAAGTGAAAGCAATTGATTTGGTGAGAGGGAAGGAAGGGTCAGTAAAAAGATTTTATATTTATTGATTTGTAGGAGCTCAATCTATCGTGTTCATAAGGTCATCTTATCACATTGGCAACTGGAGCTCAGTCAAAATAGTAAATCACACTAGATAATTATGAGTTTATGCTTTTCCAGCCTAAATGATAACACAAAGTGAAAAGTAATTCCCTCGTAACTCTTTTCCTGTTATCAAGGGGCCTACTGAACTAGAAACCTTCATTCTTTCCTGTCCAGAGCTTAAATCCCGCGTCCCAGAGACTTAGCCAACTGAAAAATGAACCAAGAATCCTATTTCCACAAACACACAAACATTACAAGATTTGAAAGGGTTTTAAACGTAAATATCAGGAACACTTGAGACTCCATAAAACAAACATAAGTGACAGAGCAAATATTTTTAAATATAGTTTTTTTAATTTATTAGAATCACCTTTTCTGATAGGATCCACAAATTTTGTCATATTATATGATATGCCAATAAACATATATACAGTGGAGTTTGACTTTATTTCATATTTCCGGTTACATTAAATTCCTAGTTAGGTGGGACAGAAGATATTGTGGTAAGCTTCAGGCTGTATATAAAAAAAAAATCACCATTTTTGAAACTACCATATAAAAAGGCACTAAAATTGTAACAATTATTGAATTAAAAAATTATTTTATTTTTTGAAGTCATTCCTACTGGCCATGTGTCTTTGCAATTGCCTGGTGTTTTTACATTTACATGTAATGTGACCTCAGAATAGTCCTGTTGAGAGGCCTGGATGTTGGTGTAAATGTGGAAACAGCCTCGCAGGCAAATGATTCGTTCATGTTTACAAAGGTTAGAGCTACTATTTCGCCCCCTGCTTTCTAAATCTAGTGTTTGCTTCTGCTTTTCCACTAAGTTGTTTTGACTGGACTAAAAGAAATTGATTTTAATATGTATTTGTGAACTAGAATCCTAACCACTGTGTGTGTTTTGTGTTTCATACTGGGATAGATGAAAAGCAAATAAGTATGTTTCTTTTTAAAAATTTTTGCTTTTTTTTTTTTTTTTTTTTTTTTTTTTTGGTGCCATAAATCGAACTCCTCCGAGCCATGTGCTTGCCAGGTAGGCTCTGGGCCGCTGAGCTAAAAGTGAGTTTCTGACTCTTTTGTAGCTACCACTTTTAATCCAAATGAGTTCCAGCCAATTAGACTTGCTCAGAAGCATTTTCTAGCGCTGTAGCCAGGCAGAAGCCAAATTATGGCAGTTTCTGGCTCCTGTCTTGGAGAGTAAGCTTCTAAAAGAACCTTTCCTGCGGTGTCTGTGGTCTCCACTTACAGGGTAGCACTGAAAGCTTCGTTTGCAGACTCCTGAATGGTAGTGGACAGCAAAACCGCTGTGTACGGCTCTGATTTCCTGTAGAAGAGCAACCTACGAGACCCTCCAGGAGTGCTTCAGTCTTTGGAGGCGTTTAAGTCACTGAATAAAAATTTCCCTCGTTTAAAATAATATTTCAAACTGGAATTATCAAGCCTTTGTTCTTTTCTAATAAATATTAAAAGGTTTAAGAGGTTCAGGTAAAGTCTTTAGTTGTTTGAACTCTAGGAAAACAATGGAAGAGTTTAGCAAAGTGCTACGCATTTTTTTTTCCTAATGAAACTTTGATATGTGGTGAACATCTACTCATCTTATGGGCTCCTCTCATCTTATAAATATAACTGATAAATCTCATATACTGAGCAGACAGTGGATAGGAAACAGAAAGTAAAAGAGGAGACTAGGGTCTATTTAAATAATAAATTTCAAACAGGAATCAAAGCAGTTGCATTCAACTTGATTGAGATAATGTTTAAGTTGATGACGGCTGTCAAGTGCTTTGTTAAGTACTAAGGGTACACCAGGTGTAATGAGTAGCTTATGCTCTAACAAAATTCAAAGTCTAGAGACAACTGTAGAATCAATTACAAATTAGAATTGCATGGTAATTTGCTGAGTTTTTGTCCAAGGGCATTTGATTGTTTTTTTTTTTTTTTTTTTTAAAGTGCCATTATTATTTTTACCTTGTGTATATTCTGCAAGTGGAGAAAAATAGTATCTATATGAATATCTAAGGAGATTGAAAATCATTTCCAACTATTAGCTATTGAAGTTAAAATAGGAAACTTGTTGTAGAGGTCTACAACTTTAATCTTCCTTGACATTTTATTAGTAATCAGATAAAGGCAATTCAGCATAATAAGTAATGTCTAAGAAGAATCTGATAAGAATGGAGTATAGATAATTACTTCCTATGCCTCAGTGTAAAGCTCTAGAGATGTGGTTGGACGTTCACTTTTGGACCCAATGGCATTATGTTGCTTAGTTTTTCTAATGCTCAACAATAATCAAAAGGAACTTATTTTGGGAGATAAAATACTAGTGCTCCCCAGAAGACACTTTTCTTTTTCTTTCTTTCTTTTTTCGGTACTAGGAATTGAACTCAAGACCTTGTGTTTACCAGGCAGGCACTGTGCCACTGAGCTCCATTCCCAGCCTTTGTGCTTTCTTATATTTCTAAATAACAATTAATAAATTCCAAATTTAAAATTGAAAGAACCTCAAGCAATGTGAAAATCTCATAAAATGCTGAAAGAAATAAACTGCTCCAGATAAATATTATAAAAAAAGTATCTTCAGTCTTTAAGTATGTATGCATGATAAGAAGAGTAAAATTTCAAAAGCTAGCATTATTAAATTTTATGTCTTTTGCATAAGTGTATGCTAAAATATGCATGTTAAAATAAAATTTAATTATTAATAATTTAATTTCTTAAAAAGAAGATAATTGATATAGATTCATATATCTAAATATACATTGACCTATAAAATGATCTTCAAATAGTTATTTCTATTTGATTTATATCTGCTTTTTTCCCATCAAAAATTAAAAAAAAAAACAGCAACACGGGCAGTTGGGAATATAGTTCTCTAGTAGAACATTTATCTAACATGACGTCCTTGGTTTGATCTGCCATATTGAAAATAATAATAATGACATCATAATCACATAATTCACTCATTAGGTGTTTTTTTTTTTTTTTTTTTGTTATGTTCAAAATAACACCTGAACTATTTAACTGCTTTTCAAATCTCGGTAATTATTTTCTTTAGGGAATGTTCTCTGATATTTCTTGCACAACAGTTTGAATTTGTTCCAATGGCTGTTGGCTCTCAGTCTTCCAAGAATACTGAATGTGTTGACCCTGGAACCTAACCTGTTTGTGCTCATGTGATTCCTTTTCACATGGTTGTCTCAGGGATCTGTTAGGCTGCATAAAATGTAATAGGTACAAAATAGAATATTTTTCTCCCAAACATTAACATGGAACTATGACTCCAGAGATAGGTTTCCTGGGTTTGAATTATGTGTTGTCCTTTTGATTCTATGACACTAAAAATTCACTTAACTTTCTGTGCTTCACATTCTTCATCTGGGAAATTAAACCGATAATATTAGGGAATTAACTCACAAGGGCTATAAATGAGCTTCTATTTGCAATGCATTAAACATTGTCTATTGAATTATAAGCTCTATTTAAATTTCTACTTATTTAGGAAAATTATGCAGATCATTTCAGGGAAATCATCATTTTGGGAAATTTGAGCCCAAAGATTACAACCTTTAGACAAGGACAACGAATAAGAACTGAAGCCAGAAACCTACAGTAACAAAAACAAAAACAAAAACAAAAACAATAGTATCTGCCTAAGTTCCACAGAGCTGTGGTCCAGGGTGAAAGCAGAAAGAATAGGAACACATCTGTTATTGCGACTGCCTCTTCCAATGGGCTCCATATCCTCGGGGCAAAGAGTATGGTTAGTTCAAGAGTTCCACTGATCTGCTGCTTCCAGTTGCATTTGGCAAGTAGATTCCTGGGAAGAGATTAGAGACAAAAGCAGTGGAGCTAGACTACTTATTTTCCTAGCTCCTTTCATGTAAAATCATCTTGTACTGTTGTAATCCTTCAATCAAAAATAGTACAGCTGTCAAAGTACTCCTACCTCCAACACATCACTGTTTTTCTAGATGTGACCTTTGCCTCTATAGGTCTGGAATTTACAGCTCTCTGCCCCTAGGACATTGCTTGGCCCTGTACCTCACTTATGCCTTTGCTAATTGCTCTTTCATTAAATCCAGTGCAATTATCATTGTCATTTCTAATATTCTGGATAGATTTTAAGTAGTCATTACAAAATTTCTTTTAGGTCCTGGTAGCACAGGTTAACACTATGGTGAAAACATATCGTGCAAGTAACATAAAAAAGGACAGAGTCTCTTAAAATATCACTACTTTGATGAATGAATTGGTGGTCCAGTACCACATAGCGCTCCTTTGGAAAGGTAACTCCCTAATAAATGATAGACAGGCATCATGCAGAGATAGAAAGAACCATAGGTGAATAAGGCAGTGCTTTGGTACTAAATTTTGTGACTAGACCCTGGTAGAAAATTTTAGAAGAGCTGCTACAGTGCAGAGAGCTGGGGTGGAGGGAGAGAGAAAAATGAGTGTGGGAATCATTGAGTCTATGGACACACAGGGGTCATTTTCTGGGTTTAACAAAAAAAGAAAAATAGCTGGGGCAGGAGCTTGAAAATTGAATTGAATTGTCTCTACAGAGAGGCAGAAGAGACAAACAAATGACTTTCCTGTACTGCTATAACTCTCTGTTTATACTCCAGGAATTATGGTTTAGGAAACAGCCCTTAATAGAATTGGGATGGTTTTATATCTCCATGGCTTAGCACAGTGCCCTATCTACTGCTGTTAGTTAATACATATATTTGAAAGAAATAGTACAATTTTATTTAATAAATAATCATGGTTGTTTAATACATTAGTGTGAAGGGAAATAAACAAAACAGTGATTATGAATGAATGCACTTGTAGTAAAAATATTATACATTGAAGAGTATTGATTTATTTCTCCTAAATATGCAACTTCTAGGGAATGACACAGGTTCTAAAGAGAATAGATGTCATTACACACTTTTCATTTTAATAAGGACTTGGGATCATATTGTTACCTTCTAAAATGATCTCAGAATCACTGACTTTTCCACTGTGATTGGGAGCTTGAAATGGTTTCTTGTCTTCATAAGTGATAAAAGCGATGACTGTTTGTCCCTGGAAATTGTCTGGGTCATTCTTGCTACTTTGCGGACTGAAGTCTGCTAAATGGTGACAAGTCTCTGGGGAGTTCTTTCTTGCAAATGGATTTTTCTTTGGAAAAAGAAATAGCAGAACAATCGCACTGAGTCTACAGTGTTGAACTTTCTGATCCTGAGTGGGGCTCTTTTCAGCAATTGAGACACATCCTTCATTATGCCTGATTCTGGCAGAAAGTCTACTTTGCAGCTCAGGAAAATAAGCAAATCTCCACTCAAACTGTGCAAAATGCCTGATTTCAGCTAATTAGGCATTTAGATTACTAACTTTGTGCTAAGCTGTCTCACTTTTTAAATAATCAAAATGTACAATGTACTATAGTTCATTGATTCTCTTTATTCTTCACATTTGCATTATGTACCCAGGATGTACATGAAACCCTTCTAGATATGCAGAATACAGCAGTGACCAACAAAACAATGCTCACCATTAGAGACTTTACATTTTAGGAAGGTAAGACCGAGATTGTACAAAATAATTAGGTAAGGATACATAGATATAATAGGAGATCGTTAGAATTATTAAGGTAAATAAGACAGTGGTACAAAATGAAAAAAAGAAATGAAGTAATATTAAATAAAGTAGTCAGAAAGGGTCTCATAGAGAAGGTGATATTGCAAATCAAGGTCTGAAGTTGTTAGGGATTGAACTATAGCTGAATCTGCATACAGATAATTTGAGAAATATCATCTCAGGCAGACAGGATAGCATCTATACTATTCTGAGATAAAAGCTTGCCTTGCATTTTTAAAGACAACTTTTTGGAGCAGAGTTACTGGAAAGAGAGAGTAGTGATAGATGATGTCAAGAGTCAGGGCTGCTGCAGACAGCACTGAGTGTTACTGAGCAAGTGGGGGCACAGTTCATATTTGCTTCTCCAGAGGCTAAATAATAGAGCATCACTGAGGAGAAAGGATAGATGCAAGCTTTTTAGCTTCATATACATCACTAGAGGATGTTGGTGTGTGCCCTGAGTGAGAGAAGGAGCTTCTAAAATTTCTCAGCAGATCTATGATACTTCCCAGTATTTCATTTAAAAATTATTCTAGCTACTATGTAGACAGTTGACTCAAAGATGGCAAGGAGGAATGAAGGAGGTGTGTAATAGGCTATTGGGACAACCTAGATGAGAGGCAATGGCAGCTGGGATCATACAGAACAAGGTAACTGGGGAGAAAGTTTTATTTTGGGTATTGTGTGCAGATAGAATCATCAGAATTTAAAGACAGAGAAAATATATAGAAAGGAAGTGAGCAGGTGGAAGGATGGAATTCCATCCAGTGAAGTGGGGAAAGTCACAATTAGAGCCAGATTTAGAGAAATATAATAATTAGATTAGATATCTAATCCTATATATCAAGCAATAAGTCCAATACAAGTTTAGTGGAGGGAGGGAGGGAGGGAGGGAGGGAGGGAGAGAGAGAGAGAGAGAGAGAGAGAGAGAGAGAATGCTCAGCAGGAGATGTAAATGTAGTAGGGTTGCAACATGTAGACTTTAGAATGAGGCAAGAAAAAGAGAATGAAAACAAGAAAAAAACAAGATTGAAAGTCAAGTGGAAGAGTGTTGGGATTCTGCATAGCAATGTGAACCTATCAAAGAAAGTATTAGAGAAAACAAGCTGAAGATAATGTGTCAGATGCTGCTGACAAGTCAAGTTAAATAAGGGCTGAGACTTGTGCTTTGGGTTTAACACTGGATGTCCACGGACGGACTAGACCACAGCATGGCCAAGGACAAGCTCAGAACAGTGGATTTAATATCACATGGCTTCTCATGTGTGAGAAGCCCTGAGTGAAATAGCAAAATAAAGGATAGCGAATAGAGATTATTAGAAAGGTCATTTTCAAAGGGGAAGAAGATCAAGAGATGGAGGAAATGGAGGGGGGGAGAATAAGAGATGGAAATAAAGGAATGGGGTGTATTATGTCCATGTGCTGACTCCACAAAATGGGCATAAACATTATATATTAAAACATACTCACAGACTAAAAGTTTTAAAAAAAGAGAAACAAAAAGAGCTGCTGAGTAGATATAATGAGTATAATAAATGCTGTAAGAAATCTTGCTGTAAAAGGGAGTCTGCAAGTGACGTAGCTAGAAGAAAAAGTGACATAAGGAGGTGATTTTTCAAAGGTAGGAAAATTCACAAGTATTGTAGAGAGTGAAAAATAATTTGAATGTGGGCAAATTACTAGAATAATTAAGAAGAGGTTGGATTAAGTGCAAACAGTTTGTCATTTCCATTACAGTCCTTCTTATCCATAATTTCAGGAGAGAGGGAAAGTTGGTGTATTCTCATGTGACGCTAGTCCTCAAGTTTTATTTACATCACTGTTAAAACATTTACAGTCACTTTTATACCCAATATTTCATACTAAGTAGTTCTTCTGATCATTTGAGTTCTGGCTAATATTATTTTATCTCTTCTGTATAAATCTTTACATCTCAAAGTAAAATGTCGCCATTATTTAATTTCTATTTTGTTATTATCACGTCAAAATGGCAGTTGAAGTAATAGGAACATGTCAACTTTCTCATGACTGATTTTCTTCAGTGAAGTGGAAAGCATTATCCAATGAGAAGGCTGCGATGCCGCGTGTGGCAGTTGAAGAGTGAGATGATGCAGGACGGTGGCCTATGAAAGTAGGTTAGCAAAGAAATAAAGGTTCGTAGTGTCAGTCTTGGCAGTGCTGGGGGTTCACCTGAAGTCTGTGATCAAGGTTTAAAGTGAGGACAATTAAGCAGGGTTCTAGACAGGCTCAGGCTAGGGACACAGGCATAGACCAGGTGGACATCTGGATTGACCCACGGTGTGGCATTCCAGGGGAGAATGGTGCAAGGGAGGTATGAGGGAATTCAGGGGGTGCACAAGGCCAAGCTTCTGACCATCGCTGGAGCAAACAGCTGGATAAGGAGGAGAGCAAGGGTGCCTGGGAAGTGAGGGGCAAGTGAGGTATGGCGGTATCAGATCCTAGGAATGGTTCCTAAATCAGGCGCATTGAAGGGAATTAACTGTCTGATAAGGAGGTGATTACAATGCACTTCATTTTTTGACTTTGAACACATTTCCCAACTTTTTTGGATACTTCCAGTGCTACATACCTCGTGGGTTTGAATTATTAATTTAAAAGCATCACTTTGCAGAAATAGGAGATTTGTATAAATATTACTAATGGAATAATTTCCTAACATCAGTTTTGAATCAAGTTGAAATTTCCCTTATGAGCCATCCCCCACTTTAATATCAGCTTAACACACCTGTGGGAAAATGTTCTAAGCATTTGGCATATGCAGGAGCCATCCCTCTGCTTGTCACGTTCCCCTCCACCCCCAAAATACATTACATCTGTCCTTCTATGACACCCTGTGCTCCTCCAAGTAAAGCAATTCACATCTGTGATTGTCTGCAATTTTGTGAAACTTCTCTACTATGTGAAGCAGGTTAAATTTCACCACACAAAGTAAATTTCTGCCAATAGTTGATACTTATCAAAAGAATTAAACTGAATAATTGTGTTCAACTAAGTAACAATATACATTATTAAATTGTGTTCAACTAAGTAATAATATACATTATTACATTTTTTACACATGTTCACATGTTTCAAACTAAAATCACAGTGAATTATTACATTTCCATTTTGTTATGGTCATGTTGTTATTATACTGGAAATAAAGCACTGTTATAGTTCTCACCAAAACCGGTTCACATCAGCACCCCGATCCTATATTATGACCCAGTTTTAATTCTCCTCCCCATCAACATGTTTAGAACACTTTCTCATATTCTCATATAGCTTGTTAGTGCAGAAATGACCACAGCAAACTGTATCAGTGATAAAAATGATAGCCATGGAATGAACAGAATGCTTAGCCACAATAGATAAATATAAAACATTGTCAAGCTGAAGGAACTTTCAAACTGAAAAATGTGTGTGTATGTGTGCGTGCATGCGTGCGTGCGTGCGTGTGTGTGTGTGTGTGTGTGTGTGTGTGTGTGTGATACACAGAGAGAGACAGAGTAACATTTTGAGAAACTATCTAATTTGGGTATATTCAGCACTGAAGGAGTTAAATAATAATGAACTCTTGATTATTCCATGGTCATTCAGTAATTATAATCAAGTCTAATCATTGAAATTTAAATTAATCAGTGAGAGTTAATTATGGCATTATTGGCTATTGTAGAACACAATCACCAAACTGTCATCTAATTATTGATTGATAATTACGCATAAACTCTCACTATCAACACTTCTTAAAAATTATTGCACCATGTTTCGGGGTGTTCTTCTTTGTTACATATTTCTGTGAAATGTTTACCAGTCCTAGAAAATGAGGGCAACTTGTATGGAGGCAAATGTCAAAATAATTTAAGTGAAAAAATGTAAACAGTAGAATATTCTATTACATAGTTATTGAACTCAATCCTTGTACCAAAAAAACAACCACAAAAACAACCAAACTTCTTGGATAAAAAAGAGAAGGTTGTTGTTGTTTCTGATTCTTTTGTTTTCTTTTCCTTTTCCCAGCAATGGGGAATCTGAAGATATAGTTGTGAGTTTCATTCTAACATTACTTTTCTAATTATCTTGTCCCTTTCTTCATAGCCTGAAGATGGATATCTTAGCCCCAGTCAACAGACTATATATTGGGTATCAGAAAGGAGCAAAGGGCAGATGAGTTAGGGACACATTTATCTAACCTCCTTTCTGAATCTTTCCCTGAAATACAATATCATAACTTCTGCCTACATCTGACTGGCCAGAACTATTAAACGTTCATTACCTGAAAAAAAAAAAAAAAGGAGAAATTCAGTATACATTAGTTGGACACTTTGATTCCACAAGCAAACTTTGGTTTCATTTAATTAAAAAAAAGTATAAAAATAGCCCTTGTATGTGCATTTTGAAGTGGTGAACAAGGGCTAAGACACCTGGGCCCCGAAATGAGAATATGGAAAAAAGAAAAACCCTCTAAATGCCCTGTTGTAAGGCAACTATACTTCTAACTTTAACCTTATACATAAATGGTGTATAAGAATAATTATGTTAGATTATTGGAGAGAAACAAATTATAAGACTTGAATTAGTAAGATATAACATATTCTCATGTGGCAAGAAAATACAGAATATTGGTATTTCCAAAGGTAATAAAGGATATTAACATAGCTGGGGTTAGCATTTCCAGGGCCTAATGCTTGAGGTATATATCTAAGTCATATTTTGTCATGAATGAGCTACTTTTAGACATTAATCAAGCCAAAAACTATTGAAAATGAATCTATGTTCTGAAAAGTTCATGCATCTAAGGGCATATTAGGACAGCAGTATTCACTAGTGAATAAATATACAATAATTAGGGACTCATGAAATACTGCTTCTCATTTCAATTTGATGTATTTTTCTGCATAATTATGAGTGCGGGTCAAGGTTTTATAAATGTTTGCCGGAAGCATACTGCCTCTGTCATGTTTCTCCTGTTTTCTTTGATTTTTTACAACCTATTAAAATATGTTCTTGGCACACCAAACACACAAGACCGATTGCACACTGAATCTTGCAGGCAGCAGTTTGTCGTAGGTTGTTGTTAACTGATCTAAACTTGATTGGAAGTCCGGAGCACATTTTCTGGCCTTGGTCTTATGTTCTGTGTCACTCTGCTGTCTCTGTTCAGATGGTCCCCTTCTTTCTTATGCAACTAGATATTTTTCATATGTATCATCCCAAAAGCCTGTCCTGCTTTTAATAATTCTTCCTCTGATGAATAGTGTCTGGTCAGTATGTGGTTCTACTGTGTTCTGTATGTTTTCCTTAAGAACCTGAAATGCCATTTTACCACACATACCCCGTCTACTACATAAGTAAAAATTCCTAGAAGTGTGCACCATCTTTCTCATTTTTGTGTCCTCGAGGTCAAGGAAAACACTTAGCAGGCAATGCATTTCATTAATTATCTTTTATAGAAAAGAAGAGAAGGAGGGAAAAAAAGAGAAGATAACAAAAGAGACAGAGGAATTATGAAAGGAGAGTATAATTTTTCACACTGGGTATGTATGAAGATATTTGGTCTTAAATACAAAGCAATAATTTTAAAGTTTCAAATGGTTGCAAATACATGAGTCCTTCTGCTTTTTCATTTATTTGATTACAAATGCAACTTTTAACAACAATGCTTCTTTTTGTTAGAAAGTTAGCTATTAGTCTCTTTTCATCAATAAAAATTTATGACCACCTTCAATGTTGGGTTATGGGTAGGTGGAGGACTAAAAAGCTAATTGGATTGTATTGCTTTAGTTTCCAATTTGAATATTATATAACCTTGACACTATCACTTAACTCTTTTATACATCTTCATCTCTTATTACAAAAGCCATGATCATATGCTTCCTGAAGAAATATGAGGAAAACAATCACAACCTGATGATGGTGGTGGTGGTGATGACAGTCAATTTTTGGTAATTTTTTTGGTACCAGAGATTGAACTCACGACCTCACACATGCCAGGCAGGTGCTTATGCCACTGAGCTAAATCCCCAGCCTGACAGCCAATAATTTTTGAAATACTTCTATACCAATCACTCTGGTCAACATTACAACAGAAACACATACACACAGCATCTAAATTTCACAACAATCTCCAAGGTAGGAACTATAGTATCCTCATGTTATCTATTCAAAAAGGAAAGCTTTTGAATTTAAAGTAATTTGACAATGTTATTCACATAGTACTTAGCAATGATAGAATTTGAACCAAGATAGATTTGAAGTAATATATATCTATATCTGTATCTATATCTATATCTATATCTATATCTATATCTATATCTATAACTATATCTATCTATCTATCTATCTATCTATCTATCTATCTATCTATCTCAATGAGACACTGAGCAGTTTAGGTAATGACATAAGCACTAAACTCATGTCACACATAGGGAAGAATTCTTAGGTTTAAAAATACCTGAGTTTTCATTTTCTTTAAAGAAATGTAACCTTTTCTTTAGTATCTATGCATGTTATGTTGCTCTGTATAATTTAAGCAAAATTTAACAGGTGGAGAACATGCTACTTTCATTAAAGCAAATAAGTTAGATATTATCAACTACTTCAACCAGTTAACAGCTTAAGTCAGAGGTGGGAACTTCAGTTGCAATCATTTCATTTATCAGCATTTGAAAAGAACTGGACCTCTCTAGTGACCCTTAAAAATATGTCTTTATAAAGAGTTAAAAAAATTATTTTCAAGACTTTTTGCTTACCAAAAATAATGACAATGAAGTATCCTAAAAAGACAGATGCAAGCCTTGTTAGGTTTACATTAATGGATATTTGGGAATAAGAATTATTAGTTTCCTTCAGTTACTGCTTTCTAATATTGAAGTACGTTTGTAGGTGGCATTCATTCCTTTGAGGTTATACACGCTCAGCAATAAAGTGCTGCTTGGCAATAAAAGATGCTTCAGTTCAAACAGGAATTTGTGAAATGGGCCTGGGTCTACCACAGTCTTTTGCTAGGAAAATCAAAGAGATAAATATGTATTGTAGAGATTTTCTGTCTAAAGAAAATTCTTTCATCTACCTGCCAATACCAGATCAACAAGTCAAGGATTTGCCATGATGTAAACATGACAAGAAAAGCCATTTTTCTTTAAATCTATTGCTAAGCTGTATGAATATTAATAGCTAATGAAATACCAATTCTAATTTGCAGGCAAAAAATTCACATAATCCTTCATGTTGTAGATTTCATGAAAATCGGAATTGATGAGAACCTTAGAGATTTCTCAAATAAACGTTCCAAAAACATCATTAAACAATATTATCCTACTTGAAAAAAAGGGGAATAAAAGCTTATGTATTGTCAATGGGTAGATGTAAGGATGTAATATTCAATACAAATATTTTCTTTTATTGTTCAGGACCTAATCACTATGCCATGTATACATGTCAGGATTTTTATATTGATATCCTAAGATTTATACAATACCATATGCCTCTTTTAGTGCAGAAAAGGCCTGTAAGTTCTTCATTGATGAAAACTTTTAATTTTTATCAAAACTCTGTTGTGATGTTTAGTAAATATTTGTTAACTTAAAAGTAGTACTTCAGGTTATTGTCTTCTCGGAAGTTTAAAACAATAAATCATCCACCTAATAACACTTTTTACTGATCAATGTGTAACTCATACACTCTAAGGTGGTACAGTATTTCAAATTGATGTATCATAAGCAAAAGGCTGAATTTGTGGTTATATAATACCAACAATATTGAATGAACCAAAGGTATATTAACATGAAATAAAAGACTGTGATGACAATATAATAAAATTGGAGTGTGATAGATAATAGTGTGTATGAGGAACTCTTTTGCATAACATATAATATGAAAAATTTATGCATAGGTAACATAAAGACCAAAACTAATTAATAGGCATAATGATGAAGAGCTATCTCCACTGATCATAGGGTTATGTAAAAATATTTTAAACTATTATAATAAAATGCCATCTGTAAATAGCTTTTCTATGTGAAGTAACAAAATCATTTAATTGCTTATATAAATAAGCTTTCAAGCTACTGGCTGATGGTCCATAATTTTTCCACTGTGATTTTATTATTTTGATTCTTCTAAGATCATTTTACTCATCATAGGTTTCTGATAAACAGAATCAGCTGTATTCAAGACCATGCATATATTGTGTTTTCTAAACATTTAGCCAATTTTCATTGCTCTATCCTCTCAGGAAGTGCCATTAGCATTTGAGCACATTATTTTCCACTTTTTCAATCTTAAAAATATTCTTTTTGCTTACTCTGATTTATTATTTAAAAATGCTATTACAAAAAAATGGACAAAATATATTTAACATACAAAGTATTTTCAAAACCAGTGTGACTTTTATTTAAATATCCAGTCTAGGTATCCTAGTTCATCTGAGGAAATAATCAGTATTTGTTCATTTCCATTGTAGTGCTTAAATGTAAAAATAGGTTAGCAAACTTAGTACAGGCAATTAAAATCATGGATTGCGGACTGAGATGTTATGGTTGGATCTGAAATACTCTGAAAAGTTTCATGTGTTCAGAGGTAGAACTTTTAGAGTGATTAGATCATGAGGCTATTAGTGTCATAGTTGGTGAAATCCTTGGTGAACAGATAGCTTGCCAGACTGTTTAGCTCTGGGGCTAGTTGAAGTCTATGGGTCCCTGGGGTCTAAACTGAGAGGTCTGTCCTGCCCCTGGGCTGCTTCCTATGTTCTGACTGCTCTGAGGTGAGCAGTTTTCTCCCTCACACCCTTACGTTCTGACATTTCTGCCTTCCAGCAGCTTTGGAGGCAAGAGTAGGTGATCAAGTGTGGCGTCTTCTGAAACCAGGAACCGAAATCATTTCCATCTTAAAATTTTTTTTGTCACAGTAATGATATCTAACAAAAGATTCATCGAAAATGAAATTTTTTTCAACTTTTGGGACCAAAGAAAAAGGAAGTAAAAGATGAGATAAGAAGAAAAGTAATTACTTTTGCTTAGAAAAGAGAGAAAATAGGACTAGAGATCCCATTTAACCCAGCTATTCCTCTTCTTTGTACCTTCCCAAAAGAATTAAAAACATAAGACCACAGAGATATGTGCGGATCCATGTTTATAGCAGTGCAGTTTATAATTGCTAAACCTTGAAAACAACCCAAATGCCCACTGACTGATGAATGAATTTTTTTTAAATGGGTTTTTTTATACAATAAAGTACTACTCAGCCACAAAGAAGAATAAACTTGAGACCTCTATGGTTAAACAGATGGACCTTGAGACCATACTCCTAAGTGAAATAAATTTGACACACATGTATAAATATCACATTGTTGTTCTGGTGTGAGAAACTCAAAGTATAAATAAGAACCAAACTGTATATTAGAGGGCCAGGACATTGCTCAATGACATTGTCCCTGCCTGCAAACTTAAGATTATGAGTTCAATTTCTGGAATGAAAAAATTTTAAAAAGTATATTAGATATGGCAAACTAAGAAGAAGTTGTTTAAAAGGGAAGAGAAACTAGAGAGAGGTGGGTGGGAAAGGAAAGGAAAAGAAAAAAAATAAGAATAAATAGAAACAAAGATTTATAAATAAAGAGGGAAAGGCGTGGAAGGGAGGGAAGGGAAATGGGGATAAAAGAGAAACCGAGTGAATGTAATTATTGTGTATATCTATTTTTTTTATTGGTACCAAGGATCGAACTCATGACTGCGCGCTTACAAGGCAGGCGCTTATGCCACTGAGCTAATTCCCGAGCCCCAATTATTGTGTATATCTAAATTGTACCAATAAACTTAAATAATAATAATAAAAATCTGGAAAAGTAATAAGATCCAAAATGTACAGTACATATTGCAATTATGAAAGGGAAAGAAAGTGCTCTAAAGGAAAGAACAACTGGGATGGGGAAAGGAGAAATGGAAGACTGGAAAAGTTTGTGTGTATGTAGATATAACTGTATGTATGTATATGTGTGCAACATAAACAACTATTCTACTAATTCTATGTTAGTTCATCAAAAAGAACTAGTTTGTGCTATCATTGTTTGACTGTTTGATCTTTTTTTTTATTCCTGGATCTTATAACCTGAACAACTACTTCTAAGACAACAACATGCAATATATTTTATAAAAAAAAAAAAGAAAAGAGGCAAAAATTATACCTTTTCAACATTTTTTTTAGCACTAGAAAGGTTAACTTGTGAAAGGATACAAGATGATATGTTTAAAAGATATTATTTAATCCTGGATTGTCTAATATTTTCTTTAAGATACAGAAATGGTGTGGGGAATGTGAAGGAAAGAAATTCTATTCAAATTCCAAAGCTGCAGAACCTGAATGGAGGTAGGTCAGTAATAATTTGTAAGAAAAATAGGGGAACCCTGGAACTCAAAGCCAGGATCACTATATCAGGAGAAGCAGCACAGCAAATTACAGCAATGAAGATTGATGGTAGCCATCAAGGGCTAAAACTTGAAGAAGACTCTTGAAGAGTTTCAAGAATCAGTTGTTTAAAATAGTGAATGGACACTTACAGCCTCAAAACAAGGTGACAATTGCTAGGGCCTTGTGATCTAACTTCAAGTAACATGGAGGTCTTTAGACAAAATGTCACAAAACCTGTGTTGCATGTTAACCCAAACACCAGAGTTTCCATGTTGAGCGTGGACTCAGGAAGACAAGCATGGAATCATCGAGGAAACTATTGTCATAAATTAGCTCAGGCTAAGATGATAGACTCTGGCTGTGGTGAAGCGCATCTGTAATACAGCACACTGAGAGGCTGAGGTAGGAGGATTGCAAGTTCAGCTGCAGCCTGAGCAGCTTAAACAATTCAGTGAAACTTGTCTCATACAAAAGCCCTGAATTCAATCCCACCCCCCACAGTGATAGAATTCAGACTTCTGGAATGATAGTGTGTGGAGTTCTACATACCTCCCTGTGAAACATCTATAATTCATAAAAATTATGTTTAAGCAACTATTAAATCTCTGTAAAATGAACAAGGACATTTAACAAATAAAAAAAAAATTCAACACAAAAATCTGCCAAAATGTATTTTAAAAGATAATGGTTGAACCATGATTCACTCCTTTCCTTGTTTACAGTGGTGGAGTCCTTACCCCAGGGAGGTACAGCCAAGATCACAAGGGCTCCTGTCTGCTTAACTCCAGGCTATGGTGACAGTTTCTGCTTGCAGTGGCAGCTTGCAGTTCTCATCCCCATAGCTCTGAGTACAAAAGCTCTTCCTAATCAATGGCCACTGGGAGGTTCACAGCTTTCTTCCTTACATTCTCTTTTCACATACCAACAGCTGTAATCCAGGAATAGCAGGCTAAGAATACAGAGCTATCAGATTCCTTTGCTACATACCAATTCTACAGTGGTGATTCCATATTCTGAGGCAAATTAAGAAGATCAGAAACTACAGTCCCATTCTAAGACCCATCCCATACATCTAGGTTGACTTTAACAGAAGCTGGCCATTGTAGACAACCCTGGTAGCTCTGGAGTAGAGACTGGGTCCAGATGGAGAAGTAGCTCCTAAGAAGAGAGAGCTCCAAATTCCTCACTGGAAAATTGACAATTTTGGAGACAAGAGTGTGGAGAAGTTCAATCTATTGAGAAGTCCAAAGACCATGGAGATTGTGATGGGCACCAATTAAGCAGGTGGCTGCTGTTGCTTAATTACAGTTAATTAAAGGCTAATTGTAAACAGAAAAGAGGACAGTGAGGAGGAGCACTTCTCTGATAAGAGAGATTCTCAGAGGTTGATCACTGGGAGTACCTTTGCAAAGAGGATCACAATGAGCAGCGATCTGCACGCTAAGGCACTGTCTAAACAAGAGGTCAAGCAGCCAGTATCTAGTGGAGGTTCACAGGTGATCAACTTTACACCAGTAGCAGACAGGGTGTCAGAAAGACACCCTAGGAACCCTGCTACCACTGCAGTTTTCCTTAAGTGTTTGTGCTCCCTCTAAAGAGCTGCACACAGGAGCCAAAATGTCCTGCTTTGTATTGTCCAGACAGACCATGAAACAGAGATAAATGAATCAAACAGTGTGCTCTGCAGATAAGAAGAGCAAATTGGTATCAAGAGTGCTATAAATATGATCTAACATGTTCAGTTTCCAAAAAAATCACAAGATATAAAAAGAAACAGGACAGTGAGACCAATAGAACATGAAGCAAGCAATAGAAATTGCTTTCGAAGAGAGCAAGCACTCAACATAGAAAAGGTTTCAAATGCATTGAAATAACCAGTGAAAACCACACGTAAAGATACACCAATATTTCATCAGATGGAGAATATTAATGAAAGATTAAAACTATGAAAAGAACTTAGTAAGCATTATGTAGTTGAAAAGTACAACAATTGAGATGAAAAGAAAATTATTAGAGGACTCAGTATGAGATTTGAATGGCAAAAAGAAGACTCAGTAAACTTGGAGATACATTATTAGATATTGTGAAATCCAAAGAACAGAGAAAAAAGAATTTGATTATGAAAAAAAGACAATAACTAAAAATTTGAGGACAATCTTAAAAGAATAGGGACATCAGAAAGAGTGGAATGAGAAAAAGGTATCCAATGGTTTTTGAAGAAATAATGACTTCAAATTTCCTAAATTTGAAAAAAATTCATTTATCTGTACATTCTAAAAGCCCAATAAACATTAAATAAAATAAACACAAAGAAAACCAAATATATCATTATAAAAATGTTGAAAGCCAAAGGTAATCAGAAAACCTTGAAAGTAGCAGGGGAAATTCAACTAATCACAGTGAAGGAAAACACAGAAGATTAAAATGTAAATTTTCTTCCCAGACCATGGAGGCCAGTGTAATGGTTGATATGTTGTGTCAATTTGAGAAGTTTAGAAGTTAACTAAGTGACCGAGCAGGGGGCCAGGGTCCTTACTTTGTGAACATCCTCATTCTGTGCAAGAGGAGGACAGGGAGATGGTGAGTGCTACAGCTACCAAAGGGGTGGGCAGCCTGCAGACAATATAAGGGAGGAAAAGAGGTTTGCTCTTCTGTCCTGTTTGTGCTCTTCTTGCTTTGCTGACTTGTGCTGCCATTAACTGTTCCCCTGTGTGATGCCACCCTGTCTTGGAGCCAGCTGACTATGGGCAGAAGCCTCCACAAACTGTAAAGTAAATAAAAGGTTTCCCTCTTTAATTTGGGTGTCAGGTATTTGTTGTACACTAGCAAAAAGAGCTTCATTATGTTTGTGTTATGCCTAAGTTATATGATGGAAGTACCTGTAACATTGTCATACTGTTCTGTATGCACCATTCCCAGAAGACTGGGAGACCTAATTGATATGCTGATCAATGCTCTCCTCTGATATGTTTACCATTGCTGCCCTCTGCAAATGACAGATGTTATCTAAAATTGAGTGCTAAAATAAGTTGACAAAGGATTGTTAATTCCTGCTAGACTTCTCTGTACTCTGCAAAGGGAAGCAAAGTTCTTCCTCATTCCTTGGCAGATTTCCTGCTCCACGCCCACAACCCCTTACTTTGTAAATCATGCTTTCTACAAAAAGTCTGGAAAGTTTTGAGGGAGACACACAGCTTTTGCAAATTCCAACTGCACTGTTTTGCTGGGCCCAGGATAAAATAAATCAGCACTGCTTTTTTAAAAACATGTCTTGCCCCATTTTTGGACACCAAGCTGGAGGTTCTGGGGGGCTTGTTTGTGGGCTACAAGAGTATTTTGTCCCATCAACAAGAGTAAGGTAACCAAGACATCTAGGAAGAAAGGAGAAACTATATTCAAAATGATTTAGAGAATATAGTAATCCTATTGGAAGTGGTGGCATAAATCTGTAATCCCAGATTTGAAAAGCTGAAGAAGGAAAATTCCATGTCAGCCTAGACTAAGCAACATCTCACTTCAAAACACGAATAAACAAAAGAAGTGTTATCAATAATCGTCTTCTAGGGCCAGGGATTTAGCTCAATGGCATAAGCGTCTGTCTGCCAAACACAAGATTGTGAGTTTTGATAAGATTATATCCAAAAGACGAGAAGTATAAAACAAAAGAATCCTTTATTCTGAGGACACCGAGAGAGAAAACCAAAACCCCCTGACCGCTGGAGTCTGGCTTTCTCTCTGGCGGACACGTGGCGTGGGGGGTATGTAAGTAGCCTTGGTTTGGGGTGGAACCTAATGGGGCATCAGGGATGCCTGGGTAGCCCATTGGTCTTGGTTTGGCACCATGGGTAAATTCCTAGAGGGTGGGGAAGATGGACTCACAGGTAAATTCCTAGGGGCAGGGGAGGTAGGAGCTCCTTGGTTCTGCCTCTAAGGCTTCACCTGCTACAGTGTCCTGTCTGGGCCAAAACCCTCAAGTTTGTTGCAGGCAGTGGAAATATTAGAAATATTATAGGCAGTGAGACAGGGCTAGGTCCTCAAAGGAGCCAGTGCAGATACCTTGCAACTGTGGGGAAGACAGACACTTCCTACTTCCTACAGGCCTCAAGACAAAGAATCAAACAAATGCATCCACATCCTAAAGACTGATATTCTAATTAGTTCCCTATCACCTTGAAGAAACCTGGAGTCACCATCCCACGCCCTCAGGGGAAAGGTCATAGCCCTAAGATGCCCACTTCCTACATGACTTGCTTTCCCATTCGGCCCTAAGGTAATCAATTTTATTAACTATTAATCTTATTGGCTAAGTATAGTTATGTCCCAACTTAATGCCCATCTGCCTTGTGAGTGCCTAGGCTCTTGCCTCCACCCCCTAACCCATGGTTTTGCTCTATAAAAGTCCCTGGAAAAGACAGAGTCCTGGGCAACCTCCTCGGGACCCCTTCTGTCTCTCTTCAGACAGAAGCTTCCTTTCTCTCAAAAATATATTCTACTTTTAACTTCCGTCGTTCCTAAAATTCATTCTTTTATTTTAGAGGACACAAACTCGCGGGCATACTAGGTCGGGAATTTCATTCCCCTATATCAAGTTCAATCTCTGGTAGCCCCCCAAATAATAATAATAATAATAATAATAATAATAATCTTTACCTAGAAAAACTACCTTTTAAAATTGAAGGTAAAATAAACAGTCTAAAATATATCAAAACTTAGACAATTCATTATCATATTTTATATGAAATAATAAAGGAACTTCTTTAGCTTAAAAAGAAATACTTTACAGAGTAATGTGAACCTACATGAAGAAACAAAAGATATTGGTAAACATAATTTTGTAATTATAGAACATAATTGATTATGAAAGTATTTGCATAAATCATTTTATAGAATGTATTATTAAGCCCATATTGCATAGAAATGTAATGTGTTCTGTAGTTGCAAAAAAGAATCAGAAAAGCTGTATTGAAGCAAGGAAATAATAACAAATGATAACTCAAAACTATGAAAGCAATGGAGAGTAGGGAAGGGGCATGTAAGGTTAAAATGGAAATTCTATATAATTGTTAAAATTTGGGTTATTAAAATGCAAAATTACATGATGCATTAGTTAGAACAATGCACTGCTGCATTTGCAATGTATGTAGATATTACATATATACCGGTAATAGCAGAGACATCATTATGCAGAAGTGATGTTTCCATATCTTACTAGATTATGTTAGTATAAATTTGAATAGAATTAGGTATAGTGGCACACATCTCCAATCCTAGATACTTGAAGAAATATTTAAAAACTATCAGTGAAATATCTTCCTTGAGAAGTGATAAAAGAGGAATTAAATAATACACAATCCAGAAGAAAGAAATATAAAAATTAGAATAGAAAATTAATAAAGGAGTGAACAGAAAGCTATAGAGAAAAATGTAACAAAAATTTTTAGTTTTTCAAAAGATGATCAAAGTTAATCAACCTCTGTATAATCCGAAGAAGAAAAGTAAGAGAAGGCTCACAATTATAAAATTAGGAATGAAAATAGTAGCAACATTACTGATCTTATAAAATTAAAGTTACCTTTGGAGGTAACTTTATGCCAAAAATTTAGACAGGTGAAAAAGGATCATTCATAGAAACACACAAACTAATGACAATTATTTAAGTAGAAACATAAAAATCTGAAGAGATTTATCACAAAAAAAAAAACTGGTAAACTTAGTATTTAGGAACTCTCAGATACATGGCAGGAGCAGCTTTATTGGAGCATTTTGCTGAACATGTAATAATGAATTAATACAAGTCATTCACATATTATTCCCCCAAATGGAAAAGGAGATATTATTATTAACTAATTCTGAAATCAGCATTACCCTGACAACAATAAAACTAGACAGAGATATGCATCAACAAATAAAACCATAGATCAGTATCTATATGAATATCACACACTGCTTAATAATGCTGCAGGTAGAAGTATGTTGTAGGAGATTTCATTGTTGTGTGGACATCGTAGTGTGTACTTGTGAAAACTAAAATAGCTGGAACACCCTCGGTGGGACTCTCCTTATATATGTAAACTGTAATTGGCCAAAATGGTGCACATCACTGTAGATGGAAAATACTTGAGAAAGTAGGAGTAATCAAGTTCGGCCAAATACTAAAAAATCATAATTATGTGAGCTTATCGAGGAATGCAAAGTTGATTTAACATCTGAAAGTTAATTACTGTAACACATTATGTCAAGGGGAAAAAAGGAAAAATATTACAATCAATGAAATAGAAACCAAAAAGCTTATAAAAAAAAAAAAACAATGCTCTTTCATGACAAAAATACTCAGCTGAGTAAAAAGAGGCAGAGGCTTCAAAAGTTTGGTTACCAGTATGGATCACCATCTCACAGTTGACGTTAAATTGAATGGGGAAAGACTAAGTACATCCCCTTACAATGGGAAGAAGAAGACAATATTTGCATTTGCCATTGTCACTCAATGGTGCTGAAAGATTTTTCACTCCAGAGAAATTGAGAAACCAAAGGAACTGAAATAATCCAGATTGAAAAGCAAAAGTGAAACTTCCTCTACATGCAAGTTATATATTCTTGTACACAGACAATCATGAAGAGTCCTAAAATCTCAAAAAATGAGTCCAGCAAAATTTGTTTCTGAAATCTGTCATTTCTTTCTCTTGCTCTCGCTAACATCTATATCTATCTATCTATCTATCTATCTATCTATCTATCTATCTATCTATCTTCATCATCATCATCTGTCTATCTGTATGTCAATTGAATTTCTTTTCACCAAAATGAGCAATGTAAAAATAACAGTCAGAAACAGTGCTAGAGATTGGGGGTATAGATGAAAGACGAGTATATACTTAGCAGGCAAGAGGCCCTGATTTTCAGTTCTCAACCCTGAATTTAAAAAAGGTTTTCTATTCATAACAGCATCAAAAATGAAATACTTAAGAATATATTTCACAAAAGTGTAAAATAGATTTTAAACATTATGAAATATTTATGTTTTAGAGTAAAGAAATCCTAAATTAATGGAAAGACTAATTCATGGAACAGAAGGCTTAATATCTACATGGCAATATTCCCAAACTGATCTGAAGATCCAGTATTAACACTTGAAATGTCAGCTGTCTATTGGGTGAAAGTTGATGAACTATTCCTAAATTTTAAATCAATCAGAGTAGTTATAGTAATCTTGAAACAAGGAATGAATTCACAGCCACTAGGATGGCTATAATAAAGTGGTAATAACAAGAGGAGTTGATGCATTGCTGATAGAATTAAAAAACGGTGCATGCATTATGGAAACAGAGTGGCAGTTCCTCAAGATATGAAACACAGAGTTACTGTGAGATCTAGGGACTCGTCTTTTGGTAGATACTAGAGAAAAATGGAAAGTGATGTTCACACAAAAATTTGTATATAAATCTTAATAGCAGCATTGTAAATAAAGGCCAAAAGTGGAAAAAACCAGTATCCATCAATTGATTAACAGATAAATAGAACATATTATAGCCATACCGTAGAATATATGGCAATCTAACAGAGAAAGGTACTGATAGATGTTATAACATGTATGAACTTCAAAACATCATCAAAGTAAAAAGACAGCCTCAAGGTCACTCATCTGTCGGATGATGTCATTTATGCTAAGCATCCAGAATAAACAAATTTATAACAACAAAATGTCTAATAGTGACTTTCCAAGGCTGGGGTACTAGGGGGTGACCACGAATCAGTACAGTTTCTTTTAGAGCTGATGAATGTGTTCTAAAATTGTGATGAACTTTGTAGATCTCTGAGTACAGTAAAATCTTCTGAGCTTTACAATCTACATGGGACATTGTATAATATGCTAATATCAGTATCAGTAAAGCTTCTAAAAAATTGTATAATGGTCACTTAGATAAATAGGAAGTGATACAGGGAGTGAAAATTCAGTACTTCAAATATTTCCATCTGCAAAGGATTTGACAAGGAGCATTTGATGAACAAGATATTGTTGCTCAGAAAGGATATAATTGTCTTTAAATTGGAGGTTAAAGATTAGAATTTATATTCAAATATTTGTAAGATTAATAAAAAATCTGTTATACAGGTTTTTCTCAATTTATTTCTATTTATTTACATGTGATAGGTTACTCATAATGGTTTCCAAAGATTTCTCCCTCCTTGTATTTACTTTCTTGTTTAATTTTCCTTCCTTTCAGTGTGGGTTAGACCTGGAGATTGACTTCTCATGAATAGTATATTGAAAAAGTGATGGGATATCACTTCTGATACTCTGATGCTAGGCTATGAACTGCATTCTCTGTCTCTGTCTCTGTCTCCGTCTGTATGTATGTCTCTCTCTGTCTCTGTCTGTCTCTTCCTCCCATCCCATTTCTTGGAGTCTTATACCTGATGATGCCTTTGGGAACTGCCATGCCGAGTTCTGCCCTCTGGATTGCACACGTGGCCAATCCCGGCAAGAGCTGGTGGGAAATGAGCTGCTTAGCCTGGACTCCATGAGGATCGCAACATTGCTAATACCCAGGTGAGCTTGGCAGCAAGTCCACCGTCCTGATGAACCTGGAAATAACTGCACCTCCCGCAACACAGTGATTGAAGTCCTGAAGAGATCCCAAACTGCAGGGCCCATTTCTAGTCCTGTTCAACTCTCTGACCTAGACAGACTCTACATGATTAATGTGCATTTTAGATATTCAAGTTTTGGGTAATTTCTTATGAAGCAATAATTTATAGCTAGTGCATTTAATTTCTGAAGTCACTTACATAGATATTTTTATTTGTGAGTATACAGTTGACAGGATTCCTTAAGACTTCTTACCACTGGCAAAATATTTATCATTTTCTTGTGGTGAATTTTAAAAAATTCACAGACTTTAAGAGCATAATATGCTATAGCTGACTATAGGAATGATGTTATATAGCAGATGTCTGGAATGTATTCTTGCTGGACTGAAACTTCATGTAGCACGATTAGTAGCTCCTCATTTTCCTCACCGTCTAGCCCTTGGCAATCACCATCTCACTCCTGATTCTTTGAACTTGACTACTTTAGACATCTAATGTAAGTGAAATCACGCAGTATTTGTCTTTCTCTGACTGTTTTCAAGGTTCGTCTCCACTGTCACACAATGCACAATTTCCTTCTCTTTCTTCCTTGATGCTTCTGGTTTTATTGTGATTTAATTTGAATAATAATTCCTGTAGCTGTGAATCTACTCTTTGAGGGTAAAGGCTAAGTTATTTATCCTTCAAAATACATTATTTGATCCATTTGAACTTTGAAAATCACAGTAACTGTTCACAGTTTAATTTTAATGTAAATATCTTTAGCTTTCTAAATTCACTAGCTTCCTATCCTACTAGTTTTAATCATCAGTCTTTTCGTATCTTGTGTTTGTTATACAGCATAATACTGTTTCCTGTATAATCCAGTCCACAGGGAGGCATTGCAAACACTGGTTCATGTCAGGGTGTCATTAAGTACACTGTCACATTTCCTTTTATCTCTCTTTGTATGACATTGATTGACACAGCTGGTTGAATGTGCATCTATTATGACATGTAAGGATTTGCTTTAGTTGTTCTTCAACATGTTTGTGTTTTTGTAAGTACAATTTAAATGCTAGCAAACTTCATGAATATTATGTCTAATTATGAAAAGTCATTCAGATTTCACAAACAAGTAAAACTTTCAAGTAGAATTTAGAAACTTGTCCTTTTATTGTACAAATCTTCATTTTCTTAGTAATCAAGAAGATATATTTACTATTTGCTAAACTATGAAGAAAATTTATACCAGTGTTGAAGAAGTCAACACTGAAAACAAGAACTCCTCAACTATTCAGGATGTTTCATGACCTACAAGTATCACTGGACTAAAAAGCCTCACTGGCTTGAAATATTTAATTGGCATGTATGTAAAACATAAGATAAATAAAGAAATAAAGCAATGTTTTTTACCATTTTCATAAAAAAATTACCTATATTCAGGTTGATGCTACAGGTGCTATTGTTGAGTGATTGAAATAGAGATACAAGTTAAGTCTGGGGTCATTTGATCACTTCTTTACTAACTGCTGTGATGTTGGATGATGTTTTAGTTTTCTTCATCTTTGAAGCTGTGCTTCTGTTAATTGAAATGCTTCCATAACTTAATGGCAGCACTGATCTTTGATATATTAAATGAAAAGGAATTAAAGCATATTTTTCCATACTCCTTTACCAGAGTGTATTGTTGCTGGCAATCCTACACTGACTGTGCTTTCACTAAATTAATGACTTCTATTCAAACATATACAGATAGAGCTTGTGTAGTCATGGATTAAGCATACATGAGTAGAGGCAGACTTCTGCTACTAACATTTGTGCTCACACATTAAGCATTTGCATACATGCAAACCTATGCATGATATACATAGACATAACATATCCCCACACATAAATCCACACTATGTATGTGTGTGTATGAATTAAGCAATGACCATGCTTTACACTAATATGACCTCTTCCCAAATGATGAACAGGTAGAGAAATGGTCTTGTACTCTGTTACTTTCATGATATTTAAACATTTTGCCACAGCAAATGAGCTTCAAACAGAAAGAATTCAGAGACTTGCCATAAATAAAACCACACTAGGTTGGGTTCTTTGAACTATTTAAAAAATACCAATATTGAGTTATTACTGTATAATTTGAATGATTTTTGGAATTGTTATGAGAACAATTGTGCTTTTAAACCTGATAATCCCTCTGTTATTCAAGGTCATACCAAAAAATAAGAAGGACAAAATAGCATTAAAACAACACAAAGCAATAATCAGAGATTTAAACACTTTTGTTTTTACCCATATCAATTCTCATTTAGCTTGAAAATCACTTTCCATAACTGCTTCAATTGCAACGAGATAAGTACTTCAAGATGTTCACTGCAAATTTGTGGACTGATGTGAATGATCCCAGAATATTAAAGCTGGAATTGATCAGTGGCATTATCTGGTCCAGTGCTTTTGGTTGGCAGATGAGTTGATGCAAATTAATTATCTAAAAACTTTGTAGGGTAGGGAATGAGAATGAAAAAAAGGAGCCATTATCATTTCAGAGGAGGAAAGTGAGGCATGGAGACATTAAGCAAGTTGCCAACTTTATTAGAACTTGTTCCTCACTGTTGGGACTAATATTTAGCCTGCCAGTATCTCACATCGTGCCTCCCCCCCTGGCCTATCTTCACGCTGCTGATGGTTTTAAAGTGTCACCTCTAGGTGAAGAGATAATGATTTAATAAGGGAGAAGTATATTTCTTGCCTCTCTGGACAGGACACATATTGTCATATCATATTGACAGGACAGGTGGGATTCTGAATGTCACTGTTGGACAAATCCTGAATTTTATTGAGATGAACTCTAGAAAGAAAAGGACAATGTAACTTCAATACCTGTGTTTAACAGAACTCATTTAGTTGTAATATTTTAACTATGCAACACATAATAAGATCTTTTTTTTTTTTCAAAATATGTTTGCAGGCTAAAGTCTAGCTTCTAGCCGCACTGACTAAACAAATGTAATTGCTCTGAATGGACTCTAAATAGCTTTCAACATTTCATTACAAAGCAATTACATATTAGTCTTCCCCAGAGCTCTCAGCATGGCTTTTAAAAAAGAAATTACACAAACAGGTGAAATCAGCCATTATGAAATATAACCTACAAGCAAGGTTTCAGAGTGTGTGTTGTAGGAGAGGCTTAAATCAAGTGATAAACAAGTTTCATTTTTGAGATTGCTGTCCTGAGAAAATTTCAGTGTTAAAAAGGGACTTACCTCATTTTACAATGCTCTGAAGCACTATGGAATTTCTTAGACATTGCCTGGAGGTTAAATGAAGATCAACCTCCTATAAATTCATATTATATATATATATATATATATATATATATATATATTTGACTATATAAAACAAGATGTAACTGAACATGTGTCTGTATTTAGAAAGGACGTAATTCTCTAAAACAAACTGAGAGCTTATTTTGTATCAGGCACTTTTCTAAATAAATATTTTAGCTATCCTCAAAGCATTGCTTGTAGATAAGTTGTTTCTACTATTCTTATTTTTTTCACAGAGCAAACTGAGACACAGGAAATCTAAAAAGTTGGTTCAAAATCAAGCTGCGGTGGATGGGAAGTCGGGGTTCAAACTAGGTATTCTGATACCTGAATGAATGATCTCAACTTCTCTTAATTTTATCCATTTATACCACTAAGATCCGAATTGGAAATGTGAATCAGGCCTGCGTATTTTGAGATAGAAAGAGAGGCGAGCCACTAATACAATGGCCAGGCACAGCTTTATAAACTACCAAGTATTGTTTTGGCCTTAAGGCTGTGCTTCCAAATACAGCTTTTTAAAAAATGAAGAAACCGGTAATGGATGATCTGTGTGTATAACTGGGGTTCGGGGTGCTCGGAGGATGCCCAATTCCCTTGCTATTTCACACCCACTGTGTGAAGATGTACATCTGGGTGTTCTATGTGGACAAGCTTTCTGCTTCTCAATACAGTTTTTCAAGGGATACATGGCTTCATTAATGTGCAAAGCGGGGGCGAAGTCTCAGTAAAGAGTTAGATAGAATACTCTAAGTGCTTTGGATTACAGTGTCTATTTTTCAGAACTCATCTCTGCTGATGCTGTGTTAAAGCACCCGCAGGCAGGACAAACAGTTTGGTGGAGTGCCTTTACTTTCTTATGCAGTTTGAAACATGAAGTTTATATGTTTTTTTGTTACAAACTATTATCATTCCTTTGAATTTTTGCAGTAATTTTAAAATTAAAAAAAAAATAAGTGAGCAAACAAACAAACAAACAAGCAAATACTTTCTTTGCTCAAGGATCATAGAAAGCAGGGAGTAACTCAAATTAGGCCAAGGGGCCATTGCTTGTCCACCGTTAGGCTGCAGAGTGATTCTTCCCAGCATCATGGGCATGGTCAGAGAATGTTTCTAAGAGGCAAATTCTCAAGTGTCTTTCTTACCTACTGAGTCAGAAACTCTGGAAGGAGGCCCAGTAGTAAGTGTTTAAAAAATAAAAAGTCCAGGTGAAACAGGTACACACGAAAATTTGAGAACAACTTCCTTAGAGCCGCTGCCCTAATGATTTAATCCATGTAGTCATTCTTGCAACAAATGATTTTTGAGAGGCTAATTGTGCAGGAATACAATGGAGAAATGGCTATTTCCCTTTGTGTAGATGATAGAATAATCCTCTAATAAAACAGGAAATGGGAATTTCTGAAAATGGCTTATACCCACTCTTGTGTGTGTGTGTGTGTGTGTGTGCACGCGCACACACGTGTCTGTGACTGACACACTTTCATATTCTTCTCTGTTCTATTTCTATAGGATCCAACTGAATAAATTGATTTTTACAATCTACCAGCAGATCACAACTGTAGGTGCAGAACACCATAAACATTCACTCACCAGTGCAAATTCCTTGTTGAGAATCATCTGCTCCACCAAAGACGACTCGTTGTGGAAGAGATGGGGCTGCATGTGGCTCCACATGTGAGGGAACCACCAGAACTCATCCACGGACCGGAGCAAAAGGTCATCCCCCTCATCTTCCTCTTCAGTCCCTGCAAACAGAGTTAAATGTGGCTTTATGAAGATATTGTACTCCTGCAACAGCTATTGTCAGGTTTACTTTTTTGTGTATTGCTGATATATAGATTCAAATGTGTGTTTATTAATAACAAAAAAATCATAGTCTAAATATTAACAGAGACCTTAGGAGTTTGAGTACTGGTCGTAGGTGCCATTGGTCCCCACTGCAGACAGGTAATTTAGAATTTAAGAAAGAATGTTACCTAATCATAAATGATTATTTCTTTAATTGCCTCTCTTATTAGACACATCTGACCAGAAATAGGGAGTCATTTTTCTCTTACAAAGTTTATAGTAAATCTAAAAATTGAGCTTATAACTGATGGATTTTGATGTTTATGATTTAAAAGTAATGCATGTTTATTGGAGACGTGTGCAAAACACAAAGATACATTTTATAAAACCAAGAAACAAAAAGAAAACAACCCATAAAACCATCTCGAGAAGTACGCACTGGAATCCTTTGTGTATCTTTCTTTAAAATATTTCTCTACTTATTTTTCAATAATATTTCTTCCTAGAATTGTAACATACTACATAATTTGGTACAATTATTTCAGAAAAAATTAACAATGAATCTTATAGTTATTTCAATTATAATAAATATCTGACTTGATAAGTTAAAACTAGTATTTCTTTCTCATGCACTGGAAACATTATTGATAGCACCCAATGAACAGGGAATCCATTATTTTGTAACAAGGTGAAAAAGAAAGAATAAACCCAATAACTTATTTCTAAAAGAATTCATTATATTTCAGCTGTTCAAGAATATTTTCATTATATAAAATTTTATCGCTTTGGTACAATTTTACAATATTCAGTTCAATTTCAAAATGCTCTAAATCAATCCTAATAATTCCTATTTGGTCTCTAAATATGAAACTGCATCATTAAAGTAAAATAACAAGTTGGGTTTACAGTGTGAAGCGTAATTATTTGGTCTGCTTTTTTCACCACTATGGTTTACAAATTGGTGCTTGATTTTATATTTTTTTACTAAAATTAAGAAAATAAATAGTAAAGACATTTTAATGGTTTTTTAGACTGTTTAATTTGCATCTTCCATAAAATAGATTTCCTTGTTGATTGAAGGAGTACTGCAAAGTAGGTAAAATTTATATTTAGTGTCAATATGGTCACTTAATTAATGTGATCTTGAAAAAATTAACTCATCTGCATCTCAGGGTCCTGACTAAGAATGCACATATAAATTCTTATCAGATCTTAGTAAATAAAAAGTCAATGAGATGAATTTATCAAAGCACTTAATATTATTTTGTGATTTGCAGATCAAAAGATTTATAAATATTATGATCTTAAAATAAATTCAACTGTTTTATGCATGCTGAGTTTTTAATTTATGTCTTTATCCATTCTAAAATTCTGTAAATTATAGATTATAATTTTCTCAAAGTCAGGCACTGGATCTTATTAATTTCCACAAAACATGCAACTTCCCCAGAGCAGTGAAAAAATGAATCGTTTTATCCAGGCTATGTTTACACAGTCAATGGACTTCAGCAACTTCCCAGGACTGCTGAAATACATACCAGTATGTGTGTCTTGTATATATATTCATTATTCCTGGCATAAATTTCTTAATCCACAGTCCTCAAAAGTTATAGGGACTACCAGATTTAAATAAGGGTTTGTCACCAATGAATACTACTACATAACGTAAGAAATAGCAGTTGTGAAAATAGTACAGTTTTTTTTTTTTTTTTTTTTTTTTTTTTTTTTTTTTTTGTCTTTTTCCTTTTTATCGGTACCGGGGATCGAACTCACAACTGCCTGCTTGCAAGGCAGGCGCTTATGCCGCTGAGCTAAATCCCCAGCCCCCGAAAATAGTACAGTTTTATAAATAAAACAGAGACAACATTCTTAATTTTTGTTAAAGTTACCTTAAACCTTCAGTATTATTGATTCATAGTTTTTTGTTGTGAATATGTTATGAATATAAAATATTGAAACCCAGTGGGAGAAGAGTTATTTATTTTCTCGGATTAGCTGCTTATGCTAAAGAGGTTTTCATGGCCATATGATTAGTAGACCAAGTAATAGATTGGAGTTATTTTATATCATATATGATGGTGGAGTTGGTTGTCCACGCTCTACTCCAACCCCTGGAATAAGTGTGCTGGGCTTTGAAGACAGAATATTTGGGAAATGTTGCTATTCAGGTTTCAGACCATTCTCATTATTACAAGTGACAGAAAGCACATAATGCACACTTGACCGGAAAGAAGGTCAATTACTCGATTTAAAGAAAATTTTGCAGACTATTGATATAAACAGATGCATGACTGATCATCAACTCTAAGCAATTTTTTGTATCAGAGTTTATGTTAGTTTACAAACACTCTCTACACAGCTGAGAGTGACATTTACAACCTGCTTTTATCATTGCTTTTTGACACCAGGGATTAATTATTGTCGGTCTTTTTCCTATTTTATGCTGGTTGATAGCTCAAAGTCACATGAGGCAGACCTTTGACACTAGAAATAGCTTAATGAAAAGTATGATATGATGTCATGCCAAAGGAACATTGCTGAATTGTAAGTTTTCAAATGAAATTGCTATATTTTTGACCAACTTTAACCAGATATTTTACTATATTTAATGGAAGCTTAAATTACAGAAGGGCCTGACTTAATGAACATGTAAGTTGCAGACTTTCACAGGTACAGAAGGACCTCCTATTAGGGACATGCACAGATATGACCAAATCACAGAAGTAGCTCTGTGTCTGCGTTCAGATGCTGTCACACTTGTGCTTGTGTGTGATTACTGTGCTTAAAGGCAAAAGTCCATCTACAGTATTTTTTTTTTGTGTGTGTGTGTGTATGTGTGTGTGTGTGTGTGTTTGTTTGGTTTCTTTATGCTTTACATTGTACCTTAGGGTCAAAGTGTTGAGACTCACTTCATTGGACGCACAGTGAATGTGACTCACCAGCATTCTTTGAGAACAGAATTCTTGTCAGGGACATGAGTTTATGTATAAAAGTGTAGCTAGTAGTTTGTATCTGATCATATAAACACAAGTTAAAATGTTAAAGTTCTGGGCTCAAATCGAGCCATTTACTCTTTCTTTGGCATTGTGTTCTGAATTTTATTTGCTGTAGTTGGAATTTGGAAGATAAAATTGCTTTGTTAAGTGTAAAGTGTCACAGACTCTTCCCTCCAGGATGTAAATTGTGCAGTCTGGGCCTAAGGCCTCCAGGCAGAGCCACTGAGCTCTCTTTTGGTTGGGTGGTAGCTTTTCTCTTTTTGCTGCTTTTGTTCTGTTTTGTTTGATTTTGCTTTGCTTTGCTTTTCTTGAGCCTTTCCTTTCTAACCTGATCTACATTCATAAATATGGTTTGATTCAAAAGTAAAATATGTGAAGGGTTAATTCCTTTGTTATAATTTTTGGAGGCTCTGTGTTGGGAGATAATAATGTTTCTAAAATGTCTTTTAAGTCTGCCATATTACAGTGTGCCGTGTTTGTGTATTATATTCAGAGCCCAGTGCATACTAAACATGTGTTCTACCTGGGACCTACATCCCAGGCACAAAATAAGAAAAATATTTAGCAAGATCTGAGATATAGGTTAATATCCTATACAGTACAGTTATAATATTAAGCTAAGTCATAGAAAATTTTAGCATCTGGATTATTTCTTTTGTATAAATACATGCTTTATATTTGCTTCTTACAGGTAAAATTGTGGTTCCTAAATGGGAATATTTCCTAATTTGCCTTGAATACTGAATCTGGTATGGTTCTATACTAATAGGTTTCAAATAAGCTCATTTTAACCATAACATTAAACAATAGAAATTATATGATGAATATTCATTGAATGACATCTAGTTTCAACATTAGAAAATGGAGTTATATAAACTATTATTTACATTTTGATAAAATTATTTTCATATATAAATGCTTTTAATTATTAACAATAAACATTTGGCATTATTCCAAGAGAGAGACATTATTACTGTGGTATCCCCATCTTGTCAGATGTTAAAACTGAGGTATAGAAATGTAAAATAGGTTGTGCTCACGTAACTAGCAATATGTTGAGTCTTTGTTTTTTGTGGTATCTGGGATAGAATCTGGGTTCTCAAGAAGATTATGCAAGAACTCTACCACTGAATTACCTTCTTAGCTCCCCCTTTTTAAATTATAAATTTATAAATTTATTGATATGATGAAAAGTCTGAATTTTAACACAAGCAGTCAGTTTCCAGTGTCGTCTTTTTATCCATGTTTTGTAACAAAAAGTCAAAATACACAAAAAATAAAGGAGAATGACACATATTTCTTATTTTCATGTCTCAAAGTTAATTATTTTACATAAACTACTATTTTTGTAAAATTTACAAAATTTTACAATGTTCTCCTCAAAAAGAACATTGCTAAGCCAATTTGCAAACCTTATTCATGCATTAATTACTCACTGGGTCATGTTCAGTTTCTTTTGAATTACTAAAAGAGCAATGGTTAGCAGCAGAAATTGTGTCCTATGAAAAATAAAATTTGCAGCCTCTTTTTGCCTAGAAAGCAGCATAATGTTGCAATGTCTCCATTTTATAAAAGAGCTTTCACTGTGCCGTTACACACGTTGTAAATATTTCCAGGCTAAAATATTCTAAACTCCATGGATTTACTTTTTTACTTTTAATCAGCATTATGTCCTTCTTTCAATTTAGAATCCATGAATGAATGGCTTTTGGCGAAGGCTTAGTAATATGCCCTTCTGGGGTAAAATTGTTTTTAGCATGTGAAGGACAGAGAAACGGAACAGGGAAGAACACATGATAAATACAAATAACTGGGGCAGGCTGAGTTAGGCGGAATCAATCATTATTACACTGGACATGTGTGATTAAATGTCTTCAAAACAATGAAACTCATCAATCAGAATCCGTATGCATTGGGAAATCAGACGTCCTGGGAGAAAACTGAGGCTGTCACTGTAACAAGGCCATCTCCTCATGGTGACGTATCACAGCCAAGTGCACCCCGGGGAGAGCACTTCCTTTATTTGTAATACTTTCTCTGCAATATTAAATCTTCATATAGGAGTGTGACTTGACAGGGCTGTTGCATGCTTTTCTGATGTGGGCATCACTGATGTGTAATTCATCCCTGCAAGAAAGCTTGATTTGTCCAAGTGCAATAATAAGCACTCAACATAATACGATAGCACTCTTGAAAACTGTTATATACGCTTTTCAATGCTCACGATGATAACAGTTAAGTAAAACATATATTTATATGAAGGAAATTAAACCTCCCGAATTTATGAGTTTATATACACTGCTTATTCTCTGAAGTATACTATCACCAAATAACTGCATAGATGGCTTCTTCCATCACTTTTCTAGGGCGTTTCTAACACAGAGTCAATAATATTTGTTAAAAAGATATAATTAAAATATGCCTTTCTGTATCTCTCTTCAATAGTTATTGCAGTAATATTGACTGGTTTGCTGCTTATTTCCTAGTGGATGGGCACTATATACATGTCTAGAGTTATAAAAGAGAAATTGGAAGCCTTTAAACTTTATCAGCATTAACTCTGCAAATGTCTGGCAGGTCTAATAGATCCAAATATGAGAAGTAAGTCAAATCTGTGGTGGTTATCCAGACATATTTCAGCCAACAGAATACCTTTAGTTACACCATTCAGCTATTTCAAACCAAATAATATTGTGTGTGTGTGTGTGTGAATTCCAAATAATCTCATAATTTTCCCCTTGCATGAGAAGACACAGCCTTTACAGTTATTTGGTTTATAACTTCATAGTCAGAGCTTCTAAGGCCTGAACTCATTTCTTAAGGGGGCTTTTGATGAAGATTTATAAAACCATGTCTATTTTCAAAATTAAAGTCTGGAATTGCTTTGCCCATACAGGCAAGATATCCAAATCTTTTCCTGAAAAATGTCTTTTTGAAATATGTAGTAAATTGATTTATTAACTAATTTCCCTTCTATTACTTTAGATAGATTTACATATTTTAAAGCTCAAAAAAAAAAAGCATCAGGAAAAGCCAATAATACATACTCCTTCAATATTCTAATAAACCATGTTGAATTTTTATATTAAACTGCCTGTTTGGGTAAAAAAGCCACATTTATGATAATTAAATACTAACTTTGCAAGGGATATTTTAAATGAGACAATGAGCTGTATAGATGGCGAGACAGGACTATGAAATGTTTCTACTGAGGTACTGTAAAGACACAACAGCTCAGTGTCCTAAAGGAAGCATTTTCTCACATCATAAACGCACACCTAGGTGCGGATTATGTGTGTTTCCTTACTACAGCGCCCAGCAGAAGATATAGTACTGCTCCGGCCATAATTTGAAGGCCTGTACATTTATGAACATAGATCTCTCCATCCTATGGCTATGCAGTACTGCAATGAAGAAAATAAAGGTCAAAATTTGGACGAGACGGTGGAAAGAGGTGAAAATGGCACAATATAGAGTAAAACATGAATACTGGTTCCATTTTGAAATTAATTGAAAGGCTGAGACCAAACAGAAATGTCATAGCTAGACAGAATGGAAAGAAATGCTAGACTGATTGTGATGCTCTCAGGGGATACTGGGCCAAATTATTGATAATTTTTAAAAAATATCACAAAAGAGAAGATAAAACAGTAAAAACGCCCTTAGGTTCCATTAAATTACTTTGAAAATTAATATGTTTTTCCCAACACAAGACTTTTTCCAAAGGAAAAAAAAAATATATGTACAAAAGAAGATCCTGCTTTGATTATTTGACAGTTTGAAAGCATTTTTATTAATAGTACTGGTAATAATATCATCATCAGCATCATAATCACTATTATGCTAAGCTTTCACTCAGACTCAGCTGACATAAAGTGTCCACTGTCGTACTTAGAACAATGATCATACTTTCTTTAACTCAGCTAAAAAAACGACAATTATCCTTCTTTTTTTGCCCTCAATTTCAATAGTTATTTGTCAAAGTAAATGAGTTCATTGATTTTTGGATTCTGTCACTCACATAGTGCACCCAAGTTCTTCCCATAATCAATCTGGACATTCTATTTTTCCTACTTATGGGACATTTAAAATCTCATCTCCTATTTATATGTAGCTGCCTGAGAACACAAAGCTCCTTCTTACCTGTGTGGTAAAACTTCCCTGAAAATCCAAGGTTGAAGGTAAAATTTGCAACCTGAGTGCGCAGTAAATTTTGAGTCTCTAGTAATGCCTGAAATAAATAAGAAATTAACATGATTTTAGAAAATAAATATGAAGACTTGAGATGCCTCTTTTGCAAATGTCTGTGCAGGAATGAAACAGAATAATACAGGCTCTGTTGGTTTTTGGGTGTTTGATGGGCACTGTTATGTAGTATTCATATTCCAGGTATCATTATTCCTATGGCTATTAGTTTTACTAAAGGTTACCAAATTATAAAACAATTAAGTCCTAAGCACATCACGCATTGCTGAGAGGCAATTCTCTAACTGCATAATACTTAAATTATTTATCATTTCCATGTGAATTGTTTCTTGAATTTTAGATTATTATATTTTGTTTCCTTCAGGAAAGTTTTTCAGAATTGTTGCATGTAGACAAGTTCTCTGAGCACTAGTAAGAAAATTTTTATTTGAACTACAATTTAATGTTTTGTGTAACTGTGCTGCCTTAATCACCATTTTAAGGCATAATTAGGTAGATGAAAGCTTGAGTTTTTTACTTTTTGAACTAATGAGTAAACGTATTTTATAAAGCATTACTCACAAATTTAGAGATAAAAAGGAAAAAGAATATATAAGAATAAGTACCCTATGCATTGCTAATTCTGTAAAGAAATATTCTCTAAAGATAAAAAAATATTTTCCTAAATTCTAGCTATGGATTCATATTACAATAATTTGTTTGTAGACAGGACAAGAACACATTGATTATACTTAGTCAGTATTAGTCATGTAAAAGTTCTTCCAATCTTTTAGTAACTATTATTCTTATGTTAACATATGTAACATAATTCAGAACTCATATCCGTGGGTTTTTGTTTGCTTATTGGTCTGCTTATTCATTCAGGCTGTTTTTCACATTTTTAAAATGGATTTTTAATGTGGATTCACTTTGTCCAAATGAAAATAAGAAACTAATTTCAAACTAGAGATAGTAATAAGACTGAATTTTGATGACTGCTATCCATCAGTAGAGGTAAATAAAAATTCAGAGATTTAGACAATCGCTTTTTTAGTAGTCATGGTGGCTAAGCATTTGCTCAAAAATTTTGTGAAGCTAACTATTCTTGTAGTCCTTACTTAGTCTTGACTTGTTTACTTTCAAAGAAAGAAAGAAATGAAAAAAATACCCAAAAGTTTGATAAACTATATAGTCTGTGGTTTCCCAAGGCTGTAATTATAAAATGTAAGCAACACCAACCTTATTCAAATATTATCACTTAAATAGACAATGAAAAATTATACTCATTGGTTTGACTCATTTCCATGGACTACTTTAAAAGCCTTTAAAATATAAATTAAATATTAAAAAATGTGTGGTTAAAATAGATTATATGAAAACCCGTGAGCTTACTGGCAACCAGCCTTCAAATGAGATCATGCATTACTTTTTCTTGGTGAGTTGATGTGTCTGCTTCTCCTTTATTCTATGTACAGTGTCTGAGCATCCATATTTGAAACACATATACCTGCATTCCCCTCCTTCATGTAAACCCTGCAAACTCAGTTTGTCTTGAGTTCTTTAACTCATTCTTTATTCTATGTTTATTAATACAGCATTCATTCTTACTACTGTAGATGTTTAGTGTTGGGTTTAATAAAGGTGGCTCATGTAACAGTGGACTCTACTGCCTAGAGGAGGGAGGTATAAAAGCACAGTCACAAACGTGTAATTGCAACTCTTGGTAAGTGTGATGAAGGAAATCTTGATGTTGCAGTGACAGGCATAAAGACTGGACTCTAGTCTGGGGAATGGAGCCTCTACATTTGTTGCTTTCTTAGGGACAATGTAAGGAAGATCAAAAAGTGGATTTTTTTCCTGAGTGACTTCTCACAGGTCCATATTACTTTCTTCTTTGGTTTTGAAAATCCTGTGTTGTTGGGAGCTGATGAAGCTGGGAACTGAACACACGTGCAAGGGCTATGGCTTGACCCAACCCAAGAACAAAGAGACACCTCAGAGGGCAAGATAAGGTCACAGCTAAGGATACCTGGCTCCAACCCCAATTAACAAGATAGAGGATAGCCACAGATATCTCACTCCTGCTGTCCATTTCCTACCACAAATGTTATCCTGGAGATGTAGCAGTTCCTTTATTAATGTAGAACACCACTTTGAGAAGTCATTGGGGTGAGCGTCCAGGTTCTTCTCAGTTGATGTCCTTTCCTCAGTATCCCATCTCGATTTTTTGAAGACCTAATACATATGGGCTGCCCACAGAAGCTCTTTGTCTCAGCCCCCATAGTCTCGAACTTTACAGAGGGTTTTGACCTTCCTGGAGCTCTAAAATCACACCACTTGTTTCATTTATTTAAGCCCTCGCTATACACTTGTTTAGGAGACTGGGGATCTTGGCCAGTCCTTGATACTGTGTCATTGACGTGGGTTTCCCACTTGCCTTTCTCAGCTTCCCCTGCTGTGCCTGCAGTTACTTTCACCTCCTGCAGTCCTCTGCAACACTGGGCTGCGGAGGCAAGGAACTGATGTCTCAAATTCTGTAAACGGTTTTCATTCTCTAATCTATCCCTTTGCAAGTAGGATACTGAAATACTTATTTTGCATCATTATTGTGAAAACTAGATGGTATAGGTCATGTTAATTATTTAGCTAAATGTCTGCACATAGCAAAATTTGAATAAATACTGTTTCTCCAGTGTACATCTAATACCCTAGATACTTTGCCCTGGATACAATATTCTCTCCACTTCAGTTAGGAATCCTTGGTGCATCCCCATTTGATTCGAGCAGATTTGATCTGAGAAATCGGCCGTGCTCTTTCCCCAAATCCCCTTGCTGAAGTTAAATTGAACTATCTTCTGCCTCCCATGTTCTTCTTCACCTCTTTTATTCCTTTCTCTCTGCCTGGAAAGTTTTCTTTGGTCCCTTTGCTATTTCCCAAATCTACTCCTTTTTGTAACCTCTGCCTAAGTATCAGCTTTTTGTGCAAAGCTTTTCTAATGCTTTAAAGATTTCCTTTTTCTCATCTCCCAAGTAAGATTTCTAATTTATTTTCTGAAGACTTGCATTATTTTCTACTTTGATGACATGTGTTGTGGATATTATTTCTCTTGTACTCTCTAAACACTTTCAGGTTGATCAAACCTTACATGTTTATATCTATCTCCTGTTGCCAAATGTGTTATGTACATGTAAAGCTATGCAATTTAAAACAAAACCCATGTTAATACACAGCAGTAAATACAATTAGTTTCACTTATTTTTATTAGGACCGTTTTTCCACTGATAAAATGCTAAATGTGATTCATAAGCTGTGATTTTTAATTGTGGTGTGTCATCTTGAGTAAGAATTGCTTCATGAATTAGTAATTTCTAGATGTGCCTTTGGATGGGTGACATGTGAACCAGTAAACTGGGGTAGGGTGGGGGAACACCCACCCTGGATATGGGTAGCCCCAGTCAATAGGCTTGTAGCTTGGACAGAATAAAACAAGAAGTGAAACTTTTGGACATTATCTCCAATTTGTTCACCCTTCTGGAGCAGACTCCAGTGTAGACTCTTTTGGCCTCTAACAGATACACTTGTGACTACAGTGTGCTTCTAGGTCTTTGATCTTTGATTGTTACTGGATCCTCCAGCTCTACAGTGAACTGATGGTCATTTTAGATTCTTTCACCTTTGATTCTGCAAATGGTCACTGGTATTCTTCCCTACAAGGATTATAAATATTATTATTTAATGCAAAGATGTTCTAAAAATTAAAAACAAAAAACAAAAACCAAAAACATACAGAAATAAAACTCAGAAATAAAAGCAAGAAGAAAACCCCAGATGACAGTACTGATATAGAGTTATTTTACGGTAAGGTAGTTTTAGAGTGTGTGGCTCCTTCTATTAAAATTATTTACAATTGAATAAAAACCTATATAGTTAAAATGCACTTTGGTGTTTCAGACCCATTTCTTTACTGTCATTTTGCCATCTCTTCAGGTATCCTACTCCTATCTTTTCTTGTCTCCATCCCTCGCGTTCCAGGCAGGTTGAGCTCGATCTCTGGACTCTCTCCCCTCCTCATCCAATTATTCTCACATCTGTTTATTCATTCTTTTCTTCCAGGTACTAAGACTACTGTGGAGATGATAACTGTGATAAATTAATGAGAAACAAACTAATTGTTTATGTAAATCTCCTGATAGTTCCTTTCAGAAGTAGAAAGTAAGCCACCATGAAGTACTTGACACAAAGCTTTTCAGTTTGCTGTTTTCATGGGCCTTTATAGCACAGAAAATCAATCAAGTCATTACCTAATTGCTAACTGTTCTTAGATTCCAAAAATAATTACATCCTATGCCATTGTCCAAACTAACACAGAACCCCTACATTTCAACAGCATAGGGTAATGATATTAATGAATTCCTCTCTGAAGCAGAGGCCATTTAGTTGAGGTGTGAAGAACAGGGTTCCCCCATGGGAACCTAAGGACCCTGCTTCAGACAGGAAAGGACATGGTGACTTCTTAACACTCAGCCTTCTACTGATTTCACAGAAGATGTGATTGAAAGATCAAGTCAACTCATTGGCTACTTGCTAAGAAGGAACCTTAAAAAAAACCAAAATGATCATTTAGGAAACTTCACAGGAGTTCTGGTAAAAGTTAATGGAAGCATGACTGCTATTGGTGATGCCAGGAATGGAAGGAGGGAGGTAGTGTGATGTTGATGAACTGGAGCAGGAAGTGAGGTAGAGGGTGACTTCATGGATTATTGAGGTTTCAGACATTTAGCGAAGTGGGAAAATCTGGAAAGGGTGTTCAGGAAGAGAAATCAGTTTGTCCTCTGTTGTCTAAAAATGACTTCCCCCAACAGCATGACTTGCTGGAGCCTCTCTATCAGCCTCAGTAGAAAACTCAGAGTTTAAAGTCATTGGTTTTAACTCTGTGTTACCCAGGATTGGAGAGTTAAGTGCAGAAACTGATGACACAGTATGTTTGTGGGCTAAGGGTGTGTTCTAATAGTACAAGGAATGTTTGTTTAACTTTTGGAGTGTAAACACTGATGCTGACTGAAAATCTGGGAAAGAGAAGGAAAAAACTGAAAACTGTTTTGACCTTGTAAAATAATTTTAATTTGTGCTGCTACATAAAGAGTTTGCATTTTCTGCTTGATTTTCAAGGAACACGAGGAAGGTTACATAAACCAGTAAATCCGAAGTGTCCTCATAGTATCGTAAACTTTATTTGACTGTATCAGCAAAACACTCCATGTGTGTCTGTCTGCCTTCTTATGGGGGTTCGTCTCATGCCTCGTACTGGAGATGGATCTGTTCATCTTAATGTCCACAGAATATTTAGTCCCTGGCATCAGTCCACTCTGAAAGTATCCAGTCAGAAATATGGGCTGGCTTCTGCTTTCTGCTTGGCATTGTTTTCTTTTCTGGGACTGACCAGAGATTTTTATCTTACAAATGATGAGAGGCTTCTCAGTCCTTATCGGTCTCAGCATCTTTTTCTGGTGTTGTCTTCGGTTTCATTCCAAGTACATTATCTGAAACTCTGACTCCGCCTTCTCTCTGCCTCTTTGCCTCTGTGATTCCAATATATATTAGTCCATTCCTGAGACAATCCAATCAGCTTTCAGGAAGGACAGTTCGATTTTGGTTTGTTATTCCAGAGAATTCATTTTAAATCTGTTGGCCCTGTGTATTTGTCCTGTTCTGGCAGTGCATCATGGTGACAGAGATTGGTGGAGGAGCACTGTCCACTTTACAGAAACCATAAAAGAAAAAAAGATATAAGAAGGTGCCAGCACCCCATATTTCCTCCAGGGATACTCCCCCAAGGGCCATATTTGACTCCACCTCGTGAAGGTTCCACCATCTCCCAGAAGATCATCCTCAGGGTCAAGGTATTACGTATGGGATTTTGGGGGACAGTCTAGACCCAAGCTATTGGACCACACTCTGCTTAATTCATTATAATTTCTAATTAAGTAAGGAAATTAGAATCAAATGTGAGCTCAGTATGATTCTTTAAGTAATGTTATTTACATTCTTCTTTTATTAGATGATTTGCCTAAGTCTGGCCTTCAATTCTATTAATTTACTTTATCTCTAAGTTTTTTTTTTTCTGTGAGTATTCATCACGACCTATGAGATTTTCTTGAGAGATAAAAAGAGAAATATAAATTGTAACTTGAGTGTTCATTATTTATATGGCTTGATTATTTCCCTAAAATCTGTTTAGAAAGCAATAACAGCTATGTCTCATTTCCCCAGGCCAACATATTTAACTAAGTGATGGAGGAGTGAGGTAGAACTAGCTAATAGCTCGGAGTTTTCTGTGGGTACTGGAATGAATCTAATCATCATACTCTTCTGGAATAACAGGAAAACAAATTGGAAAATAAACACACACTACAAACAAAATAACAAAATCTAAACTTCGCTGTGTAAGACTGGGAGCCAAGTGATTTAGAACTAGAAATGTTTCCAGAGCTTCTCATAAAGATCTATCCTGTACCAGGTCCAAGTTTCTTTGTGTTAGATTGGAACTTTAAAGTGTGATCTGAATCACTCTGGATAATTGCAGCTCCTGTAGGAGGCCTGCTTGATAGAGATGTCTGTTCACTGCTTGTGCAAGCCCCCAAACAGGCAGAGATTCAACTGTCAGTTTCAGAGCCAGTTTAGTTGTGTAAACTGTGGAAATTTGGGCTGCCTTTGCTATTCGTTCATGGTACATGTGTTGTTTCACTATATAAAAGGACAACCAGTGATACAAACTTCCTTCTCACATGGAAATCTTTCCAAAATATGATCAGTTGGTCACTGGGTCTGAGAAATTTAATAATTTTGAGCAGAAATAATTCCACTTTGAAAATGTTATAGAAACACTATATTATATATCACATGGGAGGTTTTTCAATGTAGTTCTTTAGTAGGAAAATTTTTGTGTTTGATTTACATTCCCTGTTCTCTTAAACTGTCAGTCAGTAATACCTAGCACATCATGGCTAAGTTTGTGGTACATTCATTTATGGAATTAAAAAAAAACAAAACAAAACAAAACAAAACAAAACAAAAAAACAAAAAAAACCTTCAGTAGATGAATGACTAGTCTTTGGAAATAAGGGTGTTTTCTGGGGTCCTGATAACCTCTACTGGATGTGGTTTTCTACTTGTTATACAAGGCCTGTAGCTATGATTTTATAGGAAGTGTGATTCGGCCTATGCATTCAGCATATAATCACATTATCTCTCTGCAAGTGATCTGTTCGAAGGAGTGTTTTCCATTATCCCAGGATTTGCTATCCCTAAAGAGTTTCAGATCAGAATTGATTTCTTAATATTAGGGAGCACTAGAAATATATTTAGAAACAACAATTGCAACTTTGGTAAATACTTCATTATACTCCTTAGACTTTTCTGGCTGAGAAATTGTTAAAAACAATTATTAAGCGGTTTATATTAACAGAATTACTTGTCATTTAAAGATAAAACTATTTTTAAATATTCTCAGTTTATTTTATAGGTCTCTGGTCTTAAATTATGCAAACTTCCAGAGCAACTACCTCTTTAACAAAAGTGAATTACTGGTATTTTTCCTTGGAACATTGCTTTTGCTTTTGCTCATGGATGGTAACCCATTTCTTGATCTCTTTCCTGTCTTCTCTTAGTACAAAACTAGGTTGGGATTATGATAATACTTGTCACAACAAAGCCATTCTGTAATTATTGGCTAATTGTTTTTGGTCATTTCATCTTTAGAACTACTCTTTGATCACATACTAATTAGGAATCTCTTCAATGTTAAAGTCTTCAGATTTAGTTATATTGTTTTATTTAATCAAGCATTGCATTGTAATCTGTCTAGTATAATTGAAAAGTTGGGTGTCTTCAGTTGTGTTGTAATGGCTACCTTGATGTCATGAACTGATGCAAAAAGTTCATCTTCCATGGTCCTTTGGACTTTGAGGAAGAGTCAGAATTGACACTGTGCTAGACCCAGTGAATAAGGTGGGTGACAGAGCGTAATGTTTTCATGTGTCTGTCTTTCCATTGGATGGACAGTTGGCAGCACTCACCATAGTTGTGGTGACACCTTGTAAAGACACTCAGAAAACGGGAGCTATAGAGTTGCTTCAGAGTATGGCAAGAACAAAGAAATGTATGTTTAAAATGAGAGGGCTATTTTGAGGGTAATTATGGCAAGATAGCTTTTATTGCAATTTTTAAAAAAGTAGAAAGTTACTGTATGTTTCATTCATATTTCATATTTTCTATCCTCATTTTTATAAAACTTCTGATCTTCCATGGCTGTGCAGTGGATGTTTCTGAACTTTGGGATGCTTTCAGAGTCTTGGCTATGAAGTGAAGAAGCCTAGAGTTCCTGTATAATTGTGGCAGCACCATATTTCCTGCAATGATTCTTTTAACAATGTCCTGGGGCCACAACAGAATTCTGTACCTGGTAAGCATAAAGGATTTTAATTTCAAATTCTGTCTCTTAGAGCTTTTTTATTCAAGATGAAAAATAAACACATAATTTCATCAGTGTGTTTTGTTCCTGACTCAGAAAAATGAGGAATGCATTGCTAATGATGGTGGTGACCCTCATCTGAAGTAAAGATTTGACTGATTACTCTGCAACAAGTGAATTGAGCAAAAACAGGTTTAGCTGTGTATTTATGCAGATTATAATCCATGTCGTCCAAGTAGCAGGGTGGTAAATTTATGTTCTATGTATCACATTATTGGATCTGTATCCTTTCAGGTACTAGTTTTAAAATATGTTTAGGAAAAAGGACAAATAAGAAACATATATTAGAAAATTTGTTATTTATTATTAGGATCTACTATATGGATGCAGTATAATAGAACTAAAAGTATAATTTTATTAAAAATATTTGCATAAAATTTGGATAAAAAGCCAAAAGTGTTCAGTAAAAGATAACAAGCAATCCCCTGGGGTAATACAGAAAATAAATTGCTGTAGATAGTAGAATTAAAAATATAACTCTCATTAGATAATTTTATAATTTCTCCATTATAATAGGGTAAATTCAGTGTTTTACAAATAAAAGCATCTTACTAGCTCAATTGATTTGAAAAGCTTTTTTGAAAAACACTTTCATCTATAGGAACAAAATAAATTAAAGAAATAGCAAAAATTCATCACTTTCAAGACTGGTACTTCACCAAGCATTTATTTATTGGACTACTTTGATCTTTCATAGAGTCTCCCAGGGCTGCTAATGTACTCTGTACCTGAAAATGTATTCATATATGTATGAGTATGTCTTTTGTATGCATCCTGCATATGAAAATATGTCTGGTTTATTTTTATAGTGATAAAATTTTTAGGTTTATTTTATCATAACAAAAATGTGAACTGGTTCAAATTTTTATGATCATCTTGTTTGAATTTTTTCACATGATCTCAAGTATTTTTTAAGTACACATGAAAACGCACACACTTAAATGTATGATCAAGAGACATTTCCAAAGGTTAGACATTCAGCCCCAAGTCAGTTTGTATCTACTATTTGAGGCATGAAAGCTTATTTATTATTTAAGAACAAATATAGTAGAATTTTCTTATTATAATACTGGAGAATAAAGATACCATGTGTATAAAATAAAAAAGGTAATGTGTGTTTCTACGTTTTATTATAAATCTGAAAATCAGTGAGATGTAAATGAAATCATGATTAGTTATAAGAATTTTAACAAGTTTCAGAGTACAGATTTATATTTTATAATGGGCTTTTTCTCTAATTGGTAGACAAATAATTTTCTAGAAAGTCTGTCTGACAAAAATGTAAGAGTTTTAAAAATAAAAGAACTCCTGTGAGATCTCTTGTCGTTTCCTCAAGCTCAACCTTATTTTAAATCTTGTTACAATTTATTTTATTTATTTATTTATTTATTTATTTATTTATTTATTTATTTTGTCTTTTTCCTTTTTATTGGTACCAGGGATCGAACTCACGACTGCCTGCTTGCAAGGCAGGTGCTTACGCCGCTGAGCTAAACCCCCAGCCCCAAATCTTGTTACAATTTACATCTATAACAGAACAGACCTAGCATCATCGGATAGCCACCCAGTAGGCATCTACTAACTGTGATCCCATAGGTAAAGGGAATCTAGTGCGAAACTCGAGGACAAAAAAAATCAAAATGTGTTAATGGTAAAACTTTCTGCTACTGCTTTTATTTCCCAATGAAAGAATTGTTAGAAACAACAATTGCAAATTTGGTAAATACTTTTACCAAAATATTTTTATGTAAAAAATATCTTTTTTTTTTTTTTTTTTTTTTTTTTTTTTGTCTTTTTCGTTTTTATCGGTGCCAGGGATCGAACTCACAACTGCCTGCTTTAAAAATATCTTTTGCTGACATTATTTATCTCTCACATTGTTTTTTTTATAGTTTTTTCCCCTGTAATTTAAATTGAAGAAAGCATCTCACATCAGTAAAATGTTGCTGTATTTGTATATTGTTATGGTTTGGGTGTAGACACCCCCAAAACCTCATGCAGTTTTAGATGGCCCATTTTTGGAGACAGCTGAATCTACAGTTTGTGATTGATTTGTAGTGCACTGCTGGGATTAAGAGTGCTGGGATTATGGCTGAGTGATTGATTCAGTCCACTGACTGGATCAGCACTGATCTAGTTCCAGAAATCTGGATAAAACAAAAGGGGCAGAGAGAGTCTTGCTTCTCCATTTTGTTCTTGTGTGTTTGCTTGCTTTTGCTGTCCTCTGCCATCAAGGACAGTTGCCCCTCTGCCATTTGCACCCTGTCGTGGAGCCAGGTTATTATGGATTGAAACCTCTGCAAACTGTGAACTAAATAAAGCTACCTTCCTTTAAATTGTGGGTATTAGATATTTTGTCTAAGCAACAAGAAAAAAGTAACTAAGAGAGAATGTGGTATCAGCAAAGTGGGGACATTGTTATTACTATTCTTGCCTATGTGGTTCAAAAGTCTTTAAAAATGGCTTGTGGGAAAAAGTTGAAAAAGTTCAGAAGTACCAGCTGAAAAATTAGAGTTGGAACACCTTAGGCTGTTCTTATGGGAGATTCTGGCCAGATCTCAGAAGACCAGAATGCTGGTAAAAATCTGCCAGTAAAGACCAGACTTGGAAGATTTCTGCATTGGCTGTTGAATTCCAGATGATGTGTGTTATGGCTTGGTAGAAAGTGTGTCTGCATGTTGCTTGTGTCCAGAGACTTTGCCTAAGACTGAGATTAGGGGTACTGAATAATCCAGTAGAAGGAATAAGGCATGTGAATATTGAAGCAGTGGCAAGGCTACTGTTGGGGGCTTTTAGGAAGATTTATATTGAGAATCAAGAGAAAGGAGTCCAGCAGAATGATTTAAAACATTGTGAGTAACAGGACTCCATCTTCTAAAATCTCCAAGTTGCAAAAGTAAACGACAGCTTTGAGAAGAAAACTGCAGTGCACTATGTTTCAGAATGGCAGCAACATACGGAAAATTGTTCCTCAAAATTGACTTCAGAGTGATCAGTGATCTAAGTACTCAACTTCTATACCAAGAGAGAAGAAAGTTGGGCCACTGCTCCACGGCCAGCAGGCCTTGGATAATCCACAAGGTGCTGGTTTTAGGTAGAACACAATAGTTGTGGAGTTGAGGAGGCTTCCACCCAGATTTCAGAAGGTCTGGGAGGCCAGGTGACTGTCCCTGAGAAGGCAGTGTGTGGAGCTGTGTTTGTGAAGCCAAATGTTTAGCGGAAACCCTGGAAGTTGGGAAATCCAGGGATATGGACCATCTAAGGAAAAGTGCAAGAAGAGATCAGAGTGGGCCCAAGAGAAAAGCCATGGGAGCAACAACCATCAGAGTGCCTTAGGGGTGAATCCACTCAAGCCCTTTAGGGTTCACAGCTTGCCACAGATTGCCTCCCATGCTGTACATGGAGCTACAGGACTTACATATTTGCCCTTCTGGTGTTTGAATTTTCTTGGTTCCCATTTCTTTGTATCCTCTTTTTGCAACTTTTGGAATGGACATGTTTCTCTTGTGCCACTGGGCCTTGCAAGTGTTAAAGTTTCTTTTCATGTGTACAAGAGCTCACAATTTGCCTTGAGTTTCAGAAGAAACTTTGGGACTTGGACTTTCCAGCACTGCTGAAATGGTTAGACTTTGGCAACTATTAGAAACGGACTAAATATCTCTTGTGTTAAGGAATGTACATGTGTCTTTTGGGGTACAGGGGCCAAATGCTATGGTTTGTGTCTCGATGTCACCCCAAAGTCTCATGTGGTCATGGTGGACTGGGATTTTCAGGCAGTTGAATCTAGAGTTTGTGACTGATTAAGGGTCCAATAATGGGATTAAGGATGTGAGTACTACACCTGCCTTAGCGTGGGGAGCCTGCATACAATATAAGGGACAGAAAGAGGTTTGTCTTCTCTCTCTTGCCTTCTCTGCTTTCAGTATCTTCCACCATCGTGGACTGTTGCTCTTCTTCCAAATAACTTTCCTTTAGAACTAACCAGTTATGGCTGAAACCCCTCAGACTGTGACAAAAGTAAATCTTTCCCCCCTCAAACTTGTGTGTTGAGTATTTTGTCTCAGCAATGTGAAAAGTAACTAAGATGTGTATCGATGAAATACATAAGTAGCTAATGTAGTGTAGCTGTACTAGGAACTGGAGATTCAGCTTTGAACTAAAGAAAATTCTTTGTTGGTTATTTACATTCTAGTACATGAGGCAGACAATGAACAAGGGAACTGCTAGGGAAGATTGGCTGAATGAAATGAGAAGCCATTGGAGATTTTGAGTAAAGATGCCCTGTTCATAATTTCTACCTTCAATAATTGGGTCCAAGTATGAACTTACCAGGTCACCTGTGGAAGAGGGAAACACATGGAAGAGAGAAAAATTAAATATCTTAGAGTTTTTGATAAAATAGGAGAGAGGTATTATTTGTAATATAGTTTATAGATAAATATTCTAAGACTCTGAATATCAAATGATGGATGGAACGCAGGCTTTAAAAGAGGTGAATGTGATGTGTGGTACTGCCCGGATTTTTTGAGAATTGTAGGATCAGTTGACCACTGGAAACTTCTTACTATCTTTATTGTTTAGGAGTTAAGTATCCATTAAATACCTAACTCATTAAACTTTTGTGGCTTGAAACAATATTATCTGCATGACAGCTCAAGAAATACTTATGAAATATTTTGGCAAAAACGATGTAATGATTTATCAAGTAGAAATACTACTTGTATGGGAGTGTAGCTCAGTGGCCCTGTGCCTGCCTGGCGAGTATGAGGTCCTGAGTTTGATTCCTGATGCCAAAAGAAAAAAAAAAATTCTATTCACATTAGATATAGAGCAAGTTCACAGGAAATATATTGAAAATTGACTAACTTACCATTTACATTCTTTTACATTAATATTATGACCAGATATAAAAAAATTACAAAGAATGTTTTCTGTCATTCACTGGACACTGAAATTAAAAATTGCTAATAATGATCTTACTTTTCATAGCCCATTTGGTATTAAAATGATTATAAAGCATTAGGCTACACAGAAAAAAGATACTTCATTCTCTAAAGCAAGTAGTATATCATTTTAATAAGATTTTAAGTAATATTTTACTCAGAAACTATTTCATCAACTATAGGGAAATTCTATTAACTGATTTCTGAGTTGGTCATAGCAAATATCTCTCACTTTAGACTATTAGTGAAATAAAGTTTCCTAAAACGTCTTATATTCCACATTTTCCACTAATTTCTGAAGTTACCTTTAGAGACTTTGAGCCATTCTTATGTTTTCTAATTGCCGCATCTACTAAGGAAGGCAGATATTTATCTATAATATCCTATAATATCCTTGTTAATTACCAACATACTCGCATTTACATAATATACTTTTTGGGGTGATTTCTGTGGCAACATTTCATGGCTAATAGGAAGCAATTTGCTTTCCTTTATTAAGTGCATTAAAACTTCAAGCCCTAGACATCATTGATGGTAAACATTTGATTCTGCTCAAATTTAATGCACCGAGGCATTTTGCTGTGCTATATTAGGTTTATTTATGTGCTGTGTTCTGCATTGTTAGCTGCTAATGAGACTTCAACTCCTATTGCTCTAAGGCCTGAACGCTAACCTCATTTTAATGAGTTCATTATTTGCTGTCTTCTGAAAGGGAGACAACAAATTTTCCTTTTAATTAAAGGTCAAAACACCTCTGGTGAAGGAAAGGGAAGAGGTTATCAAACCATAGGAGAAGCTGAGTGATAGCTCTTTCAGATTTTTAGCTAAGCAATGATAGTGGAGACTGAGTGTGCTAGGCGGTGTTTTTTTCAAGAAAATAGTCAGTTAATCTCTGGAGAACAAAGTGCATCTAAATTTAAGACAAATAAAAACACTACAGCATGCTAGCTAATGTGCCTAAGACTTTGTAAAAGATGAAAGTCAGCCAAAGTAATTAAAGAGGCTTTACTCCTAACCAAAAAGGCCGTGTGGATCAATACCACTGCAGGAACAAGACTCTTCTTTGCATGACGAATGAGTTACAGGGTAGAGAAAACAGATGCAATATTAATTGAACCCCGAAAACCCATTTTGAATATTTTACTACAGAAAGTGAAGCACACACAGATCAATATTTTTGGGGAACTACTTTTCATAATGTAAAATATATTTGAATCCAGTAGGAATATGTAAGCTCAGATGACCGAAAAATGCTAAAATGTGGCATTTCAGGGAAGATCAGATATTTGCTTTTGCAGGCAATAGATATCTCTAACCAGAGAAGAAAAGTGAAAATTCCAGTAACATATACAGTCCTGACATGACAGAGAATATGAACAACTATGTATGTACAGTTTAGAGCAAATAAAATCAAGAAATTGGAGCATAATAGTTATATGGAGAGTTTAAAATTAGCAAATAGTGTGGTTACTTTAAGAGTCAAAGCAATTGCATTTTGCTCTGATCACAGCTATTCCATATATTGGCTATTTGTATCTAATATATTGCTTCCTAATTAACTTTTACTGGGAATCCAAACCAATAGGCTCTCAGTATTAGGAAAATGTTCTAACACTGAGCTATACTCCCAGCCCAAGATTTAAATTTTTAATCTATTTTTATATTTTAATCTATTTTGTACTATTTTTATTTTTAAAATGCCTGCAATAACTTTATATTTACATGTGAAACCTACCATAAACGTTTTATGTTTCTAGTGATGCTGCTGTCTTACAACATATGATCAATATTTTTTAAATAAATTATTTACAAAAAAAATTATAAAGACAGTACAGAGTTCCCATTTACCCAGTACTTACTGCATTATTTATTAGTGTGATACATTTGTCACTATTAGTAAACCAGTATGGATCCATTATTAACTAAAACCCTTACTTTTTTTTCCTTGATGTCTTTTTTTTTTTTTTTTTTTTGTCTAGTATCCCATTAGGAAATCAGATATTTAGTTACACTTACTCAGACTATCCTTGCCTGTGAGATTCAGTATGTGAAAGAAATATTTTAGAGAAGTTCTAGATTTATAGACAAATTAAGGAGGAAATACATGCTTCTTATATACGTTTTTTTTTTTTTTTTTTTTTTTTTTTTTTTTTTTTTTTTTTTTTTTTCTGGCCCCACACAAATTTCCCTATTGTGAACATTTTCCCTTAGGAGTGTTTGCTGATTATAATTGGTGGATTGATATTAGTGCATCAACTAAAACCTAGAGTTTATTGTGCTGTGTACTCTATGAGTCTGCACAGCCATGAATATCATGTACCACTATAGTTACCTTATACAAATCTCAAAGAATGTACATGCCACAGTGTAGCTGCAGTGTAGAATAGTTTCACTGCCCTAAAAATCTTTCCACTCAGTCCTTCTCTTTACTTTGTCAACATCTTTTCACTATCTTCAGAATTTTGGTCATTCTAGAACGTCACTCAGTTGGAATTACGTAGTATTCTACATACTATATAATTGTAAGACTGATTTTCCATTTAGTAATATTCCTTTGATTACCTCTGCCTCTTTTCGTGGCCTGATGGGTCATTCTGCTTTGTTACTCAAGAATACTCCATTGTCTGGGAGAATCAGTGTTTCCTTCATATCTACTGACTCACCGAAGTACACCTTGGTTGCCTCTAAGTTTTTTGTAATTCTGAATAAAACTGTTGCTAATATTTATGTGCTAGTATTTGTGTGGAGATAAGTTTTCAGCTTTTGGGGGGAAAATTTAAAGGAGTATCTTATTGAATTTTGTAATAGAATGATGTTCTGTTTTTTAAGAAATTGACAGATTCTTTTCCAAATAAATGAATATATTTGCATCTAAGTTTAAGAGAAGGGACATTTTGTTAAACAGAGAAAATGAAATAGGCTATCTAAAAGAAAGGCTGGAAGGGAGGATGTCAAGAAAGAAAGAAAATGAAAAAACTTAACACATCCAAAGGATGGAAAAGTAAACAATAACGTTGGTCAGAGTGGTTTAAATGAAGTAAACAAGCTTCAGTAAACACATGCGTTGTGATTAACAGCTGCATTTTTTTATGTTGCAAAACACTTTTACATCAACAAACATATCTGCTATCCACTTGACAACAATCCATGACAAGTACTTTGAATGTTTTGAGGTCAGATACTCATTTGTGCACATGTGTGCTCCCAACTGCTGGGTGCTGAGGAAGCGGCACTAGGTCAGGTTTTGATTAGTTACAGCCCAGCTGAACAGCTTGGACACAGATCGAGACTTCTGGACTTGGTCTAAAGGATGACAGGTTCAGGGTGTCATTTGGTTTAAGTGCCAGCTCTGTTGCAGCAGCTCTTAGATACCACACAGTGGCACCGCTTGGTCTTATTGAAAAGGATATACATAAGGACTTCTAACAGGCCAGTATGGTAAATGACTAAATCTCGCTACATAAATAACACAACCTTAAGTGTGTGGGTTTTGTGGGTTTTGGTCATTTTCTGGATGCTAATGTCTGTGGAAGTCCTGAAGCGATGTGACACCAGAGAGCAGGTTGTAAAAGACCCATGTGTAGGAAGTTGGCCCCTTACTGTGCTCATAACAAGTGCCTGGGAGACACCATTTTGGCAGGACAGCCAAGGGAATGCTGCCCTCATTTAGGTCCAGTACTGTGGTGTGTAGTACTGGGTGTACACAAGCGGTTGGAGACTCTGTGATAAAATCGGAATAATGATTGGTTTCTTCCTGTCCTGCAGTCTTCCCTGCATGAGCTTTGGCCTTTATTGCTGCTCAGGGTCCGGATGGTCCTGAGCACAGGGAGAAGGCTGCAGGCAGGTAGCTGAGTGCTTCAGGCAGCAAGGTGAGCATCTCCTCTTAGTCTGACCTACACTAAAATAAGAAAATTCCTGAAAAACGGTGAGATATGCTGGCTTGAATTATCTGCTGTCACTGTTTTCGTTTCTACTTTCTCTAATTTTTGGAGTTAGATTTCATGAAATGACATCAAACAATTTGAATATGTAAATATGGAAATATGCTTAATTTTCATATTTCTTCTAATTTGACACACTGTCAAATTTGCACTTTATGCATTTGAGTAATTTGTAAACATATGATAACTTTGCACTATCTGAAGTTTACTCAGTATTAATCAATGACAGGTAGTTAATGCTAGTATGTCTAAGGTACTAATTAAATTTCACTTTAAACAACTAATAAAATAACCATATGCTGAATATTTCTATTAATTAGTAAGGTTGGGTACTAATAAACAGTTTATATGCTAAAGTTTCCAGGAAATATTTAAATGTGTGAAACATAGATTTGATCCTCCACAAAGATCCAAAGAAAGAAAACACGTACCTAAATCATAACAAAAAGGAAAATGAATGTTTTAAGTATTTTATCAGAAAAATGCACTGACAATTCAAATGAAGCTTCACATTGTTGCCTTGTGGCAGACATCAGGCCTAAAACAGAATGTTAGCACCCAGGGTTCAAGATATGGATATTCTAAGAGAAAAATGTTCGAAGACGTATAATGAATTCATGTACTTAAGGGTGTTTTTTTTTAAAGAGGAAGACATATTTTCAGATGTTTAAATTAGGATCCTTAAGATTAACCTTAAAATTTTAGAATAATCTCACAAATGTGGACAGATGGATTGTGGCTATCAGGTAGGGCTTGGGTATACAAAGGAAGGCAAGCAAAGAGGTTGTCAGCATCTATTTGGACCTTAAGAAGGTAGATGGTTGTGGTAATGGATAGAAAAGAGGCTATAAATGGCTTTGGAAAGAAAGAAACCCTAGGATTTGTCAGAGATAGGAGATAGTTTTTAACATAAGTGTCTGAAAAGTTTGGGAATACACTGAAATAAAAGAAATTACAGTTACAGGAAAACAGTAAACATTAAAGATGAGTTAATATGCAATATTTGAGTTGACTTAAAATAATGAGAAAATGAATAATTTTCCATATATATAGAAATATCTGCTAAATGCAACCAATTACAAAAGGACAGAAAAACTGTTATAAGTAAACTTGGAAAAAAGATTTACTCAAATATTTAGGGACATTATTTAAAGTTACTTAAGTACTATTTTTAGTTACTATGGGAGAAAATTAAAGCTAATTTTATAACAAGAATCCATTTGCATTTGTAACGCTGTTTTGATAATCTAGATCTCCAATCTTACAATGCTCAGTAAATATTTTGTATGTCTCCCTAATACATGAATTTTTATTTGTATAAATCATTATCTAATATAGTGATGCAATTAGTCCAAAAGAAATGATCAAAAGAACATTGTTTTTCCTACATTATTAACATTATGACACCATTTTAATACAAAAATTATGCCTGAACTGAAAGGAACGTAGCTGACTGCAACAGATCTGACTGGACACCTTGGCTTGAGAGCTGGGATGTGATTTGACCGGTAACATGTACACCCTGAAGCGGACAAACCCGTGGAGAGGCCATTTCCTTGCACTGTATTCCAGAGATAAGTATTCCTTTGTGCCTCAGTTATTAGTACCATGTTTTGCTGTCAGTCTCTCTGCAGGAATAATTTTTCTTATTATTACTTGGTTCTTCTATGTGGGCAAACTTAGTTAGACTAGAGCTTCAAGTCTGTAAATGCCTCTAGATGGCTTAATAAACCATAATGTGTGGTAATGAACTAACACTTGTGACCCTGTGAGGGTGCTACCCTCCACCCCCTTTCTGTGACACTCCCACGCTCTCATCCTCTGTGGGGATGCTGCACACAGATCACAAAGCGGCAGGTTGTCTGGGTTCAAATCCCCGGGAACAGTGGGCTTCATTCCTACAAAACATATCTTAGACCAACACTTTTCTGAGTTTTAGATGAACATAAGTTAACATTCTGATACGTTTTGTATGCATCGCAAACAATTGGCTTAAAAGTATTCCTGTATCCAATCCTTGCTGGGGTAAGGTAGCTCTAAACTACTAAACTCTAATCTAGGATTTCAGTGCCACCTCGCAGTTAAGGACTCTGGATCTGGCGTGAAAACACGTGAGTTCTCAGAGATCAGCTCTACCCCTTACCTTCTTATCCCTTCAGCTTCTCAGCTTCTTAATCTGCTGAATGAGGACATAATCATACATAATTCATTAACTTGTTGGGAGCAACGGTTGAACAGATTATGCTCCTATATGAGCCCATATAGGAATACTGTGTTACATAATAAGCTTTCATAAGTATGAATCATTATTATTAGGCAAGGAATTCATTTGAAAAAAATGCAGTTTCTGGAATGTGTGAAGTAATCTTAGTTCCAACTAAGCAATTGCACATATATACTTAGATTATTCAGCATTACCACAAATCTTTTTGCTTTTTATCAGGGTTAGTATGAAAATTTTCAGAGTAGGGGGTCTGTGTATCAGTCATAATTTAATCTCTTTTCAGGTGTATAAAATGATTCCTTCCTTTCTTCTAGAACATTCATTTTCAATATATGATATAGAATGCATTTTAAAAAGCCTGATTCCGTTACTTTTCATGTATCTTTTTAAAATTGACCAGTTTCTTTTCCTGGAAGTAAACTCTAAAATCTCCTATAATTTGTATTTCAGATGAGTTGAGAAGCTATTTTCTTCATTTCATGCTATTGCATATTTTTAATAACTTTTACTTAACCAAAAGTGCTTTTCTGTTTTTTACATAGGAAAACAGTGCATTTGATTTGTGGAAGTAGTGGTCAATTCTAGGCACTTTCAATACTTTTATGAGCCCCCCCCCCCCACTGTAAAGGCCAGTCCTAACTACCCTACTTTATAATTCAGTTTCTGTGAGCTTCACACAATAATTCTGACCCTGACCCTGCTGTACAGTAATTTTTAAAATCTCAGTTCTTAACACTTTAAATCTGTAAATTTAACACTTTAAAACTTCCTGGCAGTTTCTCGATCTCAGATAGATGATTTCTTTATATTTGATATATCTCTAGGGTCTACAACAGCACCTGAAACATGTTGTGTCTGTAAGTATGTATAGAATGAAAGATGGCAGTGCTTAGAAGTAGTGGAAATCAAGTATGAGAGGTTAGAGGCTCAATTTTCAAATTCTCAAAGGACAAAGTTTCCAGTGCACCTGAAATTACCATCAATTGACTGATGTGACCAAAACACCATGTTCAAATATATACTATGTTTTCCTTAGTTACTAAGTCATTGTATAATATGGTTAAGTATTTGAAGCTTTGGGGTTAGGTAATCAGATGACACAAGAGTAATAATTTAAAGAACAATTTTTAATGGGAAAAATACTTTGAGCTTGTGAAAAATTCAGCACTAGGGTTTGAACAGTGCTAGTAGCTTTCATTTGCTATGTTAATTAGTTGACAAGGAAGGAATAACAGGGCATCCATGATGCCAGGTAAGTGGAGAAACCACAAAATTTTTACAGATTTCTTAAGAATCAGAAGAAAATAAACCCCTGAGTTATTTCAAGATGTCTTTTAAATTCTGTAACACTTAACATTAGAGATTGAAATATTAATTGGACTAGGTGTTTTAATCTGCACAATTCCCTCAAAAACTTCAAGAAGCATTTAAATTATTAAGTTTTATCATTAAATTTTACTTGTTTTAATTTTACTTATATCAGGAAGAAAATTAAGCAGTGTCCATTCAATGATACAATAGCTTGAACCCTGGGCTATCATATCGCTTTCATAAGAATTACAAACATGGAAACATATAAAGTACGTATAGCGAAATGTGATGCATATTTTGATTTGCAGAAGGAATTAGACTAATAATAATCTGCACTTTCCAGTGAAATCCTACATATGAGGTACTTCTGCATTTATTCGCATCTATGAATGTTCATAAACACAGGCCTGTTTGGATCTGTGAAAGTTTGCACCTTGAATGTCTGTAAATTGAGGGTTTACTGTACTTGCAGTTGAACTGTATGGCTCAATTTACTCCAACAAGACCACCAAATGCAATCAAAAACTACATAATGTTAAAAGATCCTGAAATCAGGGCTGGGGATTTAGCTCAGCGGCATAAGCGCCTGCCTTGCAAGCAAGCAGTCCTGAGCTCGATCCCTGGTACCTATAAAAAGGAAAAAGAAAAAAAAAATCCTGATATCACTGTGAATTTTATTTGAAATCTCCAAAGTAAATTGCTAATTTTAATAGAATATTTTTTATTTTACTTCTTATAGTATGCATTTGATTTTCACAAATGTCTTCTAAGACTTCCTGCAATTTTTTTTTACTATGTAAGACTCATACTGTATTTTAATGCATTGAAGTGGATTTTGCAGTCAGGAAACGTGAATTACTGACAGTGTAAATATCTTTTTTTATACTTTGTGTTCCTGTTCCTAAAATAAGGAGGTAGGAGATCCATCTTGAGGAATTAATATTAAATATAAATGAAATATCTCATACCAATCATATGCTCTCTGTATACATGTGTGTGTATGTGTGGAAATAAGAAGCCAGAAGGATCAGAGATTGTATAGATTTCCAAGGGAAGCTCATCACAGACTAGATCAAGAGCAGTGTAGGTTAAGATCCTGGCTTTCTAATTCCCCATCATTATATTATGCTACATTTTTATTACATGTTAAATCTCTATCTTCAGATCTTTGCACCTGAGAATATCTTTTCATGGTAAAGACCTATTTAAATAATAGACACAGGACTGAGGCATTTTAAAAGCTGAATCTTTTCCTTTCCTCTCCTTCCTGTGTTCTCCCTCCAATCTAGCAGCTCTTTTTCCTTCTTGTTCCATTCAGAAAAGATGATCGGCCTCATTTTTATTACACCAAACTCCTTAGGTTATTTAAACAAGAGCAATATTAAAAATCCAATTTTCATTCGGTATGCATCTTACCACTAGTTTAAATTGAGAACTCAAATTACTTGCCAGGGAGCTTCTCTTCATCCTGGCTAAATTAGAAAATGACTCTGGAGAATTCCTCTTTCATGTGTTTATAGGTGGCCTCATACAGCACAATAAAAAGAAAGTCACATTCAGAAGACGTAACTACTTGCTTTTACTCCAGTGAATTCTTAAAAATCGATGTTGCTACAAGGCGTTCTATTGAATAGGCACTTCACATGCTAGTTGGCAGCCACCTGCCCTGCATGTGCCATACTTAGTTGGGTAAATGTTTGTACCGTGGACAAAGACTTCCATGCCTTTTTAGTCTCATAATGGTCCCCCCCTCAGCTCCAGGCTAATGATATAACTTGTTTATAAAATAAGATTCATTTCCAACTTCTGCACCTTTGCTTCTGTGGGATAATTTCTATTTTCGTCACAACAGTATTATAAAGACTATTCTGATTATTCCGTAAATATTCAAACCTTCCACGATGTTTTTTTTTTAATTCTTCATTAGAAGAAAATTTCCTTTTTCATATTATTTTCTTTCTATTTTTCTAACACATTTAGACACCAGCAGAGATCAAAGAGATAGAGAAAAGGGAAATATGCCACCTAAATTTCTAAAGGAAAATTTACCTGTCAAATAAGTGATATTATTAAAAGTCCATAAATTCAGCTTGACTGATTGTGAAATGTGTCACTGTTTTAATTTCTCATTGAGAGATATCTTTTACTAAAGTGGAAAATAAACTGCCACTGCATTACTACCATGGTTTGTTGTTGTTTTTTATTTGCTGACTACAGGGCCGCACTGTGTTGCCAGGCTGGCTCAAAACTCCTACCTAAAGAGACCCTCCTCCCTCAGCACCTGAGTATAGCTGTAACATGTATGTGCCAACACAGGAAGCTTTGCCTAAGTAATTTCAGTATGTAAGCATGAATATTACATCACAGTAAAGCTATGTTAATGAAGACAGTTGAGGATACCAGTTATTGGGGATTTTACTCCTACAGCCAAGACCATGGACAGAAGGAACTGAATTTTACTTATCTTCATATTTCTCAAATATACAAATGGGTACAATGTCTTGATCAAAATATAGGACCCCAGGTATTAGGCTGATGTCAACTCTCAATTTCTGTATTGTTTATCAAAAAACTGATTACAGCACACAAGTACTATCTCCTGATTCTAGAGGGTTTAAACTTGAATGTCTTGAAGAGGAATAGAGGATTTATTGGGAATGTTGCACTATGTAGGAAGTTATATGTGTTCTATGATATATAGCAACAGAGTATTTTATGACACTGGTCAATATTTTTCTTTCATGGATAGTAACTTTTAAGTAGTACGGGGAAATTTGGGCTGATTTAGACTGGATTCTTATGCTTGGAGAAACTAGGGATTAATCATTTCCGCCAGTGGTTCTTATCTTTTGCTTGTTTTTCTCGCATGTCTACCGGTCTCAAAATTTTTGTAGTTGTCCAGAGACTTTAGCTTTTTATTTGCTAAATGTAAGAATAACTGCTATCCATTCCAACATTATTTCTGTTTGTGCCCAAAGTGAACATTCTAAATCTACATACTTTTCTGGAGATTAGTTTTATTTTTCCAAGTTGTGGGTGTGATAGAGGCTTGTAAAATTCTGATTTCGACTCCAAGTTAAAAATGGATTCCCCAAAGTGCAGAGATGTGGAGGTCATGGTTCACACTGTGCAACCCCATTAACTATTCCCTGGGTAGTAGATGCTCTGGAGTAGCACATACCTCTCCCCTATTGAAGCTTCAGGGAAAACATTGTTTCTAAAAGAAAGTGGGCTCTGGGCAAGAATTAAAAGCAGTCTTATAAGTGCTAGAATTCAAGCTTTTCAGCCTCATTGCTTGCAGATACATCACCAAAGTGACATTGCTCGTAGAGGGAATTTTGTGGTCTGTCTACAGTTTTGCAATCAGAGAGCTTTCTCTTTTAAATTACTTGCAAACATTAGCAATATTCTGTGATCTTTCTTTTATTTACCTAGGATACTGGCTCATGACATATTGTATTTTTCCCTTTGGTTGAGATTCTCTTCTAGGCTTTCAGTTTAACTTTGGCTTGCCCTTCTCTGAGCAATTACTCTCTGAGCAAGTACTCAGTAACAAGCCTTATAACAAGTCATGGTTTACTCTCTCCTCTCCTGTGTAGCTGAAATTTTGGGTCAATTTAACTTGTTTATTTTTCTATCATAATTATGAAAGAATGAGAAGAATGAACTTTATGAAGGCAGCATTAATATCTATTTTGTTTATTCGTTTTCAATGCTGAGCAGTTTTTGGTTGATATTAAATTCTTAAAATGAATTTGTTAATGATCATATAGATTTATCTAATTTGTGTAGTTTATCAAACAGATTATTTGTAAATGTGCTCTACTTTGGTTAACAGCAGGTCACATTGTGTACTGTGGTCCATTTGCGGTCGTATCAAAATCCAGCGATAGCACGTGGATTCATTTCAGCACATAGTGTTGATAATAACAAAAATGACTATTTTGCTGTTTTTTATATTTTCTATATTATACTTTTCACTGTTCTTTGAAAGAGTACATTTCTATTTATTAAATAGCTGACCATAAAATAGAGTGCTGAGCTCTGCTGGCAGCAATGCTTGCATTCTTTGCTTACGGTATCTCCTGATGGCATCAGACTTCACCTGCACTGGCTGAGCTGTACCAGCTAGGGTTGTACAAATTCGCCCTTGACATACTTCATACAGTTTTGGGATAGCTGACTGCTGCACTGCTGAGAAAGTTACTCCGTCACTAAGCAACGCCTGATTGTGCTTCCACAGACATTAGTAGAAAACAAAGATCCATCACCTATTGAACATGTCTCTCAGTCTCTTCTAAGAGTCACATGCATGTTAACCAATTCAGTCTGTGTTAGCTGGGCACAAGTTAGTTTTACTTCATTTTAAAGATGAATGAGGCTTGGGGAAGTTAAGTATATTTCCCCAAAAAGAAATACTGTTCAAGAGACAAAGACTGGGTTTAAGTATAGGTGGCCTTGCTTCAGAGACTTTGTAGGTCTCTGTATTTAGTATAAACATTTGGATTTCCCCTCTCTTCTCAATTCTGCCATCTGTAAAGTGGGACTAAAATTTGAATCCCTGCAATGGTTTCTTGGGGAAACTAATTAATGTTACATAGTAAGTTATTAAAATTGACTTGTGTCATACATGTAGTGGCCAATAAAAATGAGCAATTAATGTTACCACGATAAGTTTTAAAACTTATGATAATTACTACCTGGACATTCATTCATTCTACAAATTCTTCCTGGATGCTTGATTTTACCAAATGTAACATATTTGATATGTAAGAAATTCTAAGTGGCTCTTATTTCCTTTAATATTTCTGAGTAGGTTTCCAGACAGAAGTCAGGAAAGGATGATTATGTTAAGGGATATTAGGTGATATATAATATCTCATAATACCAATGGGATATTTAATATGCTTATAACTGATAAAGTTTGGAAGGCCCTTGATGGAGTTTATGGATGAAAATGCCTATTGTTATCAATAAACTCTCTTCTGGTACTCCTACTTTTAGTGTTAATGTTAACATGTTTTTAACATTATCTTTAAAAATCAGAAATGTATACACTTATGATTCTTTTATCAACAATCATGAAAGCCTGCTATTCTATATTATGTGATATAATAGAATTTAAAATATTAAACTTTTTTATTAAGAGCTCTATTTTATCAATCCACTTCTAGAATATCACAACAGCCAGATCACCTGATATTAAGAAGGACTGATTTGATTATTATACCAAGAGAGTGACAAATGAAGAAAAAGTTAATTGACATAAATTATAGACAATGTGAGAAAATCAAGTTATCTCTGTTTCAACATTTTTATCTGACTTCCTAGTAATCTTAGTGCTCCCTTCCCTCATATAGTGCCTCATGGAAATTTCTGTTTCTTAAAGTTGTGCTAAAAAATCAAGTATTTCCCATAATAAACTGCTGATTTCTAATTTCAGGGTTATGAAAGGTTTTAAAATGTCTTCACTTCCATCATGAACACGTGTGCATAGTCCAATGTGGATTGCCATCATCTTTTTTTTTTTTTTAAAGTAAAATTAAAAAAAAATCTAAAATTACTTGGGGAAAAGTTTCAATGATTCATCTTCACTGGTAGCTTTCCATTGTCCTGGGAAATGATTCAATATTTACACAAAATCTGTAATTCTTTGGTGAGAATTTCCTGGGCTTATGTACTTAAGCTCTGTCGGTCATTTGAGATCTGTATCTTTCCTGAAGGTGCCATTGAAATCTCTACCCATTAGAATCCTTGTTTGACTTGGTCTATTTGGCGTGCTATAACAAAATATCACAAATTGGGTGGCTTTTGAACAAAACAGATTCATTTATTATAGTTATGGGTGTGAAGAAGACCAGGACCAAGGCATACTTTCCGGTTCTTAGATGTCTCCTTAGGACTGTGCCCTAACATGGTGGAAAAGGTGAAGGAACTTCCTTGCACTTCTTTTATGAGGGCACAAATGCTACTCAGGAGGACTCGACTTTCAGGTACTGGTTATCTCCCCAAGATACCTCTTCCTACTATCCTCTTCAGTGTTAGGACTTTGACCTTTTTTTTTCTGTACCGGAGACTGAAGCAGGGTCTCATGCATGCCCAACTGTGTCCCATCTCTAATTCTTTTTAAAATTTTAGTTTGAGACAAGATCTCACTAAGTTGACCAAACTGACCTCTCATTTAAATCCTTCAGACTCAGATTAGCTGGGGTTACAGGTGTACACTATGATACCCAGATAGGATTTCAACATATACTGCATATTTTTTATTAGTACATGTTTGTAAAACATAATGTTTACATTTCTTGTGGGAGGTTCTACATATACATATTTTAACTCCTCTCCTCGTCCTTTATTCCCTTTGCCTTTCTCCATCTCTTGATCCCCTTCCTTTCTTTGCATGCTTGCAGTACATACGTGTTACATTTTTGGTACATGTACATGACATGTGTTAATTTGGTTTTTCATCCCCTTTCCATTCTGTCCTCACTTCATATCTTGACACCTTCTCCACTGAGAAAGATCTATTTCCCTGTTCCTATTATCTATCTTTTAGTTTGCTTTTAGGTTATACTTTGTGCTTCATATATTTTGAGGGATAAAAACATTTGGATCTCAGTATCCACTGTTTCACTAGACTTATTGTTTTTATTTTCCCTGCCAATTATTCATTTGCTTTCCTCTTAGTGAAAATGTCTTGGTTAGCTACACTGAGCTACAATGAGCTATACCACTCATTAAGTGGTATACCCTGCCTCATCCAAGGAATAAGTATACACTTAAGCTAGGCAGAGCAGACTTTCTTGAAATGTTATTTTTCAGGGATATGTCCCAAAGACAGAATAGATAGAGCTGACCAGACCAGCAGAGTGGGCGCACAAAGAACACAGACATTAGTTCCCCCCGTGTAGACTATCGGAGTTTGTTCTGCTCCCTGTTCTAATTAATGTATATATGTTTTATTTCTGCTTTTTATGCCAATATACAAACAATTACATAACTTCCTGTACACTGATTGATTTTAATAGAACCAGTGTCTCATCATGTCTGATTACCAAAGAACCATGTTACCCTATATAAGGTAACTTTTCCTGTATACTAAATGTACAATCCAGTAAAATGATTATATATCATGTGCATAATAATAAGTTCCTTTCAGCAGGAACCAAATAGTGTGCTTCAGTTTTACAATATCTTTCAATGGACACTAGGCATATATTAGATGCTGAAAAAATAATTTTAAAACTGTGCCTTGTTTTCAACAGCATTTTACAGTTTTCAGTTGACTTCATAATACGGACTTGATTTATTTTCATATCCACATATCCCAAGAGAAGTGCTATTATCATGTGTACAGCATGAAAAAATAGCGAAAGAGTAAGGCACGAACCCTATTCCACGTCTTAGGAGCTCTGTCAGTAGGAACTCTTATTCGGTATTGACATCATCTATCAAACTTCCTCTATCAAATAATAGATAATATCTTTCTTAAAGTTGTGAAGTTCCTGTACATTAATATAAAGTGGTGTCAGATCAATGCATTGATTTAATAAATGCTAATATGCTTAAAGTTCATTTAAAGCAAGATGAGCTAGACACAGACATTTAGCTCCATGCCTCCTGTTAACATGGAGTAGGGGGCTAAGTGAGGAGAAGCCTCCATGATCTGAGCATTCTGAGGCCACTGCGCATTCCATCACATCCACTCTCTGGTCTCCTTCCTTGTTGGTCTCCTTATTTATAGAAATTAAACAAATGACTTCTATGGATCTAAATTCCTAAATTGCTAATTTAACCTAGTAACTAAAGCTAAAAGTGATTAAAAATATTAACACAATGCTATAGCCAATTAAAATCAATGACAAATATTTTTCTTATGATCACCTTGAAATATTAATTCTTATTTTAGACTGAGAATGCAGATTGCTTCCTAATTATCAAAACAATAAATATACAAAATCTTCAGAGAAGCCTAGCATAAGCACAGTCTTCCAGCGCAGTCTTCCAAAGAGCATAATTCAGTTTTTAATCCCTGTGAGATGTGGAGAGGTAGTGGAGATAGCTTGGTTTTGGAGCTGGTACTTGGTAATATGTTATTTCCCAACTCCTAAGCTTTTGATGCATTAAGTACAGTGAATGCAGTAGGAGGCTTTCTGAGCTGAGGCTCCAAAAAAGCATGCCTATTTGTCATTCTGCAAGGAAGGCTGGCCCTGAGCATAGAGTTGGTGTAAATATATCTTCATCTTACTGTTCATCACGCCCACCTCCTCTTCTTAATCAACCCCAAATCACAGTACAATTTGAACATATATCAGAAACTTATTGCAGTCCACCAGGTGTATTAGTTCAGTGAGTTGGACATGACATGGGTGGTGTTTTCTTTAGTATTTACTATTTCATCCTTTTCAGAAGTTAATTGGACAAAAGTTCTCGTCCCTATATTACAGACAGGATGAAAAGTAGAAAATAATGAAATGAGAAAATTAGCTTGGTTACTGGTTAATTTTCTGATGGTCACATTGGAATACAGTTGAATATGCAAGGCCATTTGTTAGCCTTAGCACAATGAAAGACCTTTCTTTCTAATAACAAGGACTTGGGTCTTTAATTTTAAAATCCTTTCATTGAGCTCCATTGTTGGAATTGCCTTCTTTGATGATTTTAATTTGTCATTAGCTCTACAAATATTTATTTATTGAATGCCTATTATAGGTTTTCCATTTTACTGCTACAAATAATAATTTGGTCATCACTCCTATCCATTGTTTACTAAGTATTTATGGAGCATGCATTCTACTTCAGGCATTCACGGTACTTACAGAACAATGCAAAATGTGGCTTCCTTCCACATTTGCACTGCAAAGGAAGAGACACTCAGTAAATCTAATATATATATATACAGATTTCTTTCTTAAAGTTGTGAAGTTCCTGTACATTAATATAAAGTGGTGTATATATATATATATATATACAGATTTCTCAAGAATATATATATATATATATATATATATATATATATATACAGATTTATCAAGAAATTAATGAAGTGAGGAGGCTGGAGTCCTGGGATAGTGTAGTTTATACCTAAAGTAGTGCAGTCATGGCAGGCAAATGAGATGAGTAAAGATGTGAAGGTCATCACCTTCACAAGTAGCAAACAGTAGGTGTCTGTGTCATAAGAAGCAAGTAGCTCAGATGTCCTAGTGGAAGAGCACACCCAAATGATTAAGGGACAAGTAGGAGGCCAATGTGAGTGTCCCAGATGGAAGGAGGAAGAGTAATGAGAGATGTCATTGTTTTTATTAAGTTTCTAAGTGGCAAAAAGATCATCAGCAAATGAATGGATAAGAAATGTGCCACATATACACAGTGAAATATCACTCAGCCAGAAAGCACAAATTGAAGTCATTTTTAAGAATGGATGGATCGTGGGACCATAATGCTAAGTGAAGTAAATCAGATGCAGAAAGTCAAATATCCTATGGTTTCTCTTATATGAGAAATCCAACTTATAAGTAATTTAAAGATCAAAATAGAAGAGATGGTAGGAAATAGGGATTAGAATTCATGCAGTTAGGAGAGGGAACTAAAGAAAGTGAGGGAGGTGGGGAGGGGAAGGGAGGGCAGAACGGAGACAGAAGGACTAAACCCAATTAAAATGTAACATATATATGTACCAGTTTATCAAGATGAATGCAATTTTTATGTATAACAAACATATACTACTGATAAAACATAGCACAATATTTTCTATATTCGATGTAGTCTTACTATGAATGAGGCTCCTGGCTAAGACCGAAAACTTTGTAGAGAAGTTGCAAAGAATTCAGTGAACTCTAAAAGTGGAGTGCAAGTTTTCGGATGAAAGTGAAGACGGCACTATCCAGAGAGAAGGAAACATGAGAATTGTGTGCATTAGACCTGGAAGGATGACAGAAAGCTGTGAGATGTTCTATGTGACTACGGAGAGTGAATTGCATGGACTTTCTGTAACAACGAAAATGATTTGAATTGTATCTTCCAACTGATACGGTACCATGGAATGCATTTAGTGAGAGGAGTGGTAGCAACAGCTCAGACACTGTTTCTTGAAGACTGATTGAAGCTCAGACAAGCTGCAGACAGAAGTCCACAGTTAAAATCTAACGGAAGCAGGACACAGGAAAGTAAGAGGAGGAAGAGCTATCAACACATTAAAATATATAGTTAGTTCATATAGATTGAAAAGAAAAGTCGGTACAGCTTCAAATATAACTTACAAGTTGTCTGTTTGAGCACGTAGAGAGGTTCTAATGAATACAAAGGCAGAGGGATAACCTTGTGGGAAAGGATAATGGTATTATGTTGAGTCACGCTGAATTTAAAGTACACCAGGTATATTCACACTAGGGTATTCAAAAGTCATACATTTAGTAGTGATTCATAAATAGAGAGTTTGGGGATGACTGTATGTCTGGTTAGGTTGAAACTATGAGTTTGGATAAGATTTCAAGAAAGAATTTACAGAATTAGTAAAGACCAAGTACAAACACCCCGGGAGCACTTGGAGCTATGACTGCTAAAAAATACCCACAAAAAGTGAGGTCATGATAGTGGATGTGATCCAAAACTTCACAATTTTGAGATATTTACTTGCTACATGTACTTTATACCGGTTGAGGCATTTAGCACCACAGTTTAATCCTTTATGGATTGAACAGCTACCGTCTCCCGTTTTACAGCACAGAAAATGAGGTTTCTGATAGTTAGATTGAATTTCTTCGGATAAAAACTGCTGTTAGCACTGCCTGTAGACTGAAAACTTAATTCTTACTATCACATTGTAGAAAGCCCTATTATTAGCCATCCCATTTTATGTACAGGATAATTAAAATGCAAGTTCAGAAGCAGCCGTCCTGCAGGCATTCCGGCTCCATTTTGTTAAGGCTCAGCCTCTGTTTTGCTATTTTTATCAAACAGTGATGGAAACATGTGCGATTACTTCCCCAGTGTAGAGATGAGTGGAGAATAACAATTTCAGCAGGGTGATGAAGGCAAGGACACAGACAATATGGTACTGAAACACTGAATGAGAAGTCGAGTCAAGGATGAGGAGGTGAAAGTTGGTAAATCCAGAGTTAGATATGTACGTTGAGAAAAGGATATTTTAAAAATTTGTCTGGTTTGTTTTGATTCTTGTTCAAGAGGAAAACTTGGTGGGTTGAAGATTCCAACAGAAAGAAGCAGGGTCAGGAAAAGATGAAGCCTCAGTGGAGCCAAGCTTCCAGAGAAAGGACGAAGAAATACATAAAGCACAGGTAAAGAGCTGTCACAGGAAAATAAACAACACAATGCAGAGCAGTGCATGGACTCTCTGATCACAGGAAGACTGTCTGGGATATGGTCAGGAAGTGTAAGCATTTTCTCCTGTTTCTCTGGATAGATTTGTGCTTGTAGAAAAGCCCATCTGGTGTGGCTCCTCCCTGGACTCTCTTAATTTCCCATAAGGATCTGTCTCTTGAGAAAAAGCTGGCTCTGTTCCTCAGCTGACCTTGGGATTCAGGTGGTCCAAGGGATGCTGAAGTACAATTTACTTTTAAAACTCCTGCAGAATAGGCAATAAGTTCTTTTTATTTCCCTTTTAACTAGATCAGAAGTCTAGAAAATGACCTAGAGCTTGGTGAGATTTTGGAGGCATTGGAGGAGTTCTCAGTTGATCACAAGGAAATTCAGAGATAGGATAGTTTTTCTGGACAGACAAAATGAGGTGATTGAAGTCCTGTCTTTTTAAATAAACTTTCATAACTGCAGAGTTTTTCTCAGGATATATGAAATAAAGTTTAAAAAGATGAAAAAAAAACACCTGTTTCATCAATAGGAGTATGCTATTTGCTTTGCCATTATTTCCACAGTGTCCAATAATTTTTGCCCTAGGCCTTTAAGACAAGATAATTTTAGGATTGATCAATGATTAAATTTGTGAAGTATTTCTGGATCCACATTTATTAGGAGATTTTATTCTACCTAAACCATCATTGATTCAATAATTTTCCCAGATTCCAACTATTTCAGTGATAATCTTGCCTAGAAGTTTTGTTTGCCTCTGTTTGATTAACCTTCTGTATTTATCTGTCAAAGATAAGAGACAGTTTTGTTGTAACTGTCTTTCAAAGACAGAAGACACAGCTTAGTTTATAGGTGGCTACCTTGACAATACAATATTGGGGCTAACAAAAATGTCACACAGGCATAGTTATCACAGTTGTTCTTTAATGAGTCATCAAAGCTTCTCCTATGCTTGCACTGATGGAAGACGTCAATTGAACACCAAGCTTTCTGTGGCTGGCAGCCCGTGGCTAGTATCCCTCCCATTCATTGCAAAGCTTCCAATGTTTTGAGATTAAATAATAGCAAACTTTTTGATTTCCAGTTTTTCACTAATTTACTACAGTAACCTTGCCGTTTGAATTCCTAAGGGTAAGAATCATAAAATTCATTGAAGTAAGCACTCACTTACTAATGAAGATTCCTGTCCTCACTATGTGAATCACTGTTATATAGGACAATGTTGCTGATATGCTGTATGCTTTTACAAATTTTGAGATGCATTTTCATTGAAAATATAATTGAACTAGGAATGCATGTCAACTAAGGGAAGAGCTGAAACTGGACTATCATCTGCAAAATTATTAAAGTGAATATATTAAAATCAAACTAACACCAACTTCTTAAGATACAGCCATGTGGTATCTTTTTTTTATGTCTTCTTCCTTTCGCTCTTCATGATGAAAACTTATTCCTTTATATTGAAATATATGAAGATGTACTTTACTTTTTAAACCTAAAAGGGAATATAATTTTATTTTTATTTTTATAAATTGATTTTTTGAGGCATAAAGAGCCTATTACTTTTTAAATGCATTTAATTTATGGAATCTCAAAATCTTAGTAATAATAGTATGTATAAATTAGGGCGTAAATTCATGGTAAGGATATTTACATATCATTTTTGTCAAATGACTCCCCCTGACTTTGAAGCCTTAAGTGATTAACTGGATATAGAGTTGGAACATCAGATGATATTATGATTCTTTCAAATAAAATCTAATTTTTTTCAAACAACCTTAAGTGAAAATGAGGGACATTTTGTTCCCTTACCAGTGAAAATCATATCATTATTCAACAAAAGTTGAAGTATTCTGCAGCCATTTCATTAAATATACTGTAATACTTTTATCATTAATTTGGAATCAAGCTGGAAAAATGAATGAATCTTACATTCCAGATTCATTTACATTGATGATAATTTAATATTTTAAGCAATATATTCCTACCCTCACCCTATTATTCCTCACCTTTACAAGTAACAAGTAAAAAGTAACAAGTAAACAAGTAAACATAAGTAACAAGTAAAAAGAGAAAAGAGGAAAAATTTGATACAAACATCCACATTATTTACATTCGGTTTGCCTTTAGAAGGTGAGTTCTCTAGCATAAAGTGCTTATCCTTCTGTGTGGCTTATCTTATCCTACCTTAAGACTCACTTGTCTTTTGAATGGTTTCTATTCATCACCATGTTACACGTCTACTGATACACTAAACAATTACTTTCACCTCCCTTCATGGCTGTGCGCCATTCTGCTACTTATCTATTTTGCTGCACTCTGAGAAAGCCTTATCGCTTATCTCCTCCATTCAAGTCTATTTTTTAACCTTTCCTTGTATTTCATGCACCATCAACTTTCTTCTTTTACCTCAGTTTCAGATTAACAATGAGGCATCACTTTGTTCCCTGAAATCACCAAAATTGGCTTCTTTGAAGTGACTGACAGCTTTATGAACTGACATTTCTTTTAAGATCCACTGCTGTAAAATTAGACATCTATTTTAAGTGAATAATTCAATGTATTAGGGAAATAGCAGTGTCAGGTAATAATAAACAGTAGAATAATTATTTCTGTAATGTGTTTTTCACAGAATCATAGGTACTATATTATCTATTTAGTTATATAAAATATTTTATCTCTCTGAAGAACTTTAACATTTACTTTACTTTATATATCCAGTATAACTTCCTGAAACAAAATAACTTCACATAGAACCCAACCAGTAAAAAACAGAAGTAAGAACATATTCAAGGCATCAAAATTACTTGTTCTAGTATGTATAGGACTGCAATATACAGAGTAGGCTTATTTTTCAAGCATAAAATTATAAAATAAATACATAGTCTGTTAACTGATGATTTAATAGAAAACATAAGAATTTATAAATAGAATATATAAATGAAAAAATGAAAGAAAAATTGCATGTGGGTGTATATTTGAGTACTTTTTTTGTGTGTGGATTCAAGTAGATGTCAGTGGATTCAGTGACCACCTAGAATGAGTACCGAGTTTCAGAACTCATCCATAATTTCAGAAAATAAAGTAAAATAAAAAGTACAAATCAGCAACAACTGATTCCAAGTTTCAGTGATAACATAATAAAGCAAATAATAATTCATCAATTTCTCTATCTAGATATGTTATCTCTTAAAGCCAAGTATTCCTGAGATCATTTTTTATAACCAGCAAAACTTATATTTACATTTATCTGTGATGTGTTAGAACTTTCACTTTTAAATGGCTGGGTTGTAGGAAGGGAAATTGAACTGGCATCTTAAATTTTCACTACTTGGTGTTATGGCTCAATGTCAATCTAAAACAAGTGTGTTATTACTTGATGGTTACAAAGTAAAACTTTCATCCCAATTTCCTTGCTGAAGTGACATCTTTTACTGATATTTCTTGACCCAAATTAGGTAAAATAAGCAATTAATATTGGACTATTTGTTTATTCTTTTTCTTAAAAATTTCATTTATTTTCTTTTGAATGCCACCATTTCGTTAATTATACAGTTTTGCTAATTTATAGATCCTTTTATCAAATGATCCTTTTATTAAATGTACTTCTATTAAGTAAATATATTTACTGCTTTTGAAATATTTTTGCTTTTGTTGCTTATTTTTTGAAGTCTACATGCACAAAGGCCTTTTATCCTGGGGACAGGGAAGAGTGACAACAAAACACTGATTCTCCTTTGGAGAGTCATTACTCTATTTTTTGTAGCTTATGTCTTTCCAAAAGCTATATTACTCCTTTCTCTTGCCATAACCTAGCCAGCATTCACAGAACGTTTATACAACTTAATTAGTAAAAAGCAGTTGCAGAGTATATATACTTTATTGTAATTTTGTTTGGTCACATTTATCTGTTTCCATCGCTGTTTGGTTTTGAACAGGATAAGTTTCTAATTCTCATTTTTTATACTGGAATGACTATCATTCTTATATTTCAATAAAGAATATTTGTTAAGTTTCTTAACCATTTATTTCCTCCCATAAGTTACTTTGCTCTTTAACATGTTTAATTTCCACTATATTTTGTATGCTCATTAAATATACATCTGGCCAGGAACTCTTTCCTGAATCATAGTTCACTGGACAGTTACCTAATGAACTTCTCAAAACAAATGCCTTGTAAATTAAATATATCCAAATTTTACTTCTTTTCCGTCTGAAAATCATCCCTTCTTACAGTTTGCCAGTTTCTTCTAATGCTACAATCACTTTTACTGCTTGAATCAAAAATTCAAAGTTATCTTCATCTTCCTAGTATAATTTCAATAATTCTTCCCATCATACATTTATTTATAGTCTTATTTCCTTTATTTCAGACTTGTATCAGCATAATCCTAGATCACTGCCAATAAAGAATCTATAAAGAATCATTTTTCAGTGGCTATGCACTGTACAATCTTATGTGATTTGCCTCCAATTTAATTTTCAAGTCTAAGAGGTTCCCTTTAACCAGCCTGAGTCCAACTCATTGTATTCTATAAGAGTAATGAAATTCTGCTTGTTTTCCACATCTACATAACTTGAGTGGAAGTTGCAAGTCAGAAAATAGAGCACGCATTGTGTTTTCATGTAAATCTATGTGATTTCACTCCTGTCTTCCTAAACTGGCATATTCAGTTTCTTTTTGAGGACTGTGATTAAGTCAGTCTGTCTTTTATATAATGTTAACACTATCAAATTCCATTCTGCCTTTGGTCTGTTATTGAGGCACTGCACTTCAAATTGGACTTAATATTTAATACTCTTTGTGTCTACCACCAATCTACCACAGTGTGAGGTCTTAAATGTTTATTGGATGAATGACTAAATTAACAAAATCATTATGATAATTAATTTGATTTTAATTCCTGACAGGACCATAGGATGTCCAGACATTTTGTTAAACTTTATTTGGTCGAGATGTTTTTGAGTGAAATTATCATTTGAAGCTGTTGACTGAGAAATGTAAGTTGCATCTCCTAACATGGGTAGGCTCCATCCATACTTTGAGGACCTTAGTAGAAGAGTGGCTTAGTGAGAAGGAACTTCTAAGCCTGATTTATGGATTGAGACATGACTCCATTTTGCTATGTCAGTAGGCCTATGTCAGTACCAATATATCTGGTAAACTTGCATAGGCCTCCTAAATCACTAAAAATTTTAAAGATCCAGGGATGTGGGACATGCTGAGATGCCGGTAGCTTTGCTAACATAAATGATGAGTAGTCACATCAATGTCGTCTTCACTTATGTATGTTACTCTGATGCATTTAGTGAGTGATGTGAAAGGACTCTAATTCTGAGTGGGGTTCAGAGCAAAAGAAGGCCCTGCAATAATCCCTAGGTACTACACAGTCTCTGTTGCTTAAGTCCTATGGTCCATCAAATCAGTAGTGTTGGCAGTGGTCCCACAAGGTTATGGCAGAATAATCATTTAAGATTTTGGAACAAAGGCCTGCCATCCTTAGATAACTCTGTTTCTTCTGAAAAACAGCTTTTAGCCGTCTGCTGAAGTAAGGACTAGGTCTTAATGAATAATTGTTTGCTGCTGAATCACTTGCAATATCAGCTGCCTGTTATGATCTGGTTGTTGCAAGATATACTAAGCTACAAAGTTGAGTGACTACAAAAGGACTTCATCATTCAATAGATGTGATATATAAAATATTTTGGCTGGAGCAGGCCTTAAAGGCTTGAGTCAATAACATGAAGAAGTCACTTAAGGGCCTGTGGTCCTTGCCTTTCCCTGCACTGATTTTTCTCTCCAGATTTATACCCATAACTTCATAGGTAATTCCCTCCATTTTTTCTGATAGAAAAAAAAAGACTTTTGAATGTTGCACAAATGGTTATGTAGTTACTATGTGAGAGTGGACTGTTGGGTCATCCCTGAAAGATGGTGGTGAAGGGAAAACCTTTCAGTGAATAAGGACTTCAAACAGTGTACTTGACTGCTCACTTTTCTTAGAAGGAGAAAATGTCAAATGATTATACATAAATTCATGGTCTGTAGCAAAATACTTGACTAGGAGATCAAGACTTAGAAGCAATACATAGTACACTGGTAGATTGGCTCATGTATTCAAAAGTGGTACCTTGGTTCACAAACTCAATGTTCTCCATGATTCTGGTCCTAAACCAAACTGTCTGAGAACCTACTCAGATTTCAGGTCAACATTGAACCACTGAATTGCATTTAGTTTTAGTCCAACTCGGTTTGTGACCACAATCATGGTGGGAATCGAATTTATGAACTGTGGTATGACTATAATCTGTTCCAGAATTCTGGGGAAAGTGGCCGTGTTTGTGTTCATGTAGGAAAGATGGTCATGGTTGCGTTCATCACTCAATGCAAGTTTGCAAACAGAAATGAAATTTTGTCAAATACTTCTGTTTGAGAACCAAACTGTTTGCAAGCAAAAGCATTTATGAACCAAGGTTCCACTGTAATTCAAAATTGGTGATCCAGAAATTTAAAGAAATATATGGAAAAGCTTCTCTGAGTATAAACAATTCTGAAGATGTTTGCATCTGATATGAATGCCTATAGAAGTGTGATCTCAGGAGAGAATCTTAATAGTTGAATAGATATGATTATCTGGTCTGTGACTACCAGTCTTCCCCTGGTCTACTTGTATCACTGCACAATGAGCAATGAACAAAGTGGTCTTGGTGGCAGGGATAAAGGTTATGTGTATTGCTCCAGTAACATGAACTGAGGTCCTTCCAGTCTGACCTGGCTATAGTCACTTCCAAGTGCACAATATGGCAAAACAGGGAACAAAACTGAGTGTCTGAGAATAGTGTTTTTCCTAAGATAACCTGGTCATGCTTAGAGGCATGGTTGTTACAGTGAATCCTTTGTCATAAGGAAAGAGCAGCACTCTTTTCTTACTATGACAACCTGGATATGAGTTTGCTTTTTTACATACAAACCTGGCAAACCTAAAGTTCATGGACACCTAGAATGTCTTATTCTAGATGGGTTCTGCTCATATGGGACTCTCCCAGGCTGAACATGGTGCCTGCTCAACATGAGCCTCAGACAATAGTATATTTCTCCTGCACTACCTTCTGTGTTCTTGCTCTAGGCCCGCACTGAGCTTCCTGCCTCCCTTTTCTGTGCAGCCAAAGGTCCTCCAATCCTCTCCTGACACAGTGTCTTGTCAATTCACCACATCTCCACTCCTAACCCAACTCTGTAAAAGCAACTCCCCAGCTTTGTCTTTTTTGAGGGTCCTCACAATCTTCTATAGACCTCCTGGGCCGGTATAAAGACTTTTTACCTCTGTGTCTCCCAACTGTGCCAAAAAAACTAACAATCCTTAGTTACCATAATACTTCTGATCATTTCTTCTGAGTAACTCATTTAGTGGCAATGAAGTGCAGAAATAGAATTACCATAGATTTTGCCATCTCACTGTGCTTTCCACCATGTAGAAGTAATTATTTTGACAAACTAGGGGAATGGCTTTATTTATAATGCCAGGTAGGTCAAAATACAGTAGGTTCCTAACTTATGAACTAGTTCCATTCTGAAGGACATTCATAAAAAGGATTTGTTCCTATTCCAGCAAAGTGAGCTACGTACAGTATACCTGTGAAAGACTGTGACTTAAATATTCATAAACCAAGGACTTACTGTATTTTGCAGCTGGGGCATGGTTGTCCAAACTGTTGCACACACTGTAAACCAATGTCTAATGTATTTTTCTGTACATATTCTGGTCAGGATTCACACACAGTCCCAGGACTACACGGGAAGAAATGAAAGTGCAGCCTTCATTAATATGATTAAAAACCCACTAGCAAATTTTTCTTCCAGTTGACAGAACATTGTGTGTCCTAGAGACCTTCATTACAGAAGAATGTTCCACAAGAATACACAGCAAATGACTTTATTGAACAAGAAGTTAGGACAGCCACCCAGACGCTTTGGACTTTTGAGCCTCAGACTCAACCGGCAATAAGGGAATTTTCGCTAGGTGACTGTTGTTGACTACACAAAAATTAGGAAAAAATGTGTGGAATACTTTACATCCCTCATCTTAATATTACCATGCTTTATGATTAATGCAAAACTACAACCAGTCCAAGAAAGGAAACCATCTTCAGGGATAAAGGTTTGAGTTATACCATTTGTCTTAGTTACTTTTCTCTCATTGTTGAGAAAAAAAAAATCTGATGCAAAAAGTGAAGCAAAAGAAGGTTTATACAGTTTTGGGGATTTCAGTCCATACTCAGGTGGCTCCATGCAGCAAGGTGGTGCGGTGGAGCAACCGTTCATGGTCACCACAATCAGCAAGAGCTAACAGAGCAAAAGAGGTAAGACATACCTTCTTACACTGTGTGTCAGCTCCCCCTCGGAGTGAGTTCAGGACTCAGATCACCAATCTCAGTGCTAGGCAACAAACCAATCACAAATGCTGGACTCAGCCATGTCCATGATTGCATTGGGTTTGGGGGGAATCCAAACACAAACCATAACACCACCAGATAAAGAAGTTGGAGTAGTGAGAGAAAGTATAATTTTACCTACAATTATGAGTGTCAGTTACAGTAAGGATTGTAATTGTAAGGGATATTTCCTTCTTTTTTTTTTATTAAGGTATATATATTTAAAATTAGTAATTATTCTATGATGAACAGGATGTCAGAATTTATAATGCTTCTCTAATAAATTTCATTGTTTATTTATTTATATGATATTTGCTTTGGTTACTTTTCTCTTGTTTCTGGAACAAAATACCCATCACCCAAAATGAGGGAAGGAAAGGTTTATATAACTCACTGTTTATGGAGGCTTCTGTCCGTAATCAACTGGCTCCAAGGCATGATGGCATGGCACTGGGGCAATACTTCAAGGTGGCCAGAAAAGCAGCCAGAGCAAAAAGGAGGAGAATAAGCCTTTTCTTATTCCTTTTAATGTAAGCAGGGTACCCCTGCTGTATGGGGGTGCAGCGATCACACCACCTCTGTGCTCTCCTCTTGCATGGGCTGAGGATGTTTACAAAATAAGGATCCTGGCTCCCTGCTGAGTCTCTTAGATTTCTAAACCCATATCAACATAATATATCAACCATAATAATATTTAACTATAAAATAGCTTCATTTACAATTAAGCCATTCAGTGTAAATATTTTAAAATTGTAATATGTATTAATTATTGAGAAAGAACATGCTATTCAAGAATGCAAATAGGTTGTATAAAAGTCTTAATATGTTTTTATGAAAAATCATAAATGAATTGCTAAGAAGCATTTCTTTTCACTTAACAATGCTTTGGAATTCTATTGTATTCAAATAAGCTTCATAGCAATTCTTATTTAATTTCTACATTTCCTTTTTTGCTTTATCCACCAAATATTTCACTCAAATAAAAAATCCGTGATATATGTATTTTTTCTTCTGAAATTTGCTACATACAATACTATTTTCTCTACAATCTCTCTTTATACCATTCCTTTTTTTCCTAAACACATGTGGACTCCAAATATCACCTTCTGACATGTGACAATAGATTATTAAACATTTGAAAGTCAGTTCAGGCCACACCACATATGAATTTGCTTTTCCTTGCTACCAAAATTATTTTCTTTCAAATCATTTTATTTTCTTAAAAAATGTGAATTAAACATTCAGATGGTAAATGGTTAACCTAGTGTAACAATATTCTAGCTATCATGGAATATCTTGGTTACTTACAAATAATAAGAGAATAATTCATACAAATAGAGTATACAACAATGAATATTATTTTTGTTTATCATCCATAAGCAAAGAAAATAATTGTAATACACATTTATTTTATTTCTAATTGGCTGCACATAAAACATAGTAGTAGTAATTGAATTCATTACAAAATTAAATTTTTTTCTGACAAAAAGTAAGAGAAGAAAATCTTAGTGTTTTGTATATTAATAAGGATATTACATAATTATTATCAATAAGACATATATATTAATGTAAATACATGCAATTGAACAACATACATATCTCTTAAAATGTAGTTATTTGCTGTTGAAGTGCTGTTGATATATGCACGTCATTAAACACTACTGTACCAAAATATTTTATATTTATAATTATAAATCAATTTAAGCTAATAATAATTTACCCTGTAAGATAAAAATGTAGGCATAGAGACCAATAATCTATTTAATACTGATTTCCAAATATCCTTAAGGAAAACTGTAATATTTTCATGTGTGCATATACAGTAAGATATTTTGCCCCATTAATTAATGATGTAGAGATGACAGATTTCATAGAAAAGACAAAAATATTTAGAACAAAAAGGGGTACCTTAATTTTAGGTTAACTTATGGACAACCTTTTCCACTTAAACAATGTATGGGGAGCAGGTGCATTTAAAAGTTTTTACAATATGTACTTTAGATTGATGATGTTTTTTCTTTTCAAGGAATCTCAGTTGCATTATTTTGACTTTAAATTATTTGATCACAAATAAAAATGAAGACTCAAACTACCCAGAGTATTTCTATAATTATTGTGTTAAAAATGACTTGTCAGAGATGGCATGATAGACTATAAATCTTCCTTTCTAAATTGGTATCTTGGGTAGAATTTTGTGTACCCTTCAGGCAAGGAAATTAAGTGGGATATATGGCAGATATGTGTCATTTAATATCATAGTTTGATCATTATAAAATTCAAATATTTAGAAGGTAAATTATAGGGCTAAGATATAGCAAAGCCTTTACAAAAATATTATTGTTTATTGTCTGTGCTCAATAAAAATATCCATGAATATGATGAATAATTAAGTTAGAATAATATAAAAACTTTGAGCTTTTAAAATTCATCTTTGATTTCAGAAAGGTGTGTCAATACTACATTTATTGCAATGTATGTATTTTTAATGATAACAGAAATTTAATTTTAGTGTAATAATATTACTGACAAACTCTTTCCATTATTTTTGGCTTTCATCAAAATCATTTCTTCCTTTTCATCTAAATATTAGTAGATCCTGAATAATGCTTGTTCTTACTATTTGTTTTGAGTTCTATATTACCAGAATATACTTGTAAATTAAACTCAAGGAAGTTTTGTTTTCTACACTATAGCTAGCTTTTATTTCGCTATTTAAAATATATATTTTAGACATTTATGCCAATATATAATTATGAAAAAATTATTAACTTGTTTCAAAAACTTGTTAAACTCTTCCTCCTAGGACAATTAAAAAAAACCCTCAGTAAAATTGAAATTCCTGTAAAGGAGTATACGTTCTCACAAATTTAATTTAAAGGAGCTGCCCTATGATCTGTTCTCTCCTTTTCTCGAGTGCATCTCAGACAAAAGAAAAGAAGTCAAATGGTGTAATGCAGTCTTACCAACTGGATTTGTAGGCAATTTAATTAGATTTGCTACAGGGAAGAGAGAACTCATCTCTAACATGCCCTGAGAATATCCTACAGAAGACTATGTATTGTAAATAGAACTTGTATGAGACCTGATCTCTTGGAGAATTATGAAACATCGTGTGTATAAAATGATCAAAGTTCCTGATTTGAATTCTGCCCTCTGTGTTAAGGGATCTCACAAACCTCACGTAGGGATGTCAGTATTTTGAGCAAGTGGTCTGTCCATGCTAGGGGAACTTCCTCAATTTCACCTGAATCTTATATTGTCTGTATTCTTGACTTTATTTAATGAGTGTGAACCTAAGTAAAATATCCCAAGATTCATGTTAGCTTGATTTGACAGACTAGTCTGTTAAGTTTGTACCTTATATGGAGAAAGTTTGACCTTGATGAGTCAAGAATACATTATTTATTGATAATAATTTTCATGTTAACATGAGGAAACAGACGTATATATTCTGAAATAAATTTAAATCAGAAGAATGTTATTGAAAGTTCCTCATGGAACTTAATCTAATGAAGAATTTAAGCTTTTTGCATTTCCATCTCTGTCATTCCTCTTCAGTGTGGCTACAATGAAAGGAGAATAATTCCATAAAAATCCCATTAGCTTTCTACCACAAGAACAGTAGGTGTTGCATTTCTAGACTTTACAGATCCTGCGGTGTATTTACTCATTATGGCTGAAATGGAACTCAGTATAAGTGATGTGATTTAATCTGCAGGCTGAATTTGAATTTATGAAATTTCAAATGTATTAGCCTTCATTAAAAATAAAAGTGTATTCTTATCCAAAGTATATATTTTTATAGGATGGGGTTTTTAATGGAAATTGGTAAACTGTATAAAATTCTCTGTGGATTGAACCATGCCTTTAAGGCTCATTTTTTGTGTTATGGCATTGCATTGGTAAAGTAGTATTTGTACTGAAATTAAACATATTATAGTCTTTAAAATAATGTTTATAACTTGAATTCATGTTATTATATTGTAGGTGAGTTTTTTAAAAAACAATATTCTTTACTTTAGCTCTGGAAAATCAAAGCTGTATTTCCCTGACAACTCTTTAGGGTTGTCAGCTATTCATTTGATGGCATGTAGGTCAACTTTAACTTAATTTCTATAAATTGCATTCTATTTTGATTTTACTGAAATGCTGTAGTTTGGTTTGTGTAGTGCTGTCACAGAAAAATGCAGAAGAATATGATATATGAGCAAAAAAACAGAGGATTTGAATTTTCCATAAAATATATTAAACTATAGCTTCTGCATGTGTATTCTCCAAAACATGCATGTATATGCACATGCACACACTTGGACATGTATTTTCTTATACCTTCATTAGTTTAAGTACAGCGTATAATTTATACATACTTATGTATATGTGTTTTTATTTTATTTTAAAATTTCATTTATTTATTCATTTTTGTCTTTTTGAGATAGGCTCTCACTACGCAGTTTAGGGTGACCTTGAGCTCATTTTGTGGTCTACGCCAGTCTCAAACTCACAACAATCCTCCTATCTCAACTTCTTAGGCGCTAGGATCACAGGAATGTACCACCATGCCTGGCTCTAAATTGAGGCTTTTAAATAATCTCAATACTAAGACAGAAGCGGTAATAGTAATGGTCTTTACCACTCATCTGAATTATTTTCCTTTTTCTCTATGCCAGCCTTGTTAAAGTGCAGATGGGAAAATTTTGTCAGTTTTCATTCACCCTTCGCCATGCTAGGCTTTGCTTGTACCCCTTGATTTTCATCTCAAAGGCCTTCTGTGAGCTGGACAGACACAGAACGGTGGAGGGTACTGTAGGACACAGTAGCTTAAAGATAAAGAGAAGTTAAAGGATTTTATGTAAGAATTTATTTAGTTATTTGATGACCTTTTTTTAATGGATTCTTTTGGTAGCTTTGTGAAAGATGCATTTTAAAAAGAACTGAAGTAAAATTAAGGAAAGGAATTGAGATCTTATAGTTTCAGAAAAGAGAGAAGATTGGATCTTTGGTAACCACCACCATCTTCATCAACATTAACTATAATACAAATCAATAAAAGGAACTAACGTATGTGCATGATGGAAGTGCATAAATTGCTAAAAAATAAAAAAGAACAATAAATACTGGCTTTGTTTTGTGTTTTACTCTTCCTTTAAAATGTGTACAGTGGGAATTGTTTTCCCTGAACTACGGGAAAACTTGAGCAGTTTTATGACTGCTGTGCACTATCTCGGGTAGCAGGCAGTTTTGCTTCCTCCTAAGTTCAATTATTTAGTAATTAAAAGCAGGCAGGCTAAGGTATTAGTGACATTAATTGCAGATTAATCTTTCTTAAGGCAAGACTTCTCTCCTCTATCCTTTTTAAAGCTTTGAAGAAGGAGGCACGGTTAGCGTCTGTTTTCTGCTCACTTTTGAACTCTCCTCAAAGGGAGCTATGGCTTAACCATTAGCCTGGGTCAAAGGAAGGATGCTCAGAAAGACAACCTGGCAGGTGACAAAAGTTCACCCCTTCTCTGCTGAGATGCTTACACGAGCGGTTTGAAGGATCCCAGTGCTGTGGATCCTGATAACCTTTGGTTATGTTCTGCATGGTGTGTAGGATGGCATTTTGCTTCCCTTGTTGGCCACAAGTGCACAATTGCACACATCTGATGGAGTCTTCAGAGGTCTCTTGAAAGCTCCTCTTGGACAGGACTTACTTATGCTTCCCAGATGGGAAATACAAATCCTTTCCCATCTGGGATGGAAGACAGAATCCTGCTCTTCATCAGCTTTTTCACTAAAAATGTCCAGCATCATGTGTTGATTCCCAAGTGAGATCAGCATATCCAAGCACTGTTTGGATCACGTGTCAAACTGCTAGAATTATTTGCTTGAAATACAATCACAGTATAGTTGAGGCCAAATAAGAGGGAAACCCCTACTCAAATGTCTGGTGAAATTTTTTTTTTTTACAAACTGTTTCTCTTTATCACTGTTGCAGTCACATAGCCAGGGAGTAATTTTAAGCCAGATGTAGTTATGATGATTTCTTTGTCATACTTCCATATCCTGATTTGATTTTGTAATTTCTTTTCTATTGTGTCTCAGTATCTTGCTGGAAACTTAAATTTTAAGTCATAATGTAGCAACAGTTTGAGCACTTAACTCATTTGTCAAGCACTGTTGAAAGAGCTTTGCTTGTGTCAGCTCACAGACACCTCTTAATAACCCAAAGTAGAAGAAATTGTTTTCTGAATGATTTTTATTTTTGTTATTTTAAAGAGATTAAGATAAAAGATGACATAACAAAGCAGATCAGAACAGAACACTTTAAGCAACACAGTATTTAGCCGCAAGACAACCCGATATCAGTAGCTACCATGTCTCTTTCCTTGAATAGTTGAGTATACCTTCATACACAATAGTATCAAACATAACAAAATAGTATAAAACCATTAAAGAGAATGAAAGTATTACAGGGCATTCAAAACCAAATAACAAAAATTGCAAAATGGTTACTATATTATCTCATTGTCCATAAAAGATTTGTTTATACTATCACACATCTGAATGATATATATGAAGGCCTTTATAGTAAAGAAGAATTGGAGAGTATAAACTTAAATAGATGCTCAGGTGATGTAATCAACAGTAAGCGTTGATTTAGATATTGGAGATGATGGAGATCAGATATGACTTGGGATTCTTTGCATGAAATCCTCACTGGATCAATTTGTTTTCAAAAATAATAGTAATAAATAGAGATTGAAAACCTTCCATGAGACATAGAGATGACAGATTAATTTGGACAAAGATTGCCACTGAATGGTAACTAACAGGTGGTTAGTATTAAAATTTGAATCTCAGGTAAGAAAAACATGGGTACAAATTTAAATTTGGCCTCTTTTAGCCTCTCTGAGATTGCTGAAACTCTGTGTATCCATCGACTCACATACATACAAAGGCATGATAAAAATAACAATTACCTTCACTGGCACCATAGGAAACAACACGAATGCAGGAGAGGATATTAGAAGGTGATAATAAAAAAGAAGGCATAAGGAAGGGTTACAAGAAGTTATCATGAAAGAAGACCATTATGTCTGCATTTGGGAAAATAGGAAGTTTCAAGATAGCATCACTAAATGAAGCGATGTCAGTGTCAGTATAATGAGATCTGAAGAGTATTAATTGAGAATAGAAGTTAGAAAGTACTTGAAACACTTAGCAAAAATAGTTTTATTACAAAAATGTTGTGAAATCCTGATGACATTGGGTAAGGGTTGAATACTGTGTTAGTTAATATCCTCACAGGAAACACGCTGCACTAAAATTAGGATAACTGAAGGAGACTTTAATAAAAGGACGATTTATAAAAATGAGGGAAGGGAGTAGCTAAATCACAAAGGCTAATGCAGAAGCTTAGGGACTAGAAGCAGGACTCTACTACCACTTATCCACCTCAGGTCACATGAGGAATGTTTAGCAGAGATGGTAGAAAAAGAATTCTGCATAGATAACACCAGCTGAAAGATGAGACAGCATCTGTGAAGTCAGCCCAAAGAAGAAACTTCCCAGAGAAATGGACACTTCATTCTGCTTTCTTTTGGCCAAACTTCTATTATGTGTTTTCCATTGGCAAAGCTCAACAGAAAGCTATAGTGCTAGACAGTTGATTGGTGTCATCCCTACAGGCTGCATGTAAGATATCTAGCACTATGGTGATGGACGGAATGTTAATACCCAGAGTAGACTATGGTTTAAAGAAGTGTCAAGGAGGAGACGCTTCTCATTGGCTACAGTGGGAAAGAAAGACCACAGAAAGATTTTTAGGATGGACAAGCACTGAGCTTTCTAGTAGGCTGTGAAGAAGGATGCCTTAGAGGAGGAGAGGTGGGCAGTGCAGAAGATGGAGCTTTTTATTAGTAGAACACAATTACAAAAGAGACTTAGGTGGGATGGGGACACAGGATGAAGAATTGATTTGGCAGGAAAAAGGGCAGATCATTCTCTGATGGGGGAAAACAAAGATCTACACATACCTAGATACATATATATTATATACTTGGGAAGTATGTTAAGAAAGATAATCAGGGTGACCTTTATTTGAGAATAATGAGTCAACAGAATGACAAACAAATATATTCCAGAATCACAACTGGGGTCAGGTAGTTACCTTCCATGATTTTCTCAGGAAACCTCATTTATAATGGCGAAGGACACAGATTGGTTTAATTCAGAGTCTTGATGTATGTACTTGGTGGAAGGAACAGCTCTGCTTGGACAGAAATCCAAGAGGAGGTGATTGACTAAAAAAAAAGACTACTTCTTTTTTCTTACAGTTTCTGAGATTAAGCTGCAGGCATCTAAAGTGGTTTTTTTTTTTTTTTTTTGCTTTGTCCTTAATATGGCAAGTGATAAACTCATTTCTTGAGTTCATTTGAGAGAGGCATTAATCTGAAACATTTTCTTTTGGCCCCACATCCAAATATTGACACTAGAGATTCAGTTTCTGACATAGAGATTGGATGGGTCATACTCAGATCATTACAAGAGTGAGTATGGACTAAAAATCTCAGTGAGATATATTAAAAAATGTAGACATGAATTGAGAGACAGTTTGGAAAATCTTGGATGTAAAAAGAAAATTTAGAACTTGGGAAATGGAACCTGTGAGGCAGATGAATTTCAGATGCTGGATCTAAAATTAGACAGAAATGAAAGTATATGAAATGATATAGTCAGAGAACTGAGATTAAGTGAATGGATCTTAAACAGATTTAAGCATAAAAATAAGCAAAAGGTCTAAAATTGTGGTCATTCACATTCATTTATAATTTGGGTCTCGGGCTGGAACTGAAATTTCTCTCAAATCCTGGTTAAGAACAAAAAATTATCTCCTCCTGTAACTCTAAAGAGATTTTCAGGTGTCTCTTCTATGTTGACTTATAAGTTGACAGATTAGATAAAAATGGGAACTGAGATGGGGAGAAGACTGTGAGAGACAAAAATGTTCTCAGCATATGATTTAGAACATAATGATAGAGGGCCAAGGATTTAGCTCAGTGGCATAAGCACCTGCCTGGCAAGCACAAGGTCGTGGGTTCAATCCCTGGTCCCCAAAAATATACATAAATAAATAAATAAATAAATAAATAAAAGATGACAGGATAGATTGAGGTCCATAGGCCCAAGTGGTGAGAAGCCTAAGAATTGGAAAATCCAAATGTGCACCATGGTAAGCAGAGTGACACCAGGGCAGAAACAGGTTAGTAAAAGATCAATTTTGATTGTTGGACCACATACAGTGCCTTCAGTTGCATTGAGGGCTATAGTGAAGATAATGTTCTTGATAGAGGATAAAGTATGCTTCATTTAATTTTTTCTTTAAAGAACCCAAAGAAATCAATATATTTTACTATTTTGTGACTTATATTTCTATAGTGTTTTCATGCTATACAATGAAAGAGACAGTGAAAAAGGAAAATTCTCATTTGAAAATTCGAAAGATAGTGTAATAAAAACAAGAATGTTGAGTGCTGTTATATGGAGTTAAAATGAAACTGTTATATTTACAGACGCAGATTAAGAATCATTGGCCCATCAGAAGATGTCAGGGAATTTTCCTAACCCATAGACAACACGACAAGGTACAAGAGATGATGTGGTCACAGATGTATCTCTTTGAATGAAAAGTATAATTTTTATTCTGCTAGTACTGAGGAGCTAATGAATTCTTAATGGTATTTACAGATTGTCTTACTCAGAAGACAAAAATAACAAAGGAAACTGCTAGTGTGAACTTAATTCTGATCTAGGCAGAAATTTCTAATGTCATCTTGACAGATGCAACAGACCACAGCATCGATGTTATGGATAGAGAAAGGAGAGGATCTGGATAGACAAGTCAGATTCTGGGGAAAATAATGACAAAAAGACAATTTTATTGAATATAAATGAAATGTCAATTTGCAAAGGATAAACAAGATATGTCAATAATGTAATTATGGCCATAGAATTGAAATTAATCAAGTTAATTTTTAAAAGAGAAGCAAGAAAAAATAAATTTGTTCGAGAATTGTCTAGAAATCACTAGTTTAAAATATGTGCATGAAATAAAATGTGGCTGCTACTACAGATGAACATAAATGGTGCCAGGCAGGGTTGAGATTCCTGCTACACTGAGGTGAGTATTAGTCTCACACATGTATATAGAAATTGTAGGAAATTCAGAACTCACAAGACTTTTTAGAAATCTTATTCTTCTGACTGTATAGGTGGTTAAACAACTCCAGTCACTGTCATTGGTGGACATAATCTTTGTCCTGCATCATCACATTTTTATTGTCTTTTGCTCTCTATCCTTACGTATATCTCACCTGTATCTTTTCATGTTCTTGTTCATTTTCAGTGCTGGAATAGTTTAATTTTCTGACATTAAAACAAACACAGTCAAAATAAATGAAAGGTTGATTCCTATCCAATCAGTGCATCTCTCTTCAGCTCAGATTTAACTGGGCAGTGGGGGAGGGAGAGGGGTCTGCTCATTTATTGTTGCTCGGCCTGCTGCTTTAGAGCTTCCTCCCTCCCTCTAACAGTTGATTTTTGGCTCCTTCAAGAAGATAGATGAATGGGGAAGGGACAAGGTCTACTGTAAGTAACAGAGATCAGCTGCTGAGATCAATCCATCACCGTGTAGAACTTTTGTGAGATGGATCAAACCTGGGCCATTCACCCTGCATGTGCAGACCACTCCTATCAGTCCCTCTTCTGTCTCTGCGCTCATAGTCATCCCCCAACCAAATGCATCTCGTGGGATTGGTCACAGTAAGAACTCAGTTTTTTCTTTTATCTTCAGTGAGCTCTATTAAAATTCTTCCAAGAAGTCTTTCTCCATACATACTCATGATATTCCACATTAGCTCTGGACTCTTTCCCATGGTTTAAAGTGAACAGGTTTAGATGGAATCTTTCTTCCTTTCCTCACATACAATGGAGCAGAAAGAAGATGCACGGGTCATCACCTCATGAATAAATGATCACTCTGAAATTCTCTCGATTTCTCTCTTCTTTTTTCCAATCTGGATATAAGAAAGGAGACCACAAACAAGTCCTACTCCACTTGGAATGTTTCAGGACTTAATGACCCTTGCCCTCATGACACATGAAATGTCTCAGTGAACATTTTGTTACATCTATTATCCTGAAGAAGGCTTATTTATTTTTTAATTCTAGAAAGAAGAATTAAGACAACTGGTGATAGGAGACTCAAGGTGAGATAAGAAAGGGACCCATCCATTATCAAATGATGAGTTTCTCACCTTTGGACATTCTCAAATAGCATTTGGAACCATTTATGACTCTACAGAGTCAAATCACATCTAGTGTATACAGTGTTCTGTGGGACTGCAACATTTTCCTGATGCTATTTTATATTTTAAATGAAAAGAGAAAAATCAAGAAGTAAATAAACCATTAAAAACAACAGCAAAAGCAAAATGATGACAACAAGAACCACGAAAAACAATGGCGACGGAGGATTTCAAAACAAGATGTGACAGCCCTTCAGATTACTACGTGTCACCATAGTCACAGTGCTTCAAAGTCTTCTCATCAAATGCTGCTTCCTTGGAGGACTGTATGGTTGTCTCAGTTCTTGGCCTTATTTAAAAGTTTGATCATGTTTTTAGTAAGCTTTCTGACTCTTGCATCTATAAAAGTTGTTAATTTGTTAGCAAATATATTTCCTTTGAATTTGTGTTTCCTTGATTGCTCATGAAATAGTACGTATTTTTCAAGTATCTTTATCATTTATATTTTGTCTTCTGTTCTCAATATTATCTGTTAATTTGATGATAGAATTTTTCATGAGCATGAGGTTGCACACATGCCAATTAGTTTATTTTTAGTGCTAAATATTACCAATATTTAAATAGTGAAATATATCTTCATCTTTTATAAAACATATCTTAATTATATTGATTAATGCCTTTTCTTTTATATTCTTGCAGCATTCAACATGTTAATCTGCTTATTATTTATTTAATACGGTGTGAGGACTGGATGTTATAATTTGATTCCTCAAAGAGAATTTTATTTATTTAATTATATAGAATTCCTTCCTCTATTAGAATTGCCACATTCATCATTCATTAAGCTATGACAGTCACTAGTGACAATGTTGCAGAAAATGTACAACATAAACCGATAGTAGCAGTGTGTCTTTTGGGGTAGAATTTCAGCAAGGTTTATCAATCTTTTCAAATTTGTATTTCTCTTGTGATAGAAAATATACTTCAAAGACCTAGTTCAGAGTTAATTCAAATTTAAAGAGAGGTTATTCTCAACATGTTAGTTGCAGAATTACTTAAAAATTCTGATAGCTGCAAGCAACTTAAAGATGGTATTTGAATGTATTAATTGTATTTTGATACTAACATGTAACTTCAACATAAATGTAATATTCGATGTTACGCAATGCCTTGGTATCTAGTGAAAAAGAGAGTCCCTCAAATGCCCTCATCAAAAGCTCTCTCCATACTTGCTCCAAAGATTAAGGTCTCGAGTAGGAAATCTTCCTTATTACCGGGACAATGCTCAGTTCTTGCTTGTTCTTCAGTAGCAGATTTCAGACTCTGGCCATCCTGTGACGTTAATCACACAGATAATTACTTTCTCTCCCAAGATTCAGGTCACTACTAGGCCTGGTGGTCATCTTTGCACAATCATTAGCACTTGTTTATGCTTTTGCCATCACATAACAAACTACTGCTTGGTGAAGTTTCTTCTTATCTTTCTTTACTTTTTCTTTCTCGTTTCACATGCTTTTATTGTTTAAATTACACACAGCTTGTTTTCACCACACATTTGCACATCTTCTGGTAGTTTATTCTGTCCTTGAGTGTACCAATATCAGTGTGTCCTACATGTTTTTGCTCATTTCCCTCCCTTGAGCTGTGAGTGTATTTGATCAATAAATTGTCATCTCTCTCCTCTGTCCTGTGTCAGGAATTTGTGTGGCTATGCTTACAACCCAAGGGCAGTCATGCCTCACTTAGCAATGGACTAAGGCAGAGGCAATTACAATAATAGAATATAAAACAAGGAATACATTTTTATAACACTTTGAATCACAATTGAAGTGCTCATATTATAGTAAATAAAAATACTCATAATTCAAACTTCCATTAATTCTAAGAGTATCATAAACATGGAAAATATATTAAAATAATCACTTCTGTAAGTTTTATTTTATTTTTAATCAACTCAATGTTTGCATGTGTATGTGGTATAAATGTGAAGTTTCATTTCATACATACACTGCACAATGATCAAATTAGGGCAATTAGCAGATTCATCATTTCCAGAGTTTATTATTTCTTTGTGGTGATAGCATTCAAAATCCTGTCTTCTAAAACGTGGATGAGTAGCCTTGAAAATCTCTTGTACGGAGCATCTATAGGGAAATCTAATCTCTCATAGAGAAAAACACTGATGGATGAACCCAGCACAATCCATGGATCCCACACCATCTTTATAGAATATACTTTCTCAGTCTTTTGCAACCTGATTATAGCAATGACAGAGGTAACAATTCAGTGCTATTCCTGTGAGACACATCTCTTTCAGAGGATGTCTATTGCAAGACCATCTCTGGAGCTTAGTCTAGACTGCTGGAGCTGCCATGCAGTCTAAAACCCTTCTTACCTATATTCCTTCTCCTGTTCTGCAGAAATCCGACTCACATCCCAGTTTGGAAGCTCTGTCCACTTCTTCATACCAACCTCCATCCTTACAATGAATCATGGGCTAATGCAGCTCTGACCTCTGTTTCTCAATACACTCAAATTTATCACAGGACCTTCAGGTGATAGTATTAGGGACTGCTTGGTGGTTTTAAGTTTTCTCTTAATTTCTGCAAACACTATTATTATAAATTGCAGAAAATAATGAAATTGCAACCTGTGATTTTATCATTTTAGTTGTCTGCAACTTTCATTTATTTACTAGAAATTTAATATTACTCCACTAGATGATAGGCCACTAAGGGTCTTGAAGATTTCTGGTAGAAATCAGATTGTGTTTAACCCAAACAGTAAATGATGAAAAAGGAAATTTCACAGTTACAGTACATTATGTGAATCACAAGAACAGAAAACAGATGTTATTGTAAAAAAGCAATGGTCATAGTTGAAATTACACATAAAATTTATATGGTCATAAATTTTGAACTGGTTCTTTAAAGCTAGAGAACAAAGAAATACTATGAATGACACAGACTGTGTGGTCAAGGAAAGAGAAATTATAGAAGAGGCAAGCATAAAGAATGTGTGATATGTTTTACTCAGGATTACATATGGAGATTAAAATATATTCCGTATTATTTAAATATAATTCCATTTCAATAAAATGCTTTTCTGAATTTTATTTTATATACGTACCTATTGAAAGTGTGAATTGAGCAGCAAGAATATCCCACATATGGGTGTGTGCATTAGGATTGTTTAAACATCATTAATATACCACTTACATGTAGTTATGAAAGTACCAGGTTGATTTCTAACTCCCTGCTCAGCACCTCCTCAGTCATAACTAGTATGCTTGTAGAAAGTTCTAATTCATTCTATGAAAGTCAATTATAGATTCTGCTTACGGTGGAAAATGTCATCACAGTAAGCATACAGAAAGATAATGAGAGCACAACTTGGATTTACCTTTTACCACTGTGTGCAGGACAAGGTGATTGTGATGTTAAACTTTTGAATAGTTCTCTTTGGAAAAATATTCAAATAAATGATTATTTAGACTTCTTTCTTTGATTTTTTATGAAGGCATAGTTGTGTTAATGAGTAATGTAGTAAAGAATTCTTTTAAAAATGTTAATGGTATTTTTAGTTGTAAAACCTTCACCTACCAAAAGAAAAATTATTTTCATCTGGCTAGAAAATTTTTTGAAATTAACCACTACAGTATATAATTTTTCTTAATAGACCTTTGTTGCTTATAGGTATTTGCAATGCCAGTTTAAAAGATAATTTTATTTTTCTATTTATATTTTTAATTCAGAATATCCTTCATCAAAATGCTTTTTAACTGCAAATTGTTATTTTTAAAAATGAAGTAATATAGTTTTAAACATAGATTTTATAGAGATGTATTTTTATAATTATACATATGGTCATCATAGTAATAAAATCAACAGTGTAAATAGTCTGAAAAGAAAATTAATAATAGCAAACATTTATAATATATTATGTGATTTGCAATAAAACATTTTATATAATCATTTCACCAGATTGATAAAAATAAGAATCTATTTTCTATATATGTCTCAGTAGGCACCAACTGAAAATGATATGTAATATACAACTGTCAAGACCAAAATTTTACAATAGATCATTTTTTGCTGGTTTGTTAATTTTCTCTAAATTTAAAAATCAACATAAAGTTATCTCTTATTTGTGCAGGAGAAATTTATGTTCTAAGTCTCTGATATCTAAAGATGGTACTAAAAATACAAATATTAAAACCAAATCGTTATTCAGCATTTAGAGAATCATTAAACACTATACCTGTATTAAATAGGGAACAAAAATACATAGTACTTTTCATATTTAGTTTCACACTGATAATATTTTACCACCAAATAAAATTGGTAACACATAAGGTAAAACTTAATTAAAATGTTATAAGAACAAAATCTATGGCAAGAAAAAATTTTAATTTTAATTTTTTGATAGTGGTGTTTTAAGGGAGAAAGAGTTAGATAGGAAAATAAGAAAGACTTTTTATGCTATGGTAATTTAAATTAAAGAGAAACAGAATTATTTAATTAATAATTAAAGGCTGTGATTTCAAGGCTGTTTCTCTTTTATAAGATAGAGATCCTTTCAGAAAGAAAAGATGATAGAGAAGCCAGAGTAATCTGTAGCACAGTGAACTTTACTAAAGACCAAAGAAAGTAGTCAAGATAAATCAAATCTAAGTCAGTAAACAAATATACCAACAAGAATAAGTACAGTGGGCTTTTAATTGGGCATATCAGTATTAATTTAAATAGGTATACATGATCAAAACATGAGCTTATAAATCCAAAGAAACTAAAGAAGAAATATTTTTATACTGTGAAATTGCTGTCTGCGTAGTAGGCATATCACTGGTTGAATTTTTGGTTATTTTTATTCTATTGTTGTGTATATATATTTGAGTATGTATATATCTTCCTCTTCAGCATGTTCTACGTGATTAGAGACTTTTTGCTGGATATCTCCAAGGCATAAATTTAGGATCCTTACTATCAGAAGTGTTCCATAAATACTTTGGGGACTAATGAATAAATATTGGCTTGAATAACTCCTAGTAAATAGCCAATATTGAAGCCCAAAGTTAGGACACTATTAATGCTAGTCCGTTTAGGGGATCACTACTGGTTCAGGTGCCAATGATTTAACCCCTCAGTATTATGCCTGATCAATTGCCAATCAATTGTGAGACAACATATAAAGACAGTTACCAGAATGGAGAGAGAACCCAGTGGAACAAAAAGGTCATCATCTGTACAATTTTGAAGTTCATTTGTAGGTGAGCTCTAAGCTAAATAAATCCTTTAAATTTGATTGTATCAGAAACAAACTAACCAAGTAAAGATGAAAATAGAATACAAAACATTATGCACCTAGAATGGATTAAACATTTTCTTGTCTAGAATCAAGTATAGTGCGGACATGTACTGCCCGATCAATTACTATTTGTTAAGTGATTGCAGGAACTTAAATGGAGTTTTCATTTTCTCATCCATAAGACTATAAACAGGCATGGCAGTAATAAATTTTACAAAAGCTGATAACCTTTTCAATCCTTCCATTGTTATTTTCCTAGCTTAATCTTTTAAATCTAGTCATTGGCTAGGAAAATCATTGCAATTAGATTTATTCTTGATTTTAGAGGCAACAGGAAGGGAAAACCTAAGAAAATGGTAAGCTAATGGAACATCAAACAAAACAGTAGGAAACAAACAAACAAAAATACCTCTGCAAAGAAGGAATGTTAAACATCAACAAGGACAAAAAGGTCAAACTCTCCTGAGTGGCTAAGCAAAAGATCAGGAATCCTACCTGAAGGTTTAACATGTGTAGTATATTGCGCATCCATGTAATGGTATACGATCTTTTATTTTTAAAATGTTAAAGGGTCTGTAATCAAGTCTGTAAGTTTTTAACATGATTTTTTTTCTTTTTGAAAATTAATTTAGAAAAAGTACTCAGGGAATATGAAAACACAGCTTATCTTTCTAAAAGTTTCATCAAAATAAACAACAGTTGCTTTATAGAAACTAAAATCTGAACCATATTTAAAGCTCAAGTAGATGGACAGGTGTTCCAGTGAAACCCCAAATAAATAGGTCGGATGCGTTAGGTATCACAGGACAAAGGTGCATGTAGTTTCAGCATATGTAGAGGACGAAGAGACGGGGCACGTGAGACAACTGAGGACCTAACACCAAAATCAGCAGCCGTGCTTAGTGAAGGAGAGCAGGGTGTGCGGGGAATGTTTTAAAGTTCTTTCCTTTTGCAGGTGCATTGAAAGAACTCATTGCAGAGTTCGTAGTGGCTAGAAAGATCTGATTATGTGAAGCTTGGAAGGAGCAGAGAGTGCTACGAAGACAAATTCTACAAGGAAAAAGTCTGGAAAAGGAGAAGCATGTAGCATGGTAGAGTACAAGTTGAGCAAGAAATGGAAATAGGAAAAATGAATTAATGTAGAAGTTGTGTGTGTATATGTATACAAACATCGTATGCATAATATCAGAGGACTGAAAACAGTCACATAATTTGTGTCAGCAGATGTTAAAAGAAAATATAACCACATGACCTAATAATGTTAAACTGAACCCTATGCTGTTTGTATGTCTATATTGCTATGGATCAAACTCCTGTTTATAATATTAAGAAAAATTTATGCAGAGAAAAATATATAGTGAATGATACTATTTGCATAAGAAAAGAGGGATGTGAGGATACACACACACACGCACACACGCACTCACACACCTGCACAAACACATTTGTATGTTTCTTACATTAGATCTCTTTTCTCCCATACTAAAAGATTTTCAGTGTCTCTGAGAAGAAATACAGGGAAACCCAAATGATTTATAGCCAATATCTCATGACGCCAATACTTGCATGTACACATTAATGTGTAATTACATATGGCACATGTACTTACACTGGAAAAACAGAATAATAAATTCTAAGTAGTTTTGAAAAAGCTGCCAAACTAAAATTGATGGAATAAATGAAAGAGAGAAGTAAAAAAAGACTTCTTTGATGATTTCTTGCTGGATTTTCCTTTAAAAACATACAATCGTCTATTCTTAATTTTTTTCAAAATCAGCCTATAAATGTTAAAAACAAAATTTAACAATGATCATAAATATATTATCCAATTAGAGCTATAATACATAATAATGTGCAATCCCAGTTAATCTTAAATATCATGTATATTCAAATATGACATGCCTTAAGAACAACAGAAACCACAACTATATAAGAATTAAACTGATTATTTTTTGAGCACTGTGGTTTTGATGTCCTGAGACATGGAAAATGGGTCGAATGATCTCTTAGCTGCCCTCAGCACCAACGAGCACCCTCAGCATGGGAATAAATAAGGAGGGATACAAGTGAGGATGGAGTTCTGAGTTCTCGTTTGGATGGAAGCACCAATCACAACACCGCTGGGGTAAACTAAGGTACAAGTGAGACCACTGAGGCAGGCAAAGTAGAAGCAACAGGCGAGAACTTTATTGCAGGCAGGGTACAAGGGTTAAAGGGCCTTTAGTTCCGAAAAAGGGCGAGAGCATATTTTACAGGGGAGTTTAGGTGGGAGAGGGGAGCATTGCTGAGAGGGGTGAGAAATGTGGGTCTCTGAGTAGAAAGTAGGGCTGACTGATAGGGAAGGGTTGGGTTTAGGGGAGCTGTCAGACGCAGTACGTCTCTTGCAGTATTTTATGGAATCAGCTCCTGCAGGTGGAACTGTAGGGTCAGTTGCCAGCTGGCTCAGCTGTGTGGGGCACTTGCTGCTTCTTGTTGAACATCGTGTGCCCAGAGGTGTAAATAACAGGTCTGCTTGGGGAGTTTTTCTCTCCTAGCTGGGTGAGGGTCTAGTTTGGTGACCTGACAGACACTAAAATTAATAATACTGTAGATTTTATATCAAAGCAGGGAGCTTTCCTAACACACGAGATATTATGTAAGTAAAATGATACAATGACCCATCAGTAATGCTCAAATAATCAATAAATTCTTCATTGGATTAGAATAATGCCCGTACGTTGCTTTTTAGCTCAGTGTGTCACAAAGATAGTAAAAACAAAGGACTCGAACATCATGTTTTTAAAACATGTAATTATTTTTAAGTACCCTAGGTTTCCAGGAGAACTCCATCAGTTTACTGAGGGAAAACTCACACAAGCTTTAAAACTCCTCAGTAATAAATATGAGCGTGATGGCAAATCCTTTCAAGGTGAATTCTGATAGCCTTGCGCTGACAGGCTAGCTAATGACATTCTGTGAGAAGGATTACTTCTGAATAAAACTGTATCATTGAAATATGAATGGAGAGAAAGAAAAGATTAAATGTCTTGTTTTGAAGTTAATTTAATCACAGAGCTTTGATATCTTTCTCCTGTTCAGTCTAAGAATGTTACCGATTATCATAACCAGAATTTGCTGTGTTGCATTTATTTCTTTTTGACACGTTACATTATGTACCCATAAGATGTCTGAGTCTCTGTCTATGGGCTGAGATTTTCTCAATCTAGCAATATGAAATAATATATTTTAACATATTTGTGAAAGTAATGAGGAATAAAAATGTGGTAGTGTCTTATTTTTGCTTATAAAGGGATGGCTTTTTCTAAAAACATTTTTCAGTCTTTATTTACTGTCATCAGCCATTTATCAAGTGTCCATTATATGTCAACTTTTAAGGGACATGCTGGAGAAAGAATGTTTACTTACTAAATTTCTTTAACAGTTTTACAGTACTCATTATAGGCTGGGCATCTTTATAACTGAAAGATTTGTGATCTGAACTCAGAGAGATTAGCTTGAGAGTCTATGTCAGTGGTTCCCCAAATTTTCCACTCTTGGTACTTTTAGTGTCTTAGTAATTTATTTTATGGAATTACAAGATGAAAATAAATATCTTGGAGTTTCATATCTCTATAAGCAATAACAGTCTTACAGATGCTAATATATGTATATGTTAATGTAACATATTAATAACATATACATGTGTATATATATGTTAATAATACTAGTGCCATCAGAGTTGTCCTGCAGATGTTGTTATGCTTCTCTTAAAATATCTCTCTGGTAACAGGGACACTGTGACACTGTTGGGAGTCATCTGTGTCCTCTGCTGCCCGGCACCCAGCCTGCACAGTAGATCATCAAGTTTCAACACTACATAGGCTGCATGCATATACCAAGCAGTCATTTCTTTCTGACTCTGACAACCAAGATAATAGAAATGCCCTGTCAGTTTTAAGTTTTGTTTTCCTAAAAATCACAGTAATCTATAAAACGTAACTTTAAGAAATAAAATGAAAGTTGTAATAAATACATACTCCTATATTTGGTTCTCAATTATTGTCTTAACTGATACATTGAGTATGCCTAACATCTGACAAAATTATTAGAAATACTATCAGAAGTATCCATTTTCAGAATAATGAGCATTTTTGATTACTACTAAAATATTTTTGCATTTTGTTGTATTTTAATGAGTTTAAAATATATTTTCCTCAAAACTGCAATACTTTTTATAAGACACTCTCACGAATATAAGGTATATATATATACCATATATATATATATATATATATATATATATATATATATATATATGTCTTCATCCAGAGTTATTTGTTGTAGCAAAATGAAGTTGAGAACTATTTTATACCAAAAAGTTATACCAAAGCAGCAGCATAGACTGAGGAGCATAAGAAAATAGTTACTGAGAAATAAAAAAGTTAGAGTAAAATCCTAGATATGCTAATGAATATTGGTGCAAACTTGAAAAACATATTTAATGTTTCTTGGTGCCTCCCTTCCCTCATCTGTAAATGGAACATATGCCTTACATTTTGCTATTCTGATTTAAATAAGATACCATTTTTTAGTGCTTGGCATGCGTAGATAATGAGAGAAATAGTGAATAAATGAAATCATGAATGAATAAAATTAAAAAGTTGGCTGGGTAAAATGTTAACTGAATACAATAATCAAATTTTTATGTTATTTCAGAGTGAAGAAACATTCCCTACTGATTGACAAATCAACTAAAATACTGACTCTTTAGAGTAGCTTAGAAAATTACTTTTAATATTTTTAACCATCACTAAAAAACATCTTATATATGCCTCATTAAAACTTTGTATATTTTTGACAAATTTGAAATTATGGCTTACAGTATTTGTTACTTATTATTAAGAGTAAACAAAATTATTTTTCATGTCCAGTAGTTTGAAAGCCATGAGTGAAAGAAATGGCATTAGATCTTAAATTGCAAAATAAAATATAAATATTGGGACTGACCCTTTCAACAGTATGCTGGTGTAGATATGCATATGAAACTTTACAAAGATCTGGAACAAATTCTAATGGATATACACGTTTCACATTGTTGCAATCACTAAAATAACAGAAGAGTGAAGATTCAGGAGCCATAACACACACACACACACACACACACACACACACACACACACACACAGAGGGATTTAGTTAAGGGTAATTTCTGTTAAGCCGTGTTTTGGCTTATATTGGAAAATTCTTTACTGAGGAAGTTGAAATATGGGATTGTGGGAGAAACGACAATTGTTTACAAAAGTATCTTTGATCACTGATATTTTTTCTTCAAAGAATTCATTAACTTAGTGGAAGAACCAATGAAAAGCAGTCCAAGAGAAAACTGATATAAAATATTAATTTTTAAAATTATTTCCTTTTCACAGAAATATTTCAGATAGTTTCAGAGTTCATTCCAAGTGCCTACCACACACCGCAGCTAAAGCATCTCCTAACAGCTTTAACACTGCGATGTTCATTCTTGTAAATTTAAATGACATATTTCTTAAGGACTCCAATAATTTGGTTGATACAATAGGCAAATATAAAATATTAATCTAGTTGTGCTTCAGTATTAAAAGTATTTTATAAATTATTCAGTTAATTGTTGTTTACATTTTATAAAATAGTTAAGACTGTAAAAATGTAAACCAAAAATATTATATGCCAAATGTCTGACTCATGTATTAACAGTGTACATATACACTTTTATGTTACTGAGTAGCAATTGCTATAATTACGGATTTTGTATTTTTTTACTGTTGGTTTAAATTATTCCCCCAAAGGAAACATTATTTGCCCCTACAAAAACTTATAAATTTTAAGTTATTCCTTCTCTTACTTTATGAACAATAGCTTAATATTTACTATTTTATCTTATAAAATATTTTTAAAATAGATGATTAAATTCAATGTTTATTTTGGTTTTGAGGTTTTGTATGTGAATAATTTGAAAGATGCATTTTAAATTTATTTAAAAGCAATGTCAATGCTATTACTGAAAATGTTTTTAAATATAGAAATTTAAATTTTGCAAGCAAATAACTGACAGCAGTGAATTTCTTTGCTAATTAGATTTCATGATAGATCTATTGAAGAAATTGTCATCTCCACAGCACCATAAATTTCATGTTATGTATTTATACAATTATTTTTCATTATAATTTATTGATCTATCACCTCTAAATTGTAATAAAATTGACAGTATTTTGATTTCCTCTAATCCTTCTGAGGAATTGTGTGAGTCTACAGGAGTATCCTTATGTAAAAATTACAATATGCAAAACAAAAAACTGGAAAGTAGAAAATATTTTTATGTGTTTTTTTCCCTGAAACGTATTAAAGAAGTCTAATGACTGAGAAAACACCCTGATATTCAAAGGAGAATGTGTAAGTTTTTGCCTAACAAAAATGGAAAGAATACTTGGTCTGCTAGATCTTGTAAAAAATTTTATTTTTCAAATGAGAACTTGTTTAGAACACAAGTTATGTGGGATTCAGTCATCTTTCTTGGAGACAATTAAATGAATTGAATCATATTTCAAAAAGACAACTTTCATTTCAGATTTCCTGCTTATAAAAACATGACATGTAGGCTATACTTTCATGGAAACAAGAAAAGATAACTGCTGCTAAAGTTGTGTATGCTGTAAACCCGTTAAAAATTCTCAAATTAACTTCCTATGATCATTTCAAATAAAATATTTTATGTATACTAATTCAATTCCTGTCTGAGTTTGCCAAAAGGTGATCAAAAGTTGATGCCAACTCAGTCTAGGCTTAAGATTTAATAGAAAAGTAACCAAGATTAATTATAAAATCTTCACATACTCCATTTCATAAAGTTATGTGAGATCATGAACTACAAAAACGTCCCGTATGTAGGGCACATTATGATTTTACATGCAGTAAATCAACTGGAATTAGATTTATGGGATAAATCCATAATTTTTTAAATAAACAAAGTCTTCATTATGGTTATTATGTTTTCTCAAATGGATTATCAAGCATGTTCAATTACTTTTGCTAAAAGTAATATTTTTGAATCATTTGATTGGTAAGAGAATTTATTACCTGATATTTAGAGTCTAAATTCTCTATCAACACCAATATTTTATTTTTAATTTTATATTTTTTTTCATTTTAAAGATAATAAAATCCAACAAAAGTGAAACAGAATAAAGCCAATCAAAACAACGCAGTGAAATTAGTACAGAATTTCAAAGCAGGATAATAGAAAAACAACAATGGCTACCATAGTACAATAGTTGTCCATTCCATCAGATACAGCAACACTGAATCTAACAAAACAGAATAAAATAATCTAAACATAACACTGAGTAAAGCAAAATAATTAATTGGAACAAAACAGTAAAAACAATATTGAATTTAAGAAACAAAATAGAAGGAAATCCCCATGTTTGCTATATTGTTATTTTCCCAATAGGTGCTCAAAACACCATCCCCAGGACTGCAAAGTCAACCAAACAATATAGACATTCAGTTGCTTTTTGTTCTCAGTTGCTGTCAATTCAGCCTATCCTCAGAACCAGCTGGTTGCTCATGGTGAGGAAAGTTCTTGATTTTCAGCCAACACATCTAGGCTCAGGGAAGGTGCTGTCTAACTTCTCTCTTCCTGGCCCCTGCATGGCATACATGGCCAGAAAGGCTGGCTAGAGGAGCTGGGCTCCTCCCAATCCCAGCATGGCAGATTCTTGGGGAGGCACTAAGTTCTCTTCCTGGACCTTGCGTGGGTTGTGAGACTTACCAGAAAAACTGGCTAGTTGGCTTCTGAACATCAGTATTTTAAAAGTAATATTAGTTTTAAAACTACCAATGAAAATTCTTCAGTATATCAAAATTTAGGTCAATGCGAACTAGTGTGTAACATTGGCAAACAGATAAAAGGTTATAAGGAGAAAAAGTGGAAAGTGTACCCTACAAAATTTTTGGATCTTAAGTACATTTTCTAGCAGATTAAGTCCTAGAAGGAATACATAGCCAAATCAAAAATACTGTCACTAATTAATTGAAAACTATACCCCCACAGAAAAAAATCTTTTTGTGTTTCTGAGTTACTCATAGCCAGTTATTTGGTAGACCCCTAAATTGGTCATGTAGGTTGTCATGCCGGTTGAAGAATTAGCACTAAAGGTATTTTTATGTTGAGGCATCATCTTCTGAGAGACAATCAGTATTCTAATTGTTTTCCTCTAATCCATTTGTGGAGCAAATGGACAGTTAGATTTAGACCAGGTTGGAGATTTGCCATATTAGTTATAGGTAGAAATTGAAAGTGTACTGAAGGGATTATGCACAACTTCAATTAATTTGGAAATGAGAATGTGTAGATAATAAGTGACAGTGAGATAAAAATCAGTGCTTGGGTCCTGGAGAAAAAGAGGTAAAAGCGTTAAGATGAGAAGCTTAAAGTACAGGTCATATATTCTGCTTTGTATTTGTTAATTGCATTCAAATTATTAATTTGTAGACTGTAAGGGGCATTATGGTTCATTTTGTAACTTCTAGTCTATTACACTTGTTTCACAGATGAAGATCTAGTATCAATGAGAAAATTTTTCCTCATCTTCGTTCAGTGGTAGGACTAAAGCTAGGTTTTTCTGGTTATTATTGGATCTTTGCTTTTTCCTCTCTCTTCAATTAGCTTCATTTCACTATCTCGGTTTCATGATTTGTATCCATGATATGTTTCCAATCCCTAAAGAGTTCAAATTTCCTTCTTGTGAGAATACAATGAAGTGATTACTTAACATTTTACTCTTCATATGTAGAAAAGATCTTAAAAATAATACTTTGGGTTTTTTTCTATCCCAGCATCCTGGGGAATCTGTCTTTCAACATGTACAGATATTTGCCATCATTGAAACTTTTCTCAAAGCGTAAGTCACATGGAATGACCTTCCAACGTTATCCAAAGAGCTCAGAGTCACTCTAATGAATCATTAATTATAACCTGTTACTTAGCATATATTATGTATTGCTTTGAAAGAGAAGCATCACACATGACTGTGTATATACCCACACAAATACACACCCACATTTATTCTGAAAGTCTGTTGATTTTTAATGAAATTCAATAATTCAAAGGTTGCCCAGAGATATTAATGATTGTTACACTGAGTTACAGAAGCCTGGCATGCTATTGAAATATGATTCTAGATTTTTTTTAAAAAACATCTCATTTTATATGAAACATTGTTTTCTTCTTCAATAAAAAAACTCAGGAAATTTAGGTTTGAAATATTGTTTTCATATTTAGCAGGTGCTACTGAGAGGAAACATACAATAGTTTATGAGTATCAGAAAGTATTTGGAGTGCTGATTTGCAAGTTTACTTCTAAAAGGACAATTATTAGTCACATTTTTAAGTATGTGAGATGCTTCACTACATTAATTTCTTATGACTGTAAGAATCAGTAAATTATACATACTTTGTGAGATAGACTCTCTTTTTACCAGGAAAGTGTTACAGATTTTTAATGCAGAGAATCCTAGTCAGAAATAAATCCTCAGGTTAAACAGTGCAAAATTGTTTCCTAGAGTGACATATTGCATTGTTTTTAGATTGTCAGTATTTTTAGTCAAATTGTCATAGGTATTTATGAGCTGACTTAAATGAGAATATATTTTTATAGTTTCAGGTTAAACAAGTTTATAGGTATAATTCATTTTAAAATTGAAAGATTTCACTGAATCAGAATTGCTCGCTTCCATCCTATCTATACGACTTATTTTCCCATGGCAGTAGATAATTGCTCCTGTTTTCTAGTTTATTAAATTCTTACCTTTATGATTTGTTCTTTTGACATATACTCATAACCCTAGTTCAGATTTCAGAGGATCTTTATCTAGTTTCACTTCAACTCAAATAATTCAAATGTGCTATTTAATTATACATGAAAACTGATCTTTTAGCTTCCCACACATTGATGAATAGGCTTGATATTTACATGTATCTAAATGGTAACACTTCATTTCTCCAGACTTTCTTTTGAAATTGGCAGGTGGTGTGTGAATTCCATAGGCCTGTAATCCCAGCACTGGGAGGCTGTAGCCGAATGATCACAATTTTGAGTCCAGCCTGGACAATGGAGTGACTTAGCAAGGCACTTTCTCAAAAATTTAAATACATATAAAAATAGAATAAAATAGGAAATTGTGTGTAGTTGTTTCACAAACCAGTACCAGCAGGCAGTCAGGTTTCATGAAAGTTTCACCCAGCCCTTTCAGAAAATAAATAGTAAAAATATATAGTTATGAAATTTCATCCTATTAATTTGTTAATGCATGGTGGTCCACTCACCTATTCATTTATTAATAAATTCATTCAACACATACACTATGAGAACTAGGAACATTGTACAGTATTACCAGTTTCTATCCATTTCAATTATCCCACTTGTTAAGTTTCGAGCTAGAAAATACTCTTTAAGAGAGAATGATAGTTGCTTTTGATACTTTGTTGTGATTCCTAATATAAAAAAGCCCTGCAATAAATGATGACATTAAACATATATAGGAAGCAAGTTAATAGGAAAGTCAAAAATAATTTTTGTGAAAATTTCGGGGCTGGGGATTTAGCTCAGTGGCATAAGCACCTGCCTTGCAAGCAGGCGGTCGTGAGTTCGATCCCCGGTACCGATAAAAAGGAAAAAGACAAAAAAAAAAAAAAAAAAAAAGAAAATTTCATAGTATTTTTTAAACCAAATTCAATTATTGTAAGAAAAAAATAGAGTGGCCAGCATGTGCTGAACCACGGAGAACTGAGAGCTCCAGAGCAAACAATCAGAGCAAAATGTATTGAGTAAAAGCAAAACTAAATGAGAAGCACATTTCTTTCAGTTACAGTGATCAGCAGACGTAGCTGAAATAGGCACTTCATAAAGAAATCTAAATAGTACCCTATTGATCAAAATTTTATTGATAAAAACTAGTACTGAAATTTCAGGAAAAGTAATCAGTGTGCTTAAACTGATGACAAGAGTTTGTTAATGCTCTGGGACATAATGCCATCAGATTTCTGACCTGATTTATCTATCAATTGTATTGCACTAAAGGTATATACTCCTTCACATATACTCTTTTACCTGCTGCACAATTTCCTGGGCAAAATTCACTAAGTATTCAATTTTAAGCACCCTGTATTCTTGCATACTTTACACAGCTCGTGTATTTGAATGAGGAACACAGTCACATAAGAAGGTATACTCAAAAGATGACTACTGCCCTTGAAATGGAAGTTACTTATGCCTTATCAAAATTTGTTATAACAACTACTAAATTAGCAAAAACAAGCTATAGAATAACCCAAAATCATAGCTAGAGAACATGGAGGTGAACCAGGCACAGTGGCACACATCTGTAATTCAAGTGCTGTGGGTAGCTAAGGCAGGGAGACTGCAAATTTTGAGCTCAATCTGGGCAATTTAAAAACTTAGTGACCCCTTTATGTTAAAAAAAAAAAAAACATTAAGAAAGTCCAGAGATACAGCTCAGAGTGAAGGGCCTGTGTTCGACCCCCAGTACCACAAAACAACAACATCATCATCATCAAAAACAACAACAGAAAAGCGAAAAGATCATGAATATAGATGTCCTCCTACAACTGCCTCTGAACTTCTGGTATCCTAAAAACAGCCTACTGGTTCTCTAACTGCTTACACACACACACACAGTTAGGACCATGATACTGCTGTGTCTTATGGTGCCTCTTCTCACCTGATCTATCTTTGGTTAGTTATTCCAGACTATTTCACGTGTTTGGAGAAGAATGAATCAAAATTGCTTTTGTCTTAGAAAATGATGTTATATTTACCAGTTACCCACTGAATTCTTCTACATGTTAATAAATCATTATAAAGGAAGAAAAGAACAAAATATATTAAAAAATTAAAATGTATGACATTTAATAGTATATAAAAATAATAAAAATTTACAATATGGAAAAATGTTTCTACCTAAAAGCTGTAAAACAGAATAAGAAGACAAGGCATAAGGAGTTTTTGAAATATGAGAATCACAGAACTAAAATAACAAGGACAACAACAAAAACCTTTCTCCTTGTGGTCACAGACTTGCATATGACCTATGCTAAATAAGGAAGAAATATCAGATATAAAGTATTTAAAATATTTCTTTACCATTTTGTATCTAGAGAAGTATTTTTAAAACCAGTCTTTGGTTTTATTCTAGAAGTCATACAAGTTCTGTTTCAAAGAATCATACAAAATACATTTCTAAATTTTAGGGATTCTAAGATTTTCTTCTGACATGGTACCGGCAACATGCTTCTCCTGAAGAATATCAGTGTTAGAGAATGACCACTGTGCTATGAGTCTTACGTGCAGACCTGACGGTTACATATCAAAATTTTCTTCATCTGTTCCTGTTATCCTGAAACTTTAGAACCTTTATTTCTCATATGCTTTCTGCCTTCTGCTAATCATTTAATAAAATTCAGAGCCCAAAACCCATCTTTGGACTTGGAGGATCTTTGCTTATTCCATGACAGGCATGTTTCTCCTCGTAAAACTTGCACACCCCTGTGCATAAATAGGAAACTGCTCTTTATGACTGTGTTACTGACCTGTATAAATCCTTTTATCGCTGAAATATTCGACTGTAACATCAACCTACCCCTGGATTTAAGTTGTCATTCATAGCAATGCTCAGGTTCAAAGAATTTTTCTAGCCTTGCCTTACTTAATATTTTACAGCTTTGTATGGGGAATGGTAGAGTCAAATTTGAGTCTGTGTCTTAATTAGACTTGGCAAAGTAATCCTTAACTAAGGCTCTATAGGTTAATGAGAAACAAGAGCTTGGTAATAAATAAGTGGTAGGATGGCATCAAGTAAAGGGCAGCAGGAGTACAAATGCAAGTCCGGGATGCTGAGAGGAACTATCGGCGAGCTCCACGAGGGCATCTCAGCACAGCAAAGAGCAACATGTTCACACTGCTCTGTTCTTCCCAGTATGGGCGACTTTTAACCAAAGCCGCAGCATCATCCATCACATTAAATGGAAACTGCTAATTTTAGCAACGACCATTAGGTGAATTTCCCCTGTATAGAATATGGATTGTTTTCTACTTTTAATTCAGTAAACGTTACAGTCACTAGTTTACATATAATTTTATATTTCCAAGTTTCTCATAGTGTTTTTAAAATGACTCAGATTCTCATTGTGTTTTACAACTGTTTTTCTTTCCAAAGGGATGGATACAATATTCAGATTTGAAAAACATTATTAGGGGTATTATTAGTATAATTAATAGTGAGTTGAATTATCATGGTACAATTGTTTTATGCTTTTCAAAACAGGAAAGCAACTCTGATAGACCTGAAATTAGTTGTAGCTGTGTCTGGGTGATGGTGCTGTTTACAGAGCTAACTGAGTTTTGAAAGACTGTTGATTTGCCTTGAGGTTCTTTCCAATTTAATTTAAGTTTCTTGACCAGGGAGCAGCTCAAATGATTTGTAGTTTCATAAAGCATCCTGAAGGGCCATTTCATTGGCTACAGGAAATAAACTGGGAATCAGATTTCTTCTCCCTGTATGATGGAAGGCCTCTCTTACAATGTGCCATACAACTTTTATTGGAAATTGTTGTATCGCCATAAAACCAAACCCTTCTCTATATTTCTGGTCATGCTCAGTGAATAAATATTTATACTATGATTTAAGCAAAGTTTATTCACTCTAAAGACCATGAACCTTCATATTAGTATGAGCTCCTTATTTCCAAAACCCTAATCGATTTTCTTTTAAGAAATTTGAAGTATATGAAAAGAAATCCATCCAGTGTGTGTGTGCTTCTGGTCAGAGATTTCAATTTTGAAAGCTTGCAATAATAGGTTCTAATAAAAACAGCAATAACAAATTCTGGTAAGAAAAACTGCATCATTCTGGTGATTCTTCAGTTTGCTTGTATATTTCCCCTTTTTCTGTCTCTCTCTTTCTCTTTCTTTCACATATGTATACATTACAATCTCCTTCCATATTTATGGTAGTACTGCAAAAGAAATTGAAATTTTAATTTAACTGGAATTAGTACTTCTCATTGATCATACATTTTCAAACATTATTTTTATACCTAAGGTCCTTAAATTAAAAGAAAAAAAAAACTTTTCTTAAATTGCCATAGTAGTGTAGATGCAGTTGCAATTGCTTTAAGCGATTTTAACTTAATTTTGTCTGGTTTATTATATTTTCCTCCACACATAGGCAGGTGTTTATAAAGTATCTTTATTAAAAGCAAGTAGAAATAAATAAGTCTATATCACATATTAACTCAGGCTTAACAGCTCGACTCAGGTTTAGCAGACTCATTTAGCAGTTATTTTTAAGAGGACAAATAACATTGTTATATTGATTGTTTGATGAACAGTACATCGTAGACTGTTGTTCATCAAAGTGTGGGAAAATATGCAGAATAAAACATGGAGCAGTCAGGAAATGCCTTGGAGGAGATGGTACGCCACCTCACAAACATTCAATTTGTATTAGTATATATTATCAGAAAAGAGCTTCTCAATGTTCCTGTTAATATTTTAATTTTCTATGTTGCCAAATGGGAAGAATATTAGTGTAATGCACTGTGGTTACACTAAGAGGCCTTATGAACATAAGCAACCCAGCACCAAAGAATTCGAGAGGTGGATACTTCCTCTGGTTACAAGCTAGACTATTTTTTTACTCGTGGATAAATGGTCTTTGGTTAGCACCTATATCCGTGCAGGTTTCATGCTCTGGCCATCTCAGCTTGTGCAGGGACATAGTTTGAAAAGGGACACAGCTGAACAGTTGCCTAAATTTGTTTTGGTAAGAGATTGCTTCATATACGCAGCTTAAGATCAACATTACACAGCTGAAACATGGAAAGCAAGCAGAGAGAGAAGAGAAAGAAAGGGGCAGCAGGAGAAAGAGAAGGACAAAGGATAAGGAGAAGGAGGGCAGAGGAGAGGGAAAGGGGAGAGGAGGAAGCAAGAGGTCTAGAGGTGGAGTCATCCTCAAAGGACCTGAAGAAAACTGCTACCCAGACATGTTTCAGATGATAGAGTTGGCTCGTGAGTTTTTCAAAAGTCAAATCTACAGTATTAAATTTTAATTATTATTAGTGGTGGTATGCAGTCTCTTTTGTCACCACAATCTTTCATCAAAGTTTGTTTTAAGTAAGTGTGCTACCTACATGGTAATTTGGAGAAATTAAGGGAAACAACCTGTAAGGGGGTACAAGGACGCAGACAGATTGCTTGGTTTGCTTTCTGTGTCACTTTCTCACTGAGTGGCTTGGAGAGTTTTCAGTCTCTTTTTTCTCACTCTTGCATAGGTAACTATGGCCAGCTTACTATCACTCGTGTGATTGGAAGATACAGAAACCGCCTAGTGTAATGTATATCAAGTTATTCTTTATATGCTCTAAACCTATTTTTTCATTATGAACAACAGGGAGGTGATTATGAGTTGTATTTCAAGTTTTTTTCTACCATGTTTTTGTTGGTTGGTTAATAAATGTGTGCTGCAAGCTGGCAAATATTTTGTTTGGATTACTAGGCAGTGTGTCAATTGTATTTGCTTAAAACTGAAATCTCTTTAGGCTCATTTATGTCATTAAGTCACCTTTCATTGCACTTCATAATTTCATAAAGTAACCTGAAAACTGTATCCATGTGTCCTGCCTCTTTGTTATGGAGATTCAACTCAACAAGGTTAGCACATTTGTCCTTCAAAAATCTCAGGTGTGTCTCTCCTCCTAGTCCTTAACGTGGCCACCTGACTGACCCCTCTTCCCTTACTGACTCCTCTGGCTTACTTGCACCCTGGTATAATTCCCTGCTATATTTTTTTTTTTAGTTTCAGCAAACATATTTTGCTTGGAATGTTTCTCTTGAAGACCCTACTCTGACTTCCTTTTTTAGGTTTGTAAAAGCAAAGTAATCTGTGGCTTTTAATTCTTCCCTACAAAGATTCAGACTTCATCTTTTTTATCCTCCTTCCCTATTGGAGTTTGCATGTGGTTCTTTTTCTCTTCTCTGTCTTTGAACATCTGTTGAACAATCAGAGGAGCATTCATCATTGCCATGAAACTGACAAGTCTTTGTTAATATCACTTAGTCTTCAGTTATTTTTCAACAGTGATATATTTAATTGTACTTTTTGCCTTATCACTCCAACTCTCTTCTCAGCTGTGCTCCCCAAATATATGACATTTGTACACATTTCCCTGTCATCAACAGCTTTTGTGTAAGCTGAGTTAAAAATTTTAGAATCAATTCACAATGTTTCTGTCTTTCATCTTATCACTTCTACCCTTCACCTAAGTAATAAGCAAGTCCTGAAACTTTTCAACGATGGAATGTTCTGTGTCCTTCCTCTCCTGCCTAGTTCCATGGCTACCTATAGTCTTAAGGATTGGTTTCATGATTACTTAAAATAACTCCCTGAGGACAAATCTGTCTCCGTTCCTCTCATCCACCCTATGCTGATATTTTTCTAAGAAAGGACTTTGGCCAATTCCTTACTTAACAAACACAACAACAAAGTGACAACAAAACATGTAACGATTCTTCACTTAATACAAAATAAATCCTAACACCTTAAAGTGTCTAAGAAACACTACATATAATACCAAAATTATGGTTCCATCTCTCTTAACAGTTCAACACAAAAGATGCAGCTACAACACCACACAAATACTCTCTCTCTCAGATTTTTGTAAATACTGTAGTATTTTCTGCCTGGATACATTTCTGAAAGGTGGCATTTCTTTCATCATTTAAATCTAGTTTACATGTATAAGTTAAGTGTTTGCATTTGGACAGGTATTTAATAAGACTAAAATTCTTAAGATGGAAGAATCATGATGTAGAATAGCATTTTTTTTCTGAAAATTGGTTAAGTTTCAGCTCTATTTAACATTCAGTAGACACTGGGAAGGAAACAGGGAGATAGATCTTTTGCAAATGGGAAAGGTACCAAAAGGTAAAGAGAGGAAAGAGGAAGCAGAGGTGAAAAGAATGAAGATGTGGTGTGTACATGCACCAGCCCTGCTTATGAGGGTACTTAGCGTGTAAAAGAAAGGTTAGCTGCTAAAAATGAACTACTAAGTAGAATCAGAAAACAAATTGACATTTAAAGATACTGAGTGTATGAAGATTTAAAACACTCAATCTGCTTTAAAAAATTAAAATTATTACATTATTCACAACATTTCATTAAAATGTTTTTCAAACTCATTCATAAGTTCTTTTATAATTGGTGCTTAAGACTAAGCACTTTTATTAATTTATTGCCTCATCATTTGAGTACAAATTTAGCTACAACATGCTTCAATAAATGTAGCATGAGAAAATAGACTTGAGGAAATCAGTTTAATTCAGACAATCTTTCTTTCCATCATAACACAGAAATTCATGTACAGACTAGTTATATGAAGACAAACTTTTTAAATTTTGAAAAATTATTTTTGTAAATAGTATTAACTATATAAATGTACTTGTGAATTTATGATACATGCATCTACAAAGTTTACTGTCTAGAGCCTGCTCTTTATGGATGAGGTTAGTGAACTAAATCATATATATTTCTGATCTGAAACTTCACTATGGTATGCTAACAAATAACAAGATGAATTTGGAAAAGGAAGAAATTTTGAGTTGAGATTTCTAATATTTCCATGGGCTAGAGTCACATCTTTGAAACAGAGTCACATCTTCATACTAGGTTAGTTAAATTAGTAATACTTGCTTTAGCAAAAACATGGGGTAAAATCCCCAACTCCAAAATAATAATTATCAAAAACAAATTCAAGATCAAAAGTTAACTGACAGCCTGATAGCACACTGAGAGGGAAGCAAACTTGCAGCCAGGCTTGTGGAATTTGAAACACTGCTTGATTTTGGTAATGTGATCTTGGACAAATTCTTTAAGCTTAACCTATCTGTTTCCTCTTCTGTAAAATGGGAGTATAAGAAAAATCTAAGACCTTTTTTTTTTGAAGATTAGATGTGTTATATTTTATCGAACATAAAAAATAGTGCTGATAAAAATAAGCATTGTTTTTTTATCTATTGCTTTGTTAGTATGAATTTCTCCTTAACAGTCATTTTGACTCAGTACAACAACATTCTTATTTCTTTTCTTTTCCAGTTAAATTAGCGGGTCATAGTAAATAAACTAGATCTATGTTTAAGTTATTAAAATACCCTGCAAAATTTTCCAAAACTTAAAACCTGGTCACTTTTATTCCAGAAGAGTGTTGCAGCTTATAATCAACACACTTGTATATGTCAATTGGGTCCTGCAAGTATCAGCATACCAGTCCAGCTGTAATGCTTGACTGAGTGATTTTATAAGCAGATTGGTTATTTTTGAATACAAAGATTTTACACAGCTAAGCACACACCTACAGAGAAAGAGAAAGATAGCATTCAGATGTGAGACTCCTATTTGCCTTCCTGCTTGATGTCTTTCATAATAATGAAATGATATGATGGTATCATTGTGGGGGGACTCAAAGGAAACTATAGGATGTTAAGGCTTGATGGAACTAACAGTCAAACTGTGTGTGTGTGTGTGTGTGTGTGTGTGTGTGTGTATTTATATGTTTTGAAATCATGAAAAGACATCAGGAAGTCAAAATACACAGAACAAAACAACAGCCTATCTCATGCTCTGTTAATGGAAAATCTCTATCATGTTAAACCAAATAATTTTCACATTTATTTAAAATAAGTCCTGCACATAGCTTACAATAGTTATGCTTTCTCCTCACCAAGTCTACATAAATTAATATTTTTTTATATTTCCATAGCTGTCTACCAGATCCATGGCTGTCTTTCGTGTATGGGATATTGTGGGGAGCTACTGAAACTGGAAATTGAACATCCATGCAGGGCTGTGGCAAGGCCAGGGCATAGCTGACCCAACAACAAAGAGATACCTCAAAGGGCAAGATATCAGGTCACAGTTGAGGACACCTGGCCCAAACTGCAGTTAACTAAATAAGGAATGTAGATGCAGGCATCTCACCACTGAAGTGGAATGTGACATGGAGATCTCCTACTTACTTCTCCTAAATTAACATAAGATATTTCTCCTGATTTAAACATAATCTGTTACTTGGAAAAGTCCTTGAAACACTTCCAAGGTCTGTTCAGTTTCCTGTGTTTTCCAATCTAACCCCTTCCTTGTTTGAAAACTAAATAAATACAGGCTGTTCAGAGACATTCCTTGTCTTAGACCCCAGAGACTTGAACTCTGCAGAGGGATTTGATCCTCTTGGAGCCATAAAATCATACCACCTGTCTCATTTACTTAAGCCTTCATTGTACACTTGTTTGCGAGATTGAAAATCTAGACCAGGTCCCTGCAGGCTATTTTAAAGCTAATTAGGAAATGTTAATGATATCAAATCATGTACCAATGCTAAATATTTATTCTTATACTTGCATTTCCATGGCACAGCAGCTTCACTACTACTGTTGCCAATGGAATTGCAGGACATTTGATGGTTTATATTGCTGCAACAACAGTTTTCAGATGGTTTCATGTCAATCTAATAAAATCAATCTATAACAAACCAACAGTCATCATCATACTAAATGGTCAAAATCTGAAATCTTTCACTCTAAAAACAGTGGTTTTCAATGTAACCATTATATGACTGCTTATTAAGATTGGTTGATCTAGATATCCAAGTAAGATCTTATGGTTTCTTAAAATGTATTATTTCCAGTTCAAGAAACAAAGTTTGTTGCCTGTTAAATTTTGTTATGTTACAGTGACTTTTAATAACATAGTTTAACTTTAACTTTATACTATTATATTTATTTATTTTTACATTTTAAGACTTTTAATATCAATATGCATTTTTCTGTACAGAGCATAAAGCTTTGAACTGATTTGTCTTGCTTTGAGGTGAAAATCAACAGTATCTGAATGTGGCATTTTTAGAACCAGTCTCAATTTCAAGGCCTCTTTCAATTTCCTTTCTTTTCAGTACAAAGTGAAATTGCACTCTGCAGGAGCTCCAAACTTCATATTTGTTAAAAAGTGGAGCACTAAGAAAGACCTCGAATTAAATTATATAAACTTAGCAGGTAGCAAAAATTAATTGCATTGATTTATTTTAAAAAATTAAATGGCTTCACAGAGGCAGAACAAATGAGTAGCTGTGAGTGTGGACGGAGTTTTGAAATTCTACACCACAAAAAATAGAATTTATTAAGTTCAAGAAGTAAGAATTCATGCTCTGTCATCACATCACACTCAACAAAAAAGTTAAGACATTTTCAACGTGATAGATAACTGTCAAAAATTACAGTGTAACAGCTTCATGCATGTGGACCAAAAGAAAGAAACAGAGTTTTGATTATACCAATGAAATGGTGGAGGGAGGATGGACAATAGCCATAGGGAACATATCAGAAATCGATCAGAGGGCGGGGAAAGTGGGGCATGAAACGAGTACTATTTAACAGAATACATAAAAATTGCATTTTGTCCCATTGTTCGCAGAACCACACCCACACCTTTTATCTCCATTGAGAAAAAGAGTGTTTACTGTACATAGCACACACATGACCAAACTTGGGTGCTACATTTTACAGTGAGAATTGCAAAGCGGTTTGGCCATGACAAGCTTGTGAGTTGAACATGAATATTGATGTAGTAACCAAAGACAAGCATGGGGAAAAGTCAGAGTTGGAGACAGAATTATCAGCAGATAGAATTCAATGAGTTTTCCTTGTAATTTTTACTAAGGAAAATTTTCATGCAGACTATCTGCCTTTTCATCCACATTTCCTTATCTTTCAAGGCACACTGTGTGACCAAAGTTGCTTTCTTCACATGGTGCATTCTTCAGCCCTAGGAATTACTCAGGGCCACTCCAAAGTTCCTTAAAATCTTTAACTAGTGGTAAATAAGGGTGAGAAATTCTAAAGACACTTAAATTATAATATCTTGTAAAACTTTTATAACATTGTTTTTAAAACTCAGGTAACTTCAGAAAGTTAGCTCTCTAAGTCCTCAATACGGAAACTAACCTTTGCTTGAGAGTTATTCTAATAATGCTCTAAAAGTTTGTTATATTAGTAGCTGGTTCATTTATACTTTCTCAGATATTATATTTCTGTCATTTCTATACTTTAGATATAACTTTATTGTTTATATTCTATAGTGACTAAAATATTTAGTAATTTAATAGCAGTTATTTTATTATACAGCTCATTCAAGAGAATTCATCTGTATTTCACTGTGAGTGATTCACGGTTGCTAAACAATGATTTCTTCTTTTTGAAAAATATTTCTACGACTTTTCTTCATATGTGCAACTTGGAAAAGAGGTTTGTTGGCTTTAGGAAAAACAATTCTCAGTAGGGATTTCTTACATTTCAAACTGGAAAACAGAACCTTGTCAAACAGAGAACTATTTACTGTATTTAGTATGAATCATTACACCTCATCTTTTTCACTGTGTAAACAGAAAAATTCTTTGTGTTTTGAAAGGTCAAATATTCCGTCATCTTTAAGCATCATCTAAGATAACTACAATCAAATGAACTGACAATCTATGAGGGATTTAAAGTCTAATTTTAAATTTAAAATAACTTTGAATTGCATGAATGAAAACTCAACTAAATTATTCAAGTACAAGAGGATTTTACTCTTAGAAATAGTTGTAGTTCAATATTTATGCCATCAAGGTTTGAGTGGAGGCAAAAACAGGCAAAAAATGGCAAGTGTTCATTTTAGGTATGTGACTGATGCTGTTTTGGGAAACTGTAAATTTAAGAGTCTGTGCAATGATAGGAATGCTGTACTGTTTTTCATCATCGTAGTATTTTATATGCACATTTACACACACACAGCATTACAATGCATTTCCTCTATCCATAGGGCACATGTGCCAAGACCCCCAGTGGATGCCAGAAACCAAGGGCACTAATGAAACCTACAAGGAAGAGCTTATCACACCTGATGGCCATAGCTTTTTTGCATTTTGAGATCTGACAGGGAAACTAAAACAAATCATGGTTTTCTTGTGTGTACTGAAAGACAGTGATCATTCAGCTCTGGTTGAAACAGTGAACACAGCTTGAGATTTCGTCAGGCTACTCAGAAAGCTATGTGCTCTAAATGTGCAAACTGTTTATTTTTAAAGTTTTCCATTTAATATTTTCAGACTGTGACGGAAATCACTGTGAAAGTATTGAGTGTAATTTCTTGAGTTTCCTTCGGTGTTGATCATCTATGGCATTCAGGAGAACAAGAAATCCTTAAAATATTTGACAAATTAGGCAAGTTACTACACAAAAATAAGGTTAGCTAAACTCTTTTAAAACAATATTTCTAAAAGACTTCTAATTGTCTACATTGAAACAAGCTTTTGGAATAATTTTTTGTTAAGAATATGCAAAATATTCAAAAAGTTAAATTAATCTACTTTTATTGTAATATAAAGTGTTTAGAAAATATTTGTATGTATGAAAATGTCTACATTGTAAAACTGTTTATTCTTTCAATCTTATATATGCAATGTTGTGCATAATGTCTTTTTCCAGAATATCAAATTGAACAGTTAGAAAATGATACATTTAAAATGAGTGTGGGAAAATCAATTATTGGACTATTTATTCATTCAGTTTGAGTCTCTTTTTAAAATTGAGAAGTATTGCTGGGAATGTAGCTCAGTGGACAGTGCCTGCCTGACCAGTGTAAAGTTCTGAGTTTGATTCTCAGTACAAGCAAATTGAAAAAAAAAATTGAAAAGTCATTAAAAGCATTGCATATTAGTACTACAAAATATATTTTTAAAACAAATGTTGAAATGTTCATGGATTCTGGAAAAAAAGATTTGTCTAGATTTATAACTTTTAAAGTTGTAGAAATTCTTAAGAAAGCAAAGTTTTTGCTTATTTTTAACTCATATATTTGATGGTTTTGTTCATAGTAACATTACACAGAAAAACAGATGCAGGAAATATATGCTGTGAATCTCATAACAACATGAATATCATATATTGTTTACAATGTTTCATCCTTAGGAGTTACTTTTTATCAAATGAAAACTACTTATATAGCATTGGTAACAGGTACATTTAGTCTGCAAATAAAAAAAGATGCTTCATAAAATGTTTCTAGTCTTTTCAGTTACTATATCTTTAAGAATTTCAAGACAGTTCAGATTTGTAGTCCTACAATTTTTAATGCAATATGAATGCAATATTTTTGTACACATATTTTGTATCAAATCTATTTTACAGTCTTGTATTAAAATTCTTTTGCTATCATTACAATATTTAACTATGCTAACACATATTTTGAGTTCAACAAATATTTATAGCATTTTTAAGTATTATAGTGTCTTGACATTAGCAAATATTACACAAATAAAAAGATTTAAATCTGGATACAGACTTCAGCTATTTTTGTTTTTCTGTTTTGACATTTAAATAAGTAGAGCATTTATTGGTCATTTAAAAATACGTATTATGGTTTGATGCTGATGTTGTAGTCATAGATTTACAGTAATATTGAACGGAGTATAAGAAATTAAATAAACTCCCCACACCATTATTTGATGCAATTGAAATGAGAGCTTCTGTGTTAGATTGTATTATCTTGCCAATTAATAAAAGATTTCTATATGATTCTTTTTCCCTTTTTTTTTAAAGGGAGAGAAATACCACATGGTGAATATTTTCTGATTTTGTTATATGAACTTAATACACAAATTAAATTAGATACCATGATCTCAATTTTTAAAACATCAGTAAACAAATTTAAATTTACTGTACTTTTTAACATCTATAATTTCATTAATTAGAAGAACCATCCCAAGATTTGAGATTTTAATGACAAAAATTGAATGATTAGAATCAATGAAAGATAATAATGAAATATGAGAAGTAATTCTAGATCTTCCATCCATTGCAAATTTTGAAAACTCAGCTGCTATATTTTCCTTGAGTATAATTAGATTTGCAGATTATATTAAAAACAGCATCAATAAAGTCAATTTATATTTTGTTCATAACAGACACAAACAAATCCATCATGGACAAGTGGTCGGTAGTAAAAATATATGGTTTAAACAAAAAGGATTAAAATGGACCTTAACATGAAACAAAAGAAAATCTTATCAAAAAAGTAGTTCAGATAGTAATACCTTCATACTAATAATGGTAGAAGTCTTAACTCTTCGGGAAGATACAGTAATTCTAAACCTGTAAAAAAATTCAATAGTGCTTCAAAATATGTAAAAGTTGAAAGTATTATTAAAATAGTAATAAATTTACCATAGTCAATATGGGCTTTGATGCATGTTATGTGAACATTGACAAATCAACACACAAAAGTTAGAAAAGAATACAAAGGATTTTAGCAAAGCATGTCTTACATAAGGATTAAATATCTGAACCACCCAAAATGGTGATACTTATTATTAAAACATATGTAAAAGCAAATCAAAAGAAAATTAATACTGTATTGAGCTACAATTTAACTCTCAATAATTTAGTAAGCATTTAATATAGAGATAATTTTGCATTACACACTAATTTTAATTAATAATTAAAACATTTATATATTCGCAAATTTTAAGAAATGATTAAAGTGTCATAAAAGAAATCACTATAAAAATCAGTGCTCATAACTGAAGGACAATAGCTAAGTACTCTAAAAATGTGTACTTTGCTAAAACTGTAATATTATTACTGTAAATGCTTATATTAGAAGAGAAGGTAGGATTCATAAAATTACTGCATATTTTAAGAAGACAGAAAAAGAACACCAGACTGAAAATATTATAGAATAAATTTAATACACAAAGATAATATTTAACATTGAAATAGAAATCAGACTCCATAGTCTATCAAAAAAGGAAATTAGCTATTTTTTAATATGGATAAACCAAGAAATTGGAAGAGAAAAATACAACTGAAAGAATATTTGAAATCAGAATGTGAAGTAATCAAAAGCTAGGGAATTATAAAATATAATCAATGTCTACTGTGTTATGAACAATCTAAACAATAAATTTTCAAGAGTATAATAGAACAATTTCTTGAAAATATGAACTGGAACATTACTCATAAAGAAATTTTAATCTCAAAGAACATGGTATAATCAAAATTTGAATAGTAGTAATTTAAGAATGTCCCAAATAAAGTTTTTAGGATCACAATCAAAGATCACTTAACTGACAGATATAAGCAGTATTATATAAAAAATTAGAGATAACAAAACATACATATAAAAATGAATGCAAATAGTGCATGAAATATTGATGTGTTTTACAACTGTAAAAAATTAAATTTTTTCATCTTTCAAGTGATACCATTAAATAATGTGAAAACAAACTAATACTCCAAGAGAAGATACTTGCAAATGTATCAGAAAGAAAAAATTAAATTCCATTCTGACTAAAGCACTATACAAATCAGTATAAAAATAATTTGAAATTAAAAAAGCAGATAAAAACTTTACAAATATGCAAAAAAGAAAGGGTTATTAAATATGAGAATCAACTTTATAATTAAGAAAATGCTAAAAAGGATGCCTTACACAACTGCACAGCTACCAAATGAAAATATTGAAATCTGATAGTATCATCAACACTGGACAAGATAAACACTACAAGATTACTGAATTAAAGCTTAATGGATGTGGATTAGGCTCAAGAATTACAATAAGGTGTAAAACAATGGAGAGATAATATAAATGGTAAGAATCTACATAAATTTAAATTAAAAGCCTAAACATCTGAATAACATTGCTTAAGAATTCTTTCACATACAGCACTAATGCGAAGAAAAGAAAGAAAATAGCACATTCAAAATCAACGATACTTGTTTCCTCTCCAGCAGAAAAGATGACGTGTGATTGGGATCGTGGTGATACTGTTTTGTATTCTCAGTTTGGTACTGTGTGCAAAGGGGCTCTTACTATTACTTGTTAAGTTCTACAATGTTTTTATACTCTTTAAAATGTGAGAAATTATTTCAAAATTATACTAACCAGACATACATGAGAGAAGTTGTGTTTATGAAGGGAAAAGCAATGAGATAAATGATCAGCTGCAGCAACATGCTGAAGAACGACTGGCAGAGTAAATATACTTAATGTTGAGCTGGATGAAAGCAAAATGCACTGTCCCTGGTTGCTCTGGTTCACCCTATCTTTTCAAAGATAGTTGCAGAAATATATTCTTGTTTTTTCAGAGCTATATAAGCAGGTTGTTATTTCCCATGGCGTTTTAAATATTTTTATTTCTACAGGAGCAAAGAAGGAGCAAATTTTTCATTTTGTTGTTTTGTTCTTTAGTTATTCCTTGGATATGAAACTATACTGTGAGATCTTGATAATTCATCCTATAACACAGTGGCCTTACCCAAAAAGCTATTACAATCTGGACCAATTAATCTGTTAGTTTGTTATTCTTTGTATTATCATAAAGATGACAAAATCTAGAAAATCAATTGAAAAAATCCCCCTAGCAATTTTAAGGGAGTAGCCATAATATTTAAGGTCTCTAATAAGGGGTCGCCTCTTTTACCTTGCTGAGATTTAGTCAGCTTTGTTACTTTTACCAAAATACCGTGTAATATTTTCTCTTTCCCATGGTGACAATAACTATAACTTGAGTAATAAAATGAAACCTCATGGACTTTAATTGGGTTCTTCCCCTGGTGCTTCTAGAGATTGCTCTCTGCTCAGTAATTATCTTATATTGTAAGCTAACCAAAATGTACAGTAGTGGAGGTATTAGATGCATTACTCTCTAGCCTATTTCATGTGAAATGAATTCAGAGAATGCTCAATCTTTAAATGAAATCTAATTTGCATAAAAATATTAAAATATTATGGGTATTAAAATCTCACTTGGTCACAAGCTGACTTCTGAAATACACATTTTTAAGACTCTGGGTGTAGTTCAGTAAGTCAAGTGTGTGCTTCACATGTACAAGGTCCTGGGTTTGATCCCCTGAATAGGAGAAAGACAAAAAAATAAAAAAAAGAAAAAGAAAAAAAATTCATATTTCTAAAAGTCATAATAATTCTTAGGAAAGAGATTTCCGTGAAGTCATGCATTTGATATATTATCAAGATTTGTTTCTGACACAAATAGACATGTTCACAAAAAACACTGTGATCAAGAGAACACATGAAAACACAGCAAAACTCCTTCAATTGACCATTATTTATGGACAGAATAATTACAAGTGAGTATGTGGCTTCCACGTTCTCTGGGTACTTAACCTTTGTACAATTCCCTAAATTTCTGGAATATATACGACATGGTGTCATTTGGTACATTCCAAGTGATGTTGGGAAGGAGTCTGTGTGCATTTTTTTGTTCAATGGGTCATAAATAAGAAGGGAAATACAGTTCAAAGTGCCAAATCTCAGATGAATGAATATTCTTCTGTGTTTCAGACAGTTTGGTTCTCAGCCTGACATTCCTTTGTTTTTTTGACTTTTTTTTTCCTCTGAGGGCTCCAGTACCCTGGACTTTCACACTTTCTTCCTTACTGCCCTTGAGAGGTTTGCAAGAGGCTCTCAGGGTGGTTATCAGCTTGATGCATGAAACATGCTGATTTCTCTATGAAATCAGCTTGACATGGGCTCAGGACAGAATGCTCTAAATATTTCATTTAATTTATTTTTCCTCTTCATTCATTCTCATTTAGTGATTGTCACTAAGTTTACAAATATTAATATGAATCATGTCTGAATACACCCTGCCATCCTGAAAGTATCAAAACATCCAGATGTTTTTCTTTAAAAGCCATCATAGTACAGGTCTTAAATTATTAACAGCCTCATGTCTTAAAATGAAGTGTTTATCTTTCTCATTGCCCAATCAAGATTCTGTGTATGTTGATTAACACAAGTAAAAAAGGAAACAAACAAAAAAATAATGAGGACAGTAACTGTGTACCTCTTCTTTGGTCTTCTGCAGAATATTTCTGATCACAGCCACACTACTTCTGCAAGGATGCTCATGATCTCCCCTTTCATCCCGATTACCACTGAGCTGAGAAGGCTCTCTTACTGGTCAGGAGCTGTTACTCCACTGCATAACCATGGAAGCACAACAATTTGGGTTTATTTTGCATTGGATGTTATACATAAATATGGTAGAAGGTGGAAGAGGTCAGTAAACATGCTCAAGGATAATTAGTCGCTAATTAGTGTCAGAACCAATACTCAACCTCTGATTGTTGATTAGTTTCTAAAAAATAAAAAGTTGTATGCTCGAGACATACAATTTTGAGTTTGTTTCTCATTCTGTTACTTATTAGTCAGATTCCTGAAATTATCTTAGTGTGCTTGAACTTCATTTTTTTCATTCCGAAAATGCACGAAATAGTACATGTACTTCCTTGGTGTTGTATGTATGTCTGTGAATCATTATTTAACTGTATATTAATAAGCTAAAAATATCATGTTAGCCAAAATTTTCAAAGCACTGATATGTTGGTGTGATTGAGATTGAATTCTTACCTATATCCTCAAAAACCACCTTTCTGATTCAAATATATGCCCTTTAATTCCCGCTCTAACTGTGTTACTTCCTACTTTAAAATGCTTTAGCAGTAGAGTGCTAACATATTTTTCAAACAAGCAAGATTAGCCTCCTACAAGGAATTCTATGTCCTGGCCACAAACAACTCCTACACCATTTAGTCCTACTGCTTATTTCCTCCTTCGTCATGTTATTCAGTTGTTAAGATTATGTGCCTTCCCTTAAAAAGACTGGTATCTTCAGCCATGTCTCAGCTTGATGACTTAGTGACCTAAAGCTTGCCACAACTCCATAAGCAAGTGCTCCTCCGCCCCCAGCCATCACAGAGAACTCAAACACCTGCCTGACACATTGCCTGCTTCCTCAAGAAGAAACCCTTTGACCATGTTTTTATTCCTGCTGTCCACAATGACTATCATAGCAAATACTTTATTCTGCCTGGTCATGTTGATCACTGTGTATATGTCCTGCCTATATTACCAAAATCATGAATGGAATACTACACAGTCTGGGTAAACTCAACAGTAAAGCACAGAGTCCAGAGACGAGTGATGCATGATTGAGAATAAAATTAAATTACAGGTTTTGGTGAGGGCATTGCTTGTGACTTTTTTCCTTTTCTTATTTAAGTAAGTTTATTGGTACAGTTTACGTACATATAAAGATCATATTCTTCATGGAGAATTTATATCTTTGCACAATATGTCTCGATTGGTCTTTTTTCATCCCATCCCCTTCCTCTCCCTTCAACTCCTCTTTCCTTCCTTATCTACAAACTTTGTTTCCATTTGATCCTCCTTTTCTTATTTTTCCCCTCTTCCCCCTAATTTCTCTTTCTTTTGAACAATTTCTTTCCATTTCACAAAATCTAGAACCAAGATGTACTTTTTTTTTCCATGCTTAAGTGTACTCTTAAATGAATTTGGCAATTTTTTTCAATATGGAGAAAGCTTTATTTGCCTCCATAAGGGATTCTTTTTGGACCAGATGCATTCTCTTTTCATTTACAGAATGAAATATATGATACCACTTGAACTGAATCAAAAGGAAAATAGTAGATTCTTACATTTGTATTTTAAGATTAAGAAAAAGGAAAATTATAGTTAAGTATATAACGACTCTCTTGTTAACAATAAATTTGAGGTTGTCTGGGATCACCACAAACTGCCAAAATTCCTGACACGAACTTTGTCATTTCAATTAAGATAATCTCTACTTAAAATACTATTTTAATTGAAGCAGAGATTCCACAGAGTTTATGTAGGAAGAGGTCCATTCTTATTATAGTACCTGTTTTATTTTTGAGCCAATTGAAGACCTTCAGCTAGTACATCTAATCCTCACAGTTGAGCACTAAAGATTCTACAATGCTCTAAGTGTAGTCTCTCTGGACCATGGACCTAGAGGAGTCCTGGATCAGGATATGGTGGCTGTAGTGTTTTTTTTTTTTTTTTTTTTTTTTTTTTTTTTTTTTACACTTTTTTTTTTCTTTTTATCGGTACCGGGGATGATACTCACAACTGCCTGCTTGCAAGGCAGGTGCTTATGTCGCTGAGCTAAATCCCCAGCCCCTGGTGGCTGTAGTTTTAAGCCAGTCTCAGTGGTGTCCTTCTCACTCGAAGTTCTTGTGACTAGCCTGGCCCCAGGTTTCCTGCCATGCACCTCAAGCTGAAATCCATGTTGTCACATGTTGTCAAATCCCACTCTTTCGATAGTATTGATCACTCTCATGTGCTGTTTCTCAGAGAAGGCACTGACTACAAGCCTGAGCCCAGGGAATAGGGCTAGATACCGCTGAGAAATGCTGATCACAACCAACCTGGGCCACTGCCTAGCTCTTACTCTCTCCAGGATGACTCCATGCTGGGTCTGCTCCCTAGAATCTGTCAGCGAAGTTTGAGAAATGCTCGCTTGGTTGCCAGACTGGGTTACTGATCCAGCTCTTCAGCTTAGATTCCTCTATATTGCTAAATCTACATTGGTTGATGGATGCCAAATCTGGATTTCATGTACCACATATCAATCCTTCCCTTTCAATTCTACTTTTCATAGTAAATTTGTTAAGTCATAGATACAAAAGAATTTACTAATCTTCCTGGTTACCACTGTAGCTTGTCATCTCCTGTACTGATATTCATAGTGCCTATAATTCTAAGGTCGTAACTTTAGAACTCATGACCTTTTAAAATCCTCTTCCTCAACCCTAGTTCAAATTAGTAATGAAGTTTTTAAGAATTTTCTTTCTTGTTTACAGCAATTTGTTCATTGATTACTGTCACAAATCCTAAAGTATTTCTGAAATGGAATTTTTCATATTTATATTATTAATAGCATAATCTTTTTCAAATGACTTTATCATGTTACTTCCTGCTTTAAAAAGGAGAAAAAGCTTCTAAATGGTTATAAGTACTGATCAAAACTCATTTATTTCTATTTTAAGATCTTCTACTAATTTCTTTTTTAAATTGTATTAACCTCTTTGGTTTAGTCATCACATTTACACAGTTTATTATTTTATCCCATTGTATCATTGAAACCTTGGTTCTTAACTCAAGAAGTACAAAGTAAAATAAATACAAGAAACATTCAAGTTACACTATTTCTATAATACTTATATCTAGATGAGGTCTTAATACCAACCTAAACCCAGATCCTTTAGAAACACTGTTTGACTGCAATCAAACAAATCAGCCTGCTTGCACTTATTTTTTGGGGCTCCAAGTTTATAGCATAAATTGTTTTTATTTTTCCTACACTTAAAATAAGACAGTTGTTTGTTTTGAGATAAGCTAGAAACAATCTTGTACCTATTATGTTTTGCAGTAAATTAATTTCTCTATGATTTAATAAAGAATGGTATGACAATTGTGAATGAAATATTTTCTAATAATGTCTATGTTTGCTTTTACATATTTTAGTCCTTGAGAAATATGGTCTCAGTGACTAGTTTTGTAGTTGACTCCTCTGTGAAATACTAAATGAGACAGAAGATCCATTATTCAGTAGCTCAGATCAGAGCAGGCATCAGCATCTGCTGGGGTCATTAAAGGTTTTTTAAGTCTCAAAAGAAATAGGACTTGAGATATCTTCTGTAAAATCTTGAAAAGTTCTAAGATTATACCTTATATTCTAATAGAAGGTGAAATGTTATCCATCAGTGATGGGACAAACTAGTGCAAAAAGACATTTTACAACCAAGATAATCAGTTACTATATTACCCTTACCTAACTTTGCACAATTGATAGCACTTTTGCAAAGACCATCTATGAAAAAAGTGGATGGATAATGTCTAGTTTGTTTAGGCAGAACCACATCACAGGAAGAATGGACTTTCAAATTCAGTTACAAATTTAAGTTCCATTCATAGCACCGAAATTGTGCATCTTTAAAATTTATATTCTTTAGTAATATGATTTAGCATTGCAATTTGAAAATAGAAAATTTCACTCAGACAATATATTAATGTATGTAAGGTGTGCGTGTAAGAGTTTGGCAGGCTATGCATAACTTTGTGAAAAGCACCCAATTATTTTAGCCTAACTGTCAGAATTTTGCAGGAAGAGTTCAAACATATTATAACCATAATCTACAACTCTTCTGTTTTACTCAACTTGTTCCAAAAAAAGGAATTTCTCTATCCTTTATCTCTCCTCACCTATTAGTGTTTGACCTTATGTTGCACTACGAGAACTTGAATACAAGGACAAAGAACATGAGACTATCAAGACCTTTTCTACAAATTAGAATTCTTCCTAATAAAATAATATTGATCCAAAAATAAAGCAAAAATTTCAATTCAAAAGATAATAGCTAGAATTTTTATTCTTGCAAAACAGTATTTTCTATTGACTTATAAGTAACCAAAAAGGTAAATAGCTTACTGCTTCAATCAAATTAGTTGATACTTCTGAAAAAAAATATTAGACTTATGGATGTTCTTCAGATTACAGTTACAGTTACAGTTACAGTGGGATTATGTTCCAATAATCTTTTGTAGGATGGAAACATTATAGGACAAAATTCATTCAATGTATCTAACCCACCAAACAATGTAACTAAGGCAACCTAATTTAAAGATGCCCAAAATATTTACATTAGATCACACCTAAAGTCACTTAATACAAAGCCTCTTTTGTAATAAAATGCTGAACTCTCATATAATTTATTGAATATTGCATTTAAAGTTAAAGCAAGGATTTTACGGTTATACTCTTGGACCACCATATAATAAACATCTCTTAAATCAAAGTACTATGAGTCAAAGATTTTCTTATAGGACAACAAGGGCAGAGAAAAAGGGTATGAAAATTATTTATAGATACAATGGAAAAAACTTTGGAAATTCAGAAAATACATAAGTATCCTCATAAAAGAAGATTGATGACATCCAACAGGATTCAATCCTAAAAAGCCAATAACAAGGCATATCACAATAAAATGTCAAATACTTGAAGAAAAAATGATAGTCCTGAAGTCACTCACAGAACATATTACACATAAATATGCTCTAAGAAGTCTACCAGTGGAATTTCTGGCAGCAACATAGAGATCAGAGCCGAGCAAAAGAATGCTAGTTAAGTACTGAAAGAAACAAAGAATCCTTGCTAACCAAAAATGCAAAACTCTGCAAAGCTGGTCTCCAAATTTAAAGAAAGATGATGAATTTCTCAGGTAAGTAAAAGTCTAGAGATTTCGACACCATCAGCCCAACATCTTAAATTTTTTTTCAAATCTATATTGGATGAAGTACTAAAGGGAGTCCTTTTAGCTGAACGAAAAGATTGTTAATTATAAATATGAAAACATGTGAAAGTGTAAAACTTATTGGTGAAAGCAAGTACACTGGCAAATTCAGCGCCATCTGATTCTCTGTGTGTAATGCAAATTGCTTATACCATTAGTATAAAGGTTAAAAGATGAAAATAAAAGCTTGCCTTTCTGGCAAGTATGTGGTATTGAGTTCGATACCCGATATCAAAACAAACAAACAAAACCGTCAAAAAACAACAAAACAAACAAACAAAAATCATGTAAAAACTGTAAAATGAGATCCTTATCACCTTACATTTGTTAGAACGACTAGTTTTTTTTTTAAATGAAAGGAAGATGTGGAGAAAAGGGAGCCCTTGCATGTTGTTGGTAAGAATGTAAATTAAACAGTCATTATGAAAATAATGTGAAAGTATTTCAAAAGCTAAAAAAATAGAATTACTGAAGATCCACAAATCCTTCATTTTAAAATATATATTAATATATATTAATTATGAAATTTGTATCTGTGAAATGAAATAAATATGTTGAATGGACTCACTTATGATCTTGTTCACAATATTCACAATAGCTAAGAAATGGTATCAAGATAAGTGCCCATCAATGGATTAATGAGTGAAGAAAACAGTACACTACACACACAAGCACGCACACACACACACACACACACACACACACACACACACAAGCACACACACATACAGATGAATTCCACTTATCCCTAAAAATGAGAAAATTTTGTCATTTTCAAAAGCATGGATAAATCTAGCATATATTATTTTAAGTGAAATAAACCAGGCACAGAAAGACTATACCATCTCATCTTTATGAAGCATCCCCAAAATTTTAATTCATAAGAACAGAGAATAGAATCCCTGAAGTAAGCCATAGATAGATAGTCTAGGACTGGGGAAATGTCCATCAAAAACTATAAAATCTCATTTAGGTAGGAAAAATGAGTCCAAGATATCCATTGTTTTACATGGTGAATATAGTTCATAGAAATGCACAGCATTTTTGAAAATTACTAATAGAGTGAATTTAAGGTGTTCTTACCCTAAAAATTGGAAAAGATAAATTAGAAGTATTGCATACTTTAATTAGTTAAATTTAATCATTCTATAATGTATAAGTTTCAAACGATCATGATTTTTATGACGTTTGTGTGATTTTTTATTTGTGAATTGAAAAACAAAAAAATATGAAGTCAACTCTATGAGAGATTTAGAAACAACCAAAATGATTGTAAGGAATACTTGCTTCAAAGTGACAGTTCTATTAATTTATCTTTAAGTACACTAATAAATATTGTATAGTATCTAGTATCGTATATAATAGTGATGGTGAACCATTTAGAGAATTCAGCGATATAGACAGCCCATTGCAGCAAGCATGCTATAGGTTCACCATGACTGGCATATAAACTGTATGCATGTGTTCAAGAACATAAACACATAATGCTTTAGTTACTTATAGTTTATAACTATATGTCTATACATCTATATATCTGTATGTCTGCCTGTCTGTATATCTACATATCTATCTATCTATCTATCTATCTATCTATCTATCTATCTATCTATCTAAGGTATCTATCTATAAATATACCTACCTATTTAATTATGTTTCCATATGTGATACTGCTGCAGCCTTTATTAAAAATTTTACTCTATTATTTTGTTTAATGCTGTGCAAGATTAGAAGCTGTCAATGAACTCTGCATATTTTGTCAGCACTGAAGAATAGCTATTTGTTTTCTTACTAAGAAAAAGTGTCAAAGTTAAATTTAAGCTGGATAACTTCAATTGAAGTTATAAAGAATCTTTTGATTCATGATGTTTCTGAGAGTAAAATCAGAAAATTCTGTCTTTTAAATTTTTTGGCAGGAAACCGAACACTTTAAAATCTTTTTGTAGCATATGACTTTTCAAATTTATGAATTTATAATCAAAATAAAACTAGTGTATATTAATTTTAAGGAATGGTAAATACAAAATGTGCTAAAAATAAACTCATAATATAGATGGAATTTAACTTCATTCATCCACTCCCTTTGTAGCAATCCTGAAAGGGGACACAGTGAAACAGTGCATCTATTGGCTCATTAGGAACAGCATTCTCTAGTCCACATGCACTATGAAGATTTTTGTGCAAAGAATTTATTCCATGAGTTTTAATCAGGTTGGCTTACAATGGTCTTAAAATTTTAGGATGGGGACAAATGAACTATTACTTTGAAGTAGCATCCAGGTTTCACTATTTTGGAAGACAAATACTTTACATGAGAAGGTAAAACCAGATTACAAAATATCTTACTGTTTTTTCCCCAATTTGTGTCCTATTATTTTTTTTTTTTTAAGTTCACTAAAACTCTTTGTGCACAGAATGATTTTAATTGCATGCAGGAAAAGCCAAGCAAAGTGGAAGGTCATATGAGAATGGGGAACTGACTTTTAAAATGAAAATTATTCTCAAAACTTTCTAATCTCATATGTGTACGCTGGCTTTTGACGTAGGTGTACATATTTATGTGTTTATGCATGTGTTTTAGGGCAGTCTCTATGGTGTTCCAAGTTGGTCGCAAATTTGAGATTTCAAGGTGTCCTTTGCTATGGTCTCCCAAATCGCAGGTACTGTTTAGTAATCTCACCCTTAACAGCTTCATATTTGGCTTTCTCTTTTTGAAAGAGCAGTCACAAGATGAACCTTTTATGGAGTCAATTGGTGTCATGCATCTAGAAGGGCAATCAGGGCCGCTGTTGGGCTTTTCAAAATGATATAATAAACTAATGAGATAGCAGTGATAGTGTCTTAAGCCAAGTTTCTCTGAAACTGTATCTGTTAGTATACATGTTCACTCAAATGTGAACATATATTTGTTCATCTAGGAACAAATGTTTCATTTGTCTGAAGGTCTTGGGCTATATTTTATATTTCAGCCACCAGGTACAAACCCAGCCTGAGCAGTTAAAAAACAGAGATCTGTAACTATTAGTTGCTTGCTATAAACTACAGCAAATGTTAAAATACAGAGGCTGCTCTATGTAGATAAGATGAGAAAGAGCTTAACAAGAGGGGAGGAGAATACGTTTAATTTACTTTTGGGGATATTTTAGTTCAGTCCCTTTTGAAGTTTGAGTTCATGTGTGAATCTGTGTGTTCATACCTGTGTCTATATCTGTGTGTATGTGTGTGGGGGTGTGTGGGTGCATGTGTATGTAATGCTTTTAATTTTTTAAAAATATACTTGTTTTATTTCAGACCTAATGTACCTTAAAATTTCAATGATCTAAGAAGGTAAAAATCTGTAAAATTATGTTGTATCACTACCACAAAGCTAGTAAACAATCAATCTGGTATTTTTTCATAAATGTTCTTACCTTCACATCTCTGACATTCATCCTCGTTCCCTCCTTCCCCACAAATATGTCATCAATGTCCACGAGGATGTACCTGTCCAAGGACAGTGTCAGTCTCTTCCTTGACAAGAAGGAGATGGCGTCTACGAAGATGAGCTTGTGCAGCCAGAAGTTCAAGTTGTTGCCAAAGAGAACTCGCTGAATTCCATCGTGAAGCCCCAGGTCCTGAATCACTGTTGCATAAAGTATTTTACTGGACAAGAATGAGAGGGATTTTTCTGACTGTAGTTCAGTTAAAAGCACAGGCTGGTAGGTTGAATGGTTATATTCAAAAATAGTCCAGTCTGCCCCAGGAAGAGGCCCTTTCTCAACCTTGGGGGCTTTGGTAATATGCAGTAAAGGAGACTGAGGATTGACAAAACAGTCTTTTAGAGCTAGATTATTGAAGAGGTTTAGTGGAAATCCTTTTAATTGAGTACTTGGTAAGGTGTTCTCATTGGCTTTATGAAAACCGATTATACTAACACTGTATTCCACACAGTATTTTTCTAAAAGCTCTCGGTTCCACGAGTCCATGCTAACATACTTCAGAATATTTTCATAAATAACTAAAATGTACTTCCCTTTGCCATTATCTGTAAGAGGAGGAATGTCCCCCTTGCCGGGGGCAATGACCATGTGGTACTGGAATCTGCTAGACTCCAAGATAGCTATGATATCTTGACCAAGTTGAGAATATTGGCTCTCCACAAAGAGGAGGATGGTAGGATCAGTTTTAGATGTATCAAGAGGTTTAACTGTTTTCAGCTCCATTGACCGGTAAGGTAGAACTTTGATGTCAGCACATTCTGCTTCTGCAGTGGTTTCAATAAGTGTCATCTCCTGTTTGTAGCCAGAGTAGAGGAAATAGGCAGAAATGACAATGCTCACCAGACAGAAGGTAGCTAAGAGAACAATCAATGTTCGGAAACTTCTCCGAAGCTTCACGATAAGATTCATTTTTTAAGGTGATGCTTTGGAAGACTTTCCCAACTTCTTTTCCTAAAGCGCCATCATGAATGACGTATGAGATGGTGCAAATACCACTTTCCAAAAGTTCATGTAACCATTGCAAATCATGTAAAATATTTGAAAGGGTCACAAATGGGTTAAGGCTGGAAGGCAATGAGCCAGAAGGGTAAAGGCTGAAGAGGTTTTGAGTATGTCCAATACCAAGAATTGCTGCAGAATCTTCTAAGCATTATCTGAAAAAAAGGAAAAAATTGACAACTAACACAAATATAGGAATGCTAATGTTTATGTTTATGCACTTATATCTAAAAATCATATCTATCAAAGATAATGTTAGTTTAATAAGTGCTAGAATATACTTTTATTTATCTGCATTTGCTATTTGGGCCTTTCCTTTGTTTTACATGATATAGAAACAATTCATTTTGTACAAATATCCATATGTATATAAAAATGCATATTGAGATTATTCGTTCATTAGGCACTTTTACATAAAGATAGAGGTAAAACATTTAGACTTAATTTAAACTTTAATTGTCATAAAATTTGCTTTTCTAGGACTCATAGGAAACTACAGACTTGTATGAGAAGTGGAACGTGCACTTGAGTATTTGCCCAAGTTTTTCCAGTGACAAATTCAGTGCACATTATTTTTTGAATAATTTTTATTTTAGATTTATAGGAGCTACAAGTTTTTCATTTCATAATGCAGCCTTCATCTCTGGGTCACAGAAAGCCACCTGGCTTAATGGCAGAAACAACTGGTCTCACTCCTTGAGGCAAAGCAAGAGAGAAGATGTGCGAGAAGGAACAGAACAGGAAAAAGCACTTTCAGATCCTCCCCATGAAGCCAAGTGCAAGCATAGATTGGAAGAAAACTGCATCTGTATTTCTCAAAGCACATTCTTTAATTTGCCTTATTCCAGGAATCAGATGAAAACCAGGTTTTCCATTGTAATCTTTATTTATTTATTTAAAAGATAAAAAAACCCAAAAAATCAAGAAGCAATAAAAATTGCAACAAAAATGACAACAACAAAAAGCAATAACAATATAGAATTTCAAAACAAGAGGATAAGAATTTAACAGTAGTTGTTATATTGCAGCATTGTTATCTCCAAAATAGTTGCTCAGGTTACCAGATATAATCCAACAATCAAAAGTTCAATTTCTTTTTCCTTCTTTAGAAAAAGAATATAGAAAACATTAAAAAAAAACATAAGAAAGACTTCATCAAACTCCTTCATTATAAGAAGCAATAATTTTCATTATTGGTAGATTGGGTTTTTTGATTGTTTGTTTGTTTTATAAATGACACTGAATTTAGAAAATTTCTTTCTACATAAAGTTTTTCATCTCTTGCAAAACTATTTGAGTGTTTCAAGGATTTTTAATTTTCCAGTTGCCAAATGCATGTCCCCAATAGTTCCTGCTATCAATCTGTGGTAAGTATAAAAGAGCTGAATCATGATATATTATATCAGAGAATCACAATAACCTGTTTTGTAATGAGAAGTGTGTTCTACCGTACTGTATTTTTATAGGTTTTTTGTATTCTATTTTTTCTTGGTGATCATAGTGATTAATAACTGTTAGTAACAATTGAAATAGTATTAGATTAAATAATTAAACCTTCCTTTTTATGCTTCATTTCTATTGTATGCTCTGAGATTCTAAAATAAGTTTTTCCTGATAAATAATCATAATTCAACAGGCAATGCTAAGTTGTAATTATTTTATTTTGACTTTAGATTTGGAAAAATGTTTTGAAAGCATTCCCCAAAATTCACAGTTTAAATTTTCAAAATTTCTACCATACATTAGAAATATTTCATTTCTTTTCAGGTTCCAAATATGTAAATGTATGTAATCTTTCCACTGAGAAATACATTGTGTTAATTTGAAAATATTCCTAGTATTTTATGTTCATTTTAAATAAAAATTAATTATACATTTAAGGAACTTACAATGTTCTTTTTTGAATAAAATTCTTTTAAGATAATTTAAAATTTCTTTGAAACGCATTTGCTTTCCAAATACATTTCAAATGTTTAATAAATCCATTTTTAAAAAACAAACAAACTACATTTTACTAAAATGAAATGCATTCAACAGGCTTTAGTAAAACATAAAATATTGAAGCCAATTACACCGCACCCTCCACTTTTGCATGTGCTTAAAAATTTTCATAAATAAATGTTTAAGTAAATAATAAATTAGTACTGTGTGTGTGCATATACCACATTGAAAGAAATTTGGAATTTATCAAAAATGTTTATTCAGCAGTGTACCATTTCTTAGACTTCTTTAAGTTCACATATATGATTTTTAAAAATCTCATGTTGGAAAAATAAAAATGAATTGGTGGAAGGTGAAAAATAATTGAAATGTGTTATGTGAGTGTACCACCTCCTACAAAGAGTGCAATCTTTATGAACTTTAACTGTACTATTAAAATTCAAAAATAAATAAAAAGGAAAAGAAAAAAAAAAAAGAAAAAAATGCTCCTAATGAACACAGGACCAGCTCTAACCAGCCCCACCTACAGATGGTCCTAAAGGAGCAGACATCTACTCACTTCATACACAGCAGCTGGGGAGTTTGCATAGTATTTTAAGAACAAAATCAATCAGGAGAGTGGAAGAAAAGTAAATGTATGATAAACTAATACTTTGTTAATCATTACCTATTCTGACATCAGAAATATGATTTTATTTTGAAAAGAAAAAAGATGAGATGTCAGTTTTGCATATTAAAAGAGCTCCTCCTAATATGCTACAGTGAAAAAGAAATTAAAACAAAAGCATATGGTCCTAAAATCTGCCAACCCAAAGAATAAATAAAATTTAAATGTGACATTTGTTTCACATTAACATGTTCAGAGTTAGAGAAATGATAGATGGCATCTCCACAACAGCGGACGCTGGTGTTTTCCGCTTGTGGGTTCTAATGGAAGGCATGATTCTGTCCTCTGGGCCTCAGTTTCCTTCCCTAGCAGAACTTGACAAGTGAGAGGAGGAAACCCAGAGTGAGAAAGGAGTCATGGGCAAGATTCAGCAGATCTCACATGAGTAGGAGATGGCTGCCCCTGCCACTTGGAATGCCAAACAGACACATTCCCACTTGACTGTGTTTGTTGTCTACTGGATCTCTTAAAGAAAAAGGGTACAATAAACAGTAGGTGTGGGAGAAGATATCAACCAGTGTTAGCATCTTGAGTTGTCAATATAAGTCAAGCAAAATAATTGAGATTGGTTTTCAAAGAACACATATTGCTAAGTGAGTCAGATAAAATTAAGGAAATTTATTTCAGGGTAGTGGTGGAGGCATTAAAAAGTTACTCCAATCATGTAAAAATCCGTGGAGTACATCCCTAAAAACCCAACAATCTAAATCCTGTTTTCGTAAATCCATTGTTACACTTTTGAAAGGAAAACTGATTGTTGTTTGAGCACCTTCTCAGATTGTGAGTACCTTATCGCTCTGCTGCTCACAGTTGCTGTGAAAAAGGGAAGATGTTCAGGTGCCATTTTATTTTAGTTCTGTTCTCATTTTCCCCACTGGAAAAGGAGATTGAACCCGCAGCCTTCACCCTGCCCTGTAACCCACCTCTACCATTTCTATTTACTTATTTACTTTTGACACACTGTCTTGCTAAATTGCCCCAGATGGGCTCCAACTTGCAGTCCTCCTGTCTCATCCTCCCAAAGCGCTCGGGCTACAGGTGCATGCCTCCACATCTGGCTGTTTTTATTTTTATTTATTTATTTTCTCTTTACCTTCTATGTTTCCAAACATGGTTCTCCACCTTGGAGCGAGAGGAATACATAGTTCCCAGATTTTTTACAATTAGATAACATATATACATTAGTGCTCTGTTAATCTTTTTTAGTTCTGTTTTTCAATTTTTCAGAGATTATCTGTAATATATTAAAGTACAATTGTAAAAGACAGTTGCTAAGACAGTGTGCATTTCTAGTCATCTCGGGAAGGAGGAGAAAAGTTAGTAGATGAAAGAGTTACAGGTACTATTGTAATAATGCTGTTTCACACATTGAATATATGTGTATATTCTTGGAAGGTGGGCTTTTTGGCTTTCTTTCTTTGTTTCTTTGTTTCTTTCTTTCTTTGTTTCTTTCTTTCTTTCTTCCTTCCTTCTTTCTTTCTTTCTTTCTTTCTTTCTTTCTTTCTTTCTTTCTTTCTTTCTTTCTTTCTTTCTTTCTTTCTTTTTTTGAGACAGGGTCTCACTAGGCAGTTCAGTTTTTCCTTGAACTTGCTATGTAGTGCAGGGTTGTAACCCAGAGTGACCTGGAAATCATGTCAACCCTCCTGCCTCAGCCACTGAGTGCTGCACTTACAGGCATATACCAATGCCCGGCTTTGAAGGTGTTTTAATGAGATATGTAGATCATCAAATTTGAGCTAAAATTGAAAAAAAAGCAGTAACAACAATATTATCCCAGCACTTATTTTCCAGCCACTATACTAATTTTATATACATCGTCCCGATTACTCATTAGTTTATTTTCAAAAGGAAGAAATTTAGAACTAGAAGGCTTAGAAAAGAGACTGTATTACCAAATACTTGTGATACTAAGATTCTGTGTTCCACAAGCTGCACTATTGAGAAAAACGAAGTGTTAGGTTAAGTGTAGCTAACATTTTATCAGTACAATGAAGTAATTTAACCCCAGAATCAGTAAGTGTTATTTCAATGTTAAAAGTCCAGCTATTCAAAGTGTGACATGACTGCCAAAAATGAAGACAAATGATTGAAATGAATTGCATCAGTCAAAAAAGAAGTCGTGAATTTGCATGATAACAATTTGGAATAGTTTGACCAGTTTTGATTTTTACTGATATGTAGAGGGAAAATATATTTGACCAAGTATATTATTTGTACATGTTTCATGATTTTCATTAGTTTTCAGGAATTACATAAAATTCACTTCACATTTCACATTTACAAATCAGTGATTTTAAAATTAGAAAATAGAACTATTTGCTCTCACATACTAATACTTCCTTAAGAATAGTTCCCCCATTTTTGATCATGAATTTTTAATTCTTTTACAAAAGAGATACAGTACTTTTTAAATTTTAGAACATTAGCACATATATGAAAATGATCACAATAAATATATCTTACTTTCAATAAAAGTAAATATTGCTTTATAAAACTTTTTGTTTAGTAGTTGTTTTTGTATATTTGTGTATTGTGTGGCGTGGTCATAATATAAAAATATTTTTATTCCTGATAACAGGCAAGACTTTGTAAAGCACTGCTCAGGAGGGAAAACCGCATTCACAATATTTAGTCTGATATGGGGAGTGTTGTAAATACTGAAGAGGTTTTAACTAAAGATCAGGGCAGTTCCAGTTCTGAGTGGGTTCTGAAAATATCCCATTGCTATTCAGCTCACTTTGAGACTACAGGCTGATACCATCTGGCTTGGTCCTGGGAGTTCCTTTCAGCTTCCAGGCCACAGTGTATTTTGCTATTACTGTCACAGCAACCTCAACTAGCCTGGTAATTCATGACTTTTTTACAAAATGAGGTGACAAAGTAACAAGTAATTGCTGCACTTAATCAAAATCAAAATAGCATGCTGTTTTATGAGTCCTGGAAAAGTGATCATTTCTACTCCTGTAAATAACCAGTTGATTATCACCTAACTTTTATACACTTTATATTTTCTTGATTTTAGTGACATAATATAAATTTATTTTAGTCCCTGAAGTGTATATTCTTGCAAGTGCAAACTCCTAAAAGTGTCATTTCAAACATAATGATAACATTACTACCCCTATATTATGCTATAACACAATATTATACTAGGTACATAGCTCTGAGCTATCAGCTATGTTCACACTTCAAGAGATTATGAAGGCAAGTCAGTAAATAGAAGAGAAAATGTCAGGTGATTTCTTTTATCACCGTTTTCTACAGACATATAAAACGCCTATTTACCATTTTGTAAGATCTTATTTTTTTAAAGCAGAGAAATAACGTGCTCTTTTAAAAGAATGAGTGTATTTTTATTAAAATTGAACTGCAAATATGTATATATTCATCTTATATATACAGAAAAACATAAGGACTTCAGAAATACGTGCCACGTTATTTCTTACACTTTGCAACATAAAATTTAGATACAGGGTTAGTAAAAATGTTACCTCTGGCCAACATAAGGGGTCTAGTGATCATTTTTGGAATGGATCATTTATATATTTAATTTCTACTTCTGGTGCATTTATTTTTATACTTAAAACGTCTTCATTGAATTTTACCCTTAATACTACTAAAATGATAATCAGATATGCACAATGCATGAGGCAGAATGAAGTAGAATGCAACATTTGTGGAAGACTTGTATCTGTGTGAAGAGTTTTGGAAATCCAGACCATTTTCTTAGGACCTTGAGACGACGGTGATAAATCTGTTGCGTTTGTCTCACTTTGGATAGATTTCGGGGTAATATTTACAGTAGGACGCTCCGAGTCTAACAAGAACCAGACGGGCTTGGATTTGCTCCCGCTATTTTCTTTTCTTAAGAAGTAAAGGCATCGGTCCAGCATCCATTCAACAAATCAATGTACCAGCATTTCTAAGACCCTATTATTTGCCAGGTAAAAGTGCAAATCTTACATTAATGTCAAAAAATCCTACTTTTTTGTTTTAAGCTAGTCTTCCTTTCTTCTCTGTATTATTTCTCTTTCGTTCGCAGAATGTCAATGTGTTCCACTGACAATGAGTGTTTTTAAAGCAGCTGATTTAAAGCTTGTGCTAATGGACTTAATGTGAAGGGTGTAGGCATCAATCAGCCCATCTATGTAACAATGTTTCCACATCCTATCTCCACTTTCTTTTCCCTCCCTATAAACAATTTATATTGGAAGCTGCAAAGGATGACCGAGGAATTACTATACTGCAGTACACTTCTTTTTAAATATAATCTGATTAACAATTTCCTCTTGAAAGTAGGCTGCTTTCCTGTTCATTTATGAAGATCATACTAAAATATTTTTAAACTCATGGTGCGGCTTTTCATCCTTAACAAAACTTGTGTATCCATCGTACTATGACAGCACAGTGAACCTCAACACAAGGGTTTTAGGGCGTCTGCAATTAGCAGAAGAATTCCGTAAGGGCTGACAATATTTGGTCCTTTACGAAGTTGTTTCTAATAGAAGAAACGTTGCTCAACAAAACCTCATTTTCATCATCTATATCTAATTTGTTTTTATGTAGTTATGATCACAGTCCAGTTTTTATCTTACTTGTTCACTTACAATTATGACATAAATGACTACACTAAAAGACAAAGATTAAAAAGATCTTCTTATAGACATTTTCCCCCCCATTTTTAGTCACTCAAATTAGTATATTTTGATGATGTCAACAACTGTTCTAAACTTGATTATCCCAACTTTGGTAACCTATTTCCCCTATGGCATGCTTTACAAAATAGAAGGTGAAGATTGAGCTGGTTCAAAATTACCTACAAAACCAAGTTGGCTCCTTCCTGATCACATTTCCCAAACTTTGGACTTTTTCACCCCACATTTTGCTTCCTAATGCCAAGAAAAATATGTATCCTTTCTAAAGTCAGCCTTCCCTTTTATTTCAATCTCTTTTTTAGAACTTTAAATATTATCTTTTGAGGAGATATGTTAAAAATTGCAGATCATGATTTGTTAGAATTGAACATAAGAGTAACTTCATATATTTGCTTGGTAATTACATTATTTTGATTTCAAAATGCCTCTTGTGTCTACTGTCCATCTAAAAATCTTGATCCATTACCCTGGGCCTGTGTTTATCTGAGATTCTAGGAATAATCGTCCCAACAAGTTTAACTCATGCCCATCTTCAAAAACTATCATAACCCATTCAGCCTGTATCCAGTAAACCAACTGTCTCAACTTTACAATTTATATTTAGAGTCAGACTTCTTGCAAGAGATCTTTTCTCTTCTAAGCTTCTTTCCTCCTGTTACTCTTGCATCTTGCATGTGATCTTACTGAAGTTCTGGAATGTTATCTTTCCCTTCTCAAAGCCTGAGCAATGCCTGATTCATTTTTAGACATCAGCTTAAAATATAGGAACTATGAAAAATGTCCCCAACCCTGCAGAAGCCAGTTTACCCCGTGAATGCACTGCCGTGAGCTCTGTTAGTGCAGCCTACATCGTGTCCAGTTCACCTGAAGATCTGTGGATTTCCATGAAAGCAGTAACTGAGAGCTAGTCCAAGTGGAATCTGTACTTTGTGGACTGTTATGTCCTACACAAAACAATCATGCAAGATCAACTAACTTGTTCATGTTTTTCATATATTTGCCTTCTTCCTCTACACAAAGGCAAAATTCAGTGTTGTCTTCTACTGAAACTGGGAGGGAACAGCAGGAGACGAGAGAAGAGGCCTGACCTTTAGTTTCCTCATTGGAAACATCAAAAGCCCTCAGAAATGTGTACACTATTTCCACACAATATATCGGGGAAGATTTGCAAGTATGCTTAACTAAAAATCAGTTTTATACATTTACATTTAAATTTTCTGCAAAAATCCTGTACTGTTTTTCACAAAAATAAATCTGATAGGACACTTTTGAGGGGATGTTTGATAACTAAATTTTCTTTACACTTTAAAATTCCATAATTTTATGAATAATGAACTTCCTAATTGTCAACCTGATAAAACTGAGAAATACCTAGGTGGTTTAGGACAGCACACTTCCAGGTGTGTTGGTGAGGTAATTCTCACAGGCAAGGGCCACACAAACTGAACCTGTGTGGCACTGTCCAACAGGCCAGAGCATGGCTGTCACCAAAGCAGAAGGAAGATCACCAGTATGCTTTCTCTCTCTGTCTGCCTCTCTCAGGAGACTCTTTGTGTCCAGTTCACCTGATGATAGTCTGTTTCTATGATACTCTGTTCCCTTCAGACCCCCAGTAACACCTCTAGGGGACCATGGATTGGAATTTAAATCTTCCCTCCTTTAAATTGTCTTTCTCAGATATCTTGTCACATCAGTGGAAAATTAGCTAACACACTCTACTATTATTCAATTGTCTTTCTTCCTCTAGGTAAAAGAATGTGTCCTCGTCTTTTCTCTATGATACGCTTACAGTTTTATTTAATTGATTTATGCATCAACCCAAGACTATGGGTACTTTCAATAGTCCAGCCAATGTTGTAAGTTTTTCTTTCACAATAAACTGCTTTGCCATCCCTCAGGCATAATGCAATCTAAACTAGAAACAGAGAAAATCTGTAATAATCTTCACTGATTTAAATTGATGTTGTGTGATATGGCATTTGTAATAGTTCTATTGGAAGAATGATCTCAGGGTTTAAGCCCAATTTTTCGAAAACTGGAAAATCAATTGCACCAAATGATCTCTAAATTAACTTGTAAATAGACTATTAGAGCATACCAATTGTTTCTTCTAAGTCCAAATTTGCAAGAAGATTTTAGAATCTACATACACACACGCATGCACGCACACACAACACACACACACAGACACACACACACACACACACACACACACACACACACACGTCTTTAAAAAGCACCAAATACTTGGAGTAAAAGAGGTGGGGATGGAGCTCCAAAAATTTACATTTTGTTGACAGGTCCTGACACCATTGAGTAACTTCCTGTCAAAAGTGACAAATGAAAATTCCTCCACTCATGTGCTTTCATTTGCAGATTTTGATTAAGACCTTTGTGCACACCAAGCATTGGTCTTAAAGGGAGCTGCAGCTCTGCATGCTTTGTCAGTGGTGGAGGCTAGCGACAGCGTCCTGGTAAGGATATGCCTTGTGATTTGGGGGCTGTGAGATACAGATAGGCAGGAAGTCCAGGACTTCTTAACTCTCTCACTGGTGAGACCTTGCAGTGCACTAACACAGCTATATGTATGATGAGGGGACGAGAGAGACAGTCGCAGGTGGGCAGTTTATTAAGGAGATTCCATTTGTACCACAGATGTGGTAGTGTGGGGAAATTTGGATTAAATTAATATAATATTTACCATCAGAATTTCTTTATTTTTTTTAAATTTGGATAAGCAGAGAAAACAACATCTATCCTAAACTGATTACAAGTTTACTTGTTATCTCAGAACATAGTTTTAAAACTGAGCTTTTCATTTTTAATATAACTGTAAATATATTGCTCTGTCTACCTCAATTATTAATTTTCTACTTATGCTATTTCTTAGAAGATTTTTAAAAAATGAATTGTTGATCTTTTTGTCTTGTGTATCCTGAATAAAAAATGCACTTTTCATTGTGCAGGGTGTGGCAATCTTTGTCACGTAAGTTCAAATTGTTAAACTTCAGTAATTTCCTTAAGTTTAACAATTCAAATAAGTAGCTAACATTGTCTAGTAAAATTCAAAGTAATTATAAATATCTATAAGATAATGGATTATAAATGATTTATCTTTGTAAAGTTGCAAAATAGAACGATAATGAGAACACATAGTTGAAACCTCAAAAAGCAAAATACTAAAATGAGTAATTTCAATTAATTCAAAAACTTTTATAGAAGCTATGTTAATATACCATGTTGAACTTGTTTCATTGTTTGAGGAAATAATAACGTTTATTGATTTATTGCATTTAGTTGAAAGGGAAAAATAAGATACTTTTTCAAATCCATACATATTTTTTGCTAAAAAGCTTTAGGTCGCCTAACTTTCCTAACACTAGAGGGCGATGTGTTCGCGCTTTTATTGCAAAAATAGACCTGCAGCAGCTATCCTAGCTGACAGCTACGCAAACAACAGAAAGTGCTAAGTTGGGGAATGCAGAATGCGCGGGCTACTCTGCCTACAGAGCAATTATCGTGCTGCCAACATCAAGGAAAGGTCGGAAAATCTAAGTGTGAGCCCCCAATGATGCCACAATTCCACATTAAATATATTCCAGACAATTATCTGCCTCACATTTCTAACACAACTCCATTTTATATTATTCGTGTGGGAGTGTTCTGTTTCTGAATTTTTCAATTTCATATTTTTGTTGCTATTGGGCACAAGATGTGAGTAAATTAAGCAACTACTCTGTTTAATATCTTGCTAATCTTATGAACTTTTTGCATCTAAATCTTTTAAGAAAACAAGTATATAATACCTCAATTCAAATGATTGTAAAACCAACTGTGTTACATTTTGGTTCCAAAGTATGGTTTATCTAATATATATTTATTTTGTTTGTTAGATAAATAATAATATGCAGGGTTTTTTTTGAAAGAGATTTACTATTCCATTTTACATTTCTCTGTAATATGAACATGTCTGAGTCATAAATTTATTTACTGAAAAGGACATGAATTTCAAAGATACAAAAATGTTAATGTTCAACAATGTATAATGCTTTAAGAATAGAGAATCAAAATGAAATAAATAATAAAAATAGTTAAATAAGTGAAACATTTGCAATAATGTTTAGATTGTTTATCAATTTACTACATCTTGAAGTAGAAATATAAAACATAAGAGCTATTTGTAAGACAAATTTAGGGCTGGGAAATAGCTCAAGCACCTGTCTGGCAAGCACAAGGTTGTGACTTTGATCCTTGGTACCAATAAAATAAATAAAATAAAATAAATTGAAATTGTTGTTATAATTTCCATATATGATGTCATTATGATTTATTTGCAAAGGAGATTTTCTGGTTACCAAATTTATCTGTTCTGCCTATCTTAGAGTGACAAAATTATATGCTTCTGTTATAATTTATCATTCACCTAGGAATCTGAAGAATACCTGTTCACATGCAGCTGCTTTGCAGATGATTTGAAAGATTATGGATCATTAGGAAGTTGTGCATTCAATGAAATATCCTCAAATTAATCATCTTGAGTAAAGTAAATACATAACAGACTGTATTTCTATTCAAGTTATGAGGTTTTTTTTTCTTTAAGTTACTTTCCCTACATTAGCCACTAAAGATTTGTTAAAGAAAAATATTTTGTAGAAATAAGAAGTCTTGTTCAGTCACAGAATTTGTCTTAAACACTAAAGCACTGAGTTACATGATGATATAAGACACAAAGGCTAATTGGGATGCAAATGACTAAGTGTTTAATAAAGCTATCTAAACAATAGTCCGTAATTAGACTCGGTCACATCATTCCACTCAAGTGACAGTAGAGGTCACCTGCACACACAGATAAAAACATAGAAGCCCATTTTGAAAGCGACCAGAAACTTAAAATTGCACAACCAATACTGCCTGTGTCAGGACCTGGGCTGTTCTTTAAGTGTCACCGCTGGAGATGCCCAAAAACATGGCTGTGGATGCAGACACCTAGGTGAAAGTGAATTCATTCTGGACTTGCTCTTTCCCTTCTCTGGCTTGTTGTTAAGTCTGCTAGGAGCATAGTAGATGCACACTTTTATCCCACATATCCACGACATGGCTGAAAAGGGGGCTCAGAGAGAATTATTAGCATTGTTGTTTAAGGTGGATAGGTTTAAGTTTAAGAAATGCAGGAAGAAAGTTCAATCTGCTGGGCAGAAGTAAAGATGAAAGACAGTTAATCTAAATGAACTTAAACATAAAATGATAATGATAAAGGCCTGAAGAATTAGCAATAAAAGTATCCTAACTGAGATAAGAAAAATAAAAGAAAGTAAATGGGGGCTGGAGGTTTAGCTCAGCGGCATAAGCACCTGCCTCGCAAGCAAGCAGTCGTGAGTTTGATCCCTGGTACCGATAAAAAGGAAAAAGACAAAAACAAAAACAAAAACAAAAACAAAAAAAAAAGTAAATGAAAAACCTGTCCTTAGATTTCTGTGTTCTCTGTGAAAGAAGTCATAATATTCATTGAGTGTAGACATAGACAATTTAAGTATTCATATTATTATTTCATATGACTTCACCTCAAAAAACTTCAAAAAGTTAAGGCAAAAATTTGGCTAGTACAGAAAAAAATGAGAGACAAATAGTCTGTTAACTGTATACAAGTGAGAGAGAGAGAGAAAGAAAAAAACTATGATCACAGAAAATAAATAGGGCTTAGAAAACACAAAATAAATGGGGTTATTAATGTTTAAAATAATTATGTTTTACAAAGAGTGGAAGATTGTGTTAAAAACCCACACATACATGCTGAATACAAACAACACAAACCCAATTTATGAGATAAGTATTTGGCAAAAGACGTCAGAAACATTGTAATTAAAGAGAAAGTAAAGCCAGGCAAGATGGAGCACTCCGCTAATCCTAGCACTAGCCAAGCTGAGGCAGGAGGATCTCTGTAAACTCGCGACCATCCTGGGTCGCAAAAATAAGCCCAATCAAGCCTGAACTCCATAGCAAAACGCAGTCTCAAAAAACAACAATAACAAAAAAAAAAAATCAAGGAAATCAAGCTATATGAACTAAAAGAAAATTAGATTTAAACTGTGAAGAATTGCAGGAAATAGTAGAATTATTTTGTAATCATGGAACAGTGAAATTTAGGTAGATATTAAAATTTAAATTTTAATCTATCTAAAATCAGACTCACATTGTAAAGCTGAAATAGGCAAAACTTCAAGAAGACATTTATAGAGTCCCAATTATGGAGAACTAGTTTATAACATTTTTCAAGATTCATTAGAACAAGGATAAAACACAAAGAAGATCTAAATATGATTTAAAAACTTGGCCTAAAATACATATTTTAAATGTGATACTCAACAGCTACAGTATAAATATCCTGAATTAGGATATTTTATTTTATTTTATCTTATCTTTTTTATTTTCTTAAACAGGGCTTCACTATGCAGTTCAGGCTGACCTTGAACTCACTTTGTATCCCAGGCTGGACTTGAACTCACAATAGTCTTTCCACTTCAGCCTCCCGAGTGCTGGGATTACAGGTTTGCACCATTAAGCCCAGGTTAGGATATATTTATAAAGTTTATAAATGTTGTCCCAAAGCAATTAATAATAAATTTCAAAGGGCTAAAAGTTGCAGAGCACACATACTATAACCATAATACAATACATTGAGGAACCAGAAACAAAATCATATATTTGAAACTGACAGGACCTAATTAAAGCACAATTTTAAGTAAGTGTGGATTAATGAAATATGGAAACTTAGAATCAAATAATTTAAAAGAAAAAGTCAGAACATTAACAAGCTAGTAATGTATTACTATCAACAAGGGAGGTAAAATAAATAGATTAACAAAAAGAAGAAAAGAATGAACAAAGGTGAAAACAATCAGATAAAAACTAAAAGGAAAACAAAGCCATAAGCAGAGTCCTTTAAAAATCAAACCAATCTGACAAACCTATGCTGACATCAGGATAAAATGAGAGGTATCACACATACCTGTAGAAATCAGAAAGATAACTATATTTGCTTCAGACATTAAAAAGAGAAGAGAAATTTATTGATGAATTCACAAAACGTTCTAATTTTAAATGCACTTAGCATGTGGAGTTTCTAGAAAATGTCACTTTCCAAATTTTAAAAGATTTAAGAAAGCCTGAAAACCAAATAGTGCAAAATAGAATAAGAAAGAAAAAATAAAAGAATTGGATAGTCAAAAATATTAACATAAAGAAAATTCAGTCATTGATGCCACCAGAAAATCCAATAAAATCTTCAAAGGGTAAATAATTTGAATTTAACATAATCTGTTTTCAGAGAAATGGTAACAGGGTAGGAGCTGTCAGCCTTTTTTGAAGCTGAAGTTGTCTGAATAATAACAGCAACACCAAAGAGAAATTTACAGTCAGTATAATTAATAATACAATATTGACGAATTGGAATGAAGTATTTCAAAAGTAAATGAAATAATATTGGGAGTAACTGTTCTGAGCTCAGCAGTGACATATCTCTGTCATATTTGACAGTGGTTATTATTTAGTAAGAGGGTTGCTAGAAATATAACTGGTTAATATGAGGTTGTACTTTAGCAGGGCGAGACCCTCACACTGTGTGACTGGGATCCTCATCAAATGGAGACACTGGGAGACAGGCATGCAGGGAGACCGCCATGTGGAGACGAGTTACACTGTCACACACCAGGACTCAGGACAGAAGACTGGCCTGCTCCTTCCTGACACGGTTAGTGGGAGCAAGGTCCTGTTGGCATTCTGATCTTAGTTTATAGCTTCCAAAATGAAGAAACCAGATTTCTGTTGCTTAAGCTACTCAGTTTGGAATGATGTGTTATGACAGGCCTGGAGAATTGAAAAAGTAGCTATGGATGGCTAGGATGGGTGAATACAGGAAAATTAATCAGTGATCCCAGAAGTGTGGTAGAGAGAGTTGCTTACAAAGAATTCCTGCTGCCATCCCTGTGCACTTACCTCATCCAACTCTTACGGCTTGATGGATGCTAGAGCTTCCTGGTCCCTTAGTTTCTATCTCATCCTCCTGGGACCTCCCAGCCTCTCAAGAGGCCATTTCTTCAGCCTTGTCAATTGTCACAAGTTACTTGGGATTCCAACAATTTTCCTCACCCATTTATATACTCATTTAGTGATTCCATTTCCTACCTTTTCCTAAAACTTGGTGTATCCCAGAACGCAGGATCAGTCATCAACTAAATGCTTTCCCTGAATAAATAACGTTTCCTTCATCTCCCCTGCTTTAACTGAAATCTGATTCTCAGAGCTCTTTGGTGCTCTAGCTCTTTCCCTATGTGTGCCGTTGCTTTTATGTACTTATTTCACGTCATCATCTTTGGAGTATTACTCTTTCCTAAGTCTCAAAAAATCTCTGACTTAGGGCCATTGATATAGTTCAGTGGCACAGTGCCTGCCTGGCAAGTATGTGGTTTCGGGTTAGATTCCTGGTACCAAAAAGAAAAAAACAAAAAAAACCAAAAAAACCAAAAAACACACACACACACCAAAAAACAAAACAAACAAACAAACAAAACACTCTTGATTTTCAACTATCAGTCTGTACCATCCATCTCTTTTCTTTATCACAATCATCAATTTAATCTTTCTCTTTTGCAGTATTTTTTTGAAAATACTATCTTTTGGAAATAATTTTTTTTTTCGAAAATTCTACTCACTTAATGAAGCTGGTAATACTGTACACGTCTATCTAGATGTTCCTCAGAACACTACCCCAGCTTCTATACCTTCTGTTGTTTCTTGCCTTTAGCCCGCCTGGCCCTGAACCCCACAGTCTTCAGCCCTGTGTACAGTTACTGCTTCACAGAATGATTTCATCTACTTTACTGTCCAGTCATAAGTTCCTATCTTTTTAATCTTACTTTCCCCATTATGCTGACTTCTAAATATTTGAAGCTCACATCATTAGCCCTTTGAGGTTTTTTCACCCTTCTGAGACCCATCCCTCCTCTATTAACTTCAATTCAATGACTAACCACGGTTTTTCAGTTTCATATACCCCTAATTCTTATCCCTTTACAGATGCCTGTTGAAAAAGACACCATTTAAATTACTCATGTCATCAAGCCATCAAGCCATAAGCTTGCAGCCATAAGGTGGATGATCCATATCCTCAAATAGGTCCTTTGTCATGCCAAAACACCCTGATTTTTTTAGTCTTTTTACTATTTCCTGTCCTAAATAACTGTTTCATTACATAACCTACATTTGCAAATTTGTAACATTTCTTTCCTTTTCGTGACTTTTATCTAATGATCTTGTTTTTCCATTTTACGAAGAACACAATAGGAAGCAGAAAAGAATTTCCAAAAACATCACTACCAAATACACTCCTTTTGTTCTCTTTTGGATGAATTATCCATCCTAGCTTTGCATAGCCCTCTAATTTACACCAGTTCTTTTTTTTTTTTTTTTTTTTTTTTTTTTTTTTGGTCTTTTTTGTTTTTATCGGTACCAGGGATCGAACTCAGGACTGCCTGCTTGCAAGGCAGGCGCTTATGCCGCTGAGCTAAATCCCCAGCCCCATTTATAGCAGTTCTAATGTGTTATCCCTACCTTTTGAAGGGAGTTCTCAGTGATATTGCTTCTGTATCACCCACCCGTAGGGTTTTCCTTCAGTACCATCAGCATGCAAACATTATGTGTCTTCTATTATATTTCACTTGCCCTACACTGTACAACTCCATTTCTGAAAAGAGAAATCTTTATAGCAAAACTCTTTGAAACGATGTGTACAGTGTTCTCTAGAATCTGCTTCAAGCAGCTTGCATTCAGTATTCCGTCAAAATATCTCTATATAAATATCATGGGGAGACTCTATGTTGTGAAATTTAATTATTGATTCTTGTTATCTTGCTTTACCTATCACCAGTAGTTTACCAATCTCTCTGTCACCTACAGAAAAAACCATTTTACTTAGCATTCAAGGAATCATAATTTTTTTTTGCTTTTGCTATGACTTTTTAGTCATATATTTTATATTCTTCCCATCTCTTTACCCTATAAGTGTGACTTTCCCAAGGTTTTATTCCCTGAAATGTTTTTGTCCTGTTATATTCACTTCTTGTTGCTCTCACATGACCTCATGGTTTTAAATGCTATCTCTATGCTGACTACAAAATTTACATCCACCAGTTCCTATTCCTTTAACCATTTAATTAGTATTGCCACTTGAAAATCTAATATACATCTCAAAGTCAAGATCAAATGCTACCTTGATATTTTTCTTAATCTTGACCCAATTCTTCCCAGCATTCCATATAAATAAATAGTAGCTCCATTATTATTTGTGCTTAAGGAAAAACATGCATAGACATATATTCTTCTGGTCTGGTTATTGACGTCTCTCTTTCCCAGGAGACCCACCAAACCGCCAACACCTCCCCCTCCACTCTATCAGTGACATACGTGGAATCTGAGCATGACTCCCTCCCACCCATCATCTTAGCACTACCTCTGCACTGCACTGTTGAAATACTTTTCTGATTCATCTTTGCCTCAGTCTTTGCTTTAGAGCACTTTTTTTTCCTCCAACACAATAACCAAAGTTGTCATTTTCTAATACCTCTCATTCACTCCCAAGAAATGAGCCTCATTTGTCTCCGACACAGCCACAGTCCTAGAACGGTCCTAGTGGTTCTGCCTAATATGCTACTGCTTCTCATTCACTCCGTTCTCCCCACCCTACCTGTGGAATCCCCACTGTTCTGGACCTGCTTCATTCTTCACAGATTTGCACTTTTGCCCTTGCTGTTTATTCTGCTTAGAACACTTGTCACTCAGAGATCAACATCATATGTCATCGTTTCTTGTAGTCTTGCATTCAATTTAATATCCTCAGTATAGCTACTTCTGACCTGCCAATGAAAAACACAAGGTCTCTTCCAATATTTCTTCATCTTCATTGGCTGTGTACGTGTGTGTGTGCGCGCGTGCGCGTGCTTGCGCTTATGTGTGTGTATGTGCTTGTGCTAATGTGTATGTTTGCATGTGATTTGAACAATCTATTCTGCTGTCAAATAGCATTACTTTTTGTTGTCTATCTCTTTCTTTAGAATGTAAGCTTTTGGAAGCAAGGGTTTCACTGTTTTGTTTTCATCCCCAGGGTTTATGTTTCATCTTCCAAGGGAATACAGTAGCTTAGCACTACTACAGATTCTGCGTCCTTGAATTCAACCAACTGTATATTGAAAATACTGGAAAAAAGTTCCAGAAAGTTCCAAAAAGTAAGCACATTTTCTGCTTACTAAGCACATTGCTGTTCATATAATGAAATGCCATGTAGGCACATGCTGCTTGGAAAGGTTTATATCTAAAATTTACCTCAAAAGTCTCCTGGCACAGGAGAAATGATTGTGGAAGGTGATTTGCCTGCAGCCACACAGCAGCTACCTTGCTGTTAGGAGGAAGAGTGTGCCCTTCCCTGCTGCTCTCTTCTCTCTCTGCTTCCTGGTCATCCTCATGTGACCAACTTTTCCTCTAGCCAATACAGATTCTCCATTGGAGCTCACAGAAAATGTGAGCCAATACAATTCCCTCCCCTTTAACTAGTGAGCATCTGCTATTGCGTCCAGGTAGAAGAACAGTGACTCAGACTGTGCCATTTCACCGATCCTCAGTCTTTCTCGGGAACTCAAGATTTGAATATTGTGCCTGGCATCTTGTTTGTGAGTTATGTACATAAGTCTATAATGGCTGTATGTATTCTGAGTATGAACAGGATTTATCACTATTATTATTTCCTAAACAATACATGTAACAACTATTAAATTAGCATTTATATTGTATTTACTTGTTATATATAATCTAGTGAAGATTTAAGGTATGTGGGGGTATGCATAGGTTATATGCAAATTTTATACATTTTGTATAAACTATTTGAGCATCTATGGATTTTGACCTTAGGGATCAGGAAACCAATCCCTTTATGGTAACGAGGGACAGCATTTTAGGAAATTGAAGGTATCAGAAATTAAAAAAAACAGTATGTAGATATCAAAAATAAAAACGCCTCATTTAAAATATAGAGTTTCAATTGCCTTAAAGATCCAAAAAATATTGAAATACTTTAATTTGAAGACTAACACAGTAAAAGTTATGTTTTAGCAAAGTATCTTTTGAATGCCTGAGATGATGGTTGGAATCACAAAGCAGGAGACCAAATAAGAATTAATTACAATACTCAAGATGAAGATTTAAGAAGATGAAAGCAAGGAATCAAAAGGCAAGATGATGTCATCCAGACAGCAAAATTCTACAGCAGCCAACTTACTGCTGGAGGAGAATGAAGTGAGAGGACTAACACTAGCAAGCCTTGGGGCTGATCAGACACGTGCAGCAATCAAGGTATTGTATTAGCAAAAGAACAGACAATCAATCCATAGAGCAGAGCAGCGAGCCCCAGAATAAGCCTAAACAAGCAAGGACAACTGACCCTTGACAAAGGAGCAAAGGCAATTCAATGGTGATCAGAACGTGAAGTGATTGGCCACTCTGAAGATGGTCCAGGCATTCCGCACAGTGCCAGTCAATCTTATCCTGCATTCACGACCACTGCTGTTTCACCAAATGAATCCAAATCTCACATCCACACACAAGCTGTGTGTGAATGGTTTCTAGCAACTTCACTCATAGCTTATAACTCCTGGAAGCCATGAGATATCCTTTGGTAAGTGAACATGTAAAGGTTCTTAGGCACGCCTGTGAAACAGAATATTATTCAGCACCAAAAGTGATCTATCAAGCACCCCAAAATACATGGAAGAATATAAAGTGCAGAATACTAAATGAAAAATCTAATCTGAAATACATGCTTTTTGATTCTAATTATGTGATGTTCTCAAAAAGGCGAACTATGGGGACAGTGGCAGATCAGTGATCACTGGGAGCTTGTGTGAGAGAAAGACGTTCAGAGCAGTGAAGCTGTCTGAGGTTATGATACATACAGTTTAGCACCTGTCAAAACCCATAGATCTTTAACACTGAGGATAAACCCCACTGTAAACTATGGACTTTGGGAAACCCTGACGCCTCAATGTTTAACTTCAAGGCATGGGAGGGTGTGAATTCGTGTGGGAAAAGTTTTATGAGAACTCTATAGTTTCTGCCTTGTTTTCTGGGAAAATCAAGCTGCTTGAAAAGGGAAGTCTATAAAAGAAAAGAAAAAACTCTTTCACAGCATTTCTATATAACTTTTTAACTTTTATAAGTTTGTATCACTATGCACTGTAGCCCAGTAGGATGAATTTAAGAACAGTTTGAAAGCCACGATGATTCATTTAAGAGGAACAGTTTTCTTCACTCTTATTTTCTAAACAATATAAGACATTCCCAACTCACAAAACAAAATGGTATTTCTAATATCTTTATTTCTCTTCAATTCCTCCACACCTCAAAGCTACTGTGAACATTGTCCCGTGACTCCTTCTTTTTAAATGCTTCACATTTTTCTTCTCCTGCTCTTCACACCTCCTTCCTTTCCTACCCTGTTGCATTGATCAACTCACTTCTTATTCTGAAATCAAGATTCCTTCTTTTTACAAGTAAATGGGATGGGTGAATGCTTTATACTCTTCATTAGAGAGATAAAATTATGCATGCTCCCCTATGAATTATTTTTGTCCTTTCAGGTACTAAATAAGTGTCCCGAATGCTATGATTTAGTAACTGATAGGATTTAGAGAAGAACATATATGCTGCCCAACACTTTACAGTCATTCATTAAATATAGAACAAATGTTTCCTGAATCATGGAGACACTCACATTAACAAGCAGTCTTTCTATTCTTAGAGGCCAAAGGCAGCCTCCCTTGTGACATATTTGAGTAAAAAGGCAGTTGCAATACAGCATGCTAAGTGTAATGCAGGGAAGATACACAATTATATAGGAAGCAGAGAAGATATGTCAGGAGCAAAAGTATTATTTCTGTAAAGCCTGTGATATATTCGAAAGAAAACATCCACTAGTCTTTTAAATATATGTGAAAGACATCAATCATCTGCACTGGCGTTATACATTAAAAGGAGATAAAACTATGGTGCAGACATCATGAAGGAACGGTATGTGTACTAGGATTACAGGATCGTGTCACGCAGTGTCCTTAGGAAGTGACCCTGCAGCAACTGCAGCTGGTGAATGAGAACTGTGGTAGCCTCTGGTAAAGGATACAAATTTTCCCAAGTATTGAAAACACTGGGGGTCTTTAGGAAAATCCTGGTAGAGGGGTAGGAAAGTCAGATCAAAGATTAAAGTGAGTGGAACAGGAAACGCTGGTGAATGAGCTAAGAGTCAGAAGGAAACTTAAAGGCAAAAGGAAAGCGTCAACAAGAACTCAAAATGTGTTGTCATGACCAATACATGTTTATCAGCTAAACGAGAACTTTATCCTGTGAAAAATGTTATGCAATATGACAGGCGGGATAAATTCTTATGGACTGGAGTCACCAGGAGAGGATTTAAGGATGGTTTGTAAGTCATTTTAGTCCTCGAAGAGTGAGAGAATTTTGGGCTTTGAGGAGGAGAAAGAGATTTGAAACAGAAGAGGAAACAATGACCCAGTACCAGGCAGCTCCAAAATGTTGGAGAATTTATATTTGTTGCTTTTTACTTTTAAGTTATGCAGTTTATAGCCCACAGCAATCAAATGATTGCCATCAACTGATAATTGCTTCAGTTTAGTTCAAAATCATTATTCTTTAGTGTTGATTTGTCTCCTTGTTAGTTGTCTCAGAAGATAATCACAGAAGTAGTTATCCATGAATCCTAAAACACTCTCTGGACTCTTGTATGGGATAGGCAGGGGGGATATAGAGATGATTGAATGGAGCCAAGATAGAGACATCAGCTTCTTGATTTCTGAAGGAATAAAGGAGCTCAAAAATAGCTTTGCCTAATATTTAATATTGAAGTTTAATTGCAAGAAATTGCATGTCTTTATTAAAATATAAATTGTACAACTAATCAAAATTTATACCTATTGACTTTACATTACATGAATTTAGTGTTATTAATAGTGTTATAGTCAGTTACAAGTTATAATAATACTGAGAGTCTAGCGAAGCTATATTTTTAATATTTTAATTATATTTCTGATTTTAGTTAAGCTATTATTTTAAATGGAATTAGCCAGCATCATAATAAAATATTTCTTTCTCTTAAAATTAACTTCAACAATCATTTTTCTGCCACTGACTTTCTTACCTGGCGATATCTAAAGTACTGAATGCATAGATGATCAGATAAAATTTAGATTGCTTGGGGACCTATTTAATGGGGTCTATTATTTGGTATACAAAAGTTTCTAGAAAATTTTTTTCATTGTATTATCTCATTGTCATGAAATTATTTGTGTAATATTTCTGGATTTAGTTGATGGTAATGAAAAATAAACTTGAATACTTTTATCTGGTTTACAAACAGACATATAATATTGTTGTCAAAATTATTACTGAAATAACACCAACAACCCATAGAGATCCATAGAGAAAATAATGCCCAAAAATTAAGCAACCAATTCCTGATAATATAAACACAAATTTCTGATCAATTCTAAATCTCTTCCTCTATTTCCACTGTCCTTCTTTGCTTCCATAAATATCAAGATGTAGAAACTTTATTGCCTTACAGTAGACTGATGCCATTGAAATAGAACATGCTAATGTTTTCTTTTGATTTTTCTAAATATGCATTATAACTATCTTACAGTTACTACAATAGCTATACTCATCTTTTACTTACTTTCCTTTCCTTTTGAAAGTATTATTTTTGGTTTGTGTTGATCTTTGTTTTTTGTTTTATTACTTCAAGGCAGTGTGTTACTATGGAGTTCAGGCTGGTCTTGAACTCATTGTGCTCACTTTGTACCCCAGACAAGCTGTGAACTCAGAGGGACCCTTTTGCCTCAAATTCTGGTTTCTGGGATTACAGGTGTAATTCACAAAGCCTGGAGCAAAGCAGTTTAATTTTTATACAACATAGTTGAGTAATTCTTATCAAAGGAGACATGCCCCAATCAGCTCCTCTCTTAGTGGCTTCAAATTTTATGTTATTTTAATTGTTAGGCACTATGAAATAAAACATTTTAGCTTTCAGCTGTAAATAATATGTAAATATATCCCATATGAAATTTTATCCTCCTACCCAAGGCCAATGCGGGTCACATGATTCTCAAAGTTTGGATAAACATATGAGAATAGATTCAGAGTGATTTTGAGCATTCTGCTACTTGTCAGAGGTGACATCTCTTGAGATGTTCCTATTTTAATACTTGATGACTAGAATGTACAATTATTACAAAGTTCTTTATGAATGTGCTAAAGGAATACTGAGCACTAATTCACTTAACAAGCCTATTTGGCAGAAAATAATGACAACATATGAAATGTTAAACATTGAATTTATTTTTAAAATACACTTGAGAAAAAAGAATAGGCGGTATTAAAGTAATCTTGTTTTATATAAGAAGCTATAAGATCAATTTAAAATATGCCAACACTTTTGTGGTGAAATTCAAATATAGTTTGTATCACTTTAATCTCTAATAATAGTAACCTGTAATTTAAAGAATATCTAGATATTTTCCAAACGTTTTTGTTGGTGGTGACCATCAATTATAAGTTAAGTCTAGAGGATGTCTGAGGCTGTTCTTGTCTTTCCCTTGAGCCAGATTGGAAAGCAGGAAACTTCACTCTTTTCTGGTCACAGGTGGAAACTCTAGGCTAAGGACTGCTATGTCATTTACAGGGCAAATGAACTCTGCTAAAGTGAATAAGACATGTAGAGAAACTACAGTTTATTTCTTTATTTATCAGTGTCTCCTCCTTGTCCTTTGCTTGCAAGAATGCTTGAAGCTTCCTAGCCCACCATAGTGGCCACTACTCTTCCTTCCTGGACACATCCACTGCTCTTCACTCACTGTCCTTGACTCAGATGCAATGAATAAACACCAAAGTTCAAGGTGGCTGGTAGCCTTATGTTCCTAGAGAACAACTGGTTGTTCCAGATGCCTGGTATGCACTCCTCTGTGTTTGTCTATTTCTCTTTCTTTCCTTTCCTGCACTGCACTGCAAGCTAGGCAGGAGATTAGAACCCACTTCCAGGGTTTCTAACATTTTGTGAAAGAGATTATTGACCTGGGCAGAAGAGCGATTGCTAGGAAGGAGGCTTATGGATTCACTGTGTGCCTATACAGAGTGTGAATAGACTTTCGAATGAACTGGGCCACCTAACACTTTGATTCAGCAAGACACTTGAAGATCAGACCAACTAAGTAAAGTTCGTATTTGTTTTTTCCAGTTTCAGTTTGTCTTTTTGTCTTCTTCCAATTCTATCTCCACCACTCCACGTATGGCATGCCAAAAGATCAAGATAAACTATTAGTGGCTTCTTATCTAACAGGTTTTTCTCCTGGTTTATTGTTTGCTTTTTTTTGGATGCCTGGATGCTGCTTCATTTTCACATTTTCAGATTTGAACCTTTCCATTAGATTTATTTGAATGTCATTAACATTCAAAGCCCCAATGCAAAAAAAGAAAAAAATGGTGTAGCTCATTATCTCCAAGGAAAGGGTAGAAACAAGCCTTTCTTCCCTTCCCAAACTAACTTTCACTTGAAGATAATGAGCTACATCATTCAAGGGTCACCTTAACTACAAAATATTTATATTGCAGACCAAATCAGAGTGCAGGTGCATATAAGTAAAAGCTTATTCTGTTAATTTAATCTCTCATGTTTCCAGTTTTGTACTAGAAACTTTGTATTTTCTGTCCATTCACACATCCTAGAAATTTGAAGAAATAGGTCTTACTACCCCATTTGCAGATTCAAGAGCCTGAGGCAGATAAAGAATAATTAGCTCCCTCAAAGTTATACCATTGCTGAGGGCAAAGCTACTTTATAGTCTAGACCTAATGGAATCCAATTTTACCACAACACCATTTCCTCCTAAGCAATGCATGTGTGTTTACATGGCGATAACCATTCACTAACAGAATTTATAATTCTCCATGAATCCGAATTATTTCTATGTATGTTAACTAATAGAAATTCCAGAAACCAGAATTATCCTTCTTCCTTATGCCTCTAATTTTAGGTATTTTCTTTATTAGCCTGGCTTCAAAGAATAGGAAAAACCATACATTTAATTTTTTTAAAATCAAGCATTCACATATTCAAGCAAATTATTATTTTATTTTCCTTCACTTTATAAATACTTTCGTAAAAATTTCCTTTTGTACTCCAGGTGCATATGATATACTACCTTTCTGCTATGTAATTTTGCCTAATTGTTCTTCAACTTTGTTGGCTTGTCTTCTAAATGACTGTGAGAACTGGTGTCAGGTGGGCAGAGCATGCACTTGGTGGATGTGTAAAGAACAGAACACCTGGCCCACTTTGTGGGCTCTCCTATGAGATAGCAGGAACCCCAGACTGAGGATAGATCAAATGATACCAGATCTCTATAAACTAGAATCACTGATAACTGTTGCCTTAATTTTGACACTAGGATTCCATTAAAACACTCTAAATTGGTCTTAGGAGTGTATTAACCTTATAAAACTTTTGACACTTAATGAATTTGAAATAGTTTTCTAACTATATATACATATTTCATTTATCTTTCTGAGTTTCATTTTGCTACACTCATCATTTTGGACAACTGACTGATCTTTTGCATTACTGCATCTTACTCCTGTAAATTTGTGAAACTGAGAGTAGGGACCAGCTCCTGCAATTTTGATCTGCCTAACACAGTCCCGCTGGTTTTCAGGATATAGGAAAGAAACAAAATAAATTTGATATAACTTATTGTCTTACTACTTTTAAAAACTTAGAACTGTGAAGAGTAGAAGTAAGATTTTGAATTAAATTTTCAAAAACTGGCCTTCCTACTTTTCAGGAAAGTAACACAACATTTTCTGCCATATTTTAAACTCCATCAAATGACTTCACAAAAGTGTGAAGACTCTTCAGGACATAGAGACAAAATTCAGCCTGTTGGCCTACATACCATGTAGCAGAAATGCTGCCATGTTTTTCTATGAGATAACAATGTTCAATTTGATGTGGAATTCTTCTAAACAGATCTCTGGAGTGACGGTCTATCAAAAAGCATTTGTACCATTCACTTTCACACTTTAACTCACCACCCAATTTGCTCATCTCCAAAATACCCAAAGCCTTTATCATTGGACATGTATTGTTTACTATGTTTCCACCCACCACAATACAAGCTTCCTAAGAGCTATTTTGTTTGCCCTAGTACCTTGAAATTGTCTAGCATATATTCAAAGTAATAGAAAATAATACTGTCATGATCACTATAAACATTATGGAACAAAAATAAAAGCTATTTTCTCTGTTGCAGTGAAAAATATGTCCAGACAGTAGACTAGAGTAATTTAAGTACTGAATTCAGTTCAACATCAATTGATCGATTTTAGCATTATTCTGTGGTTATTAAGAAAATGCCTTATTCCATGGACAGCAGCTTTACAAACTGAGGTATTAAGCACAGTAGTACTTTCAATAAATTATTAAGTATAACTTGCAATTGATTTCATGTGATTCATTTTACTTAATATAGCATCTGAAATCTCAACTGGATTGATGTAAAGATTAGTGAAAGATTGGTTGAGAAACAAATCAAATTCAGGCTCTTATTCTAAGTATTCACTTGCAGTCTAGAGTAATGGATAGAATTAGGACTTTTATATGCATTTACAGGAGCATATGCATCTCTGCATCTGTTTCTTTTCTTGTATTAATCTTTAGTGTTGCTATATTTATTTCTGAGGTTTAAATGACTTTTATGTAGGCGTGAAAGACTATGCAGTGCATCAAGAAGAAGAACTCTTTTGAGATGTCTGATGAAATATGACAAATTCTGTGGATCAGCAGTCTACAATTGAATTTCTGATTCAGGAATGGAGTCAAGCCAAAGCATCTAAATGTGCAAAATAGCTTTCCTTATTCTCTTTTTCTTCCATTAGTATGGCAGTTGGCCTTTGGGCTGCATATGAATGTTATTATCTTTAAAATACTAACTATAAAAATGATTTACGAGGATTTAAAATACAAGCGTAAGAATTATTTACATTATTGTTTTATTTTTACATCTCAGCTGCATTTACTGAATGGAAAAGATGCCTCTGAGAATGAAGGAGGAGTACTACCAACAGGTCAAAGGGCTGTGTGCACATAATTTAGTAAGTTAAAATGGATTTCATAGGTGGGAAATCACCCCCTATGTCCAGGGTGACACACTATTTCTGTGACGTGAATTTCTTACTCTCTCTTTCTGTTCTTTCATTGGCTAGTGTAAGTTAACTCATTTCCCTCATTATTTCCCCCACTTACTCTTCATTTGAGGAAGGCTATTATGAGAACAATTGCTGCTGTATTAAATAAGAGTGGTTTGCTCATCATTATGAAGGAAAATATTGATACTGATGTTTAATAATGAATAGAGAAAAGGAAGGAGGGAGACAGGGAAGGACAGGAAAGAGGAGCAAATCAAAAAGGAGGAAAAAAGAAGATAGGAAGATTGGAAAGAAGAAAGTGGAGGCAAACACTGATAAGGAATGAGAAGAGAGAGACAGAGAGAGACAGACAGAGAGAGAGAGAGAGAGAGAGAGAGAGAGAGAGAGAGAGAGAGAAACAGAAACTGAAACAGAGACAGAGACAGAGACAGAGACAGAGACAGAGAGAAAAGTAAGGGAAGAGAGAGAAAAAATATAAACCAAAGGCATGAGTGAAAAAAGACTTAGGGAGCATTTGCACATTTCGTTTTTGCTTAAACTTATTAAACCTGGGCAACTGACTTTGAAGTTGTACATAGTCATAGTTGAAGAGAAAGAAAATGTATATGCTACAAGTTGCTCTCTATATTGAATTCTCTAATTAAATTAGTAATTTTCAAGAAGAATAACAATAGGGCTTGGTTTCCTTATCTTAATTCTACTACTTAATAGTTTTATCATTTGGTTTCACAAATAACTTAAGCATGACAAGTTATGCTTTTCAGCATTCGACCGTTGTCACTTTTAACCCTTTATATTTTTCAGATACTTCTTTAATTTCAGTTGATCATAATTTGAATTTATTGTTCATAAATATATAAATACATTATCCATAAATAAAGTTGTCCTGAAAAATATTTCTAATATATACATATGGAGTGGCTGAGCTGGAGACCAACCACACACTGTACACTGGGGCTGGTGCAAGGCTACCTGAGAACACGGAGCACCAGAGGCGAGCCATGTAAACAAGTTGCTGGGACTGGAGCAAGGCCAGTCCAGCAGGTGTCCGGCCTTGGTGCTCCTCCCTGTGAACTACAGCACAGACAGCTCTGAGAATGTTTTGCTTTCAGAGTTCTCAGCAAAACACTGAGACCTTGCACTTTCAGCCCCATCACAGATTTCCCCCATTTGACCATGTGTAATAAAGACACAAACTCTGCTGAGTTGTTGCTCCCTCTCCGTTAGAAAGGTCAGGACCCATTTAGTCCCAGCTTTTCTTTTAGTATGTGTCTAGTTTTACTTAATCTTCCCTTGTCTCCTCTCAGAACCCCACTGGCTGCATCGGTGGTGAGATATATATATGCTAATTTGCTATAATTTATTTCATGTTTTGAATGAGATGGATCCTCATGTATATAGTTATATCTGCAAACACTTTGCCCTGTAAAAAAGGAGAATACATTATTATTTGCATTATTGCATATCTCAAAAAAATTTTTTTTTTTTGTCTCACAATGCCCAATGCCATTTTTGAGCAAATCAGACTGTTTTGGGTTTTGGAGAAATTTGTTATCAATTCTATGTTGCTTTTTTTAAAAAAATGAATTTATCTGCTCTAGAACGTGATAGCATTCCTTAGAAAACTGAGATAAAGAAAGCTTGGAAGTAGGAATGTGTGTTTATGAGTGCTGTATTACCAGTGACACCTCCAACTGCTAAAGCTAGCTGAAAATAACTGAAAGGAAGAGTGTGTTTAACACTCTGTGTACAGAGGAGCTGAAGTTTCCTGAAGTGTTAGAGAAAAGGCTGGCTGATTGTTGCATCATGATGGCTTAGGGACAGGAAAATTGTCTGACACCTGACCCATTTCTCTCACTTTCTGAACTTAAAATAAATCAACAGACATCATGGCTTATTTTTCCCAGTCATTTGGAATGTGCGATGAGTTTGAGTTTACCTTCCCTTTGTTGCCTAGCTTCACAAGCTATATAACGCTACGACAGTGTTTATTGTGTCTTCTCCTACTGCATATTTTACAGGGCAGTTGCTTCAGGAAAAGGTGCACATTTCTCAGCTTTGGCATGAACCCACGTGTGGCACTTGAGTCTCTGTCCTTTCCAAGATGATGGTTAGATGATGCATCTTATCATTCTCTTCTCCTGAGTATATACTGATTTGATAGGCATTTCTTGTACTTTATTTATATATTTTCATTAGAAAGGCATTTAATAAAGATAAAAACTCTAAAAATTTTGCTCTAGTCAGAAAATGTATCTGTTAAGCATTCTACGGTTTGTCTTGAGAGAAAATGTAAGACTTCAGGTTTCAATTTAAAATATAAAGCACTATCAGGGACTTTCACCCCAGAAAGCATTAGCCTTCTGAGAGCACTACTTCTTGGGCTCAGCTTCTAGCCAGGGTTGATACTCCAGCTTTATTTTATAAGTTTCCCAAGCTGCTTTCCAAATCTTGGGAGGCAGAACCAGCCAGAATCTTCTGAGTTTGAACACAGCATGCTAAATGCTTCTCTGTTCTCCCTGAGTGATTGCTACCAAATGAAACATAAAAAAGTTTGATCTTTGCACTTTCCTATCAATGGCTCCTTTTCTACTAAAACAGAAATTACAAGGGGATTAGAGATATATTAGACTTCTTAGCGATAGCTACTGCATGGATTTGAAACATTTACTAAGTATCTTTAAGGACTAGTTTTGGTTTGGTATTGAGATAAGAAACAATTGTTTTAAAAATATAATTAATGTGCACTTCTTTGAAAGAAAAATTAATATACTACAGATGTAATAGTTTTGATAAGCAGATAAAACATGAAATATTGTTCTTTCCTACATATATATGAATGTATTTTTCTATTTTATCAAAGATAAAATCTCAAAATATAATAATATGATTCTTATTTCTGTATTCTGATATATTCCACATTAATTTAATGAAGAAAAAGAATAATCAAATTACTATGCAGTTTTACTTTACATCAAGGGTGATGCCTGACTTTCTAAATTATGATTACATTTTCCCTTTAAGGTTGATTTTCACACTATATAATTAATAAGTACTACACATTGCAATTTTCTCAAAGAGGTTTCTATGTATCAATCGTAGTGGTGACCAGTTGCCATTCACACAGTTAAAAAGGATTATTGGTCTAGGTGTTCAGTTTCCAAAAACCTTATCCACTAGTTTGTGACTTCTATCAATGTAAATGCTATGTAATATTGATCGTTAGGTATTCAGAGGATTCTTTCTTTAAAATATTACAACACTCATGTACTTTAAAAATCTCACTTATATATTGAGACAAATGTAAATGTCAAGCATATTGTACTTATTAATCATTTATTCTTGCATGCATTCTTGCTGAAGACAGACTTTTCTAGTCAGTAGACTTTATAGTCTGTACATAACCTGCTTCATGAAAAAACATGACTAATGTAATACTTGCTTGGCATCTGGATGTAGTTAATTGGCATACTTTTATTAAAAGACATTAAATTATTCTTTTGATATGAGAAGAAATCTTTTAAATCTTTGCAGGGAAAACTCATTGCCTCCTAGTTTTGAAGAAATTCAACCAATTACAGTAACTTGTCTTCATCAATTTCTTCCAGTAGAAAGAAACTCATAGGACTTTAACTATGAAGTTAATAAAAATCTTTCTGAGTCATTGAAACAGACAGATATTGATGGGAAATTAACTTTAAAACATTTCTGACTTTGAGTTAATTAAAGTATTCTGATACAAAGCTTTGTGAAAGCAAGAAAAGTGAATTTGGAAGAAATACGATAACCTGTTAAAACTTTTTTCAGAGCTATATAAAAATTCACAGTATAACTAATCATAATAAAAAAACCAGATCTTCACTTCAGTATATCATTATAGTAACAGTGAGAATACTGGGTCTTATTAATGAGAACAAATTACAGGGAAAATAATATGTTTCCTTTGTGTTTAACTTTCACTGACACATTAATGAAAAGGATGATTAAAACTGTACTTAAATAATATGTATCACTTTCCATCTTATTCTTTGCCTGAGGAATTTGGAGGTATATACAGGTATGCATCCCAGTTTCTATCCTTCTGGAAATCTATGTTTATGGCACTGCACATATATTATTCTAAGAATTTATTTTTCTTTCTTAATAGGATCTGGGTAGAAAGTATATATTTCTTCATAAGCAATTTATGACTGTATTATACTATTTCAAATGCGTGTGACAGCTGTTTCTCTAAAGCTGACCATTAGAAGACAGCATGCCTATAAATCTCAGGTCCTGAGGAGAGAGGCTCTGGTCTTGAGTATTTTGAATGCCATGTCCTCAGTAAACATTTATAACACCACAGTTAGCTTTGTATACTGAGTTTGTAAAACTGGCAAAAGAAACATGAAAAACCTAAAATATTAATCAAGTGAGGTGTTTTTCTGTAAAAATATTCTGGTTTGTGCATATCTTTTCTTTTAAAGGCACGACTGTAAATTCCATTTATAGTACAAACATAACTTCTACAAAGCTTAATGACAGGTAAGTATTCACACGCCTTAAATCAAGATTGAATTTAGTTTAAAAATATTATCTGCTTCTACATAAATCTTTCATAAATAAAACTTTATTCTGTTCAACTTGTTTAGGTAGCTAAGCAACATACATCCACGTATTGCACAGACCTCGATTTCAGCAAATTGAGCAACAACTTACCTAGAGAAGCATGTTAATTTATTTGTTTCTTTTGCTAACTTGAATTTATCCCGAGTTAGAAAACGACATATCCAGTATTCAGGCTCACTTGGCTCCAGGTTAATTAGAAGGAGCTTTCAGTTCGTGCAATCTGCCCCAACAGGATTCCGAGAGCGCTTCTTAGCTCCAGTCCTAGTCTCTGAACTCTTGCAGCAGTCTTTATTTATACACACATTGTCCTTTTCAAAACAAGCAGCCAGCTGGAATGATTCAAACCTCTGTTCAGCACACCGTTAAAATGCAGCTTCCTTCTTGGACAGGAGAATTACACCAGGGAGCAGACCGGTACAGCAAAAAGGCTGCGAGAACTATTTAATCACCGGAATGCCAGCTGCTGCTGCTCTCCAGCTCCCGCGCCGCCGTCCTGCTGCTTAGCTGGGGTCCGGCTCTCCCTCCCTCCCTCTCTCTGCTGTCTCCAGAACTGTAAAGGCAGCTCTGCCGGATTATGATTGGCAGAAGCAGCCAATTCCTCCAGCTAATCATCCTCAAGACTTTCAAGGACCTGGCGCTGCCGTGATGTCATCCAGGCCGGGATGTTACACACGCATTCGGTCCAGCAGAAGCAGGCTCAGCCCTGGGCTGCCTTCCCCTCCTCTCCCACCAGCGTGATTGATCAGATGCTCCAGGAGGATTTGCATAGTCTGTCATTGTACAGTCGGACTACGTATTTCCTATGAAAACCGAAAATAAAATCTCACTTTGAGCTATGACACTGTGCCACAAGATCCTAGTGGGTTAAAAAAAAAAAAAAAAAAAGTTCATGAAAGGGTGCTCTGGGGTTAAATGTGTACCAAACACGTGAATAGCAAACTCAACAAAAAGCAACAAGCAGCAGGAAACTGAGAACTACAGAGCCCTGGAGTTGTTAATACTGTAAGAATAAATGTGAGAAGAAAGAAGAGCACGTGTGTGTGTGTGTGTGTGTGTGTGTGTGTGTGTGTGTGTGTGTGGTATTCATGGTCTTACAGTTATGGTAAATTCTGAATTATTATGGAAAAGTTCTGTTCTCAACTCTGATAAAATATTTTCATACAGTATAACGTGATTGCCTGCTCTTTGTCCTCCACTAACTCGGACAAACTCGTAAAGAGGTAATAAAGTACTTTTATACACTTTTGGAAAAGTTCTTTGAACTACTTCATCAGAATGGGCTTTCCAGTACATTCTTTCTGTCTAGACTGTAAGGTTCCAAGGGCTTGTCTTGTTTCAATACATTGCTCACTCCCCAGTTTTTAATTTAGTGGAACCCGAAATGCTCATGAGAATTCAATCCAAGACCACTTATTATGAGGTAGAGAACAGAAGTGCAAATTTTTCTCATCTCCAGTTACCCCGCTGGAATGTGTGCCTTTGGGTGTGCACGCTCTTACTGTAATAATGAGACAAGCTGAGGGACACTTTGCAGTTGCGGTGGAGTCCCCAGAACTCAGCATTTTTTCATGATGTGGTCTTATGGATGAATAACTTCATAGGCTCAGCATTCCTAGTATTATTACACCGTACAAGGTTTGGGGGTCAGGCAGTTGCAGATACAAGCTTTACATGGACAGAAACAGACATCTGGCAATTTAGGATATCTACCAGTTATTTTAAAAACAGAAGTACTATGTGGCACATCAATAGATCACGAATCTATTATTTTTGCAAGTGTACAGTTTAAAATATTTTAAATAAAAACTTTTACTTTAAAGATCATCAGAAAGAAGCCCCAACACTTCTTGTTGAGAACATTAGAACACAATGCCTTTGTAGATGAAGCCACAATTTTCATGATACACATGAAGAGATCCACAATGGAGAAATAAAATGCAGTTAAGCATATCAACAACTTGATAACAAGACAATTAGTAGTAGAATGGTAACACGCCGAGAAGTAACTGCTGATAAATAAAATAAATTTCAAATTCTAATTTAATTTTCCACATATGTGGTTTTTATAGCTATATAATGCTTTTTAATTCAAGTTGTTTATGATGATCTCACAAATTTCTTTAAGAGAAAGAAATATTAGAGGCTAGCTCAGATCTTTATCCTATTGTCATACTTCTACTTAACAAACCAGTCAACAATGCCACTTTATCAGAGTTTTCTGAGTTAACTGATTTAAGTAACAACACGGTGATTCTGATGGCAAAACCTTCACATGAAAACATGGAGCGGCTGTGTGTGCTCCGCACAGGTGACTGCAGTGGTGGGTGTTAGTGGATGACAAGAGAAAGTTTTTAGTCGGTTTTCTTCTCTAGTGTCTATAAGCAATGCTTTTATGTGAAGAAATGGAATGTTATTATCTGGAGCAAAATTAATACAAAAAATTATCTTGTCAAAATATAAAACATAGTACTGATGGGACATTTTAAATACAAAAACAACTGTAGCTAGAAAATTAACTTTTAGAAAAAAATCCAGATATAAGAAATAAAAAATTATTAAAAAAAACAAACAAAAAACTTTACTATTTTTTTCTCCTTGGTAAGATAGAAATAAATTAAACACTGAGGGTGGAGGGATGCCAGCAGGTACATATATATAAATGAATGGAAACCAACCAATCACTTTTCTTATTCCTAGAGATAGTTGGGAAAATTCACAGACTAAGCAATAAAACAAAACAGTTTCCAAACTGCTTGAAATATTTTTAATATAAATTTCCTTTGTATATTATATTGTCCAATGATTTAAAATGCATTTGGGAAATTATTATATGTTACCATTTTTAATCTGTCATGTTGGAGGAATGAAATATATGACTCAGCATTTTGGGAGGGGGCTCTGATTTGCAAGAGGGAAGATGGGGAAGGATTATCTGTTCAGTGTTTATGTTTCCCCTTTGGATCACTTAACCTGTGTTACACAATTTATGGGCCTCTCATGTAAGTGAGATATAGCAGCTATTCTATTAATTTGCAATAAGATACATTATGCAAAGCATTTCTCCTATTACTTATAGTTGAGTTCTACAGAAAAGAAAACCAGTACTCTATTTTCCTTTAGGTACTCCATAAAGAGTAATATTATTTTTTTCCTTTATTCATCAATACAAAAGTTCAGATTTGATCAAATGTGTCAGGGCTCTTTTTGACTTTTAACTGAACTTGTTGAACTAGTAGATATTTACAGCTTTACATGTCTGTGTATAGTTATCAACCTGCTTCAGCAGAAGTTAAAGTAGTGTCAGTCTACTATAAAAAATTATTTTTAAAATAAATTTAAGTATTATCTTTAACCATTAAATAAAGCTCTCTGAAAGTACAATAAAGCCATTTGTCAAGTGCTTTGTTTTAAAACTGAAAAATTAAAAACTTTGAAAATGTTTTGCTACATACCAATAAATGTGTATAAATTATAAAAGAATGTCATATATAAATTGTTCACAATATATACTTTACAATGTTTATACAAGAACCTATTTAATCAACAGAAAAACCCCACAAAACAGAATACATATTTATTGAAAAATGAAACTCAAATTTTGGCTTATAACACTTTTTTACCGTGAAAGTGAGGAAATGTCAGAAATATCCCCCAAAATCAACAGAATTCAATAAATGTAACAATTTCATAATTTTCTATTTATTACAATTTTTCAATTAATTCCCTTTTTACCTATTGTTACCAAAGGTAGGTTTTAAATGAATGAATCTAAATTAAATAGAAAATAACATGGAAGATGTCAAAATTATTTTAGATTACCTGATAATTTGTGTTTAAAAAAAACTCTTCACAAGCATGTACAAATTATAAATGACATCTGTATCTTTACACATACACTTTATTCTTTGCAAGTTTCATTTTTCTTAAGTCCTAATGTAAAAATAACAATTTGGATGCATAAAAGTAATTGAATTTAGAATTTTCATAATTTTGATTTATTTGTTGCAAGTTTACACTAAATTTTTTTTGCATAAGAATGACATAGCTATAATATCACTTCTGTCTCTCCCTTTTTCTTGCAATAATTTTTTAAACTGTCCTGTTGTCCCAATAACAGAAATTAGTAATTATTTTTAAACAAGTAAGTAAAGAAAACTACAAGTTAGCAACTTATGTCTCCAGGGGCATTGCCTCTAATTGGAATGTGAGCGACTAGTATAAAAATGTGTAGATAGTGCATGAAGTCCATTTTGCTTCATGGAAGTGATCATAGATGGTGAAAATATATAGCGCCAAGCAACGTGAGCCTCACAGTTAGCATCTCACTCACAGACATAAATGGTCTTGTTGGCAAGACCTCTAGCTAGCAAATTATTGAAGGGGGCAAAATGAGAACCGCAGATGAGAAGAAAAACCTTGTTCCCATATTGGTGTAGCGAACTGCTTGAGGAAGTGAGAAATAAGCATGTTAATGCTTCAGAGAAATCACTGGAAGACCTAGAGCTTGCAAGGGCAAGTGAGGAAGCAGACGGGGTGAGCCCTCCAGCTCCAGCTTGGCTGACAGTTGCCTAAAGAGACACAATTTTTAATAAATAGCAGCTGTTGGCCAAAGTATCATTGCATGGCCAGAATTTCTGCTGTGTGCTAAGAGCTGCTGGGGTCAGGTAGGGGGAGGGTGGTCAGAATAAATCCAGGAGTATTCTATGGGCTGTTCTTGCTATGTGAATTGTCAGTGAATAAAGGCAATGAAAGTTCATCAGGTTCATTCATTAGGCCAGATATCTGCTGAGAGCTTCGCCTCAGAGAAGTATCTTTAAATACTGTAATCTGCTTCACTATGTGTGGTGCAGTTACAGAAGAAAGACTCCCTTCGCTTCTTTGGTCCTTTCTCTTTCTTTTCTGTGTAAATCACATTTTCTAAAATTTTATTATGGTTTAATGGCAATTTCCTTGGGGGTAAGGCTTTACAAGTCAAGTTATTTTCTATTTTCTAATTTAAAGTTCTAAATGTTCAAGGTAAGAAAACTACTCCTAGGCCCCAAACCCAGCATCACAGTAATAAATTTGATAAAGCCCTTTCTGTCAAATAGGGTATTTTGTTTCATCTGTTAGCAAATTCTTTTTATCTTAGGTATCCCAATATCATTTGTTTTTTGTCTATTCCAGCCCTTCGGGGAAAGGTTTCTCATTTATGAGCTACTCCAGCTAATGCTCTGATCGGCTTGGGAAATCTTAATTTTTCACCAAGCCTTAGTAAATCAGTTTCTGTCCGGTTAGCTTGAACGGCTCACTCTAAATTAACATTACTCTGGAGTAGTTCACGGAATGCTCTCACTCTTCTTTCCATACGTGTGTGTGTGTGTGTGTGTGTGTGTGTGTGTGTTCTGAGCCCTTGCTGCAGGATGTGTTGACCTAGTGAGTTGTGGACAGTGGTATAAGCATATATGATTCTTTAAAGCTAGCCATTAATAACTGGTAGTTATTCTCTTGGTGTTTGAGAGACACCGCAAACAAATGTGGGTTCTAATGACAAGAATCAGGCTGTCCTCCAGGTCTGGGGTTCCATGATGCCTTCTACAATCAGCTAGCATTCAGTAAAACTCTAAATTTAACAGTTTGACTGTTTATATACACTGACATAATTCTTACTGTGAGATCCTTGTTCCTCAAAGACACAGCTGAAATATGGTTTTGCTAAGAGTTAATAACCTCAATATTTTGCATCATACTATGGCATAAAGTAACTGTTCACATTTTAAAAATCTTATGAAATAAAGAGAAAAAGAAAGAAAAAAAAACAAAAGAAAAAGAAAGCAACTGAGGTAGCAAGGAAGGAGAATGGTGAGTTAATATTTCCCACTCAATTACGTTTTTTTATATTTATATATTTATTTATTTTTGGTACCAGGGATTGAACTCATGACCTTGCACTTGCCAGGCAAGTGCTTGAGATGCTGAGCTAATTCTCCTGCCCTCAAATATATTTTAATGATCGTGTTGCTGCAGTTCTGTACTGTACAAGTAGAAAACACAGTGTATTTCAAAATGAAGATGCAAAGATGTGCTATAAAGGAATTGTTTTTCCCTTGAATAAGAAAACTTAGATTATTTTTCCTTTTTAGAATCAATGTTATTTAAATCTCCTTAGTAATCTGAATAAAGCAGCTTTAATAAGAATATATTTTGTGCATTACAAAATTTAAACTGTTTATATATAATTTTGTTTATATTTATGGAAGCAATAAAAAAATCTGAAATACCTAAATAATCCTTCATGTGGACTGGTTTTCTTCTATATTTATCATTTTATTTTAGGAATTTAATGGAAGTTTCACCTTTTGAATAGAAACTATCATAAGTGAAATTATTATAAGGTAGTTTGAAATAAGTGCATTATCCTAGGGACAGAGATGTTGTAATACAAATAATTGAATATAATAATAAATAAATGAATTCTTACATGGTAACTTACATGGCAAACATAATAAAAATGATACATTTATTTTTCCAGCTCTGGTTTTTGTATTAGCTAGTGGGTGAGAAAGAGGGAAATAATTAAATTAGAGACAAACCATTTGGTGATCCCAAATGTATATCAAAATATACACTTATTGTCATGTTGAAATCTTCAGTATTTTAGGTTCCCATAGAGGGCAATATTGTATAAAAGATGGTGAACCAAGAATCTGCCAATTCATCTCTGTTGATATGCTGTAAAGAAAACTGCTGCTACTATAAATTTGATGTTCCCAAATTTCCCCCCAAACTCTGACTAATATATAAAATGATGCACACAAAAACACAGAGCTTAGTCTCATCAAAGGCAAAGAAAAGGAATTTGATATCCTCCTTTCTGGCAGATTACTTGAAAAAATAGTCTCTATTTTCACCTATAATTAGACTCAGGAACCAAATATCAGCAGGTGGATTCCATTTTATTATACAATTATTCTATCTATCTATCTATCTATCTATATCTGTGAATATCTATAATTATTTAATCTGGTAAATATTGTAAAATAGAGTCTCCTTTAGTTTCTGGAAAACAAAAGAAAAACTCAACTGATCAAATGAAAAATAGAATTTACTTAGCTACAGGCCTCAGAGTTATTTAATCATTACATATTCACCTACTTTCTTACCTTCATATCTCTCTTTTTATTTGAGAAATTCTTGCTTTTATTATCAGCCATTCTTCTCAGAGATGTTAATAATATTACAAGTAGGAACTGATCTCTCCTGGCCTTAGTAGTAAATGGTAATTTGCATTAAAAATATATTGGAAGGGAGATGGTGAACTTGGTAATATTATTAAAATGTGACATTATTTTAATATCTAATGATCTCTAAATTTAAATACATATGATGATATGGGATATGGATATTAAGCCTGTTATAAAATCTGTTTGTTATGCTTTTGATGCATGTCTATCTTTACATAAATGAATTTTTAAGTATCATTTGTGAGATGTTATTTTCAAGATCATTGTGATAATATTGCATAGGAAATATTTTAAGTTTTACTAAATGAATGGAAATGAAAAAGAGATGCATCAGATTTACCGCTTACTAGCCATAAGTAGATACCTAGACCTTTTATTTAGGTATTGATTTGTTTGAGAAGGTCAAGTCAAAGTATAATGAACTCTTTAGTTCAAATTAAATCATGCTAATTTTTAAAATAACCTTCATTATTTATCAAGTACAACTTACCTATCTAAATAATTAATATTCCTCAACTTGGCAAAATAACTGTAAGAGGTACAAGAGGTGGATCAAATATATATATATATATATATATATATATATAGAGAGAGAGAGAGAGAGACAGAGAGAGACAGAGAGAGACAGAGAGAGACAGAGAGAGACAGAGAGAGAGACAGAGAGTGAATACTTAAATTTAAAAAATTTATTATGGAGAATGTGTTTAGGAAATGTGATCAGTGATACAGCTAATTATCCTGCTAAATGCTATCCATTGAAAATACACCTTTGTAAAAAGGTGACAGCATGTTCTAGTTCCCCTTGTTCCCTGTATTCAGTACTGTGTAACTTTGGAAACATCCCTAAAGTCAAAATGATCATGAGAGGTAAAAGTTTTGGAGTGAAGACACTGGTAAAGACAAGAAAAAGGATTTCCAGAACTGTACCAGAAAAAGCAAGGAGATGGGATAAATGAAGGGATAGTGTTTTAAGATGAAATACTGCCAATATAACTTTAAAAAAATTTAAACATTTCCCAAATGATTTGATTATATCTTGCATATAACAACACTCTTAACTGCACCAATACTAGTATCTGTGTTCGTGGCTGAAGATGCATGAGACATCCTGAGTATCTGGCCATGTTGGGTTTTTGGAATGTATTTATTTACTATTCCACTCACTCATTTTTCTCAAAGATACAGCAGTCGAACAATTCTTGTGCACATTTTCAATTAAAGAAGAGCTATACTCAGAACAATCTGGTTTACATAGCTAACCAGATTATCTTGGAAGAATGAAGGTAATTCCTTCAGAATGAGTCATGATTTAATCTTTACTGCTGTGTCCACTATTTAGGTGATGAGCAAAATCTGTTCCTTGCTGGACCTGATATTCTCAATCACAACTGTCAGCAGCTGTAGAGATTAATGTAGATGTGCCTACTCTGATAATATGTTTGCCATAGACTAATAACGTGGTAAATGACACAGTGTCATTGTCATCAAACTGTGACACTACTGGGAAGTGGTTCAGTCTTTAAAAAGTGGGACCTTGTGGGAGGAAGTTAGGTCTTTGGGGTTTTTATCTTTGAAGGGGATACTGAAAACCCAGCCTTCTCTGTTTTATTTTGGCTTCTTGATCATCAAGAGGTGAGCAGCCTCCTGGAACACACACCCCAATCAAGATGTGCTGAGACACCACAGGTCCACAGCAACAATGCCAATTGACCACGGACTGTAATCTTGAACCTCTGAACCAGAAGTCCTTTCTTTTCCTTGGTTGGTTATCTAAGATACTTTGTCGCAGTCATAAAGTTAATTAATGTACATTCAACATTAAAATTATGTTAATTATGTTGAGATCACTTAAAAAGAACTTGTTTACAAATAACATTCCCATTACTTATTTAACTTGAACACTGTCATTTACCATTCTGAGTCTTTCAATGACCTTATGTTTAATTCATGCAATACTATTGTTATGGATTAAAAACTAGTGGTCAACTTAACATCAACTGAATTAAATCAGAAGGGTGTTGAGTGTAGATGGCTCACCTGAGGAAAGTTGCCAGCATAAATATATGTGGAGAAGACAAGCTAAGCATTATAGGCTCTCCTATGTGTTGCTGTTTCAAGCCATTGGTTCTCCTGAGGAGCTCTTCATGACTACATTTCGCAGTATGAGTTTGGGCGTTATCATCAGAGAAGCTCAGGATCTAGTTGGTGAGAGTGGCGGTGGTTCACTTTGGGGGAGCTCTGGTCCTTACATTGAGCATCATTTTCTGACTCTGGAGGGGAAGACGTGTTCCATTTAACCTCCAGGAGAAACTTGTCATGCTACCTTTCTGGCATGTACTCCACTGTTTTCTTTGTCAGAGGAGCTTGGGACCTCTTTGTCGCTGAGGATGCCTGTGAGGCTTTTAAGGCAACCTTGGTCCTTGTGACTTCTCTGCTCCAGTGTAGAACCATCAACCTACCAGCACAGCTCCTTCACCCCACTGGCATAGACTCTCTAGTTTCCACCACTGACCTTTGGGCCTTCCCACTGCAGATCTGTAAAACAGACTGGCATGAGTCCTTCCCATGGGCTCTATACCTTTAGTTGGACTCATGCAAGACATTGTCATGAGCTCTTAGGTCTTCATCTGGACTCATGCAAGACACTGCTGTGGGATCCAGGCCCTTGGCTGAATATTCTGAGTCTTAAGTGTTATGGACAGATTTCCTGCATTTTCTTGTGTTTAATTCTGGGTGACCATCATAAAATAATATAAATTCTGTGTCCTGATTCTCATTGTTCTCTTCACAACCTCTGACTATAACAACTATCTACATCACATATGCTGGAACACTGAGACACAAGCAGGAACACTGGGATCCACACCTAGCCTTGTGATGCTTCCACTGGGCCAATTTCTCTAGTGAATCTGTAGGTAACACTCTTGTTTTGCTCTATAGGCTGGGTAATGCTTGGAAGCCATATGCTCTCTAATGCACCGAGTAAATTGTACATGGGGTAAGAATTATGTATTCAACCTATTTGATGTTTATCAGTGATTTGGTGGAATTTAAATTTCCATATCTGCCCGACAAATACATTGTAAAGACAAACTTGTCCATTATGAACTAGACCATTACTGAACTAGAGAAAGCAGGAGGGATTTAAATTAAGCTTTGTAAACATGAGGAATCACAAATGATTCAAATTCCAAACCTTGAAGTTTGCTAATAAAAAGGAAATGTGCCAGTATTTACTTTCTGTACATTACAATTATATAATTCACTATAGGATTTCTTTTCCTGGTTTGAAAAAGAGATGACCTTTGAGTTTCTCAGGGCAGTGTGTTAATAATGCAATATAGTTCATTGGTGGTCAGATTTTCACTGTCTTATATCACACCCACAATTAAAACTGAAGTTTCACAAAGCATACCAGAATATATATATATGCAGAACATTTAATTTCATTGTCATTCATTCACTCATTCATTCCATTCCAATTTTGGAGTACTGACCAGAATTAGTAAAAGCAAATGCCCATAATGACCTATGAACTGCGTTTCATATGACAGAAGTCTATTGTCACTATATATGTATATAATAGCCTATATAAGAAATTATTTCTATGACATAATACTTGGAACTTTTCTCTAATTTTTCTATTTGGCCATAGATTTAATCTTACCAGAACATTGCTATGATTTCACAAAATGACTGTCACATGACTATAAAATTATTTTGAAGTGTATAAAAGAAGATCAGGTTTTCTTACGAACAAAAATAAATGAGAAATTGAACAATATTCAATTGATAATAATGTTGATCTCCTCATCTAGCCAAACCCAGAATACCTAAAATATTAATTGCTTTTAGAACATTAATTGTTTGAATTTTTGGTCTTATAGACATTTAGAAATTCCAAATTTCCAATTAAAGAAGAAAATAAGTTTCTATGAAACCATGAAGCACAGCACTTGATGCTTTCTTTTCTGTTGATTATTTGTGGAGAAATCAATGTTTTACTATTATGTTTATGCTACCTACCTATAAGGCAGGAATGAGTTGTACAATGCCATTACTAAACTCATTTCATTTCTGATGTCTGTTTGAGATAGTTGTGATCCTTTATTTTTCTTTTAAAGAGAAAAAAAATGAAAGTTTCAAAACAGACTAATAAGAGTAACAATAATTAATACATTGCATATTGTTACCTTCATGGAAGTTATAGTACAACTTTTAGGCATGAAACATTGTCCAAACAATATTAGCACAAACTTTTTTTTCAATGAGCTAAGATCAACTAGCTGTATAACTATCTTAATTATCTTGCATATATAAATATATATATATATTTTCCTTTTCCCTTCTATATTAGTCAGGGTTTTATTAGAGAAAACAGATATAACGTGATATACAAATGTGTAAGAAATGACAAGATTGGCTTATGACGGTCAACCACAGAGTCAGATGAGGGTGTCTACACAGTGCAGGCTGAAGGATTCAATCCAAGGTCTGGAATTCACCCTAGTCTTTCATGAAAGTCACACCAGCAGGCTGATGGGTCTGCAACAGAAGGCCGAAGGCTCTGTGATGGAAGGTTGTAGAGTCTATGTCGGAAAGCTGAAGAGTCTACACTGGAAGCCAAGATGAAATCCAAACCAAAGGGGAAGACTGGAACTTCTCTCAAGAATGGAATGCATTAGTACTTCCTCCTTCTCTTTTATACCTCCAGGTGATGAGCCACCCTAGGGTGGGTCTTCTACACCCTAGGGTGTAGAGTTGCAAAGCCCATTCAGTTAAGTTTCTACATGTCTCAAGTTGACACAATCATTCAACCCCTACACCTTCTTTCCTTTATCCTTTTCCTCAAAAAAATTTCCCTTTTCTTTATAGTTTCTTCCCAATTTACAAAATCTGTTGTACATTTTGGATCTTATTTACTGATTCAGTTTCTCACATTAGTGAAATAATATGATGTTTATACATGTGGGTCTGATTTATTTCACTTACAAGTATGGCTGGGAGTTGCATCCATTTACTGATAAAATGTATCCTTTATGGGTGGTAGTCTTAATTCTAGAGCAATAAGAAAAAAAAAGAAGCTAAACACAAAAATAATACTTTCATGAAATGTGCAAGTATAATTTTAGAAAAAAGAATCCCTGCTTTAAAATATAGAATATAAAGGAAAATGTAATGGGATACATTGATACTCTTAATTCTTATCTCTTCCAATATTAATGTATTTTTTATGCAAATTTGTAGTCAATACTAAAGAGTAGGTTACTTTTATGCAAATTTGTAGTCAATACAAGAGAGCATCTCTCGTCCTTCACTTGGTGGTTCTGTGTCATGCTTTGCTTCTGCTCCCAGAAAAGTGAGAAGATGGCATTATTCTAGCACGATCCAGAAACCTAATTGCATGTTTCTACCTGCTCTGTTGCAGATCCATCATCACTGTGAGATGGACATGTGGATGCACAGGGCTAAACTCTGCCATGCCAACGCGTCACAGTCAAGTGCGGTTCAGGACAAAACCTACAGCTGTACAAGCAGACCTACTGAACACCAGTTGAGGCCCCCAGATCAGGTGACACAAACAGACCTACAGATGCATGAGTTTCTCAGGAAATCAGAGACAGAAGACTATGTGAATGAGTGAAAAAAGTTAATGGAGCATTATTTATATATTAATATTGGCTTCATTATGTAAATAAGAGAATACCAAATTATTAATGTACTTTAATATTAAAGTTGTTTGCTATTACAAAGTTTCAGATAAGCATTTAGAATATAAAAGTGCTAGCAAATGTTTATATAACCTGCTAAAATTTAAATAATTTGTTACAAAGAATTATTTAACTGACATAAAGCTGCTTTTTTCTACACCTAAAATCATTGTTAAAAGATATTACTGTACTTAATATCTAGGCATGTGAATTAAAGCAGGGAAAAAATGATAACATTTTCTGATCCCTAAAATATATTACAGGACTTTCAAAACAATGTTACTTCTGTAACATCTTTTTAAGAATTGAGTGTACTTCAAGAGTTCCTTCCCTTTGTTTAAATATGCTACTTTTCATTGAGCAGATTCATCTACATTTCTTAACAAATTAGACCCTGCCTTGCAAAGGGAAAAATGCAATTCAATGCAGAATTGCTACTCACGTATATTAGTTGGAACTGTTTTTTTCCTCTAAAAATCATGTTAAGATAAAGTTACATTTTAAAAACAGTAAAAACTTTTTGATTTATGAAGGAAGACATTTTTGATAGACAGCATTTGTTGGAAAGATTAAAGAAACAGCAAGTTTTTGTAAAGCTGGAAATATGAAGAAATTAGATTTAATTATAATAAAATACATTCATTACTAAACATGCCCAACATAATTTTTCATGTTGGCATAATCTGTTCTTCTTGAAATAAGCACAGCTTAATATTTCACTGACTCAAGCTACAGGATCATTTTACTTTACCCACATAAAAAGTATAAGACAAAGAAAGAAGCAAACATTCCAGATTTTGTTTTAAATTTCAGTGATGTGGGTATTAGTTTGTGGTTTTTTTGTTTCTGTTGAAATTAACAAGGGATATATTAATACCTCTGTGTAGGAATTATGTAGACAACCACCAGTATACATGACAGCTTTCATCTTTCGATTAACAAAATATGAGAGATATACCTCTCCTAACAATGAGAATGATACTTTTTCTACTAATATCAAGTATACTATTTATCACTAAAATAATAGCATGCTAATAATGTTAACAAGCAGCAGCAGTCACAATGATAACAGCAAATATTAGCTTTGACCCCTTGTAGAAGTCAGACCATAGGTTGAGTTGTTGAAGTGTATTTCATGACAATACATTTACATTTTTTAAAATTGGAAACCAGGGATCCAACACTTGACCTCACATTGCCAGGAAGGCATTTATGCCATTGAGCTAAATCCTAAGCACCTACATTTTCAATTTAAACAGAATCTAAGCTGGATTGAGATTGGTCCTGTGTGCACATTATTAGCGGTAGTTATTGATACTCTATAGTTAGTTGAGTAATAAGGATAATGCTAATAACAAATGAAGAGGAGAAGAAACAGGGGAATAGAACATGCAGTAGCTTCACGGTAGCAAACACTGAGTGAGCCTGTGTCCTGTAAGCATTTTACTTCTATTAACTCAATCCCTACATAAAATCCGTGTTCATAAGAACAGAATAAACTGAAGACAGAGTTAAGTGTCCAGTATGTCCAAGCTAGTAGGGTTGCTGCCTTATGAATTTGGTTTGTCCAGTACCTGAGCCCCTGCTTTCAAACTCAGGCCACACAAATAAGGAGGAGAAGCACCATCTCAATGATGCTAAATATCAAGACTCCTCAACTTTTCAGTCCACACTTTTTCAAAGAATAACTAAAGCTTCTAATACTACATATCAAAATGTCTGAATTTTGAAACTTGGAGCAATATTACTGCAGAAAAACAAAGCAAAATGTTAAATTATTATTAAGATAACTTCAAAGATAATTCATTAAAAAGTAAAAGGCCTGCCAAGTGACAATCTATAAATGAAGCAAGTCAATGGCAAATCAGTGGAATGCTACAGTCAGACTTAAGAATATATCTGATAAGTCTGAGAACCCTACAAGTTACATTACCTGTACTAGTTGGTTTGACGCGGACAGTTATTTAATTTGTTTTAAGGCTTCCTGTCTATATAACTTTGCCGATTTGTGAATTTTCCTCAAACAAAATATAATCATTAGTTATTGCATATGTCAGAATAGGATTGGTTGAATTCACTTCTGAGTTCTTGCTACTGCTAGCTCCTCCTTATACTGCAAGAGACATAGCAAAGAACTCTGGGAAAGCCATAGAATTCTCATTTTACTATGTGGATAAATATGAAAGGACACCAGTAATAATATATCTCATTTCTTAGGATTTTTCAGTCTGGTTTATTTTTTTTTTCCTTTTTTTTTTATCGGTACCTGGGATGGAACTCATGACTGCCTGCTTGGAAGGCAGGTGCTTATGGCCGCTGAGCTAAATCCCGAGGCCCTGCAGCTCAGTTTTCTAGGTATTTCCTGACAAAATGAATGTGCTTTGATACCAGATGTGAGGAGCGTACCTTCTGGGGGTTGGTGCCGAAGGCTGCCATAGACAGAAGTCACCAGAATGTCCTTCTTTCACATTGGTGATGAAAAGATGAAAGCTGTATTTCTGTGAATGCAAATTTTTGTGGGTATAAATATACATACATATATGTAAAACATATATATTATGTGTATATATATATATGTGGATATATATAGCTACATATATATAAAAGGATCTTTAAAAGAGCTTAAAATAGAATTTATATAATATAGTTCAAATATTCTTCTATGGCTTTGTAGTAAATTTATGGCATAACTATCAATCATATTAGCATTGTAAAATACGTTTTCATTTGGTAAATAGCCATCTGCAACAATCAGATACAAATTCCATGTCTGATAAAAAATATTTGCTCTTTTTTTCAAAATACTGGTTAAAATTACTAAGGCTATGAGAATATTATTTCTTATTAAGGCAGTTTTGCAAATCTGTTGAATAAATCCTGGGATCTATTTAAATTGCTTAGGTAGTTTAATTAAAATGTGTCCACAATGATGATCTATAGTACAGACCTCCAGAAAGGCACTTACATAATGAGTAAAGTATGAGTCTTCATTTAGATTATGACTTCTTCTTAATTAACATTTATCCTTTCCAATTCTATGTTTTCTTTAATATGTGTGAAAAATGAAATGCCATGTTACTATTGGACCCTAGAAGAGAAATATTACAAAAGAGTAAATAATATGATTTGAAAGTAGCACATTCAGAGAGTTCAATATAAATTATAAAGTTTAAATAATATAATCATTTGATGTTTTTCTTCCATTTCTTAAAATCAAAGCTAAGCTACTGAAAATTATTCTGACATTTGACATTATAGTAAGTTATTGTCAAGCTAACTAAAACTCAATATTCATGAAAGAGTAATTGATTTTTCAATTAACAGTGCAAATTTTAGAAGAGCATAAACTCATGGTAAAAATAACACTTTACTAAGTAAATTGAAAGATAGATTTGAAATCTCTCTGAAATTAATTGTGGTACATACATAATTAACGTTTGATACAAAACAAGCTTCCATATATTTAAAATGCAAGTGACACAAGAGAAGGCATAATTTTCATTTCATATATATATATAAAATAACTGAATCACTTTATTTTTGTAAAAGTGTTGTACAAATTTAACATTGTAGAAATGTGTACACACAGAGGTTTCAGCTTATGAATGTATGTTTTCTTTCTTTACTGCCTGTAATGTGAACTTTTAGAATTTGTTTTGATTTTTGAAAAACATTATTTTGTAAATTAGTTAATCTAAATGTTCTGTGGTGATTAGCAGTATTTTAATGAATGAGTCCTCTGTATTTCTAAAGTTTTTCTAATATATTCAGAAAATTTCAGTCAAGTATTAGAAGAACGAGATACTAAAAATACTCTGAATTTTGAGATTTCTTGTCTTGTAATTAGAGATTTCTCGTCTTGCAAAAAGGAAAAGTGGTAAAAATTAAGCTCTCTTCTTGAATAAGTTAAATTCTGTATTTTCAGATTATGTTAAAATTAATTCTTAAATTATAGTGATTTGGAATATCTTGAATTTCACAAAAAACTTGACTTTGAAATTTCATTCTATGAAGCTATAGTCAGTTTTAATATTGTGATTGTTTATCTTTAAAACAAAAGTTGCTGGATAAAAAATATTGGAAAAGAGTAAAAAAATTCTTTATCACACGTATTATGCACTTCAGTTAAAAAGTCAGATAGTGAGAGAGAAAGAATATATTTTCAGTTGAAAATAAACTGGGCATGTAAAAAAGAATGCATTAAATCTGTGATAAATTAGAATATATCAATTATTTTTAAAACGTATATTAAATATAAACTGCAATTATGAGAAAGCATGCAGGTAATTTTGTAAAAGAAATGAAATTTTAAAAACTAAAATTGTGTACTCCAGAAAAATACTTAATGTTTTCTACAGCTTTACAAAGAGACATTAAAATTTGTGAATGTGTATCAACAATTACCTTTTTGATGTTATTTTTAATCAGTGTAGAGATGTTTTTCCCAAATTTGCTTTAATGCACACTTCTGCTAATTTTAATGGTTTCTTGAAAATAATTTTATCTTAAAAATTCTTTTTTAGTTGTTTTTATTTTTAAATGTATAATATAAATTTGTTGATAAGTATATATTTCAAGTGGTATAGTTTTAATTATGTTTAGCACGTCCATGTTCTTGTTAAAGCATAGCAGGGGGATATAAAGTGCTATCATTGACGCTAGGAACTAAGTTAAGGTTTAGACGAATCTTGGGATGGCTCACATTTTGCTACAAGTGCACACTGTTGATATTTTCTTGAATACAAGTGTCAGCCTCTCGTGACTACTTCTTCTGGTCATTGCTGAAATCTGTCTCACAACAAAACTGTTTTCCATTAGAACTCACCCATGTCCATATACACCAGTTATTTTTAGTCAAGTAAACTTGAAGTTGTTTACTATGAAATCTGTTCCATATGCAAAACTTGGCTTTAGGAATATATTGTGGAAGAAGAGAATACTGATCTAATGCTTCAGAAGTCTTGGCTCCCTTGATATAATTCTTCAACAACCCAGACTTTGAATCTCAATAGATTTTGACATTTCCTAGGGACACAAAACCTTCTGCACAGTACTGTCCCTCTATAATAGAATGTTATTATTCTACTACAGTAAGAATTTTTTTCTCAGTAAAAGTTACAAAACCATCAAACTAATTTGATGGCAGATAGTATCAATTTTTAAAAATTTTTATATTTCTTTGAAATCTTTGTCTTGAAAGCCTTATCCTTTATTTCTGACAATCCTAAACTTAAATCATAACCCTTATCCATTGCTAAGTAAGTCCTCCCTGCACCTCACATAGAAACACTAATAATGGCTCTTGAATATCTGCATTTTGCTCATAGAAAACTATGAGATAAGATAATGATTCCATTCAAGTAGTCTTATCTCTCTTACTAGACCAGTAACAAAATCATGTTTGTCTTATCTACAGAATAGTTTGGTAGTGTTTTAGGGAAACTGGAACTTAACATTATTTATAGATAAAAAGTTCTAATTATAGATTTATAGTGATATTATAGATCTATGAGCTTAAAATCATTTTGGTCATAAACTAAGTTAATTTTCTACCATGGTTTACTGGCTTGGAATTTTTGGTTTGATGTCTATTCTTTATTTTAAATTTCAGTAGTTGGAATCTGTATAATTCTTTGTACATTTCACATATAGTCCATCTTCAGCATTTATAGGTTTCATGTTTGTGACATGAAACAAAGGTCAACTTTATATTTTTATTTTTATTCATCTAAATTTGCGAGAATTAAGTGGTGGCTAGAGAAGTAATCTATATGGAAGGCAGCAGCTAATGTGATGTGAATTGTTTAGAATCCAGTTTTTAAAAGTACAACCAAAAGTATCAGTGAGGTAACTGGATGTATGAACAAAAAGAAATCAAGAATGACCCTTGACTTTTCAATGAACAACAATGAATAGGGTTTACATTAACTGAGATGGTAAAGTCCGGGGCTGGGGTTGGATTTAAAGAGCAAAGAAGTGTTTCTCCTATGGATGTGCTCAAGGTCACTTGGTTTGGGCCCAGAGGTCAAACTGTCAAGAAGCTTTGGGAGCGTCAGCCATGATTCAGAGAAAATATCTAGGGAGATAAAGTTTGTGAGGTTTCTGAACCGAGATAGTACATGAATTGAAAGCAAGATTGAGATCAGTACTCATGAGATGTGGTACAGAAAAAATCCAAACTCCAACACACTCCACAGCTTCTGCGTTGTAAGAGGAAGGAAGAGAAAGCAGGTTAAAAGCGAGCAGGCTGTAATTTAAGAACTGGAGTGTGGTTTACTGGAAGTGAAGTTAAGGTTGAATGTCACAGAAGATGGAGTGATTAAATATTAAAAGACTGCTGATAGGTCAATGAAAATGAAGCCTGAAGATGCATTGCAGGTCATATGTGGCACTAAAAACAACATTTATGTGCAGTAATAGCAATTTACATTACATTTGAAAGGCTGGATGCTTTATTTGAGACACTAGAGAGACAAAGCAATTTGTTAAGGAAACAGAACAAATATTAGCTAATAGAAGTAGAAGTGAAAGACGCTTTATTATTTCAAGATTGTACTAACAGTATGCATGTAGACTCATAGCAAAGCTCTAATCAAGAAGGCAAATTATGATTTAGCAGAGAACAAGATAATTTGTGGAATACTATTTCTAGGAGAGGGAGAAGGGATGGCCCACCGATGAATGGAGAGTTGAGATTTCAACCTCAGTCTGGACAGTTTCTCTGTGATGATGTAAAGGTAGTATATGGTACAGTGGTAAATCATAAGTACGATGGCCAACAGATTGCACATAGCCTCTGACACTTTCTGTTTCCTTACTAAATTAGAAACAAAATCACAAAGTGAGAGAGGGAGAAAACATGGACATTTGGGGTGGAGGGAAAGGCACAAACAATTCTTTCAGTGTGTTGCTAGAATAATAGAAAACTGGATCAGTCAGCTCAAGTGAACGCAGTGTGAAAGCGTCCTTGCTACTTTCAAATGCATTTGAGTGAATAAAGATTAAGAAGAGAGATACAGTCAGATTTAGCATTTTGCCTAAAGTTTACAATTAACGGCAGTAGAGATAAGGGGTTTAGAGTATTTTTAAAAAGTGGTTAGAATCATTAGACTTCAAATCTAAGCCAGAAAATGAAGGCTTGAGAGAAATGTGAGAGAGTGAAGGTTCCCAAACATTAATTTGTGGATCCCAGAAGATCAAAATATGTAATGCTAGAATGACTGAGAGATGGGAGAAAATGGATATGGGGATCAGAGAGAGCTATGCAGTCAAGTGAACATTATTAAGATGTGGCAGACAAAGAAATGGTTCCTAAAATTGTCCATTTCCAAATCTTTAGATTTGGAAGGGATGGCCTACTGATGAATGGAGACCTGAGATATGATATCTTGTACAGCAAAGATTTATCAAAACTAAGAGTAGAATAGAACATCTGATGCACTGAATTTATGAGAGGGAGTGTGCTCTGGCTTAACTGAGTAGCTCCAATGTACTCACCAGGGATGTTCTGAGGACAGAAGTGGTCAGGACTACTCTACCACTCTGCTACAAAGAAGGATAAAGTTGAGTTACTTGCAGGAAAATGGATGCCCCTTGAGACTAAAACATTAAGGGAAATAAATCTGACACAGAAGCTTAAGTGTCTTTATTAAATATAAATACAGAGCAAGATGAATCATATTAGGAAATGAGGAGACAGATCTACTGCAAAAGACAAGTGACCAAGAGAGGCAAGAAGGTGGAGAAAGACATGGAAGGAGGTTAAAGAAAACAAAGAATATGTGCATGTACCAACTGCCCACAAAGAGTTTAATCACTGTGCATCACAATCATTGGGTGCTAGAAATAAAAAAAGATTTAATCTGATTTTACTGTTCTGAAGATGAAGAGGTTTATAAGTAAAAGAATGCAGGTGGCACCTTGAAATTTCAAAGTATGAGAGAAAGACTGTTGGGGCCTCCTGGAGCAGCACTGCCGTACTGACATCTTGATTTATTTATCAGCAAATTCCACTTCTCTCTTCCAGAACTGAGAGGCGATGCATGTCCAGTACCCAGCTTGTGAGCTTTAACTGCTTCAGCAACAGGAAATGAAAGCAGGAGGCATGTTAGTCATTCAGAAGGACAAAGTTTAGGATGTAAACATGAAAGAGAGAAACTCATACACAGGTAAAGACAAAGCTATTTGAGAGAAGGGGTTAAAAAAATCAAGAAGGAAAGAGTGGAAAGAAATTCACATTCACACTGAAAGTGCTTTGAGCCAGGACCAGCCTGTTAGAGAGAGTAGTTTTTGCATGAGTGTCTCTCCCCCAGTCCATCTGCCACTTCATCTCTGGTTGCCATCCAACAAGATAATCCTTGCCAATATCCAGCTACTGATTCCCTTAGGCCATTCCTACAGAATTGCTGATAACCTGTTCTTTTAATCCACTCACCAATAAAAACTTACAATCCACCAACATAGCACAGATGTGATTGAATGTGAGACTGTCTAAGTGGCATGTGCATGTCGTCATTCCCATTTCGTCTCTGATTTTCTCTTAAAAGACTTGGGTTTCAAAGACTGAATGGATTTGTTTCACCACCTGTTCATGAATAAAATCATATTCTAAGATTTACTCAGTTCTTAGGTCCCATTTTGTAGTCTGAATAGGAGATCAGAGAAGCCATGAAAATGCACCTGTAGCCATGGAATGATGAAAAGGTGTGTGCGGTCTGAAGTTGAAAAGATCATCCTTGTGGGCTCAAAGCCCGTGAATGTATCTTCCACCTTTGCACTTCTGAAAGGAAGTAAAGTAAATGGGCAAAGGAAACATACTTAAAAACATATGTGTGTGTGTGTGTGTGTGTGTGTGTGTATATATTTCATATGAGCCTTTCATATATCTGAAGATTTTTTAAAATGAAATGTCCTATTGCTTGGAAACTGCTTTATACTCTGCTTTTTGATTTTTAGTAAACAAAAATCACTCTTCTTTGATCTTTCTCTAGCACCTTTCAATGTTTATATCCTGCTATGGTTGGATACTGAATACCCCCCAAAAGCCTGGCTTTGGAAGGCTTGTCCCTCTGCCTGTGGTGTTTTGGGGGAGGTGGGAGAACTAGCTGCAGTCCAGTGGAAGAAATTTATATCACTGAGGGTGTGACCTTAAATGGGGCATGGGGCCAAATGCCTTTCTCCTTCTCTTTTTCTTCTTGGCTATCACTAAATCAAGAGATCTACTTTACCAAGTGCACTAACCGTGAGGTACTCTTTTTCTACAAGTGCAGAAACTTCAGAAATCATATGCAAAAGCAAACTTACATTACTCCCACCTTGTTTCAATATCTCATACAGAATTAGAGGCCAAGTATCATGCATTCCTAGTTAACTGCGAGGCAGTTAAATTCAGTTAACCGAAGACATTAAGGCAAAACCTTCCCACTACATACAGAGGAGTTTTTTTTTTTTTTTTTGATTTTATGCAGATTTTTGAAGTTTTTAAACCTTAGTTTGAACTGACAAAAAGTGTATAAACTTGTATACCTGTTGTAACTATACAGGCTCCATGGAATGTGTATGTTGAAGTAAGTTATATAGGCATTGCTTCATACACATTTTTTAAATCATGAGAACACTTTAGAACAACTGATTAATAATTTTCAAGAATGGTATTACGTCTACTCATCATGTTGTATAAACGATTTTGTGAACTAGTTTATCCTTTCTAGCTGAAAATATATATCCTTTCACCAACATCTTCTCAATCCTCTCCCTTTTCAGTCCCAAGTAATTACTGTTCTTTGGGATCAAATTTTTATATTCCACATACGAATGACATCATGCAATATTTGTTGGTCTTCACCTGGCTTATTTCAATGGGAAAAGGATTTGCAGCATAATACAGTTAACATTTCAATCAAAATTAAAAAAAAAATCTATTGTTTATGCCATAAATCAGAATTTTGCGGTTGTTCCTAAAGGTGCCAATGTAGCATTGAGGTTGGAAGTAGATGTTCTGCCTTTGATTTTTAAATGTCAAAATGGGTTAAAAGAAGAAGAGCTTACAAAAATAGTAAGAGGAGGACTCACAAATTTAATGGAAGGAAGCCAGCTGCATTATCATTGAAAGAACATCTACGTGACCTTATTTTGGGTAAAGTTACAGAATGAGACAAAATAAAAACAAATTGTTTTCATATAAATGTAATGTATTTTACAATTCATTCTTCAACATTTATAACATTTCAAAAGATTGTTGGATGAGCTTAGTATTAACGAACTAAATAAAAGTGATTTCTACATTTGAAGTTACTCTTTAAAGAGAGCAGCATAATTTGTTTTGAAACTGTGCAGTTACTCAACATGAATGAACAACAAAATAAAAAGATTCCAGACCTACTAGTTCAATCCTCTTCCTTAAAAATTCTCTCCTAAAATCTTTATATAAGAGCAAAAATTAATTTAGATAACAGCTGAATTTAATTGCCATATGAATAGTATATATCAGAAGGAATAGAGTATTCAAAACTTAACTCTACTTTTATTACAAGAGAACTGTCAGCCCTAAACTGCAGCTTTCAACATAAAAGGTTTCCCTAAATGTCACTATCTGAAGGATATGACACCTGAAAGAAAGAAATCTTTACTAAATAATTTGTATGCTCATAAATATTAAAAAAAATCAGTGGTAAAATTCATACTACAAAAAAATCTGATACTTAGAGAAGGGAATCAATCAGTGAAAACTTCATTTTAAACTTTTCAATAATGAAGTATGACAGTGTCACAAAGTAATGACAGAAATAGTATCTTGTGTTAAATAAGACTGTTTTAAATCATGGTGGCTATTAAATATGTGATTATCTACCTTAACTGCTAGAGACCATGCTATATTTTTATGATAAAAATAAGGAAGAAAGTATTTTGTGAATAAGAAATAATAAAGATTACAAGAAACATATTTGAATAAGAAATATTTCTTGGGGTGAAAAAATAGATAGTAGATAGTCATATTTATGCAAAGTAACAATTTGATAAAGCATGTAATTAGCATAAATACAATATGTATGTTACCTAGAATATTCATATATCTGATGATACACACACATGTAGTTCCTAGAAAACTTGTACATATGTAGAATCTTAATAAAAGTTTTGAAAGGGTTATACTCGGTTTACTGTTATGTGGTTGATTGAATTCTTTCCCATTATATCATGTAATTAATAGATGACTTATAGAATTGAAATCTGATAAATACTTGTTAATTAATCTTTAGTAATAAGTTTTAAAAAGACAGGAATTAGACTTTCAACTACCAAGTGTTCCTGGAGTTTCATAGAGTTTCTGACCTATTGAAAGCAGTGTATTTGTATAATTTTTGCTACCTCAATTTAACAGTAAAATAGTAGTATATATGTAAATAAAATAGGTATATAACCATGGGAATTAGCCTATTTCCCCATTCTTATGCAAATGACCTAGTCTTATTTTATATTTCAATAGTATTTTACATTCACTTTGGTTCACTTAAAAATTGAGTACATGTTATACAACATGAAAGTCACACAGGATTTATCAGTCTTCAATTCTATAAAATTCAGAATATAGTGGAAAAATATGAAAATAATGTCTGAATGATATATTAAGCCTAATGGTGACAGTATACTTATAGTTGTCTGGGTCATCATGAGTGAGCATCACTCATGTAGCACCAGTGTAACATCAAATGTGTTCCATGCACTTTTGCAAACTCTTTATATTTATTCTCTCACTCATAGCATATAGTCATTGGATCAAGAGTAGGTATGTATTCAATTAGTGAAAATCTCATGACTTTCTCTTACAATTCCAGGAGAATATGTTATCTCACTCTTGGGAAATTTCATCAGAGTCAAAAGTCTATTCCTATTCTTACACTCCATGGAATCAAGACAAAAACTTGCAGGAAGAGGGCGTGGCTAAGGGAAATTTTTGAGAACTGAGGCCATTGAATTAAATTAAATAGAGAGCTAATTCTACTCTATTTCTGGGCTATAATTATATAAGCCAATATGTTTCCCTTTCACTGAGATTAAGTGAAGTATTCTGAGTTGAAAGGAAAAATTATGATGTTTTCATATATTTAAAAAGTCCTTCTAGCTTTTACATATTTCTCCTCTCCTTGATACACTTCAATCCAGCCATTGTTTGAACTCAACTGTAATAATCTATATTAAACCCTTAATGATCTCTCCTGTCAAAAGTAATTAATTATTACTTTGGCCCCACTGTATTGGGTGGCACCGATTTAACTGTGTCTTGTATTTTAGTTAACTAGTTTTCATGAGAATTTTCTCACTGTCTTTGTGACTAGAAAGATGAGGTTCAAATGTCAACTCCTCCAATTACAGATTGGAAGTTCATTAAACTTCTTTGACATTGAGCTTCCTTATATGTATAAATTAGTGATAATAAAAACTCAATCATAGGATTAAATAGGATGAAATGAGAGAACACATGCATAAAGAACTGAATTTTGTCTGCCACAAAAAGTATGTTGAAATTCTAACTCCCAATACCTGATAATGAGATTTTATTTGAAAATAAGGTTATTGCAGATGCTGTAGTTTAAGATGATGTCATACTGGAGTAGAGTGGACTTCTAAGCTAGTGTGTCTAGTATCACTATAGGGAGATGATTACAAGGAGAGGGATGAGAGGAGAGAGCTTTATGTGCCCAGGAAGGCAGAAATTGGAGTTGAGCACCAAGCCAAGGACCAGCAAAGATTGTTGGCCAATCACCATAAATGAGGAAGAGACAAGAAAAGATTCTACACTTTGATTTTGTACTTTTGACCTTCAGAGTTATGTAGACTTTTTTCTCATATATTTTTCAGTGACATATAATAATTGGGCATATTTATGGGCTATACATAGATAATGGTACACAGATAAACAATGTGTAAATTATTCAAGTAAGGTAATTAACATTATCATACCCTGAAAAAAATTATGATTTGTGTTGGAAATATTATTTATTTTTCTATCGGTTCTGGGGATCAAACTCACAACCTTACACATGCCATGCAGGAAGTTTGTGTTGGAATTTTTTTTTGTCTTTTTGTTTTTTTATCAGTACCGGTGATCAAACTCACAACCACACACTTGCAAGGAAGGTGCTTATGCCACTGAGCTAAATCCCCAGCCCCTGTGTTGGAAATTTTTAATTACTCTGTTCTGTGTTTTATAAGTTATAGGATGATTTGTTGTGAACTATAGCCATCCCACTATACTGTATTATTAATATAACTTATTCTTATATACTTATTTTTCCTCCATAGAGTTTTTGTGGTACCTATTATCCACCCTATTCCCCCCATGCCTTTCTTCTCATAGATTACGGTAATCATTACATACTCTGTCCCTCTATAAAATCAACATTTTGAGTTGCCACATAGTAACAAAACAGGTAGCATTTGTATTTCTGCTTATTTAAACTATCCAAGCTGTGGTGCTTTGTGGAGCTAACCAAAAAACTAGTAACATATAGCTTACTAGATATGGAATGTGGAGGAAATAAATATTAAAAGTACTCTGTACCCACAAAGATACACATAGTATATACTAAGGCAGATTAACATATATATGTATGTCTTATTTATACATATGACATATTGTATTATACTTTATATATCCTGGCATAATATATTTATCTTTTCATATATTTCTTTAACAGTTTCAATACATGATAATATCAGTATTTTCCTTTCAGAGTATATGTGAAATTGTGTTCCTATTATCATAACTGATAGAACTATCTTGCCTATTATATTTCATAGTAAGATAAAAATGACAGTGATTCTTTTTCTCCACGATGCTTCATCTTACCTTCTCCTTACAGTAAAGCTGGCCTTACTGAATATTAACAAAGTTTATAAATGGGCATGTAACTAACAAATTTAAAAAAATATCTTAAGTAAATGAAGTCAGTTTAAATATAGAATTCAGAGTTCTCATTGCCAACTAGATCGGAAATTATTGAACATTCATGAATTATGGAAGAACAATTTAACTTACTAAATCACCCCTAAAATGCCTTATGTATTTATCTGCATGCTTATAGTTTATTATGAGCTGATGTATTGAAGAGACCCTTTTAACGAGGCCTAACACCAAGCTATGCAATGATCTTATCTCCGGACTCAGACTCAGACTTGAGCTGAACCCACTGGGTCCCCTGTGCTCCAACTCACTGAATGCAGGTCCTGGAATTTCTCAGCTTCTGTAAACCCATGAACCAATTCCTAACACCAAATGTCTTTATGTATAAGATGTATCTATTCCTCCTTACATTCCATTAGTCCTATTTTTCAGGATAACTCAGACTAACACGTAATCTGCACACATTTTTATGTCATTTTCTTATTATTTCAGTGTGTTCAAATGGAAAGCTTTTAGTGTGCATTACTTAAGTATATGAAGCTGTATTCACTAAGAAATGGTGATATATTTTCTGGGTACAAAAACTGTAAACTCTGGATGTCTTGAAATTTGAAGCTATACAAAACACATATATTTGTGGCTTAAATGGTATTTATTATGCACCATGTTCTCTGAAGCATTAAGGCATGCATACAGAAGTGTGTCACATTGTAACTACTGATAGTTCAAACTCCATATTCCATAGCATCAACAGGGACCTTGAATGGTTTCCAGATAAAGTAAGAGGTCACCTTGGTATGCTGTGACATCTTAAGTAAAATACACCAGAAACATGCAATCTCAAATATTGCATCTTGAATATGCTGTCAGTTCAGCAGAGACCTACTGAATACATGCACACTTGAAATACTAGCAAGTTTATTTCATTTTATGTGAACAATCATTTGCTAGGCTCTGTTATTAGCAGGGATTGTTATTAAATCTTTCACCCAGAGTTGTAGTTTTAAGGGCTTATTTTTAGGCACGCTTGTATGTGCAGGAAAACCATATGGGCTTTATTTTATCACTGACTTCTAAACCTTTGCAATCTCCATGACTGATTAGCTTACCTGGGCAAAATCTGATGTTAATGTAATCAGGTTTGTGTGTTCAGTCTCTGAAAATGATTTCTATCTCCTTTTCTTTTTCTTTTCTTTCATCACTGAATTTGCGTACACAAGTTTTCCACTAGTATATTCTCAGATATTAAACCAGAATAAGGAAAAAACTTTTACTAGGTACACATAAATTAGCAGACTTTCTGTTAGAATTCTTTGAATGAAGTATAATCAAATAGATTTCCATTCCGTTTATAAAAGTATCATGAAGGACTAGATCTTATGCTACCAAAGGACATAAAGTTTAATTTAAAAATTAGTGGTAGGGACAAACCACTGTAAGGGAGACCATGATACCAGGAAGGCTATTAGAAGTGCTACAGTGAAGTTATCAAAGCAATGGCTTGAGTTATTTAGGAACAGATACTGTCGGGGATAATGAGTAAAGCTTCCCACTGACAAGTTGTTTGGCAGGTCTTTGAGAATGACTTGGAAATGGATAAGATGGTATGTCGGGCACAGCTACTAAGCAAAAGCCATAGAAATTGTTTTCAGTTTAGGATTTACATATTTAGCAGGACTGTATAAGGTGTTTTCATACTAATCAATCAGTCTATGTATTTGCCTATTCATCGTTTGTCACCTATTAGCTTTTGCTAAAGTGGCAAAGTTAGAATACAGGTTAGGCAGAATGGAGAAGAGAAGGCTGAATGTCCATTGTGACTCAAAATACTTGTCCATAGACACTGCATAATTTTAAAAATGAGATTATCAGTTATCTTAAAAATTCAAATTTCAGTAAACTCTTGTATATAACTTTAAAAAGAATCATGTTATAAAAAACCTGTACTTTTAAATGACTGTCACATTTCTTCTCATATAATGATTTAAACGTAAACTACACAGGGTTTTTAAGAGATGGGGATCTCCAGTTATTAAAATAAAAACCAAAGAAATATTAAGTCTCTAGTTTCATCACTACATGTCCTTCGGAAATTGTATATGGTGCATTAAAGTGATCTGTGTGTGAAACTTTGCAAATTCTTCCCGTCCTACAAGAACTGACAATGAATTGGAAGAAACTCTTTCCAGAATTTTTCAGACGGTGCAAGAGTAGTCCTTGGGGAAACATGAGGTCTTTGCTGAATAAGTGTGATAACTGAATTTGAGTCAGACGTCAGTTTCCTGCCAATGAATTGTCTCTGTTATCTAATATAGCTACTGCTTTTGCAAAACCATATTAAATTTAAAAGGTCAAATCTGTGGATGCCACTGCTTTTATTTAATAAGTATTTAAATAGGCTGTTATCCCCTGGATCTTACTTTAAAAGGTATAACAGACTCTAAAGCTGTTGGAACTATTTTCATAAGCACAGGTTTAGTCTTCTAATATAATATATTTTTGAACTCGGGATTATGGCACTGTTATACTGACTAGTCAGCTCGTGCAGCACTGTTCTGGAAATGTTTAGAGGCACTGGAAATACCCAGTAGGTGCTATGAGTGGTGGTTATGAGTATGGGAAAAGAGATAGTTAAAAAACTTTGAGCATAATTCCTTTTTATGTAATATGATGAAAATGAATCATTGCACATCCTTTTGCAGAGACTGGCCTCATTTAAAACAAAACAAAACAAAACAAAACAAAACAAAACAAAACAAAACAAATCCCAAAAAATCCCTTTTAATAAAGTTTGTTCTAATAATGAAGCCGAAATTGGATTAAAGGAACATGGACCAAACCTTTCTGTTTTGTTGGGAAGGATTCCTGACAAGAAAGAGAGTTTACCTTTTTAATAAAATTTCTGGTTAAAGAATTAGCATTTGGCAGAAATTAACTCAGAGCTGAAAATTAAAAATGTTGTAGCATCAAGACAGCCCAGGCTCCCCAAGTCACATGTAGGTTTCATTTTCTTCTGAAAACACCCCCAGCTGTGTTTCCTGCAATTGGTCCTCCCACAACCCTGGGTTTCTTAGACTTCAATCAGGAAGGGTTTTTAGGAGACTATTGTGAATGACCAGGGAAGCAGAGCGAACCAATCGCAGATGACAAAATTCAGCATAGTTAGATGAAGATTCGAGGTTGATTTTGATTTTGGTGGGAAAGGAGTAAGTTTATAAGTCTGAAGGATGCAAACATGGCAGGGAGGTTGATGTAATATAGTAGAGCCCTAGACTCAGCCGGGGCTCCCAAGTAACCTGTCTAGGACTCTCGCGAAGCAATTGTCTTTCTCAGGGTGTCAATTTGCCTTTTCATGAAATTTTGGTGTAATAGTTGGTAAGCAATACAAATGGAAATAAGTAACGAGTTATGGAGCCTGATAAGATTATAAACTTGCTGTGTGAGTTTAGATTCATGTGTGAGATCTGATCTTTCTTTAGGGCTGCTCTGCCACAGTGTCCTTCCAGAGTTAGCCCATGTTCAGCTCTTAGTGACAGCCTTTCAGCCCCAGCTCCAGCTCTTGCTCTCTCTCATCCTCTTCTCCACCCTGCCCCACCCTCCAAGCTTCTAACAGATGGTATCATTGCCTTACCCGCCTGTCTTTCAAGATAACCCATTTCATAGCTTCTGGTCATCGGCACAATATAAATGAACAGTATGCCTGGAGTCTATTCCTCTGTTATTCAGCACATAGGCCATTTCCAAGATCTGGCTCGTTATGAATTGGACTGCCATAAACATGGGTATGCATAGACCAGTGTAATATGATGTATAATTCTTTCAGGAAGATCTGTAGCAGGGGAACACCTAGGCCAAATAGACTTTCTATTTTTAGTTTTTGAGGAATACCCATCCTGATTTCCACAACAATTGTACTACTTTACATTCCACTAAGAATGTAAAAGAGCTCATTTTCTCTCCAGTCTCTCCAGCATTTGATACTTGATTTCTTGGTGAAAACTATTTTCTGCAGAGTAAGAAGGACTGTCAGTATTGTTTTAGCTTGCATTTCTTATAGTTACTATTTTGAAGTCTGTTTACACTGAATTCTTTATTACTCTGGAGAATTTAGAAACTCTGTCCCTAACCTTGTACATGACTCTCCCACTCATATTGTTCAGGTCACTTCTTTAGAGGACCTTCATTGATCAACCAGTTAGGAACAGCACGTTGGGCTACCCTCTTCATCCTTTGTGTGCATTAGATATCATAAGCAATTGAGTCAGGGTCTATATCCATCTTTTGTGGCTGTCCATCATCAGAATGTGGTGCTGAAAACATATTAATGCATATTCCCTTCATTAATTAATAGAGAAAAGGGAGAAGAGCTGAGAAGAAAATACTAGGAGAACAAAAAAATAAGATGTTGGGTTTAATTGCTGGAGTGACTCACAAAATTCTAGAGAAGATCCATCCTCCATGGAGGCCCAGAAGACTGGCTTGTTAGTAACATGTGGTAGCTGTAGATGAGGAGAGAGAGCTGAGTGAGAGACCTGTGCTCTAAACAGCTTTATACTAGTGAACTCCAGAAAGCAAGGTGTTGAGAGTTCTATGCATTGGACAGGGCATTTCTGTCTCAGTGTTGTGCTAATAGAAAGGATGTACTTGAAGTAAGATGATAGATTATGCCTTTGCATAATCTGCTGCTTACAGAAAGTTGCAATATTCAAAACTAAAAACAAGTTTTGTCACTAAACAACAAAACTATAATCTATATTTGAGAAAAAATCAATTAAAATTTTTTAATTTACCATAAATTATCTACTTTTACTAAGCAAAGATGCAGTGAGATTTAGTCACGTGGCTTCTGGCTATCCTGGAATAGAAAAAATAAAAGCAACAAACTTTGCTTCTGATGCTCACTGACCTGCTGATTTCCTCCTGTCAGTGTACTACTCACCATTTCTAGCATTCTGCATTTTGTGTTTTTCTGAAGAGCTCTATCTTGTTTCCTTTGCTCAAATCAGCCCATGTCTTAATGAAACCCATAGGAATATCTATCCCAGTGTTACTGTACATTCTCTATGTGGTTACATTTTAATTGATTAAACATTACTACTTAATCTCAAAGAGTGAAAACCTGATCCTTTGTTACTTCAATTAAAAATTGCACATATCAACCCGATATAAACACAATCATCTTGACAGTAATTTCATTTAGTCATTTAAATTTTGAGTTTCACTCTTTTGTAGCCTTGTCTCACAGAATAGCTGATCTTTGATTTTCTGAAAAAGGATTTATCTTCATATATGTGCTTGATATTTTTATTAGAATGCTTTGAGGGTTTTTTTTTTGGTACGTATTTAATGCTAATTTCATGTGTCTTCTGTTTTTGTATATCTTGTTTTGGAAGAGGAATATATGAACGATAATGAATTGCTACTATTTTCCTCATATTTAATACATTTTTGTTAGCACACTATTGCTGAACCATGATGCTAACTAAATGCAGTTGAAACAGCTGAAATAGGCATTGGTAACTTTCAATTTTTAAATGTTATACATAGTGGCCTTATTATAAATATTCAAATCTATAAATTATTTATTTCAATGTATACATTTTCCATTATAAAATAAAATGCAAGCAAAGAAATAATGATATATATTTTAAGTCTAATCTGAAAACATGGATTAGCACATGATTGCTATTTTGGTTTGGTAGAAGTTGCTCTCATCTCATCTGTTGCCCTTTATTTTGTAGCAGTAGAACATTCTCAAATCCTACCTACTTATTGTACACACGAGTGCACATCATTTGCTTTACCTCTCCATTACCTTCTGTCACTACCAATGACTGGTAGCAATGACTGCTAAATACTCGCTTCTTTTTAATTGAGCCCTCAGTGTAAGAACATAATTTCTACAATGCAGCAAACATATGTTAAATTTATCCAATGCTTTTATCTTGAATTAAAAAAAAATAATATCTGGTGACCAAAATAATATTTTAGAAAAATAAGCGTACTGAAGAATAAAATGAAAAAAAAAAAAAAATCAATACAATGGAAATGGGAAAAGAATTGAAAGACCTGCGTGTACCTCTTATTTTTATCTTTCATTCATGTGGGAGTGAGAAGCAAGATCTCAAAGTGAGAAATGTTTAGCTACTCTGAGTGTCCCTGGGTGTTGTACTTTAAAGCTTCTTCTTGAGGACATAAAAATTTAGTCTGTAGGGAAACCTGTACTAAAAACATGTGCAGGTCATCACAGAAGTAACTTGTCTGACATATTCATAACAATTTATGATTGTCATAATTCAAAATAGATGTAATATTTAGCCTTGTTGAGCTCCAATTTCTCAACATACAGAATTTTGTACTATTATAATAATTGTGTTATGTGATAAGTTATGTGAAATCTAAAACACATAAGTAGTAGTTTGGTTCTGCAAAACAATATGCTTTTATTTTAATGTACAGTCTGTATACTGCAGCAGTAAAATGTGTACTGTATTCATTCAGCTATTTCCATTATATTGCCATGGAAGTAATTTGTCAATAGGTGCTTTAAATGTAAAGGATACTGCTATGCATGCTGGCTATATTCACGCAGTAGGACAGATATCAGTTTGGCCAGTGCTTCACAAAGTAGCTCCTTCACCTATGATTAGAGTAGTGTAAGAGTTTGAACTGATAATTGTCCTGGGAGTTGATCCTTTCTTGGGGGTGATTGCAGATTTTTTTTTAACTCAAAGGATTTATATTTAGATTCATGAAACTGCAAATTTCTAGTTAGCCTGGGAAGACAGTTGATGACTGAAATGTGTTTTAGCAATCTTTGAATAAGCATGAAGGGGGTTAGTTTTACAATCTGGACATTAATGTTATGAAACTATAAATTCTTTCATAATTTCCCTTTGAAAGACTAGGAAGGCCACTAAATTTTACATGGTTACAACCTCCCTGCACTGTCCTGATACACAACCTGGGCCAAACCTCATTTTCTTCTACTTCAAATACAGTGACCTATGTTTTATTGGGTTTTTGTCTGTTTTGTTGGTTTCTTTTCCCCTATCAGTAAATAATGAGCAATGACCAAAAAAAAAAAAAAAAAAAAAAAAAAAGAAAAACCTTTTAAAAAGATATCTAAAAATATCATGGATGTTTGAGACTCATAAGACAAAGGTCACAAGCAAAGAATTTCTTCTATGCAAATGAAATTGAAATGTAACAAGCGTGTGACCACAAACAGGAGATAATGCACTTGTTAACCGTGGAACATCTACCTACAAGCAGCAGTGTGGAAATGTCAGTAAGTGGAAAATGACTCTGATATTTCAAAATAGCACATTCATGTTGCGTATTCATTTAAAATTTCCTGATGATTCAGTTAATGAGGAAATGGAATAATTTACTCAAAGTTGAATTAAAAGCAAAAGTGTTACTGACATTTAAGGAAACTCGTAATTCATTGTTATCAACTATTCTGTCAGAAATCATCTGAGCATTTACACTGCACAGATAAATTCCAATTCTGACTCTACTGTGCTTCTTGAACTTACAATTTTGCTGCATTATGTCGCATAGCAGAAGAGAAAATGGACCCAATTTGACTAAATAGAAAATTCAGGCATATCACCTATGTAATTTACTTTCTCCACATGAAGCAAAGCTTAAAATTTAAATTTACAGTATATTTTTTAAAGTTTTATTGATCAACCACAATTTTAGTTTAGTTTTGGAATACAATACATAAATTAATATTTAGGACAAAGGAAGAGGGACACATTCTGCCTTTTGCATTGTCACCTGGAGTACCACATCAGGAAATCCTAAAGGAATTCCTACAATTTAACACTAGAGGGATGCGTAGATACCACAATGCTTGCATAGTACCTTATACTGCCAAAACAGATTTGCAAGAAAAGCAAGGGCATACAAAAAGTATGGAGGAAATAAAAAGGAAGCCACATTTGTTCAGGAGAAGCGTCATGAACTCGTATGGTTTAGATGTAAAATGCCCTCCAACGCTTTCCTGTGTGTAGAAGGTAACTGATCATGTTGGAGCCATGTTCATCAGTGGATTCATCTTTTGGCGAGTTCAAGAGCTGAATATGTTGTTAGGGAGAGGAGTCTGGCTGGAGGTGACCACTGAAGGGTAGAGGTGTAGTCTCCTCACTTCTCCCTGGTCTATCTGCTTCCTGGCTGAGCTGCGCTGAGTATCTTTTTTCTATTGTCCTTTTTCTGCATTGACTCAAACCCACTACGAATTAAAACTGAGTCAAAATAAAGTTTTTTTTTTTAATTAAATTGTGGGTGCTAGGCATTCAGTCCCTGAGATGTAAAGAGATTAAAAAATGTAATTTCCTGACATTTCTCTTGTTGGCCACATTTTCCTCATGGACATAGTGAAAGTCTGAAGTGAACAGAAGGAAACGCAACAGTTTGTGAGTGCACACTCTGCACCAGATGTTGTCTGCATTTCATAATGTGCTTAGTCAGTCTGCAAAAAAAATCTAATAGAGGTAGATTTTTCTCTCTTCATATTTCAGATGGTGCACAAGTAGTTAAAGAACTTAAAGAGCTAAGAAGGCAGAAGCTTTAGGGTTCAGAGGTATGCTATATACTGAAAGCCTCTATTTGAACATTATGTGGGGTAGATGCTGTATTAGATTTATTCCCTTTTTGAGTGTTTACACTGTATGCCCTTGATTTTGAATAAATTCTATTATAAACATTTTCTACTAAGAATCTTTAAATAAAAGTAGTAGAGTATAATAGAAAACTGATAAAAAGTACATAATTTTTTTACAAATATTTCTAAAGGGTTCACAATACGCATGTAAACTACTCAATGATTTCTGCACCTTTAGAACAATATGGAGATTAGGCTAATTCTACATAATAATGTATATTGTCAGCATGACCCTACCAAAATAATATATTGATTTGTGCTAATATGAGAATTCACTTCCACTTTATGGGAATGGAGGTAAAATTAATGAATGCAGTTCTGAAAACTGCAAAGTAGTCAATTAAAGAAAGAAAATAAGAAAATAGTAAGCAGATAGCTACTTAGATGTCTGATATATTTAATGATAAAATGATTTTTCAACATAAAGTTTGATATTTTTGTTCTTTAAATGTAATACAAGTGATCAACTCTTTTATGTCTCCGTTACTCTACTGCTTAAAAATAAAACAAGCATATATACATAAAATTGTATTCAATATATCCTAATATTTTACTGTGAATTTGTTAGCACCCTAAAACAAAATTCGACAAATCGCAAGGAAATTCCATGTTTTAGGTATTTCTTGACACTAGTTTAAAGGAAAAACAATGAATATATTCATGGTATTCTCTTATTATTATCTCCTGTTGTTATATTAGGTGATATCCTATATCCAAGGACCTATCTGAGATCTGTGCCACCCACTTCTTGGCAGACCAACTTCTTTTCATGCACTTCAGCAATTCAGTGTGTTTGTGAAATACAATGAGAAAAGAAAAGTGGCAGAAACAGGGTAGAGCAGGTAGGGTGGCATCTATTCGCACCCAACCCTGTGACTGGGCAGGAGGGTCAGTGTGAGGAAAAATATGTAATAAATACTCTTAAGTATTGGATAGGATATGGGCTAGGGACAAGAGTTCTGCCTTAATTGTCAAATTGTGAAGAATGTCTGGTAAGAAGATATTGTCTTTCCATTTCTGCACAGGAACAACAGTTGCTCAATTATATGTAGAGAAGCAACAATGTGTTTTTCAAAACACGACATCCATGAGTTAATTTTGGTATTTGTGCTAAGGGAAGGGTTCCTGCGGTAGTACTGGAGATGGGGAATTATGTGACAGGGAATTATATTCTCTCTAGAGAATAACTGCTTTGCTCTCTCACTAAAGGACTCATAGACATTGTGAGAAAAGTACAAGGCAATTTCATGAGAAGAGGAAGAGGAGTTCAAATGTTTGTATGCACAAGTAGCTAATCATCATAGCAATGTACACGAGTCAAGGGACACTGTTCAACTTCTCAGATATCACTGAGTAGTGAGACAAGGGGCACAGAAATTTCACATATTTTTAATCCATTGCTGGAGACCATTAAAGTCATATTTAAGTTCTGAAACACATTATCCCATAAAGATGGGAAATTGCAACCAGTTTGAATTGATATGCACTCGATGCTCTTCTTATTGCTAGTTGTGCCCCTCTATACAGAGTCTTTACATGTTGCACTCAGTTGTCTTCCCTTATATGGCAAAACTGTGATTTTCTGAGTTCATAATCATTGCCATAGTTGAGAATCGTAACTAGGGTATGAGGCAAATAAATAGCAAATTCGCATCCCGAATAAGTTGAAAAGATAGAATGTTGGGACAGACACAAAGACCTGGGGTCAGGTGCACCTGGAAGACATCTCTGAGGAACAGATGTTTCCTATGGAGGTAAGTAGATACATCTACTTACTATAAGCAGTTAATACCAACACAGAAAAATTAAAATTAAAAAATCTATAAAAAGGACAAAATGCAAAAACAAAATGAAACCTAGATCTCCAACCTATCTAGCACAAGTTCAAGGGACGATGAGATAGAGGAAATCAATTTACCTCTGCAATTCGTACACAGATGAACTAGACAAAAAGAATCAAAAGGAAATATAGAACTGAATCAAACCTCTGAACTGGACTTAGTAGAAGTCTATAGAGTATTTCAACCCATAACAGCAGAATACACACTCTTCTCAGCTACACATATACTCTTATCCAAAACAGACCAAACAGTATCTCAAAGAAATTTTAAGTAAATACAAAACAATAAACATTATCCAGTGCATATTGTTAGACCATGGGGCAATGAAATTGGAAATCAATGGCAAAAGAAACCACAAAAACTGCATAAACACACATATATTAAGTTACCCCCTCAGGAACAATCAACCAGTCACATATGAAATTAAAGAAGAAATTGGACAGACTCTTCAGTTAAATTATAATGTCAATTCAACATATCAGAAATTATGAAACTCAGTGAAAACAGTCCTAAAAAAATACACAGTGGTGAATTCTCTCATCAGGAAAACAGGGCAAGACAATTGAGCAATCTAATGCTAAACCTCAAACTTCTAGAAAAGGAAAAGTAAGTCAAGCCTGAAGCTCTTATGAGGGAGAAAATTGTAAAAATAAGAGAGTAAATTAATGAAATGAAGACTAAGAAAAAAATGAAAAGAATCAATGAACTGAAGAGATTGGTTTTGAAACATTAAGTAAAACTGACAAGCCCTTAGCCAACTTTATCAATAAAAGTAAAGTCTCAAATCCAGAAAGTTAGAAATGAAATGGGTGAAATCAACAGTTCCTTCAGAAATCTGAAAGATTAGCAATATCTACTATGAGAGCTACTATTCTAATAATTTAAAAATATAATGTACAATATCAGAGGGGTAAGGAAAAAATCAGATGATCATCTCAATGGATGTAAAAAAAAATGATGACGACCAACATCTATTCATAATAAAAACCAGTCAGAAATTTGAAATAAATGGTCTTTATCTCAATCTGTTCAAAGCCATGAATGACAAGCCAAGAGCCAATATTATACTAAATGATGAGATCTCTAAACTTTCACTCTAAAATCAGGTATGAGACAAAGATCTCCACTCTCACCACTTCTATGCAATATAGCTCTAGAAACATTAGTCAGAATAGTTAGACAATAGAAGAAATAAAAATAATAGGGAGAAGAAGGGAAGAAGTGAAATCATTATTTGAGAATAACATGGTACTCTACATTGAAGACTCCAATAATTCTACCTAAAGACTTGTAGATGTAATAACCAATTAGACTTGTATAGCTGAATACAAAATCAGTACTTGCTAATCAAGAACAGTCTTTTAGACAAGTCACAAACTAAATGACAGAGAAACTAGAGAAAATATAACTTTCAAAATAGCATAGAAAAAATTTAATACTTAGAACATAAAGTAAAATAACTTTGTCTTGAAAAGTATGGTACTATGAAAAAAGGAGATAAAAAGGATATTAGAAAATGGAAAGATATTCTTTTGTCATAAGTAGGAAGAACCAATGTAGCGAAAATTTCCACTTTACAAGTTGTTATAAAAATTTAATGCAATTATCTTCGATGAATGTGATCATTATATAAATCTAAAATATACCAATATATTTAATTAATTTAACAATAGATGAGAGATATTTAGATGAAAATAAATAAAATTTGGTTTACTATGTGCAGTTTCTAAGAAGAAGATTAATCTTATGAAGAGGAAGCTTCCTTATTCTAACATCAAAGGAATACATGGTACATGGATTATGGGTTTGACTTCAAGGAGTTTGAAAACATCCTCTTTATAATGTCCTATTATCAAAGTCTGTTTTTTTCCCCATTTAAAAATGATTTTATGCTAGGTCAGCAATGATGGAAGGATTCTCATGGAGCCTAAAGAAATTTCTGGACATCATGAGAAATGCTAGTTGACTTATTACCTTCTGACAACACATAGACTAGTTACATTTTTTATTGACTATGATTGCAGAATGATTTTTACCCAAGGTTATCTGTCTGTTTCTATGTATTTCTGGATTTATCAATTCTCATATTATACAATTTCCAGTATATTTGCTTTGTGGACCGATAGAACTGATTTCAATATTCTATAACATTTGAAACATTATACATGTCCATATAAATATAAGTGTAGTCCACCAAAGCTTCACAGCTAAAATACAAAGTGGACAGCATGGAAAACAAAGAATAGTTGTAGTTATTGCCAAAGTATATAGTTCAAAATATTGAAGTTTAATAGCAAATATGGAAGGACTATTACCTCTAATTTTTAAAAATTTTTAGATTGTCTTATTTGTTTTTTTCTTTGAAGAATGTGTGTGACCATTTCTTTTTTTTAAATTTTATTTAAGGAGAAAAAGAAAAAAAAACAGAAAAAGGGTATAAGTTATACAGAATTTCAGAAAAAATTAACAGTAGGAAATCACTAGTTAATAGATTACATATTGTCATCTTAGAAATAGTTGTTCAAGTTACAAAATTAAAGCATATAGAATGGACATTCAAACAGTGAGACTGCAAACAGTTCTGTTCAATGATCCAACAAAAATTCAGCAATATGATTATTGATCTTATATGCTTAAATATACATGCAGTTATATCCTTTAGAGCACTTTCTTTTCCTCTCCTTTGTACAATGACAATTACACATTTTGAGTTTTATTACACCCACAGTTCTTATTACTTTTTTTGAAGAGAGTAAAACCAAATGTGACATAACAAAACAGAGTCAGTCAAATCAAAAGGATGGACATAATACACAATGTAAAAACAAAGTACAAGGTGATCAACAATGGTTACCATAATACCTCTTGCTATCTTAAAAAGAATTGCCTATATCATCAGTTATAATAAAATTGAACAAAACAGTAAAGAACAAAACCAATAAAACCAAAACTTTGGAGATATTACTGGACTTAAAAAGAAGATAATAGTCAAACCAGAATGGGCATCATAATGAATCTTATTGTCTTCACAGTTGTTGCCTATACTCTCGAACTCGGTAGTATCAAGCAAAACAGAATACAGGAAAATCAGTCAAAACAAGATGGTGATAGCAATACAGTGTTTCAAATCAAGTTAATAGGAAATCAAAGTGGGTTACTATAGTATATCCTGCTTTTTTTATTTTTCCCTTAATTAAAAAGATAAAAAAGTAAATAATAAAAAAGGAGGTTGAGATAAAAGAGGACATAACAACAAAACAGCACAGGTCAAAACATAGCCATTTAAGCAAAATAGTGTTTCACTACCAGATATCCGACATAAAAGTAGTTACTGTAGTGTCTCCTTGAAATCTTTGAGTATAACTTCATATACTGTAGCATCAAACATATCAAGACAATGTAAAACCATTCAAAAGAATGACCATATTACAGGGTTTTTAGAGCCAACTAACAGAAAATGAACAATAGTTTCTGTATTATCTTGTCTATAAAAGTTTTTGTTTATATTATGACATACAGTAAAATCCAATAAGATACAACATGTTAAGACCGATGGAGACAGAAGAACAAAAGTTTGATGGGACTTCAAAACAAGATGATATTAAATGAGCACTAGCTATTATGATGTCTTGTTTTGTCCAAAATAGCTGTTCCTACTATCCAACCTTCTCTGCCTCATTTCTGGTGAGTTCTTAATTAAATAACTTTTAGTAAGTTACTTAGTAAGTGTTAGAATGTCTTTTGGCAATCTGTAACCACCTATTGAATTCTAAGAATATAGACTGTAAAATAATTATTGAGTAAAATGCTATAATATTGTGCTTCAATATGATAAATTTATTACTGTTCCAAAGTTTTTGTAATAAAAAGATTGTATGTCTACCCACTGCCATGATTTCAATGTCTCTTTGGGAGAGGCAGAGTATCCTGTCTCTGTGATGTGGCATTTGGCCACGTGCCCTAATTTGCCAGATGGTACAGGGTCTGAAAAAAATTTTGAATGAATGTTTACATTTTTAAAAAGTGCTGTGGTAGAAGACACACTGCGACTTAACTTTTACCAAATACTCTGAACACATTTATCTCCTTGTTCTCGCAATTTTTAGAAGCAGGTCTGAAAATCTTTCCTGAGCACCTTTAGGTGTCTAAAAGGCAAATTAATAAAAACATTAATAAAAACCTCATGCAGTTTTTCACTGGATCTGGGTGCCACATCACTTCTGGCTCTTCCTCAAATTCAGAATGATCATGAAAAGTAAACATTTTGAATCTATTTAGAACAATAAAACAACTTGAAAGAGGACTTTCAACAATTGCTTTAGAAAGTGAATAAGAACTATAGGTTAGGTGTGATCAAAGAAAGGGGAGTATGGTGAGAGGAATTAATGTTGACATGTCTTTTACCATAATGAATTCTTTTTTACGTTTAAATAATCCCTGTAGTTTTCAACTACATCTTGTATCAACTTTTTCTGCAGAAACTCTTAGAGTGGTTTTATGATTCTTCTTCATGTATCATAAGAAAAGCTTGTACTAAATAACAGCAGATCTTTTCAACTTGGATCTAAGAATAAGAGTTCCCTGAGCATGATGACCTTCTATGCACAATAGAAACGTACACCAAGAATGCAAAGTGGTTGTGCTAAACCAGAGTTTCTGAGTTGTTTGTTACCATGAGTATCAACAGTAACAATAGCAAGATGTGCATAAACCTCATTGCAGAGGAGGAAGAGGATAAAAAAGAGGAGGAGGAGGAAATGATTAATTTCACATATCAATTGGTGTTATGGCTTGTGTTTGCCTGGCTCCCCCAACTCTCATGCAGTCATGGACACTGCTGAATCCAGCATTCATGATTGGTTCATCGTCTAGCATAGGGATTGGTGGTGTAAATGCAACACCCACCCAGGGTCTGAGCTGATATACAGTGTACAGGCAGGAAGAATGCATGTCTTTTCTCTTTTGCCCAGTTCATTATTGCTATTTTGATGTGGCCACAAATGGTGGCTTTGCTATGCCGCTCTACCTTGGAGCCAGGTGAATATAGACTGAAACCTCCAAAATTGTAAGAAATAAACCTTCCCTTTCCTAATTTTGGGAGTCAGGTATTCTGTCTCAACAATGAGAGAAAAGTAACTAAGACAGTATGATTTCTATTTAGAAAAACAATCATGTCTTATTATGATCTTTATGGGAAAAACCAAATTTCTTTCATGTATCTAAAAGATAAGAAAAATGAAAAAAGATAATCTTAAATTGCTAAGAATCTAAAAATTGTTACTGCAGGTAAGAATGGTTTTATTTCTATTTTTCTTTCAAAAGAGAGTTTCACTGAATATAGAATTTGTACTTGACAGTTTTTAATTTTGATATTTGAAAAATGTGCCAATTTTTTCTGGCCTCCAGGCTTTTCTAGAAAAATATCAGCTGAACTTTGATTTTTTTTTTTCTGCAATAGGCAATGTGACATTTTACTCTGGCAGCCTTGAAAATACTTTCTTTGTCTTTAATTTTCAAATGTGTCATTATCGTGAGCCTTGTCTTGGACTTCTTTGAATTTTTCTTATTTGGAGTTTGTTCAGCTTATTAAAACCAAAAGTTTCTGTCGTTTTGTCAAATCTGTGTGTTTTTCAACTGATATTTCAGTCCCATTTTCCTGTTCAGCTTTTTGTTTCATGATCATAGGAAAGTTGATTTTTAAGAAACTGTCTTATAGGTACTTTAAGATATGTTTATTTATATTCTCAGTGTATTTTTGGTCTGTTTAGTTTTATTGATCTGTCAACAAATTCACTGACCTTGTTCTCTCTAATCTCTACTTTTGAACTCATTTGTGATTTTTTTTGTTGGTGGTGGTGCTATTGTGATACTGTGTGACATCAATTCTATAATTTAAAAAATCTTACCTCAAATAATTTATTACTTCATTGAGTTTTTTCATTCCTCGTATTTTGCAGAAAGTTTGCAACTGTCCATTGGAGCATTTGCTATTATGACTGAGTTTAGATGCTTGTGATATAATTTTCATATCTGCTTCAACTTAGTATTTGCAACATTTTTCTGATTCCAGTTGTAATTTTCCTATTTTTAATAGGTGATCTTTTATCATGCTTTGCATGTTGTGACTACTGTGTTCAGAATTTCTAGATTCTGCTTGAATCTTTCATTAGACTTTATTAAGCAGGTCCCAAGCTACTTCTGTACTCTCTTGACTCAGTGGCAGTGTAATTTTTAGAGCCTCGGGGTGTTATTTTGTTCTACTTTGTCGATTTAGTGCTATAGGATCCCCTGCTTGTTCCCGCTACAGCTTGAAGAATGGAAGGAGTTTCTCCATTCTGGCATACCCAGTATTGAGAAGTGTGGGAAAAGAATCCTTGATAAATGGAGTGGTTTCTGGCCTGGGCAATTTCTTGTAGTATGCCTTTATCTGCTGGCGCTTCTCAACTATCTGCAGCCTCTTGTTGGAGAAACGACACTTTGTCCTCCTAGGAAGGAGGGCATTTCCTTTCTTAGTGGTACATAACACCCACTTTTAGGCTCTGATTTTAGCCTTTTCTTAGTGTTGTCAGCAGAACTTGCATTCATTCTACTAGACAAAGCGTAGAGCACTGCTTCTAGTCTCTTTAAAGTTTGGAAACCTTTCCTCCCTTTTGTGGGGAAAGCGAGATGCCCTGTTGCCACGCTGCTTCTCTAGTCCTGGGTTCTTCAGCCAGTTTATCTTCCACTTTCTATGCTGTAAAACTCTCTGCTGTTTGGATCTTGCATTACTTTTCATGTAGTACTTAATAAAGAAAGATAAAGAGAGATGAGCTTATGCCATTAGATCAGAAAAAAGAATTTTTGTAAATGTAAATTTAAAACACTTCTAATTACAAAAGATGCTTTTATAGCTGAAGACAAGTGATTTTACTCAGTTATTTTCTTGCATTAGTTTTTCTCTAACATGATAAAATATCAGTTTGGTGTTTACATCAGTTCAGTACTTTTACATAACATTGTGAGGAATGACAATGGTGGACCCACATGCAGGGGTAAGAAATTACATTCTCAAAAATGTATTTAGTAGGAATCAGACATATTTCTCAAGAGAACTGATCATGATCTTTGTTTCTTAGCTCTAGACTATACCCCCAAACTCTTTTATTCAGATGTGGAGCTTCTGGAATTGATTGGATCATGAAGGCAATGTGCTTGTCAGTGGACCGATTCAAAGATGTTTTCATAGCTGGATATTCTACTGTGTGGTGATACCTGGTGAGAAGATGTACGTCACTGAGCACATGTCTATGGAGTCTATTGTCCTTCCTCAGTTCTTTATTTCTCTTTCTGCCTCTTGGCGACAGTGGAAGGAACAGCTGTCCTCTGTTGTTCCCTTCTATCTTGTGATCTCTACTTTGAAGGTAGGTAACATTGAATTGGATCTCCCAAAATTTAGGGCCAAATTAATCTTTTATCTTTCAAATTGTGAGTGTCCAGCATTGTGTCAAGCCATGAGAAACCTGACACAGAAAATTGGTGCTTCTAAATTTCTGAAGCAAGGTCATTTCTGTGCCAGTACCTGAAAATATAGTTAGGAATTATTTTGGGAACTGATTTATAGGAAAAGGCTTAGAATATGATAAGCTGGTATAAGTGGGGGATGCTGGTGAGAACTCAGCGGAATAATAGGAAGTGGACAGTAAAGGTCAGGTTATTGAGACTTCAGATGGAAATGAAGACTCCATTGGAAAGTGGAGTAGAGGCTCTGCATATTTTATCAATGCAAAGAATTTGTTTCTATTTTTCCATGTCCTAAGATTTAGTATGAAGCTGAATTTAACAGTGGAAGGTTAAATAATCTGGCAGAGGGAATCTCAAGGCAGCTGAACATTCAGGCTGTGGCATAAGTACTTTTGGCTGCTGGTAGCTAGGTTAATAGTGAGAACCATAAAAAAAAAAAAGTAGAATTGAAAGTTTTCAACTTCATCAGAAAGGAAGTACCTATAACTTTGCAGCCAAGGAGAACATGGTTGCTTAAAAAAGATCAGCATTAAAAAGAATCGGAATACTTTGTACTTGGATAATGGAAAATATGCCTTGGGATAACTCAGAAATGGCTGGACCTCATCCATCATAACTCGAGTGTGAAAAGATAAATCCCTTTGAAAAGCATTATTTTGGGAAGATAGCTCCAGGGCACCATTTAGATATTTCATTCTCCAAACTCATCCATTTAGGCTAGTGCTACCAAAGATATTGCACATGTGCCACGGCCTGCTGTTTGTTATCACAGAGCTCTAAAATGTTTGCTATCACTATTCTAGGCACTCAGACTTTTGCAGCTACCTTTCAAGAAAGCAAGGTGACAGAATTTGACATCCCTCACATGGTGCTGGTTTTTCAGGCAAGCAGAGTGAAGGAGTTATGGGATCATAGAGGCTTCCACACAGAGTTTAAAAGAGGGCCTGGAAATCCAAGCAATGTGCTTATGAAAGGGTATGTGGAGCTGTGACGGTGAAATCAAATGTACAGTGGAGACCCCAGGAAATTAGAGATACCAGCAATGTGGATCGTCCTCTGAGGAAAGTCACAGACAGTGAATGGACTCAGCCAAAGAGACAGACATTATAAGCAAGACCATAGGGCGAGGGCTCTCCAACCCCTGGGGATCTGGCTTCAATCTGCCTTGACTGCTGAATATGCAACTTAGTGTTTGCCCTGCTCATTTTCAGTGATGATTTGAGCCCATTCCTTTTCACTTCTCCATTACTCCTTTCCTGAAAGAGGGTGTTTCCCTTGTGGAATTGCATGTAGGAGGTACTTAATTTTACATCATCATCATCATTATCATCATTACAAGGGCTCACTAAGCTAAGAGTTCATCTTGACTCTCAGCAGAGAGTTCAGACTGGTGCTATCTAGTTCTGTTGAAATTGTTAAGACCTTGGATATTCTTAGAGGTAGACTAAATACATTTTATATAATTAGATAGACATGAACCTTTTTGGAGCCATTGTGAAATGTTATTGTTTAGATCTAGAATGCCCTGTAAGTGTTGTGTTGTGAATTGGTGCATTTGGAAAGCAACCAGATCAGGGAGTAATACTCATTAGCGATCCATCTATTGATGAGTTCATAGCTGGATGTGCTGTTAGGAGGCAGGACCTTGTTGGAAGAGGTAAGCCACTCAGGGCATGACCTTGGATGATCTCTCTCTGTGGATGTGTGTGTGTGTGTGTGTGTGTGTGTGTGTGTGTGTATCTGTCTGTCTCTCCTCAACTTTTCCCTTAAGTTTCTGTTTCCTGGTTTCCATGGAATAAGCAGCTTTCACTACCATACCTTTTTTTGTTGTTGTTCAGGGCATTAAACTCATGACCTCACATTTACCAGGCAGGAGCTTGTGCCGCTGAGCTAAATCCCCAGCCCTTACCGGGCCTTTTTGCCATGTTGTCTCTACATTAGATGCAATTGACCATAATCTGAATCTCTCCAAATTGTGAGCCAAATCAAACCCGTACTGCTTTGAACTGTAGTGTTGAATGTTTTGTTCTAACAATGGGAATGTGTCTAATATAGGGTCACACAAGAAATATTTAATTTTTAAGGCCATAGCCAAACTGGCTTAAATACCACTCAGTATGATTCCTCTCTTAACAACTCCTCTGGGAGCACTGGAACCCTGAAGACAAAGTCTGTAACACACGGGCACTGTAGCTCTGAATGAAAATGCCTATACTAGATTTCATGTTTTAAAAATAATTACATTTGAATCATACTTCATTTTATTATAGCTATCTTTATTCTCATAATGACTGTTATAGATATATTCAGCAACTCAGCCTTCTTGAGGATCAGTTTGGTTTAATACATTATTATTATCAAAATTTCAAATGCCATTAGCTCTAAATGCTCAGAATGTACATGTTTGGATAGTGGAAGCCCCTTATATTGACTTCTTATATCTTTACTTAATCTCATAAGACTTTTAACCACAAAATGTTACCAATCTTTTCTTGTGTTTTATAGATTCAAGGCATGAAAAAAGTAACTTCAAAGAAGTCTTGGTTTTCTTTCATGGAGGATATCTGTGATGGTTAACTGTTAATCGGTGAACTGCTGGAGTAAATGTTCTGCCTCTAACGCTGATACTGGAATTCTATGAGTGAAAGATACAGAAAAATATTTCCATTTTGGCTTTGAACTCTCACTGATCTTACAAATTTAGCATATCATTATACTTTCCCAATTTTTAAAATAGTGCATGTGTTTATTGATTATTGAGGTTTTCTTTATTTGACAATTGGTATACCAGATATCAGGATGAATAAATAGCAAAAACATCACAGAGCACAGGACATAATATATGAGCTAGGAACCTTAAATGGACTACTAAAACATCGAGGTAATCAATATTTCTCTTAGAAATTTCTATGAAATGTCAATCCTAGATCTCTATCCATGATGCCCACTATTAATTGTATCCTTCTCTATTTTCTAGATTTTCTGAAATAATTATGATAATTATAATAATTCTAGATTTTCTGAAAATAATTATGTTTCTTATTTTCTTCCTACAACTTTAATCTCTGTGAGGAGATTATATTCTACTTTTTCACCATTATATTCTCATAACTAGAAAAGTGTTTTGAATGTAATAGTTCCCTATTAAATAAGTCAAACTAATGAATACATGTATTATTCTTTATAAAATTCACTTATTTGGTTACAGGGAAATCATCAAAAGAAAATGTTTAAAGAAAAAAGAGTTAGAAGTTAGGAATATACTTTACTCCTATTATTTTTCAGAGAAAAGAAAGAATAATTCCAAATAGAAGCTGAGAAAAAATCTCCAGAGAAAAAGAAGCAAATAAACAAAGGGAAGTGACAGAATCCAGAAAGAGATTCTAAATTAGAATTTATGGTCATAGTATTAAAGTTTCTTAGTTCCAAGGAAAGAAAAGCAAGTCCCATTATCCTGCCAAAACAGTATTATTTTGAATCCATCAAGAGTAGTTTCAGTGGCACAGTACAAGATGTTAAGGATTACTTTTTGCAGAACTCTAAAATATGACCAAAAAATAAATGTATATCAAATATATTTTTTCAAAGTTTAATTTTAAGGAGAAGAAAACTGTGGGGACAGTGGGTAGATGGAAATATGTGATCTTAGAATTTTTTTTCATCCTTATAAAAATATGATTTGACCATGCATTGTATGCTGGGTGACGGGATTGAATAATGGTTTGAAGATACAGAGACAATTATTATTCAAGAGTTAAGCAGATGTGGATTCAGAGCATCAGAGAATGGCATTCCTAGAGGTGTATTTATCTCCACTGAGAGGAAGAAACACACACATAGCTTAGGTTAAGGGGTTAGTTGGGGAGAATTGCCAAGTGGCAAAATTGATGCTAATTGTCATAAAATGTGAAAATTAATTCCTACCAATTTTGATAGGAAGTAAATGTGGAAGGAATTTATCTGAAGAGAGGCTAAATATGAGAAAGAATGGATTTTGGAATGAGACAGAGGATTGTCACAGAAAGAAAGCCTGTGGCCTTGAAGTCGGTCTTCATGAAACTCTTTGGCACTGCTGTGATGGAATTTGCATTGGCATGAATTTCTAAGGATGCATCATGATTTTTGTATTCTTTTGTACCCCAGAGTAAAAAATTTTTAAGAGTTAGATCTTGCAATTGTTGAAGAGTAGTTATTCTATCAAAATGATATTGTTTTATTGTGAAGGAAAGGAATAATGATAGAATTGATGAGTTGGATGACTTCAAAGTTAACTAAGACAGAAATATAAAAAAGTTGAAGGAGAGAGAAAGGGAAAATACTATATGCAAAATCTTAGAAACATAAATATTTAGGTAATAAAAAGGTTTTAGGCTTATCCATGCTTTCAGTTAAAAGATATCATGGGAATACAAGGGGTGAAAAAATTGGAAAGTCAAAAAATTAAATGAGTCCCAGCCAAGACCCAAAAATATTTCAAGTTCTTGTGATATAGAAAGGCCAGGATGGTTTGCCATTTGTTTCTGGATGAAATGCATAATCTTTATGCATCTGGATGAAATGTCAGAATCTTCGGTGAATGTAGAGATAGGTGATCAAAATTCTAAGGAAAGGCAAAAGTTTCTATGAACCTTTAGAAGATGGCCCACGATCTCTGTTTTATGTGACAATGGAAAATCAGTGTTTTGGAAGAAGCATAAATAAGGTGGAAGAATTCTATAGATATTTTCTGACTTGAAGTAACAGAATGGGTTCGTTCTTTGCTTAGCATATGTATGGTGTTATACAGGAAAAGCAAAGTTTCTATCTAAAAGAGATATTCCCATGTGATATGTGAAAATTTACTGAGGTTTTGAAGGAACAGAATTGGTAATCCTGAGGACATATTTGTATGAAATTAGGAGGAAACAGTAACATAAAATGAAGTACTAAAGCATAGACTGGTTGCAGGAGAACTGTAGGGGGTGATCCTTAGCTGAAGTTTGGGGCAGAGATCAGATAGTAAAGAAATTAGTTATCTTAGGATTCATTCACCTAACCTCCCATTTTGGAACTCTGGGATCTATCTCTCTTTTTTTTTTTTTTTGTACTGAAAATTGAACCCAAGGACTTCATACTGAGCTACATTCCCCATCCTTTTTGTTTTGACATGGGAGTCTCACTAAGTTGCAGTGTCCAACGCGGTCTTGAATTTGTGATCCTGTCACATACTCCCATATTTCTAGAATTATAGGCATGATCCACTATGTTCTGCAAGCATATCATATTTTTATTACTACACAAAGACACACACTTCTCTCCTCTCCCTCTCTACAGAACACAGAACCTTTGTTGATATCTTATTAGGTGCTAAAATGTGCTAAGTACGTTGCATAATACGACTCCAATGTTGCTGCCAACCGCTGAAGACATTGTCTCTTTGTTTCAACTTTGCAGATGTGTCACTTACTCGAAAAGAATGCTTTAAGTGTTCCAAAGTTGAGACAGCACTCAAATTGACATTCAGGCCAATTTTATTTCAGAAAGAGAGATGTTAATGATAATATCATATCAATAAACTGAAGCTTATACAATCTTTATACAATGGCTTTTGTTCAAAACTTGTAATATAGGAGCACCAGCAAAGATATATTGCTTGACATCCTCCAGAACTCAGCCAATGGAGAAAAAAGAACAAAAAGGACCTAAGTTGCATCACTGTGCTCAGATGGCTGTGAGAGTTCTGTGACTCTCAACTGAATACGGGTCATACAGTGTGGCTACACATTAACTAAGAAGATAACGGGGATGTTGGTACTGACACAAATAAACAGGGAGCCATAAAGAAAATTGTAGGAAACTACACATTGCACAATAGGGTTTTCTATTGTTTTTTTTTTTTTTTTTCACCTTGGTTACTACAGTACCTTTTCTTTCATGCTTCTACACATTGCCCTACACTTTAGAAAAATACAGGCCAAAAATTTAAAGCTAATCTAGCAAGAGGTAATAGCGGTTGCTTATTTATTTTTTACTCAGTAGCAAGAAACCAAATAATCAACTTAAAAAATTGCTGAGTGATTTAAAGAGACCTTTCTCAATAGATAGTGTGCAAACAGACTTACCAACAGGTTTATGCAAAAAAGCTCAGCATCACTCTTCACCAGGGTAGTGAAAATAAGATCTGTGACATATTACCTGACTCAGTTTTATAAGGGCTATTGTCAAAAAGAAAAGAAAAGATTAGCAAGTGTCAGAGAGGATGTGGAGAAAAGGGAACCCTTGTACACTTTTGGAAATGTAAGTTAGTATAGACATTAAGAACAGTGTGATTTCTCTCAAAAGTAATGACAAAAAATACCACATGATTCAATAATCCCACTCCTAGGTTTCCATTCTGAAATAAAGAACTTCATCTACTCAAGAGACAACATCCCATGATCTTTGTGGCACTACAAACAACAGCCAAACAATGGCAACAATCTAAGTGTCCAAGAAGTAAAGAATGGGTAATAAAAATTGATACATGCACACATTTGAATGTTCTTCAATGATGAAAAAAAAACAAAGATCTGTCATTTGCAAATAACTATAAATGGTATGTTAAATAATATGTCAATAAAAGATAAGTATTGCATGACTTTATTCTTACATGGAATCTGAAACAGATAAATTGAAGTAGAGATTATAATGGTATTTAACAAAAGCTAGAGAGAAATAAATTAGGCTGGTTGAAGGATAATTATTAGAGTGACAGGAAGAATACCTTGTAATAGAGCAATTGCTCTATATGAAAACCACACTTAATAACAATACATTGTTTTCCTGAAAAACTGTAGAGGAAATATGTGTTATCATCACAAAAAGCATACTGTAATAAACACATCTGTTTATTAGGTTATCTGTTCCATTTTTCTACAATATTATGTTGTATAAGATAAAAACATGCACTGTCAATAAAAAAAATTAAAAATTAAAAAAAATTTTAATAAAATAAAAAAAAATAATGGTAGGAAATATTGAACTCTGAAGTTCCCTGAAGAATTGTATTCCTGCAAAAACAGGGGATGTTTGGAGCAGACCATGAGAAGCAGTGGGGGTAGCATAAGCAGCAGAGGTCCAGGAAGTGAAGGACTGAAGCAAGGTGGTCAGCAGACTTCAACAGAGCTGTAATTAAGTGTAATTCCTATGTAAGAATTATTATTCTCATTTTACACACAAGAATGCTAAGGAACTGGGATGCTTAATTACAGAACCCTAGATCAATTAGCTAATTAGAAGCATGGCCATTATGACAGAAATCAATCTACAGTCACGCATGTGCCCATTTAGCTTTTGCACAACAGTGAGTTAGCTGTGATTTCACACAGGCAGAGTCATTACTCAGATAACTAACTTGTATTACATTCTGCAGCAGGGTTTAGGAGACGGCACAAAAGGGCAGAGTCAGAATGAAAGCAGCTTGTACTTAATTTTCTGATTTTGGCAATGTTCATCGCTGCATGCTTTCTAGCTTAATTTTTCTGTGACTTCTCTCTACATTTAAAATTTTTGGAAAGAGTGTATTTTGGAATATTTGCTTTTATGAAGTTTTCAACTCATTGAAATATACATATTGTCAGAAGTGAGCTGTAACGGTATAATTCCTATATGTTTAAAATAAGTCTTTTCAATAGCAATAGTTTATCAGTAGGATTTCTCTGATTCTATTTTTATGTTTCATTTTCAAAATAGAGGTTTTACTATTCAAGCAATTTGATTTTCAAAATCCTTTTGTGCTAGGCTTTGATGTCCCTGTCATTCTCGTATCAACTTCTGAAGGGAGACTTTTATTTCTTTATTGATATTAATAGTATTTTATATTACCTACAGTCAGATGGTGATAGGAAAAAAATCTTATTAAAAATCATTTCCACCTTTGTGAATGAGACTTTCTGCCCATTTACAAATTGAAAACTCTGAGATATTAAGATATATCCCATTTTACTGACTAATGCACTGAAATCTTAATCTCACATTTGGGATATGATGCAATACTTAACCAGAGTTGTTCATTTCCATCAATTAGTGGCAGAATATTTTCAGCACATCTTAATTTATCACAAAATTGTTTTTTTAATTATTCATTTTCTTTCTTTTTCTGATGAATTGAGGTTACTTAAACTTTTAAATTTGTCTGAAGTAAAAAACAAATATAAAACTCAATCAAATATATACTAATTACTGCTTCATAAACTATTTTAAATATTAAGAATCTTCTTAAAAATTGAATGCAAGGTAGTTCATGAGAGAATATGCTTCAAAATTTTCTTAGAGATACTTAAACCAGTGTCTGGATATTATTAACAGATTAACTGATGTCTTAAGAGAAGTTTACAGGAATAAGGAGCAACGACTATCACTGTAAAAAAAAAAAAAAAAAAAAAAAAAAAAAAAAAAGATACCGAACTGAATCACCCATAATCCATGACCCCAAATTAATGGAGTAAGTCAATAAAACATTTTCAATAAGCACATTACAGATTTCTATTGCTTTGATGACTCATAAAGAAATTTATTAATTAAACTGATTGAAGTATAATGATTTGAAGCCAACCAATGAAACTGCTATTAGTTGCAGGCAATATAATCATCTACATGAATCATTTTCAGTATTGCCTAGGAAATAGATTCCTTTGGAAACACAGATGCCAGATAAAATACTGGATGCCCATTTAAATTTGAATTTCTCAGGTAAAAATGGAAAACTTTTGATTGCAGTATGTCTCAGTTTTTTATACTTAAGAATCACTCATTCTTTATGAAATATAAAATAATGTAACCATAAGGAGAAATTTTACCTTTTTAACTGCTAGCCCTGATAACCCTCTCTGTAATGCTTTAGTTCTTTTATCAGTTAATATTATAGTTATACTATTTTGTATTACCCTACCAGGTGACTATTATGCAGACATTGATATCTCTAGGAAACCCAGAAAAATCAAAGGAATTAATGAATACATTATCATAAATATTAAGAAATTGTCATGTTTATTCAGCTTATGGTTAAATTGTGAGAATTTATTACTGCTATATAGTAGCAATAAGTTAAATTATTAAAAAAAGTTAAATAAAATCATTAAATAAAAAAATTAATAGAATTATTAAATAAAATAAGAATTATTAAATAAAAATTAAATTATCAAATAAAAATAAATTATTAAATAAAATTAAATATGGAACTTGCAATAAAAAAGCAGGGTACAATACACAAAATCCTAGGAACTATAAAGTACTTTTCAAGTATATATTCTTTTGAGCAAGGATACACAAGACTGCCAATTAGGAAGAGTAATTATATCCTGTTAGACCCGATAGTGTTCCATGCCTCAAATGAAAATGAACACGGTTTAACTTTTTATCATTGACAATCTTCCAGGAGAATTATTTAAACTTGTGGTAATTCTGGTAAAATTCTGTGAATCTATTATCTAGATTCAACTCTGTACTTGTAATAGGGTGGTTTATATCTAGATGTCCCCCAAACCTTAGCTTATGGGTGGCACTTTTGGGAGGTGGCTGGATCATGGATGTGGGATACTGGGTTACAAGTGTGATAATTGCATTAGTCCATCATTTAGTTTAGTGTGGTACTGGATGATATGAGTACTGAAAAGGGAAGCCCTACTTTGGGTGTGGGTGGAACTAATCAGCAGATTTGCAGCTTGGATAGAATACAAAGAGCAAAAGGGAAAGCGGGCTTGGCTCTTCCTACCTGACACGCCATGGACTGTTTCTCCTCTGACGTTATACCTTACCTTGGAGTAGGCAACCTTGGACTAAAATCTCTAACAGGCTGTGAGCTAAAATAATCCTTTCCTTCTTTTAATTTGTGGATGTTGGTTATTTTGTCCTGGCAAGGAAAATGTAAGACAGTAATTATTCTGAATTGTTCTAAAATATTAAGACAAATGTGGAAGAATAAACCTTAGATAGCTAAGTCGACTTTGAAAAAGATGTGCACCGTGAAAGTGTGGGGAAGCACTTGTCTTGGAGCTATATGATGAATTACATACATAAAAAAGCTTTTAGAAAATCTTGATGCTGATGTTATAAAAACAGATAGCAAAACCAATGGAGCAAGATAAAGCACACGGACATTTGTATATCTGAAAAAGTTTCTCTCTCATTAAGATAGTTTCAGCATTTCATAAAGGATGGAGTATACATTATGTTTTTTGAAACTTTGTTTCGAAGGAGAGAAATAAACTTGTATCTAATAGAATTTCTCTGGAGGTTAAAAATCTAAATATGACACAGATTACTACATGAATGATAACATTAAATATCACAGAAAAATTGGAGCTTATGGAGACAATGAGTTATTTGAACAGTACTCAACTTACACCAACTGTAACATATCTGAGGAATTATACGCAGATTGACTGTATCAGAATGCTAAACAATGAAAAAGTTAACTGAAGAAGGAGATTACACAAAGAGACTAGCAACATTTAAACTTGGCATGAGACTACTTTCTGTAATTTATAAGAAACTGCTGCAAACCAGTAAGTAAAAGTAAAATGAATAGTAAAAACTGATAAAAGACTTCAATAGCCAACTCAAAGCAGAAACAATGCAGAAGGCTTATAAATTGGGAAAAGGTTATGCTTAGACTTACTAATATTGACAGCTATGCTAATTATGAAAAAACAAATAAGTTATTTAAACAGAACTTTAAAATAACTCACCAAATTATCAACAATATATTTTTACTCTTTGCTCAGAACTAAAGTTCTGCCAGAGACACAGAGTATTAGAAATAATTATTCAGCTCATTTAAATCAATTAATCATTTCGTGTGGCTATTGGAACTTTAGGACGTTTTCATTCTTACCTTGCTACATAATCCTTATCAAAGTGTTTTCATTAATTACTGTTGGGTACCATCTCTTACATTTTGAAAATTTTATGTGGAACTTCATATGAAAAAGGTATTTTATTAGAAACACTTTTGGTACAATAATTCTATTTCTAGGAAGTCTCCTCTTTCAGTGTGTATATTTTATTTAGTTTTAATTTTTAATTTTGATAGACTTCTTGATTCCTCTTTATTTGATTAAATTTTACTGAGACAAAAATCACATAAAATAGAAATGGATGGAAACTATTAACAAAATAATACTATGAAAAAGTTCTTCTTGATTTCTTTGATAGATTAGATTGTTCTGTCAATGGTTTTCTTCTAGCTCCTTCTATCTCCTCTACTTCTTACCTTCATCATTTCTGCTCTCTGCCTGCAGTACTGAGAATGGATGTCTTGTTGCTGTGTGTATACGTCGTGAGGTGAGCTACAGTAGTTCTCTCCTGGGGTACAACATAATTATGGCTGGCACAATCGGAATGAATGCATGCTTAAGACAATTAGTGTGGTCCTGCATCTATATTTTTCATTTGAAATTATGTTAAATATGTATTTCACTCAACATTTACGATTTTGGAAATGCTTCATTATTTTCACTAAAAATGTACAGCCAGCTGTAAAAGCAAGAATGACAGAATTATTGGAAATTTCAATATGATGCTAAGATTTCTCTTAAGTCTAGAGTAAAATTTAAAAAGTACTAATGATGCAGGATCACATCTGTAACAGTAATATGAAATTATCCACTAAGTACTTCTACCTAGTGTTTTAACTTCTGCTCAGGTTAATCAGTTTTGGAGGTATCTCTTTGGTTGTTATTCAATAAAACAATAGTCCTGTAAGGCAGAAAGTTACTATGGCAAGTATTACAATTGAAGAAATTGAGACATTATTAATCAAAGCCAATCAGTATGCTTGATCAGATCTAATTAAACATAGGAATAGAGATAAATATTAATGTTACCTTCTAGACTATTTAGAGGGTACACAAATATTCAAGGAAAAACATTTTATTTGTCCTTATTGTTGATTTTTTAATAATATTAAATTAATATATTCTTTATGTGTAGGAGTTTTCAGGTAAATTTAAGAATGCAGCAGTGAATAAGCCTCAGATATTTTTCTGTCTCTTTTATGCTCCATTTGCTTCGATGTTTGGGTTTTTGTAGATATAGGAAGAGGTTTTTAGTATATTTAATAACTTTTTTTTTTTTTTTGGTCTTTTTTGTTTTTATCGGTACCAGGGATCGAACTCACGACTGCCTGCTTGCAAGGCAGGCGCTTATGCCGCTGAGCTAAATCCCCAGCCCCATTTAATAACTTTTCTTCATCTTTATATTAGCGTTCTTTTTCAGTTTTTGTGTTTCATTCAAATAGTATGTTTCTTCTCAATAACTAAAATTTACTTAAATGTTTGTTCTCAAGTGTTTTGCTCATATGATTTTTCTATGTCTTCTTTGCTAAATTCTAAGCTATTACATTGTATTTAACACCACTGAATCTATTATCTGTGCAAACACTGCCACTCTTCCAAAACTAGAATTTGTTCCATACAAATAAAAATCAAATGTCTAACTTTTCACAAATGAGAAGAAAAGTTAAATGTCAGCAGCACACTGGACAGAGGAACCATTAGATCAGCAGGCCCTTTAACATACATTTAAAAAGCACCACAGTGCTCTTTAAAAATAATTATGCCATTATGTAGTTGTAGGCCTGCACTATGTCACAGTTGTTTCACATGTCCAATCATTAATTAAAACAATTTTAAGAGCAGAGAACAAAAGTAAGAAATTCAAAGGCTAACTTAGAAGTCCTTCTCTTTTACTAATACAATCTCAAATCTGACCACATACCGAAGACATTATGAGGTAAAGATTCTAAAGCATTTTATTAGAAAAATATGGAATCCATGGCTCACGTACTTTCCTAAAAGACTTTTCATTTCCAAAGAGCATTTCTGTATTTTTTTAAAAAAGAAACCAATGAAGCAAATTGTAAGAAAGTATATGAGATATGAGCCAAAATACAGATGTGGTGAATAAGTTTAAAATCATGCGGTAAACACATTACCTACATTCCTCTCAGAACTCTCCCTCTTGCCTCAAACATACCTGTCCTGCGGTTCTTGGCACTTTCTGAAGCTGGCCTGGAAGTCCTCTTTCCTGAGTGTCTTTTCCTGTGTGTCCTTAGTCATGGGGAACTCAATGTCATGAACTATTCAAACAGTTTGCCTTTCCTGATCATTTTAACTTTAGGAAAGATCCAGAAATCCCACAGTGCCAGCTATGGTGCGTGAGTAAGGTGGCCAAGGACAAGTGATACTATTTTGGCACTTGGCAGCAGTGGTCATTGTAGTTTTAATCACATCTTCTATTTCCACATTCAGACTTCACTTATTCTTAATTTCAAGTATAAAAAATATAAAAAGCTATTTTCTAGAAAAAAGTCTGTTTGATATTTAATGATATGGAAAATGTCAAAATAACAAAAATATGTAGATGCTTTCAAAAGGTTCATCTTATTGCAGTGTTTTCTGGGCTCAGAATGTGGTGAAATGAGGTAGACAATGGCAAAATATATATGTAAAATAAAATACAGGTTAAACGGGAATGAATGTTATAAAGAAAAGTAACAGAAGGAAGAAAGCACGTTGCCATTTTAAATAGTGAAGCCAAAAAGAGCTTCTTTAACTCAAATTGAATAAACATCATAAGGAACTGGGATTTAGCTCAGCAGCATTAGCACTCTCCTGATCAGTGCAAGGTCCTGAGTTCAATCCTCAATACAATAACAAAACAATAACAATAATAATAATAATAATAAAATCAAAATGAACCTAAAGAGCCAAGCATAGGATATCGGGAGCAAAGAATTTCCTGAAGAAGAAGGATGGGTCAGAAGCACCCTGGGCAGTTCCCAGAATAGCAGGGAAGTGATTGTGAACAGGTGACTGAGTCAGGAAGGTCTGGATGTGTGTGATAGTAAGACCAGTGATCCTGTCTCCCTGATACACTGCTCTAGATTCTTTGCCTTTTCCTCTGAGTCAGACAAGATCCACTGCAATATGTCATGGTCCTAACGTTTAAAGAAATATCCAGTGTGGGAGAGTAGACTAATGCATGCCCAAGACACAGGCAGGAAAACTAGCTGCAAAGCATTTACAATAGTGTGTGAAAGAGAGATCAATGGTGTGCATCACAGAAGTAGTGTAGGTGGGGAATCTGGTAAGGTCCTGTCTGAATTTTGAATGAGCCACAACCAGGTTTGCTGAAAGACGGAAATGAGATGGAAAAAATATTAACACTAAGTATCAAACTTTTAGTTTAAGAGACTTTAGGTCAGATCATCATTAATTAAATGGGATTTAGAGGGATAGACAGTTTGAGTGATGTGTGTGTGTGTGTGTGTGTGTGTGTGTGTGTGTGTGTGTGTACAACTCCTTAATGACTGAAATTTTGGTGTTGTAAGTTTCAAGATTAAAATTGTGTGGGATATCAAAGCAGAAACAATGATTATGCATGTGAATAATAATCTATATTTACAGATATCAGGTAAATCAGATAAATATCGAGTCATTAGGAGGAAATACTGCTTAGATTATAAGACTGGATGATAAAGAAAGAAGGGAAAAGATTACTTGTATTTAGGTATATAAAAACATGTATGTATGTGTGTAACTAGTTTACTGATCTTTGTTAGTTCATCAACAAGATTATTTTGTGCTCTCATTGTCTGATTGATCATTCTTTTCATGCCTAGTTCTTGTAACTAGAGCAACTACTTCTAAGATAACAATATGCAATATATTAATTAGTGTTAATTTCCTACAATTGTTTTAAATTCTCTATCATTTCTATACTTTTTTCTGTTTTGCTATTTAAAATAAAAACAAAACAAGGCCAAAAAAGAAAAAAACCTGGATGATGTCACTAAGAACCTGACTCAAAAGAGACGTTTAAGAACTAATTAATGGGGCCCTGAAATATTGGAGATGAAGCCAAACAAATGAAAGAGAAGGAGGCATAGTTGAGAGAAAAGAAAATCAGGACAATGGATTTAGAAGTCAAGAATGTTTCAGAGGTAAAAGAAAGTCCAATCTTTCTAATAAATCAAAGGAGATGGGACTGAGAAATTGCAGTTGGATTGCTAGAAAGGAAGCCTCAGTTTTGCACTGCACTGTAACATTTTGGTCAGCAACCCTTGCTGGGGTTTTGATCACAAATCTCTCACAAAGTGTTTCTGGGTGCCCTAACTGAATGTGCTGTGAAGAGGGAGCGCCCAGCTGAAGGAAGCAGGTCACTGGGCGTGTGACACGGAGGGCTAGGCACATCTTGCCCTGTGTCTTTCCCCTGCCTGTGCTTCCTGGTCACCACGAGGTGAGCCGTTTGCTCTGCTACCAATCCCATCACAGTCACATCCTGACTCCCTAAGAGCTCATGGCAATGGAGACAGTCCGCCTTGCACTGCAACCTCAGAAACCATGAGCTAGAATACATTTTTCTTCCTATAAGTTGATTTTCTCAGTTATTCTGTCACATCAATAAAAAGGCAACTAAGTTTGCATACGATGCAACTTGGGTGTGTAGCAGGCTATGTCACATAGGTTTGTGGAATTCCTCTATGATGTTTATACACTAATGAAAGTGTCTGATAACATATTGCTAGGAACATAGTTACACTGTGAAGTGACACATGACTCGAAATGATTAACTTTTCAGAGGGAATCATGGAGCAAAATTCATGTATCGCAATCAGGTTCAAAATGATACATTGAAAACAAGGGACTGAAAGGTTGAATACTTTGGCCACTAAGGGCAGAAGATGTACACAGTACAAGACAGAGGGAGAAGAAGAATTGAAGTAAAAATGACTAAAATGACTGTCAGCATTTCATTTCAGTGAGAGTCAGAGTTCCCAAATTTTAATTAGAGCAATATTAAAATGAAATTGTCATCTCTAGATCGATATTTTATAGATTTATATTTTCTTCAATGATAAGCATCTTAAATTTTAGTAATTATTTTTTAAGTGTATTTCATGTTTCACTATTCTCTATGAAGGCTCTGTTTCAAAGTAGGCTGGTAAAAGTGACATCATGAGCTATGGAATAGAAGTACAGATCAGGTGGTACAATTCTCTCAGGTACTTTGGAACTGTATCAAAACATATACAAATGTATGATCCTATTTCCCAGGATGGCCTAAAGACACAATTTGCATTGAGTTGCAAATGTATTTGCTTTACAAACAAATCATCTTCAAGTTTTATGCTTGATATAAATATAATAAAATAAAAGCTACATGAATAGTAGACATAGTGAAATGAGTTTCTTAAATCAAGTGATTTAGATTAATTAAATTTCATGTGTATCAAATAATACACTTTAGTAGAGCTTTGTTCAGACATGCAAAGTTTGAAGAAAAATATACTCATGCTTACTTCTTATCCATACTTTCATTTTGCTATGAGTATCACTGCAAATCTGAATAAAATTTAATAACCAGCTGCTTCCTTTGGATTTTTATCATCCTGAAGAAGAGAATGAGGACTGTCATCAACCATTATTTTAGAGACATCAAAATGAAAACATGAATATTTCCAAAACTAGGTTATGCTTCATGGCAGAGTAAATCACTGTGAGATCTATGCTTGGTTTGCTTGAAGTTTCAGTGAAGTGTCAGTTAAGTGTTATGAAATTTGTTTATACTGCCACCACACATGAAATGAATTTGCAACACTGCTTAGTGTGAAAACACAGAACCTTGTTGCTTTAACAGCATAATTGCATGTAATACATAGTTTTTAAGGAAACATTACAATAATGAGATCAATTTTTATAATTACAATTAGACATATGTTTAAGTATATTGCTGTTATTTTCTTCAAAATATGAGGACCAATTGATGTACTGTTACTATATTGCCACTTATGAATGAATCTTGATCACAGTATAACATGCATCCATTTTTAAAAGCATGTATAATCATTCAATTAAATGGAATTGACTATTACTTTCATTGTAATCCCATCTGACACAGTAGAAATTCTATTAATTGATATGCAAAGGCACTGGACAGAATAATGAGAGAGTAGAGGTGATTGCTCGCAAGATGATCAATATCTAGAAGTGACACATTTTCACCAATATACTGGATGCATATTAAAATCAGTACGAACATTTACTTGGATGGACTCAAGAAGGCTTTACATGTAGTCAAATAGTTTACAAACTGTTTGACATGTAAGCTTTATCTGAATGCTTTGACATAAAAGAACTTTACACATATGAGTTCAGTAGTGAGCGCTGCTTCCTCGTTAACTAGTGGTTATCCTCTCCGTCATTTGATTGAGAGCATTCTTTTTTAAAATTTAATTTAAAGAAAGACTAAGCAAAACAAAAAATAGATAGGAAATAATACATACATTCAGAGAAAAAAGTAAACAGTAAGAAATCACAAGTCGATATTTATATATTGTCGTTTTACAAATAGTTGTTCAAGGTACAAGAGTGGACTATGTAAAGTGGAAAATCAAACAGAGAGACTGCAAACAGTTCTGTTCAACTGTCCAACAAAATCTTAGTAACAGGGTTGTCAATCCTGTACACTTAAACATACATGCAGTTATCCATATCTTCATTTATGTTGAGATTAAACAAACTAAAGCAGGTTAAAATCATTCTGAACAAAGAATAATAGTATTTCTGGATTTCACATCATGACACTCTCTGATCAGCACAGGGTACTGTAGTGCCTTTTTAAAAAAATTAATTTAAAGAAAGACTAAACAAAACAGAAAATGGGTAGAAATAATACATACTTTCAAAGAAAAAATAAACAGTAAGAAATCACTAGTTGATTACACATTGTCTTCTTACAAATAGTTATTCAAGATACTAAAGTGGAGCATATAAAGTGGAGATTCAAACAGTGAGATTGCAACCAGTTCTGTTCAACTATCCAACAAAAACTTAGAAATATGGTTACCAATCCTATACACTTAAACATACATGCAGTTATCCATAGCTTCAACTATGTTGACATTGAATAAACCCAAGCAGGCTAATATAACTCTGAACAAAGAATAATACCATTGCTAAGTTTCACATTATGACATTCCAGGATCAGCACTGGGTATTTTAGTGTCTCTTTTTCTTCAAAGTATCTGTTCATTTCATCATGTCATAAGATCTGTTCCAATAAACTGTTTACAGATTCTACACAAGCATGAGTCTTAACATGTATTTCTATCCTTTCTTTATTAAAGAGAGAAACAAAACAAAGCATGGCAAAACAAAACATATTCTTATAAACACATGCAATGAAATAAACATATAAGACTATTGTACAAAGAGTTATACCATGGTTCCTGTGTTGTCTCTTGTTATCTCCAATAGAATTGCCATGTCTTCAGACACAGTATAATTGAATATAGCAGTACATAACAGTATTAATAAAACACAACTTTGTACATAGTATAGAACTTCAAAAACCAGCAGTTATCAAACCAGAATGTATATTGTAGTGAGTCTTGTCATCTTCAGTGTAGTTGCCTATACTCTCAGACTTGATACTATCAATCATATCAGTTTTGAATAACATCTTCTCTGCCTCATTTCTGTCATGCTCTTTTTTTTTGCCGTCAGTTGTCTGCTTATCTTCATTCTGTTTTCTGCTCCATTCATTGAGGCCTCTCTGCCCCTGTTCCTGGAATCCTAGTACTTTTGTCGCTCTCTAGAATGTCCTGCAGTATTCTCTGTAGACTTGGATTGGTGGTTACAAATTTCCCAAGTTCCTCTTTGTCATGGAAGCATCCTTTTCTCCATTAATTTCTGGAGACAGTTTATCAGTGTATATCAATCTTGGCTGGAGGTTATTTTCTTTCAGGGCTTGGAATATTTCACTCTAGGCTCTTCTTGATTTGATGGTTTGTGTTGAGATGTCTGCTGTTATTCTGATGGGCATTCCTTTCTAGGTGATCTGTTTCTTGTCTCTAACAGCTTTTAATATTTTTTTCTTATATTGAATTTATGGGATCTTGATTATTATATGCCTGAGTGTAGCTCTGTTTTGGTTGTAGGTGGCTGGAGTTCTGTATGCATCATACATCAGAATATCATTTCCTTTTCCTATGTTTGGGAAGTTTTCCTTAATTATTTCTGTGAATAACCTTTGTAGTTTCATTGTTTGTACCCCAGCTTCTTCATTCACATTCTTTATTTCAAGTTAGATCCTTTTGTTGTCTTCTAGCCTTTGTATTGCTACTGCTTATTTCCTTGTTATTTTTAAAAAGTTTTTCCTTTCATACTCCCACATTGCAAAATTGTCCTCCAGTTTGGAGAATCTATCCTTAGTTTCTTTCAAGCAGATTTGCCATCTTTCCATAGAGTTTTTAATCTACTGGTTATCTCTTTGAATCTGCTTCATGTATTCTATATTTTTTTATATTCTTCATCAAATGGTTCTCTCTTTTGTTTGAGTTCCTCCCTTCTTCCATCTGTGTTTACTTAAGGTGTGCTTAGTACTTCTTTAATTCAATTTCTTGTATCTTGCTTTATTTGGCTAAATATTTCACTTTTGAACTCATCTATGAGGTCCCAAATATATCTCTTTATGTCCACTAGCACTGTGTCTGATATTGCATGTTTACTGTTCTCATTCTGCTTTGTATTTACCTGTCCTGGGTCAGTGTTCTTAGGGTTGGAACCTGGGGACTTTTTGTTGTTGCTTCCTCTTCCCATCCACCTTTTTTGCTTCTTCCAGGAGGCCCCCGTTTCTTTCTTTGTTGGTTACAATTCTTCTAAAGCATGCTGGCGAGATGACCCTTCCCACTGCAGTGTGCTAGTGAGTTGCAGACAGGGACAGAGTATGCTGGCCCCTCCATCCTAGATCAGTCGAGCACTGTGGCCTGCACGTTATTACTTTGTGTCATCTCCCCTCCGGTTGGCGGGCTGGACATGGCAGCGGTGGCGGCAGTGCTAGCAGTAGACTTTGTGCTGCCTCAGCTCAGGGTCAGCCACAGCGGGGTCGGGGCAGGGGCAGCCAGTGGGTGCGCAGTCACTCCTGGGCCCATGGCAAAAGGTCTCTCTGGTGGCCCAGAGACGCCACAGGCAGTGGCTGGAGTGCAGCGGTGTGGGGACCAGTCAAGTTGCTGCAATGTTCACTGCATTTCTTTGCACCACCTCCTCTCCCGGTCAGTCAAGGTGCTGTTGCCTGCACTGTCAGTCAAACTTCTGAGATTTCACTGGGATAGTGTGGTTAGTATGCCCCACCACTGTAGGGACTTGATTTCACATAACCTATTGGGGTTCAGCCAGGTCACGTGACCCAGGCCTAGCTCACTCCCCCAATCCCGTTCAAGAAGGGAGCAACTGACTGAAGTGGCTGCTGCCCCTTGTACTTGCCAGTCCTGCCCGGTCCCAGAATGTCTTCTGTCAGAGCCCCCCTATTTGTGAAATGGCTCCATTCCCATCACTCACCACAGGTCGATGTAGGCACCCTGCCAACTCAACTCTCCCTTTGGCTTGCCAGCTCCCGAATTCAATGTAGAAGCAGCGGGTCCTTGGACACCTTGGCAAGTCATGGTGGGACCTCGTCAAGCTGCCTTGGGACCATATCGGGACCTCAGATGGTTGGCAAGTCACCTTAATTTCTTCTTGGGATGAGAGAATTCATCTCCCTCTGTTTTGGGCTCCCCACTCTGTATTATGTTGAATTTTAAGTTGACTATCATAGGGAGCTTCTGTAGCCAGTTGTTATCTCAACAGTATTCTTGTTTAAGGTAACAAGTAGTCAGTTTCTTAGAATTTCATTGTAACCATCTCTCAATAGTAAAATAAGATGATCAACTTTTACTTCTTAAAAACATTTTCTCTATTAATACTTAGTTATTTTTATTTATTTGACATGCAAGTATATAATATACAATATTGGATATTTTAATGAAATTTTCAGTTCTCTTTTCCTGAATAAGATTGAGTTTTAGTATCATTTTGGTGTTTTTTTCATTTGATATGTGTATTAAATATACACAAATTTTATATAAAATTTTGATGAGTATTCCCTTCTTCCTTTTTACAATTCATTTTTAAAGATTTGTTTTTGTCATTTTGCGAAAGGGTCTCACTGTGCAGTTTATGCTAGTTTTGAGCTCACTTTGTAGCCCAGGCTGTTCTTGAACTTGCAAGGATCCTCCTACTTCAGCCTCACAAGTGCTGGGATTACAGGAAAGCACCACCACACCAGGCTAAGAGTTCATTTTTGCAGAGCAATTTTAGATTTACAGAAAGTTTGAGTGGAGCATAAATATTTCCCACATGGACTTGTCCCCTACGTAAGCATAACCTCACCCATTTTCAACTTCTTTTGATAGTCATATGTTGTGAAGCTATTTTTACATATCACAATCCAAAGTCATGCACATTTCAGGAGTTATAGACAAATGTGTAGTGGCATGTGTCCACCATTGTAGTATTATTAAAGCATCTGTACTTTGCCCATTTATCCTTCATTCTTTCTTCCCAGCTAACTCTTGGCTATTGCAGATCTTTCAAATATCTTCATATATCTTTTTGCTTTTCCATAATGAATTGCACAGCATGTAACATTTTCAGGCTTTATTCTTTCACATAACAAAATGCACTTAAATTTCCATTTCTTATCATATCTTTCTAGTCTATAGTTTATCTTCTCACTATTTACCTATTTTTTTCACAGATCAGAATCTTCCAATGTTAATAGAGTAAAACTTGTCTAGTATTTTTTGTATTTATTTTTTCAAGAAATATATATAACCCTAGTATTCTCATAAGATATAATTTTGGACATGTACTTCTTAAAAACCAATGTGATATATATTCATTTTCTAGAAGAATATTAACTAATTCTATACTTCTTCAAAACCTGTAAGGATCTTTGCTCTTTTTTAATTTCAAATTTTCATCAGTGCATATTTGTTGTATGCTATAGTGGCATTCATTTAAGTAATAGGTACATGTACTTTCCCTAACGATTCTTTTTAGTCTCTTTTCTATTCTAATATTCTCCCTCTTTTCATCTCTGGATCTCTTTTCCCCATTTTCATGTTTTTTTCACTTTATTTTGTGATATGTAGTGATTACATTCACTATGAGTAGTTATATGTGATACAGTTTAAATTTTTCTATAGCTCCTACCCTTCCTTTCCCTCCACCCTCAGGTATTTAGTACACCTCCCATTTACAAATGACATATCATTTTGCATTTGTTCTTTCTATTTCTTTCTGTAGAAAGTTAGAAAAATTTTGGAGGCATTTGTTCCTATGTCTAATTTTAAATTTATTAGCATAACCATGTCTCATTTATTCATCCTTCTGGCTTTTCTGATATATATTTTAATCAATCATAAATCATATTAAATCAGATATTGTGATTTAGGCCTCAGTACAAAAGTAATCTCAAATAAGACTTCTTTGGCTATACATGCTATATTATATTTTTCAAACATTCAGTCTCTACCTGTATCATTCGCCTAATCACTTTTTAAAATTATCTCCCTTATTTTCTTTTTATATTAGAATTTTAACTCATGAGAATAGAGACTTTGTCTGTCTTATTCACTACTATATTCTCAATATCTAGAATAGTGTATTGGTTACTGTGCTTCATCAATTTTTATGAATAAATGAATGGTGACTTGAAATTAGGATACAATTTTCTATAGTTTTCTTACATTTCTGCATGTACAACAGAAGCAGTGGTTGACAAATTTTCCTGGGTATCTATCCAAGGCTATTTCCATGTGAACAGCTTTCAGAAGCAGATACAATGTTACCTTCCAGAAAAAGGAAAGCCAGAGATACTTCCTAGTACAATACAGATAAATTCTATCTCTGCAGAATAGAGTAGGCATGTGTACCGCACATTACAAAAGATTGCTCTCCACATGGTTCTAGTTCCTTTGTTGAAGTACAGTTGCTGTGTGTGCTGGCAACTCTCTGGGACCATATGGCTTTTCCCTTGAGGTTTATGGACAATGAAACTGGCATGAGATTATGTTAAAACTGCAAGTGGTGCTTTACATAAAATAGTCTCTTTTCCTGGATCCAGGAGTTTCAAGATTTCTCCAAATGTGTATGAAAGAATGGCCAGTTACCTGTTATACTGCAAGAGAATGAAGTCATATGTCTAGGTATTTCTTAGTCTTAACATTTTATGCAAGTGTGTTATGAGGTATGATCACTCCTGATTATATAATATCTCTGTGGTGTAGAGTCTTGTTCAGAGTAATTTACTTACTTTACTTACTTTAGCCTATCTACCCCATCTGACACATTTGATTCAGAGGTGAAAACACCCAGTGAGGATGAGAAGATACATTTCCAATCTGTGAAAAGATACATTTAAATATTCTTTTAAATGCTTTTAATATCATCTGATATTCCATAATTATAATTTTTTATATATCATAATTGATAATGACATTATTTCTGTTAAAACCATATAGTATTTTCTCCTACTGAAAACAATAATCTGTCCAATTTCCTATGGTGAAACAGTGATAAATCAGAATGATTTTTATTGTATTTGTCAGCAGAGTATTTCTATTTAGTTATGTTAAAAAATATATTTAGATTCTTTTACAATTGTCGTGAATATTATGCTTTAATAAGTCTGAAAAATATTTCTTTCCAAAAGTCTATTTTCTACTTAAATACCAGTCATACTTTTAAATCCAAAATTAATTCAGCTAAGTCTGCTATAGCAGTTACACTATTTGTTATACTAGCTTTGTAGTTACCCAAATTTTCTTGAATTGCAGCCTTAAAATTTAACCAAGGTCCCCCACTCACCGCCCATGGCTGAAATCATCCCTAATAATTTTCTCTGACTTGATACATAAACAGAAATATATTGACTTTATACTCCATCTGGATATGGCTAATAAATTTGGGTTACTCAGCTATAAAATTGTTTTGTGGACACAAAACTCATTTAACTCATCAATTATGTGGTTCCAGTCACTGTCTCTTGGCTTCTAGTATATAAATAACTTACATTTTAAGCTGCTGAGCTGTTGTTTTATAAATTTTATCAACTAAAAGATTATCATAGTTATATGCAATTGTAAAATAGGACAATCAGTATCTTATGTATTTTATAGTATTTTCACTGTCGGTTTTAAATATTCTTATAAAAAGATTACCTAAAACATACACATATTTACTGTGCCTTAAATTAGTATGTGGTGTGTTGTAATACATTACCTCCCAAAGCATTGATGCTTTTCAAACAAGTGCCATTATTCAAAGGAGATAAAGAATAATAGAAAATTAACTTTAAAGAAATGCATAGTTAATAAATATCACTATATATTCTAATATGTTGTGATTTAGATATATGTAAATATATTTAAATTCTATTGAATTCTACTGAAATTTTAATGCCTTTTAAAACACAATTCAAAAAGGTAATAGTTAATTTTCACAAAAGAGAATAGCTTGACTTTTAAAACATATTTTCATAGTGTAATATAAAAACAATTTTGAAAACATACAAAAATTTCTAACTGAAATCTTCATAATGTACTCAATATCGCTTTTGGCCAAAACATAGTATAATTTTGACTAAACAAAACTTTTTTGTTGTTATTCTTTACAACAACACCTTAATATTTTGCCGATTTTTTTCTGTTTTTCAACACTACTAAAAATACAAAACTACATAATCTTGAAGCTACTGAAATCACATCATTGGACTGAGCAATTTTCTGAGAAAAATGCAAACATTCAAGCACATGTAATGCATTTTTACCTTAGTGTATATAAACTGTCATTAATCTTCTGCACGTATATTCAGAAAGAACAACTGCGTAAGTTTTTTGAATTTTCATGATTAGTTCATATTAATATGATAAAGAATGTAGTATTTCTATAACTGCTACTTACAAGAAAGAAAAGGCAAACCATTACAATTTTATAGTAGAGTCTGAAACTGACAATTGCTATACCTATTGTAATGACGAGCTAAAATATAGTTTCATTTATTATATACAGACCTGAATATTTTCTTTTAATTCACATAAGGCCTATGTAGCTGTGGTCTATTCTTTGCAAGTAATTTACCTATTTCCCTCAGATATTTTTAATTATATGAAATATAAGATACAATAAAAACCTACTGTGATAGGTGCAAAACACTTAAAAATGCTTAAAAAGGCAAATTTTGTAGCATATAAAATTAGTATTATAGATAGAATGAAAGTTAGTTAGTATTTTTTGCATGCTGTGGTAACAACAATTAATGATGCTGTGTGGCTCAATTCAAAGATGGTAAAGTAGTATATATTAAATGTTCCGATTACCGAAAGAAGTAAATATTATTGAGTTTATCCCACACTGTGTAATAGTATGGCTTTTGTCTAGTTATCTCACCAAAGCCCCGTGCAGTTATGGGTGGAGTTTTTCCAGAGTGGGCTGGATCTTGGATGTGGCACAGTAGGATCAGTTCATGGTGCAATGCTAGGATCAAGAGCACTGGGATTAAAGGTATGAGTGCTGCCCACTCTAAATAGACTGGATTAAATACAAGGGACAGAAAGAGCCGTGGTCTTCTATTGTCGCTTTGTTACCTTCTGTCCACCGCAAAATGTTTCTCCTCTGCAATGCCTGTGTGTCTTGCCACCCTGCCTTGGAGCCAGCAATTAGCAATCCAAACCTCTGCAAACTTTGAACTAAATAAACTCCCCTTAATCTTTAGGTATTTGGTATTTTGTTTCAGCAACAAGAGAAAAGTAATTAGGGCATTTAACATTAGCAAATCATAGCATCATGCATAGTAAATAATGCAGTTGTTATTTTTCATTTAAAATTTTAAAACCTTAAAACTGCAACATGAATAAGCACAATTAAAAAAGAAAAAAAAAAACTATGGTACCGAAACTCCTGCATAAATTTTATGTTAGCTGTTCTTATATGTTTCTTGTCCCTTTACCACTGAGCTATGGATTACTGTTTATGCTCGTCTAAATTTCAGTTTTTAAGACTGAAATTGGATCTGGCTGTATAGTACAGGATGACCTTGGATTCATCGTCAAAAGCCTCAACCTCCCAAATTCTGGGAAGAGTCAATGGCTTTAATATTTATTTTTAATACTATTTAAAATGGAAAGCATGATATTTTCTATATTTATCTGAGCTTAATATCATCACAAAGATGACCTAAACACATTAAACTCACCTTCTGAGCTAAGTTTGCTGCATAGATCTCAAATAGTTAACACATTAATATTCGAATTTCATATACTTCAAAACTTCCATACTCAGATTTGAACTATTTATGAATTTACATATGCAATAATCTAGTCTTTTCTGTTAGATATTGGTGCAATCATTGTAGCCATTATAAGCTACTATTTGGATATAATGAACAAGTTTTATCTTTGTGCAGGCATAAATGAAATTTCCTTCTGAATATTTGCTTTTAATGTATCATCATCATTTTCAGATGGTAGAAGTAAAATACCTAAGAAAAATATAACATAATTATGAACTTTATGATCTATTTGTGATGTATTTGATGTGAGAGAGCCTATCTGAAATAAAGAGAAATATCACCAAAATGTAGGTGTCCATCAGTGGTTTGCTGACTACTTTACCTAAATATACACCACAAAGCTCAGCACATCTCCACTGCAAATGCCAGATTAATTATTAACAACAAAGACCCTGAACTAATACAAGTGGCCACTAAATTTAAAGCTGGAAGCTGTCTGTTTCTAATACGTGTGTGTGTGTGTGTGTGTGTGTGTGTTTCCTTTGTTTTTCAAGTGTGTTTTAGTGCTGTAAAAATCAAAAACACTTTTGGAGATGACAGAAGCAGTAGCATAACAGGAGTTTCTGGCTTATCAGTTAATATATTGTTCACAAATTATTTTTGTTTTGTTTAATATCATGATTTCCCAGATGCAGAGTCTAATTTGGCAAATTTTGTTTTCATGAATTTTTTCCTTGGTTCTATCAGGACCTACATGTCACTCACATCATTCAAAAAATAGTTTCAATATTTTTAGTTTGCGTTATCAAAATTAAGTTTAAGACAATTCTTAGGAAATTAAAATGTCTAAGTTTTACCTCTAGCTGCTTGTTAATGTGCATTGTGATATAAAAGAATCAGTTTACATTAAATAAATCTTGTTTATAATCTCAAAGATTAAAACACATTTTCTACTACATAGTGAGACTGTCTCAAAACAAAAGCAACAACGACAAAAAACATATTTTTTAAGGAATGGATATACTGTGCCTCTTTTAGGTCATTTCTTTTCTCAGTATTCACACTGTAAAACATTTTTTGTTCATGTTTGAAGTACTCTACATGTGAGAGAACAAACTGATTGCTTCATTTCCTCTTCCTGCCCTCCTGTCGTGCCTATGCCATGTCTTTTTCTTCTCCTCTCTTTTAAACTTTTTCCCTCTTCTCTCCCTCTTCTTTTTTCTTCTTATTTTGTTCTCTTTTCTTCTCAATCCAATTGCACGTCATATGGACAATTGAGCCTTTGTAACTGAATCAAGGGAACTACCTTCTAAGAGGAAAGTTAACCTGAATATTCTGGATATTAATTTTCTGCTGTATCTCATTATCTGGAAACTTAAAAAAGACATGCTTTGAAAAAGTCTTAGATGATTTTGCTATTATCTGTTCTATGTTCCATATTTCTAAGGGGACACCAAGGTATTATGGGATTGCAAGTTATGCTCTGGCTATGTGATAAACATAATTACATACAACCATAATAAATGTAAAAAATTTTAAAACATTTTATGGTATAATTATAATGAATGCTTTTCAAAAGAAGATTTGAAATATAGACATAAAGACATAAAAATGTTTCTAATCAAATATATACATTGGATATTCATTTTTTAATAAATAGGAACTCGTATTTTTCACCCCAATGATGTTTGATGTCCAGAAACAAAACTGAATCAGCTTGCCCCAGATCTTGCCTTGTATGTACAGTGGCAAAACTGGGTAAGTTACAGGCTTCGTATTAGTGACACCCTACAAACAATGTATTTCAACCTTCTTTTAAATTTTATAATACCACAGTACTTATATTTTTCAAACTAAATGGATAAATTAATATGAAGACAAACCTATTATTAGCTCATGAGATTAGCTTGTGGGAGTTAGCATTCCAAAATCAGGTTACGTCTACATCAATTAAAAACTTACATTGTGTTTGTGAAAATCTGAGGACTTATATTGGGTATGGTAGCTTCTTACCTGTCTTGAAAGAGCTGACACTGTCCTAATCAGTTTACTGGGCACTAGTCCAGGGCTAAGCATTAACAAAGGGTGAAGGAAAGAGCTAGTAGTTAGGGCACCTAGAAGTTAAACGTTCAGGGAAGGCATCTAATAAGTGTTCATGAAAACTGTAAAGGTGTGGGGACAAAAATACTTAAGGTGGTAATTAAATTAATATTTAAGGTGGTAATTTTTGTTTATTTGTTTGATTTCTCTATGTAGTCCAGGTTGCCCTTCAACTTGCTACAATTGTCTTGCCCCAGGCTCCCAAGTGCTCAGGTGACAGATGAGCACCATCATGCCCGGTAATTAATGTGATAATATTTCTAGGCTGGAAGATAGTGCATCAAAACTCTTTTGCACTTTTCAGTAAAGTCAGAAATTTCACATTGAAGGATATAAGAATACTGTAGAAAATTGAGTCTAGTTGTCTCTAAGTCCCCATTGGAGACAATTATTATTATTGATGTTATTATGAGGCAGATTATAAGAAAGGCATAGCTTTCTGGAAGTTACATGTTCCGGCCTTCAGAGGACAGCCTTGGGTGTGATATTGAAGCTCAGCTCACATACATGACTTGTACATGAACAGAAGTATCAGCAAGTTTAAGGTCATGTGTCCCCATGTCATGTAAATTCCTCTTTTTCTCCCCTTACTTTATGCCATACCTATAAGAAAATGCATGCATATGACAAAATTCCCCAACTATTTCTATTTTTTTCTTCAAAGAACTGGTCACTCACTATACTATTATAATAATTATTTTTCTAACCTATTAAAAGGGGATATGGATCTTCATTTTGGGGTAAATGTTCAAACAAATTATTTCCAGAACTATATAACCAACATAATTAGTTGAAGGTAAAGTAGCAAGAAATTAAAACAACATAAAAAGCAATGATTTGCTATTCTTGTAACTCTCTCTATACATGCTTCTATATATTGTAATGGTCATTAAAATTAATGATTATGAGCTCCAATTAATATTTATGGATAATTCATAGTATGAGTGCCTAAAGTTGAGTTTTGCATGCGTTGAAGTAAATTCCATGTTTAGAATTAAGTGGTGCCTTTTATGTTTGTATTCTATACATTTCAGACCATATGTAAATCATTGTCTCCAATTGAAGAGAAAAAAATATGGATTACACAGTGACAAAGCCTTTTAATTACAGTGAAGAGATTTAAAGATAAGCATAAAAACCTTAGGAACATATCAAACAAAGAATGAACTGTTTTAGTCTAAGAGAAGAAATTAATTACTTACAAAAAGTTTTTGATCTATTTCATAGAAGAAAAATGAGAATTTTGTAGAATTGATGATAGAGATTAAACTATTGAGAAAATCATTAGTACATGCAAAAGAATTATTGTATATAAGAACTTTCTGTTAAAACCATCAAAATTTAAACAAATTTCTTATTATTATGAAGGTGATGGCAAACATATCTAGAGTGGATCTCTTCTATAAATTATGTATAAATAGATGTAATAGGACATTTGTGTTTTTCAAATTTCTTAAATTCTTAACTTATGATGACTCCATTGATTAATTCATTTATTTTTCATTCCCTAAGCATTTGACTTTGTTTCCTGAGTGAGAGTCATTTGTCTCTTCTATCAATTTCATCCCATTTGATTTTAGATATTAGGAAATATATTCCATTTCTCCTACATTTGGCTGTACCTTCTTTGCATAACTTGTTAATATAGCTTTCACTTTCTATTCCCGTGCTGCACTGGAGGTTCAGGTATGTAGTGCCAAGAAGGCCAGGATTTATCATGAGAAAAGAACATTCATCTTTCATTCTACAACCAGGAAGTGACTTTTCAGAGAACTCGCTTCCTTGTTGAATGTAGTGCCATGTTTGTATGCTAACAAAGTATGCATTTTAAAACAAAAATACTAGCACTCTAAAGAGAGGTTAAAATGAAGTGCAGTCACATTACTATAAATTCCATTTAGTTGCCATCTCCTGTACCACCTCTTTTATAGAAAGGAAAAATCTAATTCATAGCTAAACACATTTAAATATTAGAAGCATTACTCTAACATACATACTGTATCTATTGTAGACAAAACTGTTTGACTAATATGAAGTCATTGAAAATCATGCAAAACATCATTTTGCTGCTGTCATTTATTTGTGGAATCTGGAATGACTTTAAAATCTAACATAAGCCTGTGTCTCTCTTTTATGTTACATAAAAAATGATATGAAGTTTATAAAGTACTGTGTACTAAATATAAAACAGTATTTCAGGAATTATATGCAGTTTTCTTATAGTTTGTCATAATTAAGTTGGAAAAACTGACATTGATGGAGTAAGTGTCTTAGCATTGTATTTAGCATATTAATAAGTGTTGGATGTCAGCATCATAAACACAAGAAAATACTCCATCATTAATTTAATTCATAAATTCATATTTTAATGAAAATGTAAGTGTTCCAAAACTTATCAACCTAAATAACTGCCCAATTCTAGAATGAAAAATTTTTCATAATAAACATAAATTTGTGCACATAACAGAAAGCAAGTTATAAAATATAGGATTAAATAAATAAAATGAATCAAAAGTCACATTTGTCACTGACTTGGGGGTTTGATCTATTTAGTATCAACTAATAATAAGCAGTTAGAGTGGAGAAGAGGCAGAAATGTAGAAAAGCTAACCAAAGGGTACTAGGTTACAATTAGCTAAAAATAGAGCATTCCTCTACACTATAGTACAGTGGGGCAGCTATGATAACAATAAAGTACAATATATTTTAGAAAGCTAGAAGAAAGGATTTTGAAATTTTTAAATAAAGTAATGATATTTGAGAAAATAAATTGTTTATCCTGGTTTAAATACTAAGTATATATTAAATACTAAATATATATTGAAAAACACTTTGTGGATGTATGTACACTTTTTGTATTTTTATATCAATTAAATGTAATATGATTTAAAATAACAAGACATTTATTTTTAAAGTCATTATTCCTATAACTGCTATTTTATATTCAATACTTCTATAAAAACATAGAAAACCAAGAATAAATAATAGAAAGACATTATTAATATCATTACTAATTCAAATTAATGATAAATTGTGGTAGTAATATCCTGGAAAAGGGAGTTAGAGTATGAAGAAGCTTAGCCTATAAAATAACTTTAAGAATGTCATAGCTTATTGCTTGTGATTTTCATTTTCCTCTTCTTTCACTTCAGGGACACTCATTTCCGAGGCAGCAGGAAGGAATTTAAGTGAGCAGGAGAGGGTCTCAGCCTCCCGAGCTCAGCTCAAAGTGATGCTCAGGTGAATATTTTTAAAACAAAACACACCCACAAGTGTCTAAACTTATTCGGAGGTAGGTTCATGAGTATTTTTATTATAAATTGAGGCTTACTTTCCTGTTGACAGAGGTATATCCAAGCACAAATAGTTGGGTTATTGATTTGAGGCAATTGGATTTAGTCCCAGTAATTTTGGACAAACACGCTCCAGACTGAATTCACCCCCTTACAAACATCAGCACGTTGTAGAGGACTGGTGTGTCACCCTCCCTACACCCAAGTATGCTTGTGCTTATTTGCAAGCAGTGTAGGCTGTACATGACATGCCTTACTTGGCTTCCAGTTTGAACAGTCTGGCTGAGGCTGAGTATGCATCTTCATCGAAGCAAGCAGGTGGCATGTTGGGCCTGCATTGCTCCTGGCCAGTGGTCATAGTTGAATCCAGAGCAGTGGATTCATTACCTAACATAAGATAACGTCTTCACTGAGGTCTGTGTGACTTCAGAGAAAATTCCTTTCCAGAATTGAATATAAAACAAGTTGTTAACCATAACCTGAGTCTGGCTGTTCTGTTCTTTTTGTAAAAATGCTTTGCTCCCTCTGTTGCAAGCCTTGACTGTCTAGCCGCTTACCTAACACATGTAGTCATATTTCCCTCACAATTTTCTTGGCTGTACCTATTGTCAATAAATATTGAGGTTCTAGCCAGCACGTGGCTTTTTGTTTCCTGTGAACGACTGGCCAGCCCAGATTCTCTCTGTCTCTCTCTCTCTCTGCCATGTGCCATAACATCTTGCAGGAAGTTGGACAACCACTGCAGAAGTTCCAGATAGCACATGACTGAGAAGATGCTTAATTCTACAGGGAGAAGTATAGTTCGCAACTCTGAGGTCTTGAAAAGGGTCCTGCAAAGCAATAGTGAATGAAGAGACCAGAGAATGAGTCATTTTCTCTAAAGATACCTGGTAATAGATGTTAGGTAATGTCAGTCTCAAGGTGCAGTTCCTGGGCAGCCCACTGGCAGAAAACAATTCATGGAAAAACAGCCTTGAGGGGTAAATGAAGTGAAGTGGGAATGGTTGAAAGGAAATTTGATCATGAATATTAGAAGCAACCCTCTCTGGAATGGTAAAATTGGAAGATGTAGATATCTCGAAGGTATGGAAGGAAGATAAAATGATAACACTTAACAAATTAAAAAGTAAATAGTTTGTTTTCTATAAAAATAGCTTTACAATAAATGAATCATACAATGCAGTGACGTAGACCTGCTTATTGGTAAGACTGCTGTGTGTGCCTCCCAACAGTGCTGAGAGGACATTGACAGGACCAGCAGGGAGAGAGTCTTTTCCTCACAGCACAAAGTCAGAGAATTCAAACAGACAGAATCCTTATCTCCAGAGACAGTGAGCCTCTGGGCAACATTGGAATCAAGTATTAAGTTGCACAGTGTGAAAAGGAAAGAGTTTCCCAGACTCAAATAACAGAAACTGAATTAAAGTTGTTTGGTGTTAATTATAACTATTAATATAACTTTGTTGCAAAAGTTCTTCTTCCTTATTTTAGATATTCCCAAGAGTGCAGGGTAAAAGATCTATGTTGATGAAACTAATTACCTGGTAAAAATTATTTTAAAAATTGTACTGAAAATGCTGCTTCATTAGTATGAATCAATAATGCAATTTGACTGCTAAAAAGGCTAATGCAATCTCAGCTTCATTAATTGAACCAGAGCATCACATCACAGGAAATAATAATTCTACTGTATGAGAGTTTATTTAAAATTAGTTTTAAATATATGTATCTTCAGGATTTATAATTTGGATGAAAAAAGAAAAAAAAAAACCTATGCCAGGTTGTATCAGAAAAAAAAAAGAATTTAAAATCATGTAATAAGTAAAGGAATTTTTCCTGGTGATCATCAGTCTGGAGATACTTTGCCTGGCTTTTTCTGGACTGTTTTTTTCCAGATCCTTTCATAGTGGATCTTTCCTGTTATTTAGTTCTCAGCTCAACTATTACCTCCTTTAGAAGAACGCTTTGATCGTTTCTTGTAGAGATTGTTTCTACCTCCCAGGACAACATCTTCCCTTCACAGTTTATGTATCTTCACACGAATACATGTTTTTTAATATTTATATATTTGCATATTCTAAATTCAGACACACTGCTTTTCAGTGAAAGCACAACTATTCTTCCCAGATTATTATCATATTTAAAGCCAAGCATTATACCTAGCACATAATAAGCCATTAATGCATAAAACAGAAGATGGCTGCCTGGAATGGAGTAGTATAAAGAAAATGGAATAATTCAGTGATGTAATCTATTGTTTCAGGATGCAGACATAGAAAAAAATAATTTGATTTTGAAAGAGGGCATATTTCATGTCAGTTCTAAAACAGTTCCTATACAATGGAAAATATTCTATACACAGAATTATCTTATATGGAAGGACATAAGCAAAAAACTCAAGTAGAAAATGTTTACATACTTCTTCATTAAACTGGTAAAGCCCTGCTGCTCTTTACAAGCTCTCCCAATTCTTGGACATTATTATGATATAATCCATGTTATTATACATTTTATTTCAAGGGGAAATTATTAAAATATTATTTATCAATGTAATATGGTATGTTTATAAATATGCTTCCTGTTCTTTCCACATGAGCTTTTTTCAGAGTTGGCTAGTCTAGGTTATATTAAGAACATATTAATAGTTTTTCATATAATAGAGAATAAGCATTAAAACCAAACCAAACAATTAATTTACAACCAATTACATTATTAGCAAAACACATGATATATATGACTTTTCTTCGTGGTCCTATACTAAGCTTTTTACTTTTATGAAGCATGAGTTTATTTTGTTTGTTTCTTTATTTGTTTTCTGTTTTGTTTTTTTGGGATTCCAGGAAGTGAACTCATGACTTTGCATTTGCCATGCAGGCACTTAGGCTACTGAGCTGTATCCCAGGCCTCAAGCTTTTTACTTTTAAAATTTGGAATATTATGACTGTATTATGCAGGAGTTCATCTTATTTTCAGTTCCTTTTATATTTTTGTTACCACCACAACATGAACAGTGTTATATTTATTATATCTGCTCTAGTAAGTATAAACAATTATTAGAATATTTTTCTGTTTCAAATATGCTTATTTGGATGTCATAGAGTACATTTATTAGTCCAGAATATTTCTACTCGAAGTAATAATTACCTTAGTTATTTTAAGTAGAAAAAGGAGAATATATTGGCTCACATACATACAAATCCCTGAAATATATGTGGTTTTACATCAGCTTCATTTGGGACTCACTGATTTTCTTTGTGTCACCAAATTTGGCATTCTCTCCACTGGCTTCAATCTAATGCAGAATTTCTTCTCTAAAATTATGAAGTTATAATCTCCTTGCTTAATTGTCCTAGCAGAAGTGAATCCATCTTTTCCAAAAGTTCTAGCCACTGTTGGTCTTTGACTTAACTTGGTCTATATCCTGTTGGATGCCTTCCCATGGAAACACTCCAGTGTGGGACTCTCCTGGTTCATGTCCAAATTGATACTATGAATTGGCATGGTGGAAAGGACATGGCTGTTCAGAAGGAAGAAATTATTTTACTTTGTTCCTCAATGAAAGGGAAATGGTGTTTGGTAAGTAAGAACAGCCATTGACTGTAGGACTTCATCTTCTGCATTTGTGATTTGGTGAATAATTCAGAGGTTTCCTCATGCATGGTTTCAGTCATTAATTACAAAATTCCGTTCTTTCTCCTCATCTTAATTCTTCATTTTAAATTAGCCCCTCATTTCACCATTTCCTACCTAATCTTACTTCTTTTATATGTTGGTTCATTTTTATTGCCTGTTTGTGATTCCATCGTACTTTTCTTGATGCATCATGATCATGACAGATACCTAGAAGTGGAGGAATTTGCCAGTGAGTTTCTAATATCTTTTTGAGAAAATATTTCATTGGACTTATATGGCTGGAGCCAAAGTTTAATTGCAGCATCTTAAAGTGCAATATAAAGTATGCCTCAGATTATTTATATTGTTATCTAGGGCTCAGTACTCACTTATTTCTGCGTTTATTTTATATTACAATAGCTCCAGTTTAAAATATTTTGGTCTTTTTGTTCTGGGGATAAATAGATATCCTCATATTTCATCTGTTTATAGCTAGACAGTAATAATGGCTTATCTGTGATATTACATTAAAATTATTAGGTTATAAGGACAATATTTACCTAAAATTCAGATAAGTAAGGATCTTTATTTTGAACATATTAAAATGTGTGAAACATTCTAGAAAAATCGAGTGTCACTTTTACTTAGCAAAATTTCTTACCAAATCTATGTGTAAGCAAAAGAAATATGAAAAAAAAGTTTAAAAAAACATACACACACATGCACACACACACACATGCATGCACACAGACACATAGGCACACACATGCACACATGCACATATACACACACAGCTATGCTGGTCTCTCTGAGCCCAGAGTTGCTCACTGTACAGTCTCTTTTCCTCTCTGTCTGCACACATTGCCCTGAATCTTCACACATTTGGTGATTTCACCTGGTGAAATCCAGTTTTTATTTTTGTCTGGTACTCTGATAATCCTTTGTTTATAGTAGCAAAAAACTTTTACTTGTTTTGTCATGAGATGTTAGAACATTCTAGCTTATTAATTAACTTGGTGTTTCATAGTAAGTTGTTCTTTTTCAAAAAGTGTATTAAATTGCACATGAAGATCACCAGTCACTAAGGAGCTCCCTAAACCCACCTACCGGGTACACACTGTGTCCATACAATATAAAATCAGAACAGGGAATGTGGAATCAGACTGTGAGAATACCAACATGTTATCTATATAAGCACTTCTTATCAATAATTGAGAATGATATGTATGTTACTCATAGGACTGTCATGAGTGAATGACATATTATGTGATGCACTAAACCTTTTTTTTGTTTGTTTGTTTCTGTTTTTGTAATGGGGATCGAATTCACTACCCCATGCTTGTCAGTCAGTACTAAAGCCCTTACTTGTGTTAGATTTTAGACTTTTTAAAATCTGAAATCAACAACATGTGTGCTATTGCTCTGTTGTGAACACTGAAAACAGAGCATTGATTAGGTTTGGGTATTATTTAATATTTCTTTTTTATTTTCTTTTAAACTATTCACATCGTTTCTCATTAAAAGTATCAGCTTTCTTGTAATAGGTTGTTTTATTCATGGATACTAAAGACTTTGTGGTAGAGTTAGAATTAAAATTTGATGTTATATTTTCCAAATTTCACATGGGTTGCTTCTCCAGTGTAAGGATCATTATTTTGAATTTTTAGGCTCCTGTCACATTAACTGCTCATAAAGACCAGTTTGGGTTACAGCTCTTTGATGGTATCTTAAATGTTCTGCAATATATTAGAAGGATACTGGCAAATTCCAATGTGGATATGATGATTCCACTTTCCTGGTCCTCTATTGTATAACCAAAGCTCATACTACATGTATCTTCTTTATTACTTTTCATGCTTCACTTAAATTATGAAGTATTATCTCATCTTGAGTATGTTTCTTTATTTTGCCCATCTCTTAATTCTTTCTTCATTCTTATGTAGTTTTGATCCCTCAGTGCAGACACACACACACACACACACACACACACACACACACACACACTATCCATTATATTGAAGGAGTTGTTGATCTTTTTGTGACTGAGAACATACAGTATTAAGCACAACTTGATAAAGAGTCTTCAATTTGGCAGAGAAAAATGTCATTTGCTCATTACTTACAAAGACTTAAACAACACTTCTTTTTCCATTTCTAAATATCATCCATATTTTAAAAGTCATCAATATTTATGGAGCCCACTTCCTTGTTTTGATTAAAGGACAACAAATAAAATATACATTTATTAAACAACTCTTAAGTGTGGAGTTAGGTAAAGGTGTAGAGAGTAATGCAGGGGGATGAGGTTGAGTCCCTGAGACCACTCTCCTGCGTTAAGTGAATTATCAAAGAAAGTAAGGTGGAGCACAAAGCTGACTCAACATATTATTGAGCAAATTTGGGTTATGCTTGGCTCAGAATTCCAATCCCATTGTTTTATTTGCATTCTTGGGCTGGGATGATCAAGACTGTAGACTTCCTTGCATTGTGGATGGAACAGTCTTCATGGAAGAACTAGGAGAATCGTGTGAATGAAATATTTGTGAAATTTATAAATTCTGTATAACATGCTCTAGGATCCTTGTGTGCTTTGTATATTTTTCTTTATATGCGACTAACAATTAGTGAAATTTTGGGCTACCTTTCAGGTGTTATAGAACATCCACAGTGGAAGGTTTGGACCTACTGAGCCAAAACCTGGGCAACTTGGAACAATTTGTCCTTTAGTATTATTGACTAACTTAGGTAATATGTACACAGTACTAATTTAACTTATTTATACATCATGATTAGCAATTTAGGAAGATGTTTATATATTTAAAATTTTTTACTGTTAGTATGAAAATTTGAAAGATCATAAAAATTATGTTACTCTGTCAAAGAACAATTCTATTTGAACTTTCAGATATTGCTCATGAGTACAAATTTTTAAAATATTTTTTACAAATAATATACTGACCCTTCCTGCCTTTTTTATTCCTTTCCTTTCTTCTCCTTCTTTCCTCAGGGATTAAACCCAAAGGTGACTTTTTTCCCCATTTAAAAGTTCATAATGAATGTTCACTAATAACAATAGTATGGAAACCATGTTATAAATTTAATGAAGCTATTGAAATCAGACTGTATTTCAGATTCGAGTGAGAACTGGTCCCTCCAAGGAACAACTCTACTGCAAAATGAGACAGAGAAATCTAGTAGAATTTAAACAGAGTTGGTATATCATTTAGATTAATTTTCAAGGAAGTCAGAACAAGTAAAGCATCCCTTTGAGATTAGAGTGAAAGTTTTTCTCATAGTAATGTAATAAAATGCAGTTTATTATTTAACTGATACGTAAAACAACATTGATATATTACAATTTTCCATTGGGTTGAACAAACAAACTTCTGTATATATTCACACCTGGATAAAATATGTGGTAAGTTACTTGTTTTAAGCACAAAATTAAAAAGATTAACCTATATTTTGAAATGTGTCAGAGCAAAGGATATAATGACGTTTGTTTCACAGGAGATGAGAGCAATTTGAGCCAGCTTAAAGGCATTTCCTTAAGAGATAGTGGGTGAAAGGTAAAAGAACAGGAGGGGTTGGGGGCCGGGGATCTAGCTCAGTGGCTCAAGTTCTTGCCTGGTAAATGCAAGGTCATGAGTTTCAGGAGGGGGACTTCCAAAGTGAAAGATAAATAATTAAGCATGAATCCTGTCTAATGTGGGAATTAGATGCCAGTGTAGGTGAAAACACATGACTTACATCATTAGAACCAGGTTGAAGGACAGGTTAGCTCTAAAGATCTGCAGAGCATGAGGAAATTCATTGGCATCCAGGATTCTATCATGAAGAATGGCCAAGAAGCAAAATTCGTGTCCTTTACCGCTTTCCACATTAATTCTCCCTCTTTAAACTCTCGAGCAGATTGTGGCACCAAGTGTTGGAGAAGCGGAGTCCACATCTAGACCACGAAATGAAAATAGAAACCAAAGAGAAACTTCAGGCAAGCAATGCCCCTGAAAGGCTACTTCTCTTGGAAGGGACAAGGTGTAATTCTGAGTGAATTTACGTGAGATGCATATTTCTGGATGAAAATGAGGGCAACCAAATGGAGAACCTGCAAGCATTTCTTCTACAGAAGGAATATGTTACGCATCTTAACTTTACCTGCCAAATAAATGTTTCTATAAATATATTCAATGTACAACCTGTTAAGAAACACATCTTTTGATTCCTACGTCAATGGAAATTCTGACTGATCAAGCATTGAATATGAGGTTACTTAGGCATTTCACAGAAAAAAAAAATTTTTTTTTCATTTCATAGAATCAACTTTCCTTAAGTTGAAGCAGTTTCCCAGGGAATATTTTGGATCATAGTTAATTGAAACATCAACTAGCTATAAAATTGGAATAACTGATTGGATTGATACACAAATGAAATTATCAGTAAAAGCTATTTTGTGTGTCTCAGTATCCACCAGTCCCTGAAATTATGTTTTTTTTTTTTATTATTAACACTAAAATGACTGGAAAATTTAATGAAAAAAAAAAAAGAATCAGTAAATGAATGAGTAAAACAAAGATAATGTACCTGAATTTTGAGAAACAAAACTGAAAAAATTTAATAGGCCGTGGTTATTTTATTCTTATTAAAGTAAAAAATAATGGTTGGCATTTCTATAATTTCAGGTGAATGAAGCAGTATATGTGAAAAAAAGATTTCTAACTTCACGAGCATTAGTTCTATTGAGAGCATCTGAGGCAGTTCCCTCCACACTGAGCTCCTTTCTTTCCTTCCTAAGAGTAATCGCATGTTGCTGCCGCGTGGTAGATGGAAAATCCTGCGTTTAATCAGTCTGGAAGCTTCCTGAGCAATAGAAAGCGGAGCTGCGGGCAGGACTCTCCAGAATCCAGAGGGGTTTCCTCCTGAGGGACCCAGTGCTGTGTAGAGGGGCCCACACCCCACCCATGCCGGCCCCGGCTGTCTCCTGGAAATGGGCTGAGATTGGACTCAAGGGAAGGGATGCCTGAAACTTTATTTCAAAGGTCACTGTAAAGAAAGATGTGAGAAAGCACAGGTGCCTTTTCCATCTTCAGTTTTTTGAAGCTAATATAAAACTAAGTGAGATGATTAAACGCATTTTTCTTTAGGCCTGAAAATGAAGGAATGGCATTTTAAACAAATTTACCAGTCAGTTTATAAAATGGGAATATTGTCATTTTGAGTAACATGAGCCTGTTTAATGCAAACTTCTTATTGTGCTAGTATTTATCTATGCTCTCACTAGGATAAATAGCTTTACAGTAGTTGATTTTATCAGGACTGCACTTTCCAAACTGTCCCGAGGCTGTTGGGGTAACTTTAATTGATGTTTCCAAACTCAGAGTAAATATGGTGCTTTTAGTTACCTTTTAAAATGAGTGGCTATTGATTTCACCTTGACTGCTTTTGGCTTCTGTCATTTTCAGGGACAGGTACCTTGGGGGTTGGAGTTTGATGCAAATATAGGAATGAAGAAGGAACAGCCAACACTGAATCATCAAAGACCGGGCTTAGTGCAAACCGCGGGACAGCAGGACAGTGTGCGGAGGAGGTGACCGCGAGGAGCACCGGTGCGGTGCACAGGGAACTCAGCCCACTCGGCCTCGCCTGTTACGCAGCGAGGGCGGCAGGTGTGACAGGTTCAGCCTGATCACAGGGCCCGCCCGAAGTAAATCTAAAGGCGTGTTTCCTTTCTGAGAGCTGCAGTGTGGCAGCTGCGGAGCCTCCGCAACCGTGGGAAGAAGATGCTGAGAATAAAGTGACTCCTGGCAATTAATCACAGTTGTCAGGAAGCGTCTACAAGAGCTGTCGCACTTGACAAATCAAAGGACTGGAGTGCCCCTGAGGACCAAGGCCTCCGAGTCCTCCAGCGTTATTGATGGCGCTTGTTCTAATCAGAGCAGCACTGGGATGAGATAGATACTAAATGGAAAAGAGAAAGCCAGCGAGTTTAAATAACACTGCTATGGATGATTTTATTGCAAGTTCAAGTTTACAAAAGGAGCAATAGGCGATTTTTATAAATTAATGCCAACCCTGGGGCTGGGGATTTAGCTCAAAGGTATAAGTGCCTGCCTTGCAAGCAGGTGGTCATGAGTTCGATTCCCAGTACCGATAAATTATTTAAAAATTAATTAATTAATTAACTAATGCCAAGGCTATTTTTGTTCAGTTGCTGTTCTGAGTGAGTTGGTTTAGAGCGGTGGAGGCGCACGGTTCCCTCTGAATTCTCTCCACTCATAGTCTCTCAACAGTTTGAACTCCTTCCTGCGCTCTTCTTGGCTCTCAGGTTGTTAAAATATTTGATAACTACTTCCTCTTCTCTCCATCCCGAGCGTGTGGTTTATTTGTAATGCTATCAGACTTGTGTGTGTAGTATCTTTCCATTTCAGTTTTCTAGACTCTATTCATCTGAATTTTTTTTCCCATAAAATTATTGGGATTATTTTCTGATGTGCACATATTTGCAACACTTGCCTGCTTAACTCTTCAATACCTGCAACAGTATATATTTTAAGTACAAGGACTTGGAAATACATGACGCAAGAGTTCATTTTGGCATGATTTATGGGTTAAGGGGTGCTATGCCAGTGTTTCCAATGTTTTCTTTTGCATAAAAAACAATGCATTTAATATATTTCATGTATTTTGGCTTATAGGAAATGCCTCAGCACATGCACTATGTGTCTATTGGTAATAAATGTGCATTTTATAGAAGTAATGCAATGTCCAGTCTACATGGAATTCAAGACACAAAGCTATTAGGACAGTGATACGTACAGTGCAGAAGATGCTCGGAGTCTGCTCCTCCTGCTCCTGAAGTTTAACCTTCTTTCTGCCTGCATTAGAAGCCATACTTCTCCCAGAGAAACTTGTATACTTCCAGGAATTGTTTTTTTTATTTTTCTTTCTTTCTGCCAGAAATTTTTAAATTTTTTCTTGTCGAATTGATAAATTCCTACTATTTTTGTAAGATTCTTCACATTTAACACTTTATGTCTGTGTAGATGTAAACTCAAGAGAATCAATTACCATGTCCTACAGCAACCTGAAGATATATATATTCCATCAGTGATATTCTAGCGAGCTTTCTCAGACTGTATCTCCCATGGAATACATTTTTTCTTTATTTTAGCTACAATCTTTAGTATAATACTGAAACCATGGTAAGTCTTTGGCAAAATTTATTTCAGAAATATAAGAATGTGAGACATGAGAGTTTAAATTGTTAGAAAATATTGAATTTAGATTTCTGTATCTCCTATTATTTGAATTTTAAATATGATTTTTTTTGCCTTTTAAACTGTGATGGCTTCATTTATTATTCCTTTCAGTCATCTCCACGTAAGATCATAGACATCACACTTATCTTTGAGTTTCTGTAAAAACACGGTAACTGATTCTTTGCAGGAAGACTTTCCTGCAAGGGAGAAATAAAGGCTGACCTTTGTTACTCAGTCTCATTCTCTACTTTCTGTTGTTCTCGCACCCCATTTTGTGCAATGGAAGGTAAGTCCAAAAAAACCGTGCAGGTTATACTCAGCCCTAGAAATGAATTAAATCTTAAAAATTTAGATGATTTTCCAGGAGCATTTATGGAATTTGTTCATAGTTTTCCTAAATCTGCCTTCAAGTATTATTTTCCTCAGTAGAAATGCATAGAATAAATGTATAGAATAGATGGAACTGGAGACTTGAGGTTTGCACTTTTTGTTTACTCAGAACAATTCTCAGCCCAGCACAATTCATGGTTTACAATAAACACTCACTAAAGAGCTAATTTGAAATAATGAATTCAGCAAACATTAGTTGAACAGCTATCACCACCCAGATCTTTTCCAGGCTTGGACAATCTCTGATTTAGTGAAGAAATGCTGTATGTTGGTTCCTTTATTGTAAAAGAATTTAAAGATTGGGTAGACTGTGTTACACTTTATTCTGAACAAAAGAAAACCACTTGTGACTACCGAATTTCCAAATCTTTAAAGCATGTATCATGACAAAAGTGGATTCAAATACTGTAAGTGTAAATTCATAAAACATTTGACTCTACCTAAGAGAAAATTCAGTGATACCCAGAAATATGTTAAGCATCTATTCATGGCTATGACAAGTGTTACACGTGCATCTGTCATTTATGCAACTAGGCTAGTATTGTTTTGGAAATACTTCTTATAGTGTTGTATAAAACAATACAGAACTATTTATCACAATACAATAAGCAGTTTCATTTTAGCTGTGCTCAAAGGACTTAGTGACCATTAATGATAACTTTATTCTTATTCATGTAAATTATGAATTATATTTTATAAAAAACTCACCACAGTATGTGGAATTCGTTTCTTTTTCTTTGCTACACAGTTTTGATTCGTATGCCTCACTAAAAAAAAGCAAGTTATAGTGCTAAGTCTGATCAAAGAAATATAAGATGCACCACACAGGATATTGAGAAGGAAGTCATAGGGATAGCAGAAATCCCATCAGAGAGTGAATACAAAAAGATAGCAAATATTATTGCCCAATTTAAGATTAATTTATGAGTTGTCATATTATAGCATGGATCAAGCAATTTGATACAACTTGGGAATCTGGCCAAGTTTAAAAAAAAAAGTAAGTACAGAAATGCAAAGTTTGTTCTGTACCATGTCATGAGGATCTTACAAAGAGTGGTTCAGCTAAAAGGTCATGTCCAGCAAAGGACTGTGTCCTGTCCAGTGAGTAGAAGTCAGAATCATGTCCTTCATATTTTTTTAAAGGCCAGAAAAGAAAGAAAAATAAAAAGAAGCAAAATTTGAGATAGACTTAAAGTAATATTTTTTCCCAACAGGTGGGGCCAGCGAAGAAATGAAAAATTAGAATAAATGATTCACTATATAAACCACTTTCTGGGTCATTAAAAATGTTACAGGTTGAGGCTATGAGCAGGAAAAGGTTTGCAGACAGGACAGGAAATTACACATTTAAAGAAAAGCAGCTGTAACAATTAGCATTGCATTTTGAAGTTATTAAATTACTTGAAAATATTTCATAAACCTTTATTATGAGGTAGAAAAATTCATTAATGTAATCAAAAGAAAAAAAAAAAGCTGGAGACCACACACGTTAGTATAAGTGAGCTCTGATTTCTTCATAATTCCTGCTTCACTAAATGTGGGTGCCTTGGCCAGAGTGGAGCCACACTCCTGAAACCTACTGCATGGTTAGAGATTTAAAGATAGCCTGCGGGGCCACAAGATCAAGTTGCATCAACACGCACTGCCTTAAGGAATGGATGTGTCAGCCTTTCTCTTCCCCATAGTCTGATTTATCATTTAGGCCCCAAGGTCAGCCATATAACAGGCCACTCTCACCTTCCCTCTGCTTCCCTTGACCTTCAATGAATTTTGCCCATATGCACTTATTTTTTCCTTTATCCTTGCTTCTTGGTTCTGTCAATAAAAAGCCACAGATTCTTCAGTTTGAGTCTGTCCTTGTGAGATTCTCTCATGCTGAGGGTTTCTCTGTGAAGGGCCATTCCTTTGGGCCTTCTTGGAGTTTGAATGGGACATTGACTCCAAGTAATCTTTCATCTTTTGCCCTATGCCATGGTTGTAAACTGCAGCAAATGAAACAGTCAAAGAATAAAAACATGAAAAATTCTATAACCAATTATAGTACTTTCTGAAATACAAATTGTTTTGTTGATAAATGAGCACTTAACATCTTTATTCTGCTCTAACAATAAACATTACCTACCTCTGCCTCACCTCAAAGTCTATAACAAACCAACAGAAATAAATTTTAAATGTCTTAGTGTTACTTCTGCTTATAGAAAAATTTGTAGAAAGGTAAAGCCAGATAAAATGCAACAGAACCATGTACCTTTAGACTACTTGCCGGGATTTGAGGGAATCTCGGAGAAGATATTTTGCATGATGGGCTGATATTCTGCATGATGTTCTAACTTCATTGCGTTTGCTGATTTGTAGGGAAGACAGACAGGCTGTGAGGGCAGACACTGCTATTACTAAGAAGCTAGCAAGTCAGCAGAGCTTTCCGCAGTTTCTTAGATCTGGAGAGAAAAAAAAAATAGAGCTTAAATTTGCAAATGTAGCCAACCAATACTGTAGAGGACAAGATTAAAAAAAAAAAAAACATAGGAAGCTAAGATATGATTTTTCTTTCTTTGAAATTTATTGATATATTAAGCTACATTAAAAAATGCAAAAGAACTAAACAGGATGTTTCTCAAAATATTATATGGATTTTGACAGTCTTTGAGATCAAAGGAATTAAAATTAAAAAATGCATTTGTGGATCCAGTAAGGTGAAACATTTTGGATAACTGTAAATTTAAGGAAATCTCCAGTACTCTAAGTCTTCAATGAAAGGAAAAGGCATGTTTTCTTGGAACAAGATAAAGTTACAGAGTCTATACTATTGTTAAGGCAAAATGCTCCATGACTGATAAAAAATAACCAGCATACCAAGAAAAATAAATAACAGTAAAACTTGACGCAGAGAAGACCCAAATATGGTATTAAATGTTGATACACAGAAAAGCAAGTGGAATTTGGGTTTAAGAAAATATATGATATAGTGGGGAATTTCATCAGAGAACTGAAAACAGTAAAATAGAAGAAACTAATTTATCCAATTTAAAAATCAATAACAAGAAACAAAAACATGGGCTTAACAGTAAATTGGATGCAGAAAAAGAAATGGTTGGTGACTGGCTGGAAGTTAAGGGTAATATAGGAAACAATAAGTAAGGAAAGCATGAAAAAAGGGGGAGGGAATAAAGAAAAGAATAAGAGGAGCATGAAGATAAAGTAAAGGAAGGCACAGAGCAGAACATTACTTACTAGTGACGGAGAATTCTCCACAACGTTATAATCAAAGTTATAAATTCACATCAACAGTGCTGAGTAGAAGCACGATAACTTACAGCGAAGAAACACACAGCCTGATCCCTGCTACCACCATCACGCTGTTGTAGCCGGGTAAACTGAGTAGATGTTGCTACAACTGAGTCATTAGTGATGCTTCAGGGAACATGGGAAGGAGGGCTGGAAAGGTGGATCCTAGAGATGTCCAGAAAATGGTAAAGAGGAAGAAGGGTTAGTGTCCTCTTGAGAAATTATCTAAGACGCTAAGAGAGACTCTTTGTTTACCCTGGGAATTTCCTCAGCTTGAAGAGAAGGAAGCAGGACACAGGGTCACAGCACATTCTCCCTGGTCTTGCATTGAAGGTTGATTCCCTTGGGGCTTCTCTGGGGTTGTATAAATGAAGAAAGTTGGCAGAGAGAAATGTTATTATATGCATTTATAATTCTAGGGTTGTCAGTCGTTTTTGAAAGAATGTCTTATCCCTCTAAGAAATGTTATGATTCTGACAGGATAGATATGAAAAATTCCCACTTCAGAGTAGAATTGATTTTAAGAACAATTAGATATGTTGTGTGGGTTCTTTTTTTGGCTATAAATTTCAAAACTTGCCCTCTAAGGGAAAGACACATGTTTCAAAAAATGAAGTCTTTGAAAGGTTGGTATTAGTAAAGATGATAGCTAACATCTTTAGGGATAATAAAGGTATTGTTGTCATTTTAAGATTTATTTTGGAAATATATGATAAAATATGTTTTGAGTTGATTGATGAATTTCAAAACAATACAGGGGATAGAAGAGTAATGCTGTGTATCTTATGCTTGGTGATTCTGAAATTAGATAGAATAATTATAATTTGACCTGTTATGAACTTATAACATTTGCATTTTAGTGCATGGAAATTATATTTACATATGAATACATAAAAATCTAACTAAAAGTGTTGAGGAAATAATAAGCTTTGAGTACTTATCCTACTACAAGTAAAAAATATAAAACTACAGAATTTACAAAATATATTTTGGCAAAAACTTAGAGAAAATAGGCCAATGGAAAATAATAGAGAAGCTAGAAATAGACTCACAAACACACCATGCTCTCCTGTAAAAATTTTCCTTCAGGGCTTGGGATTTAGCTCAGCAGCATTAGCACCTGCTTTGCAAGCAGGTGGTCGTGAGTTCGATCCTGAGTGCCGACAAAATAATTAAAAATTTTTTTTCTTCCTTCAAATATGATTGCGAAAAAAATGATTTTTCAATAATGATCATGAGTCAACTGAATATATGAGAGAAAAAAATCAAATATGATTTCTGCTTCATGATATGTTCAGAGATTGATTCTCTATGGAAAATAGACATTAGTATGAAGTTGGGAAAATAAATCTTCTATATAAATCATAGAAACTTATCTTCATTACTTTGGAGAATACAAATACCAATTATAAGTAAAATAAAATAAAATATTGCAGGAGACTGAAAGGATTGTCTGTTCAAGTTCAGTCTGGGAAATTTAGCAATAATTAAAAATTAAATAAAGTCTGGAATCAGCAGAAAGCCCCTCGGTTCAATCTCCAGTAGCATTATTAAAGAAATAAAAAAGGACATATTCTTATTGCAATTTTTATTTTTGAAAATAAACTATTGAGAAGGTGATTAGATAATGTACAGATTGTGAGATTATGTTGGCAGTGTGTACATTTGATAGATGCTTGTACGACAATGCATATATATAACAGACAATTCCATAAAAGAATAAGAAAGGGATTTAAATGAACATTAAAAAGGAGAATATTCAGATTGCTAATCAATCTACCAAAAGGCTCTTGAACCTCACTGTCCAGAAATAAAGACATATTAAAATGCAATAGAATCATTACTACAACTTCTAGGATGCTAAATCAAAAATAACAATATAGAACAATCTAACTTTTCATGTATAGCAGATGGATGCATAAAATAGTAACAATGAGTTGGAAAATTGTTCAGTGAAACTTACTGAAGCAAAAAAATAATATTTATTTTTGACTAAGAAATTTTATTCTTTGGTATGTACTTAACAGATACACATATTAAATAAAATAGGTACACAAATATTCTTTGTTGCATTTTGATTAAAAGCCAGTAATGAGAAAGAGTGCAAATGATCACTGATGGCAAGATGGAGAATGGATAAAAAGTTGTGTTCTATTTGAAAAGCAAAGATCATATAGCAATGAACATATACAAGTTACTGCAATCAGAACAATAATGTTAAATATCAAACTTATATTGTGTAAAGAGCCAAGACATTGGGGAAGAGGTAGTCTATGATTTCACTTATTTATACTTCAAATGTAAATAGAATTAATCCATGATAAAAGTCAGTACTGTTACTAGGGAGTAGAAACTGAAAGATTATAAAGAGGCTCCTGATGTACTAGTATTATCCATCTGTTTAATATGTGATAAAAAGGTTGTAAGCAACATCAAACAGATACTCATTTTTCTCACATTCATTTCACTTAGTTGCAATGTATTAATGTAAAATTTGAGGCTTTTCAGTACGCACTCAAACTCAATATGCTGTATAGTAGAAGAACACAGTGAAATGAGTAAAACATACAAAATAAAATCAGCAAAATGATTTTCTAATAAAAGCAGAAGAGAATATTTTAAAGCTTAATTTCATATACTCAAATATTAGTGCAATGTGGAACTATTTATTGTAGAATAATCATTTTACAAATTCAATAGATTTTTAAGGCGTTTCATGATATAGTGGAGTTTCTTTTCTTAAAGATGGGGCAGAGTTAGAAAAATGACTATGTCTTTTGGGGAATTCTTCATATGTATATATGTACTTCTATATGCATATGAGCACATAAATATCCAATTCTACAAAATGATTATAAGAAAATTTTGTGGGCAAAAGCTGTAATTGTTAAATGAATATTCATTGACTTTCCACTAATCAGTTTTGATGATATTATGGATAAAATAAATGAGAAAGTTTAGAATTTTCATGTTTTTCACACGTACATTATACATTTACCCCTCCCAATAAACATGCACTAGTCCCACTAATGTAGTTAATGCCTATTAGGCACTGAGAACTGTATTGGATACTATTTAAATAAAATGTAATGGCTGGAGCTATAGTTCAGGGGCATAGTGCCTGCCTGGCAAGTGCAAGGTTCTGAGTTCAATTCCCAGTACACAAACAAAAAATCAAATATAAATTGCCACATTTTTTGGAATTTAATAGGCAATGAATGAATTAACCACAGAATAATCAAATTTTAAAATTAAGACAATCACTGCAAAGACAAGACAACCTGTCCCTGACGAGCAGAGTAGACAGAGGTGTAGGACATGACAAGGTAGCAGGTGAAGGCGTGAAACCTGCTCCTTGGTGTTGTGCTTCTGATACTGAAGAATATTGAAAGTCAAACAACAACTTTGTTTAGTGAAAGAATGGTTCAGCCACACCAGAGCTTGTATATTCGCAGGCTGTGGCAGAGGGCAGTTTTTAATCAGATGAGGCTGGGAAATCTGACTGAATCCGCAGTTACAGAGCAGGTAAAGTACTTTGTAACTGGTAAGGCTTTTAGAGTTCATTTCTCTTGTGCAGATCATTGGGACATTTTAAGCAGAGGAGAGTACTATGGAATTTCTGCTTGCTGCTCACCTCCAGTTGAAATGCCAAGACTAACTGAGGGACAAAGGCTGGAGTCCAAAGGGCTTTGCAGGAAGATAATGGAAGAGATGATAGAGCTCCGAACACCGACATGGCAGAAGAGACACAGGGAAATGAATTATTTGCAAACCTTTGCCAATGGAAGTGGCTTGGTAAAGTATAGGAGGGTTAAGGTGAAATAGAAAGCAATAAAGAGTGTTGTTAAATTACAGTTTGTAAAAATATAAGGGAATTGCTCAAGATTGAAGAAATAGCCAAATTGGAAATTTTGCTTAATGAGCTTCTAAAAACTAAAAATAAAATAAAAAATAAAAAATAAAAAATAAAAAAGTTTGCTATATTTTGAAAAAAGTTTGCTATATTTTGTTTAGGTATTTAACAAACATATTTTCAGGTGGCGTTTGTGGTAAAAAGCCAGAGGTGAACGGCTTTCATCCCCTAGTGTTCCATAACTGACAAAACCTAGACTAGAGATCCTTTGGAATTTTTCAATAAAACAGATTAGTTACTTAAAAAGCATTGCATATACTATTGTAATCCCAAATATTGAGTACAGTTATGCAAGTATTGTAAGGTGTTATTGGAATCCTAGCCAATTAATTTTAATCTACTACCTCTAGTGCAACCCACGGCGAGAGTAAAAACACCAAAGTTTATTCCAAATTAAGGGCAGCCCGGCCGGGGGGTTTAGCTCAGCAGTGGAAGTACCTGGCTGGCAAGCATGGGGTCATGAGTTTTATCCCTGGTACCAAAAAACCAAACAAAAACACAACACCAAGTTAAGGGCAGCTAAGTGGTCCTAATTCCAATCTTCCTGAGGATATGCGGACAAAGGATATCCTGATTCAAGGCCTCTCCCAGAATTTATTATCTTGTGAAGAAGGGGGTGATTGAGGATGAATGACAGGGAGAATGGTGGGAATTACATGAGTAACTCGCTAGCCAGGTAGAGAGAAAAGCACCTCCCCAAAATACCCAGATAAAGATATACAGAAGAATCCATTTGCGTAATTCAATTAAGGTAGCCACTGAATTGTTTTAGAGGTTGTTGCTTTAGTTTCTGATATGTAAACTTTTGTACTCTGGGGAGTCACAGCCTCCTTACCTTGAGGCTCATACCCAGTTGACATTCTATGCTTATATATATATATTAGCCAGAGCACTATGTGAGGAAACAGGAGACGGTCTGATCGTTTAAGAGATTGCATACCAGTACCTTGGCTAGTCTTATTTGCAATGTTTAGAGCCAATTGAAGTGGAAACAAAAACAAAAAACAAAAACAAAAAAGACCCACCATAGCCAGCTCTTTACATATCAGTATAAGAAAATAAGTCTCCATATAATCAAAGTTACAGCAACTGTTTTGCATTCAAAGGAGTCACTCAACTTGTCTCCCACAGTATACTATTTCAATGTGTGCTGAATCAGTAAAATTAAGAAATACACTCTAATTATCAATGAAATTAAAGAAGAACCTCGGGAGTTAAGTGAGCACTAAAGATAGTTTTCAGTCAGAGTTTTCTGCCAAATCTTCTGAACTTGAGATTCTGTTTAATAAATCTTAGTATATAATTAGACATGAAGGACAGAAAATAAAGCTTAGGGCCTGCTTAAAGCCAAGTTGGGTTGGAGGGCTCAAATAAAGTAGAACCCTATCTACTTAGTGAAAATTAAACCCCATGCATACAAAGTGACTCACTGAAAACTTGCAAACTTTGACTGTGGCAACGGCTGGTGCGATAAATTCCCGTTATTCATTTACAATTACAAGATGACTTTTATATTTGGGGAAAAAATTCTACGATGGCACTATAATTCAAAGTTCTCAAAACGGTGACCATGTTTTAACATGTAACAAATTAAAGGATAAAGACCATATTACCTTGATAAATGTTGAAAATGTACAATAAAATTCAACATTCTTCACAAAATTTACAGTAAATCTTTTCAAAATGTGTTAAATTTATGGGGAGCAAATTATAAAACATTACCATAACATATTTCAAAAAATCTGAAAATGGCAGAGAGAAGTGTTTCAAAGACTGGAGCATGCTGAGTAGTTAATAGGATAAACATGCTGATAAAAGACTTGTGATTATAGTAAAACTCTCCAAATACTTTGTTTTAACTGTGTGTTTTACATTTTCTTTATTAATATGATTTTCAAATTTCTGTCAAAGAACAAACAATCAAGAATAGCCAAAGGAATTCTAGAAATAGAAAAATGAGGAAAAATGGTCCTTCCAGATACTAAGGGCAGCTATAAGTTACAGTGCTTAAAAGAGGGACATTTAGCAGAGGAAGAGACACACAGATAAAAGAGACAGAGGAGTGAATCTAGAGGTGCATCCAGCATGCACAGAAATCTGGACAATCGACTTGAGTAAGGTGGCGGGAGAATGTGGATACAGTAGATTGTTTCACAATTCTCAGTGTGACAGGTGTACTGATAGCAACTGTGGTTAGCAGTAAGGAAAACCTAAGAAATTAGTGTTTTCTTTGCATTTAAAACTCAAGCATGGCAGCACTCAGAAGGCTGAGGCTGGGGAGTCACTGCAAATCTGAGGCTGGCCGGGGCTACACAGTGAGTTCAAGGCCAGCGGAACTGCACAGTGAAACCTTGTCCCAAATGACAAATAACTAAATAAAAATAATCATAAACTAAGGTAACAAATGTAATTAAAAAGGAGAGTAAGGGGCTGGGATTTAGCTCAGGGCCTACACACCTGCCCAGCAAGCGTAATGTTGTGAGTTTGATTCCTGGTACAAAAAAATGAATAAAATAAAATATAATAAAGTAAAATGGAGAGTAAAACATTAAAATATAGAGATGAATGTATATCTCTTGAATTTTAATCATCAAGAAAATTTGAAAATTTCAGTACTAGCTTGAGGTATGAAAATACAAATATTTGATACATATATACATAGATATCTATAATGATACAGATATTGATATAGAGCATCTTTTTAGGCTAATAAGAATGATCAAGTAAACAATGAGCTTTGATGATGAAGGATCAGTTATTTATAAGTTTGTCTTCCTAAGGAGCTGTTAATCAATTCAATACTTTAAAAGATACAAAAGGCAGTATGATGCAATTCTATGTTACTTTATTTCTATGAGAAAATTTTTGTTTCTTATTTTGAGTTTCTTGTTTAGAGAAAGTGTTGAGTCTGCTGAACCCCTTATATATGCGGGCCGAATGAGGTAAGACTGAAGTCAAAATCATTCTAGAAGTTCCTAAATATTCACTTAGCCAAAATACATTTTTGTGCTTCTTATCCCAATGGTAAAATTTTGATTATAACTAGTGAAGCAAAAATAGAAAAAAATAATGAAATTTATGATAATTAGTTAAAAATTAAGGCTTAGTGATAGATTTAAAAAAAAAAAGGGCAAATGTGACATTTGGTGTTAGATAGCACTGCTCACCGAAATCTAGTCTTCAGACCCTGTGATGTAAGAAGGTGCGCTTCCCACCCCTTGTGTTAGAAACCCTGGTTGCTTTGGCTTTGGTGGAGCAGTGATCCATTTTCTGGCCTGATTCTTCCCTCGTTAAACTGACTGTCAAAGCATACGTTGGTCTGCAGGTGCCATGAATGGTGTAAGAGTTAAATTTTACCATGATAATCCAATGAAAATTTTGAATTACTGTCAACATAACCTACATGCTCTGGAATTAATTAAGGGACTAAAGCAGAAAGCCACACAGAAAAATTGAACTCTGTAAGAGGTAAATGAAAAGGAGTAGAAGAAAATTCATAGTTTTAAATTGGTCTACAGTCAATAATGGAGTTTAATATGTAAGAAACCATAGGAAACATTCTGTCATCCTATATCTCTTTCTAGTGGGAGTTGGGTTAGGTACACAAGTCAATTTTCTATTTGTGATACCTTAACTACATGTTTTCCTATTATTTCCCCTCTACTTAAAACATTTTTGTTGTTCTGTCATCAGCAAAATTGGATGGTAGGATTTGAGCCAAAAATTAGGAAAAGGATTATGACCAAAAAGAAATCTTAATATGTGTATTATTTGGAGGAAAAAAAAAAGAAATTTCCAGCATTTTATTAATGATTTAGAGTGGCATTGCCTTATAAATTTTGTAGTGACTGAGGAAATTCAATTAAAAAATAAAAAGTAGGACTGATTATTATTTTTAGAACACGTATCTTATTACTGGTTTTGGTGTTTATTTGTTGTCTGCTCTTTTGTTTTAAGCCCTTGAGTCTCTCTTTACCCAAATCTCAGACCTTGAGAAAAGACTGTTAGTGAATTTAGGCATCTCTTTTAAAAAGCTTCCTGTACTTTCATTCCTGTGTGAGCCCTCCTTGACTTTCAATATTAAAACATACAGTTATATTACTTTTATTCCAAAAATTGAGTTGCAGAAAACAAAGCACTGGCTAAAATGAATATAGCACTATCACACAAAACCTAACGAGAAAATAAAATTCTAAAATTCAGATTACAACTTCATCCTTATTTTGGCTTCCTTGTGGAAATTTATTGGAGAAGGCTTTTAAACTTCATGAAATAAGCCTCATTCCAGTTAAATATAGTATGAGCAGAAGAGGTTTTGCTATGTTTAAATTCCATTAGAGCACTGTGGGTTTTTCACTTCCTAAGTGAACCTTTTAACTTCCGAAATAAATCTTTGAGGTCTAAGCTTATTTGCTCTCAGCAAAAACATGATTTCAATGACTAAGGCAAAATTTTTTAAGATGATACTAATTTTTTTTAAAAAGTAATTTATGAAATGTAATGTAAATATATAGCTGAAATTTATTTTAAAATTAAATGTATATAATGACATATAAGTTTTAAGGTTTCAGTGAGGTAGAATAACACTAAACTGAGTGTAGAATCAATAGCTTTTTCTCATCATTTATAGGAGGATGTGCTAAATAATACAGTAGTTCAAAATAATATCATTACAAGAAAAATATTGTATAATTCATTTTAAATCTTATGATACAATTCTTTGCAAATTTTGATACTAAGTTTCAATATAGGGAGGGTTAATTTCCACACCCGTGTGAAGTGCAAAGTTTGTTTTTGTCTCCACAGGTCCATAGATACGAAGTTATATGAAGTAGAACATAATGGGAACTGAATTCATGATGTATATTCAGAAAGTGTCTAATCTACTGATGCAGTTTTCTTAAGGATTACATTTTTCTGACTCACTAATTTGACTCAAATTCTTGCTTAGGTACAGACCATGACTGATCATTAACAGGCATCTTACCCCTTTGGGGATACTCACTTAAAAAGATTCTAAATACATAAAATCTCACAAGGTAAAACACCTGAGAGGAAGCATCAGAGAAGACAGGCAGGACTCCTCCCTTAGCTGATTTATAACACAGTTCCTCCAGGGGGCAGGGCTGACAAGTTCTGGGTTGTTTTCTCAGTTTCTAGAAACTTGAATTATTGAAGGAGGCAAAGGTAAAATGGGAATCTGAGAAGGGGAAACCTGTGAGAACTTGTATTTGGACTTGCTGCTCCCAGGTGTCCATCTCAGAAGCAATATAGCGTCTGCCACTCAAGTTACGCTTTCTAGAAAAACACAGTACTTGAACTACAAGCAGAGGGGAATAGGGTCAGGCTTAGGCATATAAATAGGCCTGAGCACAAAGTCAAAGCCATTTTCTTTTTCCATCACTTCTGAGTTTTAATGGACTCATATAGTATATATTCAGGAAGCAGGAAATTACAGGAACAGTTCTGAAAAGACAGACTTATCATAACTCATCTTAAAGTAAGGGCCTCCAATCAACACATTTTTTTATAGAGAGCTGCCAATCAGCTTCAAGGGCCTCACTTTTAAATACAATGAGGCAGTGAAAGCTTACTGCACTTCTGTGGAAGGCGAGCATCTGGGAAAGAGAATAACCAAAACTAACAGAAAATGGGAAAATTAGCGAAGACAAGTTAAGGCACAAAGTGCTAAATGAAGACTGATTATCATCTATGGCTATGAAAAAACTTCCAAACTTTAAATAACAGCTCTGCTCAGACCAAAAAGAGAGAAAAAAGGAAGAGGACTTGGACAAAATAAAAATATTTTCATTAATGGGTGTGTTAATAAAATTTATAAAATTTTTCATCATGAATTTAGGTTAAACATGCATTTGCATTTCTTCTCCTTCGATCTGGTCAGGCAATTGATCATTTTGCTTTACATTTTAGTTTCTTTATGAGTTTTTAACATAATCTCATGTTTGACACATACTCAGAATTCTAAAAAGTACAGGGCTAAACACTAAAGCTAATTAACAGTATTCCTTTCTCAGTATATTGAACTCAACTCTTTCTTCTTTCATCTGGCATGATCTTTTTCATATGCAAATGCATGTAGGTGGGCCGTAGTTCAGTGTGGTGTAGGGTGAGGCTGAAGCCAAGCTTAGATGATAAAAGCAAGCTAACCAAACCGTGTCTATCACCCATCACACCGAGAATGTGAATGCGAAGGCATTTCATCTTTGCAAACTGCAAGTGAGAAAGAGAGAGATGATATTATGAGAGCTAACTGAGAGATTTTAATATTAGGAGAGTAGAATAAGTATCTCGGAAATTTTGTTCATCCTGAATTCAACAGCGACATTCTGTTATGTTATTGTTTCAAGGAATGGAGCCATTAATAACAATTTACGTCTCAGTGAGCTTTTTAATGTTTTCTTCCACATAAATCTTTAGCCTGAAAAGCTCTGTCTCTTTTTGGCCATGTCAGGTGATTCTGTTTCTTGTTGTTGTGCTTGGAAACTCTGAATCTAAGACTATTAACTAGCATTTGCTATTGTCTGATAGTTTTAGGCTTCAGTTCTTTGATCTATCATATTACAGGATGACCAAGCTTACTTATTTTTTCCTACTTAAATTACATAAATTGTCACTGTGCTCTATATTAGTGCTTGTTCTACATGTTTTACAAAGGTTTATAATAATATTTTTACTCATGCTAACTTATTCTTTGAAAAGTGATGAAACTGGAGACCATTTTAGGAAAAGACATTGCATGGTATTTTTTTATTTTTTATTTTTACCAGAGATACTTTTATCTACAAGATGAAATTCTAAGGTCACAGTGCTTAAAATAAACTCTCTCCACTAGATTAAATACAACTTTTAATTGTAGTGCCTCTCATACAATATCTCTAATCAGAACCCTATCTCTGGTTTATACAAATGTGCTCTAAACATGCAGCTTTCACCTCTAATGATTTCAAGGACTCTGTCATTATCCCATTTTCCAGGGCGAGGTGATTTCTAATTACTGCATATCCTGATGTTTAATTTCATGTGATAAGCTTGAAACTAATAGATGAATGGCCCTGTTTAATTTTGGAGGGCAAACTAATTCGAATAGAATGTCACGGGGAAAAAAAAAAAAAACTATTACAGAAGAAATAACATAAGTGATTTTCACAAAATAAGGTATCTATTGAACTGAAATTTGCCAGCATTATTTCTGCGTGCACACACACAAAAAAACCAGAATAAAAGCCTCTTTTTTCCTTTCAAAATCTCCTAGAAATAGACTAACATGAAAATGATAAGCATTTTTCTATTGGCTTACATATTGTGTTTTGAAAAATTCTCTGCAAATGGGCAATTCTATTGCTGGAAATATAATATCATAGAGTTAATGTGCATTTTAAGCTTTCTATATTTTTATTTTGCTTTTTTGATCATAATAGGACATTAAAAATAATGTGAGCATGTAGGCAAACTGAACCAAGCTTTTACAATATCCATTTTAGGAAATTATCCCTTTTATTTTCTTTTCTTAAATTAAAAATATAAAAATGTAAGATAGTCCTATGCATAATAAATACAGTTAGAAAGTGTTATGGTACAGATTTATAAGGAGGGTAGCAACGAGTTAACAGAGCACCTCTCTACTGTGGGCTGTGTACATTTGTGCAGCGGAGATAAGCTCCTACTGCCACAGGAATCAGGCTGCTTAAAGAAATGTACATTATATTCAAGCACGGCAGATATTTCTTGGCTGTTCACCCTTTGAGTGCAAAAAGTGGTTTTTGCTAACTCCATTTTGCTGCTCGTGGAAAGTTAAAAAAAAATCAATAGCTACAGGTTGATGAAACCTAAACCCATTTGATTCCTTTCCACCATTGCCATTATGCAGACACTCAAGTGTGATGTATTTAGTTGATGCAGTACTTATTACTCTCAAGTGCAGCTTCTCATCAGGGAAAAATTAGACCAGATGAGAAGTAATCAAGAAATTCTGGAGAGCTTACAAAGATCCTCTAAATGTTTTCTTTTTTTTTTTTTTTTTTTTCCTCCTCTGACTTTGACTCCTAGTCTTCTACAACAAAGAAAAGTTGACATCTCTGCAATAAAGCTCCAGAAAGTTCTGGAGAGTTGTTTTATGTCTCTGTTTTTGCCAGTATTTTTATTTAATATCAGTCACTGTAACAAAGAATATTAATCTAATGAATAACAAATTGAAATGTTTACTCTTTACTGAAATTACCTCTTTTTTAAAGGAATTGAATCAATAAACATAATTGCATAAACTGTTTTGAATGTTTCACTTTTGCTGAGCTGGCTATTTAACAGAAAGACAGATTTTTATTTTATTTTATTTTATTTTATTTTATTTTATTTTTAGTATTAGGCCTCTAATCCATGACCATGCACTTGCCAGGCAGGTGCTTGTGCCACTGAGCTAAACCCCTGACCCTAAGATAGATATTTTAAACTAGGTGTATAGTCTGAAGGCTATGGAGATGTTATTTGACAATGAACTGCCCTGATTCAAATAACATTTCTTCCATTACTAGCTCTTTGATTAATTTTGTACACATATTCTTTTCTCTCTAATTTTCAAATGTTTGATAAGAGAATGAGTGATCACCGTGAAACTTTTAGCACAGTAAACATTTAACATATGAGTTTCTAATAACAGTCCTTTACATAGTAGTCATTATATTTCATTGTGAAGAAAGTCTTTTATATCTTAGTGATGATTTGCAAAATTGCTTTCAATGTTTGAATCACAATGTCAAAATACAGGTACTACAACAAACCATCAAATGATTATCTGGCCAAATTTCCTGTGTGGGTATCAAAAACAGGAACATAACAGAGAATCTTAATGGCTTTCTCAATGAAACAACTATGCTTAGTGAAGACCCAAGGCTGGGATTTGGGTATGCTGAGTTTTCAGTAGTGTCAAGTGTTTATTGACATTTCTGAGTTCACCTAGACTTGTTTTCCAGACATGTGTGGACAAGTTAGTTTCCAGATTACAAACAGTAGAATTTACAGTGAGAACTTGATCATAGAAATACATACAAAAATTATTCTTACTTGCAGTGATACAAGTGGCTGACCATTTGTAGCAGCCTTTCTCAAAATTTGTTGACTCCCTGATTGATAGTGTAACAGTCACTATGGTGGGAAAAATCAAACAGAAGATCCTGAAGCTGCCCTGTCTCTATCAGACAAAATACTCGAGATAAAACAATGTTGATCTAGGGAAAAATGAATCTATCATCATAGAGTTTAAAGACATGGTAGATGTGGTTTCACTTAGTCTCAGTAGCACTGTACTGGTTTTGTAGAACCAGATTGATTGTAGCCACATGTTCGTTCCAATCATATCTGCCGTTCTGAACGAGGAGTGTGAAAAATATGAAGTAAGCTTGCCTTGGAAACTTAATATGCTTCTCTGTTTATATGATGAGAGCAGTATTTTCACCTCATCAGTTGACAGGATCAAAACTGCCTTCTGTGAAAAGAACAGCAGAATATATTATCATGACTCAAGCCCGCATTAACTTTTTCCTTTTGTACGTGTAAAAAAATATACTTTGAAACTTGGCATTTTGAAAATTGTCACACTGAGCCTTTTAATTTCACTCTCAGTCTTATATCTAATAAACAGGAAACATTTGCCAGCTCTGGAAATAATCTCTACAAAGATCCAGAGATAGGCCATATGTAGGAAAGTTTTCAATGATAATGGGTAATACAAAACAGGGCCAGGATAACTATGTCTTAAATTGGTGGATTTATCACCTTTTTTCTTAGTATTTTTATTCTGGTAATAGTAGTGAATGAGCAATTATGGTGATCAGATCCAAAGAAAGGCAAGAAAATAAAAAGCTAAAAGCTTCATGAAATTAGAGAAGAATCAACCCACCACAGAAACAATTTAAACCAAATAAGCTTCTGAGTAATGAAGGGAAAAATTTAGAATGTATTGGCAGAGGAAGAAAATGATAACTATAACAACAGTGTATTGCAGTGGCCATCACATATATTCTGTTGTAATATTCACAAAAGCGAGCCAGGATTCAATTCAAAAACTCTATGAAAGAAAAGGCTGGAATGGCACATGTGGCGGACACTACCAGATGCGCAAATACCCGATGCAGTGTCATTGCCTGACGTGCAACTCTAGCTGGGGTTTTATTGATGGTGCTTCATGGTATTGAGAACTTGGTGTCTTGTGTGTCTTACTCATTGCAGGCTTCTCTGAGCTGCACGCGCACATGCTGACATAATGTGTTGAATGGTAACTCCAGAGTAAAGAACAATTCATGTCCTTAAGAAGAAACCTTAACTATTAAAGCAATAGTAGTCGTTGCAGGAAGCCTCAGGTAGAGAATTCTAAGAGAGGAATCCCTCTTGGAATATTAACTCAATTGGAAAGGAGTTCAAAGTATTTTCTTTGAAAGTACAATGTAAATTGATTGTAATGGTATACATAAAAGTTATAAATTGTTAAATTTGGATTGCATTTGTGATTGTTAAAAACAAATAGTATACATATATAGTTATTCACTATAGTGTGCATTACTGCACACACCATGGCCATGGCCTGTCCTCTCTTTTCTCACAATCTTTAACTCCTTCTTTATAAAATGATCTCTTCAAAGAGCCTGGAAGTGTCAGTCTTTGTTTCTGGCCATGAGGGCTGGAGTTCGAGTGGCCCAGGCTAAGATATCCTCTCTAAGAAAATCTAACACATTAAATTTTGCTTGACTACAAAAGCTACATTCTGGTGAAGCAATTATGCTCCATGTTTAATTGATAAATTAAAATAGTTCTTTCAATTCTGAGGATCAAAGTACATCACTTTTTTAATAAACATAATTGTCTTCCGTAATCATACTATTGGAAGTCAGATTTTCAGTTCACTCCCACTTTACTGATTGCTACTTCACATTTCAAATCTAGTTTATTTATTTTCTTTATAGCTACTACACCCAAGCCACTACTATTTGTTGCTTTAAAATTCTGTTGTCTCTGAAATTAACATACATACATTTATATTGCATCATAAATGAATTAGAGAGAAAGTCTTATTTCTACAAATGTAGTTCAGGCACTGTGGGGAATTAGATAAGGGAATCTGGATAGTTTTCTGTTTGAATAATATATTTGTGATGAAATTAAATTGAGGAGAATTAGAGACATAAGAGAATTGTTAAACCCAGACACAAATTGACTTTAGGTACCTCTTATGGTGTTTTGTTCCTGGAAGCACTCTTATTATACTGTGAATCTCTGTGGCATGTATTCATTAGAGTCTTTTATTACATTTTGAAAAGCCAGAAATACAATTTATATCAATTGACTTTTCATACTTCTTGGGAATTTGATTGAATATGAAAAGCTACTTTAGTTTCTACATTATACACTAGTGATTGGAATACATACTCGTGTAGATTACTTGTTAATATGTCTAAAATTTTGAGATAATTCACTATAAAATATGAAAGGCTACTAACATCCACCAAATTTATAGAACCTATAATGTTATCTCCCACGCTCTTTTTATGATTCTGTCTCATATTATAGAACAGTCTGATCTTGAACTCACAGTGATCCTCCTGCCTTAGCCTCTCAAGTGTTGGGACTGCAAGTGTGCACCACCTCACTAGATAACTATGATATTATTGTATTTCAAAGATATTTACACATATAGACTTACATATATAGCCTCGTTTGAATTTCTTTCTCCACCATTTTGAATTTGGAGGAGGGAGGTAAGCATGGAAAAATCAAATACAAGTTAGGAAAAAACTTTCATATATGATTCTGTACAAGATAATTTACTTAAATTTTTGTTCTCTGTTAGATGATAGTCCTCCAATACTCTAGAGTAACTTATTATCTCTTCCTTTTTTTCCTTTTGGATATGAAGATACATATTAGGGCATGCAGATCAAATTGTCAATTGGTGCCTGGTCCACAAAGATAAAACCAACATTTAAATATTTCTTTGTTTTAGCTTTTGATGATTTGTATAAATTTTTTGTTTCTTTTTGGTTAGAATACATTTGGTTTTGCTTCAACAAATTATTTAAGATTTAGGTACGTAGTAGTTTATTGAAGAATTGATAGATTTTTATTCTTTGATATATTTTAATTCATTTTGTACTTTCTCAGACATTTTTAATATTATGTTGAGGAATAATTTGACTCATTTATAATTCTGTCAAGGTTACATGTTCTTTCAAAGTACAATGTAAATTGATTGTAATGGTATACATAAAAGTTATAAATTGTTAAATTTGGATTGCATTTGTGATTGTCAAAAACAAATAGTATACATGTATGATCTTAACTTTGTCCTTTATATTGTACTCTATAAATAAGTTTCTTTAACATTGCTATGCATATTTGCAAAATATTTTACAGGTTTTACTATCTACCTAACTGATGACAAATACTTAGGCAAAATATTCAAGAGAAAATTTGAGTTCAAACATTGAAATGACAAAAAAGTTCAAAAAGACAAGAAAGAAAAATTCGCTGCGTGTTTATAGAGGATTTTGAATTAAATATTTGAATAAATAAGACACTGAACTTCTGATGTGACATGACTACACTAAAATAAAGATTTTTAAAACCAGATTGGCTTAAGATCACTTTACATACATCCTGTCAAAAAACATTTTTTACATGAAATTGTATAGACTATTTTGTTTTAAAAGAAATGCTGAAAGGCTAAGAGACACTCAACAATGAGTGTCTATTATTTTCTGAATAATGTTATTTTGACATTTTGCTTTTTGTGTCTCTAAACTGAAATGATATTTAGTATTAGTAGCAGAGAGATATTTAGAACATTGTGAGACTGTTATACCTCTTGGTATTTCATTCCAACTATTGGATAAATACTTCCTTATCTTCAGGAACTTGTTCCAAAACTCATTTTTTTTCTATTGTTGTCTAAGATCATTTTCTGTTAATTATTACCTAATCCTTGTTAGAAAAAATTTAAAGCTTTTACTTCATATTATCATTCCATATGATATCTTCTGGTTTATGAAGTTCTGCAATATAATCATATTAAAATCCCTATAATCTTACTTATTTTTAAATTGTTCTTACAATGAATCAGTCCTCGCTTGTTAGTTACATACAAATTAAATATTACTTCAATTCTCAAAAAAAACTATTTTATTTCCTATATGGAAATACTTTCTGTCTTATAAGTAGTCATTATTTAATAATTGTATTATTAAAAATATATAATTAAGTTATTCAATTATACATTAACTTTGTAATTTTCTTTTTTAAAAAACTTTAGTAATGTTATTTTGGCATGTTTTTATGCAGTCCAATTTTTTATGCCTCTTTTTAAGTAACTATTTTAAATAATTTCTTAGACTAATAAAAAGCATATGGATAATAGATAGATAGATAGAGAGATAGATAGATAGATAGATAGATATTATAGTCAGGTTTCTTGCTATTCTGCCAGGTAAATAATGCTAATATTCCATCATGTGCAGAATAATAAATCAAATTATTTAATAGAACTGCCCATGGCCAAACTTTGTCTAAATGTTCTCAGATTTCACCTGAAGAAATATTATTAGTGAAATCTACATGGATTGATCAATTTATTCATCTTTACAACTCTAGTATTCCCCTGATCGCATGTATACTAACGGAAGGGTTGAACCTCTCATTTCCTAGCAGTGTCGTATCTTACAATGCAAGACAATGTGAATCCAAGCCATAGAATAAAAGACCTTCATAAAATTCTTCCTTGAGTAGGAATCATCCTCCCATTTTGTGCAATTTAATGATTATTTAGTGATTAGTGTTTTATTTTTAATTTGCTATTAACCTCAACTAAATCCATCTTTAAACCTACAGTCTCACTTTTAAGATGTTTTTACTTCTACTCACATTTCTTTGATCACAAATTTGGGTTCCCTGCTTAAAAATGGAACCACATTTATGCTTTCCTCTGATTCCACATTACAAGTGCCCATTTGTCACTTGGCTTGTTAGGATTCTGGCTAGAGTGATATTATAGCTTTCTGTCCTAGGGTTGGCCTGCTTCTCTGTTGGGTCCCTCTTTCGGCTCCCTCCTGCTCCATTGTTCCTTCTTTTTCCAATGCTATAGAAACTTTCATGGCCCTGGATAATGTTACGCAGTACTCTTAAGCATTCGGAATGATTTTTTAAAAATTTTATTTAAAAGGAAAAAGAGAAAAAACAAAATAAAACACAGTGGGGTAAGGGTACAAGTAATACAGAATTACAAAAACAAACAAACAAACAAACAAACAAAAAAAACAGTAAAAAATCACCAGTTAATAGATTACACATTATCATCTTAGAGATAGTTGCTCAAGTCACAGTATCAAAGCATACAAAGTGGACATTCAAACAGTGAGACTGCAAACAGTTGTGTTCAATGATCCAACCAAAAACAATAATATGGTCAGCTATTTAACACCCCTAAACACACTTGCAGTTGTATCCTTTAGAGCACTTTATTCCCCTCTCTTTTTTAACAACAAAATTTACACATTTTGGATTTTATTACTCCTTAGTTCTTATTACTTTTTTTTGGAAGAGAATAAAGTCAAATATGACAAAATAAAGCTGTCAGTCAAAACCAAGGATAGACTTAGCACATGATGTAAAAACAGAGTACAAGGTTATCAACAATGCTTACCATAATGCCTCTTGCTTCCTTAAAAAGAATAGTCTATCTCATTAGGTATTATAAAGTTGAACAAAACAGTAGAGAGCAAGACCAATAAAACCTAAATCTTGTAAACATTACAGGACTTCCAAAGAAGATAATAGTCAAACCAGAATGGGCATCATAGTGAATCATATTGCCTTCAAATTAGTTGCCTATACCCTCAAACTTGATACTATCATACAGAACGGAACAGAGTCTAATCAGTCAAAACAAGATAGTGGGAGTATTACAGGACTTCAAATCAAGTTAATAGGAAATCAAAAAAGTTACTATTATATATCCTGCTATTTTTTAATTTTCCCCTTAATTAAAAAAAATCATAAAAAATAATATTTTTAATGAATAAGGGACAGATTGAGATAAAAGAGGACACAACAACATAACAATACAGGTCAGAACATGACATTTTCAGCAACCTAGTGCTTCACCACCAAATAACCTGACTTAATAGTAGTTATCTTAGTGTCTTTTTCCTTGAAATATTTGAAGATAACTTCATATACTATGGCTTCAAATATATCCAGTCAGTGTAAAAGCATTCAAGTGGATGAAAGCTTTGTAGGGTATTTAGAACCAGCTAACAGAAAATGAACAATGGTTTCTATAACATCTCTTTGCCTATAACAATTTTTGTTTATACTATCACATATAATAAAATCCAGCAAGATACATCATGATAAAACTAATGGAGTCAGAAGAGCCATAGTTTGGTGGGGCTTCAAAATAAGATGGCAGTAAATCAGCACTAGCTATTATGATGACTTATTTTCTTCAAAATAGCTGTTAATTTCATCACAGGCAATAATATCAAGCAGCCCAGAATATAGCATTCCAATTAATAAGTGAAAACTTTATAAGGCTTCAATGCCACATAATGGGGAATCATGATTACCACATACTTTTATATATTTGAATCATTACTTACATTAGGGAAGCTTCAGTATTCACTCATGCGAGATTGATTTATTTCGCTTATGAGTATGGTCTCAAGCTGCACCCATTTATTGATAAATATCTCAATGTGATCCTTCTTTATAGTTGAGTAATACTCCATTGTATAGAAATCCCACAACTTTTTTCTCCATTCCTCAGTTGATGGACACTTGGGTTGTTTCCAAGATCTGGCGATTACAAATTGTGCTGCTATAAACATAGGTGCACATATATCACTGTGGTATGATGCTTTCAGTTCTTCTGGGAATATGCCTAGAAGTGGAATAGCTGGAATAAACGGGATTTCCAATCCCAGCTTTTTGAGAACTCTCCAGACTGACCTCCACAAAGGTTTTACCAGTCTACACTCCAACCAACAGTGCAGGAGAGTTCCTTTTTCCCCACAGCCTCTCCAGCATTTGTTGTTGTTGTTTTCTTGATCCCGGCCTTTCTTTCAGGAGTGAGATGGTATCTCAGTGTGGTTTTAATTTGCATTTCTCTAATGACCAATGATGACGAACATTTTTTCATGTATTTATTTGCCATTTGCATTTCTTCATCTGAGAAGTGCGCATTCATCTCAGAAGCCAATTTTTGGATTGGATCTTTGAATTTTGGGGGTCTGAGTTTTTTTAATTCTTTATATGTTTTAGACAAAAGTCCCTTGTCTGAAAGAGAGTTCACTAAAATCTTTTCCCAGTTTGTGGGTTTTCTTTTCACTATGCTGGAGATTTCTTTTGACATGCAGAAACTTTTTCATAAGAAGTGGTCCCAGTTATTGATTCTGGGAAGTATTTCCCGTGCGGTTTGAGTCCTGTTCATGAATTCTCTATGTACTCCTATGTCTTCAAGGTTTCTGCCCAATTTGTCTTCCAATAGATTTAGGGTTTCTGTTTTAATATTCAGATCTTTGACCCATTTAGATTTTAATTTAGTACATGGTCTAAATGGGTCTAGCTTTAGTTTTCAGCAAATGGAGAGCCAGTTTTTCCAGCACCATTTATTAAAGAGACTGTCATTCTTCCAGTGAACCTGCTTGGCTCCTTTATCAAAGATAAGGTGTTTGAGTGTGTTTGTAGTTGTGGTTGTATCTTCTAATCTATTCTATTGATCTTCAGCTCTGTTTTGATTCCAATACCATGTTCATTTTACTACTGTTGCTTTGTAGCATAACTTCAAGTCAGGGATTGTGATGCCTCCTGCGTTGCCTTTGCTGCTTAGAATTGCCTTTGCTATTCTAGGTCTCTTCTGGTTCCAGATGAATTTTAGGAGTGATTTATCTAGATCTATAAGGTATGTTGATGGTATTTTGATTGGAATTGCATTGAATCTGTATAACGGTTTTGGGAGAATGGCCATTTTCACAATGTTTGTTCTTCCTATCCATGAGCAAGGAATGTCTTTCCATTTTCTGAGATCATCTTCAATTTCTTTTTTCAGTGTATTATAATTTTCCCTGTATAAGTCTTTCACTTCTTTTGTAAGAGTAATTCCTAAATATTTCATTTTTTTTGCTTGCTAATGTGAAGAGTATGGTTTCTCTTATTTCCCTCTCTGTGATTTTGTTGTTAGTGTATAGGAATGCTATTGATTTCTGAGTATTGATTTTGTATCCAGCTACATTACTGAATTTATTTATTGTATCTAAGAGTCTTTCAATGGAGTTTAGGGGGTCTTCTATGTAGAGTATCATGTCATCTGCAAACAATGATAATTTAACTTCTTCTTTTCCTATCTTTACCCATTTTATTTCTCTCTCTTGCCTAATTGCTCAGGGTAGTACTTCCAGTACTATATTAAATAGGAGTGGTGATAAAGGACATCCTTGTCTTGTGCCTGATTTTAAAGTAAAGGCTTTCAATTTTTGGCCATTTAGTATGATGCTGGCTGTTGGTTTGTCACAAATGGCCTTTATTATATTGAGGTAAAGTCTATCTATTCCAATTTTCTGTAAAGTTCTTATCATGAATGAATGTTGGACCTTATCAAAGGCTTTTTCTGCATCTATAGAAATGATCATGTGATTCTTACTTTTGGCTTTATTGATATGATGGATTACATTTATTGATTGACATATGTTTAACCATTCTTGCATTCCTGGGATGAATCCCACTTGGTCATGGTGTATAATCTTCTTAATGATTTGCTGCATCCTATTTGCCAATATTTTATTGAGGATTTTTGCATCTGTGTTCATTAGGGAGATGGACTATAGTTCTCTTTTTTTGTTGGGTCTTTCTCAGGTTTTGGTACTAGAGTAATATTTGCTTCCAGGAATGACTTAGGAAGGATTGCTTCCCTTTCAATTTCATTGAATAGTTTGAGGAGTGTTGGCATTATGTCTTCTTGGTACTTCTTGTAGAATTCTGCAGTGAATCCATCTGGGCCTGGGCTCTTCTTTGTAGGTAAGGACTTAATTACATTTTCAATTTCATTAACAGAGATTGGGTTAGTCAACAGTTTTACATCCTCTTGATCTAGCTTTGGTACTTCATATGTTTCTAAGAATCTGTCTATTTCTTCTGTGTTATCAAACCTTTGAGAGTAGAGGTTTTCAAAATAGGTGTTGATGATCTTCTGTACTTCTATTGGGTCTGTAGTGATTTCACCTTTTTCATTTCTTATTGCCTGAATTTGAGCTTTTTCTTCCCTTTTTTAAATAAGGTTGGCTAGGGGCTTGTTGATTTTATTTATTCTTTCAAAGAACCGTCTCTTTGATTCATTGATTCTTTGGATTGTTTTCTTAGTGTCTATTGCATTGATTTCTGCTCCGATTTTTATAATTTCCTCTCTTCTTTTGGCTTTGAGCTTGACTTGCTCTTCTTTTGCTAGCCGTTTGAGGTGTAGCATCAAGTTATTTATTTGTGTTTGTTCTGTTTTCCTGATGTAGGAACTCAGTGCAATAAATTTTCCTCTGAGGACGGCTTTCATTGCATCCCACAAATTCCGGTAAGTTGTATCTGCATTTTCATTTTCTTTTAGGTATTGTTTAATTTCTTCTTTAATTTCTTCTGTGACCCACTGATTGCTCAAAGTGTGTTATTCAGTTTCCATGTGTTTGCGGGATTTTTGCAGTATCTTTTATCAATAATTTCTAATTTTAGAGCACTATGATCCGATAACATGCAAGGGATGATTTCAACTCTTTTGCATTTGTTTAAATATGTTCTGTGAGCTAATATATGGTCTATTTTAGAGAATGATCCATGTACTGCTGAGAAGAATGTGTATCCTGATGTTGTTGGGTGGAGCGTTCTGTATATGTCTATCAAACCCATTTGTTCGTAGATGTGATTCAGTTCTGTTATTTCTTTGCTCATTTTCTGTCTGGTTGGTCTGTCCCTTGGTGTCAATGGCATATTAAGGTCTCCTGTTACAATTGTGTTACTGATAATTTGAGTTTTCATTTCTGTTAATAGTTGTTTTATATAACTGGGTGCTCTGGAGTTTGGTGCATATATATTTAAGATAGTTATCTCTTCCTCTTGGAGTTTTCCCCTAACGAGTATGTAGTGACCTTCTTTGTCCTTTATGGTCATTGTTGGTTTAAAGTTCAAGTTGTCTGCAAACAGAATGGCTACTCCTTTTTTTTTTTTTTTGGATTCCTGCTGCATGAAGTATTGTTTTCCATCCTTTGACTTTCAGTCTGTGAGTATCCTTCTGGGTTAGATGGGTTTCCTGTAAACAGCATATGGTTGGATTTTGTTTCCTGATCCATTCTGTTAGTCTGTTTCTTTTGATTGGTGCATTGACACCATTTACATTAATGGTTATTACCATTAAATGCTGGTTTATTGTTGACATGTTATCTCTCTGCTGTTGCATCTTTATCTTTCTGTTCTGTTTACTTATCTGCTTTGCTTAGTGGTTTTTTCCTTTGTGTATCTAAACTGTCTTTCAATATTTTTTGCAGGGTTGGTTTGGTTTTCATGAAGTTCTTTAGCTGTTCTTTGTCATGGAAGTATCATATTTCACTGTCAATTTTGAATGATAGTTTTGCAGGATACATCAGTCTAGATTGGAAATCATTTTGCTTTAGGATCTGGAATACTTCATTCCATGCTCTTCTTGACTTTATTGTTTGTGCTGAGAAGTCTGCTGTGATTCTGATAGGTTTTCCTTTATAAGTGACCTGTCTTTTCTCTCTGACAGCTTTTAATAATCTATTCTTATGTTGGATTTCTGGGATGGTGATTATTATATGTCTGGGTGTAGTTTTATTTTGGTTATGACTATTTGGAGTTCTATATGCTTCACTGATCCTGATGTTGGTTTCTGATCTCATGCTTGGGAAATTTTCAGCAAGTACTTCTCTAAATATCCTCTTGACATCCTTTATGTTGTCTCCTTCTTTTTCATTAATCCCTATCATTCTTGTGTTATTTTTCTTTGCATCGTCTTGCAGTTGTTGAATTGTTGTTTCCTGATTCCTTGTTATTTTTTAACAGATCTTTCCTTTCCTGTTCACTAGCTGCAATCCTGTCTTCAAGGTCTGAAATTCTATCTTCACTTTCACTGAGGCAGTTTTTACAACTTTCAGTGGAGTTTTTTATTTCCTGTATATATCTGTGTGCATCTGCATTATGTATTCTGTTTGTTTCTTATATTGCTCATCTAGGGATTCTATCTTTTTGTTTAGTTCCTCTAATTTTTTAACTGTGTTTTCTTTGGATATATTCAGAATCTCTTTCATTTCTTTTATCATTTCTTCTTTTACCTGGGAGATTATTTTGACTTTGAATTCCTTTAAAGCTTCCTGGAGTTGCTTTTTAATTTCAGTAGCTATTGTGTCCGATATTTGAGGTGAATGGTATATATTTTCTTCTATATACATTGCTCCTAGGGTTTCTTGAGATGGGCTGGAGGTTTGAGGTTGTAATTTGGTCTTTTGTTTTGTCATTTTCCTATATTTCATTTTTCAAGTGTTATTTGAAAGCTTCCTCAGGGTCTGTTGGAAATCCCCTCCTATGTTCGTAGCTCCTGAGACTCTGGCACCCAGTTACTCACTGGGCCTGTAGAACCAATGGCCCTCTTCTGCCTGTTTAGAAACTCCATAGTTCCAGATAAGCTTGGCTTCAGGGACACTGTGTGCCCATCTGTTGGAAGCTCCGCAGTTCTCCAAGCTCAGCTGGGATGGGGAGGCGGATGTAGATGCCTCAAACCCACTTATCCACTTCACTGCACCCAGAAGCCTGGAGGGTCCCGAACAGTCTGGGCTTTGGGCAGAATGAACTGAGCACTTAACACAGGCCACGGGGCCTCTGCGATGCTCCCCTGCTTGCTGATCTATCCACAGTCCTCCAGACACACGGGGAGGAGGATGCAGGTGCCCCAGATCCGCCCAGCCCTTCCTCTGCACACCGATGGTGAGGTGCAGGAGTCCCAGATAGGCTGGGCTCCGGGGAATGCGTACTATGTTAAAATTCTTAAACATCATCTAGAATTATATGAAAATTTAAGGTCACGTTATGGTTTGTATAGCATTGTCACTCTCAAAGGCTCATGGGCTCATGTGTGGGGCTTTTCAGAGGTAGCTGACTCTAAGACATGTGCTACTGGGATTAAAGATATATCATAATTGATCAGTCCTCTTACCGATTTATCATAGTTTTGGTTATGGAAGGCTCAACCTGCATGTGAGTGCATCACTCACATGACTTGTAACTTTGATGGGATAAAAGGGAAAGGGAGGCTTCCTACTGCTGCTTGATGCTTGTTGCCTTCTGCCCACCACACCATGGACTATTTTTCTTCTGTCACATTCTTCTCTTATGTCACCCTGCCTTGGAGCCAACTGACTATTACTGAAACTTCTGCAAACTGAAATAAATCTTTTGATCTGAAATAAAACTTGTCTTTTAAATTTGGGTGTCAGGTAATTTGTCTCAGCAATGCAAAAAGTAGCTAAGACAGGCCATAAATGTGAGAACAATGAAGTGCTGATGGAAAACATCAGAAAAAAAAAGGCTATAAATCACCAAGTATTAGAACAGCACCTCATATATGGCATTTCTCAAAAAATGAATAACCTTTACTTGAGTACAATTCTATATGCTAGGTATTGTTTATATGAAGTATGTATAATTATTTTATATTTTCAGTAGTATGTCTTCTCTCCTTGTAATAAAAGTGCAGGTCAAAGAGCTTAAGTAGATTTTCTTCAGGTTCAAATATCAGTTAAATGAATGTAAAGATTAAAAAATGTAGAAGTCATCATTTAGGAGATGATAGATCTAGGCCCAAGTGGATAATCTGACCTTCTGCAAATCATCCAGGATCCGAGGTGGGACTGTATAGGTGTCTTTTGCCATGGATATTTAGGTTTTTCTGGTTACTCTTGTCTACTCTGCAATTATAATATATATATATATATATATATATATATATATATATATATATATATTTTTTTTTTTTTTTCACGTTTTGGACAGGCTTATATTCTCTCTTCTTTATACTTGGACTTTTTGGAAATGCGGAGTGCTGTTATGGTTAGAAAGTAAATTTGTCAGTCTAATTTATATGCAGACAGTATTTCCCCAGCTTTCTGATTCTAAATAATCCTTACACTATTGAAAAAACGATTAGGCATTTTTCACATTTCAAGATGTAAGAACAATATTACTAAATCTTTAATCAGGCCTGGAGGCAATACATCAAAGGAATCAACTATTGTAATGATGATGACTTCAATTAACTATTTTGTATCCAATAATGCATTTCATTAGAGTAGTCTAAGAACTTTCCAAGCCTTATTACTATAATCTTCAGTGTTCCTACTTGGTATTTACGTCAGGTTCTGAACATAATAACATAAAAGGCACAGCTTCTACTCTCAAGTAGGTTTCATTTCTTAGTAGAATACAGTGAAAAATAACATGTATCAACAAAAGGAGATAATTACACTAAAATTTACCTACCATGGATTACCAACAGGTTTGTATTGGATATTTTGGTTTTTCACTGGAAAGACATGAGAGAAAATTATTTTTATTGTCTTTTTTTCTTCTTGATCAGAAAGCCACATTATAACTCTACGGCTCTTGGTAAATTTAAAAGATGATATAATCTCTAGATAAATATATATTAACTTACTTCACGAAACAAACGTAAGAATCATAAATAGTGACCACACCTTTAACCTATAAAATTGAAATGTTTACAGAAGATGGTAGCTAGGACCATGTGATGTTCTTGCCCCACAAATTAATCTTTTAAATCTAAGCATGATTCTTATTCAACTAATCAGCTTTTCCTACAATTTCTCCTTTAACAAATCAGTGTCTTTTTAGGGTTAAATCTGTGCTTCTTTCTGTCAGTTTGGTTGAAGAGTACCTGTCAATTCCTGGTAGAATGGATGGGTAAATGAGCATGTGTTTAGAAGAATGATATTTATGCTCCTTTCCTGTTTACAATTAAATCCTAAATGAGAGAAAAGAGGGCATATTCACAAACTACTGGGGGCAGTACTGTGAACATCTGGTAACTTGTATCTCTGCAACTATCTCTGACCATTAGTGAATTTTCTGTATACTTATCATGCTTAGTTCCTTTACCTCTCCACAGCTCTTTGTAAAGTACACTTAATCTAATTATAGTTTAACCTTTTTCTCTCCACCACATAATAGTAGAAATGAATAATAATAGAATATTTTAAAATTTTTAAGTGACTATTGATTGGTTACTATGTGATTTTTTTCCCATTTAATAGAGGCACAAATATGTGGAGCTTAAATATCATGCTTGTTATGAAAACAATGCATTAGAAAATGTTCTATTTGTGTTTGTTTTGGTTGATGAATCTAATCATTTAATAAAAAGCCATATAAAAATTCCTAAAGTACAAATAGATCATTAATTAGCAAAATCTTAATATTTTATCTCAATATTCCTTATTGATTTTTTTAAGTTCATGTATACAAGAATCAGTCCCTAATTTCTAAACTCTATTATGCTTCTTTATCTTCTTTGTGTGTCCTAGATACCCTATTTTTTTTTTTTTTTACTATTGAGTTAAGCCAAGCGTGTTGTTCCCTTACCAGTAGATCCAATTCCTATAAGTTAACGTTTTTGTATCTTTTTGTTCTCTACCCTGCTGTCATTCTTCAAAAGCATTGAAGACTGTTTTGGAAATTGCCATAGAAAATGTGTTAAGGTTCAGAAGCCCACAGTCAGTGGATCCATTCTGAGTAATCACATATTAGGACATGGAAGTGATCATGGGTTAAAGAACAGAGAAAGAAAAAGCAATGCTATGTGTAGCAGAAGCTTGATCATGTGAAGAAAATCCAGACTTCATGCCGGAAGCCAAACTATGATAAAAAAAAAAAAAACTTAATCACCACCAAATCATTTTTGTTAAGATACATATTTATAAGAATATACCACTTTGGTTTTACAAATGTATTGTCATTTAATTTTTCATAGAATTTTTCAATGATCTATTATGGTAGTTGGTAAAAATCATTCACATTAATTGCTTTTATTCCTTACCAAATTCCTGCTCATATAATTATTCTTTGTAGAAATAAGTTCCTATATTCATATATAAATACACATATACACCTATGTTAATATATGAATACATAAATCCATACACATACACAACACACACATATATGTACTCTGTCAAAAAATTATGTCCTCTGCAGGAAAAGAAAAACAGCATGTTGTTTTTGAACAGATATAGATCCCCTCCTAAGGGGGACACTAAGGTATGTCCTGTATCACAGAAAACCCACTAAACTGCTGATTTTTAGAGAAGAAATTAAGAGTGGATGTGCAGCAATCTCAATGACAAGTTTCACAAGTAGCAGTTTACCATACTAAGAAATATCTCGAAGCTAATGGCCATCACATCGAGGACTTCTTGTAACTGTAGAGGGAAAAATTAACTTGAATTACTCTTATAATATCTCAAAAATTTAGTATTACAATATGTAGACAGGATAAACATAGACATGATTGTAATTTTCTATATATTGTTCTTTCTGGCCCATTTAGCAAACCTTCATTTGACATGCTTTGATCAGCTAAATATAAATATAAAATGTCTACCAAGGATTTTTAAGAGCTACTATGGGATTCAGCAATTTTTAATTCTCTAACTGGGACATTAGTAGAACAAAGAGGACATGAGGTCTAAAGAGACAGTTAACAATGAAGAATTTAATTGGAACTGGTAATAATTCATTGCTATTTAGAACATTGAGAACTGTGTTCTTGAATCAAAACATAATCTTAGTTTGATCAACAAAATATCTCTTTAGTCTACAGTGACATCATTTTATTAATTTTCTCATGTTTTCTTTTTTATCTCTTTAAAAATTAAGTTAATTTTAGAAATAAATTTTAGACATACATAATGATCACATTCATCATAGGGAATTAGTACCTGTAAATAATATATCTTGATTCTTCATCTTTTTCGAATCCCTTCACTTCCTTCATTTCCTGCTTATTTATAAAAGTGATATTTCCATTTTTGCTATTTGCTTCTTTCCTTTCCTCTAAACCCTGATGTTGAACATTTATGTGCTGTTTGTACTTCTTCCTCTGAGAAAAAGTCTATTCATTTCAAATGCCCGTTTTTGGATACAATCTCTACATTTGGGGGGGTCTGATTTTTTTGAGTTCTTTATATATTGTATACACTACATAAGGGATCCGTTCCTTTGTCTGAGGAATAGCTAGCAAAAATTTACGCCCACTTTGTGGGTTGACTTTACTCCCTTGCCGATTTGTTTTGCTGTGAGAAAGTTTTTTTTTTATTTTTTTTTATTTTATTTATTTATTTATTTTTTTAATAAGATGTGAATCTCATCATTGGTTCTTTGTGATGTTTTCTGTGTGGTTATGGGATATGGGTAACGTCTTTACCGACAACCGTGTCTTCAAGAGTTCAAATTCTGTCTTTCAGAAGATTTAGATTTTTGATCCAATTAGATTTTTGATCCATTTTGATTTTAGTTTTGTACATGGTGAGAAACATGGTGTAGTTTTACTCTTTGACAGGGAGCTTTTCCAGCACCATTTTTAAAGAGGTTATTTTTCTTTCTGTTAAGGTGCTTGGCCTCTTTAGCAAAGCTAAGGTGGCTGAGTGTGCTTGGAGCTGTTTTTGTATCTTTTAATCTGTTCCAGTGATCTGTTTGTCGTCCCGTCCCCCCTCCCCCCCCTCCCCCGCCCAGTCCTATGCTGGTGTTTATCACAGTATCTTTATAGTATAATTTTAAGTCTCAGGTACCGTGATTGCTCTTTCTTGCTTTTGTTACCTAGAATTGTTTTATCTATTCTAAGTTCCTTCTTGTTCCAAAGGATTTTAGGATTGTTTTATCTAATTTTGTGCAATACACTATTAGAGTGCATTAAATCAGTAACAAATTTGCAAATGTGGGTACTTTCACTATATTAGTTTTTCCTACCCAAAAACAAGGAATATCTTTCCATTTTCTGATATCATCTTTGATCTTTTTCAGAGCACTGTACATTTCAATGTAAAGATCTTTTACTTGTCTTGTTAGATTGATGCCTAAGTATTTCACTTTTTTGAATGTTATTGTGAAATGTATTGTTCTCCATTTTCTCTCTTACTGATTTTTTTATTGTGTACAGGAATGCTACTGATTTTTAAATGTTGACTTTTTATTCAGTTATGTGTCTTATTCTGGTTATTAAACTTTGAAGAATTTTGATTATGTTTTTGGAGTCTTCTGGGTAAGTGTTATCTTCAAATAGTGATAATTTAACTTCCTTCTTTTCTATTCTTATGCTTTTTATTTCTTTAACTTGTCAACTGCTCTGGCAAATGTTTCCATAACTATATAAAGCAGGAGTGGTGACAGTGGCTATCCTTGTTTGGCTCCTGAGTTTGAAGGAAAGCTTTCATTTTTTTCACCATTTAGTATGATGTTGGCTGTTGGTTTTTCATAGGTGGTTGGTTTGTTACAGATGGCCTTTATCAGATTGAAATAAAGATTTTTCATAAATAGATGGTTGACTTTGCAAATGCTTAGTCCATCATCAACACTCCAAATCTCAGAGAAGCTGATTTTGCTGCTCACCACTCTGCCATCTTCCTGGCTCAGATTTTCTTAAACAGCTACCAGAAATCTTGATCTTTTATTGTTTGCCACAAAGAATCAATTTGCATTTTTTTGTTTTCTACTTTGTTAATAGAAGTTAACCTTGTCAAACAGAAGCCATTTCATTGCATAACTGATTTCTTCTACTTTCTTTGAATTTATTCTATATGCTACCCTTCTATTTTGTTGTAATTTTTAGCTTCCCTTTCCTGATGAATACTTTTAAATGTACAAATTTCCCTTTTTATTGCTATTTTGCTTCCACCTACACATTTTAACATGTAATTGTTTGTTTGGTTTGGTTCTAAATGTATTATTGAAACTTGAGGTAGTTAGAAATATGTTTTATACATTTAAAACAGATGGTTGTTTTATTTGCTTAGATTGTCATGATTGCCTTTGAATTTTCTTATAGTACCAAAAATATGAGTGTTCTCATAATAATGAATATTTTTTAAATTAGATTAATTTTAGTGCCAAACTCAGAGCCAAATTTTGTAAATGGCCCTTTGATACAACAAATAAATTTTTATTTCTCCCTGTTAGCTAAAATGTTCTACATTTGCTCAATACACCGTGATTGCTTATTTCAGTATTCAAACATTTCTTAGTTAATTTTTACTATAGCTTGCCAGTATTCAAAAGAGCTCTGGTAAACTTTCAGCAAGTTGTCAGATTTGTGTATTTTTGCCTCTCTTGCATATACATTAATATGCAGAAATTCTCCTTGATTGAGTTAACTTAGCAGTTTTCAACTGTAAGGTGACAACAAAAGCATACCCTTTCAGTTTGAATAGTAGTCTTCCCTGGATGAGCAGTTTGTGGAAAGATGCTGTCTCTCACTGGTGAGCAGCTCCCAATTGCCTCCCTGATCATGAAGGGAAAGAACAAATGCTTTGCAGAGTACTGATCTGCTAAACTATGACATTCAGTAGCTAATTTGATTAAATGCATTTTCAACTTGTATTTTGAATGTACAATGAGCTTATTGGGACATAAAATGATTGAAACGCAAGGAATATGTGTATGTAAAATATATCTATAAATAATTTAATTAGGAAAAATTTCAGAGTCATGTATTTTGACATAATCTTTAATCAATATACAGGAGCTGGGGATTTAGTTCAGTGGCATAAGTGCCTGCTTTGCAAAACAGGCAGTCGTGAGTTCGATCCCTGGTACCGATAAAAAAAATGAAAAAGACAAAAAAAATTAATATACAGTAATTTTTCTGCTCTACCTCATCATTATTTTGAATAACATTTAAGAGCATCATGTCAATTTTTGGTTACAATACTCAGTACGTATTCTTCCATTTTTTCTTTCAATTTTACATTTTATTTTGCAAAAGTATCACATTCCATTTTTAAATAAAAAGTTTATCTGTAATTTTTCATTCATTTTAAAAAGCTTCCAGCATTTTTATCTTTATTTCCATTTTATCGTATTTTCTGTGTGAATTTTGGATCCCTAGCTATGATGAAAAATCATTATGTATTATTCATAGTCATATATTTGTTCTTTTTATTCCATTTCTTATTATTTATTTGGAAATTGTTTCTTGCATTTTATACTGTATAGCTTTCATTTGAAAGTTGCATTTGGTAAATATAGCCTTCATTTCTTAACATTTCTTAAAAAACATAAAGAACCTCAGATACTATAATAGACCAACAACCTATAAAGTTTTGTCTAGACAGTTTAGGGCCAAAGTTGTATTCTTTTTATACAACATCCAAAGACATTATGAGTGCTACTACTTATAAATATGCTTTTATTAGATTTGCCTATACGTATTAATTTTCTTCACTGCTAGTATCATTTTCCTTTTTCTAAAATATGTTTCTTAGATATCTCTTTAATTTAGCTCTATTATTTACTACAAAATTTTTGTGTTAAAACAGGTCTTACTGGTTTGGAGATTTGGCTCAGTGATAGAGTTCCTTCCTTATGTGCACAAGGCATTGGGTTTGATCCCTAACAACACACAATAAAACAAAACCAAACAGTGGTCTTATTTTGAGTCAGACATGAGACAGAATTCATAAAATTCCTACACTGGGTGACTGAAGCAGGATGATTGCAATTTAAGATGACTTTGAAAAATAAAAATTAAAAAAAGAGCTGAAGATACTAACTCATTGTAAAAATCTTGAGTTCAAAGCCAGTATCTCAAATAATTATTGTATCCATATTTTTGAAAGTATTTTTATGGAATCTGGTTTTCTGATATTTTAATGTTTTAAATTTTAAGTATCCTAATTATTATATCAGTATTTTAAATATGTCTTGGACCTGGTTTTCTGTATTAGTAGATGTTTGTAGTATATAATACTTATATTCACTTGACAGTTGGTGCACGTTTATGGCACATCTAAATATTTTTTCTTCTTTCCTGAAAAGACAGAGGCACAGGGCGGAAAATGAGAAAAAGGAGAAAAAATAAAGCAGTTATTTTTGAAGTTTCTAAGTTGGAAAGCCTCCTGAAAGTTTAGTTATTATTCTTTTTTAAAGAGTTCTCCTTCTGTGCCTGAAAATGTTCTCTTTAAAATGTCTGTTGAAAGATGAAGAAGTAAAGAAGACCTAATTGAAACATACAATAAAATGGTATTTGATACTAAAAACAGCGATTTTTGCCATTTGGAACAACATAGATGAACCTTGGAAACTTCATTATAAATGAAACAAGCCAGATATAGAAAGATTATTTTGGAGAGGTCTCATTTATATGCATAATCTAGCACATCACACTCATAAAAGTAGATAATACAACAGGAGATTTTAGGGACACAAGGGAGAACAGAATGGGAAGCTGTAAATGCAAAAACACAAATTTTATTCATCCAAGATGAATACGATCTGGCAATGCAATGATTATAGTGACTAGAGTTGGCAGCGCTATATGGTGCACTTAAGATTTGCTGGGTGTATATCTTAAGTATTTTCAACACAAACACACACCCAAAAGAAGTATGTAACAACAATGTGAAATGATAAGATATATTTATCAGTTTGATTGTAGTGATTTCTTCACTATGTATACGTTTAACAAAATATCAAATTCCATGAAAGAACTATTAGAATACATGAGTTCAGCAAACTGTCAAGATACAAGAAAAATGTACAAACATCAGTAGCACTGTTGTACACCAATAGTGGATAGTTACAAATAGAAATCAAAGAAACAATTTTCTTTGCTGTAGCTTAAAAAAGGAATAAATTTGATGAAAAATTTCTTTAATATAACCCATAAAATACCATTGGGACAGTGGAAGCAGTTTTTTAGCATATTTGAAACACCAATGAGAACAACTTAAAAAGACAAAAAAGAAAGATATTCCATATTCATGGATAGGAAGAAATATTATTACTATTATTATTATTATTATTATTATTATTATTATTACTTTGAGCCACAATTTCACGGTGTAGTTCAGGCTGGCCTCAGACTCACAGTGTTCCTCCTGCCTCGGCCTCACAAGTGCATGGATTACAGGCATGCACCACTACTTATGACTAGAATCAATTATATTAAAATGTCTGTACCACCCAAAGTTGTCTACAGATTCTTATAAAGAGTGATTTCCTTCAAAGCACAAGAATATATCATCCTGAAAGTGATATGAAACCAAGAATAGTCATAGTGAGAAAAAAGAGCAGGGCAGGAGGCATTACTCTACCTGACTTGAAGATATAAACATAAATACATTCTATTCAAAGTATCATGATATTGGCAAAAATACAGATACATAAAGAAATGGAACACAGTAAAGTAGATGAAGTGAAATTATAATTTATGAACAATTGAGTTTCAACAAAGTTACTGAAGAACACATTTTAGAGAAAGAAAATATATTCAATAAATGGTGATGAGAAAATGAGCTGTCTGCATGGAGAGGAATGAAACTGAAATCTTATCTTGCACCAGAAATAAGTAAATTATCATTAAAAATGATCATTTAAAATGAGACTTTAAATTATCATTAAAATGAGACTTACAGCTATAAAAATATAGACGAAAGCAAAATAAATAGCCCACTAGTATTTAAAAGTATATCCAACATCACCAATAGTAAAGACAATTCAAATGAAAAGCACATGAGATATTATTGCCTCTAGTAAGGATGGCTATATTTTGAAAGATTCAAGATAACAATTCAGATAAGGATAGAGCAAAATGATAACCCATTCATACTATTGGTAGAAATGGAAATTAGTATGAAAATCATAGAAAGAAGTGTAGAGATTTCTCAAAAATCAAAAATGAAAGTACTATGTGATTGGGTAATTGTACTCTTGAATATGTATATCCAAAGTAAAATCATATGCCCAAGACAGAGTTGAATACCTATCACTGTAGTAACATCATAAGGATAGCCAAGAAATGAAGACAATCTAAGTCTACATCAACTAGTGGTCTGATAAAGAAAATGTGATGCATATTCAAAATGAAAAGCTATGTAGCACAAAAAGTGAAATTTTATTATTTGTATCAAGATGGATGGAATTGTAGAATATTACAATAAGTAAAATAAGCCAGGTAAACAATAAGAAATACTGTATGACGTCATTTGTATGTGGAATGTAGAAAAGGCTATTTCATAGAGTTTAAGGGTGGACTAGTGATGACCAGGTGCTGAGAATATAGGGAGGAATGGTAAAGGGGACGGGTTTATTCCTAATGCCAATTTACAGTTAGGCAGAAGTAAGACGTTCCAGGATAAGGTACATGAGATTACCTACAGGTAGCACTAATATACTGTATATTTTTAAAAGCTAGAATATGACATTTTGAATATTTTTATCATAAATAAAAATTTAGATAGATGTGTTTTACTTGATTCAAACGTAAGACTGATATGCCTATGCTGAAACATCGCATCGTAACCCAGAGCATGTATATTTTACACTTTTATGTATCAGTTAAATAAATTTAATGGAAAATTATGAAAAAATATTTTTGTCAATAAAAATCAAACTGTACATCTGAAATATTTACTCTTTTGTCAGTTACACCTCAGTAAAGCTAAAGTTGATGTCCTCACAGATACTGATGTCATAGTTTCATTTTGATTCATCAGCACATGAGTTTCTTTCACACTTTCTGTTTGATGTATATGAGTGTCTGGTCCCCATGCATTTAGGTATTACACGATTTCTGCATAACTATGTGCTTTGGCTCTCAAATAAAGGTTTATCTTATTGGAATCTCTCCTTTTAAGATGCTGGTGATCCAAATGCATCTTAGAACATTTTGTTCTCCATATTTTTAAACCTTTTTTAAAATATTTGCAGTCCACTTTTGATTAAATTCTTTAGAATTTTCTCTCAACTGAATCATAGTTTTTCAACAATGACAGCTATCTCTTTAATCCATATTTTGAGTGGCTTTCATACTTAGACGTTTTTAGTTTTTACCACATTCCATTTTTTTTTTCTTTTTCAATAAGGCAATTGATTACTCATTTTTGTAATCCTATTGTGCTCTTTTTTATACCTTTCCACTGGGATATGGCAAAGTACATTCCAGATAATGGTAACGATCTAAAGACTGAGTAGTCAGTCTAAGCCTATCTTTTGTAGGGTTAATTCTCATTCCTGACATTTTTTGATGAATACTAGCTATTTTGCCTTTCATAGTGAGATGCATTTGATGGATCACAAACTCTGGAACTGCAGCAGCCCCCACTGAAGAGATCGTGTGCTCAGGAGGCCTGCTAAGGCGCTCTGTGTTGCAGACTCTCATAATGACTGCAGTGTGTGGTGGCCCTCGTGGCCACCAGCGCACACTGAGCGAGGCCCTCCTGTTTAGATGAGGTCGGAGCTGACAGCTCTGATGAAGATCACTTCCTGTGAGGCTCAGGGACATTTTTCACTCAATGGCCATTTGTCGTGTGATCTGCAGCCTGAGGACCCTCCAGAATATCTTCACCCAAATATATTTACTTTATATTTTAATTAATGGGCACTTATAGGCATATTTTCCTAGTAAGTAACTTTTATATGTATATTTCCTATTAAACGTTAACATATTGGGTGTTTCTTTACAAACATATCTTAAATTATGAATCCATTAAGATAAGAATATTCTTTTCTTTCACTTAATATATAAACGACTAACATTGATAAAATTATTGTGTTAGTGAAATAAGATAATTGTATCCTAACTAAAGCTTTGGAGAATATTTAAATAGTAGAGAAGTTTATTCTAAATTTTGTTGTTGAATATAAACATTTTTTATTGGAATTCATAAAATTTTGCAAATTGAAATGAAATTGTAACACATTTTGACACCTCATAAGATTAATGTGCTTATATTAGGGTTGCTATTAACACTTAATTCGAATCTTTAAATAATGTACAGATAAATTTTAAATTAAAATTTCCACTTAAATTTTATCAAATTGCTTCCATCATAGAGTCAAACTATTAATTAAAAGCTGTATTAACATATGGTATTAGGCATGTTAATTTCCCTATCCAAATGTTTAAAGCTAGCCTGATAACTTACACTATAGATAGATAATAGATTGTGTGTAAATTCTCATAAAACCCACACATTTTTTTTTTTCACATAACATTGAAATGCTCCATTCATGGCCGAACACAAGTTAATTTAAAAAATGCATAAAGAATCCATTAAATCTGAGTATTCTTTATGGGAAATCTTTTCATTCAATAATTACACTTTTCAATACACCCAGATGCTACAATGATTATAATAAAAACCACCAGATGTTTATTGTTTTCCATATATTTTAGTTGTGCTGTTATATTACAAACACATTATAAATATATATATATATATATATATATATATATATATACGCTTTATGCTTCAGTTAAAATAAATCTAATTAAAAAGAAAATAATAATATTTAATTTTCATGTCCCTCTAATGAAAGAAAAATGACCTCTACCAAACTCTGTATAGTAAAACTTAGGCAGGAGAATTATGTTGCTATCTTAGAAATTTTCAACAATTAATTTCTGTGATGCTTTAATTTTAGTATATGTGCTGCTGAAGCGAGCACTCTGTGATACTTTAAACCAGAAATTATCTTCATTTCAGGCTGCAGTAAATCTTTATATTTTAAGTTTTAAGAGTACCATTTCCCTGCATGAACATTCTATTTAGGTCTAGCACCAGCCAGAAAGGTAAATATTACCTCTTAAATTGAGAAAAATACAAATATCAGTACTAAATTTTAGGTGTTTGTGTATAATTGCTAGTTAATTATGTTATTGATGGCTTCGTTAGTGCTTGTATCAGATAATTTCATGATCTCTAGTGTTATGTATTTTTGTATTTTCTGTTGGTTATTTTTATCATTTGAGTTGAAGAGTTCTTGATTCTGGTTATGAGCTCTCTTTGTTCATTCCTTTGACTCCTAATGTATTATGTTATTTGATTCTGAATCTTACTTAGTCTGTTTAGTTGGCTTTCCCTGGAAGCACACTTGTAAAATAACAAAGTTGATGCTTGATTTCTGCTTGGCAGAAATAGAAGTCCAGATTTCCCACTCATCCCTGGGGACATGTTGAGGGCCATAAAGGTGCCTTTGTACTGTTGGGTGGGGATGAAATTTAAAACTCTCTGCCAGGTTTTCACCAACATCATCCCAGCTGATAGGAACACCTTGCTATTGAGTCATGTGTGGCTGCTACCAACACTGTGTGGGGAAAGTTCTTTCCTGCCTGATAGGAATGAAAAAAAAAATGATGTCCCATATCCATATCCACATAATGGATATATCACCTTGCTGAAAGATAGGTGGTAGAGGGTCACTGATTTATTTCATGTTTGGCTAAAGTGTGATGGCTATTATCTAAAGGTACTCTTCTTGCTAATTTGCCTATCTCCTGATCATTTTCTATAGATAAAGACGACTGGAGTCATTTTTCACCTGAGGTTTCTAGATCACTGACTTTCCGGCCCCAAATTCAGTATTAAAAGTATACAGAAAACTCATGAGATTTATCACTAAATAGTTCCTCAATTCTGAGATCTAAGCATTTTGCTTTCTGTTTTCGCTATTTAAAGCTTCTTGCACTTGCTTTTTAGTGTTTTCATCTGTACTTTGTGGGAGGAATAGAGAGATAGAAATCAAATCTGACTCACCTGGATATAATCCTGTGGTATACCCTTACGGCGGAATACCATTCTCCTCCCTCTCTACTTCCCCTAAGAAATGGAAATTGAATTTAATTATGGAAAAAGGTACAAAGGAGTCAATAAAGATAGTACAATATTATAATCATAATTAACAGAAATAGATGTGTATATATGATATATAAAATACATAAATATATTATCACCTTGTAGGTTGGCTTGACCTACCTTTGCCTTTTGAACATTATTCTTGTGGTGCATCACATTTTCTTCTCCCACCTCTTTTTGCATTTGCAAGACTGATCTTGAAAAAAAATTTTATATTATCTATCTTTGTAATAGTTAAAGTACCTTTTCTACTACACAAAATATGTTTTAATTTCAGCCTCAGACTGACAGCACTAGTTTAGGCTATTTGAAAATATTCTCTTATTTTTACTTCTTAAAAATATTTATTATTATGTATTTCCAAATCAACAGTACTTTTGCTATCTTTATTGAATGCTTTTCAAATGACAAAATCTTGGGAATCTCAGAATAGTTTAAGAAGAACAAACTAAATTCTCACATTAAAAACCACATTCTATTTCAGTTTCTCAATGAGTAATGTAGAAAAAAATTCAAGCATTCATGATCTGCAGGTTGTGTGACTATTAATGAGCCATTTATAATATTAGTATATCTACCCAGTAGAAGGATGTGTGAAGGCAGAAAGGCTCTACATTGCTTTTAAATAACAGAACTCTGATAGTATAATTATTTAGTTAACAGTTCCTCTAGGAGAAAAAGGAAAGTCCAAGAAAGCATTTTTTTTGTTTTGTTTTTATTTCTTCCCTTTTCTAAAAAAATATTTTATTGGTACATTTTGGACATACATGACCAAGTTCATCATAGGGAATTTGTACCTATACATGATTTATTTTACTTATTAGTCCCATTCTCCTCACTTCCTTTCAGCCCCCCTTCCTTTCCATATTTATAAAAATATTGTCTCCACTTTTCCTTCTATCTCTCATTTCTCATGTCCTTCCTTTTCTTTCCTCAACGCCCCTCCCTTGTTCTCTTTCCTATTTGCACATTTCCTTCCCACTTCTTGATATATATTATGCATTCTGGTCCTATTTATACAATCAGTTTCTCGTACAGGACAAACCATGCAATATTCAAACATGAATATTGGATTTGTTTCATTTAGACTGTGGTCTCTAAGTGCATCTGTTTATCTAGAAATGTCTCAAGATGATCCTTCTTTATGACAGAGTGGTACTCCATCATATAAAAATCCACATTTTCTTCATCAATTCATTGGTTGATGGACATTGGGGCCATTTCCAAGATTTGACTATTACAAACTGCACTGCTGTTGACAAGGATGTGTGAATAACTTGGTGGTGTGATACTTTTAATTCTTTTGGGAAGACACCAAGAAAGAGAATAGCTGGGTCAGCTGGAACTATAGTTTTAGCTTTTCCATAGTGGTTGCACCAGTCTACACTCCCACCAGCGTGTTTGTTGATTTCTTCATAAAGACCATTCCTTCTGTGGTGAGACAGAATCTCAGTATTGGTTTAATTTGTATCTGCCAAGTGGCAGTGATTTTGAACACTTTTTCATACATTTACTTGCCATTTGAATTTCTTCCTCTGAGAAGTGTCTATTCATTTCAGATGCCATTTTTAGATATGGTCTTTGAATTGGGGAAAGTCTAATTTTCTTTGGTCCCTTGTATGCTGTATAGTAATATTCCTTTGTTTGAGAAAAACCTGACAATAAATTTTTCCCACTCTGTGTGTAGACACTTCACTTTCATGCTGATTTGTTTTGCTGTGAAAAAGCCTTTTAATAAGATAAGATTCCAGCTGATGATTGTTTATGATACTTCCCATACAGTGGGGGTTTGATTTATGTCTTTGCCTAAACCAGTGCCTTCAAGAATTCTACCCATTCTGTCTTTCATAATATTTAGTGTTTCTATCATAATATTTAGTTTTTTATAGATTTCAATTTTAGTTTACTGATTGGTGAGAGATTTGGATCTAGTTTTAGCCTTTAGCATATGAAAACAGCTGTTTGGCCCCTCTTTCAAAGAGAAGAAGCCTGAGTATGTTTGGAGTTGTTTTTGTATCTTTTCATCTGTTGCAGGGATCCTTGGGTCTGCTTTTGCCAGTATTATGTTGTATTTACCACAGTATCTTTGGAGTATCATTTAAATAAGGGATTGTAATGTTCCCTCCTTACCTCTATTGCTCAGAACTGCTTTTTCTATTCTAGGTTTCTTCTGGTTCCAAAGGATTTTAGAATTGTTTTCTCTAATTCTGCACAGTATGCTATTGTCATGCATTAAACCAATCAAATTTTGGAAGTGTGACCATTTTCACTATAGTGGTTCTTCCTACCCAAAGTGAGGGCTATCTTTCCATTTTCTTTTTTGTCTTTTTTTTTTTTTTCGTTTTTATTGGTACCAGGGATCAAACTCACGACTGCCTGCTTGCAAGACAAGCGCTTATGCCGCTAAGCTAAATTCCCAGCTCCTATCTTTCCATTTTCTGATATCATCTTTGATTTTCTTGTTCAGAGGACTACCTTTTTCAATGTAAAGATCTTTTATTGACTTTAGTAGATTCATGCCTGTCTTGTTTGCCTTTTTTTTTTTTTTTCTTTTCTGAGACAAAATACTTGACATCCAAAATGAAAAAAGGAAAGTTTTATTTAGCTTACGGTTTTTGGAGGTTTCAGTCCATACTCAGCTGGCTCCAAGGCAGGGTGTCATGGCTAAGGGGCAACTGTTCATGCTGGCCAAAAGTGACAAGACTGAAAAAGGTCAAAAGGGCAAAAGGGGGAAAGCACACTTCTTTCCCTCCCTTATACTGTACTCCGGCTACTGCCCCTAGACAAGTTCAGCATTCATGCTGCCAGTTCCAGTGCTAGATAACAAACCAGTCAGAAATGCTTGACTCAGCTGCCTCAATGACTGCATGAGGCTTTGTGGAGGATACCCAGACACAAACCATGACATTCTATACTTGGCCCTCATAGTTTATTTTAGGGTTAGGAGCCCCCAGGCCTCATGCATTTGCATTATGCATTTGTGATTGGTTTATTGTCTAGCTCTTGGATTGGGGGGAGTAAGTACTACACTGGCCTAGGGCTGGAGCCAGGGTGTAATATAATGGCAGGAAAAAGGCATGTCTTGCTCTTTTGCCAGTTTCTGCCTTGCTGTTTGCAGCCTCCATAAAGTGTGGCCCTGCCATGCCATCCTGCCTTGGGGCCAACCAAATATAGGCTAAAACCTCCAAAAACTAAAAAATAAAACTTTCCTTTCCCAACTTTGGTCATCAGATGTTTTGTCTCAGTGATAAATAAAAAATGACTAAGACAGCCTCTAAAGACTCATTATGCCCTTTATGTAAAAGACATTTAGTCCTTCTCCAGGAGTTGCCAAAATCCTAACAGTTTCAGAATTGCTGAAAATTTCAAGTCCCAAGTCTCTTCTGAGATCTAAAGCACACTCTTAGCTATAGGCTCTGGTACAAATGAAAATAAAGTGAGACACTTGCAACATACAATGATACAAAATAAATATTATCATTCCAAATGGTACACACAGGGAAATACAAAGGATTGAAACCAAAAGAAGTGCAAAATTCAGTAGGGCAATCATTAAGTCCTGGAGTCCCATGCTCAATGTCTGAAACACTCTGATTGTGAGTGCTAAAACACTTGAATGACTCCACCCTCACTGTATTTTCAGTAGTTACAGCGCCAATGGTCTCTCTTTTGGGCTGGCATTGCTCCCTCCTTGCAGGTTCCTTAGCTGATCTGCATGCACCTAAAATCAGTGCCACATGGATAATGCTGAGGTCTGCTGCAAATTGAAGTGGTAGCTAGTCTTTTACTCTCTTGAATGTAGGAGACTGCCTAAATTGCTGAGCACTCTGAACCTGATTGTGAGAAATAAATTCTCTATGTTACCACCAGTCTGGAACCTGGTGTGGCTGCTGCCATTTTGGAACATGGCACTCTGCGGCTTTATCCCCCAAGTGGTCTTTCACTTTTTGCAATTTGAGGCTGCAAAAGGTGGAGACCCATCACCACTTATGATGTCCTCAGGCCATCAGTTTTATTCTTTTGTTCCTTCTCAACAACTGAGATCTCAACTGTATCTTTAGCATCCACAGCTTTACTAGAGCATCCTTTTTGACCAAACTCACAACCTTTTAAATCATCCTGTTGAAGTCTTTGCTTTTGATTCTAACATAAGCAAAACCCCCAACAATAGCCATGCCACCACCTCAACAATAGATTTCCTTGAAATTTATTCTGCCACATTAGTTAGTTCACTACCTTTAATGTCAGTCTCAGGCAAAGTCTCTGGATATGACAAAAATGCAAACTTTCTGCTAAACTGTAACACATATCATCTATACTCCAGCAACCAATGCTGTCCCTTCTCAGTAGAAACCTCTGGAGCCTGGTCTTTATCAACAGGATTTCTATCAGTCTTTTGGTCTTCTGAGCTCTGACCAGAATCTCCCATACAGAACAATCTAAGCTGTCCTATTTCTGCTCCTTCAGGCAATATGTATTAATCTTCCAAACTCTTCCCACAAGCCATTCCCAAAAATCCTTGAACCACATGGTCAAGTACAGTCATAGCAATGACCCCACTTCTCTGATACCAAATTCTGTCTTAGTTACTTTTCTCTCAATGCTGAGATAAAATACTTAGTACTCAAAATTAAGAAAGGAAAGGTTTATTTAGCTTACAGTTTGTGGAGGTTTCAGTCCTTAATCAGCAGGTTGCAAGGCAGGGGGTCCTGGTGGCAGAAAAGAGCAAAGCAACAAGAGCAAAAAGGACAAAAAGGGAAAGCATGCCTCCTTCCCTCCCTTATGTTGTATTCTGGCTACTCACCCACGGGTGGGTGCAGCACTTGCATTCACAATCTCCATGCTCGACAATGAACTATGAAACAATCACAAACACTAAACTCAGCCACCTCCATGACTGCATGAGATTTTGTGCAGGGGTGAGCGAGACACCCAGATACAAACTGTAACAAGACCTAAGTATTTCTTTTTTTTGTGTGAAATGTGTTGTGCCCTGATTTCTCTTACTGAACTTTTTATTGTTGTAAAGGAATCATAATGATTTTTGAGTGCTGACTTTTGTATCCAGTTAGATGACTGTGTTTAGTGATTATGTTGAAAAGTTTTTGGTCATGTTTTTGAGGTCTTCTATGTAGAATATAATGTTTTCTGCAAATAATGATATTTTAACTTCTTCCTTTCCTATTCTTATTTTTTTATTTCTTTTTTATCATTTACTTGCTATGGATAATGTTTCCAAAATATTTTTAATGAAAATGATGACAGTGGAAATCCTTAACATGTGCCTGATTTCAGAGTGAAAATTTTCAAATTGTAGAATTTTTTAAAAGAAATATTTCAAAACTATTCATGATGTAAACCTATTAATGCAGAATTCCTAAGTATTGCTACCACTTATTGGCCAATATAATTTTCACATTTCTTCATAAAAAAATCTTTCTTAAAAAAACATTTCTTATAAAAAACACCAAGCTAGTCATTAACTTTGTGTTACTTATCAGACAAATGAAGTTATGAAAATTAAATTACTTTACTATAATTGCAGTCAGTACACAGGAGATCTATATCAGGCTTAGCGCTTTCTAACTCACTGTAAAATACAAATTCACTGATGTGTGTTACAAATTACAACCATAAATAGGTTACATTAACTATTCAATAATTATTATATTAGTGAAAAATATTTCATTTAAAATATGTTCAAAAATAATTCTTAAGTTATGTCATTTTTTATTTTTAAGCAAATAACCATATAAATAAGTAATTTTAAAATAAAGAATATCATCTTATGAAGGATGATGTTTCACAAAGATAAAAATGTGACTAAGCAGAGTTTTGTTAATTCCTGTTGCTTTTTGGAAGGCAGATTTATGATAAGGTTCTGGTAGGTTTGTTAAATGCCTCAAAGGAAATTAATTTGAAAGATAGCTGAGTACTTTTTGGAACAGAAAATGCCAGGATTTGAAATAAGAGCAGTGGTATGTTTTCTGCTATCGATGTATTAGTCAAGTATCAGGACTCGAAATATCAGATATTTATTTCAGGTGTTATTTTTTCAATGGTTACAAAAGACATAATTCCATCATTTAAACAAAATAGATATCTAGTACACTTTTTTTATTCTAGGACTACAGGTACAAAACTGACCATCTAGTCTACTGATTACCTTCTTATGTCTGCCTTCTTATACTGGTCTGTGGGGAGAGGCTGCCTATGTCTTAAGGAGTATTATCATCCTTTTTAAAAAAGAGGGATAAGATAGCTTATCTTAAAGAAGGTGAAAAAATGTCTGTTTCTGTGCAAAATGTTGAAGATACTGAATTTATGATTCCTGGGAGAAGACTTAAGCAGAACAAATTTACGTTTGTTTAGAACTAGTATTTCCCTTTGAGAATTTATGATAAACTACTACCTCCAAACTCCAGAGAAAGTGAAATGCTGCAGTCAGTTCAAATCTCACACTTTAAATTAGTTTTAGTTGAAAATTCAAATTATATTATTTGCTATAAATACACATTTTAAAGCAATGTAATCATTGAAATGCTATTTTTAGTGGCAAACTAGAGTTCAATTATTTAGAAACTTAAAAATCAAGAGCTATTTTTTGCAAAATTAGAAAATTACAACTAGATTAATTCTTGTGAATTTTAATATTACAAAGTAGATTTTAGGCTATTATCTCAGTATGAATCGTAGCTAATATTTATTTGCTTCCTATATTTGTGATTTAATGTTTTTCACCACTCTTCCCCTTTGATTCTATATAGGCTATGTATTTTTTAATATGGTAGAAGTTGAAAATGCCATTGTACAGATGATAAAATTGAAGATATATAAATCTCACTACCTTACCAAAATGGAGAGATACAATATGGGAATGTAGCTCCATCATCTCAAAACTTGCATTCTAAGTAGAAGATAATCCTTGTAAATGATGTTGAGGCCAATGTAAACAGAAATTCATGAAGACTTTATATAAATGTTTCCTAACTCTGCCTCTACTGATTTGCATTTCCTAGGTATTATTCATGAACTTTGACTGACCTCAGAATAAAAAAGTGCCTCTAGCTTCAGCTGACAATAATACTCTTGTAGCATATTCAATCTGAGTTAGGAAAGCTTAATTCCTCAAACTGTTTTTGGGAGTTTGAACATATAGTCTGGTGAGGAAAAAAGAAAATACTTCCACTGAGTATATAAAAATCTCAAATAGTGATATTTATTATTGATATGCCCAAGGCCCCATTGAAAATCACTAATTCTCCCGCAACAACAAAGAATACAAAACTGTGTTCAAAATATAAGGAATTAGCTAATTCTTTAGAAACTATTCAAAGAATATTTTACTCTCTGTTATGTTATGCAGCATTATACAATTTTATTAACTATAACAGTTTGTTGATTCTCATCAACACACACTCAGGTACAAATTGTAAATTAATTTTTAAAAGACATTCCATAATATTATGATTTTTAATATTTTATTTTGTGTCAGTAGAAACTGAGACAGATATACCTAGATCTACAAATGTATACTACTTCTAATGAGAATACTTATTGACATGTTAAGTCGATATGAAAATAAACTCATGAAAATAGCTCAAGAAGATAATCCACTGCATAGTACTGCATTATGAGATGCCCCTGCAAAGGTATAGATTCTGGTTATGTGGTGCTTATAACATTTTGTATAGAGAACAAGGGAACTTGACACTTTTTATTCCTTCTATATATTTAGTGAATATTCCAATTAAATAATTAGGAATTCAGTAAGCAAATTCTGCAAGATAAATTTCACTTCAATAGCAAGTTTATAATCTTTTACCGTGAAGTACTTGCCATCAGTGCAGATGGAATCTTGACATCCAGCAGTCATATGACAGCTTCTGTGATTCACATGAAGTGGTGACATTGCTTGGGACCTGGAATAGCAAGGGAAGGCTGTCTACAGGCCTGGAGGGACAATTCTGCTATTCATAAACTGTCTGAGTCATTTTAGCTAATTTTCAAAAGGAAATGACTAATACAATTTCATGCAATATACTGCTGTGTGTGTTTATAATATTGTTGAGACTAACATGCTTTTAAAGGCAAACTGTATGATTTATGTACCTGAAAGTATAATAATAGTTATTTAAAGCTTTAAAACTATTTGAATTTAAGAAACTATCATCACTTGTGCCACTATAAACCTGGATGTGTAAATGTTGCTGTGATATGATGCTTTTAGCTGTTTTGGGAAGACATCAAGAAGGGGTGAATCTGGGCCAAATGGAATCTTTGATTTTATTTTTTTGAGGAATCTCCATATTGTTTTTAGCAATTTATCCTCCCACAAACAGTGAAGGGTTCCTCTTCCTCACTGCCTCACTAGCATTGTTATTGGTGGTTTTCTTGATCATAGCACTCCTGGAGGGAGATGGAATCTCAGTGTTGTTTTAATTTGCATTTCTCAAATGACCACTGATGTTGAACTTTTTAAAATATATTTATTTGGTATTTGTACTAAGAGAAGTTAGTGTTTAATGGATAATTCAGTATTTTGTGATTTGTGTCCATATCTTTGTACTCTACACCTAAGAATTCATCTTTAGCTTAATAAGAGGGAAATTTATCTTTAGCTTTAAAGAAGGTAAATGAAAACCCTGACTTCCTTTTAAGTAAATACCTCTGATTTTCTGTCTCTATATCTGACTCTTTCTTTCTTTTTCTCTTTCTTTCTTCTTTCTTTCTTTCTTCTTTCTTTTCTTTCTTTCTTTTTTCTTTCCTTTTCTTTCTTTCTCTCTGACTCTATCATCTCTATCTCTCTCTATCTCTATCTCTCTGTCTCTATCTCTTTCTGTTTTCTCTTTCTCCTCTGTCTGAATTTAGGCCCAGATAGAACCTAACACAATCTGTGCCCCAATATTTATTTAAGTCTATGACTGTGACACTTTGTGAATACAAATTAGATAACATTTGTAAAACATTTATTATTCTTTGAGACACAGCATGGTAGTCAGTAGCTAGAATATTTAATGCTATTAAATAATAGTTTTCAAACAGAGAGATTATATTAGTGATGCAACCAGTCCAAACTTTTAATCATATTTTTGGTGCATTATAACACGCAGATTCAAATTCTTGATTATATACTAATTTTTGTCCTCACCTTAAGAACTTTTTTCCTTCACCACTAAAGATGCCAAATTGAGTTGTTTTGTATTTTCAAGTTTATTTGTGTTAACATGCGTCAACTTTGTTAAAGGATATTCTTTCATAAGTTTAAATATTATATGAAAAATGGAAAGATATTAGAGATGTACAATCCATTAACTTTTAAAGATAATTGAAAAATTTTCACATATTAATACATAATGTAAACATAGACTTTAACTCCACTATTTTTCACAAAGTACGTTTCTTACATTGAAAGTCCATAGAGAGGAGGGCAATATTAGGAACGGAAAGTTTCACTCCCATCCCACTTAACTCAGTCTCCATCAGGTAACTATTGCTTGTTTTCTTTCCAGATGAAATGATTCTGTTGTTTGATTGTGCACGTGTAAAATATATTTGCAACACTTTGTTCATTTTTTTTCCAGTATTTCACTGCATTTATACAGCACTTTTTTTTACCCACATTACAGTTGATAGGTAACTGATTTCCAGAATTTGATTCTTATGAATTACATTGTACATGTTCATATAACACATGCATTTGATGAAAATACGGCTGTGTATCCTTTCAGAGCAAGATGACCTCATGTGAGTTTGGATTTTTGACTCAATAGCATGAATGTGGTACCCATTCAAATATCTGTTTGCAGTGGAGTACCAGCTCATTCATTCTCTTCACTCTATCAGGTCGGAGTAGTGTGCTTGATCCCTGAGTTTTCTTGCTGGTTTATTGGTGAGTGCGTATTTTTCTGACTTGGGCAGAATTTGTTAGCCGGAATCTTTGGGCCATAAAAAGACTGGAATAGCCTAGTTATTGCCTTTTTATTGCCATCCTGACACAGCCCCTTTGTCTGTCCGGTGCTAATCGATGCTCTGCTACTCAGTACAAGAAAATAATTCTCATGTGTCAACAAGAAAACACCCCATTCAAAGAGGTAAAGCACATCTAAAATGTTTTAATTAAAGTCATTGACTTTATGGTTATTTTACTTTATTTTCTCATTGGAATAGTTTACAAGTAAGCAAAGTTAATGCCTAAATTATTAGAAACTTAACTTCGTTTACTTCCTTGTGTGCTTCTGGAAACTTACAAACTTATGGTGGAAAAAATAAACTTGCTTAGATTTGTTCAAAATGAAATTTGATATAAAACTGGGTAAAACTCCTCTGTCTCATTGGTCCTGTCAGGTGCTCTGGGGTTTTCACTGGCGTATTTCATGCCGAATCTCTTTTCAGGCATTGTTAGCTTCGTCTGTATTTTAAGCAATCAGCCAAACACTGAGACTTTATCTTATTTTGGTGCTTAGTAGCTGATACTATGTAGGTTCTCCCTCTCTTTTTTTTTTTTTTTAACCTTAACAATTCTATTATTTAAGTAGAATTCTACTGCTCAAGTACTGTATCTATGTTGGAATTTCAGTTTTCCTGTTGTTAAAACATAAGTTCAATCTTCCTTAGAGATTTTTCCTAATCTTGGTATTAAAACTTAGGCTTTACCAAATAGTTTTTAAATGCATAGGATTCTTATTATAAACAAGAAGACAAGTTACCTTCCTGGATAATATTTTAGAATATGTTCAATACAATAACTCAGAAGTTGGCTTGAGTTGTTAATTATTTCATTGTTTTTTTTTTCTTTTTTATTGTTTTTTTTTTTAAAGAAATAATAATTGAAGGAGTTGTATTTTGAATCTGGCAGTGAAAACTGCAGGGAAGGCACTCAAGAAACATGAATTAGTACTGAATTACTCTTGAGGCTGTTACATGAACTCTCAAAACTTGTTTTGGTGAGGAAGACTTTATTTAAGACTCTTGCATGTGGGAGAGAAAGGCTGAAGTCAACTATGTTGAACCAAAATATGGCAGGAATGTGAAAGGATGGGGTGATCAAAAGGAAACTTACTGGCAGACACTAGTGATAGAGATGCCTCAGTGTGATTAGGAACCCGTGCTTTGAGGTGTGCTTAACTGAGGTTTACCAAAGCTAGGCTCCTACACTTCCACCAGCTTGTTTGTCATAGCAGCCCTGTCTTTTGATTGCAACATTTTCAAAGAATGTCTGCATTCTTGAAAAAACACAGTTATGGAGTTTAGAATGTGACCTACAAAAAGGAAGAGGTAAAATTTTTATATATAAGATTTCTGAAGTCATTGCTGACAGGATAATGATTCCAGAAAAATACAACGAGGCACAGTTTAACTGAGTCAAGTCAGTTGACTGACTCAGTCAAACTGAGGGGAACATCAAGTTCATCTTGGTTAATAAAAATCAGTTGTTTATCTACAAAGAGTCCTGTACAGAGCATCTTTCTATTTTTAGTCTATTAGCTTATTTCTTGGAAAAAACAAACCTTGTAGTTAGTTTTGCTTGACTGTCAAAATTCATCTTTACTGCAAATATTTTATAGGTACAGTTATAAAAACAAATAAACGAAGGTTGATTAGGTACAGTGACATTATCTAATGATATTATTCTTCAATTGAAATATGTACTCTGTTTTGAATATATGGAAAATATAGTAGTTCTTAAAATGTAACACTTCAAGATTCCAAAATCCAATGATAATATCAACAGCTTTATGTAGTATGTTTTTGAAATGAGTCTAATTATTTGGTAATTTTTCAAAGCAAACTTGTTACATTTAATTTCTTCTGAATACAAATGAAATTCATGTATTCATTCCCTCTGGACTATAGACAATTTCCAAGTTGCTCTAATTCAGTGTTACAATCAAATAATTAAGCAGAATGTTTTAGCTTCTTTGCCTGATATAAATTTTTTTTCATTATGAAATAAGATAATTTTATCATCAGAAATGAAAATGTGGGAAAAAATCTTAAAATTTTCTTTTGTATGTTAATTGACCACTGTTTAGAGATCTACTGATACTTGGTAGTTTTATACAGTGTCATATAAATTAATTATACTTCCTATTTTTTTCAGTCTTGAATTTTCTGTCTCTTGCCTATATTGTCCTGCATAATCACTTTCCCCATTTGCCTGTTGTAGTGGCTGATTTTATTGTGTCAATGTGAGACATTTAGAAGCTTAACTAAATGGGTTTAGCAAATCTACACCCAAAGATTGAGAAGAAGACCCACCCTAGGGTGGCTCATCACCTGGAGGTATAGAAGAGAAGGAGGAAGGACTAACGCAGTCCATTCTTGGGAGAAGCTCCAGTCTTCGCTTTTGGTTTGGATCTCATCTCCTGGCTTCCAGTGTAGACTCTTCAGCTTTCTGGCACAGACTCTTCAGCCTTTCATTGTAGAGCCTTTGGCCTTCTGTTGCAGACCCATCAGCATGCTGGTGTGGACTTGCACAAGACACTAGGGAGAACTCCAGACCTTGGATTGAATCCTTTGGCCTCCAGTGTGTAGACACCCTCTGCACGCTTCCTCATTGGACTCTGTGGTTGAGCATTGTAAGCCAATCTCGATGTTTCTGTATATCTTGTGTTATATCTGCTGTCTTTAGTAAAACCCTAATACACCTGTCAAACTGCGACTTTTAAATTTCACATTGCTGTATACAGTACCTATGTGAGCATGAAATATTAATTCCCTTACTGTTTTACAAAAAATAGCTTTACACTTGGTTTCATAAACACATGCAAAAGAAGTGTACAGTTTTGAAATGATTTCTCCAGTGATATACTGCTTCAAATGTAAAATACTTTGTTTTTCTCATTGGTATTTCAAAATAAAATGAAACCATAAGCTACTGATTTTCAAAGTCTGTTTATGTAACTGAGAATTGCTGCTATACCTCTCACTCTACAGTGTTTCTAACATTTTCTTTCAAAAATTTAATGGAATATGAATATACTTTTAGAATAAATAAAGGTGAACCCTTTTGGCTTTCACAAGACTTTAATATAAAAGCTCTTGCTAGTTACAGGTTTTTCAACAAAAACAAACAATTGGTTCTCTGTGCAGTTGCTTGAAGGCTTTGGTTTGGGGAGTGACAAGTGACTTTGTTATTTCCACACATCTTTTGTAAACATGATTTTATAACAATGTTGAACTCCAGATTTAAAATGATCTGTCTTTTGTCTTTTACCATTTTGTTAATCTAGGTCACCATTTCACAGAGTCATACGCTAAGTCAGATTGGCTCTATAACACATTGGGTTCACACTGCCCTTTAAAAGAGGACATGAACCAATTCATTTCTCAGATTCATTCTCTACAGATTTTGGAGTTGGAAACAGAAAGAATGAGGAAATAAATTCAATGATAAAGGGTGAATACATTGATACAAAGACAGCATGTGGGTAAGTGATAATAACTTGAATAAAGCTAGAATCTCTTCTCATAGTTATGACCATATTGTTTTCTATCCCAGACCACAAAAATTGGTCAGTTGTTGAACAATAGCTATGCTTCTTGACAATATTTAAGACAAACATTTTTCAGGCTATCAGTTGGTGACATATGGCAGTTTGTGGTAAAGTACTATCACTAAAAGATGCACACCTGCGCCAGGTTTGCTTTTTCTTATATCTATAAAACTTTTCACAGAATCTCCTAAAGTCTCTTAACTTCTTATCTTGCTGGCAAGATCCAGAGGCTCTAGGGTATAATTCCATGAAGTCACAGAAGGGACAAGAAAGTTATCTTTGCATAGAATGTTCTTCACATTCTGTTTACTTGTTTCTCAAGTGTTATTATTTGAACACTGATAATTTTCACCAGCTTACATAAGTAATACCCACAGATTCATCAGTTCTTTTTCCTTAAGGACTGTGAATTGTGATACTGTGAGTATGATACGGTGTATGCGTTAAAACTAGTAAAATGTAGGAGACTAAATGTGAACAAAGCAAAAGTCAAGGTAAATATAGATATTAGTGGATGATCCTCCTAAAGAAGCTACTTAGGCAAAAATTTTAACTTTTTAGAACACAAAAATATACATATAATCAGAATTACCTAACTCTGTTAATTTGATGTCAGGACTCACTTAGGTTGGTACTGTTTGATGGATTAAAAAAATGTACCTAAAAAATAAGTAATATATGCATGTAAAAATTTTTAGTAGTTACATTAAAAAAATTAAAAACAGATAAATCTTTGAACATTTTATTTAAGCCTCTATAACTAAAGTACTATAATTATATTAAATAATCCACATAAAGAGTTTATAGAATTGTTTCACATATACTTCTTTAAAGCTTCAAAATTCAGTATATATTTTATAATGATGTATTTGGGACAGAAACATGTCACTTTGAGTCATATTTCAAGCGTTTAAAGATTATCATTACCTAAAGCATTAGGTGGCATAGACTAATGAGAAGAAACATAACTCCATTTTGTTTGCTTCATCAAACATATACATATAATGGTTATTAAACATATACATATACATATAAACATATACCTATAAATACATATACATGTATGTATACATATAGGAATATATATATATATATATATATATATACATATAAACACATACATATACATGAAATACGTATATCTATCTATATCTATCTATCTATATGAATATATATATATATATATATATATATATGATGGCCATTAAACTCAAGTTGCATTTCTTTTGGTCTAATTGGTTTACAGAGTTGTTCAAGTCTGCTATTTTCTTGTTGACCTATATAAACGTTCAATACATTAAGTAAAGTAGCTACTGAATCAGTAGCTACTGAATCATCTACTATTATTGTGTTGCTATTTCTTATTTAGAACGGTGTTCATTTTATATTTTTATTCCCTTTGACATTAGGTGTACATATATACACACATGTATGTATGCTAATTATATATATAGACTAATCGTTGTATCATTCTATAACAACATACTTTGCCTTTTGTGACAATTTTTGACTTACCATTTTTTTTCCTCTGAAATGATTATAGATATTCATATTTTCCAAATCTAAAGAGATGTCCAGGGATGTAGCTCAGTGGCACAAGCACCTGCCTGGCAATTTCAAGGTCCTGAGTTCAATCCCCAGTGCCAAAAAAGAAAATGAAAATAAAAAATAAAAAAATAGAGAATGTTTCAAAATTAATTAGACTAAAGACAATAATACCAAAATTTATAAGATGCTGCAAAAGCAATATAGAATGGATATATATATGGAGAGAGAGAGAGAGAGAGAGAGAGAGAGAGAGAGAGAGAGGAGGAGAGGGCAGAGAAGGAGAGGGGGAGAGAGGAAGAAGATGAGGGGCTTCAAAGATCTCAAACAGTTTAAGTTTACACCTCAGGGAAACAGTAGAAGAACAAATTAAAATGAATGTTATTGTTAACAGGAAAGTAACAATAATTAGAAAATAAATGAACAAAATAAAGAATAGAGGAAGGATTTAAAAATGTCACAGAACCTAATAGTTTCACTGAAAAAAGATAAAGACAATTGGCAAACTTAATTAGATTTCCTAAGGAAACAAAGAAAGAGGAAATAATATAAAGCATAAAAGACAAAAGTACATTTGATACTCTGGTAGTAAAAAAAAAGAGCATAAAATCTTATTATAAACAATTAAATGCCACAGAATGGGTAACCTACAATATAAGATAAATACCAAAAAACATGCAACTGAATCATGAAGAAACAGAAAATTTGATCAAGCCAATAATAAATAAGGAAATCCAGTCAACATTCAAAACTTTCACAGCAGCACCTGGTGCTTTCAGATAGCACCTTGGAGAATTATATCAAATACTTAAAAAATCATTAACACTAATCATTTCAAGATTCCTGCAAGAAATTATAGAAATAGGAATACTTCCAAACTTATGAGGTCATAAATACCCAGGAATCAAAACTTGAAAAGCATTTTATAGAGAAAAAAAGTACTTAGGCCAGTAGCCTTGATGATCAGACATATAAAAATTCACAAATATACTGAACAAAATACTAGTAAACTGAATCCAACAGGATATTTAGAAGACCAAACATAGTAACCAAGTAGAAATTATTCATGGATGTAAATATGATTAAATATATGCAAATCAGTTTATGTGAATACACCAACAGCAAAATATTAAAATCATATACTAAATTGATGCTGGAAAAATTGGTAATTGTTAATATCATTTAACAATAAATAAAAAAATCAAGAACTAGATACTGGACAAATTTGCCTCAATATAATAAAGGTCATAGATGAAAAGCCTACAGATAACTATTATACTCAATATAGAAATCCAGGAGTTGTTAAGAACAAAGCAAGAATTCTCTACCTGTGCAATTAGACAAATGAAAAGAGTAAAAAGGATATAAGTAAGAAAATAAGTGAAAGTATCTCTTCAGATGGCATGATCATGTATGTGGACTATCCTAAAGGGTGTATACATGCACATACACACACACACACACACACACACACACACACACACACACACACACACACACACACAATTATTGCAACTGATTAACAATTACAGTAAATTTGAAGCCTATAGTCAACAAGTCAGTTGTATTTCCTTGTACATACAGGGAAATATTAAACAGATCAGATCCCAGTCTTAATATTCCACAAATGAATAAAACATCTAAGGGTATATGATATACTCTACAAGTGAGGGAAAAGATTGCACACTAAAAAACAAAATGTTAATGAAAAAAAATCAAAGAAAACTAAAAGGACAAAGAATTATTCTGTGTTCAAGTAACAGAATTAATATTATTAAAAAGTTTCTACTATCCAAGGTAATGTCTAGATTCTAAGAAGTTCCTATCAAAATTGTATTGGCATTTTTTAGACAAAAAGAAAAAAAATCCTATGATTCAGGCTAGCAATATAACACGTTCTGATTTCAAAACATGTTAGAAACCAGCAATAATTAATACAGTGTCACAGTGAGGTGCCGCCACAAAAGCAGATCAGATAACACAAAGAAACAAAATGAGGACTTAGAAATAAAATTTATATTCAGTCAGTTAACCATGAAGATACCAGTAACACAGAATGGAGAAGAGGTGATTGCTTCAACAAGAATTGTTGACAAATTGTATATCTATATGTAAAAGAATAAGATCAGACTCTTTCAGCTTTTATGGAAAAATCAACTGTAAATAGATTAAAGATTTAAAGTAAGACCTGAAAGGTAATATTCCTCAAGAAAACTTAAGAGGCAAGATTCATGACAATAAGTTTAGCAATTTTTTTGGATCTGACAACAAAAGCACAAGCAAGAAACGAAAATTAGATGAGTTGAACTACATCAAACTAAAATGAAATTCCATACAGTGAAAACAATTATCACTGTGAAAAACAGTACACAGAATGGCAGCAAATATTTAAAAATGTGGCGATGGAATTTATATTCAATATACTTTGCAAACTCTAACCTCTCAATAGCGAAAGCAAAACAAAACAAAAGCAATCAAATTAAAATGGGAAAATGTTTTTAACATATATTTGTACAAAGAGATGAAAATTGGTCTTCAAACACGTGAAAAGATTGTCAATGACTCAGCATTATGAATCATAAAAAAAATGCAAACCAAACCACAAGATGTGATCTCATACCCTATACAATGATGCTATCAGAAGATGACACATGATTACAAGGACATGGAGATATTAGAGCCCTGCACATTGTTGGTAAGGATGTAAAATGGTATAATCTGTACTGAAAACAGTAAGGATAATTTCCAAAAATTAAAAAAAGAAACATGGATAGTGTACACCCAGCCATCTCATGGTATATCTATCTATATCTCATGGAATATGTAAGGATATAATAGAAAGAATGAAATTAAGGTCTTGTAAATGTTTTGTACCCCCATGTTTATTTCATTATTGTTATTTTTAAAAAGTCAAGAAAACTGAAAAAGCCCAACAGTCCAGCTGAATAAAGAAAATGGAATATATACATGTGATAGAAGGATGTTCTGCCTTCTAAAGGGGACCCTAGCAACGAGGGTCCCCTTGTAGCAACAAGGATTATTCATACATTAGCTGAAACTAGGAACAGAGGGACAAACACTGCATAATTTCATTACACAGGGATAAATACTGTATGATCCCATTTATACAAAGCAGACAAACTCAAATGTAGGTATTAGAATGGTAAATGATAGTCACTAAGCAGGGAGAGAGATAGAGAGAGGAACAGAAATGAGAAGTGTTTTTCAATGGATAGAGATACAGAATTTCAGTGACAAAACACATGACAATCAGTTTAATAACAGAAATTTATTTTACTCATGACATCAGAAGTTCAATCTCCTGGTCCTGTTGCTTTGGGTCCTTAGTGGCCCAGAATATGATGGCAGGAATATGGACTGGAGGAGGCTCATTCAACTCATGGTGGCTAAGAAGAAAAACAAGAGAAGAGAGATGCCAGGGTCCCAGTATCCCGAGAAGGCCATAGTCCCAGTGATTTAGTTTTCTCCCCCCGAGAGTAACCTCCTTAAGCTTCTACACCTCCCATAGCACTACAAGCTGTGAACCCACCATTAACACAGTTCTTTGTGAGCAGTTCAGATTCAGACTGTAACACATTGTTAACAATGCAGCGCTTTGCACCTAAAAATGTGAACCTCACGTTAAATATTCTTATTGCAGAAATGAAAGAAAAAGCCAAAAGTTTCAGAGACTGCCTATGTCTATCATGATCTTTTTTATAGGTGATTATATATGGCCAAGCATCAATGCAAGCATTAAATATATACAGCTTCTTGTATATCGATTATCACACACTATTATAATAAATTCATATTAGATAATGATAAGATATTCTGTGTGACTGTGTCTGAATAATTTTTTATGTTTCATTTCATTGCATCAGCATGAAGTATTATATGGGACAGTACAGTACCAAGGGCATTGCATTGCAGTAGGGTTAAGAATTAGGGTCAGGAATCCCAGGTCTCACATAGTGGTGGTAGGACCTTGAATGAATCATATAAATTTGTGGCTCTTATTCTTCAATTTCAAAAGAAAGTTATTGGCTTTTATAATTTATGAAGTAGTTGTAGTTTTACAATTCTGTCATTCTGCACTGTCCAACAGAGTGGATGACGGTGAGGTAGGGAAGGAAAACAACATTAACTTTACAAATAAGTAGTCATGATTTTGGAAAAAAAACAATCTCTACGCTTTACTACATGGCTCCTTAGTCTACAGAAACATAAAAATCACATCGCATACAGAAACATAAAAATGACATAATATATGTAATTAATTTTACATAAAGTGTTATAATACTATGGGGATAAGCCACCAAATTATGGGGATTTTTTTCATGCTTGGATTTAAGGTTTATGAAGGTATTAAAGGGAGTACCTTAGTCATACAGCATAAAAAATTCTAGTGAGCCACTGCTTCTTATTCAGAAGTTGTATTTTCCTTTTTTCTCACCAAATGAGTCAGGTTCATGAAACAAACAAAACATAGTGGAGAAAAACGATGTATTAAACATACTGTAGGCTTCTAGACACATACATTAACCTGTCTGGCTGCAGGTATTTGCTAATTCATTTAGCCGCAAACATTGTCCTAAAAACTCACAGCTGGTTACAAATCCAATCTTTTACAAAGCTATGCGCCTGCAGGCAGCTAAAAGAAATATTCCAGTTCAACTTTGACTTCAACGGGAAGTTAATCATTAAGTTAACTTCCTGGTTTCCTTGTACGACTGAGTCAATCATATTGAATTTTTTCTTTTAACAATTTGCAATTTTTTCTACTTAAAATTTTTTAAGACAGAGAGAGAAAAGAGAAAGAGCATAGAGAGAATGCTGAACACAGGACGTATTTCTCTGCCAGCATTGCATGCACTATTTGCTTATAAGTGAAAGTGCTCTATTTGTTAAAACAGTTTGGGTTTATATTTTATCAAAACTTCAGATTTCAATAACATATTTTACTGAGCTTTCTTACTTCTTATAGCAATGTAATTGCATGAATCTACTAAGACTTGGTCTCATCCCCTGCTCCTAATTAACCAGAATGAATTGTACAGCCAGGACATAGTGCTGTATTTGGAAATAAATCTCATTTCCAAAAGAGGTAACTTCTATGTTAAATAATAGGAGTTGCATTTTCCTTTTAAAGACAATGTAATGCATAAGAAAACTTTCAAGAAAATAATCTAGATCCTGTTTTATATGCCTAAGGGATCTTGCTCTCTGAAATTCAAAGTCAACATCTACTATTTGATTCCTGATGCTAGGCATTCTGTCTGCAGTAAGCTGGATTATGTTGATTGACATAAGAATGGATGATAATATGTTTATTCATACACAATGGAATACTATTGTGCTATAAAGAAGATAAACATGGGTCATTTGTAGGAAAATGGATTGTCTTTGAATCTTCAACATTAAGTGAAATAAATCCAGATAGACAACTTAAACCTCATACAGTTTACCTTATATGAGAAACTCAAAGTGTAAGTAAATACAGGAGTAAAATAAAGCATAAACAATAGGAAACAAAGAGAGATAAATGAAAATGAGGAGATCAAGAGATGGAGAGATTGGGGATTCAGTTATGAAAATAATTGACTTATGCTATATACAATTGCTCACAGTGATGTGCTCATTATATACTGCAAACATTTAGTATTAAAAAAAGTACTAATGAAATAACAGCTTTGAAACAGTTGAGTCTGGTGGTATTTAATGAAAGTTCTAGATAGCAGTTAATGTGGTAGCCTTAGTAGTTGCTTGATATGTTTTCAAGGACATTTTCAGAGCTACAAAATTTCTTCAACTATTTATGTAAATTTTCAGGACAAAAAGTAATTGGACAGCTCTTTCGTTAAATCGGTTGCCTTTTAAAATTAGTTCTATAATACAACATGGGTACATTTTTCCTAAAATCTTTGAAAATCAAAACAATATTAAGCAGTTAAATTTGTGGAATATTTATTTCTTTTAGAGAATTTACTGTTGTTACTATTTCATTGGTTTTTCAGTCACTGTGGATTAACATGTTACCTTTGGTACAAGTGAGAAGTCTAGGAGATTGAATACTAATTGCTAGGTTATGGGTATCATCTGTTATAATCTTCTCTTTTCAAAAAACATTTCCAAATTTATATTCTGATTCTTTAAAATATTTACTCTCTTAGTAGCTTAATAAACAATAATCGAATAAAACAATCTACACTCATTTATGAATAAGAGTCACATTTTTAACTTTTGAAATTTGTACTTTATCACTGAACACCCTCTAGAAGAATACATTATTCATGCAATTCATGTATCTTCACTCTGCTGGAAGGACTTAAACATTTCTAAACAATTTACTCATCTAGGCAAATATTTCTTCTCTCAATGCTGTAGATTGCTTACTTACACCAGCAGAAAACTTTTTATATGATTATACTTGCTTACTTTATTGTGTCCACCAATTTTACATAACAAACTTTCTCCAAGTTTAAGTAATTTTTTGCTTTTAGCCTAAACTGAAAATCATGTAAATATACTCCCTTGGCTTCCTCGGTTAAAGATGCTACTAAGTCGCTTGAGTCCAGATTGAAAAATCCTGTAAACTCTCCTATACTTTTCTTTGAATGTACTAAGATTGTATCAGTTTATATTTTTTCTTTATTGAAATATTTGATGAATATAACTAAACTTGAATAAGTTCAAGCTTAAGGAGCATGCTATAGCCAACTGCTCTGACATTGCCAGCTAAATCTCTCCTGATCCTAGCCATGTTTTGAGGGAACCAACTGCTTCTATTGTAGATTAAAAATACCAAGTGAAACTCTCAGTCCTGTGATAAATTCTCCACCACCTGCATATTTCTTTCTCGTTCACCTTCTCTTCATTTCACCATTTATATCGTGCAGAAGAAAAGTTCTTGCCATCTTCTCCTGGAGAACCTAGAATGTGTAGAAGGCTACAGGTTAATATCATTTATGTTGTATTTAAACAGTCACCTGAGTCAAGAATTGCACCAGTCTTCCCTGGGTAATTCTAAAATCCCCAAAATAACATAAACCTTCTTTACCTAGATAGGTGATGCTATAGGCGGAGTGTGTTTGCCCAAAATTAAAAACAAAATGAATATCTGAATCTCAGACATGATGGTCATCAGAGATGGGCTTTCTGGATGTGAGGGTCCATGAGGGAAAAGTAAAAATGATTTGGGTTAGTAAGCATGGAAAGATGCCCTCTGAGCTAGCTTGCTCTTTCTCTATGTGAGAGCACAGCTAGCACATGGCATCTATGAGGATGCTCTAGAATCTTCTGCTCACTTGATCTTAGATTTCTCCAGCTCCAGCAATGTAAGAAATATGTATGAGTCACTCTGTTTATTGTATTTTGGGAGAGCAGCCTGGATGAATACAGAGAGGGGACTTGATGTGTCTTTAATGTGCTGTCATCTATATGCAACTCTTCCTTTCCCCCGGACAGATCCAATGCCCACTTCAATGCCTTGCTTTATGAGTATCCTAATTTAACTGCTTTGGTGTACTATTCTCCATTACCATTGTGTCCTTCATGTCACATATTATTTATCATACAGTATACTTTTATATTTTTATGCTGTTTATTTTCTTTTCAGTCCTGCCTAGAATATATTTAGAACAGAGGAATTTTTGAGTCTTTTATTTACTAAAGCTACTGCACTAAGTGAGTGCTTACAATTAAGACTTTAAATTAAGAACTTGCTTCTTTAAAGGAAAGATAGTTTTGATGTTCAATAATTATATTTGCAATGTTAAAACAGTTTTTCTTATAAATGTAAGCAATAAAGAATGCATACACAATTTCTAATTTATAAGACTTATGATTTTTCAGCATCACGATGGTGAGAAAGTGATACATTGTAAGTAGAAACTATACTCCCAAGTTTAAATTTTGATCTTTTCTCGGGATAGCCTTATGTTACATGACATGAGGCAGAGACAGGGAACCTCAACTCCTAGTCACTCAGGTAGTCACAAGTGTAAATAATATCCTGCTGTGGGCTGTGTTGCTAAGCTGCAGTGCTCAGGAGGTCAGCCGTATTAATTGTATTTCTGAGGTGATCTCTTTAATTTATGATGATTTTATCACTTACAATGGTTTTAGAAGAAGCCACTGGACTGCGAGAAATCAGTGAGTTGTGAGAAAATCAAACTTCCTGAGTGTCTACAGATTATAGACAGTGCTGGTTTTGTGAACCATGAACATATAACCAACATAAAGATAAATATTTTGATTTTCCTCCACAGGAGCATTTTATTTAACACCATAAGAATTAGATCTTTATCTTCTTGTGTAGTTAATTACTTTGCCTGCAGAAGGCCAAAAGGTACAGCCCATACTCCTAGGTCCTGCAGTTCAGCTCAAAGTTTTGGAAAGATAGGAGCCTTATCTATGTTGCAGAAGCTGCATATAGCTAGGATTTCTTTGGGCCTTAGAAATATGTACATGCATTCCAAATGTTAGACAGCAAATCTGTATTCCTTTCCACTTATCTCAATAAATGCATTGCTTTTCTTTCTCTTCTTTTGGAGAATGAGGAGAGAGCTCTCTCCTGTATATAAATGAAGAACATAACTTTTTATGCACTATTACCTAACATTTGTGGAATTACTCATGTACGAGAGCTAGCTTGGGACCTGGGGTTAGCTCAGCGGCACAAGCACCTGCTTGGCAAGAGCAAGGTTGTGAGTTTGACTCACAGTACAAAAAGTAAAAAAAAAAAAAAAAGCCTTGGAGAACTAGTTTGATTTCTTTATCAAGAATAAGGCCTGAGTCTTTGATATCAACATGCTTATTATTTACAGTAAAATCATTAATTCATAATTAATAAGAAATCTGTTTCTGATCTGTAATAACTTTCATGAACATTCAGAACAGAACTGGTGAACACAAGCTTTTTACATACACTTGTCATGTATTGAAGAACTTTCATTATTCCATCCTGTTCCAGGACTTAAAATTCATGAGCTGAAATCTATCTCTCTTTGACTGCCAACTCACAAAAAGAGAGTAAATTTGTATAGCACCAGAGGAAAGAATGTGGTGCTCAATGACTATGATAAAAAGACAAATGACATGCATGTATCAGAAATGGGGACAGAAAACCAAGAGACCAGATGACTCATGAAGCCCTTACTCATGGTGATGTGTGACAAACACCAAGAGTTTAGTCTAAATTACTTTTGGGGAGAAAGGAAATAGAATGCAAATTGTCTTTAGCAGAGATTTGAATTAAATGATTCTTCAGGGCTGATATTAGGACTCAGTGGTGGAACACATGCCTAGTATGTCCAAGGTGGTGGTGGTATAATTCCTGATCCTGATAAAAAATTTAAAATATGATTAAATAAGGGATTTAGTTTTCACTCTCTGCCCTGAGATGGTTTTGGAAACTTAAGTTGGTTAACTTCGTTCAAAATTGAAATTCGAACACTGCCAAAAGCAGCCCTCCTGGCTAAACCTCTTTGTTATAGATTTCTACTGGTGCATGTTGTGTGGGAAAGACCCCATAAGACTCTCAAGCCATGCAAAGGGTGATGACCAGCAAATTGAAGAGGGGGCAGAGATTGCAGGAAGAATCCATGAGTCATCATGGCAACTTTTATTCTCATTATGAGAATATTGAGGAGAAAAGCAATTCACCATGCCCAAACACAGGAGGAGTCACACTGGGGTTACTCAGAGAAAATCAACAGAAAAAAAAAAAATGCACACAGGTAATTGGAAAGGAAAGAGGGACATACACCCTGATGAGAAATCAATCTGAAATAAGAGACTTGAAGATCAAACAAAACATAGGCATAGGACTGTATGAAACAGTGAAGCAGCCCAAAGGGCTTCTTGTGGGGTCGCTGCCTGTGCAGGGAGCAGGAGCCATCATTCTAGGAAGCACTCTAAAACCTGATGGGCTACCACAGAGGGTAGGTTTGGAATATAAGGTCCCTTGTCTCTTTTGACTTCCTCCAAACAGGGGACATGCGAGCCTGGCAGGAAATTTTGCTGGCACACAAAGGCAAGTGACCAAGACTTATCCCTATTCCAATGGACACTACTGTTTTTTTTTTTTTTTTTTTTTTCTTTTGTGCTCTATCATAGTGGCTAACTAGAACCTCTAATGACAACAAGGTTAGGCACAGCAGGGGCAGCTGGCATTTGCATTGACGGTAGTGATTGGAAGAGCACCACCCCTCCAGTTCTGCCCCCAGGTGCCTAAGAAACAAATGTGGACACAGGATTTGAGCAGTGGGGCAGTGAGTGGAAAGTCTGTACTTCTCCCCACCAGAGAGGAGAGAGAAGTGGAACCAAGGAGCCTTGGGCTGGCTTCTCAGCAGATTAAGAGGTGGTGAGTCTTCCCACAGCTCTCTCCCGCCCTGCCCACAGTAGTGTGAGAGTAGAGAGATAAGCCAGCGGGAGCAGGACAGAAGAGACCCTGTGAGAGCCAGAAGGGAGTTACTTTACATGAGACTGTGAGCAGCCAGGGCTGTCCCTGTGTGAGGGTGCCACAGCAGCTGGGAGGGTGATGCAGAGACAAACAGGGTAAGGAGATGTGGTAGGATGCTGAGGGACATGTGAAACTTGGCTGGCTAAAGACTCTGACCTCAGCCCCACATCCAGAGGACAAGATCAGCCCCACGCCCAGCAATAATCCTATGGCAGATTTAGTAGGTTGCCTCCTCTGAATTGGGCTCTGATTTGGACACTACCATAGAAGTGTGGACACCAGGGAATTTTATTGTGTTTTTTTTTTTCTCTCTTTTTTTCATTGTTTAGTTTTTAATTTTAGGTTTTGTTTCTTTTGTTGTGTTTAAATCTTTTCTCTCCTCTTCCTCAACTCTTTCTTAATTTGATATTTTCACATAAGCAAACAGTTTAGTCCTTCTAGTTTGCTTGATATTTTTCCTCTACAGTCTTTGTCACCCAAAACGTGGGTGATCTTTCTCTGTCTTTCAGGATTGCTTTCACTAAATTTCTCTTTGTTTATTTCTGTTTTGTTTCTGTCCCTCTTAAATCCCCCCTACACACACACACACACACACACACACACACACACACACACAGAAAAATCAGTACTAAGGGAAAAATTACTACATGCAAGTTCCTGGCTTATATGGAATTTTGCTATATAACTTTAGATCTTAAAGGTACAAATTAATAGGTACCACAGTTTATCAGTTTCTAGACTGTTCTTGATGCTATTGTTGTTGCTAATTATGCTACTTTAGCCAGGGTGTCACCTGCTGTATTCGGTTGTTCTCCATTGTATAACAACACTTCGATTGCTGGGGTCATAATCATCATCATAGTCCAGGACCAAAGGACTGAGTTATGAGCCAAATAGATAGCAAATTCTTAGAGGGTCTAATGAATTCCAAGGGTAGGATATTGGAATACAAACAAAATTCAAGAGCCAGCTAAGCTTAGAAGATATCTCTGAGGATACCTGATATCTTCTAGGGAAGACTTGACACTGGTGATAAAACTGCCTACCATTAAAAAAAAAATACAAGCATCAACACAGAAAACAAATTAAAATAAAAACTTAAAAATGACAAGATGTAGAAGCAAAATGCAATCCCAGAACTTCATGGCAAATCTGGGAGAAAATGAGATAGAGGAAATTAGAAATTAGTTGGGTAAACTGAATTTTCTGCAGTGGTACTAGCAGAAGTAAAAAACAACCCAACACAAACAAAACACCCAAACAAAACAGATAATGAGCCTATAGAAATCCTCAGATGAGAAATAATCTCTGAGGTGAAAAAAAAGTTGCCATAATGAAGGACTTGCTCATTGTATCTCAGTGTATGTGTCTCTGGCATAGAAAATGGAATCAGTAAATAAGGACTAAAATGTATAACGGCTAATGTGAAATAGGAAGAAATTTTTCAAATGGAAAGGGGAACTAGGAAGGAGGAGGGGTTAAGGAAGGACAGAAAAGCAAAACAAGAAAACAGAAAAAATGGAAGCCTTTTTTTTTTTAAAGGAGAAGAGGACTAAAGTTAGGAATAGGAAAATAAATGAATCAAGATATATCATGTATAGGTACAAATTCCCTATCATAAATGTAATCATAATGTGTATCTAAAATACTATTAAAATTAATTTAAAATATTGAGGATGCTAAGACAAAGCAGTGACTAACACAGAGCTCTTCTCTGTCATCATCTTCTTTCTTAAGTTTCAGTTTGACTGTTCCCAGGAAAGTAACTGGGAGACGTAGGAAATTTTCAGAATGTTAGTTGTAAACATCCTGGAATGTTCCGAATGATCAAATTTGGAACTGAAATAAACTAAAGTACGAACAGTAGAGCATATTGTTGCACCTAGGGGTAGAGCATGTGAAGTGTTTTAATTCACTGCACACAGAACAGAAGACAGGAAGGCGCCTTGCATATGTAATGGACTCTGCAAAATGAAAGTTTAAAAGACAGATTTTTTTTTTCTTGTAGTGATAAGGGACTTCTAACTTTCTCCAGAGCACATAAGCGACACATCTCTTCTTAGCCTAAAACAAGTGACAAAGTATGTAGATCCTGGCCTCGCGGGCCCAAGGCCAAGCTTTCTTCCCATTGGAAAGGGAGTGGTCTGAAGAAGGTGGAATCTATGAAGTGTTAAGCAAGCAGTGGGCACTGGAGCACCATCTCTCTGTTTCTCCTCCTCAATACTCCTTACTGTAAAAGACACACACTTGTGTGTAATGAGACTGTGAATGGAGCACATGAAACTCGCCATCTCATTACAGATAGCTTTGAGTAAATTCTTTCTTCATCCTCCTCCACCCCCTGAAAATGTGACCTTCTTTGATTTGCTCACCACTGAACACATAATCCTGAGCATGTCAAACTGAGTGCCTGGTAAAGTTTTGCTTTAGCTATTAAGAAGTCCTGACTCCAGATTCCAAACTGGACATGACACACTTGACAATGGACTCTGCTAAACTCAGACTGAGCCACTGTACTCAAATCTCTCGCCTTGTTCAAAGTTTGAAACAAGCATTTCATGACTGATTGATGAAATCCATCTTTGCTCCACCAGCCTGAGATATGTGCTGACTGTCACCACTGTGGGAAGCTACCTCAGCACCAGCTCCATGGTAGATCATTGGACACGCATGTGGCGCTCCCTGGATTACATACACAGTCATGGAGAAAGGAGGACTAACATCTTAACTACCGGCAGGTAGGCTGGCACTTGAGAAAAGTGGCCGACTGCTCATGTCTAGCTGACATAAGATATGGACTCAAGGGATATTTCAGCAGCTGCCTGTGACACATTTTTATCTGGAAACTCTCTCTTCTAGTGTTCATGACATCGGTTGCCTACAAATCCTTTTGTTAGTAAAGGTAAAAACTTGGGAAGAGGGACGGAAATTAATAGGGTCTGCCTGGTTTCCTGCTGAAAAATTTACTACAATACTTAAATCTTCTTTTAGGTGCTGGTCATGCTACTTAGGGCAATTTTGTCCATTAGGACCTAGTGCAGGTCATTTGGGGACACTGACTTGTGTGAGAAGAGATTAAGAGGTAGAAAAAAATGTAAACAACTTTGTTGATTTGGGGTACTCAATTGTTTAGATTTTCTTTGATTTTTCATGTTTTTTTTCTTATAAACACCTTTATTCTAGGATTAGCATCAGGGTTTTATCACTGCATAATAAATGCAGAATCTAAAAATTTGTGATTGTGAAAATCATAGTTTCTAGATAAGAATAGGAAATCATTTTTGTCTTCCAATTAAATTCCTTTTGAAGCCTAATTTTGTAAGTATATTCTGCTACAACATTTTACAATTTACAACTTAAATTCAAACTATAGTTTTATGTTTGTAAATACATAAATACCCTTTGTAAGTAAATATTTTAATAAGGATCTAAGGACTAAGTGAAATTTCCAACTCTTGTCTCTGTTTCTTTATAACTGGTCTATCATTTCATTTATTAATTTCATTGCTTCCTACTTCACTGTACATATTAGTAAAGAAACCAATATTGACATTATTTCACAGCTATGTATATTACAAAACATTGATGTCTTTATTTCTTTGGTTTGTATTTAGCATGTTACTTTATCCTTACAAATCTGCAAAAAAAGGCTTTGCAGATTTATCATGTATGCACATTTCTTAAACTTTTCCTAAAACATTCATTTTCATTTACTTTGAAAACCTTGGTCATACTGTATTTTCAAATTTTTTCATTAGCTATATTTTATTCAACAGTTATGAATTAAGTAACTGCCATGAAACAGGTACTTTACAGGCATAGCATTTAGCATTATAAATATCATGTTTTATATTATATTGGGAGAGAGATAGACAACATATACTACTGTGTTACATGGTGTTTTAAAAAATATTATAATGGGTGGTACAGGAGCAAATGATAAGGACTGTGTAGTGTGGCTGTTTTAAACAGAGGAGTAATTGAAGAATTAAAATTGAACAAGGATTTAGAAGAGCTAATACGTTTTGATGGTTAATTCCATGTGCCTGAGAAGGCTAGGAAATGCCCACAATGCTGGTTAAAATCTTTTTGCTGACTTCTGTGATAATGTTTCTTCAAGAGATTAACATTTGAATCTGTAGGTTCCTTGAATCTGTAGGGATTAACTTTGGATCCTCATCAATATAAGCGAGTGCCATCAATTAGTTGAAAGTTTGAGTACGTCAAAACTGGAAGGAAAAGATTGATAATTCATCCTCTGTGTTGTGCTGGGATGTCCATCCTTCCCAGCTCCTAAATATTATCATTCTTGGTTCTTTGGGCTTTGGACTGATCCTGGAACGTGTACTTACTGTCTGCATGCTGTTTCTCGATCTTTAGACTTGTACTGAAATTTACCATTGACGTTCATTGTTCTCTACCATGCAGACTGAGAATTGAGGAACTTGGGCTTTATAAGTGTATTTGCATATTCTCAAAATAAATTTAGTCTTGCATCAATATCTTATGGTTTTGTTTCTTTGGAGTCTATGCCGACTAAAGCATACCCTATTTGCATATCTGAGACAAATGCTTTTCAGCAAATATACAAATAAGTTCAAAGGTCTCCAGCGAGAGCACATCTGGTGGACTCCTAGAAGAGCCAGGACACAGTGATTTGTGAAGCAGCAATGGGGATGAGATGAGGACAGTGATTTGGGAGAGGGAAAGACACAGACTACAAAGACATAGATGGGCATATTACAAGTTTTAGCATTTAATTTAAGTTACATGTGGATATATTATTGGATTTTCAGCTAAGTAATTATCATCTCATTTTTACTATTAAAAGACTCATGTTGCTGAATTGATAATATATTGATGTCTATAAAATAGAAATAAAGAATTAACTTTAATAGCATCCCAACTACCTAGGCTAAAATATAGTGTTTAGATCAAAATGGTGAGATGACACTGGTAAGATAAATTAAATATATTTCAAAGGTATTGTGAATAGAATTTCATGGTGAAGAACACATGGTCTATGCAAAACAAATAAGTAAACAGAAAATCAAAGCTGGAAACTACTAAAGGAAGTACAAACATTGATGTTTCATTTTATTTTTATAGATACTACAATAAGAGATTCAACAGAACTTTTTCTTCTTAGAAAAGTTACAGAATTTTTTGGAAAACTTCACAACCATTTGTTTCTGAACTAATCAGGAAAATATTCAGCTTACAAAAATGTCACTGTACAGGACATCTTTAACATTTCTTATGTTGTTACTTTATCTGAAGTTAACACTGGTGAAAATGATTTAAAAGAGAATGAGTTTAAGATTGAAGAATGTTTACCCATCTTCCTTAACTATCTATTATTTACCCTTTCAGTCTTGATTTCTTTTGTAGTTCAAAAGGCTACAACCTACTACATTATTCTGGCACATGGGTAAGAAGAAAATATTAAATATACAACTTTACAGCCTTATTTTATTGCATAAGTTGATAATCTACAAAAATATTTCATTTATATTGGTTATAATAAAATGAATACTTAATATATATTCTTCTCATTTTTATTATTTGAATTAAGAATGGTCCCCTAATAAAATGACAATAAGAAGAAAAAGTTTTTAAAAAAGTGTATCTCAGAATCAAGTCCTAAATAGTTTATAACTGCTTGAAAAGGAATTTTAAATAAAATTTGACAAAGGATATTTGATAAGCAATGATCTTAGAAATGGCGATAACTCATGTCATTGGTCTAAACAAATATATGACTCAATGGGCCTCATTTGGAATGTCACAATTTTAAGACAATAACACAATAAATGATGTTTTTGAAGATACTTTTCTAATAGTTCAATCTCAATTAATACTTAAGTTTCAGGGCCAGCCGAATCATGATAATTTCATATTTTTAAAAAGACTCCCCACCAAGTAATGAAGACAAATTTGATTTTTTTCAAGTGTGCTGACTTTAAGAAATTCATAATACCAGAGTGATCATTATGTACTTGTATGTTAATGTTATCAGGTAATCACTTTGAAAGACTGGATATGATTAATGTAGTGGGGCATAAAGTAGAGAAATGTTCAACATTTTATATGGATGGGAACATTTAGGGCAATGCAAAAACATCTGCCCAGGAAATTGTTTTCCAAACACTGAAATTTATAAGCAATTATCAAGAATTTTATTTGACTATATTCATAACTCTAACTAGGTGACATCTTACCTGGCATTGAGCTTCGTTTTTCAGTACTCGTATTCTGGAGTAATCACCAAGTGCCGGTAGTTTACACTCTTTCATATTCCTTGTTTGCATGTCCTGGAAATATTTCAACACTATATTGTTAAGAGGGTAATTAGGTTGGAGTACAAAACTGATTTTATTTTTTTAAAGTAGTAGAAAGAAATGTTCCTGTTTCAACGCAAAAGTTTTTTTAATTGTCTTTGTTTACAAAATAGTACCAAGATAATCATTTGCTGTGTGTGCAACTCAATGACAAAGGTTCAAAATTGTGAATAGTAAGGTATAAGATTACTAAAAAAGAGAAAAAAAAATATATATATGGATCCCACAAAGATGTATGCATTTTATCAGGCAAATTGATACTTAACTTGTCTTAATATTTAAACGTACCTTAGACTTACTTGCATCATAGTTTACCTGTGGATGAACAGAAATATTTTGCCTAGAATGAGTAATGAGAAAGTAGATGCAGTGTTGCTACTAGAATGGCCAGCACATAATAGATACTCAAGGAACAACAAAATTATTTTTAACGCTACATCTTTAAAAATTAAAGGCCACCTTCTTCTCTACTATTAATAGAAATACATAATTTGTCTTCTGTCTTAATCTCATTATCTTTACACACTTGCTAATTTATAAAAAGAAAATAGAACAATATGGATTGATGAAAAGACCAAAGTTTTTACATGTAAAGGAAAAAAAGCATTATTTAAACAGCAATTTCAATATTTTATTAGGTTTTAAGTTTCAAAGGAAAATAGAACTTAACATAGTTTTTATTTCAATTCTTTAAGCCTACAATGACTACATTTGAAAAACTGGTACATAATATATTTTTGACATGAAGCTACTACATTTTTCTTCCAAATAGCACCAAAGGAAAATAAATTCAGATCGATCCACATATGATTGCTAGTATAGTCATTTATGTATAAATGGCATGTGTAGTGTCTTGAAAATACTACATTTCTGGTGACAGTTTTGAAGGCTACAGACAAAGAATTGTTTGCATGATAAATTTCAAAGTCTTTGAAATGATTCACTCTAATAGAAATAATATTCTATATGACATTTTTGAATCTCTACACCTGATTCTAAATTATATTTTGATATTATAGAAATATATTGCATATCTAAAGTTATAAAAGTGACATCAAATATGTTGACTATTTATAACTGTATCATTAATCTAAATTCTTTTCTGAGATTTTTTAGAAAATTTAGTCTATATTTGCTTGCTATATCATTGAAATAAATATTATTTTTCTGTATTTTAAGTTTTGGTACAAAACAAATCACAAATGTAAAAGTATAATTAATAATCTATCATTTGTTGAAAAGTTTTATTGATCACAAATACTATTTTGGCTATGAAGGAAATATTGAAAGAAAATTCTTTTGAACACTACTGTAGCTTTCCAAATTTTTAGTGCCTTAAAATGGGTAGAATATACAGTACATGAAAAGTTTAAAAATTTAATTAAATACCATCACTGTGGTGGATTGGTAGCTTGTAATTCCAGCTGAAGTGAATCAGTGTGGTGCTGAGCATGGATGACCCCCCTGAGGGTTGTTGCCAAGGTACAAAGGAGAACTGCAGAGAAGCAGTGTTGTTGGTTCTCCTGTTGCTGTTGGTTTTCCTGGATGAGTGCGTTGAGCATCTTTCCTGACAACTGTTCTCCAAGTCACAGGAGCTCTGGATCTTGTTGTCACTGAGAACGGCTGTGGTTCACTTTGGCGGGGGGGGGGGGGCGTTCTGGTCCTTACATTAAGCATGGCTTCCTGGCTCTGAGGGGAAGATGGGTGCTGCTCACTTTCTAGGAGAAGCTTATCACACTGGTTTCCTGATAGAACTCAACCATTCTCATCATTGGAGGAGATGGAGGCCTCATCGTTGCTGAGGGTGGCTGTGGTACTTTTCAGGGAAGCCTGGTCCTTATTTTGAATGTCACCTCTCGGCTTCCGTGCAGATCCTTCAGTCTGCTAGCACAGATCCTTCATCCCGCTGCCACAGGCTTTCTAACTTTTACCACTAACCATAGGGCCTTCCCAGCACAGGCTCATAAAACAGACTTGCAAGAGTCATTGTGCTCAGTTCTAGGCCTTCAGCTGGACTCATGCAGGACATTGCTGTGGGATCCAGGAGTCAGCTGGGATTCTTGGATCTCGGTATATGGACAGATTTCCTGCACTACTTGTATTTAAATCTTTAGGTGACTACTATAAAACAATTTTGTAAATTATGTGTTCCATATTACCTTGTTCTCCTTGCAAACCCTGAATAGAATAATCATGAATGTCTTTTTAATCATCATATATACTATTTTCAATTACACTTAATGATTAGTACACTATCAACAAAGAAGCATTGAGTTTTATTGATTTATTAAAATATATTTAATGTCTGTAAAACACCAAAATATAATCTGAAACTATCTCAAATCTAGTGCATATTATGCATCTAAATGTACACCTTAAAATAGATAATTATATTTATTTCTCTTCAAACTTTAGATGATCACCTCTTTAATACATGGTTAGAAGTGTTTAGGCAAACACAGTAACTGAATTTTTTTCTTTAAAATGTATTTATTTATTTTTTCTACATTTTAAGAAACTCTGCTAAGGTATCTAAAAAAATAATCACGTATTTGTTACACAATTAATGTAGTGGATTCCTTCTTCTTATAAAGTGAAACTAAATAATTGAAAAGCTATACCTTTGAGCCTTATTAGGATTATAAAAGTGTTAGCCACAGTGGTATTGTCACTGAATTACATTTAACTAAAGAAACTTTACACATTATTTTTTTTTGTTTGTCTATTTGTTTTGCTTTGTTTTTTGGTGCAAACAATCAAACTCATGATCTTGTGCTTGCCAGGTAGACACTGTGCTGGTAAGCCATATCTTTGACCTTGATATACTATTTTTTTAAACATATAAGCATTGATACAAAGAAAATAATAGCAGTGTTTTTAGCATATAATGATAACTATAATACTTTAAATATTTTCAAGGAATATGGCAATGTCTTTCTAGTTTTTAAATATATCATTCATTGTTTAAATTCAATATTATTTTGTAATATCTAAGGATAATAGTTGTTTTTAGATTACATTAATGTTTTCACCTCTCTTTTATTTTTAACCATATTCTATATTTTCAAAGAATATCTTTGAAAGCTAATATTACCAGTTGAGTATATATATATATATATATATATATATATATATATATATAATTGATGTCTACTCAATTAAATTATTATTTAAAATTAGAAATCAGAATATGATAGTATAGTCACAATTTCAAGAATTTTCTTTGAACTGGAAATCTAAAGAATAATATTGTTTCTATGGTACATGTATATTTAGATCATTTTATAAGTTTCTTCAAAGTTTCAGAGTTTTAATAATAAAAGCTGGATGTGGTGGCATGTGCCTAGAATCCCAGCACTGGAAGGCTTAGACAGGAGAATTGCTGTATGTTTGGGGCCATCCTGGGCTACAAACTGAGTTCAAGACTGAACTGCATAATGAAACCCTATCTCTTGAAGACAGAAAAAAATTAATATTAGAAGCTAATTCTAAAATGCTAGGGGAGTTTTTGAAACAGCTACTAGCCAAGGGAAATCATGTAAATTATTTTTATGTAAAGGTAATGTCCTGAAAGTATTCCCTCATTTATAGAAGCTCAGTAATTTCCATAGGACTTGAGCACCAGTGTGGGTGGGAAAATCATGGGAAACAGAAAGTTAGGCCATTAACTGAATAACGTACATTGATATGCAGTGAATAGAAGAGCCATTTTAAAAACAACTAGTTTTGGCAACTTGATAGAAAAACTTGTGATATGACCAAAGAAAATCTGAAAGTGTGCTCTATGTGAGCAGATTGTAGTGCTGACTTTATCCATTTTGTCTGAGGGGACAAGATGATGTACTATGTGTGGACTACTAACTATCTTTCTTGGTGCATAAAGATTTCTTGTGTGGGCAGGGAAATACAGTTTGAGGAATGCGTTGTAGGACATTTAGAAATTCTATTTGATTTTGGTTCCTTGGTGCTAGATCTTATGTGAGCCAAAGAAATGACCATGGAAATGAATTTGCACTGATATATGTGAAAAATTTGTGTACTACAATTTGCTTAGTGTTTCAGGTTATGCAGTTTAAATCTCTACAACTAGGCAGATATGTTTTCACTCAATACTGAGAGAAAATTCCACTCTCCAGGAACAGAAAAATCAGGATGTTTTTAACATACCTTAGATCTGCTGTTGTCTTTTATACTCCAATCCTTGTAATTACTTTATTGTTGTTTCACAAAACTCTATTTTCTTTTTTATCTTCCCAGACAATGTGATTCTAGTCTAATATAATTTGGAACATTTTGTTTGTTCTGTTTTTCCATCTTTTTAAAAGATATAAACCCATTTCTGTGCATCACTGATGGTTATCTGTAGCTGTGTTCTCTTAATTTCTGATTAGGATGTCATTGTCAATATTTTATTTGTGAGAATATTATCATCCTTTCCTGATTAGTTTAAAGTGACATTTTTAAAATGTCAGACTTTTCCTAAATCCTCATGCTGTTTCATATTTCTTTGCTTGACAATTAGGATTCACAAAATAAGCAAATCTAAAATGTTAGCCTCTCTGTTTCTTTTTTCAGTCTACTGAGGGCTAAAATTAGTTGTTAGATCATGTGGCCTGTCTTAGTCACTTTTTACTCATCGCTGAGACACAATACCTGAAGCCTAAGTTGGGACAGGAAAGGTTTATTTCTTACAGTTTTTGGAGGTTTCAGTCCACACTCAGTTGGCTCCAAGGCAGGCAGGCATGGCTGGGCCCCAGTTCATGGTGGCTGCAGTTCATGGTGGCCACCGATAGCAAACAGGAAACTGCAAGACACACCTTCTTCCTGCCATTACATCACGTCCTGGCTCCACCCCTATGTGGGTGGGGCACTGACACCATCAATCCGAGCACTATACAATGAACCATCACAAATGAACAATGCAAACTCATGAGGCCTGGGGGACACAGACATAAACTATGATATGGCCTGACTTTGGCTAACTGAGGTTTCTTATCAGAACTTAGAAGAACACTTGAAACAGGTTTTATAAATGGGTTACTGTACAGCATCATTTAAGCACTTGTACTGAGTTTTCCCAGTGATATGTCTAGAAACTTTTGAATCAAGGACTCCCTCTTCATCTTATGGGAAAGGAGGCTCCTGTTCAAACCCTTGGCATTTAGCAAAGGTAAAGACTCCAGTTGCAATTATATTGAGATAGATCCTCAACAAGTCTAGAAGCTCAGAAGAGAGTCTTTCAGGAAGAGGCATAAGTAATGGGCAGAAAATTACTCAACACAGTGAGCAAGAACAATGGACAAAGCTCCTACCCATCAGCATTTCCATCATGAGATTTGGAGTGAGCTTGGTTTGTATTTAGCTCAGCCAGTCGTCCTGGGGCATCTCTCATCACGACTAGTACTCTCTCAATGCTGTCGTAAGTCTGGCTGACCTCACTCTCTACAGTGGGATGGATTGAAATTTCCTTTTTTATGCCCTGTGTTATTTTAGTACATTGCAAAATTGATGACCTTCCCTTTGAATGTTTCATTTTCACTTTAAAAAATGTACTTAGAATTTCAAAACAAAACAAAATAATACATACAATCCATTTATTTCCCACATTTCTAACAATATCTCTGTAAAGCCATTTACTTGACAAAGAAGGGGGTATCTATTTTTAATCTATTTAATAAAGACAATGTTGAATCTTGACAGATTTTGTTCAGTGGCCCACTCTCACTCTCAAAAGCATTATTTTTATTTCTTCACAATTTACACAGCTATGTAGGTTATTTCCCAACATGTAATCTCTCCTAACCTTGAAGTCAGCTTTGCAGATACTCTATCCCTGTGTGTCACTGCCAGAGAACAGGTAGCAAGTTATTAATATAATTAACCGCAATCCTTCCAGTTTGAGTCACTGTTGCATCACTGGAACAAAATATCTAACACCTACAGCTTAGTGGAGAAGAGATTCATTTTGACTCATAGATTTAATCCATAATTGACTAGCTCCAAGGGTGAAATAGAAGGTTTTGAATAGAAGCAGCTGGGTCATCCCACATCAGGCAGGAAGTAGTAAGAGAGAAGACCTGTGAGGAGGACGATGCTCTTGGAGACCATGCCTCCTCCCAGCTTTTCTGAGTACACTGCATCAACTATGAAGTCAATCATGCAATGAGTGTAGGATCCCTGATTCAATTACCTTGGTATCATTAATTATATGAACCAAAATACCAGTAAGTTACTCTAGGAGAAAGAGCATGATTTTTTCTAAAGGAAGTCATCCAGCTACATCAACTATGAAGTCAATCATGCAATGAGTGTAGGATCCCTGATCCAATTACCTTGGTATCATTAATTATATGAACCAAAATACCAATAAGTCTCAGGGATAAAGATATAGATACTCTGGGAGAAGGAGCATGATTTTTTCTAATGGAAACCACCAAGCTACCTTATAAGCCTTGTGTTTACAATGGGATTATGAAGGCACTAGTCATTTTAAGATGATTTTTCATGGATAGTATAGGTGCCAATATAACTTAAAAGGTAGGAAATTTCCTGACGTATTTTCTGTATTATCTTTTAAAGAACAATTATGTAAGAGAAAGTTACCGCCTTGAATATGACTGGTGACATTCAGAACTATAAAAATAAATTTATGCGATTTAAGCCACAAAACGTTTGCCACACTAACAATAGAAAACTAAAACAGTGATAATCACAAGACAGGAAATGCTATTGATTAGATTTTTGAGAGTTCTGTAAATATGTGTCTCCTTTATGTTAAATAACAAGGTAAATATAGCTGATAGCAATATATTGGGACTTTTTATATTTCTTATGTTAATGTGGTTAGGGATTGAAGTCTTAACCTCATTCATTTATTTAGAGTTCTAATCTTTTTAGGCACATAATGGTCAACATTTTTTACATGTAGTCTATCATAGAAGGAGAAAAAAATGAAACCTGTGCATGAAATTTTTGTACACTTTGTAACAGTGTTATCCATTATTTATGTCCACGCTAACCAAAATATGGGAACATATCCTTTTTTATATTTTGGATAATTAATTAATAAAACTTAGAATTATCCACTGATGAAAGAGTGACATGAATGATGCTTAGTATCAGCACAATTTGACAACAGGCATTTTGCACATAATTTTATTCCTATACATGCAATCTTTCTAGTCAAACTACTAAAATTTCAAATGAGACATTACTTGTGGTTTTGTAAATAATGAAAAGAACCCTACCACAAATATATAATCATTCTAAGAAAAAATAACTAAATTAGGGTGTCAGTATTCTAATGCAGGTAGAATAACTGCAGATTTGTGGAGATCTAATTTAGTGACATTCTCCTGTAGATTTTCTAAAGCATTGGTAATTTATAAATATAGCATTCATGTATATTCCAATGTCACTCTAATTTTTTATATGCAATACTGCCTTCCTAATTCTACTGGTTCCTTCAGCATTTCTGTGCACCTGCCTCGTCATTCCTCTTCTCTTGCTGAGGGGAGCTTGTTGACACTGATGAGTCATACAAACAATTCTTTTTTTTTGCTCATCTCTGTGAAAGGATCCTAAGATTATATCTCATTGGGTATGTTATTTCATTTTCCATTGTGAGTTACTACTGAGTAGCTGGTGTCAATATCAGTGAATTTCCTGATCCTTTGTTGAAAATTATGGGTTCACCTGTACTCATTTTCCTTAAACAGATTAGAAGCATTAGTAGGATCATAATTTATGTATAATGTATAAATTAGTTTATTTCCCACAATAAAAACCTAGCAACCCAAATCAAACAAAAGCAAAACATAACCAAGTAAATAAATTAATAAACTAACAAACATTCTTATAAGGATATGTAACTCACTAGGCTAGAATGAATTATAAATATATAATTCAAAGGAGACCATTTTAAGTTAGTTGAAAGCAATAACCCAGGGGATTGTTATACACACACTTATCTGTTTGGATCCTCATGTCTGAGTTGAATGTCCTTCCTATATGACTTGAGAACAAGAAAAAATTTCTGTCTTAACATTTATCACATAGGGTTTTATTTTTCTATTTGCACCTCTGGGTTCTCCAATAGCTTGATCAGCTTCAGACTGACAGAAACTATAGGGACTTGACATTTCATTTTACTTTCTTACATGTGCTAAAAGCTGGCCAATTTATGTTCAAATGCCACTTAAATAAATGAGCAAGTGAATTTATAAAAAATTTTGAGTAAGATTTTACTCAAGAAGTTCACATTAACATTTTTTAAATTGAAGAGAATGTCTCTTCTTTTAAATGCAGTTCAAGTTAGCAAATAATAATTTTATTCAATGTTTAACATGTTTGAGAAGTTCTACTGGGATGTTAAAAGTCATTGAAATGCATGCAGCTCCATGGAGTAGAAAGCACTTCTTTGAAAACAAAGGAGATCTAGAGTCAGCCACACCAAATTTTATAATATCCCTATTTGTTAATATCGTATATTCAGGGATGAGTTGAAACCAGGTAGCACTTCATTGTTCTTCACACTCAGCCTCGCCTTCCTGCTCTTCACTTTTTCCTGAGAAGGTGGTCAGTGTCTATTGACATCACCTGTAATAAGTCCAGCTCTCATTTCAGGTGTATGATGACTTCCTCAGTCAATGAGCAGACTCACAACTTTGGATTACAGAATGACTGAAGTACAATGCCATCCCCTTTTCATGGGTAATGCTTCTCATCATTTCCAATTCACTTTTATCTTCCCATTAAAATAATAAATCCCTTTAGAATGTTTCTCTTTTTAAAGAGGCAGCAAAACCTGTAACATCGGCGCAATGAAATTTATAGTCCAGATGGGAGATGTTAAAATATGAAAGCATATAGTATATAACTATAATTTATGTATAAGTTTTATTAAATATTAATTCACCCTGGTGATCAAAGATAAGAACTATAGGGAAGAGCTAAGAGTTGAGTATGAACTTTATGTGGGCCCAATGGATTTGCTTTCCAAATTTCATATATGAAACGTAATCCCCAAAGCAATAACATTAATGGTGGGCGTTTAGGAGACACTTAAGAGAGTAAAGCCCTCAGTGTTATTTTTATCATTATAACAGAGGCTCGGCAGAGCTTGTTTGCTCATATAATTTAGAAGTTCCTGACTGAGAAATAAACTCTGACCAAACGCTGAATCCACTAGTCCTTTTATTTAGGATTTCACAGATTCCACAACTACCTTAATTAAATGCATATTCTTTATAAACCATCTAATTTATGGTATTGTGTTACAGTAGTTCAAGTAATAAAAGACAGAACTTAAGTGTGGAATAAGTAGCAGGTTAAGAAAACAATGAAAACATTGCATCAATGAAGATAAGCATGTTTTATGAAAGTATTAATACAGCTGCTATATACAAGACAGTCATTTATAATAATTTATAAAGAAAAGAAAAAGTAAGTGTTTTTATTGCCCTCAACTATCCAATAAAAGGAGTTTTATCTGAGGTATGACTAGTTCTTTTACTCATATTTAAAAGATGACTTGCATATTTAATTCATCAAATAATTCTCAGTAGAGCTAGGGTGGTAATTTTTGATAAGTAGCCTGTAATCATTGAACATGTCTTGCCTATTAGAAAATTTGTGGAAAAAGAAAAATATAAATTTGTGTATTCAATCATTAAGTTAAACTTTGGAATACTTTTGTTCACACACACACAGTAAAGTTAATCTCTTATCTTTGTAAGACAATTGTTTTGCAAAAGATGGGGAATAGTTAATAGCAGGCTGCAAAGGCTCCCTGAGATAGTCAACTTAGAATTCAACATAATACGTCATGGGAGTGCTCAACAGAGGGAGATGAAATCTTTCATCCCAAGAAAAAACTCAGGTGAGAAGTACCAATCAAACACAGTCCCGGTGCTACTATTGGAACAGCTAAATGTTCAGTGCTCCTCCTGCAGTGCCCAAACTCATGCAGTGGTGACTTACCGAGCTGTCCAAAATCCTACTGCTTCGACTCACTGGAAACACAGTCACACTGAGATAGGGGGTCAGCAAGCGCTGAGCTAGCAGAGAACCTGTATCGACCTATGGTGAATGATGGGAATAAAAACATTCCACAAAAACAAGGGGTTCCAACAGATGACATTCTGGCACTGGCAAGGACTGGCAAGAACAAGAGGCAGCAGTGACTTCAGTCAGTTGTTCCCTTCTAGAATAGGATTGTGGAGTGAGCTTGGCCTGGGTCACTCAACCTGGCTGAGACCCAATAGGTTATCCAAAATCAATTCCCTATGGTGGTGGTGCACACTAGGGCAGTGAAGGCCACAGCAGGTTGATTGACCCAGAGGGGAGGGACCAGCATACACTGCCCCTGTCTGAAACTGACTAGCACACTGCAGTGGGAACAGTCACTTAGCCAATGTGCTTCAGAAGAATTGTAACCAACAAAGAAAGAAACTGGGACCTCTTGGAAGAAACAAAAAATTATGGGAAGGGGAAGCAATAAGAAAAAGTCCCCAGGTCCCAACCCTGAGAACATTGACCCAGGATAGATAAATATAAAGGAGAATGAGGACAGCAAACATGGAATACCAGACACAGCACCAGTGGACAGAAGGAGATATCTTCAGGACCTCATATGTGAGTTCAAAAGGGAAATATTTAGCCAAATAAAACAAGATATAAGAATATTAATAAAAGAGATTCTAAGCACCCCTTAAGAAGACACACACAGAAGAATGGAGGAACTCAAAGGAGAAAACCATTTGATGAAGAATATAAAGAAAATATAGACTACATGAAGCAGATTCAAAGAGATTACCAGGAAATTAAAAACTATGGAAAGATGGCAAAACTGCTTAAAAGAGACTAAGGAGGACAGGTTTGCAATGCGGGATTATGAAAGGAAAAACTTTTAAAAATAACAAGGAAACAAGCAGTAACAGTACAAAGGTTAGAAGAACACAAGAGGATCTATAACTTGAGAATAAAGAATCTGAATAAAGAAGCAGGGGTACAAACAAAGGAACTACAGAGGCGATTCACAGAAATAATTAATTAATAATATATAATATAATTAATAGTAATCATTCCCTAACATAGGAAAAGGAAACGATATTCAGATGTATGAGGCATACAGAACTCCAGCCACCTACAACCAAAACAAAGCTACACCCAGGCATATAATAATCAAGATCCCAGAAACTCAATACAAGAACAGAATATTAAAAGTTGTTAGAGACAAGAAACAGACAACATATAAAGGAAGGCTCATTAGAATAATGGCAGACTTCTTGACACAAACCATCAAGTCAAGAAGAGCCTGGAGTGAAATATTCCAAGCCCTAAAAGAAAATAACCTCCAGCCCAGATTGATATACCTTGATAAACTGTCTCTAGAAATTACAGGAGAAACAAGATGCTTCCAAAACAAAGAGGAACATAGGATCTTCACGATCATCAATCCAACTCTATAGAGAATACTGCAGAGTATTCTAGAGAGAGAAAAATGTGCTAAGATTCCAGGAACAGTGGCAGAGAAGCCTCAATGAATGGATCAGAAAACAGAATGAAGAAGACAAAGAGACAGCTGATGGGGAAAAAAAGAGCATAACAGAAATGAGACAGAGAAAGTTGGTTATAATCTCTAATATAGATGGTCTTGACACACTAAATTTAAAAAAAAGAACCCTACATAAAGTAGATCGGGAGGTAGGGTCCACTGAGATGCTATTTATAGGACATATAGTTAACATGAAAGACTACATGGACTGAAAATCAAACATTAGAAAACAATATTCTATGTGACAGAGAACCAGAGGGTAATAGGGGCAACTAGACCAGTATTTGTGGATAGGTTGGAAAGACAGGCTTTAATAGTAAGGAATCCAATTAGAGATCAAGTCCAAGAAAGAGAAGGTTCGTAACCACTTAGGTAAATAGCAGGTTGCCCCCCCCCACCACCACCACCAAATTAAAACCAAGGATCTTGGTGAGGCCCAAAAATGCACAATATAATCCTGGGAAAGTGAAAGGCAAGGGAGAGTCTTATAAAAGATGGCAGAAGATATTGTTAGTAGTGTATCAGGATTTAAAACCCACATTACTCACACCACTCTGCTTAGATAATTTTATTCTATCCCAGTTTGTCTACTTGCACTAGATTTGAGGGCACAGACAGCTATCCCCAAAACATCAGGATATAGCACAGTAATAATCATTAATTTCCTATTAACTTAATCTGGAGCCCTGTATGACTTATACTGTTTTATCATGACTGATCTTAGTTAAATCTGGTTTGTTTGATTGCTGTTTGGTATCAATGGATTTTATTCAAAACTGATATGATTAATAGTATCAAAGTACAGTCAACTACACTGAAGATGACAAGACTCACTATGATACACATTTTGGTTTGATTACTGCCTGTTTTTGAAGTTGTATACTATATATAAAGTTGTGTTTTTATTAATACTGTTACGTACTGGTATATTCAATTATACAATGTCTGATGATATAGCCAATTTTATTGAAGATAACAAGAGACAAAACAGGAACTTTGGTAGAACTCCTTGTTGTACAATGGTTTTATATGTCTTTTTCATTTCATGTGTTTATAGGAATATGTTTTATTTTGTCTTGCATTGTTTTGTTTCTCCCTCTAATATAGAAAATAAAGAGATACATGTTAAGACCCATGCATGTGTAGAACCTATAAACAGTTTATGAGAACTGATCTTATGACACATGATGAAATGAATACACTGAAGAAAAAGAGACACTAAAGTACCCAGTGCTGATCCTGGAGTGTCATAATGTGAAACCCAGTGATAGTATTATTCTTTGTTCAAAGTGATATTAGCCTACTTGGGTTTGTTCAATCTCAATATAATTGAAGATATGGATAACTTCATGTATGTTTAAATGTTTAAGTGTATAGGATTGATAAACATATTTCTAAGTTTTTGTTGGATAGTTGAACAGAACTGGTTGAAGTTCACTGTTTGAATCCCCACTTTATATGTTCCACTTTAGTATCTTGAATAATTATTTGTAAGAGGACAATCTATAATCATCAACTAGTGATTTCTTACTGTTTATTTTTTCTTTGAAAGTATATATTATTTCTACCCATTTTTGTTTTGTTTAGTCTTTCTTTAAAAACAAAACAAAACAAAACAAAACAAAACAAAACAAAACAAAACACTACTGTATCCAGTGCTTATCCCAGAGTGTCATGATGTGAAATCCAACAATACTGTTATTCTTTGTTCAGAATGATTTTAGCCTGCTTTAGTTTTTTTAATCTCAACATAAATGAAGATATGGGTAACTGCAAATATGTTTAAGTGTATAGTATTGATAATCATATTACTAAGTTTTTGTTGGATAGTTGAACAGAATTTTTGCAGTCTTGCTGTTTGAATTCCCACTTTATATGTTCCACTTTTGTATCTTGAACAACTATTTATAAGAGGACAGTATGTAAACATTAATAGTGATTTCTTACTGTTTATTTTTTCTTTGAATATATATATATATATATATATAATTGCTACCCATTTTCTGTTTTGTTTAGTCTTCCTTTAAATACATATTTTAAAAAAGAATTATTTTGCATATTATTCTACAAGTCTTTGAGATACAATTATGAAAGACAGATAAAATTTTAAAACCTTATCATACCATGTTTAAAGACATAGAATATTTTCTCTTAACTTTTGTAAATACATAGTAGCTAATTAGAAATATTATAAAATCTAAGAAGAGTACACATCAAGTTTAAAATAGTATTAATTTAAAAATGTAAATATTCTTATTGTTTAAATCATCAAAACAATTAAAACTGATTATAAGTCATGAGGCATAGATACATAATGGGAAACCCACACCTAAAAATCATCTCATTTTTAATCAAGTTGTCAAACTCATTTCTCACAACTCAGAATTCTGTGTCAGCAATGAAAGTCTGGTGAGAATTTTGTATGTGCACTACATGAATTTCATAAGTCATAAATTTCACTCAGAGATTTTTGCCAATTTACTTTGTCGTTGTTATCACAGGCATCATTTTTGTACTGTTGAAATTGCTGCTTCTTTCCTTTGGTATAAACATGAATGATTATGGAAGATTATCCTCAGAGAAATTGGCTGTTGTGGCAGTGAACTTTGGGTTAGATGCATATAGTTAACCTCTTCTGCTTGGATATCTCGAGTTTAGAATTAAAAATCTTCTGGAAACATGTTCAATGAGTTTTTGGCAGAGCCATTTATCTCTGGATCTTGGACAATATAACTGCTCAAGTAAATATACTTCTGGGCTGAAGTGGAAGGGTAAATGCATCCATGGCTATTCTGTTCAATAAGTTAACAGACTTTGCATAGCAGATATTGCTTCATTATTTTGAAAGAAATCTAACAAAATACATTTACTTTCTGGATTATATTTTTCCATTTATTTAATTTATTTTTGCTGACTTGTTTTTTTTTTTTTTTTTTTAATTTTGTCTTGATTGCCCACCACAGAGAAGGGATTTATTTGTATTTGATGGGGGACATCAAGATAAAAACTTTTACTCACTATAAATACCAAATTTAGGCAATATAGGCCTTAATTAATTTCTGGCGATTTTTGGAGCAAAAGGATGATGTACGTCATATGGGAAATAACTAAAAAACTAAAAACAGAGTATCAATACACTGGCCAGGGTAATCCTCCATAAGCAGAGGTCATGGGTAAATTCACTGGTTTTAATTTCTCATCATCTAAGTGTGAAGGACTGAGTTAAATAATCATGCAGTTCCACTTGGTTCTCTGCAGTGATTTTTCCAACCTTTTCATCCAGAGATGAATGACTTTGGCTCATAAGCAGAAAGTAATGGGGCAATGCAGAACCAATCACAGCCTAGATCTCAAGAACTTTTATATGATTGTCTTCTCACTCTTTAATCTGGCCTCTGTGAAATGAAAATGCCCAAGCAAGCCTGCTGAAGGATGAGAAGGGAACTAATCATTTTGTGCTTTAGCTGATGGGCAGCCTAGTCCAGAATGAGAGCTGGTTAGCTGACCAGAAGCTAACTCCAGATGCACAAAGAAAGCCCCAATGAAAGGAGGAGTCATCTTACTCCAACCAAAACTATCACTATACATAAAGATGAGCCCAATTACCTACTTTTTGAAAGTTTACAGGTAGTTTGTTTTGCAGAAATTGCTTCCCTATATAACTTTCAAATTGAAATTCATTGAGTAAATTGACCTTCTTCCAATTGTACCTTCATATAAAGTCTATGTTTTCCAAGTAAAATCCCCTTTGGAAATCTAAAGTATGCAGGGCATCATCTTGCCCGTCTGTTACGTGCTTTTGTTAGCTTCTCATACCATTCTTGTGCTGCCTATTATAATGATCAATTATCATTTTTATATTACTAATATAAAATTGTTAGTAGCAGTGGTTAAACTGTATTTTTATTCTAGGTTTATTCATATTTAGCTGAAACAATAATACCTATACCTCCTGATGATCATTAAAAATTCATGAAATTAGAGCACATTTCTACTTTCCTCACCATTCTTCTCAGGTAGTCACCATCCTTGAAAGTAGACAGTCTATAGATGCTTGAAATCATTCACCATGAAAATTCAAGCTCATTTGTTGTTCAATTACATTAGAACTTAGTTTTCTACAGGTGAATGTAACATCTAGTTACATGATTAACTCTGCTGTGACATAGCTGCTGTTGTAAAGTACAGCTCAAATTAGACTCCATGAATGAGGGAACTAATTTTTTTTTGCTACTTAGAGGTATCTGGCTCCAAACATGGGTTTAAATTTGGTTCAGTGTTTTTCATTCCATGAATAATCTCTCTCTTCTGCAGGGTTACTTACTTTACAGCAGACATTCCCTATGTTGCAACAAAAACGGCTGCCGGGTGCCTGAGACTTCTATGTTTTCTGTTGAATAACTCAAGCAGAAGGAGTCCTTTGCCTTTCCAATGGTTTCAGCAAGTTTTGAGATAGATCCTCATCATTTTTTGCTGCATAACATATCATAAAAGAATATATTCTCCAAGATGATGAGAATTTCCCAACTGGCTAAACTAATAAAACAAAGTAGGATGGAAGTGGTGGTGGTTACTATCACTCAGCCATGTGGATTAAGAGAGAGAGAGCAGATTTCCATGGGGAAGTCTGTTATCAGAAGGGAGAACAGATAGTGCCAGGGAAACCAGCAGTTACCATTAGAGTGGAAGTTTCCGGTCTTCCTATCCTGGTTACCTGGTGCAACAGCTGAAAAGCATCTTCAGAACACAAGTAATGCTTTACTTATTGTCAAGTGTGATCTGAATATCAGTATTTACTGTAGTTAGGGGTTGTGCAGAGAACAATTAGAATCAGGTCATGGAGTTTATATTATTTTTATAATGGCCACCAGGAGTCAACACAAGAAAATGCAGCAAATCTATCCACAATACCAAAGACCCAGAATATTTAGTCAAGGGCCTAAATCCCACAGCAATGTCCCATATGAGTCCAGATGAAAACCCAGAGCTCATGACAATGCCTCCCACTAGTCCAATTGGAGGTCCAGAGCACACAAAAAGGGCTCACACCAGTATATTTTATGGATCTGTGATGGGAAGGCCCAAAGGTCAGCGGTGGAAGCTAGAAAGTCCTTGCCAACAGGGTGAAGGAGATGTGCTGGTGGGATGAGGGTTTTATGCTGGAGCCAAGAAGTCACACAACAAAGACCAGGGCTGTCCTGAAAAGCACCACAGCTGTCCTCAGCAACACGGAGGGCCCTACCTCCTCTGATGACAAGCACAGTTGGGTACATGCCAGGAAGCCAGCATGACTAGTTCATCCTGGAGACAAAGAACAGATGTCTTTCCCTCTGGAGCCAAAAAGCAATGCTCTATGTGAGGACCAAAGCTTCTCCAGGAGAACCAATGGCTCAAACAGCCACTCATAGAAGAGCCCATAATGCCTCAATGCAACAACACATTAATGCCTACTTCTCCTTTTCTACCTCTTTATTTATGCTGGCAACTTTCCTCAGGTGGAGAATCTATGGTTAGTGCCATGCTGATGTAATCCAGCTGACATTAAGTTGTCCACCAGTTCTTAATCCATAACAGTATTATTTTCAGCTGTCAAGATGATAGTTAGGAACAGTTCAGAAAAATTTCTGCAATAAAGACATTAAATGTGAGTTAAACTTTAACCCTAGACATTCACTGAAGCACTGTGGATTAGTACCAGAGCATGTTTCTCAGGGTGGAGTCTCCAGCTCTCCTGCAAACCAAGAGTCCAGTCAATTAGGGTATGAAAGAAGGCTGTCACTGTCCCCAGTCTGACTTAACAGTCACCTTCTAAGGACTCTAGCTATTATGCCTGATAACAAATTTTAGAATTAAATTTTGAGAAACCTTTTTTTTCCAAGAAATGAAAGGATGCACATGGATCACTTTTAACTGCAGAATGAAAAATTGAGAAAGTTAACTTCTCAATCAGAGGCCAGTTCCCAACACATCCAAGTGTCCACATCTTTGGGGATTCTAGCACACCCATCTGGCTGTTGAGTGCTCACAGATTTCCCCTGAGTCCTTTTGGAGTTGAGAGGAGACATCCTTCAAATTTGCTACTTCACAGGGTTTTCTTCTTATCCAAGCATAAGAAGTCCAGTGGATACTGCAAGTGTGGGGAAGACACAGTTAAAATGTGCTATTTTTGCTGTGGGAGCCATGCTTAGCCTGAGAGAAGTCCTAGTATCTGATCAGATGGACTTGGCAGTTGCAGGCAGCTGAAACCCACTTGGTTTTAGGGGTTGCTAGCTTCCTGAATTCCCAGTCTTCTCCTACCAGAGGTAGGTCCAGGGAAGCCATACTGTAGGACTTCTAGAATTTTAACTTTGGAGAAATCAGCAAAGATTACTTAGGAAAAGCAATGGGGTACAGTAGAACATGTGGAATTCCAAACCCCAAACCTTGATTCCTGTCTGTATTTATTTCTCAATGAACCTATTTCATCAGCTGTAGAAAGTATATTGGATGCTATCTGGTGATGTTCTAGGATTTTCACATTTAAAGATTTGAAGAGGCAATGGGTGATTTGAGGCCAATGGAGTGTTTATGGCCCCTCCCTTATTTTAAAACCCAAACACACACCCTTTCTTCTTCTTTTTTACTCTTTTCTATACAGAAGACCTTCACTGTTGTAGGAGCATAAAATTTGTGAGGCTTCTCAGTATGTCTGAAAGGAAGCCCATCTGTCAGTTTTAGATCTGTATGGCTTTGGGAGATGTACTCTATAGATAGGGAGGAGCAAGTCCATTCTGCTTTTGCTTCTCTGCCACCCTACATTTCCAACCCTGACACCTCTCTCCTATCCTTCCTGGCATCTTTATTCTCTCCTTTCTTTTCTTTTTAAAGATTATGAATATGAAGTTTTGATTTTCTCATCTTTCCAGCACCATGTATCAGATAAATGGCCATCAGAACTATCCCAAGAACACATGCATCAGGTGTCCAAACTCTTCCTTTAAGAGCTGCAGTGCTCCCAGAATACAAGCATTGTGCAACTCAGTGTTACATGGAAAAGCCAAGGAAGTCTTAGTACCTTTATACCTGGGTTTGTAAGAGAAAATAAAAAGGCAATTTTAGATAGAATATGAAGTAGGATTATTCCAGGTGTTTCTTATTATACAGTGGATTCATAATATATAAGCAGAAGACAGACCGTGATATAAATAAAAAGCTAAAAGTAGGGATTTTAATTTTATTCTAAGCACAGTTGAAAAGTGCAGAATTGGCTGAAGCACTATTCTTCTAGGTTTTCAAATAAGTTTATCGGTGTCTCTTTTTTATAACTAATTATCTACTCTCTAAATCCAACTCCATTCTCACTTCAATTTGCCAAAATCAGTGTAGTGTAACAATTACAAAATATTGACATATGCCAGAGAAATCTCAGTGGCATTAATTCATGCTTTGTGCCTATTTTTGTAAAATGATTAGGCAAAATGAAAAGGATTTTTTTTCCAGTTTAATTTCTGTCCACTCACTAACCTCCCCCCAAAAAGGTAAAAAGGTATATAAATTAGTCGGAGTTCGAGGGATTGAAGTCTGAGAGTTCTCTCTATCCCAAAAGACTTGTACATATTTTTAAAATAATTTCCCCCAATATCTTCAACTGATTTTAAAAACTCAAATGCTAATGAGAGTAAGATAATAAATCATATAGGTAAACTTGTTAGTATTTAGAAGATAAACAAGCAGTTAAATTATTAATTTAAAATATAGTTTAAGGATGCGTTAAATATTGTTTTTTATCAGTGTCGGGATCAAACTCATGACCCTAGGCTTGCAAGGCAGGCGCTTATGCCACTGAGCTAAATCCCCAGCCCCAAATAGTTTTAATATAGCCTGATTGCTAAATGGTATTTAGTAATTATTGCTGATTTTAAATGTAATAGTGAAACCATGATTATATAGAAAATTCATTTTTAGTGTTTTATACTGAAATATTTAGGTATATGTTCTCTATATTTTATTCTGAAACGTTTTGCCAGAAAGATAAAATATTAAATAAATGAATACATAAAAGCATACAAAATCTATGACGAAATAAGGTTAGGAACTCTGTTGAATGGAAGATAACCCTTACAAGTTGATGACCATTACTCATTTTTATTCATGTCATAAACACACACACAGTAGACTGGGGATATAGCTCAGCAGCATAAACATGTGCCTGGGAAGAGCAAGGTTGCGAGTTTGATTCCTGGTACGTCTCTCAAAATAAATTTTTACAGATAACCTATAAATTTATTTTTATATGAAGTTAACCAAGTTTTAAATTTGGCATCTAATGAATCAAACTTAATGATATTTACTCCAAACATAAAGCATACAATAGTACTCAAAGCTTTTAATCTTTCTATGAGATCTGTGGCATAAGCTTACTTGCAGTTGTGAGAAAATAGGCTGTGGAGTTTGAAAGATCAGGAGAAGAGGGATGTCTCTATAGAGGTACCGAATGAATCTTTAGAACTAGCAAACAAACATTATATTGAGAATGTTCAAAATGTAATTCACAGAATGTGATATTGAAAGACTATTTTAGAAAGATGTTCACATTTAGTGATACATACATGGCTATGCACAATTATGAACACTAATTTGCTCTTTTTGAACTATGAGACCCTTGTTTTAATCTGGGAGTAGATATTATCCAATGACTTTATTAAATTTTATGCTCTTCTGGTGAGATAAAGTAGAATAGATAGTTTTATTAGGTGACATAAAGTAACTATGGCATTCCTTAAAACATTTCTGTTGTGAGAGGCTTACGCCTGGTATAGAAATTTTATAATTATTGCCTTGGCACAAAATTAGTGTTGGAAAAATTGATTTAAGGTGGGTAAAGCATAGAAGTGATGAGACAAATAGGCAAATCTATAAGGCATGGATTCTAAACTAGGATGCACGATAGGAATGCATACATATTGATAATATATATATATATATGCTGGTTTACTGAGACTTAATACTGACAAGGTTACACACTGGACATTATCAAAGAAGATTGTTTCATTTCAAGTTACCAAATGATCATTAGGTTCATCTGCAGAGCAAGAGAAGGCAAGCATGGAAACACATTGGAGTGTAGATTTAAGACATGTTGTTATGAAATACAAAGATGACTGCCTGGCCAAGGTCCTTATGAGTCATTTAAATATTTATTTGTAGTTTAATGGGGACATCTATCTAATGACACAGATTTCAGATCAACAATTTAAATGATGGTATTTAAAGCAGACAAATTATAGAAAATATGTAGAGTGAGAGGAAAAGAAGATATTGTGAGCAATGAACAGTATCATTTTAGTCCTCCCAGTAGCAAATTTTCTTAGCTGTCTCTCTCTTTTTTTCTTTTTTTGGGGTACCAGGGAATCAAACTCATGACCTTGCCCTGGTAGGCAGACTCTTATGCCCCTGAACTAAATCCCCAGCCTCTCTGTCCCTCTTTTAAAAGCATGTACTTGACCCAACCAAACCAATCATAGCACTCCGTTGTCTTGATCACTCATACATTCTAATAAGGTAGCAACACCACAGCAGGTAAGACAGTCTTTTCTGCTTGTCTTTCAAGTTGCGGGTAAGTAATTTTAACAGAACTTATATATAATTCTTAAACATAGCATTAATTAAAGTTTAAAAAAAGCAAAAAGCAAAATATTTTTAAATTCTTATAAGAAGAAACCATTAGTAAAAAGCAAATTATAGTAAATCAAAATACAAATAATTATATTAAATAGGATTGGTCTAACCCAGAGGTAAAGAATGATTTGGGTTGACCTGTAACAATAGTAGTTCACTTTTAGTGAATACAGTCATTCTGCCAAAGTAATTTACAGAGTGAATAGTTTTTCAAAAAATTAATGTACTTAAAATGAAAATTTAAAAAAATGTAAGATTAAGTACATAATATATAACATTGCATAAGTAGTCTAATATTCACAGAATTTTCTTTTGATTTTTGAACAATTTAAATTTTTTCCTTCATATAGATAGAGACACTCCACTGACATGATAAATTAATTTTGGAGCAAATAATAGAGAGAAAGGCCTCTATTTTGAAATTTATTCAGAGAGCAGCCTATAATTATCTCCACAGGGCAGAACTGTGGAATCTCCACAAAAAAATAACCAAAATAATAATTCATCCTCCTGTCAAATAGTTTGACCTCTTAACTTCCCACCAGTAATTATAAATACTTAAATTGTAAAATACTTCTGTAAATTTCTTTTCTTTACTTGCTAAGTTCTAAGAGTAGTTCACTAAAAGTGAACTACTATTGTTACAGGTCAACCCAAATCATTCTTTACCTCTGGGTTAGACCAATCCTATTTAATATAATTATTTGTATTTTGATTTACTATAATTTGCTTTTTACTAATGGTTTCTTCTTATAAGAATTTAAAAATATTTTGAGTTTAAAGTGACTATATCATGACTAGAGTAAATTCACAAAAAAATTTAGTAAGTTGGGATATACTAAAGTCTTATTTGTTATTATTGTTATTTAGCAAATTTTATTCCCATTCTATTTCCATTAGGCCAATGACAGCTATTTATAGAAAGTACATATAATTATTGTATTTTAGTTAAGGTCCTAACAGACAAAAGCTGAATTACATCTCTTACATTTTTGTTTTCTTTTTGAACTTTAAGAGATTTATAACATTAACTATGTAGCTTATATTCTTTTAAGAGTTGCTAAGTAGCTGCTGAAACTTAATTCTTTCAAATGTGTTCTAAACAACTTAATGTTATGCTGATGGAATATATTATTAGGTGCTACTTTGTAATTTAAAATAAATCCAACTACTTCTAATGCATACAGTGGCCAATTTGTAATTATGATCTCCATGATGAGATTCTTCCAGGGAATGAGAGGGGCATTATAATTTAAATGGAGTTGTAGATCTGGTTGATTTTAATTTGTGACCTGGAGGTCAATAGTTATTGGGTGTAATAACCCTCTAGTAATGGGGAAATTCAAGCCACATTTATATAATGAGAAATCATAACTAGTTATAGTTCGGGATGATGATTTTTCTCTTTGCCATTCTGATCTGCTGCGATTTTGCTTTCATTTTATAGACTTCATACCTCTAATTTTTAAGAGATGGCTTTACTACACAAAGTTATAACATTAGTATTTAATTTACAATAAAGTTTATTATATCTGCTATGTACCATACTGTGCTACATTTATATTCTTAATACATTTAGATGTATGTTTTATTGTCTTTGTGATATCTTTGGTATTAGTACTGCTTAATTCTTTTCTTCCAGAATTGTCTTTTAGGCATTCAGATTTTCCTACATTTAATTATTTATTGCTAAATTAAAATGCAGATTTTCCAGATAGAAGAAGTTAAGAGCAGAGATGTCCTTGTATAAAACTTTTTATTGCATATCAAGACAAAAATAAATTTTATTACGGGGTTAGAAGCTAGCATTTCCAAGTTAAATGAGAATTACTCATAGTAAAATAACATAAAATTCAATCTTTACTCATCATTACTCGAATTAGAATTTAACCTTGAACTTAGAGTCATGCAAATCAAAATGCAGTCAAAACTTTAAGAAGTGAACGATTTAAATTAGTACTGTATACGAATGGTTTACTCATGAATAATAATAATAAGGTTAAGTGTGTCAATGATGCATCTTGAGAAATAATTCTGTGGGTAACAGAAACTCATTAGCTGTTTATCAGGCATTATTTTAATTTCCTTAATTACTGAGTGAGATACATACCATCACATTTGTGTATCTTCACAAATATGAAATCTGAATCTTAAAATATTACATAGCTGGTTCAAAGTCACATTGCTACTTGGTCAGTGTAGAACTCTTCGATGTCACACTTCACACTTCCTGAGCTACAGTTTTTGAAGTTTGGTGTTTGACTACCTGCTGTAGATCTATCGTAGGAATCAGCATACCTAACTGTGGCTCATAAGAATCTATCTGTAAGAATCTATACTAGGATTCACATTTCTTTCATATTTCAGGCTGCAGAAAGCAAGAAGTACCAGTAAGTGATCATTGTTTAACTGCAATTAACTTCATATGAAGTGAATTCACACATATGAAGAAGATTGTTGAAAAAATTCAGCCATAGAATTAAAGTGCTTATGTTAGCAGCGAGCTGTCTATACTAGGATGCCTGAAGTGGTAAAGGGTTTCAACATTGCTTTCAGGGGTCTCCTGTCTCTTCTGATGAAGGGTTTTCTCCAGGTTGAGAAGGTCTACACAGGCCTTTGCCTGTCACCTGTTTCCCGTCAACACTTCTGTCAGTAGACATTGTGGGCCAATGGGTGCTGAGAACACTCACTCCATTCTCAGTCTCTGTCCTCAACAGTTAAGGCTAGGCTCTGTATACATCACAGCGTTTGAGTTCTAGTTAGAATGTCTTTAATATCAGCTCTTCTTCCTGTAGTATAAGTAGTTATAATAGGTGAAACAAATATTCATATTTAAGGTCTTTCATAGTTAAATGAAAAACAAATTGAAATTAAATTTAAAACAAACCTAGAAAAGTGATCTGTCAGAGTGAATTAAAATGAATTAAAGGGACCCGGGTTGCAGTTTAGTGGCACAGCACCTGCCTAGCAAGTGTAAAGCCCTGAGTCCAATTCCCAGTACAGCTCCCCCAAGAAAATTAAAATCTAAGAACATCAAAACACGAACTTTGACGCTGGGTATTTGAAATAGAAATGAAATAAATGTTTAACATGTTTTGGGTTTTAAACAGCATAAATCAATTGTTGAAATTTAGCTTTTCTGGGGTCCTGAGAAAATATGCCTGTTTTAAATGATTTGAAGTATCTTTAATATAACAAATTCGTTTAAAAAGTGAAATTCTCCCTTATACAAAACAATTAGCAGGAAAAATAAGGTAAAAATAATAATTTTGGTTATATCATTATACTGAAAACAAGTGGTTTATTTTTCATTATGTACTACCTATAACACCAAGCAAGTTACTACTTCCTTTTGACTGAAAAAAATTCAGTAAAAGTAAATAAACTTTCAAAATAAGACCTCTTTGCTTAGATGCTCAAACATTTCAGATTGGTTCAGCCTCACATCAAACAGCAAATAAACATATTTTTATAAGAACACTATATGTAAAAATACAAGAAAAAGGAAATGCAATTTAAGGTAGGTCATTATACATAGATAGGATGTGTTTGGTTTATGTAGTTGAATCTATAATTAAAATATTTGAATTCATTTTAGTCACTTTTTTAACATGAAATTTTCTGGTTTTATTCTTATTTATATGCATTTAATTTTTTAAAATTGCCATTTTATCAATATTTGCTTAAAATCTCTTAAAAGTCTGTATAAATAATGAAAATAAGCTGTACAGTCTCTTCAATGGCTGTGAACTTTTCTAAATACAGAAATGCTGTATTTATATTGTAGCGTTATGTTGCTATGCATTGTTATGTTTATGTTAGATGCTAAGTAACATTTTCTCATAGTTTTATTCTGACACTATTTTTAAAATAATACAAATTAGGTGATTTTAGATGGACAATCCCTCTTCCAAAATAGCTTAATATGCGCAAGTGCACAGTAGCTTGCTTCAAAATCAATACCACAACTGTAAGGGGAGTCTACTAGAACTTTAAGACTGTTATTCGTTTTTCAGATGGAGAGAAGGAGTAAAATATTCCCTTCAAATACTGTTCTAAGCTAGCAGTTTAGCTCAGTAGCTTGAGCACCTGCCTGGCAAGCACAAGGTCGTGAGTTTGATCCCTGGTAAACAAACAAACAAACTGTTCCAAATATTGTTTGGATATCTTGATACTCACATGAAAAGACTAAAATTATAGATTAAAAACTATGTCTGTACCAGGGCAGCAAAAGCTTAAATGATAGAAGCCCTGGGGAGTTCCAACTGGTTTCTGCTGGTAATGATGGAGACCATTCCTCCACCCAGTGCAGACAGCAACTTTCCCTCTTCCACCTCTGTCACCCTCTCTCTTGCATCTTCTCACCCATCAATGGCATCCCAAGCTTGTTTCCATGGCAACCTGGTCTGTGTGTAGTACATAGGGAGTCTGTGCAGTGATGTGGAAGGGGATTGCGAAACTGACTTTTGTTGTGGGAAATCATGCCTGTTCTGAAAGGAAATTCTCACTGTAAATACCACATGTGAAGTCTCTTCAGATAAGTTTCTCTATTTCATCTGATGACTGTTGACTGAAAGAAGAATAAAGACGCCAGAGGGAAGGGTTCTGGGATAGTAGGGAACAATGTGCATAACGCCAAAGTCATGAACCTCATGAATTTAGGTCTCCGTTGGGATGGTTCCCTAAGCTGGTGAGGTCTGAGCAATGTTTTCTTGCCAGCACTTGCAGCTGTAAAACATGGCTTAGATCATTTATTTTTATGCACTCTATTTCTGATTCCTTGGTCTCTTGGACTACTAACTTCACTCCTTTTTTGCTTTTTCTCTTCACAACACTTTTTAGATTCATCCTTATTAATGTATCTGTTGACTTGATATATTTCTTCTGCTGTGAATCCACTGAAACTTTGTTTAAAAGATCTTCAAGGATGTTTTGAAAAGAGGTACACAAAATCGGTGTTCTGTTAGGTGGCCTGATTAGGGCATACGTATTGCATACAAGAAGATCTATTTTAATTTGCTTTTACTCACATTTATTGAATGTTAAGCAGTGTGCTTGGTTTTAGGAAATGAAGAAAAATAGATGCTGTCTTTGCTTCTGGGACCCGAATTTCCTTGGTGGTTTTTAGTTGCCTTTTTTGGCATCTAAGAAGAATGGGCAGTTATAGGATCTCTTCAGGGGGATAGATGTTCCCATGTAGCAAAGTATATCTTCAAATTTGTATGAGATAAGTCACAACAAACAAACTTACAGCAGTAAATATTATCATGTGAAGATCTGTGCTTTTTACTAGCTTACCTGTGACCTAGGACTGAGAATTATGTCTGACAAGAGTACTGTAGATCTTCAAAAGGTGCTATGCTGTGTTGTCTGTGCCAATGCTGTTGATTCAGAATGTTACAGAATCTCAGAATGAAAAGGACATATGTCATGTAATCAGTCAAGAAAGGCATTCTAGAAGAACTTTTATTTAAAATGAAAAGATGACCTGAGCTGTGCACAATACAGATGAGAGCTAATTCAAGAGAACCTATGTTAACCAATACTTACACTCTATTTGATGATATATACTACACATATATAAAGTACAAGCATTCTATTGCTGATTATTTTATTAATTCATTGGACAAAACAGACTTTGGCCTGCATAAAACTAGGAAGAATTTAAAAATGACATACTGTGCTAAAAGAAAGTAATGACAATTCTTTACCATGAATATTTTTAATTGAAGCCAAGGGTAGGTACAGGCAAGTATCCAGACAGTCACAGAAGTTCTTTTCTCCCTTTTCTCCTGACGTGGACAAGTTAAGAAGAAATCAAAGAGAGAAAAGTGGGCAAGCTAGGATGGCACTCTGATCAGTAGGCACTGTGCCAAAACAGCACTTTCTGACCAGTGAGGAACCGAGGGTCACAAGCAATAGAGATGCAGCAGACAGAGAAAGCAATGGTGTCGTTACACCCATGACATTGCTATTGGAGCAAGAACAGCCACAAAGTATTGTGCCTTTGTGCAGTAAGTGGATGTGGTGGTTTAATGTGGAGTCAAAGTACAGAGTCAGCCTGAGGTGAGCAGAGTGGGTTTTAGGCTCACTCCCAAGCTCTAAAACTAAGAATAAATGATGCGTGCTGACTAAGTGGGAGAAACAACAATGCAAACGACTTTAAATAGACAAGAAAAATGTTTTTGAGATCACCTTCTCTCTGAGAAAGCAATCATTATGAGACACTGTCAGTATGAACTACACTTCAGAACTGAGTTTATACAAAAACTAAAAAAAGGGGAAATTGGTTTTAAAGGTCTTTCACCTCCTTACGTAGTTTTATATTCCCCTGGTGCTATACATTTGAAGTAAGAAACATTTTGTCACAAGCAATATGATAAAGCTAATAAGAATTACCTGTGATTTGCAAAGAACAACTCAGGATGGAAAAAACAATGCAAGGAATAACAGGCATGTTCCCCATCTGACCTCCGTCTTGGGTCTCTTTTCATCTCTCGAATTCTCTCTGTTCTATCCCATAGAGCAACCAAAAGGTGAGAACAATTGTTTTGCACTTTTCCAAATCCTCCCAGTGTAAAACATTTACAATAGTTCTAGGGGATAAATGCAAATCACTATTATTTAGATGAAGAAGAACTTTTACAAGAAATTTCACAATAGTTAGACAACCTAAAAGTTTTTTTTTTTTTTTCACATTTGACTTTTGAAAACTTTTGAAGATGTAAATGCTTAAATTATAAAAAAGCTTCTTGATAAAAGACACATTGTCACAACTGAAGGGATAAGTATGTTGGAAATAGGGGGTTACTTCAAAAGTGATTAATGGAAATGTTTCTCTTACTGTAATATTTACAAAATTTGAACATTAGCAATATTATTTGATCACCACTTGTATATTAGAAATTTTAGACATTCATGTAACAAAGCTTAAAACTTTCCCTCTAGATGTTCCAGCCTCTGGTAATCACTCTTCAACTTCTGTGAGACCGACATGTTTAGACTGCACGAGTGAGGTATGAAACTTGTCTTTTTATACCTGATTTACTCCACTTGAAATTATACCTGCAGTTCCATATACAGTGTTGCAAATGAGAAGATTCCCTTTTTAGGGCTGAGTAATATCCCATGGCATATCTGTTACATCATCTTGATTCATTCATCAACTGAATGGTTACTTTGGTTAGTTCCACTTCTTGGCTACTGTGAACAGTGCAGTAATGAAACTGGGAATGCAGAAATCTCTTCAACACACTAATTTCATTGCCTTTGGTTAAATATCCTATGGTGGGATTGCTAGTTCATATGTCAGTCATATTTTTAATTTTTTATGGATTTTTTTCTGTTTTCCATAGTTGATGCAATAGTTTATATTCCTACTAGTAGTTTGAAAACATTTCCTTTTCCCCACATCTTCCTCAGGTCCTGCTACCTTTTTAAAGTAATAGTTCTTTCTAAAATGAGTAAAATGTCATTGTGATTTTGATTTGCATCCCCCATGATTATGATGTTAATCATCTTTTCGTGTATTTACTAGACATTAGTAAATACTATCTTGAGAAATGCCCATTAATATGTCTTACCCATCTTTCCAACATGGTTTTTCTCATTTTGCTTTTAATTGTTTCAAGTTCTTTGTATATGTTGAATATTTACTTTTCCCCCTATTTTAAAAATATGAGCAGAATATTGATATTCAACCTTATCCTTTTATTATTCAACATTTTATTTGATTTGTCTTGAAATCTGTTTTCCTATATCTGTTTCTGTTTTTTTTAAGATGAAGTTCTATAGTTCTTCTTTCTAAGTATTACAACCATGGCAAAAGTAACTTAAAAATCCTGTCTTGGAGGCATGGTGAGAGCCATGGACTGGATTGGATTGGATGGTTCAACTGTTTTTTCCCTTAGTTAAAAACTGATCAGACTCACATTTAGCTCACCATCTTTTCTGGGAGTGTTTCTATTTGTTGGTTCTCTTAATACAGTACTTAGTAAAGTTGTATTTTCTGTGTTTATTTTTCAAACAAATGTATTTATGGAACACTAGGGTTAATGACCTTGTTTTACCCTTGGGAATGTGGTTTTTGCAATTACAAAAGATACTCTTGATACAATCCTAAGAATTTTTAAAAATCTTAAATATTTAAAGAAATGTAGAAAAAGTGGAAATTTCTGGATTCCTTTTTCCACAGTATCTCTCATTTGGTATGAATGGATGATCAGTTATATTAAATTTACTTTTCTTAAAAGGAAAGTGATTGAAGAAAGCTTTACACAGATAAACTAACTTTAGATGTGAGGGTAAATTTTCAGGTGAAATGGGTTTGTATCTAAATGCAGTCAACCATGACCTCAGAGCAGGAGCCTGTTGGCCAGTGGACACCACAGGACAAAATCCTAGAAATGTCACGAGTGTTGCATTTTCTGTTCTTTCTCCTCTCATTATTCCTGCAAAGGAAGACTTGGGAAAAAAGAAAAAGTGCAGTGCTAAAAATCAACATTTCTGGAGGATTTACATGATCTAAGTCTAGTGGCAATGTTTTAGTATATAAAAGATTATGACTAAATGCATTTTAATTTTTAATAATCCTAAAGTATCACAACATAATTTTAATAGATGTTTGAGTAATTATACAACAGAGTTACATTCAATTGAGAGTTAGATAATTGTTTACAGTTTAGACTAATTCCACATAGAAAAGTAGAATTTCTCTTCACAGGTTATGTTCTGAGACTTAGGCAATCTCTTCACGCTTCTCAACAGGTCTCAAAGATATTGCATCTCCACTGGGTCTTACTTCAAGATATGAATAGCTGGGTCTTGGTTCTGTTAGTTAACACTTCCAGCTATTGTGATTACTGGGAAAGTCTGATTCTTTACAACTCATTGAAAGAGAAACGTATCAAAGTCCCTTAGCAATGGTATCAGTGCTCCTTTCGGAAAACAAGGTTCATAAATCTCACCTTGATTCTTTTGAAAAGTCTGTTAAAATGTGTCCTTCTAATAGATTGAATTCTGTGTCCTCTTGTTTTAGCTTCTTTTTTTTTTTTTGTCACACTACTGTCTGTTGAGCCAGTGTGGCTTCGTACTTAGAATTAAGAATTAGAAATCCATTTCATTTTCCTTTAATTTATTTAATTAAATTTTCTTTGTCTACTTTGGACATGACATTTCAAACCAAGGAAAAACTATAATAGGCATCCTCACTTTTTAAAACTTTATATAAGGAGAAAAGACATATATTAATAAACAGTTCATACTCAAAGACAATATGGCAAGCATCTGTTCATAACATAGTTAAATCTGTTTGAAGATTTCAAATATTTAAATGTAGAATTGAAGCAGCTGTGAAGAACACTTTATAAATGATTCAGTAACATTCAGTGTATTTGATAATTTTACGTATGCAATAAATGTTATTAATTGGAATTGAATTTTTACCCCTACATCCTTAATTGTCCATGGAGCACAGAGTACCCTATTTTCTTTCATTGTGTTTCAAGAACTCAGGGCAAATTACACATGGCTGGCTATTGAATATGCTGAAAACAGCTTTGCTAGTCAGATATGGCCACAGTCCAAATACATCCACTTGACATTTACCCTGCAGGTCTATAACTTTTAGCTTTTTCAGGTGAATGACATTCAGGATGTAATTGGTCATTGAATTTTCAGAGCTCCTATTATTGCTAAAAGTGGCTATATGAAAAAAATAATGCAGGAAATAAATGTATTCTTACAAGTCACACTCTAAGTGGTATTAGATGAATATATAAATAAAAAGTATTGTCTTTTCAGGCAACTTAGCTTTTGCCTTTCTAAACTTAAAATTGCAAATTAAGACTGTTTGAAACTCTATAGTACCCTTCCATCCGTTAGAAATGTGCCTGAAGGCTGCCAAGTGATCAGAACATCCAATATCCTAATAAATAATAGATGTTCCTATTGACTATGGTTAATGTGGACCTACTCCTGCTTGGGGATATGGGAAAAACATTCAATTATTAATTTTTAAGTGACATTCAAGAAATAAACAGTCTTTTAAGTTTAATCAGACAACCTTAAAGTACCTGCTGTTAAAAAATCGTATTATTTTGTAAAGATGCTTTTGCATATTTGTATCACATATTTTTAATATTGTTGTAGGACCTCACAACAGTAGTTGCCTCTCAAGACCTAGATTTTCCATATCCTTGGAAGTAATAATATCTTGTAAAAGTAATATGTTACTTGTTAGGTGTGTTATTTGGTTCCTAATTTTTTTCTTACAGTTTAAAGTCATGTGGAATAATTTGTGCATGTAAAATAAGACTCAAGGGTTACTCATATACATCATAAATTATTAAAGCAGTATTAACAAGTCAGCACCTTCTTAGCACCCCTCCATGTGCCATGCATTCTACATTTTATTATTTTATAAGTAAGAATCCTGTCAAAATTACTTAAATAAAAAGGTATATAAATTTAAACAGATACAATTATACTTAAAAGCATTATTCATTAAAATAACTTAAAATTGGATATTTTCCTTCCATATTTGAATTTAGTAATAAAAAGAACTCACAAAATCAGAGCTCTGAAGCTTCAATTTGGAATAAAATTGAACTGTTGGCCAAACTCATATGATAATGCCTTCTTTGGGTCAGTTAATTTCTGTGGTATCATTGTTTATATTTTGTATATTTTAAGTGCTTAGAACATATTTACCAAATTTTTTCTGAACTATAGGAAATTAGAGTAGCCTAATTTTCTATGTTTACAGTAAGCTGACTTTTTGATCTTCACTTACATTTCATAATATTGTCAAAACTGACTACTCATATCTAAGACCTATAGTGGTTACTGTCTGCAGACAAAAGGGTTCCAAAAATTAATAATGAAATTTTGGTAATACATTATGTTTATCTAACCCCAATCAGAACTGAGAACAGTAATCCAGCAAGTATTCAGAAATTAGAATGTGGCAGCATATGATAAAACTATAACCTATGGTCATTGGAACTGAAGGGCATATTGGAAGCCTTTGAGTCATCAAATTCTTCACTGAGTACAGTTAATCAACAATAAAACAAACAATATAATACATTTGGATGAAGAAGAGGAGCATATATGAATTACAGGTAGGTTTGACTCCTTCAATAGGAACAAATAGAAATAGGAAAACAAATTCAAATAACTACAGTTTCATTTTAGGGCACAGACTGAATTTGCTGGACTTCTTATAACTCTGATAAAATTATTTCTCAATTTGTTAATCTGTGAGCCCAATGCAGCCAATGTCCATATGCAAGGTTTGAATTGATGAGTTTCCAAGTTGTAACAATAATAATATTTATATTCTCATAAGGTTCTAAAAATGAAACAGTGTTTTTGAGAGAGAGGGTGACAGTAATTAAATTGGGAACTCCTGATAACTCATGTCCCTGTAACATGAGGGATTGGCACCTGAATAACTGGCACTTTATTTTTATCTTATTTGCTTATTATTGCTACCAGTAATTGAACTCAAGACCTGGTGATTACCAGGCAGGCACTTGTGGAGCAGACTCCTGGCCCATTAGCACTTTATTGCTCAGGAGTAGAATTAGTTTACATTTATGTAATAGTATTTTTATATAAGGGGATTATATGTAAGAAAAAGCTAAATCTCCTTTTTTTCTCAAAATTTCATCATCTGAAGTTTCTCTACTACTTCTCTAATTGTCTGTACACAGAATCAGAAAAGGTAGGTCTCTACTTTGTTGGAAAAATTACAGTGTGAAGAACAGAAGAGGGAGGTTTGGGGCTGGTGATTTAGCTCAGCAGCAGTAACACTGGCAGGCATGAGGTCCTGAGTTCAATTTCCGTACCAAACACAAAATAAACTTCCTCAAAGAAATGGAAGGGTTATCCTAGAATAAGGGTCATCCTTATTCAAAGTATTTGAACATTGCTCAGCTTTATATAAAGACAATTTTGGAATACATGACAATGGTTTTGAGAGTTATAGACATGAAGAGAATGATAAACAGAGTTTTAGCAGAGTTAAATGTATTATATAATTGTACTTGTTACTCCATATGTAAACGTTCCAGCATAATGTTATTATCATGGAATATTAATGGCAGTTATGCCTAATATATATTGAAGGATTCTTCAGGATACTGTTTTCTTTAGTTATTTATTAAACTTAAAATGTGTACATTTCCATATGGTAAAATTCACTTTTTTGTGACTGATTCACTAAAATTCAACAAATACATAGAATCATGTAGCCGCCATTAGAGTCAATACTAAACCACCTGCTCTTCTTCAAAACATCCCTCATGCTTTCTTTGTGGTTAACCTGTTTCCTCTTTTCTGTCCCATGGCAGCCACACATTGATGCCATAGTTGTATTTTTTTACAATATCATATAAATGAAACAGTAAATTATATAGCCATTCAAATTTGGTGTTTTCACTTTAGGTAATAAATTATTGATGCATCTATCAATAATTAGTTCATTTGTATACTCACTAGGATTTTAATTTATGGATTTTGTTTTTTACTACATTCATCAACTGAAGGACATTTAAATGATTTTGGCGATTATAAATCAAGCTACCTCCAATTGTTGGATATGGATTTTTATGCACATAGTTTTTTTTTTTATTTTTCTCTAGCTGATTTCTAGGTCATGTAGGTAGTCCTTAATATCAAAAGTATAAAGAAGTTTAAATCACTAATTCTTTTCTCTCAAATAATTAAAGCTGCTATTATACTTAATCGTTTCTGACAGGAAATAGAGCTCATTCTAGCCAACTGTGAATTAGAATAAACATAGAAGGTCAGCTTGTCAGCTTTTCCTATGCTGGTAGAAAATATATGATGCACTTTCAATTTAATGGAGGATAGGATAAATGGACCTGTTGGTTTTGGGTGGTTTAGTCCATGCTAACCTCATTCCACATAGAAACATCATGACAGAAGGTTGTGATGGAGCAAAACTACTTAGTTCTTGGTATCCAGGAAGCAGAGCGTGGGAAAAAGAGAGGGAAAAGGATCAAGGGTCCGACAGAGTCCCCAAGGTCAAGCACTCATCATCTTCGTGTCCCACTATTCTAAGTCTTTTAATCCAGTTAATTTGACAATGAAGATTGACTAAGGACCTATATTTTGTTCTTTTTTCCTGTGTGCTTTCATTTAGATTAGTTTTTACTTTTTGTCTTAGCAGTTTATGAACTATTTGGATGTGTTGTTTAATTGAATTTTTTGTAGTTTTCTGAGGTTCTTGACTAATACATTTTCCAATACTTAAGAAATTTTGAGCCACTGTTGTATTCAAATATTTTTGCACCAAATTTTTCCAAGTGATTGATATATATATATATATATATATATATATATATATATATATAAGATAGTATGAAATTGTCCTATAAATTTGTTATGGATGCCATTTCTATTCTTTATTGTGTTTCTATTTTCTCTATTTTTGAGATCGCATCAATTATTTTCATGTAAAGATTACTGAATATATCTTCTGACTTCTCATTCTATTATAGTCTCCGTGTAAAGTTTATTATTTGTTACCATATTTTTAATTCAAATATTTGCTGTCGTGTGTTTCAAGAGTTTTTATTTTTCTGTTGAATACTCCAATCTTCCTGTTTGCTTCAAGAAAGATTACATTTATTTCAAGACCCTTGATCTTAAAAATGTTGGGGGTTTCATAATGGGAATTTGTGTTTTATATTTTCGTTTGAGAATTGCCCAGAGCTGAGCTGGAAAGAGTTGAGCTGCCCAACATCTCAGTGTTCATTTGAACAAGTAACACAAAAAAGCAGCCATAGCCAAGCCTTAAGTACTTCCAAGATGATACGAGCAGTAAAGTAAGCATGAGAAAGCTCTGGCTCCTTAATGCTCTTTTTCACCACTGATCTAAACTTGGTGAAGTTCAGATCTTGACAGAAAAGGTGATTCTTTCTCTGTAGAAAAACCCTATATAAAGAGTTCATGTTCTTTTTATGGAAAGAAAGGAGAAATAGGGGGTACAAAATAGTGAGTCTAGGGTCAAATTCTACTATCTGTTTTAGAGAAGAAGTACTGAAAGATACATCAGGAAAAAGATTGGATGAACTTCTTTGCTACTCCTAAACTCATCAGTTTACACAAGCAGGCTATGGAACAAAGACATCTAGTTATTAAAAGGAGAGAATACAAGAATATGTCCCATTGGATGCCCAGTGTTTGGCCACAAGTCCTTTCAGAGATTTAGATGACTTTCTTGCCAGTAACTTAAACTTTGAGGAGGATTACCAAACTATATGTAGAATATTGAGGATATATTTGTAAAAAATGAACTCCATCGCAACTATGTTCACTGGGTAATTTGTAAACAAAAACTTTTAAAATGAAAATTATGTCAGTTCCCTGCAATCTCTTCCGGAAGACAGAGATATAAAAATACTTTCAAACATAATGAAGCTAGCATTACAATGACACCAAACCCAGATGACATTACAACAGACCCATATCTTCCATGAACATTAATGTGAAATGCTTTATAAAGTATTATCAAATCAATTCTTACAAAGTGGAATATGCAACATGATCAGCTGTGATTTACCCAGAGAGGTAAATCAAGTGTATCATTCAAAACTCAACAGGTGAATGCATACACAAAAGGCAGGGTGTGTGCTTGTGTATGTATACTAGAATGGTATTTGATTCTCTCCAAATAATGAAATCCCATGGTTTGTGAAAATACAGATAGGAGATATCATTGTACGTGAAATAAGTCAAGTAAATAAAGAGGAATACTGCATTCTGCCACTTGTATTTGGAAATGAAAAACAATTGAAGCAAAAAAAAAACAAAAAACAAAAAAAAGAGTGTGACAGTGATTACATAAGTTGAGTGATGGAGTAAAGGGAAATTTATGTTCGAAGATGAATACATGTCAGACTGAATGAATTTTAAAAATCTACTACCCAGTAAAATGAATGCAGATAACAGTAGTCTACTATATATTTTAAAATTGCTCAGTTAATTTCAAATGTTTTCATTACAAATACAATAAATATTTTAGGCAATTTATATATTCATCGTGTTGATTTAATCATTCTCAGCTGCCTTATAACCTATCTAGAGATGAAAACAACAGTTGAAAATATACAGATTATCAAACTCATGATAAAAATAACAGCAAACTAGGAATAGATGCAATTTCTCTGAAGAAAAAGAGCATCTACAAAGAACCCACAAGGAACATGGCAAAAATCAAGTTTTCTTGTGAAGATTAGAAACAAATGAAAGGGAAACTTTTTTATCATTCTTTTTTTGATATTATACTGGAAGTCCTTACAAATGCAATAAGAATGAAAATGAAACAGAATGTGGGATAAGAAGAAACAAAACTGTCTTTATCCATAGATGATGGAGTAGTATATATAGGAAATAGTTAAAAATAATTTTAAAAGCTCTTTTGAATTAATGAGCTGATATGAGAACCAGTTTATCAGACATAATGCTAATACACAAATTTCAATTGCTTTGTTATATATCAACAGTGAAGTGGTGGATTATGAACTTAAAAACAGTGACATTTACAATAGTGACACTAAACTGCTTAGCTATAAATTGAACAAAATATCATATCTATCTAAAGAGAAGTATGAAACTATGAAGAAACAAATCAATGAAAAGACAGCCCATGACACTGAAAGGGATGGCTCCATATGATAAAGATGTCAGTTTCCCCAATTTTACTCAGATATTTCATGCAATCTCAATTAAAATTCTAACAAATTAGATCCGTGGATGTAGTTCAGCTGTAGTTGTCTAGTGTACAACACACTGAGTTAGATTGCTGGTACTGAAAACCATAGTAACAAATTATTTTGAAGGATTGACAAATACATTTTATGATTACATAGAAAGACAAAAGACCTTGAATAAATAATACACAAGTTTTGGATAAGAAGAAAGTTGGAAGGTTAACAGTAAACAGCTTCAAAACTTATTACAAAGCCACAGTTGTGAATACTACAGCACGGTGCTAGTGAATGAAAATTCAAATAGACCAGCTTACATTAATATCGTTAACTGATCTTTGACCAAAGAACAAAGGCAATCCAGCAGAGAAAGATATGTACTTAACAAATATTCTGGAGAAACTGCACATTCATGAGGAAAAGAAAAGAAAAAAATAATGGAGACACAGATTTATGTTCTTCAGAAAGATAAGCTCAAAATTAATCATAAATCTGAATGCATGATATAAGATTTTAAAACTTCTAGAAGACAACATTAGAGAAAATTCAGATGTCCTAGAATATGGTGAAAACATTTTAGATACACCACAGTCACAATATACAATGTAAATAATAAACTTTATTAAAATTAGATAAAATAGACAAGTAAAATTAGATACCTGTGTTGATGGACACTGTCAAGAAAACGAGAAGACAAGTCAGACTAGAGGAAACTTTGGGCAAAATTTATATCTGATAAAAGTTATACACAGAACACTCAGTCCTCAACAGTAAGAGAACAGATTACCAATTATGAAATGGACAAATATCATAATAAACATCTCATCAAAGAAAGTGTAAGGGCAGAAAATAATTATATGAACATAATCATGTAAACATCATGTCATTGGAGACTTATAAATTGAAATAACATATAAATATCACTATAAAACACAAAATGTTGAAAGTATCAACTTCTGATTGGAGGTGAAACAGAACTCTCATTTGTTCCTACAGGAATGAAAAATGGCACAAGCACGTCGCAAGATAGTTTTGACAGTTTCTTACAGAATTATACATATTCTTATCACGTGATACTTTAACTTAACCTTTTTGAGAGTTACTTAAATGACTGAAAACTTACATCCTTACAAAAATAACACAATGCTTAGAATAGCTTGATTCACAATGACAAAAGTTGTAAACAATGAAGTTATCTTTCAGTAGGTGACTGTATAAATAATCTTTGGTATATGTGGAAAATATGAGACTATTTAGCATGACAAAAATGAATTATTATGCTATCAAGGCACATGTAGGAAACTTAAATGTATACTGCTAAATGGTAAAATCCATCCTTGAAGGGCAACAGGTGAGTGTGATGGAAAATACACAGTGAATGTTTATATTTTAAAAATGTATTACAAGAAAAGCCACATTGTCATTAACGTTCCTAAAAATACTCCCCCTTCTTTGAATACATTTATCCCATGGTGATTGGTAATTTCTCAATCAGCTCTGAAAGTCATTTTTCATGAGTATTTTTTGTTGTACCATCATAGCTGTTTTCATGACTTAAATCTATTCAATATGTTCCCATTTCATGATTATTTCAATTTTGGGCAGAAAACCAAATTCATGTTATTCCAGAATATATAAATAAGGTGGATGAGGACACTTTGTAGCACTTGACAAGCCAGTTTTTCCCCTGGAAGACACTCAGCAGCAACACTCACCTTAATTATGATCATACCCACAAAGACACTTATGAGGAACACTTTCAGAACTGCTTTGGAAATTCTTAAGAAGTACAGGGTAAATAGGTTCAAAATTTTCAGGGGGCTTAATAGTGACATGTATTTTATTGTAACAATTTTAAAAAATTTAAACATTCCCCATGTGTTGGGAGCCACAGCAGTGCTAGGTCACCTTGCACGACGGTCATACGGCCTGTAGAAAAGAGCAAAGCCTGAGCTAGATTACCCCTCCCATCGAGTGTGCCAAGATGGCGCCTGCTTTCTGCTCCCTGATTGTTATCACTGAAAAAAACAACCCGCTCTGTAGAATAATTTACCTAGCGACCATTGACGCTAGCCAATCAGCTTGCATCACCCGCTTTTGCTTGATTGGATGATGGGTCTGCATATAAGCGAGTGCCTCTCCCGCTCGAGAGAAGAAGCACGGAAGGAGCCGCGGGGAGCGGACCGGTAGAGGCTTCGGGGCAACCTGTGCGGAGAGAAAGAAAGAATAAAGAAAAACGTAACTTCTGCCAAACCCTGTTGCGTGTTCTTCCTGCCGGCCGGGAGCGACACCGACATCTGGTGGCCCGTACGGGGACCTGATCAGCCCTGAGACGTGGCAGAAGACGACATTCTCCGATACAGTGCTGCAGGACAGGTGAGTAGAGGATAAGCCTGGGCCCTGGGTGGCGCGCACCTACAGGGTTTATAGACTCCTCTCAGGCTCACGCGTAAGTGGCGGGTTCCTTGGGCCTCACACAGTGAGTAGAGCATAGCAAACACGTAACAAAAAGCATATTAAAAATGGGAAACATGCCAGGTAAAGATACTCAGCCCCTGGTGCAGGTCCTTCGGAGGCTCTTAAAATCCAGAGACCTCAAGGTGGGACGCAAAACTCTAGAAAACTTCCTTGAAGAAATCGATAGTTTCGCTCCCTGGTATTTGCCTATGGGGCACCTAAACCTGCCCTCCTGGGAGAAACTAGGTAGAGACCTTGCCCTAGCGGAGCGGGAGGGCAGAGCCTCGGTCTCTGCTCGCCCATTGTGGGAAATGATATATGCATGCCTAAAGAGTGAGGGTGGTCACGGGGAAGGCTCTCAGGAACTTACAGAAGTACGCAGGGCGTTTGAACAGACCCAGTCAAGGAGCTCCCGAGAGGGGTCCGTCAAGGAGGACAAAGGTACAGAAGAGGAAGACAGGGCTCAAGCCTCGGAGTCATCAGACTCCGAGGAAGAGGGAGACTTGAATGATGGGGAGAGCAGAAGGGCCGACTGCCGGGAGGCTAAGCCAAGTGATAGGGAGGCACACGGCTCTTTCGCCGTGTTGCGCCGAGAACTGTGCTCTGCTCAACTAGGCTTACGGAAAAGCAGAGAGCTTCTGAGCGCCCCCTGGCAGGGGAGGGAGACAGAACCTTCCGCTCCGCCCTGGAATTCGTTCCTGGAAGCGGTCCCTCGCCGCAAGGCCGCCTCATGGGACTTCCCCCTTCTTCAGTCAGTACAGGAAGTGACGCCCAGGCCGCCATTTCCTGCTCAACTGCGGCCGCCATCTTATGATGCTCCGCCGCCGGCAGGGCGCTACTTCCGCGGACAGCTGTGGCAAGGAGGACGTTTGTCTAATGGGGAACACCCGTTGTCAGGGATAGATTACAGCCCCTATGGGATATACCCTGTACAGATAGCCCCAGGCCAGGGACGTAATGTGTGGGAACCCTTTGAGATAAAACAGATCAGAGAACTTAAGAGTGCTGTTACAACCTTCGGACCCACTGCCCCATACACCATTGCCATGTTGGAGAACCTGTCCTCCGGGCCCCTTACCCCTGCAGATTGGGTCCAGTTGGCAAAAGCATGTTTGCCCTCAGGTAGTTACCTAGACTGGAGAGCCTGCTACGCAGAGTTCTCTGCTGAACAGGCCGAGAGGAATGCCAGTCGGGGAAACCGAGGATGGAGTAAAGATATGCTCATGGGAGAAGGCCAGCATGCAGATGACCAGACTCAGTTTCCCGGCGCTGTATACGAACAGATTAATAATATAGGGCTTCGTGCCTGGAAACAGGTAAGTGGTACCGGGACAGCCTCTCTGTGTCTCTCAAAAATTGTTCAGGGCACTACAGAACCATTCGTTGACTTTGTGGCCAGGATGCAGGACGCTGCCGACAAGATATTTTCCGATCAGGATGTGGCTCGGCCGCTTGTTAGGCAATTGATTTTTGAACAATGCACAAAAGAATGTAAGGCAGCGATAGCCCCCCACAAGAACAAAGACCTTAATGCCTGGATCAGAATATGTAGAGAAATAGGGGGGCCACTTTCTAACTCGGGGGTTGCAGCCCTCCTGGCTGCGGCAGTGCAACAAAAGGGGCCCCGCGGGCAAAAAGAAGAACACAAGGCCAGGGGATGCTTCAGCTGCGGAGATCCTGGGCACATTAAACGCAACTGCCCGAATAATACAGATGCCAAGCCTCGTATAAAAAACGAGGGGTCACATAGTGTCTGTGGGCGATGTAAAAAGGGTCCACACAAGGCAGAGGAATGTAGATCAGTTTATGATGCTCAGGGGAACCGTATTTGTGGTCGAGAGGCAGACGAGTCAAAAAACGGCCAGAGGGGGCCCTCCTTGCCGGCGGGCCCCCACCCCCGAGTCAGGACAACACAGGATGGCAACCATCAGCAAGGGCTACCCCTGGGTCAGCAGGCGTGGACCTCTGTGTCGCCTCCAGACTCATATTAGCGCCCGACATGGGTGTTCAGGTGGTCGAAACCACCTTCAAGGGACCGCTGCCTGAAAATACAGTTGGCCTAGTAATCGGAAGGTCCTCCACGGCCCTTCGGGGTCTCACCGTGGTTCCTGGGGTCATAGACTCAGACTACACAGGGAATATTAAAATTATGGTCCAAACTCTTGTGGGCACTATGGTGATCAATGAGGGGGATAAGATAGCGCAGCTTCTGCTGCTCCCCAGCCTCCATAAGAGATTCCCTTCAAAACAAAAAGCTAGAGAAAATCAAGGCTTCGGCTCATCGGGGGAAATCTTCGAGGGACTCCATATGACTCTTGATAAAAGGCCCATGCTTTCACTTAAGGTCAATGGCAGAAATATAACAGGTCTCTTGGATACGGGAGCAGACCGTTCCATTGTCTCCAAAAAGGACTGGCCTTCTGGCTGGCCCACCAACACGGCGGACAGCACACTTCAGGGACTAAGGATGGTGTCTGCCCCTCGAGTTAGTGCCACGACCCTGTCCTGGTGTGATGAGGAAGGCCACCAAGGCCATTTTCAGCCTTTTGTTTTACAGCTGCCAGTGTCTTTGTGGGGAAGAGACATCCTTACCCAGATGGACGTTACCCTTACATCCACTTGCTCTCCTCAGGCTAAGGGCATGCCTAAAAATCAGGGATATGTTCCCAGCAAGGGCCTGGGCTCTGCCCTGCAGGGCCGGACATCTCCTGTGCCGGTAGAGAAAAGGGAAGGTAGACACGGGCTGGGTTTTTTCTAGGGGCCACTGAGGAAGCTCTCCTACCTACTCCAATTAAGATCACCTGGAAGGCTACAGATCCAGTTTGGATTCCTCAGTGCCCTTACCCAAAGAGAAGCTCCTTGCATTGTCAGAAATAATTAAAACCCAACTCCAGGCGGGACATATTAAGCCATCAACCTCCCCGTGGAATACTCCTATTTTTGTAGTTAGAAAGAAATCAGGCAGGTGGAGGCTGCTCCATGACTTAAGAGCAGTCAATGCACAGATGCAACCCCTAGGGGCAGTCCAAAGAGGGCTGCCAGCACTCTCGGCAATCCTGCGATCCTGGCCTATATATATCATAGACCTCAAGGACTGCTTTTTCTCAATTCCCTTACATCCTGAAGACTCCCATAGGTTCGCCTTCACCCTGCCTACCGTCAATCAAGAAAGCCCTGACCTCAGATACGAATGGGTGGTCCTACCACAAGGCATGGCTAACAGCCCTACTATGTGCCAGATATATCTAGATTCCTTATTGATCCCCATACGCAAAGCCTTCCCTAGGGTTAGGTGTATTCATTATATGGATGACCTCCTGATTAGTGGTAAGGACGCAAAAATGCTGAATGATATGCTCAGTCAATTGGTCGGGGCCCTGAGAGAGGCTAATTTACATATTGCCCCCGACAAGATTCAAAGGGGAGACTTAGTGACTTATTTAGGTGCCAGGATTTCCCCTACATTGGTCGCGCCACAAAAGGTGACCATTAGAACAGATGGCATTGCAACCTTAAATGACATGCAAAAATTATTGGGGGATATAAATTGGATTAGACCTTACTTGCATGTCCCTAATTCGGATTTAAAGCCCTTATTTGATCTTCTAAAAGGAGATCCAGATATCGCTTCTCATAGAAGGCTCACCCCCGAAGCCAGAGTAGCATTGAGAAAAATAGAGGAGGCCTTGGGTGAGGCCACACTACGAAGAGTCGACCCAGAACAGCCTTTTGACATCTGCGTGCTGCAAACTAGCTCCCAACCCACGGCGGTGATTTGGCAAAAGGGACCGCTCCTGTGGGTGCATCCCAAGGTTTCACCTGCTAAGGTTATTGAACATTATCCAGAAGCAGTGGCTTCTCTGGCCCTCAAGGCACATAATAGAGCTATCCAACATTTTGGCTCAGAACCTCAAGCCATTCGGGTACCTTACACTGCTAGCCAAATTAAGACCCTAGCTGCCTGCATAGACACTTGGGCTATTCTGAGATGCGTTTTTCATGGAGAGGTAGACAATCAGTACCCTAAGGACCCTTTATTACAATTTGTCACCCAACACCCAGTAGTCTTCCCAAAGATCACCGCTTCAGAGCCCATTGCTCCGGCGACAACAATTTATACTGATGGGTCCAAAACTGGGATAGGAGCGTATGTGATCTCAGGCATGCCTTCGGTTAGTATACAGTTTGAACCAGATCAACCACAAGTGGTAGAACTACAAATTGTCAAAACTGTCCTTGAGAAATTCCCGGGAGCCAATAACATCGTCTCCGACTCCAAATACGTGGTCAATGCAATGCAAGTCCTTGAGACTGCAGGCCCAATCAAACTAACGTCTACAGTGACCGGATTGCTCCTGTCTATCCAGACACTACTCCTAAATAGAGACAGTAAGGTATTCACCACACACATAAGAGCACATACATGCCTACCAGGGCCTATGGCACAGGGAAATGCGGCTGCTGATACGGCCACTCGCCCGCTGTGGATCTTCAGTATGTCATCACCAATAGAACAGGCCCGTCTTTTCCATGACAAGTTCCATGTCAATGCCAGGACATTAGCCAACCATTTCCATATTTCCAGAGCTAACGCACGAGACATCGTGCGACTATGTGGCTCCTGCGCCACACACAAACCTGCCATACCAATGGGGATAAACCCTAGAGGACTGATTCCTGGTGATATTTGGCAGATGGATGTCACACATATGACAGAATTTGGATCCCTTAAATATGTTCATGTCTCTACAGACACCTGTTCTCACATCATATTTGCAACGGCCGAGACAGGTGAAAAGGTATCTAATGTGATTAGTCATTGCCTAGCGGCTTGGGCCGCGTGGGGCAAACCCAAAATATTGAAAACCGACAATGGACCAGCCTATACAGGAAAAGCCTTCAATGAGTTCTGCAAAACTATGGAAGTCCAATTAAAACATGGTATCCCGTATAATCCTCAAGGTCAAGGAATTATCGAGAGAGCTCATAGAAGTCTCAAAGAAATTTTAAATAAACAAAAAGGGGGAGTAAGTCAAGGCCCGCCTCCAAAGGCATGGTTGTCCATGGCATTATTCACATACAATTTTTTAAATTTAAACAATGATAATCGCTCCCCAGCTGTGGAGCATTGCAATCCATCTCCTAGCAATAAGGGCTGGGTAAAATGGAAAGATGTCCTGTCAGGGCAATGGATGGGCCCGGATCCGGTGGTCAGCTGGAACCGAGGTGCGGTTTGTGTTTTTCCGCAGGAACCGGGACGAGAACCAGTGTGGATCCCAGAAAGACTGACGTGAGCGACGAGACCCTCGACAGAAAATCAGACCTGCCCCGCCAAAGACCAGCCACAGACTTGCCAGCAAGATGAGCCAGAACAGGAATGCCCTCCTCCTCGGGAGTGCGATTCTAATCCTCCTTAAGATAAGTATGGTGCATGCTGGACTAGGGGCGCCCGTCTGGCGCTAGCTCCGTCGATTGTGGGGACAAAACCGCATACCTCGTAGCCCAGCTTTCATATGCGGGAGGGTATGCACCTCCCACCTATCAATGCATACTTAAGCCCAAGGTGATTCCCTCAGGGTCTAGCGAGCCCTCAAAATGTTCTTGCAAGAAATTTGAACAGTCCATGCACTCATCGTGCTATGCAGAGACAAAACAATGCGTGATGTACAACAAAACCTATTGGACGGCAAGGCTCACAAGCACAAGGAGTCCCGCTGCCCCTGACTATATTCCCACTGTCGTAGGTAGCTCCCTGCTTATGCAGTCAGGCTGCAATGGGGCGGTGGGGGAGGAGGTTTGTTGGGAAACTCAAGCCCCCGTTTATTTCTTTGATGGTGGAGGGGTACAAGACCAATACCGGCAAAGTCAGATCATCGAGCGGTGGAAACAGTTAAATCCATTCCCTGAAGTAAATTACCACCCGCTTTTGTGCCCAAAGTCCCGAGGCATTAATCTTGACCCCGCTACTGAATCCATATTAGAGGCTACCCACAAAGCACTCAATCTTACTGACCCAAGGCTGGCCTCCGACTGTTGGCTTTGCATGATGATGGGGGAATCATGGCCACTGGCCCTACCAGCCTCCTATAATGAAAGTGATCCTTATGACTATGAGGTACCATACAATTGTTCACATGGACCACCTTTTCGAGTCCAATATGTGCCACTGTTGAATGCGACCTGTTTCCTAAAGACGCCACAAAATAATAGTTATGGTGTTAATGTCGGGGGACTGACGGCCCCCTGTGGCAACACAACGATAATAAATGAGACTTCATCGCCGTTGTGTCCCCCCCCCCCCCGCAGGGCATTCACCTGTGGCAATGGTTTTGCTTATACCTACCTGCCCAATAATTGGACCGGCTTATGTGGCTTGGTCTATCTGCTACCTGATATAGGAATTGTCAGTGGAGATCAGCCCATGCCCATCCCAGCAGTGGACACCTTTGTAAAAAGAACTAAAAGAGATGCAGTGATTTTACCCATTATGGTTGGCCTAGGAGTATCCACCGCCATGGCAGCTGGAACTGCGGGCCTAGGAGTTTCATTAACTAAGTATACTGAATTATCCAAACAGCTGGTTGAGGATATGTCTATCGTTGAGAAGACCTTTCAAGAAATACAAGATCAGATTGATTCCCTTGCAGAAGTTGTTCTGCAAAATAGAAGGGGCCTAGACCTACTCACTGTAGAGAAGGGAGGTATCTGTGTTGCCTTGCAGGAAAGATGCTGCTTCTATGCCAACAAATCCGGGATCGTACGTGACCGATTGAAGAAGTTACAGGAAGACCTGGAAAAAAGAAGAAAAGAGTTACAGGATAATCCCTTCTGGGGGGCCTGGAATGGCCTGCTCCCCTATGTTTTACCACTATTGGGCCCCCTGTGTTCTTTGCTTCTGCTCTTGCTTATAGGGCCATTCTTGCTCCGGTGGGCTACATCTTTTATCAACGGACGCCCGACGTCAAGTCCGTATGGTTGCCCACGCGGCTCTGGTGGCGGTCCAGAACGGACAAAATGACCCCCAGGCATACGCGTGGCTTGCTCGGTTGGCCTATGACAGAGTTTAAATGCTGCGGGTTTCCCACATTCTCCTCTCTGGGTGACATCATAAAGCTGGGTAGGTGAGTCAATGACGGGTAAGAGCATGCCTCCCAGGCACGACTCGACCTAAGACAGGCCCTACCCCATACCGCACGTAAGCCGCTGGATTGTTAGATGCCGCCTGGATCTAAGTGTCTCTCCGAGGGGATTACACGAAGTGACATAAGTGCATGCTTATGTGCATCCAGGTTCCGTCCAGATTCATTCCTGGCCCTGGAAAAAAGGACGAGGGCCTCAAGGCCTTGGTGGACCCGGGGACGGCCGACCGGGGTCTAAGCCAAGGGCCTGTGGTGGGCCTCCATCTAGGGCATAAGCCTCTGCACTCAATCCAGGACGGGCTACGATGCGCACTCTTCATTTTAAATAAAGTAGGGGGAGATGTTGGGAGCCACAGCAGTGCTAGGTCACCTTGCACGACGGTCATACGGCCTGTAGAAAAGAGCAAAGCCTGAGCTAGATTACCCCTCCCATCGAGTGTGCCAAGATGGCGCCTGCTTTCTGCTCCCTGATTGTTATCACTGAAAAAAACAACCCGCTCTGTAGAATAATTTACCTAGCGACCATTGACGCTAGCCAATCAGCTTGCATCACCCGCTTTTGCTTGATTGGATGATGGGTCTGCATATAAGCGAGTGCCTCTCCCGCTCGAGAGAAGAAGCACGGAAGGAGCCGCGGGGAGCGGACCGGTAGAGGCTTTGGGGCAACCTGTGCGGAGAGAAAGAAAGAATAAAGAAAAACGTAACTTCTGCCAAACCCTGTTGCGTGTTCTTCCTGCCGGCCGGGAGCGACACCGACACCCATGTATTTTGATTGTTGCTTTCATGGCATGATTGCAACTATACCAACATCTGAGAAAGACAGCAGTGGAGGCCGCAGTTAGAAGTGGGAAAGATTTAACAGAAGTAGAATAGAGGAAACTTTTCTGCATGATACTCTAATAGTAAACACATGTCATTATACATCTTTCAAGTCCATATTGTTATGATTTCAAAACTGAATTACACAGCAAACTATGAACTTTGAGACTTATGTACTAATATAGGCTTATTGTTATAATAAATCTGTTATTGTGATATGTGTTGTAAACAGTGAGGAGGCTTCACATGTGTAGTTTCATAGGTTTGTGAAAACTATGCATTCTGATCAATTTTTCTGTAGCATTAAACTGCTGTAAAACAATGCTTATTTTAAAAATTAAAACAAAAAAAAGGACTTCCACTTTATTTGAAATTGTGTATAGGATGTTCCCTGTAGCTTGAGATACTTGCAAAATATGTAAACAATTGCACCCAGGACCAAGGCTGGTTGAGGGAAAATAGGACACTTATGAAATACAAGCAAGATGGACATACTTATTAGAGAATTCATTGTTAGAAGGAGATCAGTAAATACTAAGGCCGGATCTAGGAAACATACTTAAGAATCCGAATGAAGGTAAATCTTAGTATATCTGCAGAATGAATCTGTAATAACATGGTTAGAGCATGCTTTGTATGATTTTTACACCATTTTCCCCAAAAGATTCTGGACCAATTACCAGCATTTTTGTCCATCATGGAAATGTATGTATCCAGGCGTTTCCAACACAGAAAGATCTAAGAGTGAGTCCTGCAGTTCCAGAACATCCTCAGTGTGAAGGTTAACACAGGGAGATGAAGTTTTGATACATCAGACCTAAACTTATCCACACGTACCTCTCTTCATCTCCAAAGTTCTTATGCTGGAAAGCACCACAAGAAAGGCTAGTTTTAAGTAGAGTTTCCCCATTTCTTTCCTCACACCATGTACAGGTGATTATTTTAAGAATGAACTACAATCTCACAGCCTTAGAAAATTGCTTGGAATAAAAAGCTTGGGTGTTAATTCCAATTATACTTCACAAATATTATTTGATAATATGTTGGAATCTTCTGGAAAATATCCAGAAAGATAAAGAAGACAGAAATCTTTCCAACAGATAGAATTTCTAGAATTGCCTCCTATTTTCTCTTTGCCTTGAAATATTAGACTGATAAGACATATTTGTATTTTCTTATGCAATATTCATTAAAAGCAAACTTTAAGAGCTGATGTCAATATCATTTGGGAAAGAATCACTTGAATAGTTTGTATCACAAAAATATAGCTCTTCAATGAATTATCATTAAAGTGATTAATTGGTGAAATAGCTCTAGATCAGCCAAATTGGTAGATTATGAATTAAGCCATGACCCATATTTTCCTCTGCATTTGTTTAATGGGAACTTTCATTCATTTAGCCAATATTGGAATTATTGTAGAGTTTTAATATGGTGAAATTATGCACAGAATAATTAGATTAGGAAAAATCCACAACTTATGAGGTAGCCAATGAATCAAATAAGAAAAAAAAATAACACTATGTCCAATATTGCTATGTTTAATACCAGAATAAAAAAAAAACAGGAACTAAAGAAAAACAAGTGATATTTCAGATAGACCAGTGAGGGAGAATTGTGAGCAGACCTCATATGGTATAAAGGTTTAATGGAAGAATGGAGGATACATTAAATATCTATACCATTCTCCTCATAGCCCATGATGTGACTCATTTTTCTTTAGCAGAAATTAGTAAGGATCCTAGTGTGACCTTGTACATCCATCATTCAGCCAACTTTCTCCTTACAACAAGTTATTACACTGTACTTTTTTTCTGTTATGGATCATGCAGTGATATTTTTAAGGCAACTGTGTTTGCTTTGAAATTTTTCCATATCTTCCATAAAGCCTTATTGAAGCCTTCTATAAAATGTTGAATATATTTGATTATGAATGAAATTTTGTTCACAATGCTTTACATTCATAAAGTTATTTATGAAACATTACTGAAGGAACAAACTGCGTATATTACATATCTATGAAGGTAATATGTATTATAAATTTCATTTATACTCTCTTCTTTCAAATGCCTTGTTTTATTAATAGGGATGGGCTGGGAATTTAGCTCAGTGGCATAAGTGCCTGCCTGGCAAGCATGAGCTTGTGAGTTCAATCATATACATATATCCAAAGATCTTATATCAAAACTTTCAATGACATAGATCTTTAATTTTGTAATTAATGATTCATTCACAAAATAGACAAGAAATTTTACTGTTTTTTTCTGGAGGAAAAATGTTTAAAATGTTCAGAGGTTCTCTTCTATACAAAGAGTAGAGAAATAACTAGGGCCAGGAAACTAAAAATGCTTCCTTTGTTAAAAATGCACTGCCATAATGTTAAGGAAATTGTAATCACATATGTTGAGTTATTGGCTACTCTCTTTACAGTTAAAAACTACTGATATAATTCTATAGACAGCAATTCATTATCATTGGGTGGTAGAAATTTTTCACAGACTTTACAGCTCTATGAGAGGAATGTATGTGCAGTCTCTGGTGGACTGAATGTGTTTATGTAGTGCATGACTGTACATATAGGTACATACATATGGGTAGATAGAAATGACAGGCACATAAATGTGTATAAATGGATAGATGTGATTTCAATCTCTCTGTATAATTTTATTTTCAATGTTTTTGTTTAAATTTTGCATTTAGATATTGTAGAACTAATGGACATCACCAAGTGATACTGGGCTTAGAGGTAAATGCTGAGTTTATTAGTCTTGCTGTTATACTTTATACTGATTAAGCATAATGAATGTTGGTGAAACATAATTGAGACTAGTGAAACTACACATAGGCATGATTACACTGACACTGTGAAGGCGAAGTTTGAATAAATTCCGATTTGTCTTTCTTTTTTTGACTTCCCAATTCATGACCAATTTTCTTTGTGTAGTCTTTGAGGACAGTTTACATACTTTGAAGAAACCAAAAATTCCAAATATATGCTTCCTTTATTGTCACTTTCAACAAGGATGATTAATACTTAACCTCTGTAGTGGATTAACTAGTGGTCCATTTATAACACAGTGCTTAGCTGAATCAGCAGGGTGCTGGGTGTGGAGGGCCCACCTAAGGATTGCTGCCAACAGCATACAAGGAGAACTGGAGGGGGAGAAGGTGCTGCTGTTGGTTCTCCTGGAGAAACCTGTTACATGAGTTTTCCTGATATGAACTCAGCTTTTCTCATCATCAGAAGAGCTGGCGTCCTCACTGTCTCTGAAGATAGCTGAGGAGCTCTTTGGGGGAAACTCAGGTCCTTATTTGGCATCTCTTCCTGGTTCCAGGGCAGATCCTTCAGCCTGCTGGCACTGATTCTTTGTCCCACTGGCTAATACAGGTCACTGATACAGAGTTACATGAGACATTGTTGTGGGCTCTAGGCCTCCATTTGGACTCACGGAAGACATTAAAATAGGCTCTAGGTCTTCAAATGGATTCATGCAGGACATTGTCGTGGGATCTAGACTCCTAGCTGGGTTGTTTGGGTCTCTAGTGTGTGACCAGAGCTATTGCACTCTTCTGCATTTAACTCTTTGGGTGATTATTATAAAATAATTCTGTAAATGATGCGTACTGAATTAATTCTTTTATACCTTGTGAACCTTGTCTAAAACAAACACAGAGACCTGATATCTGACTTGAACACAGTACTTAGTGTTCCACGAATTAGAGGCCAGGTAAAACACATTTTGAAACTAAATGCTGTAATTAATGGAAGCAGCAATAAGTTATTTTCATGGGAAAAAGTAACATCACCGAGAGCAGTGCTGTCCAGGGTCTGCTTTAAGCAGTGATCATGGTGACAGCTGCATTGCCTGGTGCTGAGTGCCAGGTGCTGCTGTCTTTACTCCACTACTTTTGAAGATGACAAGATGACATAGTCTGGTGTTTAGGTTGCCACCTACATTTTCTTCCTTCTGAATTTCTGAGCCTATTTTTTATCTAATTATTCAGCAACAAACACTAATTAATATCAATAAGTTATTTTCTAACTTAATTAAAATGATAGGAGTAGCCAGACACGGTGGCCAACATCTGTAATCTCAACACTCAAGAGGCTGAGGCAGGGGGATTGCAATGCATTCAAGGATACCCTTGGCTACATAGTGAGTTCAAGGACAGCCTGAGCTACATAGTGAGACCTTGTCTCAAAAAAAAAATTATGAGTCATTTTATATGGTTTACAAATAACCAACAAATATAATCGATAGGTAATTAGGCTTCTTTTGTATTTTGATTATCGTGTAGAATTTATTTGTATTTATTTGAGTTATTAGTATTGTGGTAAACCACTCAGATTGCTTCAAAGCTCAGGGTCATTAAAGACACCTGAGGACGTGACCCTTATTGTCCCGTGAAGGTGCACAGTGGGGTACAGTTATGTAATCAAGACTTAGCACAGGTAAATACAAACAGATTGGGTACAGCACTATGTAAGAATGTAAACAGAAGATAACAACCCATATAAAAATTACAAGACAGGATGTCTTGGGCTCTCTGGCTCTGGCTCTCTGCTCTGCTCTGCTCCATGCTACCTGCTGACTTTGCTGATGTCTTTCACATGTGCATTCTTTAGCTTTGGGACTTCATCCAAGGAAAATGTCCCTTGAGTCTCCCAAATGGACCCACGGAACATATTAACAATGTCACAACAGATATTTTGTTTTAATTTTTAACTTCAGCAAGTTTTTCCTGTTGTTTTGTGACTTTGTATTTCTTTCAGAACAATCTGTGAATCTTCTCAGGTGTGCCTTATTACACATTCAGCTTTTCATGGCACCTTTTTTTTTTTTTTCTGTTGCTGTCACATAGTATTGTGACTGTGTTATTGAAATTATTCATGAAGAAGTTGATTTAATTCTCTCTTATTTAACCTACTTAAGTTTACTTGTAGTTTTAATATTTTTCACAGAAGGCAGGTAAGGTGAGTTGAATTCTTCTGAGGCCACCAGACTTCAGACATTTTATAATTTCTTCTGTTAGATTATGCATTCATTTCTATTTCTTTGTCTTCTGATATTTTGAAAGTAATACGGTGCAAAAGTAACATTCTTCAGCATACTAGGTGAACATTCGAGAATTCTTACCAAGATGCTATCATTGACCAAAAGTACTTTTTGGGAATATAAATCCAGAATTAAAAAAAAGAAATCACTTAGTAATGTTTTTGAGGGGAATGTGAAGTCACCACGTTACATTAAGATACATAATAAGAAGGAGAGGTTAGAAATTAAAAGGAGTACTTAGAGAACTTTCAAAGTAATACTTTATTTATTTATACACCAGAAATCAAACTCAGGACATTGTACTTGCCAGGAAGGTTCTATATTACTGAGCTACATCTCTGGCACAAAATAATTCTCTTAACAATCCATGCATTTTGGAGACATGCAAAAGGCAGTCAAGATAGACCTCAGGAGATAGACTTTTCATTTTACAAAGGTAATAAGCACTGTATTGGAAGTGGGTGGGTCTTTCTCTTTCTAGCTCTGTCAGTCTACAGTTAGTGCTAATTTCTGTCATGTTCTGTGTGTGTTATATCCATGACTCCTCCCTCCATATCTGTCTCTCAAGATCTGAATGCATGTAATAGAATGACTTGATGATAATGACTTGGTTTATATGTCAGGAGAGCTACATATCCTCTGAACAAGTGAAAAGATTTTGATGAATCATCTTTTGGTTATTACTGTTAAATTTAGAATTCTTTATATGTTCAATTGAAAGACACAGTAATATTTGTATAGTCCACCAGGTGAACCTTCATTGGCTAATACTGATCTTTCAAGAAAACCAATCAGCTATATTGCCTACATGTGAATTGTAAACTCAAGGAGAAACACCAGCATTGAATTATTATTTGAAAAATAGTATGCTTTATTTTGTGATGTTTATTGTGAAATAAAAAAAGGACCATGATGGAGTAGAATTCTACTGTTGATGTGGGACAGTGCTCATTAGATATCTTAGCTAATGAGATAAGATATAAGCTATTTACCTGTGTTAATATTGTTTTAAATTTATCAACATAATCACTATAATTGTGAAGGGCTTTGGTTTACCATTTTTCTAAAATATCACTGGTTTAGGAGGGATCTAATTTATAAGCATAAATTTTCCATATTAATTTTCACATGTTTGTTCTAGTTTAGTTTATATTCTTCAAATGAATTAATTCATGATGTTTCTGTCTTATTTATATCTAAAAGAGCTAGTGATTATATTTGTCACACTTGTAGTTATTCACTAATTTTGTGTTAATTATATATTTACCAAGAAAAATAGATCTTAAAGGAGTCTGATCTATATAATAAAATTATATACCTATACCACAAAATAGGACTTTCTTTCTTTCTTTTCTTCTTTCTTTCTTCTTTCTTCTTTCTTTCTTTCTTTCTTTTTCTTTCTTTCTTCTTTCCTTCCTTCCTTCCTTCCTTTCTTTCTTCTTTCTTTCTTTCTTTCTTTCTTTCTTTCTTTCTTTTTGAGACAGAGTCTCATTAATGCAATTCAGGCTGGCCTTGAGCTCACTTTGTAGCCCAAACTGGTTTTGAATTCGCAATGATTCTCCTGCCTTAGTCTCCCGAGAGCTGGGATTACAGGCGTGTGCCACTACACCCAGCAACTGCATAATTTTCACATGCGGTAGTGACTCAAATCATGTTAACCTGATTGTCAAATAGTGAAAATTTAGTCACCATTACTAAATGCATAAGAAAGGCTAAAAGTGAGAGTTTAGTAGAGCCCATAAAATGTCTTCTTGTATCTTTTCTCTTGTTTTTAATCTATTGTTTTGTTTTAGGTATGGGAAAAGTTGAAAAATAACTTTGGTGATAACCAAGCAATTTCTATGCTACTGACCAAGTTTAGTGAGAAAATTGCAGAAAATCTAATATGGCAGTGTTTTCCTATATTGATTTTGCAAGAAAAGAAAGTAATGGAGAATGATAAATCATTAATGTCCTATATATGTATCTATATGTAATATATAATGTCACATATGTTTATATAATTAGATTTATTAAGATTTTGTGTAATAAAAGCAATCTTTTCACCATTGATTTTTATATGCTGAAAAAAGCAATAAGTTAGAATCTTCACAAACAACTTAAAAGCCATATGACTTGTAATTTTCAGCTGTTTTTTTTTCTTCTCAATGGTAAGAGGCACACATTATTGTAGAGAATCTATAATTCAGAACCTGTGGAAATTGATAAATGTAACCACATATTTGATGTAAACCAAATGCCACTGAATTAGCTGAATGAATACTGGCTTGATGAGGCTCTCTAGCTCCTAGTCGTTCATGAGAAAATCAGGATGCCTGCAAATGTGCTGAACTTTATCAAACACTGTATTAGATATACATATACTTTTATGCTATTTCCAGATTTTTCATCTGAAAGATAACCTAAGAACAATGCATTTAAATTACTAGAATATATCACATTAGCTGCCTACATCCGCCTAATGCTCTGAATAGATTAAAATACAAAAACTATGTAATCATGTAGAAATGAAATGGACAATTAGTATTTTCGTCTGTTGTGCTTGGAACAAAAATGTAATAGCTTTGAGTAACCATTATTCTCAAGAATCTATTCAATCCAGGCACTTTCCATGATGCCATTAATGCACGGTTCTTTAATATGAATTCAAATAATAGCAATTAGAGCTCTCAAAGAGCAACCTTTAAGGAACCAGTTATTTGGCTGCAGTACTGACAATATTTTGTAATCTACACAATCTTTCATTCCTATTTTCTCTTTCAAGTCAGAGTTGCTTTCCTTCAATCATGAATGCATTGATTCATACTTTGTACCTTTTTGTATATTATTTGTACGAATAGATAAATTCATTTACCTCCTGAAGTAGTTCCTGAATTACTTGTGAATATTGACTTCTATGTAGTACAATATTTGAATACATAAATATATAGATGTATAGTATTTGGTCTTCTAAAATTTGTTCTGTATTGGTATGTGCCGTTATGTGGTGAATTTTATATTAATTTCTGCTTCTCTCTCTTGATTCCAATGATGACAACCTCCATTGAAATAACATATGTAACATGCTACATTATTAAACAAAATAAACCTTTTTGGAAAGTATGAAATCCAGCTGTTATGTTTATTCAAGTAATACCATTTAGTGAATTCTGCACCTGCAGTTGTGTAATATTGCATTTTTATAAAAGATCCTAAAACATCTCTTATGCTCCTTTTTGAGATACACACAAATTAACATACAATGATAATAGTACTTCTGGACTAAATTGTATCACTTTTTATTTCTTCATCAACAAATAGGATATTAACAAAAATTTTAAGAAAAACCTAGATTATTCCTAGTTACCAAAATGTGTTCAACAAGAGTTTTTCTCTTTATGAAACCAGGACTTAAACCTAGGGACTTCTCACTAAGCTACATTAGTAGCCATTTTTATAGTTTTTAATTTTTTTCAGTTTGGAGACAGTGTCTCACTACCTCCCTATGCTGGCCAGGCTGACACTGAATTTGTGATTCTCCTGTTTCACTGCTCAGAGCACTGGGATAATAGATGTGTGCCACCATGGCCAGCTTAACATTTTTTTTCTAAAATAGACTCATAAGTGAGATTACTTAATTTGATAATTGTGTCAAGAAATGATATAAATATTCATGAATGTTAGGATATATTAATGTTTATATTTTCAAAAAAGTTTATCTTGATGATATGCACTGCATCTATGTCAGAATATATGATTTTTACTTAAAATGGATTAGCTGTGTCCTTTTAATTATAATTTTATCTACAATATCATTGAATGTTTTCCTTTGCCTAGAAAAATGAAAACTCCAGAAATGCTTAATTTAAAGGATTAAATGCTGAATATTGGTATGGTAACTAGCACACAAATTTTTTATTACCTTCTCCTGTCATAAAGAGTACATTGAAAAAGAAAATGCATTGTTTATATATCATGACAGTTTTGTTTGGTTTTTAATTTAAAAATGCTTCCCTAATTATAGAATCCATTATCTTTAAAGTTATAATATATCTCTGCATATGTAGGTCTAATAATTTAGAAACTTTTTCTTTCTCCAGAAGCTAATTAGGAATTTGTTTATTATTCTTAAAAAACTAGTAATTAAGTACAGGAAATAGTGTATTAGGGACAATATTTTTATAACCGTGTTTAGTAAATTTAGAATTAAAGCATTTTTAATGAACTAGAATGTAATAGTCGGCCCTATTCTTCTAGGAATATGATTGCTGAGTGATGGTGATGCCTATAATTTTCAGTATATTTCAAAAAACAGAGATGAACATTCAGTGAGACTTTCATTAGGATTTTAAATTAAGTTTTCCATCTGCCCTTCCTAAAACTATTAGTAGATAAAGATGGAAAGACAATGCATAGAAAGCAAATTTGACATTTCTCTATGGACATAAACTCTATTGCCATATTTAATTATGCTTTAATTCATGTTAGTAAATCTTAGCTTAAATAATTAATACCATCAAATATAATCATAAGGCATTTCCACTCAAAGACTTTTGTATGTGATTTGAAAATTTATATGGAATTAAGCTGTGATCATTTGAGTTCCAAATATGAGTTCCGTTTAATAATTCAAGATGCCCAGAGCATATACAAATTATAATTCTGAGAATGAAAATGTGATATCTTTCTCTTTTACTAGTTAAAAAAAAAACAAAAAACTGTAGGCAGAGAACCACAAAGGTAAGAGCATCTGCGTTATCAATTTCATTCTTCATAAACTCTGATTCTACTAGGAATAGAGAGGAATTAGTCAAAAGAAGGTGACAGGAGCAGAACATTTTGGTGGAGCGGCATTATCACACTATAGTTTCATCTCTTTAAGCACACAGAGGTTGAGTGTTGACTCTTTGGTGGGCGTATATATTTTTCAAAGGGCCATGAAAAGGACTTTCCTGTCGAATAACTCTGCATTGGCAATACACTCACTCCGTTTTCTTAATCAGCCTTGGTCCCCTCTGACTGTCTCTCTTTCAAGCCACTTGCTACTATTTCCCATCACACAAGCTCTCTTAATTTGGCTCCTGGTTTGCTTGTTTTCTCATCTGAAGAACAGACATACCCAGTTTGTGAGAAATCCTGTTTAAATTTATCTCCTTCGGTTCCTGGAGAATGGGAAAAGGGGCACCACCCTTCCATCCTGGGTGGAGTTTAGACCTTAGAACAAAAACAATTTCCTCCAAGGAGAAATTTGTTTTATAAATTCTTGGTTTTCAAAAGTGGATTTGCTGTATTTCTGTGAGACTGTCAGGGGCTCTGAGCAGAGTGCAGGAAACTATTTGGTTTTTTAACTATTGTTATAAAGGACTAGATGCGGCATTATAACCTGTCAACAGTTGTATCTAGGTACCTAAGTTCAACCTAACACCCATGTTTACTCACGTGATATTAAGCCTTACTAAGGAAGATTATGTTGATCGGTAATTGTTCTAACCTGCCTGTGCCACAATAGCAGAACACCAGCATCTGAGAGGATTAAGAAATATTTGCACAGCTCTAGAAGCTGGGATTCTGACCCTAGGATTCCACTCTTATTAAGTCCTGGAGAGAATCCTCTTTCTCAGTCTATCCTCACAAGGTATGGACAATGCAAGTTCTGGTGTTTCTTCTTCTTATAAGGACATCAGGCTCATCAGGGAGGTCTCACCCCATGACATTATCTACATCTAATTATTCCCTATTTTCTAATTCTACCACTGAGGACATGTGAAACTGGGGAGACTCAAGTATTCAGTCCATTTAGTAGGACACAAAGTAACTTTTCAAAAAGAAAAATAAAATTCATGGATGATGATAAAACTTCTCAGAAAAGAAGAAAAATGCTCTTAAGTGTCAAAATTAGTATTAACAATTATTGCTCATTTTCATTTGCTTTGTATTTTCATACACCAGATTAATCAAGTTATTGGACATCATTGCAATCCTTTGGCAGAGGATAGATCTTATTTGTCAGTCTTCTTTTATAGGAGAGTAAATTAAAGCATGTGCCAGGGAATTCCATTGCTCAAGGCCCCAAAGGCACTATGTGATAGAGTATCTCTGAAACTGAGTTCTCTAACACTTAACATGGCCATGACCATGGCCACGGAAAAGTACAGGAGAAGCACGGACTTTTAATATATTTGCCAGAAGTAAATTTGAGAAGACATCTTTTCTGTTTTCTAGGTGAATTCCACTGAAATATGGATTCAAAGTCTTGAAATTTGAAAGACGCGAAATTCAAAAATGATTTGGAAAGAGGTTGATGATAAATAGAAAAAAAAAAAAAAAGAAGGAAGAATAATAAGGCCAGAATACATCACAAGAATTATAAAAGCACATTGGAAAAGTTATGAACCCCCTCATAAAAATAGTTAGAAATAAAAACACCCATATTCATATCAGGAAACAAATTAGAATGACTCTCAGTTTCCTGGGGAGATGATGACATGGGGAAAAAAAGATCAGCTGGATTATAATGTAAATAAAAGACAGAAAATTGAGACTCATGATAAGACACAGATTCCTGGTATTCATTTATTGACTGGTTTAACAACTATTTTTAGCTAATCCTTAGAATGGTCAGCACTGATACAGCAGTATACTAAACAGGCATAATACAAGTCTTCCAGAATCATGACTTTTTGTAGATAAATAAGAATAATGATAATCGCATAATATGATAAAATGATCATGTAGTTTTTCAATGCTATTTTTGTCAGCATTTTCAGAGGCAGACTTACAGTTCATTCTGTCTAACTTAATCCTAAGGGTTTACCGCAATGAAATGAATGGCTGCAGAATCATTGCAAGGAATGAGATAGGACAATTACAAAATGAATTTCAGAATTGAAATCCATCCTGCTGATGGTAATGCTGAGTGTAGGGCATTCGGGTTAGGGTTAGAGAAGCCTCCAAAAATGTTTGTTCATTTACTGGAAGCTGAATGGGAGACTCTTTGGAAGAAAGGGCTTTGTCAGTGTAGTTAAACTCTTGATTTGAAATCATCCTGGATTGTTTGAATAATCTTAAAATTCTGAGACAAATTGTAACATGTGGAGAAAAATAAAGTGTGAAGACAGAGGCAAGATATTCCAGAGATGCAGCAAAAGGGACCCCAGGCAGCTACCAGAAGCTAGAAAGGGAGAAATGGATTCTCGCCTAGAACCTCTGGGCAAACTGCGATTGATGCTACCCTTCTGAATTTTTGTTTGTGGAGCCAATGTATTTCTGTTGTTTTAAACTCTAGGTTTATCATAATCAGTTATTATTTCCCTTGAGAAAAATGTAATGTTTCTCGGGTTAGGAATTTGTGCCTCAAACTTTGCAAACTTCTTCAACAGCTGTTTGCTCCATGGGATAGCACAGTGAGGGTCTTCCGCAATCCAGAAACTAACCATCCTTCAGAGGCACCATCACTGCTGCTAGGGGCAGAATCCTCTCAGGTCAGCTGTGAAGGTGGTGAGCTGAGGTGTACAGTGTGGTAGTGCTGCAGAAAACCAGTGAGGGGCCTCGTGGGAGTGACCCCCAAGATGAGGCTGGAGGTAGCAGTATCATTTGCAGAACGGGCAAGGAAATGTGCTCTAAGAATAAGGTAGTATAAAGTATGACAATATGAAAATGAATGCATGGGCACATTTCCTAAATGAAGGAGATTAACAAATACTGGGTGTTGGAAGGAAGAATGCATAATCATTTCAAGCTACACTGGAGAATGTGTGTATTTCAGGAATTTATAAAAAGAATATCTACACATATGGAGATAGTAAGAGAGGACCTATACAAAGAGTTATATGATTGTTCTATTCTGTGGCAGAGAAAAATACAGCATTTTGTCTCTCAATGCATACTTCCTTTGTTGAGAAAGCATTCCTTCCTATATGCAGAAATCTTCCTTTTTTAGATTCTCTGTCCCACCAAAAAATTTTGTTGGACCAGCAGTGTGCTTAGTGATCCAGCACAAAATTTACATTTTGACTTAAAATTCATGTCTTCACAGACTGGAGAAACTGATCATCTAAGTGGCACTCTGTCTAAAACTGATTATGTTTATTATGATCACAGTACACTGCTAAGTCTAAACAATGGAATTTAATTTTTAAGCATTTTACTGCAAAATGCAAAGATATATTGTGAAAATTTGATATTATTGTTGGAAAAATCAATCAAAAGTTTTAAATTTTAACTTCTTTCCAGAGGAGGTAATTTACTGTAATCAGTAAATGTCCTTATCTATTTATTCTTGTATGTTACTCTTGATTTTTCATATATGTTCAGAATCTGCTGAGATTCCACTTGGCAATAGAAGAATTTTTCTTTGATCCCAATAAGTCCTATTGTAATTTTCTTCCCACCAGCTTTTAAGTAATATTATAATTAAAGTTTATAATATTTTAATTATGTAGTCTCTTCAGTACTGAAATTTATAGTTACACTTTTTAAATTATAATTTTTTTGGTTTAATTTTGCTTGATTCTTTTTGCACATACTTATCATAAATTCAACTATAATCTCTCTACCACTTGTCACAAAGTGGTGCCTTCTGGTACATTTATCAAAGTCAATTATTCCATCACCTGCACCCTTTAGAAAGTTTCCCCTGAAGTCGAGCTCTATTTTCCTGTCCTATAGGTCTTTTACTTGTTACACTTCATCATGTTTTAGGGATACTGCACGTGCCTAAATGTATAGGTAGACTACGAGGCAGTATTTTTTTTTAATTACAAATCTAATGCTTGACAGTCTTCTCCATTTCAGAGTACTCTTGAGAAATCATATTATGCTAATACCTAATCCTGTGTAAATTGTAATTTACTTTGACCTTTTACTAATGTATTATTATAATCATCTGTCTTTGTTTTGTTGTTGTTGTTGTTTGTTTGTTTGTTTAATTTCATCAATTTTGATGGGGACTTGAGCCTTTCAGAAATTTAAAATCATAACCTTGAGTTTTGCTTAGATATTAGTATTTTAGACAGGTGCTTATTACTACTTTTATTTACTTATTCATTCATGTGTAAATACTGTACACTGAACCCAGATATTCACACACTAAGCTACTTTCCAAGCCCTTCTTTCATCCTTTAAAGAAGGATCTTGCTAAGTTCAGATGGGTTTAAACTCCTGAAGGCCCTTCTCCAGGCTTCCAGGCTGGCCTCAAATTCATTGCATTTCTTCTGCCTCAGCCTCCCATGCCTGGTATGTTTGTCAAGATATAAAGAATATACATTAGTTTTTCAAGTAAAAATGAAGCATTTCCAAAATCTTGCTATGGACTCATTTATAAAGGAAAATTCAACAAATGTCCTATAACCAATATTCTTGTTGTAGATTTTATTTTCTGATGATCATCACAGCAAACAGGTAAATAGTTTAAATTATAACTACAAAATTAACTAAGCATTGGTTTGTCTAAGGTAGAGATTGACTCCCTTTAAAGAGATATTTTTCTAGTATGTTACCATGCAGTGGGCAATTTTTTTATCAATTATTTGGAATGACTGCACTTGATTCCATGTTGAACTTGCCTCAAAAAATAACAATAGTTTTTACTTCTGTTATTACAAAAGCATTCACATTTCTTCTCACATTATTGCACCATATGTTTCTAGGACTTATTGACATTTTGACCAAGCTGCTCTGTTATCTTCCAAAGTTGTCACATTCTATGAAACAATATCAGCGTTCAGGATGTAAGATTAGATATTCACTTCTGGCTTCTCAGTCAGCATTTGACAGTTTTTACTCCTTTTAGTCCTGCATCTGAAGACCTTTCTTAAAGAAAAGTCCTCCAATGTTGCAGTCTGAATTAAAATCACGCCCTCCTAAATCACGTACATCTTTTAATTTATTCATCACTGTGTTTTATTAACATACGTTCTTGAATTCCCACACTAAATAATGAAGTGGTAAATGCCTCTATGTGAGGACTACTCATACACTTAAGGCTCATGTGTACATATATATCAGTGCCTCGCCATAATATTAGTAATCATAATTTTTACACAAGTTAAAAAATGCAGCACACTGAATACATATAGACCTGCCTGTTAGGTAAACAGTAAAATAAAACTGTGTCAATTTTTATTTTTATAAGGCTGTTATTCTACATGATTATACTGGTGACTAGTTTTTATCAAGAATGTGTATTCTTTTTTAGTTATTTTTTTGGACAGTAAGTTAAAAATTTGAAGTAACAGTGTACAAAAATGATTATCAATTACTTAAATATTTTGCTATGTGGAACAACAATTCTTGGACATCTTGATAAAATGTCTACTCAGTTTGTCTTGCTAAATGTATATCTAATTTGTATCTCCACATAAGTAAAACAGAATTATTTATACCAGACTGGCCTTTGTGATTTGTATTAATTTGGTCACATAAGTGTTAAGGTTATATTTATTTATTTCACATAATATTATGCTTTAATTTTTTCTATCATTAATAATTTCCTTTTTTCACTTTATTTTTGATTGTTTTAATTCCTTTCACATAAGTGTAATTCTCTCCACACACTTAAATATATCAGGCGACTTTTTCTAGTGACGAGCATTGAATTTTAGTTCTCTTATTTTTATATTTAGAAACTAATCTATAGTGACCTTAAAATTTGTAGGTACTATTGAATTGATACTTTTTCTTAGTACTCACATTATCTCCAAATACATGAAATCACCTCAATAAAATGAAAAAGATCAGCCAATATGTATTAAGCCTTAAGGATTTGTATCATGAACACTAACATAGAAAAAATCTTCAAAACCACACAGTATAACACTTCTACGAAAATGATGAGGAACAAGGCTAGAAAGCCATTTTCCAAATTCGCCCACGTATCATCTTATTTGTTAAAAATAACTTACTTTGTTTAAATGACGTGTAATAATAGTTTCCTAAGTGGTTAGATTAAAACATTTGTCCTGTTTCTTCAATCTTAAAAAACTGTATATACTGTTGCTAGTTCAAAAGTTCACAATAGAACACTAGGCTCAAAAGAGTTAAGCAAAATCATGCACAGTAAGTGTTGGTATAGTAATTTTAGAAATAACAGCATTAGGTATCATAACACAAACTTACCTAAATGTGCCACTTTTCTCCAGTTAGGTCGAAGTGATATTTACATGTTTTAATTACTGCCCGTTTCATATTTGTAAGTATATTACATGTTATGACAAGTTTCCTTAAGTGTATAATTTATAATACACTCTTTTTTAGTTATTGACATGAGCTTCTTTGCAATTTAAATCTCATTATGTTTGAAAAGACTTAAAAATTCCTTCTATTTGACTATTTGCTATGTAACTAATGAAAATGAATAGAGCTCAGTTTCTGAAAAGAATGAAAAGAGCTCAGTTTCTGAAAAGATAAGCATTAAAATGAAGCCAAGGACTTTGCATCATGTCAATGGAGAAAAATGTCTTGAAAGCATCTCAGGAAATAGCCAGACCCACCCATTGCAGGGTTTACAGTGCACAAGGCCAAACCCCTGTGAAAGACCTTACTTCCAGAAGATAGTTGTAGAGAGTTCTGCTTTTCCAGGGCCTCCTAAGGAAGTGTTTTCCTGAATTCAGCTCTCCAACCACTCAGTGGCCATTGCAGTCATCGTCCAATGGGACACAGCTGCTGCTATAGCCAAGAGCAGACATTGGTGCTGTATATATGGGGCTGGCTTTGCAGGAGTACAGAATGCAAAATGTTGTATAGTTTCAAGGCTTTCACTCAGATTTAAAAGGAAGGCCTGGGAGGCCAAGAAGTGTGCTTTGTGAGAGCAAGTAATGGAGCTGAGAGACTGAAGTCAAAGGTGCAGTGTAGCCTCCTGCAAAACAGAGATGCAGGGAATGTGACGTATTGGCTAAAAAAAGCTAAAAGCAATGACTGGAACCAGTGAAAGAGAGAAGCCGTGTGTGCTACAGTTCACAAGGTGGCAGGAATTGGGCTGTCCAGCTCCCTCAGAGCATACAACTTAGTACCATCTGCTCCAGCTGCTGGATATAGAAAAATAAGATTTAATGTTTGCCTTGCTGGGATGAAATCTTCTTTGCTCCAGTTCCTATCTATTCTCCTATTTCTCTATTTTGAAAGGTGAATGTTTACCAAGTCATTATGCTTTGGAAATATTTAACTTTTTGGTTTTCATAGGGGCCTAGAGCTAAAAGTTGGTCTTGAGTCTCAGAGGAGACTTTGGACATGGATTTCTCACCAATACTCACACTGTTAATATTTTGGCAACACGTACAGTGGAATAAATGAACGTGCATAATGAGTTGGACATAAGTCTTTTGAGAATGAAAGGAGTAATGCATGCTGCATAATGAGACAGACCTTAGATTTTGGGGGGCAAAAGGCAGGATATTATATTTTGTATCTAAAATATCTCCAAAAGTCTCATGTACTGGGAGATGGGATCCGGTTTGAATAGGTACATCACTGGAGATTTGTCCCTAAAAAAATGTATAATTGTCTTGGTTCTTCTCTTTCTCTGCTTCTTCACTGACACAGGTGGAGCATTTTTCCTTTGCTGTGCTCCTCTGAGTGCCATTTTTATTAACAGGCATTTATTATTAACAGGTATTAACATTTTTATTAACAGGTTTTAGAGGGTTCACCCTCTAAAACTATGAGCCAAAACAAACTTATCGCCTAAGTTGTGGGCATTGGCTATTGTGTCTTAGGGACAGTAAGGTGACTAATATTGTTTCTGATATTCTTAAAAGTAAGTCTTTCCTTGCATGTGATTACATAGTTACTCAAAAAGAGGAATAATTCTTAAGTAAGAAAGTTAAAACTTTTTAAATGATTTCTGGAAGGGTAAACTAATGCTTCATATTCTATATTTTTCTAATTTTCTTTCTTTAAATTTTATTTGTACTATGAAATCAATGCTATTTTCTACTTGTCTTTTAATTTGTAATTATAGTAAAATGTTTCTAAGTAAATCTTTGTCAGTATATACAAATATAACTCATGAATTACTATAGATTAAGAATTATTTAACAATGTTTGTAAATAAAAATGATTTTTCAAGCTAAAGATACACTATAATAAATCCTGTGGAAATTTGATGAGAACATTCATCTAAAGGAATACATCTGTGTCAATAGTTACATACATTTTGCAATTTAGTAGATAGTACAAACTGCTCTCTAGAAGCGTGTGTACCAATTTGCATTACCACCTAATCGTATTTGAACATACTCATCACTCCACATTTCACCAGAATATGAATATTTAAGTTTAAATTATAGTTTAATAAAGAAGAGCATTAGTACTGTGTTTGGAGACCAAAGGGCCCCTACATCATTATTCTGTACACTTGTGGACTGTGTCTGCTTCAATAAAATGTATCCTTACAGGGAGGTTATTTTTCTCTTTTTTTGCAATAAATTATCACACTGGTATCTCTAATTATTTGCTCACATGAGACAGGAACTATAACAACTTAAATCTCTGCATTTTACAAAGCTTTGGTTAAAGCATGCATTGCTGCAAAGCTCATTCACTTTACATTCACTTAAAAATACTCTTGCTTCATCTGAGTGGGTTACCTGCATAAACCTTACTTGAATTCCATTTGTCATCCCTCCTGTTCTTCCAGAACAACTTCTTCTATCAAGAATATTGGAAAACACCTAGAAGCCTGAAGCTTTCCCAAGGCTGCTTTATACTCGAATGCAAGGCAATGATTGATAAGAGACACTGTCATAACCACAAACTCTACAAAATAAAGATTAGTTTCTCCATCCAAATAAGTTTAACATTCTCCAAGGGAGTGCTGAGACAAGCTACAATAACTTCATAGCTTTTTTCCAGATTTTTATCTTGAGTTTCTGAGTTATGCAACTGTAGGAATGTTGGTTTGCTGACCCACCTACGCTTATGTTTTTTTATAGTCTGTAAAAATGTTATAAGCAACCAAACACAAAATAAAATCACACAACTATTTAATTGATTACTGCAGCTATAAGTCATATTGTTCATATATCGAAATTAAAAGAAAACAAACTGTATAAACACTAGTGTTTTGGAGTGAAATTACTTGTGCATGGGTTTTAAAAAACAGCTTTAATAATTTTATAACAAATTTTCCTTTGATTAACTTAAAAACTAAGTAATGAATCCTAAATTGGGTATTGGTAGCTTTCAGGATACTAGTTTTTCTAGCATAAAATTCAATCGATTCTTCTTCTGCCTTATTGTACATGAGAACAGAGTGCAATCCATTATCAGGGAAAGCAAAGCCATTAGACTCCTCATGCATTCAATTAGGCTATTACTTTATCTACTTTAATTGATATTGCTAATAGTACCATATATAATTGCTCCATGTAGGCAGAAAACGTGCTTATTAATGAGTCTTAGCTAATTCAAAGAATGACATTTAAGCACAATCAGTAGAACTGTACTTAGGTCCAAAATCAATATATGACCTATCTTCACAGTCATATAGCAGGTGGTAGAAAACAGTAATTTCAGATTTTAAACTGGGTAATGATAACTGAAAAATAATTTGCATCCATTTCAGGGCAAAAAGGTTTCTGGGTTGATTTTTTCTTTTTTTTTTTTTTCCTTCTTTTTTAGGACTATTCAGGAATATAAATTTGATGTCTACATCAAAGACCAAATCTTCCTGAAGATGAACTCATTGTATTTCATAAATTTAAGCTTAATTATGTTATAAGGTACTTGCTCTGTTAAAATAGCTCTTAACAAATGAAAACAGATAAGAATAAACAAAAATGTTATTACCTTCCAGCCTATTTGAACTAAAACTAAATACACTGTGAATAGTTAGGAACTTGATAGAAAAATTCAAGGCCTAGAAACTATATTAAAATTATTTTAGTGCTCTAAAATAATTGGTCTTTCTTTAAGTGAATTTTCTGCATGAAGATAAAGTAAGCAATTTTTTAGGCTGTTTAACTCTTCCAACAATGAACTGAGACGTGTGAAGTAGTTTCTTGTAGAGAAATTTCCTTCATTAAGCAATGCCAAATATTGTTGGGGTCATGAGATACAAAAGTGCGGTTCTGAAGCTGGGTATTCCAAAACCAGTCTTGAAGCATGTTATGAATCTGGTGAGGAGAGTGCCCTGATTTCCTGCAGTAGGTGGCTGTGCTGGGCTGAGGAGTGTTGTTAGCCAGAGAGCAAGGATTCATTGGATGTTTTCCTTTGAGAAGTGTGCTCTCCTATTCCTTCGAATTGCTTGCTAAGATGTTTATTAAATGACGTTTCATTAAGTTAGAGCACTATTGTAGCTGAAAAGAAATTGAGTTGTAAGGAAATTTAGGTCCTAGAAAGATCATTTGACTTGTCCAAGGCCTTATCCAGCAGTTATTCCCAAGATATAATTAGATTCAGAATTCCTTAGAATGTATTTTAATTTTTGGTGCGGTGCTTAGATCACTGAACCATGAATTTAATTTAGAAAAATTTGCATAAGATTGTGCTTTTTCAATCAATTTATGCAACATATCTGCCATATTTTCAATCTGAAGAGATCGTATTTAGAGTTACTTTGCAAATGCACTTTAAAAAAAATACTTCATTTCTGACACTAAGATGCCCTTGCCCCAGACCTTTATAAATTTTATTGAGTATTTTCGCTAGTTCTTCCCAGTGGAAACCATCAACAGCCTACAGCTGTTTTACTGACTTTCTCTCTTTGAACAGTTATTTTGCTACTAGACTGGAAAATGAGTGAAGAACAAATTGGAAAAAGAAAAGAGCACCTCTCTATTTTCCAGCTCAGTAAGGTTCCTAAATGTTACATAAATTCTAAATGGTACAGTGTGTAATATTGAAGAGTGCCTTGAACTTGAACACTACATAAGTTTATTCTTACAGAGAAAAAGATTCCAAAACCTAGAGGATATTTTAAAACTGTATTGCAAAACCACAATTATGTAATTATCTTGCAGCTATGTTTTGTCTTGTTCAGAACAGATTGGTAATTGAATAATGCATCCTCATTATGAGAAAACGTCAGCTTTTCCTCATGGGTAATCACACCTATTTCTGTCTCTGATTCCTGTTTCTTTCAATGTAATTTTGACTAAAATTTAGCTGTTTATCGTTTGGGGGAGGGAATGGGAATATCTGTAACATTTCCAAGACATATTAGAAAACAGTTTTAAGTTACCTTTTATTACATTATAGGATTATTATATACTGTTGTTAACATTTGTAAACTCCAATATATATGCTGAAATCAACTGCTGAAGTATTTATCAGAAGTGAACGTTCAGTGAAGTTGGTCTTCACAAAGCCAGAGGAGTTATAATAGGTACTGGTTTCCCAGTGTAAATCTCAAATTGAACTATATAGGAAAAATATGAATTTGAGTGATTGGAAATCATAATGCAAGTGGAAAAAAAACATGCTATCTTAACATATTGTTCTGAAACTTGCTTCATCCATTTAAATATGCCTCTTCTCTATGTTCTTTGTATGGATGCTTCCCAAAATTTCAGGTAAAATATTTGGACATGATCTGCAGTGACTTTTCTTACATATGCTGCTTTCTCATTTTAGTACATGTGTGTAGGTACAAAATTGGAAGAGATATGAGATACAAAATCTAAATATAAATTTTAAATAGCAATTAAAATAATTTATCAATCCTCTTAAGTAAGATGTGCTAATACAAGTATATTTGGAGAATGCAGGTAACTTTCACCTTGATGACACTTTTGAGGCAATACTAAAAGCACAATACTTAATTCATTAAAATTAAGAAATTCAGTTTTTCTAAATACATTCGTTAGTATAATAAAATAGGGCCCTAAGTGGGGAAAAGTTTTAAAGCATACCTGATAAAAAGACACATCCAAATATGTAAAGAATGTAAGAAAACAAAATAAGTTTGTAAACTCAGAAAAATGTCTGTAAGGCAGACTATGGAAGATGATACACTAAAGCAAGCTTGTTCACCATATGTTATTAGAGAATTGCAAATTAAAACAGCACCTGGATTATTGGAAAGGCCAAAATCCCAACAATTACAGGTCCACATTGTGGAGAGGGTGTGCGTCAAGAACTCATTGTTTGCGAATGGAAATGCAAGCACTGCAGCAGTGCTGAGACACAGTTTGGGTGACACAAAACCACACCTGTCCTATCATTTGATCTAGCACTTGCTGTCCTTGATATTTATCTAAAGCATTTGAAGACTTACCACCCCCAAAAAACAAATTTCACACTTGTATTCAGAGAAAATTTATTGTCAATTGCTAAAAATGAAGAGTAGATAAGATACTCTTAAATTGTTTAATAAATAAGCGAACTGGTGTAATCACACAGTAAGATATTATTCAGTGCTAAGATGTCAAAGGGAAATGAGCTAACAAACATGAAAAAACATAGAATAACCTTAAATGCATGATAAATGACAGAAAGCAAAATGAAAACGCTGCATACTGCTTAATTCCAACTGCTGACATTCCTCATATAATGACCTTGTTCATTCCAGGTGGATAAATACATTGTTCACTGAATAAGGAATTGTTTATCCTACGTACATTGAAATTCTCAGAACAAAGAAGTGGTTAAAGGAAATTTCAACTTGTTAACTTTGCTCTTATATGCAGAACCCTAGAGTTAGTACAGTAATGTAAAATAGAACATTAAACTACAGACTGTCATATACAAGATGATCAGCAAAAATTACTGTGCATATTGTAAAAACAAAGTGCACTGTGGGAAAAAAGATACTAAAATTCTATAAACAAGATGTACAAAACTGTACTGAGAAAAAAATGAAAAAGATGAGTCATAACTGTGAGCAGTGGATTGTAAGTGGTTTGTAAATTTGAAGAGCAGGCACCTTAGTGTTAAATCCAAGAAGTCTTTAAACAACTGGATTGTTAAATGAGAAATATTTGTATCTGACTACATGGACAGTAAAAAGAGTCACCAGGGAAATGGATGGAAGGATGCACGGGTGATACACAGAAAGATGAGCCAGCACGGGTGGTGCACAGAAGGTTTGGGGCTGGGCGGTAACATTATTCTCGGTGTTATAATGGTTAATATGTGTTATACATTTGTAAAAATCTATTGAATGAACAATATACAAAATGAACCTTATTGGCCTTAAAGATTTTAGTTAGCATTGTATCAATATTAACTCATCAGATGCAATAAATGTAGCATACTAAAGCAAGAAACTATGTTGCTTCTCAAAATAATACCTATGAAATGCATATTGAATCTTAATTTCAGTATTTACAAGATGTACAATCTTGGTATGAAATTTCATGTTGTGAAAAAGATGATACATGTTTTTGTGAAGATTATCCTAAAATAAATTTACAACTCAGCGGTTTAGTTCAGTGGCACAAGTGCATGCCTGCCAAGTACAAGGTCATGAGTTCAATCCCTGTATAAAAATAAATAAATAAATAAATAAATTAATTAATTAATTAAAATAAAGTAAATTTACAATATTTGACTGTATATCTAATACATGACAAGTGCCTGATATGTTAGGTCTATTATTCTGAATAATGTTCACAACTAATAGATGAACTTATAATGTGAAAAACTAAGTGCTTCTGCCTCGGGGATTCATTAGGTTTCAGGAAGGAAAAGAAAAAAAAAACAAAAAAAACAAAAAACAAACAAACAAAAAAAAAAAACAAATCTTTCTTAATATCATCTGTATCCTTTGCTGTTTTTCAGTTGAAAACAAAGGAATTTCTTAAAGCAAAGAATAAAATCTCTGCTAGGCAGAACTAATCCTGCCATTGATAGCCTGGCCAGGGAGAATCAGAGTGCTCTTAGCTGTCTGTAGCCTGACAAATTCCTTTTCACCTATGTTTTCTGTCTTAGGTTTGCTAATTTAAGGCTTTGGAATTGCACCTCTTTTATTTTTAGGGTTTGAAACATGCTCAGTTAAGAGGCTAATGGGCTGTCCTTGCCTGGACTCTGTGACCTTAAACACCAAATGCTAAACTCAAAATGTAAGCGAGTCTTAATATATAATAAAATCAACCTAATAACCTGACCTTGCCCAAATATCTCCTTTGTATTCCACCATTGTTCTTGCCTGAACAAGAGGATTCTGTGCTGTAAGCAGTTTTTATAATTTCTTAAGAAATCCATATTCAATTTGATTTCAGAATTTTTTCCCTTTCTTGTCCATTTTAAAGATGCCATTTGAGTAAACAGTGATGTAGTAGTTATCTATAAGTCAAAACAAAAGTCACCAAAACAAAATCTGCTTTGCGAATAACTTGTCAACTTCCAGAACAGTGGGAACTAAATTCCTATTGTTTAAACCATGCAGCTGATATTTGTCGCAGCAGCTCAGGTAGACTAATACACATAGCCAAGAACTAACATATTTTTATATTTCTTCTTATTGACACTTCTCACTTATTCTGTGGTAATACATTGCATTTTTATGCATTAACTTTAACAAGTTTCTCTTGTATTTCTAGAAATCATTCTGAGAATTTGTTTCATTTTCCCTGAACATCTGTCTGATGGAATCTTATCTAGCTGCTATGGCTGCTGAATATGAAAAAATCAGAAGGCAGAAACTATCTCATGCATAAATTTTGACCTATACTTCATGATCAGTTTACTTTTGTTGTATAGAAACATATTTATCGGCATGTTTTCCAGTAAAATATCTTAAGATTCCACTAAAAACATTCACTATGTTTTTGCTTTCCTGTAATGAGACAAAGATAGCAAGAAAAATGCCATGTTGTTCAAAGTGGAATAATACAATGTATTAAAAATGAACCTTTGCAAACCCTCCTGTGGCATCACTGATGGCCTCCAGGTCCACTTTGTGTTCCTCCTTGTTCTCATTCATCTTCCTGCCGACCCTGATACTGTCTAACTCATTCTGACATCTATCACCTTGCCCTTCTGTCCATTATTCTATTTCTTTATTTACATTTTCTAATTCATATTCATTTTATTTGCTAATTTTAACTCCATCTTTACTTTTAAAACCATCAGACATGGTTGTTTTATAGTTTTAATGTAACCCCCCACCTAATGTCTGAATGTAGAATTTTTGCTGAAGCTTATTAGAAAGAATCTTCAGTGGTTGATAATTTTTCAAAACTGCTACTGCATATTAGATTCAGCAATTTTTTTTCTTGAAAACTTAACTTGATTAGTGAAACGGGCCTGAGAGAGAAAAATTTAAAATAACTAAGACAAAGCAAGAAAACTGTGACTTCTGTTGAAACTATTGCAGAGTATTGCTCAGACGACCTTTGCAAACAGAACCATTGCTCAGATGTTTGTTGTGACAGTTTGAAAGCTTTTCACACTGTAAATTTGGAGTGCTCATCCCTTTTATTGTGTGAGCTACACAACCCATAGTACCTCAGTGCAAACAGTTTATTTTTCTACAGTAGAACGTAGAACGTCAGGGTTCTCTTTGCAGGGATCTGCTTTGTCCACAGTGGCCTGAGGTCTTGGTACCAAGTCGGACGCTACGTGATACACAGACCTGGCAGAAATTGTCCCATTGCATGCATAAAAGAGTTTCTGTTTTCCTTCTCAGTCTTTCAGCCCCAACTCAGCAACATTTTCCAGTCAGCAGCATAGCTGTAACAAAGTGACAGTATTCATTTAGAGTAAAGATGCAAGTCACAGCCACCAAAACGTGGGGTCCTCCTTGCTGAGTGTCATTCTGTTTAATGTTTACTTAGCATTTTCACTACATATGCTTATTTAGCATATTTCTGACAAGGTCTTTTTGCTAGTTTTTTTTTTTTTTTTTTCTCTAAAAAACTGAAGTTTGTTTTGACCAGGAGTCAGTAGGTGCTGATGGGTGCCAAAAACCACTGCAGTGAGCCACATCTGTCCTCCCCCACCATATAAGCATTCTAACCATCTTGTTTCTATTTGCAGATTTCATCATTGAATTCCAAAGTGCGTATTCATGTAGCAGTAGCCCTAGTGTTGTGCATACTTTTTGTTGAGAATTGATATTTGGCTTTTTTGGATTATTTATTTATTACAAAACCAGCAATGCTTTAAAAACATAAGCAAAATATTTCCTCCTTGCCTTTTAGCTTAATTTCAATTTTTATGTATTGCAGGGCTCTAACTTCTGCTTATTTCTCCATTCAGGAACCATGGGTCGGGTTAAGAACAGAATGCAGAGCTGCATACACATGCACTCGTCTATCTATGCATCTCCATGTTCCTTCCTGAAGCCGCACTCAGGGAAACACTTTAAGTCCTTCTTTGAGGATAAGCAGAAAAGACTCTTCTACTGTCTCTCATGAATGTTTTCCCCCAAACACAACTCCCTCTGGGGCACGGATCCCTGAGTGGATCTTTTTCAGTGTTCCTTCTATTACTGAGACAAAATATGACACAAATCGAAGCACAATGAGTCCCTAGCTTCCCTGGAGCTGAGAGAGTGGAACACATTTGCCCCATCTCTCCAGTGTTCCTTTCCTTCAGATCACACGACTGAATGCCCAACTCCATGCACTAAATCAATCCCTAACTGATTCTCAGGAAGGAAGTGGAGAATAATAGCTGGTATCTCGGAATTTCACATATCTTTCCCAGGATTGATCCCTTCAAAAATTCCTAGACATTCACAATGCATTTTGTCTATGAACACCTCATTCTTCCATGCCTGAGTGATTCTCCTAGCCTGTTGATAGGGTATTCTTTACTTCTCTTGGGCCATCAGTCCTTCTGCCTTTCTGAGAGAAAGCTCAACCTTCCCCTCACAAAAAAGGCCTTGTTCTTTTAGCATTCCATTCCTTCAGATGAGTTTATTCTTTTTCATGTGATCTTGATTAGAAGTTAACTACTGCCACGTTGCTTCCCTGCTGATAGTGTTGTGATATTGTTAACAGCTGGGTAAGAAAAAAGTTGTTTGGGTCAGTTCCATGGGCCATCATTAATGTGTTCCTCATTTGCAGCTCTCTATATTTTTGACACTGTGTTAAGGCCCTCATATTCCTTCACAAGGTAACTTATTAAAGCCAAGTGATTTATTGTTGTTATTGTCATTATTGGATAAAAAATATGATAAATTAAGAAAAACAAATTATCCCTTTGGCAAGACACTTCACATTCCTCTTCCCCAATGAATTAATTTTCCTGCGAGATGCTCCTGTTCTTCCTGTTCTTTCCAAAGCTGATATAAACAAAAAAGAGCTTTAGGGATACCAACCAGAACAAATTTTTGTAAAGGAATGATGATGGTATCTATTGCTATTTTTATTCCTTTCTCAGTAGGAGATTTACAGATGATATGAAATTCTCAAGCAATTCTTGTTTCTAGATAACAGTGTCCTATACACAGTACTGCCTGGTCACGCGTTATCTTATATTTTCTAGCTTTTCTTCTGCACTTTCTAGCTCCTTTCTTTGCATTTTCCTTCACCATAATATTTTCTCTGACATAATGTTTTCTCTGTAAACCTGAAGATTTTCCTCTCATCTGGTCCTTGGATGGTCAAGCAGTGAAACCTCCAAAATCATTCTTGTATTTATGTATCACCCTAAAATTGGCCCTTGACAAAAGTTATGAATTAGGCCAATTAGTTCTACCAGTAAAATGTTTCTAAGAATTCATCAAGAACATTTTAAGATAAAATTATCCACAGCCACTTTAAATTTAGAAGAAGTCTTCATTAAGAAAAAAAGAACTTGTAAATTTTTTAGAGTTTTGTAGGTTACATAGTATTTTGAATTCATACTTTTTTCAAGCTGGGTGTATGCATTCTGCATGACCTGTTCAGGACTTCTTTTCTTTTTCAGAGCTTTATAAGTGTCATAAATATGAACCTTACATAATGAAAATGCTAGAGAGAGCATATATGGGGAAATGCTTATATGTGAGTGACATAATTCATATATTTTTAAAAATTTTTCTTTGATTTTCTGTATGTTCAATGGTTTTGTTGTTTTTATTAATCGTAACTAGTCACTACGCCTTTCTCCCTCAGAGGTTTAACAGAGGATGAATTTTAGAAAGGTCATTCAGAGAATGATCCTGAAGACAGAAGTGTAGAGGGGAACGAAAGTCAGATGGTTATGCATTGTGAGGAGTTAGCAGTAAGAAGCTTACCTAATATATAATTAGTAGGAAAGAAAAGCTGTCTTCTCTTCATCAGTGCAGAATACATTCCAAGACCTCAAACTGCAGACAGAAATGAAAGCCTCTCTCTCTCCTCTCTTTCTTTCTCTCTCTCTCTCTTCTCTCTGTCTATTTGTCTCTCAGTAAAACTGAAGAATTACAATAGATTGTGACCAAAGTTACCTGAATGTAGTCTCCCTCTCACTGTCTTCTTGTACTGTGCCCCCTTGTCTTATGATGGTATAAAATGACCTAGTGCCTATATGATGAGATGAAGGGAGGAGAAATCTGAAGACACCATGATGCCACACCAGTTTGCTATGTGAGAATCGCTTGCACACTTCCATAACAGCAAGTGACTAACCGCTGAGTGACACATGCCCTGTGGACACATGAACAAAGGGATGCCTCGGGTCTCAGGATGGATGGTGTTACATTTCATAACGTGCCAGACAGTGACAAGCAATTGAAAGCTGTCAAATTTTTCTCTTTGGAATTTTTTTTCATATTTTGGATATCAGTTGACTGCAGATAACTGAAATTGCTAAAATAAACCACACACAAAATGTACTTGTATGCAAAATTCTCCTTATATAGTTTTCACTCCATTTTATTGCTGACTAATAATTCTTGCATTTTGACCCATTATATTCTATTATAGGTTAGTTTGCATCTGATCATTAAAATGAAGACCCTAGATTATAACAGAGAATTTCACCAGGGAAGTTTTTATTAATGCAGATCCTTCAGGGCCCATGACATCACGAGATAAGAAACAGGGACAGAGCCGATGGTGTGATTCTTAACAAGTTCTTCATATTATATTATGATGGCAAAATTGGGATCCTCTGCTTCTGTGTTCTCCTGAACTTGAACTAGCAAGTAATTAATGTTTTGGCTGTTTTTCAATTCTCTGAAGTCACAGATGTCAGAAGGCAACCGATTTTATGTGATCTAACTTTAAATGGTTTTTGCCTAAGTCAGTGCAAAGCATTAGAAGTCCAAAGAAGTTACAATGCACGTGAAAAGCAGATTTATTTTGTTTAGTTTATAATCTGCGAATTTAAGCTTTTATTTCTATCCCTAATTCATTTATCTAACGTACACTATAGTATATTATAATCAAATTGATTTTTTAGAAGTGTTATCCTCATGCTTTTATTATGTTCTAACAGTTTCTATTGGGGAAGAAAAATACTTTGTTACCTGCAAAAGAATTTGTTTTCTAGTTGAAAGAAAGGAAAAAAGCATCAAGAGGATAACTTCCATGAAACCGTCTAATTTGCCTTATGACGGTCTATTGAATGTGTAATATGTATGTGACGATTCATATGCACAAATGTCCTACATTTTTTGAAATACATAATGTCTACAATGAAAAGTTTGCATATTCCAGTAAACAACAGGTGGAAGATTGAAACTGATGTAACCAAAATCAAAGTATGTGATACAAAAGATTTTCTTCAAAGAATATCCCGGAGTTTTATAATTGAGGAGCCATTAATGAAACAGAGCAGGAGGAACCTCTTTACAGTAAAAAGCCTGTCAGTAAAATCTGTCTTCTATTAATATGGGACAAAAAGCAGAGGTAACATTTTCCATTAAAGAAAAAGCTGTTTTCAAACAGTATCTTGTAACTAGAAAGTGTAGTAATGTGAATTTTGGGGCTCAAGAAAATGAAAAAGCATAGTTTGATGTAATTTTTCTCCCACATTTCCTTCCACAAAGGAAAAATAAATGGATTTTGGGAAGATATTGTACTAACAAACTATTAGGGCAGACTTCACGCATCTTAAAAGGACTATAAATTAATTTTCAAAAGTCTCAGTCCTAGAAAATTAAACATGAATTGGGAAAACATAATTTGGGTAGGAAAGTTTAGACAAAAATAATTCAATAGAAGCACAAATATTTAGATCCTGACAAAATTTCAGTATTGTAACTAATCAAACAGTATACAATATGATTTTACGGAGATAGATTTTCTCATATATGAGATGAGATAAAAAATATCATCTACATGTCTATTAAAATAAAAGGCATTATCACTAATCCCCCTTAAAGTATTATGCTTGACTGGAACACCTTATAATTCTAGTTACTTTGTGGAGAAGTTCTTGAGTGTCTTTGGTTGTGTTGCTGTCTCATTTCTGATTGAAAGCATTTATCTTTCATTTCGACGTTGAGAAAAGCCAGAAGTTCCAAGGTGCCTGATCAGCTGAATGAGGTGGATGAGGACACAATGTAATGATTTTATGCATCTGTCTTTCCATTAGATGGCAGTTGTTCTATCGTTAGACTATACTCATTTTCACGACATTTGTTTTTATCACACACTTGTAAAGACACTCGCAAAACAGGACATCCAGAACTGCTTCAGACAGCTGCAAATATGATGAGATAAATGTTTGAAATTAAGTGAGTACTTGAGGGGCAACATGATAATGAATTCGTTACTGTAATATAAATTTTAAAATTTAAACATTCACTGTGTATATTGATCTTGTACATATTTGCACATGCATTTAAATCAAAGAAAATCATTTTCAAAAGCACACATCAAATTTAAAATATTCAATAGTGTTTAATATAGACAAGAGAGACAGTAAATTCTAAAATAATAATTTTACAGATGTCATTCTCTACACTGCAATTCTCAAAGCACAATCATTAAATCAGGATAAATAAAATCATGTAAGAATCTCTTCTTGGTTACTTTACTTCTTTTCATGTATTGAAGTTTCCTTTGAACTAATTTTCTTCCAACATATATTATCTACCATTGATGTAAACTGCACCACATCATTGGACTGTCATCTTAAACATTCATCAGCCTATTGATTTTTCCTTTTGGACACCAGAATGTGTATAACACAGCTCTTCATATTATTCCCCAAATCTTCTCAGACCATCTTTTTAACACTCAGTTGTATTCTTCCAATGGTTGAGGAAGCACTCTTTAAAATAGCTCCTAACTCCTCAAAAAAGTCAATAAATCCTAGTTGTTAACTCTTCAGACTATATTTGGAATCTCACCACCTCTTACTGTTGCAGAAAAATCAATATCAAACTCAATGGAAGACTCTTTCCATCACGGAAGCTAGAAGGCAACCTGTTTATTATGCTAGTGGGCCGGTGGGGCAAAATCCAAATCACCAGCCATGAGTCAGCTTTGCTTTTAGTTTAAATACAGTTTGCCAGCCAGAATTACAAGACAGATGACATATTATTACATGTTGGTTATACGAATTCAATTAAGTTACATATTATCAGGCAAGCTAATATTAAATTGGCTTACATAAAAGCAATTGTTCATCATAATGTAGAAACAGCATGGGGACAAGGAAAGGGGGTTCCAGTGGAGCAAGCAAAGTTAAGTATATCCTTTATTGAGCCACTTTATCCCATGCAAAGACCATGAAGCAAGTTGGAAACAACATGTACTTTTTTTTTTTTTTTAATATTTTTCCTTTTTATCGGTATCGGGTATCGAACCCACAATTTCCGGCTTGCAAGGCAGGTGCTTATGCCACAGAGCTAAATCCAGAGGCCCCAACATGTACTTTTTTGACTAAGGAAAATATAAGCTGGACATAATCAAATTCACCTAGCACATTATAGCAGCTGGACTCGGATGGTCCAGAATGACTGAATTTAGCAGGGTGCTTGTCTTGGTTACTTTTCTCCTGTTGCTGGGACAAAATAGTGACACCCATAATTAAGGAACGGTTTATTTAATTTACAGTGTTTCGTGGTTTCAGTCCATAATCAGCTGGCTGCAAGGCAGGGTGGCTTGGCACTGGGGCAACACTTCAAGGCACCAGCTAGAGCAAAAGGGTACACAGGCCGCCCACAACCCCTTCAGGGCGGGCATAGCACTTAAAAATCTCCTTGCCCTCTTCTTGCCCAGGATGAAGATATTTACAAAGTAAGAACCCTGGCTCCCTGCAGAGTCTCTCACTTAAACTTCCAAACTGAAGTTGACACAATGTATCAACCATAATAGTGCTTTAGTGACAAGGAGCAGGAGCATAGGCAGAAGCCACCATTTGATTTTTAACTTGCTGTAATGTGTTTATAAGTTTGCTATTCTTTAACTGTGCCTTTATTGTTTTTATAACTGTGCTCTTACATTGCCATTTCCATTAAGTATGCCATCATCATATTCTATTTTATAGTAAAGCTTATTATACACTTACTATTTATTCTCTTTCTTTTGATGTAAGCTGCTCTTACAGAAAATTTAAAAAGTTTTGTTATACATTATAAGGACTTAAATTGTCTGAATTCTTTCAGTGATCTTATTTCCTTGTAAAGATAAAAGCTTTAATGGTCAATATAATCAAAATGATAATACAAGTTGAATTGTCTATGTCAGGTATAATATTTAAGTGTGTAAAACATGTTAGTTCATTTAATACCTATAGAAACATCATAACGCAGACAAGTGTCAGGAATTAGGCAATTTCATTCCTGCATCTGCATTTTAACTACATGTTTAACTGACACAATCTAAATGTGTGCTTATCAAGTGATTCAGGAATTTTTGCTTCGTGCACATATTGAAATAAAATGTCTCAGTTGTAGCAGAATTTATGCCTAAGGATATTCCAGGGTTGTTTTCAATCATAAATTTGAAAATAATACATAAGAGAATTAATAAATCAATCATGATATACTCATGTACCCCATATACCTTACTATTATGAAAATAAATGTATGACAAGGATTCATATTCACATGGATAAAGTTCATAAAATATGAATTTTAAAAACAGTTTAAAAATATATGCTTTATGATACACTTACATGCAATTTAACAATTGATCAAACAATTTTCTGTATAGTTTATGGATGGATACACCTTCCTAAAACCATAATGTCACGAATAGAAATAACAATTACTAAATTAATTGAAGAGTGAGTATTTTGGTGGTTTCAAAAGTGGATCAAGGCAGGAAGTTCAAAATATGAGACAGTGATGTTGGTCATATTTCTGCTTAAAACTGATTTGTAAATACATGGAGAGTTGTGTTGATTTTATTCTTTATATGTTAGAATTGTTCATAATAAATTTTTAATAAATCCTTATAAATAGAGAAAAACCACGCTATCATTTTAAAGTGTTATAAATATATAAGCTATTGCTTTACATTAATATATAAGAAAATGTCAAATGGGTGATTTTCACATTAAAATATTTATTATTTTGTCTTAAGATTTACTAGAAAATTGGGGCTGGGGATTTAGCTCAGTGGCATAAACACCTGCCCTGCAAGCAGGCAGTCATGAGTTCGATACCCGGTACTGATAAAAAAGAAAAAGACAAAACAAAACAAAACAAAAAAAAGAGTTACTAGAAATTTATGTAGGGGAATGGCGTTAAAATTAAAGGAAATTATACAAAACTTTGGGCATGTTTTCTCTCCATGTTTCTTGTCCATAGCATTTGTGAATAAAAACTAAACCATGAATTTTTCCTATTGAATGAAGTAATATTTATAAATCATCTATGAGTAATATAGCAGTAATATGAAGTAATATAGCAGTAATATGAGTAATATAGCAGTAATATGAAGCATTACATAAACAGAGCTATAAATAAATTATACTTTTACTATACTGTCACTATTACAAACACAAGTTTCCTATTATAGGAAGAATAAAAATTAGAATTATCTAACTGTTTGGTAGAAGAGAGGTGCTTAAAATATTGTATTTCCATAGTGGGAATTATTATACAACATTTAACAAAAGATTTATAAATGTAGATGGTTTATAATTTAAACTTTTGCTCATGACATGGTTCTTAAAATTATAGCACAAAAAATTAGTGTGTGTGTGTGTTTGTGAATGAATAAATACATACATTTACACAAAACATATATGTGTATATATAAATTATAGAGATTGTGGTGATGGAATTGTAACGTATTTTAAACAGTATTCTGTCTTTCATCCCCATACTTTCTTTATGTTTCATTTTTATTTTTTCCCTTTATTTCTTATTCTTTTTCTGGGGATTAAATCTAGGGCCTCATATACACAGACTCTATGACTAACATTTGCTAAGAACAAGTATATGTTAGGAAATAAATCATTTTAATTTATATCAGGAAATAGTTACTACATACAGTTAATATTCACACTTTACTTATGAAGAAATTAGTTTTAGGTTGATCAGCCTTAAATAAGTATCAAGTTTAAAGATGAAATGTGTGAATAAAGCTTTGAAAGAAAAATTGACTCACTCTCATCCATAGCTACATTCATTTTTTTTTATACCAAACACAGTTGGAGAGTTCTTTATCTAAGAGCAGTGTTAAGTATATAATATAATTGAAAGACTAGTTTAAACAGAAAACTTTGACAAGGACTTCTATTGTTAATGGAGGCAAAAATCAGAACAAACACCTTTGTACGTCCAAATTTTGACAGACAAAATAAAAATATGTATATTACAAGATTTTGCTAATAAATACAAGGGGAACTGGGGTATAAAGGAGGAAAGATTGTCACTGGTTATTTTCTCAAATTACTGTTATTTAATATAATTATAGAATAGCTTCAGATTTAAAGAAAAATTATGAAAGTAGTTCAGAATTTCCAAGTACTTTGCATATAGGTTTCCCATTATTATATACCTGTCAACTTATATTATTATGGTACATTTACTACAATAGTGAACTGATATTTTTATATTATCATTATTAAGAGCTATTCTTTATTTAAGTTTCTGAATGGTATATAGCATCCACTCTTAGTCTCTCTTCCTGCACAGCCTATTGCAGTGGTGGTGTGCTTAGAGGATATATCATCCCAAGTGCCCTCTGAACTCTCTCTGTTGACATAAGAGCCAAATCCTCCCAGTAGCTGAGCATCACTGGTAATCCTTTTTTCTGAACTAAAACCTTCATTATTCAGGCTTAATTGCAGTGTTGGCACTTTGTGATAAATAAACAGGTTTTGGGCTGTAGTTTGGGCACCCAGTCTCTGAAAGGTTAGCAATCGCTGCCTAGTGCGTAGAGCTGCCATTTCTCCTGAGACTTCCTGGCCTTGATATTTGCTCAGGCTTTTCTTGTTTTGATGACCTTGATAGCAGAGACTCACTCAAGTTTGATGCAGATGTCTTTCAGATATACATAGTCTGTTCCAAATGTTCAAACCACCCCTTAACTAACACGCATAAAAAGGGTTGTATGATGTGCATAATTGGCCAGAAACACCAAAAATTTATCTAATGTATTCACGAAAATTGTATAAAATGTGCCTGGTTTACCAGAAACAACCATTTCACACTGTATCTGAAATTCAAGTTGACATCTTTGGCTCCCAGCAAGGGAGGATGAAATGGAAAGTGGTTATTGTTTGGAAGGAGAGTCCTCTTCCACAAGAATGCCAGGAATCTGGCTGTCTGGCTCCCTTTCTCTCCTTGGGAGAACCTGTAGCTTATTAGGACCTACTTCTGGCTCACTAGGTTACAACCTTTGAAAACTAAAAACTGGTCTGAGTTAGTCTATTTTTTAAATATTGTCTGTATTACGACGTTGCATTGTCGGTAAGTAAATGAATGCAGAATTGCCTTTTCTCTGTCTGGGTGAGTCTGATCTACAAATATTTGTATCTCATTTCATTTTTTTCAGACTTTCCTTTATTTCAGATGAAGAACTTTGCTCCATTGATGCTGATACACTTCTCCCTTTTGGAAAGCTCTTCAGCTATTGTACTATGTTGCTCAGCTCAGGACGTTGCTAAGTTTAGTTCTGCTGATATTCCTGCCCCAGTTCCTCAGCATCACCACTGTCTCTCTGCAAGCCTGTGGACTCTGCTACAGAGGCAGCATCATTGACTACAGAGTCCATTGAAAGCTCAGACTTCTTTGCACAGTCTTCAAAGTGTCTCTCCTATATATTTTTAGCCCACATTTTCTTTCAGGCAGATTTCAGTGTCTTTAGAGAGACATTAGTCCAAGATTACTCAATTAACTCCACATAGGAAAAGATGTTGTAATCTGCCTTCTGGAACTCTTTAATGGTTAATCTGAGACCATCTGGAAGCACTCCAGGGAGAGTTCGTTGGTGTACAGCTTCTTAAAGTTAACTATAACTTGCTGGTCCATAGGGTGCATTAGGTGGGAGGAACTTGACTGAGAGCCATGGGAAGTTTTTAACCAGTTCTTCCAAATCTCATGTGTGGGCATGAGCATTGTCCATGATGAGGTGAGCCTTGAGTGGGAAACCTTTGTCCTCTTTATGCTCCTTAACAGTGGAAGAGAAAGCCTGGCTGATCCACTCAGAAAAAGTACTCTTGTTCCCCAGCTTTTGCATTAGATCTTCACAAGACCATTGCTCTATTCTCCATGACTGTGTTTTCTGAGACCTCTAGGGATCTGACAGTGATCACCCTCAAGAGATTTGTCTTGAAGTAATCCCTCACCTTGGCACCTAGCAATATGGTCAGGCTGTCCTTTATGGACTTGTTGCTCAGCATTTTTTTCTCTTTCTGAATGTGTTCTTATGGATGTTTTCTTCTGGAAAATACCAGTTTCATCACAGTTGAAAACTTGATGAGAGCAAAAGCCATTTCTCAGTGTCATTGTTTTGATGTGGTATATATAATTTTCATAAACCCTATTATCAGCACTGGCTACTTGATCATAGCCTACTTATGCTAGGAACTACAGTTCCACATTAAAATTGTGAAACCAACCCTTACTGGCACAAGACGCTTTACCATTATCACCTTCTGATGGATGATCCTTTACAAAATATGCATTTTTCATACGATATATACTCAGATAAGCCCTAACCTGCCATCTGCCTTTTGTTTATTCACGGTCTTAGTAGTCTTCATACCTCCTCTAACACACGTAATCATGGGATTAATTTCATGGTAACACTAAGTTCCTTGTATAAATCTTTGCTTTGTAAGATTGTCAAGATGGTGGATTTCAGCACGCTGAGTGTATTAGTGAAATAGGTTCCACAAATGCCACTTTCATTTTCTTCACAATTTCTTTCTTCTCTTCTATTGTGATCGAGTTCTTCACCTTCCCTTCCATCCTTTACTTCTTTTCTAACTTTTTTGCATCCATTTTGACAGCAGTAATAATAGCAATTGTGTAAAGCACTGACTGAATTCATGTCCACAAACACACATCTAGGCTCAGAATGATGCTTACATACACTTACATGAGCTTTTCTGGCATTTCAAGTCCTTATTTAAACTAAACAAATATTGCCATTCAGATTGTAACAAAAGACTTCGGTCATAAGTGAAATTTAAAAATTCAGCTGAAACTCAAGTTGTTCATATGTGTGGCCCATTGTGACTTGAGAGTCCACTGTATGTTTATTTTCACTGAAGTGCTGCAGCTTTTAACCCTTCTCAGCAGACAAGGCCATGTATCTCATCTGCATGTAAACATATCCCTATATATATTTCCATATTTGTATACACATGTATGTATGTGGGGGTCCAATAGACAGATATAACTTCCTACTTTAAATCTACATTATGCTTAATCTAAGTTCATGTTGATGGCTCTAACTCTAATTCAATACTATAAGAATAATTCTAGGTGCTTTTTCCATTTATTTGCAACTTAAGCTGTGAGAATACTTGGTTCTTGCAATGTCTTACATTTATTTAATTGTTCAATTGCAAGCAGCAACTGGAGTAGTTTCAAGGGTATTAACACATATTCAGTTGAGAAAATTCATTGTCTTATTGTGCTCACTAGAATACCCAGTATGGTTGTGAAGACAAACAGACATTCTTGCTTACCCTTATTCTTTACCTTAAAAGTCCTGTTTTGGTCTGGGGATTTAGCTCAGTGGAATAAGCACCTGCCTGACAAGTGTAAAATTATGAGCTTGATTCCTGGTAACAAAAATAAAGTCCTGTCTTTCATTGATAATGATGATGTTGTCTATAGGTTTTATACAAATATTATCTTTTAATAAAGATTCACTATTCATACTTTGCTGAGTGTATCACAAATATGTGATGGTTTCAAATGAATTTCTGTGATAATTAAGATAATCATATGATATTATATCTTTAGCCACCAGCTAATGTGGATTTTACTGATAAACCAGTCTTGAATACCTGAAATAAACACTACATTTTTAGTTCTTTATAACTTTGTCAGAGTTGATTTGCTGATTTGTTATTTTTGTGTCTGACCTCATGACAGATATTTATCCATATGTTTTCTTTCTTTTTTTCAGGCTTTAGTTGTGTGCTATGCTGGTCTTGTATTGGAATGATCAGGATGATCTGGTTTTTATTTTCAAGAAATCACATAGCTGCTTCTAGAACCATGAATGAATCTTTCTAGTATCTTCAACATCAACACATGAGGCAGAACAAGAACAGCGTCCTGGAGGGAAAACGCAGTGGGCTCTGCCAGCTTTTCACTTCATCCTAGTCCACATTCAATCGCCATTAATTCATGAAAATAATCATGGAAATTCTGCTACCAGTTTATCCTTCCAGCTGCTTTTGTTCCACGTAAGCCAGTCTCAGATACTGTACTCTATCTCTCTGACTGCACCTGTCTCTCTAGATGCAGAGCTGGTGAGTTATAAGTTCCAGGAGAAGTCAGTGATTTATGTTTTTCAATTCTCTTTAATTGCAAGGTTGGGAATAATGATTTCATACTCTATGGTATATTGGACCTAAAGTTAGAATTTCTTGACACTGTCTTTATGAAGATAAATTCAGTAGAAACTACTTCAAAATTAAAAAAAAATCTGAAGTGCATAATCATTTTTCAAATATTTTCATGCAAAATTCACTGAATTTCCAGAATGATTTAATTCAGAAACCTGAGTTTCTGAATTATCACTCAAATAGGGACCTACAAAAGGGAATAAACATTCTTTTAAATCTAAACATTTTTGGATGAATTAACACAAGACAGTTATTATATGACATGTTTTAATGATCATGTAAGGGTGCTCACAAAAATAATAAATCTGCAGTTGCTATTAAATATTGAAGAATGCTATAATCATGAAGCTTTCTGACATATAGAAATAAAATAAATGGCAAGATACTGTGTGAATACTTTTATTTTAACAACCTATCTTTTCTTAGCAAACAGTAAAATATATTTCATTTTATAATAAAGAGATATGGCTGAAATAACTGCATTTTGCTGTTTTTACAGGCTTATTTGATTTAAATTTGGACTCAACAGATGTTTTTGTGACCTTTGAAAAATATGGCAGGAGTTAGTAATAATCCAGAGATATTTCAAATAAAAGGCAGTAGCAATAGGTCATGATAAGTCTTTGCTGTGTAGGTGATAGCAGAGCACACATCTTTTTGGTAAGCACAAAAGATTACTAATTCAATTACAAACTTATGATTGTATATATACAGTCTATTTTCCACATATGTAGGCGGCAAAGTTGAGAATTCATTCAGGCACGATCAAAAATATTTAAAGATAAAAATATTTAAATATTTAAATATCCTGAATATTTATAAATATGTTTGTCACAACAATATAGTGTAGTAACCATTTACACATTATTTACATTGTATTAGGTATTAAAAATAATCTGTATATAATTTACATGAAGAATATAAGTTTTATTAACACTCTACCATTTGATAATTTTATGTAAGGGGTTTGAGCATTTATGGAATTTGGAATTTGGAAATGAGATTCTTGAACTAATGCCATATATGGTATGGTCATATATATTATGTATATAATATATAACAAATATTTTTCTTGTGTCTATTATATTGCACTAACTTCTTCATCTGCCTTAACAAACATGAATTGAATTCATTGGCAGTTATCATTAATGGCAATGAAGCTTTTACTGATATTAACATGCAATGTTAATTTTAACATTTTATCAAGGACAAAAGTATATAATTCTAATATCTTAGAGAAAAATTAAAAAGCAGCTATTGTCTAAGAAACACTGCATGCTCTCTGAGAGCATCTCATGTCCTCCTTGAGAGACCACAGGGCCACACCTGACTGCTAATGTATTGGCATTGATGGTTTCAGATTTCACAAGAGTAGAGTGCATGTGCATGCAGGTCCTTTCCCATGAAAGGATTTTTTTTTTCCCAGGGAAATGTTTGTGACATTTATTAATGTTGGGCAGATAACGTGTGTTCATTTAAAACAATATTTAGTGATAGAAATTAGCTTCAAATTGTTTTATTGTAATGTATATTTTTCCTATTTTGAAGCTATTTGAATAATATCTGAGTGTTCCTATTCAGGCACTGACTCACATAGGAAAGTGAATCTTTTTTGGGAACACATTAAAAAGTATAATGTTGTTTTCCAAGCACATATCATAACCGAAAAGGAATTCCTCAAAGAGATTTAACTGAATTGCCTTATGATTTCTCAATGCCTTTGCTAATATATGGTTTTAATCCACTTTAATTTTGAAAATTATTGTATGGGTAGTCACATATTATTTTCATATTAATTTGAATTTCTCTAATAATTGATGAATTTGAGTATCTTACCAAACAGTTATTGTTCTTTACATCTTTTAAAAATATCCATTCTCATTGCATAACTTTTATTTTTCTACAATTTAAATTTTCATTTCAGTATTTTTGCATTAATATTCATATTTTAGAAGGATATGAATATATTGCATAAATATTGATCTAATAGGGACAAATATATTTTTATGTATTGCAAATACTTTCTAAGAACTGGCTTATACTTTTACTCTAATAATGTTGTCCTTTAATAAGTAAAAAAAGCAATTTTTGCTTAAAGCTATTATTTTGTGATATCTTTAAAAACCTACTTAATTCAAAAATTGAATCTTATCTCCTACATTTTCTTTTCAGTTTTATTCTTATACCTACATCTAAATTCCTATGATTGATTTTTAAGTGTGTTGGAAGAGTGGGTCAAGTTTTATTTGGGCATTGTTTGTGTTCCTTTCACTGACACAGACATCTCTTTGTTCTCTGCTGAACTACGTTGAGCAATTGAATTAAACTGAGTGTCATAAATATCATATGACTCACTTTATGGACTTTTTAATGCCATAGCAGGCAAGAGGCCCTTTATCCTGACACTTCGGAGTTTTATTCCTTTATCATATCTTATAAGTTATCAATGCTTTAATAACTCCCTGGGATGTTCAACAAAGTTTGGTCCACCACCCCATACTCCCCCACCACCCACATTTTCTAATTTTACCTTTAAGGAATTTGAAATAAACCGATTATGGTCTTGATCTACAATATCTCCCTAAAGTGTCTTGTGTTCATAGGTGAGCTTTTGGAATCTGACTGAATCATGGGGGCCGTGCTAAGCGTTAATGGTTGCTACACATGCTGTAGAGTGGGTTCTGGCTGGGAGAGCTTGGTCACAGAGGATGTGACCTGGAAAGGTATATTCTGATCCCAAGCTTCTCCTTTTTCTCTTTTCTTCTGGGGACACATAGGTTGAGCAGCTTTTTTCTGCCACAAATTTCTGCCAATGTGTCTTCCTTCGAGGCAGCAGCTATGAACCAAAACCTCTGAAAATGAGTCAGAATTAATGCTTCCTCTACCATGTCCATTTCTCCTTTAGGAAAATAAAACAGTGCAACTTGCAGGCAGTTTTCATGTAATTTTGCATAAACATGCTCTTTGAGACTGAAGCAAATCTGACTGATTTTCAATATGAAAATAAAATTTAAAAACTGTTATTGGAGTTATTTATAAATATATATTATCTCTTAATGTAGCACAAATGTGTAGGATGATCAACAGTTAATGATTTTTTGAATTTGGTAAACTTCAAAGCACATGAAATACAAAATAAAACATGACATACTGCACAGAAATATCACACTCCCTCTGCTTCTTCTTGCCATCATTGTCTGTGTGAGCAACAAACTGCAAGGACCGCTTAGACTCTGTTTCTGTGGTGCTGTTGGGGAGACATCTTTCAGACAGGCAAAGAGTGGTGACAGCATCAGAGCATGGATGACCTTGAAGGTGCTGCTCTGCTCGCTCTTATGGTTTTTGCGGCATTCTTCTTCAGTCAGGCTGGAGTTTACACTGCTGATCAAGTGCTCAGGATTGTGCTTTCTGAATAGATAGTAAGAGTTCAAAAGTGTCATGTTCAGAAGGTGATAAAGAAAAATGTCTCAGGCTAAATCATCTGCGTTTCACACTCAATTGGACAGCAGTGGCCATCTGTCCATCCAAGGCCACACTTCTCATATTCTCCTAATTCACAAGCACATGTGTTTTTAAATTTTCTTTTCATTTCTGCCCTCTTCTTCAATCAAGGTGCCACTATGGAATGCTGACGGCACCATAACCCCTTTGGAACACACCACATCAGTACCACGATTCCACTGTCAAATGTGACTATAGCCATCCCCTTTAGAAACCTTGAGGTAAAGTTAGGACTGGAATCCACAAGTTGCCTCAGGATGAAATGTGGAGCTGTGAACACTGACGGTGAGTATTCTTGGGCAAATGGAAAATTGGTTTAATTTGGGGCATCAGGTATCTTATTCCAGAGGCAGAACTGTGCTTAATTCAGTTTGTTTATTGCAGCGAAAAATAATTTTTTTCATTTTTCCATAATTAAGAATGACTGTTTTACCTTAATAAACATTGTAAAGGATTAGATTATATCTTTTCTCTTGCAGTCAAATATAACGATGTAATAGATGAAGCTTATCACTTATGTTTTTGACCATTTTACATTTTAAGCACTGAAGATACACCATCTCGTGATGTCCATTGGGCCCACGAAATCATATGAATCATATGGATAAGGCTCTGCAAATCAATAGATATTTTATTTTGTATCTTTAACTTGTTTTGAAGCTTTACCCTATGTAGGCATTTTAAATATGAGGATACATAGGCTTTATCCTATGTATTCTCATATTAAAAAAAATGTTTCAAAGGAGGTTTACATTAGTTGATATTAAGAATACTATGCTAACAGGGTAATTTAAAATAAATAAAAGATAGAATTTTAATTTATTCCTCATGTTTTGAAATTCTAGAACTGGAAAGCTCTGCATTCGTGTAGTTCATCCTCTGTTAAGTCAGATTATTATCTTCTTTTTAGATTAGCTCCTTATAAATAGCCACTCTTCCAAAGAATTATTCACAGTGTAAAATGGCTACGGAAAATATACTCATTAAACTATGTATGACACGACATGAGAAGATCTTAAACTTTCTCTAGAATTTGCATGCAAGACAGTTTCTGATTACACGTTATTAGTTGGAAAATAACCACATGGTCATATTCAGATGAAGTGGAGATCAAAATATTTTCATGGATTTTTTTGCCCTTTGTGTTCACTATTTAAATATGGTAAAAAGGAGCCTTTAAAGTAGATACTTAATGTACATTTAGAATCCATTTTCTGTAATTATTATTATGATTTGGAGCTCAATACTATATAAGCTTCATAAAATCAAAGGGTTAGACCTTACGTATTTTTGTCTTTTCCGAAAAAAGTAATATTGGTATTATATAGTCTTTTCAAGTTTGTAAATTTTAGTGTTTGAAATTCATGCTCTATAGTAAAGAAGCACTTTCATGTAATTAAATATTATTTATGTTTTCTGGCAATATTTAAATTTTCTAGTATTTTAGATATTTAATCAATTAATTCACATATCCATTTTATTTTTTAAAATGCTAGTCCTATTTTTTTATATTTTCCAAATTTCCCTTAGTATGAAATTTATTTTTCATTATCCTCCAGATTCTTTTTTTTCCCTCTGAGCTTTTCTAGAATGTTTAGTGGCCTCTTTCATTTCTTAATATTACTCTATTTCTTAAAATATTGTACTTATTTTATTTTTATCTGTTTTGGCTCCCCTCATATAGTTGAAAATATTGTACTATGTCTTACTTTATGACCTTGAAATTTAATTTACAGCTGTTGTTAAACGTGTAAGTTCTTTTCCTGTTCCCTGCCATTTGCAAATACAAAAAGGAAATGGTCTTTGAGCAGGTAGTGATTAGTTTCTGTGCTCAGTGAATGGAAAGGGGGAAGCTCATGTCCAAAAGGCACCATGGCCCAGCAGGGTGGCCTTCAGATTGTTACCAGGCCCAGATTATGAGGATGTGTGGTGGGTTTTGCATGGTTGAGGCTTTTAAGGGAGAAGGGGCTTACCCGAAGTCAGGGTGCCTCTTCTATTCTTCCACAAATTGGATTTTCAGCTTTGTACTGGCATCTGTGGGCTGTGCTCTTATAATGAGAAATGAGATGATAAGGCTCCCAATCTCTCCGGAGTGTTCATAGGACATCTGAAACAGAGACTGTGCTCCTTTGGATCCCTCTCTTTGAGGCTGGGAATGTATGGTGATCCTTCTCTTTGAGGCTGGGAATGTGTGATGTGTGGGAACATTTATCAGTACTAGAGCCTTAGTTTTTGAAAGCAAGTAGCATGACTGATAGGACAACAGGCTAATAGTAATTTTGAGGTTCATTCTGGTGACAAAATGTCTGTATCGTCTATCTTTTTAATCCAAAGGTATCATGCTTCATTTTAAAATTACTAGCCATGCAGTCTCAAATATTTTCATAACTCAGTACGCTCTGCACTTTATGTGATATTTTCTAAACAGCTCATGTCCTTCTGACTAACTGGTCCATTTTTAGTGTTCTCAAACTGTTACCTTCTGATGCTTTAAAGAAGAGTCTGCCCTATTAATCTATACTTGTTATGATATGTTCTTTCCACTACCTGAACTGTTACTCAATTCTGTATTATTATTATTATTATTATTATTATTATTATTATTTTTAATGCCTAGGGTTTCCAAGAAAATCTTTCTGCTTGTTAGTGTGGGCTTGCAAAATATTTCATGTGAAATCTTTTCATATGATTTTTAACTCTGGTTCTTTTGAAGGTAACTCTTGCAGCATTGTCCTTCAAATTTATTTTTGTGTTCTTTGTACTATTCTAAACTATCACTAATTTCCATGTGAGTCATATTTTTCTATGGTATAAACTTCTTGGGCAGGAAATGTGATACGAATGAAATACATTTTTTGATTCTAGGGAATTGGGTAAAGAATGAGCATGGGATAGTTTGGGAAGTCTCATACCCACAATCTAGATTTCAAAACCCATTTGCAAAGTGAACTAAATTTGTTTCTTGAATCAAGCACTGCTTTTATCAAAGAAATTCTTTCAGCGTGATCCTCTCACCTACCAGAGGAGATCACAGTTAAAAGGAAAATGCCTGTTTAGATCGAAAATGGCTTCCAAAGCCTCCTGTGCTTGGATTGGATTTGGACTAAAGAGACTATAGCTGGCCTGCTGTTAGGGGGTGGGGTTGGATTGTACGAGGTTCACTGGGGCATGACCTGAAAGGGTGTGTCTTCCTCTCTAGCACTTCCATTCTCTGGTTCTTGGTCACCATGACCATGACCATGACCACAGTGCCCCTTCCACTTGGGGCCAGTGGACCCAGGACTGCGTGAATCAAACGAAGCCACCCATCCTTTCAGTGTGGGAGTTCTATATTTTGTCCCAGAAATGAGGAGAGTAACTAAGACAATGCTAAAAGTATTCTTCCAACTTCATGCATTGTTACTTTCTCCCACCATGGCTAGGGTCTGGTGTTAAGTGGAAAATAATCTTCCTCAGCAGTAGGATCTTCCTTTCTGAGATTCCACCAAAGCAAAGTCTTCAAGGAATGCAGAGCTTTTGCCCAGGGCAGTGTGGTGAAGAAAAAACTTAAACAGTAAATTCTACTGTAACCGTTTCACTGTGTGGCTTTGCCACCTTAAGCCATGGCCATTGGTCCCTCCTCAAGCCATGCTGTCTTTCTTTGTATGCTTCCCAGGTTTTCCAGTAGATTTTTAGGCTTTTCCTTTTCTGTGAGAAATCTGAGATCCCCAAGTTCAATTTCTTGTGAAGAAGTAAACTTAAATTTTAGTCCTAAGCAATAAATGTTGATCTTGCTTTGTATTTTAAACATTTAGGTATTATATATAAATATTGCACCATAATACAATTTTTTCATTAATGCAGCCACCATATTGGATCAAATTGAGAAGAATTTAGAAGAAAATATATGATTTACATTGATTGTTTATATTTCAATTCATTAAATTTAATTTAATTAATTTTAATTCTTTTTATCTTGGATTTTAAAAAACAAGCAATAAAAATTTATATGAATGTAACAAATATATACTGTATAATTTACATTTCCAAGATTGTTTTGTTTTATTCTTTTAATTGTATTTATTGTTTCTCTTTTTAAAGATGAAGATAAGTAAATTAATATTAATTTAATTATATTTAAAGGAAATCAAATAAGTCCCAATCATTATGCGGAAAAATGTTCCATTCATTTTCTTGTCTTTTTTTGAAATTTTTTTCTAACTCATGAACTCATTGAAAAAAACTAACTTTCAAATGATCAAAACTTGTATTCCTTTAAAACTTTCCAGAATATACCTATTTAATATTAAGGATATATATTGGAGCTTTTGCTGGACAATACCTTATAATTTTCAACAAAATATTCATTATTACTAATAGTTAATCGAGATGCATGTCTGCTATTCTAGCAACAAGGAACTTCGTTTCTGTTCTTTTAATATATTTTCCATTATGCATAACACATTTAAGTAAAATCAGATGCTAAATAGATCCATGAAAGCGCCTAGGTTTCCAGGTTGAAAGTATGCAATAAATGAAATTTTGTAATAGTTTCTCTTATACTGAGAATCAAACTCAGAACCTTGCATTTACCAGGTAGATGTTTATGCCACTGAGCTCTCCCCAGGCCTTAATAATAGTTATTGTATTTATTTATTTATTTATTTATTTACATTTTGGTACCAGGGATCAAAATCAGGACCTCATGCTTGCTAGGCAGGTGCTTATGCTACCGAGCTAAATCACCGGCAATGAGGCAATGATAGTTTTTAAAATCAATTACATTAGTCTATGTTCTTTATTCTTAGCTTAGCTTTTAAACTATAAGGTTCATTTCAATTTTTTATTTACTTACTATCAACAGGCTTAAAAGTTCATTAGAAAAAATAAAAAATAAAAATGCATTAGACAAATATTTACCATTATTTTTGCCAATATGTCAGTGCAGTAGAAAGAATGCACTCGAGTTTTTCATTGGCCTCAACCTGTCATTTTACTTAAGATTCAAAAATTGCAATAATTAATATAAATAATACATTTAACATGTTTTATTATTTAGTGTTGAACCCATTATTTTGTATTAGCAAATGATCTGGGAAGTCTTTTTAGGCATAACTTCTGAATAATACGCTATTTGATAATGATTGAGGCATTAGGTTTTTACCACATTTGTTGAACTGATTTAGACTTTTTGTCCATCATCTTTTTCTCAGCTTTCTAATAACATCTTCAATAGCATGCAGGTCAAAATGAAAATACATATGTGAAATTTCACACACTTAAAAATATTCTTACAAATTTCACTTAGTATGTCATGAGAAACATACAAAATCTGCCCAACAATGTGACTCCTATCTTTTGCTAGACAATACATAGAAACAGGGAATTTAAAATTCTGTCTTTGAGAGGGTTTCAGTATTAGGTGATTTGTCTACAAGTTGATCTTAAATATACTTTTCAGTTCTGTTATCTGTGTTATTCCTATACAAATCTAATTACTCTGTCAAAATTAATACTCTAGCTGTTTCTTTTATAAAGATCTTCATTCCCTATCTATTTTTCAAGTCACAACTTTCTAAGTGACACACAAATCATTAATGTTCCTGAATGAACTTTACTTTTCTTAACCAGGGAAAATTTAGGAAGTTGAACTGAATTCAGCTGGCAGAATATGAATATATCATTACCTTCTTTGTTGCTGAAATATTATGAAATGCAGTCAGAAGCAACTCTGTATATTATAGCTTCTCTCGACTCAAGTTTTGCTGAAGTTTATGATACAAGCAGAGGTATTTTTGTTGTTGTTTTGTTTTTGTTTTTCAAGTGCTAAACTCCACTCCAAATCTAGAGTCTTGTGCTTCACATTGAGAAATCTGAGTGCAATGGAAAAAGTCTTTGTACATGTTCGGGTATGACTATGTGTGTGTTTGTGTGCTTATACTGCACTTAATTCTATCCTGTAGATTTAATCTTTTAGAGTTGATTTAAATAAACATTATGATATTCAAAATTTAAAGAATAAAATTAAAAGGAAGTACTCACGAATCAAGTTTTATAGTACTGTATATATCTCTGGTGTAGAGAATTACGTGGTAAACTTTTCATACTAATGTTAATAGTCTTAAAGTACATAAAGACTTGATATACACTATTTCTGTGAAAACTAAGATGAATATCACATTTTAACATCTATCTTATGTTGTTGAAACTTAATTTTCTTCTATTATCATGTTTTGAATTTCTGCTTTTTTCTTTTTTTTTTTTCATAAAAAAGCTATCATCATGACTTTATGCTAAGTATAAAATGAAAATGTGGGAGAGATTGTAACTGATACATTCAGACAGAAAAGATTCCGAAAAATGGTCATACCAATAAAAAAATTTTTGAAAAGTTATAGGATTCTACAAAGATAATAAAGAATGTCATTGTAAGATTGCTAAATTGAATGCATTCTAGTCTGCATCTCTCTACAGAATGAGGTGTAATCCCCTGCTGGGTCTTTCTAGCATCTGATTCTGCAAAGACCCAGAGGTGTGTCTTACTGTCAGGGGTTTAAGTCAATTTAGCACATTTTAAAAGTCAGATTAAGTTGAATCAGATTAAATTGAATAAATCAAGTACATATGAATGCAAAAATTTTCATTTAATTTAAAACTATAATTTAGATGGTCTCGGTCCCTGTTTCCCTGCCCCTCTCTCTTTCTCTGTCTTTGTCTCTCTGTTCCTCCCCACCCTGTCCCATTCCCTCTTTTCTTCCCTCTGTCCTTCCCTCCATCTTTTTCTGCACTGGGAATTATACTCAGGGCTCCTCTACCCCTGAGATACATCTCCAGCCCCTTTTATTTGCTTTTGAGACAGAGTCTTGATCACTTGTTTGGGCTGACCTTGCTCTGGTATCCTGCCTTAGTCTTCTAAATACCTGAAACTACAGGTGTGAGCTGACACACGCCCAGCTAATAATTCACACCTGGTCAGAGGTAGCTTCATACACTGTCTCTTCTTAAATTGTCTCTTTCTTATCTATGCTTAGAATTGAAGTTAAAATAGGCATTTGAAATGGAAAAATCTTCATAGCTATCCTGAGAATACACTGTAGCTTCTGCCTGACCAAGGGTGTTCACTGTGTCTGTCAGTCAGCTGGACACTGGTTTGGACACAAAGGACATTTATGCTCACAACTTCCTTCTTGCTTTTGCATTTTCCCTTCAGTGAAGGCAGACAATGGCAACACTTTATTTAACTACCTGCAAATTATACAATGTCTGATAGTTTTAACTGCTGTGTAAAAATAAAGTTATGTTAATGGGAGACAAATATCAGGAGTGGTACACCATGAGTTGAATCAGGCAAATCTTTTTAAGACAGACCAGTCATTCCAAGAGTGCTTGAAAACATGTCAACTTCTGAGACAGGCTTTTTGACTCACATAAGTGATAAAAATACCATGTTTCAATTTCAAAGATATTTTACCAATATATATATATCATGTCTGACAGACAAATTGAACTTATCTAGTATACTTTTCAGTTAAACTTTAAAATAGAAAAGGCTGATGTTTATTCTCTGCCACTTTTGGTTCAAAACATTTGTCAAAATTAAAACAAAATATGGATTTCATTTGGGGTTCTAGGAATGTCGTCCAATGTATGCATTAGATTTAATTTAACAAGATTGTCAAGGTAGGTTACAAAGTAGACCATTCACTGAGTAAATTCCCTTTAGAGTTTAAGTTATATTGAAAGTGTTAATATTTTCTTAGTCTTTTTCATAATTACCATTAATCATTAGTTAATTAAAATAAATAATTTTTCACTCTGTATTTTGTTTTTAAAGGGGTATTATGTAAGTGGTAATGGGATTTTAAATTGTATTTTTGGGTACACAGTTCACAACAAAATCTCTACTTTGCCATCCTCATACTGTAGCTCGCTTTAATCTTTTCAGTTTTGGACTTAACTGACAGTTACATTTGTTACTCTGATTATCTGGGTCTTTCATAAAGAAGTTTTAGACATTGATTGGGACTCCTTCAAATTCATATGCTGAAGTACTAATCTCCAGTAGCCAATAATGTGATCTTACTTGGAAATAGTTGCTACAGATATAATTAGGTAAAATGAGGCTATCTTGCCGTTTTGCAGACCCTAGTCCACATTGACTGGTACCTTTATAGAAAGAGGAATTTGGACGCTGACAGTTTGGGAGAACACTACATAAATTACAATGATTATGCTGTCAAATCCGAAGTTAAAAAGAAGGCCCCAGAGAAATGTTTCTCTGGTGCCTGCGAGGAAATGGTGTTGTGGACACCGTTAGCTTAGACTTCTGATTTCCAGAACTGTGGGGTGGCAAATTTCTGCCATTTAAACTGTTCAAATGTGTGCTGCCTTGCTGTAGAACTCTTAGCAAACTAAAACAGGATCTATTTCATTAACTGATTTCTTACACATGCTGGATGCCTCTAAGTCTTTATAAATATTCTTTTATTTAATCTTTGTCACAGCTTGTAGTCAGTACTTCTATGATTACTCTCAGGGTTAGATGAGAACCAAGGCACAAGAAGCAGCTTCCTTGAGGCTGCCATCAGTGTGACTCCAGGGTTGGTAGCTTAACCAGAACAATACTATGTTGATTTATTTTTTTTTATTTATAATTTTGTACTGCCTCTAAATATTTGTTTCTACTGAGAAGACTGAATTTAGTACAGTGAAAATACTTATCTTACCCTAACAATCAATATTTACTAATTATTTTTCAACTTCTGTGTTTGTTAGCTTTGCTTCAAAATAGTATGTTTAAAACTGAATTTCCCGATCATTCAAGTTTAGAGAGTTGGTTTGTTTATGTATGATGCAAAATGTAGCAAGTACTGGCTTTATATTTCTCTCAAGCTCCTTTTTCTCTTTGTATTCTCCTGGCCCTTGCCTGTTCCTGTATTATGTTTGCATTATCAAAAAAAAAAAAAAAATCTAACTTTCCTGTATGTTCAGCTACCTTGATCAGATCTTCCTGATTTATACCATCGTTCTAACGTTATAAACCTTATTTCCCCTAACCCATGTAATATAATTTTATCGTAAAGAAAAAAATCCACATCCAAAAGTGCATACAAATTCATTGTTATGAGTTAAGGGCAGATGGATATATTTACTTGGAAGCTATAAATGATTAAATTTTGTTTATAGTTTACCTCATTGTAAATGTTTACTTTCTTATTCTGGTATCTTATTCTTAAAATAATAATCTAATGATAAGACATCAACATCTCTATTTAATAAAGCAAATAACTCTAATTTATCAAGTTCCTTTTCTGTGGCTATTTTCCCAGGATTCTTTTTCATTGCACATTTGGGGCCAGACTTTATTTTCATTATCTTTTTCTTTCTTTGGCACTCCTTGACCTCTTTATTTTTCAGACATATTTTAGAATCTCAGAAACAGATTGGATCCTGGCACACTGTCAAATGTGTTTGTTTTATTCTTGTATCAGTTGAAAGGCAGAGCAGTTTAGATAGGATGTTTTCCTCAGGTGGCATTGCTTTTTCTAAAATCACTGAGAAAAAGTCCCATAAAAAGCTAGTAAGCCTTTTTGGCTTTTTGCATAGGTTGCATTTCCTCCAACCAGGGCTTGGCATAAATAACTAATTCTAATTAGTTAATTGGATACATTCTTGACAGACAGAAGAAAGTGGTATGATAATGATGACCAGTAGAGCCACCCTTATCATGTGAGTGACCACAATGGGCAGATGTAGGAGTTTGCGTGCGTGTGTGTGTGTGTGTGTGTGTGTGTGTGTGTGTGTGACTAATGGATCTCTGAGAGTTAGTGTGGGTGATGTGCTGCACAGGATCTCTACCTGAAGAATGAAGACATAGGGACATTTGTGGTCTGATATATTTTTTTCTTGGTCCAGTACTGGATGTTGCATTGGTCGTACATGACATGGAATTCCTTGGCGTGAGCTCAGAGGATGCCAAGCCAAAAAAAGTAAAACACCACAGATGTTGCCAGGTGGCAGTGGGATCTATGAATATTTATTGCAGTGACAAGCTAAGAACAAGAACAAAACCTGTGAGCTTCAATTGCACACACAGTTTTGTTTATTTGAATGTAGTCTGCTAGCCTATAAGTAGTTTCCCCCTGTGAAAAATTTTGTGATGCTATTCACTGAATTATATAATTCCAAAACAATATGTTTATACATTTGGGAATCATTTATCACTTGAAAGTGCTTTGGTTTGTGAAATTGTATTTTCATTATTTTGACTATTTCATTCCACTATAATTTTAGTCTTTACAGAACTCCTACAGCACACATGCTGGACTTTATCACCTTTCTAGAGCTTCTTGAGTCTCATTTCTAGACTTTGTCTCCTGCACATATTGATTTTGCTTTTTTGATAGACAATTCTGTTTTTATACTTCTTTCTTTTTTGTTGTTTCTTTTTCAGATTGAGCTGTTATGTTTTATGTATTTTTTTAATCCACTGATGGAAGGAAATATTCTAGAGACGTTTAAAATTATTTTCTGATACTCTCTCCTATCTATGCCCTTATTAGTCAAAGTTTCACTACTTGGAATCATTTTTTTTTCTTTATTGTGACATCTACTACTGGAGAATTCCCTCTCTAACCCAGTGTCTATGCAGTTATTTCCACCCTCAACAACCACTCTCTTTCTGGGTACTAGTTTCAAATAACTGCGAGATAAAAATTATGGTAGATTTTTCCTTGTTTTGATGTTTTATGTTTATCTTGTCTTTATGTTATTTGAAATTTTATTATGGAACTGCTCACCAATTTTAGCCCAAATTAACTCAACTTGAAGTTAATCCAAGTGAAGATGTAAATGTTAAAAATAGGTAACTTCTGTCGGTACAATTCTAACAACTGTTTCAAAACAGTTGTTAATATATGTAGACTAAAAATGGTGTTTTTCTTATTATAAATGCTATATGCTTTTCTCAGAATATTCAAAAATAGAAATATATCAAGAGCAATGTAAAACCTGTATATCCAAACATCAGATGTAATTTTAATTGCATGTATTATCTGTATTTCCTGTGTATAAATATTTAAAGTTTTACAATATACTCAACTCTAGAAGTGTACTGTATATTTTCTACACATTATTATAATATGTGATGAATGCTAAAGAGGTTAACATATTCAAATTTATTAATAAAGTTTGCCTTTTAAATAAGCATAAATATGAATGTGTGTTTCCTAATGTTGATATTTTCTGTTTACTCTTGCAAGTTTAATAGTTTCAGTATGTTTAGTATACATATACTTGTCTGTATGCCGAGTTTTAGAAATTTTACCTGGAATATTGTGTCTGTTTTACACTTTATTTTAAAAATGATACAAAATAAGTAATACCAAGCTTTCACTATTTGTAATGTTTGTGGAAATATTTCAGAGGCCTATAACAAGGCAATCCCTGAATCTGGGTGGGATTCAAACCAAATGTCCAGATCATTTCTTTAAGTTCAGAAAATATATACCAAATACAACTTAATTGAAATTATCACATAAAATTAATTCTTTTGTATGCAATTTTGGAGGACCATGTTTTTTCTTAAAGAAGAGCTACTGAATAGATTAATGTACAAGTAAAATCAGTGTAAATGTCACAAAATATTTGCACTGGTGAAATATCAGCTAATTTAAAAATTTAAAATTCCTATTTTTAGTCATTTCCTAAACTATAAATTTATGGTTTACTTGTGTTCAAACTTTAGTCTGCTCTTTGATACTAGTATCATCATTCAACTTCTTCATTATTATTTGTCAAGTCACACTATTTCTATGATTTCAGTTATTACAATGAAATAGAACAGTGAAATAACCTATAACCATTTTGAGTCAGAATATTTACACCAAACAAGTTGGGCAAAATAGAAATGCTTCTAAGACACTGAATATGAAGAAACGAAATTATGTTACTTGAAAAAGATGTAGACTAAAGGTAAAAGTAATAATTCGCTTATTTATTTTGCAAAAAGTGATTAAAGAACAATGTTTTTTTTAAAGAAAACATATACATATATAAATATATGTATAACATATACATATATGTAAATTTTCATATATATTCACATATGTATGCGAATATTTCTAAGTACAGTCAATTTGGGCTGTTTTCTGTCTATCCTTTGTGGTAGTCAAATGCTGTTGTAGTAAAAAAAAAAGTTAGATTCCGTTTGTAGACATTATTTCTTTTATATATCATGCTCTGTTCCTTTTAAGAATAACTGAAAAAGAGTCTAGATTCAAAGCAGTGACAAAAATGTCTCATATGTTAGGACTGATTGAAAATGCAAAAGTGTATAGGTTGTAGTGTTAGAGTGAATTTAAGAGATGTAAATAATATTTCTTTAATTTCTCAATGAATTCTGTGAAGGATGCTAAGGAATCTTCAAATATGTAATAGAGAGGCGACAGAATGCTTTGAAATGGAAACCAAAAACAGACAAAAACATTAATCAACATGGTAAAATATCAAATACAACAAGAGGGAAAAGGGGAAAATTGAATCCTAATAAAAATTATTTAAGTTAAACATGTTCTGTAATTAAATTAGTAAGTTTCTTAAGTAAAACGAGAAAAGACTCATGATAGAGACAAGATTCAAAGCTAAAATTGCAAAAAGCAAGTGACTCAGTTTACACTGGAAGAAGAACAAACTGTAAATAAATAAAAGAAATAAATTGGTAGTGCGAGATTTAATTCAAGCCTAGAAATCTATTACGTTTGTCAGGAAAAAATAAATGGCAGATAATTATTTCTGAAACTCAACTTGTCTACAACATTTTTGACAGAATATTTTTCATACCCTGTCATACTTTACCATATTCCAGATCATAACGTGTATGAGTTATTAACTTTTCAAATGTGTACATGCATGTTATAAATATATATTTAGTGTCATTACAAAAGGACTTTGAAATGAACTATGACAAATGAATTTACAACAAAGAAAAAAATTACCTGAGTAATCATAACTTTACTAATAGAATTATGAAAACCTATCTGCATAGCCAGCACGGTTTATACATATCAAGAATTGAATCTCAGCCAGGCATAGTAGCACATGCCTGTCATTCTAGCACTTGGAAGGGAGGCTGAGACAGGAGGATACCAATGAGTTCAAGGCCAGACTGGGTGACAGCGCAAGACCCTGCCTCCAAATATAAATTAGTTTAATATTAAAAACAAAAAAAATTGATTCTTTATCATTTTGTCTTATCTGTATGTAAATAGTGGGGCTGTTGAATTTAACAGTATTAACACTACTTTAACTTTAGTGGCACTATAAATTCTTTAGAATTCAAAGTTAGAAGCCTTAATGAATCAGTATACAGCTATTGACAAGAATTAATAGACATGTTATAGCACACAATTTTTAAAATCATAATTATTTCATGTATCATATAATGCTTATGAAAATGAAGAACTTGTATCAACATGTATCTGCTTAGATAACTATTATCCTATTTTGATGAATTAGCTAATGATATCTTCCATCATAAAATAGTACTGGGCTTCCCAAGGAAATGCATGAAGACAGAGTTACCTTTGCTGCTGAGATAAAATACTCGACACACCCAACTTAAAGGTGAAAAAGATTTCTTCCTTTCATTGATCCTTCCGATTCAGTTCACATTCAATACACTTCACCATGGAAATGGAGAATGCTCCTTTCATGGTAGGCAGGAATCAGAGAGAGCAGGGAAAACCAAGATAGGCAGGGTTTGGGGACAGTATTTGAAGGAAGGCTCCCAGTGGCCTGCTTATTCCAATGGGGACCTACCTTCTAATAACCCATTCAACTATAAAGTCATAGAAGAATTAAGTCACTGATGAAGTTAGTGCCATTGTGATCCAGTCACCTCTCTAGCCTCCCCTCTGGGCTTTGCTGCATTAGGGAACAAGCTCTGAATACATGAGTTTCAGAGGATGCTTCATATTTAAGCATTATGAACAAAAGAAGGAATTCTTCCCTGTTCTACAAAATTCATGGATCCTTCTTTGCCATAAGGTAACTTATAGAAAATCATCCAGCTTTATTCTGTGTGCACAAAGAATATGAGAAGCTAATCTAACTTCTTGCATTTGACATTTTTAAAATTGTTGTGAATTGGAGTGGTCACTTTCTCTCTCATAAGTGGATCATCTGAGCTGCAATAGCGTTTGTGTGATAAAATTGCCAAAGGAAATATAGAATTAGAGCTGATAATTACGTTTAAGCTACTGGCTTTCAATGGAGTTACTGCAAGGGAATGTCTTTGAAAAACCTTTATCTCTTCGAAATGATTTTAACAAATCTATGATTCTCAGACTTATCAATCAGTCAGAGCAGAATTTTCCTCACTTTGATGAGTATTTTAGAAACATAGATATAGAAAACAAAAAGTTTTCATTACTTACAGTAAGTATGTGGGAAAAGTTAAAATACCATTGACTGAAATGACAAAATGGCTTTAGCAATTTCTTTTAATAATTGTCTACTGAACATTAGAAATGTAAAAACTATAAGAATGAGTCAAATATTTGAGTTATTTTTATGAATGATTTCCAATAAGTCATTGCATCACATTTTTAATGCTTATATAAGCATCTTGCTGAATTTCTGTTAAACTTAGTTGAGATTTTGTCATTCACTGCATATGTAAGATTACTGTTGAGTCTGTGTGTTCTTGTGATTACTGTTTTGAAAACATACATTTTGTCAACATAAAATAACTCAACTAGTCAAATTATGAAATAAAACTAAGTACAAAATATACAATTTATTACTGGATTTACAGTATAATTTTATACAATAATGGCTTTGGATTACCATATATCCAAAATAAGATTACCATTCCAAAATCAGGTACTAAATAGACACAATGAGTGAAATGTGAACATTTTATTTTTTCTGAGAAGTATTACCCTCACTATGAATCAAATATCTAGGTGGTTAGTTTTCAGATGACACATTTCAAGGAAGCAAAAGATAATTTTATACAGTGACTAGGGGTATAGGTCAGTGGTGTAACTGCCTTCCTGGCAAGTGCAAGGTTAAGAATTTAATCTTTGGTTCCCCCCAAAATTATATCTCATCTCAAGTTATATAGAATAGATTATATGCACACTTATATACCTTATACACACAGGAGCATTTATATATGCACATAAAGAAAGACAAACCTCTGATCATATAGGCCTTCCAGTTTGCAAAATACAAGGACTTTGGGGGGAAAAATATTAAAGAAGGACTGTTTTTGGTTTTACAATCTAATAATAGGACCAGTAACTAATTATTATATTTATTTGAATTCAGTGAGTAAAAGTCATTTTTATTCATTCTTGGCACTTTAAAATGTTAGTGCACACATATACACACACACGGGATGGAACAGTTATTTGGTTCTAAAAGCTGCTTGGATGTTTATTATCATTTACTTCATCTGATTTCTTCCAAAAGTGTTCTACCTATAGCTTAGAAAATTACAGTTTAAATAAGAATGTTTCTTTCTTTACTCTATCCTTTTAGACTAAAATTGGAAATTACAATTCTAATCTTCTTTTTTCTCCAATTCTTACATGTAAAAACTGTTAGTAATAAATGTCAGTTGCATATGGAAGCACATCTATTTAAAACAACAGTGAAAACAATTGAAAATGTCTTTTTTGTTCTTTCCTACCACCTGAACAATGCTAGAGGCATTCCTATTGTTCCTTTTAATAATATTAAACTTCAGTCATCTTATGTGTCATCAAACGAGCCCACATTTAGGTCTAAAATACTTTTAAAGCATAATTTTTTCCCTGCTGTTCTTTTAATTTTGTACATTATAAACTTAATTCTTCAATCTACAGCCTTAAAAAAGTGGTGGGAACAATTGTAATTCTCACCCAGTAGGAGTATTGTATTTCTCTGTAAGACTGTAATCCTTTCAAGACTCCAGAAATACTGGGGAAGCAGTGTGTGTTTCCTGGCAGGGTCAGCGATTTCTAGTCAGTGCAATACTGTATCTTAGGGTGTCATAGGTAGATAGATAGATACAAATATATGTAGATAAACCAGAGAGAAAGAGAAAGAAAGGAGAGAAATGGAGAGTTGTTTTGAATCAGTAAACAATGGCTTAATAACACGTCATGATATGTAAATGTGTTATCTATAACAAGGAACTATAAGTGTTTCTATAGAAAAATAGAGGTTTTTATTTTCTGTAGTTAAATTGACATCCTGTGGAGATGATTGGAGAAATAGCACTACAAATGGACTATGAACTCTCATGCCATCTTACTATATTGAATATTCTTCCAAAGAAGTAATAAAGCATCATGAAAAATTTTAATTGGTATGAAAATTATACTATATTGTGAAATTCTAGTACATCAAAGTAAGATTTAAAATCTAAAAGGCAACAAAGCTGTGTACTAGACGTGTGTCAGTTAAGGGCAATATACTAATAAATAAATTAATTCTAATGACATTAGATTACAGATATATTTCATGAGACAAGATGGTAATGAAGGTAACAGTACAAATTGAATATCCCTTATCTGAAATATTTGGAACCAGAATTATTTCAGATTTTGTATTATTTTGCATTTTGGAATACTTACAAATATGTATCAGTATAGTAAGGATGGAACCCAAGTGTTAATTTAAAATTCATTTTCATTTATGTTTCATACACGTTTTGTACATGAAAATGGTTTCACGAGCACTTTTAGTATGCTTGCATTTTATCTGTGAGCAGTCATGTAAAGCAGATACGGAATTTTCCCTTTGTTACTGCATATTGACCCTCAGAATTTGGAGCATCTTGGATTTTTGATTGGCAAATGAGTTTCTTAGCCTATACTTAATAAAGAAAAGTATGCCTTAGGATCTGAAGATTTTGAGACACATAAAATGTAGACAATTCAATGATTGATTTAAAAAGATATAAAGAGAACCCAGAGATGTTAAGCTGTTACCAAGTTGCTGTCTTCAAATGTATTATTGGGACATGAAAAAGAGCTAAAAGGATTTTTCCTAAATATTCTTCTGTAATTCAGCCTCCAAAAAACAGAGAGGAAATTAATTAACTTCATTAGTGAGAGAACCAAAACACAAAGTTAGTGTTTTTTAAAAACATTTCCCTCAAATTGCAGTTATTTGTGTTAGTGCGATGCACACATCTGTGAAGTGTACACAAACTGTTAAGTGCTGTAATTGTTTTTGATAATGGATTCTTCAGTGCTAACATCTGGTAATCTGCAATGCCAGAATATCTGATGCTCTTATCTGGAGAAAGAATTCAAATTATGATCCTAAGAGGTCTTCTCTCCCTAACTAGCATCACTGTTATTTTGAAACCTATTCTTTGATTAAATAGAATTCCTTCTCCTAGATTCCTTAAACATTTTTTTCAGTTTCCAGGGCCTTTGTTGTCTTGAATTCATATTTAATTTTCCAAATATCCACACAATTTTTAGGCCAAGAATGCTTTTGAATGACAGTCTATTGTAAGAATCCAGGCTTCATTTTTATGAAAACTGTGCCATCTTGATCATGCAGAGTGACCAAATACCTTGATGTCTAATTTCAGTAGCACAGAAGGGCTCAAGGCATAAGTACTAAATAGTTGACGTTAATCTTTTAAGCAGTTTTCAGTCCTAGGCTCATTGGAAAAGCACAGATCTTGAGATGAAGTTTACCTGCTTTGTAATGCTGTTAAGTTTTATTTCAAATGAGATGCCTCGGGCTCAGTTATGCTTAGTTCCCTACATCCTCTTTCCTCATCATGAAAATAATTCTTTTGAGTGTAAAATTTGTGCTAATTCTAGATTTTCAGTGAGAGTCAGTTATCAATATCTCTTTTCCTTGCCATATCTAGCTATGTCAAAATATGGACAGAAATGTTAGCATCAATATGATTTTAAAAGATAATTTGGAATAGTAACATGTTAATATCTGGTGAATATAAAATGTTTTTTGATTTTTTATCACTAGTTAATATTTATATAAACATTTATATAAAAAGGGACATTTGTCCCTTTATATGAAAAGGGACAAATGAATCAGTATTGCATTTCATTAAAACATTATAGATTTTCATCTTAGAATAAATATACATTTCTGGCATTTTGATTCTGAATGTAAAATATTTACATTCTTGAAATTGTCAATACTTCATTATTTTTAAAAGCACAAGCTATAGAAATTATAAAGTTTCCCTGAGTTATAACCGTATTCCTACAAATAAACTAATAGTTTGTGAACATTCTCATGTAAATAAATTAATAGTTCTTACTATTTTTGCAATCAACTGTAAATCCTTATATTGTTAGTCTTTATTTGATAAGGCAATGTTATGTGGTGAAGGAAAATATTAAACATAAAATATGAATTTCTCACAAGTAATTGGAAAAGCAATAATTTCATCAAGTTAAATTTAAATCAGTTTTTCTATTCTGAGCAATGTAGTTTTAGTTTCAAATAACTTTTGCTGTGAACTGCCTTTCACGGTTAACTCCTTTTTGGAGGGTTTAGAGGTTTTTATGATATGGCTTCAAAATTTTATATTTTAATATTAACTATCAACAATAGATTCAGAAAAGTTCATTGAAGATTTCTATAGATACCATCAAACTAATTTCAAAAGCATTTTTAAAAATTATTAAATATCATTTATGTAAAATACCACAACTGAAATTATTCTTAGTATTTGTTGTTGAACATTTTATTTATCCTACTGAGAAAGAACTTCTATTTCTAGTACTAGTAAAAACATCACTGTATTTCAACGTTGACTTTCCTGATATCAGGTGAATAAATAGGGTTTCATTAAATTTCAATAGTTACTTTAGCTTAATTTCCCAGCACAGATAAGCATTTCTTATTCCAATTCTTTATTTGGATCTTAATATTTCATTTGTGATTTGACTCATTCAGTGTGAATGTATGTGATTTGTAAATCAGTACAAATATTTTATCTCAATCAAGTTATAGATTAAAAACAAAATAAAATGACATGTAGATAAGACTGAATATTACTGCACTTTTCAGAGTGAGAAAATGAAGATCACTAAGTGCATCAATAGCTTCTCAATTTTGTTTGGATACATGAAACAGTGGGTACAATCTTTTGGATCATTGAAGAAAACTGGGGAGTCTTCAGAAGATGAAGCTCCTGCCTCTGAACCTCTGAAGCGGCTTAACACAGGTATGTCTCATTTTATTGTTGTCTGCAGACAGTTATTTCTTTCAAGTTGATGTTTCTGCATTCAACACAGCTTGTTCTCACTTTGTTCTTACTATCAAATTTTGGTGATTCTCACAATATATGTAAATTTTCAGTTCTCATTATGTCTCTTGTGGTGATTTATGATCAGTGATGTTTGACGTTATATGCAGTTATTTGCATTCTCCCAAGCTATACTCACACAAGGTAGCAAATTTAATTGACAGGGACTTTGTGTGCTTTTACTTCTTTGTTTCTGTTTCATACTCCATCTCCCTCCTTTTTGGAACTCATTATTACTTCTGACATAAAATATTGAAATTAAGCTAATTAATAATCTTACAATGAATTTAATGATTTAAATGAAAGAGGCAGACGTCATAATTTTTGTTTTTGATAGTACTCAGAATTGATCCCAGGGGTTTCACAGTGAGCTATGAATCCTAGCTCTCTTTTAAATTTATTTTTATTCTGAACAGTGTCTTGCTAAATTGCTAAATTATCGAGACTGAGCTTGAATTTGGATTCTCCTTTCTCAGCCTCCCAGATTGCTCAGATATATCGGGTTGCCACTATATAGGGTTCCACTTTAGGAAAAATTCCTAAAAGAAACTCAAAATACTACTGCAATGAACACTGAAATTATAAGAAATTGAAACAGCCCCTTTGCTGATAGAAATTCTCAGTGACCTGTAAAGAAGGTCAAACCAGCAACATCACTCTCTTAAACCAAGTCCTAATCCAGACCAAGTCCTAACTATCTTCTATCCTATGAAAGGTGGATAGCCTGGGAGGCTGGCTCATAGTGTTTAAGATAGAGAAGAAAACACTGTAGCATGAAATTTCAAGAGGATGTGGCAGGGAGTAATACAGAAGTTGCAGCAAGTTATCTGGAAGACTGGAAGATTAATTAAGACCTGAAGATGACCAGTGTGCAGGTAGGAAGATATAACAACATGAAAAACACAACCTGTGGGGGGTCTAAAATAGAAAGTTTATATTGACCCAGAAGGGAGGGTAGTGGCTATTAAGCTTGGATTGGCAGGTAGGGTTTGGGCCTGAGAACAGAATGGAAAGATGAAATAAGGAAGTTAGCAGGTTTTAATATTAGACTAGAATTTAGGCTCCTCAGAGAAAAGTGGTGCTTCAAGCTCACATTTAAACCTTTGTTATAGAGAAATGGGGAAAAAGAAACAAAACATTACAAGATAAAAGAATAAATAAATAAGGTAGTGATTTGGCAAAAGGAAGAGAAGACTGGAAATGGTCCTCAAATTCTTTTGGCTGCTTTTGGCTATGGTGGTGCATCATCTAAGTTTATGGGTATTTTTCCCTTTTATGAGTGATTTGTTGGCATGTAATTTTCAATTAGAAAAGTGTCATTCATCTAACACTGAGTGTGACTTTGCACAATTGGGATGAATTGCATCAGCATGCAAAACAGCATGAACCCACTGAAACGGTGAGGATGGCTATTAGAATTGAGGACAAAATAGGCAGTGTTCAAAATAGGAGTCATTGTTGGATCTGGAGCCAGCTTTCCTGTGATTTTGGATATTTTTGTTGGACCCTTGAGGCACAGTATCCTAGTTTGTGGACCACATTTCTTACCAGTCACAATTGATTGGTATAGAAAGAGCATTCTTCTTTTAACAATTAGGTAAGTTTCTCCCATTTCAACCATGAATAAATTTACTTTGTCAATTTTGTAGAGTTCCCGCCTCTAGCGAGTTCACCTCCTCCTGAATCTTTTTTGGGGGATGTGAAATATCATGGAAGCCTTCCTGATGGTCCTGTGATAAGCTTTGGTAAAGGTGAGAAAAGTGGTCAGTTTTTCCACTTGGTGGTACTATGGATTAAGAACTGGTGGTCAACGTAATGCCAGCTGGATTACATCAGCATGGCCCTGAGTGTAGATGTGCCACCTGAGGAAAGTTGCCAGCATAAATAGAGAGGTGGAGAAGGAGGAGGAAGGTATTAATGGATTTTTGCATTGAGGCATTGTGGGTTCTCCTGAACCTTTGTTTCTCCTGGAGAAGCTCTGGTCCTCACATTGAGCACTGCTTCCTGGCTCTAGAGAGGAAGTCATGTGCCGCTTGGTCTCCAGGATGAACTCCTCACGATGGCTCCCTGCATGTACTCAACTGTGCTTGTTTTGGAGGAGCTCAGGGACCCTCTGTCGCTGAGGATTTCTGTGGTGCCTTTCAGGACAGTGCTGGTCTTTGCTGTGTGACTTCTTGGCTCCAGTGTAGAACCCTCATTCCATCGGCCCAGCTCCTTTACCCCGTTGGCATAGCTTTCTGGCTTCTACTGCTGACCTTTGTGTCTTCCTGGCACGAATCCATAAAAGAGACTGGTGTGAGTCCTTGTTGTGGGCTCTAGACCTCCAGTTGGACTCATGGGAGGCATTGTCACGAGCTCTGGCTTTTCATCTGGACTCATGTAGAACATTGCTCTGGGATTTAGGCTCTTGACTAAATATTCTACATCTCTGATGTTGCAGATAGACCTCCTGCATTTTCTTGTGTTAACTCTCATGACCATTATAAAAATAATATTATAAACTTCCTATCCTGATTCTAATTGTTTTCTGTACAACCCCTAACTACAACAGGTGGCAAATTCTATGGGCATCTATAATGTTCTCAAAGGGATCAGAATTACTGTCTTTTTTGGTGAATGTGGTCAGTGATGGGAGTTGACTGTTTAAAGTTGTGTTGTTATTGAAGAACAAATAGGCTAAGTTACATGTCTGTGTCTAATTAGTGGGCAGACACAGGTGTAATTGTTGGCCACAAAGGGAAAAGTTCCATGATTGGAAAAAGGCGTGCTATGAAGAGATTAGAATGTTGCACAGTATAGTTTCATCGAGTCAAAGATCTTGGCCCACTATTCTAGATCAACAGAGAACCAATCTAGGAGCTTCCTAGTGTAGGAAGAATTGATATGGAGTTACTGGAGGGTTTGATGTTAGTGAGATCCTATGGGAAGAGCTCAAAGGGCTTCTGAGTTATTAGGACTGGGGCAGAGATGGATATTGTAGTCCAGTGAATAGAAGGGGTTGAGTGGAGTTTTGCTTGTCTCAGATGAGCTTCCACAATTGACCTAATGAGACTGATAGTTTTGGAGGATCTTAACAGTGGTAGTTTGGTTACACTGAAATGTGTTTTTCATAAAGAGACTCTTAAGTATTTTCTCCCAGTAAATGTAAAAGAGAATTGATATAAAGAGGGAAGTTTCAAGGGTTATGGGGCCAGTAATTGGATGAGTAGTTGTAGGGAAGTTTAGAGAAGATAATCAAATGTATCTGAAGGAGTTTAGCATCCCTGTCTGCCAGGGCTTTTAGATATGATTTAAAAGAATATTGATTTGATCTTTAAACTTCGGGTCTACATTCTCTTTTAGACCAGGTTTTACCTGGGTGTTTATCAAGGCTGTTTGGGAGTGTTTATCAAGGCTGTTTGGAGATAGTCTTCTAAGCAGAAATGATAAAGGCATAACCAAAAATCCTGGCCCAGAGATGAGTTTGTTTAAAGGCCAAAGGTGAGGTTGAGGGGATGTTCTCAATATTGGGATCTAAGTAAATCTTTTTAGGGGCCAGTGTTATCAAGAAGAAGAAGAAGAAGAAGAAGAAGAAGAAGAAGGAGGAGGAGGAGGAGGAGGAGGAGGAGGAGGAGGAGGAGGAGGAGGAGGAGGAGAAGAAGAAGAAGAAGAAGAAGAAGAAGAAGAAGAAGAAGAAGAAGAAGAAGAAGAAGAAGAAGAAGAAAGAAGAAGAAGAAGAAGAGAGGAGTTGTCATGATTGGGTAGAGCATGGCTAGTTAGGAGGTGGACAAATTGAGATGCAGGGGTGTAAAGTCACCTCTTGTCAAGATGAGTGATTATCAAGAGAAAAATCTATGAAATCCTTGGGTAGGAGTCTTTGAGGAACAGTAAAATAAGGTCATAGAGTAGGGGACTAATCAAGGACTGATTCATGGTTTTTAGGTTTGCTTGTGTGGATGGGTTTCTTTTGGGGTGCATTTGAGGCAGAAAGATATAGAAGTAAGGATTTGGGATTTCTGCCCATGAAGAATGTGTGGGGTTGAGCTTTCTTCAGAAATGAGCTTCAGTCCACAGAAATGTATTCAAGAGAGTGTTTCAAAAGTTTAGTAGCTGTTGTTGTGGTAAGGATAAATGTGCAAGGTCTCTGTTAGTTTGATTGAGATGGTTTTGGGTAGGATTTAGAGGTAAGCCCTATTTGCTAAAAGGGCTGATAAAGGACTGAAGTTGTCATCAGGTTTGGACCATGAAGTCTGAGCAAGGTTTTTCAAAATGGAATGCTGTCTCCAAAGAAAGATGTGCTGCAAAACTGTTGCGAGGAAAAGGGGTTCCCATGCATCAGTTTAAAGGGGCTGAGGAGATGGGGTAATTAGGGCATGGTATGGATTGTAGTAGGCAATGGTAGGAGATCTACCAATGGTTTTTGGGCTATAAGGTTGGAGAGGTACAGATTGTAAATTGTCATAATAGAATAAGATTAGAGCTTTTTTTTTAAATTAGGAGAGCCACTGTCATTAAAGCGTAGATAGAGAAAGCTCAGCCACTCAGTAAAGTCTGTATCAGTGTTTCAAGAGGTAGGTTATAGGTTGTGTTTTTTTTGTCAGGAAGTTGAGCTAGGAACCCAGAAGAGAATCATTTTTTGGATGTTTCTGATAGGTGGAAAGGTTTGTTGAAGTTAAGGAGATTGAATGCTGGTACAATGGTAGGGGTTCACTAAAGCTGATTCAAAGCAGGAGATGTAGAAGAGGGGTAGAGTAAGGGGTGAACAGGTCCTGCCAATGTGGTCTTGTATAGGGGTTTAGCCACCAGACCAAAATCTGAGAAATATAGGCAAAACTAATTATCTTGCTTCAAAAGGTACATGTAAGGTATTGTTACATTCTGACTGGAGTAAGGGGATCTAAGAGATGAGGATTTTTGGGACCAATGTGGTTTCCTGAGGAGTATGGTTGATCTGAAGTCCATGACATATGATCTCATCTGGAAATATCTGGTATTACTTCACTGATAGCAAATAAAGTAATTGAACATTGTCTGTTATGTGCAGATTTAGATAAGGTCTATATAGTAAAAGGTCATAAAATATTGGATAAGGCAGCAAGAGTTTGAAGGAAGAGATAACAGATAATTCAGAAAGGGGTAGGCTTTTGCGGAATCCCTCTGCAAAAAATGGTATAATTGAGTTGCTGGAAGTTTTCCATGTTGGGATCTATTAAAATAAAGGTAAAATGCATTTTGGGAACTGAGATTAAAAAGAATAGCTAAAGGAAAGCATCTTTGAAGCTAAGAAGTATAAAATAAGAACTATCCCCCAGGAATAAGTCAATAATGTTGGATGGATTAGGCTCTAATGCATATGTTCTGGACCATATAATAGATCCCGTGTGTTTATTTTATGCTTAGGATAACAGTGGTACAAGCAGAAATGGTGGGTTTAGTATTTGAAAGAGAGAAACTTGAACACAGTGGGTTAGAGTCCCTGAGGTCAATGAGTTGCATGAACAATTGAGTCTTCTTGAGGAGGAAGTAAGGTCCTTGATGTTAACCTTCACAGGAGTTTGATGAGAAATAATGGGGGATCATGTTGAGTGTCACACATGATAGGGTTGACTCCTTGAAATTCAGTGTGAAATGAAAGTTTGTGTAATGTGGTTTGAAGAGGAAGGAACAGAGGAGTAAGGTTGGGGGCCTGGGTGGTAATGACAGATGGTGATGTGATTTGGAAGCATATCTCATCTCATTAATGAGGCAGTAATGATTTGGGAGTTCTAGAAAGGAATTTGTGAAATAGTTGTTTCTAAGGTGTAGGCAGAGGCTTGGTACAGAGCAGTTTGGAGATAAGATTATCAACTCCCATAATAGAGTCAGAGGAAAGAACCAAAAGTCTCACATGTCTCTGCTTAATCAAATATGTTGTTTCTGTGTAAAAAAAAAAAATGAGATTGGCACACCTGTTACCTTTAGACAAGTCCTGGGTTCTATTTTGGTGATGGAAGTCATGAGAGCTTTACAGCTGAGGTTTTCTCAGTTATCAACCACAAGTCCCAGGAGACTAGGAAAGGACAAGTTAGAGTTGGAGCTGGCCTTGGATTTGGAATGGCTGACTCTCTTCTTAGAGATCTGGGAACAATCTATTTGTTCTTTTGCTCAGGGGAGGAAAGACTGGTTTTGCTTGCACTTTTCTCGCATGCGGTTTTTAGTTCCCACTAATATTTCTCAAGTATGTACCAGGCCAAAGTGTATTGCGAAAGAATTTTGGGCACTAAGAACTCTAACTTTTTTGTCACCATATTTTTACAGGCAAATTAGCAAAGTCATATCATGGACAAGGGACAAAGGGTTATATCTGCTCCTCTTTTAGGGACATTTTTAGGACCATTTTTTAATTTTCTGAAACTCAGAGTAGTGTGAATTGAACTTAGGGTTGAGACCAAAAAAATGTTTTTTAAAATAGGCTTAGTCACTGCTATGAGACCTATTATTGAGAACTGTAGGCAACTGGAATAAATAAACCAGAGGACATTCTTATAAAATATAACTAAAGGAAATTATCTGACAATAATCATAAGTGGCCATATTTACTAAGAATAATTTGAAAACTAAACTCAAGTAATCTTGTGATACTCGTAGTCAGGCACTTGTGCATAAGAACTGTTCTTCATGGGCTGTGGATGTAGTTCTGTGGTAATGTGCTTGCTTAGGATTCACAAGACCCTGAGTTGAATTCCTAGTAACACACACACACACACAAATCACAACCTCTTAGCTCTTTTGTAATGTCATATAAGTCAACAGTCTCTCAAAAGCATTGTTTATTAATCATTTATTATTGTCCCTCATTACTGAAGGGCTTTAAACACTCTGTAAGATAACTGATAGCAATGGATACAGTAAAAGATTTCCAATATAGATGATAGCATTGTTTTGGAATATGTCATCTAGAAAATTTGATGTTAGACAAGGGAATTAATATATGACTTGAAAATTTCAAAGGACAAACTGACACTCTTATTAAGGGATAATGAATATGAATATGGTAAAATATGGACACTTCAATTTCAAGTTAATTTTCACTACCATTCCAAATATCTGAGGCCTTAAAACTTTTATTAGGCGTATGTCTGTTCATAAACTCGCTTGATATGACAGTGGTGAGTTTGAAAGAACTCTCTTAAATCTTAAAGGCCTTCTGCATTGGAAAAATGACTATCAAACAGCATTGAATGCCATGGAAACTCTTCTGAGAGAGGAACCAGTTGACAGGACAGGGTTGATGTGTTTTCTGTAGGAATCGCTACAGCCTCCATCCTCCAGCAAGTGCTGCCTTGAGCAGCCAGCAGCCATCAACAATAAGGCAAGAGGTTCTCCATCAATAAAAATCAAAACTTACTGAAGAGTCAAATGATTGTCAGCATTGTTTAGCCAAAAAGCAGTTTTTACTTGATGTATGGACATTGCAGTGCACTCCTATAACTAGTACATATTTGATAAATACAATTAATGTCAACTCATCCTATATATGCAGCAGTAAGTCAAAATTGTGTGCAACATGCTTTATGACATTATTAACTTTATTGTAGAGTTCTGCCAAGCTTTTAGTATCTCAAGTGTATGATTATGAACACACACTTTTTTCTTTGTCCGAGAATCAAACACATGTGAAATTCCAAGGGAAGATAACTATGGAAAAATGTAAAGTTTTCCACATTTCATTATCTATATTTCTATGCATATCTTAAATAGGTAAATAGCCTTGCTGATGGACTGTTTTTGGTTTATTTTATAAATTCTTTGAATAAGGACCTTCATCATTAGTGGATAAAATTGGACAGAATACCTTGAAAGTATGAGTGATTTTAAATTAGAATTGTTGAAGAAATAGTGACTATAAATTTTAGGCCTGGGTCACAATTGTTGTATGTATGAGGAAATAACTTAAAAACGTATGAACATGTATGAATGTGTAATATAACAAATTAAGAAACAGAATTTTTTTTTTCCTTGAGAGTTAACAAAAGATGTTTTCTGCTTTTTCAACTTCACTTCTGCTAATGAAGAGTAAGGCAGTATCTGTTATCTTCTTCCAGTGACACGCTCATCTCTTCTTTCAAATATGCATGAGTGGCCTTTTGATAGAAAAACAACTTACAGAAACTACTATGTTTTCAGAAATATTCTCCAAAAATTACTGTTGTGTTTTTCCTCTTTGTCATATAAGCAGTTAGATGAGATAGATCCTTTATAAACACTCACTAGTGGGTCTGATTCTTTCTCTAGCAGTAGCCTTTGTAAGAGAGAGACTGTCACAAAGCACACATTCCAATTCTAAATGGAATTGTTCATATTCTTACGGGAGAGTAAAAAGTCATCTTCTCTTTTTTCCTAGTTTTAATTCACTTCCTCTTTTGGTTCACAAAGGGGCTACAATTAAGTAAGATGTCATGGGGTAGAGACCAAGGAGCCAAAGGGAAAGCCAGGCTCATTAATTGAAATTGTGTTTCCTCCTTGTTAATTATATGGATGTCCTGCTACCTGGCTTGAGAAAAATAACTTCTGAAAATGTTAAGAATCCTTTGTAACAGATTATTAACATAAAGTTTAAATCTTAATTGGATTTTTGGTAAGTAACCTTTACAACTCCTGACAGGGACATGATATACAATAATTAAATCATTCCACTAGAGTCAAAGGATTCCAAATGTTAAGATGGCATTGAAATGGGAACAGATCATGGTTCTGTTGTTTTTTTCAATACATACAACAAAACAAGCCAGGTACATGAAACTCAGGAGACATATAGGAATAAAATAATGAGTTTCTCATGCTTACCTGCAGGAGTGGAATGAAGGATAGGACTACCAGCTATCCCTCTGAATTTTATTTTGTTTAAATATTTTTGGGGGTGAAAAAAGTGTTAAATCAAATGCTGGTTATAAAATACATCATTTCCAATTCTGCATGCAAGAAATTTGATGAAATCCCTGACATCAGAATTTACTATGAAACAATAATTCTGCCAAAATAATGAATCATTGATTGTGAGTATGATAATGTTTTCAACATGAAATAATTTGTATTTTCTAAAGAAAGATGAATGCAAGTATGGTAGGGCAAACACTGTTGAGAACTTACAACATATATTTTTTTAATGTTTTTCCTATGAAAAAATCAGTGCTTCCTTATTAAAGAACCTGGCCATCACATCAACCATTTCTTCAAGAAAAGTATTAGTAACACAAAGCAAAAAGTAAAATAAGAAAGTCTTTCTAGTTTTTGCTTTCCAAGTGATTAAGCTCCAAGACAAAGAACATTTCAAAAATAACTAACAATAACATATATGTGCAGACACCAAAATAACTGATTTCAGTTGTGTCCTTTGTCAAAGATGAACTGATAATTATGAAAGGAAAGTTATCTCCACTAGCAGTGCCCCTCTGTGAAGTTCAAACCTCAAGACACAGTAATTGCATTTATTGTTTTTCCTGGCAATTAAAAGCTCTCAGTTATTTAGTAATGCATTTTCCACATATTTTAGCAAGCAAATTTTAGAGAACAAAGGTAAGTCTGTCTTTTTCTTGTTAAGTATATTCAGTCGTGTATTCATTTTTGTCTCAGCTCCAATGGGGTCTAGGAAGATTTTCTGGCTGCAATTATGCAATGCATTGATTTCTTCCTCTTGCAATTGTAAACGCAATTCTGCATGCCAGCAACTATTGTCCTTACAATGATCACAGTCTTACAAATTATAACTATTACCACAGTTTACCACAAAAATCCAGCGTGTCTATAGATTTATTTCCATCAAAATAGTTACTTTGCTTTAGTATTTCTTCAAATGAAAAGCTACTATTGGATTGGATATTTAGTTGGGGAATAACCATCCATATTATGAGCTACATATAAATCTATATGGTGCACAATACATACCCAATTTGATGCAGTGTTTTTTGTTATTTTAATTTTCTTAATATATTTCTTCCCAAATTCTGGTTTTATCAATTATCGTTGTAATATTTGTATTTATTAATTAAAATATTTGCACTAAATTGCCACATAATGCCATGTAAAATAAAATATTTCTTGAAATATATAACAATAAGAAAATTAAACTCACAAAAGTCATGCATCTAATAAATGTATAACTGATGTTTAGAATATATAAACAGTTAAAAGCACAGGAAATTTTTGAGTATAAATGAAGTTTCACTTTCTCTAACTCCTGTTGATCACAAATAAACATCTTTGAAAAATAATTTTACATCTGCATTTTTAGCATAATTAATGTGCAATTAAATGACTACTTAATTATTTGTATATAATTTTGAAATTAAAAACAGACAGCTGAAAACTCAGAATATTCTATCTGCTAAAATTGTTATGATTTATTTGACAGAAGGAAAGTTGGTAAGTAATGCCATTCCAATGCACCATAAGGTAAACGATGAATTTGATAGCTAATTCAAAGTTTGGAAAGTTTACCAAAGAATTTTAAGTATCTAGAATTTAAGTTCAATAAAATAAACAGAAATTGGACTTCAGAAAAAATATCTGATTATTTATAAATAAAAGACCAAAAGCAGTTTCTTGAAGGTGGTGATAGAATTTCAAAATTTATTAATTGCCATAGTTATTCTATAGTAAGTATATTTTGAGTTTACAGAGAAGAAATGAGAATATATACATAAAGTACATCAATATTTTTCAAATCTATTTAGTTTGAAGTCAGTGATTCAACAGTGTAGTTTCATTTTCTTAAACTAAATATAATTTAAAAAGTTGGTTGGAGCAAGTACATTCTACCCAAACAAAAAATTGAGCATCTTAATAATAACTAAAAATTTCTGCTATTCCTAAAGTATTCCTAAAGTTATTTCCTAAAGCTCATTGTAAAGCTATTCCTTACAATAGAAACCTCTATCTGGACCTATTTGTATGCTTTTGTTTATATAGACATGTGATTATTGTAATACGTAGTACTTAAGGGGTGTACACAAGAATACCACATCTTAAAATATGATAGTAGATTTCCTGATCTCCTAGAGCTAGGTTTCAGCATTGCAATATTAAGTCAACTGTTTGCCATGCGTTTTTATAGGTATAAATTTTAAGATTTAAGATTTATGTTATACATTATAAAGACTGAGGATTGCATATTGGCAAATCAATATGCAAACAGAACTGAAACACACAGAGTTTATAGCAAAGTTATAAATATGTAGACTAGTGAGAAAAATATGATATTTTCAATAATTAGTATTGAGACAATTGAACAGTTACAAAGAATAATAAATTAATCTTGATCAATGTGTCAGAGCATATAAAATGTAGATTTAGTAGAGCATAAATTGTGAAAGGTAAAACAGTGCATCAGGAAGATAACACGGGCAAATAACTTTATGAAGTATCAACCAGGATCTTCATGTGAAACTAAATAGTCCTTACAATAAGGAACAGACTTATACATTTAGTAATTAAAATTATGAAACTTTGTTCTATATTAGGGTTTTACTAGAGAAAAAAGATATAATATGAGTTATACAAATGTATAAGAAATGACAAGATTAGCTTACGATGGTCAGCCACAGAGTTAGATAAGGAAGTGTGCAGAGGGTGTATACACATTGGAGGCCGAAGGATTCAATCCAAGGTCTGGAGTTCACCCTAGTGTCTTGTGCAAATGCCCACCAGCAGGCTGATGGGTCTGGGACAGAATGCCAAAGGCTCTATGATGGAAGGCTGAAGAGTGTGTGCCTGAAAGCTGAAGAGTCTACACTGGAAGCCACGAGATGATGTCCAAACCAAAGGCGAAGACTGGAGCTTCTCCCTAGAATGGAATACATTTGTCTTTGCTCCTTTCCTTATACCTCCAAATGATGAGCCACCCTAGAGTGGGTCTTCTACACACTAGGGTGTAGGATTGCTAAACCCATTTAGTTAAGCTTCTAATTGTCTCAGGTTGACACAATCAATCAACCACTACACGTTCATTAAAAGATACCGTGAAAAAAGCAAGCATCAAGTGGGATATCTTACACAAATGTTGTAACTGCTTATTTCAAGATCTCCAACTATTCATAAAGTCAAACAATATAGCGGGAAAAGATATAAGAAGTTAGAAAATATGTTCTAGAAGAGCATACCTAATAGCCACTAACTTTATGAAAAATTGTTCAAACTCATTTGTGATCAAGGACGTGAATATTACAGCCACAAAGAGGTACTAGTACTGCTGTATAAGAATGTCACCATCAGAGCAAAACCAGTTAGCCTGAAATGTGAACACATTGTTCTTACATAGAAAGAAACTATACATTTTCAATCTGTGCAACTATTTTGAACATTTTTTGACCTTATTTCTATTTATTAATTTATTTATTGAGACAGGTTCTGTTTTGTAGTTCACAGTGACCTTAACTCAGTACATGGCCCAGACTGCTCTCAAACTCACAGGGATTGCCTTGCCTCACCCTCTGGATTTTTGGGATTACAAAGTTGCATCTCCATGGCCAAGTGACCCTGTCTAATTTAGTTGAAAATACACAAGCCTAATAACAGCAGTTCTGCTGCTGGATGGGTAACCCATGTGTACATATAAGCTACTGGGTATATATGCAAAGGTCCCCAGGTGTGCTATGAAAGTCAAAAAAGTCATCACCATGAAATGAATGAATAAATATTTAGAAGTTCATTCATTTTACTATTGAAACACAATCTAAATTTAAGTTTCAACACTTAACAAAGATGAATTTCAGAAACATGTTGACTAAAAGTCACATATATGTATGTATATATTGTATGCTTTATGCTCATTGCAAACTGTACATGCTAGTATAAATGTGCTATGTAATATATTAATTATATCTTATATATTAAATATTCTATATTATTACATGTTAATATCTATCTATCTATACATAGAGTCTATATTATACAATCTGTATGTAAAGTAATGTTAAAAGCCAGACACTGGTGCACACCTATCATGCCAATCTTTTGGGACTGAGTCTGGAACTTGGTGACTTAGGAAGACCTTTCCTAAAAATAAAAAGGGAGAGCAGCAGAGCTCATTTTGAAGGTCCTTTGTTTAAATTCCAATTGCACCAAAAGAACAAGTAAAACAAATGTAGTGCTTACTTTTATAGAGAAGGAAAAGAATGATACTAATTGCCAATGAGGAAAAGGTGACCACTTCTTGATTTCCATGGATACTGATAGCTCTCCCCAAACCTGAGTGATGAGCAGTTTGTGAAAATGTACTTCATTGTGCTGTGCATGTGTATTTTGTATCTTTGATATCTTAATTGAAATTCAAAATATATAGACGAAAATGATAGCTAAGTTTATATGCATATGTGTAAAGCATGCACAGGAATGTGGGGACAAGGTAGGAGGTGAATGAATTTTACTGGGTAGACTGGATCCCAGAGTGGCAGAAATAGTTCAAGGAGACATTATGAAGAGCAAGGTACCTTTATTCCTAAGTGTCTGTGAACTGGTCAAAGTGCTGAATTTCCACTCCGCAGGAAAAAGAGCGGGTCATTAGCTCAGTCAGTTGGCACCAGCTGCTTATTAGTTTGATTTCTAATAAATAAAACTTACTAATTCAGAAAGAATCAGGAGAGTCCTAACTTTCAAGGGGCCTTTCAACTTATATGACAAGTAAGTTACAAAATGGGTTGTTTTTAACTAGAACTTGATCCCTCAGTGTTCTCTAGTCCTGGATATGTGTGTTGCCTACCAATAGCTTTTGTTTGTCATTTAAATTGCTGTAGTTTGGGAATGGTTTTTCACATGGAGCAATATTTCCAACATTCATTTGTGACTGGTATAGTAAGTTCAGTAACATTTATGCATTTTACTTGAATATGTGATTAAATACAATGATTATTTATTTAAAAATGCTCTCTATTAAAACAATTTGGGATAAAATATTGCTGCTACTACACCACTAGTGTACATATAACTCTGACTCCAACTGGCAGGTGTTTCAGGAAATTAATTCACATCCTTGTCAATCATGTTTCTAATGACAAGTTTTTCTGACCAATTAATTTGTGTAATACTATTTTTAGTGTTTATGTCTATAAACTGTTACATTTTTTAAAAAAAAATTACAACATACTAGTGAAGGACAGAAGGAAAAAGTATGACTTTATCTTCTAGAATCAGCACACCAGTATGGAAGAGGAAAAGTATTTTTTAAACACTGTTTTATGCTCAAGTTGAGCAACACAGGCTAGATATGTGTACCCACAAAATGCATAAGGGACACATTGTATACTCTAGATACAAATATGCGTATCAAGTATTTTTCAAATGTAAATTGCACACAAAAGCAGAAATTTAGTCAAACGAAAAATATTTGAAAACATAGCAAATACCACAGGAAATAACTTTTTACAGTCTTTTATAATCTTTGATATTTAGAATTGTACAAAGTCATCCCACTTAACTTTCTACAGACAAGGAAAAGTTTTCAGCAAATATGTTGCAAAATAAATAAAAACTTACAAGAAAACCGCTGCTTGCAACCTTCAGGGCAGCTGTGCACTTGTATGTCGCTTGTTAACAAAAGCAGATTCAGATTCTGACTTGGAAGCATTTTCATTATCCAGGCAGATTACATTGCAATGGGTCAATTTAACACTCGGACCATGAAACATCTCATGACTTGATCACACTGAGATAAAAATCAAGTTTGTTGTTGACATTGTTCTGAAAAGAGAAACTGTCCCTATACACAGTGATTGGTTTATCTTTGATGGAATAGTTCTTATTTTCTTCTACTGTCGTGTTTTCTAAACAAGAAGACAGATGACTAATATTCAAAAGAATAATACTTAAAAGCAAGAAACCCCTCTGCTTTTACTAACATGGTTGTGTTAAAAATGACTATATAGAATAACTTTGAAAACTCAATATTTCTTCTTGCCAATTTCTGGGAAGAATATGTCTTCCATTCCTTTCACTGTTGGCAAACTCAGTCTCCAGATTGACAGATTGTGTCCTCCAGATTGTGTCCTTAATGGATGCCTCATCTAAAGACTAGCTAAGGCATGGTATATTCCAAAAATCTAGAAGAAAAGATTTTGGGCTTTCACAATACAGAGATCTTTCATGTTTGAGAAGACAGGTATCTTTGATTTAAACACTATACAATGTATACGGTTATATGTTGCTGAGTACATATAAATTGTTATAATTTTTATGATTTTATTTTCAATTCAAAATAAATTGAAAAATAGAAGAAGAAAGTGCATTATGATTAAGTTTTATTTAAAATGACTGTGACTGTGCAGGATTATTATTACTATTTTTTAATTAATTTACTTATTTGGTATCAGGCACCAAACTCATGACTTAGTACTTTCCAGGCAGGCTCTTGTGCTGCTGAGCTAAACCCCCAGCCCAGTAACTGTGTTCTTACACTGACTTTTCCAGACAAAAGACCAAGTTTTGAGCCAAGAGCCTATAGAAAAATGGTAAATTGATGTCTGCTGCAACAGGACAGCATGTTATCTGCACACGGTGCCGGGAGAGCGAGAGCCTCAAATCCACAGAGAAGGAACCTTAGTCTCGGGGAGGTGGGTTAACAGAAGGGTTCTTGGTGTCTACTTATTTATTTGCCTTTTAGAACTACTGCAGCGGGAACCAAGTGTGGCTTGCTCAGATTGGCAAAGTGCCTTAAATCTGGTTTCTGTCAGGTCTTTCACTTGTATCATAGAATTCTGACCAGGGTTTGCTTGCTGTGCCCCTAGAAACTTGCTGAGAAGGCAGCCAGAAATGTCAAGTAAGATACCAACACATAACAACTCTGCAAATCTCTGAGCCTATCCTATGTCAATGATTTCTTTAGGTTGATAAATTCTGCTGCCCAGTGGCAAGCAAAACTGGTCTGGAAGACTGAGCTGATCTGAAGTACTCCTTCCAAAATGGATTCGCTTCTTTTATTCTAAATGAACTGAGTTTCTAGTGTATATCTGTCAGTTCTATGATCACATGGAAATCATTTCAAATTTTGCTTCCTATTAATGTACATTCTGTTTAGGAACCTCCAACATAAATCAATTAAATTTTTTTTCCAAGGACATTGTGAAAAACCTTTGAGATCATACCATTTGTGTGAAAATCAAAAATTAAATTGCTTTTTTACTGAGGACTTGAATCTTTGGTTGGTTATAAGACATAAATACTTAGTCTTGCAAAGCATTTGGATCAAAGTCAACCCATTGGTCAGGGTAATAGTAACAGATGAGGAAGTAGACCAGCCTTCCTTCCTTCCTGTGGAATTCTGCAATAGATAGATAGATAGATAGACAGAGAGACGGAGAGACAAAGCGAAGGATCATTTTAGGAGCACAAATAACAATAATGTATCCCTTTGGGGAAATACTGGCAGGTTCTTTAGGAGGCTATCTAGAATTAGTGCCTCAGGAGGAGTAGAAATATCAGTGTTAATAGTAGAAATATCAGTCATTATTTTGGCTTTATATAATAGACCTTGATGGTTTAGCAGACATTCTGTCAGGCCCTTGAAGATAAGGCTGAAGTCCATTTTGCAGACTGACTTTCTCTTTCTGCTTGGAGTTCAGGTAATAGTTATTCAAAGCTATAGAAGAGAAAATGATTTGACTTCAACTCCTCTCAGTCATATGAATTAGAGTAGCTGAGGGAATGATGTGGTTGTGCCAAAATTCTTCTCAAGTCAAGGAAAAGCTAAAATTTGGGGTGGTTAATTTTGGAAGAAATTCTCCATGAATTTTTCAGTTATTCTGCTGTTCCTTTAAACTTTTTTTGTTTGTTGTCTGCGATATCATCTCAAAAATATTTTCATACAGGTTATTTTAGGATTAAAGTTAATAGTGTTTCTCTCCAGACAGAGAGAGAGAAGGGAGATTTGTTTTAGAGGCAAGCCAGTGAGGATAATGTGTCCTCCTGGGAACAGACTGGCAGGTTCATCAGCAGTCTCTCTAGAAGATTAGGGATTTCCTAAGCATGGTTTGCACAGCTGTGGTGTAAACTCAGAGCATGTGAATCTCCCACCTGGGCTGTTTATGTCACCCTTGTGAGATTTGAAATCAGGAGAGCCAATGCAAGCACACAACTCATTCTGCCTGTTGTTCTTTAAGTAAAAATCTTTGATAGATCAAGGTACGGTTTCTTTTCTTGCACAAGCAAACAGGATACCTTTGTTGGTGGCTGTAAAGTAGGGTAAATCCTCAGATTCTTCACAGTTCTTGGCAGTACATTTACTCTTCTGTCATATTAGGGTAAAAGCACAAGAATACAGATTTCCTTTTTCATGATGTATTCTTACAGGTAACCGTGACATCTGTTATTGCACCTAACTTTTCCAATGAGAAAAATGTTGTAATTGAATTTGTCACCTGAAATATTTCATGTCTGCTCTTTTTTAATGTTTGTTCCCGGACAAATTTCTTGGATTAAAGAGCAACATTTAGAACTTCACCAAAGTGTTTCCCCTGTAAAAAGAGACCGCTACACTAGTGTTGGTACTGAATTTGGGAAGCTTATTTTTCTAATTCAGATTTAAACTGGGACAGTAATCAGCAACCGCAGGGCTGGAGGGGAAAACAGCAGGCTGAAGGAGAAGTAGTTTTGGTTCTTTGAATTATAGACATTTACTTTGTAACAAGATTTATGTACCACCTAAAGCAATGCACATTAAAAAATATCTCCCTGGTGATTAATCTACTGTCTTAAAAAAAAAGCAATGTACACTTGAAAGTATTTGATAAAAACTTTGAAATGTTTTGTTTTGAGAAAGCCATAATTAGGATTTTAAGATAATTTAAGGTATGAAAATTTTCATAAAAACTGCAACAGGAATATCAAATTTTATAATTTGCAGTACTATATGTAATGAATTATGTGAAGCATCATTCATTATGGCATAAAATTATGGTATTACACATATCATCATGTACATAAAAATCTAAATTGGACTATCATTGATATGTATATTTATCACCGATAATATATAAGCTGGTTTCTTTAAAAGACCAACTTATTTCTAAGGAGAATGATTTGAATGAAAAACCAGTCTAAATTAACTAAATTTAAATTATAAAATACAGTTTTAAAATCAATACAAAGAACACATATATTAACCAACCTAATTTACTTCAGCAAAATATTTAAGAATCTTTAGATCCAAAAGTCAATTTCAATATAAAGAAAATCTGTTTAAGAGATATTCCAAGGGAATTATCACAGTTTAGGATAAATGAATTCTCATATATGGAAAAGACATTTATTTAACTTAGCCCTATTCAATGTTTTTTATAGAATGATATAAAGCTGCAAAACTTTAAAACATGAAGATTCTTTCATGGAATATGGTTTTGAATTTTGTTGCTCCGTAATTGTATTTTATAGTGTTTTATGTGCATGTGAATCTATGACATCATGCTGTTTTTCACAATTCATTTCAAGTCATCCATCTTATCTTCCTTCTAATAGTACATGTCTACAATGCAGTACATAATGAATATATTAATGGTAGGGAATCAAAGCATGCACATAACACAACTTCTTTTTTTTTTTTCCTGTCGCTCTCCCCTCTCTCCTTCCATAGTGAGACATGCTTTTTGCCTACAGCTATTTTTTATTTTTCTCATTAAAATATTTATTGTTTAACTTCTCATGTAAGAGAAACCTTGTGATATTAAACCTTCTGGATCTTTCTGCAGCTTGAGAAAGTAATATAACTATATACTGAGTACACTTAAAAAACTTGAAACTGTTGAGAGGTGATTGCTATTTAGCAATCAGTAAAGGATTTTGAAAATAATGTCCTTAGAAAACAATTCAATGTATACCACTTGGGATATTATTAAGTGAGATAAATAATTTGCATAGTCCTTACAGACTATTTAAAATAACTATCATTGATGCTAGAGATGATAAAATTATTTTCATCAATAAAGATTTAGTGACTTGTAACACTTTAATCAAACTTCAATCAAGAACAAAGTAGAACCAACTGAGTGAAATATTTAATTAAAAATATGACAGATGTTTCTTACCTAAAAGAATAAAATGATTTTACTGCATATATTATTTGTCATAATTATTTCTCCTTGGTCTTTTAACTCATTACTTTTGTTTATACCTTGGATTATATTTAGTACTTCAGTCAAGAACAAGGGCACCAGTACTATGGTTAATAAATATGTATACATTTTCATAAAAATTTAATTATTTTACACAGCAGCATCACTATTGATTATAATGAGGTGCCACACATTTAAGAAAGCTATTTGGGGCTGGGGGTTTAGCTAAAAGCGGTGTAAGTGCCTGCCCAGCAAGCTCAAGGTCATAAGCACCAAAAAATAAATAAATAAGTAAATAAATGAATTTTTTCTTTTTTTGTAAAAAAACTGCATACTAGGGTTTGGGAATTATCACCATAAACAAATTCTAAAAATTTCAGAAAATAGGTATATTTGCCTTGGTTCAAACACTATATATTGTATTCATATATTTAGACCATTATACAGTATTCTATTAATAGTTAAATTTTTGTTGATTTGAATACATTAGAAAGTTAAACTGTGATTTTAGGTGGAATAATATTAGTAAAGCCATTTTTTTGTTGTTGTTGTTGTTTGTTAGTGTACCAGGAGTCAAATTCAGCACCTTGCTCTTGCCAGGTAGGCACTGTGCTCCTAAGATATACCCCAGTGCAAAAATCTTCATTTCTATACCATCGTTGGAGTTTGTTATCCTGAAACAGTGTGAAAAATAAAATGGAGTGGAGCTTTCATTCATAGTAGAAGGAAAATCACATCAAGAGTATTTGTAAGAAATTCAGAGTATTGCCATCAATTCTAGTTATTTTAAATAAAAATGTACATTTAAAAACATTTCTCTAGGTGATCACTTTGTGTGGTGGATTTTGGATTTTGAGAATTAGTGGGGCAAGATCTCAAGCCTCAATTCAACTTTTTACCATTTAAGTAAAATTATGGAATTCTGGAATTATATTTTACAAAACTGTCCGGCAATTCCAAGGAGATTAAAAACCCTCAGTCCCCATTTAATCATCCCATCAAAGAGATTCCTAACGCATTCCGTGATGGCAAAAGTTGGAACAAACTAAATACCATGACTAAAATTGTAAAATTACTGTTAGAATATGAATGTGTAGGATATCCTAGAACAGTAGGACATTATAGTGTTTAAATTACCATTATCATTTATCATCTAGAGAATTTATAGGGCAATTAGAACCCAATGTAACTTGAGATTGAAAAAGTTTTATTTTCCATAACTTACCATGTAACCATATACATGAGACAATATTCACAACAGTGTTTTTTCTTTAGTAATATGCACAATGAATTCTTTTAAGCATAGTCAAAAACAAAATTAAAAATCACAACAGATATTCACATTTTATTTCCTAACTTTGATAATTACATTTTATTCCAGTGCTCTATAAATAACTATCACAGGGGTTGCATTTCACAGTAAAGATCAGAGATTATTTGTTTCACTGTAAATTCTAGAACATCTTCTGTTATAAGAACAAGAGAATGTTCATTTATTAGAAAATTAAGAATAAATTGTTGGGGTCAAGTAGTTATCAATCTATATTAATATTCCCCAACTATTTCAAATATTTTTATTAGCTACTTAAAAAAGGATCCAAATGAGGTCTAATGAATATTTAAATTATTAAAACGTACTACTGTAATTTCTCTGCAAATGACTCCTTGCTTCCCATCATTCTTCCCATTTTCTGAAGCCGTTCTGGAATTCCTCTTCCATGAGTGTCCTGAGGGCCCGGTTGTGATTGCCTTGATGTCCTGAATCCATTTAAAATATTTACCTCAGGTACTCATTTTGGCTTTGAGGAAAATCCAGATCCCACAGTGACAAGTCTGGTAAAAATAGTAGGTGAGAACTCAGCATGTTTCTAAGAGCCTTGTTCCCTATGGCTGACACACGGCAGCAACATTCACTTCAGTTATTATCATAACTCATAAAGACACTCACAAATAAGAACTGCTTCAGAAATTGTTAAGAAACAAATGCATTTTGAGCGAGATGGAGTATTTAGAGTGGAATTAATGACAATGTGCTCTTTACTGCAATATTTTTTATTTGAGCATTTGCCATAAATTTAGATCGCTCCTTGTATACATTGTCTTGTCAATTTATCATTTTCTGAGTGATAACATTGATATCAATTAACGACTTTAAGACGTACTGTTATTTTTTTTTTTTTTTTGTGGTTATGTTACAATAAATCATTAAATCAGGACATTTGGAATACGGGTAAATATATTAGTCATCTTTCCTGGTGCTAGTACAAAATACTATAAAAGAGCAGAGGTATAACTTTACTTATACTGCAGATTCAGTCACGGGATTTGGTCATGAACTGTCACGGTGGAAGCTTATGGAGAAACAAAGGTGCTCACTTCATGACAGTGAAGAAGCAGAGATGGAGAACAGTGTCTAAGAGAGAGCTGGCACAACCAGGCACAGGGCCAGGGTTACCTCCCTGACAGCCCCAGCAGGGGACCTTGCTAATCTACTAGGGGACTCTCAAGCCAGTCACATTGACAATGAAGCCTAACCATCAAAACAAACAAGATTTTTTGTGGAAGCAAGAACCTTGTGTGGAGAAATATTACTACAGTAGGACAGTTCAGTAATGGGAACAATTAAATAAATTTTACTGAACTGCATAAATCTCTCCTTACTGAAACATTTCTTCTAAATTTTAGACAGTATGTACTTCTTTATTCATTTTGAGCACATTTTTGGACCAAAATGTCAACGCCATCAAGATTACAGGCACATATGTGAAACATACATTTTCAGTATTTCTGCTTAGAAAATTTTTTTCAAAAATAATTTAAAAAAAACTTTTTATAACACAAGTTTTTAAAATAACATATATATATATATATATATATATATATGTATATATATATATATATATAATTGAAGAAACTGCACTGTTGTAATGACGTACACCTTTCATTCTTCTACCAGCAGGACTGCTCTGGCTTCCTGGGAAGTGTGTAGTGCTCGACATGGTGAATCCAGCCATAGGAAAAACACTGGATTTTTATAAGAAGAACTAATAGATTCAATATTCATTTGTCTACCACTTACTGATATGTCTCTGCAAATCTAGTGACCTAGCTGCTTCATACACACACACACACTCACACACACACACAGAGGCATGCATACACTCACACTCACTTACCTGTTGCTTAATTTGTAGTTTCTATTATGTTTTATTACTGGCATGATGGTCTGCAGCACTTAAATTAAGTGAGACTTTATCACTGAAACTGAACAGTAAGAAAGTGGAAGCAATAACAATGAAATGTAGTTCAATTATAAAATTCAATAAATTCTAAAATATATGTGGGTAAAAATCACTAAGGAGAATAATTGGAAATTTATAACAATGCTGTTTATATGTCATCCATCTACATTATTTTGCAACCTACAGTAAGAATAATATATATTTTAATTTTAGCAAGAAATTAGCCAAATTCAATGTTATTAACTACCTTACATAATGATACTTATCTTTTAATTATTATAAAATAAATTATCAAAATTTTTTTTGAAAAATGTAGCCCGAAACATGCGAATTAGACAAAGCACCTCTGAATTCTCCACACAAGTTGAAATTAAGAGTAATCCAGCTGTATCTATCTTTAAGAAAAAGTAAAATGAAATGAGCTTTATAGTAGATGTTGAACGTGGCCACAGCTCTTTTCCCATCTGTATGCCCCTTATCCTGTGACCTGCCCTTGAAGTCTGAAGGTGGACTTGGGCTTGTGAGTTGTTCTGCGTATGCCATATTGGCTGAGTGTGGAAGGGGAGGCCTGGAACACTTACCCAGGGCTTCTTCTGTCTTGTAGCAGGTTCTGTCACTGCTGCAGTCAGCAGCCCACTTAGCCTGTCAGATAGTAATAGTCACAGCATCAGTTTGTGACCATCAGTTTTGAGGAAATTCCCAGACCATACATGTGAAAGATCTTGCTGAGACATCTGAGCACCAGTTAATCTATCTACTTAGCATGGATGTAAGAATGAGACTAGGAGAGATGCACTGAGCTAACCCAATTCTGAATAATTGGTGTAATAAACCATAACATTGGGATCTAATTAAATGATGATTATTTCAAACTTCCTTCCTTTCAGCTTGTTAAGAGGTAAGGACATACATAAATACAACATGCAACTAAACATCTTGAGTTATGGGTTGTTTAACACTTATGATTGCAATATATTTAAAATTCAAAGTAATGTAGCAATTTTATAGTTCAATTTAGGGAAGAATAGAGTATAATGCAATTTAAGAGCTACTTTTATTTTTCATTTAATGTATATTTAATGTTTGTGCACTTCTTTACATATATTAACAAATGATTATTCCATGTCAACCCAGTAAAGTAGTGCTATTTTTATATTTTCATTTTGTGTAAGGAGAAATACTGGTGCAATCAGCAAAGGAGATATTACTTTGAAAAGAGAAAGTCTGGTAAATGAAATTGTATTCTGAACTAATAACATATTCCTTGTGAAAATATGATCATGATACATTATAAAGTAAGTAAAACAAGAAACAAAATATCATGTAATTTACAAACAAGATTTCTGTTTAAAATCTTATATGTGATTAGTAAGAAAAGAGAAGTAACTTGTGTATCACTTTCTTATTGGTACAAAATACTATCATTAAATGAAATGAATTTGTTAGTTCACTATTCTTTAGGTCAAGTCTCACTTAACTAAAACTCAAGGGTTAGGAGGGCGTGTCTCTTTAAAAGCTCTAGAAAAGAATCTAATTCCTGTTCTTCAAGGTTGTTGGCAGAATTCCTTTCTTTGAGATTATTGGACTGATACCTGTCTTTTCTTATCCGTTAGGGCTTTTTCTTATTTCTAGATGAATCAACATTCATTGGATCATGATCTTTTCTTACTTCTTTGAAGAGAGCACCCATGTGTTGAGTCTTTTTCAGACTGGATCTCTCATGTCTGCAATTCTGGTGTTTTCTACATTTAAGGGTAGATGTGATTAGACTGGGTGCATCTCAAATTAATGCAGGTCAACTACTTAAATATGGTCTCCTCTGTAAAATCACTTTTACCATAAAACCTAACACATTCACATGATAGTAAGATAGTAGAACATGAACATTTTCAAAATACCCTTATTTAACTAAGTATATAACCTAACATTAGGAGTCATTATTTGTGAATACTGAATTTACTCCTTTTTGTTGAACTAAATTCTCTATTATTTCTTTACAGAATCTGGATTACAAGCACAAAATAAAATATTTATATTCTGCAATCATTGTTGAAAAGTACTTTAGATGTATATTTAAGAAACGATCACTTTGGGAAATAATTACATTTGAGAAATAATTACATAGACTAACATTACTTGTATCCATATTTGGTTATTACTTTATGTTATAGTCAAAATAATTTTGTCCTGTAACTCAAAGTTGGATTTGTTTCAGGTCTACATTATTTCTAGTAGATATGTATTAACAGTAATCATGAAAAATCCTTAAAAAATATTATTCTTTCTCTAATAATCTATTATGGTATTTCATTTATATTTCTTCTTAAATGTTCTAATAAGTTTATGATTAAGAACTTCTTTCTTAACCATATTGAGTTTATTGACTAATTATTCACTCCAACATATTATAGAAGATCTTTAGAAAATCAACCAGCATTGGAAAATATTTTGAATAATTTGACTATTTTTATAACTGTGATTGTGAGTTTTTAAAGCTCTCATTATTTCCTTCTATCTACCTCTTGTCTCTCTTTTTTCTCATTGAAATGTTGTCTCTTTCCTTAATGCTTATCCCGTTTAACTTGGTTTCACTTGAGATCCCATCACAGTTGTTAAATTTTAGAGCCTCGGGAGATAAGCTGTCTTTCTGAACAATCACAGCTTTGACACTGTGTACATATTTCACACAACAAAGGTTCCATGTGACTGGACAATAAAGAGGACTGGACATGCACAGCACACATATCAACTCTGCTCATGGACATGCTTCATGGTTCACCGCATGTCATTTACAGTGTGCTTTGCTTATCATTCGCATGCTTACATTTGAAAGCTAGTACTATTATGAATTTCAAAAAGGTTATAGCAGCACATTTAACTAGGTGTGTGTCCTGTGAGGCTGAGTGTCCTGTTTCTCTGGTCTCCCTTCCCCAATACACTTAGTACTTCCGCAGTCACCTTCCAGAAGAATGATGCATTCTGAACATTTATTCATTTTTTACAGGAAAACCATACCAAGATACTAAAAACTGTGGTCATCATGAAGAAATACTGGAATGAATCACAGAGAATCTAGTACCCCAGTTCTAGGAGGATTTGAGGTGGTTAGGTTATGAACTGAAACATCATAACTACTTATGTTTTCATTTGTAGAGAATGAAATGAGGAAAAAAATCACAAATGAAAACAATGCTTGTTTCAATAACTTTAGTACCTGAAACATAGTTGAGTAATAAAATTATTGGAATTGTCTACGTTTTTATTTATTGACCTACAGCCCTTGAAGAAGGAGAATAATAGGCTGGATCAATAAAAAAATATTTCAAATCACTCTGCAAGTCAGAAATTCTTCATGGTCAAATTTGGAGAGGTTTATAATTTGACAATGCAAAGTCAGATAATGCTGAAAACTAAACCCATGTTTTGATTTTTTGAGTCGCAGAACTATAACAGGTAGTAATATCATAGACCAAGAATGTGGTCACTGAAAAAAAATCAAGATTTAGTAGAAAGATCTGGGAACTAGACACCAAAGAGGGAACATTGTACAGATAAATCTTACACTTGAACTACAATCTTTCTTAGTCTTCTGATTTGTAAAAATTATCCCATATCTCTTGCTATATATATATAAGGAAAATTATAATTCATAGAAATAAAAAAATGGCCTTACCTAAGGTGGATAAATATGAGTAATCCTTTGCTCTTGATCTTTCATCTTCTGCTAAGTCAATAGCTAAATTTAAATATCAGTACATATCAAAGGAGAGTTGTGATCTATCAAATGGGGCAAAGGAATAATTTCCTAAATGCAGTTTAATGGTGTCTTGGTTACTTTTCTCCCATGGCTGAGACAAAATACTTGATGCCCAAAATTAGGGAAGGGAAGGTTTATTTAGCTTATAGTTTTTGGAGGCTTCAGTCCATATTCAGCAGACTCCAAGGCAGGGCGTGTGGCACAGGGGCATCCACAAGTGACGAGAGTAAACAGGGTAAAGGAGCAAAAACGTGACTCTTTGCCCCCCTGCCTTATATTCTTTGCCAGCTACCTGCCCCTGGGCATGTGCAGCACTTACACTGCCAATCTCAGCGTTAGATAAAACCAATCACAAACACTGGAATCAGCCACCTCTATGACTGCATGAGGTTTTGGGGGGAAGACCCAGACACAAACCATAACAAATGGGCAAACAGGTTACAGCAGAAACATGGGGGGAATATGTGGTATTTGTCCTTGATAATAGTTAACTGAGTAAGCAAAAGCAAAATATAAAGCTGATCATCAGGAAAATATGTTGATTTCTAGTGTATAAAAAAAAAAAAACCTGGCAATGATACCTGAAATCAACTTTTTAAAATTGTTCTGAATGTTTTTCATATCATGCTGAATAATAGCACATACAAACACATACACACAAAAATTAATGTTTTAAAAAAGCAAACATTTGTTCAGAAAACAATAGTTACCTGGATAGATTTTGAAGTCTAAATTGTGTTGAATGGATTATCATGCATATGCTGCTACCAGACACAAGATCTGAGTGTAGCATCTCTGTGATCATCTCGGCTGCTGCTTTTAAGTCTCTTTTCCTTTAAGAGGTTAATTCATAGTGAGATGAAATGATAGAAATGCAAATAAAAGGATGAAAGTGTAAAAGGCTTTTCAGCAATAAGTTAGTCACAGACACAATATCCTTCTTACTGTATTCTATCTGTCAGTGTGTAAAAGAACCAGTCAAGATTCAAAGAATAAAACACTGTATCTACTTATTCTTGGGGGAAGCTGCAAAGTTGCATCAAAAAGAAGTGAATACAGAAAGGAACAGATAATTGAACCATCTCTCAAATAACCAATCTTTTTGAAGCTTGGAAAAAGATGTAATCCTCACTGCCTTGACAGGAAATTGAAAAATGAGTGAGATAACTCATGAAAGTGGCCATATTAGAAAGGATTTATTTCATAAGAATGGCAAGACTCTTTGAATATGCTCTCACATAGAATCTAAGTGACAATTCCTTACTGAATCTATAAAGAACGCACCAGTGGAAGCTAAAGTTGGCAGCATCTCTAAGAGGATCTTATTTGTAGGTGTGAGAAGTCACTAAAACTTTAACCTGAGGGTGGCAGTGCAGATTATTTCAGAATAACAGAAGCCAGTGGCATCAGCTCTCTCGTATAATTAACGTAATTGGTAAGAAAGAAATATTGGAAACCAGAGAGACTTGACCTGTCTGGGTCTCTGGAATTGCTAACATATCAATACGATTTTGGAGTCGGAAAGATAACACCTAAAAAAAAATAAAGTTTTATTTCTCTACTACCCTCAATATCAATAGATAGTGAGGACAAAGCCAATAACATTTATAGGAAATTGACTATTTCATATCAAGTTATATTTGGCCCATTTCTACAGTTCCATCGTCTGCTATTTTTTTAGTTCACTAAAGATGAACTCCATAAAGACACATATGAATTTGTAAAGTGAATACTCCCACCTTTCTCTAAAGGATCCTAGGTACATTTACCATTAGAGTAGGAAAAAATTTAATATCTTTCAACAACTATTAAATAAGAATCCAAGATCTGTCAAAATAGTCTCTTGTCAGATTTAATGAATACCAAGTCCAGTGATAAACAGAAACTTGCCTAAGCCTGTTTCGTAGTGACTTCATACCAGAGCCAAGATATGATTATTTCCTCAGTTTCTGAACCTCGTGAAGTGAACAAACACAGTTAGTGACTTGCTGAAATCTTTCCAGTCAGATTTTCTAGCTGAGGATTAAAAGGATTTATAGCACAAGTTATATAAATCATTAAAATCCTCAAAAATTCAAGAATAATAATTTTCATCAAACACATTTGCTTTCTTATATGGTCTTGGAAAAAAAAAGTACCATCTTTGAATATCTTGGTCTACTTAACCATATCTAGATAGGAACCTAACTATAATAATTATTCTCGATGTGCAAGTGTTCCTGTGTGACACAAATAACTTCTTATAGTTGATTTGTAGTTATTGAAATAACAAGCTGATTTTTTTTGGTTCTTGAAAGAATGGATTTTTTCTTCTTACACTGTTATGCTGGACCTAGTCATACCTGGGAAAGAAGCATCAAAGGGTTCTCTGTTTTGAGTTGAGCTCAAGAGCAAAATAAATCCATTTCAGGCCAAAACATTAGTATGCAGATTTTTGTTTATTTAAAGGAAAAATAAACCCAAAACAGTATAAGGGTACAAGTAATACAGAATTATCAAAAAATGGTAAGAAATCACTAGTTAATAGATTACATATTTTCATCTTAGAAACAGTTGTTCAAGTTACAGGATTAAAGCATACAAAGTGGACATTCAAACAGTGAGACTGCAAACAATTGCATTCAATGATCCAACAAAACTTAGTAATATGGCCATCTATCTTAACACACCTAAACACACTTGCAGTTGTATCCTTTAGAGTACTTTTTTCCCTCTCTTTTTTATCACAAAATTTACACATTTTGGGTTTTATTACTCGCAGAGTTCTTTTACTTTTTTTTGGAGGAAGAGAATAAACCCAAATATGACAAAACAAAGCAGTCAGTCAAAAGAAAGGATAGACATAGCACATGATGTAAAAATAGAATACAAGAATACATGCCTCTTGCTTCCTTAAAAAGAATTGCCTATATGATTATGTATAATAAAATTGAACAAAACAGTACAGAACAAGACCAATAAAACCTAAACATTGGAAACATTACAGGACTTAAAAATAAGATAATAGTCAAACCAGAATGGGAATCATAGTGAATCTTATTGCCTTCAAAGTAGTTGCCTATACCTCAAACTTGATACTATCAAACAGAACCGAACAGAGTCTAATCAGTCAAAACAAGATAGTGGGAGTAATACAGGGCTTTAAATCAAGTTAATAGGAAATCAAAAAGTTACTGTAATATATCCTGCTAATTTTTTTTTATTTTTTTCCCTTAATTAAAAAATAATAAATAAATAAATAAATAAATAAATAAAATTTTTATGAAAAAGGGGGAGATTGAGATAAAAGAGGACATAACAACATAACAATACAGGTCAAAGCATGACAATTTCAGCAACCTAGTGCTTCACTACAAGATAACCCGACTTAATAGTAGTTTTCATAGGGTCTCTTTCCTTGAAATATTTGAATATAACTTCGTATACTATAGCATCAAACATATCAAGGCAGTGTGAAACCATTCAAAAGGATGAAAATATTACAGGGTATTTAGAACCAGCTATCGGAAAATGAACAATGGTTTCTTTGCCTATACCAATTTTTGTTTATGCTATCACCTATAATAAAATCCAGTAAGATAAAACCAATGGAGACAAAAGATCAACAGTTTGGTGGGACTTCAAAACAAGATGATATTAAATCAGCACTAGCTATTATGATGTCTTGTTTTCTTCAAAATAGCTATTCATTTCATCACAGGCAATAATATCAAACAGCCCAGAATAAAGCCATTCCAATTAATGAGTGAAAACTTTATAAGGTTTCAAAGCCACATAATAGGGAATCATGATTACCACATACGTTTAAATATTTGAATCATTTCTTACAATAGGGAAACTTTTCGGGATTCACACATGTGAGTTTGATTTATTTCACTTATGAGTATAGTCTTAATCTGTGTCCATTTTTCTATAAATATCGAAATGTGATCCTTCTTTAGAGCTGAGTAGTACTCCATTGTATAAAAATACCACTACTTTTTTATCCATTCATCAGTTGATGGACACTTGGGTTTTTTCCAAGATCTGGCGATTACAAATTGTGCTGCTATAAACATAGGTGCACATATATCACTGTGGTATGATGTATTCAGTTCTTCTGGGAATATGCCTAGAAGTGGAATACCTGGAACAAATGGAACTTCCAATCCCAGCTTTTTGAGAAATCTCCAGATTGACCTCCACAATGGTTGCGCTAGTCTACACTCCCACCAACAGTGCAGGAGATTTTTTTTTTTTTTTACCCCCACAGCCTCTCTAGAATTTGTTGTTGATGGTTTTCTTGATCCTGGCTATTCTTTCAGGAGTGAGATGGAATCTCAGTGTGGTTTTAATTTGCATTTCTCTAATGATGAATGATAATGAACATTTTTTCATGATTTGCCATTTGTATTTCTTCATCTGAGAAGTGTGTATTCATCTCAGATACCCATTTTTGGATTGGATCTTTGAATTTTGGGGGTCTGAGTTTTTTTAATTCTTTATATGTTTTAGACAAAAGTCCCTTGTCTGAGGGGGAGTTCACTAAGATCTTTTCCCAATGTGTGTGGGTTTTCTTTTCACTATGCTGGAGATTTCTTTTGACATGCAGAAACTTTTTAATAAGAGGTGGTCCCAGTTATTGATTCTGGGAAGTATTTCCAGTGCGGTTTGAGTCCTGTTGATGAATTCTCTACCTACCCCTATGTCTTCAAGGTTTCTACCCTATTTGTCTTCTAATAGATTTAGTGTTTCTGTTTTAATACTCAGATCTTTGATCCATTTAGATTTTAATTTAGTACATGGTAATAGCATGGGTCTAGTTTTAGTTTTTGGCATATGGAGAGCCAGTTTTTCCAACACTATTGATTAAAGAGACTCTCGTTCTTCCAGTGAACCTGCTTGGCCCCTTTATCAAAGATAAGGTGTTTGAGTGTGTTTGTAGTTGTGGTTGTATCTTCTAATCTATTCCATTGATCCTCTGCTCTGTTTTGATTCCAATACCATGTTAATTTTATGACGGTTGATTTGTAGTACAACTTCAAGTCAGGGATTGTGATGTCTCCTGCCTTGCCTTTGTTGCTTAGAAATATCTTTGCTATTCTCAGTCTCTTCTCACTCCAGATGAATTTTAGGAGTGATTTCTCGAGATCTATGAGGTATGTTGATGGTATTTTTATTGGGGTTGCATTGAATCTGTATAAGAGTTTTGGGAGAATGGCCATTTTCACAATATTTATTCTACCTATCCATGAGCAACGGATGTCTTTCCATTATCTGAGATTATATTCAATTTCTTTTTTCAGTGTATTATAATTTTCCATGTAAAGGTCTTAGTATGCAGAATTTTGCCAACTTCAATAGCTGATTACAGTGTAGACCACTGCTCCAGGTTCTGGAGCAAGGCTGTATCTTCCTCAAAAGAGATTCCCTGGTGAATAATAAATGCTGTTATGTTTTGAAAACTATATCATGGCTTTCTACTGTGTTGTAGATGAGATACAACTCCTGAAAAAGACGCATCGAGTGACAATGAAACTGAGTCTGCTTGTGAACTGAGATGGCACATATAAAAATTGTTAGAATGGCACAGTGGAACTTTATTCTGTGCTAGAAATTGTTCAATTTTCTTTCATTCATAGCAGTTTGAGGGATTATATGTAAGTTACATGAATAAAAGTCAGTATCAGCTACATTTGTTTTAACAAATACCTTTTCCTTGGTTAAGAATGACTTCATAAAATCAGTTTGCAAAGGAAGAAAATATTGAGGACTGGTTCATTTAAGGGTCAGCTGGATTTGTGAGTGAGCTGAATATTGCTACCATGTAAGAAGCAGCATTAAAGAATAGCATACATGCACCAGTTCCCTACAAGGAATATTAACATTGCAAACTAATAAAAAAGGAACATATTTAATAGAAAAAACCCAGTGGTGGAAATTCAAGCATTATTATATTTAACTCTCAGATTTTCATGCAAGTGGAAAAGTCTGAGAAAAGGAAATATATTAACATGAAGGATGCTGTAAATAGAATACCTAGTTAGGAAAGGTCAAAATATTGGATATTAAAAGAGGGAAGAGGTTTGTGGATACTCCTATGAGAATGGGCACAAAATATTAGATATTGCGACAAAAGTTAGGTTCAAAACTATTTAGCCAAGAGAGTTCAAACTTGGTTTATCGCTGTAAGACTTAGCATAGTATTGTCACCAAGAAAGGCAGTTGTGAGGTACAGGAGTATGACAAAGCACACATCTCTGTGGAATATCCCAGTTACATCCTGTGTCCTGCCATTATAAAACTGCCAGTGAGCTGAAACGTTGGAATGGCTCCTAAAGGCTTTATTAGATCACTCAACTTGGACATGACACTGTGAAGATGGAAATAATGTTTTAGAAGGTGATATATATGAGTTATAAAATTTTATTCACTTCTCTTTGTTAAAATATATACCAGTTAGGAGAGTGTGAAGGTGGAACGGGTTTCTTATACCTGGTCCATTTGAGGATCTTTGTCTTTTGTCTTTGAGATTCCAAGTTCCTTGAGTTTGGGGACCAATTTCACGGGTCACTGAACCGAAGTGAGTTCATTTGCAACAGAGGCCACAAGTTTTTCCTGAACTTAAATTTACAAAAGCCACAACATGAAATGACATTAATCTGAGAAAAATCGATGAATCAAAATAGGATAATTTTGGACTCATTAATATATAAATAGTATGAAAATGGATTACTGCTTCAAATTCTGCCTAAAAAAAACATGGTTTAAAAAATCATGTAAAAGTAAAAAAAAAATCTATGTTATTCACTAGAAAAATAATTGATAGAACTGTGGGGGGAGGAGGACCAGTGGCAGCTGAAAAGATAAGAAGTATGAAATATAGATAACCTTTATTTTGAGAATGCGGGGAGAGACACCCCTGACCCCCTGGGGCGTGGCATCTCCACCCCTTTGCTGGCGATCTCTCCGTGGAACATGTGGAGTGAGGCACATAAGTAGCTTCCGCTTGAGGTGGAACCTAAGGGGGGCATTAGGGATGCACAGGTAGCCCATTGGTCTTAGTTTGGCGCCAGGGGCAGATTCTAAGGGAGGGGGAGATAGGAGCTCCTTGGTTTACCAGCTACAGTATCTGGCCTGGGCCAAAACCCTTTCAATAATGTGTGCAAAAATTGATAAGAAATTTGAATGAGTGGTAGAGGAAGCAGAGGATAGCAATTATATCCTCAGGCTTAGAAATTGAAATGAGATGCTCCAATACTTTCATTAATTCTAACATTAAAAAGGGTTTTCAAAAGTGTAGTATAAAATGTCCGGAGGCTACACACAGCTTCCAAAATAACTAGTGAGCTGTACAATTTAAAAATTCTGGGAGAAGACAGGACAGTCTTGTGTCAGAGACACAGGATGTGGTCACTTAGCACACCTGACAGCGTGAGCTTGGTATTTTTATTCCACTTCGATAGCTTGAGAGCATTGCAGAATTGCAACTTGCATTTTCCACACATGGTATGTGAGTGTCCATAGCAGAGGGACTATAAATTTAGAAATCCAAAAATTTAAAGATAATTTTTAGTTTTTCTTCCAATCTTCATCCTGAATGAGACTACTTGTCACTGAAGGAGATGTACTACAAACAGCTCCAGTGAAAGGTAATCTCAGACAAAAGTTATCACAATAATGACCCATCCATCCAACAATAGCGGGCCATTAACTTGAAGATTGTTACATTAAGCTCACTGTCCCCTGTGAGTGGATTTCAGCAGTGAAAACGATAGTCTCCAGAGCACCTGGTAAATGCCCTGCTGCAATCCTCTTCTTTGTGTTTATGGGTTCAATCCATGGTGACAAATTCCCAGTTCCATTGTCTGTTTCTCTGTTCTGCTGAATATTACAGTCACTAGAACTGCTCTATTCATCCTACATTAAGTCTGTATGTGTCAGGATTTTGATGCCTGCAGGAAGATCATAAGTTATGGCAAACTACAGTTAGTAGCTGAAGTCAGCATAGATCCACACCTCCTAATTCGTGGTGATGACATCATTCTTAGGCAGCGCCTGTATGCTTCCCAAGGATACTCAGTAGTACTGAATCGCTGTCCATAGCTGTCCTCTGTTCTTTAAGGCATAATTAAATGACTTTCTCCTTTTCATGCCTCATTTTACACTCCCTCACTTGCATTGCTTTCTTCCAACCTTAGTGCTTTCCACAGACACCTGCCACAAAGCCATTCCTTATGGGTGGATATTAATGGAACCAAAATATTGGCAGTCCTGTCATTTCACTGTGCACCAAAAATCTGAACTTGTCTCGATGTGTGTTCTGTCTGAAGAATCTCCTTTTTATAGTCTTTCTTTAAAATACTTGTTTGTTTTTAATTTGCATGAATCACATGAATATTTTAGTTATTAGCTATTTTCTCTTTTACATTTTATATATTCTTTCAAATATCATCTAATATTAGGATTAAACTTCATCATATCAACTTAATGGAATAAGAGACACCTCATCTAGAGGATGGGAGGGTTATCAGTATTTCTGGGTAGGTCATGGAGGCACAACCACTGATACTGTACATGGTTCATGGCCCCTATTCTCTAGTGCTTCTCCCTTTTTCTGATTCCTGCTCACCATAAACTGATCAGTTTGGCTCCAGCACACCCTCTGAAACATCATGCTCCTACTTTAGAATCTGTTGACAAGTACCGATTCCCTGAAACTGAGTCGACTTAAACTTCTCTTTTAAGTGGTACATTCTGAGTATTGTGCCCAGTGACAGAGAGGCTAAATAATATCAAAAGGACCATAAGTGAGGCTGATACTGTGATTCTTCATTATCATGTACTTCAGAAACATTTGGACAAGGTTTGCATGAGGAATTTGGTGTATCTGTGTACACAGTTAAAAGAATCAGGCTGGAGAAAGCCCAAGAACTTGTAAGAAGCACCTAAGGGATGATTCTGATTTGATTTGAGAGGACAGAATCCTGACAGCTACATGGAAAACAAATACTAGATTCAGGAGACTTTATTTGAGGATGAAGAATCTAAAAAGGAGGTTTACTATGGATTATTAGGCACACTTCTGGATATATTTGGGTGAATGACAGAGACACTATCCTGGTATTATATCTGGTGCTCCATCCCTTTTATCTGGTGCTGTTCACCTAAATCCTGGACCTGCCATAAAAAGCCATCTTTCATGCCTGTAATCCCAACACTCAGGAGGCTGGGGCAGAAGGATGTGAGGATTGCTGCAAGTTTGAGGCTAGCGTGGGTTACAAAGTGAGTTCAAGGCCAGCCTGAACTGCACAGTGAAACTATGCCTCAAAAAGATGCACACACACACACACACACACACACACACACACACACACACACACAAACACCATCTTTGTTTTGCCACAGGATTCTGCCATGTTGTTTCTGCACTAAAGACACCTAACCATGGCTGAATGCCCTGAAGTAATGACATGGTTTAAACTCTTCTCCTTTAATTATATTGTCGATGTCTGGAGTTGTGTCCCAGCAATGTACAAAAACTCATATATCACTCTAATTTTTTCCACATATTGTGTGAAAACATCAATCCTTAATTTTGATGATCGTATCCTCCAATCACCTCACTCTTATTTGCCAAGCCATTGTTAGATGATCTTTTTATATTACTTTATTTTTCTATTCAGAAAGCTAATAAACTCTTGGAATTTTATTCCTCCAAATATATTCTGAATCAAATTTGTCAAATATGTTAACAAATCAATTTTATAAACATGCACTGTAGACGGTTGGTCATGATTTTGCTGATGATTAAGGAAGGTAAGAGTACAGCTTCCTCTCTAGTATTCTACTTTTTATATGTTTGAATTTTAATATTAAAAACAACGAGAACATACAAAAACAATGTCAATAGAATTTATGTTAATAGTTATTTTTTCATGAGTAGCTTTCATCTAACTAAATAGAACAGACCTGGTGTTTTTTCAGGTCACTTTTCTGTACTTGCTGTCCCTTTGTGTCAGAAGAAAGAGATTTTTAGTTTTTTTTAATATACTGCTTTTTATGTAATTAAATATATTTTTCTGTCCTCGATTTTTATGTAAAATATTGTATACATTCATAGTAGTGCTTCTAAAAATTATTTTCCATTTCAAAAACTTTTGTAATTTTTATGTTTGATATTTCTAGATAGCATTGTATTTGGTCTAGGTCTGAGGTTTTATTTTACTTGTAATTCTTTGCATCTTTTACATTTGCCCATCTTTAATTTGGTTTGAGAAATTTATTCTCATTACTTTATTAAAACTTTCTTTTTTCATTTATATTTCTTTGCAGTGTAGACTCCTTATTTATTTATATGTTTATGTCTCTAATAATTTCACCTTAATGTTATTTGTAGAAGGTTGAAGAATATTAAAGATCTTTTAAGTTATAAATGACTACCTTCAGAGGTGTGAAAGTAGGAACTTAAGTGAATCAGATATTTTGTACTGAAGATCCCAGCGGAAAATTTTCACTTTTTAAATTTTTCCTTGACTATTTGCAGACTGGCAATGAATATTTTCAAAAGCAGTGTGAAGAAAACCTAAGTGCTGACATTTAAACAGTTCTTTCATTGTATTCTTGCACTGTTGCATACCTTTATATCCAAATTTCTGCCACCATCCAATACATATTTTACTGAAAGCAGCAGCTGGTTTCTCCAAAAGTGTCTTACAGTTGCTTGTTTATTCTTGTTGTTTATATATCTTCTTCTCTTTCAAAAATTTTGTACTATTTCTTATCTTGGAGTAGGGGTTGCTAATTTGCTTTCCTGTCTTGCACTGGAAAATATAATTGTTAGTCTAAATAGCCTCAGAATTTCCTTTATTCCCTATCAACTTATCTAGATTTTGTTTCCAGATTTAAAGTAATCTATATATGTGTAAGTACATTCATGTACAATTAGTTCTGTTATTTACATACATTTTCTTACACTTTTATTCTTTATCATAATTTTTGAAATGTGTTGTATCAGCCATTTTACCTGCTTTTGTTCACAATTCTTAATAAAAATGTGCGCATAACAATAGTTCCATATGTTTTACTATAGATTGTTTAGCGTTCCTTTTTGGTTTTTTTTTTATAGATATTGATTGCTTACTTCATTTTCTTTTCAGTCTCTATTCACATAAAATCTGAAAATGTATCTTTTCTGACCCCCATGATAATACAGTTTTATCTAAATCAACATTTTTCTGTGAGTATAGTATTGCCACCAAAGTTTTTTTCTTCAGTAAAGTTGTACAAATGCTCACACATATTCCTAGTAAAGTCCAAGCAATTTTTCTAAAAATCAAATTGTAGTTGTTAACCTTTGTATCAGCCTATTTGTAACAGTTGCACAATATTTAGTGTTATATTTCTGTATCAAAGAAATTTTACTCTGTTAACAGTCTATAGTACTTTAAAATAAATTTTGGAGGATATTCTTAAAACTAGACTTATTTTTCTCTTCAAATATCTAAAAATCTTAAAATACCTACTCGAATATAAGAACTAAAGGCATTTGAAATAATTATATATATATATATATATATATATATGTGTGTGTGTGTGTGTGTGTGTGTGTGTGTTTATGTGTGTATATGTGTGTGTGTGATTGGATTGCCACCTTTATGATGCAATGTAATAATAAAACAGAAGTTAAAGAACAAGTCTAAAAATAATTATGATCATGTCTCACAATCATAATGGTTTTTGACACATACACACCTACACATATTAATATGATCATATTTACATAAAATGTATCATATATTATCTTCCATTAAAACTTATTTTACTGTTATACTTTATGTAATTTTCATTAGTATCATCTGTTTTCATAAGTTTGATTTTCATTATTCTATTTGGGTAATATTAGTTGTTGAACAATATCAATTGCTTTGACCAATCAGCATAATGTCAAAACCTTAGATCCACTGCTCCTTTTGCACCTTGTGAGGTAGGTGAGACTTCTGTTCTTTATCATCTGATGTCACAGATCCAGTTTGATTGAGGAGTAACGATCTATAAACTACCTCTGACAGTGACAGAGGGAAGAGTGGCGTGATACATTTTGTGTACGATAAGACATTTTACATGCCTCAGAAATTTTATCCTTTAAGCAAATCAAATAATTATAAACAATATTTCTCTAAAACACATGAATGAAACTGCCAAAATTAATGGGAAAAGTACATTATTCGAACTAGTTGTAAATTCAAACTGTTGTGCGCCTAAAATTTTCACTGAAAATTGCCTCACTTAAATGGTCAAACATGAATTTCCTAATCATATGTGGCAAATATGATCAGTAGTATATGGCTACATTAAAAAAATAGGATGATATTAACACTTTTGAAAAAGGAAAAGAAAATATTTCTGAGTAACTTTGAAATCAATATTCAAGTAACTATAAATAGTCCAGTATTCAATTGCTTTTATTGATTTGTTTGGTTGTTTATTTATTCATTGTCTTTTTGAGACAGGGTCTCATTACGCAGTTCAGGCTGGCCTAAAGCTCACGCTATAGCCAATGCTGGTCTGAACTGGTAAACAATTCTTCTGCCTCAGCCTCCCCAGTGCAGAGATTACAGAGACACACTACCACACCTGGCTTTCAATTGCTTTTGAACTCACAAATATAGTCAAGCTTCTTTTGAAGAAAGATAATTTGAATGTTTTACGCAGAATGGATGTAAAATACATGATTTCTGAGTAGCACACATCATCTTCAGTTGATGTTTTGAGTAGGTCTTCACATCATACATAAGTTTATGAAATCACTAAGAAAGTAACTGAGATGGTACATATATTTGTTGGTAAGGCTCTGAATTCTTTCCCTACATAAATGTTAACAATAATTAAAGAAATTAAAAATATTTTACTGTACAAATATTTCTTAAAAGCAAATGACTCTTTACATAATAAACAAATGCCCAAGAATAGCTCCTAAGTAACTGAAAAGATACATAATTTCATGGATAAAGTCCTAAGTTCAATTACCACAAAAATATTAACAGTAGCTAAAAGAATTAAATTTTTTTACTAGAAAATATCTATTAAAAACAAATGAGTGTAGAGGAACAAAAATCCTATAAGAGGTAAAAAATAAAAAAAAAACAACAGAAAATATTTTTATATTATAATAATATTAAAACTAGGTTAAATGCAAATGGCAGAGCTTTTAGATTAAATTAAAACAACAATAGTCATATACCTATTTTTTAATTTATTTATTAATTGTTTGATTGATTCATGAGGTTTCTATGGTACCTAGACTGATCTCATTCCACGGCTCCAAGCAATCATCCTTTCTCAGCCTCCCAAGTGCTCAGATTATAGATATGGAATGCAAAAGTTTTATTTTAAAATTGAAGATTCAAATAACTAGAAACTAAAATGATAGAAATACATATAAAATTGTCAATCATAAAATTGCTCATGACTATACTCACAAGAAAATAGTTTTAAAATATTAAATTTACTAGAATATTCCTTCAAAACTGTCAAAGTTGATGAGAAGAGTATGTAATTCAAACTAACTCTAAACTTCCATATCTTGGTACAAGGAACCTGTCCCACATACACATTATACCATTTACCAGGGACAATAGTAAGTACAGTAGGAATTAACTTTAAAAAATAAGTCTAGCTGTCATCAGGAACCCTCCCTGTAGCAGCCAGTGCAGACCTGGAGAAGCAACCAGCCACGATTTCATATTCAATTCAGTTGATATCAGGGACACTGCTGCTGGTAGCTGGCATGGGCCAGGAAAAGAAGCAGCCATGACTCCACATGCCCACAATCACTGAGGAAGCCTCACGGTAGCCTCAAGGGTGTGGAGAAGCCTGCCCCATACTCCACTTCCTCCCGGTGAAACTAGGTTCAGAGGAACTCAGGCACCTGGCCTATTCCCCTACACTTTGGAAGGGCAGCAAATGGAAATGCCTAGGACCTCACAACTGGATCTTCCAGAGAAACCCAGGAAAATGTAAAGATGAAGGAGCAAAATGCAATCTCAGACTTTTAGCTGACACAAAGCAAGTCTAGAAGACATAGACATAGAATCTATTGGAAGATGCACACCTAAAATTTCTGAAACTCAGCAACTGAAGTCAAGAAAAAACTTCATGATGCTATAAAAGAAATCAGATCAGAAATAATATCTCAGGTTATAGAAGAAGTAACAACCATAATGAAAGAATTGCTGAGCATATCTAAAGAAAATATGGATTATACAAAAGAGGAGCATAGGAAAATGATGTAGAACTTTAAACAATATAGGAAAGAAATAGAATGTATGAAACAGACTTAAAGAGACATCCAGAAAATTAAAAATTCCATTGAAAGCTAGCAAAACCACTCGAATGTAACCAAATATATGTTTTCAGAACTTGAACATAGAACTGCAACTAGCAACTGTGAAAGGAAAGATCTCTTAAAAATAACAATGAACCAGGAAACAATAATTCAATGGCTGCAAGGAGATGCAAAGAAAAATAATTTCAGAATGATCAGTGCCAGTGAAAAGGCTGATGGGTGCAGTGAACACAAATGTCAAAAAAGAGTATTTACAGAAATAATAGCACAAAACTTCCCAAACAGTGGAAAGTGAACTGACATATAGATAAGTGAAGTATATAAAACTCCAATTAGCCATAAACAAAATACATCTACACTAAGACATATAGTAATCAAAGTCTCAGAAATTCAACACAGAACAGAATATTAAAAGCTGTTAGAGGAAAGTAATAGATCACCTATAAAGGAAAATCCATTAGAATCATCACAGACTTCTCAACACAAAGGATCACATCAAGCAAAGCATGCATTAAAACATTTCAAATCCTGAAAGAAAACAACTTCCAATCCAAACTGGTGTATCCTGAAAAACTATCAGAGTAAATGAAGAAATAAGATACTTCCTTGAAAAAATTGAAGGAATTCATGACCACCAAAATCAACCTAGAAAGACTATTGAAGGACATTCTAAAGACTATTGAAGGACATCTAAAGATGACCATTGTTCCAAGAATAGCAGCAGAAGAGGATCTGCTAGCAGAGCAAGTAATTTAACGGAGGGGAAAAAATAGGCAGAAAAATTACATGGCACAGACAAACCAGTGTATTTTGGTCATAACCATGTAGATGGCCTCAACTGAGCAATAAAGGAAACACAGGTAGAATGGATAAGAAACAAAAACCATCAATGTGCTAAATATAGGAAACACATTTAACTTGAAATTTATAGACTGAAAGTCAAAGGAGAGTAAACAATGCTCCAGGGAACTTCCACCCCAATTGTAATATTCCACAGTTGATTCCCCAAGGACTCATTCACGTCCTTTATGCAAAAGATATTTAGTCCATCTCCAAGTGTTGACAAAGTCCTAACAGTTTTAGTATTGCTGAAAAGTCCAAGTCCCAAGTCTCCTCCAAAATGTTAGGCAAACTTATCTACAATCCCCTGTACAAATGAAAACAAAGTTAAACACTTCCAATATTCAATAACACAAGATAAACATTACCATTCCTAAAGGTACAAACAGGAGGATACAGAGGAATGGAATCAAAGGAAGCCCAAAACCCAGCATGGTAAACATTAAGTCCTGGAGTTTCATGTTCAACATCTGAAGCAATCTGGTTATGAGCTTCAAAGGATTTCAGTATCTTCATCGTGATAGCACTTTTGAAAGTTGTAGCTTCCATGATTTCTCTCTTGGACAGGCAGCGCTCTCTGCTTGCAGGTTTCCTTAGACAATTCACATTCTTGGCTTTTTCAAATTTGTGGGTTCTCCATCACACTTTTGGCTTCATGATCACAACTTCACACACTGCCCTCTCAAGGACACGCTGACTGAACGCACAGACCTTCTGAAATTGGGGTGGAAGCTTTTTTTAATCTCGTAACTTGCATTTTGTATGTAGCTAAAATCAGTGCCATGTGGATGATGCCGATGTCTACTGCCAATTGAAGAAACAGCTAGGTTTACCTCTCCCTTGGCTTAGGGGTTGAGTGCTTGATTGTTGAGCACTTTGTACTTGATTGTGAGGAACAAATTTTCTAGGTCACCACCATTGTGGAAACTGTTGTCACAGCTGTATCGGAACCTCATGTGGCTACTGCCACCATTCTGGAACATGGTGCTCTGTGACTTCCTCTTTATAGCAAAGTCTTTCACTTCTGAAGTTTTTGACAGCAAAGGGTGGAGAATAACCACTTCCTGTGATGCCTCCAGGCCATCTTTTTTATTTTTCTATTCCTTCTCAGCAACGGAGATCTCAGCTCTGTCTTTGGAGTTCACAGTTTTACTGAAGCCTCCTTTATGTCCAAACTCACTATGTTTTAAATCATCCTGCTAGGTTTCTTTGCTCTTGATTTGCTAAAAGCCCCCAACAATAGCCATGCCATTGTATTAATATTTGACTGCCTTGAAATTTCTTCTGCCAGATTTATTAGTCCACTACTCTTAATCTCAACCTCAGACAAAGTCTCTAGACACAGGTAAATTCCCACCATGCTCTGAATATCAAAATCTGAATTAGGGTTTTACCTGAATCTGGTCAGGGTTTTACTAGAGAAACAGATATAACACAAAGTATAAAAATATATAAGAAATTCTAAGACTGGCTTATCAGGGTCAGCCACAGAGTTGGATGAAGCATGGAGCAGGTTTCTGTATGCTGGGGCTGAAGAATTCAATACAAGGTCTAGAGTTCACTGCAGTGTCCCATGCAAGTGCTCACCAGCAGGCCAGTGGGTCTGCAATGTAAGTCTGAAAAGTCCTCACCAAAAAACTAAAGGCTCCAAGACAAAACCTGAAGAGTCTGTGCTGGGAGCCAGGAGATGATGCCCAACCAAAGATGAAGACTGGAGCCCTTCTGAAGAATGAAACCCCATTCATTCTTCCTCTTTCCCTTTTATACCTTTCAGATGATGAGTCATCCTTGGGTAGGTCTTCCACAGCATAGGGCAAAATTGCAAAGTCAACATAGTTAAGCTTCCAAGTGCCTCAAATTGACACAATTATTCAACCACTGAAGTATTTAACACATTAAACATCATGGAATAAGATGTTCAACAGGGTATCTGTACTAGGATTTGACATTTTCTAATTTTTAATGATTTTTCCTCAATTTGTATCCTTTTTATGCTTTATTTGAAGGGAATGATAAGTAATTATTCTTTGTTGTATTTATAGATTTAATCTTTTTTTTTACTTTTCTTTGCAAACTAGCTCACTTACCTGTTTCATGTAATACCATTTGTACAAATATCAATTTCCCTTCAAACATATTTTACTGTGTATCACAAATATATACTGATGAAAACAAAGCCAACATAACTACAAGAAAGACAACTTATATTTGTTCTTCAACCCTTTTTTCCCCTGAAACTACAACTTATTTAAATAAATAAAGTGCTTTTGAGTTTATCATGGAAACAAATTTGATAAACATTTTTCCATAACTTAATGGCACATGCTGAATTATGTTCTCTACAACAGAAGTCTTGCAGCCTGTCCACTTATGTGTTACCATGCAATTGAACTTTTCATTGTGTCACTATCTTCTTAACCATATGTGTGTAACTGTCACAGTAAATTAAGTTTTCTTTGGTTTTGGAAACAGGATCTCACTATGTAGTTCAAACTGGCCTTGAACTCACTGTGTATCCTAGACTGGCCTAGAACTTGCTGTGATTCTCCTACTTCAGTCTCCTGATGCTGACATTACAAGACTGAGCCACCATGCCCGGCCTAACAAAAGCTAAGATTATGAGCAATAACCAATGCTCTCAACATTTTAATGACTTTAAGTCATTAAACCTAATGTTGATGAGCACTTTATGATGGCTTAGGATTTGGTTAGACTTTGTCCTTACTTTAGAAACTTAAATGAATGAGCAGGGGGTCAATCTAATTGTTAAGTTTTTCTGGCAGAGAGACAGAGCACCTGTAAGGTATCTTGTTGATATCTCAATGTTTCCTCGTACAAGTGACAGTATATTTGTCTCACATGCTATTACATGAGTCACATTCAGTGAATAGTGCAATTCTGCTGTATTCAACTCCACTATGCTGTTTAGAGCAACAGAAATTTTTTGTCTTATAATCTAAGTGCTACAAGTTTGAGATCAAGACATTAGCATTAACATGTTTTTCTGAAACCTGCAGGGAAGGATTCTCTGCCTCTTCCTAGTAACTGCTTGGTAGCTCCACGTGTTCCTTGGCTTAGGAAGCACATTTTGAATCTATTCCTCTGTCTTTACATGGATCTTGCTGTGTCTTATATCATCTTCTGTATCTGTTTCAGAGCTGGAGCAAGGTCCAGTGATAGAGTACTTGCCTGGCATTTTTAAGGCCCTGAGTCAAACCCTACTATCACACAAACAAACAACTAAGTAAATGTATGAATGAATCAATGAATAAATATTAAAAATTGCATCATTTGTGTTGAAATTTTTCCAGAGAAAGAGTGATAATTGTGTTGTTTCAAAGCCTACCTAGATGAACTTAATTCCCTTAGTTATACATAAAGACTACTTCCAAATAATATCTCATGTTACAGTATTACAGTATAGGCCTTCAACATACTTATTTTGTGGAAATTTAATTCACCATGTATTCAGTGTTGAGTATCCCTAATGACACTGTCTTAATCATCCTCCAAATACATTTTTTTGTCTTTTTGAGACAGGGTCTTGCTGTGCAGTTCAGGCTGGCCTTAAGCTCACTTTGTAATCTAGGCTGGTCTGGAACTCGGAATGATCCTCCTGCCTCAGCCTCCAGAGTGCTGGGATTACAGGCATGAGCCACTATGCCCAGCTGAAATACATTTTTGTAATGCATATATTGTATTATATTTTTATAATGTATATTTTAAACATTTTGTGTATTTCATCATGTTAGAGTTATTATTAGTAAATGTTGGCAAAGCACAATGTTTCATTCTTTGTGAGGATTGGTACATGTACATAACACATCTTAATTCCATTTTCATCTTCTTTTCCTCCATTCTCACCCCATATTTTCTCTTGAACTTTCTTTTGTTGGTACATATTTGTGATATTTACATTTCTCGTGTGGAGTTGGTAAATATGGTATATTTTAATATGATGTCTTGAATTAAAATTCTTTTTTCCATAACTTTGGCACTTTCTATATTTTTCTTTAGTCAATTCAAATAGAATCAAAATACTTTTCCATCCACCCATAATTTAAGTGTTTTTTTTTAGCTCGAAGCACTTATCTTTTCAAGTAATTATCAATTTTTACTAAAAATTGCACATTAATTTAGTTTGTATTTATTTTACTACCAATGTATTTTTCTTCAACAACCATTTGCAAATGGCATATGCACATTTGTTGAAAAGTTTTCTATTTGAACAATTTTGGTTTTGCTTTATTAATTCTATATTCATCAGTATTAAAATATTAAAGTTTCACATTTTATATATTTTTAGTTTGCTTGTTTTTCAATTTTGTTTTATCATATGTTAAACATTTCAAATACATAGAATGATTAATAAAATGATATTTACTTATAAGTGGTTCTTTTGATGTTATACACAGAAAGAAATCCGTAAAAGCAAGATTTGCCTCAAAATATTTCTTATAAAAAGCAATCCTAACACCTTCACTCATTCTTATTCCTTTGATATTTTCCAAAATAAGAACAATGATAACTTTAAAATGTATCACAGATTCTAAAAAGCATATCACAGATCATGCATAAAACTCTCACGATAGTCTCTTTGCTAGTCATTGAGCAGAGACATAACCACAGTTGCTCTCTTGGCCAGTAATATCACAATTTGACATCTGACTCTGGTTGATAACTGGGAGCAGTTGTACTCCTCAAAGCACACTGGGTAATGTCTGAAGACTTGGGGTCGGCACAAGTAGGTGACATGTTACTGCCAGCAAGTCAGTGGAAGCCAGCATGCAGCTCAACATTCATAATACAAAGGAACCCACGGCAACAACACTATCTCTCATGAACTGCCAGTAGCACCAGGCCTCAGAACAGATTGTCCACACTCTACACTAATCCTCGCTTTCTATATTCTACCAAATTCTTTTGTACCTGTTCTACCTCATGCTTTTACAATTCAGCTCCATTGTACAGTCTATTCTTGTCTTTTTCTTCATTGACATTTTGAAATTGTGTATATTCTGGTCTAAATATCCCTCCTTCAAAAATGTGTCAGTTCACTTAGGCATAATATGATTCTATATAATTATTTCTCTATAAATTCCACCACACAATGTCATTTCATTTCCTGATACCTGACACCAACTTTAGTGCCTGGTATAGTGCCTGGCAGAAGAACAACAAGCCGGTTTTGACTGAACAAGTGAATGAATTGCATTCATCTGAACCCAGTCAGATTCTTGAAGACAATTTCTTGCCAGTGAAAACTGTTATGCATCTACTCATTTTCTGACTAATCAAGTCAATTTTTATTATTTTCTAAAATTGCTTTTTATTTCAAAGTCATTGCTTTAAAATTATATATATTGTGTCATTGTCTATTTCTGTACTGTGGAAATTTTTATTGAGATAATTTTGAATCAGTATGCAATGGGCCTAATCTCTGATCACCATATGAATGAAGATGACATTATTTTAAATATTCAGCTGCCACTTAAATTGAACAATCATTACTTTAGTATCTTAATGGATACAATCAACCAGAATGTTTTCCTCATTACAAAAATTACAATGTAAAATTTTATATTAAATTAAATTCCTAGTTATACAATAGAAACTATTTGATCAGCAGCAAAGAGAGTGTTGACATATTTTTCTTCAGAGTCAATGAATTAGGATGTTCTACTCTGTTTTAAACTGGTTATAAATCTCTATCAAATGAAAATCTTAGTGAGTAAATCAGTTTTTCACTTCCATCAAGTTTTTTTTTATTTAAAAGAGATAGAAAAGAGAAAAAAACCCAAAAGAGACAAACATCAACAAACCCAATACAGTAACAGCATAGGTTTACAAAACAACATGATAGAAATTTGACAATGGTTATAACAGTGCATCATGTTACCTTCAAAAAATATGCTTAGAATAATAGATATAGTCATATAAATTGATCTAATAATTTGAATATTAACTGTTCTTTTCCAACAGCTAGTACAATTAGCAGTATGATCATTTTACCTATCATATATATATATATATATATATATATATATATATATATACATACACACACATATATACGCACACAATATATGCACACAATATACGCACACAATATACGCACACAAAAAAAAAATTATGCCTTTTCCTTTTCCCTTCCCTCTTTCCTCCTTTCCCTTATCTCACTTACTCTTCCTCTTTGAGCAGTTTCTTACCCTTACAAAGTATTTACTATAGACTTTGGATCATATATAGTTTTTCAGTTTCTTGTACTAGGGAGACAATATGACATGTACACATGTGAGTTTGATTTATTACACTTATGAGTATGGTTTCAAATTGCATCTACTTACCTATAAAAGTCTTGATGCAGTCTTTCTTTATAGCTGAGCAGTACTCCATTGTATAAAATACTACATCATTTTTATTCATTCCTTGATTGATGGGCACTCAAGTTTTTTCCAAGACTTGGCTATTTCAAATTGTGCTGCTATAAACATGGGTGTACATATATTACTGTGTATGATGTTTCCAATTCTTCTAGGAAAGTGGCCCCAAGCATGGAATTTCTAATCTTGGCTTTTTGAGGAATTTCCACACTGATCTTCATAGTAAATGCATCAATCTATATTCCCACCAACAGTGGAGAATTCATTTTTCCTCACCGTCCCTCCAGCATTTTTTATTGGTTGATTTCTTGATCTAGGTTATTCTTTCTGGGGTGAGATGGAATCTCAGTGTAGTTTCTTTTTGCATTTTCCCTAAAGACAATTGATGTTGAGCATTTTTTCATGTATTTATTTTCCATTTGTATTTCTTCATCTGAGAAGTGTGTATTCATCTCAGATGTCCATTTTGAATTGGGTCCTTGAATTTTGGGAGCCTGATTTTTAAAATTCTTTTTATGTAGTAGATAGAAATTCTTTGCCTGGGGGACAGTTGGCTAAGATATTTTCTCAATTTGTGGGATTTCTTTTCAATTTGTTGGAGATTTCTTTTGACTTGCAAAAACTTTTTAATAAGACAAAATTCCAGTTTTTGACTCTGGGAAGTATTTTCTGAGCAGTTTGATTTTTGTTCATGAACTCTCTACCACTCCTTTATTGTCAAGATTTCTTTCTTCTTTGTTTTGGGAGAATTTTGGGAGAATGGCCATTTTCACAATGTTTGTTCTTCCTATCCATGAACAAGGGATGCCTTTCCATTTTCTGAAATACACTTCATTTTCCTTTTTCAGAGTAATGTAATTTTAATTTTATAGAACTTTTACTTCTTTTTTTATATTGAATCCCAAATATTTCATTTTTGATACTATAGTGAAAGGTATGGTTTCACTTATTCTCTCTCAGTGAGTTTGTTGTTTCTGTAAGCTTCCAGACTTTCTTCAAGGTCTGAGAGTCAATCTTGAGATTCATTCAGGTGGTTTGGACAGCTTTCAATGGAATTTTTAATTTCCTGATTATCCATTTGAATCTGTTTCATGAATTCTAATTCTGTCTTATATTGCTCACTCAAGGTTTCCATCATTTTCTTATGTTTCTCTGCTTTTATGTAGATCTTCTTTAGATACACACATCATTTCTTTCATAATGTTTACCATTTCATTTTTTACATGAGAGATTATTTCAGACCTGATTTCCTCTATAGTTTCATGGAGTTGTTTACTTTAATTGCTATCATTTCAGAAAGTTCAGTTGTGTAATTTCCACTGTCTTCCATTTCAGCATCTCTAGGGTTTTTTCTCAGTGGGCTGAGACTGTATCTTGTTCTATCATTTTGTCATTTTCCTCTGGACCCCTTGTGGCTGGCCAGGCACCCTGCTGATGGATTGCACTGGAATGCAGCACTGGGCAGAGCTTCAGTTCTCTGATAACCCCAGGGCTAGCTAGGACATACCCCCAAACTATGGTGTCAGAGACTTTTTCTCTGTGTCCTGTGAACCTGGCTGGGCATTCCCCTGATATACTGTACTGGATTGCTCTGGGATGTTGGGCTGAGCAGAACTCCACACATCTAACAGAGGCACACTCCCAGGGTGCGTTATCAGGGCCTAGAATCTGGCTCAATGGAGTTCAAAACCTCTGCAATCCAGGTGGATAGCAGGAAACCACCTCCTAGCACATGGCTGAATGGAGTTCAGAGCCTCTGGGATCCAAGAGGCTAGCAGTGATGCACTCACAGAGTGTGGCAGTGCTGGGGCCTTGCCTCTGGCTGAGAAGAGTCTCTGGAGCATGTGACTAGGTGCAGCACACTTTTGGCTTATGGTGCCAAGGCCTTGATTCTGGCTGTGCTGTGTTTAGGACCTCCAGGACCCACTGTATGGCTAGCTGGGCTGCACCCCTGAAATATAAAGCTGGGACCTTGTGCTCTGATGGACAGAGCTAAAATTCTCCAAGACCCACTGCCTAGGCTGGTTGTTCCTTAACGAGTGGTTCTGGGGCTCTGAGCTGGGCTAGGCTCAGTACCTCTGTGACCTGTGAGACTGGCTGAACATTCCTCTAATGGAATGTGCTGGGATACTGAACTGAGCAGAGCTTGGATCTCCATGTAGCTCATATGGACATGCTCCCAGAGTGTGGCTCTGGGGACTTACACCTGGCTGGGTGGAGTTCAGAACCTCTGGGACTCAAGTGGAGTCTCCCTCAAGTATTGTCTTGAAAATTTATCATGATTTTTATAGAAGATTAGAGTATTTTTCGTTTTCAAATTCCATATATGTTTGTTTCACTGCCTTGGGACTAACTGATAGATTTAATTTTGATTTCAGTAGTTTTCATCCCTCTCACTTCTCCTTTTGGTTAACTTTATTGATTTTCTTTTCTTCTGTTTTATTTATACTTTTGTTATTTTATAAAGGTTTTTGATAAAAGGAATAAACTTTATAGACTACTCTTAAATAATCTTTCTAGTTATATTGCTATGAATTTTATTGACATCAAAACAATTTCAGTTGATGTGTCATGTATGTATATGCATATTCTGCATTTTTAAAAATTTTAACTTTATATATAGCAGAATCATAAATCAAAACCTAATAGTTGCACCTGTTTCTCAATAGTCCAATAGACTCAACTGTAACCCATAATCTGATTAATTTTCCTTATTTTAGATATCTTCACTTAAAATCTTTTGGTGTGTAGTCACAAACGCATACAAATAATTTTGTCCAAAAATGTTCAGTAAACGTGATGTAATAAGATATATTTCTTCTTGTGTCCTTCATAAAAGTTAGCAATGGCATTTTTTAATGTTATAAGCCTTGGCAAAGGTCATTTTGCTTAGTTGTGGCAATGATATCACTGTGTCAAGTGCTTCCATAACTGTAGGGCTGCTGCTTATATCCCTGGGGTATCAACTTAGATAAAAGCTCATCTTCAAAATTAGTGTCAAATCTTTGCCCTTCCGTGTGTGTCATCATAGTCTTCATTTTCTCTCTTTAATGATCCTACTGAGATCATCATTGAGTTTTCTTTTTCCACAGTTGATTAGAAACCTGTCTGCATCTTTATAGCCTTGATATCAATAAGGGGTTAAGTTAAAAGCAGAATTGTCATAATATTGGAGACTTCCCAAAGTTGGCAAACCTGGCATTTTTAAACCAGTCTTATTAACTATGCTTCACAACTTCATAGCAATTGAAAATATATTGATACTTAAATTGCTGATGGGGTCTGGGATGCAGGCTGAAATTTGTGGCCCAGAGTAAACAAAAAGGTTGCAAGGTTTGTTTCCTATCAGATCAAAAGACAACCGAAAGATGCCAGTGGGATCAGGTTATGCACTTCTGAACAAAGTTTCTTTAGAATGGCTGCCTGGAAGAGGTCTAGGAGGCATGAGTAGAAAGATGCCATTCCCTTGGGCCCCCTTAGGGGTTGCAAATTAATAAATCAGCTAAGCATGTACCCCCAAAGACACCAAAGCAAATTTTGTTGAAAGGCACATTATGGAGGGGGCATACAACACCCATGTTTACTTTTTAGAAGTATTTCTATTGATGAATTATTAACTTTAACTTCATGAATTTTATTATGTTTAGCAAGTTGCACTTAACAGGAAAATTAAAGGTCAATAGAATATTAAAATTTTAATGTGTAATTGTTGTCAAGAACAAACATCAATATTTTCAACATCAACTGTTTATCTGCTTACAAGATCTAAAAAAATGCACAAATATAAATTCCCATGTGAAAGACAAAATGAACCAAACTGTGCTTCAAAAATAATCTTCACTTGAATTATCACACTTAAGGAAACACCATAATCTCACTTATGGAAACACCATAATTTGTACACAAGTTTTGCTTACACTGACAGCTTTTGTGGTTAGCTTCCCTTTCCTGTTTTGCAAGCTATGCTTATTACCTCTCATCTTCCTCTTTTCCAGGAGCTTCCTATTATATTACATAATGTGCACATAGCAAGAAAGTGATTTGTTAATAATATAAAATATCAAATATAGACTCAGGATTTAAAATAAACGTGACATTTTCTAGATCAACTTGTTTATTTGCTTACTAAATATTAAAAAAATAACATCAGCAATAAATTCTTATGTAAACTGCAATGAAAATAAAAATAAAACTACCATGAAAATAAGATTTCCTTCAATTATCCCAGCTAATGAAGTTTTCACATATGAGAACTCCATGCTCAATATACAAGCATCACTTTCATTGACAGCACATGTGCTTTGTTCTGTCTTCCTTGATCAGGTACGCTTCACATCTTGCTGGTTTCTCTGTTTGCTTCAGAGTTTCTCGTGATGTTGCTCCTGTCTGTTCAACAATCTTCTCCAGGATTCTTTGGCAGAGTCCTTTGGGCAGATCCGTATCATTCTCCCCCTGCTATAATTGTACATTGATCTAAGAAAAATTCTCCACTGTATATTGTGCTTGTTGTTTTGTTTGTAAACTAAGAAACATGTTTAAGACCAGGTAAAACACAATCATTGGCTAAGCCTTTCTGTTTCAGTGATACTGTAGCTGCTGCCTAACTCATCAACAACATCTACTCTGCGTGTAATTTTTTGTAAAATGGGACCATTTCTGGCTTCTCTTTTGTCAACTGTTCTCTGTCAACCTTTTTTTTTTTTTTTTTTTTTTTTTTTTTTGTTTATTTGTTTTGAAACAAATTCTTACTATATAGCCCAGGCTACCCTTGAACTCATTACGTAGCACAGGCTGACCTTGAACTCACAGGATTATGCTGCTTCAGCCTCCCTACTTCTGAGATCACAGTGTGAAGTACCGTGCCCAGCCTCACTATCAATCTTGTTATGGTGTAATGCTGATTGCATCAAAACTACTTTGGTTTTCTTCACTATATAGGAATGTTTTTCTGAAATCCAAAGCTTGTATATTTCTAGGCTTTGTTCTTGTGAATTGTTTCTATGCTGATAAGCTAGTGTTCTTTTAGTAAATGTAATACAAGTTACACTAGTTCATTAGTTGGTTAAATAGCGAACCAACTATCAAATATGACATTTGATTTACTCCTTGAAATAGATGCAACAACTCTGCTTACAATGTTATACAATCTATTACTGCACAATAAAGACGAGTGGCTGAGTTCAAGGATAAATCTGTAAATCCAAGGAGTGAAATGATTCATATCTGTAATGCATACTATAGTTAGAAGGTTTATTTGGCATATGTTGCCAATAACTTCAAGAACCATAATATGATGCAAGTTGTTCATTAATTGTCCTGTGTTTCTGTGGTTTATTAATTGTCTGGCAGTTTGAAACAAATCTTTCAAAAAATGAGCAAATAGTAGACAAACTATAGAATTTTTTTTTCTTTCCTGGTGGTCTTTTTGTTGTCAATGCATACATAAATTTTTTGTTGTTATTTCTGAGACAGAGTCTATGAAGTGCATGCTGGCCTTGAACTTGCTTTTGTAGCCCACACTGGCCTCCAAATAATGGTGATACTCCTGGTTCAGTCTCCCAAGTAGTGGGATTACGTGCATCGACCACCACACCTGACCTACCTTCCTTCCTTTCTGTTCTTTCTTTCTTTCTTTCTTTCTTTCTTTCTTTCTTTCTTTCTTTCTTTCTTTCTTTCTCTCTCTCTTTCTCTCTTTCTCTCTTTTTCTTATTTTATTTTATTTTTTGCTACGGATCACATTAATGCAGGCCTTGTGTATGCCAGATATCACCAATCCTAATAGCAGCAATTTTTAAAGAAACCAAATCTCTTGAGTGTCATTATTGTTCTAACAACCTTACTGCCACATCTGTCACGTCTTGAATTCTTTAAATTTTGACTGGAATTAAAATGGCATAATGGCGTTTTGCTCAGATAGTGACGTTTCATGATGAATATATTTTTGAGCATTATTACAGATGCATATAGAAGGCACCACTTGTAATTCATTATTATTATGTTTCAAGCCATCTTGTATGATACAAACAATTCGTTGCACCAAGTGATGAACACAAAAACTGATGGCTTCCTATATTCTCCCAACATGGCTATGGAGACACAAGACCAATTACCATTATGCTGTTCATTAGAACAGTGTGGTATGTGTGTCTGTGACCCTGAGTTACAAGCCTTACTAATCCTCTCTGAACTGTAAGCTAGGAAAGCTCTGAGGTTTGCAGCTAACAAAGATACTAGGAACGTTAAGGCAAATTATCAGTGGATAGTAGTTACAATAGATGGAACAATAAATGCATAATAAATTTTAATTTTGTCATTTTGGGCCATGAATATACCATATTTTGATTATTTTACTCTTCCCCTTAACCCCTGCTCTGTCTTCTATTCCTCTGATCTCCATCCTTGTTTCTTCCTAAGAATTTCCTGTCATAGCTCCCTTTTTTCCCCTAATTTTTAAAGATATATTAGAGAAAACACAGTGTGGCTACATAACTGAGTGTGGCTTATTTAACTTAACGTGACATCTCCATTCCATCCATTTTCTTTTAATGTCATCAATTCATTCTTCTTTATGGCTGTATAATATTGCATGGATATGTATATTTATATTTATATCCACAGGAAAATGAAGAACACATTTCTTTATCTATTCTTCTGCTGACAGCCATGTAGACTGTTTCCAAAACTCACTTCTTGTGAATTGCACCACAATAAATATGGGAATGCACCTCTTTTATTCAGTTATCCTTCCACGAGTGTCTTATTGTGGTTCGATTGTCAATTGAGAGAATTTGGCACAATGGTACGTGGTGGATGCCATATGCTGTATCATAGCACAAAACAATCTATAAAATTGAATTTTTTATCACGGGTAATTAAGAAATATATTGAAAAAAGAATGATTGCTTTTGCATAGTTACATTTGTAATTGGAAAAAAAATAGAAGAAATACAGAACTTAGACTTAATTCCTAAAAGATGAGTCATAGAAAAAGTTTCAGAAGAATTGGAATACAAATAATGACCATTAATATGTTTTTTAAAAAGTCTATAGATTATCCCAAATTCAAAGCAAGATAAAAATGAACACATACTGCGCACACACACACACACACACACACACACAGATGTATTGATAAAGATTTTTAATTATATTGGCCAATTAAAAATTTTTCAAGCTCCCAGTTTGAATAAAATAATTGTATTAGTAGAAATGAGATTAGTATTAATATTTTCACTAGCAATACTGGAGGCTAGAAAAATGTGAATAACATTTATGTAATAATGGAAAAATAAATGAAATATAATATTCTTATATACAACAAGAAAATACCATTTATCAGTCAAAATGTTAGATATCTATAAAGTTCAGAGATCCAGAAATTTTGCCATTCTTGTCCTATACCTGAACCCAACATATTGTAAGAAGACAGATAAAATAATACAGTAATGCAAACTAAATTTTTTTATAGCTAAAGAAGATTGTGTGGAATAATAAACCTTGTGCTATCTCTCTACCTGTTATCTATTTTCTAGTGCCTAATAGTATGTGTCTATATTACATAATTATTAAGAGAATTCTCCAGGTTGTACTATTCAGCATAAATTGAAAGGAATTCCTGACTAATGATAGAAATATTACAAAAAACACCAGAATTACAGAAACATTTAAATTTAGCTATTAGAGGAAGGTGTAAATTGCAATGTTTTGAAGGTCAGTGTAGATGGAATGAGGATTGAAGAGATCACATTAGATTAATAGGTTCATATCTGTTTGAGAGTCACATTTGCCATCAAAGAGAGTCAAGGAAGAATAGACTTTATAGTGGAACCACAAATTAAAGAAATTTATAGTGTCATGTCACCTACCAGACAAAATAAAGCATAGTTAGAAAAAAAAATAACATGAAATAAGATAAATAAAATATCATTTAAAATCACTCAGCTATCTGTATTGAGGATAAAGTGATTATTAAATTAGAAATTATTCTGCTTGATTATGAATAATAACTTTGTAGTTTATAATTACATTTAAAATAGGTTAAAAGAAATTTGCATATATGTAACACACAACCACAAAAATAAACATAAAGTGCACTATCAATGTCAGGGATATTTTTATTAATGGCAAAGTTATTAAATAGAATGTAAATGAGAAACACATGTTTTTAAAGAGGTATATTTATAAAATATGTATTATGTTCATAAATGTGTAGCCCTAAAACTGTGAATTAAAGGTAAATTCAGTTAGCAATGTGTTCAAAACAATGAAGAAAAGCTTTGAAAATGAACACTTAGTGCATATTATTTTAACAACTAGACAATCTAAGAGCTCAAAGTGACTACATATTTTAAAAAGTCAAGATAGTTTGAAGGTATTTATAGACATTAGTGTGTGTCTATAGAGCATTTTCATATACGATTATTAGGAAAATGTTAGCAATTTCTCAAATCAGCACAGCCAAGATAAAAAAAAATAACCAAATATTATTCTTCAAATTAAGATACACACATTTGAATAACTCTAGGTAAAGAAGAGTTCAAGCATCCCAAAAGAAATGAGAGCAGAAGCATAATTTCCATCAAAACTCAGAGGTTCTTTCATTAATTTAAATTTAATTAGGTGTGATCTCAATGCTGGACCATATATAATACAGTCCTTGAAACTTGCAGAGCTTTTGATTGGCAGATACACACACACACACACACACACACACACACACACGTATATATATAATATAAATATATGTATTATATGTATGATGTGTGTATAATGTATAGTATTCTAAATGTGTATGTAATTTTAATTAGTATATATTTTCATTGCAAAATATTTACATTCACCTTACGTAGTAGGTACACATGCTTGATATAAGTTTTTATTCCTCTTCCCTTCTTTCCCATTCCTCTCCCTCCATCATCACTAGATTCTCCTTTCCATTTGCAAATGATCTATTTCCTCATTTGTCATTGTGCACCTTTTATTTTATTTGAAATTATTATAATTTGGGTTTCTCGTCGATGAGATGTAATGTGATATTTAATCTTAATTTTCTGATTTGTTTCACTTGACTTTGTGATCTAGAGGTGCCCCAATATTGCTACAAATTACTCAAGTATATCCTCCTTTATGTCAAAGTAATATTCTCATATGTATAAATACTACATTTTTATCCACTCATCTGTTGAAAATTATATAGGCTGTTTCCAAGATTAAGCTACTCTCAGTTTTGCTGCTATAAACATGAGTATGACCATATCACTGAGGTATGATGTATAAATCTTATCACTGAGGTATGATGTATAGACACCTAGATTACAGATCCACTGCGTCAAACAGAATTTATAATTTTACTTTTGAAAATCACCATGTTGATCTCCACAGTTTTCATTTTCCCCAACAATATAGAAAGGGACTTTTCTCCCCTCAATTTTTCAGTTCCTTTAGCTTTTTTTTTTTTTTTCTTGATGATAATCATTCTTTCTGGAGTAAGAGAGAATCTCAGTGTTTTGATTTGCAACTCTGATGGATGGAGATATGAAACATTTTTTATTGTACTCAAGGCCATTGGTCTGTCTTCTGAGAAGTACCTATTTATTTAAGTCACCCACTGTTTGAGTGGGTCTTTTAATTTGGGAAGGCTAATTTTCTCGAATTCTTTAAAAATTCCAGATATTAAGCCTTTGCTGTGCAGAAGCTTTTTAATTTGATATAATCCTATCTGTTGATTCTTACACTCTTTCTTATGTATTGGAGTTGATGAAAGAACTATTCTGATTAGCAAAGTTGACTAAAGAATGAAGAAGAGGAGGAGTGACCTCTTCTCAGCATTGCATTTTGTCGTCTAGCTTCCACATTCTCTCCTGGGTGAGGCTCCTCTTCTACTGACTAACAATGAATCTAAACATATACGTATTAGAGAATAAGAGAAATATACACAACAAATGTCTGTAAGCCAATAGCCACCAGTTTGAGTACATCGCATAGAGGATAAAGGTAACTCCTATTAATCTTAAAATGTCACAATACATTGAGTTTTAAATTATTTTTTAAAAATTTTCTTTTCCTGAAGTGTGTAAACACTTATACAATTTTTGGATGTTTAACTCTCTGTCTGTCTTTGTCTCTATAGATATATGTGAACATTTTGATTCATCAACTTAATTTGTTCTATAATTTTTGAAAAGATAGCTAAGTTTGTGTTTGTATGGAATGCTAGCCACATTCATATTTGTCATGCAATGTAGAGTCTGAAAATAAAAACAAAAATTTTCCAAATGCCAACAAAATTTTTCACAAAAAAATTGTTCATACACACACACACACACACACACACACACACGCACACACACACACACACACGCACACATACACAAACAAGGGTTGCTAAACAGGGCACCAACACTAAGTGGCATAGCCATCTGAAGTTTACTATTATTCTAGCGTAGTTTCTATTGGAAATCCAAGAAAAAGGTGTTGGCATATTTTGTTTCTTCCATGGCCTCTCATCAGAGTTACAGATCTCTATCGAGACACTGTGCCCTCATACCATCTGCCCTCTGCATGTCTCTGTCTGTCCATGTGTGTAACTTTTATCTTGTGATAAAGACCTAGCTAGACTGATTTAAGCCCTGCATTAATGACTTATTTTAATTTAATCACATTCCTAAAAGGCTCCAACGCCACATACTTTGACATTTCGAGATACTGGACATTAGAGTTCCAGTGTATAAGTCTGAGAGGGTCATAATACAGTACATCATACTCTTTTTTTCAGCCTAGAAGTGGTATTAAAACCTAGCTGCACTCAATCACCCATCATCTTCTACCTTTTGATGGCCTTTTTTACTTTCAGAAACAATTTATGATCAGTTCATTTGGCTATCAGTTTAGTACTATAGGAATTAGGCAACTTTTATAACTCATATTTTAGCCATTAGCATGATTTTACTATTATTTCTGTAATGACTAAACCCTCAGGGTAAACATATATGCTCATTAGATGGGTCAAGCATAGTGAATCTATTTTTGTTTTGAGATTTAAATACCACTATATGATTGTTTTTTATGACATAACAACATGATCATATCAAAAATTAGAGTTGGGGATGGGGATTTAGCTCAGTGGCATAAGCGCCTGCTGGGCAGTCGTGAGTTCGATCCCCGGTACCGATTAAAAAAAAAAAAAAAAAAAAAAGGTAGAGTTAGATAATATCTTGGAGTTTCTAGATACTCATCAAAGTCATTCTCAGCTTATATTTATTATGGAATTCTCATAGTGATTTAATGACTATCTACAAAAACAATTACTGTATCTTAACATTAAAATTATGATTCTGACACTGGAGGATTCCGCTCAGTGCAAACCACAGTGTGGTGGATTAGCTAATTGTCTACGTGTAACACCCAGCTGAACTGAATCAGTGTGATGGTGGGTGTAGGAGGCTCACCTGAGCATTGTTTCCAATGTCATAAAAACAGAACTGGAGGAGAAGATGGTGCGGTGTTGATTCTCCTGGAGAAGCTTGTCACATGGGTTTTCCTGATGTGAATTCATCGGTTCTCATTTTCTCATCATCAGAGGACCTTGAGTCCTTGATGTTACTGAGGATGACTGTGGTTTTTTTAAGAGGAGCTCTTGTCTTTCCTTGGAGCATTACTTTCTGGCTCCAGTGCAGATCCCTTAACCTGCTGGCACAGATCTTTCATCCATCTGGTGCAAGCTTTCTAACATCAGCCACTAACCTTTGGACCTTTCCACTACAGATCCATAATACAGATTTGCATGAGACTTTGTCATGGGCTTTAGATTTCCAGCTAGACTTGTGGAGGACATTGCTATGGACAATAAATTTTCAGGTGGATTTGTGCAACACATTGCTGTGGGATCCAGGTTGTCTGTTGGATTCTTTTGGTCTTTAATGTATGGGTAGATCTCTTATATTCTGAATTTGTCTCCTTGAGTGAATATTATAAAATAATAATATAAATTATGTGTCCTCTATTAAATCTGTTTCCTTGTACACACTGACTACAACACAGAGGATAGTACAAAGTCAAGAGGTAAGAAAGTGCATACTCCATTTAGTGTAAAAGTGCAAATTTACCACATATGAGGATTGATTCAATAAGAGATAAAGATTTGAAAATGATGAGGTTGTTTTTCAAAAAGAACTATTAACCATGTCTTTGAGTTTAAAGAGAAATTTCAATAAATTATCTCATTCAATCCTCAAATTCATTCTGGGAAAATTATGATTGACTATGCATTATGGGTCTTCTTTCATGTCCAAACCATTCACAAAACACTCTTCCTTGCATTCATGTCTCCCTGTTGACAGTATTTTAAAACAGAGTGCAGAACCAGCTCCTTTTTCTCTTTGTATTATTCAAAAACTGTTATGGAAGATGAACTCCAGCACGATGGCTACCAAATTAATCTAGTGTATCAAGATGAATTTTCTCTTTTATATAAAAACAAATCTCAGGACATAAGTTTTTATTGACTAAGATTCTTCATATTCAAGTCTTAAATTCCTAATTCAGTCATACTTACGATAGAAAAATGAATGTTCATTGGAATTAAGTCTTTCACACACTATTTAGGGGTAAAATGTTCAGATTACATGAGCCTTTTATATTTTATCTTTGAAAATGGAATATATTTATGTTTTAAAGATTTATTTATTGCCTTGTATTTAAGAATTTTTTTAAAATGATTAGTTGTTTGTATGATCCTAGTTTAGAGTGAGTATATAGATGATAGGATCCATCCTAATCATCTGTCAAAATAAAATTACTAGATTTGGAATACTTAAAAGATACATTTGAGTTTTCTTTCAGTCAGTATTTCTAAGATACATGATGCATGTTAATTATATAAACTATTGTTTATGTAAACTCAGTTACATTTATTATATCCAAAATTGCATTAAATGATTTTGGCATAAAGTGAAATATACGTTAAAAATTATCTGTCAATAAATAAAAAAATAGAACCATGTTTCCAGTTTAGAACATTAACTTAACTGTATCCCATGGTTTGCAGTATTTGCCAATGAGTGCATATTCTCCACAGCTTGCTTGTTAGCATATTTGTTGAATAAATGCTTAAAGGATGAAAGGGTGATTCAAACTTTTAAAATCCACAATGATTATATACCCATTTATCTTATCAATTACTGTGTCTTATTTTCTGTTCTACTGGGGTTCCTCATTATGCATGCCAGCTACCTGGCTTTTCCCAAATCTGTACATTCATTAATGACTTTCACAAGAGTTCCTTTTACTTTTCTTTCGCTTAAACCTTCCTTGAACCAACGCTTTGATTCCTTTAACTGTCAGAGCCCAATTTCTCTACTCCACTTCGCTATGCCAGCTCCCTGCTGCCCCTCAAATAAGTGAAGTCATATATTAGATTTAAATCTGTTGTGAAACGTCTCATAGAGAAATTCTAGATATCATCTTGACAGTCCTTCTGTTCAGGAAGAGCAAATCCTATTCTGCCAGTCCTGGTCAATTTTAACTTCATCCGGTCCTTAGTCAATGCTATTTTTCTTTTTGTTGTTTGCACCTCAGAATCTGGTATCATTTGCCAGATTTCACAGGTGACAAGTTGAGGAATGATAGAATTCTAAGCATTTCAATGATTTTCTACATACAACATCTATTAAAATAACATGCATTATATTTTGTTGTTAATAATTACATTCTTTAGATATACAACTTGCAATTTCTAAAATTTTGAAATGACATTAGAATAAAATGTAGACTTTTTTTACTCAATGCCAAATAATTTTTCTAATATTTGAAACTTTTATTCTCTTATTAAGCATTTCACGAATGCTGTACTACATGTGAAGTTTGATGTAACTTGCTATGGAATATAGAGCCATGGCACAGACACTTTCTTGCCTATACTATTTTGCTAATAAATATATTAATTTGATGTAAAGATGATTCAAAAAAACTCTCAGGTGAAAATAATAAGATACAATTTAAATGTAAGAGCTTTTGTATTTGCTTGAGGGAGATCACAAACAAAATTAATTACGAAGAAAAACCTTAAAGCAATTCATGTGTAATATTAGAGGTTTCTTTACAAAATGTGTCATCATATTTTAACCACTCTACAATTTATTCTGCTTTTAATGTTGATGATTCCATTCACTTTAATGCTACAAGGTTAACAATTCTAATTACATTCATCTAATTTCATTACCTTCAAATTCTTAAAATGTTTTTACTGTATTAATACAAATAATTCATAAAGTTTTGACATTCCATAATCTTACCCTATTTTTAATTTCTATTTTAGATTTCATAATTAAGAGCATTTGCATTTTTAAGAAGACCAAAATCCATTGACTCTAAACAATTCAAAAATATTGGTAATTTTTTAGTCAACATACAGAGTATTTTGTTTTAAAATATCCTTTAAGTTTTTATACCTGCTAAATCTTTATACTTTGTTCTATTAATTATCCAACTTACTTATTGTAGGTGTATATCTTCTTTGATATAGCAGATTTTGAAATTTTAATTGTAATTCTTAGTCTGAAGCACAGCTATTAAAGTATTTATGTTTCATGTATAGTGACATAATCAGGGGAAAGTCTTAAATAACAAAATTTTTATCTTATCAAGAATGTCCAGGAGCAATGAATTTTCATTAAAACAATGAGCTACATGAACAGTTTAAAGCATGATACTATTAAGCAAAATGGAATAAAATATGTTGAGTTTAATGGTGTAACTTCCAGTTTTCCAAACCCATATTAGATTTCCAACTTGTTCCCATGAAATATTACAAACTGGTGACTTAAGCAACAGAAATTTATTATTTCAAAATTTTTCAAAGTTTGAAATCAAGTATCAACAAAGAACCTTTTAGAGTGTAAAGGGAAGGATCGGCTCCTGGACTGTCTTCCCCTCTGTACACAACCTCTCCTTCTGTCTCTTGGAATTGCCTTATCTGCACACATGCAGGTCCCTGTCACAACTTCCTCTTTTTCCCGAGGACACCAGTCATGGAGTGTTAATGTTCAATCTAATAACACATTTTTACTTTATTATTTCAGCAAGAATTTAATCTATAGATAAAGAAACATTCGGAAGTAATTTAGATTAAAATTCTAAGTTTTGGGGAGGATGTAATTTATCCTATACATAAGTATATCTTAATTTTTAAATAATAGAATTTTCATAACATTTTAGCTAGAATACTTCAAGAAAGTTTAGACTTTAATAAATCATAAAATATTTGTAAATCGTAGAATTCATAGTAGTTATAAAGGTATTTTAATATTTTTTTTTCTATTTCTTGACTAACAGAAGGGTAAAACCCCTATTAATGTACTTAGAACATGTGCCTTAATGCATGTCCAAGAATAATACTTGAAACAATTTGCATTTTTATAAGATATATGGAGAATTTTACATTAATATGAAAAAAGAACATGGTTCAAAAACTCTCTAAAATGGGAACTTTTTGTTCTTTCATTGTTTTCGAGTTTCCATTTTCTGAGTTTTGAAAGTATTTGTCTAAGTATATGTACCAAATGCATTGTTTCAATTAGTGTAATCAATGCTAATATCTTTTTAATATCCTGAGGAAAACGTCACTTTTGGTAATTGTTGAAGTCTTAGGAAAAGATGGACAATTGTGGTCATCTCATATAGTTTACGAACCTGTAATCTAAACACTAGTTAGATTCAGTTTCATCCAAATGACAATGTTCCACAAATTTTGACCTACAAATGGCAATTCCTTTTGATTTAATTAAGGGATAATGAGAAACCCAGAGGGGGGTACCTGGAAATTCAAATAGGAGGGTCAGGAGAAGTGAGTGATTTTATGGATCAACACTGACACCGATTTTTAGCACAATTTAGCAAATGGAAAAAATACCAGAATCTGAGACTACAGAGTAATTTAGACTAGATGCACTATAAAGCATCAACGTAATAAAAAGCTAACTTTACCAAAGAGAGGTCTGGGTTTTGTGTCACCGTCTGTGAGGTATCCTGCCACCTTTGGAATTTATGAAGTGATAGAAATGTGTGCGTTGTTTGTGGAGGCCGTTCATGGGACCCAGGATACCCCCTAATATTTATGCTACATTATTATTCAAAGTGAAGGCTGACCATGTCAGGAAACCAAATAATACGAGCAGGGGTTGAGATGAAGAATCAAATCCCGTGATACCAGTCTAAACTCTGAGAAAGGGAAGGAGCCGGAGAACGAGTTCCAATACATGGACCGGGAGCTACTCAGGCATCAACCATGGATGTAAATGAGAGCCACTCTGCAGGGCAGTGCTCTGAGCAGCCTCACACCTGGATGTCAGGCCGATGATGTTGTTCAGGATGATTTAAGCTTCGTATTCAAATCCCTTCTTGAATACCTGTTTCTTTGGTTGGTTCTGATTTGCTAGGATAAACGCATTCTTCTAAGAATAGTACTTGGAGTTCTGTGAGTCATTCCAACAAATGATCTGACTTGAAGGACTCAGAGGGGAAGCCCGGATTTGTCACTCAAAAGAGTGTCCCGGGGAATCCCTGTTGAGACTGCTCTCAGAAATGTTGAGCAGACCTGGCAGTTTCATCCTGTAGTTCAGTCCAACTTAATCTAATTAGAGGTAACACAACCTAGAGAAATTTAAAAGGTGGAGTCAAGCAGCAAGTGGAAAATGAGAGATGAACAATTACATTTTGGAAACGTTTTCGCGATAGAAGGGCTGTCAGGAGAGGACTGTGCTTGTGAGTTTATATGAGACACTGCTTCCATTGAATAAACTGGCTCCTTTTAAAGAAGTTGAGACATTTCAAAAATAATTTTTTGGAGTAGTTTTTTGATGACATGTGTGTGTAAGGACAACAATATCATAGTTTTAAAATATTAATATGATTTGAAATATTGAATATCCTTTATAATGGATCATTCTTTTTGTCTAGGAATGTTAGATATGTGGGCATGCTGGAGTTTTGGCAACAAACATTGCACAGACTTTTCCTTTTGAAAACATCTTACAAGAAATTACTTGATATATTGACATCTATACTTGTCATCGTAGGGCTTATTCTGTCTTACTGATTACCATATTTCAATGTCAACACAGTAGCCTGCATTGCCTTTCATATTTCCCACTGTTTCTTCCATTTTTAATGTGACCCATATAGAAGTAGATATATTTGTCTACCTGATGGAATGCTTTCCTTCCAATTCGTATTTTTCAAATTAATAACATAATTAATGCCAAGTTAAATGAACCACAATAAATGGAAAATATAGTAGATTGAATATCTGTTTGCTTGAAAATTTAGATATTGAAACCCAAACTCTACTACTATAGTAGTTAAAGGCCTTTAGGGGATAATTAGATCAAGAGAAAGGAGAACTTGTGAATATGAAACTGTCTACAAAAGGATCATGGAAAGGTCTCCGCCTCCCTGGGTAATGAGAAGCTAACAGTCCCCAGCCCCAAAGAGGACTTTCATCAGAACCTGACTATTATAGCACACGGATATCAAATTTCCAGCTCCCAAACTGTGAGAAACAATTTGTTATTATTGTAAGCACTCTAGTCTATGGTATTTTTAAAACATCAGCCCAATTTAAGTTTAATATGCTTTAGAAAATTTTCAATTACCTTTTGTTCAACTGGCATAATTCTAGGAAAAATAGTGATGACTTTTTTGTTTTGCCTTTTGAACCAGTGCTTAGTTCCAGAAGAAATGTCATTGCTGAAGGTTTTTGATATGTTCACTCATAATGAATTTTTTAAACAGTGACTTAAATATATGCTAGGAAAACTTTCTATTACTAAATTTTTGCATCATGGTGCCCTAGGAGGGACTATACTTTGATAAATTCCCTTTTGCTTTTTGCTCAATTTTGTTTGGCCTCTGTAAACAATCAAGAGGAAGTTGAAAGAATTCCAATCAGTAGCCCTACTTCCTGTGTATGCTGTGCTTTTTAAAAATTCATTATCATTGTATTGGGAAATGTTGTCGTAATTTATTCATAAGAAGTAAAATGTCAAAAATAAAGTTACAAATTTTGGCATTGTTAATTTTTATAGAAACATTTATTTTTCCATTAGATGTGGAAAAATATCTTCTTTTTAACAATATGTCAGAACACAAGAATACCAAAAACCTCTTTTCCAGTTTTCTTGTGTTTAGTGATGATATAAAATATTTTAAAGATAGTTAAGTATGAATATTGATGTCTCTTTATTATATTTACTTCTGAGGATATGCTAATTCAAATTTTTTGTTATAAAATCACAGGAGAGTTTAAATTACAATTAAAATTTCTTCATGGAACATTAATAAAGCTATTTGATTTAATAGTCTTTAGTCAAATATGCTGCATTAAATAGATTTAAAACTATCTGATCAGGTTTAATTATGGTGCTAAAAATATAAAATTAGATTCAAGTTCGTCATATTCATTTCTTATATTTACTAGGTATTCTACTAATATAAAAGGAAATAAAATACTAATTTCAAAAAAATCTGTGTTATATTATTATTTTCTTGATAAATGGCAGAGCTCATTTCTTATTTAAAAATCATAAAGTCAATTACTATAAATTATAATTTTTAAATTTTTATTTCTTCAACATTTTATATTTATATGTAATACAGGTCATGCCAATTGAGATTTTTCTAAAACCAAATCTATTTCATGACTCAGACACATATTGTTAACTACTTCTTTCCTTGGTCATTTTTCTTAAAATAAATATTCTCAATAATTCTTTGACCAGTTCCTACCATTATATTGTATACAATGTTAAGATGTTCTTGAATCAGTGACAGCAAAGCATCTCATAGATACATATGTATATAAAATTTATAATTATATATTGTAAAATATATATAATATATAATTACATGTGTAGATATATAACCATTTGTCTGATTAGAATATATTATTGAAATGTTTATGTTTCTTATTGATTTCTTCCATGTATTATAAATTTGTTTTAAATTAAATATCTATACACAAAATTATGTTTATACTACATATGCTTTTGAGGCACCTTTTGCCTGAGGCACGTCGAGGTGAAATGATGCCCCACATCTGTGCTGCATTCCCCACAACCTTACCTGTGCCATCCCGTGGGGAGAAATCGAAGCTTGGGTAGCTGCCTCTCAATTTCTGCTTCTTGTTTGCATTTTTTAGTAAGGCAAGTACCCAAATTTGAACCTAATGCTAGATGTTAAATGTAAGCGACTCTAAACAAAAACATTGAAACTGCAAATATTAAAAAGTGACAGGTTCCTGCACATCTGCACACAAATGATTTCTTCTGTGCAAGTAACTCCGTGGAAAATGGCATCACAAACAGTTTCTCTCTTCCTGTTCCTCGCCCCATAGGAAGATTACAGCTGATGAATATCTTCCACCTTATTTTATTGGTTCTACTCCTTAATTAGCCTCTTCTCTTGGAAATACACTATTTGAGAACACAAAGATTTACTTATTACATTAGTTGACCACCTTAGGACTGGTTTTCCCACACCAGTAGTAGGGGAGTAGCAAGGGAAACTTTGTGAGTTTGGGAAAAATGGTTCTAGAGATGTTCCCGAAACAGAGACTTCTGTTAGAATGTCAGATATTAAACGGGGAAAAAAATCACACTCTTGAGGGGCTACCATGGAATGCACTCCAGGTGAAATGTTAATACTCTCCCCATTGTCAGTGCCATTTAAAAATGTGAATAACACAAAATAGCTTATGTCAATCTATTAGAAGGATTTGATAACTACTTCCATAAAATTGCATTTAGTCTGATCATTTTCCTTATTGAGTGTGGGATATGGCATTTGAAGTGCGTGAACATTATAAAAAAACTTTCCATAACCATACTGGAACCAATTAGTTTTCTAATCACTATTGTTAGTAAATCAGAAATGTTACTGCCTCACTTATAATGTTGAAGTTCTTATGAATTCTTAAATTGACATAATAATAAATAACTGTAACTAGAGAAAATATAAGCAGATTTACCCGAGAAACTAGTCAATGAGGTAGATAGTAAATTTGAGGTTTGTGTTATATTATAATGCATAACATATCAACATTATGTATTACTATTGGATAGCACTATAGTTAATGCCAAATGTTTTTTGTTATCTCATGAAACTTAAATTATATCAATAGAAAATACTATTCTGACTTGAAAATAATAAGTATGGATTTAGCATATTTTACAGTAGATAATAAAATATATGATTGAATAAAACTTATTTACTAAAAGAATTAGGGATTGGTAGGAATAAGACCTACCAATGTCTTATTTAAGCTATATTAGGAAGGATGACAATGTGTCAAAATCCATTGTCCACTGCTGTCCTGTGATAGAATTGTAGTGGAGGTGAGCTGACTACTTGTCAATTTCCCAGTGCTCATGAAAGCTAGGTGTAGATATTTTTGTCCTTTCCAATTTAAGATGAGAAAAGATGTGTGCTATTTCTGACTTGACTTAAAAAATAACTTTCAGACTTTTCTCTTCACTGTGTTTTTCCCAGAAACTAAAACCTGGAAATAGACAGAAAATCACTTTTATAAATCCAAATGATGCATCTTAGAGAATGGTAAAAATGTGAGGGATAGAACATTGGTTCATAAATGATCATGTGGGATAGAGTCACTTCAAACTGTGACACATGAAATAAATTAACATGGAGATTTTGTGAGGAATTATTGCTCAAATTTTACTGTAGAATATACAAACATAGTACAGACAAACAAAGAGCTAATGCTAAGTAGTATAACTGTAGAAGAAGCTTTATTAGGGAAAATTTATAGAGTTTTACAACAAACAAGTGATTCTGTAGTTTTTTTCTTGATCTCACAAAAATGATGCATTACGTTGAATGTAGCTGAAAACAGCTGAAGGGCAGCATCTTTTGCCCATAATGATAATCCATCAACATGCCGAAATACTATTTAGAGAATGCATTAGTCCATTTGTCATTGCTAGAACAAAATACCCATGGCTTGATAAAGTTTAAAAAAAGGTTTATGTCGCTCATAGCTTTGCATTTGCACAACATCTCCTTGGCTACAGTGAGGGTCTACCTGAGTGCATCCAAAAATGGTGATGCTGTCTTGGTGAGAAAGCATGTGAGACATCACTTGGCAGGATAGGAAGGCAAAAAAGCAGGAGTTAGGATGGCTGTTTTATAAAACCACAATCTCACAAGAACTAACTGACTGTGAAAGTCAAGCACTAATTCCTTTTGGAAAAAAGTGTCCCCAATGTCTTACTCATTTCTTATTAAGCTCTATTTTTCAAAAAAATGTATCACCATTTTGTTTTAAATTGACACATAATATTATGCATATTTATGAGGAACTGTGTGAAATTTTAAATCACAACAAATCTAGTTTCAATCAGGGCAGGAATACTTACATTCTTGAGAAATTATAATGTGTTTGTGTGCAAATATTCAACTCCTTTCTTGTTTCTTTGCAATGTATAGTACAGTATTGTTGTTTATAGTTACCTACCGTGCAATAAAACACACCATAACTTATTCTAATTGTTTGCAACCTAATAACCATTGACTAAGCTTTACCAGTCTTTCTCCCTTCTATTCTCTCCAGCGTTGGGGAAAAAACTGTTGTACTCTCAACATCTATGAGTTCAATTGTCAAATTCTACTTACTAGTTCCCACCATCGCCAGCACTGTTACACTGAGGACAAAGCTCTCAGTACAGAGTGCTTGATGCTTGAGAAACACACGCAATGCAGATTGAATCTGTAGCTAGAAACAGCATAACATTCAAGATGTCTCTTAGTTTGGTTTGTGACAGAAGTAGAGTGTACCCCCATGTGTACAATGGCAGACACTTGTCATTATGCATTTCTCTGAACATGTTTCAGTTGTTAAATGATACATGACTGGATGAACAATTGTTTTATCTATGTCCTGAAAAGTCTGTTGAAAGAAAGCTGATGTTTCTCACAATCCTGCATGCACTACAACTTGTGAGAAAACAGGAGAATTAATAGGGAACACGCACCAAAAGGTAGACATAGCATCTCGCTGGAGATAGCACATCACAGCCCTCCCAGAGACTTTCCAGGATAGTAAATTTTTCTATCAGTTTCTAAGATATATTATTTCCTTAGTCTGTGATAGAAGTAGACACTTCATCCTAACCTTTCTAAAATTTGCTTCTTGGTCTTCCAAAGTGAGGAGGGACAGATGTTTACATTGTCTTTTGCATCACATTACATTAAATATTACATTACATTATTTAATCTTGCTGCTACCACAGACTGCTTCCACAGGTATACCTGGCCTTCATAAGTCACCCTGTGCTAATTGGAGCATGGAGAACTGTGTCCATGTGTATAAATGTTGCCACTTTAAGGCATGAAGAAATAAAATCCTAGGGTATATACAGTTTTCAAAATGCTTAATTATCAGTGTTGTGTGGTTTATATATTTTGAGGAAAAATATACAAAAAACCCCCAAAAATGTAGAGTTACAACACTGAGAAACATAAAGTAGAAGGTTAACACTTAAGCCTTGTCTGTGCTCACCTTCTCCAGAACCCAGGGACCTTCTCCAGAACCCAGTACCCTGAACCATGGGGTGAGTCAGCTCCCTATCCAGATCCCGGGAAACTATGTTAAGGTCATTGCTCCCAGAGCTCAAGGGCCTACCCAGAGCCCAGCCACACTAGGCTGTGCTCCTCTGGAAGGTTTCAGGCCTGCCCAGGACATGCCCAGTGACCATTTCTCAAACCAGGATCCAGAAAACTCAGCTGGAAGCTGGGTTGATTCTGCATGCCATCCTGAGCCTGGGTCATTGTGTTAAGATCATTGCTCCCAGAGGTCAAGGAAGTGCCCAGAGCCCAGCCTCTCTTAACTCACCTTGGGAGGTTTTGCAACGTGAGTAGATTACCCCTGAGATCTTCAAGTATGGGAGTGGAGAGCAGGTGAAATGATTTTCAGGGCATTGGTCTTTTCCCGGGGAGAGCTTTAGCCCATCATTCACAGTAGGAAAAGGCCGGGCCAGCTTCCTGGAACAATGAAGGTAGCACAGGTAGGCCTGAGGGCCTGACTGGACCATGCTCAGAAACCTCATATCAGTCCCAAGAGCCTAGGGCATAGGAGATGATTTCCAACATATCCAAAGGAATCTTTAGAAAAAACACTTAAAACACAGAAATATAGGAAAATGACAAAATGAAAGAACAAAATGCAATCTCAAACCTCCAGCCCATCCCAAGAAAGACTAGGAGCCATGAACATAAAAGAAAATATATGCCATACACCTGAAATACCTTAATAATAACAACTGAAATAAAGAAGCAACTCGGGGAAGCTTTAAAGGAATTTAAACTAGAAATAATCTCCCAGGTAAAAGAAGAAATGATAAAAGTAATGAAAGAGATGCTGAACACATCTAAAGAAAACACAGTTAAAAATTAGAGAGACAAAATAAAAAAGATAAAATCCCTGAATGAACAATTTAAGAAACAAACAGAATGCATGAGGCAGATTCAAACAGATTATACAGGAAATCAAAAATTCCACTGAACGTTGTCAAAACTGACTCAATGAAAGTGAAGACAGAATTTCAGACTTCCAAGACAAGATTGCAGCTAGTGAACAAGAAAGGAAGGATCTTATAAAAAAAAAAACAAGGAATCAGGAAATAATTCAACAGCTGCAAGATGATGCAAAAGAAAAACAACCTAAGATTAATAAGGATAAATGAAAAAAAAGGGAACAGCACAAATGATATCAAAAGGTGATTCACAGCAGTCGTAGCTGAAAATTTCCCAAACATGAATGGAAACTGATATTAGGATTAGTGAAGCATACAGGACTCCAAATAGCCATAACCAAAATAAAGCTACACTGAGGCATATAATAATCACCATCCCAGAAATCCAACATAAGAATAGAATATTAAAAGCCATCAGAGAGAAAAGACAGAACACTCATAAAGGAAAACCTATCAGAATCACAGAAGACTTCTCAACACAAACAAAGAAGTCAAGAAGAGCATGGAGTGAAATATTTCATATCCTAAAGGAAAATTATTTTCAACCTAGAGTGATGTACCCTGAAAAACTGTCCTTCAAAATTTATGGAGAAATAAGATACTTCCATGGCAAAGAATAGCTGAAGAACTTCATGATCACCAAGCCAACCCTGCAAAGAATACTTAAAGACAGTTTAGATACACTTAGGAAAAAACCACTAAGCAAAGCAGACAATTAAACAGAACAGAAAGATAAAGATGCAATAGCAGAAAGAAACATGTCAACAATAAACCAACATATAACAGTTATAACCAATAATGTATACGGATTCAATGCACCAATTAAAAGAAACAGACTGGCAGAATGGATCAAGAAACAAAATCCAACCATATGCTGTCTGTAAGAAACTCATCTAACCCAAAAGGATACTCACAGACTGAAAGTCAAAGGATGGAAAGCAATATATCATGCAACAGGAACCCCAAAAAAAGCGGAGCTAGCTATTCTGTTTGGAGATAATTTGAGCTTCAAACTGATAATTATCAGAAGAGATAAAGAAGGTCAGTGCATACTGGACAGGGGAAAATTTCAAGAGGAAGAGATAACTATCTTAAATATATATGCACCAAATTCCAGAGCACCCAGTTATATAAAACAAGTATTAACAGAAATGAAAGACCAAATTAGCAGTAATACAATTATAACAGGAGACCTTAACACACCATTGACACCAAGGGACAGATCAACCAGACAGAAAATCAGCAACAAAAGAACAGAACTGAATCACACCTGTGAACAAATGGACTTGATAGACAGATACAGAGTGTTCCATCCAACAACTTCAGAATACACTTTCTTCTCAGCAGTACATAGATCATTCTCTACAATAGACCATATATATCCTCACAGAACATATTTAAATAAATGCAAGAGTTGAAATTATCCCTTGCGTATTATCGGATCATAGCACCAAGAAATTAAAAATTAATGATAAAAGAGACAGCAATAATCCCACAAACACATGGAAACTGAATAATACACTCTAGTAATCAGTGGGTCACAAGGGAAAGTAAACAATACCAGCAAATGAAAACAAAAATACAACTTATCGGAATCTGTGGGATGCAATGAAAGCTTTCCTCAGAGGAAAATTCATTGCACTGAGTTCCCATATCAGGAAAACAGAAAGAATACAAGTAAATAACCTGATGTTACACCTCAAACATCTAGAAAAAGAAGAGCAAGTCAAGCCCAAAGCCAAAAGAAGAGAGGCAATTATAAAAATCAGAGCAGAAATTAATGCAATAGAGACTAAGAAAACAATCCAAGGAATCAATGAATCAAAGAGTTGGTTCTTTGAAAAAAAAATTGATAAGCCCCTAGCCAACCTTATTTTAAAAAGGGAAGAAAAATCCCAAATTCATGCAATAAGGAATGAAAAAGGTGAAATTATTACAGACTCTGTAGAAATACAGAAGATCATCAACAGCTATTTACAAAATCTCTACTCTCATAGGTTTGATAACACAGAAGAAATAGACAGATTCCTGGAAACATGAAGTATCAAAGTTGCAAATCTTCTGAATAACCCAATTTCTGTTAATGAAATTGAAAATGTAATTAAGTCCTTAACCACAAAGAAGAGCGCACGCCCAGATGGAGTCACTGCAGAATTCTAAAAGAAGTACAAAGAAGACTTAATGCCGACATTCCTCAAACTCTTCAATGAAATTGAAAGGGAAGCGATCCTTCCTAGGTCATGACTTGGTGTAAATATTACTCTAGTTTCAAAACCTGAGAAAGACCCAACTAAAAAAGAGAACTATAGGCCAATCTCCCTAATGAACACAGAATCAAAAATCCTCAATAAAATATTGGCAAATAGAATGCAGCAAATCATCAAGAAGGTTATACACCATGACCAAGTGGGATTCATCCAAGATATGCAGGGATAGTTCAACATACATAAATCAATAAATGTAATTCAACATATTAATAAAACCAAAAGTAAAAATCGCATGATCATTTCTTTCTTTCTTTTTTTTTTTTTTTGTCTTTTTCCTTTTTTTTTATCAGTACCAGGGATCAAACTCATGACTGCCTGCTTGCAAGACAGGTGCTTATGCCGCTGAGCTAAATCCACAGCCCCACACAATCATTTCTATAGATGTGAAAAAGCTTTTGATAAGGTCCAACATTCATTTATGATAAGAACCTTAGAAAATTTGAATATATGGTCTTTACCTCGATATAATAAAGGCCCTATATGACAAACCAACAGCCAGTATTATATTAAATGGCCAAAACTTGAAGGCTTTTACTTTAAAATATGGCACAAGACAAGGATGTCCCTTATCACTGCTCCTATTTAATATAATACTAGAAATACTAGCCAGAGCAATCAGAAAAGAGAGATAAAAGGGGTAAAAATAGGAAAAGAAGAAGTTAAATTATCATTATTTGCATATGACATGATACTCTACATAGAAGACCCCCCAAAATCCATTGAAAGACTCTTAGATATAATAAATAAATTTAACAAGGTAGCTGGATACAATATCAATACTCAAAAATCAGTAGAATTCCTATACACTAACAACAAGATCACAGAGAGAATTAAGAGAAGCCACACTCTTCATACTAGCAACCAAAAAAATGAAATTTTTTAGGAATTACTCCCACAAAAATAATGAAAGAGCTATACAAAGAAAATTACAATACACTGAAAAAAGGGTTTCAGAGAGTGGAAAGATATCCTTTGCTCACGGATAGGAAAAATAAATATTGTGAAAATGGCCATTCTCCCAAAACTCTTATATGGATTCAATGCAATTCCAATAAAAATACCAGCAACATACCCCATAGATCTAGAGAAATCACTCCTAAGATTCATCTGGAGTGAGAAGAGACCTAGAATAGCGAAGACAGTTCTAACCAGTGAAGGCAAGGCAGGAGGCATCACAATCTCTGACTTGAGGTTATACTACAAAGCAAGGGTAGTAAAATCAACATGGTACTAGAATCAAAACAGAGCTGAAGATCAATAGAATAGATTAGAAGATACAACCACAACTACAAAAATACTCAACCACCATATCTTTGATAAAGCGGCCAAGCATGTTCACTGGAAGAAGGACAGTCTCTTTAATAAATAGTGTTGTAAAAACTGGCTATCCACATGCTGAAAACTAAAACTAGACTCATGCCTATCACCATATACTAAATTAAAATCTAAGTAGATCAAAGATCTGAATATTAAAACAGAAACACTAAATCTACTGGAAAACAAATTGGGTAAAAACCTTGAAGACATATGGGTAGGTAAAGAATTCATGAACAGTACTCAAACCACATGGGAAATACTTCCCAGAGTCAGTAACTGGGATCACATCTTATTAAAAAGTTTCTGCATGTCAAAAGAAATATCCAGCATAGTGAAAAAAAACCCCACAAAACGGGAAAAAATCTTAGTGAATTGTCCCTCAGACAATGGGCTTCTGTCTAAAACATATAAAGACATAAAAAATAATCAGACCCACAAAATTCAAAGATCCAATCCAAAAATGGGCATCTGAGATAAATACACACTACTCAGATGAGGAAATACAAATGGAATATAGATACATGAAAAATTGTTCATCATCATTACTCATTAGAGAAATGCAAATTAAAACCATACTGAGATTCCATCTCACTTATGAAAGAATGGCCAGGATCAAGAAAATCACCAGCCACAAATGCTGGAGAGTCTGTGGGGAAAAAGGAGCTCTCCTGCACTGCTGGTGGGAGTGTAGACTGGTGCAACCATTGTGGAAGTCAGTCTGGAGCTTTCTCAAAAAGTTGGGATTGGAGGTCCCATTTGCTCCAGCTATTCCACTTCTAGCCATATTCCCAGAGAACTGAATGCATCTTACCACAGAGATAAATGCCCACTCATGTTTATAGCAGCACAATTTGTAATAGCCAGATCTTGGAAACAACCTAAGTGTCCATCAACTGAGAAATGGATAATAAAAGTTGTGGTATTTATATACAATGGAGTACTACTCAGTTATAAAGAATGATCACATTGAAATATTTATAAATAGATAGTACAGCTTGAGATAATACTCATAAGTGAAATAAATCAAACTCACTTGTATAAATACTGAATAATTTCCCTAGCTTAAGAAATAACAATACATAAAAGTATGTGGTAATCATGATTCCCCATGATATTGCTTTGAAATCTGGTAATGTTTTCATTCTTTAATTGTAATGGTTTTATTCTGAGTTGTTTATTTTATTGTCTGTAGTATGAACAGCTATTTTGGAGAAAACAAGACATCATAATAGCTAGTGCTGATTTAATATCATCTTTTTTTGAAGTCCCATGAAGTTTTTGTTCTTCTGTCTCCATTGGTCTTAACATGCTGTATCTTTTTGGATTTTATTATATGTGGTAATATAAACAAAAACTTTTATAGAGAAGGTGATAATATACAAATCATTGTTCATTTTCTGATAGTTGGTTCTTAATACCTTGTAATACTGTCATTCTCTAGAATGGTTTTACATTGTTTTGATATGTTTGAATGCTACAGTATACAAAGTTATACTCAAATATTTCAAGTAAAGAGACATTATGGTAACTACTGTTATGTTGGAATATCCTGTGGTGAAACACTATGTTGCTTAAATTTTTATGTTCTGACCTGTGCTGTTTGGTTGTTATGTCATCTTTTATCTCAATTGCCTTTTTTATTATTTATATTTATATTTTTATATTTTTAATTAAGGTAAAAAATAAATTAAAAAATAGCAGGGTATATTATAGCAAACCACTTTGATTTCCTATTAACTTGATTTGAAACCCTGAATTGCTCTTGAAAGAGTTGCTGGCCCAGACCGGACACTTTAACCAGGAAAAGCCTCAGCCAAGTTAGGGGGCTCCTGCCTCCCTCTCCCCTATAGATTTACCTGTAACCCTATAACCCCATCCCTAAGAACCTGTCCCTGGCGCCAAACGTGTGCCAATGAAATACCTGTGCATCCCTAATGCCCCTTAAGGTCCACCCCAGACAGAGGCTACTTATGGGCCTCACTCCACGTGTTCGACAGAAGAAGAAGGGAGAGTGTGTTCCAGAGAGAGACCGCCAGCCCCAGGGTGGAGATGCTGTGCCCTGGGGCCGGGGGGGGGGTCTCTCCCCACATTCCCAAAATAAAGGTTACTTATATTTTATATTTCTTATCTTTGCAGCCACTGCCGCCCACTCCTTTCACGGCCGTCCACTCCACTCCTTCCACAGACCTCTCTCCCTTCCTTACCCTCTTCCTCTACTCTTCTCAGACCTAACACTCTCATTATCTTGTTTTGAGTGATTTTACTCTGTTCTGTTTTGCTTGATTGTACCAAGTTTGAGAGTATAGGCAACAACTTTGAAGACAGTAAGATTCACTATGATGCCCATTCTGTTTTGACTGTTATCTTCTTTTGAAGTCCTGTAATGTCTCCAATGTTTTGATTTTATTGGTTTTGTTCTGTACTGTTCTGTTCAATTTTATAACTAATGATATAGGCAATTCTTTTTAAGATAGCAAGAGGCATTATGGTATCCATTGTTGATCACCTTGTATTCTGTTTTTACACCATGTACTATGTCCATCCTTTTGATTTGATTGACTCTGTTTTGTTATGTCACATTTGGTTTTTTTCTCTTCAAAAAAAAGTAATAAGAACTGCGGGAGTAATAAATCCCAAAATGTGTAATTGTCATTGGAAAAAAAAAGAGGAAAAGAAAGTGCTCTAAAGGATATAATGCATGTATATTTAGTGTGTATAAGATAGATAATCATATCACCATGTTTTTGTTAGATCATTGAACAGAACTATTTGCAGTCTCACTGTCTGAATGTCCACTTTGTATGCTTTAATTTTGTAACTTGAACAACTATTTCTATGATTGACAATATGTAATCTATTAACTAGTGATTTCCTACTGTTTAGTTTTTTGAAATTCTGTGTTACTTTTATCCTTTTTGTTTCTTTTTCATTTTCTCCTTAAATAAAATTAAGAAAAAAACATTTATACCTTGTGTTTACGAGTTGTATTATGCTAAAAATAAGTTGGGAAGTTTTTGCATGAAAATTAAATACAAATATGAAAATGACTTCTGTTACCTTGGTGAAATTAGTATCCAATAATGGATACTAGTGATGATGACAGGTTATAAAGTTGTGAGAGCATCATACTTCCTAATGCTTTGTTTAATAATTAGAGATTTTTGAGAATGTAAAATTCACATCAAGTAGATGGCAAATTGATCACACTCCTCACCATTTAAGCATCTTATTTTGGAAACCATCAAGCATATCATTTCACACGTATGCACAAATATTTTCCATAGAGTTAATGTTATTAGCATAGAATCAAAATTCTAGTATATTTTTACTCAAGTGAAATCTTGTCTTTCCAAGGTGAAAGTTGCCACAATATCAAAATTTTATTTATTTATTTATTTATTTATTTGTCTTTTTCCTTTTTATTGGTACCAGGGATCGAACTCATGACTGCCTGCTTCCAAGGCCGGCGCTTATGCCGCTGAGCTAAATCCCCAGCCCTAATATCAAAATTTTAGAAGTTAATTTTAATCTTTAATTTCAAATTATTATTTCTAAATTAAAAATAAGTCATGAGTTGAATGAATGCGTCCTGAGAAGTTAGATATGGAGAGACTCTTGGCAGTGTGAAATCCCTTGATTGTTGGTTCCAGGCTACAACCCAGCTGTGGTTTCTAACTCCATAGTGAATTAAGTTTCTATTGCATGAATAATGAAGAAGCATTTTAGTTAAAATAATATTTTCCCTTAGAACAATATAATGAGTGAGTTCACAAAATTCTACCTTACAGCATCATTTCTCTTAGTAGGACACATTTACCTCATCTCAGATTCATTTATAAAATAATATAATTGTCATCCTGTTTTTCATTATATACATAATAATTCATAAAAACTAAAATAGTCATCATAACAAAATATTGAAGCTTTTTACTGTTAGAGTGATGTTATTAAGCAGCATAAAAATTTTTTAAAATTAATAAATATTCGATCACTTTTTTAATGGAAATAATGGTTTCCAGCAGCCAGGCACTTACAAATTTTAAGTACTTGATCATACATAGTGCTGACTGGAATAAACACCCAGGACAAAGTGGCACTCAACCCGTTCATAGACTTTCTTAATTAATTTGTTGAATTTAGTGAAGAGAAATATTTTGTGTACTAATTTTAAATTCACTTTGACTTTTGTAATTTACAATTAATATGCAACTCTTAAATTTACTTTAATATTGTAGTTATATAATTAATAAAATGCTTTGTACATTAATAAAAATTATGCACACTGATTAAAAATAACAATATATTGCTTATGACTTGTTTTCTGTAAAATCAGATATATATTTAAATGAAATGAATATTTAATAAATTAATTGATAATTAAAATCAAAAGTGTTTTATTTATTAACTGACATATTCAAGATTAGTGGATCTCTGAATATTCTTTCTTTTTTAGACAATATGTGGAATTTAGTCAAAAGTTTGTGGATAGCAAAGATATGAAAATCATGAAAATATTATATACTTACATTCTTTCAGGCAACACTTTCAGTTGTTCTATCTTGATTAGGAAAAAGGTACTGGCATATAATGATTGAAAATATCATTTATTCTATATTTTAATTGATGCTTCAAATCATTTGAGACGTTTTAGGTAAACAAGTATTCAAAATGATAATGTTGGCCACAAAGATTATCACAATTTTTACATAATTTAAATTTTGCTATGCTATCTCACTCTGTACTTATAATTTTTCATCTCTATAAATGAAAATGTAGTGCAAAGAGGTAACATAATTTATTTAACTTGAGAAAGCTGAAGATTGAATTCAGCTAGAGTTACAGTTCAACTTGAGTCAGGCTTATGAAATGATGCATCTGAAGATACATGTTTCCTTCAGCATACGGAAAAGTCACTAGATAAAGGTGCATGGAAGCACGCTCTTGAGAAGACACAGGTAACCAATATTTGACATTTATGAGAATGTGAAAATGTGAATTTTAAAAAATGAAATTTTCATTACTTTTATGCAATTTATCCTGTATTATTCAAGGACATATAATGATAAATTTGCCTGCTCAAAACAAAACAATATACATGTTAAATTTTTTTCCACAAAAGCTCAATTTAGACATTTAATATATTATCTATGAATGTCATTAATTTAAAAGTTGCGTTAGCTCAGAAAACAGGCAGTTGCTCTTCGAAACCTGTTATAGCTCATTAAGTAGTATATGGGGCAAGTGTAACTCTTAATTAAAACCATATGAGATGACTTTTTGCTAAATTAGCAACAAATGTGGATATTCAAGGTTTTCTTGCATTTTCCAAAAATATTCAACCATTTTTTCTAATTATTAAGTATTTATTGATGGTAATTGTCATAATTAAAGTTTGTAAGATAGAGCTCATTGGAAAAATAAAATAAATAAAAAGAGACCCATCATGAAATAGAAAATGTACACATTCTACAGAGCATATTTTAAAAAACCTATGTGACTAAGCTCCAATCTGTTTTCTTCAAGGCAATGATTGTGATGTAATTTTGCCTACAGAGATTTATACTTAAATGCATAAGAAAACATTCAACTTATAAAACTACTGACATACTTCATTTTCTTTTATTTTGTACAGAAGCACTGCATCTAAATATTTCATATAATTAATGAATTGTAAAGAATGAAGTAAAGTATCTTGTGACATGAAAAATGAACTGTACATTTTATTTAGAAGTTGAATGTGTTTCTCCATTTAGTTTTCTTGGTGTAAATTACTGCTAGAGTAAATACTTTTTGTTTAACTTTCTTGTCAATTTGCCTAATAATAATAATTCTCTAATTGTTCTATTCTTTCTGAAGAAATAATCAGGAATGTGAAGGTCATTTGAGCAGATATTATTTTATTCCTTTTTTCTATTACTGGAGCTAAAAATGAGTCTTACACCTAATTGGATTTTAGTATTTTCTGAATGAGTGCAAAAAAGGACATTGCCATTTATTTGTTTCTCCTTGGAAAGCATGTTCTGAGCGCTGGAAGTAGAGTGTGTAAAAACATGAACTTTACCTTTCATGGATTTTATCATCCTTAAATTCATAGCTAAGTAAACAAATTTCGTACAGATATTCGTTGAACAAATGTCCTGCGTCACTGGGAGACTGATATGACAGTAATGGTAGAGCAGAGGACAAAAACAGATAATAAAAAGGTAGATTTTTATGATATATATATATATATATATATATATATCAATGTTTCATGAATTATATCAATGAGAATATACAGTCATAAAATAATGTCTTTTTGAAGAAATAAGGTACTTAACTGACATTTTCTCATATTGGAGTTTCCATAAAAATCCATTATTATTACACTGAAGTCAATTTATTTAATGAAAAACTGACGTTTTCAAAGCACAAACATTTTCTATTTCTACTCATGGTACAATGTATTCCTGTAAGATTTCTCCTTTTGCAGAAATCAATTATAAAAACTAAATATAATAAGACATTTCTTTGAAAAGCAGAGAATGAAACAAAAGTCAAATATTTTCTGCACATGTATTTGAAGGAGCAGAATTTTCTGACTTCATATTTTTCTTAATTTTAGCCTTTGCCAGCTACATTCCATTGGGGCACTGGGGGACGTGTGGCTGGGTTTTACTAGTGAAACAATTGAGTCATTTTTGTTTGAAAAAACATACCCCTAAAATTCCAGGAAAACTGGTCAGGAAGTGGTTGATTGGTTTAGAAGAGTCCAGAAAAGGAAAATACATTTAATCCTAGACCAACATAAAGTAAACAGATTCAAAAATGCTTTACCAAAAAATCTAAAATGAGATTACAACAGTCTTTGAATTTGCAGTTAATAAAAGAAATTTACAATTTTTATCATTTTCAAATGTATTAATTGATTTCTGAAAAGTCCTCAAAATAGGATTCATTCTGAAATTTTAAAAAATCAATAGTTCTGGTGCTAGAATAACTCAGTAACTAGAATTTGAGAAAAGAATTTAAACACTGGTTTGGTGATCCAGATACTACACTTGGGAATGATAAATGTATAAATTGTTTTGAGTATACACAGAACAAGTACATAGAACTATCAAACAACAAACACAAATTTAGCAAAGGAAAAATTTTTCCAGAATTGCCCCAGTACAATATTGAAAATATCAAATTTTTAGTGAAGGATTGCAAACTTTGGAAATAATAAAAACAAGTAAATTCATTTACAGAATGAAAGAAAACTATTCTTAAAGAGGGACATATTTACTAACTAAAATTTTAAATCAACTACCTCAAATAAATTCAAAGAACACTACAATTTAAGATAAACACAGGCCTTCAATAAGTTCCTTTGAATTATAGAAAGAAATTATAGAAAGGAACCAGATGCAAACATTTGAGCAGAAATGTATGAACTGTGATATGAAAAATCCACTAGAAAGTTTCAAAAAACTTGAATGAAATAAGAATGAGTCAATGAACTGAGTACTGGTTAGTAGAAATTACCTAGTTTCAGGAACAGAAAGCAAAATGAAAGAAAAATGAAATGATCTGAAGAGATCAATGGACCACCATTAAATGTACTGATACACAGCAGCAGTTTGAGTATGAACTACAGCAGACAGCAAAAAAGACACACAGGATATTTAAAGAAATAATGCCTGTTTTTTTTTTTTTGCTCATATTTGATAAAACTCTGATATCTATCTGTCTAACCAAGTCAAACAGGATACATACAAATGGATCCACACCAAGACAAATTATCAACAACCTGACAAAATTGAAGACATAAATCCAGTATCAAAGGCAGCAAGAGAAAAATCGTATCTTGTGTGCAAGGATCTTCAGTAAGATAAACAACATATTTCTCCTTGAAAACCATGGATATCATGCATAACTTGCATGGCGGTTTAATAAGCTGGAAAAAGAAAAAAATCAATCAACATAAAGTTAAAGTAATATGATACTATTTCTTTGAAAAATGATTTGACTCTTTTATAAGGGCAGACCTATGTTTATTATATGAACAGATAGTTTCTGTGGAGTTTATCAGAAATGTTTAGAAACTGGGGCTGGGGATTTAGCTCAGTGTTATAATTGCCTGCTTGTCAAAGAACAAGGTCCTGAGTTCAAACCTATTTCAAACCTATTTCTAAAAAATTAGAAATAGTTTTCAAAGAACACCCATTAAAGGCAGAATATTGTTTATTCCTATGTTGTTCTTTGTAGTCATAATTTTCTTTTTTCTTTTTTTTTTAATTTTATTTAAGGAGAAAAAGAAAAGAAAAAAAAGCAGAGAAAGGGTACAAGTTATACAGATTTACAGAAAAAATAAACAATAGGAAATCACTAGTTAATGGATTACATTTTGTCATCTCAGAAACAATTGTTCAAGTTACAAAATTAAAACTTATAAAGTGGACATTACAACAGTGATACTGCAAACAGTTCTGTTCAATGATCCAACGAAACTCAGTAATATCATTATCTATCTTATACACTTAAATATACATGCAGTTATATCGTTTAGAGCACTTTCTTTTCCTCTCTTTTGTACAATGACAATTACACATTTTAGGTTTTGTTGCTCCCACAGTTCTTATTACTTTTTTTGTAAGAGAGTAGAACGAAATGTGACATAACAGAACAGTTAGTCAAATCAAAAGGGTGGACGTAATAGATAATGTAAAAGCATAATACTAGGTCATAATTTTCCAGAATTCATGTCCATCAGTTGACAAAATGAAAAAAAAATACTATATTATACTTGCTAAATTTATAGTAAGATATTGATGAACAAAAGAAAAGTGAACGTTGGAATCTTTATATAATTAAAGTCAAAATATTCATATTGAATGACTTGATGGTTACAAAAAATATGGAAAAGGGAAATTTCAGTAATAAATGATCCCAATGTTACCAGAACCAAAAGTTGTGGGGAGAGATCAACTTAGAACTATACAAGGATTTTTAATTTTTTTTTTTAGTTTATAGAAATTTTGTAGATCTTGATTATGACAAAAGTTCATCAAAGTACACATTTAAAAGAAATAGGTGACAACATTTTGTGTGAGTGTTATTTATCAACAACAGACTTCTTTCTCTTATTTTTGTAGTCTAAAGTGTAAGCTTAAGGTGCTGCTATGATCAGAGTCTCTCATGGGTCCTTATTTGGAGTACAAATGCCTAGCTTCTGTTTCTCTCCTACTGTTGAGGTAAGAAAGGCTGAAGAATTTTTAGGAATCATTTAAGAGTGCTTGCACCTCATCACCTAATTACCTTCCAAAGGCGCTAACTCCTAATATCATCACATTGTTCCCCAGACTTGAATATATGAATTTCAAGGACATGAACATTGAGTTCATTGTTCATTGAGAACATTGAGTAACATTGCATCACTGATGCATAAACAATCATTTCCTCAAGTGTACAATAGAAGTGTGACCAAAGGAAGCATTCCAAAGTTAACCAGAAGAGACATCTAACAGGAATACTCAAAACTGAAAAATAGATTCAAACCCCTTCTTTCTCTTGTTTACAGTCAGAAATGCTCAATGACATTTTGCAAAAATTTTGTATTTTTAACTTTCATGCTTATAGTCATTTAATGAGTGTGAATAAGAATAGTCATGGCCCAAGTTCTTTTATCTTCTGAGACTCTGGTTATTCCATGTGGCATATATATATATATATGCCACTTATATATGCACTTGCGGTCTTGGGGGAGAGAAAACAAGGCCACACCAAGCAAACCCATTATGGGAACCAGCAGCATACACAGGCCACTGCCTGACTGGGAACAGCCAGACCCAAACCTCTCCCTGTGAGTCAGTGCCATTTGTGGACTAGGGGCACAGAGAACAAGACCACACCAGCAAGCAACTCAGTATGGAAACCAGCATCATGTTGCTGCCAGACTAGGAATAGCCAGATTCAAGCCCCTTTTGGTGCATGGACTGTCAAACAAGAAGCACCAGTCCCCACCCATAAGTGACCAGCTTATCCAGAGAAACACAGGCTGTGATGATGGCTATTGAGATGAAATGCAATTGGATGCCTGTGGTGCTTTGGTGTTTCACGGACAATGCAGGTCTAGGGCCAGCATTCTGATTATCTGTTTGGAGGATAGTGGTACACAGTGTGGCATCTAGTGGTGGGATTGCCTTCTGAGGGTTGCAGCCATTGTTGATTCCATATGGTCTTGTTTTGAAGTCCTGTATTGTTTCCATTGTTTTGTTGTGCTGGTTTTTATTCTCTTTCATTTTGTTTATGTTAAATCTGATGGCAGGCACAGCTATTTCAAAGACAGCAAGATGTATTATGGTGGCAATTTTGGATTTCCTATTGACTAGTTTTAAAATCCTTTATTGCATTCATTATTTTTTATTGTTTCCTTTCTATTCTATTCTGTTTAATTTTTGGTATATTCAAAGTTATCTGCAGCTATTTTGAAGACATGAAAAGGCATGATGATAACCATTCTGATTTTGTAATATTTTGAACTCCTGTATCTCATATACTGGTTTCTTTTGATTGGTTTTATTCTGTTTTATCCTCTTTAAAATAAAATAAAAAATAATTGCATAAACATTTATATATATGTTGAATGAGAACTTTTTTTACACTTTTCTTATTTTTATGACATTTGTTTAATTTTTAATATGTATACATTTTAAAATTCATTAATGGGTAACATGATGTTTTGAAACATATATACATTTATGTGGAATTTAAAATAGGCTAATTGTATTTATCCATTCAATATTGTATCATTCCTTCACAGGGAAAATTCTTTTCTTTCAGATTTCTTGAAATGTAGACTTGTATTACCCTGCTATAGGAAAACTCACAAGAACTATTTGTTGTTGACTAATTATAGGGTAGTACCAATTAGTCAGCTAAAAGAGGGGAACATTTTATGTGAATGAAACATCAAGTAACCTGGGGAAAAATACAACAAATTACTCAAACCAGAGGATAAACACACAGAGGGCAAGAAGAATACCTAACTTAAATCAGTTCTTCATTGTCTCAGATGCATAAAAATAATCAATAAATGGAAGCAAAGTGGGGAAAATTTCAATGAATTGCATTATCACCTGAAAGCTTATGCATTTATTATTTGTATGCATTTTATTATTTATTTGTATATAATTAAGAATTCTATTTCAGACCATGCAACAAGGTTAAATAAGTTTTTACTTCATAGACAAAAAAATTAACATTTGATTTTATAATTTCAGTAGCATCTTCTTATATGTGATTCCTTTCCAATATTTATGATTATTTTAATATCCAAAGTATATTGATTTAAGTGAAAAAAACTGAAAAAATGTTCACTATAGTTGTGTCACAGAATGAAAGTATTTTTCTTTGCGGCATTCTTTTTCCTTCTTTTGTATAACTGTTGATTTTTCAGGATGTATTCTTATTGCAACTGCAGTACAAAACATTCACAGAAAAGAGAATCCTAAGTTTACCAAAAACTCTCACTGGCACGGGCAGTTTTTCACCATCTAGTATCTGAAAGGAAAAAAGAAAGCAAAATGCAGGGTTTCAATATAATGGCAGAAAAGATATTTAATAAAATAGGAAAAACCCTAAATAAACTATCATCAAGAAAGTATATACTTTGATGTAGTCTGATATCTATTCTTCCAAATTTTATATTTCAAAATTCTAACCTTTCAGACAATGGCATTAGGAAGTAGAGCCTTTGGATCGGGCTGATTATTGGAAACTTCACTACTGAAATTCACACTCTTACAAAAATGGTCCAACAGAAAACATTCACTTCCACCTCCACATGAAGAGACTGTGATAAGACAGAATCTACAAATAGGCAAGTACTTACCAGATTCCAAGCCTGATGGGGCTTTGATTTCCCAGGGAATACAACTGTGAAATTTAAATTTATACTATTTAAAAGCATGGAGTCTGTGATACCATATTATAGCAGAGAGTTTTGGTTACTTTTCTAGTTGCTGAGACAAAGTAATCAACACTCACAAGTTAGCAAATAATGCTTTATTTGGTTCACAGTTGGTAAAGGTTTCAATCCATAGTCAGTCAGCTCTAAAGCAGAGTGTTGGGACAGAGGGGCATCACAGAGGAGAAACAGTTCACGATATTTAGCAAAGCAAGCAACCAGGATACAAGACCATCACTATCTGGGCCTTATGTATTATCCAGGCTACCCACTTTTATGGCAAGTAGCATTCATACACACCCTTAATTTTAGTACCTTTTATCCTACGATTACACCTGAATCAATCCTAGCATGACACATTCTACATTCAACCATATCTGAAGAAACCTCATTGATGAATTAATGAGACTTAGGGGAAGTATCAAGATACAAAACATAATGGCAGAGTGAATAGACTAAAATATTTATCTTACTTTTACCATTGTAAAGCCTTCCTTCTAACAGGAAGTCATTCATCGACATTCACTTTCTCACTATGCAGGCAGTGAAAAATGCCATAGGAAATTTAGATGTATACCTCATGGTGAAAGGGAAAATTTATTTACTAACTAGGGAGGGACTCAACATGTTCGTGAGAGCAACTGCTTATAAACAAGAGGTGGTACACACCCCACAACCACTGTTTTTCTTAGAGAAAGGGAGTCTCTCCAATCTAATCAGATCCATTTAATGTAGTTCCCTGGAAAGAATGAAAATCATGCTCAAGGAGGACAGAAAAAAATAGTTTTTTGCCATCCAGATGTCTCATTATAATGAACCACGAGTCATCTAGTAAAAAATAGAAATAAATAGAAACAAAATTAAGCAATGCTTTTCCCATCATACCCATATGCTACTCAAAAGTTTCTTGGCTGCCAATTCTCTTTGCACATTCCAATTTCTTCAGCCGTAATTTGGTGGGGTGGGGAACCCCTGCTAACTAAGTTGTTGCTCACAAGGTGCAATCCATCTTCATTGGGGTGTTCGTCTTTTTGGTCTGTTTGCCACTGTTGTTTCTCTGCTCTGCGCATCCAGGCTTTGGTGAATTCAGCTGTGTTTTGCATCCTGATGGTATTACTTTTGCCTTCATTTAAAATGAAAAACACCAGCTGTTCAGATGTCTTGCTTTACATCTGTCTTCTCAGCCTGCTCTGCTTCCTAAATTCATAATTCTATCAACAGCAATGCCGTACTTGCCATTTGCTCTGGGTCACAAATTCAGTACTATGTAGACTTTTATCACTGCTTCGTCTCCACCAATTGGCCTGTATATCAATTTTCCCCTTTTAATTTTGTCAGGTTCATCTTTTCTAACTATTTGACCTGCAATAACAATATTCTTATGTCTATCGTTATTTTGCATTTGTCAGAAAGGAAACTTCTATATGGCTTCCAATTAGCACTCTTCAAATGTTGCTTTCAATCCATTATTCCCTTGGTCAAAACCTTTGATACATTTGAATTGCCTAGCATACCCAATACAAAAGATTCAATTTGGCTCTTAAGAATTTTCAGAACACCAGTTTGTGTGTTAATCCCACTCTCTGAGCTATTTGTACTTATACATGCTGTATAACCAAAGGGGAGTCCTCCTCCAACTCTGAAATTTTAGCAAAAAAATAATAATAACCCTTCCACAAGCATATTTAAAATCTATGTTTTTATTTTTCACAGATATTCAGTCAATTCTTATTATTTGTAGTACTTCTAATCCATAAAGTTTCTGTAAACATTGAAATTACCACCAGTAAAACCAGTGCTCCTAGGAAGAAAGGAAATATCTCATTGTCCATCTATACATTTATATGCCTACTTTAATAGTTACACCTACTACAAGATATTATATAGATATTAATCTTATATATGAATAATAGATATGAGTCTGGATATATTAAGAAAAAATGAGGATCAAAAGTAAGTGACTTACATGAGGCAACCCAGTACAGGTGTAGAAGGATTCAGGACCTCTCAATCAACCCAGAGGGAGGGTATCTTGCTCTTTAATGTAGGCTTCCCTAGTCTCTCTATCATCAGCCATTTTCATGTGAGATCTGAGATGAGACAGCAGACATTGTTGTTTGACCTCAGCTAGGAATGTGTGCCTAGCGCCCCTCAAACTTGCTGCTGTGTATCTGTCTTCAGATGACCACATAAGTACAAGTATTGACTTGGGTATTGCAACTTCATTTTATAGGGTAAGAAGACACTTATAGTAAAGATCCATTAACTATGCCTTTTTGATGAGTACTTATTTTCTGTGACAGCAGTAAAATTATACACTTCCTATAACTTCATTTTTCTCTATTTACCAATTTAAGAACCATGTAGCTAAAGATGATAAGGTTGAATTATAACATACCCAGCTAGCTCCTTGTTATGTCTTTGAATAATATTCACTCATTTGACCTCAATATAAAATGCAGTGTACAAGTATCTGTACAGTACAGGCATTTACCATTCTCAAAGCTAAATACTTAGGGTGATTATTAATATTTTTCTGCCAAGGGTACCTATGCACACTAGTAATCCCAGCATCCTAGCAGGCTGAATCAGAGGGACTGCAAGTTTGTACCTAACCTAGACAAAGTAACTACTCAGCAAAACCCTGTCCAGAAAATAAATTAATAAAGGCTTGGGATGTGGTTTTGTACAGAGTCCTCATGTTCAATGCTTATTAGTGAAAAATGAAAGGGTTTTAAAAACCTTTTCCAGAAGACTTTGATAACATGCATGACATTAATTATAATGATTCCTAATACTTATTGAAAATCTAGCATTTGACCGGGTGTTATTTTCAGTCCCTGAGGTACACTAGCTTTTTAAATTCACACATCAATATTCTTTATACTCCTTTGTTTTCTATATTGCAAACAATTTGGAAGCAGCAGAGTAGGGTTTATGCTTTCCTGAATGCAGAACCTGAGCTCAGAGTACTTGTGAATATGGATATCTTCACATTTCCAATCTAAAATTCATTAATTCGAAATTTGAGAATGTCAATTTATTTTGTTCCAATTTATTCATATTAATTATTACCTTTTCCATATTGCATCAAGTTGGTCCTCAGCATTGAGCCAAAATAAATCTTTCCTCGTTTAATTAGTGAGTGTTGGGCATTTAATCAAAGCAACCAGAAAGCTGACCCATACAGTATAGCTTGAAGCAAACTTGCTGCCATATTTGTAACTGCTTTATAAACACAAAATTATGTCAAAATATGCTTTGAAAGTCATAAGAAATAAAAACTATCTATCATATTTTCACAACCATATGTAAATTCATAAAATATTCATGGATAACAATTTCAAACTACTTATTAGAAACATTTAGTTCATGGGTGTTCCAAAGTTAAGGTAATTATTATAAGCATATAGAGACCTTTTATTTTATTTGAAGGCACAGAACAAAAGAATATAGGACTACAAAATGCTTTTTTTTAGTGTAAAACAGATATTAATTTAAAGATAATCATTAAATAATAGTAAGAAAACCAAAATACTTTTTTAATAAATCCTACTTGGTTGTCAGTTTTTTAAAAAAGGTTATATCACACAAAATTTTGACACCAATATGCCAATTATCTTTCATAGTGTAATTTTAATATTGTGATACCTTTTACATCACTTTAACATCTTAATCATAAGGAAAATCTTTCAAATCTACCTGCTTTGAAAATTATAATCCTGACTTATGTTCTCATTAAATATTTATATTCTATTTCATTTATAGAATCTCTTTTACAGAATTTCCTACAGGCAATAAAAATAATAGTTTAGATTATAAGTTGTTGCCACCAAACAGACTACTTTAGATCTGAATTTCATAATTTTCAAGTTGCATAAAATTAAACATGATGCTAGACCTCTTTTGATCATATTTTTCTCATTTTGAACGGGAAATGATGATGATGTTGATATTCATCAGATAGAGCTGTACTATAAATCCAAAATTATATGGATAATATTGCTAAATTGCTTAGAAGGATTTGGGGCACACAGCGCTGCATAAAGATTATTTATTAAGTTGAGTTTCCAAATTTTATTCATTGAATTGTGTCCCTTTTCTCAATATAAATGTTGACGGCTTAACCTTTTATTGCATTTGGAAATAGAGTTTGAAAGGAGGTAGTTATGAAGGAGACATTGATAAATGAGGTTGGTGTTCTCATATCAAAGACATAAGAGTCTTTCTTATTTACTCTGGCTTGGCTCTCTCTCTCTCTCTCTCTCTCTCTCTCTCTCTCTCTCTCCACACACACACACACACACACACTTCTTCTTCCATTTCCCCTCCATCTTCTTCCACTTTTTCTCCTCCCTTTTTTCTTCTTTTTCCCTGTACTCACTCTCTCCCTCTCCTCCTGCTGGTCCTTGTCTCCTCCCTTCTCTCTTCCTCCTCCCCCTCCTCCTCCTCTTATACTCCTCCTCTTCTCCTCCTGCTCCTCCTCCTTTACCAGGAGTATGCACCAGGGAAAGTTCACCTGAAGGTATCATAAAAAGACAGTTGCCAGCAAACCAAGAAGACAGTCCTAGCCAGAAACCAAATCTTGATTAATATATATATATATATATATATATATATATATACACATATTGAAATAGCATGCAGCAGGGCCAGGGATTTAGTTCATCAGCATAAGCGCCTACCTGGCAAGGGCAAAGACACAAGTTTGATCCCTTGTACCAAAAACAAACAAACAAACAAGAAGTAGCATGCATTATTAAATGATCATAGCAAAATAACAACATTCTTTTAAGCATTGGAATGCAAAATAATTTTTTCCTTAAATAGTCCCAAAAAGTTGGAGGTATTTAAAAATGTTTTCACGTGCAAGTATTTTACATTAGCATACATAGTCAACATATATAACTTTAATATTGGAATAATATGAAGTCCTTTAAATTTGTTAACTGAAATAAAAATCTTTGAGAGTCTTCTCACTCAGAGAAATGAAAGAATTTGGACATTTCATCTTGGTGACCTGCAAGAAAAAACTTACTGTTTTAAGTTTTTCTGTGTAGGAAGTTTCATCACCGCAGGGCATTCAGACTAATACAGCTTTTGTTAGCAAGACTTGTTCTGAAAGTACAAAAATTTAAGGATGTATTCACTCTAATGATTTGTGTCTCTAGTTGCCTTTGTAAATCTGAGTTCCAAAACTGTTGATGGCCCTAACTGCAGTAAAGAAACCATTGATAGACCTTTCTATGTTTGGGCAAAGAGATTTGCAATTTAATACTATAGAATACAACTAATCAAACATTTAGGAAAACAAGGTTTTGAGGGAGTCTGTATATATTTTTTGACATTTTTAGCAAATCAATGAACATAATAAGATTGGTTCCTCATACTGTTGTTAGACAAAAAAAAAAAAAAAAGAAAGAAAAAGAAAAAAAGAAAAGAAAAATAGGACCACCAAAAATGTAATAAAAGTATTTTAATTCCCAGCTAAAATGTTAGAAATATGACTTGGAAATTTTATTTATTCCCTGAAAGAGAATTTGTATTTCTTGTAACCACGGTACATAGGTTGCTGAAAATTAAACACAATACTTCTTCCAGTGGCTGGCCAAGTTACAGTGCAAGTAGAACTATAGGATTGTTTGGTAAGTCAAGGTTCTGATTGGGAAGGGATGAGCGTCTGATGAATAGGGGACATTATGCTCCTATATACTGATTGTAACTGTATCCGCTTGACTCTTAGGTCCTTCTTTTGGGGCAACAAAGATTGAAACAGATGAAACAGCAAACAGCAAGCAGTGAGGAATAGCCAAATGTGTGTTTAGTAAAAATAATAAAAGAAAAGCTCTCTGCTACACAGAAAGCAGGGTTCCATAAAGTGAACATTTTGGAAGTTCAGACTTAGGGATTTTTATATAGGTTTTGGAACCAATGTATGTGATAAAAAGCATGGATGCTCCTCGTCGCAGGTAGATTTTTGATGCCTTGAGAGCAAACATTCATTTGCATTTAACTTTCTCCAAGGTCTCTTCTCTTTGGTTAAGGATCTATTCTTTATCTCCTGCATTTTGGTAAGCCCTGATAGTCCATTTTCCTGTGTTTACTGACAGAGGCCCTAACTTTTAGTTTATTTTATCTGTTTAGGACTTGTGTCCTACTTGCCTAAATTCCCCTTTCTCCTTGGCTTCATGATGAATCTTCTTTTCTAGTACGAGTTCTGTACCATCCCTAGCATTTCCATAAGACAGAAAATCAAATCAGAGTGTATTTTTCTTGAGCCTTAAAATGTAATGGAATTTGTGTGTCTAAGTGTTGTCCTTGTGGGAACTCTTGTTCACGTAATAATGCAGCATGAGCCACCAACAGGGAGACTGCAGCTGTGGAGATGATCAGATTTTATTCCTCTATCTAATGGCAGACTGACATTGGGATGAATATCAGCAGGTATATAAAGAGGGGATTGAGTATACATAGCTTTTAAAGTTTGGGGTGCAATTTTAAGGAGGAAAAAGCTGGATAAAATAGTTGAGTTTCAGGCTGCAGGGGCAATCTGTACAGGTTGGAGCACAGAGCAGGTGTCAGGGTACTACAGAGTGAACTTAGCTCTAATTTAACTTCTTATTGCCTTTGCTCCTTGTTTGCCAATAGCAAGCTAAAGTCAGTATACAGAGTCCACTGTTTGTAGTGGGCAACTCAGAGTTTCTCCCAGGTCACTCTGAGACCAGTCCTGTCAGTTTGTTGTATTCTTTCAACATCTGTGCCCACTGAAATCGAAAAGTATATCTTACACATGTTACATCATTATATTTAGGAAAATAATGACGTCTTCTTTCACAATTAGGAAGGAAGTTTCACTTAGGATGGCTCATAATGTAAGTCTCACCTATATTTGATTTAGACACATAGAAGGGATTTTGGACTTCACACTTCAGAATCGATGCTGAAAAGTCTTAAGCATAATGAGGCCACTGGAGTGAGGTGGATGTATTTTGCATGCACATAAACCAAAATTTGATGAACCAAGAATAAAAACTATATATATAAACTGAATTATGTTTCCTCAAAATTTATGTGTTGTGGCTCCCAATCCTCCTCCTGTAAGTATATTTGTAGGAAAAGTCAATAAGGAGGTAATGAAGTTTAAGTAAAGTTGGAAAAGTGAAACTCAGTTAGTATCTTTAGTGAAAAGATAGCAGAGATGTCACACTCTTCTCCACATTGACATACTGAAAAAGACCTAAGCCAGGATGTAAAGATGTAAAGCCAGGATGTACAATCCTGGAAGTAAACCCTTACCAGAAAGCGAATGCTCCTACAGCTTTGATCTTGGACTCTAAAGCCTGGGAATACATGAGAAAATATATATATCCACTGTTCTTCCCATGCATGGTGGTAGCACAGTATGGTAGTCTGAATAAGTAAAAGAAAGATAGTAATAAGTTTCAAGAGACCTCTTAACAGTTCTACATTGTTATTTTACAATTTTGTTTTGTCCCACATTTGGAAGGAAAGTATCATAAAAATATAATGTTTGAGTATGCTCATGTACAATTCTCAGTCCCTTGGTATCAATAAAAATGAGCTTTTTATAGGCTACTTGTTACTATTACATTATATTCTACCTCTTCTGTAGCGATAATATTTTCTCATATATTTATTTATGTACATATAAAGCAGATTCAATCCTATAATTTATATTTTCAGTTTTAAAAGAAGTTAAATTTTATGTATGTTAGCTCAGAAAGATTTTAACACTAATGCACAATATTTGTCTTGACTTAAATGATATTAATTTTTATTATACTTATTCATTTAAAAATCTAAACTGAAAATAGTAGACATAAATCTTTTGATTATAGATACGCTAACACATGTAACAGAAGTTAGGATGGTTTTGCTTATTTTACTTGGCACATGAAGTGATGATTTGTACAAGTTTTAATTCAATGTACTATCATATAGGCTTTACAATTCTTCATTCTACTACTATATAAAAAGTGTTGTCAATAAAAAATGACTTCTAAGAAGTTTTGAATCTAATAAACTAAAATTATTACAATTATGCATTAAACAGAGCTATGATCCAGAATTAGACTCAGTTATTCGAAGTGTTCAGTACTTTTTCTCATTTTCTTTTTAAGTACTCTAATATTGCTGACAGAAATTCCCTTTACAAATTAAAAATGTCTTATTTTGAAAAACAATGCTAAATATTTGATGGCTTAGACTGCAGAAATTGCAAAGTTTGAAGAAAACAATCAAATATATGTGTTAACAGTCACTAGAAAATTATCCTATATGCTTACCGAGAAAGATACACTGGGTCCAGGGATCCAATCTCTTAATTTTCTACTGGAAATTTTTACTTTAGAATACTAGTAGCTGGCTCGGTGTTTCACTACCTTTCTCTGTTGAATAAACAAAGCAAATTATGTGTTTATTCACTTAGTCTGACCCAAGGTAAAGGGTGTGTATGTGTGCAAAAAGGAGAAAATGGAATTTTCCCTCATCTTATGCTCCATCTAACTGGTTTTACCTATGTTTACCCAAGCCTCCAATAAACCCACAGAACTCCAGAATTTACTTTAAAAACTGTCTTTCTATTGATTTTTCTGGTAGAAGTAACCCAGTTCAATACAATGACACATGAACAACCAGATTTGAAAGTTTTTGAAGAGGTCAAGAGGGAATCATTAGATTTCTCATGCACGGATGCTGAAGATGCTCCATTATGGTAACGTGTGCATTCATAAAAGAAGAGTGGTGTGGGTGGATAAGGATGATGATGACTTTGACACTGACTATGTGAGCCACACCTCCTGTGACAGGGAAATGGAGAAGAATTGACTGATACAGACCCAGAAAAGGCAGACATCTTCCTTGATTTGGATGACAAAGAAAACAGCAATATGCATACATATTGAATTACTTTAAATCTTACAAAAAGGTCATGTAACTAATGGGAGGATCTAATGTCAAACTGGCTCTGAACATATAGTGAGGGTTTGGAAGGAGTGAAATGGGTTGGACAAAATGCCAATATGGCCATTCAGTGTTGAAAATTGCAACAGACAAAATGCTGTGAAATACATAAGGCTGAAGTGCATGTAAATGTGTGCACAAATAGCCACATTCAAAAACGCATTTATTATGACATCTCACTAGCTGACATGAAAGCACTCGTATGTCTACATTACTTAGCAAAAATGAAAACCATAGGAATGTAAACTTGCATAAAAGTGATGGGTCAAAATATAGCATAAAATATGACCTTGTAGGTGTAAAGACTTACGGTTTCTTTTAAAAATTGTTTTTATTTTATTTTAAAGAAAATAACAGAAAATAAAATAAAACAAAATAGAGACAGTTGAAACAAATCGATGAACATGATGTAAGCCTTCAAAACAAGATGAAAGGAAACCAACAGTGGCTACCATAATGCCTTTTACTATCTTCAAAATTACTTCCTATACCATTAGGCACAATAAAACAAAACAAACCAGAACAGAACAGAGTAAAACAAAACCAAAACACTGAAAGTATACAATACTTCAAGATGGTAAGAATACAAGAGTGGCTACCATAATGCTTCTTGTTATCTTCAAAGTAGCTGTTTATACATCATATATAATAAAACCAAGCAAAACAAAATAGAGAAGTCAATCAAATGATACAAGGCTTCAAAGCAAGATAAAGGGAAATCAATAGTGGCTACCATAATGTCTCTTGTTGTCTTGCAATAATTGCCCATACCATCAGGCATAATAAAATCAAACAAAGCAGGACAGAATAAAAACTAGACAATGAAAGCAATACAGGACTTTAAAACAATACAATCAGTATACCACAGTGGCTTCCATAATGCATCTTGTTATTTTCAAAGTAACTTCCCTTATCATCAGACATAGTAAAATCAAACCAAGAAAAATAGAATAAAACCAAGCTAAACACAACAATGAAAATGATACAGGGTTTCAAAACAAGATACAGATTAACAATGACCACTACCTTCCCCCTCTAAACATCTACGCCCCTTTTATCTTCACAACATATATTTTGCATTTTGTATTTCACCAACTCCTTTAGTTTGTATACTAAGTGGACAACACGATGTTCACTCATGTGAATCTGAACCATGTCTCTAATGAGAATGATCTCAAGTTGTATCCATTTAGCTACAAGAGCCTGGAGGTAATCTTCCTTTATAGCTGAGTAGCTTTCCATTGTATAAAAGTGCCATATCTTATCCATTCTACAGTTGATTAACCCTACCTCTACTTTTTTTCTGATTGCCTGTCACAGAGAGCATTGTTTTCTCTCTTTTGACTTTTAGTCTATGAATTTCCTTTTGAGTTAAATGTGTTTCTTGAATGAACATATTGATGGATCCTGTCTCCAGATCCACTGCTCCTGTGTTTCTTCTTATTGATGAATTGAGGTCATCTACATTAATGATTATAGCCAACATACCCTTGCTCATTTCTGCATGCTGCAATTGATGGCTACTTTTCCTGTATGGGCATAATAGACTTATAGATGATAGTGGAAACTGATTTGCAACTACTCAAGAAGCAATAATATGAAATAGATAAATTGGAAGTAAAAACCTTACAGAGTATGATGAAAAAAATGCCACAAATGGTTAAGTTTTAAAAAGACACATTAAACTTTGTAGTATATTAGGTTTTTTTCAAATATTCTAAATGTCTCTTACAAAAGGTGATCATAACCAGCAAATGCTGCTGCTGAATTCCATCTAATAACAGGTTCATAAAAACATTGTGCTGAGCCCTCATCAATAGTGTCCACCTAATGTGGCATCCTGTGATTTCAGGTTGGGCTGTGCTCATAATCACAATGACCACAAAAAGTAGACATTCCAAGTTAATTCAGGACATCACAGCAGCACAGTTAAAGGTGCTCATGATAGGAAGCTTCCAGAGCTGCTTTGGAAATACGCAGGGATGATGAGGTAACTAGATTCCAAACCAAGGGAGGAGAGAATTTTGAAAGAGATTAATGAAAATGGGTTTTGTTATTGTAATAATTTTTAAAATTTAAACATTCCTCTTATTTTCAATTAATTCTTGTAAAAGTAACTGTAGGTATAATCTGTTTTTACAAAATTAACCTTGACTCCTAGGACTCTAACAAAAATATCTGGAGAAAAGTTAAACAGTGATAATATGCTTGTTTGTGATTTTCTACAAAGGCTATGTTTCTGTCTTTCACTTTTTTTAAGTAAGGGGCATCATTTTTCTCTTATTACCACTGCTGTCATCATAATCTTTTTCATAAATATTCCTACTGTAGTCATGAATGATATCTGGGCCTGTGCTATGTGGTAACAGCATAAAATGTTGTCCATCACCTACAGAGAAAGTTCTGCCTCTCATTCATCTCAGTAAGTAACTTCATCATTCATCCCACTAATAAATGCAAACATTTTGTGTATATTTAGCTCCTCATTGGTATGACCCTTTGGATCAAATTAATTAGCTAATTTTCTTTCTTTTAATTAAAATATATCCTGACCATGACTTCCATTTTAACTTGCACTATTTCAGCCCCCGCCATCCTGGACTTTGACCTGACCTACAGTAGTACTTGCCACAGTGACTTCTATGCTCCATCTTTACTTCTTCACGTGCTTTTTCAACACACAGCAGTCTCTGAACGATTCTAATGTCAAACAAGTAAATTCTTGTGTGGCTTCACCTTTATCATATTTTACTAGGTTCACATTGCTGTTACAAATTAGCACACCCTGAGTGACCCAATACAAATTTATCATCCTACATTCTGCAAGTCAAAAGTGTGAAATGGGTTTTGCTGAGCTAAAATCAAGATGTCTGCAAATCAATGATTCTTTGTTTGTTTTTTGGAGACAGGGTCTCCTGATTAGTTTTAGGCTGGCCTTAAAATTGCTATGTATTTCAGGCTGGCCTCAAACTCATGGAAAGCCTCCTCCCTCAACCTCCCAAGTGCTGGAATTACAGATGTGCACCACCATGATTGGCAAAGCAATGATTCTTATAGGGAAACTCTAAGGGAGATTCTGCTTTATTGATTTCCTGTGTTCTTGGGTGGACTTTCATCCTTAGCACCAACAATGATAAATCATCTTGACAGTGACCATTCTTTAATCCCTTTGGTATTTTTAAAACTTTAATAGGACAGCATTTAGATTACTCAGATAATCCATAGGAATCTTATTTTCAGATCATCTGATTATCTACCTTAACTATAGCTGAAATTTTAATCATGCCAAGAAACATAGTATGGTACATTCATAGATAGTATTATGATTTGGAAATTTAGTTAACATCTTTCTGCACATTACTAATATTTATTGTAATCTCATGTGATTTTTCACATATGTTTTTCCAATTTCCTTTCTTACTATTCTGTTTCTAAGTCAATGTATCTAAATTATAGTGTACTGTTTTTCGGAAATACAAATTTTACTCAAATAGCAAGGCCATTATACCACATTGAAAAGACTGTCTGTAGATTGATACAATGACTTTGTTTGCTTCATTTTATAGATTTAAATGTCCCCCTTCACTAAACAAGTTACCTAATATATCACTATCATTTTATTCCATCTTCATTTTTTGTAATGTACATAGCTATTTCCTAATACTATCAGTGTTCCCATAGAATGTAAGCACTATCAGGCAATCATGAACTAGTAATGCAGCTTTCTACTGTGTGATTTTTATGGTTTGAGAACTGGTGGTCAACTTATCGCCAGCTGGATTACATCAGCATGCATTGAGCAAAGATCCTTCACTTGAGGAGGGTTGCCAGGATAAATAGGTGGAGAAGAAGGGAGGGGTTGAGAAGGTTGAGGCATTAAAGAGGCATTGTGCATTCTCCTACTAGTTGCTGTCTGAGCTGTTGGTTCTCCTGGAGAAGCTTTGGTCCTCACATTGAGCATTGCTTCCTGGCTCCAGAGGGGGGGCATGTGCTGCTTGGTCTCCAGGATGAAGTCATCACGCTGCTTCCTGGCATGTACGAAACTGTGCTTGTCATCGGAGGAGCTCGGGGCCTCCGTGTCACTGAGGATAGCTGTGGTGCCTTCAGGATAGCCTTGGTCTTTGTTGTGAGTGTGATTTCTCGGCTCCAGCGCAGAATCCTCATCCCATTAGCACAGCTTCTGCATCCTGCTGGCATAGACTTTCTGGCTTCCACCACTGACCCTTGGATCTTCCTGGCCCAGATCCTTAAAAGAGACTGACATGAGTCCTTCTTGTGGGCTCTGGGCCTCCAGTTGGACTTGTGGGAGGCATTGTCCTGAGCTCTGGGTTTTTATCTGGACTCATGTGGGACATTGCCATGGGGTTTAGGCTCTTGACTAAATAATCTATGTCTTTGGTGTTGTGGATAGATTTCCTTCATTTTCCTGTGTTAACTCGTGGTGACCATTATAAAAATAAAAACTCCATGTCTGATCCTAGTTGTTCTCTCTGTACAACCCCTGACTACAACAGTGATCCTAGATAAATTCATTTATATAGATTTTGATTTGAGTGGACTAAGCACTCTCTAGATATCTAGACAATATTATTTCTTATTACATCTGTCAGAATTCTTCCTGAAGAGACTGGTATTTGAACTAGTGGACTACGTTAGGAAACTTTTGTCTCAATATAGGTAGATGCCAACCTATTGGTTAAAGGGCTGCACCAAAAAGGGAAAGAGAAAAGTCTAATCCAACCCCGTCTTTCCTTGTGGATACTGTTGTGCTCCTCCATTGTACTTTAGCATTTCAGGTTCTGGAGTCTTTGTTCTTTGAGACTTGGCTTCGGTGACTCCTGCATTCTCAGACCTCTGGCTTTGGAGCAAGAGTTATACGATCAGCTTGTATATTTCCGAAGCCTATGAAGTTGAACTAAGCCATGTTACTGGCCTCCCTAGTTCTTCATGTTACAAATGATTTATCATGGGGGTCCATAAAATCCACATGTACGTGAGCAAGTGCACCCAGTCAAGCATGTCTCATCTGTCTAAATTTATCTCTCTGGAGTCTATTGGATCTACCTCTTTGAAGAAACCTAATACAAGTGATATGAAAGCTAAGACAAAACATTTTGGTTTACCATGGTGTTCTTAGCAACCAGAAGACCAGCTGTTGAAAGTATATATTTAAATTTTTCTTATATACATAAATGCATGTATAAAATCATGATTTCATAGCAAGGTCTAGGGCAGGCACTTCAAAATTTATCTATTTAATCTTTTCACCTTCCCAGTAAGGTCATTTCTCATATTATATAATTGTCAAGCATAACACATGTTGTGGAAATTAATTTATTTAGGACTACACAGTAGCAAACTTCAGTCCTGCTTTATGTATGTCTGATTTCATAAGACTTCCACAGTGAAGTCTATCCTGTCTAGTGCATTATGCTGCTTTTAAGAGATTAGCTTTACTAACCTATGCATTAAAAACAATTACAGTCTCAGTGGAGATGTAACATTTAATTTAAAGATCATATTATAGCATAGAAATAATAGAATATGGAAGAAATATCTCAGTACCTGCTACTGAGAATAATCCTGTAAAGTTTATTAAATATTTGTTGAGAATAAAGTTCTTTAGTATTTCAGCCAAGTGGAAAAAAATACCTTAAATTTTGAAGTTTCTGTGACACCTAGAGAGGATGGATTTCAATAGTGTTAGAATTTCATGCCTCTCATTCTATCTGTCTTATTTAAGGATTTTCCAACATATGAATTGACTTGTGTTGAATGCTGATAAAATAGAATTTGGCTGTGATATATTTAAATTATTTTATAGATAATGGCTTGGCTGACTTTGTCCTGGCAGACTATAGTAATCACATAGAAAATTTTATAATACTATCCCATGGAAATTCTCCAAAGATAGAAGTAATTGGCATAAGAAAGCTTAAAGGCAGCTGTAATGTTCAGACACTTCACCAAGCCTATGTGCAAATGTGAATGTTGAATGAAGGCAGGCAGGTAACTGCTTAGACCTAACCAACAGTTACTTCAAGTTATGCTTTGTTGGTTAAATCATATTTAATTGGGAGTTTAGTATAGTTCTTAGTCTAATTTCTGTATGTAAACAAATACGTAATTTATGTATATTAAATATCCAGTAACTTAGAATTATGACATATACGTAACTTCTCATTTACTATACAATATATAACAGTTATATGCATTGCAGTTGATCTTTTCAAGCCTTCAAAATAGATAGACCTTGCTTAAAAATTCTCTGAAGCAAAAACATTTTCTTTCACTTTATTTGGAAGAAGTTTTAGAAGTAATAATTTCATTTGAAATCACAGGTGAGCTATTGGTACAGTACTCTGAACAACTGAGAAAAGGCGTTGTCTAAAATATCCTCATCCATTTTTCTCATATATGTCTTTTCTTGGAGAGAAACTGGTGCTTCTGAAAATCACTGAATTTAGTTTACACTAAACCTGAGTGATTTAATTTTTTCAGTTTTTTTTTTTAATCACTGTGTAAATCCAGATAAACCAAGTGACTGCACATGGCCTATCTGTGTTAAGTGTGCATATATTTTAGTCATTTTAAGCAGTAATGCTGTTGTTTTTTTCCCTAGCCCCCTCACCCCGCAAAGCCTGAGTGTTTTAGAAAAATTAGATACAAACTGACACTTTGTCAAACAAAATAGACTAAAAGTTACAGATAGAAAAATAATAGCACCTAGTGGAAAATTACTGAGTTTCTGAATCTACTGATTAAAATTTTATCTCCCTCAGTCAAATAACATAAAATCACTTATACAATCAACTTCAAAGTAGTATAAATTTGTTTCTACTTTCATATAGATTATCAGCAAAACCGCAGATTTATGTAAGAAACTATTGAATTCTATGGATTTGCATAGATTTTTTTAATACTGTATTGAAAATTTTCATTGGTCTGCATGTTCTTTTCGTATGAGCTATCTGCACTGTCGATAAACAGGTTTGTGCAGGGCAAAATTATAATGGAATGCATAATCACAAACTTGGAAGGAAAATTTCATCCAAAATGAAAACCAAACAGAAGCAAGTCAACAGCATGAAAAAATGCAGAGCTTTTGAAAGCATAGGCTTTCTGTGAACTTTGGATTTAATTTTCTGGGACTTTCTTTCAAGCTGCAGATTTTACACCTAACGTCTTTACTGAAGAAGCAGACATGAAAATATCGTTGTAATTGATCAGCTAAAAGTTGAAGTCAGATGGTAATAGCTATGACTAAAAAGTCAGAAACGGAGAGAAAAAATAGGCAGCGCAATGGATGCTGGTGTATGAAGAACCAGTTATCAAGGTAGCAGAATACTTTGTTGCTATAGCAAAAGGCAGCAAAATGGGCATTTCGAGATTAACTCAGCAGGTGCAGGACTCAGTCAATGGCCTCGAGCAGCTCTCTGTACATGTCACTGGGAATTGATGTTGATTTCACAAATACGCCTCAGAGATGGATCAAGGCAAGAGAATGAATATTCAGCTTCTTATTCTTCCCGTTGCTCCTTCTCTCCTTTTGCCTCTTTAAGAAATAAGCAAACTACTTATGGCAGCATTTCATGCTGCCCTGTTTAATGCTCTATTAGCAAGCAGTGTCCTCAGCAGGTACTTGACTTACTTTTGAAATCGCTGCAGAATTATTCTGAGTATACAAAAGAAAAAAGATTTTGTCAATGCTTTTTGCTTGAATTTCATTTTAGAATAAAGGGAGTTACACTGTGGTTTATTACCAAGCTCAAATTACATTAGAAATACCATAGAAAATTAAAATAGTGCACCAAATTAATGAGACTTGAAATATAGGTAAAATTAATATATGTTATTTAAAATATTCCATTTCTCTTTGTTTCTTTTTTTCTTTTTACTTTCCACACTTTTCTCATCAGTTATTTCTTTATCACTTTTCTCCCAAACATTTCAAATCATTTTTTTTATTCACAATGGCTGTGAATATTTGGATAGCTGGTGTACAAGAAATACAATTTTACCCTGTATACTTTGGAGGCTGAGGAAGGAGAATAATCATTCCTGACTGTCTCTGAAATTCTTATGCTTCATCGCCCACTGGATGCATTAGACATGTTCAAAACACTATTTTGAATTATTTAGTACTTCAGTAATTATGTTCGTGTTTATATTGAGATAGTATAATTATGAAGGATAAAAAGCCTATAAAGGCAGCATAATATTTAAAGTTATAACTAAGAAAATAAGTTTTACAAAATGTATAACATTTAAATCAGAATAATTATGCCAAATATGTGAAATTCAATTATCTTTCTTTGTGTTGTTTCAAAAATTTTAGACATAGAATGTAATTTTTTAAAAAAACTCACAATCATAACAACGTAAAAATAGTCTCTATTCTACAAGGAAATACATCCATTTCTTGTCATTTTCTTGGTGGGAATATTAAATTTAAAAATATACTCTAAATTCAACATTTCCTTGTAAGGTGCATACATGCAATTATTTTCCTAAAATTACTATTGATTATATAAAACCATTATATAAAAGGTCATTTCAAATTGGCTCTGCTCATTATTCAAGAAACTATTATTCTGATTTGAATTAAAATGAACATTTCTTACAGCATACACAAATTATGTATGATTTTGCACTAAAATATCAAAAAAATCAGTATGAGTGAATTTGAAAGTAGTTTTAGAACATATTTATAAAGTGGTATCTTTCTTACCAAACTTTCCAAGCTGACTTTATCCATGTTTATTTGAAACTTTCTCTACCATCTATGCCAGGGATAACTACCTACTTACTGAAGATCCATTCTGTTTTTATTAACAATACACTAATAGAGGAAAGAATGAGCTGTTTGCTCCTCAAACCAAACCAAAAAAAAGAAAAAAAAAAAAAAAGCAAGAATCTGTATGTATTGCCCTTCCTATACAAAGAGTCAAACATGTATTCCAAAGGCACTGCCTAGCTTCCTGAGGAAGAATCTTCACTTAGTTACCATATCCTTTCTCTTTTCCTTTTCTTATTCTTCTTGATTATGGTTGTGAGCAAGTGAATGATACTATAGTATTGATCCTGTTGAGAAGCATATAAGTTGAAGTACTAAAGATGAGAGCAGACACTTGGAAGGGTCTTGGCACCTGTTAGTGACAGTGCATAGACGCAGAACCAATCTTGAATTGTCCGATTGAACAATTGTCATATTTAAAGCTACTCTCAATGCTTTGAGAAGTAAACAGTATTCCTGATGGGTATCTTAGCAGTATTTCAATTCCAATTGCAGTCATAGGCATGCATTTTCCTTTTTGTGTTTCAAGGGACAGAATTTCAATAGACCTCATCATTTGGGACGGGTACAAAATTCATTTTCACTGCTCTCCCCTAATAGTCTTATTAAGGATCAACACAGGTCATGTGGATAACAAGCAGTGAAATCTCCAGGGATGATGTGAGAGGCAGTAAGAACTAGATAAAACTCCGATATATACTAATTTGAATCTTCAGTTAAAATACGTATTGATGAGTGGAAAAGTTAACAAACAGACAACAGTCACATATATGGTAACATAAATTTGTTAAATTTAAAAATCTATTTTTATTGATTTTTTTTTACCTATATTAATATAAGTACACAATGATTTCACTTGCTCTGGGAAATTGGCACATATACAAAGCACATTTCAACTTTTATTTTCCCTTTACCTCATTTCCTTTTATTTTACCAGTATCAGATTAGCTTCATAAAGTATTATAAAATAAGTAACTATTCCAAGTCTTTGAATGATTATATATCAAGAGAATTATATGCCCATACAAAGTAGCTACCGTGAACGGATGGGATTCCTGCTCCACCACTGTACTTTAGCTTGTCAAAAATGTTGCCTGAACTTAGTAATATTTACTTTTATCAATCATATTAAAGTCTGTGTAAGTCTGTGAAGGTATAATAAAATATATGAATTAAAATTTATTTTTACAGTATAAGTCAAATCATGTTTATATGGCATTCATACAGAAAAATAAAATAACTGGGAATTATGTGAGAAATATGCATATAGTGATCCAGTAAATTTATACAAGCCATTATTTGAGGAATATCTCCCTACAAAAATTTTTATTATACTTTGTTTTTAAAATTGCTTCATCTAAAAGTTGGAAAAATAAATTGAAATCATCCTACTTTAATATATATTATAGACACATTAAAATAAAAATATCCATCAAAAATACAGTTCAAATGTAATTTCCAAATATATTTGGTTTGAACAATATGACTTTGTATTTCTATCCATCTATATTGTTAAGTCCTCTAGTAACCTTTCTCTCACTTTTTAAAATCTTGCCTTATAGCCACTCAAAATCAAGAAAGCCATATCTCTACATTTCATTGATAGGCACTTACAACTAATGAAAGTTTTTTTATACACAAACACATAACTGCTCACTGACTTAGGATGACTTAATGTATGTCCAGTTTCAATAATCAAGATGAAAACAGCCTGTACTCAGCAGTTACTGTATGATTTTGAATGTCAATATTTTCTAGGGACAGTAACACAAGGTATCACTTTGTGGGAGGATGACGGGGCAGCAAGTCAGAGCTCCCTGTGAGTAACAACCTCTCACAGAAAAAAACTACTAGTACATAATGTATTGCCTGAGTAAACAATGATGTTTGGTAAATTAGATCTATTAAGTGCATTATGTACTTGATGTTATTAGTTTGTCATTGATTTATAGAGATGGAATTTCCGTAAGAAGTTTGTGGAATAGCTGATGAGCTGCCTAATGCAAAAGTGATTTATGCATATATTTATCATATATATTTACATGATATATGATAACCTTTTTATTAGTTAAACCTATTGCTATTTGTCCTACTTTCTGGGACAAAATTTATATTTCTCTACCTGGCCAACATTGATAATAATTATCATTTCAATTCTATATTTATTTTTTAAACTACTCCCATAAAATATATTTACACACATCTATGTCTTCTATTACTATTATTTTGTTAAATCTAATATTAAATATATAGTTTGTGAAGAAATTAGTGGATTTGATAGAAATACATAAAGGTTTAGATAGAAATAAAATTACACAATATTTCAAATTCTTCACACAGATCATAATGAATATATAAAGTGAATAAATAATTATAACAAATCTCAAAAACTGTTCACTTTGAGTGATAGCCATATGGTTTTTGGCAAGATATTACATTTTTAACACATTAGAAAAACATTTTTGTATTTAAATACAAGGATTCCAATAGAAGAAATATACTGCAAAATATATTAATAAATTAAATTTTAAAAGAATAGTATCTGCTAAATTTTCATATCATTAGAGATAAAATGAGATTTCCAAAAACAAATATAGCATCATAATTTTGGTGATCCAAAATTTTAATATCATTTTACTATATGACTCTGAGAATTTTACAATATCCTGGACATGGTGTGGAAAGTAAAATTGGCCAATATTGACATTACCTCCCTCTTTGCTATACTGTATTCTGTTTAATGAAGTTGAAAAGCTTCACATTCATTTGATGAATAAATTATACTTCAAATTCATATTTAACTTTAAATGAGTAATTTCCCTAAGATTATCTGGTACTTATGTAAGTGACAAGAAACAATTATAGATAATATTGTTAATCTTCTTAATTTTCTTTTCCACAAGGATCATTTAATTAGTTAATAATGCTTTTTTATGCAGAAAATTTGTTTACCTCTGAATACAATACATTTTCTTTCTACACCAGCTCATCACTCAAGCTTTCTGTGGTATGTTGGGTATTAACACTTTCAAAAAAATAATTTACTACAGTTCCTACCCTCTTTATGTCTGAAAATCTGGAATAAATGTATTTTATGGTCTCACTGAGATTATATGTATAAGAAGGTTAAGTGTGGTACATTGATTTAAATTTATTTTATTATTACTGATAGGTTCTATTGTAAAATTAAAATAACTAGATCCTGGTAAAAATATTGTAAAACTTGACAAGGGGTAGGGTTATATTTCAGAGACATGAGCACCTACCAGGCAAACACAAGGTCCTGAGTTCAATTCCAAGTAAGCCCCCTGGCAAAAAAAAATGGCAATGGCTTATCAAAAATTAGCTATTTATGATAAATTATTTTGGATGTACAGTAGCTCACCTTATAATGCCTTATTATGGGTATGTAATAGTCTTTCATGAGCCTGAAACAATTAGCAGCAATTAAACCTATAAACATGCTCTATTCTACATATGCAGATAGGTATCAATGGTAAAATTCATGGTAAAATACATAAATTGGACAAAATAGGATATGAAAAACAATAATATAAAATAGAACAATTAACAATATGTTATAATAAAATTATCTAGATATTTTTTTCTGCAAAAATATCTCATAGCACTTTCTATACTTCATATTTATGATATTTTGAAATGATATATCATACCTATGTGAAGACACAATATATCAGGCCTATGTGAGATGAATGTTCAACCCGTAGACATATGTTAGGCCACCACTGACTTCCTAATAATTCAGACAAAAAAAAAATTATCTTCTTCAAACTGCCAAATCCTGTGGAACTGGACTGCTGGCTGAGGTGAGTTGCTGCTCCCATTCAGAGTCCTGGGAGAGTTTAAGATAATCGCTCCCAATGGTCATGGGTGCGCCCAGCTTCAAGCCACACTAGATTAGCTCTGCAGATATTTGGCCTGCCTGGGCCACGACAAGTGCCCTTCTTTCAATACAGGAACAGTGCTGCCAGAGGAGGGAATGTGCTGCCAGGGGGTGAGTTCCTGGTCAACATCCCAAGCCCCAGGAGAGTTTAAGATCATCGCCCCAAGTGGTCAAGGTCCCACCCAGATTCCAGCCACACTAGACTGGGCTCTGCAGGTTTCAGGTCTCCCTAGGCCATGCCTAGTAAATTTCTTTCAATCCAGGGAAATGGGCTACAAGTGGCGGTGAGTTCCTGCTCACCATCCTGAGCTCTGGGAGCATTTAAGATCATCGCTCACAATAGTCAAAGACTTGCCCAGCTTCTAGCCACACTAGACTAGGCTTGGGAAATTTTCCAGACAGACTATATTATACTCTGTGATCTTCAATCAGGGAAGTTGAAAGCACATGAAGTGAGTTCCAGTGCATTGGTCCTTGCCTAAGGAGAACTCTGCACTATCATCCATAGTGGTTAGGTGCCTGTTCAGGTTCTCGGAACACTGGAGGTGACATGGGAAGTCCTGTGGGGCTAACTGGCCCATACTAAGCACCTCCCATTCAGTCCCAGAAGCTGAGGGCATACATAGGAGATGATTTCCAAAAGCTGCAGGGAAAGCCTTGGAAAAACACTTGAAACATGGGAATATAGGAAAATGACAAAATGAAAGACCAAAATGCAGTCTCAAACCTCCAGCCCATCCCAAGAAACCCTAGGAGCCATGTACATAGAAGAAAATACATGCCATACACCTGAAATACCTTAAATAATAGCAACTGAAATAAAGAAGCAACTCAAGGAAGCTTTAAAGGAATTTAAACTAGAAATAATCTCAAAGGTAAAACAAGAAATGATAAAAGTAATGAAAGAGAAGCTGAACACATCCAAAAAAGACAGTTAAAAAAACTAGATGAAGAAAACAAAATGATAGAATCCCTGGATGAACAATATAAGAAACAAACAGAATACATGAAGGATAATCAAAGATATACATAGGAAATCAAAAATTCCGTTGAAAGTTTTCAAAGCCACCTCAATAAAAGTGAAGACAGAATTTCAGAACTCAAGGACAAGACTGCATATTATTGAACAGGAAAAGAAAGATCTTTTAAAAATAAGGATTCAGGAAATAACAATTCAACAGCTATAAGATGATGCAAAGAAAAACAACATAAGATTGATAGGGATAAATGAAAAAAAGGAGACAACATAAAGGATGTCAAGATGATATTTAGAGAAGTAATAACTGAAAATTTTCCAGACATGAGAATAGAAACTGACATCAGGATTAGTGAAGCATATAGAACTCCAAATAGCCATAACCAAAATAAAACTAAACCCAGACATATAATAATCACCATCCTAGGTATCCAACATAAGAACAGAATACTAAAAGCCATTAGAGAGAAAACACAGATCATATATAAAGGAAAACCTATAAGAAGCACAGCAGACTTCTCAACACAAACAATGAAGTCAAGAAGGGCATGGAGAGAAATATTTCAGATTCTAAAGGAAAATGATTTCAAACCTAGACTTATGTACCCTGCAAAACTGTCCTTCAAAACAGATGGAGAAACAAGATACTACCATGAGAAAGAACATCTGAAGAACTTCATGATCACCAAGTCAACCCTGCAAAGAATACAGATAGTTTAGATATACATGGGAAAAAACCACTAATAAAAGCAGACAATTAAACAGAACAGAAAGATAAAGATGCAACAGCAGAAAGATAACATGTGAACAATAAACCAATATATAATAGTTTTAACCATTAATATAAATGGTCGCAATGTACCAATTAAAGAAACAGACTGGCAGAATGGATCAAAACAATATCCAATCATGTGCCGTCCACAAAAAGCACATGTAACCCAAAAGGATACACACAGACTGAAAGTCAAAGGATGGAAAACAATACTTCATGCAACAGGAACACCAAATATAGCAGGAGTAGCTATTCTGTTTGCAGACATTATGAACTTTCAACCAGGAATGATCAGAAGAGATGAAGAAGGTCACTGCATGCTGGTTAGGGGAAAACTTCAAGAGGAAGAGGTAACCATCTTAAATATATATGCATCAAATTCCAAAGCACTGAGTTATATAAAGCAAGTATTAATAGAATTGAAAAACCAAATTAGCAATAACACAATTACAACAGGAGACATTAACACACCATTGACACCAATGGATTGATCAACCAGATAGAAAATCAGCAAAGAAATAACAGAACTGCATCACACCTGTGAACAAATAAACTTGATAGACATATACAGACTTTTCCACCCAAAAACATCAGAATACACATTCTTCTCAGCAGTACATGGGAAGTTCTCTAAAACAGACCATATGTTAGCCCACAGAACATATTTAAATAAAAGCAAAATAGTTGAAATTATCCCATGCATGTTATTGGATCATAGAGCCATGATAAAAGATACTGCAAAAATCCCACAAATACATGGAAACAGAATAACACACTCTATAGTAATCAGTGGATCACGGGGGAAATTAAACAATACCTACAAACAAACAAAAATACAAATAAAACTTACGGGAATGTGGGATGCAATGAAAGCTGTCCTCAGAGGAAAATTTATTGCACTGAGTTCTCACACCAGGAAACAGAATGAATACAAATAAATAACCTGATGCTACACCTCAAACATCTAGAAAAAGAAGAGTAAGTAAAGCCCAAAGCCAAAAAGAGAGGCAATTATAAAAATCAGAGAAGAAATTAATGCAATAGAGACTAAGAAAACAATCCAAAGAATCAATGAATCAAAGTATTGTTTCTTTGAAAGAAAAAATAATGTTGACAAGCCCCTAGCAAACTTTTTTTTTAAAGGGAAGAAAAAGCTCAAATTCATGCAATAAGGAATGAAAAATGTGAAATCACTACAGACTCTGTAGAAATACAGACAATCATCAATGCCTATTTTGAAAACTACTTTCATAGGTTTGATAACTCAGAAGAAATAGACAGATTCCTAGAAACATATGAAGTAACAAAGCTACATCAAAAAAAAAATGTAAAACTGCTGACTAATCCAATTTCTATAAATGAAATTGAAAATGTAATTAAGTCCTTATCTACAAAGAAAAACCCAGGTTCCGATAGATCACTGTGGAATTCTACAAGAAATGCAAAGAAGACTTAATGCCAATACTCCTCAAATTCTTCAATGAAATTGAAAGGAAAGCAATGCTTCCTAAGTCATACCTGGAAGCAAATATTACTCTAGTACCAAAACCTGAGAATGAGAAAGAAAAGAGAATTACAGGCCAATCTCCCTAATGAACACAGATGAAAAATTCCTCAATAAAATATTTGCAAATAAGGTGCAGCAAATCATCAAGACGATTATACACGATGACCAAGTGGGATTCATTCCAGGCATGCAGGGATGGCTCAACATTTGTAAATCAATAAATATAATCCACCATATCAATAAAGCCAAAAGTAAGAATATCATGATCATTTGTATAATTCATAAGAGGCTTTTGATAAGGACAGATCCTTACAAAAAATTGGAATGGATGGTTTTACCTCAATATGTTTCAGGCCATCTATGACAAACCAACAGCCAGTATCATACTAAATGGCCCAAAACTGAAAGACTTTACCTTAAAATCAAGCCAAAAACAAGAATGTCCCTTATCACCACTCCTATTTAATATAGTACTGTAAATACTAATGACGGCAGTTAGATAAGAGAGAGAAATAAAAGGGTAAAGAGAGGGAAAGAAGAACTTAAATTATCATTATTTGCAGATGACATAATACTCTACATAGAAGACTCCATTGAAAACTTGTAGATATAATAAATAAATTCAGGAATGTAGCTGGATGCAAAATCAACGCTAGAAAATCAATAGCATTCCGATATACTAACAACAAAATCACAGAGAGAGAAATAAGAGAAGCCACACGCTTCACACTAGGAACCAAACAAATGAAATATTTAGGAATTATTATCCCTAAAGTAGTGAAAGATCTATATAGGGAAAATTATAATACACTGAAAAAAGAAATTGAAGAGATCTCAGAAGCTGGAAAGACATCCCTTGATCATGGATAGGAAGAATAAATATCGTGTGAAAATGGCCATTTCCCAAAACTGCTATACAGATTCAATTCAATGCTAATAAAAATACGATCAACATTCCACATAGATCTAGAGAAATCACTCTTAAAATGCATCTTAAACCAGAAGAGACCTAGAATAGTAAAAAGAGTTCTAAGCAGCAAAGGCAAGACAGGAGGCATCATAATCCCTTACTTGAAGCTATACTACAAAGCAACTGTAGTAAAATCAATATGGTGCTGGAATCAAAACAGGACTGAAGATCAATGGAATAGATTAGAAGATACAACCACAAGTACAAACATACTCAACCACCTTATCTTTGATAAAGGGATCAAACAGGTTCACTGGAAGAACAACAATGTCTTTAATAAATGGTGTTGGAAAAACTGGCTCTCCATGTGCCAAAAGAAAAACTAGACCCATGCTTATCACCATTTACTAAATTAAAATCTAAATGGATCAAAAATCTAAATACTAAAACAGAAACACTAAATCTATTGGAAAGGAAATTGGGTAAAATCCTTGAAGACATAGGAGTAGGTAGAGAATTCATGAACTGGAATCAAACTTCACGGGAAATACTTCCCAGAATCAATAACTGGGATCACTTCTTATTAAAATGTCTCTGCATGTCAAAAGAAATCTCTAGCATAGTGAAAAGAAAACCCACAAACTGGCAAAAAATCTTAGTGAACTGTCCCTCAGACAAAGGACTTCTGTCTAAAACATATAAAGAATTAAAAAAAAAATCAGACTCCCAAAATTCAAAGATCCAATCCAAAAATGGGCATCTGAGATGAATACACACTTCTCAGATGAAGAAATACAAATGGCAAATAAATACATGAAAAAATGTTCACGATCATTACTCATTAGAGAAATGCAAATTAAAGCCATACTGAGATTCTATGTCACTGCTGAAAGAATAGCCAGGATCAAGAAAACTACAAACAACAAATGCTGGAGAGGCTGTGGGAAAAAAGGAACTGTCCTGCACTGTTGGTGGGAGTCTAGACTGGTGCAACCACTGTAGAGATCAGTCTGGAGATTTCTCAAAAGGCTGGGATTGGAAGTTCCATTTGACCCAGCTATTCAGCTTCTGGGCTTGTTCCCAGAAGAACTGAAAACATCATACCACAGTGACATATGTGCACGTATGTTTATAGCACCACAATTTGTAAAAGTCAGACCTTGGAAACAACCTAAATGTCCATCAGCTGTGGAATGGATAAAACAGATGTGGTATTTTTATACAATGAAGTGCTACTCAGCTATAAAGTATGATCACATTCAGATATTTATAAATAAATGGATGCAGCTTTAGACCATACTCATAAGTGAAATAAATCAAACTCATATGCATAAATACCATATAGCTTCCCTAGTGTAAGAATGGTAAGAGTACATAAAAGTTTATGGTAATTATGATTCCCCATTGCATTGCTTTGAAGCCTTATAATGTTTCCATTTATTAGTTGGAATTTTTTTTATCCTGGGATGTTAGATTTTATTATCTGTGATGGTATGAACAGCTATTTTGAAGAAAACAAAACATTATAACAGACAGTGTTGATTTAATACCATCTTTTTTTGAAGTCCTATTATATTTTTGTTCTTCTGTTTCCATTGGTTCTGTCATCTAGTATCTTATTGGATTTTATCATGCATGGTAGTATAAGCAAATTTTCTTTTATGGACAATGAGATAACATAGTAACCATTTTTCATTTTCTGTTATTTGGTTCTGAATTCCCTGTAATACTTTCATTCTCTTGAATGGTTTTATACTATTTTGTTATGTTTGATACTATTGTGTATGAAGATATGCTCAACTATTTCAAGGAAAGAGACATTATCATAGCTACTGTTATATTGGCTTGTCTTGTGTTGAAGTATTGTGTTGCTTAAACTGGTCTGATTTGCTTTGTTATGTCCTCTGTTGTCTTAATCTGTTTAAAAAAATACAAAAAACAAATTGCCAAATCACCAAGCTATCATAGGTGGCTGAGAAACAGAGATAATGTTGGGATTCCCAACAGCTGAAGATTTATTCGGTCAAATTTTTAAGAAAATTTTGAGTTCAGAAGTTGTTTCTCATTCTCTCTCTCTCTCTCTCTCTCTCTCTCTCTCTCTCTCTCTCTCTCTCTCTCTGTCTCTCTGTCTCTCTCTCTCTCTTTAATCTGCTATTTAAATCAGCCATGAAAACTGAAAATACTCCTATTCTGGCTTCTGCTTCCATTTCATCTCACCCTTCTCACACTCTGTAGATGACTGAATTGGACAGGAGCTATAGCTCAGCAGCACAGTGACTGCCTGGCAAGCACAAGGTTGTGAGTTTGATTCCCGGCAAAACAAAACAAAATAACTTTATACTTTAAATGAATGATTCTATGACATGTAAAATATATTTCATGAAAGGTACTCTTTTTTAGATTTTTTTTCATTTTAGAAACAAAACAGAAAAAAGAATAGAAATAAAATAGAATTTCACAAAACAGAAATTAACACTAGTTACTATATTGCATATTGTTATCTTAGAAATAGTTGCTCAGGTTACAAGAGATATTATTCAGAGAGGACAACTTGTTCATATATTTATTTATTAAAAATAGAGTATGTAGGTCCCCAATGTATAAAATTGTGTTGAAAGACTTATTTTTCATTAAAATTTATATTGTATAGGAAAATTCATTAGTACTTGAGCTGGACGAAAATAACCACAATTTAAACCATAATTTGTAAGCATATTTTGGCAAATAGTTTTTGATGAGATTGTTTTAGAAGGAAGCAATAAAACAAAAATTTTTAAATATATACATCATTTTATTTGGGAAAAAGATAATTCATAGTCAATTATAACCGAATAACTAGAGCACTGCATTTTTACTTTGAAAAATTGGGTAATAAAAGAAAGTTAGAAGCATTAACACTAGAAAAAAATTTCTAGAAAATAGATTTTGGTATTTTATTACTTTAAATCTAGGAAATTTATAACTCTGTTATTCATTTTGGAGATTAACTGAATAATTAATTTAGTCAAAATAATTTACATCTTAAAATACCAAAATATCCCATTTGAACGTATTCCACCTCAATAATTTCATTCCTTGCCTTAATTTTCATAATAGTAACAATGACAGTAACAAAAGAAATATAAGGGTTTTTGGATGTAAATTAAACAGCAGTTCATATTTTTGTTTAGCACACATAGGAGCAGATTTTGCATTAAAGCTAAAGTTTGTTAAACATTGTAAGTGCAATGAGAATTTTAGATGCAGATATTATAAACAAAACCTTTGGCTTAACTAGCAGGTGAAATTGCCTAGTAAATAATGAAAGCAGAAATTAGACTACATAGAAGGTCCTCAAGTATTTTTGAAGTGGTTAACAGAGAAGTCTGTAGAGTTACCATAAAAATAACTTTTATAGAAATGTGTAAATTGGATTCAAAGAGTCTGATGATATATAAAAATGTTATGATTTAATCATAGGACTTCAAAAACAAAAATTAATCAAAATGTAGAAGATACAGAAAAATGTAGAAGAAAGTTTTACCCTGAGACCAGCGATATAACTCAGTGGCACAGCACCTGCCTGGCAAGTATGAGGTCCTGAGTTTGAGTACTGGTACCAAAAAACAAACAAACAAACAAACAAAAAACCCCAGAATTTTGCCCTGTCCTTTCTTGCTTTTGGAATTAGATATTATTCATTCATCTAATCTATCTATCTATCTATCTATCTATCTATCTATCTATCTGTCTATCTATCTATTTATCTATCATCTGTCTTTCTATGTTCCGTTTCTCTTCTTTACATATATTCATATGATTTTTCTCTTGTAAGTTTATATATAAAATTTCTTAAAAAGCTAATTCTAAATTTCTGAACATGATAATTCATTTTAAGCTTTCCTTGTGACTGACAGAAACAAATGAGAAAAATAAACGTATTTATATTACAAATAGAAGGAGAAATATGGCATATAATTCACAGGCTGAACATAAAGATAAAATTAATGAAACATGCTGAATTATTCAAATTTTAATGCATTAGTGTATTATCTTTGTTTCGTATTATCCAACAGCTGGTGTTATTTTTTATTTTATTTTGAAGGGAAAAAAACAGAAAAATCCAAAAGCAAACAAACAAACCAACAGCAACAACAGCAATAAAACAATAATCATAGAGAATTTCAAATCCAGATGGTAGCAACTTAACAATGGTTGTTATACTGCATATTGTTATCTTTAACAAGCTGCTTAGTTTACTAGATACAGTCATGCAAATTTGATCAAACAATATGATCTCCCTTTGAGCAATTTCTTTCCCTTTCAATATATCTATTGTCACTTTCAAATAGTATTTACTCTTTCAGTTTCTTACAATAGAAATACAGTACATATTTACATGTGCAAGTGTGATTCATTTCAGCTATAAGTTGCATCCATTTACCTATAAACATCTCAAGATCATCATTCTTTATAGTTGAGTAATATCCCATTGTATAAAAGTATCGCATCTTTTTTATCTATTACACAGTTGATGTGCATTTGGGTTGTTTCCAAAATTTATCTAGAAAAATATTGTGGTGCTAAATATAGGTGCATATACATTTCTGTGGTATGACATTTTCAATTTGGATGGGATACCCAAAGGGTAATAACTGAATTGATTGGGAATTCCAATTCTAGTTTTTTTGAGGAACGTCCACATTGATTTCCACAGTGGTTGTACCAGTCTACACTCTTACCAACAATGGAGAAGCATTCCGTTTTCCTCACATCCCCTCAGCACCACAGAGTTTGTTATTTGTTGATTTCGTATTGTTAGCCATTCTTTCTGGAGTGAGACATTATTTCAGTGTTGTTTTAATTTGAAGTTCTCAAATTATCAGTGATGTTGAACGTTTTTTTCATATAGTCACTTGCCACTTGTATTTTTTCATCTAAGAATTGTATATTTCACTCAGATTCCCATTTTTGGAGTGGGTCTTTAAATTTGGGGTACCTGATTTTTTAAAATCCTTTATAAGTTCCAGACAGAAGTCATTTTCTGAGGGACAGTTGGCAAAAATATTTTCCACATCCATGGAATTTTTTTTTCACTCTGCTTGTGATTTCTTTTGATGATCTTTACTTCAATCTGATAAAAATAATCTAGGACAAACCAATTGATAACATCATACTAAATGGACAAAACTATAAACTTTCCCTCTAAAATCAGAAACAAAAGGATGAAGATGTTCATCATCACCACTTCTATTCAGTATAGTTCTAGAAATAGTGTCCAGAGTAATTAGACAAGAGAGAAAAATAAAGGGTATAAATATAAGGAAAAGGGTTGGAGATATAGCTTAGAGGCATGGTACCTGCTTGGCAGGGGCAAAGTTTTGAGTTTGATTCCCAGTACCATTAAATAAATAAATAAATAAAGTGAGGAAAACAATTCTAAAAACCCTTTATCTCTCTCTTGGACAGAGCTTTCTCTCTATAAATATAGAAAAGGAAGAAATTGAATTCTTAGGGAGAAATTAAATTATTATTCACAAGTGGCATGATGTAGCTTTGTATAGATACAAGGCTGCAAAAATTCCAACAGAATTCTAGACTTAATAAGCAAATTCAGCACTCAAACAAAGTCAACACTCAAATGTCGCTAGCATTCCTGTACTCAAACACACTGTTGTACTCAAATTCACTGAGGCAGAAATTAGTAAAAACTACACCCTTTACTATAATGTCAAAAATTATGAAATGCTAAGAAATTAACTGATACAGGAAATGAAAGATTTATAAATCAAATATTACAGTACTCTGATGAAATAAATTGAAGAACTCAGAAATTAGAAAGATATCCCTTGCTCATAGATAGGAAGAATCAACACTGAAAATCGCCATGCTCCCCAAATCATTATATAGATTTAATACAATCTAAATATTGTTAGCATTCCTCACAGATACAGAGAAAATATTCCTAAAATTCCTATGGAAACAGAAGATATCTATAATAGCATGGATAATCATAGGCAACAAAAGTTATGAAGGATCTATCACATTCTCTATCTTAAAATTATACTACAAAGCTGCTATAATAAAATCAGCATGGTACTGACAAAAAAACAAAACAGATCAGTAGAACAAAAAAGAAGATACAGACGCAATTACATACACTCTTAGCCACCTTATCTTTGACAAAGGGGCCAAACAGGTTCACTGGAAGCATAGCCTCTTTACTAAGTGTTACTGGGAAAACTCACTTTCCATGTGCTGAGGACTTACACTAGATCCACACACAAAAGTCACCATTACTATCACCATGCGTTAACCTAAAGTCAAAATGGAGCAATGATCTACATATTAAGGTAGAAACACTAAATCTACTGGAAGACAAGCTAGGTAGAAATATCAAGGTCATAGGGGTACGGTTTTTTTTTTTTTTTTTTCATGGACAAAAATTAAACCGCACAGGAAGTACTTCAAAGCTGGAAGCACTTCAAGAACTGGAATCTCACTTTACTAAAAAGTTTTCACAAATGACGGTGGTGTTTTGGTTTAAAATTTTTGTATTTTTCTTACATTTTAGAAGTTATGTCTTGTTTTTGATCTGTATTTCTTTGATGATTTATGATGTTTAACATTTTTCATCGGGTTAGTAACCACTGCCTTATTTTTCCATGAAGTTCTAAATATTTTATACATATTTTAAATCAGGTGATATTTTTTCTTCTGTAATCCCATAGTAGAAGTACAGAAAGGGACAGAAAACAAAAGAATATGATGACATTTTTAGGGGATTTTTACACTACACATCTTATTAAAATTCAGGCTGTTTCATATAAATTATTTTAGTAAATTTTAAGTGAATTTTAGTAAATATTAAGATTTGAGTATTTTAGGGCCTGGGGATTTAGCTCAGCAGCATAAGCACCTGCCTTGCAAGTAAGCGGTTGTGATTTCGATCACTGGTATCGATAAAAAGCGAAAAAGACAAAAAAAAAAATTTGAGTATTTTTTATTAAACATTTGAAGTATTTATGGCAATTGACTGGAAGAAATTTATGATTTCAGTGTTCCTTAGCAACTTATTTAAGATGAGCAAGATTGGTGTTTCTAAAGTACTGAAAAGAGAAATAAAAATGCATGCATATTATTAAGCATCTCTTTTATTGGATTTACAATGAGTATAACTGTGCTACATCTGGCAATCTTATTACATGATGGACATTTTTTTCTTTTTGTTACTGTCATGTATTGTATGTAGCATGAACAGATGTACATTTAATATTTAGAAAACCCCACCTTAAACACAGAACAAGAGAGAGAGCTGTTATTCTGAGGTCTCCTTTACATACCCAATCCACAAAGAGTAATTCATCCTTAGAGAAAGGGAAGTTATGTATTCTCAGATACATAAATGTTGATATGAAGGAATTCTGTTCATAATATCTTGGCCTACTCCTTAAGTTATCATCATAAATATTTACAAATATTTATGTGTTAAATGAGTTAAATATTTCCATGAAGTATAGTATTAGTGAGAATGGTAATAACGAGATGATTTATGTAAAACTCACTGCATGGTTTACTCCTAAGAAATATTCCACTGAAATGGAGTTATTATTAACATAATACATTGACATAGTCTCTGGATTATAGTAAGTACAAAACTTGCGTATGTTTCTAAAAGGATTTCTTACCAGTACTCTGGTAAGAAACCTATCACAACACATGGGTCTTACCAGGTCTCTCCTAAAGTTAGGAATGTTTTTCTCCGAAAGAATTTTAACTTTCAGCACAACTTCACCAGCACCTGCCTCTTTCTGAAAACCCAGGGGCACACATGGGAGAGAATGACAGCCATTGACATGTTAACTTCTGTACCAGTTTGACTTTAGAGTAACAAGTGATGTTAAATGAAGAGAAGTTTGGGATAGTGGGGTTTTATGAAAACAAACTGGATTATTTCTGAAAAGTATGAAGAAAACAATGTATTCTAAATATTTCTATTTATTTCTGCACACCTCCTGCAATGCATTACAGGAACATATTATGTGACTATTGCAGGAAGCTTTTGAAAGCCAATTTAAACTGAGAGCATTTATCTGACATCAGCTTGTGTACCTCATGAGATTAATACCAATTCAGATCTTATTGCATTAAAACTAAAAATGAAAAGAATACATGCTTGATTTATAACAAAGGTAGTAGCAATAATCTAAGTTTTGTATGTTATGGCAATAAAGGTATGTTGAACTGAGAAGTTTCTAAGACAAAGACTGAAAATGGTGATAATTTGCCTTGGTTATAAATTATTATGCTATTTCTTAGGAAATTGTTCTTCATTTCTTTAGAGTAAAATGTGGTTAGTTCATGTTTCTTTATTACTTTTAAAACTGTCAATATTTTTATGAAAGCAAAACAAAGAAATTGTGTATTTGATATTGAGAAATTGAAATTCTTAATTTTATGTACTATTTTGAACTAATGGTTAACTAATTTACATGTGGGAATTGCTACAATTTGAAATGAAGTGTTTTGAATTTCTGTATGGCATATTTAATTTATCAATTTTATTTTGAAAAGAAAAAAACAATTGAGAAAAAAATGGTGTCATTCAAAACAAAAGGATGGACATAGTATGTGATTTAAAACCACAATACGAGGTGATTTAAAATGGTTGCAAAGATGTCTCTTGTTATCTTCAATAGAATTGCCCATTTCATCAGGTACAATAAAATTGATCATAGCAATATGGAACAAAATCAATAAAAACAAAACATTGGAGACATTATAGGACTTCAAAAAGAGGGTAAAGGTCAAACCAAAATGGGTATCATAATGAATCTTATTGTCTTCAGAGTAGTTGACTGTACTCTCAGACTTGATACTATCAACATAATAGATTCAAATAAAATCAGTCAACACAAGACAGCAAATGAACAAAACAGATTCAAATAAAATCAGTCAAAATAAGGCAGTAAAGGTGACACAGGTTTTCAGATTAAGTTAATAGAAAGTTAAAAATGGTTACTGTAGTATATCCTGCTAACTTTGGAATAGCTGACTGTGCCCTCAAATCTAGGACAAGTAGGACAAACTGGAACAGAATATAACCAAACTAAACAGAGCAATGAATGCAATGTGGGTTTCAAATCTGACACAAGATTAACAATGCCTTCTGCCTTTGCTATTTAGACAGTTCCTCCCCTTTCACTTTCCCAGGGTATATTGTACATTTTGTATCCTGCTAACTCCCTCAGTTTTTAGATTAGGGAGGCAATGTGCTATTTACCTAAGTGGTTCTAACCTTTTTACCTCTAATCTTGGTCTCAATTTATATCCACTTACCTACAAAAGCCTCAATGTTTTCCTTCCTGATAGCTGAGTAGTTCTCCATTGTATAAAAGTGTTGTGTCTTTCCAACCAATCTGCAGCTGATGGGTGAGCTAGCCCTATTTATTTCTGGATCCCTGTCACATTGGGCATTATTTTCTCATCTTTGACTTTTAGTCCATGAACTCTCTTTCAGGCTAAATATATTTCTCATATAGAGCATCTTGATAGACCCTGTTTCCTGATCCACTCTGTCTATGTTTCTTTTTATTAGTGTCTCAAGGTCATCCATGTTAGTAATTATGGCCAACCTTCTCTGCCTCATCTTTGCCACGATATTTTTCTGCCATTGGTTGTTGACTTTTCCCCTTCATTTCACTGTCTGTCCCATTCAATGAGCCCCTCTGTTGTTATTTCTGAAACCATGGTATTTTTTCACTCTCTCTCAAGAATGTCCTTTAGTGTTTTTTGTAGGTTGGATTGGTGGTCATGAACTCCTCAGTTCCTCTTTTCATGAAATCATCTTGTTTTCTCCATTGATTTTGAGAAATAGTCTTTCAGAGTACATCAGTCTGGGTTGGAAATTATTTTCTTTCAGGGCTTGGAATATTTCACTCTAAGCTCTTCTTGATTTCATGGTTTGTGTCAAGAAGTCTGTCATGATTCTGATAGGTTTTCCTTTTAATGTGATGTGTTTCTTTTCTCTGAAAGCTTGCAATATTCTGTTCTTGTATTGAATTCCTGAGATCTTAATTATTATATGTCTGTGTGTAGATCTATTTTGGTTAAAGCTGGCTAGAGTCTGTATGCCTCATATATCTGAATATCATTTCCTTTTCCTATTGTTGGGAAGTTTACTTTGATTATTTCTGTAAATAGCCTTTGTATTTTATTGGTATTTAAATGCTTCTTCACTCACATTTTTATTCTTAAGTTATAGACCTTCTTGTCATCTTTTAGCCTTTGTATTGTTATTTCCTGGTTCTTTGTTATTTTTAAGCACTCCTTCCTTTCACAATCACATGTTGCAAACCTATCTTCAAGATCTGATAGTTTGTCTTTAGTTTCTTTCAAGCATTTTTGCCAACTTCCAATAATGGATTTTTTAAATTTCCTGGTAATATTTTGGAATCTGTTTCATGTATTCTAGATTTCTACTTATATTCTTCATCAAAGGTTTCTCTCCTTTTTCTATGCTCCTCCATTCTTCCGTCTTCATCATCTTGAGAGGTACTTAGCATTTCTTTTATTATTTTTCTTATATCTTCCTTTACTTGCATTAGTATTTCTGTTTTGAGTTCTTTTATAATGTCACAAAGATAATTGTTCATGTCAGATACTCCTTTTTCAGAAATCACAGGTGTACTACCCCCATTCTCTTCTGTGTTTACCTCTCCTGGGCCAGTAATATTTGGGTTAGAGGCTAGAGACTTCCTCGTGCCATGTTTCAGGATTCTTCCAGACAAGGGAGTAGTGTGGGTCGCAAGCACTTCCTGTATTGGCTATGATTAGTCTGAAACATCCTGGCTAGGGATTGCTGCCCTCCCCTATCGGCTGATGATTACTGAAGTACAAACAGGGGTGGGGCAGGATGACAACTCCCTTCTGAGCTAATCAACCACTGGGAGTCTTTGCCAGGTTAGTGTGCCATACAAATGGAGCTAGTTAAGGATAGCTTTAGGGAGACCTCATTCTTGGCTATTGGATCGTGCACAGGTGTGGGACTCAGTCCACGTTGTTCTCACCAATCTGCTTTGTGCAAGCAAAGTGGCCAACTGAAGTCACTGCAGTTCTGGTTCCAGGCTTATTCTGCCCAACTGAAAACTGTCACCTGGCCAATCACCCACTTCAGTGGGAGGACTGAGCTCCCTGCACTAGTCACAAGCTGGTGTAGGTCTCTGAGCTGGTGCTGTTCTCTGCTTTGCTGCTGCCCTCTGTACCTTGTCCTTCTGCTGAGGCCCTCAGGCTTGCCAACCCCAATTCACTGTGACTCACATCTTTGGATTCCAGCAGTGTTTCATACACAATGGGACCAGCTCTGGTGAGAGTGAGTCTGGCTACAGCCTTCCATCTACGTTTTTCTTTCCTTTTTCTTCCCCCCCCCCCTTTAGTTTTTTCCTGAGTAGAGGATCCATCTCCTTTCATCTGGTCTTCTCCAGGATGTTTTATTCCAGCATCTGAGCTGTTTCTCTCAGAGAGGCTCTTTACTGTGCTGCTTATTGATCCACCATCTTCTCAGCTTTCCCCTAATTTATCAGTTTTAAACTTCTAGACTTCTATCAGCTACATAAATGTACTATGTATTTGTAGCTACTAAACATCAGCTAATACAATCTATGTATGAACATATATTTTATGTATATAAACATGATTTTCATTGCATGACATTTGTTAGTGTGACTTTTTTGCATATTTACTATCTAAAATTAATAGAATAGATTTTAATCCATATAAATATTATTGCATAAATAGTATTTTTGTATATTTTTGGATGCACTTTGTACTGAATTTCAAGCATACATGTATCCAAAGGTTTTTTAGAGGCATTACCTAAAATATCTTCTTTAAATTTGTGTGACCATTTGGAGGAAAGGATGAAAGTCAGCATTATTTTCTGTATTGTACCACTATTTAGTAAATGTTTCCATTTTTTGATGCCTGATCAAGAAATTTTGTTAAGGATTTCGGTATTTATCTCAGTAGCATATGCACCTGCTTGGCAAGCTTAAAGATGTGAGTTTACTCCTGGGTACAAACAACAACAACAGCAACAAACTTTTGTTACTTGGAAAATTAAATTGAAAGATTGAAGGGATATTTTAAAGATACTCCTTATTTCATCTGGGCATGGTTGTGCTTGCCTACAATACCAGCACTCAGGAGGCTCAGGCAGGAAAATCCAATCATGACTTTGAGGTCAGCCTAGACTACATAAGTGTAGTTTGCACTATATAGGGATTCTCTGTCAAAAAATTAAAAAAAAAAAAACTCTGAAAAAACTTTCAGAATGAAAAGCATATTTTGAAATAATGTAGGCACACAATATCCCATGAATATTTAGCAGTTACTAGCAACTGCCTAAAATGCACTGTTTATAAACTAGTTACATGCTATGGCAACCCTGTCACAAAGTAAGCTTAATGGGTATAGAGACAGAAATAAGGACAAAAACAGAGACAGAGATAAGAGACAAGAGACAAAAACAGAGAAAGCTGTTAAGAGAAATATTTAAGTTGCCCACGTTGTACACCTACTTTGTGGCAGAACAAGAATTGAAACTCATGTTTTGCAATGTAAGCTCTAAGTATTGATCTTAACCATTGTTCAATAATAAAGCAAATGAAAAAGAGTGATTGTTGGTAGCACTGATGTAGCTAAGAAATTATTAGTCAGAAGGGAGCATTTGGTTTATCACTAACTTAATAAAACCAATAAAATTCAATTAATAAAGGAAAATTAATCTGCACAATTTTAAGAAGATATTCCATTGAGGGAAAGACATGACTTTGTCATGGCCTGCAGAGTATCACTTCACTATTTAAAAGTACTTGTTTTTAAGAAGTTGAGAAATACATGTAAATTGATAGTAATGTGTATGTTGTTCAGAATCATTTGCTTGATGCAATATCTGAAATGACTATTTCCAGCATCGTTATACACAAATATAAAATATATGTATTTTATTTATTATTTACATTCTCAATTGCAGCGCTTCCCTACACATAGAATCTATATATAGAATAATCATATGCACTTTTTAATGAAAGTATGTTTGAAGTCGAGTCTTTTGGTGCCACCTTCTGGCTTGAACTATTGTATATGGTATTTCAAATTCTAATCAGAGTTCTGAGGTCAATAATAGATTTAGGTAGTTTTGTATCTGCAAAGTGTACAAATTTCACCTTGTAGGTTTATTTGTTCTTAACGCATTCAATATGAGGAATTAAAATATGAAAATGATCATAAACATATGGGACAGTATTTCAATGAAGTAATTGCATTCAATATGCAATAACTGTACATAGAAAAAAAGAACTTGATGGAATATGGGGTCATTTCTAAACATTTACTGCTGTACTATTAACAAAGTTAACAAGTATAGTGAATGAAATTTAATTTTTTTCAAACAACTCACTGTAGGACTTATTATTATATTATTATTCTTAGCTCTTCAAAGAAATTGAATTTGACATAGAATTTTAATTTTCAAATGCTACTTCACAAAGCTCTACTCAGGTAATTTACATTTCATTAGTATCTGATTATATTGCAAAAGTTGTGTTGTGTTATTTTTTGTTACTATGCAATACACTGATAAAAAGTTCCCGTAAGTAAAGTCAAATAAAACTTATTGACCTCCTTTGTACACAAAAGTTACATTATTATTACAGCTATATTTTTTAAACGTTGTAAGTAGTTCTATGTAAGTACACATTGATTTTATCTTCCTATAATTTTTCTGTGGAATTAATCATTGGCCAGGAAAAAAAAAATTGAAGTTTTCAAAATGAGGAAATTTTAGATTTTTACTATTACCACATTAATTTTCTTTCTATTAGTATAATTAGTCTATCTTTTCAAATACATCACTTTTATAGTCTTTAAGTATAAGTGAAATATCTTAAGTTATTTTAATTTTCCTTGGCAAAATTTAAAACACTCTCCATCTCCACCTCATTTTCAAATTTTCCTATATTTTAATTATTCTCTATTCTCAGAGTTCATTGACTTCCTACATATTTTTAAAAAGACGTTACACACACCGTTTGGGTGGCTGACACAGGAGAAGTTGGACTAGAGCATCGTAGTATCCTAACCTCAAACTTACCCCCAAATAAGAGCCTATCAACTCCCTTTTGTTTGCAAATACTGCCGAATTGTACAGAATTGTACTGCAGAATTGTGAACAATGTACAATTATCAAATTCTTACCTGATTTGTTTTACTTTTGTGCATGATGATGGCAAAAAGATGATGGGCAGAGAGTTCTATCCAGTTTCTCTGAGATGATGTTTGAGAATTATTGGCAATCAAAATCTTCCTTCCTATCCTCCCTCTCTCTCATTCCTTCTTTCACCTTTTAGTTAAGGTTTGATTTCTTTTTTTTGGTGCCAGAGATTGAACTGAGGGACTCTGCATAAAGCTGCAACCTCCGACTTTATTTTATTTTATTTTAATTGAGTTAATTTATAAATTTTAAGATAGGGTCTCATTAAGCCACAAAGTTTCCAAGAGTAGGCTTGAACTTGTGATTCTCCTGCCTCAGCTTCACATTGTGATGGAGTTACAATGTTTGGACTCACTTTTTATGTGTACATTAATTTATTTTCGTAGAAGCATTCCCCAAGAGATTTAAACTAGTAATCTCAGATTATCAGAATAAATTTAGAGTATATTTCTCTCTGTCACTGTCTCACTTTCTTCCTCTGAGTAATATGCAGCCACACACACACACACACACACACACACACACACACACACACAAACACACCTTGGTCTTAAGATATTTGTTTTGTTTCTCTTTGTCTCTGTCTGTCTCTGACTGTCTCTCTCTCCTTCTTTCTTTTGTTTATGTAGGGAATCAAACTTAGGACCTTGTGTTTGCCATGCAGTTGCTGTGTCTCTGAGCTTTACCCTCAGGTCTGGTCTTATTACATTTCTGAACTGGTTAAATAATTTCTGTCTTGGTTACTCTTCTCTCCTTGCTGAGACAAAATAATCAGTCCCCAAATTAAGGAAGGAAATGTTTATTTAGTTCACAGTTTGTGGAGGTTTCAGTCTATAATCAGTTGCCTCCAACGCAGGGTGATGTGGCACAGGGGTAACACTTCAAGATGCAGAAGACAGCAAAGTAACCAGAACAAAAAGGGAAAAGGAAGCCTCTTCCACTCCCTTATATCGTAAACGAATCACCCAGGGTGGGTGGAGCACTTACAGTACCTTTGTGTCCTCCTCTTGTACAGGCTGAGGATATTTACAAAGTAAGGATCTTGCTCCCTGCTGAGTCTCTTTGTTAAACTTCTAAACTTCTCAAGTTGATGCAATGTGTCAACCATAACAATTCCCTTACATGTAATATTAGTAAATGTTTCATTAATAGTGTGTTTTCAATACTTGTGTGATTAGGCACAATTATTATGTCATTAAGAAAAAAGAAATACTTAAATTATTGATTATACAATCTACGGACATGCATATAACACAATAGTTAAACTCATATCAAGAAATCAGCTTTTCAGTTACTGGAAAATCTTTTATGCCAAATCCATCTGAGAAAATGCTAACTTTTTAAACTGTTTAAATCAATTTCTTATTCTATATATTTGAAAAACATACGCCATGTCATAAGAATTATTGAATCTAATGCATTTAAATGTTAATGATTAGTATATAAACCAATAAATTAATATAAATTGTTAGTAATAATTCATATGTGCAGTAAATTTTAAACATTTTTATACATATTAAATTATTTTCTTAGTTAATGCAAAATTTTGTTTTTTCTCTCTTCTAATTATTAAAATGCTTCTTCAGTTGAATATATCTTTTATATTTTTATATTATGTATTTAGTACTGTACTTCCTTTACCTAATATGATTGTTATTAACTATTAAGGATTTCCCAGCTCAATAACCTGAATTGTTATACACTTTTTGGTAAAAAAAAAGAAGGAAAAAATTAATATGGGTTGCACAAGGGAATTTTAATAGTGAGATAAACCTTTAACTGCATCTAAGTAAAAATTCTCTTTCAATGTACTGTCCACTATTTCTAGATAAAACCTACTATCTGAAGATTGGCTGTTTAAAAGCTGAGGGTAAAACCCCACCAGGTGAAGCCATTTTCTCCCTTCTCCCTTTTTATCCTTCACTGATTTATATTTCCCTCACAAGCCTCTTTCTTAAAAACGACAAGCACGTGTGGTCGGCATGGTCGTTCCTTCTAATCCACGGCTTTGCTTTCTATGATTCCGGTAACTTGCTCTCACCGGCAGTAAAATATAAAATGGAAATTAAAAAAAAAAAAAAAAAGGAAGAAAAAAAGAACAACCCATGCATTTTATTTTATTAAAATTTTATTATATCATATTTACTTTATTATCAGCTATTTTTTGTCAGTGTGTTATAGAGCCTCGTTTATAAACTAACCTTGATTGGATAAACATCCTAAAGAAAGAGTACAGTAACAACCATGGTTTGAGGCATCCCGCAGGGGCCTTGGTGGGGGGCTTGCAGTACACCCTTCATGGATCACAAGCAGCTGCAGTAGCATTATTGAAGCCAATAATTTTGACTGTATAATAACCACTGTTTTATAGGTTTTCAAATGTGATTTGAGAGATGTGAAATGTTAACGTCTTTTGCGGCAGACTGAAAAAAAAATGAAATGTAGATTTTATTATTTTCCACTTTAATGCGAGTAAAATAAAGGTGGTAAGAATTAATCCAAAGTTTTGTGCATTTACAATTTAGGCTTTTGAAAATTCATTATATGTGAAAATGAATTTTAACATGTCACAATAGTTCAGGTATGTTTAAAGAAATAATAAGTCATGTAAATACAGAAATATCTTTTCATATTATTAATACTTTGCCTGATTTTACTTCTTTTAATAACTTAATTATTTAATTAAATGATACTGGGACATTATTTTGAATAATTTATATAGGGATATTTTGTAAACATTCATGCATGAATTGATATAAGAAGACATTTTTCCTCAAGATGTGTTTTCTAGAGTTAACTTCTTATGTAACCTTAAAGAGTCCTTTAGCTTCTTTGAGGCTTTGTTACTTCATGTGTGAAATAAAGGGTTTAGAGTCCATAATCCTTTCAATCTTGCCAGCTCTGAAATTCTGCTAGCATATTCCTTTACTACCCAGAGGAATATGAATGTAATTGGAATCTTATTGTACTAATTTATTCTGTTCTGGCAGCTAGGAAATAATCTTGGAATAAATAAACAGGTGGACAAGACTATGTATTGTGTAGGGAACATTTGTCTCAAGGTTGCACTCTTGGATTTTACATTTCAGAGTCTCAGAGAGAAGTTTCTGGTATCCCAATGTTAATCCTCACACGAGTTTGTGTGTAGTAATTTTAGCCAATTGACAGGGTTATTAAGTAGAGATTGGACCTGACACTTTGAGTCTGATAAAGTAGTTTCCCAAAGTGAAGATAGATGCAATTAGACAAGGGTGGGTTTCATGATTGGTGAAGATGTTTCCTGCTGTATGCTGAGTGTGTGTGTGTGTGTGTGTGTGTGTGTGTGTGTGTGTGTGTGTGTGTGTTGTAAGAAGGGATTTAGATGTTTCCAGATGCAGTTTGAGAAAAAAAAAATAACTAGAACTCTTCCTGATGAATACTAGCAGAGCAGAGTTGCTCACCTATCAATCTTCATACAAACCTTCTGTAGCAGGAGTAGCAACCACTGCAATTTACTAAACAGAACAAAGGTCACTTTTCAAGTCTTACGTAGTAAGCCCTTCAGTCTTTTGTAATTTTATACTGACCAGGAGAGAACAAAGACCTTTGCTTTTAAATTCCATCAGACTAACTACTGAGGGTTCAGAATTCAGTTGAAACTGCAGAAAGCCAGCACTTGTCTATGGGGTAAGAATATTTCAAATCATTTATCTAAGTGGCCTCTTGAATCATGTTTCCCCTGCAATATTGTTTTGCAGAACAATGATGTTATCTTGTGTTAACACTACACATGGGTAAAGTTATCTATTTTTCCTGTTAATGATAGTACTTTCCCATAGTCTTCTGCAAACAGGTCATTTTCTGCTTTCAATACCTTGGCTCAGATCTCTAGTAAAATATTGAACACAAATATGCAGAATAGGTATTTTCATTTTATTGTCAGTTTCAAGGACAAATATTTCAATAGTTATTTCTCATAAAGTTTGTGATATTTTTATTTTGTCTCATTGAAATTTAATCTAGTAAGAGGGCATGTCTTTGCCACACAGCATGCATCTTTCTGTTAACACCATAATTCATTTTGTATTTCTTACATTTTTGAAATTTATTCACTTATTTACTTATTTAAGTACCAGAAATTGAACTCAGGACCTTATCAGACAGGCATTTGTGCTGCTGACCTATATTTCTGATCTTTCCTTGTATATTTTTAGAGCATTCCCTATTTTAATATTCTCTAAAAAGCTAATATTTATGGCATACCTGTGATTTTTCTGTAATAAACATTTTCTTTCATTCTTGTACTCTTCATGTTTGTTTTCTGTTTCCTGATGACCCTTGCAAGATTAATCTTTGTAAGATTAGCAACGAACCTCTTTCGACTGATCTAGCATTTCCCAAATAGCAGAGTCATGAGAGCTCTCAGGCAGATTTTTAACACTTCTATAGATCTGGCTTGAGAACTCACCAAAATGGGCTTGGGCAGCTTATTAATCAAGGCCCAGCAGGCAGCGTGCATTTCAGGGTTATATTGGCCCCATTTTTCTCCATGTACTGAGGCAGTGATGCAGCAGCTGTGCCAGGACGACGTGGGTACACACTGTCACTGCATCACAACTGAAGAACATTGAGCCCACGAAAGCTCGGTTATTATAAGGGGCAGCTGATAAACTCAGTTATCCTTCTATTCAGATAGGGACATTATTCACTTTACCATGAACACAGAAAATATCTTTTCTGGATAGAGGAAGAGGTGGATCTTATTGTATTAAACAGGAATGCAAATAAATCTGAATAAATTTTATCGTCTAGACATAAAGAGGACTGAAAAATTTTTGAGGAGTTATAATCTAATAGGCTTGAATTACTCTAAATCCAAGATTATTGTGAAACTTAAGGTTTAGAAAATTCATTTTCTGGAAGACCTGTAACTGCTAAAGCAGAGGCAGCATGAGGAACCAATCTGAATTCTGATAATAAGTTTGTCTGATAAGGCATCATTCAAGGTTCTTACGTTTTTGCAGATAGTATACTTTTTCACAGCTGAACTTATGGTACTTATTTGTGTTACTCTTTCTACTGGTAAGACAATTAAAATATTTTAAAATTTTGCATATGGATATTTGAATTTGTTTTATGATTCTTATTATATTTTTAAAAAACACTATTTTATTTGCAAATAATTTGTTTTTAAACTTTTGTAAAAATTTTAAGAAGGCATTTGTATTTTAACATTGCTGTCACATTTTAAATGCATTGTAAATTTATAAATATAAGCATTTATTTTCAAACATATAAACTTTAAAAATTTTTATAACAAATGACATTATACAAATATGAATCACCATGGTCAATAATTTATAAAAATGTAAAGCTAAACATTTTTGTAATGCTAGCCTTTATAGTATTTTATATTTTACAAGAATACCATGAAAATTGGATATGATTTATTTAAAGAGCATGGAAATTATACTAAGCAATAAATATTAACTAATTTCTAAAAACAAGTCTCAGTATTCTTAAATTTCTTGTATTAAGGCTGTGCAATACAATATTTTGTATGCTTCATTATCTCTTCATGGCTTTTCTCAAAACTTAGTTATTTATGTTAATGAAATATAAGTCAGCCCATAAGGCTCTAAACTTCTGAACATAAGGACTTTCAGTTCTGTCTCATTTATTTCTGCAATCCTGAAGATATTTTTTTAAATAAGTGCTCAATTAATCTTTATCTTGGTTTAATAAAGAGTTGGGTTTGAGATTGCGAACTAACAGAAACTATATTCCTACTGAGGCCTCGTGGGTTTTTTTGTTGTTCCTTGTTTGTTTTTGGTGAGGTTAAACACTGTTTTTAATTTTGTTTGATTTTAAAGAAAATAAAACAAAAGAGAGGAGAAAAAAACAAATCAAAACAGAACAATGCAAGCAACACAGAACTTCACAACAACACAAAGAACGTCAACGGTAGTTACCATAATGTCTCTTTCTTTGAAATAGTTGTGCATACTTTCACACACAATAATATCAAACATATAAAATAGTATAAATCATTCAAAAGAATAAAAACATTATGGGACTTCAAAACCAAATAACAGGAAGGGAACAATGTCTACTATAGTATCTCATTTTCCTCAAAATTTTGAGGCATACAGGACTCCAATTAGCCATAATCAAAGTAAATCTACACCCAGACATAAAATAACCATGAGCAGAATATTAAAAGCAATTAGAGAAAAGAGACAGATACCTGTAAAGCAAAACCACAGAATCACAGAAGACTTATCAACACAAACCATCAAGTCAAGAAGAGTTTGGAGTTCAGTGTTTCAAACGCTGAAAGAAAACAACTTCCAACCCAGATTGATGTACCCTGAAAAATTACCTTTCAAATTTGTTGGAAAAATAAGATACTTCCATGTTAAAGAACAACTGAAGGAATCCATGGCCACCAAAGCACCCTACAGAGAGTGCTAAAAAATGTTCTAGAGAGAGATAAAGATGAAGCATCACTTTCTGTATGTGTTCATGAAGGCTGTGGGAAATGTGCTTTGTCTCAGAGGTTGATGAGTAATGGGTGCAAATAAAACACTTTATGGTAGTGCATTATTTAAATATGAACTTACATTTTACAAATAGAATATAATAAGAATTTACTAGAATATGAGATTCTGTGAATAAAACAAATGACATTAAGAAAAATATTTATGTTTTGTATCTCTTAACATATTATTTATGTTCCTCCACCATCACCAACAAAACAGCCACACACACACACACACACACACACACACACACACACACACACACATGCACACAAACAAAATCTAATACCCACTTCTGTTTTGAAAGTATAAAATAGATGTTTCAGGTTAAGCTTTTTGAAATATCATTACCAAAACATTAGATATGTTTGAAAATTTTTTGCCTCTGCATTATGATTTAACTGTGTTTTGTCTGTGGCTTATCAGACTTGTTTTAGGATCAAATGTTATAAAAGTACGTTTAAGATTCCATATCTCATTTATTTTGTAAATTAGGCATAAACATGAAAGTGTTTTTTTTTTTTTTTTTAATTTTAGCTCATAGAAGAACAGGTTTATTTTGTATTAACTTTATGATTAAAACTTTAAGACACTTTGTTACTTTTTCTGTCTATATAATTCTCACTTTTTTTTTTTCTTTTTTTTTTTTTGTACCAGGAATTGAACTCACGACTGCACGCTTGCCAGGCAAGTGCTTGTGCTGCTGAGCTAAACCCCTGGTCAGTATTTTCTAATAAACAAAAATTTCATAAACTACTTTATACTCACACATCCTCCCCCTCAGTCTTCTAAATTTCAATGAATTGGGGCAGGGGATTTAGCTCAGCGGCATAAGCGCCTGCCTTGCAAGCAGGCAGTCGTGAGTTCGATCCCTGGTACCGATAAAAAACGAAAAAGACAAAAAAAAAAAAAAAAAAAAAAAAAAAATTTCAATGAGTTTAAATTAAATTACTCATGTCAATTTAAATTGGCAATATATAATAGTTATTTAAACTGTATTATCCTTAAAACAGTCCAAAGACATCCATATTGTAAATTGAATGTACAAGAAAAAATACTTTCACGAAAACTATGTGATATAAAGCAGGTGTCCTCAAGGTTTATCGTGTGAGTAACCGGTGAGGGTCACCTGTGGCACTAGTCAGTGTCGCACATCCCTGGATCAGAGGCGAACTACCAGGGGGCAGAGACTCCCAGGGAAATCCTGAGGGCAGCGAACATTTTGATGTAATGGTCAGACAACGTGTCTTATAAAACACAAAGTAAGAAATCGGTTTTTTTTCCTTTACTGAGTACAAGCAGACAGTCATTTGAGATTCTGCAAAACAGAGTTATCTTTGCCGGAGACCAAAAATAATAGTATTTGAGAACGTAAATGATAAAATGCCTATTTCCATTTCTATGACGTATTTGTGTCTTAAGAGACAGTCATATTGATGCTTAAATTAAATTTTAAATAGAATCTGAAGGAATTTTAATACAACTGAAGTTTAAATTTTATACATACTTTATGATTATCTCCTAAAACGTTTTTGTAGTAATGTCAGCAATGTGTAGCACAAGTTTAAAAAACACTTTTTGAAATCATATGTAGTGCTCAAAAAGGGAAATCACATAATTTGTTGTTTAAAATTCAGTTTATTACATAGATATTTTAGTCAAAGATTAATCATTAAATTTTAACTTTAAAAATACTGTAAGAAACACTAAAACTTTATTTTATTTACTTTATTTTGTCAAAGAGATTTTGGAAATATAACAATGAATCTCACTTGATATTTTCACTTTTAAACTCAGATTTTGAAATTCTTATAAAGATGAAGACACCATACATGACATCCCTCTCTAAATTCCTCACTTTGAAAGCAATGTACTGTGCAAAATATTTTTAGTTAATAATATCATAAAGTTTTCCTTATGTCAAGGGTATATTTGTTTTCTTTATGCACATTTTCATCAAATATTCTTACCCCGAATTCTGAAACAGATAATCCAATTTACTTTTCTCTTAATACTTGTGTTTAAAATTTTAAATATATCATATCCATTTTTGAGCTACAAGAGTATTTAAAACTGCCTAAATTAAAATTCATAATTTGTTATTCCTTAAGGAAATTATGTTTAAAATTGGGAATTTTATACATAATTTTTATTTGATATTATTTATCACTCTTCATCTTCTTGTTGAATGATTCAATGGATACCTAAAGAGAATAATGCATTTATACCAAGAAAGAGAAAGATGATCAGACAGACAGACATAGAAAGACAAAAAAAAAATCCATCTGTTATAATTTAGGCATTCTTTCTTTAATATATTTTTAACAGTTTTGTCAGCATTACAGATCTCTTGTGAAACAGAACACAGCTTTCAACTTCTTTCTGAATGAGCATGAGGTTGATCTTATCAGGTTGGTAAGGAAGACAAAATCGAATTGAATATAATACGCTGTTTTATTGGACTGCAAATATTCTGGAATAGAGATATATGAGCTTCTGCAGACTACGTTCCTTTATTCCCTAGCAAACACTTTGTGTTCATATTCATACTCATACATTGAAAGCACAATGATGTTAACAAGGACCCAAAGAAACCTTCAAACCTAGCAATCCTCTTGGATTATTAATTTTAACGTATGCTGTATATGTGAATTCAGCATGAATAAATGATACACAAATATATTAGTATACTTAAATATTAAGGAATAAGCAAAGTTAAACCCAAAATAGTTTCAAGGAAATCTCATCATAAAATAAACTTATACAGCATTAGCAAATATGATTTAAAATGACTTCTACTTGTTAACTACACATTTCTCAGTCTCACTCAGTAGTACAGTAACACTGTACTATTCGTTGTATTTTCTTTTTAGCTTGATATAACTAAAAAATAATACAAGGGACATTGCACTGTAGGTGGCTATATAAGAGTGAAAGAGAAGTAACTATGTATCCCACATATGAGAAATCACCTAGAAGGGTGTCGTAAAACACTTACTTTTCTGTTTCTGTTCTCGTGGATTGCAATCTGGATATGAATGCTGGAATTTTGTCCAAAAGCTTATTGCTTTAGATGCAAAGCTAAATAGCAATCTTCCAGTCCCTTACAGTATTGTGCAGTTTCTTTCCAAGTTCTAAATCTGCTACTTTTGTTGTTGTTCTCTTCCAGCCCTAAATTTCTTACTCTGATTATTATTTTATATAAATTAAAAAGATGTGGTATATTTTGCACTTATGTGTAAGTCATTGTTATATTGTTGCTTCCTGGCAACTTCATCCTAACAAATCATCATAAGGAAATTTAAATTTTAAAATTGACAAAAATGTAGTAAAATAAAATGTAAGGTAACTTGTATGCTTCAAAAATTGATATAAATATTGTATTTAATTCTCTAGCATTGAAATTATGTTGACATTTCATTGATATATTTCAATAAGAAAATATTGAAGTACATTTTTATATTTCAATAAATTATGAAGGGCATTTTACAAAATAAGTGCCATGATGCTAATTTGTGTCATATTCACTTTCTCCAAGCATTTCGTAGATAAGTTTCAAAATAACCATAGTCTCTTTTGTTGTTGTTGTTACTAGGAATAGAACTCACGACCTTGCATTTGCTAGGCAGGCACTTGTGCTTTTGTTTATTGAGCTATATCCTCAATAAACATAGTATTGAAATCACTGAGAGATAGTTTTGGTAAAAAATAATTGAGAAATTATCAATTTAATTAGTAGAATTTATACCTACAACAACCTTTCATCTTCCATCATTTCTTGAATGATATTTAAAACATTTTACTAATTTATTTAGTGACATTATTAGTCAGATAGTATCTTCTAGATATTGGTGGGAACATGTTGAGGAAACTGGATCAACTATAGTTTTAGGTCAGTACTTTATTTTTTGTCTTGTCTTTTGACACACTGTCTCATTATGAAGTTCACGCTGAATTGAATGTACTGTGTGGCCTGGACTGGCCTAGCAGTGCTCATCCTGCCTCAGCCTTAGCTTAATGACTTCATGCCAAACCACGGTATCTAATTACACATGTGAATAATAAAGTATCAGAGCTCTACAGACAGCACAAGTCCTCAAAGATCATAGGAAAAATTGCTTCAAAAAACATTTGCTTTGGGCCGGGGATTTAGCTTAGTAGTGTAAGTGCCTTCTTGGCAAAAGCAAAGTTGTAAGTTCAATCCCCGATAACAAAATAATAATAATAATAATAATAATAATAATAATAATAATAAACTGAAACCAAAAAACTTTGCTTTGAAATATTAGTCATTGAATTATGCACAAAAGTGATGTATTGTCAAACAATTTGGGCAAATATTTTGTAATGCATTTTCTATAGCACTCATTGCTCAGTTTAAATCTCACTCTGTCTTACACTAATGTGACTTGAAGTCAGGATTACCTGCAGTGTCATTCCTATTATGAACATTTTTCCTTGGTGAAAGTCTTCCAAAACACTGAAAGTATATCGTTTTCTAAAATTTTAATGTAAAATAAATACAGTCCTGCCCAACAATATGAGTTTAGTATGTACAGATCTTGAACATAAATCTCCCCAAAATTTGCAGGTTAGTGAAGATTAAATTGATGATTCACTTGGAGAGACACTGTAAATTTTGGTGAACTTAGAAAAAATCAAGTATGTCTTTACCTCATCATAAAATAGTGTTAAAATACTAATACTTCAGAAATTGACAAGCTTGAATTCAGTTCTGGGCCCTGAGCATGCACAGGTTGAAACCCAGCACACAGGGAATCCTTTGAACATTTTTCCCAGGCAGTAAGACCACGCCCTGCATCTGAAATCACTAGAGGACACAGGGAGGTCCAAGTGGACCTAACTGGGCCATGACCAGTGAACTCCAAGCAACTGGAAGGTGCCTGAATTCAGTCCCAGCCCCTGAGCATGTACAGGTTGAAACTCAGCACACAGGGAAGCTTTGGAACATTGATCCCAGGTGGTAAGACCATGCCTCAAGTCTCAAATCACAGGAGGACATATGGGAGTCCCTCTGGGGCTAACTGGCCCATGCCCAGTGAACTCCAAGTGGCTAGCAGTTGCTGCTGTCTGCCCCAGGAGCAAAAAGTGGGCCAGGTGATTCCCAGACCACACGGGAAGCTTTGGAACATTGCTTAAAACACAGAAACATAGGAAAATGACAAAACAAAAGAGCAAAACAAAATCTCAAACTTCCAGCTGAACCCAAGAGAGCCTAGAAGACATGGAAGTAGAAGAAACTGCAAGCCATACACCTGAAATTTCTAAAATGATAACAGCTGAAGTAAACAAACAATTCTGGGAAACTATAAAAAACTCAAATCAGAAACAGCCTCTCAAGTAAAAGAAGAGATGATAGATGTAATGAAAGAATTGTTAAACACATCTAAGAAAATATAGTTAAAAATTAGATTAACAATGCAAAAAGATGGAAACTCTGAATAAACAATATAATAAAAAAACAGAATGCATGAAGCAGATTAAAAGAGATATACAGGAAATCAAAATTCCATCTAAAGTTGGCAAAACCACCTCACCAGATATGCAGGAGAATTTCAGACCTCCAAAACATGATTGCAGCTAGTGAACAGGAAAGGAAAGAACTTTTAAAATTAATAAGGAACCAGTAAATAACAATTCAACAACTGCAAGATGATGCAAAAAATGTAGGACTGATAGATATAAACAAAAAAGAAGGTGGCAAGACAAATAATATCAAGAGGCTATTTACAGAAGTAATAGTTGAAAATTTCCCAAAAGAAGTTTGGAGATTGACATATGGATCAGTGAAGCATATAGAACTCCAAATAACCATAGCCAAAAGAAAACTATATCCAGACATATAATAATCACCATCCCAGAAACCCAACAGAAGAACAGGATACCAAAAGCTGCTAGAGAGGAGACAGATCACCTATAAAGGAAAGTCTATCAGAATCACAGCAGACTTCCAATACAAACAATGAAGTTAAGAAGAGGATGGCTTGAAGTATTTCAGATTCCAAAGGAAAACAAATTCCAAAACAGACTGATGTACCCTGAAAAAGTGTCCTTGAAAATGGATGGAGACATAAATACTTTCACAACAAAGAACAGTTGAAGAACTTCATGACCACCAAACCAACTCTGCAAAGAATACTTAAAGACATTCTACAGATAAATAGGGGAAAAAAAAAAAAAAAACACTAAGCAAGGCAAACACTTAACCAGGATGGAAAGGTAAAGTATCAACAGCAAAAATATAACACCTCAAAAGTATACCAATATATATCAGTTGTAAGCATTAATGTAAATGGCCTCAATTCACCAATTAAAAGAAGTGTACTGGAAGAATGGATAAAGAAATAACCATATGCTGTATACTGGAAACTCATTTAATCCTAAAGGGAACTCATAGACTGAAAGTCAAAGGATGGAAAAGAATACTACATGCAACAGGATCTCCTCCCCCCCGCCCCCGCTTTAAAAAAAAACAAAACAAAACAAAACAAAAAAAAAAAACAGGTGTAGCTTTTTTTTTTGCAGAAGTTTGTGAACTTCAAACAAAGAATGATCCAAAGAGATAAATAAGGCCACTACATACTGAAAAGATTCTGCCCTACGTAGAAGGTCACCTTCCCCACCCTTTACCAGTGGTGCGAAATAAATTCCAATAAGCTACCTGTGTATCAGTAATGTCCCGTAGGCTCCACCCCAAAACTAAGCTATATGTATGTGCCCACACCACATGTCCAGCAGAGAGAAAACCAGACCCCAGTGGTTGGGTGTTCTGTCTCCTCATTCTTAAAATAAAGGTAACTTTATTTCATATTTCTCTCTTTTTAGCCACGTGAAAAATTCCATCACATACTAATTAGGAGAAAACTCCAAGAGGAAGAGATAATAGTCTTAAATATATATGCACCAAGTTCCAGAGCAACCAGCTATAAAAACAAATATTAACAAAAATCAAATAAGCAACAATACAATTGAAACAGGAAACCTTAACATGCCATTGGCACAAAGGGACAGATCAACTAGACAGAAAATCAACAAGGAAATAAAAGACTGAATCACAACTGTGAACAAATGGACTTAGTAGACACATACAGAGTGTTTCAACCAACATCAGAATATACATTCTTCTCAGCAGCACATGGAGTGTTATCTAAAATAGACCATATACTATCCCACAGAACATGCTGAAGTAAATGCAAAAAATGAAATTATCCCATGCATGTTCTCCAATCATAGCACCGTAAAACTAGAAATTAATGACAAAAGAAACTGCAAGAACTCCACAAACACGTGGAAATTGAATAATACACTCCTGAGAAATCAGTGGAAATTAAAGAAGAAATTAAACAATATTTGCAGGCAAAAACAATACAAATACATCTTACAAGAACCTGTGGGATGCAATGAAAGTAGTCCTCAGAGGAAAATTTATTGCAGTGAACACCCACACCAGGAAAACAGAACAAACATAAATAAACAACTTGATGCTACACCTCAAACATATAGAAAAAGAATAGCAAGTCAAGCCCAAAGCCAAAAGAAGTGAGACAATTAAAAAGATTAGAGCAGAAATTAATGCAATAGAGACTAATAAAACAATCCAAAAAAAATCAATGAATCAAGGAGTAGTTTCATTGAAAGAATAAATAAAATTAAATTGAATTGAAAATTAAATAATTGAAACATATGAATTACTAAAGCTGGATCAAGAAGATGTAAAACTGCTTCATAACTCAATTTCAATTAACAAAATTGAAAATGTAACTAAATCCCTACCAACAAAGAAAAGCCCAGGTCCAGATGGATTCATTGTGAAATTCTATAAGAAATTCAAAGAAGATTTAATGCCGACACTCTTTAAACTCTTCAATGAAATTAAAAGGGAAATAATTCTACCTGACTCATTCCTGAAAGCAAAGATTACTCTAATACTAAAACCTGAGAAAGTCTCAAACAAAAAAGACAATTATAGGCCGATCTCCCTAATGAGCAAAGGTTGAAAAATGCTCAGAAAATTTGGTAAACAGAATGCAGCAAATCATCAAGCAGATTATGCACCATGACCATGAGTGATTCATCCCAGGAACGCAGGAATGGTTCAATATACACAAATCAAAAATTGTCACCCACCATATGAATAGAGCCAAAATTAAGAACCATATGATCATTTCCATAGATGCAGAAAAAGCTTTTGATAAGGTCCAACACTTATTCATGACAAGAGCCTTACAGAAAATTGGAATAAATATTTTTTTTACCTCAATGTGATAAAACCTTTGATGACAAACCAATATCCAGCATCATATTGAACTGCCCAAAACTGAAAGCCTTTACCGTTAAATCAGGAAGAAGATAAGCATGTCCATTATCACAATTCCTATTTAATAGAGTGCTGCGAATACCAGCCAAGGCAATTAGACAAGAGAGAGAAATAAAAGGAGTAAGGATAGGAAAACAGAAATTTAAATTGTCATTATTTGCTGGTGACATGATACTCTACATATAGGACCCCAAAACTCCATAGAAAGATTCCTAGTTATAATAAATAAATTCAGTAATGTAGCTGGATACAAAAATCAACACTCAAAAATCAATAGCATTCCTATACATGAGCAACAAACTCACTGAGAGAACTAAAAGAAGCCACTCCTTTTACAATATCATACAACAAAATGAAATACTTAAGAATTAATCTAACAAAAGAAACAAAAGATCTAGTTGGGGAAAATTATAATATCCAGAAGAAAATAAATTGAAGAGGACCTCAGAAAATTGAATAACTTTCCTTGTTCATGGATAAGAAGAACAAACATTGTGAAAATGGTCATTCTTCCAAAATTATTATACAGATTTAATGCAATTCCAACCAAAATGTCATTAGCATACCTCACAGATCTAGAGAAATCACTCCTAAAATTCATTTGGAACCAGAAGAGATCTAGAATAGTAAAGGCAATTCTAAGCAAAAAATGCAAGGCAAGAGGAATCCCAACCCCCAACTTTATGCTGTACTACAGAGCTGCTGCAATAAAATAAGCATGGTACTGAAATACATACAGACCTGAAGATCAATGGAACAGATTAGAGGATACAAATACAACTACAAAAACACTCAGCCAACTTATCTTTAAAAAGGAGCCTAATAGGGACATTGGAAGAAAGATAGTCTCTTTAATAAATGGTGCTGAAAAAAAATTGTTCTCCATATGCTGAAAACTAAAACTGGACCCATTTCTATCACTATGTTCTAAAGTCTAAATGGATCAAAGTTCTAAATATTGAAACAAAAATACTACATTTATTGGAAGACAAACTAGGTAGAAATCTTGAAGACATAGGGGTAGGTAGAGAATTCATGAATAAGAATCAAACCATATATGAAATACTTCACAGCATCAATAACTGGGATCATATCCTAGTAAGAGTTTTTGCATGTTGAAAGAAATCTCCAGCATAGTGAAAAGAAAACTCACAAATTGGGTAAAAATCCTATTGAATGTTCCTGCAGACAGAGGATTTCTGTCTAGAAAATACGAAGAATTTTTAAAAAATCAGATCCCCAAATTTCAAAGACCCATTCCAAAAATGGGCATCTGAGATGAATACACAATTCTCAAATGAAGAAATGCAAATGGAAAATAAATATATGAAAAAATGTTCAGCAACATTAGTCATTAGAGAAAAGCAAGTTAAAACAACACTGAGATTTCACCTTACTCCAGAAAAATGGCCAGGATCAAGAAAACTACCAACAACAAATGCTGGAGAGGCTTCAGGTAAAAAGGAACTCGCCTGCACTGTCGGTGGGAGTGTAGAGTGGTGCAGCCTCTCTGGAGGTCAGTTTGGCGATTCCTCCAAAAGCTGGGATTGGAAGTCCCACTTGACCCAGCTATTCAACTTCTGGGCATGCTCCAAGAAGAACGGAAAACATCATACCACAGTGATATATGTGCACACATGCTTATAGCAGCACAATTTGTAATTGCCAGATCTTGTAAACACCCTAATTGCCCATCAACTAGGAATGGATAAAAAGATGTGATATTTTTATACAATGGAGTACTACTCAGCTATAAAAAAGTTTCAAATTGACATATTTACAAGTAAATGGATGCAACTCGAGACCATATTCATAAGTGAAATAAACTCACATGTGTAAATATCGTATAGTGTCTCTAGTGTAAGGGACGGTAAGAGTACATAAGAAACAAAAACTCAATAATTACAGTGAAAGGATAAGATTTTGCTTAAAGGAGAAAAATACCTTAGGAAAATTTGGAAAAAGAAAAAGGAAGGCGTAAGAAAAATTTCTAAATTTATATAAGCACACTTAGGATACCTAAGATGAATGCACTACAACTATAAGTTCTTGGAACAAAATAGTTAATGTTCATAGGATTGGAACAATTGTGCATGTTATTGTATGGTGAACTGAGGAAGTCCTAAAGATCATTATGTAAAATAATAACCTTAGTTATGCCCATTATCACCTTGTTTTGAAGGCCTATATTGTCAGTGTCTAGGGCTCTTTGCTATGTTTGTATGTCTTTTTCGTTTCTTGTTTTTCAAGGAGTTTGTTTTATTTTGTTTTTTCTTCTACTAAAGAAATGATAGATATACATGTAGAGACTTATGCATGTGTAGAATTTCTAAAAAAGTTTATCAGAATCGATTATATAATGCACAATGAAATGAACAGCTTCTTTGAAGAAAAAGAGACACTCAGGTACACGCAGGTTCTGTCAGGTCATGACATAAAATCCAGCAATACTATTATTATCTATTCGGAGTGATTTTAGTCTGTTTTTTTTTTTTTTTTTTTTTTTTTTTTTTTTTTTTTTTTTTGATAATTTGAACGTACATGAAAGTATGGACACTATTTTTAATAGAATGAGAGACATTATGTCATGTTGACTTCCCTATTGTCTGGTCTTGAAGACTTTAAATTCCTTCATAATCCTGTTCTAATCAGTTTTATACTATTTTGTTTTGTATGAATTCATTATATGTGAAGATATGGACAACTATTTGGGAGAAAACAAGAGACAATATGATAGACAGTGAAGATCTCTTGCTGTCTTGTTTGAAATCTGTGTCTCTTAGTTTGTTATCTTAAGATCTGTTTTGTTCTGTTTAATTTTATCATCTTTAAAAATAAAATAAAAAATAAATTAGCAAGCTCACCTTTTAGGTGGGAGAGGGAGTATGGAAGCGTGAAAGGACAGAGTAAGATGCCTACTCCGACCTCAGAATCCATCCAGGATCCTAAAAGTTTGCTAACATTTTGATGCTATTTCTTTTGAAAAGAGTTACAGACTTTCTCCTTTTAACAGCATGCAGGATTTCTTCCAAAGAAACTTGAAATGTGCTGATGCATTTAAAGAAAAGAAAATTCCTTCTGTTCAGCCTCCTCTTCCCCCTGTAGTCACCACATGTTTGACGACAGTAGAGCTTCCTCATGGCAAGGTGTCACCTTGTGGACGCTGCCATTATTTGATGTCATAACCAAGGCCGTGTGTTCCTATCTTCCCTTTCTGCCTATTGAATTCACTTCTTTACATGATGTCTGCTACAAATTACTGATTTACATCGACTAGAGAAAGTATTCTTCTTTAACTTGGTCTACTAACCCCTTATTTTTAAGTAAGTATTCTTACTTTCTAGTGCGTACAACGAAAGAAAAAAAACAAATTGGCTTTTCTCAGCACCAGTGAAGAACTTCTTGTGAACTGCTGCTAAAAATAAATAGCCATTGCATTATATTCAAACTTTATTTCTGCCAATAATCATCGTATCAGAGCAAGTACAAGCCTCCCATGGAAGGCAGGATTTCACTGCAGGCAACTGCTAGTGAAGAGGGTGGGCAAGAAATGGGACACATTTGTCACCCTATTGATTTTCTTTGGGTCACAATTCCTGATAAAATAATCATAAGCTTTCTTGTTTTCATATATTTGTGGCTTTACTCAGTGAAGGCACACAAATTTAAATATCACATAGTGTCTTGCTTATGGGAAGTATAAATGATAGGAAACAGAGAAGGAGAACAAGAGATGGACAGAAGGAGGAAGAAGGAAGCAGGAAGATGGACAATGTATTAAGAAGGGGCCTCTTGTCCTCAGAGCAAAAATAATCACTGAAAATGTGTGCCAATAAAAGTAAACAAGAGTATATGACTTTTATCAGAATCATGTGCCTATGTAGTAGCAACATTTCAAAACATCTACTGAAACCTAATACATTCATATACTAAAATATTATCTCTATTCACATGATTTTAGTAAGTACTTCAAATTCTAAAAACAATGTTTCAGAAAATGGAATCTGACTTTTAAATGTAAAAAAAATAAAAAGATAAATCTTTCAATAAAAAGTGTTTTAATTAAAGTGTTTAATGGATTTATGTCTCAAAAGTCTTTTATTTAAAGGAATTGTGAAGCAGAATTGAGTTGAAATATCATATCTGAACATTTTCTTTTACTTAAATGCAAATATTAAGAAGAGTACTTACACTAACTGAATCTCTCTCCGAGTGAAAAGTATAGCATTTGGAACATAAGAAAAAGTAAAATTGGCTTATATGTTAGAAGAAATTACATACTAAACAGCTTCATTTTAAAGTAAATTCTTCAAAAATGTGCCCTACATTGCATGATCACATTAGAATGAATTATGAGAGTGTTTTGAAACATTGCTTACAAGTTATTAAAATAGTAAAAGAAGAAGCAGTTCTCCACCCACTTTTGAGTGGTTCGTGATATCATTTAAAGCTATGTTACTTTTAACAGGGTATATATTAATTAAAAGAGCTGGCTTTATTCTAGTACACAGATACCACACAGATACCATCTATACTTTAATCAACTTCTTTTTCCTCTTAGATACTATCACAGAAATTTGAGGAGTTACAGTTTTAAAAAATAATTTTTATTAATTTACTAAAGTATGTATCCCTAGTGAGTCCTATGTTTAGCAAATCAAATACATTATTATTTGTAGCTTTTGTATAGCAGTAAGTAGAATTTTCTAGAACTAATGCATATTAAACCATTACACAATTTATCTTGCAGCTGATAGTGACTAGATTCTAAGAAGTCTGCATTAAAAAGACCTGAAGGACAAATTATTCACAGGTTAGACTCATCTTTGAAGAAATCATGTATCATGCAACCAAATAATAACATTTTTGCAAAAAAAATAGAAATTATTTTACTATGGAAAAGCTCTTTGTCTCATTTTATAAAACAGTTTCATGGAAATGTTCTATAAGAATTTCCTCCAAGAAATTTTAATATGAAAAAAAATATCACTTATTCACTTCAGGAATCTTTCCTTGTTCAAATAAAGCATCATGTTTGATTTTTCTATATTAACTTCACTGAGTAAACCAGAATATACTTTGAGGAGAGATTCAGTTCTACAACTATCAAATATTTTTCTTAAACCAAAGCTTTCCAACAGAATTATCTAATTCTATAGTCTTCATCTCCATATGGCTGCCCAACAAGCACACTGAGATTGTAATGCCCAAAACTGAGCCCAAACCTCTTTTTCTAAATCATCTTTCATCGCTCTTCTTCAGGCAAGTCACTCTTGAGGTTATTTTTTCTGATAGAGCATTCAATCCATCAGGAAATTCTTTGTCTTCTACTACTTCTCACTACATATATTGCTCACTCTGGTCCAAATAATGTCATTTTCAGACTCTACTGTTGTTTGTCAAATCCTTTTAACACCATCTATACTTTAATCAATACAACCGGAATACTTCTGTGATGCTGTAAATCTACATCACACCAATCTCTGCTAAAACACACTCTACTATAACTTGCATGGAATTGCATGTCTCCAGCATCAAACAATTGACTTTATGACTTCAATTTCCTTTAATTTTACTTCTCACTATTTTAACTCTGTTAAGGTCCTGATTTATACACAAAAGTTCTTTTAGGCCTTTTGTATTTGCTTATCTTTCTTATCAGTCTGGACTGCTATAGTATTACTATAGGCTCTTCCTAAATAACAAACATTTGCTCTTAGTTCTAAAGACTGAGAAGTCCAAGATCCAGGATCAGGAGTAAGCCACGTGTGGTGAAAGCCCTCCTTCTGGTTTGCAGAAGGCCACTTTCTTGCTCTCTCCTCACATGCCTGAGTTTTCTTTTCTTTTTCTTTAAGGATTCCAATCACATCATGAGGGCTTCTCTCTCATAAACTTCCTTGTCAATGAACTCCTGATGCTGTATCATTGGAGTTAGGATTTCAATATTTGAATTTGGCAAGAACAAAAATGTCCATAATATATTACACTGATTCCTCCCAAATTATGTCCTTCTCCTCTGCAAAAATATATAATGAATTAAAAAACCCAAAAAGTCTTAAGTCACCCCAGAATCGGTCCTCAAATCCAGAATCTCATATATTCTAAGGCTTACATTGTGAGATTCAAGGTATAATTCACCTTTAGACAGAATTATTCTCCAGCTATGAAGTAGTGCAGCCAAGAAAGATTGTGCTTTCATTATAAAATGACAAGACTGACATTCTCATTTAATGAGGAAGAAACAGGAAATGAGCAAATTTCTAACATCTTCATTTTCTCTGAAAAGTAGATACTGTTTTTCCCTCATCTCTAGCACACTGAAGAAACCTTGATAAATGAAAGACTCCAAATCTTGTATACACCATTGAAAGGACAAATAAATGAATCATAAAATGAATGATTTTATACTCAAATGGTTTAATACAAATACATAACCTGAAGATTGTAAGGAATCATAATATCAACATGACTATGACTATTATAAATAAGGCTATTACTCTAAGAAAATATTTTGACTTTGAGACAAATATTTAGTCTGGAAAAATATTGGAAAAATATTGGAAAAATATTTAGAGTTGAATGGTTTTTAACCTCAGGCAATTTAGTAAAAATGTATATTACTTTGATTGTTAATTTTAATCATGGTAATCTTAAATTAATAAAATTTTCTGATATTATGATGAATAATTGAGTTGTAAATGAAATTCTTTAGTTCTACCAAAACATAGAGTAGCAATTTACATACCCTTAAAATGAATTAGAATAAAATTTCATTTAAATTGCATAATTTTTCATAAGTTAAGTATTGGTAAGATTAAAAAGCACTTAGACTAAATAAAGTAATTAGCTGCAAAAAATTCTATAGGTTTACAGATAGTTACCATACAGAATTATTTTCTGAAGTTTAGTTATATGAATTATTCATAAGATTATATAAATATTAGATATCTCTAAAAATGTAAACATTCAGACCCTCGACACTACATGGTTATACAAAAAGAGGGACCATTTATTTTATTACTAGTGTCAAGAATTTCCTCTATGTTTTCAATCTAGATGTGGCTAGATAAACAGTATTAATGGAGTATATCTAAAACTGTTTTATGTACATTTTAGATGTACATTTTCTGGGAGAGGGAGAGAGATAGACAGACAGAGAGAGAGAGAGAGAGAGAGAGAGAGAGAGAGAGAGAGAGAGAGAGAGAGAGAGGTTAGGGATATAGCTCAGTGGCATATAGTACCTGCCTAGCAAACATGAAATGATAAATTTAATTCCTGGGTAAAAGGAAAAAGAAAGAAAAGAAAAGGAAAAAAAAGAAAAGCTGGCTTTTTTATCATTTATTCACGAAACCGTCTTTTCTCATTTAAGCGACAGAAATATTGTACCTATTTTTCCAGTTTCCCCCTGGTCACCTCAAAGGCCAACCTGCACACTCTTGCAAGACAATTACATTTAAAACATAATTCAGGCTATGCTATTTTTCACCCTTAATCTCTTAAATGGTTCCCAATTATTTAGCCTAAAATAGAAGCAGGTTGTTAAACAAATTTAGTGTACAAAATATCATCTCCTATCTTTCTTTTCTATCTTCCTTTCTGTCTTCTATTTTTCTTGTGCACATCTGCTTTATTTCATTTCACATACTTAAGTTTTTCTTCTAATGTAATATACTTTCTTGTGAAACATGTATTTGAATTTCCTAAACAGAAAATAATTCTATTATATACACTTCACTTTCATAAAAACTTAATTATAATTAGTTGCTTCAATTCCTTTTGATCTCTGTTCAATAAATAGTTTCTACAGAAACACAAATTTATTATATTATATTTGTTAATTTTCATTCATAATCTGTCAATTACCCTCTAATTACTTAAACATTTTCAAAATTAATAAATTGTATCATGTTAATTTTATAGGTTATCAATGTCTTTTTAAGCTTAACTTCATTTTCTGGCATATAATCAATTATTTTTGTCCTTTTGGATAATAAAACAAATGTTCTCAGCAATAATTCATACCAACACTAATGTGAAATCTAATTTGGCTACTTGACTTTCTATTTGACAATATTATATTAAGTGGTTTATTTGTATAATTACATAACATTATATTGTTAAATGTTGAATGAATGACATATTTAAACTTGTTAAATAAATAGTTTAAACTAGTGTGAATATAAAACTTTCACTCTAAATTTATTAAGTCTATTGTGAACAGTGAGGGCTCAAGGGAAATATGTGTATTTCAAAATTTACCTCTCCAGGGCCATAGCTCAGTGGCACAGCCCATATCAGGTGAGCATCAGGCTCTTAGTTCAAGTCCTAATACCAAAAGAAAAAGACAAAGATTTATTTCAATTACACTTATACAATCAATTTCAAAAATAAATAAAGTCTTTTTCTTACATTATTTTTCCTTAGGTGGCATTCTGAAGTTTATGGTTTTAATATATGTTATATTATTTTAGTATATATATATATATATATATATATATATATATATATAATCAGTTAAAATACTATTTTTCAAAATCAGTGATTAAAGGGGCTGGGGATTTAGCTCAGCGCCATAAGCACTTGGTCCTGAGTTCGATCTCGGTACCAATAAAAAGAGAAAAAGAAAAAAATATATATAAAATCAGTGATTCATTTTAAATCATATTTTAGGAGATTTTGAAAATTCTGAAACATAACATACACTTTAAAATGAATTAGAGTTTCTGAATTAGATTAGCTTTTGTAGTAAAAATATATGACTTCACTGCTTCAGGAAGAAACAGAAATGTACATGAAAACCACATTTTCATTTCAATGGATAAATTTTAATCATCTAAGAATATGGCACTTATCTGTATAATGATCCTTATTTTTATCTATTGAAAATACTAAACAGAAATTACTTTTCATCAGTCTCACCAAAAGCAATCATGCTTTCTACTTTGAAACCTGTTATAAAATAAGTCTTTGTGTATCAAATACCCTTGGTAAAATAATACTGATAATGATATCTCAATTTAGTGTGTGAGAGCAAATAACTCTCTTTGGTTTTGCCTGAATGAGTTTTAAAAGATTGAAATAAGTGAGGAAACTGGGTAAAAGCTTACTGGAACTGAATCTTGTCTAATGACACTTGTTAAAAATTATAATGAAAAGAGACTTGTAAAAATAACACTATAATTTTCATCAAAGGTGAATCTCAAATCTAAGTTTATAAATTATTATTTTAACCCAGTGTAAATACATAGTAAAACTTTGGATTACAAGTAAATTTTTTTGGGTGTCTTCTGCAAGACGAGCAAAGCATTTCCAACAAATTTTAAGTTGATAAATGAGCTATATCTTGTGATAACACATCATATGATCACAACTCACCGAATCTTTCTTCTCTTTTTCCCTATGGGATTATATACATTATCACATTCCTGAAAAAAATCTTTAAAAGGAGACAAAAGCAAATGTTTTGGAGTAGTTTTCTTTTAATTTTTTTTTTTTTTTTTATGGAAAGAGAAAGTTTCCATTGAGCCAATAGATAGCAATGATTCCTTTAATGATAGTGAAATTCATCCTACACAATAACCCTCTTCTCTATCTTCCTCAAACCAACCATGAAGGTTTGCAAAAATATAAGTGCAGGCAAATTCATTTATTTTTCTTTATATTTTATATTTTTAATTTTGTGTTATAGTACAGTGTGGTAATAATTTTTATATGACTATTTTGTGTTGTGGAATGAGGCATCTAGTTACCATTATTTTTATGGGAAAATTCTCTTTTTTATGCAGGTGCTTTGAATTATAAACATGATTCTTGGATGAATTATGCTCTCAAACCACAGTTTTACTGTTTGTTGTTGCTGTTGTTTTTGGTACCAGGGATCCAACTCGCTATCTCCTGCTTTCCAGGCAGGAACTTAGAGCACTCAGCTAAATCCTCTGCCTCTGACCACAGGTTTACTATAAATTAAAGAACTTGAAAATGAAATCTAAAATATTTACTAGACACACATGAGTAAACATAAAAATTATCATTTTGTGGAATAATTATTTAGGAAACATTTAAATTATTTTTAATTTCACTATGAGTTACTTTTAATATATTTATTTCTGTGTACATTGAAAACATTGAGCATCATAAGAAAACTAGTATATTTTATAATTTATAATACAGAAACAAAGTAACAACTTTATAATTCAAATCCATATTAGATAATTTTTTTACCTAACAATTACTGGGTACTGCCCCAATAATGTGATGGAAATTAATAGATAAAAATATACAACAGAACACTTGCCATTTGACATATGAACATACTTAAATTATATGGATTTCATTTCATGAATTGCAGATTTTACAAATTTACTTCCATCATCATTTGAGTTTTAACTGACATATTTAGTTTTTCCCATTTTATTTAATTTTTCCGATTTTAAACTACTAGAAGACAGATATTGCCATTTTGGTTAAGTGTTTATTTGCTTGTTGATGAAATTAAAAAGAGAAATTCAGGAAGGTTTATGGTCTAAATTTTACAATGCAGAATTGAGACTGAGAAGTTAAAGAAGAAAAAAAAAAGAAGTTAAAGAAGAGAAATTCTAGGAAGAGGACTATTCACTGGTATATGCATATTAAATTTTAAAAACAATATTCATGTAAAATACTAAGAAAGCTCCTTTAATATTTAGAATTAATTTAAATGTTCATGCCTTTTCAGTCTTTTTATACCAATTTTAATTTGCACATTTTTATTGTTTGATAATAAATAAACATACAGTACAGAGAGATGTTTGGTTGTACTTTAACTTTTCAAGTTTTCAACCGATCACTATTCAATATATTTTGTACAAAATTGCCAAGGACATATTCAGATGATTTTTAGGGCAATGAAAACATTACATATACTATTACAATGTCGGATACATTTGTAAAATCCCACTGTACATACAATATCAAGAGTAAAATCTAAGTGTACATTGGGTGATCTGTATCAATGAAGGTTCATTAGCTGTAACAAATGTACTGCTCCTGTGGGACAATGATAATGGAGGACATTGTACATCTGTAAGAGCGAGGGTTTATTAAAAACTGCTGTATTATATACCCAAATTTGTGGTTAGTTTAAAACGTCTCGCAACCAGATTTGATGACATAAGCTTGTTATCCCAGTAATTGGGAGGCTGAAACAGAGGACTGCCATGAATTTGAGACCAGTCTGGGCTACATAGTGAGTTTATGGTCACCCTAAACTACATCATGGAACAAAACAAAACAAAAACAACTTCTCTAAAGATAGTCTATGTATAAACACACTCACCAACACAACTGAAAATGTATTGAGCCTCCTCAGTGGAGATTTTCCTTCATTTTAAAATGTTATAAATTTACATATATATATATATATATATATATATATATATATATAATTTAACTTAAATTATTTATGTATATATAATTTAGGTTTAAGATTTTATATATATATATATATATTCCACTAAATGCATTAATTCTGCTAGTTACGCATACATTTGAGAGGATATCTTTTCAAATTAGCAATGTTGATGCTGGTAATGATAGCTTCATTCAATATAATTTCATGTTATTTTTATATTACTTGTTTTTATCATGATTCAGAATTGCCAAATATAATGTATGAATCTTCTTATTAATATTTTGGAAGTGATTTTACTTTGGACAAATGGCAGTTACAGTGCATACTTCAGGTATTAACACTTTTGCAACACTTTGGAGATATGAAGTATTTAAGATTGAGTTTCTAAAAGGGGCCTTAGACAATTTACTTTTATTGTGAATTCTATAAAATATTTTACAATAATGAAAATTCTATCTCTAAATAGCACCTAAACTTATAATTAAAAACTTTCAAAATTTTTCATTAGCCTACATTATCATTGACATGTGTTTTAAGGATTATAAATTTATTTAAAATTAGTATAACATAAAGTGCTCTGTTGGAAAAAAATGAATCACTTGCTTTCAGGATGATAGAATATTTTATTTCTAAACATGCATTCTATATTATGTGTATGAATTTCTTATTAAACTTAAATGAAATATAAACTAATTTTATAGCAGAATAAAATACTACACATTTTATGTCATATTTATTTTTTCTAATTCAGTGACTTATTAATCGTTTTATAATAGAATGACCCTTGAAATTTCACACTGTTTTTACATGTTATATTCTTTTGTTCTACAAGAAGATATATTGTATTGTTTTATGTGGCATAGAAGGTATTGATATGATTCAAATGAAGAAAAAACAGTAGGACTAATGCAGCCAATTACTTTCATGTTGTGGAGAAACAGAAAGCTTAGTTATTTTTTATCTTAATAGCCAAAATCTCCTATTTCTCAGTAGAGATTTATTCCAACTATACTTTCCTAAGTATGCCTAGAGAACTTAATATGAAATTACTTTAAATTTTAAATGTCTTCATTTTGACACATTATTCTCAGAATACAGAATGATAACGTGAGGAAAGTATATAAAATATTTAAAGATCTATCTTTTTATTAGTCAATTTCCTGTTGTTCTGAAAAAAATCTCTCAATTTTTGCAAGGAGAAGTTTATTTTAGCTCACATTTTTCAGGGGAGTTAGTACATGGTTAGTTGTCATAGGACAGAAACGGCACAGTGGAAGGCTATGGTAGAAGAAATATGTTCAACCAATGCCAGCCAGGAATTAAAGAGAAACAAAGGAAAAATGATATAAGAATGTGCCCTCCTAGCTCATCTAACCATCTCCTAACAATACTTTCAGCCAAATCTTCAGTTATCACTCTAAACCCAAGTATCACTGTGAATTTTGAAAGAAACTTACAATGTTCAGACTGCTTCCAGAAAACAAAACAAAATAATCATCTTATGGAGACTAATGTCTTCCCTTAATCAATAAGAACTGGCCTTCTTACAAGACTGGAGCTCAAATCATGTTCAGCAATCAATAAAATTCTGCCTATTATTTATAAAGTTCATATTAATTGCTTTGGTTGTAATTTCTATTATCAATGGAGCAAGGACATGTGCTAGTGTTGATATGGTGATGTAAGTGTAGATATTACACTGTGAAGGAGAAGCCATATCTGTCATCTGAAGCACCTGTAATATGCAAATATCTTAACTTATAATGGGGCATAGTAATTTAAAAAGTCACTGTCATACTATTTCATAAGTTTTGAACACATTTGTGTTAAACATTTTATGATTGCATTATGCTGGTGATGGGATATTATTAAATGTGTCATTAGAGTATTGCTTCCAGTTTTTAGAATTTTCCTTCTCCCTTATGCTTTATTCCTACATATATTGTCAGTGGCATTCAATTTTTCTTGATAAGCCAGTCCTCTTTGAATGAATGCTGACTTTCACTCTGTAATAACATTTAGCTATCTGCTTAAGATTTTAGTGATCATAATAAAATAATCCCTTAAAAACAATGGATTTATGCACATAAACAAAGCCAAAACACTAAGATTGCAGGTATTAGAGGTTAATCATTTTGTTGGAAAAAAAAATCATCTTTAGATTTTGTAAGGATTCACTAAATTAAGAAAACTTGTAGCATAGCAACTCATATTAGTTTACCTAACTGAAAAATTGAGGAGAGATTCTGCTTGTATCAGGCAATACAGAAAATATAAACTTAATTTCTATTTTTTTTTTTTTTCTATCAGGAATTGAACTCAGGATGTTGTGCTCTCCAGGCAGTTGCGTTGCCACTGAGTTCAATTTGTGGCCCTTAATTTTTTCATAGAATTATTTATCTCTGAATTCTGTTATGTACTCCATTTTCAGACCCTTGTTTGGAAGTGTTAAGATTTTTGTAAATATTCTTTGTTTTCACTTTCATTGTATAGATTGTACCTCAGGTATTTTTTCATGATCAGTTATTTTAGATAGGGGATTCTAGTTTGTGATTGATTATCTGAGTCATTAAGATCAAGGATGGGAAAGGAAATTTAGGGTATGGTATCAAAAAATATGCCATATACCAGTCAGGGAGAAGCAAGAAGAAAATTAAGCAGCCCCTGTGTGCCAGAGGTAGCCATGCTGGTTGGGGAGAACAAGGAAAAAGGGTGTGTAACTTCCTGTGTTCCAACAGCAGCCCTGCTAGCCAGGGAGAACCATGAAGGAAGCTATGCAGCCTCCCATGCTCCAGCAGTGACCCTGCTGGCCAGAAAGAGCCAGGAAGGAGGCCCTACTCCCCTCACCATAAGCATCTGGCTGATATGGAGGAACACAGGCTGAGATGATAACAACTGAAGCAGATAAGCAACCTTATATTACTTAGTTGACTGACTGCCTATGCAAACCCAAAACCTGTAGTCTGAGAAAATATTTAGAGGATTACAATATGTAATATAATAAGTATTGTATATTTCTGTCTTATCACTATTTTGTTTCATGTTATTGTTGTTTCATTCCCCTTAAAAATAAGATAGAAAAGTGTGTAGTCATGCCAGAAAATGTACCTACTAATAATCTCTATTCCACATATTCATTCGTGATAATAGTTTTGTATTAAGTTTGAATTCTAATCTAAATGCAATTGCATTTTGCAACCTTTATGTTTCTTTCAAAAGACTAGCATTTTATCAGTCTTAATTTATTTGAACAATGCAAATATTATGCATCCCACTTTTTTTTCTTACCATAATATATGTGAAGTTTTTCCATTGTTAAATATGGCATTTTTTCTTTTGATTTACCTCAGATAAGTAAGAATTTGGGGACTCACCTCTGATTTCCTGGCTTAGGACTCTGTTTCTTTTCCTTAAATGTACTATTAGGGATTACATAGATGAAGTCAATCGGTTATATGTGATTTTTAATGTGTCCATTTCTTTTCTTACATAGCTCAGAGCAGCACTTTGGGAATTGCCTGAAACTATTACCCTATTTGTCATATCTACCTTTGTCTTCTGATAGAAAAAATAGGGCTCTGCTTTCCCCTGTCAAAAGAAAGATCTATAACCGCTATACAGAGCAGAGGCTTTAAGCATCTAAATTTACAAAGCAACATCGGATCAGAACTAAATTCAAATAGCTCTTTTTTCATATTATAGGCCTGAATATATGTCAAACAATGCTACCTTTCTCAATTGTTTTCTTCTGGTGAATTTTTCCATTTCTTTTCCACATGAACATAAAGAATATCTCATCTCAAGATGGCTCTCTTTCCAATACCATACGTAGTCTTTGTTTTATTATTCATTACTAATATTTAAATTGAAGCAAAAGAGATATGTAGCATGTCCACCTATTTTTCTCTTAGTATTTTCCTTACTTTCTTTACTCATTATCTAAAATGCTTTTAGATAAAATGCTTTTAGCTTTTTCCGAACATAGTAGTTTATTTTTTCTACTGAATGTTCTTTCTCAAATTCCTCTATATGTAGATGTTAAAAACAGGATATGCATGATGGCGTGAATATTTTGCTATGCAGTGCAAAAAAGACTTGTTATAACATATTCCTTACAACACCAGCTAATACCTTTCCTGATTACAGATAGTTCCTTTACAATACTATGTTTAAATAAAATTCAGATGGCTTGCTTATGAAAATGAATTTTATTTAACATTGATATATTTATTAAGAAAAGCCATAATATAAAGGCATGTTTAAAAGTCATAATATAAATAAAGTTTTAACCTATTATAAAACATGCTGTATGGTCTCAGTATATTTTTAACAAAATTTGTGATTTAAGTTATAAGAACTCACTGGTGAGAAATAAGTAAATCATAGATATTTCATATGAATTTAAATAGCTTTATCAGTAAGAATAGTGATGTTATACTTTAGAAACTAAGTTTTCTCCCAAAGCTGTATATTAAAGGCTAGATGTTCAGGTTGGTACTCTGGCAGAAACCTTAGGAGAAGCAGGGAGGTCCTTGGACCTCAGGGAAGGGCTATTTGATCACACCTTCTTTCTCATTTGTTTTTATCCTTGATCGTAATATAAGTAGTTTATTCTGCCACTCACTCCCTCCAGTGCCATCTCAAATTCCCAACAGAAGCCTAAAGCAGATTTGTGGTCCAGTTTTGGACTTGATAATCTTGCATTATGGACAGAAAGAAATATTTTTTAAGAAAACTTAATTATTTTAGGCATTTCATTAGAGATAAAGGATGCTAATACACGTAGTGTTTTTAAGCATTTGAGACAGAGATAAAGCTTAGAAAAATCAAGAATAGTTCATCAAATACAGTTAACCTAACACAACACTCATTTCTTTAAAAATTTAGTGTGCTAAGTAATATAAATACTGGTTTTAAATATATATTCATTTAAAGATGTGCACCTGTGCATAATATACACATATTATTTTGTCTGCAGTCATTTAATATATAATGTGTAATGTAGTATTGCTTATATTCTCCTTATAACAATATTTAATATATGTAAATATATATATATATATATATATATATATATATATATATAATTTTACACAACTAAAACAGTGACTTTATTCTGGTTTCAATACATTTGATTATAGAGTTATGAAATGCTTAAATGTCAGGCATTTGAAGATTATTCAACTAAAATGTAGAGAATAACATTGCATATGAAAAATCACATTTTAATATTTCAAATTACTTTTAAATGGGACTTTAATAAACTGAAGATATAAGGTATAATAAAATAATAAAGTGATAAACAAATTGTCAGAATTTTTTAAAAATCGACTTAAGATAATGCTACTAAGTATGTCAAAACCACATTAATAACTGACAAGAGGATAAATGATTCTTCAGAAAAATGAGTATGTAGAATGGAATATAGATTTGAAAAAAGTCCCATTAAAATACATAGACACACTGTAAAAAAGAGAAAGAAATTAAAACAGATACAAATAGCATAACTCATGTAGAAGATATATACAGTACAGTGGCTCTCAATATTTAGAAAATCATGCCACTATGAACAAGGAAAATGACAATAACATTAATTGTAACATTTAATGACATGTGTTAACAGCTGATACTTATAAACATCTCTAAAATAAAGAGCAATATGACAATCTGAATCAAAATGGACCATTTTTTCATTAAAAAGAACATAAAAAACCACTATCCTTACAATATACACTACATTTGAGGGTCAGAAATAAATAGAAGCTTATAACGATCCAGATAGAAGATAGGAGCACAATATATGCATAACAAGAAAAAAACCTCAGGATGAATAGTTCAGTTTAATCCTTAATTATTTCACATCCGATAAACTATAAAGAAAGACAATAGAAAAGTCCCTAGAGTGGTTTGGTTCAACATTTCCTTTTCATGTTATGTCAAAAATTTCAACTGTATACCAACATTGTGTTTCATTCATTACAATATTACTTGAACCTTTAAAAAAGCTACCTGATATGTGAGCCCAAATTAGAATCTCTAGAATGGAAACTGGGCAATGGAAATACTGGAGAAATAAACTGAACTCAATTGTATAAAGAGAGTACAAGAAGCAACTGCCTTACTTGATTTCAAAACAAAATACCATTGTGAGAAGCATCGTTACATGTTCACTGAAAATGTTTATTTCCTGAGTTATACCAAACTCTTATTTGGGATCTTCTTGAATTACTTCAGGCCTAAAGAACTTTTAATGGTCTTTATCATTCTCTATATAAACATGTTCCATCAAATGAAAATTCCAAGTTTATTTGTTCTTTGTAAAAGGGAAAACTTGACTGTTAAATTCAGCCTCCAAGGTCAATGACATCCGGATTCCAGCAAAAAATGCACTCTATCTTTTCTGTACTATCTATCCAGTGTTAAGAGGAACCTTTATCAATGACCAGAAAGACAGAGAGCCGACCTTGACATACAAAACCTACCGATCGTCTTCAGTACGCGTGCTGGAATTGAAAGAGAAATTTTCTCTCAAATATTAAAAGCAAGATGAGAAACAAAACAAATATGCTTGTTTCCAAAATAACACAACATGAAAGAAGTTCAGGCATGAGCATGGGCTTCTATTGCAGAATATTAGCCAAAAAATACAGAATTGGTGTATAATCCTCTTGCAATCAAAAGTGTTTCATTCCTTTTCCCAAGAAAACTAATAATTGGGGGGGGGCATGTGGACCAAGCAGATCAGTAGAAAATTAATAATGGGGTGTTATATGGAACAAGCAGATCAGCAAGATATCAGTTAAGTCTTGGTCTCCGTCATATGGATTAGTCCAGTAACCATGCCTGTCACTGTGCCCATAACACTGTGGTCTTTCTATTTACAGTGTCTCAGAATAGTTACCATTGCATGGACTGTGGGCTTCTTAAAGATACAAAGACTCAAACCTCTTCAAAACTACTGAATCTGAAGCTGCATATTTTTTAAAAAATCCATGAATAATTTGGACATGTTTAAGTTTAAGGAATATTGTTCTGTACAATTTGGAGATGAACAATTAAATTTAATGATAATAAAAAAATTCACTAAAATGAACCAAACCAACCCATAAATTAATTTCCCAGCTATGGTGAACTTTTGGGGAATAAATTTTTCCTCTGTTCTATTATCCATCTCAAATTACTTTTAACAGTAGGGCAATAGCTCACAAGAGAACATTACATAATATTCTCACTGCATTCTATAAATATTCTAGATTTAATGTCATTACTCAATTACATTGGAAGTGCTCAGTGAAAGACTACATCGGCATTTATTAAAGTTGAAATAAATTGATATGTAGTGTTCTTTCATTGCCAATTTCCTCATTTATTTCATCTTAGGTAAAGGCGTTTTCAATTGGATAACTTAATGTACTCCCTCCACCCTTATCTGAAGTTCATGATGTAAAGAAATGGGCGTATCTCCTTCATTGCCTTCATTGAAACTTTTCGGTTCTTCTGGTATAACATTTTCAGGAATTGAAAACACATAAACCTACAGTAAAATCTTAGGATGACCAGTAAGAATCCTGGACAGTTATTTGACATTCTTACATTGACTTTGAAGGCCAGGGAACTTAGCAAAGGCAACTCTATTAAGGAAAAGAACAATAGAGAGGAAAAAGCAAAAAGAAAACAGAAATTTGCAGTGTCATTTTCAATAGAAGTCTGGTAAGGGCTTGAGGTGTTCCAAAGTCCATATTCTTATGATCTTTAATATCAATTTAACTATCTCTGGAGGAATAGTCATTGTTATTACTATATTAGTGGAATATTAAATTATAGAAGAGTTTATGCATATTCTATACATAATAATACGTATACATATACTTATTTATAAAAATATATACATGTATCTATACAGCTGCCTTTAATTTAACTAACCCACTTTGAGCCATTTTGAGTTGACTTTTGTATGTTTTAAGAAGTTTTGATGAGTTATAAGGTTTGGAGTTTTTTGCATGTGGATAACCAGTCGTTCCAGTATATTGAGTGAGGATACAATCTTTTTTCTACTTAAATGTGTTTGCATCTTTGCCAGAATTCAAATGTCTTTTTGGTGTTTCTATATTGACATAAATACTGTTTGTCATGATTGGTGTAACTTTGTGTTACGTTGCGGTATTTGGGAGGGTTGGCGCTCTAATTTTGTTCCTTTTTCAAAGTTATTTAGACTATTCTGAGTACTTTTAGTTTTTAAAGAAATGAAAGTCAAAATATTAATTTATATAAAAATGGTGCTGACAATTTGCTTTGCTATTTTATTTTATTTTATTTTGACACAGGGTCTTGGTGTGTAATTCAGGCTACCCTGAAACTCACTATCTTGCCTACGCTTATCTTTCAACCACCATCCTCCTGCCTCAGTCTCCAAAGTTCTAGGATTATAAGCATGCATCACCACTTATGTATTTTTAGAAAATTAAAACACAAATTATTAAATTTGTGATCACATAACATGACATTGGTTAGTATAAATTTCTACCAACAAAAATACGACACACAGAAAACATCCCAGATTTGAATCTACCACTTACTTTGGTTTAAGTAACCTAATATTATGCTTAACTACTCAGACTTTGTAAGAGGAAGTACTGAAGGATAAATTCAAACAAAAATTGATGAGACCAGTACTCCATAAAGGTCTTTAAGTGTGGAAGAGCTCTTTATCACACCTTCTTATATGTAAATTTTAAAATTTTATTTATCTTAACTGAAGGGTAGATTTTAGTTCTAGAGTTTGACATCAAGATTTGCCAATTGCCAAGTAAGTCATTCCAAGCATACACTCACGCATTGCGTACAAAAACATTTATTACCACAAAAGCCATGATTTAAGTCAACTCTTCGAGGATCAATAACATTTGGAAACAGAAAGTTTTCCTTTCTGAAGTTTAAGATACAATAATAAATGTTCAAAAGTCACTTGAGGAAAGGCCAGATTAATCTTTACTGAATATTTTTCATTTCTATAACCTGGTGTCTCTTGTAGTTCGTGAACTCTAGACAACCAATATGTTTGAGATATAAATGCATACTTAAAACTAGAAAGTGCTTTAGGCCACTTTCAACATTCTGATTTTTCATTTTCACTTGCTTTACATTGTAGAGATTGACCACTGCTTCTGTATCTATTAGCCCTGGACCTAGCTGCACCATATTCTGTTATCAACCATAGATTTATGGCCCCAATACATCTGGGTTCTGTGATGATATTTTTATTATCTGCAATAAATTGAAATAATTTGCTTCTGATAATTAAGAATCAACACTTGCCTATGATTTTTATTTTTTATTTTTGGATCAGTAATCAAATTCAAGACCTTGTGCTTGCCAGGCAGGCGTTGTGTCACTGAGCTATATCCTGAGTTCCATGACTGTGATCTTTAAGGGATATGTATATATCCCTTAAATATATACATGGCTCAACTACCAATGCATTAAAGAATATACTTCATTGCTTATTGTCTTGTTAAAAGGACTAACTGCTAAATTTCCTGAGGCACATGGTAAGATAATGGGCTTTCCCACCATCCTGTATGCATCCCAGCAGCTAATTCAGTATTCTGCTTCCTTCCTCTACAATATACCACAGGTGTTCTGGCAATCTTCATTCACTAAGCACTAATTTCTATTTTTTGAGGTGAAGCCTAGGAGTTAAAATAGCTCCCAGTCTTTGCCAAGGGGTTAAGTCTTTTGGAATAAGAGTCATATTCTGATATCAATAAACTCTCTTGAGTCCAGTCATATTTTCTTGTCCTCTTAAATTTATCCAACTAGAATACTACTGGGATCTCCTCCTGTAGAGTCTTCCTGCTTGGATTCTACAGCTCTTTGGTATAATCTCCTTTTTCCTGAAGTAGATTCTAACCATCCCAATGAGGTTATTTTGTAAGACTAGACACAGTTATTGGTCTCTTAACAGGAATCTGAGGCAGGTGCAAAGAGAAATGGTTATTATCGTGCAAGGCCATTTTATGAATCACTAGCATCACTAAGCAAGAGTGTGGAAAATGGTACTTTTTAACCAGGTGGAGGGTACTATTTATTTAGACCAAGATATTCAGGGGAACCTGAGGAGTATTAAGACAGGTACCAGCCCACTACATTTCAGGGCATGGAGAATCTTTTATGGCTGAAAATTTAGTGTTCTCTGAGGTTTCACTTGGTTAATTATGTCCAAGACATGACCCTCAGGATTTCTGCCTTTACATTGTTGTATGAGATAGACGTTCCCTGGCCCTCTCTTACTTTCCGTTGGTGATTAATCACTCTCAGATTTATTTTTTCCCATACATATCAACTGTCCTTCAAAGCAGCTGTTTTGAATAATTGTCCTGACAATGAGCTTATATTTTGTCCATGTTTCTGACTTCTTTTTACGTGGCACTTAGTAGTATAGTCACTTCAGCATGACCTCACCTTACATGAATTTAGTTAAAATTTAGCCATGCAGTGATTGTGGTACTATGACACAGCTGGGGATTTATGAACTCCCCCTTCTGACCAGTGATGGAGTCCTAAATAGTAGTACTATAGCTGTGAAATCTGACTTTTCATAAAATTTCAGTTCATATAAAAAATCCTTTGGGCTATTTTATATAGAAAATATCACCAATCAGATTTTTCTGTTGTTGTTTTTAGTTTTGTTTTGTTTTTTGCTACTGGAATCAAACCCATGACCTCACACTTGCCAGGCAGGTGCTTATGTGACTGAGCTAAATCCCAGGTCCATCAATCAGTTCCTTATGAAGCATAGTACAAGCAAAAGACGCATTATTTCATGCCTTTAGACTCAAGACCTTTAAGTAGAGAAAATCAGCATTTACAAGAGAAGTTGGCCTGTGTTGAGACCACAACCGAAGATTCAGCTGACTAAAGGGAAGTTTGTGATCCTACAGAGTTATCACAAATTGGACCAAAATGTCATTAGGGCCCTGATATCAGCAAATGGATGATGACTGATCAGTCATTGATCAATGCTCAGCCATAACTGGCCACTATAATTCATCAATAAATATGTACTTTCCTGGGGAAAGGATACAGCTCTGGCCCTGAATGTTTAGGTAAAAAAAAAAAATTTTCCAAAGAGTGTCTAAGATGCAAGCTTTCCATAACCAACTTTCTTACTATCTGGAGGAAGTTGCATAGTATTTTATTCTTGTTCTTTTTTTTCTATTATTTAATTAATGCTTTCATCATATGTGCTATAAATATGATGTACACTTAACTATTTTTATTATTTTAGGTTATATTGACAATACATACTCCTCTCTATTCCTTAGTGTAACCAAATGATACACAAAATTTTGTTCAATTCTCACTACTTTAAATGCTGTACAGTACAAATTTTACTTTATTCTTTAAAATCTTCTGTGGGGAAGGAGTTAAATGCACAAGCAGATGGATGCAATTACTACTCATTAAGTCGTTACTTATCCACTTACTAATTAGAGCTCTATGATGATGACATTGTGTTTAAGTATTTTGTATTTTTCATTTTATTTCTCCAAATTCTTATTTACTCTTATAAAAGAGTAACAGATACCATAATGAATATTAACTATTTGGATGCTGTCTGTATTTTTCTAACTACACCTCTCTCCATCAACTCACCTACTCTTTCCTGTCCTCATACATTTATGACCTACGAAGTCCTCCAAAAATTAAATGGTAAGCAAGTGAAAACTGTAGCTACCTATCTTGCTATTATTGTTGCATGAAGTAACTGATTCCTACTGATCTGTGCTTCATTGTGGTTATCCATAATGATCAGAGTATTACCAGCCATTCCTTTTCAGCAGAGTACACTGTTACGTTTTATGTCTAGAAACCTCCCAAACCCTCATTGATATTCTATCTCCCAAACCCTTTCTGATATACTATCCTTACAGGTAGGATATCAGAAAGGTGATTGGATCATGGGTGTGTTACACACTTATATTGAGAGGTAAAACTTCGTGTAGAAGCTGGATCACTAGAGGAGTGGCCTGAAGGGTCTGTCATCCTGCCTCCGCCCCTGATCACTGGGCTTCCTCTGTCTTGCCTTTAGCTTTTTCTCCTCTGACAAGCCTCTCTGCCTTGGAATCAGCAGACGATGGACTAGCATCTCTGAAACTGTGAACTAAACTAAACATTTCCTCCTTTAAGTTGTGGGTTTTGGATAATGTGTCTCAGTCTCAAGAAACTAAGACATGCAATGTGCTCTTTCTTTCCAGTAACTTACCGCAACTGTTTTATAAATGTCCCTTACTATCCAGAAATTTCCAGAGGAACAGTACCAACAAACCACTCTCCTGTCTGCAAAGGATCAATTTATTCTTTTCCATACCTTATTCCTTCTACTAGTATTTGATTTTGGCTTAAAACTGATTTATCTTCCAGAAATTTGTCCTTTCAGCTTAACTTAGAACTCATAACATAGTATTTTGTCATTTAAATTTATACTTAAGCAAAACATTTAGTTTTCTGTATGGACTCATCTACGTCATAAATTTATGAGATCTAAGTTGAAGCTGATAATGCTTTGGTGGTATTTCTCTATAGTTTTTTTTTTTTTTTTTAATAGAAGATGGTCCACAAAGAATTTGGTCATTTTTATTACAAAACAATGTTTAGTTCAGAAAACAATTATATTGTATGTAGACTATATTATAAAAAAGTTTCTTTATTAGCATACATTTTAGTTTTATTATTGTATATTTTGCAAATTATTTCCAGAATAATTCCTATTCTTCATACTGGCCATACTGGCCATTTATTATATTACATTAATTATTATATGTTAAAATTTATTGTATAGAGACAGTGTAAAACATAAGAGAGTTATACAGCTGTCTCTATATAATGGCAGTTTTCTTGTTAAAAGAATTGTTTCATTTCGAGAAAATTAATTTTGCCTACACTGTTGAAAAATTCAACATGAAATCAACTGAATTAGTAAATTCTTACTTTATTTTATTATCTTTCAAATTAATGATCTTTAAAATTAATTATATGGTTTTATAGATAGGAAAATAAATTCAGACATTTATTTTGAAATAAACATTTCAAAAATACTCATAATATGAGTCTATAAGTCTTATATCCCACCACAATATCAGTGTCTTAAAGATTCTGCCAGGCTACATTGCACATTTTAGTTTTTCAAAAGATGCATTTTTAATATTGCTGTACAAATGCATTGATATTACATCATTTAAATTGTTTGTAATCAAAATAAATATCTTGTACAAATATATGTATTTAAATATGTTCTCACTTATTTTACTTGTTTGCTTGTAAAAAATCCTACATTCTTTTGAAAAACTCATATTCAAATTAAAATTGTATCTTAAATCAAACATAATTTTGGAACATAGTCTAGACTTTATAAGATTACTCATGAGTATATTTTTTCTTGTGGCTTTTCCAATCTCAGGTTGCATGAATCATCTGAAAAAATCATTAAGTCTGTTTCAATGTTTGCATGAACATGGTGCATGATGACCTAATGAAAAGGATTCATGTATTGCTGAACAAGATGAACCTCAAATTCCCAGAGCCATTTACCTTTCGAGTATCTTGTTGTACAGCCAAATTAATAAGCACCTCTTATTTCATGAAAAATAGCTTTTTGTGTCATTGGAAGAAGAGCTACCAAAAAAACCAAATCAGTGCTGTAACATATCCCACTCTAATCTGGTATTTAAATACTTTGTAATGCATAGAAAATATTAGGGCAATAAGGTCGACCAAAAATTCAAATGTAGAAGTAACATTAAAGGTGTTGAAGTAGCTTGATAATATCTTTTCAAACATCTGTTTGGATTGTGAGTTTTGTCTCAAAAGCATAAAATTTATTTTTCTTTTGACTAAAAGTTTCATATAGATAAAATGTCTTTGTAGTAGTAAGCCACTTTGTTATAGCCTGGAGTCTAATGAAATATTTAAACTTTACAAAATGTCTTTTGAACTATAAAAGGTGATTTCATGTAATAGAGCCTTTAAGGATTAGCTTGGAAAACAACTGCACCAAAGAAAACACTAGACATGACGAAAGATAAGTTAACTTTTCCACTACAGCTTTTCTATCCAAAGTACAAAGATAAAGTAGCATAAGGTGAAATCACAGAAGAAAAATGAAATAATAAGTGAAATGTTCAGTTCCGCATTGTCCTCTTTTAAAGGTTATTTTCATTTGACATAATACCTCTTTTCATGTCACACTGATTCAATTGACTTTATGCAATCCAAATATCATTTGAAATTTTCCATTTTTCATAACTATTTATAGAAGTCTTTTTAAAGAAGTAATATCAATTTACAGAAGATTTATAAATTACTTAACAAATTTTATGGAAACTAATTCTCTCTCAGCAATTTTAGTTTAAAATTCCTGATAGTTGAAAAACATGGAGTTAGTTTTAATAAAGTATGCCTTGAACTTTTTTGAGTTCTTACAATAATACATTCTAAAGGAAAGCTTAAATGAATGTAAGTGTAAAATACCATGTAGTTACAGATAAAATATATAGTTACAAACAATCGAGTGTGTATAATATGTGTGTGGTGTGTGAGATTGATGGTGTGTGTATAGCCTTTAAAGACTCTTTAATTTTTTTTCATGTCTCTAACATTATACCAACATATGGTATATTTTTTTAAAAGACAAAGCTAAGAAATAAAGGAATTAGTGAAGCTACAGGTATCTTATGGTTTGTATATTAAAAGTTTTCTCAGATTGCATACGTTTAAATTTTGTCACTAGACTTCTACAAGGAAAACAGAGCCCTGTTTTAAAATGTGATCATCACTTTCATGCATGTGACAATGACTTGTAAAAATCTTTAGCCTGGTTTGCTGAGTTCAGATTTTAATTATAATAACCAATGATTTAAATTTTTAGAAAATCTCTGATTTTTCAAATAGTACATTTTTCCTAAGAATTCTCTATTGTATTCTTTTTATATTTTAATTTTGTTTTCATTTAATAAACATTTTTATGTTATTCTATTTTATGATATTTTTATGAAATTGTTTTTTTTTTTTTTTTTTTCCGGTCTTTTTTCCTTTTTATCGGTACCGGGGATCGAACTCATGACTGCCTGCTTGCAAGGCAGGCACTTATACCACTGAGCTAAACTCCCAGCCTCGACATTAAGTTTCAAATAGTACTTGATGTATTACTAACAGCAGTACATGGGGTTTATTTTTTTTTTCTTCTTCTGAAGTTATATTTTAGAAAATAACATTTTAAGGGAAGCATGTATTTTTAATTTCTCTTATAAAATTTATGCTTGATTTTTAAATTTATTTATGATACATGTTTTGGTTTTCTTACTGTTTTAAAAATTCTGTTTATTCTAACTTTTTAAACTAGTAAACCCCTATTTACTCTGTAATGAAATACCTTGGTACGTAATTTTCCTTAAGTTTAATTATGTTCCACCTTAACAATGTGAGTCACATATTTATTGGAAATAGTGTGACTATACTGTGAAACTTTAAAACCGTAGTCTATACCAGACTCAATAATTTTATGTCTTCTACTTTAAAGGAATGAGTATTGTCCCAATGAATTTCGTTTTATACATCTCTATATTAAAATTTTCTAATTTTTCTCATAATCAAGCAATATAGCAAATAAAAGGCTAACAGTGCGATTGCCAAACAGTGCAAGTGCCATCACCAGTTTAACTGCAGATAAGTGAAGTTTTGATCCTTTTAGTGGTTCATTATCCGGTGCATTTCCTCAAAGAGTATAGTTTTTCCATTTCACCTGAGATTCTCTCTATAATAATAAATTGAATAGAGAAGCAGTTTGTATGACCGCCATTATCTCTATTTAATTGATAACTATAGTCACAGTCAGAATATATGTACCAGTTTCCCCTAAAACGTCCAGTGAAGTCTGTCAAGTTTGGCTTACGTACACATCATACATACTACCTTAATTTCTCCTAATATGTTTAAAATATAAGTTCAGAAATAAGAACCAAGTAAAAATTGAAATTATTGTAAAATAATGTTTCATATCTATTGTTTATTTTCAAATTTATTATACAGTTTTTCCTACATCTGACAAAGTAACCTAAAAAATGTCACAATGCAGTCTACATAGGTGATATGTACTGTCCCTGTTTAACATTTTATCTACTGTATACTTTTTACCTAGTGCAGTTGAATGTATTATTTGTTTAAGAGAGATTGGGCTATTGACAGTGTGCATGAATGAAGCAGCTATGTCAAAATTCCTCAAGATATTCTAACCGTTTGACCTTGATATTTGTGTGTTTCCAGTTCTTGATGAGTATTCAATAAGTTGGTGAGCAGCATTGATGTGTCAGCTGTACTTTTAGCAGAAATGTGATGGTCATCTCCTCGATATCTCAAAAACACGTTCCTAAACCAAGAAAAGCCAAAGATAGTAGTTTTAGATCTTATTTAATACTTTACTTAATTTTAATGATCTCCACCACCTATAATAGTTGACTGAGTAAAACTATAACATGTTTTATTCAAGAATGAGTTAAGATAAGATTACAACACACATAGAGTATATTATTTTATGATATTAATATCTCTATGATATTGCAAAATTAATGATATTGATAAAATTATCTATGATATTAATAAAATTATCAGTTCATAATGTGTGAACTAGAATATTCTTTGGAGGGAATGGAGCTACTACTCGCTGCAATAGTAAAATAAATGCTGTGAACTGGTACTGAATGGTGCAAGCTAGAATGTACTGCTAGTGATATGTTAAACCTATAACCTTGAGAGTAATCTGCTGAAATGAAACCAACGCTATGTATACATCGGGCATACTAAGAATGGTCCTCTTAGTATGATATTTACTTGTCCATTTACAAAATTTACATTTCTATGATTTTCGATAACTTGAGTTTGGTGTCTTAGTGTATACCCCAGAAGAAATGCTTTGCAAATGGAGTACAATCAAGTTCTATTACACTAAAAGCTAAGAATATTTTTCATTTGTTGCTTTTAAAGAGACAGGAGAGGTAAATTTGTAGGATTTAGTCCCCTTTGAAACTCCAGGATCACGTTTCCACCTACTCTTACTCCAAGTACAGCAGCTGACTTACAAGGGCTGACAACTGCCATCTAAAAAGGAGTGTCCCTCTCCACCTTCCGGGAGAGTATATTCAATGAAAACACCACAAAGGACAGTTGGAGAGAGCCAGACCATTGTTATCCTTAATGGTTTCAATCTTTGTTTGGCTGTACTTGCCAGTTGTTGTTCAACACATTTTGGATGGGTTATTTATTTGATGTACTCTGTGTTTTGTTTGTTTTGGGGTGATTGGAGACTGAACATAGGGCCTGGCCTCTGCTACGTCAGTGTGTGCCCGCAGAAGCGCACCGCACCCTCAGCTTTTTTTAGTTTTGACACAGGGTTTCTCTAATTTTCCCAGCCTGACCTTGGAATTTGCAGTCTTTCTGACTCAGCTTCCCACGTCGTTGTGACTGCATCTCAGACTTTCAGTATTCCATTTCTCAGATGAAGAAAATAACAATTTAAATATTGTAAAAATGTAATGAATTAAAAAAAAATCTTGGTATCTTTGAACTTAGGGTACTTTGATGAAGTCAAGTTGTAAGTTTGGTGTCTGGTTGATAGATATTCAGGCATTACAAAAGCAAGCTGTTAATTGTGAAGGCGTCCTCTGATGAATAGAAAGCATTCTTCCCCAGATAAAGGACAAAGAAGAAGCAAACACCAGAAGTCCCTTCTGAGCTTAGGTTGTATAATTTGCACTGTTTCCTTTCTGTAGATCTTCATCAAGGGGAGTTTTGTTTGCTTTGCTTTTGTTTTTAAGCGTTATTGATCAGTTCAGTCACTTTGGTTGAGTGAAGTATTTGTTGATGTTGTTAGATTCCAAACCATTTAAACTTTGTAGGATTTCTCAACCATGGTATGACATGACTGAAAAGAACTGATTGTAGACCTGAATCTTTAGATAAAATAATAAAAAGCACAATCACAATTATCATCTGAAAACACGTAAACGGATGGAATAATGCACATCAAGGAATGTTTGTTATGTGTGCAGGCAAATGACACTAGGATTTCATATGCTTCCTTCTATTCATGTAATACCTACAATTTGCTCTGAACTCAGAAAGTTTCAGGTAGTAGCAGGTGAGCTAACGTTAGCTTCTCCCACTTTGATATGAAGGTGATTTAAGAGAAAAATGACCAGCGACTAAATAATGCGGACTACGAACAATGCGTATCAGATGTGAGAGCCAAAATTAGAGTGTTTGTGCACATGTATGTGTAACATAACATATATGAAACAAATAAAATTACTTGGAAAATAATGTTTGTGCATAACAAATGCGATTTTGTTGTATGTTCAGAATTAGTGGCGCATATATTGAAAGCTAACATGGCAGAATGAGACAGGAACGTTAACATTTTGTAAATATTTTGATTCTAACTTATAATGCATAAATGAGTAATTGTACAGAGCAACTTTTACCACCTGCAGAGTGTAGAGTGATGTTTTACATTCTCATTTTGACTTAAAGTTCACCACATCGAATACTTTAGGTGTTATAAATTACTCAATTCCCAAAGCGTTATTTATGTCACCAGATGTCTTCTTTCCATAAAAATCAATTTTTCATAATTTCCAGATTGATTAAATTGCAAGGATTTTTGAAAGCACACAAGATATTTAATTATCTTTAAATCTGTCCCTTATGGGAGAAAAAATGAATAGTAAAAATGTTCAATTACACAATAATAATTCTTTTCAAAATTGTTGCTCATTTGCCTTGCATATAATTTGTATGCTAGGTATATAAACTGCTAAGACTGAAGAGTCATCCTCCATCCTGTCTAATTGCAAAACTGTCAGTTTCCTTACCTTGGCAATAAGTGCCCTGCTACGATGTCAGTTCAAAATATCAGTGTTGATGAGAAGACATGTGCCAGAAACTGTAAGCAATTAATTTCTACATTGATCTCTGGAATTCATCCAAATGATTTAAAATTGAAAACAGTCTTGCTACACTGTCATTCAAAGAATTTATTTCCAACAAGACTGTTTAATAATTGTACCATGAAGAGATGAATCTAATGTTAAGTTTCTTGTTCCTTTTGTTACATATATATATATATATATATATATATATATATATATATATGCATATAACATGCAGTTTTCAATTATTGAGTGATATTTATTAAAAATACATCAATAATAGCTAGTGCATCTTGAAATGTGTTTGGGCCAGAACTATACTCTTACTTTCGACATGGAATCAAAATGAAACTGACTACGAGTTAAAATTTCTGATTGTCCTTGATCTCACATGAAATATTCATTTTTCATAAAATCCTATTTTCTTAATTTATATTGGTATTTATATAGTTATGATTTATCACTACCTTTCTAGACTGTGCCATTCATATCAAATTCCTGCATGACTCATAAATCTGCCTTCCTAATATCTCTTAACCACTTAATTTAACTAGGGTTATTTTGTTAGTTTGCTGGTGATATCATAGCAAAACTTACATATTGAATAGTATAGGCAGTTAGAAATACATTGTATAGTCAAATTCAAATTCAAGAGTTAGTAGGAATAGCTCCTCCAGAGAATTCTCTCATCAAACAGCAGATGGGTACCTTCTGTTTGTATCTTCATATGATCAGTTTTCTGTTTTCATGTGCTATGGTTGAATGTGCACCAAAATATGCATGTGTTCAGAAGTAGAGCTTTTGAAAAATGAATGCTGTTGGGCAGCTGTTAGCTGACTTGCTGTAACTGGATGGGACCTGTTTGGGGATGGGTCACTAGTGGAGTGTGACCTGGAAGCATATGTCTCCCTCCTGGACTTCTCACTCCTCATTTGCTTGCTGTCTGCATTGGTAGGATACCCTTCTGCTGAGCTCTTTCATCACAGGAGGGCTGGCTGACCATCCATGGACTATGATCATGTTTTTCCTTTGAAGTTGAGTGACTCCTAGGACTAACACCTCTGAGAATGAGACTCATTATGAACATCACTACATTTAAGTTGTGGCTATAAAATATTCTATCTTGGAGATGGGAGAGTGCTTAATACACACTTTAGTGCTGGAATTCTGGCAACTATAGTGGGACTAAACCTGGTAATGTGGTTTAGAAACTTCGGAATTGGTTTGCATGAGGAGTTTGGAAATATTTGCACCTAGAGAAGCATTAAATGATATAAGAAAAGCTCAATGCAAGATTCTTGTCTGAATTCAGAAGGCCAGAATGCCCATAAAAACAACTATCATAAAAGTCGGTTCCAGGAGTTTCAGGGCTGAACAAAGAATACATTCCAACTGAATTCAGGGTCATGTGTGTTATGCTCTGCGAGAAAAAAATTAAACTTTATGCATGGCTTGAGACTATTTTGGAGACTGAGATTAGAGATAGTAAACTAATCTAGTTTAGAAATTTTCAAGGAATGCCATAGTTCATGCTGTGACATGGGATACTGCTGGCTTGTTTCTGCCATATTTACAGTAAGAATCAGGGACAAAAGTCCCATTTGAAATCTTTTGTTTTTCAAGAAAAGAAATACTTGCAAAGTTGGATCAAAGAGGCCATGCCTGTTAAAAAGATTATCATGAAAAAGAAATCACTTTTCAGGATAGGATAGTAAAGATGGCCTCATGGTACCTCAGGAATCAGCAAGAATCCACCATTCACTGGTGCAATGGAGTAAAAGACTAAAAGTAAATTATTTTGGATAAAATTGCTTTGAGTAAACAGATGCAAATAATCCTGCTCCAAGATGATTTCAGGATTTGGTTCCCTGGAAATTGTTTTTACAGTGCTCGGCTATACAGGTGGTCAGAAGTCTCTGGAGCCATAATCCAAGGTTAATGCTTTAATTTGTGGCAAACATTGGTATTATCTACGTGGTATTGATGCAAGAGTTGTGTGGTCTATCAGGCTTCCATCCAGATTTTTAGAAGAAAGTCTGTAAGGAAAGGAAATATATTTCTGAGAGATCACTGCATAAACTTATGAGTTAGTATGAAAGTGTAGTAGAGATTGTAGGAAATTGGAGAAGCTAGAAATATGAAATGTTTGCTGAAGAAAGCTCTAGAAAATATGCAAACTCATCTGAAGGGGGATGTCTTTAAGGTTTCAGTCAGCAATTGGTTGACCAGGGCTACCAATGGTAACCATTGGTAGGATGGAGTGGCCAAAGCCATCTGCGGGTCACACATCTTACAAATATTCCAGAGTGATTGCTGTGTAGGGTTTTAATCTTATATCAGTTCAGTTCCTTTAAATGACTTACTTCTCATTCAGAATTGGTAAGTTATCAATTGTATCAATTGATCATACAATTGTATCATTGTATGTCAGCAGTGTTTAACTTTCTTTTTGATTTTCACAGAAGCTCCTAGATTAGAGTTTGCCTTAAGTATAAGGAACTTTGAATATAGACTTTTCAATAATGCTGGATATTAACACTTTGGCAACTCTTAGAGATGAATTAAATCTCTTTTTTTAATATATAGATTACGAGGGTCTGGGGATTTAGTTCTGCGGCATAAGCACCTGCCTTGCAAGCAGGCAGTCGTGAATTCAATCCCTGGTACACATAAAAAGGAAAAAGAATATATATATATATATATATATATATATATATATATATGGATAAGGGTCTTTTGGGGTCTGAGGTTGAAATGTCATGATGAAATCTAGAATGTCTTCCCAAATCCCCGTGTTCAGAATTGAGTGTGTTGAAAGGTGGTTGTATCATCATAGCACAATGTAAGTCACTAGAATTGTGATCTGAAAGGTTGTATCTCCCACTTCAATTTCTCACTTCTTTCTCAGGTTCTCGGTTGCCTTAATATGATCAGCTTTCTTTCATGAGGTATTTTCAGCATGACACATTTTCCTTCAACCTACTTATAGACGTGGACTTCTGAAATTGAGGCAAAATAAACATCTCATTTAGGTTTTATATCTTGGTGGTGAAGAAGTGACTGAACTATCTCGTGTCCCTGGTTGTGTACCATGCTTTTTTCTTTTTAAATTGTATTATCAGCATCCTGAATCAATTCATATTGCCATGACTGTTTCTTTAAATTTCTGTCACAATTTGAGTTACTGTAGGTGGAAATTCAAAATAAATTTTGGGGAAATAATATTTGATTCATAATAATTAATTGTTTAAAAATAGTAGTAACATCCTGTTATAGCTCAGAATACTGCTGTAAGTAAAATACAATGAGTTACCAAAATACACAGAATACTTCTATAAAGGACATGTTGTCATTAATTCTTTTCCCATTACTCACACTCATTTCAAATACACAATTTCTATGAAATTTGCCACTGTTTGAGCAGCCCTTGGTGCACTTTTTCATTTGTACTTTTATGAACTGTGATTTAAAACATAAATTGAATGGTATTAGTGGGTGGCAACCATTGGAAATACAGGCTTTAATAAACATTACATTGTGTCCTCATTCATTTTATTCATCTGGTCCGGCATTGTGGGAACCTGGATTTTCCACAAAATCAAAATAACCATAAAAAGTAAAGATTTTGAATTCATTAGGGATGTTGAGGTTGTCACAAGTGTCCAACTGCAAACACTTAAGGAAAAACACTTAAGGAAAAAATGTTTGAGTGGGACTCCAAACTGATTTTCATCCTGCATTCACACACTTAAAAATTTCTCCATTTCTTCTTATCACTCTGCCATGCTTTCTGGATATTCTTGTTGATTTCCTTGGCAAAGCAGTTTTCACCTATTCTATGATCTTGTCTTGTTCTTTAAAACTGTTCCGGTGGTTGAACAAATTATATTGTAAGAATGAGTGAGAACTATAATTATTTCACTTTAGTCCTACCCCCAATTATTTTCACTTTTATTTCCATGATGTTGCAGTCAGAATTTTCCTGGGAAATAATTAATACAGGGAAAATAATTTATAGGATTATTTTATAATAGAAATTCAAAAAGTCAAATACAAAAGAGTGTAGGAAATCTGTCCACACACTAAAATCCAAAGAATCCAACTGAGAGCCTGGATTCCATAGCAATGTCCTGCATGCATCCAGCTGAAGACCTACAGCCCATAATAATGCCCCCACAAGTGCACCTGGAGACCTAGAGTCCAAAGCAATGTCTCATGCAAGTCTGTTTCATGGTTCTGTATGGGAAAGCTGAAAGGTCAGTGGTGGAAGCTGCAAAGTCTGTGGAGGAGGATGAAGGCCTGTAGTGGACTGTGAGGCTAGAGATAACTCAATGGACAAGATAAGGCCACAGATGTGGACACTTGGCTCAAACATCAATTAAGTAGGTAGAGACTGCAGCTGCGGGAATTATTCCTACAGTCTCACGTCTACCATGTCGTTATGATCAGACAGTTTTACCGAATTGTCTTAATTCATGACTTTGAGACATCCTTGAAGTGACTCTCAAGATCTTGCTCATTGCCTGCACTTTCCTCAGTTTCCCTAACCCTTGTTGGGCCTAATAAATAAGGTGGGTGGTCCTGAGAAGTCTTTGTCTTAGCTCTTGGAGTCTTGAGCTCAGCTAAAGGATTTTAACCCTTCTCGAGCCCTATAACCATACCATTTGTCTTATTTTATTTAAATGCCCACGTACACTCATTTGGGAGACTGGAAATCTAGACCAGGACCCAATAATGCACTATTGATAATGGGCTACTTTTAGGTGATTTTTGACCCTTGGAATTAATTATATGGTATTTGGTTTGAAATTGTTAAGAAAAAATTTTCCAAAGTTTCACTTTAGTTTGAAGTATGTGTAAAACCTAGCTATTGTTAAGTAATAATCTTTTGGAATTCACTTACTGTTAATTTGCTATGCACTATTTTATTAAATATAACATATTAAAAGATTTAGGATTTTATGTTAACTTGCATTTGTAAGAATAACAAAACAAAATCAACCCTTCTATATAGCTATTTAAGGTTTCATAGAAAAGTTAGTGAATTGGTATCTAATATTTTTCTAATTTCATAATTTTAATGTTCTTTGAACAAGCTTTATCATTTTATTGGTTCTTGACAACTAACTTTAATAAAGGTTTGTTTTTTCATTGCTTGGTTCGTTTTTAGACCCTATATGTGTTCATTTTTTGATATAACAATTGAGTTTTTGACTTTTAAAAGGTACTTTAAGACAATAACTAACATTATTATAATCTGGGATTTATTTTAGGTTTATAACTTCTGATTAACCTGTGGTATTACTTTATTTTTTAATATAGCTTTTAATTTAGTTTAAAAATCATTTATCTTATTAATAATATAGTAACCTTGCACTTACCATCATAGCAAACTTGTAGGGTTAAAAAAAAATCCTACTACAATAGTATAATACTATTCTTTAAAAATACCATTACTTTCTTTCACATTTAGAAATGAGTTATGATTGTTAATTTACAAACTTTCTCAGATAAAACCCTTTAGAAAACCTTTCCTAAAATGCATTTTGCAAAAGAAGAGACCTACAATAACAAAGCCAATTTTGGGCAACAAAGACAAGGCAAAAGGCATCACAATCCCTGACTTGAAATTATACTACAAAGCTGCTGTGATAAAATCAGCATGATTCTAGCAGAAAAACAGACCTGAGGTTCAGTGGAATAGATTAGAAGGTGCAGATATACCTGCAAATACATGCCGCCACCATGTCTTTGACAAAGGTGCCAAATATGTTCATTAGAATGAAAACAGTCTCTTTAATAAATGGTGCTAGAAAAAGTAGCCATGTGCCAAAGAATGAAACTAGACCCTTATCTATCACCATGCATTAAAGTAAAGTAAAAATTAATCAAAGAACTAAATATTAAAATAGAAACACTAACTCTACTGGAAGAGAAATTAGGTAGAAAACTTGAAGACATGAATGTAGGAAGAAAACCACAGTGCACAGGGAATGCTTCAAAGAATCAATAACTGAGGTCTCATCTTATTTAAAAGGTTTTGCAAATCAGAAGAAATCATCAACAGAGTGAAAAGACAACTCACAGAGAAAAAGTTTTAGCTGAGTGTCCCTCAGAAAAAGAACTTCTGTCTAAAACATATAGAGAATTGAAAAAAGTCAGAGCCCTTCCCCCAAATTCTAACATCCAATCAAAACATGACATCTGAGATTAATACATACTTTTCAGTTGAAGCAATACAATTAACAGATGATAAATCTATGGAAAAGTGTACAACATCATTTGTCACTTGAAAGATGTAAATTAAAAAATAAATGAGATTCCTTCTCACCCCAGAAAGAGTGGTTACTATTCAGAAATCAACCAACAACAAATGCCGGGAAGGGTATAGGGATAAAGAATCTCTTTTTTACTGCTGACGGGAGTGTAGACGGGAAAACCACTGTGGAAAACACTGTGGAGATTCCTCAAAAATCCAAGATTAAATGACCCAGTTGACCCAACTATTGCCCTTCTTCCCTCAGTGATATGTGTGCACCCATATTTATAGCAGCACTATTTGTAATGGCTAAATCTTGGAAATAACCTAAATATTCATCATACCAGGAGTGGAACACAAAGATGTGCTCTTTTTATACATGGAGTACTACTCAGAAAAAGGAGAATAAATTCAAGACATTTTTAGATAAATGGATGCAACTAGAGACTATACTCAAGTGAAATAAATCAGACTCACATGTGTAAACATTGCATCTCCTGATGTGACAAAGTTAAAAGGTAAATAAGTTGTGAAGTGGGAAGAAACTGTTCAAAAGGAAAAAAAGGATCTAGAATGGTAAAAAGGGAAATTGACAGAAGGAAAATGGGGAAAATGCAAGTCAGTTGTACTATTAGTGCCCCTCAGTTTATCAAAAAGGAAGATTGTGCTAATATTGATTGGAGAAATTTTATGCCCAATATTGCATTCCCAGAAAATACTTTAAGGATAGCAATATGCAGGGTATTAGCTACTATTATTTTCCCATTATTTTGTTATGAAATTTTGTTTTGCCTTTTTCCCATAAAATAAAAAAAAACATAAAAAATAAAGAAAAAAATTCCTTTTTTTGGTATTTTGTACTTTTACATTTTTAGCATATGTTTTCAACATGTGATGGTTATATTTAAAATAGGAGATTGGCACGTGTACATAACACATTTTAGTTCCCTTCTTCTTTCCCCCTCCACTTATATCTTGTTAATTTTCCCTTAGAAAATTGACTTATTTTGCAAGATAAAATAAATTATATATATATATATATATATATATATATTTATATATATATATGTATATTTATATATTGAAAATAAGGCTAACATGGTGAACAATACAATGAACATATAAGACAATTGTACTAAGTCAAAGTACACTTTTAATTCTACTGCCCACAAATCAGATTTGTTTAAATTCAGATATGTGCTTTCACTTTTGCTTTATTTGTACTGTATTTTACAAACTAATAATAACATCTTTTACTAGTTTTACTTTTTGATTATAAAATACAAAATTATAAGGAAAAAAGCTGCAAGACAATGAAATGTTCTGAGAAATAAATGAACACTATTATCCCCCAGCATCAAATAAACTGATATAATAAGTGTGACCCTTATTTCTCATGTATTTTAATAGAAAACATAATTACAAGCACTAATACATCTTCAGATATATTTTGTGATGATACATTATGGACATTTTAAATTTATATATTTTATAAAAACGAACTTAAATGTTTAGTCAAGCATTTATGAAAATTAAATATCTAATTGAAACAACTGTATAAATTCATATACATGCATACTATGTTTCCAGATTATAGTACCTTGACCCAACTTTTCATTACAGATAATATTTTGAATGTTTTTATTCCCCCATTTGCAACCCTCACACCCTCACTTAAACAAGTTTGCATAATTACACTGAATTGTGTATTACTTTTCTTTAACCTTTAAATCCTATTTTGTTTCCCTATAATTACAAATATTAGCAGTAAAAGTATTAGATTATTACCTTATATTTTCCATAGATCTTGTTTTTATTCTCATTGAATTTTCTTTGTTGAGAACATCACATTTAGAATGAAAAATCACTTAAAAATTTTCCACAATTTAAAATCCTTAAATGCATAGAGACTTAATTATGGATATATGAGAATTAAAGCAATGGGAGTCAAGTCCATCAGGAAGCATTGTTGATTATTTTTTATTTGTTTTTATGTAGTACTGAAAATTGAATGCAAGGCTTTCACACTGAGCTACCTCTCCAACACATATATCATGGAATTTTCCATGTGAAATAATGAAGAAGTTGAAAACAACTTAAGTTTATTTTGCAACACAGAGAATTTAGGAGCAATTTAAATATTAGTGTAATTTGTTATGCTTCAGATATACCTCAGATAAAATAAAACTTGATTCATTTTCTCATTTCTGTAGCCTGCTGTTCTGCATGAGGGTGAGTATTGATTTTATGCTCTTGCAAATGGCTTTTTAAATCCTTACACCTCACCCAAGGATGTTTCTGAGATCTGTGCCTGTGGGTATGACAGACACCAGTGATGCTGACACAGGTGCTCTCGGCCTAGTGTTCCTCAAATGGTTGCATTGGCAACTTGGAACCATGGGTATCATCTTAATAATTCTACGTATTTTCATGCATTGTTACTCTAATTAAGTACACAACTTGCAGAGATCATTGAGGGCCAGGTTGCTGTGACTAGCAACGTGCTTTCTTTGTGCAGAGTCAAAATTTACATGACCTGAAAACAACCATTTGTACAAGTTTATGTTCAGGTGAAATTGAACTTTATTTCAATTAAATAACTTGCAAATTAACAATTAACAATCTAAGGATATAGTTAAACCACTAAAAGAATCAATGTTAAAAAAGCATAGAAACATTTAAAAAGTATCAACCAAGAGGGAAAACAGATGGAAGAAATGAAATTATTAAAAAGCCGTGTTAAAATTTCATGCAGGAAGATCAGAATACTTATGGGAGTCAGGCAGTAGTTGGGCTGCCTGTTCCTTTCATCCTGTGTGGTGATTCATTAACACCACTATACTTTTTCTCTTAGTTTAAAAGGTTAAACGAGGCATTGTACATCGTATTGCTACTTGGGTTAGGAGATACATTTAAAGCATTTGTAAACCAGAAGGAAAAAATACACAATTTTAATGATACAAATACTTAAAATATATCTTGCAGGTTTTAAATGTTAGGTTATTTTCTACACTTTGTTCATTTTAAGTTGTCCTGGATTGCCCCTGTTAAAAATAATTTATCAGTTATTTTCCACAGTCCACATTCAATATTGTGCTAAAGGTAGCCAAAGAGGGACACATTCATCACTGGGAAGCTAAGGAAATATTTAAAGTACAATGCAATAGATATCATGTTTCTATATTTCTGCCCAAATGCCAAGTCTATTTCAAGCTTGTCCCTTGATCAGGAAAATATACATGGAAAGTAGGATAAAAGATTTCCTATTGCCACAGCATGCTCAAAAAAATAAAATAGCAAAGAACAAAAGTCATGATGGCACACTGTTTAGGTCAAAATGCAGAGCTGAGCTGTCCATAGGGACAGTCATTGCAGGCTTATAATGGGTTGGGCTGTGAGGCTTTGGCAGAATGGAGAGGAGAGAGCAAAATGTTTTAGGGAGGCAATGAAAAAGACTGTATTTACCATGAACTTTGATCTACCCCATAAACAGATACTGCAGTTTTTTCCAAATAGAAATAAGGATTCCATTTTAAGAACATTACATCCAAGCACCAGAGTTAAAATAAAATAGAAATGCTCAGATGAGTAACAGCAAGATTCACTCTATACTGAAAAAAGTAGGCTAGATCTATTAGATTTAAATTAATTGTACAAGAGCCTCATATCTAACCGTAGTGTATTGTATGTAATTGTATTTAAGCTAAGTCTAAAACACTGTATTTTACTTTTGTGTGCTATTAAGACTCAGATTGCTTTAAAGTAAACATTTCTATGATCTTTATAAGCTTTTTGTTTTTGATTTGTTTATTTTTGTTTTGTTTTTTGTTTCTTGGGATCAGAGGATGATACGTGTCTGTTTGACTTTGCTTTATTTCTTCATCTAATTATGTTGAGGAGCAGGGTCTGGTAACATAATATGATTGAAAAATCACAGAGGAACAAAATAACAGTTTTTCATTTATAAGAAATTGTTAGGTAGAAATGCAAAGACATGATGCATTTACCTGGAGAAATGCCATGACTGGCAATCACGCTTTATTTAGAGAAAGGAAAAGAGACCCTTACTTTAGAATATGACCACAAAACGTTAAAGGATAAACCAGGAGGCTCTGGTAGATTGAGCAAAATGCATACTCAAGAAAAAGAAAGACAGATTAATGAAGAAAGGGGAGGTCAGGGAAGAGGGAACTTTGTTTAACTCTGCATTTAATTCTGCACTCTGGATATGTTCAAAATGTGTATCTGAAGGTTTGCCTTATTTTGGCTAAAAAGAACTTGTATTTAAGGCAATATATATTTTAGAAGATTTGTAGTATAAACTAGTGCTGCTTATTTTCCTCTATCTTCATAGAGCATTAAGCCAGATAACCACAATCCATGAACAAATAGATTGGCATTCAGATTTAATTTTCACTGGATGTATATGAGCAAGAAAGTTCTAAACATTAGTGATAAAAGCAGCTGCCCTGTATCCAGCACCCATTATGTTTTAAGCACTGTTCTGAATGCTTTTTGTTATTTTATTTACAGCTCAAATTTCTCTAGCAATGTGTAAGATTTTGCCAATTTTACTAAGTAGAAAAGCTCAGATATATCCACGTGTACACAGCTGGAAAACAGAAAAGATGGAAATTGGATTGAGGTTTTTACATCTTCAGAGTCCTGTTTTTACACACACACACACACACACACACACACACACACACACACACACACAATCCTAGCAATCATTCTGTTCTACCTGAGTTTAGAGCATTATATTTAAGGCCAACTATGTTTTTTTTTTTTTTTTAACATAGAATGCACAATAAATTGGCGTGTTGAATTGTGGAGTAAAAACCTAAAAATATCATTGAAACTCTGCACTTGTTCTTCCTGAATTTCTTTCATGCCAGCAAACAAAAAAGCTACGTTTTCATTGTTTTAAAGCACACTACATAAGTGTCTAATTTTTGCTACTCCTCCTACGATTCTTTTTTCTAACAGTCTTTCCTCTTAGCTCCTGGGATGCTATATCTTCTAGGTATCATCCTACTTTTTGAATTCTTACTTCTTTTAAATTATTTTCTCTGCTTAATCTTTTAATAATATCTTAAAGATTCTGTGTTTTATTCTAATATGTCTCCAACAGGTTATATATTTCTCTTCAACCACATGTGATTTATGAGTTAAATGTCCTTAGTAAGATGTAACAATATTAACATTTTGTTTTGTGTTTGTGCAAAATTATTTCACTCAACATTCATTCATTCAATTGACCCTACAGGGATAGAATTAGTGTGGCATGATAGTATTTGTTTCTGAGGAAATAGTCAACAAAAGTAATCAAATATCTGCTTGCAAGCAGTTTGAATATTCCATCAACATTTTAAACTCACTGTTATGTGGTAGATCAAACTTTTGCCACTTTTTTCTGAAATTGTATTTTTCTCTTTCTCTTGACTGCTTTGCTATTGATTTATAAGTTAGACTCTTGGATTCAGTGTGTCTCTTACCCATAGGATTTTTATGTCACAATAAATTAGTTCTGTCACTTATTATCCGTTAGTTCTGTCACTTATTATCTGACCTTTTTTTTTTTTTTTTTTTAATCCCCCTATTGACTGTAACAGCCTTGGCTCCAATTCTTTGCATGTGAACTCCTCAACAAGTGCCTGAGAACCACTTTACTCACCCAGTTGCCTCCAGAGTAATCAGTTTTCTGCACTAATTCTAGAATGACCTTTCTAAAAAGCAGAATTAATCAGGAAACTCCTCTACTCAAAGGCCCCAAGTGCCTTCCCAAGGCGCAGTTTAAAGTTCAAACAGGTAAGTGTACAAAATTTTGTTTAATTTTCTCCCTTTAGATTAATTTTTAGTTACATAAAATCTTACATGCCATGGGTATATGCAATCTACATACGGAATAGTGCATTTTCTCACTAAAATTTCCTGTTTTAACTTTTTTTTTATTTGTTAGGTTTGTGAAAGGAAATTCTTAGTTATTATCAGGGATATTGGTTTATATTTTCTAATTTTCATATTTTGAAGAATTAGTCAAAGTATATGTGATATCTTCCCACAAATTTCTACCTTCCTCCTTCTCTGCTTAGCATGTGAAAGGAGCACTGGATGCTTGTTAGGAAACAGAATGCAAAACAGAGCATCTAGTTGGAATATGGGTCTGTTCCTCACAAGTCATAAGAACAACATAAATTATTTAACATGACTTGTTTCAGCAGTAAAAAGAAAATGATAATGAGGCCTGTCTGCAGTAGAAATGAGACTTAGAATATTTTAACATTTATAAAATACTTCAGAAAGAAAATGTCGACAATCAATTTTATATGTTAGTTTATTTAAAGAATTGAAATTTTCATATGTATCTTTATGGTTATCCTTCTGTCTGTCCTTTACTTAGGTGAGTTATAAGTGTTTTGATATTTTTCTTAAATGGTCTTTTCACATCACTGCTCACTAGTTAATTGTCCCACGCAGTTTCATTTCTGTTCATCATCATGAGTGACAGAACGTCAAGCGGAGGCATTTAATACCAATAAAAATAACAAATTATTTATCTACATCACTAATGAAACCCTAATCAATGGTATTAAGAAGTTGGTGTGTATTCTTTTGAGACATATCCCCACTTCTTGATATCAATGTATAATAAAGCATATATAGATAGATAAGTATTGATGGCTTTAAAGTTGATAATTTGTTATATAGTTAAAACTTTCATCACTATATTTATGTCTTAAGTCTCTATGTTTTATATTTCTTACAAAGTGAGTATGTCTTACATTTTTTCTTGAGGACCTCATATTAGATATTACACAGATATCACGATATTTTAGAGTTCTATTTGAACCAACGGATTTGTCAGATGAAAGAAATCACTGAACTTGTCAGAACACTAATACTAATAAATGTAAATTGTTTATATTTTTCCAACATATTATGTAAATTGTTTTAACTTGTCAAAAATATTTTGACCTCAGAAATATGAACTGCAAGTCAACATGAATAAATTTGGGCCAAAGTGCGAAATATGCATAAAACAAAAGACCATAGAGAAATTGAACTTTAGAAATATGGAGCAGAATATTCAAAAAAAAATACCTGCAGGTAAACTTGTATGGTTCATATTTGATAGGCTTTTTCAAATTATTGTTGATTTTTATCTTTTAAAAATTGAAGTATTTGCAAATATAAGAGATGTTTTTTGGAATTGAAGTTTATATTTTTTAGGTTAACATGAGTTTTATCAATCAGTCATACTTTCAATTTTGAAAATATATAATGATTAACCTTGTAATATTATTTTAATCAAAGTTAGAAGATTTATAGTTTTGTTTCTTTTTATGACATTTCACAGGGTCATATTTAATTTTATTGTTTTCTACATGTTGTAAGACAGCTGAAGGTATAACAAAAATTAGGCCTTCCCAAAAAATATCTATATACATTTAAATGTACCTGTGTAACTATATATTATAGAATCAATTATTATTAAATATTAAATTCATAGAAATGTTGCTGTCATTGCATACTTGCACTCCTCAAATATAATATTTTGAATCATTCAATCTATCCATTCCACAACCAATCATATATTCTGTGATTATTAAATATATATAAATATAATCTTATAGTCCAGCTTTGTGCAATTTAGTTATTCCTTTGTACTTAATTACAGTATAATTATTGTAATTCCGTAATTTTTTCCGATTCTTATCTCTTTGTATATGTCTTTATATAGGTTTGAACATGCATTTAGTTACTTTTGGTAATGAACATTTTGCCAAGAGAACTGCAGAATTGTCTCCCATCTAACATGTCCTTTAGAGTCTGGCCTGTCTCCAAAATGACATAACGTATACATCTCTTCCCCTTGAATTACAGAAGGCTTATTAGTAATTTGTTAGGTAAGCCAACAAGAATGAAGGAGTTTCATTCTAATTTTTTTCCTGGAACACTGAGTTCTATTTTGAAACCTTTAGATGTAAATATTTAAATGACCCTACGTTTTCATGTTGTTGAAGGATCAAAGTAGCATGGTATTGAAAAATAGAGACTGAGGCAACTACCTGCTCATCAGCACCCAGATCCAGCATTACTCCAGCATCACCCATTTTTGCACCTAAACATCTCCATAAATGCACTGAAGACAGAACCACTCAGGTGACAACTTTCTGAATTATTGAATCCCATATACTACAAGAAACCTCCAAAAACTGTAAGAAATAAACCTTTCCATTCCCAACTTTGGGCATCAGGAGTTTTGTCTCAATGATGAGTAAAAAGTGACTAAGACAGTATCTGAAAAAATCATAATTTTAGAAAACAAATTCTTACTGGGATGAGATATCATTTTGGTTTTGCTTTGCATTTTCCTGATGGCTAATGGAGCCGAATATATTTTTCAAATATCTCTTAGTCATTTGTGTGGTTTCACTAGGGTAGTTTCTATTAGTAAATTGAAAAATGTAAAAATTTTTTCTGCTATTCTCAGAATATATATATCCCTTGTTAAACTCCTTGTCATATACATAGTTCACAAATACTTTAACTCTGCAAGTTACTTCTGAACTCTGATGATAAATAAGTAATCTTGATGCACATTTTTCCTATAATAAATTTGTAATTTTATCAAATATCTTTCCTGAATCTTTTGAGGTAGACTGCTTTGCTCTTTCCACTGTTGATGTGACGTATCACATGTGTCAGTTTGCGTATACTGAACCATTCTTACATCACTGGGATAAATAGCACTCTTTCACATTATCACATAAATAATCTCTTCAATACTATGTTGAATTCCCTTTGGTACAAATTCATTGATGATATATATATATATATATATATATATATATTAATCAGACATATTGTACTGTAGATTTTTTAAATTATTTGGTCCATGTCTAGTTTGGTATTAGGTAAAATTTGCCTTATAAAACGTGCTATGAAGAGTTTCCTCTTCTTCATTTTTTTTTGATAATAGTTTCTTAAGAATTAGTGTTAGTTTTATTTTAATGTTTTGTGAAATCAGTAGCTAGGTCATCAAGCTCAGTGCTAGCTCAGTGCTAGTCTTTGATGAAAGATACTTTTATTAATGATTGAATCATGGTATTATTTAACTGTTCAGGCTTTCTGGTCACATTTCAAAATCATATATATATACATAAGCTATATATATATATATATATATATATATATATATATATATAATTCATCAATTTAATCTAGGCTATGAAATTCCATCCTGTATAGTAGCTCAAGGCCATCATAATGAACCTGTTTTGATCATCATAGTTGTCATTTTTTATAATTTTGGATTTTATTTGTTTTTGTTCACTCATTTATTCAAATCTTTTTTGAAAGATTGTCAATTTTTCTTCCTTATTAAAAAAGTTATCTTCTTGTTACATTTTCTCTTGTTTTCTTTTCTAGTCCTATTTTTTTTCCTTTATGCTTTATTCCTTATTATTTCATTCCAATTTCTTTGGGATGTATTGTATTCTGTTTTTGTTTGTCTAGTTTCCTGAGGTGCAATAATAGGTTGTTTCTTGTCAACGTGTCTGCCTTTTGGTGTGGATACCGATCTCTGCAGTGCTCTTCAGTGCTCTTTTGTACATCCTCTGTTGTTTCGTCGTGTCTCCTTCTTTATTGCTTCAAGAATTTGTTTTCTATTTCTTCTTAATCTTTTCTTAATCCATTAATTGAGCATCTATACATCGTCAATCTCATACATTTTCAAACGTTTTCCTTGTCCATTTTTATTTTATTGCATTACAATTGAAAATTACGATATCAGTCAGATAGTTTAAAATTTGTTAAGACTTTTACATTCTTGTATATAGTCTATCTGTAAAGCATGTGTCATTACTTCTGTCATTATTGGAAGAATGTTCTGTAGGTAGATGAATATTATATCTATTTGGCTTAGGATATAATGCTACCTAGTCCTTTGTTGCTTTTCTCTCTGATGATACATATATTTTTAATAACATTAGAGTCTCTTTTTCTTTAGATCTATTATTTGTTTCCTATATTTAACTGTTCCAATATTAACTATATATATATATATATATATATATATATATATATATATATATGGACTATTGTTTCCCATTGTTAAATTACCACCCTATCATAGAAAATTCTTGCTTATTTTCTTTTACTGTCTTTCAGTTTAAAGCCTGTTTTAACTGATGCAAAAACAGATGTTAAAGATTTCTTTTGGTTTCTGTGTCCATACAAAATCATTTTTTAATCTTCACTTTCAATGAAATAGTCCTTAGCTATATGTCAGTTTCTTGGAGGTAGTATACAGCTGAATCCTTTTTAATTTAAAGGAAAGTAGAATTCATCATGCTATTGTAGTGCTGTAGGAGGAGGCTAGGACAGGGCACCATGGCTGGAGGACCTAGGTGGGATCTACCATTTGAGGTGCCTTATTCAACAGAGTCACAGAACAACACCACCAGAGCCCGCACAGGTTTGAGCTGATCCAGCACTTGGAACCAGTATTGTAATAGAACATTCAGAACCTCACACCTGATGTCCACCTTGTAGCATGACATCAAATGGAACCACTTCATCAACCTAAAAGGACAGCAGCAGTGGATTTCACCACCCTCTAGTTCTTGCAGTGGTCCTTTACACTCATAGGATGTTCCTTTCTTTTCTTCAAAGCACCCTTTTCTCTCTGAGCACTTTTTTACGCTTCTCCTTTTACATTATTATGCCTTAAAAAACAATAATCTTTCCCATCTACCAGTTTGTTATGGATTGTACAATATATTTTTAGATTCAGCCATTTAACTTTATTTTACTTTGTTAAATCCTATTTTTTCTCAAGGAAATTTTATGATTTGGAACTTATTTAATAGATTTTTTTCAATAAGCTTTTTTTTTTTTTAAACGAATACAAAGGTTTCTTAGGAATATAACTGAACTTCAAAAACTTTATGCTTTCGTGTTAAGCCTCTGCCATTATAGAAAATCAGGATTGAGCAACACTTCCTAGTTAGTAGCAACCACTTCACTAGTCCTGGGAATTATATGTCAGAAGTCCAATAGAATACAGGCCGGACTTAGAATTCAGATGTTATTATATTGTTTAGCATGGAAATTTTGCTTTGGACCTGTAACTTAAAGATATTTTCCCCTTTTGTATTTATATACTAGCACTGGCTTATGGCCCTTTAAAAGGCTCCTCTATAAAACCAGTTGTGCTTTAGTTGGGTTGCTAACACAACTCATTAGTAATATATTACATTATAACGTCTTCACAAGTAACTATGAAACATATTGGTGTGCCTATCCTGGGCTCTAGCAATGTTTTAAATGTGTAAAATATTTTTTCTTTGACTATATTTTAGGCTTCTTATTTATAGCAAATATATCAACATTTATGAAAGTATTTACTCATTTAAAATATATGAAATGTATACCTTATTTTTGCATGGGCGGAAAATAAATTGATTATTCATAACATTATTATGATGTCAGTTACTGTTTTGTAAGGAAATAATTTAGTTATCACTGTCTGTGTGCAAAATGCATTATAATGATTTGACCAATGAGCCCCCTTTTATCTTTTATCTTCTCCTTTCCTGCAACCAAACTATATGAAGTTTGAAAAAAATCATAATATTTTTCTGGAAAATAAATAGATGTCCCATGACCACCTTATATCCATGCTTATGCAATGCAATTATAAAGTTAAAATTCATGTAACATGCCTGCTTGCTTGCTTTTCTTTCTTCCTTTTTTTTTTCTTTTTGTAGAAATGATACCCGTAGCTACTACGTTGGACAGAGTGATTTGCATTATATGTGAAAGTGTGAGATAGAATGACTTTTTAAGAAATTTCATAAAATTGCAGTAGAAAGATATTTTTATTACATTTTAAAAACATCTCTATTGAAGTATTCTCCATGTATCATAAGTTTTACCTCTTTAAAAACTGATTCTATAGCTCTTATTATGATCACAGAACCATAAAATTGCCAGCAAAATGTATTTTGGGAGATCATCATCAATAAAAAGGAAGCTCAATATGTACGGAGCTTCTCAGCTCCTCCACTTAATCTCCCTGAGCACATTTCTCACACCTGGACACAAGAGTGCCTTCACTGTCTCTCAGGGTTTGCCTGTGTCTTGGCATGTGGGGTAATCATGTCTCTCCTCATCTGGAACATACGACTACCAGAATTACTCCTTCAGCTCCAATAATGCCTTAAAAAGGTAGATTTTAACATAAAGGAAGATTTTTTTTGGAAAAGGGTGGACAAAAAGGAGATAGACAGCTACTCTGGAGAAGTACGGTGCATCAGAAACAAATACCTAATGGGTTTTTGTCCCTGAGTCCTTTAAATTCAGAGCTAATAAGATTTCTCATCTCCCGTGTGGGCAGAAATTGTCAACATGTAGCTTTGATCCTAACCTTGAACACTACCTGGCCATTTGATTTTTGTCCATTTGTCATAGATAAATGTGTTACAGGACAGCCTCATGGAAAGATTACATAGAGTTAATGGTTAAATAAAGGGGATATGTATGCGTCTGGTGAAACAAAATAGCAGTGCTAACGTGAGAATATAGGTACATGTATGTATCTGTAAGAGTGTTGTGTGTGTATGCTTCACATATTAAATAGCAGTCCCTAGGGGCTACCCTCTATCTCCTTTGTAATTTGTCAGAGGTGGGCAAGGGGGATGGTTTTCCTGGTCTTTTAGATTTCTGGCTTTTCCTTGCTTTCTTAATTCTTTCTAATACATTTTATGGTAATTGTGTTACCTGGCAATTCTCCAGTGTAGCTTCCCTCTTTTCTGTCTTCCTAATTGCTCTAACTGTAGAGTCTACCTGTAGAGGCAGAAGTTATTTTTAGTAAGATTTCCCATTAAGTTTTTTTTTTTAATAAAGTATATCTTTTCACCGACAAAGAACCACTTTTCCCTATACCTATCCAGGCATTTTAAAAAAATATTCCTCTAATCTTACAGTAATTATCCCCTCAGCAACATCTCCCTATGTTCTTCCTGCACCCACTGCAGCCTCTGTTCCACAACATCACACTTTTTATGTAAAACTGTGAAAGTAAGCCAGGCACAGAAATACAAATATGTGTGATCACACTCATATATGACTTGAGCGAAGTGATCTGAAGAAGTGGATACATGCACTTTAAACTCACAACTTTCTCTTGATGCTTTACAGTTAGTTTCTGGAACTTCTTTGTATTGCACTTAAACTTCATACGTAATTGATCTAAACTACATACTTGCAGTTTCTCCCCCTCTTTATGATTGAGGTCCAATAATTTATTATTCATTCTTATGTAATGAAATTACCTTTGGAACTTATGTGTGGATTTTGACATGAAATAGTGTTTGGTTTCATTTTGGAAACAGATATTTGTATCAAACAATTTAAGTATATTATTTTGACATTCTCAATGTTACTGTTTTCTTCAGTATTTTATTATAATAAAGATTTGGATAGGAAATGTCTTTATGTGTTATCAGTTATATTCACTTCTCAGTCTTTGGGCTAAATTAAAATGTAGGAGTTACCAATTACTTAAAATCTTAGTGTGTATCTATATCTATAGCTTTATCTATATCTATGTTCTAAAATACTATAGCTACACCAGATAACTTACTTACCACAGTGTTATGATTTGCTAATGAATATGCTTAAAATAGAATACTAACTCTTAAAAATTACAGGTTTGAAAATATCTGTAGTACACTTAATAATATTTATAAAACAGAATTTTACTTTTAAGATTTAAAAAATTTAAATGAAGTATAATTAGCTTATAATACCTATATTTAGACCCTACAGTTTTAGAATCATGATTATTTTCAAAAATTCTCAACTATATATATGGAATTAGGACAATTCACCTTCTAAACAGTGCCTATTGTTTTAGAAGGAGTCTTTATTCATCTTGGATACACAGCAGAGTCATATATTATTTAAAGAACTATTTTCGAAAATGAATAGAACTAGTACACAAAGAAACACAACCTTCCAGATTTCTAACTTTTATTTTTCAGGGTCAGATTACAGATTCAGTTTATTTATGTAAATTATGAGAATCTAAAATACATGCCAGTTAATCTTAAAGTGTTTGCAATGTTGTTAATATTGAGCTTATCAGGAAAAGAAAATGTACATAAAAATTACAGAAAACAAAACCATAATGGCATTTACCTGTATTTCCAGCATTCTGAGGTGGGAATCCTCAGGTGGGACGATTCCAAGTTACAGACCTGCCTGGGGAGCTTAGGGATTTAGTGAGACTGTTAAAAAAAATAATTCTTAAAAACTGTAGATATAAAATAGAGTAAAGGCTTTGAGCTTACGCTCTAGTAGGAAAAAAAAAGTATGAAAGTTTATTTAGAACAAAATCTTTGGTCCACTTAGCTTCATTCATTTGCATTTTACAACATGCAATTTATAGAATTTTATATATATATATATATATATATATATATATATATATACTGTGTAAAATCTATTGCCCTGTAAACCTTGTCAAGAACTAGTTATTTGCAGAAGTAGTTTTACATTGCATGGCTTCAAATTTTAATTCAATGTGAATTATCTGATTTATAAAATAAAAATTAGGAAATATAGGAAAAAAATGTACCATGCAATTCAGCTTTTAAGCAAAATCCCAAGAGTTGCTTGAAGTGATGCATCATGCTTTTAACCAATTTTTAGTCTTGGTATGCATAATCACTATGGAGATAAAACAGCATAAAACAGTTTTATCCTAATGGGATAAAACATTTCTCACTAAGTATCACAAAATAATTGGCCGAATGACTGATTTCTAAATGAGTGGCAAGTAAATTTTTTTCAAAGTTGGACTTTTAAAAAATTTGTTCCTTTTCAGAGTTAGTATCGTTGCTTAGTTTTAGACATAAATGCAAATGAGTTTTCAGCACTAATACCTAAATTGTCTCTAAAATATGTCTCAGATGTTGTTTTTTTTTTTTACATTTTCTTTGTATGTGCGTGCGTGCATGCATGTGTTTATATTAGCATTGTGCATTTGTTGGTTTTAGCCTTATAATATGAGTTTGTTTTAATTAGAATATATTTGCTACTTGATTATGTTAAATTTGTTTTTTCCCCAGGGATTCTACATCTGGTTAAGTAAAATAATATCTGTCTTTCTCCTTGTTTTAAGAATTAAATAACATACTACTCTGGAAATATTTTAATATACATCATCTTATCTACCTGAATTTTATTAAAGATGAATTTATACTTTTTTTCTCCTTTTTTAGGATATATTGTAATTTAGTTTGAAATAAATTGAAAAAGAGGTGTAGTTTAAATCCTCAATTCGTCAATTTATCAATGAATCAAAGGAAAGTGTATTTTTCAGATGAACTGCATTCAATTATGGACTGTTTAGCAGAATATAAGAGATGCCTGTATCTTTCAAATTATAGTGAATTAAGTGAGTTAAATTATTTCTTAAAAGGAAAATAGACTAATGTTGTTACATTAAATTTAGATTCCCCCCATCTTCACCCCCATTCGGGGGGACTGGGCTGCCTCGGGCCCACTACCCTGACATTCACCGGCTTCGCTGTAATTCTTGTTACATATTGCTGCTACAGCACTAGCCATCACATGTGTTCTGAGACACAAAATATAGGAAATAGGGGAACACAAGCTCAACTTGCATTTTCCAGGATATATGCTGGTGGTACCATTGCTATCCAATTGGTCAATAATTTTCATTTTGACCAAGACTGAGAAACACAGTCTTATCTATTGTCACCATTATTACATAAAATTCAGCCCAAACCTGAAATATGGTACGTACAAGCATCTACATTCACTCTATTCATTACTAGTATCTACTTCTCTGTGTAGTGCTCCTTCAGGGGATTAGAAAAACAAACACAAATATTCATCCTTTAGTTTCCTCTTGAGAAACTATCCTCAATGCAATAATCACTAATATTTGAAGGAGAAAAGATGCAAACCATCGGTAAATGTTTTATCTGATTTAATTTTATTCCTTGAGTATTCCTTTTATGTAAGCTCAAGAAATACTTTTTTCAGTTTGTGAAAATTTAACACTTGGTTTTAGGTTTTTCTAGTAATAATTAGTTTAAATGATTTTTTAAAAATATTAGTAATTAAATCTCAGTTGCTTGTTAGGTTGATTTTCCAATTCAAATAGGTGTAATTGTACTTGTCAATAAAGAAAGATGTGAAGAAATTGTATAATTTCACTGCTACATAACAAAAATGATAATAGAATAAATGATCCCTGAAAAGTGTATGTTGTGTTTTTCCTTTGTGTGCTGCAGAAGATCTAAAGAAGAGAAATATATTTTTGGTTATGCTGAGTTTGAAGCACATTTATTTGAAAATGTACTATAGCATAGAACAAATATTTGAAATAGAAAATTGAGGCTCAAAATAAATGAGATTTTTGAAAAGAAGATAGCTGCTCTAAATGACTCTAAATCTCTTGATCTCTGTGAATTATATCTTAGGATACTAAAAGCACTTGAAGTTAGGTCCACAGACCTTTGGGAAATCAGCAAGAAATTATTAACTTGCCACAAGTTTACATAGAATGAATGAAAGATTGACTTAACAAAATAAAAACACATTATAAAACAGTTTATTTCAGGAAAAACTGTCAAACACATTGTTATTATTATTGGCTTTAATATTATAGTAAATGATTTTGATAAATCTTTGTGTGTGTTCATTAGTGTGGGTTTAATTACATAATTACATCTATCTTGGAGCATTGGTACACATACATATATCATGATACTGAATTTTAGTATATGTGCTACCAAAGCAAGCACCATGATATGGAGTTTTAAAAAGGAATAAAAATAATTGTTCAATAAATACTGTAAGAAAGACTTAAGACTGAACATTTTTAATAGAGTGACTAGGAAATTGCACAAAATCATTATAAGAGATAAATGTCTGGCTCTGAAATGCATTGGATATAATAGATGTTTGCTGAGCGACCTTTGAAAATGAGTTTCTTACTGAACATAAGTGGACAGAATGAAAATAGCATGACTGTATTTATAGTACTGTTTAGCTCATCTAGTTTTTTATTAATTAGGTTATTTTATAACTCAATTATCATTTTATTAAGTCCATTATTAAGTTCAGTTATATCTTCGTCTAGCTCAGCATTCATATTTTTATTTTGTTTTAATCTTATCTTTCATCATGTTGATTAATTCCCCTCTGTGATTTTTGATTTCCTTTCCCTTGATGATCCTAGGAATCAGCTCTAGGAGAGTTAGGAGTTTGGGGAGATATTTAATGACATCATCTTCTCATGTTTATATCATTTTTGGATTTCACATTTTTGGGCTGAAATTGGTGGGTGCTTATAGTACAAAGAATGTATTGCTAGGGTGTAGATCACATTATCTCTTGTCTATTTTTCAGTGACACTCTGCGTATGGCTAACATTAGGTCTTTGCCTATATCCCAAGATCTGAACACTGTAGTTCATTTGGTGAGAGTGGGGATGCAGTATAATTGGGGTACCATGCAGGAATGCACTGTAGTACTGTTATGACATCAAGATTGTGGAATATGGGGAAAATCTATTAAAGCAACAGCAATTCTGTCCTGGCAATAGCAGAAGTTATATTTAGGAAAGATTATTAAACTTAAAAGGAGACATATATTTTAATACAATATTAGCGAGGGGCTTCACCATCCTATGTTTATAAATAAATGGACAATCCAGAAAATCAAAACAACAGAGGAATAGTCTATGATTGTTAAGGTGGATGGTCAGGACAATAGGCTTGGGGACTGCCAGGGAGTTTGGTGAAAAACACTTTGTATATGTCTGGGTAGGTTTGGAAGCATGATCGTGGGCTTTACATAACTCCTTCCACTCTTGTCATTTTTCCTGTGTTGTCTTTTAAAGCCACCATGACTAAGCATCTTTTCTTCAACAACAGTTCCATCATGGTGTTTTTGTTAGGGATGGGTTGCCATGGACAGGGTCTCCTGAAACCATGTGCCAAATTAACCCCGTCCCTCTATGTTATAAGTGTTGAATATTGTGTCTGAGTGATGAGAAATCTAATGTTACAACTTACATTGAAATGTCTCCAAAAAGTTTCAGGAGCTCATGTTGAGGCTTTGGGGGAGTGACTAGATCACTGGTATGTGACATAAAATTGATTCACTGATTGGTATGGAATATTTCTGTGTGTGGATGATGGATTTATTGAAAAGGGAAAACTCACTGTCTTAGTTACTTCTTACTCATCGTTGAGGCAAAATACCTGCACCAAGTTGGGAAAGGAAAGGTTTATTTTTTACTGATTTTGGAGGTTTCAGTCCATACTCAGTTGGTTTCAAGGCAAGGTGGCATGGCTGGGCCGCAGTTCAGGGCAGATGCAGATAGCGAGGAGGAAACTGGCAAAAAAGAGTAACACACATCTTCTTCCTGCCATTACATCACATCCTGGCTCCACCCCTAGGCCAGTGTAGCACTCACACCCCCAGTCTAAGCCCTTTACAATGTACCAATCACAAATATACAATGCAAACGCATGACGCCTGGGGGCCACCAACATAAACCAGGACACTCATCCAGATTGTGCATAGTGTTAAGCAATAGGCATACAGCCTAGAGACAATAAAAAAAGAATGAAATTAAGGCTGTCTGATTACTCTCCATTGTCTTGCATGTCACGTACTGTTTGTCTTTGTCTATGTCTCTCTGCCATGGTCTTATAACTAACCCAACATGAGCTGAAATCTCTGTGCACCATGAGTTAAAACGAATCTTTTCTCTTTAATTTATGAGTGCTGGGTCCTAGTAATTAAAAAGTAAATAAAACAGCTGACTAATAGTCAAACTCTAGAATAGACCTAAATACATTTAATACACATGTATAAATCCACTTATCCTAAAGTTAGGAAAAAAACAAAACTGTGCACAGCATTTTACAGTTCACTGTTATTGTTGAGATCTACATATATACCAATTTCCCATGATGAATTTATTCATTGTATAACTTGAACGTGTGCTAATTTTTAATAAGGTTCTCTCTGTTTCACTTTCCTCTCCTACAAAAGGGTGAGGGATTAGCAGAGTTGCAGACATCCATGATACAACAGAGTTACAGTAGGTCCACTGGGGCTACTTTAACATTAAATTAAACAAAAGCAAAAACACTGGGGAGAAAATCTTTTGAAATGTCTGCTGGACACAAATACTAATTATTATCATTATCACTACTAGTATTAAACTAGCATTAAGTGTTTACAAACAGAAATATGATTTTAGGATAAGTATCAACAATGAAATAATTTTAAAGTTTAGTTATGCTTTCATAACTGATTTATATCCATTTATAGCACAAATTGACTGGGGATATTTGAAAAGTAACAATGTCAAGTATGTTTTTGTTACTGTACATTTTGTTGATAGAAATCTATAAATGTTGAAGAATAAAACTTTGAGGAAGGAATATTTAGCATGCAAATACACTCAAGCCATTTGGTAGACTTGTTTCTCACAAGATTGGACAAGTGGATAAAATGTCTGACATTTGTATTAGGTAGAAATGAGAGGCATGGAAAAGAAAAATCAATTCCAATTTTTAGCAAAGTTAGAAAATGGCTTAGAATTGATAAAAATGATTTGGTAGATGTGAATCAGTAACTTAAAATTGAACTATGAAACTCTCTACCCATTGTTTTAATGTTCATTTTTTAAATTTGATTACTTGTCAATGATTTATAATTTGACAAAATAATTTTACATACTTTGCTAGATATTTATAACATTCGCTAATTTTTAGAGTAGCAAAATAATTTATACTAAATTTTATTGATTCCTTTGTCTTGATTTTTTCAGGGGCTGTCATCATTTATTTTAAAATTCAGTCATTGCCAGCACTTTTAGCTTAGTTTGATTTACAGCAGGTATGTAATTGTTGTCCTCTTGCCAAACCAACCATTAAAATATTCAGTTTTTACGTGATTATACTCTTTTTATTTTTTTTAATATTAGCTGGCATGAAATTCTCTTCTCTATACTTAATTTGTAATTTTACAGATTCATTAACTAAGTTGTTTTAGCATTTAATTAATGTCAGTCCTTTCTACTTATTCTTTTGATTTGCATGAAATCAATGACTTCTCTATAATTTACTATAGTAATACTTCTTAATCTAGAAAAAAATCTAAACTTAACTTAAAAAGCTGACATTTGTTTCATCAATTTTTATGAATAATTATATTTGATTATCTCTATTTTAGAGATGATTTTTCTTATAATACTTCATACATCGCATATAACATTATTATACTATTAACATAAATTATTTATATTGTTTATACAAATAAAGTGGTACTTCAATTCCTGAAATTAGTCCTGCTCTACTATTTTGGGGAAGTTGGCCAATGTCCTGTTCAAGACTAACAGGAACTTTGCTAATGTAATCAAACTTTTATCAAATGCAGAATTCTGTTGGCATTGAAATTTTTAACCAAAAACAATGCTAATGAACCATTGCCAATCACTGATAGTGCAAGGAAGATACACATACTTTACTATTTTAGATGCATGAATATTATTAAAAACCAGGCTATATTACATGTCTTTTTATAACATGTAACACCACCAGGTACTGTAAATTTTTACAATAGTCCTCACTTTATCTTCATCTATCTATATTTTTCATCAAATTTAGTGTAATTTTAAGGTGATATGTTTTCTTTTAACCTTTCTTATTTTTTCCAGTAGAAGTTTATAGTAAATTATGCTTGCATTCCTTGTGTGAAATTGATACATGTGTGTAGCATATCTCAGTTCCTTTTATCATCCCTTTTCCTCTCCTGACTCATCTCCCAATGGAGAAAGAGCTTTATTTTTTGCTCCTTTTTTATAATTTGGGTTCTGCTTTAAAGATTTTATAGAAATTAACTATATATCATTGAAATGTAACACTATCTTTCCCAATTTTCATGTATTATTTATAAATTATTTATAAACAAATTTAAAATTTTATTATTCAGAATTGATTTACTCCATAATTTAAATACTATGTCATGCTTGTTTCTGTTTACATATGTACATGGAAGTTTTTATATTTACCTCATGTATATAGTGTTATATCAAGAGAGTAATACTTTTTATTGCTTTTTCCATTTACCAAATATTTAGAAAAATTTCTCCCTAACAGCAAACTAATCATTTGATCTTATTTTGAATTTACAACAGCTCTTTCTCTGAGATGATTATTTCCTGAGAAGTTGTAGAGTATTTTTCTCAACTTGATGTACAGGAGACATTTACTGAAGCATGTGTGTATCCGCAAGTTTATTTATTTTATCATATGTGAAACATACTTTACTAGGTGTATTCCTCACACTAACATTATATGCACTTTTGAGTGTTCACTTAAAAAATATAGCATACTAACTCTTGATGAAATTTGACATCCTGCATTGTAAACAGGCTTACAGTTAATGCTAAAGTTGCTACTAGGTGGTTCATAAATATTAAAGTAATAACATGCTATGCTTACTTCTTTGAAGTTCCTAGATATTATTGTACATTGTTTGAGTCTTCCTGGTTATAACTTTCCAAGACGTTTATTTTTCCGTAAATTTATAGTTTAAGAAATTTTCCATTATGGTTATACTACTTGTTATGGATGAAAACTTTTAATATGCAGATTCAGTTGTTCCTTCCTTAATAGATATTTTTCCTTTGGGTGGGGGGAGGGTATCTCACTGCTAGAGCAATCCTTTAACATACACAATACTCTGAGTTTCATTACCAGCTCTAAAAATAGAAAAAAAAAAGATTCATTATTTGTTTAATAATTGAGATTTACCTAACTCTTCTGTTGTGTCTTTATAAAGTTTTATTATTTGCAGGTTAGATCTCAGGCATTTTAATTTTCCTATTTACCCTCCATGTGTTGAGGTAGGTTGTGCATATGATTCTAGGATTCATCTCTGCAATTAACAGTTATGATGCTTCTCACTCATTCAGTGAAATTTTGTTTGAAAATTATTTGGTTAGTAATTTTTTGTGTGTGTTTTCACGCTACCGCTAAAAGGGCATTTATTTGTTGCAATTTCTTCTCTTTGTCTAGTTGTCTTTCTTTTTTTTTTTTCACTGCTATTATTTATTTTTAAAATATACTTATTTGGATTCATCTGGTGTTCTTCCTAGTGAAAAAGCAGACATGAGTTATGCTTTTCTTTCTTTCTTTCTTTCTTTGGTATATTTTACATATATATAATGATCACACTTATCATAGGAAATTTGTACCTGTACATGATATATCTTAATTATTTTTTGCCATTCACCTTCCCTCCCTTCAACCCCTCTTCCCCTCATTTACAAAGCTTTGTTTCTGTTTTATTACTTCCATTTTCTTTTTTTTTTATTTTATTTAAGGAGAAAAAAAGAAAAAAAAACAGAAAAAGGGTACAAATTATACAGAATTTCAGAAAAAAATAAACAGTAGGAAATCACTATTTAATTACATATTATCATCTTAGAAATAGTTGTTGAAGTTACAAATTAAAGCATATAGAGGGGACTTTCAAACAGTGAGACTGCAAACAGTTTTGTTCAATGATCCAACAAAACTCAGTAATATGATTATCTATCTTATACACTTAAATATATATGCAGTTATATCTTTTAGAGAACCTTTCTTTCCTTTCTTTTGTACAATGACAATTACACATTTTGGGTTTTATTACTCCCACAGTTATAATTACTTTTTAAGAAAGTAAAACCAAATGTGACATACCAGGACAGAGTCAGTCAAATCAAAAGGATGGACATTATACATAATGTAAAAACAAAATACAAGGTGATCAACAATGGTTACCATAATGCCTCTTGTTATCTTAAAAAGAATTGCCTATATCATCAGTTATAATAAAATTGAACAAAACAGTAAAGAATAAGATCAATAAAACCAAAACATTGGAGACATTAGAGGACTTCAAAAAAGATAATAGCCAACCAGAATGGGCATCATAATGAATCTTATTGTCTTCATAGTTGTTGCCTATACTTTCGAATTTGGTACTATCAAGCAAAACAGAATAGAGGAAAATCAGTCAAAACAAGATGGTGAGAGCAACACAGGGTTTCAAATCAAGTAAATAGGAAATCAAAGTGGGTTACTATAGTATATCCTGCTATTTTTATTTATTTTCCCTTAATTAAAAGGATAAAAATGAAAAAGTAAATAATAAAAAAAGGAGATTAAGATAAAAAAAGAGCATAACAACAAAACAGTGCAGGTCAAAACAAAGCCATTTAAGCAAAGTAGTGTTTCACCACAAGATAATCCCGACATAAAAGTAGTTACCATAGTGTCTCTTTCCTTGAAATCTTTGAGTATATCTTCGTATACTGTAGCATCAAACCTATCAAGACAATGTAAAACCGATCAAGAGAATGACAGTATTACAGGGTATTTAGAACCAAGTAACAAAAAATGAACAATGGTTTCTGTATAATCTCCTTGTCTATTAAAGTTTTTGTTTGTATTATCGCATATAATAAAATCCAATAAGATACAACAAGTTAAAACGGATGGAAACAGAAGAACAAAAGCTTGAGGGACTTCAAAACAAGAAGATATTAAATCAGCACTACTATTATGAGGTCTTGTTTTCTCCTTGCTTTTCTGCCTGTTAGAGAGTCTTGGTGGCCATGACAGAAGGAGGTATATTCTAAGAACCCTGTCATTACTAGAACAGTATTAACTTATTTGTAGGTCCAAATTCTTAAGTATTGCAAAGAAAGTTTTATTCTTTTCTGGATATATTTAGTGCTAGTGTTAAGAATGTGGGAAATTTAGTTCACCTCCTTGCAACATTTAGGTTTCCTGCAGTAAACAGGGCATTGCCACATGGCTAATAAGCATGTAAACTTCTTACCACACCATGCATTTCCGTAAAGCCCCTGCATTCAGATCCTTGTCTAGGATTTTTGGCAATAAATTGAGGACTGGGTACCACATTAGGTTTCTGGTTTGTTTCTTTGGGATCTCTCTCAGAAGGTGTGCGGTCTCCATAAAATTTTGCATGTTATGCAATTGAGTAGAATTATTCTCACAAAAGAGGTGAAATATCTATATAAAGAAAATTATAATACACTGAAAAAAAAAGAAATTGAAGAGGATCTCAGAAAATGGAAAGACATCACTTGCTCATGGATAGGAATGATAAATATTGTTAAAATGCCCATTTTTCCAAAACTGTTATACAGATTCAAGCAGTCTCAATACAAATATCATCAATATACCTCATAGATCTAGAGAAACCACTCCTAAAATTCATCTGGAATCAGAAGAGACCTACAATAGCAAAGATAATTCTAAGCAGCAAAGGCAAGTCAAGTGGCATCACAATCTCTGCCTTGAAGTTATACTACAAAGCAACTGTAGTAAAATCAATATAGTACCAGAATAAAAACAGGGCTGAAGATCAATGGAATAGATTAGAAGATACAACCACAACTACACACACACACAACAATGTTATCTTTGATAAAGGGGCCAAACATGTTCACTGGAAGAACGACAGTCTCTTTAATAAATGGTGTTGGATATATTGGCTCTCCATATGCCAAAAACTAAGGCTAGACCGTGCCTATCACCATGTACTAAATTAAAACCTAAATGGATCAAAGATCTGAATATTAAAACAAAAAACACTAAATCTTTTGAAAGACAAGTTGGATAAAAACCTTGAAGACATAGGGATAGGTAGAAAATTCATGAACAGGAATCAAAATGCACGGGAAATACTTCCCAGAGTCAACAACTGAGATCACATCTTATTAAAAAGTTTCTGCACATCATAAGAAATCTATAGCATAGGATATATGTGCACCCATGATTATTGCAGCACAATTTGTAATAGCCAGGTCCTGGAAGCAACCAAAGTGTCCATCAACTGAGGAATGGACAAAGAAGTCGTGGTATTTTTATACAATCAAGTACTACTCAGCTACAAAAAATGATCACATTGAAATATTTATAAATAAGTGGATGCAGCTTGAGACCATACTCATAAGTGAAACAAATCAAATTCAATAAATCAAATACCAAATAGATTCCGTAGTGTAAGAAGTGGTAAGAATACATAAAAGTATGTGGTAATCATGATTCTCCATTATATTGTTTTGAAGTCTTATAGTGTTTTCATTCATTAAGTGGAATGATTTTATTCTGGGCTGTTTGATTTTATTGTCTGTGATGGTATGAGCATTTATTTTTAATAAAACAAGACATTATAATAACTAACAATGATTTAATATCATCTTATTTTGAAGTCCCACCAATCTTTCGTTCTTCTGTCTCCATTGGTTTTATCCTGTTGTATCTTATTTGATTTTATTATATGTGATAGTACAAACAAACTTTTTTATAGACTGGAGATAATATACTAACAATTGTTCATTTTCTGTTAGTTGGTTCTGAACAGCCTGTAATACTTTCATTCTCTTGAATGGTTTTACATTGTCTTGTTATGTGTAATACTATAGCATAGGAAGGTACATTCAAATATTTCATGGAAAGAGATACTATGGTAGATACTGTTATGTCGGATTGTCTTGTGATGAAACACTATGTTGCTTAAATTGTTCTGTTCTGATCTGTGTTTTATGTCCTCTTTCATCTTAATCATTTTTTTAAATTAAAAAGAAATAAATAAATGAAATTGAATAGTTACAGAAGGCAGTGATTTCTTTATAGGTATTGGCTGAACAAATCGAAATTCCACTGAGACAATCTGAAAAATTCCAATTACAAGTAAGAATCAGAAGACAAAGATTTGAATTTTTGCTTCGATTTGGGTTGGCTATTGTTCAAAAATTTTATCTTTGACTTCTAATATTTTTGTGTTTGTTTCTTTCTGAGAGGGAATTTACCAAATCACTGATTTTTTCAGAGGTATACACTTATTAAGAGTACTTTTTATGATATGCACGTTTAACATAAAAATTTAAACTATGGTAATGACATTTGTTGGATGAGTAAAGAAAGAAAGAAAATACATTAGCATTGTGTGTCCTCCACTGATATAGCCCTTTAGGGACAGGAAGTGGAAAGAATGTATTTACTCTTCCTTTCTAGTTTGAACTTGCTTTAATAATGTGTAAGAGACTGGAATATGGAAATTTAATTTTCATGTTTCTTGAGCACTAAATTCCATCTGGCTTGTAATTCAAGATAATAACATTGATAGTAGTTTTTTCTTTAATGTTGTTATTAACATTGAGGACAATTTAGTAAGAACATGCATTTAACAATGTTAATTTTGAGATGAAGTGCAAATAGTTTATATCATTATCCTTTATCCAAGTACAAATGTAAGTACAAAATTTGAAGTATTTTATGTATCACATACATGCTTTTAATTTTAAGTGTTTATCAATGATGCAATTACAAAAATTTCAATTTTAGCAGTATGATTGCAGTAACAATGCATTTGGATTGCACTATGTCTCATTCTTTGTTTTTTTTTTTTTTTTTTGATACAGGGTGTTATGTATTAAAAACTGGTGTTCAGCTTAACACCAGCTGGATTATATCAGCATGGCACTGGGCAAAGATACTCCACCTGAGGAAAGCTGCCAGGATAAATAGGTGGAGAAGAAGGGAGGTGTTGAGGGTTGAGGCATTAAGGAGGCATTGTGGGTTCTCCTACGAGTTGCTGTCTGAGCTGTTGGTTCTCCTGGAGAAGCTTTGGTCCTCACATCGAGCATTGCTTCCTGGCTCCAGAGGGGAAGACATGTGCTTCCTGGTCTCCAGGATGAACTCCTCACACTGCTTCCTGGCACTTACCCAACTGTGCTTGTCATCGGAGGAGCTCTGGGCCTCCGTGTCGCTGAGGACTGCTGAGGTGCCTTTCAGGATAGCCCTGGTCTTGTTGTGAGTGTGACTTCTCGGCTGCAGCATAGAACCCTCATTCCACTAACACAGTTCCTTCATCCTGCTGGCAGAGACTTTCTGGCTTCCACTGCTGACCCTTGGGTCTTCCCAGCACGGATCCGTAAAAGAGACTGGCATGAGTCCTTCTTCTGGGCTCTAGACCTCTAGTTGGACTCGAGGGAGGCATTGTCCTGAGCTCTGGGTTTTTAATATGGACTCATGTGGGATATGTGCTGTGGGGTTTAGGCCCTTGACTAAATAATCTATGTCTTTGATGTTGTGGATAAATTTCCTGCATTTTCCTATGTTAACTCCCAGTGACCATTATAAAAATATTATAAACCCCATGTTCTAAACTTAATTGTTCTCTGTGTACAACCCCCAACTACAACAGAAATTGGTACCAGAAGAGTGGGGTCATTGCTGTTATGTTGCCTGGCCATGTGACTTAAGAGCCTTAGAAATTATTTTTAAAAATTTTTGAGAGACTGACCAAAGGGACAGGCCCTATACGCTGTACTATTTTGGAGACTCTGGTCAGAACCTGGAAAATCAGAGTACTGATGAAAATTCTGCCCCTTAAGTTGAAGATTGGGATGCTACTGATGAGAAAGACTGCAATGGCTGCTGGAGTCCAGGTAGTATATTGTGCTTTAGATAAATTGTTAAGAAAACTTTTGACAAGATGCATTTTAAAAATTTAGAACAAAGAGCCAGTACAATAATTTAGAACACTTGACCAAGAAGGCTCCATTGAAACTGCAAGTTGTAAAGATAAAACAGAAGAGAACATGGTTGTTTAGAAAAATAAAACAATAAAAAAATCAAGAGTACATTTAAATTGCAAGAGATTCTTATATTTTAGTCTTGCAATGCCATGTTAAAGTTAATGGGAAGCAAGGATTGTAATTGTTCTTTTAGTGTGATTTTAATGTTTTATATGTATGTAATTAGGTTAACTTGTCAAAGTACTGTTTCTTAATGTTGAACCTTGGTCACCTTTTGAATCTTTTGCTATTGATGCAGAACTTAAGTGTAAAAAAATTGTGTATATATGTAATTGTTGTATTAAGGTAACAAATCTGCCACTAAGGACTATAGTTTCAAAAATGCGTGTGGTTATTAAGTTGACCAGGGATGGATTGCTATGGATTGCTATGGATTAAAAACTGATGGTCAACTTAATGCCAGCTGGATTACATCAGCATGGCACTGGGCAAAGATATTCCAACTGAGGAAAGTTGCTAGGATAAATAAGTGGAGAAGAAGGGAGGTGTTGAGGGTTTAGGTGTTAAGGAGGCATTGTGGATTCTCCTATGAGTTGCTGTCTGAGCTGTTGGTTCTCCCACAGAAGCTTTGGTCCTCACATCGACCATTGCTTCCTGGCTCTGGAGGGGAGGACATGTGCTGCTTGGTCTCCAGGATGAATTTGTCACGCTGCTTCCTGGGATGTATCCAACTGTGCTTGTCATTGGAGGAGCTCGGGGCTTCTTGTCGCTGAGACAGCTATGGTGCCTTTCAGGACAGCCCTGGTCTTTGTTGTGAGTGTGACTTCTCAGCTCCAGCGTAGAACCTCATCCCACTAGCACAGCTTCTTCATCTTGCTGGCATAGACTTTCTGGCTTCCACTGTTGACCCTTGGGTCTTCCTGGCATGGATTTTTAAAATACGCTGGCATAAGTCCTTCTTGTGGGCTCTGGGCCTCCAGTTGGACTCGTGGGAGGAATTGTCTTGAGCTCTGAGTTTGCATCTGGACTCATGTGGGATATGTGCTGTGGGATTTAGGCCCTTGACTAAATAATCTATGTCTTTGGTGTTATGGATAGATTTCCTGCATTTTTCTGTGTTAACTCCCAGTGACTATTATAAAAATATTGTAAACTCTATGTCCTAAACCTAATTGTTCTCTGTGTACAACTCCTGTCTACAACACAGGGTATTGCTAAGCTGCTAAATTGGAGAGGCTAGGTTCAAACTTGTGATCATTTTCCAGAGTGCTAAGATTACAGGGATGTGCCACCATGTCTGGATGTAATAAAAGTTTCCTTACTTCTTGATAAAGATACCTTAGGGTCACCTAGCAATTTTTATACACTAGATCCATTCATTTCTCCAGAGAGCTCATGATTCATTTATTGGAGAAGCAAATTAGAAACCAAAATTTAAGAACTCTTATAGTTTAAATATAAAGCACTCTACACCAGGAAACATGGATTTAGGGCTTGATACTTGGTGCTGCACTATTTGGAAGTGGAGCTCAGAGAGGTGACTGGATCATGAACATATTTGACTCATAGGTGGATTCATCCATTGATGGGCTCATCACTGAAAGAGAGAGGTGTGGTGTCTTGGAAGAAGTGTGTCCCTCAGGGTGTGCTTCAGAAAGGCTAAACTTGTCCCTGGCTCTGTCTCATTTTATCTCTTTGCTCCCTGGCCACAAGGAAGTGAATAACCTTCTTACACCATGCCCCTCTGGATGAAATTCCTGCCTTGGAGCCAGTTTACTGTGAACTGAAATTTCTGCATCCTTGAACCAAAATAAATCTTTACTTCTTTATGTGGTATGTTAGGAACTTTACCCAGCAAAATAAAAATGAAGAATGTGAGCATGATGTGCCATTGTCTTTCTGAGGTATTGTTGCTTCTAGACCCTTATAAATTGACCGAAGGCCAGACACACAGGTGCATATTAATGCACATGTGTTAATATATTTTACTACCTCTCTGAGTTTCCATGTTTGTTAGTGTACTAAGCTGCAGTAAGAAATTACCAAGAATTGCATTGCATTATAAACAAGCACTTAAAACTAAAACCATGTATGTGATACATAAAATACTTCAAATTTTCTGCATCCATATATACTTGCACAAAGGATAACAATAACATGTAATAGATATGTCATGTCTCACAGTTCTGAAGACAAAATGATGAAATCAAAGCTCCAAAAGTGCCACGCTACATCCACAAAAAATGTAGGGATAATTACTTCTTCCCAGATTCCAGCACTTTGTTGGAAATCCTTGAAACTCCTTTGATTGCATTGTCCATCTCTGACTTAGGTTTTACATGGATTGTGTCTTCATGAGTTTGTGCCTTTGTGTTTCTTCTTTTTGGATGACTGTGTCTTGTCTTTTATGAGAACTGCGTATAGTGGATAAAGGGCCAAATTATGATCTCATTAAGTTAAATCACTCATGACTTATATTTGCAATCAGGTCAAATATTGGTCTCAAGTCTTCAACATAGTTTGAGAAACAAAATTTGACCCATAACACGTTATCTGCATTAAGATAAATGGGAGTTATTATGATGTCACCATTTTATTCCCATATGACTCAGTCTTGCCTTTTACACTTATTTGTCTTTAATTTTCTACTTCAGCCCTTATAAATCTTTTTCTATGTGTGTATTGATTTCATTTTTAATAGCACATGTTTTAGATCATAATTATTGCATGTATCATGGAGAATTTATGCATGCTCATAACACATTTTAATTCTTTTGCCCTCTCCCTCTCCTCTCCACTCATCCCTTCTTCCCTTTCTCCTTTGTAAACAGTCTACTTCTATTTTCACTTCAGTGTTGTTTTTATGTTTAAATCTCTTTTCCTTTCCTTTCCTCTCCTCTCCTGCTTTCCTTGTTGAGTTGCAAAGGGGAACTTCTCCACTGTTGGAGGGAGTGCAAATTTGCACAACCATTATGGAAACAAATATGAAGATTCTTCAAATAATAAAAGTAGAGATTCCACTTGACCTGGCTATTGTCCTTCTAGTATCTCATGATGACTCTTACTCAGTGATACCCGCGTTTCCATCAGGACAATTTATAACAGGTAAATCTTGGAAACAGCCCATATGTCCATCGACAGATGAATAGATTAAGAAAATGTGCTATTTACATTCATTGGGTACTATTCTGCAACAAACAAGGATTGTGAGGCTTTTATATGTAAGTGGATGCGTCTCAAACTCAAAATCTTAAGTGAAACAAATCAGAAACATATGTGTAAATATCACATTCTTTCTCCTTTGTGATTAAATCAAGATATAAATGAAGATTAATATACGAGAAATATTAGGAAGTAAAAATAATTATGATAAATCTTGTGTCCATTTCTACCTCTAGTCAATTAATTAAACTCAGTATACATATTATTGTAATTTAAGACTTTATAAACATATTTTAGATATAAATATCTAATCAGATATTGAAAACATGTTGTCCAAGACTGTGACCTTTCATTTTTTAACATTATTTTTATAGAAAAGAAAAATGTTCATATTAATAAAGTACAATATATCAATTTTCAAATGCTTAATGAATAATGATTTTAATGTCATATAAAAGGTTATTATCGAAATAAAACTCATAGAAATTTTCTTCTGTTTTTTCTTTTCCAGTATTATAATTTTCAATTTTACATTGAGGCACTTTAATCACTTTGAATTGTATGTAAGACATAAGATTTGTGTGTAAGACATTTTTAGTAAAAAGCTTTATCACACTATAGTTAATTTATTCTTTTTGCAAGAATACAGTTAATTTAACAGAAAATTTATCCAGTTAGGTGTATTTTAAAAATCACAATCGAGTGTAGGACATTTTTATCCCCACAAGGTACCATTTAGCAATCCACAAATGTTTTACATTTGCCCACAAACCATTAAGAAATAATGGTCCTTCATACTCCATAATGTGCTTATTCTGAATATTTAATCATATAAAATATTGAATGACATAATATATTTTCATAAACTTTATATTAACATAGTCCTTCCATGACTCCTCTGCATTTTAGTATGTATCTGTAGTGCATTTTTATGGCTATATACTGTTTTATACATATATATATGCACATATTGAATATATATTTATATAGTATATATATACAATACATTGTATACTATATATATAAAGTGAAAGAATATATGTAATTTAACTATCCATTAGGTAATAGGCATTTTGATTGTATCTCTAAATTTTTAAATAAAACACTTCTACACTTATTTATGTACAAACTTTGTGTAAATGTATATTTTGTTTATTTTAGGTATTTGCCAGGAAATATAATATCTGGATTAAGGATATATTGTATGTATAACATGTAGATGAACTCATCATGTTTTCCACAGTGTTTCCACTGTTTTATATTGCTAGGAGTTTAAGGGTTCTGTGTTTCGGGGATCTTATCAACATTCTTTTCATCTGAATTTTTATTATGGCCAAACTCACAGGTGTAAAATAGTACCTAGTTGTAGTTTGATTTGCATTTTTCTGATGACTAAATATGTTGAGGGTATTTTCATATATTTATCAAACATTTGTGTGCCTTCTTAGAAAACAGGATGTGCTAAGACTCTTGCTCTTCGTCTGTATTTTATGTAAAGATTGTTTTGTTAATAGCTATCATAGCAAAATTTCAACCTAGTAATACCTACTTGTAATCTATATTTCTATCTACTCCAAATTGAGTGGCTTAGCCAAGTGATTTTGTTAGCATTTGAAAAAAAAATGAAAGTAGAAGACACAATACCATTAATCCTCTGCAACATATCCACTCCTGCTTTGAACACACTTGTCCCATGATTCTCGCTACGTTTAGAAGCAGTTCTGCAGTGCTCCCTCAGGTGTGTCTTTTCCTGATTGCCTCTCTGTCCTGAGATTGAAAGGTTTAAGCTAATTTTTATTAAAGTAAATCATTATAGGATAATCCTCATCCACACTACTCATCAGATCCATCACTCTACATTTTCCTCTGTTCCTCAAAGTCAAAATATCATTGCACGCTAATCTTTTTGCGCTGATCCATCATATTGAAGCAACTGAAACAATTTATGTGAAGATACTCACAAGACAGCTTCTATATCTGCTTCACAAATTCACCGGAAAAGTAAATTCAGTGTATTCCAAGTGCGGGAGAGTGCTATTGCAGGAATTAATCAGGGTCTTTTATTTCAGTATACTTTTTAAAAGTTGAAATATTCAACTTAGCTTTTGATCACACTTCATGGGGTGAAGTTTCCATGAACTAACATCACTTAATGGATTGCAAATGAATGAAGATTTATTTTATCAAAGGATACAGAATATAAACTTTTGATATACAATGAATATTATTTAGAGGTAAGCCAACCTGAGTTGGTTTAAATTTTTCTATTGAGGAGAACAAAATGTAACATAAAAGTAACCATTTTAAAGTGTAGCGTTTGGTGGCATTTAGTTGCTTCACATTGAAAACGCCACCTATTACTATTCCAAAATGTATTTATCCTTATGGAGAAGCTCACACTCATTTAATCCTCATTGCCTACCCTACAGACACTAATAACTGCCAATCAATCTGATTTTATCTCTCTTTATGAATTTATATACTGTAATTTTTACACTATAAGTGAATGGATATGATATGTGAATTTGTGTTCTAGATCAACGTTAAATGTTTTTATTTTTATGCAAATTATAGATGCACTTAATTCTTTTATGTGGTTAAGTAAGATTCAATTAAATCCTTTTCCTCTACTTTTCCTCCCCTCTTTCCTCATTGATTTGCAGGGGGAACTTTGCTATTGGTGGTGGGAGTATAAATTTATACAACCAATATGGAGATAAACATGGAGATCCCACAAAAAATAAAAGTAGAGATTCCATTTGACCAGGCTATTACCCCTCTAGGTATCTTCCTCTAAGATACCTCAGTGATACCCATGTTTCCATCAGAACAATTTATAATAGGTAAACCTTGGAAACAGCCCACATGTCGGTCCACAGATGAACAGATAAAGAAAATGTGTTATTTACATTCATTGGAGCACTATTCTACCACAAAGAATCTGTATGTATAAAAATCAAATTTATAAGGCTTTACAAGATAAATGAATTTGATTCCAGTAAAATAAAAGGGGAGTGGAAGGAAAGGGAAAATTTCAATGTATTGTGTAAAAATACCAATTCTCAATAATTAATGTTGTTATATATTGTCAACTTGTAGTACTAATAAAAATTTAAAATTTAAAATCAGAAATTTGACTCACATTGCTTTTCAATGTTCCATTTGCTTCTTAATCATCTGCATAGGTTTTTTTATATCTATTATTATGGTGGAGTGTAGAATTTTCTATACTTGTTGAAATGTCTACATCCACCTTGCTTTCTCTAGTGTTTTTTCATTTCTCTAGGAAGCCTGTTTTTAGGTGTATGCATACTTGTACATCTTTCTGATATGGTAATATTTTATCATTATAAAATATGTCAGTATACATCTGTAAATTTTTTAAAAATTTCATATTTGATACTCATATAGCTATTATTCATGTAGCTTATATAGCTTTCTTTTAACTGTTATTTATGTAATATTTTCTGCTTTTTCATTCTATTTCATTTGAATCTAAAATTAATGTCATAGAGAGCACACATAGATGATTCAGTTTTAATAATCTTTTCAACTGTCAGGACAAAATTGGTTTTTATTTAAGAGACTAAATGCATAGAAAGGAAAAACAAAAGTAAAAGAGACAAACAAATAACAATAACAAACCCAATGCAATAACAATATAGGTTTACATAACAAGACGTAGAAATTAAACAATAGTTGTAATACTTCATATTATTACCTTGAAAAGTGTTTCTTAGAATAAAAGATATAGACATGTAAAATTAATGAAATCATATGTCTTAACTGTTCTTTTCCAATAGCTAGTACAATTAGTAGTATAGTCATTTATAGTATAGTTTGTTATATATATTAATTTACTTATTTTTCCTTTTCCCTTCCTTCTTTCCTCCTTTCCCCATCCCAATTACCTTTCTACTTTGAGCAGTTTCTTACCCCTACACAGTATTTATTATAGATTTTCAATTGTATATATTTTTTCAGTTTCTTACACAAGGGAGACAATAAGGTATTTACCCATGTGAGTTTGATTTATTTCACTTATGAATATGGTCTCAAGCTTACTTATAAAAGTCTCGATGCAATGCCTATAGGTGAGTAGGACTCCATTGTACAAGTATATCACGCCTGTTTTATCCATTCCTTGATTGATGGGAACTTGGGTTGTCCCAAGATTTGGCTATTACAAATTGTGTTGCTATAAACATGGGTGCACATATATTACTGTGGTATGATATTTTCAATACTTCTGGGAAAATTCCCCCAAGCAGAATAGCTGGGTCAGAGGGAATCTCTAATCCTAGCTTTTAGGGGAATCTCCACACTGAGTTCCAAGTGGTTGCACCAGTCTACACTCCCACCAACAGTGGACAAGAGTTCCTTTTTCTCCACACCCCCTCCAGCATTTGTTTTTGGTAGATTTCTTGATCTTTGGCCATTCTTTCTGGAGTAAGATGGAATCTCAGTGTTGTTTTAATTTGTATTTTGCAAATGACCATTGATGTTGAACAATTTCTCATATATTTGTTTACCATTTGTATTTCTTCATCTGAGAAGTGTACATTCATCTCAGATGGACATTTTGGACTGGGTGGTTGAATTTTGGGTGCCTGATTTTTAAAAATTCTTTATATGATCCAGATCCAAGTCCTTTGTCTGAAGGACGGTTGACTAAGTTCTTATCCCAATTCGTGGATTTTCTTTTCACTCTGTTGCAGATTTCCTCTGATATGCAAAAACTTTTTAATAAGATGAGATCCCAGTTGTTGATTCTGCAGACTATTTCCCGTACTGTTTGGTTTTTGTTTATGAATTCTCTGCCTACTCTTATGTCTCAAGATTTGTACCTACTTTGTCTTCCGGCAGATTTAGTGCTTCTGTTTTAATATTTAGATCTTTGATTCATTTTGTCTTTAGTTTAGTGCATGGTGATAGATGTCGATCTAGTAATACTTCATTTTTAAGGCACTCATGTAGTTGTTCGTATAGTGCTGGCACACAAATCTACAATCCAAGCACTTGGTAGTCTAAGCCAGGGAAAATGCAATGTGTTTGAGGTCAGCCTGGGATATATAGTGAGTTCCAGTCCCAAAAAATCCCCTAAATTATTTTTTCATATAGTTTAATTTATGTCATTTTAATTTTGAATTTTAAATTTATTCTGCATAGTCCATGTCATTGTCTATTTATTTCTATCTCTTTCTTGAATTATTTTGCATAAGCAAATTTTTGTAAAGTAGCATTATAATTTCAGTAGTCATTTTTCACCATTTAGATTTGAAGTATTTTATTGGAGATCCTCTATGGTCAACATATATAAATTAGCTTCAGTTATCAGAATGTATCTGAGACATATGCTAACTAAGTCTAATGTGATGTAAAAAAATTATTTCAATTTACTTCTTTTCCTCTTCCTCTTTTGGGGGGAAATAATATAATGCATATTTCATGTATACATGTTACACGCTGAAAAGTTTGCTTTTAATTATTATTTTTGTAATCTTTTGTATGATAAAGAACATAAGAATAGAGAACAAGAATATTTTAAATTATTACTTACATTGTTCTTTTATTTTCAATTTCTTTCTCTCTTCATTTTTCTTCTGTTTTCTACATTGTAATCATCTTTTTGTGATTGACCTGGAGTGATTTCTTCAGCTCATTAGTCCTTATTTCTATGTGTCTTTGTAAAGTTTTGGAAAATAGATATTACACTTCTGTGTGTGATATATACACTTCTACACAGTTAACTTCTATATCATCCAAGAGAGAAAGGGAAGTTAAAAATACATGTTTATACTGTCTTGTGTATTACCAGGAATCTTTGCTTTGTCACATGGATTTGAATTACTGCCTGTAGTCTGTTTCTATCACTCTGAAAATCTTTCTTTAACATTTCATGTAAAACAGATCTGCTAACTACAAATTCTCTCTGTCACTTTTTTGGTAAATTTGTTGTTTCATTTACATTTTAAAATGAAGATTTTTTTGATATAAAATCCTTGGTTGGACTTGATTTTTCTAATTTTCATTTATGTTACCCTATTGCCTTTTCCTCTCCATTGTTTCTGATAAAAAAATAAGCTAACAATTTTGCAAGGTTCTTTTGCTTGTAATCACTTTCTTCTTACTAATTCCAACATTTCCTGTTAAATAATCTCTGCCTATCTATCTTTAAATAGGCTATTATTTTTCTACTATTAATGTCTGATATTGAATTCATTTTACTTTGAAGTTATGAAATTTACAATGCCAAAATTGATATTTTTGTAATTTCTATGTTTATTAATATTCTACATTTCTTGAAATGAATTAATCAGATCTCATTTCTTTAAGATTTTAATTCTTTGAACATATTTATAATGGATACTATGAAGCATTTTTATACACATCTATCAGCTCGTTGATCTCACTGGAAGATTTTCTTACCTGTTATATTTTCCTATGTGTGATTTAGAACATTTAGTTTCCTGGCATGTCATAACTTTTATTGAAATGTGGACATTTTATATACCAATTTGCAATAACTCATTGTACTGATCCTCTATCATGTCTCATGGTGTACATATATTTTATGTGAGTAGTTAGATTATCTTAGTAAACTTTATACAGCCTTCAGCTCTTGCAGCATGAAAAGTTAGTTTGTTTAGAAGGCACAGGCTTTGGTAGAGATACAATCATACTGAATTAATAGCGATTCTGTAAGACTCTCGTTGCCCTTTCCTGACCACATCCTGTTATTAAATTGTACATATTATTTTCTAATTGTATTATTTTCAACAGTGTCCAGGGCTGTAAATTGCTTCACAGACAAAAACAACTTAATGAAAATGTAGAGGTTTTTTTTTTTAATTTTTAAGCCTCAAGAGTTTTAAAGACACAGATAAATATGTTTGAAAAATTAGAATACAATTTATTTGAAGACAGATGTGTAGATATATCCCTTCTTTATGATATGTTGCATATTATAATGTATAAATATTTGTTCAACATTCCATCTTTCTACATTGATATAGGAAGATTTCTTCCATATACATATGCATTAAATCCTATATATTAAAACAGCATGGATTCATTAAAATATAAATGTGCAAAATGCACATAAAACGTGATCATAACTACGACTCTCTCACAGTTTAATTCTACTTGATTCACTTTAGTACTTGTGTTACTTCAAGGTAAGATGTATGTTAATATGCAGTCCAGTGCTTTCAAACTCTGAGGGTTCATCGGACGCCCTTGTGGAATATGAAAGTATACGCACAATTATTTTCAGCCATATTCTTTCAGGCTTTTTTAATTTTAACAGGTAAACTTTTTAGAAATGATGACTTCATTTTCCTATTTCACAGCTGCAAATGAGTTCAGATGAAACTCATCTTCCTTGATTTGAGCTGAACAGTAAATCAAACTTATTACATTAAAAGAACTAAAAAAAAAAATACAAGGAGAAAGTCACTTCTGTATTCCCTCCTCAGAGAGATTAGCATTATGCTTTTCTCCTGTCTGTATTTTTGCTGTGAATTCCTTGGAGGAAGACAGCATATTTACTTTTAAACTCATTTACTCCTGGTTTCTTCAGAGGTAGTGAGTTAGAATCTCTAATGAAGGAGTAGGACTATTTTTTTTTTATTTTACACTCTAACTTTAGTCTTCAAGGTTATTTCTTCAGTCTTGGTCAACTGTTTCAAGGGGTATTCTTCCCTTTGCTTGTTTTGCAAACTCCATGCTAAGGCTAAAGAATGACTTTGACAATTTCTCTTGATGCCTCCCATTCTCTTAATGCCATCCCATCCTTTCTAGTTACACCCTCTTGTACACATAGTCAAGTACTGCTGTTCGTCTCTAATGTTTACACATGTCAAACAGAGATGCATTATTTTAAATTGAAATGGGCACTGTGGCAGCAGTAAACCCCAGAGTGGTGTAGCAATGTAATAAATAGAACATAACTAAGCATGTAAGAGGATATACAAAGTGTAGCAGCAGAGATTAAAAGTCACTCAAACAAAGGCATTAGAAAGTCTTTGCCTGACCTTTACTTAATGGGTGATAGCATTTCAGTACAAGCATTTTATTGCAGTGGTTTATTTAATAAATCGTTATTATATATCTCTCCTGCTGTTAAGTATGCAATCACAGTTGTGTGTGTGTGTGTTAATTCATATTCAGCAAACTAGTCTAATAATATAAACTTACAAAAATGTTCTTCTCACATATTCTAACCCTATCCTATTTCAGGATTTATAGATGAGCTAATGAATGTAGAAACTTTATAATCAATGAGTTTATTTCTTTAAATATTTTTGTAATTATTCCAAAATACATGCCTTGGTCTTAATAAATTGTGTCATTTATAATTTATACCATGTGTGTTTCCTCAAAATATACACCATGTAATTTTATGTATTTGCATTCTACTATGTGATAAAGTAAGGCCTGCATGATTAATATGCTTGGTCAAAAACAGACATTTAGAAGGTATTAAAGGATATTTTGTCAAAGTGTGGTGGCACACAGCTAAAAATCCAGCAGTTGTGAGGCTGAGGCAGGAGGATTTTCATAAATTCAAGACCAGTCTGGTGCACAGGTAAGTTCAAGGTCACTGTGAACTACGCAGTGAGACTGTGACACACACACAAAAAAAGAATATTTCAGGTAATTAATTTGAATTTACAGAGTAGGAATTGCAAATTAAAACTTTAATTTTAGTTTCAGAACATACTACTTCTTTAAAGGGAATTAAACCAAATTTTCATTTCTTTGCCATAGAAATCAGAGCATAGATATCTTTTTGCATGTCTTTGTATATAGAAAGGCTGTACATGCTATTCTACACCAACAGCCGACTCTTTCCTCTCAATTATTTGCTTTATCTTTCATGAAACTTTTTCTGAACTTCATATATCATACATTACTTCACTTCAATACTTGCATAAATCAAAATCAGATAATATGCCTTTTCATGGCAAGAATCACTTTATATCAATCAGATATAGTTTACATTGCTAGAGAAATTAATGTTCTTTATCTCTGAAAATATCTCAAAGGCAGAAAATACAAATATTTGGTCTATCTTATAGCTTGTAAGGATAAAAATTAAGGTATTTTCTTGGCTTGATTACAGAAAATATTTATTCTTTTACCATAGTTTTCATACATTCCTTGAAACTTAAAACCACACTTTCTTTTCCACCTAATATTTTGAGTGTTAGGTACTATCATAAAATACTACAATTAATCTTAAAATTCTACTTAACTTTTTGGGAAACCTATATTAACTCTTGTCCTTGAACATTCTAAAGTGTGCCTGTTAGCTGGATAATACACACACACACATATTAACATATAATTTTCAAATAAAAATTTGAGAAAAATCATCCATTTAATAATTTCATGCTTATTTTAACCTTCACATAATCATGTATGTCAAAGGCATATTTAACATAACTAACAATCATTTCTTTCATAGGTTTTATTAACTGGATGTAGAAATTCTGAATGCAACCCCAAAGCAGCATCTGTTAAATTCTCCAATAAAACGTACAGTAAAAAATTAGAATAGAGATCTCTGCCTTATATTCTGAGTTACTAGGGCTCTCCTGATATTTCAGAGTTAGAAATTCTTCCAGTTACATTTTGACATTAGCAAAAAATCCTTTTTATACTAATTTGAAATTTATTTTTACTAAACATAACATGGATGGCTATGAAGAACTTAACATCAGTATCATGCAAAAGTTTTGAAGTTTGGCTGCATGTGAAGTACTTACTAATAATTTTCTCCAAGGGTGGACTAAGGCGGTCCTGTCAGTAATTTGTCCATGGTATGAATGAAAAACATGCACTCTCTGTAGAGAATCTGCAATCATTAATGAAGTCAATTCAATGTTGTCTTGCTTTATTTAGAAAAATCAGTTTTTGCTGGATATCTGAATCAAATCACTAATTAAATGCTCATTTAAAAAGAAATCTTTTGTTGATCCACACACTCTAGAAACTATTGGAGTTTCTGTTGGCCATATATTTAAACTTCTCATCAGTGCAGGATTTGCATTCTTTACTTCAGTGGAAGTCATGGTCTCTGTGGATGCTCATTTGGAGAGTAGTTAGTATTACAGTGAGCTCCTCACATACCAGTTTTAGACTCTGAGTCTCTTTGGACACTAAACTGCTAACATTCAGAATCACATTCCTGTACTTTTAATGTGTTGTTCACGGTGGTGTGTATATATACAACGATATAATAATGATTGTAGATATGAAGAAACAAAAATTACTTGAAGTAAATTATTGTGTACAACATTCTCTGAGTTTTTGGAGATTGTCGTAGTTTATATTTCAACCATCTAAAAATTAACTTTTCATCTTTTTCCATTTCCTCTTTTATAAAATTTGTTGAATCTTCATTATGTATTTTTGAATTTTTAAGCTATAAATATCCTCATTTTAGTTGCATGATTACTTATAGGAAGTTCAATAAAATAAAATGCCTATGGTTATCTAGCTTATGTTTATTCACTGAAAGACTAGCTAAAAATAATTTACTAATGAGTGTCAAATATGTGCTATTCCTACTTCCCTGAGCCTCAGGCTAGTGGAGCTGTGATTGTGGAAGGAACTCTTTCTTTCTTGGTCTCTCTCTAAATAATATATTTTCTTTAGAAATTTTATGTGTATCTTTAAATAAGCTAAAAATATGTGAGTTACCCATGTAAGGCAAGTTTTATCATTTCCCATTAAATTTATCTTACTGAGTCAGTAAAATCCTAGAATTTCCATATTTTATGTTTAGCTTCTGTTTCCAAAATGGCAAGGGTATTTGTTCTCATTTCTAACTCCTTTATTTCTATTTTCTATGAGTCATTGCTACAAAAAGCTTTTAAAAAAGGAAAAATGGCCACCAGCACCTGTCTTGTTTGGAGAGGCAAGATCTTATCAGTGACAGGTAATCAATAAAAACAAATGAAAAGTAATAACGTCAGACTTGAGAAGTAAAGTTTTTATCCCTCGCCTGAAGCGAGAGTTCACCAATATGCTAAAATCGATCAATCTTTCCCTCATACTGAACCTAAATCCTAATCGTTAAGTCGTTAAAAGTATCATATGCAGAGCACCCTGCTGCTTGTACCTCGGGAAGAAAATAGAGCAAAGCAGCTCTCAGCCTTCCTCCACCTGGGACCCTTATAACTCAGAGACGGATCACCAGCGAGCTGCACCTGACCCTGGGCAGAGGCACTGCAGCTTTGCACACTTTTCTAGCTAAGCAGATTATAAGCAACCTCCTCGCATCCTCTGTGATGAAAAGTCAATCCGGGCTTTCTGAGAAACAAGTAGTGAGTGGACTAAATGCAAATCGAGATATTGATCAAATATTCTGCAAATGACAGCCAGATGCTAGAAGGTGCTGGCGCAATGGACACTCTATCCCACGTAGGGCTACGTAGCGCATACCTGTGCTGGACATTGTTTACTTCTCAATTGAAAGAAAGTAAATGGCACATAAGCCTGAGGATAATGCCCCAAAGTCATCTTCAGAATGGAATTCCCTTGATTTTCATTGTTTTAAGAAAATGTTAAGGAACTGTTATTCTTTGCATGTGATGCAACTCTGTTTAGTCCTGAGCAGACTGACTCCTGTCCTCTGTTTCATATTTTCAGGCTTGTGCTGATCCTGTAATGCAGTTGATTATACTATGGATGAATTGGGGAAAAGTGTAGGCAACATAAAATAGAATATTTGGAAAAATTAAGAATCACACATTCTCCTAAAATTCTAAATTAACTTCATTTACTCCATCCACTGAAGCTGTCTTAGATATGATAATGCTTTATTTAAATGCATGTGATTAGATTATGATGACCAAAGTACAAAGACATACCTTATATTATTTCTCCTAAGTAGTATGCACTAAGACTCTTAGCATATAAGGTATATTTCAGTGACAGTTCTAACAGAAAATCTTTCTCTGTAAAATGAGTAAAAGAATCATATATTTTTCTAACATAGTATTAATTTTATGCTATTATGTTAACAAATTAAATTATTAGACTTCTAAAATATTTTCTCCTGCAATTTTTTTCTTCACCTTATAGAAGTGCTAAAACTTCAACTTCTATCTTAAAGAGGTTGAAAAGGTAACGTAACTTTATTATGTAAAAATACAAACAAGCATATGCAGAGGTAGTTTTTGCTAAATTCAAACGAACTAAGAGTTGAAGCCCACCTTTATCTATCTCCCAATGCTTCCACATTATGAACAGAACCGCCTCATCCCCAGCCAGCATATCAACTCCCAAATTACTTGTCTCAATTCTGTGGTGTCCTTGATAATTTGGTCACAGAGCAACTTCAGAGAATCATAGAGTAGTGAATTGTGTTAGTTCTGGGTGGGCAACCTGATATTATACCTTCAGTATGCAACTGCTAGATCTGAAACCCAGAAATGGTGAGAGCTGGACAGAGTCCTGGGTTTCATTTTATAGTTGTCTGTAATCAAAGGGATCTAATCTTATTGTGTAGAAGCCATTTGGTTCATCTGCCCTTATTTCCTCCATTTCTCCTTCTTCTTTCCTTCCTTCCAAGCTTCTTCCTCTGTTTCCTTCCTTCCTGCTTTTGCTCCTTTCCTCTATTCCTCTGTTTTCCATGTTTATCTGTCATCTGCCATCATCATCATTCATATACAGCTGCACAAGCTGCCTCTGAGACCCATTTACCCACTTCTTACCTACTCATTTGACTTGCTGAATGTTACCAAGGCTTTTGTCCTCTTTATAGGGTTCCCAACTTTAGTTCATCCCAAATGTAAGCAAGTACTAAATATCGTTCCTTAAAGCTCATTCGAAGAGTCATCTTAACGCAGAGGAAAAAAGATTTCTGACCAGTTGCATCATGTCAGTAGCCCACCCTCACCTGCCTGTGGCATTTTTTACCCACCATCGTGCTTGCCCTATTAATTTTCTCCATAAAATTAAAAAAGAACACTTGCAAGGTATCTCCAAACTTAGAGTAATCTCCATGTTGCAGTAGCCATTTTGAATAAAGCATATCTTTAAGTTCAAGTTTTTGCTTATTTAGATTTTTTAGAGTCAATTTTTTCAGAAGATGCTATTATTTTTAAAAAATAGTTTCTCAAAAATGAAGTTTCATTTAAATATCTTCCAATTTCTATCATTACTTCTTTCCATATTTAATAGTTGATTTACCCCTTCTTCAATTTACTAAACTTTTCTCTTCAAGCTCATAGACTTATTTATTTGATAGGATATTACCAATTCTCTGCCTGATTTTCATGTGTTTACATTTTAATCAGCTCCATCACATAGCATACATCTTAGCTTTCATCAGGATAACATTTATGTTTCTTATTTGTGACCATCCTAGTAATACAATACACCAAGGCTTTCACCATTGTTCATCTCTGCATCTCTCTTACGTGTTCAAACATGATAAGATATCTTTCATTTATTTTTATCTTCAGATAAGTCATATTTCTTTTTCTTCTCTCTTCCGAAAGATTTCTTGTTTATGTTCTTTTGCAATGACAAATTGATAGCTTGCCATCTTTATGGATAAGGATGCACATATAATCTCTTTACTGACTTTGATTCCAAAGATTTGACCAATTAAGTCAAACTGATGTGTCCACACAAGTAATTTAACATTTGCAAACTGTTGATGACAATAACTAATCTACAGCAAGGGTTTTTCAAAATAATTTATGGGAGCTTGTAATTTTATAAGGTATGATACATCTCTCCACAATTCTTTTTTATTTTGAAGTATGTATTTTATAATTTTCTCCATACTTAAGAGGCATTTTCTCTGTGCAAACTTCATGAGGTTGCATATGGATATTTTTCTCCAATATGACTTATAAGTAATATCCCCATTGTAGCTACTCTGTCAGAAGAAAATAAATCTCTGAAATAATAAAGCATTTCCATCCTCCATTTTGTGGATTCTAAAATTAAAATACTGGCAGGTTATGACTTATTTCCAAACCAAAACAAATATTAAAGTGTTCTTCCTTACTTTATTTTGAGCATAAAATAAATTAGCATAAAATGCATTAACAGAGAAATAGCCACTTAGTTTCATATTCACAAAATTATTTTTCAGATGTGAAAAATGACTTTCAATTGACCTCATATATCAACTCACATACAATGATTGTGTATGTGTTTTAAAAACAAATTCTCGGTCTGGACATCACACCACTTAATTGTGGTATCAGGAATGGAGCTTTGGGTCTCTGCAGAGACCACATTAGTGATTGCCCTTCTGTGCCTTAGGTTATAAGGATCCCTCATAATGAAAACATTTGCTACCATCTGGAAGAAATTGAGAGAAAGCTCTCCATATAGCCAGATAAACCATATAAAATCTTTCATTTCTGAGTTTTAAAACACTGTTGCCACCAGTTTGAATCCCCCAGTGTGGATTAACTGTCAGAAGTCTACAAGACGACTCTATCTCTAAGGTCTGCTTCAGAGAGAGTTCGGACTCCCAAGATGTTTTAGCAGAAATGTAGCACAATTCCAGCAGCTGTTTTACTCACACCATCCCAATTTCAAGCTAGTCTCCTGCTGTGGGAGGTAAATAAGCCAGGAGATAGAATATCCCTGCCACAACTCTTTTGTAAAAACCTTACAGAAGCTATTCTCTTCAGAAAAATTGTATGTATACAACATTTTACACATGGCTTCAGTAGAGGTATGGTCATGGTTTGGTGTGGCTTTTTCAGAGATAGCTGACTCTAGATTTTGTGGGTGAGTCGTGAATTAATGATAGAATTAAATGTGGTGGGGTTAAGGATGGGTGTTTGGTGAATCAGTCCATTAATTGAGTTGGCACCACCATAATCCCGGTAGTCTGGGTTAAAAAAAATAAATAAATAAAGGGGCTCCTTCACTCCTTCCTCACTGGTTGCTTTTGTTGTTTTCTTCCAGTACGAACTGTTGCCCTTCTGCCATGTGCCACTGTGCCTTGGAGTCAGCCGACTATGGACTGAAACCTCTACAACCTGTGACCTAAATAAATCTGCCTTCCCTTAGCTTAAGGGTGCTGGGTTTTTGCCTCAGAGTTAAGAGAAAAGTAACCAACACAACCACCAATTGGACAAGCTTGACTGTTCCAAATATCCTTTGAAAATTTCTGAGAAAAGTTATAAACTTATATACATCTTGTATTCCAAACCTATATATGCTATACTACACAAAACTTCACCAAGTGTAAAGGTGTTTAACATTAATCTACTGATTTCCTTCTTGAGCAGATTATTACACATGTATTAGCTACATTCCCTCATTTGAAAACTACTTTTAAACTGACTTTGACTTAAATATCTGCTAACTAAATTCATTTATTTCAATTCTCAGCATCTAACAAAGTGACTTAATATTGTTTGGTTATTATTGGATTACCTAAATAAAAGACTAACTAGAAAAGCATAATACTGAGTTCCACAAATCCCTCCCTTACTTTTATTTATTTTAAAGATAGTAAAATACAATGAAACAAGACAGAGCAAAGCCAATTAAAACAATGCAGCAAAATTGGTGCAGAACTTCAAAGCAGGATACCCAGAAGACAATAGCTACCATAGTATACCTTGTTATTGTCACAAAAGTTGTTCATTCTATCAGGTATACCAAAACCATGACACAATAAAATGAATCAAAATAGAATATTGAATAAAGCAAAACAATCTGAATAAAGCAAAATAGTGAAAACAGTATTTGACTTCAAAGACAACATAGAAGGATACCTTGTAAGTTTTACATTTGCATGATAGCAGCTGGCTATGTGTCTCAGTACCTTTGCCTGAGGAATACTGGGAGCAATTTTGTGTTTACCCACTTGGAATAGTAAAGGCAAGATGTATGATCCTGTGCAAAAGTGTCAAGCCATGATTTTCACTGACATGACTGATGTTCTATCTACCAGTCTGATGTATATTTACCTGAGAATCACAGAAGGTGTAACACACTGACTATACTCTAGGATTTGTTCATAGAGGCAAATAATTCAATACAATGACACATGAAAAACCAGACTTGCAAGTTTTAGAGAAAGCCAAAAGTAAGTCATTCTTGCATTGATAATAAAGATGATCCATTGTGGTAAAATACATGTTTTCATAATAGAAGAATGTTATAGATATATCATGATGATGATGTTGACACTGGAAATGTGACCCAGTCTGTTGTGACAATGAAATGAAGTAAAAATTTACAGATACATACTGGAAATGTAGAATTCTTTGATTCAGATAATGAAAAAAAAAACAGCATTGTGAATATATAATTGACTAGTAGAAATGTTGAAAAAGGATCACACAACTAAATTGAATGATCTAAGCAAGAGCTAGATCTAAAAATACAGCTATGGTTTGAGTAGTGTTGAAATGTATTAGATAAAATGCCAGTAATTCCGTTCAGTATTAGAAATTATAACAGTTAAAATGCTACAAGATGTTATGAATTACACAAAGGCTGACATACAAGTAAAAGGTTCTATATTCATCAAAAGTCATATTCAAAAATTCAAAACTTATGACAACTTAACTCTGAACTGAAAGCATTCATAAATTGCCGTACTTAGCAGGAATTTCTTATGGTAATCACAGGAATGTAGGAAGGCTTATGGAAAAGTGATGATTCAAGTTATGGCACAAAACTGTATGCCATTATAAATGCTTATTGTGCTTCACCTTAGAAATGTATCCTGAAACTAAGCCATCAGGTTCATATTCATATAGTAATAAACAGTGTTGTTGCAAATAGACATTGGTCTGATACCCCCAAATATTCATAATGTGAAATTTGATGATTGGTTTACCAGTTTGCAATTGATGTTACATTTGCCAACAAAGTACAATTTGACTGGCACAGGAGATCTACACAGCAACGAAGCAGAAATTCCAAATTAAATACTTCAATTTCAGAACAGGAGATTGTATAGTACAATTTTGGGATTTCAGAAACATTTATGATAGCCCCATATATGGCAAAGTAAAATAAACTGGTATTGCTGGTGTCAACATTTCACCACCATGCAAATAATGTAGGGAACCCTCAACAGAATGAAAGACTGGTGTGGACACTTTCTGCAGCAGAACCAAAGGTGGAGTAGATGTTTATGAGTTACTCAGCAAATATGACGTCATTTGGAACACAAAGTTTTGACTTTGTGGTTGTGTTTTACTTGGTATTAAATACATGTGGTATTAATAATTTGACAGTTTACAAAGAAGACAACCAGTGCAAAATATGCTGGAGAAATTTTCTTGGAGGATTGAGACTGCAGCTCATAAGGGATCATTTATAGCCGAGGAGAAATAAAATGTTCCTGCACAGGGAACTACACAATAAAATTGGGGAGGACACTGATGAGCTATAGTTGAACAGGCAAGCACGGCATCACATAGGCCTAGCATGATAATAGGATGACAAATAAACAAGCACACAAGGAGAAATTAACTGTGCCTTACAAAAAAGTGCAGGAAAACACAGTGATATTGTGTAATGAGCATGCAATTATTCTGTCTGAAGACTGCATTGGGTGTGAAGACTGAAGCAAAAGATTATGTTTGCCTTAGAATTCTGTTAGTATTTTAATTCACATTTTGGTTTTTGTTTGTGATGTTATCTCTTAGATTTTGTAAGTAAATGGTTGATGTAAAAGTGCTGATGTTTATTCTAAGCACACATTACCTAGTTGATATATATATATTTTTTATTTTAAAGAGATTAAGATAAAACAGGACATAACAGATCAGATCAGAACAGAACAATGTAAGCAAAACAGTATTTCACCAGAAGACAACCCATAATTAACAGTAATCACCACAATGTCTCTTTCCTTGAAATAGCTGATTATAACTTCATATACAATAGTATCAAACATAACAATATAGTATGAAAACATTCAAGAGAATGAGAGTATTACAGGATTTTCAAAACCAAATAACAGAAAGCAACCAATGGCTACTATATTATCACATTTGCCAAAGGAAGTTTGTTTATAGTGTAAAACATAATACTGTTCAATAAGGTACAACATGATAGAGCCAATGGAAAGAGAAGAGCAAGAGCATGGTCGGACATCAGAGTAAGAAGATATTATATCAGAACTAGCTATTATAATGACTTGTTTCCCTCAAATTAGTTGTTCATACCATCACAGATAATAAAATCAAAAAAGCAGGAAAACACATTACAACTGTGATCCTTCTATGGCTTCAAAGCAATGCAGTGGGGAATCATGACGACCCTAAACTCTTATGTACTCTTACTATTTCTTACACTAGGGAGACTATACGGTATTTATACATGTGAGTTTGATTTAATTCACTTACGAGTATGGTCTCAAGTTGCACCCATTTGTTAGTAAATATCTCAATTTGATCATTCTTTATAGCTAAGTAGTACTCCATTGTATGAAAATACCACAACTTTTTTATCCATTCCTAAGTTGATGGACACTTAGGTAGTTTCCAAGAATTGGCTATTACAAACTGTGCTGCCATAAAACTGGGTGCACATATATCACTGTGGTATGACGCTTTCAGTTCTTCTGGGAATATGCCTAAAAGTAGGATAGCTGGAACAAATGGGACTTCCCATTCCAGCATTTTGAGAAATCTCCAGACTGACCCCCATAGTGGTCACACCAGTCTGCCCTCCCACCAAGAGTGCAGTACAGTTCTTTTTTCCCCACATCCTATCCAGCATTTGTTGTTGTTAGTTTTTTTTTTTTTTTTTTTTTATATTGGCCATTCTTTCAGGAGTGAGATGGAATCTCAGTGTGGTTTTAATTTGCATTTTTCTAATAATTAATGATGACGAACATTTTTTCATGTGTATATTTGCAATTTGTAATTTTTCTTCTGAGAACTGTGTATTCATCTCAGATACCCATTTTGGACTGGGTCCTTAAGTTTCAGGGATCTGATTTTTTAAAATTCTTTATATGTTTTAGACAGAAGTCCTTGGTCTCAGCGACAGTTCAGTAAGATTTTTTTCCAGTTTGTGGCTTTTCTTTTCACTATGTGGGAGATTTCTTTTCACATGCAGAAAGTTTTTAGTAAGAGGTGGTCCCAGATATTGATTCTGGGCAGTAGTTCCCATGTGGTTTAATGCCTATTCATGGATTCTCTACCTACCCCTATGTCTTCAAGATGTTTACTTACTTTGTCTTCCAACAGATTCAGTGTTTCTGTTTTAATATTCAGAACTTTGATCCATTTAGATTTTAATTTAGTACATGGTGATAGGCATGGGTCTAGTCTTAGTTTTCAGCATATGGAGAGCCAGATTTTCCAGCACCATTTATTAAACAGACTGTTGTTCTTCCAGTGAACATGTTTGACCCCTTTATCAGAGATAAGGTGGTTGAATGTGTTGGTAGTTGCAGTTGTATCTTCTGGTCTATTCCATTGATCTTTGGCTCTGTTTTGATTTCAGTACCGTGTTGATTTTATTATGGTAACTTTGTAGTATAATTTCAAGTCAGGGATTGTGAAGCCTCCTGCCTTGCCTTTGCTGCTTAGAATTGCCTTTGCTATTCTAGGTCTCTTCTGGTTCCAGATGACTTTTAGGAGTGATTTCTCTAGAACTGGGAGGTATGTCGATGATATTTTCATTGGGATTGCATTGAATCTGCATAAAAGTTTTGGGAGAATGGCCATTTTCACAATATTTATTCTTCCTATCCATGAACAAGGGATGTCTTTCCATTTTCTGAGATCCTCTTTGATTTCTTTTTCAGGGTAATATATTGTGCCCTGTATAGATCTTTTATTTCTTTCATGAGATTAATTCCTAAATATTTTATTTTTTTGGGTGATAGTGAGAAGGGTGTGGGTTCTCTTATTTCTCTCTGTAATTTTGTTGTTAGTGTATAGAAATGCTATTGAATTTTGAGCATTGATTTTCTAACCAGCTACATTGTTGATTTTATTTATTATATCTAGGATTCTTTCAATGGAGTTTTGGAGGTCTTCTATGTAGAACATCATGTCATCTGCAAATAATGATAATTTAACTTCTTTTCCTATCTTTACCCCTTTTATTTTCTCTCTTTGCTAATTGCTCTGGCTAGTATTTCCAGTACTACATTAAATAGGAGTGGTGATAAGGGACATCCTTGTCTTGTGCCTGATTTTAAGGTAAAGGCCTTCAGTTTTTGGCCATTTAATATGATGCTGGCTGTTGGTTTGTCATAAATGGCCTTTATCATATTGAGGTAAAGACCATCCATTCCAATTTTCTGTAAGGTTCTTATCATGAATGAGTGTTGGACCTTATCAAAAGCTTTTTCTGCATCTATAGAAATCATCATGTGATTCTTACTTTTGGCTTTATTGATATGATGGGCTTCATTTATTGACTTATGTATGTTGAACCATTCCTGCATGCCTAAGATGAGTCCCACTTGGTCGTGGTGTATAATCTTCTTTATGATTTGCTGCATCTTAATTGCCAATATTTTACTGTGGAGTTTTGCATCTGTGTTCACTAGGGAGATTGGCCTGTAGTTCTCTTTTTTAATTGGGTCTTTCTCAGGTATTGGTACTAGAGTTATATTTGCTTCCAGGAATGACTTAGGAAGAATTGCATCTCTTTCGATTTCATTGAAGAGTTTGAGGAGTGCTGGCATTAGGGTTCTTTGTTTTTCTTGTAGAACTTCCATTGAATCAGTCTGGACCTGGGCTCTTCTTTGTAGGTAAAACTTAATTACATTTTCTGTTTCCTTGATAGAAATTGGGTTATTCAGCAGTTTTACATCTTCTAGACCAAGCTTTGGTACTTCATATATTTCTAGGAATCTGTCCATTTCTTCTGTGTTATTGAACCTATGAGAGTAGAGGTTTTTGAAATAGGTGTGGATGATCTTCTGCATTTCCACAGGATCTGTGTGATGTTGCCTTTTTCATTCCTTATTGCATAATTTGAGCTTTTTCTTTCCTTTTATTAAATTAGGATGGCTAGGGGCTTATCAATTTTATTTATTCTTTCAAAGAAACAACTCTTTGTTTCATTGATTCTTTGGACTGTTTTCTTAGTCTCTATCACATTAATTTCTCCTCTGATTTTTATTATTTCCTCCTTTCTTTTAGCTTTGGACTTGAGTTGCTCTTCTTTTTCTAGATGTTGTAGGTGTAGCATCAGGTTGTTTATTTGTATTCATTCTGTTTTCCTGATGTGGAAACTCAGTGCAATAAATTTTCTCTGAGAACTGCTTTCATTGCATCCCACAGATTCTGGTAAGTTTTATTTGTATTTTCATTTGCTTGTAGATATTGTTTAATTTCTTATGTAATTTCCCCTCTGACCTACTGATTGCTCACAAGTGTGTTATTCAATTCCCATGTGTTTGTGGAGTTTTTGCAGTTCCTTTTATCATTGATTTCCAGTCTTTGTGCCATGATCTGATAACATGCATGGAACAATTTCAACTTATTTTGCATTTACTCAAATATGTTCTATGGGTTAGTATGAGGTCTATTTTACAGAATGTCCCATATAACTCTGAGAAAAATGTATATTATGATGTTGTTGGATGGAACACTCTGTATGTCTATCAAGTCCATTTGTTCACAGTGTGATTCAGTTCTGTTGGTTTTTTGCTGATTTTCTCTCTGGTTGACCTATCCCTTGGTGTTAATGGTGTATTAAGGTCTCCTGTTATAATTGTGTTATTGTGAATATGATTTTTTCACTTCTGTTAATACTGGTTTTATATAACTGGGTGCTCTGGAATTTGGTGCACATTTATTTAAGATTGTTACCTCCTCCTTTTGAAGTTTTCCCCTAACCAGTTTTCAATGACCTTATTTATCTCTTAGTATCATTCTTGGTTTGAAGTTCACATTATCTGCAAACAGGATAGCTACCCCTGCTTTTTTATTTGGGGGGGGGGCGTTCCTTTTGCATGTAGTATTGTTTTCCATCCTTTGACTTTCAGTCTATGAGTTTCCTTTTGGGTTAGATGGGTTTCTTCTAGGCAGCATGTGGTAGGATGTTTTTTCTTGATCCATTCTTCCATTCTGTTTCTTTTAATTGGTGAATCGAAACCATTTCCATTAATGGTTGTAACTGTTATGTATTGGTTTATTATTTAAATGTTAACTTTTTACTGTTGCATCTTTATCTTTCCATACTGTTTAGTTGTCTGTCTTGGTTATTGTTTTTTTCCTATGTGCATCTAAAGTGTCTTTCCATATTTTTTGCATGGTTGGCTTGATGATCATAAAGTTCTTCAGCTGTTTTTTGTCATGGAAGTATCTTATTTCTTCATCCATTTTGAAGGACAGTTTTTCTGGGTACATCAGTCTACTTTAGAAGTCATTTTCCTTTAGGATCTGAAATACTTCACTCCATGCTCTTCTTGACCTGATTGTTTGTGTTGAGAAGTCTGCTGTGATTCTGATAGGCTTTCCTTTATAGGTGATCTGTCTCTTCTCTCTTACAGCTTTTAATATTCTATTTTTATGTTGGATTTCTGGGATGGTGATTATTATATGCTGGGTGTAGTTTTGTTTTGGTTATGGTTAATTGGAATTCTATATGCTTAACTAATCCTAATATCGGTTTCCGATCTCATGTTTGGGAAATTTTCAGCTATTACTTCCATAATTAGTCTCTTGATATCATTTTTGTTGCCCCTTTCTTTTTCATTTATCCCTATCAATCTTATGGATTTTTTGTTTGTTTGTTTGTTTGTTTGGTTTTTTGAGTCATCTTGGAACTGTTGGATTGTTATTTCCTGATTCCTTCTTATTTTTAAGAGAGCTTTCCTTTCCTGTTCACTAGCTACAATATTGTCTTCGATATCTGAAATTCTATCTTCACTCTCATTGAGGCTGTTTTTGACAATTGTCAATGTAATTTTTGATTTCCTGTATATCTCTTTGAATCTGCTTTATGTATTCTGTTTTGTTCTTATATTGTTCATCCAGGGAATCTATCTTTTTGTTTTGTTCCTTTGATTTTTTAACTGTGTCTTCTTTAGATGTGTTCAGCATCTTTGTCATTACTTTTATCATTTCTTCTTTTACCTGGAAGATCATTTCTAATTTGAATTCCTTTAAAGCTTCCTGGAGTTGCTTCTTTTATTTCAGTTACTATTATTTCAGGTATTTCAGGCATATGGAATGTATTTTCTTCTATCTACATGGCTCCTAGGCTTTCTTGGGATGGGCTGGATGTTTGAGATTGCATTTTGGTCTTTTGTTTTGTCATTTTCTTATAATTCCATTTTTCAAGTATTGTTCCAAAGCTTCCCTTGGGCTTGTTGGAAATTGTGTCCTATGTCCTGGGCTCCAGGGACTCCTCTGGTAGCATAGCTCCTTCATTGGGCAGTGAGACCTCTGGATTAAAAGAAATTGCCAGGCTAATCTCAGGTAGGCCTAAAGCCTCTTCAAGCTGCACATCTCCCCCCTCTGGCAGCAAAGCTCCACAGTCGAGGCATGCCTGAATCCTGCTAAACGCAATCTAGTGTGGTCACAAGCCACATGGGCCCCAACCACCTACAGCAAGGATCTCAAGCTCTCCTGGGGATTGGATGTGTGCAACCATTCAACCTCCATGGGTTGCAAAGCTCTCAGGTTCAAAGAAGGTCACCCCTAGGGCCTACATAGGCCTCACACCTCCTCCGCAGGGTTGCCCCCTCCTTGAGGTGCTGGAAGTAGTTCTGGTATTCTCCAGGCCAAGAGAAGGTTCCAGGCAAGGCCCGAGCAGTTTCCCATGGCTTGGCTCATCTCCCTCCTCGGCAGGGAAGCTGCAGCATGCTCTACCGGGCCCAGTGAAATATGTATTATTTTATTGGTATGTTATTTTTTGTCCAGGTACATATTGCACACCATAGTCAAAACAAGAAGATAAAGAGAGATGACAAGACTGACCTCTCACATAGGAAAGGACAAGACGTATGTATGGAACTTGCAGTGGTCATGTCTTGAGTAGGGAGTTGGAGCAACAAACTTTTTTTTGTGATAGATTATTGTTCATGTTTGCATTATTTTTTCACATGGGTTTTGATTTTTTAGAAGCATCAGAGAGATTTATTGGAAGAATACACAGGATGCACCCAAGTGTGGATCACGTGAGCTCAAACAAACAAGACATTCATATAGGTCTTTAGTTCCGATGTTATCTATTTCATTTTGTAAGCAAGTGCACAATCAATGTGAAAATGTTGTTTATTCCAAATGCACAGTACTTATTAAGTATTTAATATTTTATTTTATGTTGGGAGCCTGCCATGTTATTCATGAGAGCATATTCATAAGATGGTGTCCGCCTACCGCCTCGCTGCTCCCCCGCCCATCGTGTGCCCAAGATGGTGCACACATCCTGCTTCCTGGTTCTTGCTCGGCTTACTGTCCCCGCCATGTATGGTAATGATTGATTGCTTCCTTGTTGCCGCCCAATCGCCTGTCCCCACGTGTAATCCCATGATTGGATAACATTAGCTATATAAGCCCAAGTATAGGAAGTGCCCGACGCACAACACGGAAGAAGCTGTCGAGGACGGACATGTATTGAGGTTGCTGCCCAGTCAATAAAGGTGCTTGCAGAGGCTAAGTGTTCGTGTGCTCCATTCCGCGGGACGGAAGCGGCTCCGGACAGCTGGTGGCCCGTACAGGGACTTGAAACCATTCCCGTGCCTTCTGCGACTCCTGTGACTGCGTTGAGAGACGGTACGTACCTGCGGGTGAGTGGAGGCTCAACCTGGCCCTTGGTGGACGCACTTTAAGGGATTTGTTAGTCGACCCCTTGTTAGGGTCGATTTTGCCCGAAAAGGAAGGGCAGGCCCCTGCTGGCTATAGCGCCTCGGGGCTTTCTATATTTGCTGAAATGGGCAATGTTAATTGTGGCCCCCTCGCCCTATCATTGCGGATGTTGCTTGGGGCACGAGGAATTAGGATGGAAAAACAAACGGTTTTACAATTCTTCAAATGCATCAACGATTTGGCCCCGTGGTTCCTGCCCACCGGATCCCTCACTTTACCCTCCTGGGAGAAGTTAGGATGTGATATTCAGTTTGCTGAGGAACAAGGGATGGGTGTCGACCCCATGGTTCGCCCCATTTGGGAGATGGTTCGTGCATGTCTCAGAACCGAAAGTATGGTAGGCGCAGCCCAGGGACTCAAAGAGGCACGCCAAGCTTTCAAGCAGGCGTGCTCGGAGAGCTCCAGGGAGGCCTCAGAGGTTGGCTCACCGAACCATTCAGATTCAGAGGGGGAAGACCCTAAGGTGGGCTCAAAGGAGGAAACTGACAGTAAGATAGGCCCACATCGCAATACAGGGCAGAAAGTTCATAAACCTGCTGGAGCCTTGTGTGAAGGGATGATGGAGAGCCTAGGGGAGGAGCTCGAGAGGGTGGAGAGTGATCTGCAGGAAATGCGCACCCCCGGCGAGGCGGGGTTAGTCCCGTCGGCCCCTCCCTGGGAACCACCCCAGGGAATGAGTGCCCCTGGTGGTTGGGGGCCGCCTCCTCCCTTCCCTGCCACACTTCCGTTCTCCGGGCGCCGCTCATTTCATGGCCATTTATGGGACGTCTTGTGTAGGGGCCTTGCCTCGTATGACGCTCCCAGCTTCTACCCGGTCCTCCAGGACCAGGCTGGCGCGCCTTATTATCAGGCCCTGGACATGAAAGTGGTTAAGGGATTAAAAGAGGCAGTTTCTACCTATGGCCCCAACGCTCCGTTCACACAGGCTCTTTTGGAAAACATAGGAGCCACCCCTCTGACACCCTCGGATTGGGCACAACTCGCAAGGGCGTGTTTGTCCCCAGGCCAATTTATGGACTGGAAGGCATGGAATGATGAGTATTGCGGAGAGCAGGCTGAGAAAAACGCTAGAGAGCGCAATGTCAGGTGGAACAAAGATATGTTATTAGGCCAGGGAGCCCATGCGCAGGATCAAATCCGGCACCCTCAGGCAGTTTATGATCAAATTACTAAGTGTGCCATCGCCGCTTGGAAACAACTTGCCAAGGCAGGCGAACATACTGCCTGTCTTACTATGATTGTGCAAGGGATGACAGAGCCATTCTCTGACTTTGTGGCCAGGATGCTAGATGCCGCCGGCAAGGTCTTCCCTGACCTCAGTGTGGCGCAGCCCCTGGTAAAGCAGCTAGTCTTTGAACAGTGTACCAAGGATTGCCGTGCAGTGATTACACCGCACAAAAACAAGAGTTTAGAAACCTGGACCAAATTATGTAGAGAAGTGGGGGGACCACTCTCTAATTCAGGTCTTGCATCCCTGGTGCGCGCTTCAATTAATGCAGCCCTCGGCTCCCGCCCTCCAGCAACACAACAGCAGATGCAAAAGAGTAAAAAATGTTTTGAGTGTGGCCAATACGGGATGTTCCAAGGTGGCTCAAAACATGATGAAACAGATGGGCTATACCCCTGGCAAAGGCTTGGGCATCAAATTGCAAGGAAATACCTCTCCTGTGCCCGCCGTCACTAAGAGGGACAGGAGGGGGCTGGGGATTTAGCTTAGCGGCATAAGCACCTGCCTTGCAAGCAGGTAGTCATGAGTTCGATCCCTGGTACTGATAAAAATGAAAAAGACAAAAAAAAAAAAAAATGAGCAGCCTATGCTGTTCTCTCCCTGATTTTTGGATTCCCGTGCAAGCCCAGGACTGGGTTGGACCGGTCTCACAGCAGATCTCGCTCTCTTCCTTACCAACAAGAACTAAAAGAGGGATAAAAGATTGGTTGTGGCAGGCAGTGGGGGTGGTCTCTTCTCTGTTTGTCCCTGCAGTGGGACAGGCTCTTTTGCAGGCATGGACCTCTGAGCAGCTCGCGCTGACCATGGATGCAGTCAATCGGCTGAGCAACGCCACACGAGAGACCATCAAGGCTCAAAGGCAACAGATAGAGCTAAACAGCCAAGCAATACTCCGGCTACAAGAAGAAATCCAACTCATCGGACAAGAGATCGATGCCCTGTGGCAGGTCGCCACTCAACTTTGCGATCAGAGGTGGCTGCCTTTCCGGGTCTGTGTCACTCCCGTTTGCACCAACTTGACTGAAACCACAAAACTATGACCGCGTGGTTACAGGACACTTATCTGCCAAAATTTCATAATCTGTCTGTGATTGTTAATCACGAGTTAAACGAGATAGAAAAGGTTCAATTAAACCCAGTTAGGTTTGATTTGTCTATCCTGAGGGACGTCCTAAAAGGTTTGTGGGACCATGTCACTTCCTGGTTCTCTTGGCCCAATTTGACTACTTGGATTCTGATTGTTGTTGCCATACTGGTGGGGTTGATGGTCGTCAAATGCTTGCTAGACCGCTTGATGCAAACTCAGCAGCAGGTCAAGTTCACAGCTATGGCGGCAATGCAGCTGGCGGAGGGGGGCCCATCTGATAGCCAGGCGGCTGCATATCTCCTCCATGTCGCAGAGCATCAGTTATAAAATGCTGGATGGGTGAGCCAAAGACGGGTAAGACTGAGGTACCCCACCTTGCTCAACCTAAGACAGGCCCCATTCCACACAATGACAGCAAGAGGCACCAAGGTGCGAGACCAGATGGTACTGCATGACATTCTACTCTGGGGGTTTTTGAAGAGAGATGTCAGGCTATATGTCTGTATGCATCTAGGTTTCATCCGAATTACCCTAGCCCTGCGCAAAAGGATGAGGCTTGGAGGTCCCTTCCGACGCGGGGGTGGCCAACCTGTGCCGGGGGATGACCTCAGAGCCATGCACAGTGGGGTACAGACCACTGTAGTCACTTGGAAGACCTCGCTGTCATTTGCTTGTAAATAAGAAAGGGGGAGATGTTGGGAGCCTGCCATGTTATTCATGAGAGCATATTCATAAGATGGCACCCGCCTGCTGCCTCCGCTGCTCCCCCGCCCATCGTGTGCCCAAGATGGTGCACACATCCTGCTTCCTGGTTCTTGCTCGGCTTACTGTCCCCGCCATATATGGTAATGATTGATTGCTTCCTTGTTGCCGCCCAATCGCCTGTCCCCACGTGTAATCCCATTATTGGATAACATTAGCTATATAAGCCCAAGTATAGGAAGTGCCCGACGCACAACACGGAAGAAGCTGTCGAGGACGGACATGTATTGAGGTTGCTGCCCAGTCAATAAAGGTGCTTGCAGAGGCTAAGTGTTCGTGTGCTCCATTCTGCGGGATGGAAGCGGCTCCGGACAATTTTATTGCTATTTTATGTTCTTTTTAACTACATATTGCATCATGTAGTAACAATCTCGTGATCAATCGGCAAAACCAGCAAGATGTTAAGTATATCCTACAAAAAGACCAGGAGAGGGAAACACATGTGTTGTCTGTGTGAGCTATACATGTATAAGGGACATGCTATTATCTTGTGTGAAGATATCTCATGTTTGATAAGTAAAGTAAAGATTATTTTTTGTAGAGTTTTGTTGAAGTTTTCATTGTAGTTCATGTAGGAATTTATTGCTATACTAGATTTTAGCCAAAAGGCCAAGAAATGATAAGAATTTGTTTCTGTTCTTTAGATTTTGTAGACCAAAAACCAGTTGATTCTGAAAATTTTCATGATTTTTATAAAAAAATATTTAAAATGCAATGCTTTATTTTTGTGATTTTTTTTCTATTAAGCACTCATTGGCTAATATAATAAAATTCATGAAATTAATAATTTATCCTTAGAAGTATTCTAAAGATTAAATGTGAGTTTAAAACACACATGTATATGGGCCTTTATGAAAAAAGATGTGTCATGCTCCATGAACTACACATAGGCTCCAGCACAAACAAAACTGTGTCTTAGAAGCTTTTGAAACCTATTTGACGTTAAAAAATTATTTCAAAAGTCTATTACACAAAATAAACTTTTGTTGGGTTATTATTATTCTTAAGGGCAAATGCATAAGTTTTAATTTTTAAATTTTATATCATAAAAGGAATGTCCACAATATTTTCATACATGAGGCTTCTAAATTGTTTAATCAGGCACAGAGTAATTTGAAGGTATAGTTTTACTTAATCATTAGATAAATTTATATCAAATCATTTACCTCCATAAACACAGTAATCAGATTTGCATTTAACTTACAGTAGGTACCTTATATATTATGACTGCATTAATACTGAGATTTCTGTCATTTTATGTAAAACAAACAGAATCATTTTTATAATCATTATCACTAAATGCTGGTATAAACTTGGCCAAATATGATTACCTAAGGTAATAAAGGCTCTCCAGTTATAAAATGGGTATAATGGCAGAGCCTACTGAAATTTTCACAAATAGGTAAAGGAAGATTACACAGAAAACATAGAGGTTAATTTGTAGATAATTTTTAAAGATAAAGACATGCATGGATTTCTAAACAGTAACTGTAAGTTGCCACATTTTATTCACACCAATTACATGTAAGAAGTAAAAAAAAATTAAAATGAATAGGCAAATATTGAAGCACAAATGTCATATATAAGATATAGAAATTCAGTATTATTTAAAGATCTACTCTTTAAGCAAAAAGATTTTAATTCAGTATTTTAACACCAGTGTGATGTCAGGTTTACAGGGTTTTTTCAAGCAACTTTAATTAATATTATAATAAATAAGACTACCTTGCTTTAGACTAACATTTAAATTTATGAAGTACATAATTTTCTGATTTTTATTTACCGGATATTACAATTTTTTTGGACTTACAGGGAAATGGTAGTATGTTTTACATTCTATCTGAACAACAGCCAAAATTAGACATTTGATTTCTCCTTCAGTCTGAAGTAACAACACTATGTGATTTATACATGAAGAATGCTATGGGCCAGCCTTTATTTATCATCTTGGTTGTAAATTTATTCCATTTACACAAATATGATTAATTTTTGTGAATTACATGTGTACAACTTCATCTTTTCTGGTAGTAACCAACATGAATTTGTGAAAAAAGGTTTATCACAACTAAAGTCAGTGTTGATAATGTTTATACCTTCCCCTCTGCTCGCCATTCGCTGAAAGCCATATGGGCTGGGTTTTCACAAGTCCATTAACTAGTATTCATTGAAGTAATTGCATGATTTGGATACAGTTTAAATGTGGCTGCCAACATCTCATGGTTAGAAAATTTGGTTCCTACTGTGACAGTCACAAGATGGGAGACCTTTAAGATGTTGAGCCTCCTAGAATATTCTCAAATCACTAGGAGTGGTTTTTGAAGGAGACTCAGCTAGTTTTCTTGGGACACTGCTTTGTTTTCACTGAATGAATTTTTGTGAAATAATAAACCTGGCTCCTCCTCTGTTCTAGCTTCCTGCCCTGTCATGTTCTTGGTTTCTCTGGGACTCTCCCCAAAAGAAGGCCACCATTAAATGTGGTTTCCAAGCTAGGGCTGTAACCATGAACCTCTCTTGCTCATGATTTACAACATCTGTGGTATTGTACATAAAGTAATTAGGGTCAGAAATTGGGTAAAGACATCAAGGGAAATATTTTTATTGATTTATCTCGAAGCTAACCATGGTAAGGTAATACGCAGCCCAGGGGATTTTTAAATTAAAGGTGACACAAGTAGCACATGTACATGAGGTGCATTACTAGAGAAAAAAAAATTAAATGTGAGCTGGTGACATAAAGAAAAAATGGAAATGAAATTAAAAAATCAACCTCTAATGCTAATATTTGATACAATGTGATCTTAATAAGCATGATCAAGCAGTAAAAAAGTCATAGGGTGAAATGATAAAAATAAGAAAAATATAGTGGCAACAAATATTTATACACTGGAATACATATCATAAAAGTGCAAAAAAACCTAATTTGTTATTTTACAATAAAAATCAGAAATTCATTTTAAAAAACTATGAAACTACAGGACATAAAATATAAAAGTCTTACAACTTCATTCTCTGTACTGCACTTATTAACCCTGTATTTCTACTTCTACTTATGTTGTTTTCTCTCTGACCAGCAATACATCTTGACTCGCAGGTTCATATTTTATAAATATTCACTTTTTCATGCTCCCTATGCTCTTATCAATGACTGAAAATTTACTTTTCATAATTCATTTTTTATCTTTTTAAACACTGTGTACATATTTTGATGTCATACAATTTACTTCAATGTTAATGTTTGCAATATATAGCTTTTGGGTTTCTTAAAACATCATTTTAGATTAGAGTACTACTAGAATTTATCAACACAACTACTTAAGCTAATATAAATAAAAATAACCTTCTATTATCCCAATTTACCTGGTTTCTCAAGTAATTATTAAAAGATGTCACTTATATTCTTTATTCTTCCCACTTTTCTCTTTTGCTGACTTGGACATCTTGAGTTTCTTCCTTAAAAAACAGAAAATATCTATATCTTTTCTTAACTTGTGTGTTCCACAGAATTGTTTTCTTTTCTTGGAATCAATTATATCCCTGCTAGCTCATTTTAAAAATAAAATGAGTATACTCATTTTCATGACTTAAAATCTCTCCTGTACCTATATTGCCATCATGTTCCTTGTGCATTTGATTCTATATGAATATATATTTAATATCTACAATTTTGCCTGTAGGATAAAATAATACTTGCTTGATTATCCTTTTCTTAACCTCTTTTTTTATGTTATTATAAACTCATTGGTATTCATTGCCCAGTTAAATCTGGGATAACTTGAACCCACATTAAAAGCCTGAGGTTGTAATAGAATAGCTACTTCCTATAAATGTAGAAATTTTCCAGTGCAAAGAATATTTACTCTGTGCTCACCTTACTTTAAGACACTGAGAAGTACATTGGAAGACATGTTTCTCAGCCAAGTATAAGGAAAATAGACTAATAAAATTTACATTAAAACAAATGGCAATCCACCCTGTTGCAGGAGATGGTCATGCAGATAATTAGATATCCTTTCTCTTTTTAAAAATTGATTATTTTTATTCAACGAATGCTGACTTTTATTATTTTTAGCCATGATTCAATGCATGGGAATTTATCAAGGAAACAATATTTTAGTGAATAAGCATTTTTATTCTTAGTGTTCCATTCCAGTGGAAGATGGGAGGCTTTTGAATAAAGAGTGTAAGTGACAGTATCCAAGCAGAGAAATATTAAAGAATGCTAATGCTGGAAAGCTTTTCTAACTAGATCACAAGGAACGATGCTGAGTTAAGAGTATGCATGATGGGCCTGGGGATTTAGCTCAGCGGCATAAGCTCCTGCCTTGCAAGCAGGCAGTCGTGAGTTTGATTCCTGGTACCGGTAAAAAGGAAAAAGACAAAAAAAAAAAAAAAAAAAAAAAAGAGTATGCATGATGTGCACAGTGAGGAAAACAACCAGAGTGGCGCAAGTTAAAATGATTTACTTTTTTCTAATTTTTATCAGTATATGTTTACAGTATTCTCACACTGATTACATTTATTTTGCAGTTGATATATGTATGTATCATTTAATTTTATTTTTGCTCCCTTTCACCCCTTTACTTCTGTTTGCTCCTTTGTCCTTTACAAAATGATATTTTCCTGTTTCATATTATCTCTTTTGTTTTGCTTTTACTATTTCCTTAATATATGATTTGCTAGATTAAAATTTTTAAAAGGCAGTCCTTCACGTAGCGTGACCTCAAGTACAAATTCAGATTAGAGAACTTGACTTTCAGGCTTTGTAGTCTGGATATCATTGGAGATGTTCTAAGTAATAAAATATGATTTTGAAAGATGAATGCCAGGCAGATATAATGAAGTATGCCTGTAATCCCAGAGAAATGACTGAAACTTCATTCCTAACCTTGATAGTTATTTAGTGACACTGTCTCTAAAATAAAAGCAAAACAACAAAAATAGAATGGTTAAGATATTCTTCAGGTGAAGATCCTGAGTGTAATCCCCAGTACCACAAAATAAATGCAAGTAACAGGAAGACAGACGGACAAATATACAAGGGTTCAGGAAACTGCTGCACACAAGCTTCACATGTGAAAATTATCATGTTGGGAAGTACACCTGTGGAAGAAGGATTATATTTTAGAATATTTTTAGAATATTTTAGAATATTTTTTAAATATAGAACTTTCAAAAACCTGTGAATAGCATATTTGAAATTCAGGGTTTTTTAAATTATTTATTTCAAGAGCCATCTCTTTTTCATTATTCACTGACATTTCTTCCAGTAACTCAAGATAGGATATTCTTGGGTATGTTTCATTATCTTCATAACTATTAGAAGGTCATGTCTCCGTGGTACATAACATGTACATCATAAACATGAATAGTGCAGTGTTTACTCTCCTTAACTGCATTTCCCGCTGAAACTTGGTCTAATTGGTCATTTTAGTGTATCTGCTTCACAGAATTTGTCTTTTAGATCAGACATGATGGTTTATCAGGCTTTGGATGTGTACATATGTATCATATGTTCAGGAGACACTGTCTCAGAAGTTTAGACTCCAGAAATCAAAACTTTTGATTGTCTTACATTAAACATTCCATACACCCATGGCAAACTAAGGACCCTTGAGGTCTAAGAGGCAACAAAAGGCAGAAATGGAAGTACATTTTATGCTAAATTACTACTAATTTTGCACAATGCATGCCATATCTATTGAGAGTTGCGTGTTTTTTCCCATTCATTAAAGTTATTTATGTATGTTGGAAAAAGGAAAGTTCTTTTCTAAGGGATTATTTTGAGGCTGTTGTTTTGCTTTTGAATTTTTCTTGGGATTGAACCCAGCGTGTCAAACACATTAACCATGTACTGTGCTGCTGAGCTCCATCTCCATCCTACAGGTGGATTTTAAGGAGAGAGGTTGGTTTGGAGTGCTTCTCTGCTATCTAGCTTATCAAGTCTGGCATCTGGCACTTACCATACTGGCTCTTGGGTTCAGCATATAAATGACAAATATCAGAGAATTCAGTGGACTGCTCTGAAGCTGAGGATTAACCTCTACCTTCAGTGATGCAGAGAAAGGAATGCTGAAAAGACAGGTTTTTATGTGAACATTTTACCATAACACATAGAAATTCTATTGTAGATAATGTTTGTATAATTTGTCTTTTCTTCCCTCATTTGCAGAGAGCTTTGTGACCTGCACTTTAAAGTATTTGCCCTCTTCAAAAATTTATGCTTAAAATAATATTTCTTTCTTATGTGGTATGACACTGATTTAAAATAAAACTTGTACTTCAAACTTTCTCCTTTTAGAATATATATTTAAAAATGACTATAGAGGATTTACATAGTATTGTTTTGTTCTTACATGTCTTTTGTACATATCTGAAACTTAAAGTCTATTATAGAAATTGATTTTAATTCCCAATGACAATTCATACAGTTTAAAAATAGATTTTCTGTCGCACCTTTAGTGGTAACACTGTAAAATACAATTGTAGGTATCAGTTCCTATTTCTTAAAATTTGTTTTTTATTTAATAGTCAACTGAGATAACAACTTGCACCTCAATGTCAATAGGAGATAATTGTCTATTACCTTACTGACATCGCCACAACTTTATACTCATCCTTATATATAAATTTGACATATGACTGCACATAGTTATTGAGTTCATTGTCTATAAATTTTATTTGGGAAGATTCTGTCTTTGTGAAAATAGACAGTTTCAGCTTTCCACACCTCATACATTATTCATACATTTATATCTTGTCCACTTCTCTTTTGTTTATTTATTGCTGTGATGTGAATACGAGCATCATTTGAACAGACTGAGGTTCTTTGTCATGAGGGAGAGACATCCATAGAAGAAAGGTTGTAATCAAAGAAGAGTTTTTCAAAAGTACAAAAGAATCCTAATTACTTCATTGTTGGGAAGTTATTATCTTAGAAAACCAAATTCCTTTCTGAATGGGCTTGATATGGGACAAAGGTGATGATCACATTATTCATTTTTATTCCCGAGTAATCTTGGGTTACATATATTTTGTATTGCTAACAGTACTGCTAACATAAGACATAGTAACAAAAAAAAGACTAAATTATGTATCCTAAACTTTAGTACTAAGTATGTGGAACTTCTTTTTTGAGACACTGTTTTTCTTTTTCGGAAGGGCAACAGTCCACTGAATGTTGAACAATACCTCAATAAATGAGCACAATTTACTATAAGATCAAAGTAATTACCTATACTTAGTTGTCAAATATCATTAAAATTCCTCTCAAAATATTTAAGAAGCCCGAAATCCTTTGTTTTAAAGAATATGTATCACATTGGTTTCCATATTACCTATAGGAAATACTAGATACAAGTTAAAGGTATTAGCTAAAGATTCTTGAAGTCAGGACCATCTTCATATGTTTTGCAACATTTCTAAATAAATGTTTCTCTGATAACCTGGACTTCCATGAGGGAAAAGCCATACCTGCCTAGCTTAGCACTTAACTACTCCCACATGATATGTGCTGATAAAAATCTTTCCAAGTAATTATTAATTTTCTTTATGAGAAGGCACACAGCCTTCTTTTACACTGTTGTCAGAATTATCACGAACTGAAATTAATGAGCTATATATGAATTAAATTAAATACTAATATAATATTACAATTGTATTTGAAAGTACCCTATCTAATCTATCCTTTTAGTGTACTAATCATAATATTTTAACAAAAAAGAAAATCGGATTCCTTGTAAATTATTCAACATCAAGATTTTAAATCATGTCTGTTTTAAAATTATGTCTGTTTTTGCCTTATGTTTTATAATCATGTCTTTCTGTGTTTTATATTTTAATGTAACTTTTATAATTGTTTAAGGTAATTACAATAAGAGCTTTAAAAAAGATTTGTTTTTCATTTCATGGTTGTTTTAAGATTGAAATAACATTACATTTTTAAGAATCATAAAATACATACTCAAATATCATTTTGACCATGTTATTTCACATAGGTTTTAAAATCCAGCCTGTAGTATTGTAAATTATTTTAGAAAACTAAGCGTATAAGGAGATAAAGAACAGGAGCGTAGTATATTGTTTTTATAATATTTAGTTTATCTGCCAAAAATGATCAGGAAAATATTTAGTATGAATAATTCACTCAAAAAAACTTAAGTTACTACTGATTATTTTCATTATTTTGATACCATCCTATTAGGAAGCTTTATGATAAAACATCTCTGATAAACAACTTTTTAAAAAAATAAATTGTCTTTTGACTCCTCCTTTTGGAGATGCTGTTCTGATCCTCAGCACCTTGAGAAACAAAGGAGCTGAGTGAGTCTCCCTTCCTTGTGTTCTAGTTTAAACAGCACCCTGTGATTATTCATGCTTGCATTGTCCTAAATAGGGTACAAGATTAAATAACGAAATCCTAAAATTTGCTGAGCCCTAGACAGCAGAGTGTTGGCACCAACAAGAGGCATCAACACTGGTGCACAAGAACCTGCTCTGCTGTTGTCCCATTCACCTGTGAACCTGTGGTGATCAATAACCAAAGGCAAATCCTTAGCATACACTGACAAATCTTAATGAAACAAATGTGCAGCATTTAGAAATGAAAATTTGGAGAAATAACTAAAATTTGGAAGGAAAACAAGAGAATTGATAACCATAAAAAAGACTCCCAAAGAGTCAGAAGTATATAACATACTGTTTACTATTATTGAACTATTTAGCATAGCATAAGGCATGGATAATTTTGGCTAATAAAAGTCAGAATTCTTTAGCAATTTTAATTAAGTTACCTAGCAATAATATTTTTCACTGTTTGGTGAGAGCAGGAGACAGTTAACATAGGATTACAGTTTAGAGGGTGGACTGGAGTCAGACTATAGGTTTAAAATTCTTAGCAAGCATCTGCACATTATGTTACTTAATTTGTTTCCATTTCTGTAAAAGGGAGTAATTATATCACCTCCCAGCTTGAAAGAATTAGTTATAAATATTATCCACTAGTGTTATGATGAAAATGAAGACTAAGTACAAGTTTAGAAAATGATAATGTGACACATAGCAGATATTTTCAAGAATATGTTAATAACTTTGTATCCAGGATTCACTTTTCCCCTAAAGTTAAAATGTTAATAAGCATAAAGAGAGACATAACACATTGGATTAATATATACATGAACATTGATAAATAATGCTATGAAATATTTTCTGCAGGGGGACCATGAGCCAAAAGAATGAGGTAATGAAGCAAATCTGAAGTCTGTACTCTTCCTTTCTGCCTATGCATAATTTTGCACCAGAGACTCTAGGCAATTGCTTACTAAGAGAATGCAAACCACCAGAGCACAGTGTGAGGGCTCCTGTGTGCGTGTCAGGGTGATTTACATTCATACTAAGTATCACAGGTGCACTCTTTGTGCATGTATTCAGGGATAAGGTCACCAGTGATGCAGGGCTTTACACTAACAGGAAATTCTTCTTCTTCTTCTTCTTCTTCTTCTTCTTCTTCTTCTTCTTCTTCTTCTTCTTCTTCTTCTTCTTCTTCTTCTTCTTCTTTCTTCTTCTTTTCCTTCTCCTTCTCCTTCTCCTCTTCCTCCTCTTCCTCCTCCTCCTCTTCCTCCTCCTCCTTCTTCCTCTTCCTCTTCCTCTCTTCTTCCTCTTCCTCTTATTCTTCCTCTTGTTTTCCTCTTATTTTTCTTCTTATTCCTCTTCCTCTTCTACTTTTTCTCATTTTATTTGTATGTTCTTCAGGAAATAGGATAACAGCACTAAACATTTACATATTGATACATTTTTATACCCTGAAACAAAGACATCAGTGGAGAGGAAGAAAAGTATAATAAAGCTTAATGATGTATAAGCTCATTAAACTGGAATCAGGATTCAAAGGACCTTGAGTGAATCCATATATAGAAAGGATGAGCTTACATATTCTCCCTTTACCTTTAGAGGCAGTAATATTTGGGAGCAGTTTTGAGATGTTTTTCAATAATTGTCATCTTGTTTTGGCATCTAGCCTTAGACTGTGAGAAAGGAACTCTTGCTTCTCTTTGGTGTCTCTCTGTGTTTTGTCATAAAATGAATTCACCAAAAGACTCCTATGGTCAATAAAAATAGAAAAACAGGCATGTAAGTATTCATATAAATCTAGAGAAGTTTAAACTCTATTTTTTGTATATAAAAAAAAGCCTTCCAATAAGAAACTTATTGTAAAAGCGTTATATTGATTTGAAAAGCCTATACAATGTTCTGGATATAAAGTGAGAATTCTAATTTAGTGTTCTTAAGTGTATGAAATGCAGTTGCCTCTTTGGATGAAAAGGTATGTTGCTCTTATTATAATATAAAACTCAGTAATGCTAAAATGTATTATGCTGCTTTAAAAATTAAATTGAGTCATGTAATAGAATGGAAAATAAGACATTTATAGCTTATTTGTCATTCAACCTTAGCTATGTTTTCTCTGGAAGACTTTGTAATAAAGCAGTCAGGTTTACATAAATTTAAATGTGAATAATTTGTTTTAAAGCTCAGTTTTGCACAAAAAAACACAAAAATGTAAAAGCATATTTAAGTGGATATTAAAGTAAAAAAAAGTGTCTCATAAGTAGTAAAACAAAACTTACTGTATATAATAAGGAAAAGAAGAATATAGCTTAAGTTGTTTCATAATAATTTATAAGGAAAAACAATAGTTAAGTAAGATAAAATGGAAAATGACAGAGTACAGTATTCTTGCAGATAATTCAAACTTTATTTACATGAATAGTGACAAATAATTAAAAACATGAGGATATAGAATGTGAAGGAGATAAATTACCACAGAAAGTCTAGTGTTTGTTTTGAAATATCAGAATACATTGAGATATATATTCATCCTATTTTATTTAGAAGAGTGCCTGGAGAACATTTTGTGTGATAAGTTATAAGGAATAGAGAATAATGGGAAATGAAAATGTGACATGAATCTATGCATACCATATGTGGAGATTTCTGAGGACAGTATCAGATTGAGGCTGAGAAAGTGAAAATTAAAAACAAACAAACAAACAAACAAAAAAAACCCCAAAAAACTACAACCTATCTATAACTTTTTTTTTTTTTTTTTTTTTTTTTTGTACAGGGGATCAAACTCATGACCTCATGCTTGCCAGGCAGGTGCTTGAGCAACTGGGCTATACCTCCAGCTCCCTAAATATAATTTTTCTAACACTAGTATTTTTCATTTTACTACATCTGTCTTTAAAATACGCATAAATCATTGGAGGAAAACTTATATGAAAATTAAATAAAAATGGCATTTCTTATGCCTCTAAAAAATCTATGTTTCATAATAAATGTGTTAAAACTAAGAGACTCTCAAAAATCATAGTCTTATTCTGAGTGTAACACCTTTTGAAATCAAACTGACTAATATTGCTTTCACCTCAAAAGCAGTTTTTAACTAATCTTTATATAATGTTAACAAGGCATTCCACCTCACAATTTGATTTTATATCTTAAAGTTGTAAGAAAGTTAAAGTCAGCAAAACCAAATTGTAAGACATCCAAATAAGAACAATATGTATCATGTGCTATGTCTATCCTTGGTTTTGACTGACAGCTTTGTTTTGCCATATTTGACTTTATTCTCTTCCAAAAAAAATAGTAATAAGAACTAAGGAGTCATAAAACCAAAAATGTGTAAATTTTGTCGTTAAAAAAGAGAGGGAAAAATGCTCTAAAGGATACAACTGCAAGTGTGTTTAGGGGTGTTAATAGATGACCATATTAATGTTTTTGGTTGGATCATTGAACACAACTGTTTGCAGTCTCACTGTTTGAATGTCCACTTTGTATGCTTTGATACTGTGATTTGAGCAACTATCTCTAAGATGGTAATGTGTAATCTATTAACTGGTGATTTCTTACTGTTTTTTTGTTTGTTTGTTTGTTTGTTTGTTTTTGTAGTTCTGTATTCCTTGTGCTCTTACACTGCTTTGTTTTGTTTTGTTTTTTTCTCTTTTTCCTTTTAAATAAATTTTTTAAAAAAGAACAATATCCATAAATGTAGTTATTTAATACTAAATCAGATATGCAAGAGAACCCTTGTTTAACAGATGTAGAGCAATAAACTGGAAAATACTGTAAAATTATGATATTTTTGTAATGCATCTAGGAAAACCATGATAAACATTTTATTTTTAATGAACAATTTTTCAGTTTAGTTTCAGACACAGAAGATTAGTTTCTGTTTTTTTTTAATATAGGAAAGATAGGACACTTTATTTTTAAATATTCCAGTTCTTTTAGATTTTTATTTATTGACTGAATAAAATTGTCATAATTACATTTAATACTTAAAAATATTATGACTTATTTTATCAATTTTATTTCTCTTTGTAGTAAACTCTGTCCTGTTTGTAACAATAACAATGGCTCAAAACATTGCTCTCAGTGTTTCAAAGAGCATGAATTCATTGGTTTGGAAGTTTTATGCTTCAATTTGTTGTGACCAAGTGTGATACACAGAATATAATGAAATATTAACCTGTCCAATGCTAATTTTTTTGTCTGTTTCTTTTTTATTGGTACCAGGGGTCGAACTCACAACCACACACCTGGCTAATATCTTTATACTGGCTGAAAGTTTTGATTCTGAATAATCCAAATGAAGCTTCTATGCACAAAATTAAGTGTGGCTACAAAATACTTTTTAAAATTTTTGGAAAATTTTCTGGAAAAATACATTCTATTGTTACAATATTAAAAATCTACGGTGTCACCGATATTTTCCTTCCACATGGGCTTTATAAATTCTGGCAGAAAGCTTCATTTTTCAAGCAGAATGCTTTTATCAAGTGGTAATGAAAACCTGCTTGACGGCACCTTATTATACAGCTGGCGCATTTGACACAGAGCTGACATGAAGTTGACACCATGTGACACTCACCAGCGTCTTTCACTGATGTATATATTCTTCCCTAAAAAATTACTATGGCTAAGAGAACAAGATTAATCTTTCATTAAGCTTTCTCTCATAACAGTAATAATGTAACTTTTAGCAGGAATGAAATTTTGATATTTTGAGATAGTCCGTATTATTTTTTATAATTTTTTGTTCAGAAGGTGAATCCTTCTAATCTTAGACTTATATCACTTCCAATTCTTCAAACAGTTTTTAATTAAAATATTACTTAATTTTAATTCTCAGTACTAAATGGAGAAAACTCTATGGATGGGAGCATTGGTAACTGTATTTGTTAGTAATATTATAAAAACATTTAGTACCATTATATGTAATAATCTGTATTTTTTCCTCACTGAGATTTTTAAGTGAAAAGTAAAAGGTTATTTATATATCTATAATTTTTGTATACTTTTGAATCTCATCAATGCTTCAAATGCAGACATGTAAGCATTTCATATTAACAATGAAAGTACACTGTATAAATGAATATAGCATTGGAGGATGATTTTCCATAATAGTGAATAAATCGTGTAAATCGTGGTGCACAATGTAATTATGAATTTTCTTTGGTTTTTATGATCACTCCTTTGCAAAAAAAAAAACTTTCTTAAATTTCTATACGAAATTACTCTAGCATTTGCATATAAACACAAGCGTAAGACATTGTTACTATAAAGGGGATTTATGCCTTATAATTTCCTCTCATTAGTGTGGAAATACCTTTAAGAAATTGGTCATGAAGTGAGAAAGAAAGCATTTCTGGAGAATTTCAGAGTCTTGATTCTCTCATGATTGTGTGATAAGGACAACAGGTTGAGTAACAAATAATTGTCAGGATCTATTTTAACCTGTTTACACTGCATACAAATCAGCTCAGTACTCCAGTACTTGAAAAGAGGAAATAAAGAGAAATCTTCATAAAGTCGCAATTTAGTATTCAGAGATGTTTTGAGATTCAACAAGGTATGGAAAAAATGTTGTCCCTGAGCTGAGGAATTGTGAGCCTGTGTTTTTATAGTTTGCAGAGCAGAGCAATACAGGAGAGAAGGAGAGACAGAGCAGGAGTGGAAAAGGGACAGAGAAAGCAAGAGTGGTGGGGTATAGAGATCTGCAGAAAATATTATTGGAATATTTAAACAACTACATGTTCATGCACACATTTAAGAATACAAAGAGTGAGAAATGAACAACACAAAATAAGCAGAAAGAATAATGCCAGCACTCATGCAATATCAAGAATAGTCTCCTCTGCAATCTGCTACCTCGCAATGCCATTTTGAAGAAGTTATCCTCAGTACAGAGGTAATACTAACTGTGAAACAATGTTACATTAGTCAACAATATAATGTAAATGTAACATTGTGAAACCAGGATTAAGGAAAATATCAGTAGAAACAGATGTAGGGCAATGCTGATGAAATAAGCTCAAAGCATTCGCTAAACACATTTTATTTTCAGTTAGACAGAAATGTATGGGGTTTGAACTATGAAAAACATATGTGAGAAGGACCCAGTCAAATTTATATGGATGAGAAATACAATTTCACTAAGGTTAAAAGTTTATTATAAATTGCAGGAAAAATACCAAATTTAACATAAAACAGTAGACTTTGTCTGATATAAAAGGGGCAAAATTAGTCAAATAAAAAATAAACAGCTTTGTGCTCAAGTGATCTAACATAGTTATAACTACTCAGGTCCTGGGTATGTAGACAGGAAACCATTTAATAATTTATTTCAAGAAATAGAAAACAAATATTTACAAAGACTGAAACACAATATATATTCATAGATTCAAGATATTAAAGAGTTTTCAGATATTATAAATTCAAAAAAGTCACATGAAAATTATCAATCAAGTTTTAAAATCATGGCTGAGGGTTTAGCCCAGGGGAACAAGTACCTGCCAGACAAGCATGAGTTATGAGTTCAATCCTTGTTACCTACTCTCACCAAATAAAATAAACTAAACTAAAATAAAATAAACAAAAATAAAATAAAATAAAATAAAGTAAAATAAAATAAAATAAAATAAGGGGGCTGGGGATTTAGCTCAGTGGCATAAGCACCTGCTTTGCAAGCAGGCGGTCATGAGTTCGATCCCTGGTACCGACGAAAATGAAAAGGACAAAGTAAATAAATAAATAAATAAATACAATAAATACAATAAATAAATAAAATAAAATAAAATAAATGAGAAATTTTAAAACCATGAAATTTTAAACCATGAAAAATTAGGTAAAATGGAATAAGAGAAAAAAGGAATGTATATTTTATGTGAGAAATTTAGTCTGAGTAGAGAAGAGCAACACTTTCACATTACTTAAATTTTAAAAAGAGTTGTTTTAATTTAGAAAAACAGCTTTTGGGAGCGAGAAGAGGGTTCTCTGGGGGGTGAGTGTCTGAACTGTAGCTGGAGAAATGCAGATACCCAGAAATCGGGGCAAAAGATGAAGTCTCATAAGGAAGAATGAATGAAACAAAAATGGAGCTGGACTGACACCCAGTGATTTAAGACCTGCTTTTTGACCCCCAAACATTTTATCACAGTACCCCTAGATTCAAAAGAGGAATCCGCTGCAGGAGGGATTGGGCTAAGGGAGGGAGCCAACCTACACGATGGCCCTGGGTGTTGAACAGACTGACAACCGTTCTGGCTTCTGTACCTGGCACACAGAGTGGCACACACAACCCACAGGTTCAGAGAAGCAAAAGCACAGCGGTGTGGAGCGTGTGGGGTCTAGGTGGGGCGAGTGTCCACGACCTGGGTGTTGTGGTCAGTGGCACTGCCTCAAGGGCTGGAACATTCCCTTGATTCTCAAGAGCAGTGCCCCAGGGCCTGGGAGTGGTGAGATGGTGCTGGAGTCAGAAGGGTTGTCACCACACACACACACACACACACACACACACACACACACACACACACAGAGTTGTCTGTGGAGCATTCGTATGCTGTCCATTATTTCTAGGAGGCTCAGATAGAGGCGACACATCACCTCCATCTGCTTCCTAACAAACACACAATCTGGTGAGGGAAGATCTGTGACAAGAGAGATGCCAGCGTCCAAGTCACAAAGCTTTGAAGCGGACCCAGTGCAGACAGGGCATTTTCTATTGCTTCTTCTTAACCCGCAAGCCTGGAGATGGCTTGAGGTCCTGTCCAGTGCCCTACCCTGGAGAGGACCGGCCTCAGCTAATTCTTGAGGAGACAGTAGATTCTGTGCGTGTGGCTGATGCCCAGAGACCTCTGCAAGCAGAGAGATGCGACTGGCACCCGGGTCATTGGCCTTTTAGCAAGGAAAGCCTGAGAGGAAGACATAGAAAGGACTGTGATATGTTCCCCAATCCTCCCTTGCAATTTAGCTGGTCACTCGGATCCACGAAGGCCTGCAGAATCACTCCCGGAGCACATTTGCAGCCAGGACATGGTTTTGGGGGAGATTTGACAGGCAGTTGTCTGGCTCACTGGAGGAAGCTGTTAGGCTGCTGGAAATCAGTCAGACTGTGTTGAGGGGCACAGGGAGCTGTGTGGCTACTCCAGCTTGGTAGTCCTAGGGACTCTGCAGAGAGTTGTGTTTTTATATACTGTTTAATTTCGGTTTGGGGAGTCATTACTTGTTTTCTTCTTTGAATTGTATTGATAGTTTTGTTCGCCTTCCTGCATTATTTATCTTTTCTTTTGATTCTTCTTTGTTGGTACTTTTTAGGTATTCTATTTTATTTTTTAGGATTCCCCTGCTTTGATCTGCTACTGCTTTTCAGGGCTTCATCTAGCTTATATTTTGAATATCTCTCATGCTTACCCTTTCATTCCTCTCCCTCATCATCTCACCTTCCTGTCTTCCCTTCTTCTGCTCCAGCTAACAGCAATAAAATTTAACAATGACCTGCAAAAGTGCATTAGAGCATAAGAATTAACCAGTTCTGTGTATGGAATGTACCTTTCAAGGGCGTGGCAAGACGATCCTTAACAAGTTTCAGGCTAGAGGATCCAAACTAAGCTACCAACAAATATATTAGCAGGTTCCAACAATCGCACTCCTTCTTTCTCAGGCAATCTTTCAAGAAATAAAAAGAGGAAGCAGATCAAAGCAGGGAAATCCTAGAAAAACAAAGACTAATTTAAAAATAGCTTTACACTTTCCCTTGTGTATACAAATACTCTCTCAAACTGCCTGCATATAAGAACATAAACCCAGTTATAAAAATGATTCTAAAAATAAAAATAAATAAAAATGATTCAAACCAGAGTCCAAACTCCTGCTTATTTCATGCCTGTTTGTGTCTTTCATGTTCTTTCCTTCCCATTGACTACCCCAGTCTCCTCCACTACCAGGCTCACACATCCCAGGAAAAACAACAACAACAACAACAACAACAAAAAAAAAAAAAAAAAAAAACAGTATAATATAATTTATAAAGGGCATTGACAAAAGAGTAAAATTATCAAATCAAGTTTTAATGTATGTGAGCAATGCATGTTTGGATCTGTTGACAGGGAAAACCTTAGGGATTCTCTCTTTACAACCCAGTGACAGGATCCATTCAAAATTCAATTTAATAGATTGACTTACTAAAATATCTCTTTCATAACTAAGCCAGGATAGTGCTGGAGATCAGACCTTAACTAAAGAAATCTTCATTCCCACAACAACCCTTCTTCACTCTGATCTCAATCATCAATCCTTAGCATGTTGTGTGCACGACACACACACACACACAATTGTTAAGATAATTTTCCTATTCATTGTATTCATTGCAAGGAACAGTTAGTGCTTATATTATCTGTTCAATTTTGCATGCCTATATCTGGTAATCTAATCAATTATTTTGAATGCAACAATATTCAACACAATAACCATTGTTAATTTTCTATCATCTTTGTTTTGAAATTCTGTAACATTTTTCATAATTCTCTTTAAAATAGTGAAGACAATGTGGAAGCAATATTAAAAAAAATTTTTGAAGAGCTCTCCATAATGTTTCAAAACCTGAATAATAACTCTAATAAAGGTATTATTTCCACAAAAATGTGCTAAACAGAAATTTCAAAGATAAAGAATTTCACTGAATATATAAACATTAAAACTGAACAATTGATATGATATCAATAAATTCTGGTCAATTATTTTTATATAAATTGACAAGTTCAAGGGAGATAAACATAAAGAAAAATCAAAATGGTTCACAAGCACCTGTTCAACTTAATTAGGAGAAAAATGGATGTTCCTTCAACTGGGAAATGCATTTCAATAGTTTTTGATAGAACAATGCAAATTTCTCATGCAAGGAAAGGTAGAGAGAAGGAAAGAGGGGACACAAATATTCCCTACTCCTCCCTCTAATGCCCTCTCCAAGACTCACCTAATCCTATTAATTTCAAATCATTCAGCAAACAATATGAGATTCACCATCTATTGTCTTCACAATCATTGCAGTGTCAACTATGGTCCATTGACTAAAGTCAGTGAGACACGAATCTGTTCCAAGCCTCTTCCTGGCTTGTAGGTAGCTACCTTCCTGCCCACATGACATTGTTACTACAGGTGTGCTGTTCCCCAACTCCTTTTCTTTACAAAGCATTTACCATAGCAGACTAAGACCCATCCTAGTGACCTCATTTTCTTTAAATCTGTAGATACCTTATGTACAAATAAAATCACATTCTGATGTACTGGGAAGTAGGATTTCAACATATGAGTAGCGAAGGAGTCATAATTCAATCCATTATGTACATATATGCCTGCACCGTGATCTCATAAAACAGCTCCCTGCAGTCATGGAGCTCATCTTAGTATTTACTTATTTAATACATAGTTACTGTTAAAACATTCATGCCAGATAAATAAAACATAGGAAGGTAAATACCCACATTTCCCTATCATGTCAATTTCCATTGTTTAAGTCAATTGTATTTTGATGGATTTTTATGGTAGCTCTGACAAATGCTATATATATATATAATTTCTTATCTTAATAAACTGCTTTACAGGGCTGGAGATTTAGCTCAGTGGCTTAAGTGATTGCCTGGCAAGCATGAAGTCATGAGTTCAATTCACGGCACCAAAACATAAACTGCTTTGCAATGACCCATGCAGCCTGCAATGTCCTGAGAGATGTGATGGGAAATTTAAGAAAAACTAGGTACATATTAAAAGGAAAACTGGGACCAGGTGGAACCTGACCTTGCTGATAGAGGGGCAGTAAAACCCAGCACAGTCTGTGTCTTGGTTTATGTACAGGAATAAAGGGGGGAAGCACAAGACGGTGCAAGGTGTCAGTGTTTCGCTGTGAACCCTGGAAGTGAAACACTTCCAGAGCTCTCTGTGCTCTAGCTAACAGAGATGAGCCCCAGGACCAGACTCCTACTGGAATGGCCTTGCGCCAGTCCCCACAACTTGTTTACATTGCCTTCTTCTGGAGCTCTGTGTTTCTGGAACTGGCCTTGCTTTAGCCCCCATCTCTGGCTCAGCTGCTCCCCACAAAGCTTGTGTAATTGGAAATCAATTTTGAATTAATAAAATTTTCACTTATAATTAATATCATGTATTCATGTTAGTTTCTGAGAAATACATTTGAAAAAGAAAAAATCAAATTATACATGAAAATAAATAAATATATATAGATAGATAGATATCATGATATATAAACATACACAGCTCTCTCATTTGTTAGGTAAAGGAACTTATGTTGCACAGGATAAGAAGAGCACCATGCAGATAATGACCCCAGTAGCCATGTTCTCAATTGGTCCAAGTCTAATTTAGGCGGCTATTCTAGATGTTTGGGGTGAAGTTAACTGATGGCATAAGTGGGTGTGGTCAGGTGTTAAGCACTTATCTCACAGAACTTCCTTGTTTAGGGCTGATTTTAATATGTGCTATGCTGTATTAAAATATGACTTCATAGAAAGTACTATGGGTAATAAGCTATTCACTATTATTTCAATCTATCTTATGGATTTTACAGAATTACCTGTACTCCTATTTTATACATTGTATTCTTTTATGATCATATAATTAATGATGGTGTTAGTTATGTAGTTAATTCAATTAGAATTCCACAATTTCTTTCTGGGAGACTGCATAGAAATAGGTTTAACAATTAAGTTCTTCCACTCGAAGACAAAGGTCAAGCCTTCTTGTCTGCAGTGTAGGATCTTAGGCCTCTATATATCTTACCTCACAAATTGATTTGCTGAATTTTCTCCTCACCCAGCCTTTCCTGAGAGTTATCCTTGATGAATAGATAATAAAAAGTACATAAGGTAAAATATAAACAAAGAAAGTGCATCAGATAAAAGGGAAACACAAAAAGTATATCATTAAAAAGGAAAAGCCAGATGGTAAGTTTTCATTATGGTATCTCTCTGTCCTGGGTTGAAATAGTTAATTATAGATTGTCCTTGTGTTTCAGCATATTCTTAATATGCAGAAACAATGATTTTAAAATCTTAATCATCTTTGTAATGCTCCAAAAGTAAAAGCACTTTTCTGTGTAAAGACTGTGCAGTCAGCTCTCCTACAATGCCATCTTTTAATCTTTAGTCTTATTCACACACTGAAGGTTTTGGTCTATGGTTCTAAATTTACACAGAAAATACCAATAGGCATGGAGAAATTTGTTTCAGCATGCTGACTAATGTTGCTGAAAGCTGTCTTACAAAGTTCTTTTGCTAATTGTATCGGTATGTGTGAGTTATGTCTATTGAAGTTTCCAGTTTAGTTTCATAGATCTTCTTTGTGTCTTATTAAAGACAAAAATAGAAACATGGTAACCTGTTTTGTAATGCAGTTTTCTAATACCCTTAGCTTTCTGTTTAAATTTCTGACTTTATACTCTTAGCTTTCTGCTTAAATTTGTGTTTCAGAGTATATTAATATCGCTGCACGATGTGATATAGGCTAGCACAGTCCATGTTTTCCATGTATGATTATAATGCTTTTATCATTTGTTAAAGGACTTTCATTTTTTCATGTAATTGTTTTTTTCTTGTTTAAAGTCGGCATTGTGGTAGTTAACTTAGTACTATAAAAAATCTTAAATATAAGCACATTATTAGTAGGGAAGATCTACGTTGACCCACAGTTTTGGAAAAGTCTCTTGTGCTTATTCCCACTGCTCTGGGTTTGCAGCAAGGCAGTCCATCACAGGAGGACTGAGTGGTGGCCCACTGTGCTGACCGCATAGTGTGGGGAATCAGTGGAAGGCGAGGTTTGGGTCTGCAGATCCTGTCTGGAAGGAATGCTCTCAGGGATGCAGCTTTCTTCAACTAGCCCTTACCTTATCTTGGAAGTGAAAATTTGACTTTTTAAAAGCAATGTCTAGATACAGAACTAAAGGCAATATCATATCTGCTAAATTAACAGAAACTGTACTTAGCCATTGCTTATCTTGCATCTCAAGAAGCTTCATATACCTTAATAAGATTGCTGGGGAACCTCACATCTTCACAAACTCGTCTATTTAAAATACAGAGTTGTACTCTGGTGGCTCCAAGTTTTCTTCATATATGGATAGTAATGAAAATATGTTTCAAAACATATTTTAATAAGAGTTAGGGAAACGTCTCAGTGGTAGAGAGCTTGCTTAGCTAGTTTGAGTTTCTAGTAATAAACTTTCACACACACACACACACAAACACACAGAATAAAACAACAAAATGAATAAATAAATGAATAATAATTAATAAAAATATATAAATAGAGACAGAAAACCCCTTATTTTTATCCCTGTGTTGCAGGAAAACATTACTTACATGTCTAAAATTATGTATATGTCAAAATAATTATTCTTATTTTGTATTCATAAACGATTAAAAGCAATGAAATAATTAAATATGATAACAAGCATTAAAGATGACACGACTTGATATATGATAACATGTAATGAATTGCGTTTCACAAAAGTATGTATAAAACATAAATTGAATAATTAAATGTACAAAGTAATAAAAATAGAGGTCAGGAGATTATGAGTTAAAAAATTAAATCAAAGTTGATAATACTACACAAAGATAAGCAGAATAAATTAAAAGCAGGTGTTCCGTTATGGTAAACCTATCTTTAAATGTCCTACTTGTTTTTCCAAAAACATAACTTGTAAAAAAGAGAAAAATATGTAACTTTAAGCAAAGAATATTTTCTTATTTCAAGAAAATACATTGAAATTTTCAATGTATGTTGAATTAAAGCCATATTAGTTCATAAAATGAACACTATTTTAAATGTCATGGCTAAAATATGCAAAATCTTTCAAAAAGTTTGGATATTTTTTTCTTTCAATTTTACCAGTTAAATTTATATACTACCAAAATAGAAGAGAACAACAAATTTCATACTTTGAAGGAACAAAACAGTCTTAGCAGATTTCTCGTTCTATGTAATAATGGCTTGAATTTAAAGCAAGAAGTGATTGCTCGATTTAAAACAGTATTTGAGCTTCTTAACACAGAGTAACATAGATGGAACAAGATAAAGACTGATTTATCTGTATAAACTCAGAAATCATTTTATTTTAAGTCTCTGTGCTTCAGTGTACGGTGGAGCATGCAGCGTATGAACGGAATGACACTCCTCTTTTCTGAAAGAGATTATTTGTATGAGCAGTTTTCTTTCCTCTTCAAATCAAGGTTGTGAACTTGCATTGTGTTTGAAGCCATGTGGCTCAGCACACTCAAAGATCAGAAAATCCCTCTCCTGGTTTCTTAGAAACAAAATCTCTCCAAATTAAATCTTAACGTGACTAGTATTATTATAATAAACACTGTATCTTATGATAATATCTTAAATAAAAAAGTGACAGAAATACAGGACTGCACTTTTCCTTACTTTGATAGACTAAATTATGGAACATATCTAAAATTTCTTCTGTAAAACGTGCTACACAATTTTACAGATTGTATAAAGCTTAAAATTTGCATTCAAATTGTTTTTACTAAATCATAGTTACTTCTTTAAAGTTGTAAATAATTTGTTTATCAGTAAAGTGTTTGAGTTGAGTGGCTGAGATAGCATGTGAATAGTGCTATATTTACCATTTTACTCATTAAAAATTATGTAAGTTGGGTGAATACAACATGAGAACACCGAAATGTTCAGGAATAGAATGATCAGGAATAGCTCCAATTTTCTCTCCAAATGTCAAGCACTACCTGTGCATTTCACATGTAACAAACACTGGAGGGTGCTTGCTAATATACTTCTGAAGTGACATTTTCTTAGTGTGACCTTTCTTTCTAACAATAACTTACATCTTAATTAAATTGGGCCATTTTCACTACATGCCTAATATTTCAGTGCTATATATTATCATCCTCCTTTCAGAGCTGATAGGTAAAGGTCATGGACTTAAATAATTATTGAGATTAGCAGAATTGGTAATTTATGTGAAAAATGGAACATACATGCTAATTTTTCTTTCAGACAAGTGAAACTTGCTAACGTTTGAATAGATTTGAACCAAAGAAGGTAAGAAAATCATGACCCAGAAGATCATAGAAATAGTTAAACGTTTTTCTCGGAGTTTATATTATTTCTTCAGTAGTAGGAATTCAGCTTCACAAAGATGGCAGTAAACACAGGAAAACTGAATTAAATGTGAAAGAATGTTATTCGGTAAGAAGTTTTGTATTGTTAACTGCAACTGCATTGTGTACAATGCAACAGCAGGACTTTTTCTTCTCTCTCACTGTAACTGCTTATTGAGCCATGTCTGCCTCTTTCTCCATCAGACACACCAGAAGCTTCCGGTTACGACTGTTCGATTCTACTTCTGTGTTATTTTTCAGTGACATCTTGTGGTAAAAACTATGTTTCTATGCCTGGATTATTTTATTCACCATAATGACCCCCAGTTAGATTTGTGTTAAAACAAATGACATGTTTTAGCTTATTGTCCAAAATAGATAAAAGGCAGAATTTTGAATGTTCTTACCACAAAGAAATGTTAAATATTTTTAAATGGTGTGTGTACTGATTAATTTGTCTCAAGCATTGTACAATGGGTACACGTATAAAAAAGCAGTTGTTTAAAGATCATGATGTGTGGTATGTGAATCATTGCTGTCCAGTTATTTCATAGTAATTATATATTATGAAATTTTATTTTTGATAAGTGTTTTTATGTATTCTACATTAATATCTACTTATATAACATTAAAATTTCACAAGTAAAAACAACGTAACTATATACCATAAATATAAACAATTTTATGTTAATTAAAATTAAATATAGCTGAAAAAAGGTTGCTAGAGATTAAAGTGTGAACATATATTTAATGATTATTTTATCCTACAATAATATGTAGCTACAAAAGTAAGAGCAGAGTAACATAGAATTAAATGTCACTATGAAACCCTTTAGTTAACCCATTTTTGTTTCTTTTTTTTAAAAAATCTGTTCATTTTACAACTAATGTATAACAATAAATTTTTAAAAGGAGGACTAAAAATTTAGGTCTTTGCATTAGTACTGTAGAAATAAAGTAATTTCAGAAAAATACTGCCTCTGGCTATTAAGCAGTAGTACCCCTTAACATAGTATAGTGAAAAGCTCAAATTGAAACCTTGCTAGAGCAAGGAAGATTCATAAAATGATAGTAGTACAGTCAATTAAATTTATGCTTCTCAATTTTTCCTCTTAAATATATTAAAAATTATTTTGTCAATTTAATAATATTCTGTACTTTATATAATGAATACTATCATACAAAAATGTTTAGTCACACATGCATCTGCTTACAGGCACACACACTGATATGTAAGGTATTTTCTAAAGAACATGCTTGCATTGTTTTTCCTATGACATCTACATGAAATGATATATAACTATATATGTCATACAAATAAAAGGATTATGGTGATACATAAACTTTTTGCTAGCAAAGTCAATTAACCATTTACATTTTAGATCAGTTACAGTTCTTGGTAGAAAACAATACATTGCTCAAAAACCTTGTAATCAAAACAGAATTGTCATGTATTAAGGAATAATGAAAATCTGAAAATTAATATTTGCTGTTCTGGATGGTTTCAGGAATCAAAACAACCATGTGAAGTTTCAGGCAAATATAAGAAAATCAATGATATTATTATGATATTATCTGTAATATTATAGAAATAAATACTGATATAAACACATTTAATAACATAATTCTAAATAAAACATATTAAAGAAGTTCAACAGTGCTCACTTATTAAATGAAATTCTACTGAATACATAGAATACCATCCCCTCCAACTTTTATGAGTTAATATTTGAACTTCTAGGTAGAAATCATTTTTTAGTAATTTTTAATAAAGAAGTCAAATCGTCATTTTTTCATGAACAGGACATACTGATGGAACACTTTAATAACATGCAAAGTAAAATATTACTGATGATTTTGTGTAATAGATATAAAACATTGTTAAATCTACTACAATTAAACATACCAAGACACAGTAATCTGATAACACTAACCATTCTATTTCTATAAGTATAATTAAAATTGAACATGTGGGTAATAAGCTCCTAGAGTTGAATATCTTTATGAGAATTAATATGATTTTATGTTCTTAAAACTTTATTTATTTATTTTACTTAGTAGTGAGAATCAAATGCAGGACCTTACCTTGCTGGACAGATTTTGTAGTGCTGAAATAAATCCTGGGCCCATTTCTTTTTATTTTACTGAGAACATCCTCAGTGGTAAATACAAAAAGTTAAACTTAATATATTAATAATATATCAAGTAAAAGGAATCTAAGTGAAGTATTTTCAATAGCATATTAAATTCAAGAGATTGTAAAGAATAAAAGGTATAATAAACATTTTTAGACTGTTAAAAACTCAAATTCTCAATTGACTTATATGGCAGGATAATCCTTAAAATGGTTATTAAAACAAGCAAATGGAATATTCTTAATGGGGTTGCATACATCTGTGAGGTGGCAGATTGTGAGTAGAAACATGTTAGAAGATTACAGTCCTTTGGTATTAATTTTAATCTAAGTTTTGTATTGTAAAAGTTCTTAAATTTGATTGACTTAAAGAATGTCTAAAATACTTTTAATGGAGAACAATGTTCTACTATTCCTAGAACATGCATGTCCTATGATGACTATACTATTGGTAAGGAAAAATTACAAAGTAATCCGTTAAAGTATTTTCTTCTGGGAAATGCAAGAAAAATTATTACATGCAAACTTTAAACAATAGGAATAGCCATGCTCTGAAGTTTTCCCCAGATACTCATGCTACTGGGATGTGGTAAATAGTGTATGTGGGGTTTAAGGGGAGGTCTTCAGGTCCTGGACGCGCATGAAGGGAAGTGTGGGGCCCTAAGCTCTTAAGGTTTCTACCTGGACATGAGGTAGGGAGTTCTTTTTTGCAATTAAGATATATATTCACAGCAATATACATTGCTGTTAATTCCACTCAAAAGTGTTCCCCTCACTTTTAATACATATCGCATATTTTTTGACACTTTTTGGAACAGTTCTGAAGGTCCTCTTTTTTTTTTTTTTTTTTTTTTTTTGAGTGTCCTCTTTTGTGAGTGTTTGATTAAAAATAGAAAGGACAGTGACTGATTACCTCCAGCAGAAAGACAGCCTTGTAAAAAATACTGGTGTGTTTTCACTCACCTCATTCACCTGATATGGCACAGTGCAACTCTGGCTCCTCCTTCAAATCAAAGTAAACTGTTTTATGGGATAGAATAGAAGAAATAAAGATAAATAAAAGAACAAAAAATTGAAATTTTAGAGTTGTATTTTTAAGAGGAATTGCAGCTTCAGGCCTGGAAAATTATTTAGACCTTTTTCTATTCTTGGTAACTACTTAGGTGGAAAAATTCTAAGATCTTAAAGACACAATAAGTCTGTAATAAATTTTGACCCTGTTTTCATAAAATTCCTTAATAAAGTTGTTAAACTGTTAGCTACTATGTCTGTGAAATCATTCTTAATCCACATGATCTGGCTCTCATGTCCACGTGGCTAAATCTACTCACCAAGTCTCAGCTCTCAAGCTTAATTTATTTAACAAAAGCATTGTTTTAGTGAAAACTCACTTCCCTGACACCCTTTCTCACTGGCTTCTACAATGCTAGACCATCCTAGGCGAAGCCTTGTGATATCTTCCTTAGTAGCTACTCTTCCCTTAGACCTCTTAATGCTGTAGTGCTCTGTCACCCAGGCCTTTGCCCTCTGTCTCATTTTCCTTATTTTTTGATCATTTTGGTTAATTTCATACCATTCAGTTCATGTCAAGACCTTATCATGTCTGCTTAAATCATTCACGTGTGAATTCCATCCTCGAGGGCAGACTCAGAAATTCAGCTTCCTGTTGGGTATTTATGCTCAGATGTCAAAACTGAACTCACTATCTTCTCCCAGAAACATAATCCATACATAGTTTACATTATTTCATTTAATAGTAATTATTTCCTTTTAACTTAATCTTCCTTTTATTTTTGATTTATTCTCAGTCCATCCATAATTGTTGGATTTATCATAAAGATGTATCAAAATAAGACAGATGCCAATCTGGGGTCCCAAGTAACTGCTTTAACCTTGATTTCTTATATTTTATCCCTAAGAGAGTAACCAAAACTAGTATTAACTACTACTAAATGGTGGGTATACAGTTTTGCTCTTTGTATTACATAAACTCAAAGGACTATCCTTGTAAATAAATTCAACAAATAAAACATTGATTGGTATTACAGGTAAGGACAGTACCATGTTTGTAGGACTGAATACTATAATAACATATCTCAGACCCAAACCTTGCCATGGCTCCAAATTCTTTACACGAAATACTTGGGGATTTAAGTCCACCTCTTTCACATGAGAGGACTTGTTTCAAAGTAATCATGAAAAGACCAGTTATGATGGGAAGCGCCTTGAATTCTAGAATTTGGAAGGCTGAGGAAGGAAGATTGCCCATGTTCAAGGCCAGCCTGGACAACACAGATAGTTTAAAACAGCCTGAACTACATAGTTTTTCTTAGAAAAAAACAAAGACAATAAATAAATAAAAAGAAAATTAAAATCAAAGAGATAAAATAGTTAGGAAACTACTCGTTGTTGAACATGTGAAGAAACAAAATTGTTTTATTCATTTCTTCTTTGCATGATATTGATTCATTTTTCTTTAATTAAATAAGTACTTGAGGAATTATTATCATACAAACATAAAATGTTTTAGAGATCCACAAATGTGAAAAAATATAAATATTTTTAATTTAATGAGCTGTTATTACATTTTAAAGTTTTCTTAGATTGCATTTCTTTGACAACATTCCATCTTTATGTTTCTTGTCCAAGTTGTGTTGCATGTCATACCATTTAGGGAAATTCATTATGTACATTCAGAGAATTAAGTAAGCAAGGTTGTACCTTAGACAAATCTGGTAAAACTAAAAATTCTGCCCCTTGACTCATCATGAATTTGAACCTAAGTCACTTCAGAAGAAATATTCAGATTCTAACACATACATTCCTGTTGCAATTGTTTATGATTAAATAGATATACTTTTGTTTAAAATTCAGGAAAAAAGCAATTTAAACACACATTTTATTATACACTATAAAATTGTTTTACTTCCCAATTTGATGCTCTGAATGCTGGTGTGACCAAGAGTGACCTTGCTTTCTCTACAATATTTTTTTCTGCAAGAAATGCACTAAGCCCTTCACTGCGGTTTATTATATTGTCATTGCCAGTCCAGTGAAGTCTCCCTAAGAGCCAAAGTGGATGAAAACTTCAAAGTTTTATATTTATATCTTGATTCACTCTGCTTGGATTTATCACACTGTGACAAATTTATGACCAGAGCTTTGCCCACTCTGAAGATTCTGATAGTGTTTCATTATGAAATATAAAATATATCTACAGGATCATACAAACACCCCGTGATTGAGAGCAGCTTTTGCTAGGTATCAGAAAGGCTACATTGTATCACATTGTTGATAGAGTTTCTATTTTATATCTTTGATATTTATTTTTATGTAATTTGTGACCTGTACCCCGATAGCTTTCAAAATGTTATCCTCTCTCTTCTTTTTCCTAATATTTTTATAATATGTCTCTGAATAATTTTTTACTTGATTTTTAAATTTTGTGAAGTATTTATGTATGAATATCTGGCAGTTCCTATAAATGGGATCACATTTCTTTTTGTATTGTCTGGAAGTTAAAATTGGTTCAGACTTTTTGTTCTAGATCAATGTGGTTTAAATCTATATATTCTATTACATTTAATTTCATGAACAAAAATGTCAATTTTATGCCCTTTTTTTTGTCCAGAAGGTACTAAGCTCATTGTATATAAAATGGTTTCATTGCACAGTGATAAAATACTAGTTTCTATTAGAGACAAAAGAATTCTTCATAGTATTAAAATTGAATGCAAGAATAAAAAATGAGTTTCAACTTATAAAAACAAGTAAAATCTTGTTTTATATGATAATACTAACTTAATAACTAAAACTACCTAATATTATTTATTCCTTCAAGACAAATTTTAAAAGCATAATAAAAATCTTTTAGCAAACAAACAAAACCTATTTGCCTTCTATGGAAAAAATAGAACAGAATGTCCAACTTCAACAAAGTATAAATACAGTTACCATGATTTTTCATTTTGGCTACCTGCTTGGAATCCTTGTGACACTCAGATGTTGTGTAGTCTGTGTTTGGAATATTTGGAGGAGATCAGTTGATTATAGAACTGCAAAACACTACCTAAGAGGTGGAGCAATTTGAATGTCAAATTCTGAGGAAATATTCTTCTCTTCATCATGATTCTTCTTTCTATTTCAGGCAATGTACATATATGTAGGTGAAGAAAAAAAACATAATGATCACATCAGTGGAGTCAGCTAAACAATGAATGAAATGGCAAATTGCAGGATAAAATTCTCATTTCTGTATTTCTAAAATATGTCAGTTATGAGTTGAATACAAAATTATAAAGGAATTCTAATAAATTTAATCATTGTTTAAATATCTATGGTAAATATTACATTAATAGAAATTGAGTAACTCACAAACTTTATAGATTATCTGATTAATTTCATAACTTTTAATTTCTTATCAGTGTTGCCTGTTACATTTTTGTGGGAAACCCTGCAATTGGCCGTTATATTAATAAGAAAACAGCCATATTAATGTTAAGTTTCTATTTGATAGTTAAGTTCCATCTCTCCTCCCTAGCCTGTCACTTGTCCCTGTGGTTCAGCCCGTGCAGCGATTACACTGATTAGCCTGCCTTATGGGCCCATGAGCGGGAGATTCGAATTACCCTATAACCTCTGGTCTCGCTAGAAATTCCCGCTCTTGCTAAGTTACCTGTAGACGTGTCTGAACCAAACACCATAGGTATTCACTACTCCTTCTTTGAATAAATGAGACTTGATCAGAGCACTGCCTTGTCTCCATTCTTCGAGTCTCTTGTGTCTTTCAAATCCCCACTCCCCCTATAGGGTCTCCGTTGACTTACCCGCAGGTGGGGATACATTTTAGTGTTATACTTGTGGCATTAAATATTCCCAAATCATTCAATGCATGAAATTTCTGTTTTTTATCGGTACCGGGGATCGAACTCACGACTGCCTGCTTGCAAGGCAGTTGCTTATGCCGCTGAGCTAAATTCCCAGCCCCAAATGCATGAAATTTCACAGGTGCTTTTGCTCCTAATAAAGTATACAATGTAATACATATGTTTTAGTGTTGCCAAGGGATCAAGTGAAACACTATTCATAATGGAATCGGTTGTATTTCAGTTCATATGATTTACCAGATAATGAATTTTGGGACTGTATGATATTTTTGCCTTATTTTAAAATCCCTGAAGGCTAGATATGAAATTTATGGAGCTAAAATTTATGAAGGTCCCAGCACAATGGTCTAGTAAATGTTTCATATCATACGAACAAAAATATTTAATTGCATATATTTTGTTTATAATATTTTATGAGATAGATCTTTTGTCTAATCTATATATTGTAGTGTTATTCTACTCTAGACAGCACGAATTCAATTTAAATGTCTAAAGTCTTATTTGGTTTTGATTCTTGCCTAACACTTCTTTTTCTATCTTTAAACATTTTTTTTTTTTGTATTCCACTGAGTTAACTTCCTATCTACATCCTCTCCCCAGAAGGTGCCAGATGTTCCTCACCTTAACTGCCATCTCTGAAAAAATCTTTCCTATTTATCTTCTAACTTTTACTGAACTACAGAATCATATGTACAAATACCTTTTATATGTATATTTGTATATCAACCCAGTGAATGTAACTTAAGAAAGAATTCTTATTTGGTCTTAAGTTTCACAAGCGATAAGTTCATGTGAATGTGTCTCAAGTTTTAGTTGAACCATTCGCACCTCTCTTTTGTTCTCTCTGATAACCTGAGTCATCTTGAATCTTGTTCCTTCATATAATGTTTTAACTTTAAAAAGTGTTCTTTCTAATTTCACTATCATCACTATTCTCCATTATTGTTTGAAATACTGAAGTTTGGTCTTTATAGAAATAGGTTTGTGCATTTAGTAGACAATTAAAATTGAAGTATGTATTCTACTATTTGTGCTTCAAATCACTTCTCTAATCAATTTTTTCCTAGTTTGGTGACAACACTCTTTATGTTCCTTGTAATACAATCTATTCAGTTTACCACTTTAGGGCTATGTTCTCAAATTGCTGATTTTAGGGTTCATCCTAAAGGAGCATTATTTTCTGAGTTAATTTCATTTTTTAATTACCCTCTGCAGTGCATTTTATTTTGCTTACTTTGTAACACTGAATTTCATTTATTTACTCATAATTTGTTCCTCTTCCACCTTTAGAGTGAACCAAGTTATTTTTTTGTTGTTCTATTTGCCAAATCTTTAGTAATTATGAAATGATGCTTAATATTCATGTAAATGAAGAAATTCATATATATATATATATGGCAACAGATCTGTATTACAAAATGTCATGGATTATCAGCATAATCTTTGGCAAACTTTTTTTTTTGACAATTTGTATGTTTACAATCGTTTGAAATCTGTTTTTTTTTTTAACTGAGCTTTTTAAAATTTGTTATGGTTTTGATTGAAAATTTCTCCCAAAAGTTTAACTGACAGGGTTGTGATTTTTTGGAAAGCGGCAAGTCACTGGGGACATCACTTGGCAGGGTTTATTCTCCTGGATCTGCCTTTTGTCAGCTTCCTGCACATCATGATGTGAGCAGCTTTTTCCCTGCATGCTATTCTATGATGCTGCTGGTGTCAGGAGGCTGCGCATCATGAACTGAATACACTGAAACTGTTAAATCAAAACAAATTTCTCCTCTTTTAAATTGTGGGTAGTAAGTATTTTCTGTGAGCAATAAGAACGTGACTAGTACTGAAAATTGGTATAAAGTAGTGAGGATCTTGCTAAGCCTCACCTGATAAAGCAATTTGGAAACTTCTGGAACTTGTCTGAAGGAGGATTTGGGGAAGGTCTGGGGATACAAGCCAGGGAAGCCTGAGAATGTGGTAAACAATCCTTCATATGGGGCAATGTAGAGTTCAAGACCGAAATGCTGATATGAACGCAGACTGCTAAAGACAGGTGCAGCAAGTTTCAGTGGGGAACAAGGATTCTGTTTGCAGTTGAACTAAAGACCATGAATGTTACCCTCTAGCAGAAAAATGGTTTACATTTCCCAATGCCCTAAGATTTTGCAAGAAAATGAGATAAATGACAGCAGGTTAATTAATCTCATGAAGGAAATTTCATGTTAACCCTGCATTCAGGCTGTGATATGTGTCCTTCTGGCTGTTACAGCCAGATCTTTAATGAGAATCAGTAGCAAATTTTACAGTTGGACAATAGGAAATGCTTTCACTTTTTTCAAAGGAAACACCTGAAAAATTGGACTGTAGAATACAATGGTGGATGAAAGATTAGCATTAAAAAGAAATCAAGTGCTTTGAACAGAGATAAGAAAAAAGATGCCTCAAGGGCATCTCAGAAATCAGCAGGAATCCCTTTATTAGAGTTTCAGGGTTACAAATCTGTAAATAATTTCCTTTGAAATGAGAGTCCTGAAGATGCCTGTTCATTCAGTGCTACCTATATTGTCAGATTCAGCCATCTGAGAATTCAAAGTTCACTGCAACGTTGGTGCAGTAGGGGCTGGCTCCCACTAAAACTGCATGATCTTTGCATCATCCTTTTTTTTTGTTTGTTTTTTTTTGTTTTTCCAGGCATGGAGAATGCAAGGCTTATGTGGACATGGAGGCTTCCACAGAGATGGGCAAACTAAAACCTTTAGAAATGTGTGACAGAGTCAAAGTCTCTGCCAGGAGCCCACCAGGCAATGTGTGAAGATTTCAGAGTGAACCTGACTGTGCTGTGGAGAGCCCAGGAACTGGAGATGTCATGAACACTTAGCATCCGTTGAGAAGTGTAGTGGGTGAGCACAACTCACCCAAGTGAGAGGCCATGTGGGCTACAAATGGCTAAGCCATGAATTCTGAGCCTGCCTGGCACCCTGGAGTGCACATCTCAGGACAGCCTGCAGTGCACATCTCAGGACAGCCTGCAGTGGGTACTACACGTGCCACGACACCATTTAGTGTTTGCCCTGCTTTACTTTCTCATCTGAATATTTGTTAAAGTTTAAGAAGAGATAACAAAGTAGTATTACATTTTGAAAGTCATTATAAAAGTGTTTAAGATTTATTAATTATAAATAAAAATATAGGTAAAATGACCTATTGCTGGTACTCATATGTAAATGCCATATTCCCCTCTGTGAACTTCAGGGATTCAGGGATACATGGAGTTTTCACTGTCACAAAAAATTGCTTTAAGAAGAAAAAATTGTCAAGCATAATAGAGTCATCAGTTAAATGACTTTAGTCCTTAAAAAAAAAAAATATATATATATATATATATATATATATATATATATATGTATGTATAGTTGTTGAGGTTATGAGCTTGAAGGAAAATCTGTCATGTTTTTTTCCTGCAGTGATAATTTATTAATATGATTTATCTTTATTCATTTAGAAAATTCCTGCTGCTACCTTTATGAAGCTGCTTTGCATTGATTTTGCTATAGGTGACATTCATCTTTTGCCCATATTTTATTCATAGTTAATATGCAAATACTTCCCAAGCAAATTACCACACATATATGATAAAATGCAGCATATGCTATTTTTCAAAATTTAAAAAAAATGTATATATATATATATATATATATATATATATATATACACGAAGCATAGTGAATGTTGGGAGTAAGCTCTAAAACATCAATATTTAATATATTAACTGAATCCATTGTTATTCAGTTAACTACATAAACAATAACACTGAACTTGACACCTTCTATTCTTAGTACAGCATGTAGTACTTTCAAAATGCTAACATAAATCTAGATTTCTGAATAGATGTAGTAGTTATAGCACCTACATACCTATCCTCTGTTAAATTTGGACTCCTTCTCCATTTCACATTATCAATATATCATTGATTCTAATATTTAAAGAAGAAAAATTGTATTTTTCAGAGCCTGAAACTCTTGGAAAGTGACATTTCATATATATATATTTTTTCCATTCAAAATTTCAGAATAAGAATATATGTTGTTCTCATTTTACATTGTAATGAAAACATTTAGATATATCATCAAAGTTTTATTTCTGTGTTTATTTCAATATTGAACCTTAACATGAATGGTCAGTACTTATATGTCTTATTAATATCACAATTAATTATCTCATTGCATTTGAGGTTTCATTCTTTTTACATTGTACCACTATGAATAATTTAATTGTAAATAAATCCCACTCTTAGCTTTCTGGTGACATCAATATAATTTATTCCCTTGGTTATATTTTCTAATCTGAATCTTAGAATCTAACCTTATAAACAGAAACTCGTGTTGCAAATTATCACATAGGTTTTATATGTTTCTCTAATAATTTTTGAATGTTCATTATTAACATTTGCTTTATTTCAAAATAAAAACCTAAGTCCTTCTGCTTGATTCAGACTCACTGAAAAATTAAACCAATGTGAATTCCTTTTGTTTCATCATTTCCTTGTATCAGTGTGTGTCGGTATCTGCCTCCATTCTGGCCATAGACAAGAGGTTTTCTGGATAAACTAAATCTGATTCCTTCAATATTTGCAATGTGAAATAGCATCCTAAGATTCTTATAAGATCTTTAAACCTTTAAAAATACGACCCTTTCTAAACTATTTTTTGCTTGTTCACTCCGTTCTTGGTTCTTCTCTTAGAGATTTCCTTTCTCTCTTTCCTTCTCCTCTCCTTTCTTCTCCTCTTTTCTTCTTCTCAATTTAAAGACAGTAACTTGTTCACATACCGTTTATATTCTACAGGAGCTGTGATAGCTGGAATGAGACCTATTGGGTAAAACCTAGAACAAATTTTAGTAACTTGGGTTCTATTTGCATTATATTTGTTAGTCTCTTGGAACCTTTTATTATTTCATGTCTTGAAAAAAACCCATCAATTTGTTGCTTGTTAAATCTCATGTGATTATCTTAATATGTTATATTTAACCTTGCTACTTTTCCTTTCTTTCTCCTTTCTTTCTTTCTTTCTTTCTTTCTCCTTTCTTTCTTTCTTTCTTTCTTTCTTTCTTTATTTCTTTCTTTCTTTCTTTCTTTCTTTCTTTCCTTCTTTCTTTCTTTCTTCCTTTGTACTGGGAATCTAACTCAGGACCTTGTGCTTTCCAGGCGGGCCCTGTGCCACTGAGCTATATCCCCAGCCCTTCTCTTTGCTTCTTGAACTCAATCACTTACCTCACATCTGAGTAGCAAGAGACTGAGAATTTTAACATTCAAATAGAAAAACATGTGCTTAATCACACACACACACACACACACACACACACACACACACACAAATCTGTTAGCATAAAACAGCTCTAAATAGACGCATATTGTGTCAGAAAAAAGTAAAATGATGAGTTTTTAATTAAAACAGCAGTATAGTTTGGGTATTTTTGTGAGAATGAGGTAACAGCACGAAGAATGTTTTAGAGGCAAATCAGTCTGTGACCGTCCTACTCATTTTCCCATCTCTGGGACAAGATAACCAGCACCTTAAGGAAGAGGACCTTCACTTTCACTCCTAACTTCAGTCCATGCAGTTGACCCCAAGGCAGATACAGCGTGGTGGTGGGGCTTGGAGGAGAGCTGATCACCTCATGACGGGCAGGAATCAGAGAGACACAGGGAGGGGTCAGGACAAGCTTTCGCTCTTCTAGACCACACTGCAAGTGCCCTATGTTCAACCAGAGTCCATGTCATAACAGCACATTGAGCTACCAAACTCATCATTGGTTGAATTCAACGATGACTATAGAAATTCCATTATCAAGGGGCCTTTCAAATGCACGAGTCTTTTGAGAGACGTTTTACTAAATCCTAACAGGTGCTGTCTTAGTTGCTCTTTTGTTGCTGGATAAAGTAATCCTCATCCACAACTGAAAGGAGGAAAGGTTTATTTTGCCTCACCGTTTGCAGAGGTTTCAGTCCTTAGTCATCTGACTCCAATGCATTACCTATGAGAATCAATTCATGGCATGGCAGAACAGCGCAGAGATCAAGGTGGGTCACTGTGAACCATTCCAAGTTGGTTCACAGTGACTCACAGGAAGTCTTTCCAATTGTGGCCAAGCAAGTGATGAGCTGCCATTCATATGTTACATGTGCAGGATGCTTTATGGCGAACTGCATTGAATTCAGCAATATAGGAATGCCTAGAGCAAAGCAGACAGTGTAAGAATCCACAGGCAGTAAGAATCCTCAGGTTCTCTCCCAAGCTTCAGGCAACACATGAGACCTGCACAGAAGTGTCAAGGTACTGTAAAGTTAGAGATAATTGGAGACACTAATTTTGTCTTGAGAAGGCCATGGGGAGTACTATAGCCAGACAAGGACATAAAGTCACTCAGGGATCATGTTTTGGATGCATGGTGGGTGTAATTCTCAAGAAAAGCTATGTCTCTGAAATTTCCCTGAAGCACCATGTGTGGAGAAAGCTTAGTGTGGTACTCATTTTAATGGAGAAATTTGTAAACAGTTTCTCTCACAGTAATTACCCTTTATCCAAGGTTTCATTTTCTATAGCTTCAGTTACCCAAGGTCTCAGCATGCCTCCATGGTCCTGTTTCTAACATATCATCAAAGGTGACCTAATGCTATGTTAATTCCTTTATCATTTCCATCATTTTATTTCATCACAAACGCATCGCATTATCACCTATCTTTAAAAGATGAATGACAAATACAGAATAATGATAAACTATTTTCAGAGATATGGACCACATTTATATAATATGTACTTATCGCAGTGTAGTTTCAAATTATTCTGTTTTTTACTGTTAATTTCTCCCCGTGACTAATGTATAAATTTAACTTTATCATAGGTAGGTGTGCATGAGAAAAAGTGTGGTAAATATATACAATGTAATGTGCTCTGTGATTTCAGGCATCCACTAGGGCCTTGAAATATATTTCCCCACTAATAGAAGTGAATTATTGTGTTAAAATAAACATTAGATGGTGACTGTGAGGCTTAGAAATAGTAAATTGATAACGAACAAAGGTGGAGGTTGTTAGCAAATTTTTCCTGATAACATATATCTATGTTTTGTGTTCAGGCTTTTCTTTTTTTCAATTTATTGATATAAATAAACATGAATTTGAAGAGGGATTTTCAAGCAATTGGTTTCATTCAGAATTTTCCTTGCACCATCTGTTTTAAAAGTCACTAGTAAAGAACAAAATGCTTTGTATTGTTTTGTTGTGCTTTGTTTTTTTGAGACAACACTATTTTACTTGCACTATATGTTTTAAAAGTCACTAGTAAAGAACAAAAGAAGTTGTTTATTGCTTTGTTTTGTTTTGTTGTGCTTTGTTTTTTTAAGACAACATCTCATTCTAATTCAGGTTGGTCTTGAACTCATTGTGTAACTCAGGTTTGTCTTGAACTCCTGGCAAACCTCCTGCGATGGTTCTAGAATTTCAGGCACACAAATCCACTCTTGGCTCAAGAAAAATGTTTCATCACCACTAATAGGAAGTTTAGGATATTTATTAATGGCAAGCCCATAAAAAGTTTGACTGTATTTTACTATCTAATGTTAAAATGCAACAATGTTTTTTTTTTTGTAAACTGAGTATTTGTGTCCACCCTCATCCCATGATTTACATTGAAGACTGAACTGCATATGATGGTGTTTTGAAGTTGGGCCCTCTGAGAGGTAACTGTGTTTAAATGAGATCATGAAGGGACCCTCAGTGATGCAAGTAGCACATATGTTCAAAATGTGACAGAGAGAAGTTGTTTTCTCTTTCTCATCGTCTCTTCATGCCACAAGTGAGTTTACACATAATCTGTCTGCCCTGCAGGGAGAGAACAATACCAGGAAATGCATCTCTGAAACATTTATCTTTTTTGTTTGTTTGTTTGTTTGTTTGTTTGGTACCATCATTGAACTCATGACTGCACAATTGCTAGGCAGGCGCTTAAGCCACTGAGTTAAATTCCCAGCTGAAACATTTATCTTGTGCTTTTCAAATTACTAATGGTAAGATATACATGCTGGTTATTTAAATTATGTAGCTCATGGTATTTTCTTATACCTAAAATTAATAAGACAGATCGATTATCAAAAATTTAAATAACATCTTAAGGCTTATTATGTAACTGAAAAGATCTAGACCATCAGCGAAGCTCACACTACAGTGAACCAGAGTCCCAAGATTTGGTTAGCATTTTGCACTAAATGTTTTAATTTGCAAATATTCTTGGTTTTCAAAACAATAAATAATCTTAAAAAGTGCTTGAATCTATTTTCCAAAATTGTCTTGTTTCATTACTTTTCTTAATTCAAGGTAATTTATCTGTACAAAGCAACATTTTATGCATAATTCTCTACTTTAGAATAAACTACATGAGGCATAACATTTTCCATACACATTAGAGAAGCGACTGATTTTCACCGGAGTTTAGCCATTCTTTCCTTGCTCAGCAAGGTGACCTGGCAGTAAGTACTGATGCTGTCATTAAACTTCCAGTGAAGTTGTGTTCTTCATTACTAATTAGTAAGTCTTTTAAAATAACCAAAGTTCATTACCTATAATTGCTACCCTAGTAGAATATTTCTATGTGCAATCTGATTGCTTAGAGTACTCTTTATTTTCACTGAGAGATGCATCCTGCTATTTCTCTTCATTTCATTTGTCAAAAGAAAGAAGAAATATAATTCAATAAAATAGAAGAGAATGAGAAGAATAAGGAAAAGCAGAAATAAGAGATGAAAAGGAAGGGAAAGAGGAAAGGAAGAATGTATGGTTGGGGAAAGAAGTAATGAAAGGAATCAAAAAAGAAGGTAAGAAGAAGCAAGGAGGGAAGGAAGGAAAATGTGATGATTTGGACATTATAAGCCTTTTATAACAAAATTATTGCATATAGTCTGTTATGAATACAATGTGGAAGCTTCCATTAAATCCTCTTGTAAACATTCAAGATTGTGTTTTTGCTTTTCAGCATACCATAGATATCATGGTACTTTATTTGGAGCTTCATGTTTTATCCTTCATATTTTGACTGACAAATATTCCCTGCATCATATAAAGAAAGAACACAACTAAAGGCAAAGGGAAATCATCAGGAGAATGGGTAGAGGAACACTCACTGAATATTCACGCTCTGCTAGAATCTACTCCCAAATAGCCCAATATCCTTCCCATTACTGAAATTATTATACTATCTAAGCTATGGTTCCAAAGTGCATCATGCACTTGTGATGAGACACAGTGATTAAAATGAAAAATAAATTAACATTATGGTCCATGTTGCTTAAATGCTTTACAGTGTGGCATTATGTCTTTGTTCATTTGCTATAGCGATTTTTTTCCTTTAAATTCATTGCTATATTCTGAGTACAGAGAGTTCTACATGGGAATAAAAAGTAATATGTAGAAAAAAGATTTAAACATGTTAAAATATTTTTCAATAGTAAGTTCTTATTAGTTGGTTATTTGGAATCACCTACTGTACTAACTTAGACTAGTTAAAAACATATGTGATTTCTAGTTGAGAATCATATTATTTTCTTTAACAATCACTTGTAAGAACTTCAATACAAAAGACCAATAAGCTACATCAACAAATTTGGGTGATGCATTATTATTTGCCAAACATTTTAAATGAGTATCTCAGTTATTCTAAATTATATATTCACTAAAAGAATAATGAGGAAATTATAACACCATTTTAGGAAATTGGTCTTAAACAGAATCCATTGTTTTTAACAAATGGTATATTTCATTATTTGAAATATTTTCCTAAATTATTGAGGAAAAAACTTAGACAATGCATAAGATAACCTATTAAATATAACCTTAATTTATTGACCAAAATTCACTTTTCTCCTTGTTTGCCAGTATGGAATTTTTTTAAAAATTTTATTTAAAGAGAAAAAAGAAAAAAAAAAGAACAGAAAAGGGTACAAACAATACAGAATTTAAAAAAACAAATAGTTAGAAATCACTAGTTAATAGATTACATATTGTCATCTTAGAAATAGTTCTTCGGGGCTGGAGAGTTAGCTCAGCGGCATAAACTCCTGCCTTGGAAGTAGGCAGTCCTGAGTTCTATCCCTGGTAGCAATTAAAAAAAAAAAAAAAAAAAAAAAAAAAAAAAGAAAGAAATAGTTGCTCAAGTTACAAAATTAAAGCATACAAAGTGGATATTCAAACAGTGAGACTATAAATAGTTCTGTTCAATGTTCCAACAAAAACTCAATATTGTTATCTATCTTTTACACTTCAATATACATGCGATTATATCCTTAGAGCACTTATTTTCCTCTCTTTTTTACAATAACAATTACACATTTTGGGTTTTATTACTCCCAAAGTTCTTATTACTTTTAAGTATGGAAGTTTTCAAAGATTCACAGAAGGTGGCATCTTTAACATGAGGTTAGATTTGAATTTTAATCCAAGTCTCTCCAACCACCATTGTCTTTCCGTAATAAGAAGAGCTTTCAAACAATGTTACATGTTCCAATAACTCTTCATTCTCACCTCATTTTTTAAAAATTTTATTTAGAATGTAGTAAAAATTCAACATAGGATAAAACAATGCCAGTCAAGACAATGTAGTGACATTGGTACGGAACTTCAAAGCAGGATACTGGGATAGTAGTAATAGGTACTATAGTACATTTCATTATCTTCACAATAGTTGTCCAGTCAATTAGGTATAGAGAAATCAAACCAATAACAGACCATTGTAAAACCCATTGAAGGAGAATATTGAATAGAGCATAACAATCATTACAAAACCTAACAGTGAAAATGACCTTTGCCTTGAAACAGCACATAGAAGAAAAACCCTTTATTTGCCATATTGCATGTGGTCATCCTTCCAAGAGATGCTCAGAACTGCCCCCAGTTGCTGATGGGGGAGTGGGGGATGTTTGACTCTCAGCCGGTGCTGGTAGGCTCACTGGGAACAGCTGACTAGTTCTCCTCCTGCAGGCACCAGGGGTGCTTACCAAGATGGTGGGCAAATATCCTTCTCATGCAGCTGCCTAAGTCCAAGACAATGTTAGTGCTTTTACAACTAGGTAAAAACATAACACCGGTGAAGAAAATGGTAACAAAAAATTACCTTGTAAAGTTGTAATAATTAATTCTAGTAGGGTGTATATCTTGGTGTGTGTGTGTGTGTGTGTGTGTGTGTGTGTGTGTGGCATTATGCTTTTGTTCATATTTATAGTGATTTTTTCTCTAAATTCTCTCTAAATTCTTTATTATTTTCATTACTGTGTCTCATCACAACTGCATGATATATTTTGGAACCATAGCTTATAGAATATAATAATTTTTTTCTCTAAATTTTGTATTCTGAGTACAAAAGAGCCACACAGGAGTATAAAGTAATATGAGGAAAAAAGTAAATATTTTAAAATATTGTTGAATAGTAAGTTCATATTAGACAATTATTTGGAATCATCTACTATATAAAAACTATGGTAGAATAAAAGAAAAAAATGGAGATTAAAATAAACACAAGAAAGCATATATCTATGAAGAAAAACTACAGTGATAATACTTTATAAAATATTAATAGCAAAACTGATGGCTGTTTTGAATACTTCATTTGTATATACAATAAATTTACATAAAATGCAGACTCATGTTTTAATTCAACTATATATAATAAATTCTAATTTTATTTTCCCATCAGATTTAATATTTGAATTTGGATTCATAAGACATAATGTTACATTGTATTAGAACTCATTCTGGAAACTAAGATTAAAGCTGAAAAGATAATGTATATTCTGGATACATAGAATATTTACTTTAAGACAAGAATAAGTCCAATAAGTCAATTGATAGAACACCATAATATTTTTAATTTAAATTTGTAAATTTTTATAATTTGAAACATTTATACACACAATATACAAAAGCTTAATTGTATTGGTGTATAAATGTATGCCTTATGTAACTTTGATACACATTTTGTTTTGTAGTTTAAATATAAAGTGCTCTCTAAATAGTTTGCACTGAGGGCTTTGTCCCGAGGATGAAATGTTTAGTTATTGGCACTAGAGAGGTGATTGAATAATGAGAGTGCTAACCTCATCAGTATTAATCCACTGATGGATTTGTAGCATAATGGGTTGTTGGGAGACAGGCCCTAGCTGGTGGGATGGGTCAGCAGTGGGGTGGTTTTGCAGTTTTTCTCTCTGTGTGTCTCAGGCTAAATGGATATGAAATTTGTCTGTTATCACCTTAAAATATCTATAACTATGAGGCCCACTAATCTATAAATAAGTCTATTCAGTACACCACTTGACACTTAAATATATGACGAAATCAAGAGTAGGTTTTATTAACACTACTGCATACATTATCTAGGTTATTATGGTAAATGTTGCTAAAATGCTTTAAAACTAGGCAGCATATTGAGCTAAGAATGAACAAGAAATATATCCATCATATTTAAATGTTTGTGAAGGGGAAATTGAATATTTGAGAAAATTATACAAAGCAAATATGAAAAACTAAAATTAGTAGGCACAACTAGATTTTCATAAGAGTAGTATAGAAATGAGCTATTACAATCAAAATTATACTTGGGATGAAAAGGGAGAAAAATAATGCATCAAATTTTAATTTATTATGTTGTATTATTTTTCTTAAAATTACCTTCAGTGTAATTTTTCTTGTACCTAAACCTGAGCACGTAGACTAGACTAGAGAAGAGAAATATTTAAAATTAATGTTCTAATCCTTATTAGAAATGATCTGATTAACTAGTTTAACTAGGATTAAAATACTAGTGTTAATCTGAGAAGTAAAGCTAGTGTTACCAGGGATGCCAGTTAATTTAGGCATTTAGGTGAAATCTTAGCCTTCAAAGTAAAAGTGTATGTCATAGGAAGACATTTTTCTGATCAATTTTTGAACAAGATATGATAAGAAAAACTGAGAACATGGAAAACTTTAAGAGCTACTCAAGAAGAAGTTCTAAAATGAACTAAGGGCTAAATGACTGAAAGTCTTTGGCTTGACTGGAAAAGAAAAAGTAGTAAAATAAAGAAATATTAGACCAGGATACAAAGTAGGGGGATTATGCGGGTACAGTACATCCCCAGAAATAAGACCTACCAGAGAAATAAACTGTAGAAGGATTTTAGAGACATGTCCTGAAATTGAGCCCTATTTTGAGAGAGCCTTATACTTTGAGTGCAACTTATACTTTGCATTTAAAGGCCAGGAATGGAATAGGCTTACGGCAATGTCTAGAATAGAGGTGCAAAATTCATTTTTCTGCTCCCCACCTCTTTTAGCTCACCTATTCCATTAATTTGTACATTCTCGGTGGGCTTATTTTTTATCACAAGGGATGCTTTTTGACAAAATGCATTTTGCATTTTTAATAAAGTCCCAGGCTGTGTTGATAGTGCTGCCTCAGGACCACACTGTGAATATCAAACACTAGAGGATAAGAAACTCTCCTTTGTGATTTACAATTATAAAAGTATTTTATTTCTTTCCTGACTTTATCTCAATGTTTATTTTCCTGTTATAAACAGTAGTATGTATAAGAATTCCTCAGGATTAGGAGACTTGTCGTGCATTTGAAACATGTGAGAAAATGATTTATTCTTTCCATGCCTGCTGCCCTGCCACCCAAGATGCTATAAAGGAAAGCGAAGGAGAGTGCATATATAATGTTAGGAGTTTCACGTGATAAACATGTATTACTGGATTTCTGCTGTTGCTTGATTCAAACTCAAGATGCAATTAGGCAAATCAAAATTGAATCTCATATATAATAGTATGATTTTTAGAACTATAATGGTGCATAAATGACTTCATGATTTTAGCTGATCCAAGTGCAAGTTTGAGAAATTCATAGAAGTATCATTTTTCCCACAGATGAACTTTCATTAGCTGCTTTAGCTAATAATAAGAAGGCATCACCTGTCACCTTTTCTTCCTAATGAGTTCTTGAAAACCATCAGGGGGTGGCTATCTTTTCACCCTCGAGAATCAAATAGCTGTCACTCTGCAAGAAATTACTTTCTATTCTTCTGAAACTAGAGAGCAAAATAAAAAATTGTCATTACCTATCAACTTTTCTACTCTTTGCAGACTACTTTTCAAACACCACGTAGTTGAATTGAATATTAAGTGGAAGTTTTCAGGTATACCATATATTCTTATTTTAACAAGGTATTTTGTCTCATTATGGTAATTATAACTCAGCTTGTCTCCCTGAGATTGTATTCAAGAAACAATTGAGTTCTAAGAATTAGAACCAGTCAAATATTTAGAGTTTTTTTATATAAAAGTAACATTGACTTATGGCATCAAATTTGATCAAGTATATCTTACAATGGCTTTTAGAAAACTCTACAGGATGGAATTTTAGAACCAAGAAAGTACTTAATAAAAAGTTTTAAGTAGTTTTATTTCTTAAGGAACAGAGCACAAAAGGACAGTGGGAAGAAATGCAGACTAAAAATTCTTTCTGCATTTAATTTCCTTGAGTACCTGAAAAATAATAGTTCTAGAGCTTACAAGAACATGTGTCTAATTCTGATGGAGCAGAGATGACGACCAATTACTAATGCCCATGTGCCAAATTAGATTAATAAACATAATCTTTTCAGCAATAATCAATGAATGGGCTGTGGTGCTTGTTTAGCATGAACAAGGTCCTGAGTTCAACCCACAGTACACACACACACACACACACACACACACACACACACACGCATACATACACACACACACAATATCAGTAAAGACTCAAAAACCAGGCCTTGAATTCCAAACACAGAGAAACAGAAAATTGGTGAAGCACAAAATGTTGGGTCAATTCTCTCAGTGTCACATGGAACAGCAAAATTAATAGTTTCACTTCCATTAATAGCTTCTTTGCATATGGCCTCCTCCAAAATATGTTTTGTGGAAAAGCAATGTTAGTTGTAGTCATTTGCATCAAAATTTTACCAATTGTACCTAACTATACTTCAATCATTGGGAATCACACCAATCAACAGGAGTTAGATGGACTTTGTCATGAACATTAGGCTGTAGTTTGAAAACTTGTGCAAAAGTATTCAGCTTCTAAATTTGTGACTTATGCATGTTATTTGTTCATAAGCATATTAAAATTGCTTAAGGTATTAAAAGATGTTAATATGCATGACATGAATCAGTTAATAATATGCTCTAACAAAAAAGACATTGATTGCAATTAGTAGGTACACTAAACCAAAAAGAATTGTTAAGAAGAGACTGCACAGTCAAGAGAAATTCACATCCAATGAAATAGTGGCTGAAAACATACATGAAAAAAAAATCATTTACTTTTTCTCAATATCTGAATGAGATTTTTGAGAAGATATGAAAATATTAAGAACTAACCCTTTAGGTTTTTTGCATCAACACAATATTTGAATAGATGAAGAAGCCATTCGTATATGTGTCTGACAATGTAGGAACATAATGAATCATGAAAAATAGTTGATAGCAATCAAATATCACTGTACCTAAAAGAAGTCCAATCTCTTGATTTGCAAAATAAAGAAATCAATAGTCAGTAACATATGATGTCATTGTGGTCACATACATATTAATTGTCAACAGAACAGTAACGTTCATATGTTTTCTATGTTCTTGTGAATGTTAATACAGTTTATAGGAGTCAATTTATCCTGATACACTTGCACAGAAAGGAAACTCTTTTTTGATAATTGTGAGGGAGGAAAGAATGACTAAAATGAATGTTAAAGTAAAATAATACACAATATGATCAATGGACTTGTAACTACAGCATATAACAGAATTTTACATGCATTTTGTTTGCCACAATTCACAAAAGAATCAGTGGACAGATACAGATGGAAGCCAATCAGTACGTGTTAACTTGATGATTCCAGTGAATTCTGCAATGGTTCCTCATGGGATATGTTAAGGTTATGCTAAGTAGATTATTATAAATCAAAATGTCTTTAGGCAAAAATAAATTACTTCCAGAGCTATTCAGCCTGCTGAGTATGGTTTCTAACTCATTAAAATGATTCTTTACTCTGTAAGACTTTTCTTAATTTCTTTTACTTTTTCTCTAGCTTCAATTTCTTCATGCACTCACAGTTTTACTAGATTTTCTTTCGATGTTTGTAATATTTTCAATTTGAGATCTTATGTACTTATTATATAAGTTTTGTTACCTTCTTGATTTGGGGTGTTGGAGAGTTGGGGTGTTGAAGAAGGAATTGGTGATGGAATTATGATGCATTCACATGAGCCAGAACATAGACAATGGTTACAAAGTAGACACAGACAAAAAACTGGATCAGAGTGTTGCATAGATGAAGAGCCACAGTGATCCTTTACCTAATTAAGAACTTGGCATCTATGAGCAATAGGGCATATTTTCTTTTGTTTTCTTTACAAATGGGTTATAGCTTGTTTATCTCCACAAGTACACATACTGCTATACCAAGACAATTTTTAATGCTTAAATAACTGATCATTTTTATAATTTTATTCTATTTTAAATTTAAATTTCTTTAATTTAACTTCTTTTTTCAATACATACTGTATTTGTGGAAATAAACAAGCTACACAATATTTTTGTGGTAAAAGCATTTGGTAGTTGTATCATTTTGACGAGTTAACAAAATTTATATAACCAAGAGGTTGGGATCTTTATTGCCCAGTATAAGGCCAACAAATTTCAATATACCAGGCTAATTCTCTAATTCAGAGTTAATTATATTATTTGGATAAAGAGAAGGGGAGGGGGCCAGGAATGTAGCTCAGCAGTACAGCACCTGCCTGGCAAGCACAAAGTCCTAAGTTTAATTCTTAGTTCAGAAAGAGAGAGAGACTGGGAGAGAGAGAGAGAGAGAGAGAGAGAGAGAGAGAGAGAGAGAGAGAGAGATACAGACAGACAGACAGACAGACAGACAGACAGAGAGACAGAGAAAGTCAGAGAGACAGAGAGAAACAGAGAGACAGAGACAGAGAGCAAGAGAGCACAAGAATCACTGTGCACTAAATGCACTAAATGAAAACATTTCAATGGGCCTTAGTTGTGAAATGTATAGGTGCTGATCTAGCACAGGAAAGCAACTACTGACTAAGTCTACATTTGGTTTAGAAGATGTGCTATACCAGGACAATTTTTAATGCTTAAATAACTGATCATTTTTATAATTTTATTATATTTTAAATTTAAATTTCTTTAATTTCACTTCTTTTTTTCAATCTTTACATGTTCACAATATATAGTGATTACTTTTCTTGTAGGGAATATTTTATATAATAATTCCTTTAGCAAACCAAGGTTGACATATTTGCCAAATGGACTGTTTATTTATTTGGATACACATGTATTTAATTTTGAAATACTGTCTGCACTCATTTAGTTTGTAGTCTACAAATAATCAGTGAACATTAGATTAATTTTGGGAAATAATGACTATCATCCTTTCAATTTCTTTGAACAATGCAGTAAATATAGAGAGCATGAAAATAACTTCAGGTAAACTTATATACTATTAAAACTTTCAACATGCTGATAATGAAGTAAAGATCAGAAGAAGGAAATCTTCTCTAGTGGCAAAAATAGAGGGAGGTTGGGATTAGGGTATTTGCTGAAAAGCTACAGTTGAATTGAATAATAGAGCAAAAGAGTTACATAATACATTTGAGAAAGTACACATTTGGAATTGTCTTTAAGTGACTTAAGAATCTGTAGGATTTTATTTTCTTTCTAAATGTGACTTATTAATATTATATGTTTGTATACATATATAAAACTTCACAGTCTACTTCCAAAAGGAAACTATATAAAAATATTTGCCTTTTAAGGCAGAGGTGTAAGTTCTCCAGAGGTTACCAATCAATATTGCAATGCTTTCTTGTTGAAGAAGTCATTAATGTTTCAACACTTCCTAAAATTCTCACCAATTTTATACTTCTGGGGTCTGGTAATTCCAGGCAGGCTGTACCTTTTTGTTGAGTTTCAATGGTTATTTCCTAATTCTCTTAACTTCATTCGATTTTAACTGGAACATAGGAAATATATACCAAATCCCCCATTGTGCAATAAATGCCAAATATTCATAGTTCAGGATGATATATCTAACCATTTTGACATTAATTGATTCTTCAACCAGTATCTCCTACTTAGAATTCACATTTTGAAAATCAAACAAATCTAGCTTTGGTGATACACACCTTTAATCCAAAGAATTAGAAGACTCAGGCGGGAGGATTTCTGGGGTACAAAGTGATTTCAAAGTCATCCTGAACTACAGAGTGAGACATATCCAGTTAAAACAAAGAAAAAAGGAAAGGAGAGAGAGAAACAGAGAGAGGGAGAGAGACAGAAAGAGAGAGACACATAGTGATACAAAGAGAGAAGACACCATATTCCTTTGCATGCCAAAATCCAGAGTTTATGTCTGAAGTTCTTTTTGAGCTCTCCTTGGAATTTTGACATTTCTTTAGGATGGACCTAAATCTTTCTGCCATTCATCAAGTAAGCAGGCAGGGGACACTACCAGAATTCTACCTGCCTGTAGGCTTCACGTGGTTTACTGTCTTAGACTTGCCATCTGTTAGTTACAAGTATTATTTATTGTTAAGTCTTAGACCTGGTCTCTCCTAATTACAAGTTTTATACAAGTAAGAAATGCCTCTATCTACACTAGAATCATTAATTCTCCTAATGTATTACTTACTTCTCTGAATTTTTAGGCTTCTCTTGATTTGTGACTTTCCTTCTCTTATTTCTGAAGATACACACTAGCCAGTGCCACAAAATAACTTCACAGCAGAGGAGTAAAGAGGTCTATTTGTTAGGTTGGAGGGCATGAAAGGTGAAGGAAAGGGAAAGAGGATTCTGGACGGGCAGATGGGAAGTATGTAGGAATATCTGTAGTATTCACCCCTCAACATTCATTCTTCTTTGCCAGATTAAACATTTTATATAGTTATAAAAATTTTCACTCGGTTCCATCCATTGTCTTATCACCACACGGTGATATAAAACCTGTCATAATCCATGTAAGCTTGGAAATCTTGGTAAAATTCAGGATGAAAGGGAAGGGGATGACATTAAATAATTTAAAAACAACAATGCATCCAAATCTGATGAAAGTAAAGCCTAAGTAAATTTAGCTGCTAGATTAAGACAATAATGAACCCTGTAGGACTTCCACACATTTGGAAATGCAACATTTTGAAAGTAGACATTACAAATACAACTAATTACTAATTTATTTATCACTCTTCTCATTTAGTCAGAAGTGGGTTGTAGGATAACATAGTGATATATAAGGCAAACTGACTGTTCACAGTTGGTGATGCCAACAGAATTATGACTAGAGAGATGTAATCCCTCTTGTAATAGGGGTCTATAAAGTTGTGTATTCCAGGACGGGGAGAATTAATTGTAATCTTCCTACCAGTAGTGGACTAGTATTGACACCAGGAAGCCACATCAGGTGCCCAGAGTGTAACAATGAGATACACTTTCAAAGATCAAAGTGTGTTTTTTAATCAATGCATAACTTCCATTTTTGCCTTGAAGTACAATTTATACATGAAATCATTAGCAGTCACTCGAATGAATGGCTGGGAGGAAAGTGAATCACATGATTTTCTGCTTGGTTAGAACAAAAATTCTATCTGTATCTACTTTCTGGGCATTTGTGTTTGTATGGGATATGAATATTTTTATTACTATGGCTATGGTGGAAGATATTTCCCCTATATTTCTTTGGGTTTTGTTTTGTTTGTCTTTTTCCTTTTTACTGGTACCGGGGATTGAACTCACGACTGCCTGCTTGCAACGCAGGCACTTATGCTGCTGAGCTAAATCCCCAGCCCCTTTCCCCTATATTTCATGAAATCATATGTTTTATTTTACCCATATTTCTGCTGGCCTACCTAACTCACCTGCCATTTTTAGTTACTGAGAAGTGTACATGCATTCCTCAGGTCTCTAACTTTAATCAAGAAATACACATTGAGACCTAGCTGCAAAATTTTACAGAATGGGAAGATTGTTAGTCACTTTTTTACCTTTATTCCAAAAGTACATTTTAAACATTTCAAATAGAGAGAAGATTTCACAGTAATACAAATTTATCCTTTGCTCTATTGTAATATATGATGTTTTCTCCCACACCTGCTCTTTGCATTTTTGGGTCATTAATCATTCTTGTTTTAGATGCAATGAAACAAAAATTGTAAGTTCCAGTACATTTTCAGCCAAATGTCTAAATATTCACATAATAGTAAGTCCTCATTATTTTCTTGTTTTCTTTTTTTCAAATAGAATTTACATTCAATAAAATGAAATTTTAAATGTGCAATTTTGTGAACTTTAGCATGCTTGTACACCTGTTCTATAAAACTCTCTAAAATTATATCCCATTACCTTAAGTCTCACTAATCTTAGTGAATGTATTTTAGGGAAAGAAAATACTAACGGCTCCCATTGTTAAGTGGTCATAGAACAGTCTCTGCAATTAATATCAGTTGTGGAGGATGAGACAGAGATGAAGGCTGATGTAGATGCTAAGTCTAATCCACCTGCTTAAGGAGCTTGCCACAAATTTGTGGGCTCATTTTTTAATGTATTAATCTAAATATTAACTGATATTGTACACACTAATTTTATATGCTGAATAAAATAACACTAGTTTATGTTGATTAATTTAACTCATATTTCTCCAAATTTTATGATCCATTGTTCTGTTTCTGCTGTTTTGTGATTTCTTTACTAAGACTTGTTGGAGATCCCCTAAATTGTCCCAGTTTAAATTTTCCCAATATTACTAAATTGCTAGGTGACAAGAAACAATTTCTGTCTTACTAATTACTAGGTGAGTGATGGTAAGATGTCTTTTAAAATGCATGTAGTGTATGTTTGTGTTCATCTTCTAAATCTAAGGAGACAGTGCACATATATTGCTCTTTTTTGATTGATGCATGGTTCAATATTCAGAAAATTTTCTCTCAGTTGCTCAAAATTCTAATTTTCCCTGCTTTTCTGAAATGTCTGAATTTTAATTTTTTAGGTTTATCTTTTCTCCTTGTAAATGTGTACAGTTTATGAAGTATTCATGAGACTCACTATTATTTGATACAGAAATAAGTATTCAATCAAATGATTCAGTGTCATGATTAGTCGTGTATCAGTTCAAGATTTTTGCAGGCAATATAATGTCATTAGCCTAGAGAATTTAGATTTACAAGTAAGTCAAGCCAAAATAATTTGTTTAATATAAATAAAACTGACTTTTGACTTTCACTTTTGAATGAAAGAGCAAGAAATTTCCTGGTCAGTGGCTGCATGGTATATGTAAGAAACTGTAGGGAGTGATAAAGGACTAGGCAATAGAAACAATTAATGTAATGTGGAAGCTAAAAACAAATGTGTATTCATTAGCACTTAGTATATTATGAAGATGACATTACTACTTTGCTCCATAAGTTTTCCATCTAATTTTGGTACAGGGCTTAGGAGAAGAATACCTATCAAGGCATTTTAAACAATTATAATACAATAGTTTTATTGTCCAGATGTGGTTTAATTTTCAAATATCTTTCCTACTGATTCTGAAGACCTTTAAATACTTTTTAAAAAGTGCCTTGTGTGGCAAAAAATAAGTACATAAAAACATTTGATACACTTAAAACACTGGAATCAGTGGTTTCTTTATGCTTAAGTTTTTCATTTCTTTGACATATTTAAAATAAATTCTACGGACTTGTGTCAGAAGCTTCTCACAGGGCAGCTAGCACTTGTCCATCAGCAGAATACCATCTCTAGGTTGCACTAGCTCTGCTACCTTGGAATCATTGTTGGCCAGAACTTCTCCCTCTCACAACTCTGCAACCCAGGCACAGCAATACCACTCCTGCGAGCCAGGTGATATTAAGAGGCAGAGGACACAGCATTGGAGAAGGCCCACAAGCCATCAGCCTGACATGCGTGGGATGCCTCAGACTGATGCCTTGGATTGCCACCGCAGGCCTGCCCCTCAGCCCGAAACACCTGGGTCACCCCCGGAACAACTGATCTGCCATGGACCACTACTGTGGGCCTGCCCCTAGGCCTGAGAGGTCTGGTATGACCCTGACCACTATCACAGGCCCATCCCTTGGGGAAACCACCCACCTCCCGGACCTGGTACTGCAGTTAACTTTTGGATCCAATCCCTTCTCCCATAACCTTGGACTATAGCAGATTACCATGCTGGCTGGATGGGAGAGTCAGGAATCCCTCACCAAAGCAGAAAACCTCATCAGGTTTCAGTCAATGTGGGTAGGTGCCCCTAAAATAGAGGTCTGCAGTGGGTTTAATAGGAGCAGAAGTGAAACTCCCATGTAAGACCTTGACGAACGTGGCAAGAGAGTGGGTAATAAACTCCTCCACACAGAGAACATCAGACAGGTTGAGGAGTGCACCAATAAGGCCTCCCTAAATTTGGAGAAAATTAAAAGAGCTTATGAGACTGCCAGTGACACAGCAGGGCCTTAGCTGAAATAAACACTATGGACAGGGAGATCTGGTGACCTGCAACAACCTGAAGACATAGCAACAGCAGGAACTAAGAGTTGATCTACGTCAATACTTTCAGGCTAGTTAACCCAGAAAGAATGTAGGACTCAGCCAACAGCCTTGTATTGAATTCAGTTACCTGAATTCCTCATTGTGGTACCCAGCAACCCTAAAATTCACACGAAGCTCAATTTAGACTGTTGGGATTGAAAGACCAAATATTTACCCAAAAGGTGAAAATGACAACGAAAATGCAAAATGTAGTCTCAAGCATTTAGTTCATCAGGAGCAAGTATGGGCAATACTGAAATAGAAGACTTTAAAAGTCATACACCAAAAATCTCTGAAAAAGCAGCAAATAAATTAAAGAAACAAATACATGAGACTATAGATGAAATCAAATTAGAAATAATGTCTTATTAAAAACAGAAATAACAACCTTAGTAAAGGAGTTGCTCAACATAGTTAGAGAAGATATAGATAAAAAAAATACAGGAAAATGAAAAATAGATTGAAAACTTGAATGAATGATGTAGGAAACAAGTCGAATCCATGAAACAAATTCAAGGAGATATCCAAGAAACAAAAAATTCTATTGAATGCTAGCAAAATCATTTGAATGAAGCTGAGGATAGAATTCCAGACTCTGAGGATAGGATTGCAGATAATAAACATGAAAAGGTAGAAATTATATAAACAACAAACCAGCATGAATTAAAAATCGAGCAGCTTCAAGATGATGCCAAGAGAAACAATGAAAGACTAATAGACATCAGTGAAGATGCAGGAGTCAATGCAAATGACATAACTAAACTTCTCACAGAACTGCAGAAAATTTTCCAAACATGGGAAAACATCTGATATACAAATAGATGAGGCATACAGAACACCAAACAGATACAGACAACATAAATCTACACACAGACATGTAATAATTAAGATCCCGGACACACAGCATAAAAAACAGAGTAGTAAAAGCTGTTATAGAAAAGACACAATTCACGTATCAAGAAAATCCTATTAGAATCATGGCTGACTTTTCAGCACAAACCTTCAGGTTAAGATGAGCTTGGAGTGAAGTATTTCAAGCCCTAGAAGAAAACAACTTTAAAACCAGATAATGTACCCAGCAAAACTGTCTTTCAAAATTAAAGGAGAAACAAGATACTTCCATGATAAAGAAGAACTGAAGAAATTCATGTCCACCAAAACAACTCTAGAAAGAGAACTGAAAGACATGCTAGATAGACATGAAAATGACCACAATCTCCAGAACAACAACAGAAGGACCACCAGGCTGGACAAGAAATTAAACAAGGAAGAAAAGCAGGAAACCAACAATAGGAACACAACATGGCAAAGTCAAGCCAATATGTATCAATAATATACATAAATATAAATGGCCTCAATTCACCCATCAAAATAAGCAGGTTGAAAGAATGGATCAAGAAACTTGATATCACAATATGCTGTATTAAAAAAAAACACATTTGACTCAAATAGAAACTCATAGATTAAAATGTCAAAGGATGCAAAACAGTATTCCATGCATCAGGAACCCAGAAAAAAGCAGGAGTAGCTATTCTGTTTTCAAAAAAAAAAGGAACTTCAAATCTAAAATATTAAAGGAGATAAGGCTACTACATAATTGTAAGTGGAAAACCACAAGAGGAAGAACTAACAATTATAAATATATGTGCACAAATACAGGAGCATCCAACTGTATTATATAAATACTAATGGAAATTAAAAACCAAATACACAAGAAAACAATTGTTATAGGCGACCTTAATACCCCACTATCACAAAGAGATAGATCAACTAGACAAAAAATCAGCAAAGAAATAACAGAACTGAATCATCCTTGAGAGCAAATGGACTTAGTGGATGTTTAGAGAGTATTCTACACAACCACATCAGAATATACATTCTTCTCCTTTGAATATGGGACATTTTCCAAAATAGACCATATGTTAACCCATAAAGCATTCTTAACTAAATGCAAAGGGAGTAAATATATCCCATGCATAATATCTGATCATAGCACACTAAAATTGGAAATCAATGGCAAAAACCCCTGGAAAACCTGATTAAATACATGGAAATTAAATAACAACCTTTTGAATAACCAGTGGGTGACAGATGAAAATCAAGAAGAAATAAAGCAACACCTAAAACACCATGAAAATGCAGATACAACATACTGTCCCCTATGGAATGCAAAGAAAGCATCCCTAAGATGGAATATATAGTAATAAATACTGACATCAAGAAAATGGAACAAAGACAAATGAATAACGTAATGCTACATCTCAAGATTCTAGAAAAAGAAAAGCAAGTCAAATGCAAAGATCACAGAAGAGAGAAAATTGTAAAGATTAGAGCAGGAACTAATGCAAATGTAACTAAAAAAATACAAAGAATTAATGAATCAAAGGGCTGGTTTTTTGAGAGAATAAACAAAATTGATACCCCTGGCCTAAGTTATCAAGAAAAAGAATGAAAAAAACTCAAATCAGTGCAAAAATGACTGAAAAGAGGGATATTACCACAATCCCATGAAAATTCAAAAGATCATGAAATCTACTTTGAAAATCTTTACTCATATGGGATGGAAAATACAGAGGAAATGGACAGATTTCTGGGAACATATGAACTACCATAGTTCAATCAAGAAGATATAACAATTTTGAATAACTCAGTATCAGCTACTGAAATCAAAATCATGATTAAAAACTTACCAACAAAGAAAATCCCTGATCCTGATGGATTCACAGCTGAATTCTATAAGAAATTTAGAGAAGATTTAATGCCAATACTCCTTAAACTCTTCAATGAAATTGAAAGAGAAGCAGTCCTCCGTAATTCATTCTTGGAGGCAAATATCACTCTGATATCAAAATCAGAGAAAGACACAGCCAAAAAGAATGACTATAGACTAATCTCGCTAATGAACATTGACTCAAAGATTTTCAGTAAAATATTGGTAAACAGAATAGAGCGAGTCATCAAGAATATTATACACCACGACCAAGTAGGAGTTATTCCAGGAATGCAGGATTGGTTTAACATGCGCAAATCAATAAATATAATAAACCACATCAAGAGAAACAAAAATAAAAATCACATGATCATCTCAATAGACACAGAAAAAGCTTTCAGTAAATTCCAAAATCTTTTCATGATCAAAACCCTACATAATCTTGGAATAGATGGTTTATACATCAATCTCATAAAGGCCACTTATGACAAACCAACAGCCAACATTATACTAAATGGACAAAAACTGAAAGCCTTTACTCTAAAATCAAAAACAAGACAAAGATGTCCACTATCACCACTCCTATTCAATACAGTTCTAGAAATATTAGCCCAAATATATGGGATATACCATTTCCTGCTTAGATACTTGATGTGTATTAATATACAAATAAACCAAACACTGTATCCATGAACCTTTTATTCTACCTGGAGTAAATAGTAAACATGGTCAATAATGTATATAATGTTTGTAAATGGAAATTGCTATTGATGAAAATAAAAACAGTATAAAGTGAGAAATGTAGGATCCAAATGAAATCTTAAAGGACTCAATACTGAAGTCCAAATCTGTCAGTCTTATAAGGCATTTGTCTATCTGCGTGCTCTTATTGTGAATGTAGTTACATAACGTTCTGAGTATTTTAACTAAATGGTGTGAAATATAATTTTAAATGTTTCTGTTAATTCTTACTTTTCTAGCACTTAAGAAATTTCAAGTAGAATTTAACATGTTTTTCTTTTTTAAATCATACTTTTTTGGGGGTCGTTTTCTTTTTTATCAGTACTGGGAATCAAACTCATGACACACATTGCAAGGCAGGCACTTACGCCGCTGAACTAAACCCCCAGTCCCATTTTTTTTTTTTTTAATCGGTACCAGGGATCCAACTCATGACTGCCTGCTTGCAAGGCAGGCTCTTATGCCGCTGAGCTAAATCCCCAGCCCCCACCCCACTCCCATTTTTTAAATCATTTTGTCTTCAATAACTTACTCTGTTTCATTAAAAGCAACATCTTTTGATACATATGGGACATCAGATATAGACGTATGTTATACATATAAATTCATTTATATATTTAAATTTTAAAAAATTTATATATAATGTGTATTATAATACACAACTTTCTATCTAGATGTTTGAATTCCTGCATTATAAGTGAAACTTTCTCTTTAATTTATGATTTGTTTGCATGTTTTATCTTTTAATATATGTCTTCTGAAATATGAGGAGCATTATATATATATATATATATATATTCAGTACATTTATGTATGTTTAAATTTAAATAAATTTATTTATGTTTTAAATATATATTATATTTATTATATTAATATATATATATATATATATATATAATAGAACAAAATTTTTATCTAGAACTTTGTATACCTGCATTATAGGGGAAACTTTCTCTTTCATTTATGATATGTTTGAATAATTTTTATTTTTTAATGTTATCATTTACTGTATGATTAATTTTCACAAAGTAGCATTTTAGAGCAATATATATTTGTTTTCTCCAAATTTCTGTAGGCCAGCGATCTAAGACAGCTTACCTATGTTCTCAAATGCATTATAACACAAACCAACAATCAAAGAATCAAGGCTACTACTGCCTTGAATAATGCCTAGTAAAGATCTACTTCTAAATTACTTAGAAGTTTGGCAGAATCTGTCTGATTTCATGTGTGAAATTTAACTGTTTCCTTGTTACTGTCGGCAAAAGACCACTCTTACCTCTTAGAGGGTTTCATCTTTTCCTTGGGCATATCCAGTGGCTCATTGCAAACAGTGGCTCATTCTTCAAAGCCAGGAAAAGAATGATTATAATTCTGCACCCCTGAAGGAATTATTACAATGTAATCATGACCATGACATCGCATAAATATTCTCACAATCTATCTTTTGATGTACATGGCAAGGCACAGATCTGTTCCTAGTCGGGAGAAAAAGGTGTTTATGTAGATCTGTATGCAAGTCACTCTGGGACTTGCCTGTCGCAGTTGTAGATATGGTCATTTTTATCTGGGACTGATGATTCTCTAGAAATAACTATCATTGGATATTCTTAATTTACTTTAATTTCCACATCTTTTCCTATGGTTTAGCTTGCAAAAACAGCCTGTCAAGTAAAACTACTATGTTACATCTAGTAATTGTCTGTGTATTGGATTCTATGAGGTGAACTTACTATTTGGGTCTGGACAAGACTGAAGAAGAGATATAGCTTAATAAAATTTCTCTTATTGATATAATAAATGTGATTTTTTTATTTGTGATTCGGCTTTTTTCATACAATCATCCTATTGTGTTACTTTCAGTGCCAAGATATAGAAATTAAATTATTTTCCTCTTCATCTTTGTTATGCAACATGAATTCTTCTAAGTGCTAGTTAAATTAAAAGAATCAGTTGGGATACTGAGGGTTGAAAACATGGCGTTGAGCTTGAAAGTTTTCTTCATTCCTGTGTGTAGGAAGTTCTATTGTTTAGGTATGATTTCCTCATATTTTGGGTCCTAAATAATCTGAAATTAGGAGTTAGACTAAAATACTGCTAATGAATCAAAGTCTACCTTTTGCTTGTACTAGAAACTCTTGTTTAATTATAAATGAGGGTGTGAAACTTGAATTCTAATGATTGATATTGTTGGAGATTTTCTGGAAGCATTTTCATTTTTATGTTGTATTGCATTTGTTTTAAGTTTGCAGAGTTTACCTTTATTGTATATTGCTATGGTTAATATAAAGGTAAATTGATAGGATATATATGCCTTTGTACTTAAACTTTTCTATTTATTGAAGAACCTTGTATAGTCTAGAAATTACAGAGGAGCATAAGTTATCATGACCTTCGAATTTATTTTTGGACATTCTTTATTCATAGATAAATAAGCTATGTTTTTAGGTCCACACATAGCTACTTATGTCACTTTTTATAAACCAGCTTATGATCAAATTAATATTTTATTACTTAGAAACATATATGGATATTATAGATATGTTTGGTTTAGATATATTTCAAGTTTTGTTAGTCATTTCCTGTGACTCAATTTTTATTCAAAAATATTAGATTGATTAAAAAAGCTAAAGTAAAGAAAATTAATTGCTATTATATGCCATATACTTTCCTGCTAAATATAAATCACAACATATCTAAAAATAGTATATTTTCAATATTTCTATTAATTAATAGTTTTGACATGCCATTTATTTGCATTTTCAACACTTTATAGAGGTTGACTAAGTCAATGCTTTATACTAAAATTTAAAGTCAAAATTGAATGCATTTGGTTAAATGTAAGTCTTGATATTTGCACTGGGTGGAAAAGTTATGCTACTACTCACCTGAAAACTACTGCCATAGCATTGGAGGTACATGAGTTCCATAAAATGGAGAGCACTATATATATATATATATATATATATATATATATATATATATAATTATACATGCACACACACACACATATATGTATTCTTTTATATTTTGTCTTACCATTAGTTTCCCAGTATGAAATGTATTGCAATACTGTGTCGTTTTTGCTTTAAACATGGTGCAATGTTTTTTCATAACAGGTACAGTATATAAATACTTTGACAGACTTAACAGAAGGAATCTACCTAAACAAATGGAAAGTAACAAAATTATTTCACTAATTCTTCTTTTTTTTAAATTACTCTATTTTTAAAACAATCGTTTTGAATCATTGAATAGTACCAGTTGCAAATTATTTTACAGTGACATAATATGCATCACTAAGTCAATAACTTATGGGACTAAAAATACTTCTATGCAATTTTCTTTTTGTGTGTGTATTTAATTATAAAATAACAAAAAACAAAAACCAGTGAAAAGTTTCTCTACTTCCAATTTAACTGATATTAATCACTTTTGTAATTGTCTTAACCTTAACTTGAAGAATTATTCGATAGTTTTTCTGCATCCCTTTATAATTCCTTTAAAAATACTGCCTATATTTTAAACTTTATTTATCGTTTCTAAAAATTAACTATCAAGGATGATTTTCATAGTATTCATATAATATATTGGAAAGTTAAAAAATAATTATAGGTGAAAATATAAATTAATTCCACATCAATACTCATAATCTGTTAGAGAATATTTTAGGTATAAGAAAGCTCGTACATTTATACCATGAAAAAGAGATTTTTTAAAGAAGAGGAAGGTACAACATAGGCAAGAGGAAAGATTACCACAAACGACAGTAGTGATGAGAGATATCACTAGTGTATCGCCATGACAAGAATTTGCCTAAATTGTAAGCCTAAATTTAAAGGCAGAAAGACCTAGAAAAAAAAAAAAAAAGTATGTCAGTCAATCAACATAACACTGAACTTTTTACTATCTTGTTAACATTTAGTGAACTTTAGCAAATATTGCATAATGTCACATTTAAAGAAAACAAGCTTATTAAGTCATATGGGAAATCCCTCTAGCTTCAAGAAATATTCACCTAAAGTATACATTATCTTTAGAAAAAATATTTCTTTAGATTTAATCAAAGAAGTCAACTTAATCTAATAACAAAACCAGACAAATAATTATAGATATTTTTCCTTACATTATTTAATTGCAAATATATAAAAGAATATTTAACCAGCTGTCACTGTGAAAATAATTCAGTTTTAAATATGATATACTACATTTTTACAAAATATTTGCATATTTCTTCTACTATACTAGTGTGTCACTACTGATGCACAGTAATTCATCCTAAATGGAATAATGATAGCAATGTCCCCATTAAACTGATGAAGGATGTAAAAATACCCACCAATATCTCATTCATTTAATATGATTTGTAGGCTACAGTTAATGAAATAAAATAAAAAGCTATTGATACATGGGTTTGGAAGGGATAAATAATGAAATAATAGCATATATTATTTTAATAGTGAACTCTGAAGAATTTATAGACACTTTTCTAATAACAGGAGAGTTTAATATGTCATTTAGTTATCTAGTAATACCTCTAATTAGTAGCAACTTTTTATCTTGCTGTTTAATATTTGAAAAAATGTCTATCTATATATTCTAAATTATTTATCATAATAGTTGAGTATATCTATTACCTAAATAGTACAAGATGTGACTGAAATGTAGAGTGGCTGCTCATACTACAACATTGAAGATGTTTACTTCAACATATTGCAATAACTAGAGTAGAAATTTTGGTCAGATAATATATTTTAAATGGAAAGGGAAATGAAAACAAGATTATATATGAATAGAAATCCTCCAATGGTAAGCTAATAATGGATAACATAGAAAAGAGTACACAATCCTCCATCATTGTTCTTGTTAAGAATGATATGATATAGTCCAGAAACAGAAGGGATATGGAGTCTTAACTTCTAACATCACTCTTTAACACACAGTGATGCAAAATCAATATTCATTCAGTAGAAAATGTAAGGTGACTTTTAATCCCTTCCTTGGTATCAGAATCCAGTACAGTACAGTTCAGTACCTTCTCGTTGCACAAGAAACTGAACAGTGGGATGTGCTGCCATGATTATGTCATCCTGACTATGACTATTCCTCAACAATATAATTTTTATGAAGTTATGATGTTCACCAATTTAGATCTATTAAATTTGGTTTCAATTTACAATATTAATTTTCAACTTACGAGAGTCTATCAAGAGGTAACATTACTCTATGTTAAGGGACATCTTTGGTTTCAGAAAGTCTCTTTGGCAGAGTAGCTAGAGTAGCAGGGGATTAGTCAAAATAAATCAACTCATGAATGTGGCATAGAAAGATACAGGGCGCCATCTACTAATGGTCTAATTTTCTCAATGAAATATAATATATAGTGTTACAAGTGAGCTGGAGAAAGCTGTAAGGACTGGAGGAAAAAGCCTAATAACTGGAATAATATTCCAGGAGAACAGCAGAACAGATGGATGGGAATTTTTTTTTTTTTTGCCATTGTTAAATGTTACCAAAATCTTTAACTGTGATTGACAATTAAAAATTAAATATTGGCCAGCATGTTTGGGACTCCCGCACCTCACCATCGGTGTGCAGAGGAGGTGCTGGGTGGATCTGGGGGCCTGCATCAGCCTCCCCATGTGTCTGGAGGATTGTGGATATCTCAGCAAGCAGGGGAGGATCGCAGGTTCCAGAGGCACCGTGGCCAGTGGTGAGTGCTCAGCGCACTCTGCCCAAATCCCAGACTGTTTGGGACCCTCTAGGCTTCCGGGTGCAGTGAAGTGGAGAAGTGGGTTTGAGGCCTCTACATCCACCTCCCCAACCCGGCTGCACTTGGAGAACTGTGGAGCTTCCAACAAGTATGTGGGCGCACGTTGTCCCCTGAGCCCAGTCTGTTTGGGACCCCCGCACCTCACCATCGGTGTGCAGAGGAGGGACTGGGCAGATCTGGGGTGCCTACATCAGCCTCCCCATGTGTCTGGATGACTGTGGATGTCTCGGCAAGCAGGGGAGAATCGCAGGTTCCAGAGGCACCGCGGCCAGTGGTGAGTGCTCAGCACACTCTGCCCAAAGCCCAGACTGTTTGGGACCCTCCAGGCTTCTGGGTACAGTGAAGTGGAGAGGCGGGTTTGAGGCGGCTACATCCGCCTCCGCATCCCAGCTGCGCTTGGAGAGCTGTGGAGCTTTCAAAGGGCAGGTGGGCGCACAGTGTCCCTGATGTCCAGCTTATCTGGAACTGCAGAGTTCTGAACAGGAAGAGGAGGGCCATTGATTCTGAAGGCCCAGAGGCTTGGGCTAACGGGGTTCCAGAGTCTCAGGAGCTACAAACATAGAAGGGGATTTCCAACAGACCCTGAGAAAGCTTTCAAATAACTCTTGAAACACAGAAATACAGGAAAATGACAAAATGAAACACCAAATTACAACCTCAAACCTCCAGCCCATCTCAAGAAACCCTAGGAGCAATGTATATAGAAGAAAATATATGCCATTCACCTCAAATATCGGACACAATAGCTAATGAAATTAACAAGCAACTCCAGGAAGCTTTAAAGAAATTCAAAATCAAAATAATCTCCCAGGTAAAAGATGAAATGATAAAAGAAATGAAAGAGATTCTGAATATATCTAAAGAAAACACAGATAAAAAATTGGAGGAACTAAGCAAAAAGATAGAATCCCTAGACGAGCAATATAAGAAACAAACAGAATACATAATGCAGATGCACAGAGATATACAAGAAATAAAAAACTCCACTGAAAGTTATAAAACTGCCTTAATGAAAGTGAAGATAGAATTTCAGACCTTGAAGACAGGATTGCAGCTAGTGAACAGGAAAGGAAAGATCTTTTAAAAATAACAAGGAATCAGGAAACAACAATTCAACAACTGCAAAACGATGCAAAGAAAAATAACATAAGAATGATAGGGATTAATGAAAAAGAAGGAGACTTCATAAAGGATGTCAAGAGGATATTTAGAGAAGTAATAGCTGAAAATTTCCCAAGCATGAGATCAGAAACTGACATCAGGATCAGTGAAGCACATAAACTTCAAATAGTCATAACCAAAATAAAACTACACCCAGACATATAATAATCACCATCCCAGAAATCCAGCACAAGAATAGATTATTAAAAGCTGTCAGAGAGAAAAGACAGATCACTTATAAAGGAAAACCTATCAGAATCACAGCAGACTTCTCAGCACAAACAATAAAGTCAAGAAGAGCATGGAGTGAAGTATTCCAGATCCTAAGGCAAAATGATTTCCAACCTAGAATGATGTATCCTACAAAGCTATCATTCAAAATTGATGGGGAAATACAATACTTCCATGACAAAGAACAGCTGAAGAACTTCATGAACACTAAACCAACCCTGCAAAAAATATTGAAAGACAGTTTAGATACACAAAGGAAAAAACTATTAACCAACCAGATAATTAAACAGAACAGAAAGATAAAGATACAACAGCAGAGAGATAACATGTCAACAATAAAGCATTTAACAGTAATAACCGTTAATGTAAATGGTCTCAATGCACCAATCAAAAGAAACAGACTAGCAGAATGGATCAAGAAACAAAATCCAACCATATGCTGTTTTCAGGAAACCCATCTAATCCAGAAGGATACTCACAGACTGAAAGTCAAAGGATGGAAAACAATACTTCATGCAGCAGGTATCCAAAAAAAGGCAGGAGTAGCCATTCTGTTTGCAGACAACGTGAACTTTAAACCAACAATGACCATAAAGGATAAAGAAGGTCACTATGTACTTGTAAGGGGGAAACTCCAAGAGGAAGAGATAACTATCTTAAATATATATGCACCAAACTCCAGAGCACCCAGTTATATAAAACAACTATTAACAGAAATGAAAACTCAAATTATCAGTAACACAATTGTAACAGGGAACCTCAATATGCCATTGACACCAAGGGACAGATCAACCAGACAGAAAACGAGCAAAGAAATAACAGAACTGAATCACACCTGTGAACAAATGGATTTGATAGACTTATACAGAATGTTCCACCCAACAACATCAGGATACACATTCTTCTCAGCAGTACACGGATCATTCTCTAAAATATACCATATATTAGCTCACAGAACATATTTAAACAAATGCAAAAGAGTTGAAATCATCCCTTGCATGTTATCGGATCATAGCACTCTGAAATTAGAAATTAATGACAAAAGATACTGCAAAATCCCGCAAACACATGGAAACTGAATAACACACTCTTGAGTAATCAGTGGGTCACAGAAGAAATTAAACAATACCTAAAAGAAAATGAAAATGCAGATACAACTTACCGGAATTTGTGGGATGCAATGAAAGCCATCCTCAGAGGAAAATTTATTGCACTGAGTTCCCACATCAGGAAAACAAAACGAATACAAATAAATAACTTGATGCTACACCTGAAACAGCTAGAAAAAGAAGAGCAAGTCAAGCCCAAAGCCAAAAGAAGAGAGGAAATTATAAAAATCAGAGCAGAAATCAATGCAATAGAGACTAAGAAAACAATCCAAAGAATTAACGTATCAAAGAGTTGATTCTTTGAAAGAATAAATAAAATCGATAAGCCCCTAGCCAACCTTATTTTTAAAAAAAGGAAGAAAAAGCTCAAATTCATGCAATAAGAAATGAAAAAGGTGAAATCACTACAGACCCAATAGAAATACAGAAGATCATCAACACCTATTTTGAAAACCTCTACTCTCAAAAGTTTGATAACACAGAAGAAATAGACAGATTCTTAGAAACATATGGAGTACCAAAGCTAGATCAGGAGGATGTAAAACTGTTGAATAACCCAATCTCTGTTAATGAAATTGAAAATGTAATTAAGTCCTTACCTACAAAGAAGAGCCCAGGCCCAGATGGATTCACTACAGAATTCTACAAGAAATACAAAGAAGACCTAATGCCAACACTCCTCAAACTATTCAATGAAATTGAAAGGGAAGCAATCCTTCCTAAGGCATTCCTGGAAGCAAATATTACTCTAGTACCAAAATCTGAGAAAGACCCAACTAAAAAAGAGAACTATAGACTGATCTCCCTAATGAACACAGATGCAAAAATCCTCAATAAAATATTGGCAAATAGGATGCAGCAAATCATCAAGAAGATTATACACCATGACCAAGTGGAATTCATCCCAGGAATGCAAGGATGGTTCAACATATGTAAATCAATAAATGTAATCCACCATATTAATAAAGCCAAAAGTAAGAATCACATGATCATTTCTATAGATGCGGAAAAAGCCTTGGATAAGGTCCAACATTTATTCATGATAAGAACTTTACAGAAAATTGGAATAGATGGTCTTTACTTCAATATAATGAAGGCCATTTATGACAAACCAACAGCCAGCATCATACTAAATGGCCAAAAATTGAAAGTCTTTACTTTAAAATCAGGCACAAGACAAGGATGTCCTTTATCACCACTCCTATTTAATATAGTACTGGAAGTACTAGCCAGAGCAATTAGGCAAGAGAGAGTAATAAAATGGGTAAAGATAGGAAAAGAAGAAGTTAAATTATCATTGTTTGCAGATGACATGATAGTCTACATAGAAGACCCCCTAAACTCCATTGAAAGACTTTTAGATACAATAAATGAATTCAGTAATGTGGCTTGACACAAAATCAATACTCAGAAAACAATAGCATTCCTATACACAAACAACAAAATCACAGAGGGGGAAATAAGAGAACCTACACTCTTCACATTAGCAAGCAAAAAAATGAAATATTTAGGAATTACTTTTACAAAAGAAGTGAAAGACTTATACAGTGAAAATTATAATACACTGAAAAAAGAAATTGAAGATGATCTCAGAAAATGGAAAGACATCCCTTGCTCATTGATAGGAAGAACAAACATTGTGAAAATGGCCATTCTCCCAAAACTGTTATACAGATTCAATGCATTCCCAATAAAAATACCATCAACATACCTTATAGATCTAGAGAAATCACTCCTAAATTTCATCTGGAACCAGAAGAGACCTAGAATAGCAAAGGCAATTCTAAGCAGCAAAGACAAAGCAGGAGTCATCACAATCCCTGACTTGAAGTTATACTACAAAGCAACAGTAGTAAATCAACATGGTATTGGAATCAAAACAGAGCCAAAAATCAATGGAATAGATTAGAAGATACAACCACAACTACAAACATACTCAACCACCTTATCTTTGATAAGGGATCCAAGCAGGTTCACTGGAAGAACGACAGTCTCTTTAATAAATGGTGCTGGAAAAACTGGCTCTCCATTTGCCAAAAACTAAAGCTAGACCCATGTCTATCACCATGTACTAAATTAAAATCTAAATGGGTCAAAGATCTGAATATTAAAACAGAAACACTAAATATATTGGAAGACAAATTGGGTAGAAACCTTGAAGACATAGGAGTAGGTAGAGAATTCATGAACAGGACTCAAACTGCACGGGAAATACTTCCCAGAATCAATAGCTGGGACCACTTCTTATTAAAAAGTTTCTGCATGTCAAACAAATCTCCAGCATGGTAAAAAGAAAACCCACAAACTGGGAAAAGATTTTAGTGAACTCTCTCTCAGACAAGGGATTCTTGTCTAAAACATATAAAGAATTAAAAAAAACTCAGACCCCCAAAATTCAAAGATCCAATCCAAAAATGGGCTTCTGAGATGAATACTCACTTCTCAGATGAAGAAAGCAAATGGAAAATAAATACATGAAAAAATATTCATCATCATTAGTCATTAGAGAAATGCAAATTAAAACTACACTGAGATACCATCTCACTCCTGAAAGAATGGCCAGGATCAAGAAAACCAACAACAACAAATGCTGGAGAGGCTGTGGGGGAAAAGGAACTCTCCTGCACTGTTGGTGGGAGTGTAGACTGGTGCAGCCTTTGTGGAGGTCAGTCTGGAGATTTCTCAAAAAGCTGGGATTGGAAGTCCCATTTATTCCAGCTATTCCACTTCTAGGCATATTCCCAGAAGAACTGAGAGCATCATACCACAGTGATATATGTGCACCTATGTTTATAGCAGCACATTTTGTAATCGCCAGATCTTGGAAACAACCCAAGTGTCCATCAACTGAGGAATGGATAAAAAAATTGTGGTATTTCTATACAATGGAGTATTATTCAGCTATAAAGAAGGGTCACATTGAGATATGTATCAATAAATGGGTGCAGCTTGAGACCATACTCATAAGTGAAATAAATCAATCTTGCATGTATGAATACCGAATAGTTTCCCTAATGTAAGAAATGATTCAAATACATAAAAATATGTGGTAATCATGATTCCCCATTATGTGGCCTTGAAGCCTTATAAAGTTTTCACTTATTAATTGGAAAGGCTTTATTCTGGGCTTCTTGATATGGAAATACTTGAAGCTATAGTATATGAAGTTTTATTCAAATATTTCAAGGAAAAAGACAGACACTATGGTAACTACTATTAAGTCGGGTTATTTGGTGATGAAGCACTAGGTTGCTGAAACAGTCATGCTTTGACCTGTATTGTTATATTGTTATGTCCTGTTTTATCTCAATCTCTGCCTTATTCATTAAAAAAATTATTTAGTTATTTTTTATGATTTTTTAATTAAGGGGAAAAATTTAAAAAATAGCAGTGTATATAATAGTAACTTTTTTGATTTCCTATTAACTTGTTTTGAAGTCCTGTAATACTCCCATTGTCTTGTTTTGACTGATTAGACTCTGTTCCATTCTGTATGATAGTATCAAGTTTGAGGGTATAGGCAACTACTTTGAAGGCAATAACATTCACTAAGATGCCCATTCTGGTTTGACTATTGTTTCCTTTGGAAGTCCTGCAATGTTTGCAATGCTTAAGTTTTATTGGTCTTGTTCTCTACTGTTTTGTTCAACTTTATAATATATAATGAGATAGACAATTCTTTTTAAGGAAACAAGAGACATTGTTGATAACCATTGTTGATAACCTTTTACTCTGTTTTACATCATGTGCTATGTCTATCCTTGGTTTGACTGACAGCTTTGTTTTGCCATATTTGACTTTATTCTCTCCCCTCCCCCCCCCAAAAAAGTAATAATAACTAAGGAGTAATAAAACCCAAAATGTGTAAATTTTGTTGTAAAAAAGAGAGGGAAAAAAAGAGTTCTAAATGATACAACAGCAAGAGTGTTTAGGGGTGTTAAATAGCTGACCATATTAATGTTTTTGGTTGGATCATTGAACACAACTGTTTGCAGTCTCACTGTTTGAATGTCCACTTTATATGCTTTGATACTGTGATTTGAGCAACTATCTCTAAGATGATAATATGTAATCTATTAACCGGTGATTTCTTACTTTTTTTTTTTTTTTGTAGTTCTGTATTACTTGTACCCTTACACTGCTTTGTTTTGTTTTGTTTTTTCTCTTTTTCCTTTTAAATAAAATTTTAAAATGTTAAATATTGTAGTCTGAGGGTTTTCCCTAGGAATTATCTGTTCTATGAGAAAAATAATTGAACTAAATCACAAGCCCTGTTTTCCAGGAAGAAAATCCAAGAAAGAGTGTAGAGAATGTAATTTTTCTTTTTTTTTTTTGTCTTTTTATCGGTACTGGGGATCGAACTCACGACTGCCTGCTTGCAAGGCAGGCGCTTATGCCGCTGAGCTAAATCCACAGCCCCCCAACTTAATTTATCAAATTAAAGACTAATCATTTCCTTTCTATGAGAAGCTAATATGTGAACCAAGTTTAAAATCATTTCAATTGATCAGTGAACTCTCCAGTACTCTGAAAACTAATCTAGTAGTGATGCTACCTCTGTTCTGAAAATTCACCAGTCTGTATCTCCTCATATATTTAACTACACTTTTTCTGCTAAACTCCACCATTCCCTATTATTGACTTCTGAAAATCTACAACCTCTGAATTCTTTTTCAAATCCCACTTAAATTCTGCAGTTTGCTTCTTTCAGAGATATTGTACGCTACAAAGAACAGTTCTTTCTCTATTAGAAACACTAAATCTAGCTTTTCATTTTAGATATTATACAGTGTCCTTTTCCTTTCATAGAACAAGGCAGTGTGGAGTATGTAGAAGGGAGTGATACAAAGGTTTATGATGATGTTCGAATGTGCAGTGAGAACATTCAGAGAAGAAGATCAACACTGAACAGGCAAAATCAGCAGAGTAGATATTAGAAGGAAGGATTATTTGAACAGATTAAAACAGATAGTGCACCAAAAATGTGATGGTTCTTAGTTTTTCATCCACATCTGTAATTACAGTAAGTTTAATTGTCACATGAACCCTAGGTAAGAATCTGAGATAAGTAAGGGCACCTGATAACTCAAGAGGAGGAATTAAAGGAACTGACTACTGGAATGCTGTGAGAACCCTCTCTGTGTTTAATGAAACTATCAATAGTTGATACATAAGGTATATCTGCAGCATGAGAATATTAGGCTGAGAAACTGGATAAATAATATCAATAATAAAAAGTTTGATATACATCATAATTAGACAACATGAGCTTCAAAGCTTAGGCATTGTGTCTGTCCACTAACGATCAGGCCAAAAGATTATTTGGGAAGTGTTAAGGAGGAGAATTAATTTCATTGCCTACATCTAAAATTAAGAGAACAAAATCAAGGGGAAAATGGAAAATAAGCATGTGGAGTTTTTCTAGGGAAATAGTATTTTCCAAGAAATAAGAGATTTCCAAGAGCAAGAAATTGAAGGAAATTTTCAGGTAAGAAGTGAAATGTATTTTGAGTGTTTCCTGTAATGGACTGTGAGACTTTCTAGAGCTGGGAAAGCTTAGGAGAACGGAGTAAGCATAAAATAATAGATGAAGAATTCAGGGCTAAAATATGGGAAATGAGTGTCTCACTTTTGTCTGATTTCTTTTCTGGTAAGTGATATAATTGGGTATGAACAGTATATTAAAAGTGCTCGTGGCGAATTCCAGGCATTGCAGTGAACACTGGGAGGGAACTGGCCTGGGACTTCTCCCGTACATTGAGAATGGAAAGCCTTAGTCTCTCCCTGATAGATTCGGTCTTTCTCTATCTCAAGAATCGGGAAAATTTGCTTCGTGTTTTTCTTGTATTCTGTTGTGCAGATATATCTTTAGAGAGAGGTAAGTATTACTCTGAGCAAAAAGATTCCATCTACAACTATTTTCTTTTTTGTGAGTCCTTACTGTGGTTTCTATAGCATATGAATACATTTTAAAATATAATATAAAGTGCTATCATTTTAGGTACTGACTTTGTTTGTTTCTACATAATTCTTCATATATCTTAATAAAATTAGAATTATTTTTTTATATTTAAATAGGACCACAGGTTTTCTTTTTTGTGGATCCCAAAGTTTTTTCTCCTAAATTAAATAAATGCACAAATACACATGTATGATACACACTACACGAATTTATACTTCATGTTCTGGTTTTTTTTTTTTTTTTTTTTTTTTTTTTTTTTCCTATTCCCTTATTGTCCATGTATTAGGAAGCTACTGAACTTTTGGTATCATCTTATGTCTTAGCACTGAGCATATCTGTTTCTTCCTTTTTCTGGTGGCGGGCTGTTCCGCGGAATCGAACTCACTACCTCGCGCTTACCACAAGCTTTTGAGTCACCGAGCTAAAATCCTAGCTCGCCCCAAGTCAATCTTGAAGCGGATATTTCACTTAGTTTTAGTTTGGTTTGCCAGCAAATAATTTGAGTGCTGAGAGTCATTTTAATTTTTTCAAGAAGTTTTACACATACTTTCCCATTAAGAAAAAAACAGAACTGCTTAAAATTATATGTCAACTTGTTTGATTACCACAAGTGAGAAAAATAATTTGTCTGCACAGTTAGGGGTCGGGATCATATTGATTTTCTCCAGCAAGGAACCCACATTTGATGTCAAAGACTCAATTGGATTTACACAGGAGAAAAGCTTCTCATCCTCTTTCATTCTCCAAAATTGATGTTTCTGCTTTTTATTGCTAAAATGAAAAATTGAAGGGATATCTGATTGAAATGGAGACCTCTGAATCTATACACATCTAGCAAAATTTTTGCAAGCTCCTAGGTATGTTGGGTGATTATTGATTTGTTGTTTTTGCTAGCAGTTAGAACTCTAGTGTATTCTACTTGACAGTTTTTACCCTAATAGCCCTTCATTCATAAAATAGAAACCCACTGTGAGGATTTGCCAGCTTATTTTTTAAAATTCTTATTAAGCTTGCGAGAAATGTGGGGGATGATAGCTGACTGACTGTATTTGCAGCAGTCTCCTTGTCTGTCTCTCTTTGTTTATGTCTCTATCTCTATCATTTAAACTTAAAGAAGCAAATATTAATATAGAAATATCACACAATTAAAAACAAAACTTGTCATAATCTATAGCTCTTAATTCAGAAGAAATATCTGCGAAAGTTTCAAAACATTGGACTATTTCAATGAAATATGAAAATAGGAAAAAATTTAAAAGTGGATGTTGTATTTACAGTATTTCTTTTTCAAGTTCCTCTTCCCTTTCTTTCTTTTTGATTTTAAAGAGATTAAGACAAAAGAGGACATAAGAAAGCAAATCAAGGGAGAACAATGTAAGTAACACAGTATTTCACCACAAGACAACCAGTAAATAACAGTAACTATCATAATGTCTCTTTCATTGATAGTTGAGCATAACTTCATATACAATAGTATCAAACATAACAAAATAGTATTAAACCATTCAAGAGAATGAAAGCATTACAGGACATTCAGGACCAAATAACAGAGAACGAATAATGGCTACTACATTATCTCTTTTTCCCTGGAAAATTTGTTTAAACTATCATACATAATAAAATCCAATAAGATACATTATGAGAGAACCAATGGAAACAGAAGAGCAAAAGCATGGTACAAGAAACCTAGTACAAGAAACCATAAGAGTACATAAGAGTTTATGGTAATCATGATTCCCCATTACACTGCTTTGAAACCTTACAAGGTTTGCATTCATTATTTGGAATGGTTTTACCCTGGTTTGTTTGATTTTATTATCTGTGATAGCATGAACAACTATTTTGAAGAGAACAAGACGTTATAATAGCCAGTGATGATTTAATATCATCTTATGCTGAAGTCCCACCTTGCTTACCTTTCTTTATCTAGAAAGCATTGAGGAAGAGCAAGACATGTAGGTTGATAACAACTGGGCAGAGGATACTGTAATGTAATCACTCTCCCGTTTCTTTCTAGGGTGTCCTAGGATGAGAAGAGACTCATAGGAATCTTCTTACATATCTCAGTGAAATGTAGAATATTAGGCTCTTCATCTACTTCTACTTGTGTTATGCAAAGTGAAATTGTGTAAGAACTATGAAGTTATTTCCTAACATTGTCAGCCGTGTTGTGGGCAGCAGCTTCAATCCATTCATAGTTTTCCAATGTTTCTCTTAAAATCTTTGATCTCTCCCACTCATGCAGGTTTTTATTGCAACTCACCCTCTCACTTAACAGCATTCTGGAAAAGCTCTTTACATTTTGCTAAATTTTGTTTTTCTCACTCCTGTTGATAGTGGGCTGAGATATCAGAAAAAAATTCATATGAGCATAAATCTTTCATCCTACAGTCCCTTTAAGTATTTGCTTATTTACTTATAGCATTTTTAAGTTGTTCTCTGTGTCTTTAGATATGAGTTTTATAATTTTTGTCTGGACATCTGAAAGTAGAAACGCAAGTGATATCTGTCAGTATAAAAAATATGTCATTATTCTGCTTTCATCTAGATATAAGGAAGAAATCTCAATGATTTCATACTTAGTTGTGTTGTGTAAACAACTGCATAATTAAAATACAACCAAACTAACTTGATTGTAATTAATGTAATGCACCTGCAACCTGATTACCTAAATCAGTCTAAATTAAATGTCCCATATATTTACATTAACCATGAATATAAAATCAAAACTTTAATGATGTAATACACTTCTATTTTATTTTGTTTCCATAAAATGAATGACTGCTTTGAATTTTTAGGTCTTAAATTAGTTATTGCTGTGATAAACTGGCAGTTTCTCTAAATGTGTTATGACTTTTTTCATTTCCTATCTAATTAGAAAACTCAAAACTATTAAGGAAAATTGTTAGTATTTACATGAACACAAGAAGAATAACTTGATTTATGCTTAATATTTCTCAGGAAGGTAAAAAGTATTACAAAATGATAGAAAAAATAATATTAATAGATCGTGGACTGTCTCAAAGGAATGCACAGAATATCGATGATTTGTGTCTATTATTATCCTCCAATGATTCACTAAAAGTTGACCTATTTTACTGCTGCTTCCATTCTTTTGTTGCTAAGCAACCAAAAGACCCTTGAAGGAAAAAAAAATGTAACTTTTACATATATCATGCACAGTAATAAACCCCAAACGTGCTCTAAATATTGAATTTTTTTTGTGTGTGTGTGTTTCTGTTCTCTAGGATTTACAGAATTTCCACAACATTTTGCACCACAGTTTTCTATCAAAATATATTTTATGGATATTTTTATTTCAGGAGGAATTTTCTTAGATAACATCCAAAGATTCAGTTCTTTAAATCTTTCGCACAAGTTCTACAGTGACTATTTAAATTGTCTTTGACCATTCTACAGTATCAGTAATATTCATGGTTCAGAGTCTTTCTGCATCCATTTCCCTTTTGGCTGACATCCTTTTCTGTTGTTAATATTTCTGTCTATCTGAAAAAAAAATAACAGCTATGTTCTTTCTAGTAATAACTGCTTTAACAATTAGCAAAAATCAGACTCAGTTCTTGCATTGCTTAGATTCTACGCAAGACTGCATTATTAAATGATAAAAATGGTAAAGACTCTCATGTAACATGAAGAAAATATATAACAGCTTTTACATACTCAACTTTTCACTTTTCTGATGACTAAACCTCTTGTATAAAAATCTGATCATTCAAAAATATCACTAGCAATTGGAAGAAAACATATTAACAATAGAATGCTAGTTTCTATTTTAGTTTTATTTTTTATCCTTTAGAGGGGTATGAAAGAGTTAACTTCCCTATCAATGTTTTCTTTGGAACAAAAAAGTTTGGTTATGTTCTAGAATACTCAGAAGCATTTAACTACTTTATCATTGTAAGGAAAAAATTGTGTATTTCAGAAATCAAATAAAGGCAGAGAAGAGTCACTGAAATGAGGGTGGCAGAGAGTGAAGCATTTTATTTAGGCACTGAAATTTAACCACAATTTCAAAAGACTTTAAAAGTACATTTTCATATTTTGTTTTACCAAATCACGAATGCCCTCTTTATTCCTAACCTCATTCCACTGAGAAACACGCATCAATCTCGGATCGCTGGCCAATTCTATCTCATATTTGAAGTAGGGAGATAAAGATATGTTATCTATAAAGACAAATTTACCACTGCGGAACTCACAGTTTTTATGTCTAAGGTGTTGTGACTTGTCTCTCCCCAAAATCCTCAGTCAAAAGTGGGATTTTTCAGAAGTGGCTGGATGTGGAGTTTGTGACACTGTACTTGATTCACGGTGCAATGCTAGGATCAAGGGTACTAACATTAAGCGGATTAGTGCTACCCACCAAAGCAGTCTGGATAAAATAAAAGGCAGAAATATACAGTTAACACTCTTTTTGTTGCTTGCTTTTTATGTCTTCTGCTTGCCATGATGTAGTTTTCCTCTGAATGTTCCTCTGTCAAGCCACCCTGCCTTGGCTATGAACTAAAACCTCTACCAGCTGTAAGCTAAATAAACATTTTCTCCCTTAACTTGTGAGTGTTGGGTATTTGGTCTCATCAATGAGAAAAGTAACTGAGATGCAAACAGAGTCCAATTTAACCTTGATTTTTATGGTACTATGTGTAACTTTTAAATGCTTCAAATATTTTTGTAACTTAATTATAGAAATTTATAGGTTCTTTGTTTTTTTGTTTTTTGTTTTTTTTTTTTTTTTTTTTTTGTCTTCTGATAGCTCAAATATTGTTTTCATTGGGCACAAGCTAAACTACTGTAACAAAAACTTACCTAAAATTATTGGCTATTTATAAGTAACTCTCTTCATCTCCCTGTGTCAGAGTGGATATGAATGTATCAGTCCTGTAGTCATCACTAAGTTTTTATAGTGGCTCACGACCCAAGCTGTGGCTCTACCATCCTAAGGGCATTGTGGTAGTCCCGAAGGTCAAAAAAAGTGATGCTGTCCTTTGTATATTCCTGTTGGATAAACAGGGCATCTACTTTTAAAGAAGAACAAAAAAAGAAAGTAAATCAATTTCTAATAATCTGAGATGACATTAACATATATTAGTTTAATTTCCTGCAGGAACAAGGGACACTAATTAATAAACGGCACTGCAAATTTCGTGGTTCGACTAAAATATACAGAATATATGTATACAACCTTTAAATGTAATTATTACAGATTATCTCTTTCTTCCTATTTTTTTAGTTGTGCCATGAAAATTGAGATTGTGATTTCTGTAGCAAACATTTTCTAAGACATAGTTGGCTTCTATTTTGTTTGCTTTCACTCCATGTGACGTGCTATTGGAGAATATAATACTGAGATTTATATTATGCACTTATTTCTAATCTGTATCCATTTGTTCTGCCTCACTTTAGTGAGAGTTACCCTATATCATATAAAACAACATGTCGTCTGCTACAGCTCTAATTTTATATTTGGCAGTGATAGCTCTCCTTTTTTCTTGGCTTAGCTGTCTTAATCTTTCAAACAGAAAATCTTTGAGGAATAAACATATACTCTCTTAGTTTTGAAACAGAGATCTTCGATTTTCTGTAGCTATAGGATATATATGCTTTTTTGCTGCTAATGTAGGCAACTCTTCTCCTGAGCTCATTTTTTTTCTTTTGTTTCTCTGATAAATCATGAAAGAGAAAACAATTTCTCCTAACATTTTAGCTCTGATAATGTCCACTTAGCATATAACATTAACATGCCATAAAAAAGAAGAACTGTATTGAATATTTTCTTATGGAAAATTTGTACCACTCTAGAAATATAATTTTAATTTATAGTACAGACTTCTGAACTTCTGCACTACAGTGCAGACTTCTGAATTTCTCAGGCAATTTCAAATATTTACTTACTTTTATCATATTCTTGATTTCCAAGATCAATTTCCTGTTAAAATGAAGGAATAACTATTAAATCAAAAAGCTGTAGGTAAATGCTTGAATTCACAAGAATTTTACTGTATCTTATCCAATTTTCCTAGTTTCACAAACCAAGATTTCTTTCATTGTGATTTTCTAACACTTTAAGGTACAAGTTCCAGGCTGTATTCCATAGAGTTCTCTAGAAGTTTCTAACACATTTTTACTAAGTGTTCATATCAAAAGGTTTTCAAATAACATTGATGAAGTATTTCCTTCTTTGTATCTTGAAATTTGCATAGATGCAGTATTCTTTTTTCCTATTTTTTTTATTGGTACCAGGGATCAAAATCATGACCTTATAGTTTCAAGGTAGGTGCTTATGCCACTGAGCTAAATCCCCAGCCCCAAATGCGGTATTCTTTACTGCCATGATGTTAAAGAATCTTAGTGCTTAATATTATTAAAAATTTCCTGAATAGATCAGAAAAACATTACTTTCATTAAATCTTGTCAACTGGACATGTTTTAATTTACTGTTATGAGAAATTATCAACATACATACAGAAATTCTAATGAATACTAAAATATTTGTCTCTGAATAAAGCAGTGGCATGATTATTTTGTATTAAAAAAACATTTTTACATTAAAAAAAAAAAAAAAACTGAGCCTTCCAGTATGCAATTGTGCTCATGAGAAGAATGGAAAAGGACATTTGTTGCTAACCACAAAAAATTCCCTGAGAAATCAAAAATTTTTCCTTTGATCTATCAGAGAACTGAGGTGATAGGGTAATTTGTTGTCCCCCCAAATTGGAAACATTTGCTGTCTAATAAGGAGAATAATTTACCTTGGGAAAAATAATGTTGTGTTTTGGCAAAGTGAACTATAACTGAAAAATTGCTCAAGACCAGCTGCTGAAAAATTCTGAAATAATGCAAACTTCAGAAGGCCAAGAAAGAGGGAGGACCGGCTCAAAGACCTTATGTGTTTACTGTGGGGTTTCTAAGTGACTTTAAGGGCTTACAATTCTTCCTTTAACCTAGCACAGCAGAACTGACAATCAACGGAAAATCACAAGGTGCCCATAAACATTCTAAAAAGAAAAGCAATTTGAAACAGAGCAAACATCATAAATATACATGGCATAGATATTTAAATAGGCAGAAAAATTAATATAAGTATAATTATGAGTCTAATGCATAATGGATAACATAGATCACAAGTAAGATGTAAGAACAGGTAAGAGGTGAGAACAGGTAAGACAAATAGGAAATGCAAACAGGTGTAAAAGACATACTTGGACATGATGAAGTTGTATTTCATTGCAGCAAAACTATAGGAGAGGAAAGAGTCCGAAATACATTTTAGAATGCACATTAGCATGCAGAATTCAGAAAGTGTAATGTTATGTTGTTTTGAGGAATGTTTCCTGATGACCATTTGTGTGAGTTCTGCCACTAAGAATCCAAGCTAATTTTATCACATTTACATGTCATCTATGATTTATACAAAACATACACTTTATAGGTTTATATATTCATACAAAACATACAACTTATAGGTTTATATATTCATACATACACATGCATGTGCACGTTTGTGTTTGTGCTTGTGTTTTTGCAACCCAGCAGGGCACTCTAGAAACTGCTTCTCCAGGGCTGGGAAGAAAATTGGGTTTGTTTGGTTATTTAATTTGTTATGTTTTCTTTTTCTTTTTCTTTTTAATCAAGGTGTACTTAACACTCATCTTGTTTTGCAATGGCCAGATTCCCCCAGGGACTGAACCACAGAACCCTAGAGGACCGGTCCTCAGAGAATGAGTGCGGTCTCTTGTTTCTCATGGACCATGCTTAGGTTTTGTTTCTATTCCTTATGAAAGCAGGTTCTTAGCAGAAAAAGTGCTAGCGAGATCATATAGTTACTAACTGCCAATTCCTTTGGATAGGAGGAAACAGTTTACCTTGGACTAGGGATCCATGTGCGGAAAGAGTCATTCTGAATAGGCTGTGTCATGGTGGTGGATGCAGGAGACACACTAAAACGAAACTGAACCTACTGGTTTTTATTTGCTTCTTCCAACCCAGAATCACACTGCTTTCCTGAGAGGGTTTTCACTGAAAGTTACGTATGGCGCTTGCTGCTGACTCTGCTTTCCCTAACATGGAATAACATTTTCCATCTGTTTGTGTTCAGCATGGGCTGCCGCTTTCAGTCATCGCTAGGGAAGTGATTTTCTTATAAGCAATGTATCACTATTGCTGTTTCTTTTCCATTCAGCTAATGTGAGATTTTTCATTAAGGAAATTAATCCATTTACACTGAAGATTTTTATTAACATATAAAAGACTTTTCTTTGTTAAGTTTGTTAACATGCTTTTACCTTTTTTGCTCTCTTTTGTTTATCTTGGTTTGTGGATCTCTCTCTTGATAAGCTTTGATTATTTCCTCTGTCTCTTGTGTATTCACTCCTTCAGTGAGTTGATTGTTTTACATATTTACATGAGAGTAGTTATCTTTCTTTGTTTTAGGTTATATACTGCCAAAGTGAGCATTTTATGACTACTTGAAGCAATATTTTTTCCAATTTTTTTTTTCCATTTTTGTTAAGTTTGATCTGGCGGAATTATTTCAGTCCTAGTTGTTGATAAAAATTTTTAATTTTTGAAGAAAAGCTTTGTATACTGTTATTTCTTCACACTTTTGATGGTTGTTGTGTCCGTACCTTTTTTTTTTTTTCAAGGCTCTGAATGTGTCACCAATTCCCTTTGGACTTCTAAAGTTTCTGCTGAGAAATCTAATGGAGTTAGTTTCTTTAGATGTGTTTTAGAACATTTAGTTTTTAAAATTTTGTCTTTGTCTTGATTTTTCAATGTTTGATTACAATGTGTCTTGAAGAGACCTTCTACTGGTAAAAATATTTTTCAGGCTCTAAAATCTAAATGTCACTTACTTTCCTGCTGTTTAGGAAATTTTCAACTAATTTCATTATTGTAATTTAGCTCTCTGTCTCTGTCTGTCTGTCTTTTTGTCTTTCTGTCTCTCCCTCTCTGTCTCTCTGTCTCTCTCTGTCTCTCTCTCTCTGCCTCTCTCTCCCCCCACCCATCTCTTTTTCTTCTTCTTTCCTTTGTCTTCTTTTTTCATTGCCTAAGGGGTTCATTTTTAAAAACCAACCTACATTTAGTTTTGGAAACTGGTTTAGCTCTTGGGTCTAATCTGCTAAAAAGGGCACTAAACTTTATTCTTTTTTGATTTTGATTTCTTTGACTTTCAGTTTTCTTTCTTTCAGTTCATTTTATTTAAAGATTTTCACCTCTTTAATTCCTCATTTAGAGAATTATTTTCTTAACTTCATTGAATAGTGCATCTGTATTCTTTTGTAGCTCAGTGAGTTTCCTTAATATTTTTCTGAATAATGTTTTCCAAAATTTCTTCAGTTTCTTTTCACATCTGTGCAACTGGAGGATCTTTTGTCTCTACAAATTTCATGGAGTGTTTTTCCTATAAATATCTTTCCTATAAAGATGTGCTTTAGAGTGTTAACTTGGTAGGTTCCGTTGTCTTTGGCTCTAGTTTGGTGCAATAATGTAGTTTTCAGGTTGCTTCCTCATTTGTGATCAATGGCTTTGTCTCTGGTGTATGCAGCAGCAGCCAGAGGCAGCAGGCGGAGGGAGCCCATAATTCTTCAAGGACCATATGGGAATGAGATCCATCTGAGCCTCCTGGTAAGATACAATGAATATGGCAAATGATCTCTTCTGTAATTACTAGATTGACAATTCCAATTGCTATGTTTATATTAACATATGACACCCAGTAAATATATTTTTCTTTTATGTTCATTGCTTCTTTTAGTTCAAAGCAAAATTATACTATATATTTAAATGTATTTTAGTGCCATTATATTTCAAATAATTAGTTTTTATGTTTTGTATTTTGCGGATTTGAATATGGCTGTCAAATATTTTAATTTATCTTTTCAATTGTAAATTTATACTTGACATTTTATTGAAATGCAGATTTTTTTTTGTAATTGTGATAAAAGCCTTTATCATTCTCATCATTCTTTCTTAGTCATCAGATCATATTTGGAAATTTAATTTATTTTATGAAGAACACTTCATTTTTCCTAGATGTATACAATGATTAAAACTATTAGAAGAATAAATTTTATCCTTCAGGTAATATAAATTAGTGGTATATTCTTGCTTTTATTCACATATATAAAATATTCCAATCCCCCAAGGATTTACTAGACTATATGGGTAAGTTTTATAATTTTACTGCTTAATAGGTCTCTTAAGTCTTTGTATTGGAGTATATAATCTTGTGATTTGTAAAAAAAATCATAAAATTCATTTCTTTTTAATGCTTTTGTGTATTTTGTTATGAATTGTATCTAAATGCAGTATATAAAATATGTAGTTGAAAATATATAGGCATGAATGAATATTTTAACCTGATCTATTTTGATGTCTTTCTTGCACTTCAATTCCTAAAATACTTAGCATCAGTTAATTTTGAATTGTATCATGTAAACTGGCATTTTTGGTATGTGAGTCTCTATCATTTGCTTCAACTGAGTTCATTTTTAGTGTACTGTAGCATAAAATTTGGATCTCTGATAGAGAAGTCATTTCTTACTTTGCATAATTTTAACAATTTCTATTTTTGGCAAAACTACTTCACAGATAATCCTATTTGGCTGCTATATTTCAGCTTGTAGCTTGGCAGAATAAATGGAGGTATTACTATAAAAAATGAACCGACCAAATACTTAGGATATTTATTAAAAGATATGTTTAGGGGTTGGAGATTTAGCTCAGCGGCATAAGCGCCTGCCTGGCAAGCAGGCAGTCGTGAGTTCAATTCCTGGTACCGATAAAAACGAAAAAGACAAAAAAAAAAAAAAAAAAAAAAAAAAAAAAAAAGATATGTTTAAAACTAACAACAATTTTAAAATATCGTAGCCAGATATAAAATAATATACAAACAGAAAAGCTGACATTTTTCATTGAACTATCCTATGTGAATTTTATATCAATCACGAGTATGTAGAAATAATCGCAATGCAAATAGAAATATTCAAAAACGGAATACAACAATGTTTTAAGCATCTCAGTCAAATCATCATTTTCAACAGAGCTGCAGGAACTCCCACGTACTTTTTCCAGTCCTTTAATTATGGTGATGTCTTCCAGCGTAATTGCTATCTGGTCCTTTAACATCATAAACTGTTTTTTGTTTCTGGACTTCACTTGAATGATGTTTGTATGACTTTTGTCTGGCTTTCTTTACTCATGACTGTATTTGTGGGTGAAATCCATGTTGAATAAAATTGTACTTTCTTGTTCTCATTTTTTATGAATTGTGAAAAGCACTGCTGTGACCATCACTATAGTTTATTTCAACAGATATATATTTAGATTTCTGCAGAGTATGTAACAGGGTAAAATTTCTGGGCCAGAATACATCAGCATCTTTATTATCTAACCTGCAGCATCTAAATTTTGGAATTATATATTCTCAACAATATGTGACTTTGCTACTAGTGTGTAATTGAATCTCACTGTGATTTGCATTTGCATTTCTTTAAGCACTAATAAAAGTAAATCCACATCTTTGTATCACTAACCGATTTTAATGTCCTCTGTTGTGTAATGTACCTGCTATATTTTGTCTCTTGTGCTACCAAGCTATCTACCTTATTGTGAGTAGTGTTTGAAGGTTTTTATTAAAAAAAATTTGGATGTAAAATAAATTAATAAAAATAAAATACTTGAATATGTATCTCACACTAGTATTGCAAACACATTTTCTTATCATGTGCTGATTTATACACTATCACTGAAATGTTTTGATTAATGACATTATTCATATTATTCATGTGGTTTATTTTTATCTTTTATGGTTGACTTTATCCCCTACTTGAGAATTATTTCTTCAACCTTTCTTTAACAGTATTTTTGTATACTTTCATTTAAAATTAGAAAAAAAAAGTAGAAATGCAAATAAATCATTTGAACTGGAGCACCTTATGATATAATTTAAAAATCTTTGTATCTAAATAACTTTTTAGTAAAAAGAAAAATGTGAAGGACCAGTGTGATGAAATTTTAAAATTTTAGACAAAAAGCAATTGTAGCAGCTTTTATTTGGGACTTAGGCAAACATGTTTGAAGAACAGAGAGATTTGAAGCCTGGATAAAAAAGAAGATCTGGGAGGTGTTAGGGATTGCATTGGAGTGATAATAGAGATTGACCAGTATCTATGCCAAAATGCACTTTAAATATCATTTTAAAATAAAAAATTCTTTGAAATATTTATTTTTAATTTTAGAAGGATTAACTTGACTTTATCTTTGAATTAAACAAGAAAGGAACAGAAAATGACATAAACAATCATTTAGTTGGCTCTTATCATAATTCTATTAAGCAAATTATAGTATCTTTAATGATTTTGATTATTTTGGTAGAAGCATAAGGTGAGGGCATTAAATGATTTAGCAATATAAATATTTAAAATACTTAAAATATTATGTTCCATGTAAAGAACATAGGAACTAGACATGGATTTTATGAGTAAAAGATCTCAATGATTGTTTTCCAAGACATTTGCATAATCAGTTGAGTTGTCTGTAGTAGAGGAGAAAGTATATTTTTATAATTTGGGAGACATAAAGCCCCCAAATGAATCAAATTGTATTTCTCTGTGTAATAATTTATTACTGAACATATTCATAAAAATGTGTGCATAACTTTTAATTTGTAACTCTAGTTTGGTACATAAAATTATTAGAGATTTGATCATGAATTAGTGATGGATGTTTTCGTGAGGTTTTAACTGAATATATAGTTACCCAGGATTTTCTCTCTTAGTGACCCTTGTAATTTATTCACTTGTTGTATTCAGTACTGGTCAAAGGCAATTAGAGAAAAAGGTACATTCACTTCCTGTTTCAAAATTATAGAAACAAAAATTGTCGTGCCCAATGCTTTCTCTTGCTATCTTCATACTGTTGAAATTCAAATGGAAAATTTCCCACTCATGATACAAGGGAAAAAATCACCTAATTTACAGTGACACAAAAAAGAAATAGAGCACGGATCACATCATATTGTGTAAGGTTTTGCCCGTTAAATCCATTTTTGATCATTTCAAATTGGTCTAGATGAATACTTTTAGAAATATGTGCAAAATATTGAGTATACATGGATCTTTCCCCAGTAAATTATTACAGTTTTGATTAGATTTTTCAAAGACCCTAACACAGTTTGTAATTGTTATAAACGACACTTCACGTGCAGATCATTTAATTCTATGAAACTATGAATGAGACTAGAAAAAAAAATATCAAAAAGCAACAAAACTCAATGCCTAAAACTATTCAGCATGGCAGTTTTTCTTCTCTACTTTGGTGTAGCAATATGTAAATGAGGTTGCGTTTTCATGACAGCAGATACAAATCCACAGACTTTCTTCTCCTGGACACAGATGCTGCCTAATGAATTTGGAACCAGCAATACCACAGGTGCAAAGTCTAGGAATGCTTAATTGCTTGTTCTTGCAAAGCCCTGGCTCGCTAAATCCAATATGCTTTACTTGTATATTTCACTTAGAGAATCTTGTGTACTCAAGTGAGTGCCATATCTCTTCCTCCTGTGTATGTCAACAGATCATGAAAATAAGGCTGTTCTGAGCATTAAGATAGTAAAGATCATATCAGTTATTATTAGAAAATCACAATACCAAAGTACATAATTGACTGGCTAAATCAGGAACTTGGCCTTTTTACTGCTTATTATATTTATCTTACTAAAATCTAGTAGCTGATATGTCTTTTTAAGAATCATTTTAAATTTATTTTTATAATATCTCTTTTTGGGTTCTATATTGACCAATAGATTGTGTGTGTGTATGTGTGTGTGTGTGTGTGTGTGTGTGTGTGTGTGTGTGTGTGTATAAAACTACGTTTTTCAGATAACTCTGTTCATTGGATAGTATCTTTTGGTTTAGTAATTGAAGTCATTATTAAAATGACTAAAAATTAAATAAACATCAGAGAAGCTTAACATATATTTTTACATATGAAATTATAAATACAATCTACTAAAGTGTTAGGATAGCTTAAGGAACCAAGACACACTAAAGAAATCAAATTTAAACACAAAATAAGAGAAATGACTTGTTTTTGCAAAGTAATTTTTGCTGTTTTATAGCATCCAAATATTTTATGTCAAAATATCCAAATTTACAATTCTGTAGTAGTGTGGGCAATATACACCATGGTGCAATGTATGTATTAAGTAAAAATACTCTCAACTATAATCTAGTTTAAATATCTTTAAACGAGCTCAAAACAAAAAATGAATTTGGTGTAAAATTATGATGTAATTGCTAAATGGAATCATATTATGAGCAAATAAAATTTTCTTCTCATCAGGAATTTTCATTTATGACAAAGAACAATTTCAGCTAATCAACAAGAGGTGCCTTTAGGTAAGACACAGATATAGCAAAGTTATGTTGCTATGTAAATGTTTTAGTTTTCATGCCTACCCATATTCAACTTTGTGCCTCATGTTTCATTCATGTTTTTAAAAATGCTACAAGCTTTTGAACACCTTGCTGATATTTGCAATGTTTTATAGACAGCTTCAAACATCCACAAAGAAAAGGAAATTCGGATGTAGACGATTTGAGATATTTTGAAACATTTAAAATCCAGAATTGTGACTATTGAAAAGAGTGGAGAAACTTATGGAAGTTATTAAAAAATGAAAATATCTATGAGGTTAAAAGTTTCCAAAAATATGCACAATGCAAAAGTAAGTTGTAGTTTTGAATGATTATAAATTTGTTTTAGTATTCTCAAGGAAACAAACTTGAGTTAAAATCTGCACTATACTACTAAAGTGTGCTATTTGTACTCATACTATTTTTATTTATACTATAATATTTTTAATTTTTAAATATACTATAATATTATTTATGCTATACTATCATTCTACACGTTTATTAGGGTGCTAGACTATTACTGTTTATACTGTGTTATTATACTTGTTTAACCTTTTTCATTTTAAAAGCTATTTTTTATCTCAAGACAAATCCCTGACCACCATCAGTGCATCCTTTCTTTTTTAGCATATTTTTTAATTCATCATCAATATGTTTATCTATTTAGCACATATACTGTTACATGGATACTAATACATATGCACATATACAAAAATTGAAGATTATCTAGCTTTATAACATTTTATAAATAACAATTTTTGTCTTTTTCCTTTTTATCGGTACCAGGGATCAAACTCACAACTGCCTGCTTTCAAGGCAGGCGCTTATGCCGCTGAGCTAAACCCCCAGCCCCTTTTATAAATAACTTAATTTACTCTTTTACCCATAATTTTACTCTTTAATTCAAAATTATATTTAAAATCTAATTTCATTTTTGTACTGAAGAATGTTTCTTACTCTTGATTTCTGTAAAATGTCCTATCACACACACAAACAGTCCTATCCACACACACACAAACATTATCCCTCCATATTCTGTAATTATTGGGAAGGTTTACAGCCAAGGTTTGATAACAGAAGCGGCGTGGTATCGTGTTCAAACTCGTCAACTGGTATTCATCTGAGCAAAGTTACTCTGCAAAAAGGTTATATATTTTTAAACTGTAAATTATCACTTGAAACCAAAGCTGAAGGATTATTTACTAAAATATAGGAATCTTTTCAAAGGTAATTATTAAGGAAGATAATAGTAAAAATATTAATGCAACTAAATATTGTAAAAAAGAGAGGAAAAGAAAGTGCTCTAAAGGATACAACTGCAAGTGTGTTTAAGAGCGTCACATAGGTGACCATATTACTAAGTTTTTGTTGGATCATTGAACACAACTGTTTGCAGTCTCACTGTTTAAATGTCCACTTTGTATGCCTTAATTTTGTAACTTGAACAACTATGTCTAAGATGACAATATGTAATCTATTAACTAGTGATATCTTACTGTTTAGTTTTTTGAAATTCTGTATTACTTGTACCCTTTTACTGTTTTTTTTCCTTTAAATAATTTTTTTTTAAAATAAAGTCAAAATAATAAAAAACATAAACAGAAGCAGACTAGTTGTTTTATAGAAATGGCTATAGCAATGAATGATAGGTTTTAATTTTAAGTAAAATATAGATTGGAATATTAAAATTTATATCAATATACATAAAAGTATATATGCAAAATATAAATATATAGAAAAGAGAATTAAAGACTAAAATAAGTCTCTGAGAGTAATGTAATTTTACAAAAAGATAAAGAATTTCATAAAATAGGAAAACTGGATATCAACAATAGCTTTATAGAATTATTCGTCATCAAGACAAAAAATTAGGTTAAACTTAATAGCCAGAGATAGACAAGCGTAAAGGTTGGTGCACATCTTTTATCTCAGCACTCATGGGGGCTGAAGCAGGAGGATCACAAGATCAAGCACAGCCTGGCCGTGCTAGGCACACCCACCATTATACTGCAACTCCATTTTTGGATAACCCAGCCTCAAATAAATGAATACAAATAAAAATAAAAAGCTTAGGAGGCAGGATTTCTTGTGTGAGAATATTTTGGAAGTAACGTAAATAGCAAATAATTTTTGAATTACCAGTTCTGGAGAATGTGGTTGTAATTGGGATGTAACCTACATTGCACAAGATTTATAGTTACTTTACGTTAGTAGGCTAATGTGCTATATTTTTAATAATCTGACAGTTAAACTCTGAAAGTCAGAAAAAGTATTGACCTAAAAATAGCTTTTGAAATTCTTTACTTAAAATAAAGCTAGTGAAAAACAATTAACGTGTTAATATACATTTTGTACACTGTGTGGTTTTCAATATTTGTTTTTTAATATCAGACATTTGACTCACAACCTCACATTTGCCAAATGGGAGCTTTGCCACTGAGCTATATCCTTGACCTTGAATATGACTGTTACTTGAGTCAAAATCATTATTAGAGCAAGTTGACTTTATAATAAAATATTGTGAAGTATAAATATCTAATTTTCAAATAACATTTTAAAAGAAATAACAAATATAATTTCAGGTATATAGCCTTACGTATGAATATTTCCTAAAATTAAAAAAAAAAACAAAAAACTGAGAATTTCTCTGTTAAGCATTCTATAGTAAATATTTACTAGAATTAAAATAGACCAAATAATAAATCTTAAAAATTCATTAAGCTACTTTAAAATAAAAAGACAGGTAAATGTAAAGTAGAGGAATAATAAATATACATGGGATCATATTATAAATAAATAATAGTCTATGCAAAATTATTAGAGAAAACAGATTAATGTTAATATTCTATTGCAATCTCAAGTATTTTTCTGAATATTCCTATATATAATTAAAATTCTCATTTAAGAAGTCATAAATATGTATGTATATATATTTATATATACACACATATATATCTGTGGGTCATTAGCAACTGATAAATCAACAACATATTAATCAGTCTGTGATATATGATTGAGTTTATTACTACATGCAAGTGTTACCTGAGGCACATTTGCATTATGTGTGCTTGATACTGAAGACTAGTGATTCACATTCAATACAAAAATGAAGTTTAGGATGAACTCTTTTTTGTGTTTTGTTTTCCTTGCAGAAAATTGCTATTTAAATTGTACCTTTACTACTTGTAGGCTAGGTATTTAGCCTTTTCAACCGATTTTTTACCATTCCAGGAATAATGTTTCCTAAAATAGCCATGAATTTGTTCTCTGCTAAGTAATGAAAAGGAAGACACATCCTGGGAAACTGCTGTTAGAGCTCAGTATGAGTTAATTGAGATGGACAGAAATTGAATCCCTGCCAAGCATTCATTACTTGACATTACTTTTGGAATTTCAGCAATTAGAAATGGTCTAAATTTTTATTAGTCCGTTTATAAAATGCACTACTATCTTAAATGACTTTGTATATTGATTGAGGGATTAATGAATGGTTTTGTATCTTCAGATAAAAATATTAGAGCCTTGATATTATCAGAACTCTGTTGCATATCTAAAAACATTTAACAGAATGCTCATTTAATTATATTTCCTAATGCTCAAAATAAGACTTAATAATCATAGAAATACACATATTTCTTTAAAAATGGTAAGAATAGAAATGTAAATAAATATTATGGCTGATTATTCAGTTTTAAACATTACAATCCCTTTGGATATTGTAATGTGTTTACATCATTCTTTGAAATTTCAGGATGCTTTATCTATATATGAAGATATTTCTTGATGTTACAAATGGATCATGAAGACAGATGGTTTTTCAAACACAGCTACCTATGGAAGAAATATTAAAGTCTTAAAATATTTCAGTTTTGTATGATCCAAGTTCATTCTCTCTCTCCAGGTGGATTTGCAGCTGTTAATGACAAATGCAGGATTTACGGGATCTGAATAATGTTCCCACTAGTGCCCTCTGCCGGAAAGGCTGAGAGCTCCTTTAGAACTACATTTTCTTCCTGTGCTTAATCTTCATTCTTTCATTCATCTTTCACATGTACTGATTGCTAGAGAGATAAAAATGACCTCCAGAATTTCATAGTAAATATAGCCAAGTTTCAAAGAAGGCAAATTCACAATGAAAGAAACTTGCTGTGCGAAAAACAAGGTGTTCACTGGAAGGAAAGAGGTAGAGGGTGGTAATGTCCCCACTGATACTCTTGAAAAATCCTGAATCTACAAATTTTTTAAGAATCAATCAGCCCAAAGCAATGGATTTTTCTTTCAATTTCATAGTTATTATTTTCTCTTATTTTATAACTATCAGGCAGGAGAGTCTATCTATTATTCCTGAAATTACAGTCATTGATTGTTAGTTGAATTTCAATATGTTTATTTAGGCACGATTATATATGCATATCCAAATATACTAGCTATATATTTTCTACGTTGAATTTGTTATTTCTTACCACTTCAATTTCATGTATTTTAGTGCTTTACTGTTTGAAATGTCTGTTTATCATGATAGCAAATTCTTCATAGTTTGTATGTTTAACCAGTATGAAATATTCCAGTTTCTCCTACAGAAATCTTTTTTACCCATAAACATAAGAGCCATTGAGGGGATATCTAGATATAACCATGACACTATTGGAATGGAATGAGTGAATTTTGCATGTAAGCATACTACTAGGGGGACAGAATACAACAGTGCAAATATGTTCTCTAAGATTCAGAATTTGGATACTGAATAATAAATGCAACAGTGATGAGAGATGGACACTTTAAAGATGATAAGATCATGGAGATTTCAATTCACATGAATTAATAAATATCTTTGTCATTGGAAAGATTAATTTAGCAATGTTTTCCTAACAAAATGAGTTCAACCACTTTCCCCCTCTGGAGATCCCTCACCTGTCCTCTGCTTTAGATATTGCAGTATGTGCAACTCATAAGACGTAGGCCTTTTGGCCTTGGACTTTCCAGTTGCAAAAAACTGTAAAATAAATAGTCCCTGTGACATAATTTTAAAAACAAGCCAAAATTCTGCACTTCTCAAGAAACACAAATTGCATAGCAGAACAGTAGTTATATAGCTACAAAAAGCTCAAGTAATAATTAGAATCACAATGTGTTAAGTAGAAAATCAAAGTTGTTTCTCTACACCATGTGATATTAAGAACTTATACTGCAAGTGTATATTCAGTAATAACTGTGGAGAAATATAGGGTTGGTGGAGATGAGAATAGCATGGGTTAGAATATGGGAGGGTTAGTTTAAAAAAAGGAGCTATAAATTCTGCATTACAGTGGACCAAGAACCTCAATGGAGTTCTCTATTAACTTTGACACTAATCCTAACCCTAAATATAGTCATATAATTAAATATTTTTATTGATCATTACTAATCAGATTTAAATTTTATTTATAAATGTCATAAATGTATTTCTATTTATTTGGTCTGCCTTTCCTAAAATTAAGTTCTTTCAGATTGAGACCTTATCTTGACTTGTAATGGGAATTCAAATATGCTATTCTACTCTTGAGGTAAGGAATTTCTTTGTTCTTAAAATTTACATTTCAATTAAATGATGCATTATTAGCCAATTTTCATTGCTGCGATAAAATTCTGACACCGACAACCTCAAGAAAGGGAAGTAACTTTGATTCACAGCTTCAATAGGTTCAGTCCATAGTCGGCCGAATTAAAGACAGAAACAGAATGAAGAGAGGATACTGCAGAGGAAAACTGTTAATAGTGTGACAATTGGTAGTAGACAAAAAAAAAAAAAAAAAAAAAAAAAAAAAAAGAGAAGTTGGACATGAGAATATACACTTCCAACTCAAGCCCACCACCATTGTCCCTGTCACAAGGTCCAGCCTCTGAATATGAGATATTTAACTGATATTTGAGATATAAACTGTAACATTTTGCCCATAACCCCTAAGCAGTTCATGTCAAAAATCATTATTTCAACTGATTTTAGTCAATTTGTAAGAATTGTCAAGTTTGTAAAGGTCCTAACATTGCTGTAAAGCCCAAGTCCAAAATCTCTAAGACTCAATGCAAACTCTAGAGAATGAGCCTCTATAAATCACACAAAGCAAATTAAATACTTCCAGCATAAAACAGTATTTTGTAAGCATTCTCTTTCCTAAAGGGATAGCAGAGAGAAGATATACTCAGATTGAACCTAAACTCCAACCCAGCAGAACAAACAGTAGTTTGGAACATGAAACATTATAACTGATAGCTAGAGATAGTCTCATATCTTACTGAATTGTGTTTTGAATGTCACTAATAACAGATTCAGATAAAATTGTCAGTTTTAGACTGTCAGTTTTGCTGCTCAGATCCGTTACGATGAATGCTGCCCATCCGTTACATGAATCTCTTGCTTCATATCTTGCATCAAATACACCAGAGGTTATAGTAAGACATGTGCTCCAAAAGCTCAAGTAATATTGCCCTTACTGCGTTTCTGAATGCAGCCTATTTGGCTTCTCTCTTCGTCTAGCTTTTCTATCTGCCTTTGGCTTTATATATGGATAATAAGGGTCCCTGGAAAGTATAACTTCGTGGAGTCAAGATGGCACCTTCAGATTTACTCTCATAACTTCATGAATCACTCATTTAGAGACATTTGGCAGGCAATGTGACCCGTTTGAACATGTTGCCCAAACTCCCAAGCCTTGTTCTGAATCTGTGTGGAAAGCTTCGCTTCCGTATAACTCTTAGATGCTGCATGGCTGAAGAAACACACACCACTTGGAAAAGATCAAACTTCATTTTCATGAACAATAGTCTATTTCCCTTGGACCATAGATGCAGTGATCTCTGCAGATTTAAATGCTTGAACTCAGGGCTACACTTACCTAGGCAGTGTTGAGTAGGAAGGTATCCCAATGATTGTCTGCTGACAGGAAACATTCAAGGTTTTATGCTTTGAGCCTGAAATATGTTGGGTCTTCTGGATTTTTATTTATTTTTATTTTTTGAGGCAGGCTTTCACTATGCAGTTCAGCTTGGCTTTACACTTAACATGTACCCTAGGTTGGCCTTGAACCTGTGGTAATCCTGCCTGAATCTCTTGAATTCTGGGATTGTGTGTGCCACAGGCTTAGCAGTAGACTTTCAGATTTAGAGATGCCCTCCATACATTTTCCTGTCTCCCTATACAAAATGTTTGGCATTTTTTTTATGTCAATGTTTTCAGCAAACATGTTCTCCTTTGCCTCAACTTTCCAGGGTGTTTCTTTCTAACAAAACTGCAAACATTGGTAATTTATCAGCTGTCTTATTTGGTTGTGATTCTCACTGTAGATCTGGTAAAAAGCAGCCAGAAATACATCTGCAAAACCTGAATAATAGGGTTTAAATCTCTTCTGAGGTTTAAACCAACCTGCCTCTCCTAATCTTGGAGCCTCCCAAATTATCAGAATACGGGCAAAGTCTAGAAACGTTTTCTGCCAGAGGATAATACACATGCTTTCCTGTCCAAATGCCAAAGGAGTCTTTGCTCCCAACTGAAGCATCCTGAACCTGCTTTTACTGTCTGTGTTTTTATCAGCACTCTGACTCTTCAGAGCTCTGATCAGTACACATAGCAAGTACTGTTTGCAACATGCTAGAGTTTCTCAAACTGATATCTTCAAATCTTTCCAAATTCTTTCTGCAAACCAGTTTCAAAGGCTGTAAACTGCATGATCCGGTTTAATCAGAGCAATGGCTCCAGTCCGGGCATCATTATCTATGTTAGTCACTTTCCTGTCACTAAGACAAAATATCCAGCAGCCAAAACTGTAAGGAAGAGAGGTTCATTTTGGCTGAAAATTTCAGCAAATTCAATCTACAGTCACTGTCAGCAAAGCAGAAATAACACACCAGGAGTCCCTGACAGAGGAAGGGTGCTCATGTCTTGGTGGATGGAAGCAGGGAGAAGAGAGAGAAGCCAAGGCAAAAATTCACCCATTCAAGTCATATCCACAGTGCCCAGCCCCTTCCAAGCAGGCTTCACCATCAAACATGAGACTTTGGTGGGGACAGTTTAAATCTAAATCACAGCACAGTTTAAAACAATCTAATTTCATTTCACACTAGAAGAACTTGGTGATTTCTTGAGTTGTATGCCCAATTTGTATTCTTACACTTTCTTAAAATGTTTATGTTTAGTATTCATATTTTTCAAAATGACTTGTACATTTTCTATGAAAATCACCACTCAGAACTCTGAATGAACAATGTAACTTAACATGAAAATACAAAATGTAATTAAATAGCGTATATAGATATAAAATGTAAGTAAAATCGATTTTTTTATCCCACAATTTCATTTATTTCATAGTGTCAGTGTTGGTTGGTTTTAAAATTTCTACTAATAGTTTTAATGTTAACAATGGATTGAAAATCATGCAAATGAAATACCTTCTTGAAGTCACTCCTTTAGATACTTTATAGTATCTAAAAAATATAAAGTATACTTTGTAGGAATTCAGCTCTGGCCTTTGAAGAATATTATTGCATTATTTCAGTAAAGAATTGGCTGGATGTACCCTAACATTCATTACTGCATACCACAAATGGAAAATTCCACTCAAAAGAAAAGGGGCAATATATGTATTTAGCTTGTCAATAACTTTCATGAGTTTTCTTTCTAAAAAGTATTCAATAGCTTAATTACTTCATCCAAACAACTTAAATATTAAATCACAGACAGCTGCTTCCATATGTGTCTTCATGTTTCATCCATGAATAAATAAATACACAGAATGTTAAGATACTGTAAATAAAATAGACCACATGTGCTTATGCACACAATAGGAGCTCGCTGGGATTGGACTGGTTATGAATGTAACAATCTATTGATAAGGTTTTGTGTGTAAATATTTACCGATGAGTACATTTTCTTTATTAAAAATATCTCCAAAAAAAGATACTGGGAAATCTTTGAAGATTCTTGAATCATTTCAAAATTTATCTCGCACCAGCTGGCAATTGATGGCGTTGATGGAGTTTTTCTTAGGAAATAGGCATTGGAATATGAGGACATGTTTGCTCATGCCAGCAGAAGATGTGGACAAGATAAGCACTGTTATTTTTTCCTCTCCATTCTGTCATGTAGTAACTTCTGCCTTCACCTAGTCATTCAGTACTCATTAGGCAGGAAGAATTGGATGAAACGTGAACAAAGTACAAGTGATTTTTCCCACAATATATTTTATATCTTCTTTCCTTATAAATCAAATCAAGTAATGCAAGAATGTTAAAAATTCCTTTTACCTTTTGCCTTTTTATTGTTTACAATTTAATTTTCTTTTTCCAAGACTCTTATGGCCTGCAATTATATTTTTAAGATATTAACATTATTGGAATTATTAAAATCTAAGAAAAGGAGAGACATCACACTCATTTCATTTAATATTTATTTTTAAAAGTATTTATTTATTTTACCTATAGTTAGCTCCTCAATACAGGTGCTATTCTACTTGAAGTCTGTTCCATATCTCTAAATTTGGCATTAACTCATGCAGAATGCTTAAAGAAAATGAAATTTCTCCAAGTATAGAAAAGTCTCCAAGAAGATCTAAGTACCTACAGTACATCTGGCTATTGCCCAAAACAAAGCAAAACAAAACACAAACAAACCAGAAGCACCAGCATATTCATGATGTAATAAAACTTCCATCAACTGTATTTTAAAGTGTTTTATAAATAAAGCTATTCCTATATCTTGCTTGAACAAAGCTGTGTTTGGACAAAAGATTTGTTTTGTTTCTTTTTTCTTCTTTAAAAATTGCTAATAAAGCAAGAAAATATGCTTCTGTTTTCCATATTTTAATGATGCACTTTTTCTTATGTTGCCAAACACAACTTGAGCACATGTCTGCCTAAAAACCTTATGGTACATCCTTTTTGGGTGTGTATATTTTTGAGGGGAGAGGAATACATTTTTAAAGGGAGAGCTTCTTAAAATTATTTATTCTTATTTTATGAAAATAAATTATAGTTTGTGCTTTACCAAGGAATATATAAAAGACAAATGAAAATGTTAATTTTTGTATACCTAGCATAAAAATTTAGGCTATTAGATATCAATTAGATCAAAAGTGTTTATGTTGATATGATGAACCATTACAACCATACTGCCAATGTAAATAATTATAAATAATGTTTAAAATCACACTAAAAATATAACAGCAGAAGAATAACTTCCACTCAGAACGTAGCATAATTGTCAAATTAGTAGCTGGTATTGCTATAGGGATAGCAAAAAATGTTTTATTAATGGTAATTATTTTGCAAGCTTTTCCCCTCAAATGTCTTTAGTGTTTAACCATTAAAAAATCTTATAATTTTTTAAACTTCTGCATTTCAGTGTGTTTGGGATCTGGGTGAGGCAGAAAACAAAAGGCAAGGAGCATAGGACTGAGAAACAGCTCACATCCTGATGACCAGGGAGCAAAGAAAGAGAGGGAAGAACCACGGTCACAGCACACACTTGAAGGGGAACCTCCAGCAGTCTGACTTCCTTTTACTTGACCCCAGGTCCTGAAGTTCTGCAATCTCCCGATAGCTCCTGAGGCTGGGGAACTAATCTTTGCAATACGAGCTTTTTGAGGTCGTTGAATATAAATCTTAACAGCAAGCCAGTTTTCAAATTATCTTAATTACTATTTTTCACCAGATAATGAATCTAATGATTACCTGAAGTGAAGGATCATGCTTTCTGGAGTTGGGATAAAAAATAAAGCAGAAAAATGCACTCTCTGAAATAGAAGTGACAGTGTTAATATTGGTGTCATTGTTACAACATTTAATACATTTAACTCGATGTGTCTGATTTGCTGCATAATTGTTATTTTTGTGATGAGGACCATGAGCTGTAGACATGTTAACTGTGTCATTCCATGTTGCATTGCTTATAAGCTGCAAAGCCAGGCTCCATTTTTGTAACTCCAGGCCTACAGTCAATGTATTTTATCAGGAAGATATAAATACTTCTGTAAAAGGTAATGAGTCATTTTTAGATGTCACCCGTTTGGGGTTTTAATTTTTATAATATTCTAGTTGTCATTATAGTGATCTTGATATATTTAAAAAGTAAGAAACTGAGGTATAGAATAATGTAATTATTATATATATCCTAGTACATATTAGCTTATGTTAGAGAGACCTAAAGAAACTTATATAACCTATTAGGTTTATTATTTTCATAAAATAATAAAACTTTGCACCCTAAAATTCCTTATGTATAACATTAAAATGTTAACAATATTTATAGTTTATACAACATAGAGCATACACAAATTTATCTGATGCGCTGTCTTATATTAGTCTTATTTTTTTACTGCTGGACAAAATACCTAACCCTGGAAACTTAAAGCAGGAGAAGCGTATTTAGCTCAGTTTCAGATATTTTGGTCCATGTTCAGCTGTGACAAAGGCCATATCATGATGGAAAAGAACAGTGGAATAAGGTACTTAGTTCATGAACGCCAGGAAGCAGGGCAGGGAATGGTGCCAGAGAGAGGTGTTCCTCTAAAAGCATGCTCCCAGGGACCGCTCTGGCATACTCAAAGGTATACTAAATTCCTAGAAGTCTCTGCCCACCAAATTGACAACAATGTTTAATAAACACCTGTAGAGAATATTGACACATTATATACATTATGGGCTTTGTGAATAGACTATATATTTTTATATGCAGTACATTAAATACAAAATAAATACGATTTTTTTATGAAAAATGTATCTATGATATCAATTTAAAGCAGGAATTGTGTAAATAAGACAACACATGTATGCCATTTATTAACATTCTTAACTAGATTTTGTCTTGTACCTTTTCACGAAACCTTATATCCAAAAATAGCTTTAAATTACTTATGGCAATCTGTTAGAATTATACTTCAAAATATTCTTATTACATAAAGTCTGCTTTAAAATTTTAATATTCTTAATTACCATTTTCATTTCTCTTTATTTTTGGTTTTTAAATATTATATAGAAGACAAGAAACTGTGTGCTGTTCATTGGAGTTTCATTAATAATACTTTCATAAAACAAAATTGTGTTGAAATATTATTGTATTTATAACATTAGATATCTGTGATATAACACTCTATTAGAAGTAAAATGGATCAAGATATGATGTTTATATGTTTCAATTTCCCAAAATGAATGATTTTATATGTTTTGCAAACATATATTGGAAATGAAGAGAAAATATTTTAAAGTTTAGTAACTTCAAAATACATATATTTTGTGTCAGTGTTTTTATGCCAGCATTTTATATATGCTTTTTTCAATGTTGAATGAATGATATTTAAATACTTAGAATCTATAAGTCTATTTGTAAGGATGTATGAAGTAAAATTTACATAGAACATTTTAATTTTAATATTTGATGATATTCTGAATTATATAGGAATAACATTATATAAATTTGTATTTGATTCTTAAATGTTATAAAGAAATTGAATGATCAAAAGCAGTAAGACTCTTTATCATTAAAAAATCTTAAAGCTACTGTGTTCAGGAAAAAAAAAAAAGTGCCACAAAATTCAATCCAATATGAACTGGTGGCAACAAAAAATTGACACACCACAAAATACCTTAAATTCACAATATAGAATGCCCCAGGCTTAAACACATGAGTCATCTTCTTAATTTTATTTTCTTTTTAGAATTAATGAAATAATGTTGACTTATAAAAATGAAAATCCAGAGGCAGGGTGAGTTTTCTGGTTAGTTAATACACTGTCTTTTGTTTGCCTCATTGCTCTGACGCCTTCTGTATATTAGTCTGATTCTTAGGTTGTCTCCCCACTTATTAGAATAATACAGAGTGCAAACTACTTTTCTTTCTAATTAGTGTTGGGTTTACTGGCTCACAGTCACACAGTCTAACATCCTTAGATAGTCAAGGCAAAAGTCATCTGGGTAATTACATGTAGCTTTCCTTTAGCGTAGGAGTTCCTATCCAGTACAGGAATGACACTGTTTCATTTGAATAGCAGTGAGAGTTTGGAATTCTCTTACGACAAAAATTGACCAAAGATCCCATTGTTACTGATTAAAAAAAAAAAAAAAAAAAATTGAATGCTGGTAAAACTGACAAAACATCAGCTTTAATAGATTAAGCATTTGTGAGAATACATTTCAGTCTTTTCTTTCTTTTTTTTTTTTTTTTTAATTTTAGTTAAGGAGAAAAAGAAAAAGAAAAAAGGGTACAAGTTATACCCTTTCAGAATTTCAGAAAAAAATAAACAGCAGGAAATCACTAGTTAATAGAATACATATTGTCATCTTAGAAATAGTTGCTCAAGTTACACAATTAAAGCATATAAAGTGGACATTCAAACAGTGAGACTTCAAACTGTTCTGTTAAATGATCCAACAAAACTCAGTAATATGGTTATCTATCTAATACACTTAAATATACATGCAGTTATATCTTTTAGGGCATTTTCTTTTCCTCTCTTTCGTACAATGGCAGTCTTTGCTTTCTGCAGTGAAAGGAAACATTTTGATTGGCTAAGCAAAGAGAGAAGGCACAGTTGATAAAGATGCTTCTCGAAGCCATAGATCCCTTGTTCTGATGGTCTGATGTTCTGATGGTGTTATGGTTTGAAAACTGATGGTCAACTTAACGCCAGCTGGATTACATCAGCATGCATTGAGAGAAGATGCTCCACCTGAGGAAAGTTGCCAGGATAAATAGGTGGAGAAGAAGAGAGGTGTGGGGAGGGATTGAGGCGTTAAGGAGACATTGTGGGTTCTCCTACAAGTTGCTGTCTGAGCTGTTGGTTCTCCTGGAGAAGCTTTGGTCTTCACATCGAGCATTGCTTCCTGGCTCCAGAGGGGAAAACATGTGCTGCCTGGTCTCCAGGATGAACTCATCACACTGCTTCCTGGCATGTACCTGACTGTGCTTGTCATCAGAGGAGCTTGGGGCCTCCATGTCGCTAAGGACAGCTGTGGTGCCTTTCAGGACAGCCCCACTCTTTGTTGTGAATGTGACTTCTCGGCTCCAGTGTAGAACCCTTATCCCACTAGCACAGCTCCTTCATCCTGCTGGCATAGATTTTCTGGCTTCCACCGCTGACCCTCGGGTCTTCCTGGCATGAATCCGTAAAAGAGACAGGCATGAGTCCTTCATGTGGGCTCTGGACCTCCAGTTGGACTCATGGAGGCATTGTTCTGAGCTCTGGGTTTTTATCTGGACTCGTGGGACATTGCCATGGGGTTTAGACTCTTAACTAAAAAATCTATGTCGTTGGTGCTGCAGATAGATTTCCTGCATTCTCCTGTGTTAACTTCCATTGACCATTATAAAAATATTATAAACTCCATGTCCTGATCTGAATTGTTCTCTGTGTACAACCCCTGACTACAACAGATGGTCTCCAAGATGGCTGACCGAGCTGATCCTTCTTCAGCAGAGCTTGAGAGTTGGCAGCTCGTTGGAACCTTCCAGTTTTGTGTCCCTCAAAGTAGAATCCCAAAGTGAAGACCAGAGTGACAAAGATGTCAGTGGTGATGATCTCAACAATGATGGCTAGATCCAGCTCCACACATTTGCTGATGCTCAGTAATACACTGGCACAGTGGATACTTCCTCTGGATGCTCTGCAGTCCTTATAAATATATACAGTTCATGTAGGTCTGGTATATATGTTCACAAATCCAGGTTTGTGTTGCCTACTAGTATTGTTCTCAGCATTGTCTCTCACCACACAAGACTGGCACTGTAATTCTGAGACACTTTGTCACCAAATTCCTTCACAGATGCCTTGAAAGTGTTCACTAAGGGAAAGAAATACAGAAATTAGAGATGGCTGCTGAGTTCACATCACACTCTTTATTTGGTTTCCAGTAGAAGGAGCAAAATGACAAAAGGAAACTTCTGTAAAATCCCTTCAATACCTGCAGAAGCCAGGAGAGACCGCAGACCAAACAGAGCATGGGTTCTGAGAAATTTGGAGCTAAAGGAAAATCATGAATCTGGGTTGATCTGAGAACCTTCCTAAGAAAAGTTCAGACTACTGAGTAGAAGTATGACAGCATACACTGCTGAAGACCCCCAAGGAGCACTGAAAGGCTGCAGACTCTTCCTAGGCTGGAGATGTCTACATTTTGTCCTACTAAAAGGCTTTTAATTCAACTTCTCAGACAAAGACAGCATTCCCACTGCACTGATTCTCCTCCCATTGCCTCTTCCCCACTGTCCACCAATGTGATGAACTTCTCGCTATGAACTCTTTCTCAACACTGGTGATGGCTGAGGTAGAGGACCTTGAGTGAACTTCCAGCTCAGTAGTTCAGATCCCCCACAAAGATGTCTGTCGCCCCAGACTTGATTAAGAGGAGTAGTAGAAACAGAAAACATTGTTTATCAAATTTACTCTTGAAGTTCCACATAAAGGTCACATGTCATGGTGAGTTTAAGGGCCAGAGGTGAGCAAAGTGCTTTTCTAGAAGGAGTAAATTTTATTTTTGACAACCCAAAAACATTGTCAAAGCCCACAGAGCCCATGGAGTCTGTGTTGATCTTCCCAGGAAAAATGTGGAGGCTACATTAAATAAGGAAAAAAAAAAAGGGATGGCTGAAGAGAAGGGAGTGGGATGGGAAGAAAATGTACCAATTCCTTGCAATGAATGTATTCATGGTGTATATTTCCAATGTTCCAATAAAATTCACAAAACAGATAAAATAGAAAATATTGATGTCCTTTATAAAATCCAACATTCTTTGTATAAAATTCATATTACTAATTATTCTGTCACTCTATGTTGCCTCTACAGTTTTTAAAAAAAAAAATTGAAAAGAAAAAATGTCTTAGTTACTTTTGTTGTTGAGAAAAAAAATATTTGAAATTCAAAATTTAAGGAAGAAACATTTTATAGCTCACAGTTTGTAGAGAGCTAAGTCCATAATCAGCTGGTTCCAAGTGAGGGTGGCATGGCCAACCGGCTTCTGAGAGGAAAAGGTGTCCATCATGGGCAGAAGGCAAGGAGCTAACAAGCGACATGTGGCAGCGTCTTTCTGCTCCTTTATTTATTCCATCTAGACTACTGGGATTAGGGCAGTGCCAGACCACTGATGGACTCATTTAGTAATCATGCATGCTTAATCCCAGCATCAAACACTATAAATTCAATCACCTCTGGAAAAACAACCACTAATAACTGCAAGAATCTTTGGGGCAACATCTAGACACAAGTCATAACAACGATGATGCAAAACATCTTCAAAATCATACCTTTCAAATCCTCTGGATTTATATCCAGAAGTGGAATTATTTATCATTCATTTATTCTATTTTTAAATTTCTGTGACACTGCCATACTGGTTGTCAGCCATGTCTAAATCCTTTTACATCCCAAAATGCACGAGGATTCCACACTCTCCATATTCTTGCCAACATTTGTTATTTTCTTTAATATTTTATGAATCACACTATTCAATATGGGGTTGTATTTCTCTGTAGTTCACATTTGCATTTCACTAATGAATAATGGTCTGTCAACACTTTGCAATAAATGTTTCAAATTTTTATTGTGTCCAATAAAAATTCTTTCTTTCTTGCCTGTGAATTTGGTGTCCTACCTAAAGAATTACTGCCAAAGTCAATGACAGGTTGTTTTCTCTTACATTTTTTCTCTAAGAGTCTTTTAATTTTACATTTTACACGTAATTACTGGATTTATTTTGAGTTTATTTTCTTAAATGACTAGGAGTGTAACTTCACTATTTGGTTTATAGGAATCCATTTTCCTCACTTCTGTTTGTTTAAAGTCTGTCATTTTCACAATGAACACTCTTGGCATTGTTATCAAATATCAATTGGCTATACATGAGAGGAATAATTTCTGGGCTTTCAATTCCATTCCCTTGGTCTATTTTTGCATCTTTATGAAAGTTTCATTCTGTTTCAGTTACTTTCTAGTCACTGGGACTCAATATGTGATGCTCACAATGTAATCATCATATATCTGATATGTTATAAACTTTGACGATCTCATTTCATTTGAGAGATTAAGCCATTTATAATTATTTCTAAAAAGGAAAAGAAAATCTTTGTCATTGTGATCTTGTTTGTTTCATTATATTTTGTCTCTTATCTGTTGAATTACTGACTTCTTTCTGTTTAAATTTGTGTCTAGGGAATTATATAATTTATTTTTCTATTAATTTGAATTCATATAGGTTTTAATAGCCTATGGAAATACTGGTTTTTAAACAGCTCTTTCTGGTGTTGATTGTTCTTTTTTTCAAGTTCACTTATTCTTTATTCTGCCAATTCAAAATTACCTTTTTTTAGGCTCTTATGAACTTTCATTTAAATTGCATTATTTTTTAAGGTAAAGAGTTACTTTCTGTGCTTATTCTCCTACTTTCTTTTTACTGATATTTCTGTTTTCCATACATTGTTTTCATTACTTTCACCATATCTTCTTTTAGGCATTAAAACATTTTTAAGAGAGTAATGACAAAGACTTTGTTTATCAAATTCTGCCACCAGGATTTTTGGAGAAGATACTTTTATTTTTCATTTGCATTTATTTATTTATTTTATAATTTGTGATTTTCTCTTGTAAACTAACCATTAGAAACTAACTATATAATAATTTTGGAAATCATATTATCAATTATTCCCAGGGCTTGGGTTTTCTTGTTAATGTTTTTTAATCAATTGGGCTGTATATGTGGTGATAATATGGCCAAATATAAATTTATAATGACCTTAGGTTATTTTTGTCTGCAACACTCTTCAAAGCACTTGAGATCTCTATAACTTTATCTACCTAGGAAGTTGTTGAATAGATTAGTCATTAATGCCTGAGACCCCAAAAGAGAAACATAGAAATGAATATGTGGAGACAACTATGCCAGATGTTTAAAATTTTTGGAGAAACCTCAGCCCAAGGAAAAAAGACCTTTACAAGACTGGAGTGCTTGTTCGAGGGTTTAAGCTCAGCAGCCTAAGAACCTGCTTAGCAAGCATGAGGTCATGAGTTCAATACTTCGTACCCCCCCCAAAAAAAAAAAAAAAACTGGAGTAAGAAGCAACAGTAATGGTAGTATACATAAGCCACTATCTATGTTGCAGAGCTAAAAGCAGTAATAGTGTATTTGAGTATCTACACCTGGTATTTGTGAGCAGGATAGTTTTTGTCCAATATCACTGAGCACTAGGTATGTGAATTGTTTCTGGAATGTATGTATGTCACTGCCTGATGCCAGCAGTAGGGAATAAGTAGTTGCTACTATTAATATAAAATTATATACAACTTAAAAATCCTGAAATGAATGAAACACAATTTATCACGTACATCTTTACCCAGAAATTTCATTTGTTTGAATCCAGAGCTCCAAAATAGTTTTCTGGTTACAGTTGTTCTTTAGGTCAGGGGAGAGGTTTCTCAGCCTCTTACTCTACTGTTTTCTAGAATTTTCCAAGTGTTCCAGTCCTGAACTGAGTTATAACAAAACTTGCTCAAATTAGCAATTATGTTAAAATAGATTTAGTTTATTCATTAATTTTATTGTATTGCATCAATAACTTTTATTAAACATTTAAACCTTTGTTTTTATTGTTGCTGTCAGTTCACAATCAGTCATTATTATAAAACATTAAACAGTTTTGACTATGAGGTTAAGAAAAATTTTAACTTACTTAACAGTATAACTAAATTTCCATTTCTGTATCATAGTAGAAAGACTTTGGTCAGGGAGAGGAAATTAATCTGTTCACTTATATTATCTTAGTTTTATTAGTGATCATTAGTTGCAATGTATTGTGCTTGTTTCTTCTTAGTTTTGAAGTAATTTTACACCAATATATCTGATACATTATAAAGTATTTTAGATTAGATTAGATTAAATAGCCTATGTAACCAGAGACACGGTTGCATTATAATTATATGGATGAAAAAAATACCAATCACTAATTTTTTTCCACTGTTACGAATTGAAACCAATGATTTCACAATGAGGTATGACCTAAATTCTTTTTATTTTAATTTTGAAGCAAGTCTTATTAAATTGAACAACCTGGATGGGATTTTATCCTTCCTGTTCACACAGAATTTAATCCAGGCTAGCAGGGATTGAGTAATCCCTAACTAGTAGGTTAACAACCAGAACTGATCAGGGTGGCTAGGATTTCCTTCCAAAATGTTCACTCTGTATGAACACCCAGGTTCCCTTTAGGAGGCCACTCAACCTCAAACTGAGGCAATCTAACCCACAAAGTATCCTCAGCTTATGCACTTTAACATCATGTAATGATTGATATATTGTGCCAACTTGAAAAGTTTAGAAGTTTAAGTAGCTCAGGAAGGGGGCAGGGTGCTCACTTTTGTAAATATCCTCATCCTGTGCAAAAGGAGATAGTGTGAGTGCTACACTTGCTCTAGGGGTTTCCATAGCTTGCTTACAACTTAAGGTAGGGAAAGAGGCTTTCTGGACCTCTCTTTGGTTCTTATTGCTTTTCTGTCTTCTGTTGCCTTGAACTGTTGCTCCTTTGCTACATTATCCTGTCTTGGAGTCAGCCTATTACAAACCTCCACAAACTGTTAGCTAAAATACACTTTTCCTCTTTTAACTGTCTGTGTCTGATATTTTTTCCAAGTCAGTGAAAAATAATCACAACACATCATATTCACTATTAAAACCTTTCCTGAAAACTTTTGATCATACAGTCTAAGAGAGTTGGTTTGGACTTCATAGTCCATATATTCTAAAGTGCTCCACCTGTGTTCAGTGCTGCAACAGACAAAGGAAAGGAGTAATTAAAGAAGACCACTCAGATGCCCACCTGGCTGTACCCCTGCCAGGAATTTATGTGCAATTTGGCTAAGCTGTACCTGTGTAAACCCAGGCTTGGTCAGTCTCCTATTACAATGAATGACTGAGCAGTGTGCCAAATCATGTTTCCATGGAAGCACAGATTATAGTCCACTTGCACTCTGTAGCTGATACCTTTGAGCCACAAATATGTTCATATTCACTCATACAGTTGTTCTGAGGTGATGACGCACCTTCCTATTATGGGAGATTCCTGACTAGGGTTGCTGGGCTGAGACTTTGGAACATGATCAATCTCCCTTTCCATTGGTGTATGAACCTGATTTAACCAGAAGACCCCATGAATGACTGGTCCACCTTTCCTCTGAGTCAGGTCAGGAGGGGGCTAGAATACCTACTGGCCACACTGTCCCAGTGATAGAGGTTTCACCAAGCAGGTGGGATGTATGCCATCTTGTTTCTGAGCCACTCTCCAAGTTCTGAACCAGTGGCACAAGGGCCGAGCACGGTCAATTTCCTGGTCAGGTTACCGGAATTTTAGTTTTAGATTTACCAGAGACTGAAAATAAGTAGCACTAGAGGGTGGAAGGAACCAAACTTGATTATTCTGGCAGGCTTTGAGTAGATGCATACTCCAAAGACTGAAACCTGGGTCTTTGTAGGGACTGTCTTCTACAGAAGTTTTAGGCAAGAACTTACAGGCTAAGTCACAGAGGCAGAATGAGTGTGATTAAACACAGGGGGATTGAGAAGGACTGTCCAAGGTTCCCGAACCAGGCTGTACAAGCAAGATAACAGTAGTGTAATGAGACAGTTGCTTGATGCAAACTATCCATTTTGGTGTTAAATTTTAATTTTCCAAAGTTTTGTTTTCTGATCACCTCAAAAGTAAAAAGCTAAAGCACAAAATACTGTGGTCATTGTGTATTAGAAAGAATAAAATTTTAATAAAGAGTACAACAGGATTGTGTTGGATAAAGTTTCTTTACCATTAGGGACCATATAATGATAGTGAAATAGGATATTGAAGGTATTTTCTTGGTTTTGGCTCTTAAAGCAATTCAGATGTAAAACTTAATGTTGGAGACCACTATGAAGTGGCTCTGAGCAGGATTTAAATTTTACTAATTGGTTTTCTATGTTTTTCTGTGAGTCTGTCCTAGGCCTAGCCACCTTGTCTGGTGATGGGAGCTGATTCATAGAAAGTGAAACTTTATGAATCACTGGTCCTGGTTGAGACCTGTAGTGGCTTGTGAGGCCAGAGATACCTCAAAGGACAAGATAAGCTACAGCTGTGGACACTCTGGCTCCAACCCCAATTAACTAGGTAGAGACTGCATGTGCAAAAATAACTACTACAGTCTCACTTTTACCATGTCTTCATGACAAGACAGTGCTACTAAATTTACTTGATTCATGACTTGGAGATGTTCTTGAAGTGACTCCCATGGTCCTGCTCATGGCCGGCACTTTCCTCAGTCTCTTCGCCCTTTGTCCTTGGTCCTAATATAAGTGGACTGATTAAGAGAATCCTGTCTTTACTCTTGAAGTCTCGAGCTTAATTAAAGGGTCTTGACCTTCCTGGAGCCCTAAAAATCATACAATTTGTCTCTTTTATTTAACCTCTGCCATACACTTGTTTGGGAGATCAGGGATCTAGGATAGAACCTGATAATTTAAATCTTCACTTTGAATTTTATGTTCACATTTGTTATCATCAAGGAGACAATGTAAAATGTAGAGTTTCCATTATAACTTTTTGCTATAAATATACTTAATGATTTACCTTTTTAAAATTTAAATGTCTAGAGCATTCCCAGAAGTATAATTTTCAGATTACTGTTGCCATACAGTTCCTATATTTTGTGGTAAAATAATAAGGAAAAGTGAACTTGGTAAACACTTCTAAAAATAGCTTGTAAATTATAACTTGGAATATATTTGTAAAATTTTCACATTCTGTTACTGAAAATATGTATTACAAAAATTACATATATTAAGAAAAATACCAAAATTAACATTTTTATATTGACATTTAAAGTAAATACTAAAATATCTGAGTGTAACATTGTTTAATCCACTTTAAATACCAAAAGTAACATAGGCAGGTTTCTCTTTCTTATGAAAAGATGGGCTTATATTTAGAATTGTAAATTTTTCTGCTATACAAATAAAGTGTTTTTGGAGATTTCCTTTTTTTCCTAATATAAGTAGAAGTGCTGTACAGTACTTCATTAACTGTACAGTATTTACTAGGCAATACTGCACAAAGAAAAGATAAAACAAAAATGTAATGATTTATTTGATGCTAATTAAAATTCTAAGAAATTTCTTTATAGATTAAATTTTCCCACTTCATTTAATCTTAACCTCACCTTGAAAATCTTGAAATATTGATATGTTTTAAAAATACCATGTAGTGAGCCATTCACCTATATTTTCTCAATATTTGAAGCATTTTTCAACATCCATTTTTAACTTTTTCTATTAAGTTGTTACTGTTGATTAGGATCAGTGTGTGTGTGTGTGTGTGTGTGTGTGTGTGTGTGTGTGTATGTGTGTGTGTACATGATTCACTGATCATTTACGTGTTTCAGTGATTCAAAAACATTCCCCACTGTAATACCAAAGCACTTTATTTTAAGAAGTGTTTTACGTTTGATTCATATTTTTCCTACAGTATTTCAATAATGAATAAGTTGTTTCTCATTCTGAAGGGATGATTCATGATGTGGACAGTTGAGAATTTACTGAGTTTCACATCACTTTCAAAATACTAGTTTCAATGTCAGATTTTTAAAACATTTTATGTATTCAAGGAAAATAAATTGGCAATCATATCTTTTATGAAATATCACCTAGTAACAAAGTTGTAGCAAAAGCATAGCTATTATTCATTGGTTGGAGCCTACAGATATTAACTAAAAACAATTTAACGTATTTGCTATTGGACATAGTCTAGCACTTCTCAGAATGGAGCTCTAAATATTAATGTTATTAAATAAAAACACATTTTTAAAAGCATGAATGCTCATAATCAGTTTCTCATATATGTGTATATATAAAAGTATTCAGTCCGTGGAGCAGGATTATTTTTTTTTGATCATTCAATATCTTAAATGTTTTTCTCTTTTCTAGAGTTTCTACGTAAGTGAGAAACAGGAAGCAAGCTAGTTTTTCATTATTAGAAAGTTTTGAGTGATTGGTTCTTGAAAACAGGAAATTTTATTGTCCTTATCCTAAATTTTGTTTTTGGGGAAGTTGTCCAACCTTGTTTGGTTCTGTATTATTAGAAACTTCTCCCTTGCATAATTTGTGATCATATTTTCATCTCATTTACTAAGATTCCTTGTAGGATTTGGGACAGTAAATTAGATATAGTTGGTTTTATCCTCACTTGTGATTTTCCAAGAGGAACATATCTCTTTTTGAAACACTGTCTTAACAATGTCCTCTCACAGAAAAAAAAAAAAAAGTTTCTAAAACAGAAAATAATCAAAAGAGAAAATTAAAGATGAAAAGTTTGAAAAGGAAGCACATAATTTAGTAATTACAATTTGTAGAGACAGAGGAACCATAGGTAGGAAAAAATAGGACAAAGACCTCACTGCATTTTATGACAAATTACAAAAGTTCTAAGGCAGTGTATTACAGTTTTACTAGAGAGCACAGATCCAACATGAGATATATAGATGTAAAAGAAACAAGATTGGCTTATAATGATCAGCCACAGAGTCAGATGAGGAAGCATGCAGAGGGTGTCTATATACTAGACCCAGAAGGATTCAATACAAGAACTGGAGTCCACCCTAGTGTCTTGTGTGAGTCCACACGGGCAGGCTGATGGGTATGTGACAGAAGGCCTGAAGGCTCTATGATGAAAGACTGAAGAATCTATGCCAGAAAGCTGAAGAGTCTACACTGGAAGCCAGGAGAGGACTTCCAAACCAAAGGTAAAGACTGGAGCTTCTCTAAAGAATGGAATGCATTTGTCTTTCATCCTTCCCTTTTATACCTCCAGGTGATGAGCGGGGGTAGAGTTGCTAAACCCATTTAGTTAAGCTTCTAAATGTCTCAAGTTGAAACAATCAATCAACCACTACAGGCAGTTTTTACTTGTACAGCTAGATTCAAGAAATTAGAAAGACAAAGTCAAAGAAAAGAAATGAAGCCAGGAAAGGTACTAGATAATAGATTAACAGAAGAGTACACATCTCTACTTTACTTAATCTTTAAACTACCTTTTCATAAAGGCAAGGTCATTTCACCAGAAGGGATCCAAGAGGGGCACCAAAGCCAGATGGAGAGCAGGTCAGATTCCAGGAGCCTACAGAGGAGAAGGGATAGATTAAAGGATCTGGGGAACAAAAGCCCAGAAATATTTCACTTTTGAGTACTTTCTGCTCCTCTAGGTAGCTGACTGTCATCTCTCTCCAACCCCTCTCCACCTTCAGATAAATCATCTTTTTACTTGGCATCTTTAATTCTTTAATGACACTGTGTTTGAGAGTATAGTGAGCTGGGAGCTGTGTTTTCCAGCAAAGTAGTGGCTCGCAATCCGCCACTGGATGTTACAATTCCAAAGATGCTGTAGAGACAATGACAAAGTTTTAACTTGTCATCAATGATTGCAAGGTGCATTTGTATCTAACATTAAATATTTCTAAACAAACAAGTTCTAAATATTAGAGCTTAAAGAAAATTAGTAAAAAATATGACTTTACATGAAATTTCATTAATATTAGCTTTATAATTTTAATTCAATCACTGAGTTAAATGGTTCATAAGCAAATAATAAATGATTCTAATACTGCAAAATAAGTTTTCAAAATCACAATGTTATACTGTAGTACCGCCATATTGTTCTGTATGCACGGTCACCCTGGTAACCTGTTTGGTGTGTTAACCTTTGTTCCGTTTGTGAAGGACAATTGTTCCTGAAATCAATCAACTTTGATTTATCTATATTCCTCTAGACTTTTGTCACCCTTTTGTAGAAGATAGTTGACCCTAAAATTAGTAGACAAAGGGCTATAAATTCTTGTAAAGAAGCAAATGGCTGACCACCAACTGGGAAACTTCTCTGTCCTCAAGCAAAGGGAAACAAAGGCCTTCTTCATTCCCCACCCAACATTTACTTTGTGATTGTTCTTTCTATAAGTCTGTCAAAATTGTAAGCCAGTTACAGTTTTACAAACTCCAACTGCACTGTGTTGTGGGTGCCAGCTTAAATAAAGCACTCTTTTTCTTTAAAAAGATGTCTTGCCCCATTTTTTGAACATTTTGGTGCCCCATTTTTGGTGTACAACAACATGAGAGAATAATAAAACTTAGATTTATATCAAAGAATAGAATGATTGAATACAAAACCAATAAATTTGTTAAAACTAATAAATTTTTAAAAAATAGAAAATCAGCCAATTTTAGTGTGATGATTATGCTTGGCAAATTGCTTAGTTTGAGAGTCACTTGAACAAGTGAAATGCACTTCTGTTTTGTCTGGGTGCCTTATAGGAGTGACTTGGGGGAATCCATGTAGCACTGTTCCACTTCTTTTCAGTGCTTTTTTCCTGCACTCTGCTTTTTGGTTGCCAGGAAGCCAATAATTTGGCTACCCACAACTTTTCTGCAGTGATGTTTCCCTCCTGGTACCAGCTGACATTGGACTAAAACCTGAATTCAATTAAACCTCTCCTCCTGTAAATTGTTGGAGTCTGGTCTTTTGTCTGTACAATAGGAAAGCTGACCAACATTGTAATATAAAATATACCCCATGCTTTTAAAAATACAACACTGACAATATTTTCTGTTAAATTTATGATATAATGTGACAAAATAAGGAGATTAGTTGGGATGATATCCAATAAATATGTCCTTGAACAAAGAAAGTAAATATCATTTATTCTGGAAGGTCATCTTCTGTGTTTTAGAAAGTCTCTTTACTGAATGTAGTCACAGATATATGCCAAAGCAGGCTCAGCATGCAGGAAACTGGTGGATGAGAATGATTTGCATGCAGGAAACTGGTGGATGAGAATGTCTGCTGTGTAGAAATTTTAACATTACAATGAGATTATAAGTCACCTCTGAATTAATCAGAATTAATCCACAATTTTGACTGGACCATAGTGGTTTGCTCTAAAAGGACCTTTTTGGAAAGAAGAACTTTAAGGGACATTCACCATTATTTAAAGAGATACAGGTGATTGTCAGTAAAATTTCCTGATTAGAAAGAAGCAATAATTATTTCATCTGTAAAAACAGAGGCATCTAACGTGTATACAGTGTTGGGATAAATAACAATTTTTAATGCAATCCTGTGAATACTTTATCTCCAGTTGAAAAATTATAGAGACATAACATTTTGCAGTCTGTGTAAAAAACTGTGCTGGTTAAATAATTAATTCCTTTAATGGTATTTGTATAATTCCAAATATACATAACTTATTCTCACAAGTTTCTAGAGTATAAATTTGGGTATCAACTTTATATTGAAAATAATATAATTAAAATTCATTTCTAAATTCTATTTTTGGGAGAGTCATATGTGCATTTGCAGTAGAAAGTTCACTGAGTTTAAGACCAGCCATATGTTACATCAAAGAGTGTCTTTTCTTTTTTAAAAGGAGAGTGATTCCATCTTGCTTTGCATCTCAACTTGGCAATCCTTTTTCCAGTGCTTATTACCCATTGTTTCCCTTCAATATGCAGCCAGATTCTTTCAAATGAATTATTTTTAGTTTTAAAAACACATTCTCAAAAATCATCATTGCAAAAAATCAATAAACACCAGCAAGAGTGTCACCAAAAGAAATTCTCTGAATCATACCTCTGCTTCCTGCTAATAATGTTTCACCTTTCTTTGATAGCTTTTTCAAAACATTTATGTGTTCTCACTGTATTTATTTTTTTCAAATATATGTCTGACAGTGAATTACAGTTGGCTTCTGTCTTAATAAATAACCCAAACAATTCCCACAAGTAAATTGATCAATAGCCTCCAACACAAAATTCAATTTGTGTTGAAATCCAGTCTGTTGATTCTCCCTCCTCTATTCTTCTTTCCTGCTTAATTTTTCTCTTTTTCATGCTATTCTTTCTAACTTACATAATATCTGTTTTAAATTTCTTTCTCAGACTCAATTTCAACTCCATTTTTACTATACACTGAGTTCCTACAGATTTGGGCTATAAAAAGTTTTTCAGTCTGCTCTTTCAGAAAAATTTAAAACATCTCCCAGTTTGCACCATTTACTTATGGATAGAAAGACACAAATGTGCATTATTTCTTTAGAAACTGTCATAGTTTATGTCTGTGTCCCCCAGGCCTCATGAGTTTGCATTGTGCATTTGTGATGGTTCATTGTATAGTGCTTGGATTGATGGTGTCAGTGCTCCACCCACATAGGGGTGGAGACAGGATGTGATGTAATGGTAGGAAGAAGCTGTGTCTTGCTCTTTGCTGGTTCCCGTTTTCTATTTGCAGTAGCCATGAATTGTGGCCCAGCCATGCCTGCCTGCCTTGGAGCCAAGTGAGTGTGGACTGAAACCTCCAAAAACTGTAAGAAATAAACCTTTCCTTTCCCAACTTTGGGCTTCAGGTATTTTGTTTCAGCGATGAGTAAAAAGTAACTAAGACAGATACATCTCACAATTCCTAATGGAATATGCTCACCATCTTTCAATATATTAATTCACACAAACACATAAAAGAATTAAATACCTTACATTGTTATCTACAAAAAAAAAACTATCTCTAATTATTCTGTTGTACAAAGATAAAATTTAGGTATTGCAAGTTGAACTTCTTTCCTTTCCTTAGGGCCATCAAAATCCAGTGTAGGGTCAAATTCAACTGTGTGTTATATGTATTTAATTTTTCAATTTTTTTTCATATTGAGTCTCTAGTGTCTTTCATAAATACACAGAAAGTAGTCATGTTATGATGCTCTATCTTTTGAAATACTATACTTATTCTCCTAAATTCTCCTTTTACTTTTCTAGCCAATTCCTAACTTCTATATCCAGAATCCTAAATTGGATGTGCCATGTTGAGATCAAGACCTTCATCAAAACATTTCAATAGCCCTGCAGTGATCATAGACTAAACACATTTATATGTATTCACATAATAACCTACTTGAAGTGTTGTGTGTTCTAACCTTGACTTGCATCCAGCATCTCATCATCCTGAACAACACTGCTAAATAAAGTCATTTAATCAAATGTAATATAACAGAAACACAATCAAATTATAGTTATCCCTCTAGGTGAATTACTGGACACAAACTATGTTTACAATCACTATTTTTTTTTTTTTTGAGAAACAGAACAGAAACACAAACCAAAAACTTCTTATGCTTTTTCCAAGTCAACTTTGGAACATGTGCTAAGAAGTTAAATATAGCTTTTTATAGTAGGTTAGATCTACATCTACAAAATGCACAAATGACATCTCTTTTTCTCTGGTGTATTTCAATCAAAATAAAATTAATATTAGCTATAGGAAATAAAATTTTGTTATTTTCAGTTGAGTATTTTGATGGATATTTTAGAAGCTCTAACAGTTTAATTAGTACAATAAATATATCATTAATACATATATTATATAATGTATCTATTATATAATGTATACACATACATTATATTATAATATATTTATCTATGGATAAATTTAATCTGTACAAACAAGATATGAAGCACCCAGTACGTTCGACATTTATAGACTTGCTTTCATACATGCTAACAACCTGTTTTCCAAAGTGGTCAGATGAATTAATCTTCCTATTAGAAGTATGTACAAGTTTCTGTGGTCTCACAGGCTTCATAAATTTTAGCACTTTTTAAAACCTTTCAATCATTCTGATAGATGTGTAGCATGTCTTGGTATAGTTTTATTTTCTGTTTATCAGTGGCATTGTGCAGTTATTCATATACTTCATAATCATTTACATATTGTCTTTTAAAAATATTTTTATTGAGTTGGAAAGTTCTTTATTTCTGTTTTACTAAGAACTGGATCACAATGGGTATAGGATTTATAAACTGATTTTTCAGTATCTACTGAAATAATTATATGTTATTTCTTCTTAATTACTTTGTTACATTGAATTACATATATGGATTTTCAAGTTCTAAATGAACCCACAATTCTTGGAAACATCTGTGCATTCCACATGCTCACATTCTGCTAAGATTTCTTTCAAACATTTTCATAAAAATGATTGGCATAAAATTTTTCTTTATACAATATTTTAATAGGTTATAAGGTTAAGTTTTTTTTCTGGAGTTAGGGTACTTCATATCTCTTTTCTCATTCTTTTTGTTTTCTTTACATGGTGGCCTGCATCATTTGTCATTTGCTATTTTTGTTAAAAACCGTGCTTCTCTGTGTAGTTCTGTTTAACTGATTTTTAAAATTTTAGATATTTTCATTCTAAATATTTGATAAAAGTTTTCTTTTTTCTTTTCTTTTATTCTTTTGATTGTGCTTATCAGTTTACCAACAATTTGTTGTCTCTCTTGAATTTTACCTCAGATATTTTTGTGTGTATAAATGTATACCTTTTCCTTTAGGTGTTATATGTACTACTGTGAATGTTACCTCTGATATCTTTGTGTGTGCTAATGTGTACATATAACAGGTGTTATATGTACTAGTGAGAGTGTTCATTTTGTTTTTCATTTTCTTAAATGATCATTTTTCACTGGCTGAACTTTTACCAACTGTCTTAATATTTTTTTTCTGTTTCCTTCTGAAAATTCTATTTCATGTTTTGTAACCCTTGGTAACTGTGAAGTTTATAAGTTTCTGAAAATCATGACTTTTCACCTTATATATTTTCTCTCACTGAGATAAAATTATTATGCCCATGACCCTTCTAACATTTTTTAATATTTTAGCAAATTCTTCCACTTTTTTCATTTGCTATTTTGACAACATTCTTTAAGGATTTTATATTTTTTTTAATTAATAATTTGTGTACAGGTGTACTTAGTGTGCTATGTTAAAAATGTTGGAAAATTTTAAAAGAATTTCTTGTATGTTGTATGTTCTTGTATGTCTGTATTTTATATCTCCAGATAATATTTTTAAAAACATTTCTAAATTGTTGATGATAGCTGTTTGTATTTTACATCTAAACTTTGTGTTTTTTGAATTGTATAAATTGCACCTTGAAATGTATTATTCATAATGCAACTTCCAAAAACAAAGAATGAAATGTGCCTGTCTTTGTTTCAATTATTGATTATTATTGGTACATCTCAGTGTTGGCTTTCTTTCAAAGGAATAATACTCTCTTTTGACATACATTGAAAGACTGAATACTGTATTTGTAATTTTTTTTTCAGAGGGACTGAAATATATATATTTTTCAAGACAGAAGTTGCTAATGTTTTCTCAATTTGATAAAGTGTACAAGCACTGGAACTGTGCCAATGAACTGTATTTATAAATTGCTCACACACAAAAAAAATCTGAATTTGTATAAGAGTAGAATTGTCCACAAAACAGAGACCTTTTCACCTTTTAGTTAGTAGAAGTCAAATGAAGTTTTATTAAGACATCTTTTTCATAGTAGTCACATTTTTTTCAATTTTATAATAAAAATGGCTGTGTTTGTCTTCTCTCTCCCTGTCTTTATTTATTTATTTATTTATTTTTTACAAGACTGGTGATTAAACCCAGAGCCCTGAGTATCAGAGATCTCACTTTATAAAGGTTTACTATAGATTCCCTTGTGTTAGAAATCATTGTCTTTAGCTTTAATTAGTTTCAAGCAGAGTTCATAGTACAAGATAAAAGCTTCTTGGGTATGACTGATATCTTAGCAGAAGAAAATTTCTAGAATCAAGACAGATAATATTGCAGCAAGCATTTTTGTACCTTTAATAAAACAAAATCTTTATCATTATGTAATAGATCAATACATGTTTCCATTACTTTGCACACGTGTGTGTCAGTATAACCATGTGATTCTGTTTGAACAGTGGAACATGTGCAGAAGTGACGTGTGTAATTTCCTCATCTGGTTCTTGAAAATCTCTCATACTGTCATTGAATCCCTTTTTCCTGTTTTCTAGGTCAGTGTCCATGTTTGGCAAAAGCAGGCCAAGATTCTAAGGACTTGGGTCCCTGAACGCAAATTTATAAGTGCAACCCCAAAGCTATCAGTTTAAATTTCACAAACATTAAGTAAACTTTTCTTGTTTGAATCTGCCAATATTTTAGATTTAACTTTCTTTTAATACAATAATTGCTTTTTCTCATTCATAAATTAAGAACATGAAGTGTTGTAATAAGGTTGTATTCCCTTTAAAGCCAGGTGATAATTATTATAGAAGAATCTGTTCAAGATTGTATAGAATGCATATCGGCAATAATAGAACGTATAGAATTGTAATAATTTTCCAATATTTTGGAAAATTATCCATAAATAGGTGCTATTCTTTCTGAACTTTTTGTGTTTGGGTGAGCTCATGAAATTTCTATCCTATAAACTATAATTGAATGTAACATAAAAATTCTGAGCCACAAGATATATTTACTAGAAGTAAAGACACTGATGTTATCTTTTTCTCCTCCACAATCACAATGTAAAAACAAAATAGTCATTGACATGTAGCGTAAGTGAGATATAAGATTGTTTGATCTTATTTCATTGTGCCATCATATTATAATTTTCAGACTATATTTTGCTGGATACTAATTCTAAACCATATAGAACACTTGGAGAAAGGTGAAGTGTGTGTTAATTTAGAAGTTAGAATATAGATCAAGAGTTTACTGACCTAATTTTGAATAGAAGTTAAAAATAGTATAACTATATTGGTTTCCAGTTCCTGCAATTAGCAATGTAGTAGATAAAAAGAAATGTGTGGAGGCCCAAAGAATCTCTAAAACAAAATTTAAATGGAACAGAGGGTAGACATTTTGTGTCAGCAGAGTTGTAAAACATAACTGTTTATAAATCCAAAATACAGGTTCTAAGGTTGAGGAACATCTGGAGTGACACAGATATTCTCAGTGATTAGCCTTGGATTTAAGATCAAATAACAGAATATATTTCCTTCATATGCTTGCTCTCTGTAAGACCTTCAGCACCAAATTAAAGAGAGAACAAACAGAGCAACATGCAATGACTTAAGTTGCACCCATTTACCTATAAATCAGTCTAAAAAAGTCCTTTGGTTATAAATCTATGCACAAAGAAGTGCAACAAGCATATGAAACAAACATAAAACTATTGCTGCACATTTAATAAATTGTATTGCAAATAAATCATGAGCAGGAAGTTTTGAAGCCTAAATACTACAGTTAGGTCAAGCAAGCACAGGCAGTTGGATTTAAAGAAAATAAAATTATATAATTCTCTTTCAAAGTGTATAGTCCATGTTTATATACTAGATTTCATGTATGTGTAATAAGACTCTTGATGTCAGGATATGGTTGCAAGAAATAATATGCAAGTTTGAACATAATGGTAAAAAATCCTCAAGTGATTTACTAAACAAAGACTAGAAATTTCTGCAGTAGACTCTACCTCCTTAGTGCCCATGAGATGTTAAGAGTAGAACTTATAGTTTTTCCATATCAAAGGAAACAACAGCGTGAAAAGAAAACGTGCAGAGTAGTTTAGCTAACTATAGCCTCAGACAAAGATGTCTATCTAAAACTTATAAAGAATAGGAAAAAAAATCAGGCTACCCAAATTCAAGGACCTAAACCAAAACCAAACATCTAGCATGACCATGCATTTAGAATATGAACAAATACAAAAGGCAAATAAATACATTAAGAATTGTTCAACATCATTAATCATTTGAGCAATGCAAATTAAACAAGAATGGCTATCATCAAGAAATCAAACAATGACAAATGCTGGCCTGACTTTGGTGAAAAAGGAACCCTTCTATACTGTTGTTGTGAATGTAGACTGGTACAACCACTGTGGAAATCAGTGAGCAGATTCCTAAAAAAATACCAAAACAAACAAAAAAACAAAAACAAAACAAAACAAAACAAAAAAACTAGGATTGGAGGTCTCATTGAATCCAGCTATTCCCCTTCTGGATATTTTCCCAGATGAATTGAAAACATCATTCCACAGCATTAAACGTGCAACCATGTTTATAGCAGCTCAATTTGTAGAAGTTAAATCTTAGAAACAACTTAAATGCCCATCAACTGCACAATGGATAAAACAGTCTTTTTATACAATGGAATACTATTCAGCTATAAAGAAGAATAAACTTGAGATTTTACAGTCAAATGGATGCAACGTGAGACCATAATCATAAGTGTAATCAGAACTGTATGTGTAAATGCTGTATTGACTCCCTAGTGTGAAAAATTGAAAGAGTAGAGGCAAAATGTTCAATAGACATTGTAAAAATGAAAAGGACAAAATGACTTAAAAGGAAAGAACAACTGGAATAGAGAAAAGATAAACAAACAAACAAACAAAAGATAGATAGATAGATAGATAGATAGATAGATAGTTGATAGATAGAATGTAGATAACTATATTATTAATGTCTGGTAGTTCACCAGGAAAAAAAAAATGTTTGTGCTTTCATTGTTTAGTGCTTGATCCTTTTATTATGCCTATATCCTACAATTTTAACAAGTATTTTGACGGTAACAGTACATAATGTATTAACCAATGCTAATCTTCTATTATTTTGCTTTGAAATTCAATATCACAAGGTTCCATTGTGTAATGGTTAGCACTCTGGACTCTGAAGTTCAGTATCATTTTTGTTTTTTTTTTTAAAAATACGTACAACTTTTAGAAATACTTCATGAGCTCAAACAACAAATGATTACACTAAGCTATTTATGGATAAAACACAAACTTTTCAGAAACCCTTTTATTCCTATCTTCATCTTTATTTTCTTTTTATTCTTTTACCTGTTAAATGCCATTGCATTGTGAATATATGTTATCATTAGTTTTCAACATTTCCTCTTGGGATGATTTTCAGGGTATATAAATTTGCATGTTAAAAAATGGGAATCTGTTATTACAAAACTTAGCAAATGATCTTCGATTCAAAACACTTCGTGCAGTTTTGGTATTTGATATCATTTTCCAAAAGTAGCAATTACTCAATTTTAAATGTAGCTTTTACTGTCATTTATGTTTATTAAAATTTATCATTTTTCTGGGTAAAACGATTATCAATACCAGTGTACCTTATTTTATACTAATATCAAGGTAGTAGAATCTTTTGGGCATCATATATAGTTATTTAATTTTAATATGGTAACAGATCATTATTTTTTGTAACATCTTTCTGACATGGATAATTAGCATTTGTAGATAAGAAAGCACTACTTATAAAATAATCTTAAATATTTCAATTATATCAATAGTCACTTATATTATCAAAATCAATACATTTCTGAAAACGTATGTTTGTAACATTTCTTAAATAATGTCACTTCAGACATTAGAAAGGAGGGAAAAATCCCCAAATGAAAATTTTTCACCTTGGACTTTAATTAATAATATAGAAATGAATACATAGTTATTGTTATCCAAAGCAGATATCCAACATGGCTCTGAAGTCATCCAAGTAGAGAGTCAATCAAAATTTGAAACTATATCATGTATTTTTTTCACTTGGATATTTTGGGTATAAAGTATGATCCTAATGACAGTCACCCTGGTAGAGCAGGCATTGCTCCTAAGCAAGCTGAACTTTTTGTTAATTAATGATTGGGAGGAGTGCTTGTTTATGGCACTTGATATGGATCTTGGCATAAACTAGTAAAAGAAAAAATAAATATTTTTAATTAAAAAGATTTCTATGAGCAATGAAAAATTTATGATTTAAAGATACATATTTTTTCTGAGGTACATAATCCCAATAGAGATCTGCATTATTCTTATATTAATTTTGAGAAAGTATTCTATATAAATTGAATGACAGGCACAAATTAACACACACACATTTATCCATAGCCAATGAATTTCAGTCTCAGCTAAGATGTGTATGTCACAAACATAATTCACTTGAAACATTAGAGAAGCTGCTGAAATTGAATGCAATGTAAGACAATAATATATCATATACAAGCATTAATCTACTTAAATTTTGATTAGGAAGTTACTTTTTTGTTAGCAAGATAATTCCAAAGTTCTGTAGTATATTCAATTATATGAGATTTATGTTAAGACATAAATCATAATAAAAATAGTGATAAACTCATTATGCACTGCTAATCTTGTAATATGTTACTTCACTTTTCTTTGTAAAAATTTTTTCAAGCAGTACACACTACAGATGCTGATGTTGACAAGTAACAATTATAGATAAGGCTGATTAAGGAACTCTCTACTGTTTATAGCTTTACATATGCTTCATATAACACTATATGAACTAGTTATAGTTTATGTCGGCTATTCCTCAAAATGACTAAGTCAGTGTGGTTAATGTTTTTGTTTGAAATCAGTAACATAACAAAGTTACATTAATAAATATTTAAATAGCGACTCAATTAGATAATGATTGAAATTATGCAAAATGTCAAATTTTGTTCAAAAGTTCAATAATCAGTAATATTTTTAAGTATCATTAAATGCTGTTTTATAACTCTGTAGAGTAGACCATTTCAAGAAATATATACAGAAAGGAGAAAGGAAAAGATGAAGTTTCTTCTTTTCCCCTAAAATTCACAGAGAATCTTTATACTACTTTTATTACATTTATTGGAATGATTTAGATATACATAGTGATCACATGCATCATAGGGAATTGTACCTGCACATGACAAAACTTGACACTTTTGTCCATTTCCTCTGCCTCCATTCATCCTGTCTCTCCTTTACTTACAGAGCTTCATTTCCATTATATGCTTCTTTTCACACTTTTCTCTCCTCTCTTTTTTCCACTTCTCCTCTTTCTAGTTCCCTTTTATTTTAAGCAATTTGTTCCTATTTCACAATATTTATTATACATTTTGGTTCTTATTTTCACTTTCAATTTCTCACATCAGAGAGACAATATGATGTTTACACATGTATATATGTTTTTTTTTTTAAACTTAATAATATGATCTTTAGGACTTCTGGGAAGAGAATGGAGTGATGGGAAGCAGAGAATGACTATCATTGAAATTTGGTGTCCAGACACTGGAGTATAACAATGTAAAGAAGAGAAAGAAGGAGGTATGTCCTTGGGACCCTGCAAGGTTCTGAATTAAGAATTGAATGCCACAGTAGACAAAAGAGAGAGATTTCATAAAAAAAATAGGGAGGTGACAAGTGACACTTTCTTCCTGTGGCTGGACTCCCTCCTTGGCAGGGCAGCTTGAAACTATAGAAGCACATTGACTACTTGCAACCCCAAAGCCTCTGCATTGCTCAAAGGAAAAAGCTGCAGACCACCATGCTCCAGAATGGCAATGGAGGCCACATGAGGCTCCAGAATGGTGGCAACATAGAGAAGCTTTTCTTCACAATCAGGTTCACAAAGCCCAGCAATCCAGGCAACCGATTCCTACAGCCAAGGAGAAAAAAGCCTGGCTACTGTGCAGCAACCTTGGTGGCATCAAATGGTGCTGATATTAGAGGCAAGGAAAATGTACAAATTCTGAGGTAAGACAGCTTCCACCTCAAATGCAAAGGGCCTGAGAGGCCAAGCAGTGTGCCCTTGAGAGGGCAATTTATAAAGATATAAGGTGAAGCCAAAGGTGCAGTAGAGACCCCAGAAGTTTGGAAAACCAGGAACATGGATCATCCAAGGAAAGCTACAAAAAGTGAGCAGGGAGGGTTTAAGAGAGATGATGTGGGAGCTAAAATCCCTGTAAATGCCATGGGGGTAGAATCACCCAAGCCTTTTGGAGCTTGCAACCAGATTGCTTCAGATGCTGAGCATAAAACTCTAGGACTTAATGTTCGTCCTGCTGGATTTTAGAGTTGTTTTGTTTCCAATGCTTTATATTCCCCTGTTTGTAATTTTGTGAATGTTAGTGTTTATCTTGTGCCTTTGCATTTCAGAAATGTTTATCTTTTTTCATTTGTATGGGAGGTTATAGTTAAATGTTTGCCATAGGTCTTAGAGGAGACTTGGAACTTGGACTTCTCAGCAATGCTGAAATTGTTAGGACTTTGACAACTCTTGAAGATAGACTAAATGTCTTTTGTATAAAGGAAGTACACGAGTCCTCAGGGACAGGGGTGTAATGTTATGGTTTATGTCGGTGGCCCCCAGGCCTCATTTATTTACATTATGGGTTTTTCAGACGAGGATGAATTTAGAATTTGTGATTGGTTAATTGTTTAGTACTGGTATTGGATGTATAAATGATACCCTCACACTAGGACAGATAGCCTGCATAAAATAGAGGGGAAGAAAAGAGGTTTTCTACTCACCTCTTTTCCCTTGATTGCTTTTGCTCTCTTCTTCTACCATGAACAACTTCCAAGCCTTGATTCTAATTATTTCTGCTTCTTCTTCTTCTTCTTCTTCTTCTTCTTCTTCTTCTTCTTCTTCTTCTTCTTCTTCTTCTTCTTCTCCTTCTCCTCCTCCTCCTCCTCCTCCTCCTCCTTCTTCTTCTTCTTCTTCTTCTTCTTTCTTCTTCTTTTCGTTTTTTTCTTCCTCTTCTCTCTCCTCCTTTTCCTCCTCCTGTTTTTCTTCTCCTTCTTCTATTTCTCTAATTTTTTCTCTAAAGTATTTCAAATTTTCTTAAGGATAAAATCGCTGTGTCAAGGATTTACTTACTGCACATGATTTTCTAGTTTGTTTTAGATTTTGATATATAACCAAAGTTCTAGTTCTTATGTTTAAAAGTGGTAAAATAATAAATACCTCAGTTTGTCATTTCCTTAATTATGTTTGATACGATTATTATTGCTGACTGTACCACTTTAGCCAAAGTTATGTAATTATTCTAATCAGTTGTTCTTCATAACTGTAATTGCCTAAGAGACACAAAAAGTAACATTAGGCTAATCTCGAAGAACTAGAGATTAAACTAAGTAGGTGCAACTTCTCATTCTAAAATAAACTGAAAATGTAGGACCTTGAAACACTCTCAAACCCAAAATCAACTACAACTGGTAGACACCTCTGAGAAGTAGTCATTTTCTAAGGGTTCTAAATATTAGCAAATAGTGCTATTCACCACGAGCAATCTACCCATATGTAAAAATAAAATAGAAAACGAAAAGACACTTAAACAGCATATAACTGCAAACTTACAGCAGACAAAAGGTAAACCCAGGCAGTAATAGGTGTACAATGCAATCCATTCATCTGGACACTGATGTGGTAACAGTACAAGTAACAAAGGAGATGAAAGAGATTTTAGAAAAAAATCAAACCAAAAACAATATCTCAGATCGCTACAGAGATGTGAACCATAATGAGAGATATGCTTAGTGACTCTAGAGCAGATACAGATAAAAACAAAAAGATATAGGGGCTTAGGAAAATGATGGGAACCATTAAAATCCAATGGGAGTAATGCAGTGAATCCATAAAAATATTCAGAGATATCCAAGAGAATAAAAGGTCCATTGAAAATATGGACAGCAGAATGAGCCAATGTTAGGAAAGAAATTCATATATAAATTTCAAGATTGTTGACAAGAATCATACAAAGAATGATTTCTCAGATATAGCAAGGAACCATGAGAAATCAGTCTAGCAGGTGCCAGATGACACAATGAACATTAGTATAACATTGACCAGAGTCAGTGAGAAAGGAGGAGACAGCACAATAACATAAAAAAAAAAAATGTTCACAAGGGTCATTTCCAAGAAAAAGCAAATAAACAAACAAAGAAACAATAACAACAACAAAACTTTCCAAGCTTGGAAAAAGAATTTGACATTCAGATAAGTGAGGCATACAGAACTCCAATTAGCCATGATTTTAAAAGTTCAACACTGAGTTATATAATAGGCACGATTCCAGAAATTCAGTACAAGAACCAAATATTAATAGCTGTTAAAGAAAACAAAAGCATCTATAAAGGAAAGCTGATCATAATCATAGCATAATTCCCATCATAAACCTTCAAGTCAAGGATACATTGAAGTATTTCAAGCTTCAAAGAAAATAGGCTCCAACCCAGATGAATGCACACAAAACTATTTTTCAAAATTGATGGAGAAATAAGCTACTTGCATGAAAAAGAACTCATAAAGAAATTCATAACAACTAAAACAGCACTCCAAATGTTCTGAAAGAGAGTCTAGAAAAACAGTACAAGATTACAACACTATGACCTCAAAAATAATGAATCCACAAGGAAAGGAAAGCAAATAAACAAAGGGGCAGAGAAAGGAGCCAACATCAAGGAAATAACATGACAATGATGTCAACACATACCAATTATAGTCCCCAAAGTAAATGGTCTTAATTCATCAATAAAAAGAAACAGACTGTCAGAATAGATCAAGAAGCTATATCCAGCAGTGAGATGCATATAAGAAACAAATTAAATTCAAAGTGAAATTCATAGAATGAAAGTAAAAGATTAAAAGCAATACTTCATACAACAGAAAACTGGAAAAATAGCAAGACAAATTGGAAATCAAGCCATCTCTGTTTAAAAGAAGAGAGAACAAGAAGGGCACTATATCCTTGTAAAATAATTAATCCAAGATATTACAGTTCTAAACATATATGCACCAAATTGCAGTGCACTCAACAATATGAAACAAATATATTTTTAAAACTTTGAATAGAATAAAATCAAGTGAAATAAAACAGAACATAGTCAATCAAAACAAAACAATGAATTTGTTAATGACTTCAAAAAAAGATAAAAGGAAATCAATAATAGTTACCATATGCTTCTTATTATCTTCAAAATAATACCCATACTGTCAGGCATAATAAAATCAAATAAAATAGTTTGAAGGACAGTCTAGAAATACAGAATAAAATTAAGAAAAACAAAACAATGGAAGCAATATAGGATATCAAAACCAGATAAGGCTGAAACAACAGTGCCTACCATGACACCTTTTGTTATCTTCAAAGTAGTTGCCTTGTTTAAAGCATATTGATGAGTTCTGTCTCCTGATCCACTCCACCTGTGTTTCCTTATATTGGTGAATAGAGGTTATCTATGGTAATGGTTTGGGCCAATATGCACTGCCTCATCTCTGTCATGCTGTTTTCCTGTGTCTGGCTGACTACTTTTCCCCTTCATTTAATTGACTATCCCACTCAGAGATTCCCTTCTGCCGCTGTTCCTGGAATTACAGTCTTTTTTTTTTTTTTTTTTTTAATCTCTCTCTATGTCCTGCAGTGTTCTTTGTAGGGTTGGTTTGGTGGTCATGAATTCCTTCAGTTGTACTTTGTCATCTTGTTTCTCCATTGATCAATCTGGACTGGAAGTTGTTTTCTTTCAGGACTTGCTCCAAGCTCTTCCTGACTTGATGGTTTATGTCGAGAAGTCTGTTGTGAATCTGATGGGTTTTCTTTTATAGGTGATCTTTTTCTTTTCTCTCATAGCATTTAATATTCTGTTTTTGTGTGAATTTCTTGGATCTTGATTATTATATGTCTCTGTGTAGATTTATTTTGGTTATGGATAGCTGGAATTCTATATGTCTCACTTATCTGAATGACACTTCCTTTGCCCTTGCTTGGGAAATACTCTGATATTATCTCTGTAAATAGACTTTTAATGTTATTTGTGTTGATCCTTGCTTTTTCACTCACACCTATTATTCTTGAGTCATCTTTCAGCCATTATTTCCCATTTCTTTGTTATTTTTACAATGTCTTAATTGTTACTTCCTGTTTCTTTGTTATTTTTAAGATATCTTTCCTTTCTCAACTGCAAGGTGCAAACTTTTCTTCAAGGTTTGAAAGACTGTTCAGTTTCTTTCAAGTCATTTTTCAATAAAGTTTTTAATTTCCTAGATATCTCTTTGAATGTGTTTCATGTATTGTAAATCTTTTTTATATTGTTCATTCAAGATTTCCCTCATTTTCATATGCTCCTATATTTGTTTTACCTATGTCTTCTTTAGAAGTGCTTAGCGATTCTTTATTATGTCTGTCATTTCTTTTTTTATCCTGAGATAGTGTTTCTGTTTTAATTGCTTTTATAGCCTCAGGAAATTTCTTTAATTCTATTGTCATCGCTTCAGAAATTTCAGACCCACAACTCCCAATCTCTTCAGTATTTACATCTCCTGGACTTGCTCTGCTTGTGTTGAAAGCCAGAGTCTGCCTTTTGCTTCTTCATCTTCACATATTCCTGGGTACTTCTGGACAAGTGGGTAGTGAGGTCCCAGGTACTTCCCACATTAGCTACAATTTCTCTGAAGCAAGACTGTTTGATTCTTTTAGGCCGTGCTGGCTATGGATATCTGATTGTGGCCACTGGGTGTGCTGCTGCAGGACTGTCTGCTACTTTTCCCAGCATGCACTTGCTCTCTGATGGCCACTGGAATGCACACAGGGTTGGTGCTCAGTCTGTGCAATTTCCACCTCTCTGCTGGCTAGGACCTGCTAGAAAAAGCTGGCAGACTTCTCCTTCTGGGTTTATCTGGCCCAGTTTCAAAATGGCTCCCACACAATAGCTCTTTCCCATGGGAGACCTCTCATTGAATGCCCTATACTCACCACCAGCCAGTGCAGTCCTCTGAGTCCACTCTTCTCTTAACCACGGCATCTCTTTGTGGAGGCCTCTGCGGTTGCTGGTCACTACCATCACCATTACCATGAGCCCTCAGGTTCCAACAGCTCCTCTCACACATTGTGTCCAGCTCAGGGCAAAGGCATTACCAGCTACTTGTCTTCTTGTATGTTTCACTTTTTCTTTTTGCTCCTCCTATGGGATTAAATTCTCAGTTTAAATTCTTCCTGGAAGCAGGCATCCATCCTTCTTTCTTGTCTTCTCCCCAGTGCTATATTACAGCATCTGGGCTGTGTCAGAGAAGCTGCTTTCTCTGTGGCTACTGTTCCATCGTCTTTGATGGTCTGTATAAAACAAACAAAAACAGACATGAAAAAGTCAAATAAGTACTAATACAATTTTAATTGGGGACCGCGATGTCTACTTTCACAAACAGACAGATCTATTGGCCAAAAAAAATCAACAAAGAAATATAGAATTGAGCTGAATTTTTGAACACATGGACTTAGTAGATATTTACAGATTTTTCCACCTCAGCAGGCTTCTCAGCTGCATATAGGACAGTTTCCAAAACAGACAGTATACTAGCTCATAGAACATGCTTAAGGAAATAAAATTAAATTACTCCATGGATATTTTCAGATCATAGTGCAACGTATTTGGAAAGCAAAGCAAAAAGCAACCATGAGAACTTCATGAACACATGGAATTGTATACAACTATTCTAAAGAAACAAAAAGTCACAGATGAAATTAAAGAAATCAGTTTCTACAATAATTGGTAATGCCAGTGCAAAATACCACAATTTATAAAACACAATGCAAGCAAACCTAAAATGGAAATTAACAACTTTGAGTTCTCATATCAGAAAATACAGTAGCAGAAATAAAAACCCTAATATCTAACTTAAAGCTTCTATTGGAAAGAAAAGCTCATCAAATCCAAAGCTTATACAAAAAGGAAATTATAAAGATTAGAACAGAAATTAATGCAACTGAAATGAAGACAATACAAAAGTGAGTTGAAGATTTGGTTCTTTAAAAGATTAAATAAAATGAAATATCTTTAGCCAACATTATCAAAAACTGAAGGAAAAATCTCAAACTCTTACATTTAGGAATGAGAAGATGAAATCACAATGCATTCTGGAGAAATCTAAACCATCACCTATATCTACTTTGAATAACTTTAAAGAAATGCAACACAGAGGAAATGGATAGATTCATAAATACATGTGAATTGTGAAAGTTGAATCAAAATTGTATAGAAAATCTATATAACCCAATATCAGTCAATGAAATTGAAAATGTAGATATAAAGTTACCAACAAAAGAAATCCCAGGTTCTAATGGATTCACTGTTGAATTATATAAGAAATTTGGAGAAAATCTAATTCCATTGCTTTTTTTTTTTTTTTTTTTTTTTTTTTTTTTTTTTTTTGTCTTTTTCCTTTTTATCAGTACCGGGGATCAAACTCACGACTGCCTGCTTGCAAGGCAGGCATTTATGCTGCTGAGCTAAATCCCCAGCCCCTTCCATTGCCTCTTAAACACTTTAATGAAACTTAAAGGGAAGCAATAATCCCAGTCACTTTTGAAAGCTAGTATTACCTTAATACCCAAGCCACAGAAGGATTCAACCTTAAAAAAAAAAAAAAAAATCTCTCAAAAGAATATAATTGCAAAAATTCTCAATAAGATACTAAAACAATGCAGAAAATCATCAAGAAGATTACATACCATAAAGAAGATTTAATCATCAAGAAGCTTAAATACAATTCATCTCAGGGATGCATGGATGGTTCCATGTAGACAAATAAATAAATGTAATCTGCAGAGCCAAGGACAAAAACAATATGGTCATATCAATAGATATTGAAAAAGCATTTGACAGTGTACAACACTCATTCATGATAAAAACCCTATAGAAAGTGCGAAAGATTATATTTATCTCAATCTGGCAGAAACTATGATATACCAATTTCCAATATCACACAAACTGAACAAAACTGAAATCTTTCACTTTAAAATCATGAACAAGCCAAGGATGTCCACTAGTACCACTTTTATTTAATATAATTCTGGAAATATTAGTTATAAGAAAAGTAATTGGAAAACGGACAGAAATGAAAAGAACAAGGATAAGAGAGCAAGAAATTAAATTATCATTATTTTTGGATGACACTATATTCTATATGGAAAACCCCAAAAATTCTTCCAGAAGACTACTAGATTTTAAAATCAAATTGTATAGCATAGCAGGTTATAAAGTTAACATTCTAAAATTAATAGCATTCCTGTATACCAATAACAAATTCACTGAGAGAGAAATTAAGGAAAAAACAACTTTCACAATAGCATCAAAAAAAGTTAAATATCTAGGAAACAATATGATGAAGGATATTTTGCATTGAAATCTACCATACTCTGAAAAAGAAATTATCAGAAAATAGGTAGATAGCCCTTGCTCTTGGGTAGAAAGTATAATATTTTTAGCTACATGGGTATACCCTTAAACCACACTCATTTTTTAATTAAGTAAGTTTAATAGTACATTTCACGTACATATAATATAATGTTATCATAGAGAATGTTTACCTGTATTTAATAAACCTTGATTCTTTTTTTCTCATCCCTCTACCATCCTTTACCACCCTCCCCACCTTATTTACAAAAACTTTGTTTTCTTTTTTCAATTTTCTTTTCCATTTCTTCTTTTCCTCTTTCCTGGTTCCTTTTTCCATTTGAACATTGTCTTAGTATTTCACAATATCCGTTGCTTGTTTTGGTCCTTATTTACAATTTTGGTTTCTCAGTCCAGAGAATAGACAGTATTTACCCACCTGTGTCAGGTTTATTTCATGTAAAAGTATGGTGCCATGGTGCATTCATGAACCTAGAAGTGTCCCAAGTGTATTCTCATTTATGGTTGAGTAGTACTTCTTTGTATAAAAAAAAAATGTACTTCTTTACCAATTGATGGACATTGGGCTGTTTCCAGAATTTAGTTATAATAAACTATGCTGCTATGGACATGGTGTGTATATGTCACTGTAGTATGATGCTTTAAATTTGTTTGAGAATATACCAAGAAAGGGAATATTTGGGTTGAATGGAAACTCTAGTTTTTGTTTTTGAGGAATCTAAACACATATTTCCACAATGGTTGCATGAGTCTACACTCCCTCCAATAGTACAGAAGATGTCCTTTCTGTCCACAGCCCTGGAAGTGTGTGCTATTGGATTATTTCTTTGTAATAGCCATTTTTCTGGAGTGAAAAGAAATCTTAACATTGTTGCATTTCACATCTTTTGAATGATCAGTGATACTGAACACTATTTATATTAATTTCCTCTTGTACTTCATCTGAGAAATATGCATTCATTTCAGATGCACATTTTTGGATTGCTGCACATTGTTGGATCTTGTTCTTGATCCATTTTGCCAGTCTGTTTCTTTTGATGAGTGTTTTGAGACCATTTCCACTGATGATTACAGTTAATGTGTGCTTTCTTTTCTAGATCATACTATTTTCTTATTGTTTGTTACCTGTATTTCCCCTACAGTTAATTATTTACCTTACCTGTTAGATATTCTCTATTGGTGCTCTTGTAAATGTGGTCTTAGTTCTCTCTTTCTAGACATCTTCAGAAGAGTTTGAGGAACTGGTTTAGTGGTCCTGAATTTTTCAATTGTTCTTTTCCATGGAAGTACATTATTTTTCTATATTCTGAAAAATTGTTTTTCAGGGAACACCAGTCTGTATTTGACAATGCTTTTTTTCAGGAAATGAAGTTCTTCACACCAGGTTTTCCTTGACTTGAGAGATTATGTTGAGAAGTCTGCTATGATGCTGAAAGGCTTTCCTTTATACAGTATTTTTTGCTCTATCAGTGAAAAGAATGGTAATTAAGTTTCTGTACTCTATTATTCAATAAATCAAATAGAGTGGAAAAACCTTATCAGCCAGATGAAAAGTGCGTAAGTGAGAAAGGTAACAATGAAAAGAAATCAGATAATAATGATTGATCTGTAAATAAGCAAGTGAACATGTAAGGCATTATGAAAATAACTTTCATAAATATTATGCAGAAGATTAAAGAAAATGGAGACAAATGAACACAGGTATTGCACATGTAAAGCATGTAATAGTGGAGTACTTCAAAATTCATGAAATAATAAAATAGTTAAGAGTAAACATAGCAAAAGAACAAACAAAAATACATGTAGAATATGATAAATTTAACCCAAATAATTCAATGTGGGTTTTGTTTTTTTTGTTTTTGTTTTTTTTTTTTTTTTTTTTTTGCTTTGTTTTGTTTTGTTTTTTAATCGGTACAGGGATTGAACTCATGACCGCCTGCTTGCAAGGCAGGTGCTTATGCTGCTGAGCTAAATCCCCAGCCCCAATTCAATGTTTTATATGCAATATAAATGGAAAAATTGCTTTAAAAAGCAATATTTTTATTCTAGGTTAAAAGAAGCAACATATTTAGATTCTATTCTATCAAATGGTTTAAAATAAAGAAATATTTTTTCGAAGTTTAAGAGGCTGAAAATTCTAAAACATTAAAATGTTTCTAATAGAGTTTAAGGTCATCACTCTCAATGGTTAAGTGCCCAAATAGCTTCCAGCCACACTAGACTGGGCTCTGCAGGTTTCATGGGCCTAGGTGGGCCATGCCCAGCAACCTTCTTTCAATCTGGGTAACTGGGGCTGCACGAGGTGAATTCCAGTACACTAGTGCAGGCCCCAAGGAGAGTTTACAATCATCTTTCCCAGCTGTTAAGTGCACGACCAGCCTCCAGACACACTATATAGGCTTGAGAGGTTTTGCAGGCCTGACTAGACCATACCCAGCATGCTTCTTCAATCAGGGGAGCTAAGGGCACATGAAGTGAATTCTAGTGCATTGGTACTTGCCCGAGTAGAGCTTTGAACTATCACCACAGTAGTTAGGAGCCTGCCCAGCTTCCTGGAACACTGGAGGTGGCAAGGGAGGTCCTGTGGGCCTGACTGTACCATGCTCAGCAAGCTCCATTCAGTCCCAGGAGCCAAGGGTATTGGAGATGATTTCCAACATGCCCAGAGGAAGCTTTGGAACATAATTTAAAACACGGAAATATAGGAAAATGACAAGATGAAAGACTAAAATGGAATCTCAAACTTCCAGCCCATCGCACGACAGCCTAAGAGCAATGTACATGAAGAAAATATATGCCATACACCTGAAATACTAGCAACTGAAATAAAGAAGCATCACTAAGAAGCTTTAAAGGAATTCAAATTATAAGTAAACTCTCATGTAAAAGAAGAAATGATAAAAATAATGAAAGAAATGCTGTACAAATTTAAAGAAGACACAGCTAAAAAATTAGAGGAACAAAGCAAAAAGCTAGAATCCCATGGAGGAACAATATAACAAAAACCAGAATATGTGAAGCAGATTCAAAGAGATATGCAGGGAATCAAAAATTCCATTGAAAGTTGTCAAAACCACTTCAACAAAGGTGAAGATAGAATTTCAGACCTGGAAGACAAGCTTGCAGCTAGTGAACAGGAAAGGAAAGATATTTTAAAAGTAACAAGGAATCATGAAATAATAATTCAACAGCTGCAAGATGATTCAAAGAAAAACAACATAAGATTGATAGGGATAAATGAAAAAGAAGAGGACAACACAATTGATTTTAAGAGGCTATTTACAAAAGTAGTAGCTGAAAATCTCCCAAATATGGGAATGGGAACTGACATATGAATTAGTGAAGCATATAGAACTCCGAATAGCCAGAACCAAAATAAAACTACACCCAGACATATAATAATCACATCCCAGAAATCCAAAATAAGAATAGAATATTAAAAGCTGTTAGAGAGAAAAGACAATTCACCTATAAAGCAAAACCTATCAGAATCACAGCAGACTTCTCAACACAAACAATGGAGTCAAGAAAAGCATGGAGTGAAGTATTTCAGATGCTAAAGAAAAACGAATTCCAACCTAGACTGTTGTACCCTGAAAAACTGTCCTTCAAAATGGATGGAGAAATAAAATGCTTCCAGGAAAAAGAACAGCCAAAGAACTTCATGAACATCAAACTAACCTTGCAAAGAATACTGCATGGCAGTCTGGATACACATAGGAAAAAACCACTAAGCAAGGCACACAATTAAACAGAATGGAAAGATAAAGATGCAAACGCAGAAAGACAAAAAGTCAATAATAAACCATTATATAACAGTTATAACCATTAATGTAAATGGTCTCAGATGACCAATTTAAAAGAAACAGATTGGCACAATGGATCAAGAAACAAAATGCAAACATATGCTGTCAACAAGAAACTCATCTAACCCAAAAGAAAGCTCATAGACTGAAAGTCAAAGTATGGAAAACAGTATTTCATGCAACAGGAACCCCCCTCCAAAAAAAATCAGGGTTAGTTATTCTGTTTGCATACAATGTGAACTTTAAATGAAGAATGATCCATAGAAATAAAGGTCACTACATTCTATTTAGGGGGAAAACTTCAAGAGGTAGAGATAACAATCTTAAATATATATGCGCCAAATTCCAGAGCACCCAGATATACAAAGTAAGTATTAACAGAAATGGAAAATCAAATAAGCAATAACACAGTTATAACAGGAGACTTTAACACACCATTGACACTAAGGGACAGATCAACCAGACAAAAAATCAGCAAAGAACTAACAGAAATGAATCACACCTGTGAATACGTGGACTTGATAGATGTATACAGAATGTTTCAACAAACATCAGAATATACATTCTTCTCAGCAGTACATGTGAGATTCTTTAAAATATACCATATACTAGCCCACAAAACATGCTTAACTAAATGCAGAAAAACTGAAATTATTCCATGCATGCCATCAGGTCGCAGCCGCAAGAAACTAGAAATTAATGATAAAAGTAACTGCAAAAACCCCACAAACACATGGAAATTGAACAATATACTTTTGAGCAATCAGTGGTTTACAAGGGAAATTAAAGAACAAATTGAACAATACCTGCAAGCAAACAAACAACAACAACAACAAAAATACAACTAACTGGAATCTGTGGGATGCAATGAAAGCAGTCCTCCGAGGAAAATTTATTGTACTGAGTTCCCACATCAGTAAAACAGAACGAATACAAATAAACAACTTGATACTATACTTCTAACATCTAGAAAAAGAAGAGCAACTCAAGCCCAAAGCCAAAAGAAAGGAAGAAATTATAAAAATCAGAGCAGAAATTAACACAACTGAGACTAAGAAAACAATCCAAAGAATCAATGAATTAAAGAGTTGGCTCTTTGAAAGAATAAATAAAATTGATAATCTCCTAGGAATACTTATTTAAAAAAGGAGAAAAGGCTCAAATCCATGCAAAAAGGAATGAAAAAGTTGAAATCACTACGACTCTGTAGAAAGATCATCAACAACTCTTTTTAAAAAAGCTCTACTCTCAGAGGTTTGATAACACAGAAGAAATGGACAGATTCCTAGAAACATATGAAGTATCAAAGCTGAGTCAAGAAGATGTAAAACTGCTGAATAACCCAATTTATATTAATGAAATTGAAAATGTAATTAAGTATTACCTACAAAGAAGAGCCCAGGCCCAGACAGATTCACTGTGGAATTCTACAAGAAATACAAAGGAGACTTAAAGCTGACACTCCTCAAACTCTTCAATGAAATCTAAGGTGAAGCAATTCTTTCTAAGATATTCATAGAAGCCAATATTACTTTAGTATCAAAACCTGAGAAAGATTCAACTAAGAATGAGACCTACAGGCTAGTATCCCTAATAAACATAGATGCAAAAATCCTCAATGAAATATTGGTAAACAAGATGCAGCAAATCATCAAGAAGATTATATACCATGACCAAGTGAGATTCATCCCTGGCATGCAGGGATGGTTCAACATATGTAAACCAATAAATGTAGGGGCTGGGGATTTAGCTCAGCGGCATAAACATTGCCTTGCAAACAGGTGGTGTGAGTTTGATCCCCAGTACCGGGAAAAAAAAAAAAAAAAAAAGATTAAACCAATAAATGTAATCCACCATATCAATAGAGCCAAAAACAAGAATCACATGACCATTTCTATAGATGCAGAAAAAGCTTATGATAAGGTCCATTATTCATTCATGGTAAGAACCTTACAGAAAACTGGAAGAGATGGTATTTACCTCAATATGATAAAGACCATCTATGACAAACAAACAGCAGCATCATATTAAATGGCCAAAAAATGAAGGCCTTTACCTTAAAATTAGGCACAAACAAAGATGTTCCTTATCACTGCTACTATTCAACGTAGTACTGGAAATACCAGCCAGAGCAATTAGAGAAGAGAGAGAAATAAAAGGGATAAAGATAGGAAAAGAAGAAGTGAAATTATCATTATTTGAAGATGACATGATACTCTACATAGTAGACCCCCAAAAATCCATTGAAAGACTCCTAGTATAATAAATAAATTCAGCAATGTAGCTGTGGATACAAAGTCAATACTCAAAAATCAATAGCATTCCTATACACTAACAACAAAATCATTGAAAGAGAAATAAAAGAAGCCACAGCCTTCACACTAGCATCCCTAAAAAGGAAATACTTAGGAATTTATCTCATGAAGGCAATAAAAGATATATTCATTGAAACATTATAATGCTCTGAAAATGAAATCAAAGATGATCTCAGAAAATGTAAAGACATCCCTTGTCATGGATAGGAAGAACAAATATTGTAAAAATGCCCATTCTCCCAAAACTGTTATACCAATTCAATGCAATCCCAATGAAAATACCCAGATCTAGAGAAATCACTCCTAAAATTCATGTGGAACCAGAAGAAACCTAGAATAGCAAAGGCAATTCTAAGCAACAAAGGCAAGGCGGGAAGCATCAATCTCTGACTTAAAGTTATGCTACAAACTACTGTAACAAAATCCACATGTTCCTGGAATAAAAACAGATCTGAAGATCAATGAAATAGATTAGAAGATATAACCACAACTACAAACAAACTCAACCACCTTATCTTTGATAAAGGGGCCAAACAGGTTCACTGGAAAATTGACAGTCTGTTTAATAAATGGTGCTGGAAAAATTGGCTCTCCATATGCTGGAAACTAAAACTTGGCCTATGCCTATTACCAGATAGTAAACTAAAACCTAAATGGATCAAATATCTGAATATTAAAACAGAAACACTAAATCTGTTGGAAGACAAATGAGTAAAAATCTTGAAGACATAGGGGTAGGTAGAGATTTCGTGAACAGGAATCAAACCACACAGGAAATACTTCCCAGAATCAATACCTGGGATCAAATCTTATTAAAAGTTTCTGCATGTCAAAGTAAATCTCCAGTGTAGTGAAAAGAAAACCCACTAACTGGGAAAAAAAATCTTAGTAAACTGTCCCTGAGACAAAGGACTTCTGTCTAAAGTATATAAAGAATTAAAAAAAAAAAAAAAATCAGACCCCCGAATTTCAAAGACCCAATCCAAAAATGGGCATCTGAGATGAATACACAGTTCACAGATTATGAAATACAAATTGCAAATAAATATATTTAAAAATGTTCATCATAATTAGTCATTAGAGAAATGCAAATTAAAGCCACACTGAGATCCCGCCTCTCTCCAGAAAGAATGGCCAGGATCAAGAAAACCAACAACAAATTCTGGAGAGGCTGTGGGGAAAAAAGAACCCTCCTACACTGTTGGTGGGAGTGTAGACTGGGACAACCACTGTGAAGGTCAGTCTGGAGATTCCTTAAAAACCTGAGATTGGAAGTCCCATTCAATCCAGCTATTCCACTTCTATGTATATTCCAGAAGAACTGAATATATCATATCACAGTGATATGTGTGCACCCATGTTTATAGCAGCACAATTTTTAACTGCCAGATCTGGGAAACAACTTAAGTGTCCATCAACTGAGGAATGGATAAAAAAGATATGATATTTTAGTCAATGGTGTACTACTCAGCTATGAAAATGATTACATTGAGATATTTCTAAATAAATGGCCTCAACTTGAGACCATATTCATAAGCAAAATAAATCAAACTCAAATGTATAAATACTTTGTAGTTTCCTTCGTGTAAGAAATGATAAGAGTACATAAGATTTAATGGCAATCATAATTCCCCATTACATTTCTTTGAAGCCTTGTAATATTTTCATTCATTAGTTAGGATGGTTTTATTCTGTTTTGTTTGATTTTATTATCTGGGATTGTATGAACAGCCTTTCTGAAGAAAACACGACATTATGATTGCTGTTAATGATTTAATGTTGTCTTTCTTTGAAGTCCTACCATGTTTTTGTTCTTCTGTTTCCATCGGTTCTATCATGTTGTATCTTATTGGATTTTAATATGTGTGATAGTATAAACAAAATTTTTATTTAAAATGAGATAATATAATAGCTATTGTCCATTTTCTATTATTTGGTTCTGAATGCCCTGTAAGGCTTTGATTCTCTTGAATAGTTTTATACTATTTGGTTATGTTTTATACTATGTGAAGGTATGCTCACCTATTTCAAAGAAAGAGACATTATGGTAGCTATTGTTAATATCAGGATGTCTTGTGGTGAAGAACTGTGTTGATTACATTGTTCTTTTCTAGTCTGCTTGTTCTGTCCTCTTTTGTCTTAATCTCTTTAAAATAAAAAAAATTAAAATGCTTCTAATACTACCTTGAAATAAAAGAAATATTAGAGACAGAGGTGAATATTACATAAAGTGCAAAAGATGATTGTTTAAAATATTCTTATGTTACCTAGAATAATCATATTACATAAACACTATAGTAAAATTTGTAAAAATCCTTGTATGAAATATATTTGCTTTGATGACCATATGTTATTTGTGTGAGTTAACTGTAAAAATTTTAGATTTATGGAAGAGTGGAGTTTTAGGATTGCCTCAATTTTCATTTATTAAATAGGTTATACTTTAATGTGTTTTTAAAAAATATTTTATAAATCCCTTAATTTATTAGTTAATTCATCTTAAATGTACTGTATATTAAATATGATATGCATGAAATTGTATGTTTTATAATTTCTTTAGCAAAAAATCCAGGGGATATTTTAACATTTACACGCTTATAATTACAATGCTTAAGCAATAGTGAATTTAAAGATGCAAAAGACACTGCAAAGTATTTCAACATTTCCAATAGTCTTCCTAATATATATAGGATATGCTCTTTTGTAGAAAGAATTTACCTGAGAAGATTTTACTAAAGCTGATGTATTTAATTATTAGTCTACAAAAAATAACTGTTGAAGTAGTGTCTGAACACTTAAAAATGTAATGAAGGAAGAAAAATTTCCCATGAAAATTAAAATAAGCAGAATTGTATTCAATTAAAACCTTCAATATTTGTATATTGATAAGATTAATTGGTTTTCACAGAATATTCTCTAACAAAAAGTCTCTATTAGGGGAAAGAAGTAGGCCAGGAGAAGGTGAGATGTAGACTTCTGTGCACATATGAAGTTACATTGTGCAAAGGAAACTGGATTCTGTTGGCAGTTGAACAAAAGATGAATGCTTCTATTGAAAACAAAAAGCAACAAATGTTATAGATTTTAATAAAGCAGAAACTTGGAATTTGATAGCTGAATGTTATTTGCAGTATTTTCTATTGTATATATAAATATATGCATATATTTCCTCTTATATATGCTATATATTTGTTGTGTATGAATATGTGCATTTTTATGTATTTCCATAAAACATATTATTTTGATAATTATCAATTATATTAGCTAAGAGTTTTGGTTTTTTGTACTAGGAATTGAACTCAGGGCCTTGCAAGTTGACAGGCATACACTGTGCCAATGAGTTATCTTCCCAGACCAGTAACAGTATTTTGAGTCTAACTAGAAAGCATACATAAATTCTCGGTAATAGAAATATTTTTTCAAAGTAGTTTGCACTTCTCTATATATTTTTATCTTATTTTATAAGACTGGTTACTTAAGTTTACCAGTTCCAGTTTTAGAGCATTAAACATAATTTAACAAGAGTATGGCCAAATAGACTGAAACAAGCTGTGTAAGAAATTAAGAAACTTTGCTGACCTAGAAGGTAAGGTTTTCCCTCCTCCTTGGGAGCAAGTTCTCACAGAGGGACAACTTGCAGCCCAGCAATATGTTTCAAGTGGAAAAAGAGTTTAGGGGACTATGGTGATTTTAATGACTATTTCTCTATCCTGATGAATTACTCAACTTTATTTTAGAAGTTTGTTTCAGCCTAAGTAACTGAGATTGATGATCTACTATCAGCCATCTGTTCCCACTTGCCATTACCAATGCATTCTAAATTACTGAGAACATTTTTCAAAACATTTTACAGTATTCAAGCTGTAGCTCACATTTTAGTGTACCTGCTAAGAAAATCACATGCAGATCATACATTTCTTAATGGAACACTACCAAAATATGGTAATTATGTCAATTTGTAGCAAAGAGTATTACTCATCTAATAAGGGAAATACTAAAAATGGATTTTATGGAAAATTAACAATTAATTTTTAGATAAATTAAGACATTCTATATGCTTTACAGCAAACATAGTACATAATATATGTGAAATATAGATATGGATGCATGCATATTTGATATACAAACCGGTACACATTCCTATATGCAATAAATATATATGCACGTATTTCACATAGTCTTGCATACATAGTGTTTCAGGTAATGTTGGTCTGTGAATAAGCTAGTGGTCTAATAAGACAATATTACCTAGAAGCATTTTAATGAGTTTTGATTTTATAAACTCATGCTATGCAGTTTACTAAATGGTAACTTCAATTAATGCCCGTTTCTCAGAATAGAATTCTAGTATCAAGTGATGCATGCCTGTGTATATGCTCTTAACTGTGATAAAAACTTAAAGGCTTTTAACACCACAGAGGTATTATCTCTCAACTCTAGAGATCAGAGTTTTAACATGAAGCTCGCTTGACCAAAATCATTGCATATAGTAGGAACATTCCTTTATTCCTTTCAGAGTTTCTTAGAGAAAATTCTTTTTTTTTTTTTTTTTTTTTTTTTTTTTTGCTATTTCTGGAGGCCACTGTGTTTCTTTATGAAGTTTCACTTTTGTATATTCAAACTCTGCAAAATGTAGAAATGTAGGCAGAGATATCATGCTAGGGTTTTCTCTCACATGGTTTTGTATGTTTGTTTTTAAGGAGTCATGTGATAAGGCTCACCTCACATAGAATATCCAAAATACTCTTCCTTTCTTGAGCTTGCTCACATGACAAAGTACCTTTTGTCATGTTGTCATATTTAATACTCCTGAGAATTTGAAGGTGAATAGCTTTAAGAGGTATTCTTTTGTGTAAATAACCCAGATCAGAAGTTACGTGATTTAACATTTGAAAATTTATGTCTTTCTTTAATTGTAAGGTGAGTCATGCTATAATATATTACTCAATTAATAGTTTACTTATATTTTATGTCAGAGAGCTTCAGTTTCCAAAGGAATGCAAAACTGTGACCTTATATCAAGTTACTCATAATGAAACATATATGATCCTTTGAAGAGGAACATGTAGTGGGTCTCTATTTTAGATGTTTAAAGATTAGTTAACTCTGCAGTTGGTCGGTCAGGGGGATGCCACATGAGAGAGGCTTTGCTGGTATTGAAATGTCACATAATTTGGCTTTACTACATAAAGTTATTTATGTATATAGGTGTATTATACATAAAACATATCCAAGAATGCTATATTTTATTATGTGCACATGATGTTCCAGTTAAAAGTACAAATACTCAACTGAAGAGGCAATTTTGAAATTAACATCCAGGCTTACATCATCTTCCATATAATCTAATCCAATTAGTTAGATAGTTAGATTTAATATAGAGCTTGAATATTTTCAGGAAGGTCTCCAGATGATTCTAATGTATAGTTTGGACTGTACCTACTTTTGGAAAATGTTTTTGGAAGACGCAGATGTAAATAAGCAGCTTTGGGTACTAGAAATTTAGTAATCTGACCAATGAAATGAAAGTGTCAGAGTGTCAATGTAAGCCACGGGCCTGAAGTTACCTCAGAATCCACTAGGAACTGTGTTAAAGCTCCATTGTACACGGACACATCAACAAGTCTACCCTGATAATGTGACTTTAGTTTTATACACTGTATTCATTTCAAAGTTTCTGAAGTAAGCCCTTGTTCCTCCTTCAGTGAAGTTCTTTCATACATATATGATAGCTAATCCTGCTTTATGAATCAGCATTCCATTTGAGAATCCCAGATCAACAGAATGGTTTTCTAAATTTCCATAAACTAGAGTTAACTTTGTCTGTTGTGAAGTCCACGGGCACTGCCATATGCATATTTTCAACATCTACAGTGATTTCATCTATAATAATTTCACAACTCTAGGAATTCTTTGTACTGTTTCTAGTTAGTCCTCCATCCTTCCCACTGAACACCTGACAATTGCTTATCTTTTCTGCTGCTTGTTCAGTTTTACCATCTACCATGAGTATAGTATCAGTTTACAAAAGGTCTTTTGAGACTGACTTATTTTACATAGTAATGCACATATAAAAATCATTACAGTTTTTGCATGGATTTATATCTTACTTTTTGCAATCAGTAAGCAACTATATAGTTTTATTGCATTTTTAAAACATAGTTTTGTAATTATTGAGAATATTTTAGTTTCTTCACTTTGGAGGTATTAATGAATATAGACTTTATAAATATTTACGTGTTTTATGTGTAAATAATTTTTCAAATAATTCAGGTATATAAAGATGAAATCAATACTTCATATGATGAGGCTGTTTTTAAAATTGAAAGAAAACTACTTAGTTGTTTGTCAAAATGGTAGATCATATTGTTAATTTACAGTTCCAATAAAGGACATTGAACTTATTTTCACTTGGCAATTTTTCATTTTTACAGATTCTTTATGAATAGTCTATGTTGTTTTTCCATTTTAAATATGTTAAATGTTTAGTTTATTGTCAAATTTTAATTTTTCTCTCCGTAATTTGTGTACAAATACTAAAATATATATATTTTGCAAATATTTTTTCCAAAATTGTGAATTACATAGTTTGTTAACTGTAAATTTAATTTTACTAATTTAGCAGTCTTATTTATTCTACATTAATTTGTCTTAGGTATACTTTAATAAATATTTATTAGATTATCAAACTTGGATTGCATAAGTTAAAATTTAATAAGCATGCTATCATTCTCTGGACTGAAAAGTTTTAGTTATGTGACACAGCACAATGACTGTCACTATTGATGCATTAAGTATTTGAAAATTGTTAAAAAACATGCATTTGAAATAATCTCACCACAAATCTAAGTGATTCATAGATATGTTAATCATGTTGATTTAATCATTCTATAATAAAAAAGTTAAATGCTAAAAATTCCTTCCTTTCTTTATGACCGGTTCTGGTATCTTAGAATGCCCATGATCACTGAATTTTATTATTTCACTAATATGACATCTAGACACATCTCAAGTTTGTAATCTTTTTCATTTTTAATTATCTTTCTAAAAGACATTTAACTCATTTCTCAATCTATTTTTCCATGTGTTAACTTATGAAGTTAATATATACTTTTTACCCTAGGTACTGAGTGTTGCAATTTACTCTGGTATAGGACGTATCTTTCATTCTCCCATCTGTTAACTGTAAGATTTTCATATTTGAATAAAGCATAATTCATACAAATAGTTGCCTAAACATATTTGCAAAAGGTAATAACATATACTGGATTTTATATTTGTGATTAAACTTCACAATTAAGTTGCTAACAACCAATCATAAAGCCGTGAAAATACAACTTTTCTTTCTATCTTTAACTGTGCTATAATCAAAACTTGTGCACCAGAAACCATTAGAATATCTCACTTTTTTCAAGGCCATCACTAATTGGGTTTATTTCTTTATTGATCTTTAGTTCCTTATAAATATTGCTCTTTTAACATGCTATCCTTATATAGGATTTATGCAAAATATTGCATAAATGTGTTATATGTTATTATAGGCTACAATAGTTTACTCCTGACTAACAAAATACTGGGCATGTTTTAATACTATAAATTATATTTCCTTGCTCTTTTATAAAATAATTTGTAAATAATTTGTACCTCTCTTTCAGTGCCATTTCTGTGGGACATATTTATACCCTCCGTGCTAATTGTTAAAATTTTAATGTTTTGACTTTGTTTATTGTTAACAGCTACAAAAGATTATATGTATAAATAAGGTATCATGTGATATTCTGACCATGCATGTATTATATAATGATTAAATCAAATTAATCATAAGCTTTTCAAACATTTAAATGTTATTAGTAGTAATAATACTGGTATCAGTATTACTGATAGTATTGTTATTAGTATTAGTATGGTACTAGGAATTGAATCCTAGGATACTGTGAACTGTAAGTCCAGCTCTTTGTTTTTTATTTATTTGAGAGAGGATTTTGTTGAAAGACCAGATTAACCCTTAACTAGCAAATCTATTGTCTCATCCAAAAGAGTAGATGGGTTTATAGTGCGTACCACTATATCAAACATAAAGGCACTTTTTTGGGGGGTAGGGCTCTTTTGGGAATTAAATCCTGTTTGTCACACATTCTAGCCACACACACAAATCCTTGTCATTTATTTATGATGAAAATATTCAAAATTTCTGCAGAAAATTTAAGCAGAATCACCTTATCGTCCACTGGTACAACAGAGTTTCTTGTATCTGGAAATTTCTTATATATTTATTTTTTTGAAAAATTTGTCTAAACTCCTCACTAATAGTAAGTCCAGTATTTCTCATAATTTAGTCATTTCTCATAATACAACATGAAATATAATTATATTTTCATGTTACTACAAATTATCATTTAATAATTTAATTTTTAAATTCTGAAGTCAGTGATCTAAGTGTTCTTTTTCTTTAGCTAATTTGTTTGTCAAAAAAATGTTGAAAGTGAATTGGTTAGAGTTTTGTTTTGATTGTACACAGTGTTTAATTACAGCAATTTTGGATATAATACTGCTGTGTTTGTATTTAATGCAGACACTTATAAAACTATTCATTTACAAAACTTTTTATTTCTAGTTTTATTTGTGCAAGGTTAGGTTGTTTTGCTTTCACATTCCTAGGACTAACTTCTTGACATTTGCAATTTGAATGGGGAGGGATTTAAATTGGTTTCAAAAGCCTGAGCTCACAGTTAGTGGGCTGAGACTCAGAAGCATCATGGAAGAGGGCCCTGGTTGAGAAAAAAGTTTACCCCTTCGTTGAGGCTGGAAAAAATGCACAGAGGATGCACTTTAGTGAAATATATCCTCCAAAGTATGTCCTAGGGGCCCAAATCATCCAGATCAGGCCTGGCCTCCTAAAATTACATTAATCTACTGATGCATATAGTACCCTCAAGATCCCACCACTTCTCCGAAAAGCTCTTCATTCATTCAAACTGATAGTTAAACTTAACAGGCATCATGTTTAAACTTTAGTTTTAATAATGAATGTACAGCTGCATCACATTTTTTTGCATTTTATCTTGTTGCGCAATACGGATGCTGATTTGTACAACCATAAACGATTCAGAAGTACTGCACATTGGCACCTTGAGAAAAAATTTTAACTAGTTTTTCCTCAGACAAAAGACTGGCATATACAGCACTAAAATTAAAAATAAAATAAAATAAAATAAAATTAAAAAAAACGAAAAAAAAATCAGACCCTCAATTTTAAAGAGTCAATACAAAAAGGGGTATCTGAAATAAATGCATGCTTCAGAGATGAAGAAGTAGAAATGGAAAATAAATATATGAAAAAAAAATGCTCAACATCATTGGTCACTGGAGAAATACATATTAAAAACACTAAGATTCCATCTAATTCTAGAAAGAAAGGCCATTATCAAGAAGTCAACTAATAACAGATACTGGTGGGGATGTAGGAAAAAAGGAACACTCCTCCACTGTTGGTGAGAGTGTAGACTAGTGTAACTACTGTGGAAATCATTGTGGAGATTTCCAAAAACCTAGGGTTAGAGGTCTCATTTGGCCCAGATATTCCCATTCTTAATATCTTCCCAAAAGATTTAAAGGCATCATTCTGCATCAATATATGCACACCTGTGTCGATAGTGGTACAGGTTGTAGCGGCTAAATTTTGAAAACACTCCAAATGTACATCCATTGATGAATGGGTAAAGATGTGGGTCTTTTATGCAATGGGGTACTACTCAATGACAAAAAAGGATATGCTTAAGATATTTCTAAATAAATGGGTGTACCATGAAGCTGTAACCTTAAGGAAATATAGAACAGACACTGATGTGTAAATGCTGTTAGTTTGTCATAGATGGTTTTTATCAGACTGATAATGATTATTTATTCCAATTTTCTTTAGATTTTTTTCTTATGATGAATGCTGTAATCAAATGCTATTTTTGCATATATTGAGATTACCACATGCTTTTGTCTTCTATTGTGTTGGTATGGTATATTACATTTATTGATTTGCATATGTTGAAATATTCCAGCATCCCTGGGATGAATCCAACTTACTCACTGTGCATAATCTTGATGATTTGCTATTTGTATTTTATTGAGTATTTTCACATGTTCATTATGGAGACTGGTCTATAGTTGTCTTTTTGTTTGATCTTTTTCTGTTTTTGGTATCAAAGTTATGCTTGCAGTAATGACTCTGGGCTTATTACTTCACTTTCAATTTCAATAAAGAGTTTAAGAGGAATGGTATTAAATCTCCTAAAATTTCTTATATATTCAGCAGTGAATACTTCAGGACATTCTTTGTTGATAAAGTTTTAACTACATTTTCAATTCTATTGACTGGATTATTTAGATTTTGTATCTTCTTGATTCAACTTTGGTAAATCTTACGTGTCTAGGAAAATGTCTATTTCTTCTGCGTTTACTATTTTATTAGAGTAAAAGTTCTCAAAGTATATATTGATAATATTCTGGATTTACCCAGGATTCTCCTTTATAAAAACATTAAAATACTACTTATTGACAATTTCTGTTACTTTACCAGAGAAATTTTTGCTCCAAAGAAGCAAGTATCAATTAATAAGAGTTAGATAAATGCTACTTTTTTACTTGATGATACTAATTAATTTGTATGTTCTTTATGAATACCAACCAATTCCTGTTTTATAATATTGTAATATGTAACTATACATACATGTATATATTCATAGAAAAAGATGTTCTGTTCATCATTAATCCTGTAATCTAGACAAAGCTTCATAAGTGAGTCAGATGAGAAATAGAAGAAGCTTGCATTAATATGAAAAAAAAAAAACATTTAACTAGAAGAGTCTATTCATAATGACAAAATTCATATATTTCCATCATAGCCTGACAATACTGAATTTCTTTGGAAGACCAGATTCTGGTAGGTTTATTAGCAATTATAGAACACATAAAGGACAGCATTCTTGGACCAAAGCCATGAGAACATGAGTTTATTTGTTTTTATGATTCTAAAGTGAGACAAATCCATCATTTTACATTTGTGAATATTTTCAGTGGAAAAACATATATTTTGAACTACTCTAGAACTGAGAAAAATATCTAAAATTGAAAATCTTAAAAATTAAAAAACATAAAGTTTTCAAGAAGAAAAGATCAAACCTTTGCAGTATTGCTTTTCAGGATGATAAGTTTAAAATATTATCTTTAAAAATTACTGAAGTGATAGAATAGTATATAATAGTTCTTTCTAAGTGAGGCTACTGCTGTCAAAATTCAATTTTAAATGATTATATTACAAGGTTAATGGAACATGACAATTCATACTAACTTGGAGAAGAAATGTTAAGATAGTGAATTCAAAGATTGCAGTAGTAATATATGAGTGATTATTTTAAAGTATTTTATTTCCAAATTAAACTTTGGCTAGAAAGTGATGTTCCATTTGATTTCTTAATTACTGACTTGTTCATGAACTTACTATTCATGGCATTTAGTTATAAATGATTGCCCAGCTGTTGCTGGCAGGTACACAGGTTGCAATGTGAGCAGTAGGTCCAGCCTCCTGTTCAGTAATCTCCAGGTGAATGTAAGAGAAATGGAGGTACTTTGCATTTTGAACCTCTCTCTAAAGTTCTATCATCTTAGACGTGTACAGGAAATTGCTTTTATGGTCATTATTAAGCTCCAATATTTAAAAATTATAAAGTGATCATGCTGCCTCAGATTTTAAGGTACTAGGTAGACACCAAATTCTGTATTTTAATTTAACAGTGACAAATATCTGAAATTAAAATAAATGTTTTGCCCATGAGCTAACAAAATTAATGACTTGATTAATTAGAGTAAACTGAGACTAATAATAGTATTGCATATTTTTCCAAAATATATGTTGTGCAACAGATAAAATTTCCTATAGTGATATGTCTTTTTCTATATGACCTCAAATTCAAACTTCATTAGAGGAAATGGGAGGCAATATTGAAAAATGTATACCAAATGTGCATTTAGCAATATGAAATTTAGATTGGTTTTATCCTGTAAAATATATGTAACATTATACTTCTGTTTTAACTCTTGAAATAATTAACTTAGTATATATATATATATATATATATATATATATATATATATATATGAGTTTAAAGTCTAGAATTGGCAATAATTTTGCTGTGGGACTAAAAATAAAATATTGTTCTTGTAGCATTGAGATATAAACGTATTTTTTTCTATGAAGAGTAAGTGCTGTAGGTGAGACACTTATAAATTACAGAGTGAAATAGCACTAGGTAAACTAATGCAGAAACTGACTACTCAAGCCATTGCTTTTGTTATAGGAGGACAATGGATATTACTTTCCCCTGGAATTTAGTGAGCTTGGAAGAACATGCCTTGTCTATAAATCATTTAAATTTTCAGTACTTTGAATTTCAGAACAGTCTGTTCTTTTTATAGTATCTTACAACCGTGAGGAATTGAATAGTGACCTTACAGTTATTTCCCCGGTGAGAATGTCATTAATTTGCTGCATTTTCTGTGAAGCTTCTATTTTAACTTTCACTTCCCCAAAACAAGTTAGCTTCTAATTCCTGACAGAAGGCTCTGAAGACAGAAGCAAGTAACACTTCTGTCTGTTTATGATACTCATTTGGATGACAAAGTCATGAGCTGGCAGAGGTGAAGCCATCCAGCCTGGCACGGAGGATTATCACGTCTTAGCAAATGAAGAGAGCCCTAGGGCATTAAGAACTCTCAGCCATTAGTATTGGCTTTGCCACCAGGCAGTTACATAAGCTGACAGTTCAGCAGAGGTATGCCTCCTTGAATGCTCTCCGCTGATCACCCCTGAAATATCATTAGCATTGCTGAATTCTCAGTCATTCAGGGTTCAATTAAATAGTCAGCCTTCCTTTATGGAAGCACAATGTACCAACAGATTTTCTTGATGCTAATATGATTTCTATTACACTGCAACTTATCAGATTGAATGCACAGCTTTAAACAAAAATAATGAAACTATGCTAAAATAGTAATGATTTTCCTGACAATGTCTTCTGTACAAATGAGCATGATTTTTGCCTGTGACAAAGTCCTGTTAATGAAATAAAACTATAATTAAGACTTGTAGTATGCTTCCAAATTTTACTCATTAAAACTGTACAAAGATTCTTGCAAGTAGAGAATAATAATCTAGAGACCATTATGATTTTTATTTGAAGTAAATCTTGTGAGAACAGCAAATAAAGAGTTTTCACCAAATGGGTTTTTAAAAAAGAGGATATTTTATTAATATTAAAATTGCTATATATGGGCATTTAATTATACAATATGATTTTGTAATTAATATTTAATACTGCCTACAAGTTAAATGGAAATGTAAAACAGAGAAGTTGCCAAAGTATTAAAAAATGATTTAAATATCATAATTATTTATACTTTTAATGATTATTTACCCAATTCATCATAATTATTTAAAAGTTCAAGGTGAATATTAGATTCAATCTTCTGGAGTATATCTTTACTTAAGTGCTAACATTTATGAATATGTTTTTGTACTGTATAGAACATTAGCTTTTCTCGCATGACTCATTTAAATGTGGATAGTATTAATCTCTTTTAACATGCAAAACATGACTAATTATTTGGTTGCAACATCTGGCTAAATGTTAACTTTTAAGTAGTTGAATTATTTTTAATTGAATAATTACACTTTTTTGTGTTTCATTTTGCATATTCCATGTTTACAACAAAGCAAGTGAGTTTGGAAAATACTGAAATTTATTGATTACCCTCACTTAAAAAAAAATGACCACAAGCTTTGTGGGAATATTTATAATATCCTACAATGCTTCTTTTTTCTCATTATCAATCTTTTTTTTCTAATTTTATTACTTATCTTTCTCAACTCAAATATTATATTCAGGGCATTAATTTTGTACTTCAATGAAAGAATTTAAACAAACAAAAGAATTACTTCACTTCAATAGAACACTCAAATAATTTACCTGAAGCTTATGTGCAGACTACAATTGCCTCTTGTAACTGCTAGATTTTCCCTGTTGTTCAGTAAATTCCATCAACTCTTAGCAACCAAGGACACTTTGTTATCTTTATCTTCCTGCTCTATTCTGTTCTCCATTTTCTGCATCTCCTTCAACTCTAATACTGTGCATGCTGCATGAATAAATCTCGCTGGGATATGTACTTCTACATTAGGACATCTCTTCTTTCATTCTTTTTACAACAAATCTCCAGAAGGCAGACAATTGGTTATAACTTCTATTTTTGTCTCAGCAGTTAAATTATTATTATTGTTATTATTATTATTATTATTATTGCTACCAATCCACTGATGTATTTTTCCACTGATTGCCATCAGTTTACATTTTTGGCCAGTCAAAAATACAATTCTTTCCTTCTTTCTCTCCCTCCTTCCTTCCTTCTGTTTTTTTTTTCCTGCATCTTCTTCTGTCATCAAAACTCTAATACCCCATATTAACATGAAGACTATTATTTTAACTATGAGAAATCTTTGTTGATTCATTTTCATTATGTTAACTATCAACATAAATTTTAACAGCTCTATTTTCATGTCCTCTGTCATGCAAGTGGGTGTTGTCATTTAGAGTCACAAACCAAATTGAAAGGATCAATCATGTCTTTATTTATTTATGTATTTATTGCAATAGTGGCAGCAAAAAAAAAGTGTAATATACTCATGCTGGATTTATTATCTCTCACAGAATAACACTAGCTTCTGGTCACTTGGGCAATTTTTTGTGTGGATGATTCTTGGACATAAGGCGTTTTAAAGGGATCCAGGTTGCATAGGAAAAGTACAAAGGTAAGTGGGAGAAAAGGACATCAGCCAAGACTCTGATACAGGGCTGTTGACAGAAACACAGGGAGCTGCTAAGTAGCGAATGTCATTTGTCCCACAAAGATTCATTGCTGGAGGCTTGGTCCTTAGTGTAGTCGTGCTAGAAGGTGGTTTCACCTTTAGGAGGTGGGGCTTGGTTCAAGGGCAATTGTAATTGGAAGTAAAGTTCTGGGAAGTAAGTAGTACAATTCTTGTGGGAGCCCAGTTAGTTTCCATGTTAGAAGGTGACCATAGCAGAGCCGTGCTGATCTCTCCCTACTTCCTGACTTCCTGTGTTGTGAAGCAATCACTCTTAAAGACACTGCATCACTGTGATGCCATTCACATGAGACCTTCATTGCAGATCAAAAAGATAGAGTTTACTGATCTTGGAATTTCAGCCACAAAACTGAAACAATAAATAAGCCAATTTATTTATAATATAACTAGGCTCATGTCATTTGTTATAGTAATGTTACATTAATTGACTAATAAAGAAGTGCTTTATTGAAGACCCATGATAAGGTAGCCTTCATTTGGTAGTGCCTGAGTGAAAAATGCAGATGTATTTGACCAAGGTTTCCCTAGGTACAGAAGAAGTGTTCTAGACCTTCACTGCAAATGTTTCTAGAAAACTAAAATGCATTGCCTAAGCACAAGTAGGAGGAAGGAACATAATTTTTACCTATGAGGTCAGACAGTCAAAGCCATGTAATTATTCATGTTCAAACTAGAAATACTACACAAAAGATTTTGATCTGGGGAAAAGTTCTGACCCCACTAACTGACCTCATTTACAATATTGATCTCTTCCATTGGTTTTCCCAAAAGGAAACAAAATTTTTAAACATGATTGTATCATTTTCTGAATTTCTTATTCTGGTATTCAGCTTTTTTCACATACATGTGAAATTTACACCAAACTAAACTCCTTTATACACTTCTGGTCACAGAAATATATATCCAGTTCATTGTACAGTTTGCTTTTCATTTCATTCACTTCTCTGCTCAAATATCATCTGGTTAAAGCATATTATTCTGACTAACCTCCATAAAGTAGGCCATCTCAATCTGTCAGTGTCTTTTTCAACATGCTATTTTTATTCATTTCCATAATCTTGCACATTTGCTAAAGCTTTAGTTTAATGAGAACATTGTGTTTCCTAAAAGCTGACTTTTTTTATTTTGCTGAATCTTTATTGCCTAATATAGTACACTGCATACAGTATATTGTTAAGTATTAGAATAAATGAGTACAGTGAGAAATAGGCATTTAGTCATTTTTCTTAGTTTTTCTAATTAGAAAATTAGTGCCTAGAAATTTGCTTCCTCAAACAATCCCAGTAAGATTAGATAAAAATAAATGAAAAGAAACACAATAGTATATGATGAATTTGAAAATCCAGACTCTCCTACATCTAGATAACTTTGCTATTTCTTTGGTTGCTATATCTTTTGCTATAAGCATGATAAATTCCATATACAAGGGTTTTAACAAACAAGCAGCATAATCCTAGATCAATTATAGTGATCTTTACTTCTTTAATATTATCTTTTCGCTATTCTTTTGGTTGATTGCAAATTTCAGAAGGAATATTAGTTCTTTGTCTGAGGACAAGTGACCAAAATACCTTCCCACTCTGTGGTTTGTCTTTTCCACTTAGTTGGTGATTTCTTTTGCTGTGAAAAAGCTGTTAAATAAGATGAGATCCCAGTTGTTGATTCTTTGCAATATTTCCCATCTAATTTGGGGTTTGTTCCTGAAGTCTTTGCCTGTATTTATGCCTTAAAGTGCTCAATCCTCTCTTCCAGCAGATTTACTGTTTCTGTTTTAATATTTATATCTTTGATTCATTTGGATTTGAATTTAGTACATGGTGATAAACATGCTTTGATTCAGTCCTCCCAAATACAGACTTACAGCGCCTACAGTCACTGTGACTCTTGGTTATATAGGAAGCACAGACATGGCCAGACACAATAATCACATGGTGACTGAAATCTCTGATGATTTGTAACTATAGCTGGGAAAGAAAGTCATTCTGTGTCAAATATGTCCTCTCTCTGGAGATATTGGTAGCTTGTACCTCTTCTTTACTGATAAAATTTTCCTGAGATTCTGTCACTTAGTTTATTGAATTCTAGGACTTGACACATTAAACTGAAAGCTTTAGGTCTGACTGGTCATATAAAAAGGAGTCACACCTACAGTACTCAGGTCCACCACTGCACTGCAAAAGCAACCATGGATAACTCGTCAGTGAGCGATCACAACCGCGTCCCAGCAAAACTCTGCTTGTAAGAGCAGATGTCAGGCTCAATTTGTCCTGAAGGTGGTAACTTGTGATTCTCTGCTCCACGTTATCACAATGATAATTATATGCATCTGACTTGGTCTTTCACTTTTTTATTTCAAGTCTTTTCATTTTATTCACTTATACTTTGTAAATTGTACTTCTCAAACTCTTGTCTACAATACCTAAAACCACCCTGTTAATAAGGAATCATTTCTGCCATCCTTCTCAATGAAAGTGTTATATTATTGTATAGGAGATATACTCTCTTTTTTTTTTTTTTTTAAATACAGGTTTGGGTTGCATCTTGCTTTACACTGTTATTTATAAAAGCACCGCACCACTTTTCTTTGATTAAAAATGTAATTAATTAATGTAAAATATTACAGTAAGAAATATTTTGGAGGGGCTGGGGGTTTAGCTCAGCGGCATAAGCACCTGCCTTGCAAGCAGGCGGTTGTGAGTTCAGTCCCCGGTACCGATAAAAATGAAAAAGACAAAAAAAAAAAAAAAAAAATTTTTTTGCTTCAGTTACTTATTTTATTGGTGTTTAGGATTTCTAAATCTCTAACCTGTGTACTCCGTTTTATCTAAGATTTAGGAAACTTTCCTAGTGTTTTTTCTATTTTAATGCTATTTGATTTTACCATCAAAATTCACAAGCCACTCATCACACTTAGTTCCCTCCACTGACATCCATATCCTTAATTCTAGTATTCCTGTCCTGTTCAGGTATAACTCGGAAAAGCACAATAAAAACCGTTGACAGAATATCTCCTAATGCAAAAATCACTAACAACCTTGTTGCTTTATAACCACATCTTTCTTGTACAGTAATTTCCATAGTTCATAAGCCAATATACTAGTTGATTGGGTGAATTTTTGCTTGTCAAGGAGTCTTGAATACTCAGTTTACAGTCTACAAGTAACAGTACTATATTATGCTCATATATTCACAACCCCTTCTCTCTTTTGTTGCATTGACTGTCAATATCTGAACACCCTATGAGCTTCTTCATTTTCCTTAGTTGAGTCTGAATTTCAAAATTCTGCAGCTAATAATCACATGAGAAGGAAGGAAAAATCATTTTAAACCCATGACTTAATGTCTCACTTAAACTCTTAGACATCGCTTTGGGCCACTATTCAAATGTTTCATTTCCTATTTTTTCTCTAATCTTTTAAACCTCAAAACTTCACTCCCATTGTGAAGCCCTGGTCTCATATTTTGAATATCCTATTCACATGTGGCTCATAACTAGGTTTATTGAAATGATTTCATGTTTTCCTTACCATAATTATATTAAGAAATATATCTCTTACTCAAATGCCAGCGCTTTTCCCAGTTTTTTGAAGACAATTGTTCCAATGAGAATTTTTCTGTAGCGATAGAAAATGATTGAGAATATAAAAAATACGTATCTTTTTGTTTTGGAAATTAATGTGCTTTTTGTCTTCCATTTTATTCACATCCAGAAGTACAAAGAGAGTTGTGTGCATGCCGAATTCTAGTGGCATTCTATCATTTGCGTAACTCACACTTACTTCCCTTTAATCTCATAATAGTACCAAAAGTTTTCTTGAAATAATTTGTCCTTACACCTCAATTAATAGAGATCATGTAGTGTCAACTTTTGGATTGACTTCAAAATAGAAAAGGTCAAAATAGCCTGGCTAATCAATGTATTTCTCATACTTCCTACTGTTTGTTTAAATACAGCTGCAGGTGTCAAAGGTGACAATTCACTTGGTCACTTGGAGCAGTCAGTTTCTCTTTTATTGTCAGACTTTTCAGAGAATGTGAACCTGGAATAGGTGGTCTGGGTAAGGAGAAAGTTTATCCAAAAATCAAGTGAAAATAGAATGGAGAGACTTCAAAGTTAGAGCAAGATAACATCTTTCATAATTTCAAAGCCTGGATGTACTTTACCAGATGGTCTGTTAAATAAAAGCTTGGTAAAATTAGTAAATAGATAATTTTTCATTAGATTAATTATGTTAATTGAATCAAGTACACCTAAAATATTTGTAAATAGTTTGCCATTTTAAAACTTAATTCATATGCTAAGGAAGCCATCTTTATTTTTATTTAAGGAAAAAAACAAAAAACAAAAACAACAACAACAAAAAAAAAAAACATAGGCATGATTGCCAAAGGGTTCTGTGCAGGAATCCTAAATGGATCTTGTAGGTATATTTTCACTTAGCTTCTTAGTGATACGTAAAAGTTCTAAACATTTATTTTTGCTATAATGATGGAAAATTGTGGGTAGAGACTTACAGTGTCTTTTGCAATACTGCATTTCTGAATCCTATATTATGAGTTTTTCTGAAAGAATTGTCAACAATGATCTCCAGAGCACTGATTGATGCAAAAGAATCCCTCCTCAAGGTCTCAGCACAAGAACTAAGTTGATGATGCCAAGAATATCCACAGTTTTGATTTGTTGTTTTACATTCATGACATTATTTCTTTATGATTGGGGATGTTTTAAAATGAATAAACATATTTCCATCAATCTTTGAATAATACCAATTAGTATCAACATATAGAGACATAATATCTACATATGAGTATTTCATATCCAAGTAATATGATTTTGCAATAACTGTAGTAAGCTGATTATTCTTAAGACATCAGTAAAGGGTGAGTATATGTACCTGCATATATTTTTTGTTTTTGTTTTCAAAGGCAAAACTGAAGCCATACAAATATGATGAGTGGTAATATAATAAATATGATTAATAGAAAAATGTTCAAGGTCTATGATTATATAACAGTGATAAAGAATTTAAAAATATATGTATTATTAATGTTTGTGATAATAAACAAAGTAATGAAGATTAAATTCTCAAAAAGCCTTTTGTACTGGAGATTTCAGTGGGACTTATTAAGTTGTAAGGAATTTGATATAATATATGGTCATGAAACTGAAAAAAAAACCTGACCCATAATATGATAATGTAAAACTTTCTATTTAGTTATGGAAATTTCCTCAAATCTTACAAAAGAACATGAGCAATGAAGGAAGATGGAATATTTTAATACTGCAAAGCGTGTGATACTCTGCCAAGAATTCACACTAAAATTTATGGAGGAACAGATTTTGTGAAATCATTAAATGCTATTCATTCTGTGTGATGATGTTATTTCATTGGATTTATTGTGTATAAAATGGTTCCGTATGCTAATTCAAATGGGTAGAAGGTTCTGCCTCTGAGCCCTCCTGCGTATGTGCAGGGACACTCCCTTATGCTATGCTTGGGTTGACGCCAATCTCATTAAAAGTAAAAAAAAAAAAAATGAACTTTAAGGTGAGATTGGTATTGCTACTGAGTACTGGTTGCTTCACTATGAGAATTTTTGCAAATTCATTAAGTAACGTGAGACAAAAATCTGCCCCCTGAAAATGGAAGCTCATTCACAAAAATAAAGGAACACACAGTGAGGTTTGGCATGATCTAGATAACATTTTATGGGTGCTAGCAACCATAAGTTGGCATTTGAATGTTGATGTTTCTAAAGTTTTCAACAGCTTTGTAGATTGAATATATAGTTTAGTATGACACTAAACTGCAAGATGTGAGAAATATGTTATAGCTATATAATAAATAAAGATGAGGAAACCTTCTACTGCTAAAATTATACAGAACCTTTTATGAAGCTCTTATGCAAGAATAGGAAGAGTTTTAGTGATATGACCAAAGTTATTTTTGTGTGTGTACCAGGAATTGAACTCAGGACCTCACACCTGCCAGGCAGATGCTGTAGCACTGAGCCAAATCCCCGGCCTTTGAACTAAAACTTTTAAACACGGATTTTTATATGTGACAATCATGCTGCATTCAGTATTTCATCATTTTTAACATTAGTTCCAAACTATTTTCTGTGTGGTAAATTGAACTTTATTAATTTATAGTTTTAAAAAGTTAGATTTAATATTATTCATTGTTGATAACTTTGTCAATATTTTGTATCTACATCAGTGACAATAGTTTCATGAAAGTAAGTATTGTGGCTCATAGAGGATTTCCAATGAGAGAGGTCAAAAATTTGCTATATTTTATCAATGAAATCAAGTTGTATAAATTTGATGTTGTCATTGAATAATGAAATGTAATCATATTTTACAAATACATTGAGTAGAAAAATAATCATGATACAAATGATTTGGTACAAAATATGATAGTGGAATACAATGTACCAATAGTGTTCTACCATGACATAATTTAGAGTTTATCTAAAAAAATAAATATAAATATTTCTTTAAATTTCAGATACAGGTTTGTTTATTTCTTATAAAGCTGGAGATTCTGAAGCATTATGGTAGAGAAATGGCAATCCAAAAACTGAAGTAGTGGTTAGTTTTGCACATGTGAGAGTTTAGGTTTGACAGGAAAAGAGTTTCATTACTTTGCACACTAACAATTACAACTTCACTTTATACATGCTTTCCCAACTAAAGAATTTTTTTGAATTTAAAGTATTTTTCATTTATTCAAATACCAAAAGCAAATCAGAATCTTTGTAAAAAAAAAAAAGAAAAGATAAAATACAGTTAAACAATAATAAAAGAAAGAGCCATCCATATCTCAAATATATAAAATGCCTATATTATTTCAAAGAACAAATTACATGAACAATTTCACATAAGACACACAACTCTAAAATATACAAACTACATTCCTGGTCAACAAATAGATGTCTGCATATACTGTACTAGTCACATTTCTGTCTCTAGGACAAAATACTGAATGCACAGCAACTTAATGGAAGATAATTTAATATAGCTCATGGTTTCAGAAGTTTCAGTTCGTGGCTAGCTGACTTCAAGTCAAAACAAAACAAAATAAAACAACAACAACAACAACGACAACAAAATGTGAAAGAAGAATGCCCATGGCAATTGGAAAGAGCAAAAGTGGGGCAAAGCCAGTGAAAAAAATATACCTTTCCTCATTATGCCCGCAGTGAAGAACTCCTTCCACCTGGTTCCACCTCCTAACAGCACGTTTCCCTTTGAATTAACGAACAGATTATCAAATCTAAGGATGGTTTGCAACTTCTGTCCTAAGTAATGATACTATTGTGCAGACCGCATTCCCTTTAACTTCACAGTAGTCTAAACTAATTAATCAAGCTAAATTTTTTCTAACATTATTTTACTAGTATATTTTACTAATGAATGTGAGATATTAAAGGACAGTCATTATGGAGAAAAGAAATATCTTTTCTAGACATGGAATTCTTTCTTCAATTAATATCCATGCACATAGTTCTGAGACATCAGTCTACCTCTTCTCTGACACTAATATTGACAAGGCCTTTATTTGTATAAACAAAAGAAAACTAAAAAGTCTTTAAATAAAACATTGACTCTTTCTGTTATGCAGTATCAGCTTATTGGAACTCTTTAAAAAAAAGAGAGACAAAAAAGCCAGAAGTACTTGATTCTACTCTTTTAAACCATCTCCCATCAAAATAACCTCCTACAAAAGCACTTATTCCAATTCCTACTACTTTCTCATATTATTCTTTGCTCAGAATAGCAGGCAAAGTTAAAAAACTGATAAAAAGAATATGCACTAGTCCATACTGACTTAGATGATAACAAGCAAGAAAAAATTAAGTTACATGAATGTGAAATGAATTAAGGAATTAAAAATCCTTAATTCACAATACAACAATAAAATCAGCTGCAGTTTTCCCTGATTGGTTTTGAAAGTGAGTAAATTTAACAAGAAATAGACTATGTGCATAATAAAAGTCTACTTCCTCAAAATATATCATCATCTCATTTTCTTATTTATCTTTTGTTGTCTTCTTGTGTCCTCTGTAGGAAATTGCTAGCTGTAGGGATTTTGTCTGTTTGCTTCATTACAATATCCATTGTACCCAAAACTAAACAAATATTTGGCAATTTGAATTATGCACTTTAAGCATTGTCTAGTTCAGAAATGTATTCTGCATATAACTATCTCCATTTTATTGCCTTGGGATTTAGTGAATCTATTTACTCTAACAAGTCTTTTCAAATGTTAACACTATGCTCTAGAATTCATAAGACATACATATTTCCAGTTTTTACAAACAATGTGAATGTCAGGTCATACCACTGTCATAAAACCATCGCTTGGTGGCTTAGATGATATTCTTTTCTTAGAGCTGAAGGCCGGGGATTTCAAAAGATGCCAAACATGTATGTAACAGCATTTTTATAGTTCTCAGAGGCCCTTGTTTTTTCTCCATATATAGATAATAGAAAGACAAAGCAAGTTCACATTTATGATTTTATAAAAGCACTCATCCCTTTCCAAGGGCTCTTGTCTCATGATCTAATTACTGCTGAAGGCTCCTCTTCCTCACATGGTCACATTGAATTTTAGAATTTCTGGATGAGTTCATTATGAACACAAAGCTTTAGTTCATAGAATGTAATGTATTCTTTAAAATGCTGTTGCTGTTATGTTGCAAAGTACATAATTTCGGTCAAACAGTGCTACATTTTTCCTTTGATAGATATGGAAAATAAGTTTCAGGATACTTGAAATCCATTTTACAAAATGGCTTAATATTTATTGTATGCATAATATATAAGCATAATATAATGTATAATTTTTCTATATAATTAGGTTAAATTCTAGTTTACTCATAATTCTTAATCATTAGCGTTGCTATGTAAAACACTGCTATAAATTATAGTTTATGGAATATGTATGAAAAAGTCTTCATGAGAGCAATCACAGAAGCATATGGTCAATGTATCCAGTCTACAGAAATAATTTATTTTCAAATATTTTTGATCACAGTTGGTTGAATTCACAAGTGTGGATGCTGCAGATACAGAGATCCAACTACACTTCACAAGTCATAGGGTGCATCACAATTTTTAACTATATCCAAAAGACAGTTAATAGTGTTTTTCTTGATTTAAGAGACTGCAATAATCATTTGATAGCAAATAGCATGCCATCATGGACAGATGTGAGTAACACAATTGTAGTAAATCTCAGATCATTCTTCTTTTAGAGCAAAACTAGCCTCATTGGTATGAAAAATGGCCATTTTTAAAAAAGAGATTAAAATACACAAATTGTGTTTTATGCTTTGATAAGTATTTATTCCTCATAAGTAGTCATCATAAGACAGCCAAAAACAGCATATGCTTTAGGTAAAGCTTATAACATTTTGTTATCTACACAAATCTTTGACTTCCTTAAAATTAATTATGACTGTTTTGGAGCATTTGATGAATTATGTGGTGATGATTTGTGCATCAGTCATTTAATATTAAAGTTAAGTAAATGCTAAAATCATCTTATCTATAAATTTAGTATTAAATCAAATTTATATGGAATGACAGAAAAATGAAAGCTAAATTGCAGCATATAAAGGGATGATAAAAATATAGTGACTGCTAAAATTCAAAAGTTTTTATAGTGAAACTAACATGGGCAAATGTGATGGAATAAGTGTGCTCAAAGTAAGAGAGTATTTTGAATATTTTGTAGAGAGTTAATGGCGGCCTGTCTTTCACAGTCATAAAACATTTAACTCAAACATAAACATAGTTTTGAACTCTTCTCTGTATTTTAAGTTTAGTGCATTGTTTAAAATTTATTTTTTCAAAGATTAAGTTTATTTAATGTTCACAATAGCAGGAGACACATTTATTGCTAGAAAAGATATTAATAAACAGGCAGTGATTTATCATTTTTGAATGTATTTATTTGTAATAAGTTTAGACTTAGAGAGAATTTGCAAAATAGTGCAAGTTCATTTTGTTTCAATCTCAGCCAAACCAGGTGTAATTCTAGCATTAGGGAGGCCGAGGCAGGAGGATTACCCTGAAGTTGACCAGTCTGGGTTATATAGTGCGTTCAAGAAAAGTCCAGATTACCCAGGGAGATGGTGTCTCTAACAAACAAACAAACAAACCAACACAAAACATTTTGCCAATTTCTCCTTATTAATGTTTTATGATAGAACAATTATCAAAATTAATACCTCAGTACTCATTTTTATTGTAAAGTGAAAAGAAGCAGAGAGAACTCAAAAATAATAGAACAAACAGATATTGAGCCAAATGACAACAACAACAACAACAAAAATCAATAGTGAATCAGAATTTCAAAACACGATGATAGGAATTCAACAATGGTTGTTACATTGCATATTGTTTTCTTCAAAGTAATTGTTCAGGTTAGTGCCCTTGTAAAAATATGATCTAAACTAGAAATGCTAAATGTCATTTTTCCAGTGTATTTTGTAGCAGCATCAAATTCAGGATCTCAAATTTTATTTATTAAGTTCATCATCTTAATCTACTCTGATTTGGTTGCTCACCTTTTAAATTTTTTTTGTGACACTGACACTTTATGAAACTGTTTTGTAGTATCTTTTTGCTAATACTAGAGAGTCGATGTCTTTTTCAATGCATTGTATCTGGAAACGTATTATGTCGACATATCTTGTTTCTGAAAGAAACCTAGATGACTTGGATAAGGCTCCACTATGAGTTTTTTCATTTTGCATTTAGTACAGATTTTGGGGAAACATCTTGTAATCTGTGAGAAAGAAAACACCTACAGTGTACTTTATGATTTAATATTTAAAAGTTTGTCCATCAACTAATGAATGCTTGATGAAAATGTGGCACTTATTCACAGCAGAGTATTACTTTGTCACAAAGGATGATAAACTTGAGTATTTTGGAGGAAAACATATGCACCTTGACATTATATTATTTAACGAATTAAATCAGACATGCAGGCTTAAGTGTTGCATGGGTTCTCCTATAGAAGAAGCCCAAAACATAAATAAATGTGTTCTCATGATTCGAATATTACTCAGTATATGTATATATTAAAATATTACATGATACACACTCACATGGGCATTTTTGTATACTTTATATTATTATGTTTTAAAGTAAATGTAACTAAACATCCAATTTTGTATATATTATATATTATATTAAATTCTAAAGGATTATTTTTATTTTCCAACATTAAATTCTCAATAAATATGTTACAGTTTTCATACTTCCAAGTTTATTAAAACAATGCATCAGAGTCTGAAGGAAATATCAACACATAGGGACAAATAATTATGAAAAGGCTTCCATAAAGCATGTGAATTTCCAGAAAGATGATTGGATAAGTACACCCAGATGAATTACTTTTAAAAATCTGTTAAACATTAAAACATTTCTTTAATAACTTGTCTAATTATTCATTAGCAAATACTTGAATAAGCTCATAGTGACTTAAACTGCAAATAATTTTTGTAACAGAAAGATGATGCTTTTGTAAAAATAGATTTATAATCTGAAACTAGTGTTTTCTTACATTCCTTTTCCTACTAAGAAAGTCTATATAATTTTTGCAGAAAATATACCATACAAATCAGTTTGTATTTCTAATTTCAACACTTTTAGTAAAAAAAGAAAAAATAGCGCATATATATATATATATATATATACATGTATATCAGAAATGCAACAGTTAATATACTTTAGTTAAACCATCCAGCTGTTATTTCAGTATAATTTTTCACTGTGTAATAGGAAGAACAGGTGGTCGATTGGTTGCTGGCAAAAGAAAAAGGACAGTTACTTCTTTAATTTTCTAAATGTTCCTAAGTCAATTATTTTTCCAAGAGTCTCAGCTCTTCCAACAAGAATATGTTTCTTTCTAAGCTGTTTAATTCTGCCAAATTCTATTTTAGCTTATTTCATCCCTGGGTCTTTGCCATAAAAGCAAACTGTTCTGCGGTCAGTGTGTTTAAACACTGAACCAGAAGCTGTCTGTTCACCACAAATTTCACTAAAATGTAGTCTGCGCCTTGTGCTGAATTGCCAACCCTTCTCATTTAAGCACACCATTCTTAAATTGGAAAAAGACAGCCCTGACTGCAATACATTTTTTAAAATATATTCTTAGTTGATTATTCTTGAATCAAAATGGAACTCTTTCAACAGTACTAGATGAAGAACTGTATAAAATTAGAACTGCGATTTTTAAAATATTCCTTCAATTGTAGATTTATATTTGGAAATTACAAGTAGCAAGAGTCTTGACAAATTTCTGAACTATTTTATCTAAATATGTTAAAAATATTGTAGTAAAGGACATGTTTCACAGGGATGTCATATTTAATACTGAATGAAGTTATTTTTTTAGAAAATGAAAGCCATTTTCTGTTTATATTTAACAATAGCAAATTTATTATCAAGTGTTTATATGTGAGTAACAGTGAGATCTAAGTGTTTTTTTTAATCACATCTGAATTTTGTAATATCTGGAAACTTCAAAGGACTTACCTTCTTTCCATGAGGTTGACAATAAATAAGAGAAGTGGAATTACTTTGTTTGAACAGAAAAAGAGAGACAAATAGAAATGTCAACAATAACATGATAGAGATATAAAATATTTTATTTAAGGACTAGTTTGTATATTTTTAGGTTGCGTGATTGTATGGTACCATTATAACTATTCAATTTTGTGTTTCATATACTAAAACAGTAATAGCTTCCACAATGTGTAAAATTTTATCTATAAAAGCACAGATCTAGTAAAATTTTAACTATAAAAGCACAATATGAACTGGATGAGCTTGATCCATGTATTGCATAGATTTTCAGTCACAACACAAGCAAATATGCTAGACATTAGTTCATGCTTCACAAAGGACGTATTTATTTATTGATTGATATCAGTTATTGATTTTCTTTACATTCATTTAATACTAATACAAAATATATTTTGATTATCGTATGGTCATTTATCTCTCCCTTAATTTATCTCATGGTAAGAATATTATAAAACTGTTTCCAATATCAAAGCAGAATTGATTTAAAACCAAATTAAATTAATAAAAATGAAAATAAATTAACAACACATAAACTCTATAGTGCAACTTGAAATTATATGACCATTTATTCATTTGTCATATTTATCCAAAGTGGTTTCATCATAATTTCTGGAAAATATTTTATTTTAAACATGACTTTATCACTTGAAAAATAAAGGTAAAATGAGATATTATTGTCACCTTAACATAAATTTATTTCACATACCAATTTTCTATTAAAGTGCATTTCAAACTTCTTTCAAATTAATGTTCAACCTAGCAAAATTATTTTATTCTATGGGGACTATACACAGATCTCATATATGTTTATAAATGTAAGAATAAGATAGAGAAAAAGTAAACATTAAGACTATAAAAACATTATATATAAGTATGTTGTTTATATTTTATTTTTTTCTGTTTTTAAGTGTCTGAGCTTCATTACAATTAATTAATACAGTTACTGAATAGTAATGTGTTATTGGGGACAACTAAGTTATTTGTCAAAATGACTTTTACATTTGTACTGATGCTAGAACTCATGGTAAACACCGTCTTTCATTCTATAAATGTTTTAAAATTACATCAGGAGAAAAAAATAAATAAATTTTATTTTATACATTTTGGTCAGAAATGTATGTCATCTGACATGATGATCATATATACTTAGAATAAAAAATATCCATGGTTTTCTATTCAGGTGCACATTGATGCTGTTCTAAATGAAATGTAAATTCATTACAATGCTAAGTATTATAAAAATATATACAGATCAAATTTTTGTGCATTATATATTTAAAATTTGAAATTAAAATATTAGAAATATGATTTTATAATACTCAACACATAATTCAAATAGCCTGTCTTTGTTTACAATGATAGCTCAGGATAAAAGTTCTTTTGTCATAGAGAGAACTATTTTCAAATAGACAGACTCCTGTAAAGTGGCGAAGACCATGATCCAATGCTTCCACTCGTCTCTGCCTAGGAGCATCTTTTGGAAAGAAGAATAGTCAGAGAGACCAAGAGAATATACTGGATCTTTAGCGATACATACTAGATACCATATTTAAAATGTTTAAATGTTTCATGGTGCAAAGTACCTAATAGGGAGTAGAGTATGCAACCAAGAACGAGTTCTGAAAATCAGCATACGAAGTCCTTTGTCTCTGTGGTGACTAAATAAACATTAAATTACAGCTTCTTGAGACCAGCAAATATGTAAGAAGGATATGTAAGCTATGTGATTCTAAAAGATCAGCAGGAGTGCAGAAATATTTGAATTTCAATCTTCTGGAATAAAGATACTTCTTGCCATTCAACAAAGACTCCGAGAAAGGTAACATATTGGTATTGTAGCTGAATTTCCTAACAATATATGACAGTTTGATCTCTCAAACTGAAAAACAATCCAAATGTATCATCTTTACATTGCATATCTACCTGCCCAAATATACTTCAAAACATCAAAAGCGCAGCCAACAAATCAAAAACTAAATTTGGCAATGGTCCACTTCCAATTGCGTTCCCAGATGCTGGGTATCAAAATCTTCACTGCAACTGGCTGAAATTTTAGTCACTAGAAGCAGATCTTGAAATGACAATGAGGTTATAGTCAACATTCAGTGCTCTTAATGGCTAGCATAAATCTGTTCAAACATTTAATGAAGAAAATATATGAAGAGAGTAGTATATCATTTTAAAACACCCATTGGATACTTCAGAGACTTAAAAATGAATTATGTGGAAAATTCTCTTATTGTCTAAACAGCACATTGGAGACTGAAAATGAAAAACATAGCTAAGTAGAATAAACTAAATTTTATTTTCTATTGTGTTTTGAAATTTGTGTCTTACAAATGTTTTGGGAATGTTTGACTTACAGAAATGTAGAATAGAACAAAAACGGGAAAGAGGGGAAGGAGAGATAAGTAGAGAACTAAATATGAATTATTTAAATTCATAAAATCAGGGGCTGGGGATTTAGCTCAGCGGCATAAGCACCTGACTTGCAAGCAGGCAGTCATGAGTTCAATCCCCGGTACTGGAAAAAAAAAATTAAAAAATTCATAAAAGCACTAATTTTGACTGTTAGGGAACTCTCTTGAGTTAACTTTTTAATTCAATTAAAACTACAGGAAATTGTGAAAGTTGAATCCTCAGTTGTAAGCTTATGTAGAAAACTGGTATAAATGATAATTGTCTATAATTTAAAAACATGTAGAGATTTTGTGGGGTTTTTTATGGTACCTAAAATTAAACTCAGGACGTTGCACTTGACATATATGTGGCTGAGCTATATCCTCGGATGAGATTTTCTTCAAACTGATATATTTTAATTTTTTAAGTAAGGCTGATGCGCATGAAAATCAACTCTTTATTAAGTTACTGAATCGGCATTTATACACCTACTATTAATAAACAATCAAATTGACATGAGATACTAAGTTTATGTTTGGATTATTCAAATACCAGAAAGGACTTTGGAAAGTATAAAAATAGTATTTAAATTTCATCTTTATAATGTCATTTTATTTTTAAAAGTTTGCAATTCTGGGATAGATATAGAGGTACAGAATTGTGATTATCGAAATGTATAATATAAATATGTAAAGTACTGATTAACATGAATGAATAGCTGAATATTTTGTACAAATACCTTTCTTTTTGTCTTTCATGGTGGTGGAGGGTTGCTTTAACGTACTCCATTTGAGGACATATTATAATCGTACCATCGCGCGCACACACACACACACACACACACACACACACACGCACACACACACACACACACGCGCGCGCACGCACACACAGTAATCCTTCTCTTATACTATAACTACTTTTAATTGGTTTTACAATTGTGTTAATACTTGTGTGCACAGTTAGTATAAACAAAATCAGTGTTGTTTTTGGTTTTAGACATGTTTTTCATACCTTTGCTTTGAACATGTATCCAGGTAGTTTCAGCCTCTTTATTTCACATTGCTAATTAATGTTTCATGACATTCAACATTTCTTCGTGAGGAAATCATCTTGGAAAGCGAATGGGCACTTATCCAGGCTCTTTACTCTCTTTGTTATATAAATGTCTTTCACACTGAAAGAAAAGTCTAGATTCTATAAATTTTCCAATCAAAAAAAGCTTACTGTTAAAATGAAAGCCATTATCAAATAACATTATGGATTATTCAACCATCTTTTGAATTAGCCAATGTTATAGCTTGTGTCTAGATGTCCCAGCCAAGCGTCATGGGGTCATAGATGGGCTTTTCCAAAAGTATCTGGATCTAGAGTGTGTGACTGATTCATAGTGCAATGCTGGCATTAAGGTGTGATACTAAATTGGTCCAATGATTGGTTTATCACTCCCTTAGTCCTGGAAGTCTAAATAAAATTTTAAAAAGGCAGAAAAGTGCTGTTAAATACTCTTGTCATTTTGCTACCTTCTGGAAGCTATGTTTATTCTTGTTTCTGATGTCTTCTATCTACCATGAACAGTTTCTCCTCTGGAATCCCCTCTACCAAGCCACCCTGCCTTGGATCCATGCCATTATGAACTGAAATCTCTATATGCTGTGAGATAAAATTTTCCTTCTTTTTGGCTGTGGGCATTTTGCATCAGCGATGAAAGAAAAATAATTTAGGAAATCCCATTTCTGTACTCTGGATGTAACTTGCTTTGCTCCCAGGAACACAAGAGATGAATAAATTATTTTAGATGAAGGCAGTTATGTTTGATCATAGAAACGTGAATAATAAATATTAATAAAGATTTCTTAACTGTCTTTGCTGGTACATTAAGGTTAACTGTAGAAGTCGACTTGGATTTGGACATATCTATGAAAATTATGACCTGTTTTCAGTGTGTTTTAGGGATTCTATGAGATCATCTTTAGCTTTCATTGTTCATTAGAAGAATCCATCAGGCTCAGAAAAGCCGTTATATTAATAGTTACATTTTAACCGATGAAAAGGAAATGTTAAAGTAAATCAATGGAAAAAAATGCATTAATTGAGTGTCAAAGAAACCAAGACTTTCAGTGAAGACATTGTTCCCTGCAATATGAGCCTACATCACTAAACTTTAGCAACAACAGGTTCATCCTCACACTTTACATGGAAACTAATGATCAACATACTTTTCATGTATATGAACATATATTCTATGTAAACCTGTATAGAAACCTATAGAACATATATTCTATTTTATGTAAACCTGTATGAATTATTATGTTAAGGTTACTATTTTCATTAAATATATATTCTAATATAATGTTACCAATAATTGTTAGTATATCCTATGGTTAGTTCTTAATGTATATGTGACATTCTTTCTGAATTCTTGCCACATTCAAAATTTTCTTGTTATTAGATTATGAATATACACTGAAGTCTACTTATGCTACCTGTGTTGGAGTTTTGTCTACTTAAATTTTATTCTGTGCTTCCAAAATGTATTATAAGTATAATCTGTCTCTTTCACTAAAAATTAGTTCTACTTGTGAGTGTAAAAATATTCTGATAATTAGAAATTATACATTTGTGCTAAAGGCACATTTGCCTTTGACATCAACATTCTCCTTTAGAAATATAATATCTTATGGATTCTCTTCAGGGAAACACATACTCATTTCTTGTATTGTTTGAGTTTCATAGGATTAAATGTAATATTTTTAAAGACTTTCATAAAAAAGAGATCATATTACGATATATTTTGTACATTATCAAGTGCTGTTATAAATTTGTATTTATAATCAGTATAGTTGCCTCCTGTGTTAATCACGTGGTTTTGCTGAATTTTCAATCTTACAATCTCAAAGAATCTTGTGCAGCATACTGGTCTATCTTTTTCTGTCTTTGTATATATTATAAGGAATAAACAATTAACTGATAATCTTAAAATCATTGCCATCATGATAAATCTATGAGGGTATTGTAAAATGCTCTGAAAACTCAAATTATAGAAGTTATCCATTGATTATGAGGCCACTAAAATCATTTACAGTTTCATATGTGAAATCCATTTTAGTTTTGTTTTCTCTTCTTAATCACTGAAACTCCTTTATAATAGTACTCAACTTCTGCTTTAGGTATCTCTTTATTTTTTAGGCAGTGTTATACTGTGTAATTATTTTAGCCATAATTGTGTGTTGTCAGGCTCTACATTGTATTTAAGTCATGTGTCCCACAAACCATATTCAGTCCTCTACTTGAAACTTAGTTTAATCTCATATTTTATATAATTCAAACCAAAGCATTTATTCACATTCTAAAATTCCATCTCATTGTAATAGGAACCGCCTTCCATGCAGGCAGGTTAGTGAAATCCCTGGAATTATTGTTTTTATTTCATTGTATCCCTCATGCTTAATATTAAATGCATAAACAAATTCTGCTAACGTGTCCATCAAAAACAACAATCTTTTCTACCTCTGCTTTGTTATGAGAATCTATGTGACAGTCATTTTTCATTTATACAGCAGTGCTGGACATATAATTTGTCTCTAGATTTTTATAGTGAACAACTTAAACTCTCCACTGAACAAACTGAAGTAGCATTCTGAAAAAAATCTAAAGAACTTTTGCTACTCTGACAAAAATTATACAAAATGAAATTTTTTGAGCTCAATCATTTTTCCCTCAAATCACTGTTCTCCTAATATACTCTGCTGCAAGGGACGAGTCACATACAGTTATGAAAATGTGATCAGGCAGGTATTCTGAACAATAATTAGAAGTCAGTGCACAGTTTGCTCTGAAAGTAGGGAAATATTAGTAAAAAAATGATAGATTAACACAGTCACACATCTGTTGTGACTAGCATATTTCATGCTAAAAAATATGTCAAGTTAAAAAGTGGAAAATTAAATAGAATACAAAAAATAAAAATAGAAATAGAAATAAATTTCAATTCATTAAATGATTTGAGGCATTATATATACATGATAAGGCACTAGTATATTATTTTTGAAGATCATTTTTACATTTATGTATCATTGAATAATTTGATTAAGATATTTTATCCTAATTGAGGATGTTTGATTATATAATAATGAGATTTATATTTATGAGTTCTTCATTTGAGACAACAAAATTATATAAATGTATAGCTTATTAAATATAAAAACTATTAGATATTATTTATTTTGCATATTTTAATTCAAGGAGTTTTAATAGTTACTAAGCATCTTCATATAAATCAAATTTCTAGAAATAACTTATTTGCTTAAATCATGTATTTAAAGATGTCTATAAGAAAATTATCTTATAAATAACTTTAATAAAATAGTAAAACTTTGTAGGAATTCATATCAGCCTATAACATAAAATATCCAATAACAAAATTAATAAACTATTACATCAGCATTTCACTTTTTCTTCAATTATGTTATTTGAGCATTTACATACTTAGTATTTCTCTGTTTTGAAGAGATTCATATAATATTTCTTTCTTTCCATTTCCATAACTTCAGGGTTTCATGGCTGAGGAAGGGGATGGGTCATCTGAGATTCTTTGAATTATATGACTACAAATTTTGAAATACAGTGATCATCCAAAATAAATTTCAAAAAACTCATTGGGTGGTTACATTGCAAATCATGATGCTGCACTTGTTTTTATTTATTATCCCCTTTTTAAAAAGCCCAAAATAAAATGTAACAACTTACAAAATAATAAAACTCTGACCATATAATTCACACATTTCTAAACTTTTATTCAAAACCTTGCAATGATTTCAAATGGAATGGTAGATGGAGATCATTTAGCTGATGTTCTTTTTAATAAGCAGAAAATGCATTTTCCTGCAAATTCACAAGATGTCTTCTCACATTATTCACACTTTGCATTTAGAAAAAGACAACTCACTGAATGAGCAATGCTCTCTTTGAGACATGAAATGCAAACAAACCTTCTGGGCTCATTTTAAGAATTAATCTTCAGTTATTTTCGTATATATATAAGCTCTGGTGCTATTAAGCTTACAAAAGTTGTTGTATAATTGGCAATTAATCTCTTTAATAGTTCATTTTTTTAAACTTGGCTACTCTTAAAAAAGAATTAATTTATTTTTTGCTAAGTGTGCAGTAAAAAGTAGGCCTTTTGTTTAGAGATATTTTTAGAGATCAGATTGTCACTTTAACTGTTAGAAGGCCCTGTTGCTAAACCTGTACTGCTGTATGTCCCAGGAAATAAAAATAAATTAATAGAAATTCCTAGAATAGATATCAAAAGTGTGTGAACTCCACATATTGAATGAAAATTTCAACATCAGTTATACATTATTGTGCTTATTTTAATTACTGAGAGGTTCTTTGAGACTAACACACAAAGGGAGAAATGTTCCTTCTTGTTGAATGCCTATAGGACTCATAAATAATGCATACATATTTGCCAGTTAGTACCTGCATTCTAATCAGTCACCTGTCATGAAGTAATGCATTTACATCCATTATGTGATTTAATTATTTGTAGCATCCTAATGTGTAAAGACCATACAAAATTAAAGTAAGTGTAAGGCAGAAATTGCAAGTTTAAAGAATAATAGGTTTTTCTCCTATGGAGGTGTTTTATACCACTTTTAAAATTTTGAGTTTAAGCATAATTACTTTCTTTTGCCCTCAATTCATGTAAAATTCCTCATAGGCTACACATGTCAGAGATGAAAATTCACATAGTAAACACAGGATAGCATGTGTCTTGCTTGAATGAGTATATCCAAATGCAAACATTTGGCTGTATTTAAAAGTTATACATTATTTGAAATACTATTTATACAATTATCAGAGAACATTCACCTTAAATCGACAGTATAAACTTGCTTGGTAATTACGGCATATTTAACATTTTATTACACTCTCTAGATTTCAAACCAAAACTACAGCTTTTATAAATGTAAATTAAAAACATGTACAAACCAAACAATTCCACTAAACTCAGTCTCTATCTGGAAGGACTGCTGGCCTTTTTCTCATTACCAACAAAAATAACTTTTATAATTTGCTGCATCATATTTTTTGACTCAATTCAGAATGATTCTAGAATAATTTATATAGATAATAGGTTTCAGTTTTTGTAAGTATAATTGATGTATTAAAAGTTCCTTATCTATATTTAATTGTATAAAGAAACATATTTTCTTTTCCATTTAATGACCAATTGCATCCTGCACTTGATAGGCTCATAATAATGTCACTCAGCAAGTTGCCTCGATTTTACTAAGTAATGTATTTTGATCTTTTTTAGTCTACCATAGACAAACTATTTTTGTCAGAGGGCATAAACATTTCTGCAAAACTTTCATTTTTAATGTCTGTAAAGACAATGCCTGAAATGTTTTTCATTTCACTTTTTTTTTCAAAATTTAAAAACAGAAAATAATATAATATCTTAATTTTCCGTAAACTGCAATATCATGTCAAAATAAAGACATGGGAGTATCAGGGGAAACTGATGGCCTTGTCACAAGCCATATCTCAAGTATTCAGCTAGGTGGAGGAATGCAGTTCTATTACTGTCAGATTCCAACCTTGTGAAGAAAAGCTAAAACATTATTTTGATATGAAACCTATTTTATTTTTATTTTGGTACCATTTACTAAAACACTGGGTGTATACAACAAGTGCAAAATTCACCTGTGTTCATATGGATTTTCAAGTTATTGTATGAATAGTTCTTCACAGCAATACTAAATGCACATTTTTAAATTCCACTCTTTCCATAATATAAAATTTTTAGTCTAACCAATGTATTTTAATTTTTGAGAAATATTATTTTATTTTAATATATAATAAAAATTTCAAGAACTATATCCATTTTACTTGTTACTTTTTTATTTAAAGCGAAAAAAGGAAGGACATAAAAAAGCAGTAAAAGGGTACAAGTAATACAGAATTTCAAGAAAAACATATACAGTAAGAAATCACTAATTAATAGGTTACATATTGTCTTCTTAGAAACAGTTGTCCAAATTATAAAATTAAAGCTATAAAGTGTACATTCATACAGTGATATTGGAGACAGTTCTGTTCAATGATCCAACAAAAGCTCAGTAATATGGTTTTCCATCCTACACACACAAACATACCTATGGTTATATCCCTTAATCCACCTTCCTTTCCTCTCTTTTTTACAATAACTATTACACTTTTTGGGTTTTATTACTCCCACAGTTCTTATTACTTTTTTTGAAGATAATAAAACCAAACGTGACTAAGCAAAACAGAGTCAGAACAGAAGGATGGGCATAGTACATGATGCAAAAATAGAATACCAAGTGATCAAAAGTGGTTACCATTGTGCCTCTTGCTATTTTTAAATTGAGTTGCCTATATCATCAGGTATAACAGATTTGATCAAAACAGTACAGAACAAGACCAATAAAACTTACACTGGAGACCTTACAGGACTTCAAAAAAAGATAATGGTAAAACCATAATGGGCATCATGGTATATCTTATTGCCTTCAAAGTGGTTGCCTATACCCTCAAACCGATACTATCAAACAAAATAGAATATAATATAATCAGACAGAACAAGATGGGGAGAGCAATCCTGGGGTTCAAATCAGGTTAATAGGAAAACAAAAAAGTTACTATAATATATCCCGATATTTTTGTTATTTTTTTATAAAGTCTTGATTTTCATATGTAATTTTCTATATGAAATAAACTTATTATACAGAATGCTTTCTAATTGCTTTCACCAGCCTTCAGAAATTCCTCTTTAAAAATCCAATTATATATTCCTGTTTTTTCATATTGTGGAAAAAAGGTAAAACAGAATTTCATAACACAGTAATAGGATAGTAACAAGAGTTAATCCACTGAATATTGTCATCTTCAGAGTAATCAGAGCAATTTTATAAAACCAGTCCTATTGCATGTAATGATTAACAACAGTGTAAATTCTGTAACTTAATAAAAGTACCTTTTGGAGCACTTGGGAACTTTCGAGGAAGTCATAATTTATGGAGTTCAAAATTCCTTTGACAATGAAAGCATGTGTGATGTACAAGTCACTAGTGTTTTGGCTCTGTGTGTCAGTTTTTAAATTGCAAAATGTATTCAGATAGAGAAATCCCAGTAAGAGGAAAATAATTCAACTTAACTTTTAGCAATAATGGGAACTTAAGCAAAGAAAATACAGAGTTAAGCTTTCAAAAGTAGAGGATGTTGAAAAATATGTTCAGTTCTTGAACTTTTTTCTGTTTAAAGCCAAAGTTGGAATGAATTGAATTTCACAAACAAGATATCACTGCATTTGTAATACATATGATAAAACACTTCAAAAAATTTTTTTTAAAAAACAACATAAATTAATAAATATATTAGAAAACAAGGAGCAAGTCTTGGCCTGCTATCTCCTTGAACAATATATGCAAAAGATACTAATCAAAACAAACAGTACATAATTTCAGTAGTAAAAAATGAAATAATTAAGTGAACCAAAACACATTGCATTTAGAGAAAAATTGTAATGGAAGATCAATGTTTTTTCTACCAGTCTGGAACCAGACTTCTGACTCATCAAGACAGTGTGCTACATCTAAGCAAAGTAGTTACCAGTTGTCAAGACTTCTCATTGAATAAAAAATAAAGTGTTAACTGAAAAACAGTTCCACTAACTAATGTAAAATATTTGTATACTATAAACAATTTTATCTCACATAACATAAATGATAAACTTACTCTTCTTTAAGAGAGTAGATTGTTCACACCTAGGCAGGCTCCTGATGATCAAAGGTGTCATAGCTAAGTGACTTGTCGAAGCTGTGCTGGCATTCTTGTCCTATTTTCATACTGTTTCTGTGTGTCCTCACATTGCTGTCTGTCTCTTACACAGTTCTTTAACACTAAGTAAATACTTCAATGGTATGCATATTCTTATAACTTAGCTGATTCATTTCTAAATACGTCCAGAAGACTAAATTATTTGCAAAACCTACCACACTCATAATATTTTTAATAGATTCTCCAATTCTGAAAAATGGTGAAATGTTTCTAAACTATTGAATATATACAGAATATGACATTTTCTTGCCATGAAATACATATGCAATGAAAATAAATAAGCTTCAAGAATGATGCATCTCGCAAACTTAATTTAAAGAAGATCTTATAAAATTTGAACAATACATGATTTCACTTCAAGTAATTTGCAAGGTGCCTAGGCTAATTCATGTAGCTATAACTTTGTGGCATTGGCCAGGAGAGACTAAAAGAAGTGTGCTTGAATAAAGTAAAATTTAATTTTTAATCTGGCAGTACTGATAGTAGCATTCACAAAATAGTTTTATGAATGAATATGAGGTGTCTTAATTCAATGAGGAACATAGTGTAGGAATTACTCTAAATGTTTCCTTTCATATTTAAAGAAATTGAAGTATGCTAAAGGAAAATGATCTTGCTTCTGGAATCATTGATTTCTGTTCCAGCTCTATTTTTTACTTGTTTTATGATTTTAGTGAATCTATATAACTCAGTGGGCTTTCTCCATATGAAAATTGATAACAATAACTAGCCTAAGAGCTCTGCTATCCTGATTTCAAGAAGTAATTGGGGAAAAAAGCATAAAAGTGATAAAGACGTTAGGGCCAGGGATTTAGCTCAGTGGTGTAAGCTTCTGCGTGACAAGCACAAGATTATGAGTTCCATCCTTGGTACCAAAAAAAAAAAAAAAAAAAGGTTAACATTCTACATTTTATATCACGTAGTGAGTAAATGATTATCTGTTTTAAGCATGGAACTTCAGGGAAGTCTGCAGTGTTTCTTGTACAAAGTCCATTGCCTTCTTACTCTGGGTCAGAAAAAGCAAATTCATTGCTGAAATTTTAAGAATTCAAAGTATTACTCTCTCTTCTTCTTTGTTATAGACTGTGCTATTCAGCTACTCTGCATCAGGTTCAGTGAGCTCCAATGGTAAATGTCCTTGATAAAATTTTGCAAGTGGATTCAGTCTGATTGTTGGGATAATGCCTACCTTTTAATCACTCACGCAGAATAGGAGGCCAATAAAATTAGTTGGTAAGTATTACTTATTAGGAGTTTATTGAACATGAACTGTAGTTTGGAAATTATATTATGTCATGCTTGTTATCCTTATATCTATCTAAGCATATTTGTCTATCTCTATGTCTTTGGATTTTGTTGTTATGTTCTTCAATGTAATATTTGTCTTTGCTTGTTTGTATTAATCATATATATATATATATGTGTGTGTGTGTGTGTGTGTGTGTGTGTGTGTGTGTGTGTGTGTATATGTGTGTGTGTGTATCCTGTAAAGTACGATAATATTAAAACACAGCAAGTAAATGATGCTAGTGATTTTTGTAAAAAAAATAATCACTTCTACTATAATTCTTGGAATGAAAAACCTTGAGTTTTACTTCCAATGAGACACAAAATTATTTCCTGGTTCCTTTGTTAAAGATATCCTTCAAATTCCAGGAAAATGATATCAGCACTCTTTTGTGAATTTGAGCACTGGTTACATTTCTAATTCTGTTTTACGCCTGCCCTTTGGAACCTCATCATTTACCATTTGTTGAGATTTATCTCTTTTTTCCAAACAGAGACAGAATCGATAATATGGTTGAAGGCAATATAATAGAACAGAGAGAGCATCCTGGGAAATTGTCATCTTGGAGTACAAAGATAGGAACAAAGACAGTGAGACATAGGAACATACAACTTTCAGTTTGATGCCCTGGGCGGTGGGCTAAAGGCCCTGTGTGACCTCTCAAAGGCACACACAGAACAGGAGAGCAGAACCTTCATCAATCACTGTCGAGACTTCAAGAAAGCAAAACCTCTGACCGAGGAATGGCAGCATGGTAGAATGAGCCTGGAAAAGTGGAGGGAAAAGAATTTGTTTGGTTTGGACTAATCATCTTATTTTGGACTGCAATTAGAAAAGAGAAAACGGATTGTGGATACATTTTTATGTAGAATGTGGAGCTCTTAGTTACTTTGATTTGAGGGATCAAAAATGCTGTGAGACTCAGTTGGTGTTAGCATTGGGTACAGGCGCTAACACGGAGGATGTTCATGTCAATGAAGCCCTTCTTGGAGTCTTCCCTTTCTCGCACCAAACCCCACTGCCATTAGCACTCACAAGATCCATGCACAAATCTGTGCTCTGCCCAGATGTGTTAACCTCAGTATTTGGCCTCTTGTAGGCCACACCCTATCTGGAATGAAGACTTGATTTTCCCACATGGGCTATGCTCAAATCTAACCCTAATGACAGTGAAGAGAGGAAAGCAAAACCCTAAATACGGATGAATATTTTATTAAGGAACCTGTTTTATGGAAAAACAGGTGCTTTTCCTTGGTTATCAACGGTCTTGAATATTTGCAGATGGGTGTTACTATTTCCTAGTCTTAGAGGTTTTTGAGAAGTAGCTGTATGCTCCCAGTTCTTTTCTACACAATCCTTGATTTTAGCATCTAAACCCTGGAGAGCTATGTATATTTAAGCTCTTATGAAACTTTACACTTATGATTAAATTTTGATCATATTTTCATAATAGTCTTCCTTACAACTGAAGCAGATAAGGTTATTTTATTTTCTCTTCCCCTTTTACTTATATTTTGTGCCTCTAGTTAGGGAATTAATAAATATTGTCTAAAAACATGCCAGTGATTTATTACTGCATATTTTCTACAAGCCAAGAGATTCTAACAGCACTTTGATGTTTGTATTAGTAAGTTGCAAAGTCTTTTACTGGAAGTCTGCTTCCAATGAGTTTTCCTGGCAGCAGTTATGTTAAAATTGGTTTATTTAAAATGAATAATGTAATATAGAAACATATTTGTATAGCTAATAAATTGTATATCAATAATGCTATTTTCATAAATTAAAATAATAAATTCACATTCAGACAGACAGGAAATATATACTTATAAAGGGATATATTTCTTATAAAAATACATGGTCAATACTAGTCCCATAGGTAATAAGATATCAGTATTTGGCACATGTTGGAATTTTACGAGAAGCTGAAATTTTATGCTGCTACTAGAAAAGTTACCTTACTAATATTTTCCTGATTCTTTTCTTTTCTTTTCTTTTCTTTTTTTTTTTTTTTGAGAATTACAGTGTGAGAGGCAAGTTGTATTGCTCTAAACATTTGGATTGGATTGGCACGTAAAAAGAGACAATATTTTGGTAAAGAAAATGCTTTCAGTCACAATGAAGAAATATGTATGATGTTATGTGGTTAACTGTCATCATAAGGAGACTTGGCCTTGTGCATTATTATAGCTGCAGCTGAAATTAAATAAAAAATGCATTCCCTTGAAAGTCATGCAATATAAACTGCCATTTAATATTTGCTTAATAATGGATAAATATTTAAATATATGTATATAAACATTCTATATATATATATATATATGTTCTTATACATACACACATGTCATTTTAATGTTCATTAATTTTTGAATAATACAGCACAAAATTGTTAAATGCACAAAACTTCTTAAATGACAATGGGTTGGTTGGGTTTCTACATTCATAGAATCACTATAATAATACTCAGCCTGAAGATACAAGTACTTGACTTAAACAAATGATACGGAGATTTTAATACTTAATGAAATAAGAATAGGATCATCAGGAGCCACATAATTTACCAAATATTTATTAATTACAAGCATTAAAAATCCTGAAAAATATATGGCATAAAAGGAGATAGCATGGAAATGGTAACTCTGTTGTATAAAATACAAGAGATTATCAAAATATTGGTGTGTTTAAATTTAAAAAAAATATTATAACTCATAAGAAAGGGATCTGAGATTGCCTCTTCTACCCATTGATCAAAAGCTGTTGTGACCGGCAGGAAGGGGTGCCTATTTCTGCTGTGACTCATGAGATAGGGAATTGAGTTGGTGTCTGCTCCCTCCATGGTGGGACTCAGGGATGTGAGAACAGTGGGAGAACTGAAGTCAGCAGAGCCCTGGATAGAGTGCAAATGACAGAGAGGTGGGGCCAGGGGTGCAGAAAAATGCAAAGCAACAATAACAATATGAGCAAGCAGGTGAAGGGTGGAAACTGATAGGGGATCAGAGCGGACTAGTAGAAGAGGCCAGGCCCATCCCCCTGCACACACAGGCCACCATCAGGACCTTGTCATAGGCGGCCAGCATAGACAGAGGGAAAAACCAGCCAACCCCACACTTGTGAGCCCACTGGCCACCATCAGAGACACCAGAGCCGGTGTGGACTGGGAGAACCAGCCCCTCACACCTTGGAGAAGCTACACTTCTCTGGAGAAACTCACACTGCACTTCACTGCTGTTATGGATAAAGAACTGGTGGTCAACTTAATGCCAGCTGTATTACATCAGCATGGTGCTGAGTGTAGATGTTCCACTTGAGGAAAGCTGCCAGCATAAATAGAGACATGGAGAAGGAGAAGCTATTGCGTTGAGGCGTTGAAGCATTGTGGGTTCTCCTATGAGTTACTGTTTGAGCCCTTGGTTCTACTGCAGAACCTCTGGTCCTCACATTGAACATTGCTTCCTGGCTCCAGAAAGGAAGACATGTGCTTCTTGGTCTCCAGGATGAACTCATCACACTGGCTTCCTGACATGTACTCAACTATGTTTGTTAGAGGAGAAGCTCGGGTCCTTCCTGTCACTGAGGATGGCTGTGGTGCTTTTCAGGACAGCCTTGGTCTTAGTTGTGTGACTTCTCGGTTCCAGCATAGAACCCTCAGCCTATCAGTACAGCTCCTTCACCCCGCCGGCATAGATTTCCTAGCTTCCACCACTTACCCTGGAGCCTTCCTAGCATCGATCTGTAAAAGAGACTGGCATGAGTCCTTCCAGTGGGCTCTAGACCTCCAGTTGGACTCCTGGGAGGTATCCTCATAAGCGCTTGAGTCTTCATCTGGACTCATGTATGTAGCAACTTGCTCTGGGATAGATTTCCTGCATTTTCTTGTGTTAACTTTGGGTGAATATCATAAAAATAATATTATAAACTCCATGTCCTGATTCTAATTGTTCTCTGTATAACTCCTGACTGAAACAACTGCCACCCTGGGAACCTAGATTAGGAGAAAGCCAAGTGCCTGATCCATTCCCCTATGCCATGAACAGGTAGACAATGTGGGAAACGCCTGGAACCCACACCAGCTCATCTGAAGGAAACCATGCAAATATCAATACTAAGGAGCAAAAAGCAATCACTGGCCTCCAGAGCACACAAAACAAGTCTAGGAGACACAGACATTTAAAAAAAAATGGAAGTCACTTTAGTGAAATTTCTCATATGATGGCAACTAAAGTCAAAACAAAATAAACAACTTTATGAGGCTCTAAAAAATCACATCAGAAATAATATCTCAGGTATAAGAAAAACTGACAACCAATAAAAGAGCTTGATGAGCATATCTAAAGGAAACATAGATTAAAAACTAGGAGCACAAGAAAATGAGGGAAACCTTGAATGAACAATTATACAGAAAATTGGAATGCATGAAACAGACTAAAGAGATGTTAAGGAAATTAAAAACTCCATTGAAAGCTGGCAAAACTGCTTGAAAGAAACTGGAAATAGACTCTCAGACCTTGAAGACAGGAAGACAGCTGGGAATCATGAAAGGAATGATTTCTTACAAAAAACAAAAAAACAAAAATAAAAAAAAACAAAAATAAAACAAGGATCCAAAAATAGCAATTTAAAGGCTGCAAGGCAATGCAAAGAAAAAATAATTTAATACTGATAAGTGCCAGCAAAAAAGCATGAGTCAACACAAATGGTATAAAAAGACTATTTAAAGAAGTAATATCAGAAAGCTTTCAAAGCATGGGAAAAGGACCTGACATATACAGATAAGTGAATAAAGCACCATCGTTAGCCACAACCAAAATAAATCTATGCCCAGATGATAATAATAAAGATCCTAGAAATTCAGCACAAGAACAGAATATTAAAAGCTGTTAAACAAAAGAAACAGATCACCTATAAAAGAAAACCAATCAGGCATGACAGACTTCTCAACACAAACCCATAAAGTCAAAATGATATGGAGTGAAGTATTTCAAGTCCTGAAAGAAAACAACTTCCCATCCAGATTGATGTACCGTGAAAAACTACCTTCAAAATTAATGGAAAAACAAGATACTTTTGTGACAAAGAACAACTGAAGGAATTCATGGCCACCAACCCAACCTTACACAAAATACTGGAGGACGTGCTGGAGAAAGATAAACATGACCATGTTGTCAGGAACAGTGGCAGAGGAGAACCACTGAGTGGAGCAGGCAATCGAATGGAAAAAAAGTAGGGAGCAAACAACAGGGAAATAACCAGGCAGGGATGAACCAGTGCATGCTGGCTGTAACCATTAATGTAAATGGCCTCAATATACCAATAAAAAGAAACTCAAGTGGAGCGAAACAAAAAACAAAATCCATCAATATGGAGCATACAAGAAACATTTAAGCTAAAAGGAAATTCATAGACTGAAAGTCAAAGGAGAGAAAACATGCTCTGTGCAACAAGGAATGAGTAAAAATCAGCAGTAGCTTTTCCATCAGCCACAGAATGCATATGATATGCTACTTCATACAATGCAAAGCTGTTCTGCTATAAAGAAGGGTAATCATGAGGCTCTTGTAGGTAAATAGTGGCAACTTAAGATTATGCTCTTGGGTGAAATGGTTCACTCACGTGGGTGAATAACATTTTCTCTCCCTAGTATAAAAAACAGAAAGTTAGTGGGATCCAAAAGTACAATAGGTTTTGTCAAAGTGAAATGGGAGTAAATGTCAAAAAAGGGAAGATGACAGCCAATTGTTAATTTTCTATTATTTTGTTTTGAAGCTGTGTATCTGTTCATTGTTTTGTTTTGCTTGATTTTACTCTGTTTTTTTTTTTTTAAATTTTACTATGTCTGATGGTATAGATAGCTACTTCAAACACAACAAGAGGCATTGTGGTAGTCATTGCTGATTACCTACTGCCTTGTTTTGACGTCCTGTGTCGCAATCATTGTTTTGCTTTGATTGGCTCTATTCTTCTGTAGGTGGTTTGGTTTTCTCTATAAAATAAAACAATATTTGAAATTTATTATATCAAAAGATACATCACTATAGTCTCCCTGAAAATACTCTCCTTGCCTCAAGTATACTTATCCTTTCATTCTTGCTGCCTTCTGAAATAGTTCTCGAAGTCCAGTGTCGTGAATGACTTTATGAGATGTGTTACAAAATAACATGAATGCATCCAATAGATAGCAGGCTTTCAAAAATCCAATAAGCAAGCATCAGCCTCACTTATCACACCTAGTACCATGTCCCTCTGGCTCTTCCCTATAGTCTAAATTACCTGAGAGGTAAACACTTTGAACATTCTGCAATCAAGAAATCCACAGTAGTACAACTATAGATATTCATAAAAGAGGACTTCCAGACTGCATCACAAAGTGCTATGAACTATGACGTGGTATGTTTGAAAATCAGGTAGTGTACTGTTAAGAAGGGGGATTACTGGCAATGTACCATTTATTGTTGCTAATTTGTTTTCAAACCTTCACCATATGTTTTCATCAAACCTTAATATTATTAATCGCATTAATATTTTGTTAAGTAACTAACACTTACTTCACTCTGTCTACACATAATGTAACCTCCAAGTGTCCTCTGTCCTCCATTTAGTCTGGCCTCTAGCAATCTTTTTTTTTTTTTTTTTTTTTTTTTTCTTTTCTTTTTAAACTGGGAATCGAACTTGCAACCTTGTACTTTCCAGGCAGGCACTTATGCCTCTGAGCTAAATCTCCAGGCCTCTAGGGGCTGTCTATAGGACAATTTGTAGCAATTGCTGTTTGAATTTATTTTAATGCTTGTTTTGTTATTTAACTTAAAATATAAAGCAATTATGACTGAAATAATACATCAAATACCACATATAGATGTAAGTTCTTACTTCTAAAACTTAGACAAAGAGATACTTCCTGCCATAATCAGAGAAGATGATATAATTTTGGAACTTTATCAAAATCTCAAATGCTAATAAAAAAACCTAATGATGAAAAGTCCTCAATAACATTGATTGATAGACCTTTTTAAGGGCAAAGATGTCATATTTTATCAGAGGCTTAGACATTGATAAATTTTACACAAGGAAACCTTTCTGGTATTCAGTCCATAGTACAGTGAGATGTTACCAGTTGTGAGAATTTACAGCCATAATATAAGATTCATATCCCATCCAGTTATTTATTGTGGAAGCCACCTGAATACTGGCAAAGTTATAAATGGTGAATTAAATCACAAAAATGTAGTTGCAGTTCAATCTAGGGCCTCCCTTAAAGTAAAACTAAAATAAAAGTAGTAGACTGTTATTAGAAGTATAATTTAGTAGTAGATTTTAATAAACAATAGCTTGACAGAAATTTTGCTTAAGAAGTAATGAGATATATAAATATATATATATATATATATATATATATATATATATATATATATAAACAAACTCCTAGAAAGAACTTTTTGGTTTATTAAGTTTAGATATATCCTGATATTGAAAAGTTCATTTTGCATTATTATATCTGCTTGCAAAATATTATAACAAAATTGAATTTGCATGTAATTTTTGTACATATTTTTTATCCTCACCAAAACACTAGAAAAATTGTAAAATATTTTAACTGAAATTACATGCAAATAAATGATTTAATAGTGGTGACAGTTACAGATAGAAATGGTCAAAACTATGGCTTCAAAAATAAAGTTAAATATAAATGCAGTGTTTGATCCAGCTGTACAGAAACAAACTTCATGTGGAAAACATCACTAAAATAATGCTACCTAGAATGGGGAACTAAAGTCTCTGTAGTTAAGATGAGAAAATAAATGCAATCAAACCACAAATTTTAACAGACTTTAGAAATTTCAACACAATTTAATTAACAGTTTTATAATGTATACATTGATAATAAAATCCTAATGTGAAATTTTACATGATAAAAAAATTGATAAAGTGAAATATATTATTGCTCACCATATTTCTCAAGTGAAAAATATTTCTTAATTCATTGTCATAAAAAAGGATCTGGGAGTAGTTGCAAGTAGAAAATATGCAAGATTTGTATAAAATATATTCAGGGCTTTGAGAACAAAGCGCATTGATATTGCTCAAAAAAAGACACAGGTATCAGTACAATTAAGAAGTTGGTGGGAAAAATGTATTTTAAATAATCATTGAAAATCCAATCTATTAAATGGAGATCAAGAAATAAGAAAAAATAAAGAAATTATGTAAATAGGAAATAGTATTTAACAGCTACTACTTTAATTAATTATAATAAATATTGATTGCATATAATTCACTCAGTGAACATAATCTATTATCATTACATGAAATATTCCAACAATGATGATTTAAATGAAAATATTTAGGAAGATTGAATGTACAAGGACCATCTTGTATTAAAAACTTTTGTTCTAAAACAAAGATTTTAGGAATTTTAATCCACCACAAAAATAAGATGGGATGAAACAGGAAAACATCACAATTCTGCAAAAGAAGTAGTTCATTTTCTGAAGTAAAGATTCATATAATAAGCAAAAAATGTAAACATGTCAATGATGGCTAAAATATTTAAGCTACATAATTTATGACAATAAAGAGATCAATCTACAATTATAAGTGAAGAACTCAAATTTTTATCTCTTAAATGTATAGCAGAAACTTTTCATCATTTCTCTTTATTAAACTTTCATGTTTATTTATAATCCCAATCCCTTTTTCCTAAGCAATTATCACACTAATATCACTCACCTTTTCTCTTCTATTATTAGGAGTTTTGTATCTTATGAATAATTCATAACAAAACAAAATAAAGTATTTTTAAAAGTATATATTAAAAGTATACTTTATTAAAACAAAGAATATTTTAAAAGTCACTTTGACATCCCAAGAATTGTTTTTTCTAGATTCTGTAATAACCCTCATGTTTTCTATACTCAGGGTTTTCATTTCTTTGTCCCTCATTTTTCCTGAAGTCACTTTAGGTCATTCCTTCTCTCCAAGAATCAATAAAATCCCTGAAGTTAAAGTAGTCACAAAATTTTGTGGTGTCAAATGTAGAGGAAAAATTTCAGTCCTGATATAGTTATGCAGTTAATAGATCAGCTTATTCCTTTTATGTTATATACTGTGTTATTCTTGCTTGTAAGTTAATATAGTTTTCTTTTGCTTTCTTCTTCACATCTAATGCTTTTCTATTTTTTTTTTAGCTCTCTACTTTGCTATCTTGAAGGTATAATCGTCTTAACCTTTCATTTTGTAGGAAACACAAGTAAGCTTATAGTACTTATGTACTCCTGTTACATTGTTTTCATTTGCATTTCAAACTTTTCTTCAATAATTCTCTTCATTTTTATTCTTTGTCTGGTGTCTATAGATATCTGAAACAAAAATGCACAAAATCAAAACTAACTCTCTTTATCAATCTGCTAAAAAAATGGGTTATGCATTCACAACCTGTTTCTGAATGGAAAGTATGTCATTGACTTTTCCATTCTCTCACAATGAATATTCAGTTTATCAAGAAATCTTGTTCATTTTATATTCATGATATACTTAGAAAACTGCAATTTCCAAACTGAAAAATATGCTGTTTAAAACTAAAATTTTGATATTTTAGAAAAAAGAAACAACCTTTAAGATATATTAATATCCTGGTACCAATAAAAACAAAAAAGATAAAAAATTAATATAAAAACAAAACACACCTAGAATGTGAAATTAAAAATGAAAATAACCATAATAATATTTGGTAAAAATTTCAAAGATCCAATATGCATTTAATGAAGTATCTGAGAAGAAAAAATTGCAGCATTATGAAGATTAATTTTATGTGTTAACTTGGGTGACCATTTTAGGTAAGATTAATATTTATATCAGTGGGATTTGAGTAAGCAGATTGACTTATAAAATATGCATGTATCTTACCCAGACATTTGAAGCCTTAATGAAACACAATAGCAATAACAATGACAATGACAATAGCAACAGCAACAAAAATTCCTGCTACTTCTGAAAACAGAGTTATCCACAATGGTGTCTTTAGACCTTTTTTCACAATAGACTTTTGAGTCTCTGTCTGTTGTTTACTGTCAAACTGGAACTATACCATGAACCTTCATAAACACTGAAACCAATGTAAACACATGAGCCATTTTCTTATAAGAAAATGAATACAGCATGGCTTATTACTTCTGATTCTCTGAAGCAATATGGATTTTTGTATTGAGAGTGATTCTGAGAGAATAGAACCTTAAAGAATAATATTGAGTTAATTTTGGAATTATTTAACCTAAATTTATAATCTGATTCTAGCAGCCTTATATTTAAAACATTGCCATTGTGTGCCCCTACCAAAATACTTATAAAAAGCAAGGAAATGACCTAGAAGTGACACTTTGAACTTGCTTCCCAAACTAGTAAGCACAGGAAGATTAATTGGTTGCTCCATATGATAGAGGCAAGAATGAAAAAAGTAAGTTCACGTATTTAAGTTTCCAGCTCAGCAACAGCATTGATAATCTGAAGATTTCTTATCTACCGGAAAGAGACCCTCATCTCCTACAGACTTAGAGCTAAGATTCCTCAAAACCTGAGTTTTAACTTCTATCCACCTCACAGTGGTCCAGGTGGGATGCTGTTCATTAATTTCCCAGTTCCAGTTCTCATCCATGCTTAATTGGATGAGATGTACTCAACATCTGTCAGCATCCCCGCACTGCTTTACTGGCTAGAGGAGAGAGGGAGATTATGGTAGAAACAACAAATGTAAATTATTAGAAATTTATGTGCCCAGGAAACAAATGAATTTAAAACAAAATGTATTGCTGTATAGTATACAGTGATTTGTGCAAAGATGAACTATAAAAATTTGCTTCAGTTTAAAAATCCAGCAACATGGTTTCACTCTTGTTTACTATCACCTCATTCTTCCACAAGATATCGCCCTTGGCTGTTGCATTGAGCATATTTATTGGAAAAACATTTATATGAACAAAAGAGAATAAAATAAATCTGTATAAATTTTAAAGGCCATCTGCCTCAGTGAAATTTCTAGAGATTCAGTGGTTTGGGAAAGTTCAGATATCCCTTCTAAGATGAAGAGCAAGTTGTCACACCTGGGTTCTTCTTGGCTTTGACTCTTCTCTGTGAAAGAGCATTCATCTAATGATACAAGGCTTTGTATCCCATCCCTAATACTTCATAAAGCAAGAAATAAGCAAAAAGCTGTCCTCCTTTATAAGCAAAATAGGCATACAAAATCTAATACCGTATTTTTGTTTTATAGGAAATATATTCCTCACCTGAGTCTGTTATTCTTGACGTTTGCTTGATAGACTGAAAAATACTGGCTTTGAATGAGACCTAGAACGAGAGAATGGTCTGCAAAATGTCCAGGTTGATTTATTGGCTAATTTGCCATTTAAGTCATATAACATAAAAGATTGAGCATTGCGATGTGTTAGAGACTGATAGTGACATAGACTGAAGCTCTTTTCCCACAGCTATATGAATCATAAACAATTCTGTTTGACTTTTGGAGCAAGCTTTTACATTTTTTTTCCATATATCTACTTCTTGAGAACTAGTATTTCAGTTGTTGTTGGCCCTTGGTCCATAGTGAATATTTGATGATGGACCATGAAGTTACTAAGCCTGTAACCTATTCATTATGAACTAGATATTACCTGACTCACCAAGCTACCAAGTTGGGCATACGCCAACACTCCATCACCAATAAATCTCTCTGTATAATACTGCGCTGGCGCAAGTCCTGAAGACACAAATGATGTGAATGAAGATGTCATCCAGATGCCCATCGCTCCCGATGCTGCTGTGCTACATTCCTCTCATTGGCACATGAAAATCTTTATGGAACATCACCTATATCACTTGATAGAGGAAGAAAAAAGTCCAGTCCTCATTTATGTATTGTTTATGTGGTTATAGTTACTCTGTAAAGAGGTTTGTTCTGCTGCTACAGCTCCATTCTGTAACAGCTCTGACTCGTATTTGTAAAAGGAAAGCTTCTCGGTGGCAGAAATTTGAGCATTGCACCGAGTTGTTCACTTTACAAAGAATAATGAGTGGTGAGACATTAAATTATATATTTAATTTCTTTGGATGGTTCTCTGTTAGAAGAAGCCCAGTTGTGACACTGGTGACTAGAAAGTCTGGAAAAGAGCTGTAGGGAAAGACATCTATTGTGTGAGTGAAACTGGCAGATTTTGTGGAACATGCAGTGTACATGACTACTGAATGTTTACCTCAACAGAGGCGTATTTTGACAACGTGGCTAAATAGCATGTTCTGTGGAAACCAGTGAGACTTGGGCTGTGGAAAGCAACAATTGCCCAGTAGACTCAAGAACAAAGTGGCCACAGGGTGATGGAGAGAACTTATTCATTGACTAAATACCTGCATAATCACAGGTAGGCTGGTCAACCTGCTGCTGAGCACACAATGTGCCCACAAAGCTATCCAATGCTGATTATGTATTGTGCATAGTTTGCTGTGGTCACCAGCTAGCTATCAATTTACACGTTGATTACTCTGGATGTCTTCCATCATGGAAGGGAAACTATTTTGTTCTAGAAATTTACTGTGTGAATGGATTTTTCCATTCCCATGCTCAATGCTTTCACTGAAACTACCATCTAAGAACCTATAGAATATCTTCTGCTCTTGTATGTAGTTTTCCTATATAGCATACAATAAATAATTTACCATGGATATGGAGTTTTCTGTTCTTACTGTGTTCCCAACCATCCTGAACCAGATGGCAATACCTTGCAGCACTGAAGGGAATTATACAGGAGGTTTTAGATGCTCTGATTTAGTGTCTGGTATAAGATGCTCCTTCACAGCCAGACTTCACTGATATAGGAATCAAAATTTAGGAAAGTAAGTGACTGCCTTCAATATTATCTCTAGTGACTTCTTAGGAGGAAAATTGTGTCATGTCTCAGGATCTTACTCCATGTGGCACAGGAAATATTAGTTCTAAAGAGACAAAAACTTCACCAGATACACAATTCTTATTCAACTGGAGTGGAGTTATTACTACATCCAGATATGGTGGACTTCTTAAGCCTCTCAATCAAAATACAAAGAATAGAATTACTGAACTGGCTGGGATAATTGGTTCTGACTATGAGATTAAAAAAAAAAAAAAGAGAGAGATATGCATAAAATACAGATGATCCTAAGAGTACATTGTTGTATTACTATGACCTGTAATTAAAGTCAGTAGAAAATGTAACTACTTAACTCAGTCAGGAAGACGATTGACTTAACATCTACAGGAATTACATTTTAGGTCATCCAAAGAGTACTATGCTTGACCCTTCACCATCATGTTTATAATAAAAAGCCAGGATTTTAGTGATGCCTGCCTGGCAAACATGAGGTCCCAGCATCAAACAGAGAAACAAACGAACAGAAAACCAGCAACAACAACAACAAAAAGCCAAGCATCAGCATTGTACGTTGAAGGCAAAAGCAACACAGAGTAAACGATATTGTGAAGGTAATAATTTATGGGAGCTTTGACTATGTGATTAGTTACGGAAATGAGCACTGACATTTCATGAATATCCTCTCAATGTGCTGTTGTGTATATAACTGTTTTGTGTATCCGTATAGCAAATTTTTTTTTGTTCCTCTCTTAGTCCTTTCATGTAACACAAAATATTCAATCAGTATGTTGCTTTATATAATCTGGGGAAGCTTCATCCAATCAATTGAAGCCCTGAATAAAACCAATACACCAACCTACTGGAGCAAGAAAAATTCTCCTGAAGACGTCTCAGACTTAATCTGCACCATTAGCTTTCCTGAGTGTCTGCCTGACAGATCATGCTGTAGATGTGACAGAGCCTCCATAATAGCCGAAACAATTTCTTTGCTGCAAGTCTTATTTTATGCAAATTATGATAAATCTCTCAATTTATTTTTGTCTCCCTTTACTTATTTTCTTAGAAATATAACTAACTTACAAATACACTTTATACACAGTATTACACACAGATATAGTTATAAATTGATTTTGAAATGTGTCTCCAGACTATGATATTGAAGGTTTTGTTGCCATGCATGGTATTACTAGGAGATGGAAACTTTATTTTATTTATTTGAACCGGGGCTTGAACTATGACCTTATGCTTGTCAGGATGATGGAACCCTTAGAAGACAGTGTCTTGTGGAAGAAAATGAGCTTAGTGGCATTGTGCCCTTGAAGAGATTATTAGTCCTTTTTGCATCTCAGCATCATTAGGGGAGCATCTTCTTCTGCATATGCTCCCTGTCATCTTATGTGCTTTGACACAGACTCAAGAACCACATGACCAAGCAAGTGTGAACTGAAACCACATTGTGTCACAGTAATAGAAATCTAACACACAAAAATGGTACCAAGCAGGGTCACTGCTGTGACCGTGCTAGAAACCATAGTTCTGAAGGCTGTGAAATTTGTGCACAGGTGATATTGAAAAGAAAAGAAAAGAAAAGAAAAGAAAAAAAGACTTCTGGAATAGTAAACTAGACAGAGGTTGTAAGAACATTTTTATTGCCAGATTTGTGAAGGTTCTTAAATCCAGAATATCAGCAGCACTGTGGAATCTGAAAGTTATGCCAAACTAGTTGCAGGTAGAAATCAGTACTTCATCGGAAATTGTAACAAAGTTATTCATATAGACTGTGGCAAAACTGTGATTACACTCTGTCCCTGCACTGAGATTTTGAATGCCACGGAGTTGACCAGTAACGAACTGGTTTAGCTGGTGGAAGAAAGTGCTCAGGTGAAGAAATGAGTGTTACTGGCTATTTTTAGCAATATTTAACATGAAAATCAGAAGCAAAGCATAAACATCTGGAAAACTCATCATTTGGCCAGAAAAGGAACATGTTTAAAGTTGTTGGCAATGAAGATGTGGAGATTAGTGCCATTAAAATAAAAGACAAGTACATATATGCATGTGGATAATTAAAAATAAAAGATTTTATTTTATCTCTGCAATCAATGAACAATTTTTCAATAACTGAAGGATATAATAAGTGGATCTATCTTGAGTATTTTCCTGTAAAAAAACAAAACAAAACAAAACAAAAATAGTCCTAAGGCTATATTTGGGCTATGCTAAGTAAAATTTCCTAGGATTCCCTTCCCCAAATTCAGCCACCATGTCACTCAGAGATAGCTGTGGCTTGGGTTTCAGTGGACCCTGGTACAGCTCACACCAGTAGCAGAACACAGTGTCACCCACATAATCTTGCACTTAATGGTATGCACAATGCAACACTTATGGAATCCTGCAAGCTTCCAGCAAAATTTACAAATAAATTGGCAGGACAAATATGTGTGTGGCAGTATCAGAGTTCTGGCAAGTGGTCCCTGAGAGGGAAGAATGTGAGGCTCTGAGTGAATCTGAAGGTGCAGTGGAGACTCTGGGAAGTTAGAGACCCCAGGAATGTGCGGTATCTACTGAGAAGCTACCGTCAGCACACAGAGTCCACCTGAGTGAGTGTCCATGTGAGCGGCCACCAACAAAGCTGTAGGGGCAGAGCTTCCCGGATCTTTTGCAGCTCACATCACACCAGTGCATGCTCTGGATGCTGGACATGGATACTTAAAGATGTGATATTTGCCCTTGTAGGTTTTGGTCTTGCATTGGTTTGATCTCCCAGGTTTTTTTTTTTTTTTTACTCTATTTTGGAGTAGGATGATTTATGTTATATCATTGTACAGTATGAGGATATGATTTTTTAATTTTCATTTTTAGCAAGACTCAAAATTAATTTTACTTTGATACTGGGGTGGGCTTTGGATGTGAATTTTTGAGTGATGGTGTAAATGCTAAAGCTATATTTCTGCAGATGAACCGAAGGGCTTTTGTATTGTGAGATGAGCACAAGTCTTCAGTCATCAGAAGAAGAATTCTACAGTTTGAATTTGTTGTCTCCAAAGTACAGTATGTTCAAGTTTGTTAGTGGAATTTTCACACAATTAAGTAATAGTGAAATGCTTAGTACATGGGGCTAAGTTAGATTATTAGAGTTTTGGGAATGTGAACTTGAAGGGGATATTGGGAAATGACCTCTATTTCTCTCTCTCTCCCTTTCTCTTGTCTCTTGCATTTCTATCCTAGCTCCATGAACTATGTGTAAAACCATGGTGTACTGTGTTACCACAGATCTAAGGCAACAAGGCCATCAACCATGAACTGAAACCTTGAAACAAAATGAACCTTTCTTCCTCTTTTTTAATGAATTTCTTTAGATGTTTTGTAACAATGATGGAAATCACTACATATACAATGTGACTGAGTCTATTTCTCTACATAATCTTGACAAGAAGCAATTAGACACAACTACAGACAAATTTTTGTATTCAAATTATTTTTTTCCATAGAGTCTCAACAAATCATAATAAAAATAAAGACAGCGCACCAAAGAACTGTAAAAGTAAAAAAGCACTACAGCAGTGATATGGAGAAACCAGATTAAAAAGCAAAGTGATGTAAATCACACTATATAAAGAGCAGTTGATTTAAGTGTGATAACATATTCCTGTAGTCCTGTACCCAGGAAACTGCGACAGGAAGATCATTACAAATTTGAGACCTGCCTGGGCTACATAGTGAGTTTAAGACCAGCCTAAAGAACATAGTGAGGTCTTATCTTAAAAAAAGAATAATAACACAGGGCTGGAGTTTAGCTCAGTAGCACATGCACCTGCTTGGAAATCATGAGGTCCTGAGTTCAATCCCTGATACCAAACAACAAAGCAAAACAAAAAAGAATACAAAGCAAAACAAAAACAAACAAATGAAAAAATGCACTTAAATACATTAACTGCCAGTATATTTTGCATTTAAAATAAAGAGAGCAAAAAGGAAATTGGGGTTTCTGTCAGTTTCTAAATGGAAAAAAAAAACTGATTTAACTGTGTTACCAATGATTGTAGCTTTCAAAAATAAAGTTGAGATAGATGACTCCAGTGTGCAAATTCTCAGAGAATATTACATACAGGTGACAGTACCATATTACATAAAGTATTCATATAGGGGGAAATACTTTAAAATTTAAATATATGTCTACACAGAGAATGAAATGTATTGGAAATTTAAACAACATCAATCAAAGTCTCATTGAGAATTTGAGATTGATACAGTTAAAAATTACTTAAAATCCCAGATCGACCAATGAACAAAATAATTATTATGCTATGTAAAGACAGTTTACTAGGATATATTGAGATATAGTGTGTATCTACAACTCTATTTCTTATTTCTAATCATTTTCTTATAATCATTTCTTTCAAGTATATTGTGAAATTATGAAACTGCAATTTATGAGGACACTTTTCAAACTATTTTGCTGCTGTTGTTGTGTTTCTCTAGCTGTTTCTTTCTGACAATTGCTAAGCCAAAGAATACTGCAAAAGTTTTTTCCTTCCTGTGATGTCTGGACTCTTGCTCCCTACTTTAAAACTGAGTGAAGATTAAAATGTCTATTTTTATAACTGCAAAGCCAGCATGATTGTGGTACCAATGATGTGCATTTAGATATATTACTTATAAAATCATTCCCAATATGCTTAGAGTAAAAAAAAAAGAAATGAATATGTATCTATATACATATGTATATATTGGATACATATATGAGTATATTTTATATATATATATATATATACACATTAGCGTAAAGATATATATATATATATATATATATATATACATATGGATAGATGCTTTATTATATAAACTTGTTAATTTGGTTTAGAAAATATTCATTATAGGGTTAGAGTAGATTGGAAAGTTATTTTTAGTAGTTTATAATAAGTTTGTATAAAATATAACCATGTTCTAGGCAATGTAACTATCTAGAATTTCAAGTCTAACTATGTGATTTCATATTACAATGTATGTTGTATAAATGTAGAGTTTTCCACACTAAAAATAATTTGATCTGCAAGTAAAGAGTTCTTATTTTTCCTTACCTGCTTTCTGGTTTTTTTGTTTGTTTATTTGTTTTGTTTTCTCCCCATCTACCTCAGGGATGTCATCTAGCATGAGTTTGCAGCGGGGTAGGGAAGAAAACTGCCTTTTTTTTCAGTATTGAATGGAAGCCACATTTTCTCATCAGTCACAAGAGGTATCCATAGATTTTACATTTTATAACTTCATTTAATGTTAATAAATTGTTTTGAGAATTTACAATAAAATGGTTACTTAAGTTGTTTAAAAGCTTTCTTTGCATCAAAAATAGCTTCCTCTGTATCTTAGTATTTTCATTAAGCTATTAATAGGATTAATTTAATGTATCTAACTACTAATTCTTGAAACAAACTTTTATTCCTACGACAGATTGCATGTGGCTCTGATGACATTGTTTTATGTATGTGATTTGTATTTGATTTTGTAACATTGATTTTTACATCTATGTTTATGTACAATAATCCTTAATGCATCATTTCCCTCACATAAGAAACATGTGGTGCACTGATATAAGAATGAAGATATTCAATAAATCTACCTACTAAATATTCCCAGACAAATAAGTGGTATTTTGAAACTAAATTTTAAAAATTGTTTGCATATACATCTTTTATCGATGTGTGGTGTATGTGCAAGTGTTCAGCCTAATTTGTCTTTGTCATCTGTTATTTAAGAACACTATTATGTGCAGATTTTAGGTATATGGGCCGCAAAGTAGAAAGAAAATTACATACTGAGGATACGTGATGATGTGGATAAACAGTGCTTCGTGGGAACAACAACCACTTCTTCTGGATTTATAGTGTGAAAAGTGTGAATTTTGGCTCTAACACTGTATTAGTGTTTGAAGACTCTAATGTGTCATCAGGTGATTCTGTTTCACAAGTAGGATGGTTCTGCGTTTACTTAACATAAGGTATTTAAACTCGTTTATGACACATAATGAATGTAAATTCACTTACTTATAGATGACATAATGGAATCTCTGAAGTTCTGGGAATTAGTAGGCATGAATTGAAAATAAGGAGAATGTAACCCTTGATCTGATTGTAACCCTTGATCTAACCCTTGATTAAAATTTGCGAGGAGAGGGATTTGAGGACAAATTTGTAACACTTAAACAATTTTTTTTTTAATTTGATTGAATGAATGGCAGACGGAAACTAATGAAACCTACTTTCCTTCCAAGGTATTAGTATTTCACTGAGTAAACACAATGCAAAAGCCGGTGCTTCTGTTTATTTTGATAATCTTTTATACAATGGCCAAACATAAAATTGACACTTCTAAGACTCAACATTTAAAACAAACAAATTTATTCATATTTTAAAGAGACATATAGAATTAAATACAAAATCTATGAGTGCCTGATATCTAAAGAGAACTTGAAAACTAAATATCTGATCACTGAGTATGCTTGAAGAGCAAGCACACTGAGTGTAAAAGGGGTGACTCAGTAATACTGATTACTATGTATTATTCAACTTCCTTATTTTGTGAAATTTAAATTTTGACAAGGATTTTAAGTAATGCCAAGTAACTAAATTTTACATTCATGCCAGTGTATTTAAAGCATATGTTTTTGTATAGGAATAGAAAACCAACAAATTAGGAGACATAGAAAGTAGAAAACAAATGAAGAAATGATATTGTCGAATATTAAATGACTTAATTGTAATCAAAATATTTCAGGTGTAGTTTATTTGCAGGTTGTCTTATGACTTACTGCTTTTTATCTGTTTCCCTACTATCCAACTTTATTAAATATAATATTTTGTCACTTTTACTCCAGATGATTTGAAAGAAAAATAATCATAAAAGCATAGTCCTATATTTGATTGTTTAACATATTTTAAGCTTGTGGTTTATTATTCCCAGTTATGTGTTATCCTACTATTAAATATATTTTACAGCATATATTTTTGAATATTTAAAAACAGTTTACATGTTATATTGGACTTCACCATTGTATCACAAATTTTTAACATCCAAAGACATATTTTAAGATTATTCATTTTATATAGGTTTCGGTAGTTCATTAATTTTACTGCTGTGAACTGCTACCTAAGTAGCTGGGATGAATGGAGGTGTTGATGCCACTATCCTATTGATCGCCAGAGGGTGACTTCACATGAACAGTAGCGCATTTGACAAGGAAAAGGTCGTTTCTCTGCATTAGCTGTGAGGAGTCTTGGAAAGCAGAACAATGACAGAGATATTAATATATCACCTACAGGTGACAGTAGAAATAAGAATGCTATTGATTTTATAGCATCTTTGTCTTATGAAGAAAGATGTTCATTTATTTTAAAGCTACCATTTTTATACAATTTGTATGGTATGTACTACTTTTCCCATGAGATTAGAGTACAAATAAGGGCTTCCCTTTTGACATGGCTATTAAAGATGATGAATTTTAGTAAAAAAGAAGAGCAATTATAAGAGATATGCTTTGTATCTTACAACGAGGGAAGACTTGTATGTCAAACTGTTTTTATTATTTCTATAAATGGTCATATTTACCTAAAATGAGAGATTTTGACTAATTGGATAAAAACAAACAAACAAACAAACAAAAAGTCCCATGGAGACAAGTTGTTCTGGCAATTAAAAGGACAGAGTTTCAGAAAATTCATAATGTCCAATAGAATTCAAATAGAAATTCAAGACCGAATGAGGAAAACAAAAATTAAGATAAATTTATATGAAATGATGTAAAGAAAATATAGACAGGTAAATGTGTTCTGCTAAGAATGTAAAACAGACATATGAGTTTTTTGAAGTTAGTAAAAATATTAAAATTACATATGATTATTTTTGAAGTACTATCTTAGAATAATTAATAAATTGATATAGAAAATTTTGAGAAAAAAACCCTTTTCACCAATATTCCACTTAAGTAGTCAAATTCAAAGTATGATTACATGCAGGTATACCTATCATCTAGCCGTCTGTCTATCTGTCGATCATCAGTGCTGCAGGATCTGCTGTTTTCAATCCTCATCCTCTGATAGCAATAGTAAAGGACCATCCAGTTTGTCTTGGGTTTCCACAGGTCCAATGGAGAGAATAGGAATAGACACTGTGGAATTTGTTTTATTAGAAATCCTAAACTCCTCCTTATTTGCTGAATATAGGCCAATTTCAGGTCCTCATTGTTTACCCTAACATTCTATTTGGAACCTGTGCTATTTTACTCAAAGTAATATGCAGGTAAAAATAAAGTATATGAAAATTAATAAGGAAATAATTATTCTCATTAATTGGGGGGGTGCTCGTGCCATGGGCGTGATGATCCATCCCTGTCATCCTAGCTACTCAGAACACTGAGGCAAGAGGCTCACAATTTAAAGCAGCCCACTCAACTACGTGAAGTGCAGGCACAACACAAATATAAAAATTTTCTGTGGTCAAATTGAGCTTCCAGTTTAAGTTTCTAAAGGAATTTTCCCTCCTTCCTGAAAGAGTTAAAGGCCTGATAGCACAGTAATACATGCATACCTATGTTTATAGCGGCACAGTGTTTAATATAGCCAAATTTTGGGGACAGATCATATGCCCATCAATGATGAATGGATGAAGAAAATGTGGTATTTATAAAAAATGGAGTAGAACCCTGCTATTAAGAAGGGTAAATCTGAGATATCTTTAATAAATGGATGCATCTTGAGACCATAATGTTAGCTGAAATAAATCAGACCCACAAGTTTAAATATCATGTTGTTCCTCTTGGGTGAGAAACTTGCAGTGTAAATGAACAAAATGAAGGATAGGTATTTGAAAGTAAGATCTTGTTCTAATGGGAAGGTAAACAAAAGGGGCAGCAGGTACAAAGGAAAAAGATTTTTAAAATAGAGAATGGAAGGAACAAATATACATATAGAGCTTTCGTAAATAGAGAAGAAAAGAAAGGATGAAGGGAAAAGAGGGAAACAAGAAAAAACAAATTAAATATATATTATTTATCAGTACAAAATCCCCATGATGAATGGAATGTTCATGTGTGGCAACATGTTCTAATAAAAAGTAAAGATTGAAAAAAATGGGCTGGAAGGGTTCTTGTCCTGCATATTCAAGGATGTTATTAATTCTCCAGTGCTTACAAAAATAAGGAAATACAAATAGATATTATTAAATCAAGAGAATAAGAAAAGCATTGAATTCAATGGTCCAATGTGAGTCAAAGTTCTCTGAGAATCAGTGGCTGTAACACACAAGTAATGCTGTGGATTATCACTGTTTAATTTTCAAAAACCAAAATTTTCAAAGCTAAAATAACCTTGAGGAAAGCATAACTTTAAAATTTTCCTAAATAAAAGAACTAATAACTGGACAAGAATCCTGCTTTAGGCCAGATAAACAAAAAGCAAAAACAATAACTACATTTAGAGTCTGATTCCATCTGTAGTGCTTTTATGATTTCTCTGTATGAAGATAAGCAGGTGTTCTGTGCTTTGCTTACCTATGAACTGTGATTGACTTGTTAATTACTATTTTGTTATAAATTTTGACACAATAACCTCTTTTGGATGTATGACTTATGGAAAAAATGAAACATATTTCGATGCAACTCTTAGACTTATACAGTTTCTTCTATTAACAGCCAGTAACTGATTGAAAATGAACACCTCTTCTCTTGTATGATGAACCATAAGGAGCGTTCTCAGCACACAGCTGGAGAGATCTCAATAACTAGCTTGTGGGGATATGGTGCAATTTAGTCTTTTCAAGCAGATTTTTTAAGCAGTGACATATTGTCTCATCAACACATCTAGGAGCTTCTATTTTCGAAATGCTTCACTTATCACTTGTAGAGTGTTGAAATGGAACCTATTTTTTCCCTAAAGAGAACATTCCTTAGCAAAGACAGATTGTGTCATCTGCTGGAAGAAACTGTCCCTCGCGAAATACTCTGTCTATTGAGACAAAGATATGCTTTGTGCTGCAAAAGTTGAATATTTAAAACTCAGAATATTTACTTTATCCCTGAGTGATAGATGTTGTTAGGCACAAATCATTTTAACTCTTTGGGCTTATATTTCTTCTAAAATATAATGTGTTCTAATTATGAGTTGGTCATGCTTTATAAGAGACAAATTAGGAATGATAGAAGATGAGGAACACAGGTGGATGCTGTGATGCCCGGACACGCTATGGGGTGGTGATTACACCCACTCTCCTTCATTACCTCAAGTGATGCACATTTGATGAAAGGACTTATATCAAAGCTGATGTGTGTGCAGATGTGCAGAAGTGGGTGCATTTTGAGCAACTCTGGCAAAGAAGGCTGCATTTTGGGGAAGGGGTTGTCCTGGCACAGCTTATTTGTCAGTCAAGAGGCTCAACTTCCCATGGCAGAGTCCTGCTCATGCAGCACCTGAACTTCCTGGCTGGTTGCATGGGTGCTTGGCGTATGCTGCTAGGAAATAAGTGAATACAGAAGTATCTTTTGAATGTAAACTTTCTACTGAACTATAGTGTTCATTCCCCTCTCTCTCTTCCTCTCCCTCCCACTCTGTTTTTCTTTTTTCTGCTTCCTCAATTGCAATGAGATGAATAGCTTTCCTCCCTCTGACATTGTTGTTCTGTTTTATCATGAATTCAAAAACGGTAGAGCCAACTGAACACACATTGAAACCCTGAAAATGTGCCCTGTAATAAATACTTCTTGCTTTTAACTGTTTGTCTCAGGTATTTTGTCACAGAAACAGAAAGCTGAGTCGCAGGAGAATGGAAGCCGTAATTTGAAAACTCTGTATATTTTGGTCATAACAATGTATAATAAGCCAACAATAAAAATTCAGATGAAAGAACCAGCATCACCTAAGCCTTTTTTGTTTCAGTTCTAAGTCAACACCCTAAACATGTAACTGGAGACCCAGGAAAATAAATTTTTCTATGTTTGGTTTCATAGACAGGTAAAAGCACATACTATCTGCTTCATCCTTTCTAGCATTTGTCAATTAATGTTTTCAGATTTGTACTCTGGAAATTGTTTTAGTCATTCAGGTGGGAGATGGGACTAAACACATAAGTAAACGTATGCATTTAAATAGGGAAACATATTTATATATAATTTTAGATTAACATTATTTTAATTAATATAAGCATTGAGTATAATGATAATATATATGCTTAAACAATTGTTGAAAGTGTAAATGTTACAAATTCTATGAGTGTAATAATAGCAATTTGACAAGGAACAATTGGAATATAGGGAGAGCGTAAGTGAAATTATTTTATTTTTCTTATTCATACGTTGATATAAATTGTGTAAATCTGTTAAGGCAAATAAAAGGACAACGTCGTCACATAAACTGAAAATATATACTCAGAAGTCCTTAAATAAAAATATAAATACTACAAATAAGGAAGTACACAATGAATCATTTTATTTCTCTCATGCTATTTATAGTTTGTTTATAATCATTAAAATTTTTCTTTCCTTCCTGATTTTTATTATAATAAAAATTGGGTAACACTTTTATCCACTTAATACGTAGGAATACAATCATATTTCTGCTTTATTGGCTATCCTAAAATTTCAAATACATAATAAACTTGATATGGTAATAGTATTAAAGTTAATTTTATAATTCATTAAGATGGTTAATCTTTATTGCCAATTTTATTGTCTAGAAAAAAACCTGGATTGTTAGCATTTCTGAGTGTTTCTGAATGGATCACAAGGCCTCGGAGACTACACCTATCTTTGTTCTTTTTCTGATGGTTTCTCAGTCCTTCACATCCTGGTCATTATGATGTGAGCGGCTGTCTTTCACATCAATCTGTCCTTTCAAATTAAAAATATTAACTATAAAGAGAGAAGCATGTTTCTGCCCTGGTGTGTGTTTGCCATATACTAATACCTCTAAAAGCGCAAGCTAAAGCTATTGTTTCCTCTTTATGTAATAGATGTCTGATACTTTGTCCCAGAAATGAGATGAATAGATTAACATTAAAATTCAAACAGTGTTGGCATTCCATTATTTCTACATCATACGTATGCTCCCCATATATATATATATTCATTGAAGTATGCCGTTTATATGTATTTTGAAAGTTCTAGACTAATAAACAATATTATATATATGTATATATATATATATATATATATATATATATATATATTTGAAACACACCTAAAATATGACTTTATTTTGTTAGTTTCTATTTAAAGAAAGACTAAACAAAACAGATAATAGGTAGAAATAATACATACATTTAGAGAAAAAATAAACAGTAAGAAATCACTAGTTGATGTTTATATATTGTTGTTTTACAAATAGTTGTTCAAGTACAAAAATGGAACATGTAAAGTGGGAATTCAAACAGCAAGCCTGAAAACAGTTCTGTTCTACTGTCCAACAAAAACTTAGTAACACAGTTGTCAACCCTATACACTTAAACATACATGCAGTTATCTTCATTCAGGTTTAGATTAAACAAACTAAAGCAGGTTAAAGTCATTCTGAAAAAAGAATAATAGTTTTGCTGAATTTCACATCATTACACTCCATGATCAACACTGGGTAATGGAGTGTCTTTTTTAAAATTTTAATTTAAAGAAAGACTAAACAAAGCAGAAAATCGGTAGAAATAATACACAATTTCAAAGAAAAAATAATAAGAAATCACTAGTTGATGATTACAGATTGTCTTCTTACAAATAGTTATTCAAGATATTAAAATGGAGCATATAAAGTGGGGATTCAAACAGTGAGATTGCAACCAGTTTGTTGCAATCCAACAAAACTTAGAAATATGGTTATTAATCCTATACACTTAAACATACATGCAGTTATCTATATCTTCAATTTTGTTGAGACTGAACAAACTCAAGCAAGCTAATATCACTCTGAACAAAGAATACTACTATTGCTGGATTCACATTATGCCACTCCAGGATCAGCACTGGGTATTTTAGTGTCTCTTTTTCTTCAAAGTACCTGTTCATTTCATCATGTGTCATGCATCAGAGTAAGGCAATGCACAAAGACAACAACCAAAGATAAGTACAAGGGCATGAGATGAATCCCTTGCAATATGGAAGTGGTCCAAGGAAACAAGGGATGGGAGGAAGGGAAGGGAATATGTAGAATGAAGATTTGTCATATACAGAAACCTAATATCCTCAGTCTTTCAAAAGTGGTCAAGATAAATTCTTCCAGTGGGAGGCTCTGCACATCCTCTTCACAAGGGCAAAGGACTGCCTGAAGGGAAGCTGTGCATGTTCTGCTGTGACAAATGGGTGCCTGACTCACTGGTTAGCAGCCTAGTGAATTGCACATTTCTGACAAGGAAGTTGTAGAGGAAATGAGAAGAACTATGAAATCGAATTTATGGACTGGTCAAAAAACGTAGCATGCCTATCAGTGTGTGTACCTCTAATGACCACTGGAAAATGTTCAGTACACAGCGTATACTAAATAAGGGGTACAGATGGATCTAGCATATCCAACAGCTCCTATACTCAGACACTTAAATTTTCACAATGGTATTGTGTACATCGTGGGTATTTCATCAACAGCGTTTGTTTATTACTACTGGGCTTAATATTTTATATATCTTTAAATGTTAGTATTGATCCATAGCATAACAACAACAAAACAAAACAAAACAAAACAAAACAAAACAAAACAAAACAGAACACAGGTGGAAACCTGATTTCATGCAACTTCATAAGCCAAAATGTTTTTAATATTAATTTTTACCTCATTTATAGCTTGTCTCCGATAAAGATTGTTTTTAGGTTTTTAGTCGTATTACTATAATTTATCTAAATGCTCACAGAGTGTAAAATTTACTGACATGAGATCCTTAATTGCATTGCCTTTGACCAAGTGATTTACTATAAAGCAAAAAAGATGTAAAAATGAGTACATAAAATAGAAACGCTTGATTTTGTCACATAATTCACTATCCATAATATATTAATTTTATAAAGTAGGACTCTAGCCCCTTGGTGGACCAACTAAAATGTCAATGAAAAGACAATCTGTGTACTGTGAAAAGTTATCTTTTAGGATGCAGTGCATACTTTAAACAAATACTGGTTCCTTAAGAGGTAAATAAAACACATCAATCCAGAAACCATGGTATAGCAGTGACTCACTCTCTGACTCCAAGTGTTTCTGCTTCTTGCTTTAACAATTCAGGATATATCCATTAAAAGTTCTTCATACTAAATGGGGAAAGTGTTTATGAGGGACACTGCAAATTTCTCTAAATGTAATATTCACATGCTGCTTGTCTATTTTTTGATCTTCAAAATAACAACCAGTAAGGAAAGAATAGTTAACAGTGGTAAAGTAATTGATTGTGTTCATACTAAAGATAATGGTGGCGTATAATTCATACATTGAGACCAATCAAGGTAATACCATGATTTTCTGTAAGTGGGAAATTGTAAAAACTATAGGTTTCAGAAGGAACAGAAATGAGGAAATAATGCAGGTAGCTAAGACACAGAAAAAAAGACAGTGTTCATTGAGAGGGGAAATAAATTCAAAAAGGATTAAAAACATGATAAATATAAACTCGCAATGAATTACAGTAGTGGGGCTTTTGTACCTCCCAATCAAAATCTAGTGTTATCACATTATGATCAACCATAGTCTTGAACAGTATAAAGAAGGATAGAATAAACTTAATATGAAATTAAAGTGTGTTTGATCAATATTAGAGACACATGAATTGTCTACTTGAAGTGCTCAGGGTGTGTTCCTTCAAATCTCCTGGATTGCACTGTAGCTAAGTGCTCTCACCCAGAGCTCCTCCTGGGGACTGTCCTCAGGCTGCTGCATTGCTTTGATTCATATTCATACATTTCCCGATGGCTGCACATGGAGACAAAGCATTGGCTGACTTCTGTGGCAGTATGAAAGTCTTTTTTTTTTTTTTTTTTTTTTTTTTTTTTCAGCGAGGAAAGACTTCATGTCCTAGTTTACATTCCACACTATTGTGGAATCAGACTAAAGCCCTATTCCCCAAAACTGTGATGTAAATCACCTCCTTGCTGGAGTTTTCCTGACTGATTTCTCATTTGTACGTATGTTCATTTATTAAAATATGGTTTTGGGAGAATATTGCTCTATGATGAGTCTTTACAAACTACACAAAGAAGGAAATAATGGTTTTGAATAGAGGAGAAATTAGTACTTTAAAATGCATCATAGGGGATGGGGATATAGCTCAATGGTACAGTGTCTGCCGACAAGCATGAGGTCCTGAGTTTGATTCCCGGTATTCCACCCCAAAATAAATAAATTAATGAATTAATTAATAAATAAAATGCATCATAAACGGCCAACTGCATTAACTAATAATTGAGACTTTTGACGAAGATCTTGATCATCTCATCTCCTCTCTGCACAATGTGCAGAAAGTTGGTATGTTGGTTTCTAGGAAAAGGAAGCAGTTGTGACCCTGTGGATGGAAGAATGGAGAGTCCTTGCTGTGTGGATGTTCCTCCATTCCCAGTGGAAAATATAATCATTCTCTTACAATAAGATGTGGTTAAACTATTGCGAGAAACACAACATTGTCTCACTTACAAATTTTTGACACACATAAGGCAGCCATTTATAATAAGAATTTTCAATTCAAGAGAGCAAACATCAGTTATTTTAGGGATCCTCAACCCCCAGCTCATGAACTGGAATCAGCACTTGCAGGCAGGAAGCAGCAGGATGCATTTGTACTCACAGTCACTCGGAGTTGCTCAAACTACTGCCTATCTCTGCATCCTATCTCTGTCAGATCGGAGGTAGCATTAGATTATCATAGAAACACAAAGGCTTCTGTGAAGTGTGCATGCAAGAGATGTTGGTTGTATGATCTCTATGCAAATGTAATTCCTGGTCATCTGAGATGGAGCTGAGATGGGGATGTTAGTGCAGCAGAATGGCTGTAAATACAGATTAACGGAGCAGAGGACTTGCGTGCAGAGATCATAGTAAATCAATTGCAACCAAATTCACATCAAATGTATTAGTGAGTAGAGGCTTTTAGGACATGTCTGGGTAGGCATTTAGAGTGGCAAGTGCACTTATGTACTTCATTTGTAGAGCTGTTTATTCTGGCAGGCTTCAAGTCAAAATTCAACACATATTTTAGTTCATGCATGCCCTTCTCATTATTTAACTTATAACTTCCATCCACACCTCTTTCCTATACTGCAGAGTTGTCTTGGTCACAATTTTGGCAAGCTCAAAAACTAACTTTACCCAAAATGAGTAAAAAAGTAACTCTCATTGAATAATTTCTTTGAAAAATGTGAAAGCCCTATTGAGGTGACACAAGAAGACTGTAAGACTGCCAACATAAGGAAAGTTCCATTTCAAATAAAATACGCAGGTTGTGAGGGCAATCTGGCTCTCACAGCTGCTACCACATTGATCACCAGGGTTGATTCAGCTGATCTGGCTGCCTAGGCAGGTGTCCTTGTTCTCCCTCTGCAATCATTTGCATTCTTCCCAAATCTGTGCCCCAGGTCAAAGAGGACAACCACTCCCAATAGTGTAGAACCATTTTTTGGGTCAAAGTTATATGAGTAGATGTGCTTCCCTGCTAAAACACCCAGACAAGCTCTCAAATAAAATATCTAGAAGTCTCCTTAAATTGCAAGTTAATTTCAACTGAGGAGTTTTGTTTCTCCAAGTCCACTTTTTATAATATATGGTGACAAGATAACAAACTAACCTATGAAACGTTCAGCATATGGAGATCAAACAACCGGCATTAAATACAAGTCCTTGCGGCTTTACAAAAAGAAAAAGTGAACTCAAATAACATAAGCCATTATTATAGGTTACCACTTCATCAAATATAACTACACTAGAATCACATAATTAGTGGCTATCCTCACGATAAAGTTAAGAAGCCTTTTACAATTGGTGAAGATTGGAGCCTGTTGAGTGCTAAGGGCACTTGTCATGAAAACTGAGGAGAGGCTGGGGTTTGAAAGGTGGCACGTGTCCTTTTACTGACTGGCACCATAACTAGTCGGTGAAACAGCAGAGAATGCTGAGGCAGAATTGCTCAAGAAGACTAATGGATCCAACCATGAAACTCAGTGCAGGTTGAAAAGTCTACCAGTTTTTTAATAATTTAAAGTGCTTGTGTTTTTGTGAAATATTTTCCAGCCAATATGCATGACAATGTATCCTGTGCATTTTTGTGACCAACCAAAACCCCATGTTCATAAGTAATTAAGCCTTTCAATAATTACATAGCAAGAAAATGGACTTGGTTATTTTATATTACTCTATGCACATCTAGAAGAGGGCCCGTGAGAGGACGTCTTTCCGGTTTACCTACTCTGGTCAAAGGAGTTCCCTAAGACTTTGAGTTTATGCCCTGTGTTATACATTAAGAAAAGCTTGCTACTTGATAAATGTCACCTGAATTTAACAAAAATTTGAAGAATGTGTTTCTAATTATCAACCACATGAAAGTACATTCCTTAATTTAAATGTGCTTATGCAGCTTTGTAAGGAGAGGTGTGAAGAGCACACACACTTTCTCATACACACAGAGCAATGGTGCCTTTCTCCATGGGAAGATCACTGGCTAAAAGTTTTGAACTATGAAAGCTTCTCTGGAGATTTCATTTAGAAAAACAGTTACCACTTTTTATTGGTCATGAAGGGTCACACAAAGAATGGGTCGCAAAACTTGTTTACTCTTGTGATATAATTCAGTTCATTCATGGAACCCAATCTATGTCTTCATGTGAGAATGAAGGCTCTGTTCAATGTGACTGATAAAATGTCTGCATTTAAGGACAAACTGGAATTACTGGAATGGTAAGGAGATGTTGGAACTTTTTGACTGGTTTCCATCATTAGCAGGGGTTTTGAGAGAAAATAAACTAGGTTTTCTTCCAGCTCATGTGTAATCAACAATCTCTGCTCTCCAAAGATGTGGAACGTTGCTACCCAACCACAAAAACCAAAAACTGAGGAAGAAAAGATTTGTGATTGGTTTGTGAATAAACCAATGAACTTTGAAAGTGGTAGAAGACAATGAACTGTTAGAAATTGCAAGTTATGATGGCCTTAAAAGTATGTTGAGACCACTTCAAAACTTCATACCTTCTGATAAAGTCAGGATAGAATATACTGTGGTTACCACAGAAGCACTGAAAAGCTGTTCCAGTTTCCAACATCCTGCCATTCAGAAGCAATGTTTCTGTAGTGACAGAAACCAAAAGATGATTACAGAGTAGAATATAAATAAACAACATCACTGGGACCATCTACTCACAGAAAATCAAGCTCAAGGTTCTCATTGATTCTGAAGTATGGTGACTTTTATAATTATTTTATTATGTATTAAATTATTAAATTAAATTATTTGAAACAAGTTTAAAACTACATTTTAAAATTAAGGATTGTAAAATAATTATTATATCAAAAAGCAAAAGCGAAAACACATAGACAAAATATGCTAACACAAAATCATGAAATATACATATATTACTGGGCACAAACAGACAAAACTACAGCTACTCAGAGGGAGGAAATATTTTCAAACTCTAACAAGTAATATGCACAAGCCTAAAATTAGAATATAATACAAAATAAGTCAGATATGCCACGGGGTAATTAGCAGAGCAGGAAAATAGAGAAACAAATATACAGAAAGAGAATCTGCTCTCTAACAGTAGTATGAAATGATCTTCAATACACTCACTATATTATTTAGTAGTTAACTGACTGGCTAAAACTAAAATAAATCTTGGACAAAATGATTCACATAAATAAGAACCTTAATATACAGGGCAACTTCATTGTATTAACAAAGCTATAGTTGTTAGAAATGTTACGAAATTTTCCGTTAGGTAGTCACCTTTCTTACACTCATTTATCTTCAATGTGTGTTTGCAATAAATAATCATCACGTGCATATGGGGGAATTGGTACACATAAGACCATAACAAACGTGGTTAATTCTTAACAACTTTTCTCATTCCCATCCACTTCTTTCCATACTCTCCCTGGACCTTTTTTCCATATCCCATCTGTTGGCCTTTTTGTTTCCTATTATTTCTTCTTTCATCACAATGTATATTAGATTTTTCATATAAAAGAAAGCATATGATATGTGACTTTCTGTGCCAGAGTTATTTTGCTTAAAATAATGATTTAATTTCCATTTGTTTTCTTTTGAATGTTTTTATTGTTCTTTATGACTCTATAACATTCCATTGTGCAAATATGACACATTTCTTTATTTTTGACTGTCAGGTAGACAACTTCTAGAGCTATTACTGTGAATTGTGCTGCTAAGAACAGTTCAATTGTTTATAACCAATCATATGTTACAACAGATAAATATTTAGTGTCTATGACTACATTAATAAATGCTATGAATATTATTCAAGTATTCCATCAAGATACGTGTATCTTTAAACATATATTTTTATAATAGAAAATATTTGCACCCAATATTCAGATTTTTAGTACTATTCTTAAATCATTATACATATTCATGTTATTCATCATAAAGTTACTTTTTAATACATAAATTTAGACACAAATTCTTAAGAAAAAACTAAGCCCCAGAAATATAAAGCAATTTGCTTGAAATTACTCATCAAATAACTAGCAGAACCAGGAATTAATCTATTCACTATAGCTTAACATTTCAATCAATAAACTCTGTGTTTAAAGTTCATTGTAATCATGAAAGATAATCAAATAGTGCCGCATATGTGAAATATCAATGATACAATATGTGAAGTTAATGATTTTTCTATATAAGTTAACCTTGATTCATCTCAAAAGTTTTCTACAGAGCAAAAATCCGGTACAAAGACAAATATAGTCTGAAGCATGTATATATAAAAACTTAAAATCCTGTAAAGATTGAAAACATATAGTCCTAGATACCCATATATTAAAATAAGGATGACATGGGTGTGACAAGGAATACATCAAGCTATGGAGTGTTGTCTTTAAATCAGAGAACACAATTGCTAAGGTATACAGAAGGGTTTGAAAAAATTCTTACACTTTTGCATAAAGAGAGGAACGCTGCCAATGAGAAAGGATGTATGAGTCATTCCTATGCACGTTGGGAATTTTCCATAATTCACTAACTCTGGGTGCCAGAGTAACGACACTGTGGGAGGAAAATTTGTCAACTCATTACAGTAGCGTTGAAAGGCTTCCAGGTGCTGTGCCCAGGGGATATAAACTTGTCATTCTCTGATGAGCTCCATTGAGAATGGATGTTCTCACGGTGGACAAGGCAGAACCTTCCGCAAAGGTGTTGCTCCAGCAGCATTCACAACTGTCCACGTGGATCCGCATCACTAGAGCACACAAAGGGAAGTACATCGTAATACTTAGTTAAGGAAAATAATCATAAATAATAGCACATGAGGAATAATTGTGCTTAAAAAGACCTGCATCAGAGGGCAAAAAAAAAAAAAAAAAAAAAAAAAAAAAAAAAAACTGCAGAAAACCGTGACCTATAATGCCTGTTAGGTGTATTAGAAGTGCAATATCTATGAAAAGTAGCACAGTCATAAAACATGAGAAAAAAGATCAATCTCAAATAGAAGTACACCAAAATTTGATTATGTATGAATGCTATTAAAGTTCAGAAAGTAATGAACACAAAGAAATAAATATGCATGATATGATCAATATCTAAGCATGTTAAGGAATATTCCTGTTATTGTATCATTTGTTAGAATTTATCATGTGACTAAAATATTTAAGTAATAAAATGTTTGATTAACTATTAGTATAGAAAATAGTTTTTGGAATCATAATAAGAGTTGACTAATAAGTAAAATACAGAGACTTTTCTCTGGAGAAAAATAGTACAGGGTGTGATTGGAAGTGGCAATAGGATGACTTCAGTTGTATGACAATGATGTTGGGTATGGGTGTACTGATTTTACTGTTACTTTAACTGGTGTATGTCTTATTCTGTTATATGAATAACATAAAAATAGCAATGGCTTTTTCACCTGAACTTCAGGCTGCACACACACAGTATGCACTGCTGCTCACACTTCCCTCAGGACTGGGATGCACCTTTACTGAGTGTGCTGGAAGTGGAGCTGGCTGGTGGCTCATGATTATCTAGTAAATACTGGCCACATTGCACAGGTGCTTTATGTAAAGCCCTTGTCTCCACCTTCATGTCTATTGTCTGCTATATGTAGGAGAAAGGAGAAAGATATAAGTATCTGGTTTATTTACCTAAACCTATCATAGGTCAGTGAAATCTTGGTGACTTGTGTTATATTTGAGTCACCAATAAAGTCATTCCTCCCCAAATTTTATTTTCTTATTTTTTCATAGAAGTTACTCTGTGGTGCACAACCTATTACACATCCTGTGTGCAATTTGCCAACTCAAAGCATTTTTCCTTTCCTATCTTAAGATAGGAAGGCTAAAATTCTATTATGTGCTCACAAAATATTAGTCACTTAATAAGTGAGACATTATGTAAATTGAAGATCCTCAATTACAAATAATTGACCAACATTGTAAAGATGCTACAATTTTTCGGTTTTCTCCCCAACACAAAAGCATGCCTTCATTTTACATGTACTTCCTGTTTAAGATTTTGTTTGCAGAACCAAGAAAAATCTAACATATTTCTAACAACTGTATAAATTATAGGTATCATAGCTAAATTATTAATTCTCAAAGAGTGTTAAAATGCAAGACAGTTTAGAGGGAAGACAGGGTGCTAAATAAATCAATGGTGATTTTAATAAACTAGGAGCTTTTAGGTGCTAAATCTGTCTGCATCTGATCTGAATTGCAATTACCTGTCAAAAATTCATCCATCATCACAAGCTCCAAACAAACTTTCTTGGCAGCAGATGTTTGAGGAAAGCTATTTCGTGTGGCAAATTTTTCTTGTGGTTTACAACATCCTCAGGAATGACAGAAATTTCAGGAAATATTTCAGCACAACTCAGCAAAAACCTGCTAGGTATAAAAAAAGTGATGCTTTACATACTTTATATAATTTATAAACGTGTACTTATACATCAACTATTCATTTATGAACTAATGTTGTGATACATATTGTTTGTAAATAACATCCAAAATCTTTGATTCCAATATTTAAATTTTTTTAGGAATACATGGCAATGTATATTACAACAATGCACTTGAATAGAATACTTCATTGAGTAGGTTTTTTTTTTTCCTATTTAAAGACTTGTAAGTTGTAGTTGGATGAAATAATTTGAAGTTAATGGCAGGTTTTATTACTCAATGATGACTTACAAGTCTAGTAAATAGGATCTACAATTACCTTGCTAAAAGCAAAACCTGATGACATTATTGGGTAAAAAACAAAATAATGATTTTAACCTTAGCTCGTTCACATTTATACATTTTTTGAAAAAGATAGTCATATTTTAGATTTTATAGCAAGAAAGTACATGCCTAATTCTACTCTTATCTAGCAATATTTATATGTAAACATTTTGTCTGGTACATAGCATATTTTCTTAATAATTGTTTCATCATTCTTATCCAAACAATGAGTATATGGATACTTTTTTGTCTCTTTTATGCTCCACTTTATTATGGTCAAATATTCTTGGGAGTGTTTCTTATGAGTTGAACTGAAGGCCTAGAGCCCACGCCAATGCAAGTCATGCAAGTCTGTTTCAAGGATCTGCACTGGGAAGGCTCAAACACCAGTGTCAGAACCTGGAAAGTTTGCACCAGTGGCTGAAGGGTCTGTGCCAGCAGGCTGAGGGATTTGCCTTGGAGCCCAGGAAGCAATGCTCAAAGTAAGGACCAGAGCTTCCCTGCAAAGAACTGCAGCCATCATCAAGGACAGCAAGTCTTGAGCTCCTCTGTTGACAGGAACAGCTGACTTCTTATCAGGAAAACCCATGTGACAAGCTTCACCAGGAGAATCAACAGCACTACCTCTTCCTCTCCAATTCTGATTTTTGTTTGTTTGTTTTGTTCTTTGTTTTTATGCTGTTGGTAACAATCCTCAGATGGACATTCCACACCCAGCACCAACTGACTCAGTCAAACTGGTTGTTAAAGTTGATCATTAGTTAACTCACCACAAATGGGTAGACAAAACCTATTACCTTCATGAAACCAGACAAGTGAGTCTCAAAAATTGTGGTGAGTCAATAAATTCTTACACAGAAAACTCACCTATTTGATTCTAACTTTACATAGCTCTAAAGTAGGCACAGTTCACTCTGGTATGAAATACCAGAAAAATGATTCTTACTTGGGGTGAGTAAGAGGGTTGGATTGACAGAAAATGAACATGAACTAATTTTCTGAGGTGACAAAAGTACTTTTTACAGTGAAAAGGGTTTAAATGACAAAAGTGTATGCAATTTTTAAAACTCTAACCATATATCCTTAATAGTTGTGTACATCTCAAATGGTGTGTCATAATATTGAATTCTACTTAATGATATACATGTCACATTATTTAGGGGATGTCTGAAATTTTCCTACAAATACTTCAAAATAGTAAGGAAACATAAATGAACAGCAAGATCCATAAAGCTGTGATAAAACAGGCATATCAAGGATTAGTGAAAGGCTTTTGAATGTTCGCTTCAAATTCCGTCATATTTTTGCTTGAAATTATAGTAACCAAACTTAAGAATAAAAGTGAAAACATAAAGAAACTAGAGAAATTTTGGTAACCGATTTGGATAAGTGCATTCCTTTAGATTCCATCGTACAACCAAAATTTAGAAGACATAGCACATCCAATTTTCAAGAATACACATCACACAGTGACTGCAAGCCACAGATGGCAAATCTATTAGAGCTTCCCATTATAAAAATAGCTGACTGCAGAAAACATGACGGAAATTTGCCCCCACAGTAAACAACATCCTTTGGTTTATATTTAGGTAGCACCCTTGTCTTGTGAGATATAATAAATGTTCCAAAGTGACTGGAGGTATATGGCAGTGTAAGCCTTGTGTGAGGTCAGGGTATCAGTATTAGCAAACTGTTTATCTTGGTCCCAAAGCCAGGTCCTCACATCACAGTCTTAATATATTCAGGAACCATAGAGACAACTTAAATCGTTTGTATCTTTGGTGAAAGATTTCAGACAAAACCAATAGGCTATTGCATAGAGTATACATAGGGCTTTGTAAAAAATAGAAAAACAAACAGATTTTGAGAGAATGAGGAGGGAAAACAGAGAGAGAATGAGGGGGAAAGACAGAGAGAGAAGAGAGAGAGAGAGAGAGAGAGAGAGAGAGAGAGAGAGAGAGAGAGAGAGACCTTGAAATTGATTATTAGAGTTTAGATGTAGATTTCCTCAAATCTTTTGAATTATGGAGAGTTACAGCAGGCTTGGAGTTAGAGTGGGATTTTGTTGGAGAGGTGAGTCACTGCAACCTGTTCAAAAAGAGTTTAAACCCAATCCGGTCTCCTCCTTTGACTGGTAGCTCTCTGGTCACCATGCCATGAGACACTTTTCCCCAGCCACTTCACTCTACCAGGGCATCCTGCCTGGGAGTCAGCAGACTAAGGGTTGAAACTTCTCTTAACTGCAAGCCAAAATAAAATTACTCTTTGGGAAGTTTCAGGTGACAGATATTTGTGTCCCAGTGACAAGTGACTATGGCTATGAGAAAGGCCAAGATTTTAGCTGTGTTCAGAGAACTCTCAGGTTACATGTACATGACCAGCTGGGCCTTTCACAGAATGTCCCTGCCTATTAAATACTGCGTGTTAAATAATTACATTTCATTGATAATACATTTCCTGATTTGATAATTCCACTGGAGTAAGTGTATTTCTCATGTTGGCAAACATCCTTGTTTTTGAGAGTAACGTGAAAACTTCACAGTACATTATCTGCTTTTCAATTTGTTCAAAATGATGTTCTTCTGCTTATATTGTAGCATCAGACTTCAAACATGGCCATGTAAATAGAAAACACTAAAAGTAATGAATTTAATTATGAATAATTACTAACATACGGTGATCTTCAAACATTTTAGTTATAGCATTAAAGCACTACAGCACTATAGCACTTTAAAATTCATTGTTATAAATGTATAGAGAAATTTAAAATAGTCAAACTCATTTTTATTTCATAGTATCGAGAAACTAAAAGTTAAGTGAAAATTATGATAAAGGAAGTACCATGTTTATACATTATATATTAAAATACTTTACTCCATTTCGTAAATTTGTGCAAACTTCTTTTGACTGTTTTTACTTTCGGTATCATAAATTGCCTTTATTTATTTTATTTTATGTTAATTTTTAGGTGTTTTTTTTTTTTTTTTTTTTGTCCTGGGAATTGAACTCACAGCCTCACACTTGCCAGACAGGCATTGTGCTATTGTGCTGTATTCCTGGCCCTAATGCTTTCTTCTAATTAATTTTTACCCAGTGATATTTCTTCTGAGACATCATCCTGTTTGTCATAGTTGCATCACATTTATGAGCATAAGTTTATCATCGCTAGATTATAGGCCACATGTCTATTATTTCTCAAATGTCAGTGGAATTGATATATGGTCAACTATTGACTGTACTACTCCATTTATATTCAATTGAATTTCATGATAGCATTATATTTTTTTATACATTTCTAACTTTTTTATTTTAAAAAACATAGCAAAAAAAGAAAAAAATAATGCAGAATTTAAAATAAAACAGTAAGAAAACAACAATCATTAATATCGTACATATTGTTATTTTAGAAGTAGTTGTTCCAGTTACAAGATGTAGGCATAAGCATGATCACAGTCAAACAGTGACAGCACAAACTGTTCTTTTTGATGCACTAATAGAATTAGTAGTATAGTTATTTATCTTACACACATATACATGCACATACAGTAATGTGTATATATGTACATGCATAGAAACTTGCCCATTCTTCCATTTCTCGCTTCCCCTATCCCAGGTGTTCTTTCCTTTGAGCACTTTCTTTCCCTTTCGTTATTACGATATCTATTGTAGATTTCTAAGTTTATCATAGTGCAATTTAAAATAGCTAAATGTTGGAAACAACCAAACTCCCCATCAACCACAGAATGGATAAAAAGATGTGATAATTTTACACAATATTATTCAGTTATAAAAAGGATAATCTTGAGGCATTTATATGTAAATGGAGGCAACTTGACACTGTACTCAAAAGTAAAATAAATCAGACTCACATTTGTAAATACTGTACTGTTTCCATAGTGTAAAAGTAAATAATAATAATAAAAACTGGAAGAATAATAAGATCCAAAATGTACATTTTCAATTTTTTTATAAATTTTCTCTTTCAATAACAAATTTTATAAAATATCTCATATGTTTAACAGTGGGAGACAAGAAAGTAACACGTCAGCATATATTTTCAAATTTATTCCATTAACCAAGTAATAGACATATAGTGAAAAATTCCTGCAAGACATTTAGGAAGTAATATGTTTAGTTAGTCATAAAGTACTTGCACCAGAGTGCATACATTGTGTAGTAACTCAAGGTGGTTATCCCAGAGCGACTGCAACTTGAAATACTATCTTGAGGTGCTAGTATTGAACTTAAGTAAGGTTACTGAAATCCATTAAAGAAACCATGTGCCGCCAGATATTTCTGTGGGGTGTGTTTACATATGAATGTGCATAAATGCTTTTCTGTTGTGGAGAGGTGAGAAAAGCAAGCCAAGGTACTGGGGGAGAGCACAAGAATAAACATAATTGCAAATGGGACAAAATCTAAAAAAATGTTAATCTGTGCTTAAATGTTAATGTGCTCATTCCATGTTAGTCCGTGTAATGTGCTCCTCGGTGTCTGTGGGTCTTTTCTATCCCTTGTGGATAGCAATCTATAGATGCTATAACAAACAAATAGCATACATCCACAAATAACAAATGCAACCCTTATGGTACATCTTAAATCATCTCTAGGTTATTCATAATGCATAATATAAGGTAGATACTCTTCAAACAGTTTATATTAGTAGCATTTAGCAAACAAAGACAGAAAAGGAAAATCTGTATATTTTCAGTACAGATGGCAACCTTTTCTTCCTGGAATGATTTTTTCAACCATGGTTGATTAAAACAATTAATGTGGAATGTTGGGATATGCAAGAATGATTGTGGTTTTCTTGTTGACTTTTGGTATATCATAATAATAAATAATGAAAAAGACATGTTCAAAAGATATGAAATATTTTTCTTTCTAAGAACATTATATATAATGTGGTATTACCGAGCTTACAATTAAATATAAGAAAAAAGTTTTATATTAATCAATGTTACAGTTCATTTGTTTCAAAATTGCTCTTAATTTTATTATAAAGTTATTTTACACATTTCTGAGCAATAATATAGATGAGATTTCTTAAAATGATATTTCTGCTCAGCTGAATGAATATGATTTAAAGACTGATTTTTTAAGGTGCTCTCTGTATTCAAAGCCATTATAGGATTCTCATGACATTTATTCATTTTACTTGATTCAGTAGCAATCACAGGAAGAAAATATTGATTGGTAACCTGAAAAACTTGAAGCACGATGTTCTTTACAAAGAACAGGATATGCCTTGTTTGTAGTGCAGGGGCTGAATGCCATGTAGCTTAGTCAGGTCTGATTTGTGTGTATCATTTCAATTCTTCTCAATTAAATTCACAAATTTGTTTGTTCTAAGAAAGAACAATTCCAATAATATCTGTTAAGCTATTAGGCTTGTTTCCACTCTTCATTTTTAAAATTGATTTCTGTATCAGCTGTGTAGTGAAAGTTCAGCAATTTTTCATTAATATTTTGAAAACCAACAATAAAGAAGCAGGTAGACATCATAAAAAGTAAGTTTGACTAACACCCCCAAGTGAAATTAGAAATACTATGAGCAAATGCTGAAATACCAAATCATTCTGTTGCTAATCATTCTGTTTCAAACACATACAGAAGTGTTCATATAGACAAGGACTAGACAAAAAAGCAGAAGTAAAAAATGAATTGAGCCTAGAAATATTATATTAACATGCCGGATATTTACCTGCCAATTACACTGACCGTAACAATGTGACAATCCTAACTGAATGTAGTCAGCACTTTATTTAATGAATCAGTGTGTCCTGTTGGAATAGATCCATCTAAACAGAAATTTATAATGGGATACAGTAAATGGAATGTATCATAATGATATTGCATGTATCATTCCACCATTAAACTAAAACAATATATCAAAGAAATGGGATGACCACAATGGAGAACAAAGCCTAACACTAATATTTAAATATTAAAGAATAAATGAGCCAGGATCCTAGAACTATAAAATTTATACAAGACAAATATTTTAACTTTCCTCTCCCACTAGTGAAGCAGAAATGAATGTATTTACACTGTGGCATCTAACAGAGATACCAGTGTAAAGAATCTGGAATGTGCCTTAACAAAACTATGTGGCTTCTTAGTTGAGTACAGTACTATTTTTTCACTCAACAAATAACTCATAACTTGGCACTATATTTTCTTTTGGAAATAGATGTTTATAGTGGTAAGTTAATAGAAAGTCAACTAAAGTAATCATATAACATTTATTATTAAGGTTTTTTTGTGTGTGGGAATAAAGTGTATAAAACACAACATTGAAGAGATGTATAGTAGTAAAATATTTGCACAAAACCAAATGTCTCACAATTTTCAAATCTATACGGTAAAAATTTTCTTAAACTTTATTAAAGGAAGACTGGAAACAAGTTATGATGATTTTAGCTTCCTATATTATTATATGGAGCATGAAAATCATATGAAAACTGTCGAACATAAAGAAAGCAGACATCTAATCAAAAATGAAAGAGAAAGGAAATCAAAACTAAGAAAAATGATGTCTTACAGACAATGAAATTTTATTCAAGTTGTATGTTATATAAAAATACTCTTAGAAATGTCTGCATACTCAGCTCAACTAAAGTATTTGACTATTCATCCATTTTAAATTCATTTTGGGACCTCATTTCCAAGATAGGTATAATTCTACTGAATGTATTATAATTTAATCATCATGATTATTATTAGCACTGATATTTATTTGTTTATTTATTTATTTATTTATTTATTTATTTTTGGTACCAAGAATTGAACTCACGAGCTTGTTGTGCTTGATAGGCAGGTGTTTTGCTGCTGAGCTAGATGCCTGGTCCTGAAAGTATTTTAATGTAAAAATTTCCATAGAATCGAGTTGCAAGATAAAACCACTGTTGAGTGATAACATTTTCCAAAGCCTCATTTTATCAAAGGATAGAAATTTTTAATGAATGGAATGAGAGAAAGAGTGAAGTAAAAAGTGAGAGGAATCCTTCTAGAAGAGCTTAACTATTTATGACTGGATATAGAGTAAAAAGTTACTATGATATTAAGAATACTCCTCTATATAGTAATTAGTATATGGAAATATATACTACTACATAATACAAGTAGATCTAGTCAATGGAAAAATATACCTGATTTTCTTCAGACAGTTCAATTATTTTTCAGATCTTGATACCAATCACAGCAGACAGACTGAAATAAAAACCTGGATGACTGACTTCAACTTCTTGACAAGATCAATTTTCATGGGAAACCAAACTAAAGTAATTCCATTTATAACTCTCACATCTTACAAAATATTACACTATTTATTAAAAGATCACTTTCAAGTTGCAATACATGGCAAGTTATACTGTGAAATCCCGGTAATTGTGTGACTACCTGAAATGCTAGGAAAAAATAAGAGGAGAGGTTTATAAAATTCATGGGAGGTTGCAAAAGATAGGTTTTAGACTATGGTTAATAAGTTCACCTATTATGAGAAAAGATTCATCAAATATAACTCTCATTATTAAATGTGGATAATACTAGATACTATCTTAATTACCCCAACTAGCCTGACAAATAAAAAATCCATTATCTTTATAGATCCTTAATTATGATGCAAAAAATGATAGGTGCCCATGCACATGGACACAGGTAATTCACACAGTTATATGCAGTAATCTGAAGACTAAAGTAACATATACCCAAAGTCACAGCATCATCTAAAAACAAAATAAAATAAAACAGGAAGTGACAAAGTGTTACTGGAATTTAAAGTTATCAGAAGCAGTGTGATATAGTTTCTAATTAAAAAAAGGAGAATGTCAGCCAAAGAAAAGTAAGACAGGCATAAGAAACTACTTTCAAAAATTGCATCATAATAAATATTAAATACCAACACAATAACGTTAGTGAGCATAAAGATGCTGAAGATGTGTGAAGTAGTTATTTAATGAAACTGTGGTGATGTATATAATGTAGTGTAACAAAATAGTAAAATAAAAATAACTTAAAACATTTCAAATTTTGAATTTAAAGTACAGGTTCCACCTCCCCCCAAAAAGACTATGGAAATGCCTTAAAATCCATGCCATGTACTGTCATAACTCACGTAGCGAGCAGCACACTGATGCTCCTTCCCTGTGCTCCATGGTCAGGCAACTATAAGATGAGCCGCTTGGTCCACCACAAACTTCCAGAAAGATGTTACTAATTAGCTAGTCATCAGATGCATGAGAATTTGGAAACTCTGAGCCAAATAAACTTTTCCTTATTTAACTTTAAAGTCTCAGGTATTGGGTCCTAGCAAAGGGAAACCTAAGTATGGTATAAAATGAAGCAGAAAATGTTGGAGCATATCTGTAGTGCATGGGTATATGTATATGATCTGTCTAACATCTATTTATCTACCTATCTAATGTATATCTATACACTATAGGAGTGAACAAAATATTACAGAAAGGAAATTCAAAGGTGGTGAAAAATATTCTAAAATCTAGTAATGACTTAGCCACAAAGAACTCCTCCAACTGAAAAGAAAACTCTGTGTTTTCTTTTATGAAGTTTGTGACTGTCAGGAAGAGAATATACAGAATGATTAGAAGCTTAATTATGGTTTCTTAATAATTTGATATATTAAGGTGAATGCATGTGAATATAGTTTTTCATGAAATCAGATTATTGTTTTCTGCTAATATGATTAAGTTGGGTGGAAACGAGATTTTGGTAAAATGGTACAAATTTTCAGTTAGGATGAATAAGTTCAAGAGATCTTTTGGAAAGCTTGGTAATTATAGTTAATAATCATATGTGGCATTGAAAACTGTCAAAAAATGGATTAAAAGAACTCAAGTCACCAAATATGTGTGAAATAAGATATTTACCAATTGGTCTAATTTAGCTATTTCACAATGTACAGATACTGAGACATGTCCTTAAACACACTTTTGTCAATGAATAAACTAACAATTTTTAAAGTACATTAAAAATAAAAGAAACTATTTGGTTTCTTGAATGTTTTTAAGTACAGTGGAGAAAGATTTAACCTCTCTCTCTCTCTCTCTCTCTCTCTCTCTCTCTCTCTCTCTCTCTCTGTTTCTATCTTTGTATCTTTCTTTTATTTGTTGTACTGGGAATTGAACTCACAACCTCACACTTGCCAAGTAGATGCTATGCCTCTAAACTATACCCACAGCCTGAAAAAGGACAGGATAAATTTTGTGTATGCAAAAATATTTGTTGAATCAAATTGATTATTTTTAAAAGTCAGGTATCAAATACAGTCATTTATATTTTGTAGAACTTTTCCTTCCCAATCTAGACATATTTTTTAAAAAGTATTTTAGAAGCAATTAAACTAATGTCATTTTAAAGAAACAGTGGTACACTTGGAAGAATTTGAAATTTGAATGATGATTGTATTATTTGAGCATTTTGTGAAAAAAATTATCCATAGACCTTGTGTGTACTACATTTATATATCCAAAGGTGCACATGATAGACAGATGGAACTAAAGGCACAGAAATATCCCAACACAACATTAGCAAAGGAGTCTACAGGTTGTCTGTAACGTTTCCTTTCATTTTATTCTATTCATCCTCTTCTGCTCTTTGTCAATTATCTTCCTTGACTTTATACTTTCATGTGAGTAAACAAAGTATCTCTTCATTCTGGTCCCAGAATGTTCAATACACCCAGATCTTCTCTTCTAATCATCCTCTTATATCCTCCAAATACACAAAATCTGTAGGAACATCCTGTGCACTCCAACCTTGCATATATATATATATATATATATATATATATATATATTTTGTATTTTTATCTTTATTTTTATTTTTATTTGTTATTTTGGTACCAGGAATCAAACACAAGACCTTGCATTTACCAAGCAAACATTTGAACCACTGAGCTAAATTCCTCACCCTGCTATGATATTTAATCTAACTAATGTCTCCAATTCTACCTGCTATTCTTCAGAACACCCCAGTCCCATCAAGATCCAAATATACAACAGAGTACAATTGCTCTACTAAGTGGAGTATTTTTGTATACCATTTCCTTTTATAAATGAAATGCTATTGCATTTATGTACAATTTCCTTATACAGTTATAGATATGGAACTAACAGTTACCATCATTTATTAGTAGCCAGGTTGTATTTGAGTCTGTTACTGGTGCCAATTGAACTACTTTAACCAGGATGTAATACATGCTATCACCAGTTCCCTCTCCTACAGAGTAACACTTTGACTGAAAGGGCTCATAACTATCCCCACAGTGCAGTAACAAAGGAATGAGACTTAAATCAAATAGATAGCAACTTCTCAGTTTTAATATATTGGGAAGGTAGGCTCTAAGGATAGCTACAAAGACCAAATGCCACATACATCTAAAACAAATCCAGAGAAACAGACACATCCTAGGAAAACTTAACACCAGTGATAAGGCTGTCTAACATCAGAAAACTACAAACACCAAACACAGAAAACAAAATAAAACTGAAAACAACAAGATGAAGGAAAGAAATAAAATTGTAAATGCCAATCCCATCCAGAAAAAGTCCAGAACACAGAGATAAAAGGAATCAGAAGACAGCAAATGGAACTCTCTGAAATGATAGCATAATAATTAAAAAAAATAACAAATGGAAGAGACTACAGAAAACAATTTCCAAGGTACAAAAAGCAATGCCTATCAAAACAAAAGAGATTAAAGCAGAAGCAAATAGAGGAGCTCAGGAAAATTATGGAAAACATGAGCTCCAATCATAAACAGGGAAAGGAATCAGTGAAAGAGGTACAAATACAAATGAAGATTAGAAATTCCACTGCAAGTATATGGAGCAGATTTAATGAAGGCGAGAATAAAATAGCAGAACTGCAACTAGTGAGTGGGAAAGGAATGACATCTTAAAAATCATCAGAGACCATGAAAACTCAGTTCACCAGCTACAGGATGAAGCAAAGAAGAACAAAACAAGATTAACCAGAAGTAGTGAGAAAGCTGGAGACAGCACAAAAACCATTCAAAACTTCTTCACAGGAATAATGGCAGAAACCTTCCCAAACATGGAAAAAGACTTTTACACACAAATAAGTGAAGCATATAGGACCCCAAATAGCCATGGCCAAAATAAGTCTACTCCAAGATGTATGATAATCCAGATCCCAGAAAATCAGCCCAGGAACAAAGAATTAAAATCAGCTAAAGGAAAAAAAATTAAAATACATATACCTCATAAAGGAAAGCCCATCAGAATCACAAAATGTTTCTCAATACAGGCCATTTAAACCATCTTTCAAAATTGATTGAGAAATAAAATACTTCTGTGACAGAAAACAATTCAAGAAATTTATGACCACCATACAAGCTCTATAGAATTCTGTTAAGAACATGTTAAAAAGAGATAATGAAGACCACAAACACATGAACAATAACAGAGAGAAGACACCAGGCAGGCTAGAAATCAAACACAGGAAAAAAGAGAGAGAACAAACAACAGGAAAACAAAATGAAAAATAAAAGTCAATGTATGTTATAAGCATCAATGTAAATGTTCTCAACTCACCAATCGAAAGAAGCAGACTGGCAAAATGAATTAAGAAATAAAATCCAAAATATGCTTCATTCAAGTAATACATTTAATCCAAAAAGAAATGCCTAAATTAAAATGGAAAAGAATTCTTCATGACAGAGAAACCCATAAAAAAGCAGGGGTAACTATTTTATTTGTAGACACTGGAAACTTTAAGCCCAACTGATGCATACAGATGAGAAAAGCTACTGTACACTTGTTAATGCAAAATTCAAAGATGAGATAACAATAATAAATATTTATTCAACAAAAACAGGTTCACCCAAGTACATTAAACAAATGTTAACAGACATGAAAAGTCAAATAAGAACTTATGATAGTATGGGAATTTAATATTCCACTCTCACAAATAAATCAACTAGAAAAAATTAACAAAGAAATATTAGAATTAAACCAAACCTGTGAAGAAATAGACTTGATAGATGTCTACAGTGTGTTTCACCTAAAAACGTTGTAATACACCTTTGCATTTTGAATGTTCTCCAAAATAGATCACAAATTAGCTAACAAAACATATTTAAGTGTAAAAGAATTGGATTCATCCCTTGCATATTACCTGACTGCAGCACAATGAAACTGGAGATCAATTACTAAAGAAATCACAAAAACTGTATTATCACGTGGAAATTAAACAACACCCTTCTGAACGACCAATGAGTCCAGAGGAAATGAAAGATGAAATGAAAGATGAAATTAAACTGTATATACAATTGAATGATAATGCCAATAATACATATTGAAACTTATGGGGCACAAAGCAAACTATCCTATGAAGGAAATTTATAGCAGTGAATGCACACATCAGGAAAATTGAATGTGCTCAAGTAAACAACATAATACTGAATCCAAAAGTTCAGAAAAAGAAAAACAAATAAAACCTAAAACTCATGCAAAGGAGAATATTATAAAGATAAGAGTACAATTGAATGTGACAGAGAGTAAGAAAGTACAAAGAATCAACAAATTGAAAGGATAGTTCTTTGAAAATATAAATGAAATTGATAAATCACTAGCCAACCACATCGAACATAGGAAAGAAAAAAAAAAAACACAAATTCAAGCAATTAGGAATGAAAAGAGGGAAATCACAATGAATCCCACAGAAAACTGAGATTTTCAATACCTACTATGAGAACCTAACTCTAATAAGAGGGAAAACACAGAAGAAATAGATTCTAAGACACAATAGCATTGAGAAAACTAAATCAAGATATAAAAATTCTAAATAACCCTCTATCAGTATATAAAATTGAAAGTGTAAGAAATATACAGAAAAACTAATGCCAATAATGCTAAAAAAATCTTTAAAGAAATTTAAATAGAGAAAGTACTTCCAAAATCACTCCTTGGAGCAATTATTATCCTGATTCCAAAACCAGAGAAGCAAGCCAACAAAGAAAAATACAAGCTAATCTCTCTAATGAACACAGATGTACAAATTCTTAATAAGCCACTGGATACAGAATGCAGCAAATCATCAAGAATACTGTACATTGTGGCTAAAAGAAATTCTTCCCAGGGATGCTTGGATGGTTCAATATATGCAAATCAATAAATATTATACATTATATTAACGGAAACAAAGGCAAAATCACATGATCATCTCACTAGACGTAATAACAGCATCTGACAAAGTCCAGCACCCATTCATGACAAGAGACGTACAGAAAATTGGGGTAAATAGTCTTTACCTTATCCTTACAAAAGCCATCTATGACAAACCTATAGTAAACAGAATGTCAATTGGTCAGAAACTGAAGCTCTCCCTTCATCATCAGTAGTTAGATAAAAGGATGTCCATTATCGCCACTCCTATTCACTATAGTTCTGGAAACATTAACTAGTGCAAGTAACAAGAGAAAAAAAATAAAAAGAATAAAGATAGGAAAGAAAAAAAGTTGAATTACTTTCATTTGCAGATGACATAATAGTCTACACAGAAGACTTCAAAAACTCCGTGAAAAAAAAACCTACAGATATAATATCCGAATTTAGTAAATAAACCAGTAGTTTTCTTGTGCATAAGCAACATACTCACAAAGAGAAAAAAATTAGGGAAAATACAACATTCACAATACCATTAAAATGAATTATTTATGAATCAGTCTAACAAAGAATGTAAAAGATGTGTATAGTGAAAATTACAGTACCCTTAAAAAGGTAGAAGAGTTTATTAGAAAATGGATAGATATCTATTGCTCTTGGCTAGGACAAACCATCATAGTGAAAAGGGCCATACTCCCATTGGCTTAATCCAATCTGAATCAAACTACCATCATGACACCTCACAGATCTAGAGAAAACATTCCTAAATGTTTTCATTTGGAAGCAGAAAAAAATCTAGAATACTAACAGCAATTGTGGGTGACAAGGGCAAGTCAGGGTCCATCACAATCCCAGACCAAAGTTTATACTACACAGTTATTGTAATAGAATCAGCATTACACTGAGAAAAACAGGTCTGAGGGTCAGTGGGACAGATCAAATGATTCAAATGCAGCTCCACAGACACTCACCTGCTTATGCTAACCAAAGGAGTCATACATATTACCTAGAAGAAAGATAGTCTCTTTAATAAATAGTGCTGGAAAAACTGGCTTTCCACATTCCAAAGACTAAAATTAGACCCATGTCTATCACCAAGCACTAAACTAACAGTAAAATGATCAAAGATCTAAATATTAAAATAGAAACATGAAATTTACCTAAAGAGGAAATAGGTAAAAATCTCCAAGGTGTAGGTGTAAGCAGAGACACCACAAACAAAACCCAGACTGCATGGGAAATAGTACAAAGAATTAACAGATGGGATCGCGTCTTATTACAAAGCTTTTCTGTAACAAAAGAAGTCACCAGCAGAATAAAAAGATAACCTCTAGGGCAGTTAAAAATATAGTTTTCCCTCAGGCAAAGGACTTATCTCTAGAACATATAATTAACTGAAATAAATCAAAGACCCAATAAAAAAGTATCTGAGATGAATACAAACTTCTCTAAATACAAACTATAAATGAAAAAAAAAGGATATGAAAAATTATTCAACACTTTTGTTCATTCAAGAGATGTAAATTAAAATAACATTTAGGTTCCTTCTCATCCCAGAAAGAATATCATCATCATAAAAAAAAAAAAAAAGAAATCAACAGTAACAAATATGGGAGGGGTTGTGGGGAAAAAGGAACTCTACTGTTGGTGGGAGTGTACACTGGTGCAAACATTGTGGAAATAAGGTGGAAATTCCGTAAAAAAGTAGTACTAGAGGTTCTATTCAACCTACCTATTTGCCTTTTGGGTGTCTTCATAGAATTAAAACATCATGCCACAGTGATATATGTGCACCAATGTTTATAGCAGCACAATTTGTAATAGCGAAAGTTTGGAAACAACTCAAATGGCCATCAGTCACAGACTAGATAAAAATATGTGCTGTTTTTTAATATAATGGGGTACTACTCAGCCATAAGAAAGCACAAACTGGAGACTTTTATAAGTAAATATCTGCCGCTCTACACCATACTTATGACTGAAATAAATCAGACCAATAATGTGTAATCATGTATTGTCTTACTAATTTGAGAAAATGAAACAAAATGTGAAATAGATATTGTGAATTAGGAAGAAACTAATAAAAATGGTAGACAAACTAAAGGGGGAAAAGGGAAAGGAAGAAATAGAAAAAGAAAAATTTATATGTGGACACAAGGTAGTTTAACAGATATTTTTTTCTAGGTACAGAGTTTTATGCTAGTATTACTTACACAAGACATCAAACCTATATCTGCACTCTTAATAACTACTACAAAGACAACAATATGTCGTGTACTAATAATTATTATACCTATCCTACTAATCGATTTTAAAATTCTGTTTCATTGTTATTTTTATCTTTTTTCTCTTAATAAATAAACAAATAAATAAATTCAGGTAGACACAGAACTTTTTATTAGTCTTTTATTTAGAAAACCTGTCTTTGAACTTTCATTGTATTCATTGTAATTACAAACTCAGATTATACAGATTGAGTTTATGTAACGGTTGTACATACACACACAAAATGATTTTCCTAAGTTCACCCTGCCTAATAAAGTCACTTGTACTTTCTTTTCTCCTGATTCCTATGGCTGGTTCCTACTTTTTAGCCTTTTTGTTCTACCATAAAAGTACACTTTTCTTTTTTTTTTTATTTTAAAAAGGGTAAGATTAAACATAACAAAACAGAACAGAACAATTTCAAGAAACACAGATTTAAAAGCAAGTCCACTGTAGATCTTCACTGTCTATCTTATTGTCTCTAGTTTTCTTCCAAATAGTTGTCTTCATCTTCACACACAGTGAATACATACTGAACATTGTAGAACTAATCTAACTATAACAGGATGATGAAGGCTTCTTAGGTTTTCAAGACCTGACATTGGGGAAGTCAATAATGAGTGCCATAATGTCTCTCATTCTCTTTTAGTAGCTGTCCTTATCTTTACGTATGCTGAAATTAAACATAAGTGACTAGATTAATATTACACTGAACACTGAATACTAGTATTGCTAGATTTTATATCATATGCTACAAAATTAGCAGTGGGTTTCTTAGTGTCTCTTCTTCAGAGCATCTGTTCATTACATTGTGCATTACATAATCTTTTCCTGTAAACTGGCTAGAGAAATTCTCCCCATGTGTCAATCTTTACATGTATATTTATCCTTTCTGTATTATAGGGAAAAACAGATCATAAGAAGACAGCAAAGCAAATTCCTAGAAAAACATGAAAAAAGAACATATAAAACCACAATATTAGTGAGCTACAGTAGTTACTATGCTTTCTCTTGTTATTTTCAATAGAATTGTCCACATCATCAGACACACTATAATTGAAAATGGCATTACAAAGCTATTTTAATAAAAATACAACTTTGGAAACATTGTAGGACCTCAAAACCAGTTAATAATCAAACTGGAATGGGTATCTCATTACATCTTGTCGTCTTCAGAGTAGTTGCCTCTGCTTTTAGACTTCATACTACCAAGCATATCAAACTTGAATAAAATCAGTCAAGGTAAAACAGCGGTCTAACAAACCAGCTTCAAATAAGATCAGTCATAGTAAGACAATGTTAGCAATACAGGGCTTCAGTTTAAGTTAATAGGAAATTAAGGATAGTTACCGTGGAATAGCATGCTATTTTGGGATAGCTGTCTGTGCCCTCAAATCCAGTATGAGTAGACAGACCAGAACAAAATAAAATCAAACTGAACAGAGCGATAAGACTACTGTGGCTTTTAAATCCTGATACACTATTAACAATGAGCTCTACCTTCCTTTTTTAGTCAATTCCTCCCCTTCCCTGTATCAGGATGATTTGCATATTTTGGGTCCTACTAGCTCCTTTCTTTTTAGTTTGGGGGGGGTCAACCCACTATCTATCTTAGTGATGCTGAACCTTTTTACCCCGAGCTTGATCTTGAGCTTACTCATTTACTTACTAAAGCCACAAGGTTTCCCTTCCTTCTCACTGTGTATTTCTACACTGCACAAAAGTGTCATAATTTTCCAACCTATCTGTGGCTACTGGACAAGTTGTTCCCATTTCTCTCTAGTTCCCTGTCACATAGAGTGTCGTTTTTCTCATCTTTGACTTTCAGTTTATTAACCCTCTTTCAAGTTGAGTATATTGCCTATTCAGATCATCTTGATGGATCTTGCCTCCTAGTCTACTCTGCCTATATTTCTTTTTGTTTGTGTACTATCTATATTAAAGATTATAGCCTACCTTCTTTGCCTCATCTCTGTTATTCTATTTTTCTGTTATTTGTCCACTTCATTCCACTGTCTGCCCCATTCATTGAGGCCTCTCTGCTACTGTTGCTGGAATCCAGTATGTTTTTCTATCTCTCTCTAGAATGTGCTTCAGTGTTTTTTGTAGTGGTGGATTGTGGCCATTAACTCCCACAGTTCCTTCTTGTCTTGGAAACATTATTTTTCCATTAATTTTGAGAGAGTGTTTTTTCAGGGTACATCAATCTGGGTTGGAGGTTATTTTCTTTCAGGACTTGGACTATTTTCCCCAAGGCTCAATTTGATTGTTTGTGTTGATAAGTCTGTCTTTATTGTGATGATTTTTTTTTTTTTTTGTATATGATCTGCTTCTTTTCTTTGGCTGCTTTTAATATTCTGTACTTGCGGAGGATTTCTGGGATCTTGATTATTATAGCTCTGGGTGTAGATCAGTTTTCATTGTAGTTGGTTGGAGTCCTGTATGCCTCATTTATCTGGATATCATTTTTTTTCCTATGTTTGGGAAATTTTCCTTAATTATTTCTATGAATAGTCTTTGTAATTCATTTGTTATTTCTGCTTCTTCATTCGTGTTTTTTTTTTTTTTCTTAAGTTATAAATACTCTTGTCATCTCTTAGCCTTTGAATTGTTACTTCCTGGTACCTTGTAACTTTTAAAAGGTCTTTTCTTTCATAGTCACACATTGTAAACCTCTCTTCTAGTTTCAAAAGGCTAGCTTTAGTTTTTGTCAAGGCATTTTGCCAGCTTTCAGTGGAGTTTTTAGTTTCCTGGTAATCTCTTTGGATCTGTTTCATATATTCTAGATTTTTTTTATATTTTTCATCAAAGGTCTCTCTTCCTTTTCTGAGTTCCTGAATTCTTCCATCTGTGTTTTCTTGAGAGGGTCTTAGCAATTCTTTAATTAATCTTTTTATATCTTGCTGCACTTGGATCAGAATTTCAGTTTTAAGTACATCTATGAGGTCACAAAGGTATTTCTTTATGTCTGCTGAGTTGTGACTAATATTGCATGGCTGCTTCACTGGTTCTCTTCTGTATTTACCTCTCCTGGGCTTATTTTCCCAGGGTCAGTGGCTGGAGGTTTTCTCTTATTGTTTCTCTTGTCATGTTTCTAGTTTCTTTCAGACAGGTGTGTGGTGCAGATCTCAGGCTGGGGGCTTGTTGCCTTCTCCATTTGCTGTTATCTGAGGTGCACACAGGGACTGTGGGCTAACCACTCTTCTCTGAGCCAGTCAACTGGCAAGTGGCTTCAGCAACTTAGGCTGTGCTGTGGCCAACATCGCAGGGTTGAGACAGTTTTGTCCCTGGCTGTTGGGTTCCAAACAGGGGTGTGACTCAGCCCAAGCTGATCCCATCAATTCCCTCTTAGCCAGGGGTGACTGACTGACACCTTCACAGTGCCAGGCTCTGCCCCACTCCAAGATGTCTTCTAGCCAGCCACACCACCAAGGGAACCAGTTTCCAGCTCTCACCAAGAATTAATGCAGCTTTCCACCTTGGCTCTACTCTACGCTGCACTGCGTCCTCCTGCCAAGGGCCCAGAACTCAACAACTCCCTTTATCTGTGGCCACAGCTTCAGTGTGACCATGAATCATGTGACTCTATTGTGCTCCTGGTCTAAGTGAGAGTGTCCTGCTTCAGCACTCCACCCACGTTTTTCTTCCTTTTCCTATTTTCCTTTCCTTCAGTTTCCTCCTGGGGTCATGAGAATCCCTCTCCACTTGTCCAGCCCTTTCCATGTTGTCAAATTTCAGCATCTGACTTGTTTTTCCCAGAGAGGCTCTCTACCCAGCTACCTAGCAAGCTGCCATCTTTCTCACTGATGAAAAAGAAAAGTTTCCATACTTGTCTTTCTGTCTTAGCTTATTTACCTTAACATAATCCATTAACCTTCTTGCCAGTAATGCCAATTTATTCTTCTCTGTAGCTGATATATATATATATATATATATATATATATATTCATATTTCTCTTATTTATTCATTTTTAAAAAATTTTTATTTACAGAGAAAAAAGCAAAACAGAAAAAAGGTAGAAATCATAAAGAATTTCAAAAAATAAACAGTAAGAAATCATTAGTTGATAAATTACATACTGTCATCTTAGAAATAGTTGTTCAAGTTACAAATTTTAGAGCATACAAAGTGGACAAACAGTGAGACTGCAAACAGTTCTGTTAAACGATTCAACAAAAACCTAGTAATATGGTTATCAATCTTACACTTAAACATACATGCAGTTTTATCCTTTAGAACGTGTAATTTTCTTCTTTTTTATAATAGCAATTACATGTTTTGTTTTTTCTTACTTCTACAGTTCTTAAAACTTTTTATACTAGAGATAAAATGTTATATTTATAAATATGATTATTTATTTCACATAAGTTGATGGGCTCAAGTTGCCTCCATTTAATTATGAGGGCCTCAAGATCACCTTTTTTATAGCTGAGTAATGTTCCATTGTATAAAAAGAGCACAGCTTTTTCATCTGCTCTATGGTTGATGGGCATTTTTGGTTGTCTCCAAGATTTAGTTATTACAAATTATGCTGCAATAAACATGGGTGCACATATATCACTGTGACATGACATTTTCAGTTTTTCTGGGAAAATATTCAGGAGGGGAATAGCTGAATTGAATGGAACCTTCAAACCTAGTCTTCTGAGAATTCTTCATACTTATTTCCATAGTAGTTGCACCAGTATATACTCCCACCAACAGTGGAGCAGTGTTCCATTTTCCCCATATTCTCAGCAACATTAGTTATCAGTTGATTTCTTGATGGAAGCTATTCTTTCCAGATTGAAATGAAATCTCAATGCTGTTTTAATTTGCATTTCTCAAATAACTAGTAATGGTGGAAATTTCTTCATAAATCTATTTGCCATTTGTATATCTTCATCTGAGAACTATGTGTTCATCTCAGATGCCCATTTTTGGATAGGGTCTTTCAATTTGGAGGTCTTGATGTTTTTTTTTTTTTTTTTCAATTTTTTAAATGTTTGGAAATAAGTCCTTTGTCTGAGGGGTTGATGGCTAAACTTCTTTACCATTCTGTGGGTTTTTTCACTCTTTTGGTGATTTATTTTGAGGTGCAAACTTTTCAATAATATGAGATCCCAGTTGACTCTTTGAAGTGTTTCCCATGCAGTTTGCATTATGTTTGTGAATTCTCTGCCTATCCCTATGTCTCCAAGACTTCTGCCTATCCTGCCTTCCAGTAGATTTAGTATTTCTCTTTTAATATTTGAATCTTTGATTCATTTAGATTTTAGTTTTGTGCATGGTGATAGGCATGGGTATAGTTTCAGTCTTTGGCATGTGGACAGCCAATTTTTCCAAAATCATTTATTAAAGAGGATATCCTTATTCCAGTGAACATGTTTACTCCCTTTGTCAAATATCAGGTGGATGAGTGTATTTACAGTTGTGTCTGCATCTTCTAAACTGTTCCATTGATCCTCAGGTCTGTTTTTTGCAGGCACCATGCTGATTTTATTACTCTGGCTTTGTAGTATAGTTTCAAGTCAGAAATTGAGATGCTTTCTGCCTTGCTTTTATTGCCCAGAGTTGCCTTTGCTATTTGAGATTTATTCCATTTCCAGGTGAACTTTAGGAGTGTTTTCTCTAGATCTATGAGGTATGTTAATGATATATTGATTGGGATCACATTAAATATGTATAACAGTTTCAAGAGTATGGCCATTTTCACAATTTTGGTTCTTCCTATCCAAGAACAAAGACTATCCTTCTACTTTCTAATATCCGCTTCAATGTTCTTTTTTAGCATAGTATATCCAGCATATAGGTGTTTTACATTCTTAGATTGATTTCCAAGTATTTCATTTTTTAGCTGCTGTTGTGAAAGGCAATATTTCCATAATTTCTTTCTTGATGAGTTTTTTGTTTGTGTACAAGAATGCTATTGATTTTTGAACACTGACTTTGTATCCAACTACACTGCTGAATTTGTTTGTTATGTCTAGTAGTTTTTTAATGGAGTTTTTTGGTCTTCTATATGATGTATCATGTCATCTTCAAATAGTGATAATTTACCTTCTTCCTTTCCTATCTTAATTCCTTGTATTTCTCTCTATTGTCTGTTTGCCCTGGCTAGTATTTCCAGAACTATATTGAATAGGAGTGGTGATAGTGGATGACCCTGTCTTGTTCCTGATTTTAGAGAGAAAGCTTTCAATTTTTGTTCATGTAGTATAATGTTGGCTGTTGGTTTGTCACAGGTGGCCTTTATGAGATTGAGGTAGACACCATGTATTCTGAGTCACTGAAGGGTTTTGATTATGAACATGCATGGGACTTTATTCAAAGCTTTTTCTGCATCTATTGAGATGACCATGTGGTTTTTGGTTTTGGCTCTGTTCATGTGGTGTAATACATTTATTGATTTGTGTATGTTAAACCATCCCTGAATTCCTGGAATAAATCCCACTTTGTCATGATATATAAAAATCTTCTTGATGCTTTGCTGCATTCTATTTGTCAGTGTTTTATTGAATCTTATTGAGAATCTTGCATCAATATTCATTAATGAGTTTGGCCTATAGTTCTCCTTTTTGATTGAGGCTTCCTCTGGTTTTGTTATCAGAGTAATACCTCCAGGAATGATTTAGGGAGGATTGCTTCCTTTTCAATTTCATTGAACAGTTTAAAGAGTATTGGCATCAAATTTTCTCTAAATTTTTGGTAGAATTCAGCCATGAATCCATCAGGACCTGGGCTTTTCTATCTTGGTAAATTTTTAGTTATATTTTGAATTTCAATAGCTGATATTGGGTTATTCAAAATTGCTATATCTTCTTGTTTGAGCCTTGGTAGTTCATATGTTCTTGGAAATCTGTCCATTTCCTCTGTTTTTTCCACTCTATGTGTTTAGAGATTTTCAGAGTACCTATTCATGATCTTTCCATGGAATCTGTAGTAATATCCCTCTTTTCAGTTCTTATTGCGTGAATTTCGGTTTTTTTCTTTCTTTTTCTTTATAAGGTTAGCTAGAGGTTTGTCATTTTTGTTTCCTCTCTGAAAAAAACCCAGCTTTTGACCCATTAATTTTTGTAGTCCTTTTTACTTTCAATTGCATTGACTCTGCTCTGATCTTTACAATTGCCTCTCTTCTATGAGCCATAGGTTTAACTTGCTCTTCCTTTTCTAGAAGCTTGAGATGAAGAATTAAGTTATTTGTGCTCATTCTGTTTTCTTTCTGTCTGTCTGTCTTTTGTACTGGGAATTGAATTTCTGACCTTGTACTTGCCTGGGAGGCACTATGGCACTGAGCTAAATCCCATCCCCATTATTCTGTTTTCTTTTTTTTGTCTTTTTCGTTTTTATCGGTACCAGGGATCGAACTCACGACTGCCTGCTTGCAAGGCAGGCGCTTATGCCGCTGAGCTAAATCCCCAGCCCCTTATTCTGTTTTCTTGATATGACAATTTATTGCCTTTTATATATATTTTCCTCTTAACACTGCTTTCATTGCAACCCACAGGTTGCAGTATGTTGTTTCTGCATTTTCACTGAATTGTCATTATTGCTATATTTTTTCTTTAATCTCATTTATAGCCCATTGATTGTTCAGAAGGTTGTTACTTAAGTTCCATGTATTTATACAGGTTTTGCAATTCCTTTTGACATTTATTTCCAATTTCAGTATGCTATGGTTAGATATTATTCAGGGAATAACTTCAATACTTTTGCATTTACTTAAGAAAGTTTTAAGGAATAATATATGGTTTATTTTGGAAAATGTTCCATAAGAATGTGTATTCTGCTGTGGTTGGGTGGAACACTCTGTAAACATCTACTAAATCCAATTGATCACAGGTATGATTCAGTTCTGTTATTTCTTTGCTGACTTTTTGTCTACTTAATCTATCTCTTTGTGACAATGGGATATTAAGGTTTCCTGCTATAACTTGTATATTTGCTTTATCATGTCCATTAGTATTTGTGTTATATATTTGAGTGCTCCTTTATTTGGTGTATATATATTTATAAATATTAGTTTATCCTCTTGAATTTTTCCACTAATGTGTATTTTATGACATTCTTTATACCTTTTAATCATTTCAGGTTTGAAGTTCACCTTGTCTGCAAATAGAATAGTTACCCATTTTTTCCGGGGTTCCTGTTGCATGGAATACTGTTGTCCATCATTGACTGTTAATCTATGAGTCTGGTTTTGGGTCAGATTTGTTCTTGTATACAGCATATTGTGAGATAATATTTCTTGATCCATTCTGTCAATCTATTTCTTTTGATATGTGAATTGAGGCCATTTACATGTATGTATATAACTGATACGTATTGGCTCAACTTTGCCATGTTATGTTCCAGTTGTTTGCTTTCTGTTTTTACCTTTGTTTAATTACTTGTCCTATTTGGTGATTTCTTTCTTTTGTTATTCTGGAGATAGTGGTCATTTTTATCTCTATTTAGTATACCTTTCAATACTCTTCCTAGGGTTGATTTGGTGGACATGAATTTCTTCAGTTGTTCTTTGTCATGGAAGAATCTTCTTTCTCCATTAAATTTGAAACAGAGTTTTTCTGTGTATTTCAGTCTGGGTTGAAAGTTGTTTTCTTTCACGGCTTGAAACACCTTGCTCCAAGCTCCTCTTGACTTGAGGGTTTGTGCTGAAAAGTCTGCCGTTATTCTAATGGACTTTCCTTGATAGGTGAGTTGTGTCTTCTCTAACAGCTTTTAGTATTCTGCTTTTATGTTGCATCTGTTCTGTATTGTTCATTGAAGATGTCAATCAGTTTCCCATGCTCCTATACTTTTTTTTTATGTATTTATTCTCTAGCTGCACTGAGCAACTCCTTTACTAAGGTTGTTATTTCTGACTTTTCATCAGAGATTACGTCTAACTTGATTTCCTATAGCCTCATGGAGTTTTTTGTTGTTGTTGTTGTTGTTTTTTGTTTGTTTTTGTTTTGTTTTTATTTTGCTTGCTATCTTTTCAGAGATTTCTGGTGTGTTACTTTGAAGTCCTCTATTTCAGTGTCTCCTGTACTTGCTCTGTTGGACTAGATGTTTGAGATTGCATTTTGATTTTTTGTTTTGCCATTTTCCCCTTGTGAGTTAATAGTTGGTCCTTCAATCCCACTACTGTCAACTGTTGGTAGTGTGTATCTTGGGGTCCTAATGTAAGGTTGATATTTGTCCAATTGCTGGGTCCCACAATGAAGGCCCAGTCACCTGAATTCCCCCTGCAGAGCCTGTTGAGTGATTTCTATATTCTCCCTAGGCTGAAAAGTCTAAGAGTATTGATGGAAATCAACTCCTAGGTCCAGCTGTTATTATGTCTTCAGGTTATTCAGAGTCACCAGATCTCGCTGTTTATAGTGTCTGTCTTGCCTGGGATCCTGCTGTGTCTCTGGGTGTCCCACAGGCCCCCTTAATTTTCCTGAGGTTGTGGATGCCTAATTGGCACCCTCCTCAACCTACCTGATAGTCTCTGTGTGGAAAAATTACCCACTCATCCACTTGCCAAGCTTGCCTATGGCTTACTTCTGGATGGGACTTTGCTCCTGTTTACTCACTGAATGTGGCAAACTCTATTCCTATTTTAGGGGCAAACTTACCTCACTGATGGAAGGCTGCTGAGTTCTTCTATTTGGATAATGGATTACTGAGTCTTCCCTCAATATTACATGGTTAATCCAGTGTGGTCCAAGGTTCTGGAGGGAGGAGTGGGAGCCTAAGATCAACAGTGATACTGGTTCCAAGAGGTGATGGGGTCCCAGATGGTAGTGGTGGGACTGTGGGGGCGTGGTTTGCAGGTTGAAATTCTAAGGTCCTGAGGTGCGTGGCCAGGACTGAGGGGACATACGAGGGCTCCAGTTCTGACCAGTCATGCCTGTGCCACTGACTGGAGTTTCTGGGTCCTGCAAGGTGGTCTGCCTGAACAGTGGGAGTTCAGGAGGGGCCAGCATGTAGCCTGGCCCATGTGTGCCACTGGCTGGAGTTCCCAGGTTGCATGAGGTGGTGCAGGAAAGGCAGGAGTCACAGGTGGGGTCTGGGTTTAGCCCAGCCCCACACACCCTGCTGGCTGGAGTTCCTGGGCCCTGAGAGGTGGTTCCAGGAAGGTGAGGGTCGTAGAAGGGACCTGGGTCTATCCAGATCCATGGTGTACTGCTGACTGGAGTTCCAGGGTCCCACGAAGTGGTCTGCTGGGATGGCAGTTGTTGCAGGAGGGGCCTTGTTCTAGTATAGCCCCGTGCTTGCCACTGGCCCTGTTTATTCATTTTTGCTTAAGATATTAGGTTAATAATTTTCATTGACGCTCCTTTGTAATTAACATAATATTTGTTTCCTGTTTTCAAATTAAAATACTCTGTATTATTCAATTGTATATTAGAAATATTTGCGGGGCTGGGGATTTAGCTCAGCGGCATAAGTGCCTGCCTTGTAAGCAGGCAGTTGTGAGTTCGATCCCCGGTACCGATAAAAAAGAAAAAGACAAAAAAAAAAAAAAAAAAAAAAAAAGAAATATTTGCAAAATATTTTTATATTCCCAATGAGTTCAAAAGAATTTTTTCAGCTGACAATAGTCACAAAACAATTTGTTTCTGTACTATGTCATTTAATTTTTCTCTCATTGATTTTATTTGGGGAATTTGTATGTTTTATCATATTTTTTCTAGTTGAGAAATCATATCAAACAGCTTCATATGAAATTTTCAGGTAGGTTTTCCTTCATTTTAATTTTGTTCTTTTTGTAAAGACCACACTAATTTTTCCTTAGAATTATTTTCCTTAGAAAAAAAATGAAACCACGGCGCTTTTCACAGTTGGCAAAAGGTTCAAAGCAGAGAAACAAACTACTTTTATGCGTGGATAAAAAGAGATACATTTTAAAATTACTACCAAGTAATGCAACTGATTCATATTTGTATGCATTACAAATCAAAGGGTGACTGATGATTCATATCACCTCATAAAATAGTTCATAAACTCTCTCTGGAACCACTATTCTAATAATTCTAATAATCTATATGTCTGTGACATCCATCATAAGTCTCAATGTTTCTTTTAAGTAACTATTTTTAGCTAGTTTATTACTTAACTGATGGTAAAAAGCTTGGATTAGAAATATTCAGTTATTCACATATGAAATTAATTTTACTTAAAGAAATAAATAACCTTCGTTTAAAGCAATTATAGAGTATACTAAGATTAATTTTATTGTGTGTGATTTACATTAAAATGAAGATAAGGAACAATAATCATTTTTATCAACTGAACTGACTGATGGTTTTAAGGTTTGAAATTTTGATTAACCTGAATTTATCGATTTACTTGACATTTCTCTGAATAGAAATTTTATGTGAATCTCAGGATCTTAAAAATTTATTAACAGAATACTAGCACATCAAAATTCATAGGAAAGTTGCTACTAAAATGCTGACATTATTTTGCAGTATTAAAGTTAGTATGTATAATTTATATCTATGTATAAGTCACATTTTAATGTAATATACTAACAGTGCTCTTCTGTCATACCATAATAGTTAAAATTTTGTTATGAATTTAAAAGCTTATATACTTAGAACAATGATTATAAACTTAAATTTTGAAGAGGCTTATTTAAAAATAAAAGTACACTTGAGTATTATTCATTTTCATTGTACAAGAGAAACTCATGTTTCTGAGTTAGTTTATATTACCTAAAATTTATATTTGTTGCTATAATAACTGACATGTAGCAAAGGTACATCTTTTTCATAAGCAAGAAAAATATTTTATGAATTCATAGTCTGGTTATTGAATTGATTTAGGTCAAATATAGTAATTAAAATAAATTCTTGTGTATCATGGGCATATATAATTCAAGAGATACATTCATATTAAAATTTTCAAAATATTTAAAAATTGGTAAATCAGTGTTATCTCTAACTCCTTAATGTGTGCATCAGTCAATGCAGTTGAGCATATTATCAGATTATGAGAAAGATAGGATTTTGTAAATAATCAGAAGTGTTTGATACAAAAGATAGTTAAAATTCTGAATTGATATTATTTCTTAAATTCTTTATGATTATAGTTTTAGAATTTAGCTCTTTTATTAGTTTGCTAGAGATTCTATAATAAAGTAATACAAGGTAGCTTGAATGCCTTCTTACAGTTATGAAGCCTAAAAATCTGCGGGAACAATTAGTTTTGCAAACATTGTGCCAGAATATCTCTGAGTTTAAACTTTATAAATGTGCAATAAATTCAAAATTTTAGATGATTTTATAGGTCTCAAAAAATGTTGTGAGAAAAGTGATCTTTTCATATTGTTTATCAAAATACTGGAAATTGTTGTTTGCTATTTTTAAGCTATTTTGAAGTTGTTAGAAGGAGAATAGTGAGATTTATCTGAGTCCAAAGCTGATAGTTGATGCTAGGGAAGTGAGTCAAGATGGTAGTGAGAAGACTCAGAAGAAGGTCAAAGTGTCGGGAGAGGTGCACCCATTTCTGAGGATCCACAGGACCCATTTGAGAAAGAGAGGTTCATTCCCCCCACTTGGCTCTCTGTACAAATGTCCTAAAATCACTCATCCACCATAGCCAGACCTACGCTGCACTCCATTAGCTTTTTCATTGACTCTGTTGGAACTCTAGGAAAATATTTACAATAAAGTAAATTTTTACAAGTATCTGTTTATTAATGTTTGCTTTCTGCCCTTCAATAAAAATTTAATAATTAGATAGGACAAGTAGAAATTTTGCCACTTTTTGTCAGACTGAATGATTATTTGTATTATGAGACTTTGTGTTTTGTCTATGTATCATTTATATTTGATTCATATAAATAATTTGTCTTTCACATGATGAGTGTGCAATGCATTTTAGTATTGTTATAATTTTGTTGGTTCCCATATAAAATAGATTTTAAATTTTAGCTTTCACACAGTCTTAATGTCCCCCTAATATTGAAAAATCTTTAGGTAGCTGTTTACCTATCAGCTTCTAATCTCCCTTTTTGCAGAGCATTAACTTTCTCTGTGCTTTTAAATTGAAAAACCCTTTCAAGCCCCTTTTCCTTTATGCAACTTAGGGAATGATGCTAAAAGAAACCTAGAGCCACCACTCAACAATGGTATCCAAAGAGATAGTGCTTGCCCCCATATCTTTCATGAGTAAAGATAATCCTTATGTAATTCCTATGTAGCTCTGTCAAAGACAATTGCAATTGACATAAAACAGGAAAGAAGGCTTTGCTCAATATTCTAGTGCAACAGGGAAAAGAGATGGGACACGATTCTACTGAAAATGGGGGCACCTAGTGGAAAATCTCTGGAGAATTTTAGTCCTTAGAAAATTGACAATAATTACTAATTTAAACATTAATTGTTACATTTTAAAATTAGGCTCCTGTCTTCCACAAAGACTGAGAGATGACAGTAGGCACTGTCTCTTTCAATACCATTGTAGAATGTGCAATAAATTGCTGGCTAATAGGTTCTTCTGGAATTACAGAAAGGATATTTTAGTTGAAAAGCAGAGAAAAGTAAATGCTGGGAAGTAAGAGGGTTTAGAAATTGATGGTCAGAGAATCAGCTGTCTAAAGCTTTCTAAAGTTTAAAGAAACATTAAGATAGTCTTGGTTAATTGATGTGTACACTGTCTCTTGGAGGAAGGAATAGAGAACTTCTGTGTCATCATGGGAAAGTAGTCTTAGGCTACTTGGAAATAAAATAACTCTGGAATTGAAAATAATTGGGATTTAAAAATTCTTCATTAACTTTGACAGAGGAAAGTTATTATTTACTTTACATAACAACAAAATAATACTAGACATTATGAAGTAAAAGTATTTTTGAAAATCAAAAAATTTGTTTATCACCATTTAATTTCTAAGTATTTAAAAAGAAAAAAGCATACTTTTCTATATTCCTTTATTTTATCATTGAATAAGAAATATAACATAAGAGCTAAATAGCTCAGAAATAAGTTTGAAATACACAGAGCAAATATCAAAGTTAAAGCAAGGATTTTCTTGAACTCTGTTAAGCAGATATATTATGCCTTTGTAGCATATTTTCCATTCATTTAATGGGCAAATCTAAATGAAATGGTTGCTTAATGTTTATCTAGATTGAGCAATGTGAAGAAATTGCAGTAATGAGTCATTTTAAAGTCTATTAATGGCAATCTAAGGAACTATGCTGGTATCTCTAATAGATTTGAAATGATTAAATGGAGAATAAGCCCACATTAGGAGTGATCTGGAAATCCATGAGGCTTGTCCTCAGTAATACCATTATCAACCCAGATATCTCCACTGCTAGAGACTGAATGTCAATGTAAAAGGTCAAACTGTGCCAGGTTTTAAAATAAGAATATATTATATATTATAATGTCAGAAAGTTTAAAAAATGATTCTGCCTTCTCAAAAAAGGATAAACGTGGACATTCACTTTTCCTGGGAATCATTCAGAACAGGAATCACTGTTCCTGTATCTTGATACATATAACCAACAGGTTTAGATAGGTTTTTTCTTTAGGAAAATTATATTGGATAAAAAAGGATAAAATGAGAATTTACAACATGAATCTTTACCAGTTTAATCTTTTATATTGTAACTTCATTAAGTAGAAATATTTAATTGTATAATATTTACTATAAATAGCATAAACATTGTCTATGATAAATCACAAAAATGTGAAATAATCATCAATTTAAAAGTCTCTCATGCCTGATTTCAAAGTATTTTTGTGCCCTTCAAGGCATCAGTTTTGGCATGATAGGGCTCTTAACAGTTCCCTGTTATATTCTCTAAACCCTGTCCTGCAATAAGTTAATAAGTGCATAAAGAAAGAACTATATATAAACACTTAAAAGAAATGAGAGTCCTACATGATTTATGGGAAATTAAGTACCACTGTTTGTGAAAAATACAGTATTATTCCAAAATAACTTTTAAATAACTATAATAATTGAAAATGTTTAAATTAATAAATTTTGCAATTGAATTATGTGGAATATGATATCAATCCTAAAAGAGCAGATGTCTCTTTTGTACACAGTAGTAATTTTTTTAAAGAATCAAAACCTTTGTCTTTCTAATAAATATAACACTATTACTGTTGTGCATATATTCTGTTATAAAAGTACAGCTATGCATTTATGTTCTTTGCAACAAAGTAGTATAGATTACAGTCTAAAATGATACATTTTAATAATGGATTCTTCAATCTTTTTTTAAAAAAAGTTATTTTACATATATTTCAGTTTAATCATTCTTCTACAAACAGTAGCTGGCTGATATGCCTGTGTGTGCATTGTATAAGCGATTAGTCTATAAGACAATTAATAGAGGAGAATACTAGTCGTTGCCCATTTCAAAGGGAACTGATTTTGGACTTTGAATCAAGTCAATTGCCTGCTTAGTACAACAAAATCAACATTTTTCAGTGAAAATTCATAAAAGAATGAACTTACTTCAAAACTGCATTCAAGATAGCCAGCACACAAGACAATTCTCAGAAGAAAACCTTATCTAAAGATGAAAATAAATTGAGACTATTAGAAAGAATGAACCAAATGCTACAATTAACAAATATTTTAGAGCTGTATATTATAATTCTAGTCAAAAAAAAGAGACATAAAAGAAGTAACAATGTAGAGGATACAAAAATCTGGATGGGATAATCAAAAATCAGTAGATATGTAAACAATTTATCATTTTATATTCTTAAAGGTAAATAACTGAAATAAAATTCAGATATTTTAAAAAATAGGAACTTCATAAAAGATCCAAATATAAGCACTGTACAAAAGACTCAGGCTGAAAATAACTGAATTGTTCATAATAAAAATAGAAACCCAGGAAAACTGGATTGAGTTATTGACATCAAGTAAATTATACTCCAAAAATGTATATAAAAAATAACTTTCCCTAATGAAAAGAGAACCAATTTATAGGGACCATTATGAAACTATGTTGATAAAATAGCTGTACAGTAAATTATGCAGCATTACATTGTGAGAGTAAGACATCAATAAATGTGTCTGTCTTCAGGAGTGGACATACCTAGAAACCAGAATGTGCCAACAGATTTCAGTAACATTTTAAGATCCTTTGATCTTAGCAGTATGCTTGACTGATAACGGAAGTGGTCCTCATCCTCTGGAGCTTTTCTTTTGCAGGATTTATGCAGCAGGAACATGTCGCAGTTTTGTGTCAACAAATCCCTGCACTTCTAGAAAGATACAAGCCATCCTTTACTCTGTTTCTGATTTCATCCACTTAGATTTTCTAGAATGGCTCTGTTTCCTCTGATCACTGTTCTGTCTAACTCAGTTACCTCCTTGTAGACTGCCAGGTGCACATACATCTATTGATACTTTTTAAGAATTTGTTATTGTCTTAGTGTCTTAGTTACTTTTCTCTTCTTGTTGAAACTAAATACTGATGCCCAAAATGAAAAAAAGGGAAGTTTTATTTTGCTCAAGGTTTTGAACATTTCAGTCTCTACTCAACTGGCTCCACAGCAGGCAGGCATGGCTAAGGGTCGGCTGTTCAAGGCGGCCTCAGGTAACAAGAGAGAAAGGGCAGAAAAGGGAAACCACACCACCTTCTCTTCCTTAGACTGTATGCTGGCTTTGCCCTTGGGTAAGTGAAGCACTCATGCCACCAATCCTAATGTTAGACTAAGAAACAATGACAAACACTAGATTCAGCCACCTCCATGATTATATGAGGCTTTGGGGGAACATTTAAAACACAACAGTTATTTTCTTTCCAATATATATATTAAAATTTGGGCCCCTCTTTAAACCTATTTCAAAATACAGGAAAATAGGTGTAAACACTGACTGTATGTGATGCTGTTTACTTGGATGCCTTGTGCACCATTTGTGTTCTACTGACTTCACCCATTATTAGGTGAAAAATAATTCCTTATCTTCAAAGGCTCACTTTCTTTTTCTCTTAGTGTTTAGACTGCCAACCTTATTTGAGAGTTGAATTTTCTGGTCACCCAGATTTAAGGCTATATGTAGGGCCAGATGCATACAGAAGCTTTTCATTGCTCTATGAACATATATTACATTGTATTTTTGCTTTCTGTAGCACAGAAAATACTGAAGTTACAGATAATTTTTAGACAGGCACAAAGCCATATAATAGCTCAGAATGCATTACCTCCCTTTTTCCATGAAGACTACTTCATGTAAAATGGCTAAAATCAAGGACTGTTTTGTAAACTGTTGTTCTGATGTTATCCCTGCCAAGAAGAAGAGATAAAAGAAATCTAAAATTAAAGTTCATGATGTAGGAACAAGGCATTCTGAGTCATTGGAAGTAATGAAATAATAAAATAAGTTCATCAGTTAAGAATTTATGGCATTATTATTGATGCCTGGTTTTGAAATTTACCTTGTTAAAACCTAGTGCATCCTTAGCCTGCCTGAGTCAGGCCTTTGAGCAGTTTATGTGGGGCAGAACTGAACCCAGGATATTAAATAAAGTTTCTTCCCATAGAATAATAATAAAAATAATAGTTTATTTATTTTTTTTTTTGCAGCAGGCGTTCTCTCAAGGTGACTTATATAAATGCACATTATGTTAATTCCAACAAGCATATACGAAAGGAGCACTTATCTGATTCCCGCTGCTTAGATGAGTGAGCTTTGTGCCTATTGTTGAAGCATCAGCTACACTACTGGTAAGTATCCTGGGCCATCTTTCGTAGCACAAAATGTGGAAACAGAGATGTTAAGTATCTTCAATTTCACATGTACGCAAGGCGTTAACATACATTATAAAGGACTCCTAATACTCAGAGTCTCAAATGAGAAACATAAAGTATAACCAACTCATTCTTTTTGAAATCAGTAACCACAGGCAAAAACCAGTGGTGATCATAGCTACAAGGCTTGGAAGCCAAGAAGGTTCAGCCTCAGCTTTTCATGTTGTCCTGGGAGAATTCCTACCCTAAGACAGTAAAAAAGAAAATGGGTGCCTGGATTGTAATTTATGTTACATATTTTATTGAATAACCCTGGAGATGATGCCTGTCATTTCAAGAGTTAATGGCATTGTACATGAGTTCTAGGAAGGATAAAGTGATTCTCCTGCAGTGATTTCTGTCATCACTTCCTGTAGGAGTTTCAAGTAATTTTTGTTTCTTTTTGGCTATTCATTACTACTGCTCATTAAATAAGTGAAAGAAGACTTAAAAATCACAAAATTTGATGAAGATACTACATTTCCTCTCCTAACATACAAGGAAAAATGCCTTGACTTAAAGTTGATATGATTCTGCCCATTCCTTCCATTCTAGTGCTGAGGAAAATTTTAAAATGACTGCTCAGTTTCAATGACATTGAGTGTTTGAACTTTGCGTGTAACTTCATGGATAATTTAATGGAAAACTGAGAAGGAATCCATCTGTTACTGTCATATAGATGCAATCTTACATCTGAAGACAGTAATTTTGAGTATAATTGAGTGTAGGTCAAGATAAAGAGGAGAAACAAATCATTGAAATATTATTATTGGGTACTGTGTAGTCTCATAAAATAAGCCTTACACTAAAGACCTTGAAATACCAATGTCATGAAAGCACAAAATATCAGATAACCAAAAGCAAATTTATTTCAGTTGCAAAGCTTGCATTTTATTTGACACTTTCTTAAATAAATAAGGTGAAACATCAAAATCACCTTGAAGTATGATTCAAATAGGATGTAGAAGTAATTGAATTTTAAAGTTAAGAGGATCAGCATATCTGTAGCAAAAGACTGAAAATATTACATGTATTTTAAAGGCAACATAATATCAGCCTAAATGTTATCTCTGGAGAGTATTAAATATTTATCAAGTGCTTGAATATGTAAAATTTTATTAAAACAACCAAGATGAATTTGAGACAGTTATAGGACTAAATTATAGGAACTAAATTGATATTTAAAGAACTATGTTTTAAGCCCACAACATTATTCTATTCAACTTTACTTCTCATATGGTAAATAAGTCATCAAAAGATGCTATAAATCCCAATAACCAAATAAAAATACGACTTTACATGCACTGTGTAGTAAAGTGTCAAGAAATGGGCCACATATAGGCAGTACATGCCTATAATCCCAATTACTGTGAGGCTGAGCCGAGACAGTTGCATATATGAGGTCAGCACAAAGACAGAGTAAGACCCGTTTTAAAGACAATTATTTTTTTGTAGAGGACTTGGTATGTAACTCAATGACAGAGAATTTTTCTAGCCTTAAGGCCCGGGAATTAATACCTAGTACAAGAAAAAAATCAATTTCTACTGAAAAGTGTTTTGTCAACTATCTTTGTGTCATAAATTACTAGCCAATATTTTAATAACTGAGATTAAATTAACATATTTTATTTTAAAGTTTAGAATTCAATCACTCTTACACAAGTAGAATATAACTAACACTTTTTTCTACTTTTATAGCATCTTTACTGCCCCTGAAGACCACCCGCTGTTCATTAAAAACTCTGTTCTTTGCTCTTCCCAAAGTGTCTGCAAACTAGAATTTTGTTATTTGTCCATATGAGTTACTTAGCTTGAATAATTCACAATAATAGGCTCATCAGACATGTGGCCTTTGGTTTTGAACTTCATTCATGGAGTATGTTTCCCAGGTTAGTTATTTTGAATACCCACCAAATATTTCATTCTTTTAAAGTATATCTTTGCATTGCAACTGTATATCACACTTGTCTATTTATTTGTTTATGAGAATTTAAGATTTTTTATTACTTATTGTCAATAATAGGTCATAAAAACACATTCAGAAACCTTGGAGTATTTATGTTTTGAGGTGCACACTTGTAAATGGGATTGCTGGACCATATGATTACTCGGCATAAATTTTTGAAAAATAACTGGGGTCGTGTTAGTGATAATGTTCAGTGGTGCAATACTTGCCTGTCAAGTATAGCATCCTGAGTTCGATTCGTGATACAAAAAAATAAAATAAAGCTGCTGGTGGTTGTACCATTTTTCTTTCCTATGTGCAATGCGTGAAAGGTTCATATTTCTATACAACCTCCCAAATTCTCTCCATTTTGCTGTGTATTTAAACTACAGTCAGATTAATAAATGTGGGGTTCCAATTGTAATTTTGATTAAAATTTCACCAATGACTATTGATTTTAAAAACCTTACTGAATCATAACCAAAAACATGTGTAGTAAAATTTTCTCACTATAGCAATTTTTCTGATGACAAATGAAGATTATAAATATTTTTTTTAAAATTCAGGAGTCGCTACAAAAATAATCACTTTAAATTTGTATTTAAAATGTATATTAAAGTGCTTTAAAATTTAATGACAACAAGTTGAATATGCATTGGTCAGAAAATGCCTTAATTTCATTTCATGTATAAATTAATACAATTTATAAACTCTAGAAATGTTGACAATCAAATAAGGAATGATAATTTGTACACATACAAATTATACACACAAAACTGAGGAGTCATTATAGCATAATCAAACTCAATCAAATGAAAGAAATGCTCTCCAAAAACAAAAATATGTTTTTGTTAGACTTTAAATTTATATCCTATTTATATTTCATAAAAGCTATTCTGGAAACTACCTTTGTAGTATCTATTCATAGAGTAATATTAATGCTTCCATTCCATTTGGTCTTACAGTTTCTTTTTGCAATATACAGAATAACCTTTTAATATGAAAACTTGTCAAAACATCAATAATTATCTATCTTATCAAAATATTTAATGTATCTCTGAATAATGAAATTGTGTTTTTATTTAAGTTTGTCACTTCTCAGGAATTAATTTGGAACAAGTAAAATCATATTATTTTAGGTTAAATGATTTTGTATTATGAGTTAGGTTATATATGATGTGTCTTGTGTATTTGAAAAAAATCTGCAAAATATTAAAATTCCATATTTGTTCACTTTGTGAACTAAAACATATGATTTTTGATTTCTTGAATCAGCACCACTTGTCATTCATTAGTAATACACTCTACATCTTTTTTTGAGGATCTGGTACAGTTGTCTGTGACTGACTCTAACTAGAACTAAAGTTGTAGGGTAAAGTCTGCCACTTAGGTTTTGCCACATTAAAAAATATATCCCAAACATGGCTTATTATCAAGCATCATTTTACTTGCTCAGAATCATGTAAGTGCTAACGTTGGATCATGCCAGGCTAACGGATCTCTGTGCTGACTCCATGACTTGTTTGATTGTCTAGATCATCCTAGACATTCATCCCTAAGCTGCTTGGAGTCTTTTCTCCTACACTAAGTATCGCTGAAACCGATACACGGTTTATCATCCCCAAAATGACCATCTGGAATTGTTCATATAGTGGTGGGAGGGTGCGGAGTAGCAAAAAAAGGGCAAGACCCCTTCACCTCACCCCCAAAACATAATCAAGACTCTGCTAGCATTGAATTGCTAATGGATATAAAAAAAAAACACAAAAGAATAAAAGATCTGAGTTCAAGAAGATAGTTTCCATTACTTTAATGGATAACCTACAAAACATTGTGCAAATGGAACTCAGTAACACATCAAAGTATTTTACTGCGTCTTATTTTCCTATTGACTCAAGGTAATAAGCATAATTAGGTTAGAAATGCCTTGTTTTTTTTTTTCTGTCACTCTTAATATAGGAAAAGAAATGAAGAATTAATGGTACTTTTATTTCTCTGACAATAACAACTAGGATACATGTCTTCCCAACAGAGAAACTGTGGCAATATATGAAAGACATTTAAATTAATGTCAAACAATAGTCACTATCACTACTTATTCAGTGCTTCTAAATTTCTTTAAAAATAAGGAGGTTGTTAATCATAGTAATGCAAGACTTGCAAACTAGTTGGTTTTCCATTAATAAATGATTAACAAGATGAAAGATGAAGATGAATTTGTATTATCAGGTAAAATTTGCTGGGAATGATACTCTCACGTTCTGACTTTTTAAATTAGTGACTGCTGGGGTATTATGAGTAATTAAAATTTCAAACTCATTGCATATCTTCAACTAAAGATCAGTCCTGTGTTGCTGTTCCATAAAAGATTGCAATAAGCTTTGGTATTTCCAAGAGATCATTGTGGAGTAAAGGAGGTGGAGAAATGTGATCACTTGAAGAATTATAAATAGAAACTTCACACTATGCATCAGAATATAAATACCACCAGTTTTAATGCATTCAGAACATAAAGCCTTCAGTTAAAATGAGATAAATTAAATATATAAACCAATGCATGTGAGTTACCAATGTGAATAATCCCAAACTTTGGATGTATGATAAGAGATGGCAATAACAGTAAAATGGAGTCTAGATAGATCAAGCAGTATAGAGTAGAAATCTGTAGCAAAGAAAACCAAAGACTCCCAAAACTCAACTAATATTATGTCCATTTATTGTCTAAAGGGTAATTCCAAAATTTGGATATTACTTTATGACACTTACAAACTGAAAATAATAATTTCAGATCTCAGTGCAGGGTTAGTTTATGAAGTAACAAAAATACGCACCTGGCACACCCCCCCCCAAAATAAGACATTATTTATGGTTTAGTATGGGGAGGATAGTTGAGATCTAAATGATAGAATTTCCAGGATACTTAGAACTATTAACATAGTGAAAGGGTCTTTTTAAAAGATAGTGCTGCAGTCTATGAAGTTAGAATAGATATTAATGCCATTTAATTAGATAAACTAAAACAGTCAGGAAGAAATCTAATAGCATTTCTCTATTCGTTTTTGGGAAACATATTGAAGCATAAAGTAATTTCTGTGAAATATTATGTCCATTTTTATGAACACACAGAATAAGATTTGAGACTTTTTAATATAATTATCAGAATGGTTAGAAATGTTAAATATGCTTCCTAAAGCAGTTTAACTATTTAAAAACTACAGTGACCATCAGAAAACTCCATATCATTAAGTAAAATGATATTAATGTTTATATTCTGAAAAACAAAAATAAAGGCAATCCATTATGTTCTAAACACTCATTTACACAAATGGCACAGAATAGTTCATCACTTATCATTATATATACTATAAGTGGAGATTCATAATATACCATTTTTATTGAAGTTGTACAATGAATTTCTGAGTTAGACTTTTCTGAAAAAATGACAATTTAGCTGAAATATATTTATAAGTGATTTGCAAAGTACACATTTGATACTGGCATTGATAAAAATTTGTACAGCTATCAATGCAGTCTCATTTATTTTAGAATATATCTAATGACTTTATAAATACTTTCTAATTATGGAATGTATTGTATTATAACACAAAATACACACAAATTGTTACCAAACCAACTTTGGATTTAGACTGAGCTTTACTTACTGGTAACCTTCAGAAATTACCTTATTTACGTTTAATTGTATTGCTTCTGTATTACATCTATGAAGACTGTTGAGAATTAGATCTAAAGTTTGTAAATTTCTTATTATAAATATTGAATAAATTATACAAAATTAAATTATAATACTTAATAATAGTATTGGACCTCATGTAAATAAATCTTCCACCTCTTAGTCTGAGTTCATTTATTGCAGACTTAGTACATATTTGAAGTGGGAAAAATTAAGAACACCAAATGAAAATGCAGCCTTTTATCCTGTTCTTAAAATCTTCTGGCAAGAAAGACGAATTTTAAATATTCTATCAGTAAAATTTCATGATCAAGGAATATTAAGATGGTTCACAAGTATAAATTAAGTTTCACCAGTGGATATCACGTTAGGGTTCTCAGAGAAAATGACAATTCTGTTGAAGCAGAGATAAGATAGCTATAATTGGGTCAGTAAAAGGGAAAAGTGCAGAAAGAAAACCTTGCTTAAGAGTGCCATTACTAAAGTCATCTGCACATTAGAATCAGAGGGAAAGATCAGAGAATCCAAGTGGTTAGCAACTTGGATAAATCTGAATTTCTGCAGGAAGGAGCCTGGTGTGAGATATCAATGCTCTCCTGAAGATTTTCAGGAACAGCCAATTTTGAGAACCACTGAATTACAGGAATGAGGCAAAGAACCTAATTAAAAAAAAAAAAACTTTATGTTGCATTAAATTATCGAATGGAAAAAGAGTGTTTGTTAATAGATGAAAGAAAATGTCTTAATTATGATTCTTTTATTTGATTAGAATGTGTCAGTTACCCAGCATAAGCTCACATTTTACCATCTAGTGATGCACAGCAGGATCACAAATTTTATTATGATAATGCTGACATGTTTATTTATCAATGACATTCTTTTTAATTCTTACTCTCTTCCTTTTTTATTTCATTAGTACATTTTAGATACACGTAATGATAACATTCATCATAGGGGTTTGTATCTGTGCATGACATATCTTGATTCAGTTTTCAATCTTCTAACCTGCCTGCAACCCCACTTCCCCTCCTTATTTTCAAAAGCTTTGTTTCCCCTTTTTGCTTCTATTGCCTTTTTTCTTGTCCTTTCCTCTTTCTCCCTACCCTGTTCCCTTGTTCTCTTTCACATTTGAAAATTTTTCCCATATGTCTAACATATTTCCCACTGTCTATCATATATTTTGGTCTGTATTTCAGTTTCTCACACCACAGAAACAATTTGATATTTAAACATATGAGTGTGTGTGTGTGTGTGTGTGTGTGTGTGTGTGTGTGTTTCTTCACTGATGTATGGTCTCAAGGTTCATTCATTAGTGAGAAATGTCTTGTACTTATCATGACACAGTAGTATTCCATGGTATAAAAAAACAAATCCCATTGTCTTTATCCATTTATTGGCTGTTTGTCATTTGGAATATTCCCAAGATTTAGCCATTTCAGAATATGCCACTATAAACTTGGTGTGTATATATTGCTGTGGTATGATACTATGATTTCCATTTTAGGATTGGGTCTGAATCTGTTTTTAAAATTTCTTTATGTATTCTAGATGTAAATCCTTTGTCTAAAGAACACTTTGCAAATTTTCTCCCGCACTGAGTTGTCAATGGTATTCTTATAGTGGTTAATTGAAACATTCCAAGCTGCCATATAATTGCATCTGACAAACAGAACACAGAGTTAATCTATACATCCTACCTGAGATGTACACATCCTGAAATTGAGAATGCTTGATACTTAGCAATAAACATTTTTGTTTTTGAACTGACCTTACTGTAAAAATACTACTGGATTTGAAAAATAAAGAAGGTGGGCATAAGATGTTCAGACTTCAAAGCATGACCTTGAATATGTGGCTGCCTATAGAGTGAGTCGGGTGAACTTGAACAATTTGATTAGTGACAAATTGAAGTGGAAACTTGTAGCTTCTAAGAAGTCTGCATCTTTTGAATTTCTCCTTTCACTTTCTGTAACAAATGGCATGTTTTCTAAGGTCATTTACTATATCATGAATTTTATTTTTTCATCTCCCAGCTGTTTATCTATGCAGTGTTAACACTGAATGAAATTGTAGTCACCACTAACAGTAATATAAGTGTGAATTTTCTCAGGCAGATCAATTCATCTTAAACAAACAAAGCCCTGAAAAATATGTACTTTAATCATGTGAAAGATAATTTTTTACACTATACCTTTGGTTTCTACTCTATGAAATAAAGCAACAGGCTATAACCAGTGCTCCATAAGTTTTGTGATATTTAAAATACATTTGTTTATGCCTTTATAATGTTTTTAAAAACATGAAAGTAATATAGTAATAGATATCAGCCTATTTTATAACAAATGTCATTATTATTCATGTTTAATTTCTGTTTGAAATACTAACCTCTATGAAACACTGATGGTCTTGAAAGTATTCTAAAGTTCTGCCTTTGTTCACGTATTGTATTACACTAACACTTCACTGAACAATCACTATTATCTTTGTTTTTCAGATGAGCAAATTTATGCATGAGAGGAAAACTTCCTTGCCAACTAACATAATCAGTAAGAAAGAGCACTTCAGAATCTATGGCAACTAATTCTGATTCAACTTCATTTTGTGTTTGAATAATTTAATCATTAGCTTTAAGAATAATCTGAATGATTCACTGGATCAAATTAGATGTGGATCAACAAAGTAGGAAAAAAAAGATGAAAAATATATCCATCTTCACAGAAGATTCTTTATGACTGAGAATCTGGCAAAACCAATGTAATATATAGATCAGTAGGTAAAACCAAGAAACTTGAGGTATGATTGTGGTTGCACATGCCTGTAATCCCAGCTACCAGGATATGAGGATTGGTGTAGGTAAAGAAGTACTAAGGATCTCAAGTTTAAGGCCTGAATGGAGAGTTTAAGGAGGTCTTGTCTGAAAAATCAATTGATTTGGGCTTAGGATGGAAAACACTTTATGTGACACTTCATTTGAGATAGGATGATGAAGGAAATGTATCCTTATGCAGAACAATTTAGAACAAGATTTAAAGGACCCAGAGAAGAAAGACCGATGGGAAGTGAGAGGTGATATTTCTACCTGAACTGATAACATTTTAAAGGCTTTTATAATGGATACCTCTGCAGCCCACTTGTAAAGTGAAAAGTGGAAAGGAACATGCTTGAGCCATTCACGGGTCTGCATGATCACCGCAGAATGCTTGACTTTGATTTTAATCCCAGTGAGAATCCACTCAAGTCTTTTTATGTTGTTGCCAATAATTTTCTTCTTATTATCTGTCAATTTAAGAAATTACTATATTTTCTATATTTTATAAATTTCCATCAATGAAGATAAATTAAGCTTATAATCATAAAAGTACTCTAAAGATTTTGACTTTAACTTACATATATAAATAACTTAGAGGTAAAATACCTTGTATAAGAATGGAAAAAAATGCTGAACAAACTATAAATAAATGATTTTCCTGAAGCTCACCTGTGATGAGATCATAAGGCAAAATACTCCCCTGAAATTAGAGAAGAACTACAGCTAAGAGAGACAGAGAGTGAGATCTGACTTCCTGGAGAGGGAGCACTGTGCTACAAATGATAGGAATGCTTAGCAATTTTGAAAAATAGCTGGAGCTAAGACCTTGTGCTGAAGAAAGAGGAGGACATCTAATGTGAAACTTCTCTCTTTTTCTACCTAACAAAAGAAAGGACTCTTAAAGCAAAGGACTTTGACTTTAGAAAGTGAACAAAAAAGAACACAGCAGGAGACATCACAAGTCCATATTTCAAATTATTCTACAAAGTTATGATAGCAAAATAGCAAAAACAACCTGGTGCAGATTATATATGTCAATTGGGTGGATAGAATAGAAAACAGAGAAACATCTCTACACACTTTGAACCACCTTTTTAAACAAAGGAGTGAAAAACACATTGGAGAACACAAAGCCTGCTTAGCCAGTGGTGCTGGGAAAACTGGATATTCACATGAGGAAGGTGGAAACTAAGGCTGTATCTCTCACGCTGTACTAAAATAAAATCAAACAGATCAAAGATTTTGTTATAGAAAAAAAAAAAAACTGTAAAACTGTTTGGGGATGTATATGAAGCCATATATACAACTAAGTATTTCCTGCAAAGAACCTCATAGCACAGAACATAGTATTGAGAATCATCAAATAGGAGCACATCAAACTAAAATGTTTTCGCCCAGAAAAGGAACAATCAAGAGTGAAATGACAACACAGAGATGAGGAAATATTTTTGCCAGCTTCTCATCTGGTAGACAACTCATATCTAGAATACATAAAGAACTTAACAAAATTAGCCCTCCCAACAAACAGCCTGTCTTAGTTACTTTTTACTCATTACTTAGACAAAATAACTGAATCCCAAACTTGGGAAAGGACAGGTTTATTTCTCACAGTTTTTGGAGGTTTCAGTCCATACTCAGTTGGCTCCAAGGCAGGGTGTCATGGCTGGACCGCAGTTCATGGCAGCTGCAAGCAGAAGGAGGAAACAGGCAAAAGAGAGCAAGACACACCTTCTTCCTGCCATTACATTACATCCGGCTCCATCCCCAGGCCAGTGTAGCACTCACACCCCAATCCAAGCACTAGACAATGAACCAATCACAAATGCACAAGCAAAAGCATGAGGCCTGGGGGCCTCCAACATGAACCATAGTCATAACACAGCCCAGTCAGAAAACTGAACATGGACTCAATAGACACTTTTCAAAAGAAGTACAAATGGCTAAAGTTTCCTAACACAGCATCAGAATCACACAGAATGTGAGCTCTATAAGAATAGAAATAGATGGTTTTCACCCACTTGGTCCTTCTCCAAGTCATATATTCCTTATTTCCCACATTTAGTACCAGCACAGCAATTGTCTGCTTTCTATGTGGCATCATTTTAGAACAATTTGCAACTTCAATGGCTTGTCTGAAAGCAAGATTTCCTCTAACTGTTTTTTGTACCATTTCCTTTGTCATCTACTCTACATCTCTTTCCTCCTTATCAGCTTCAAACGGTCTACAACTCCTATATTCCTTGGATCCACTTCTCAAATCCCCTTATTCCTTCTGACACAACCTTTCCATCCTATTCTAATCCCTCAATAGTCAATATTCACTGTCTTCCAACCCCCAATTCCTAACCTCATGAAAGATTGTGAGGGCTTCATGTACCCCAATAGTTGAAAGAAAAGTTGAGAGAAAAAGACCGGATATTGAAAGAGTTTTGGTCCAGACAGGACACTGTAGCTGGCAAAACCTTAGGTGGAACCAAGGAGCTCCATCTCCCCGACCCCTAGGAATTTACCTATGGCGCCAAATGAGAGCCAATGGGCTGTCACCTTGTGCATTTCCCAGCCTGCCCTGCATGATACATCCCAAGGCTCACCCTGCCTTCACTCTGCTCTGCGTGCACCACCCCCATGCTGGGCATTCTCTGCGCATGTGCCAGACCAGTCCCCACCCCCAAGCTCAAGTGTGGCCCTGTCTGCTCCCGCAGACAGTCGCAACAGATAACTCATTATATTGTTGGTCTGCTGCCTTTTTTTTTTTTTTTTTTTTTTTGTATTCCAGCCATGACAAATGCCCCACCCCGGGCGCACCCCACTCGGCCTCAGAGTTCTGTCTTTCCTTAGGTGCTGAGTGTCTCCCAAACACAAGCGCTACTTTAAACACAGGCACAGATAGGCAGCAGCTCGGTGGCTCGGCTCAGAGATGCTATTTTTTACATTCTCAAACTATTTAATTGAAGTTAAATAAGTCAGTAATAGACAACACTTTAACTGATAAATGGGAAAGTGACCACCTGGTAATTTTTACCAGCCTTGTTTATCAGTTAAAGCCTTCAGTAATCTCCTGTTTAACAACAAAAATTAAGAGATATTTATGAATTCTTTTTGCTATAAACCACCAGTAATGTACTATGTTAAGCTTACTATCTATTGCCTACATTATACTGTATTGTCAATGATCTCCTGTTTAACAACTAAAATTAAGAGGTATTTATGAATTTCTCTCTCCACTGAGCCATAACTATATTCAATTGATATTAAATAACACCATAGCTGATTTCTCTCCTAAATAAAAAGGTAAAAATTAATTAAACAGTCCATCCTCTAAAAATCAGATGCAGATGGAATTAGACATTTAAATAACATAAAGAGATACTCATGTATATGACATAAATAACATATCAGTTCCTAAAATTCTCTGAACATGTCCTCCTTATAGGAAGTCATTACTAATATATAAATACCCTATTGATTATATTTGAATCTCGCATACTTACTTAATTTTACAAATACCGTCTACTGTAGTCCAGATCCCAATCAAAAAGGCAAAACTTGACCTTCAAACATCATAGAGACTTAATATGGCTTTTCATATTTCCAACAACAGAGATAATACTTGTGACACTTGGAGTTCTGAGACGGGTAAACTGACACAAGGTGGAGCTGCCTGGGCCCCACCATGGACCATGCCTCAAATGTAGCAGAAGACATTGGGCAAGAGAGTGCCCCATCCTGGCATTCCTTTAGGACCTTACCACAGAGCTACTGGGCTGTCCTAGCCACCCAGAGAGTGGGTAAACCATCCTAACTTCCAGCCCTCACAGGAAATGCCAACACTGACAGATTCATCCTACAGATCTGCTTAAACTTGCTGCTAAAGATTTATGGGGCTCAGGGCCAACAACAGCCCCTTTTATGGGTGTCCATCTCAGAGTCCAAGTCCCACTAAAAGTCTCAGGTAAGACATTCTCTATATTTGTGGACATAGAGGCCATATGTACAGAGTTCTTCCCGAGTTTTCAGGCCACTATAGTAAGTCCTCAATCTCTAGGAGACATTAAAGGTCAACCTATGCCATTTACAAACAGGGCCTATTTTGTGCAGGTCCCAGACTGCTTCTTCCCAGTCAACCAAGTGGTACCAAATCTTCCCTCCACCACTCACTCTTCAGTCCTAAATCTTAAAATGCTTTTTATTCCCTTGTGTTTATACAGGTTGACTTAGACACACTGAGGCCTCAATAGCTTACACCTGTTATCGCTAATAAACCTCTCCTCAGTGATATAAACTGCCTCCTTCCTTTCTTGTTCACCAATTTCTCAGGCAACCCTGGTCAAGATTGACAGATACATTTTGCCTTCTCATTTTGTTTATACTTTTTCAGGATACATAAAAGCCTTTCACACAACCAGGGAGACTGCTGATATACTTGCTAAAGTCCTATTACAGCAAATCATTTCAAGGACTACAACCAGGTTACAGCGACCCATATCTGATATTCTTGGCAACCTCAACAGTGATCAAAGTTGCTAGATAGACTGCCACCCTGGTTTCACATTACTCAGGCTAAGTGGTGACCTTCCAGCCCTAGATCTACCATCCTTTTGCCTACTCATCTCTGTGTTACCAAGGCCCCCAAACCACAACTCTCAGGCTGTCATGTTTTGATATCCAATTTGGTTTCTAATTTTTTATTCTTTTTACAGCAGGACTCTTAACACTATTTATTAAAGTCTCCAACATCATGCATACCAGACACAAGTTTTATCCACCTACCTTCTTAACTTTTATGCTTTCAGATGGGGGAGTAATCACCTCTCATAACTTCACTCCTCCTAACCCCACATTTATTTTTCAGAATTCTACCTTACTGTGGCAATGATTCTACCTCAACATGGTCCTGATAAAATGACATATCTAAATCAAAGACTCCTTCCCTTTTACCTCACCTGGGTCCTTAAATATGACAGTGCCATGCCTCCTCATAACATCTTGTCTCTTTGTTTTTCCAGTCTAATATATGTGCATTCATCAGTGAAGTTGCCTGGCTAAAACACCTGGCACCAGCTTCTACCTGGGCATCAACCATCATCCTGTCAACTCCCCTAGACCCCAATACAGTGCCCTCTGCCAGGAGGAAGCAGTAAAGAGAGAAATCTTTGCCCCTTTCATAATAATAATCATAAGATAGGATATGAAAGAGTTTTGGCCCAGAGAGGACACTGTAGCCGGTAAAGTCCTAGGGGAAGCAAGGAGCTCCATCTCCCTCACCCCTAGAAATTTACCTATGGTGCCAAATGAGTGCCAGTGTGCTACCTGTGCATCACTAATGACCGTTAGGTTCCTCTCCAAACCTAGGCTACTTGTATCCCTCCACTCCATGTGTTCAATGGAGAGATCGCCAACATCAGGGAGGCAATGCCACACCCCAGGGGGTCGAGGGTGTCTCTCCCCGCATTCTCAAAATAAAGGTCATTTATATTTCATATTCTTATCTTTTCAGTCGCCGCTGGTCCCCCACAGTTCTATCAGGTATATTCTTTTGATGTCTTTTCTGTTTTTCAATGAAAATTTACTCTACAGCCTTTGTAAATGTAAACATTATGGGAAAAGAAAATATGATAATTTCACCCATGAGCCCTGAAATAGAGTCAGTAACTTCAACTTAAACCACTTACCAGAAGTACAGTTCTAACAAAATTATAAAGTGACATAGAGACGAGAGGCAAATCATATAAAGCTAGGTTTTGTATTGCTGAGTTTATCCCTGATTATGACCACAGATTTAGGATTTTCATTACCAGATTACATTTGCATGTATATGCATATTGGGTCGTATATTTTTATGTTACATTTTTCTATTTTGCATAATATTAATAAATTTATTTATTATTTATTATTATTAATTATAAAAATAATAAATTATAATAAATTAATTTATTATTTATGAGTGCTTTAAAGGAGGTAGGCTATAATTACATTTAAGAAAAATAAATGCTTATAAGTATGGAATATTTTCAAATGTCTCATAAACCATAAATAGCTCCAAAATTTTTGAATCTAATTCACGTAATTTGAGCAACTCTCTTACAAATAAGACTAGTTTAAAATTACTGCTTTAAGAAGCAAAGCTATGTCATCATGTTTCTCAATGCTCAGAATAACACAGATATATACCTTATTCTATTTGGAATTACATGCAAAACAATTAACATTTCTAGAGGGTATATAAGATTATAAACATCATTAATATGACTTTCATAAAATTGAGTCATAATTCTGAAAAAATGTAATCCAGTAACAGTATGTTTCCATAATAGATAAGATTTTAAATGTTTTTTTAAAAATATTTCTGATGATACAAAAAAACCACACATGTTAATTAAGCAGCAAATACTTATTAAATATTTACATCATTTTATATGCAATAAAATAATGAATTATTAATTACCAAACAAAACTTTAAATGTGTATGCTTCTGCGTTTTGTTATATGTAATTCAAAATATAAAAAATATATTTGGGCCTGTTAATAAAGTTTTATATTTTAGTTTTTGAAAATCTAGATTATATTTTTTCTAATTTACCATATATAGTATTATATGGTACAGAATAAAATGAGATCATATCTCTAATGCATTATATACTGTAAACGCATTATATACTGTAACGCATTATATACAGTTCAGTGACAGAAATTTTTTTTTTTGTCTTTTTCCTTTTTACCAGTACGGGGGATCAAACTCATGACTGCCTGCTTGCAAGGCAGGCGCTTATGCTGCTGAGCTAAATCCCCAGCCCCTAGGTGACAGAAATATTAAAAGCCATATTTTACAGAAAATATATCACATACTTAACAAAATTAATTTAGTAATAGATCCAGTATATAAGATTCAAGCAAATATTTTTTAAGTTTTACTTTTGATTCATGTGTAGGTATTCTCTATATTAATATAATCAAGAGTGTGTACCAGTATTTTTGTCTCTTCTCTCCCTTCTTTATAATCCTTAGCAATCATTAATTCATATGTGTGTCCAGTGTTTTTTTTAATTACAATATGATTGTGGACATGTAGTACTTGTCTTTTTATATATCAATTATTTCATCTAACATAAGTACCTTTTGGTGTAGTGACAAGATTTCAATCCTCTTTATAGATGGGTTCCATTCCTCTTCATGCACAGAGACCATTTCCACTTGATTCATTTGCTAAAAGGGATCTAAGCTTATTTCATGCCTTAAATGTTGTAAATTATGCTGCAATGCACATGGACATAAACACATCCTTTTATTCTGATTCTTTTTCCCTTAGATATGTATGAAGTGAGCCAGCAGGATCATCTGGTAGTTTTATGTTTTTTTTTTTTTAGTAACCTCCATATAGTTATCCAAAATGATTTGACTAATCTACATTCCCACCACCAGGTAAAATGTGCTTCTATTCTGTTCTTACTCATTTAACACAGTTCAGTGGAAAAAATAATCATGTGCTGTAGACTGATGGTCAGTTCCTGATTTTTCTGCTTTCTGGGAACTGACCTTTAGAGAAATTGTTTAGTCTATTCAAGGTTTATATTTCTTACAGAGACAGCAAGAGATCAACATTAGAACTATATTTAAAATCACCTACATGCTAAAAATATGTGTCTAGTAAACCCCGAGAAATAATTTTAGAAAATATTTCATGGTAGAAAATCAACCATTCATGGATATGGAAGTAGGATATTAACTCCAATGGTTTTATGTTTGTCAAAAAATACTTTCAATGGAGTTAAACACATCTAGGAGTACTCAAAGCTTTAAAGAATAAAGAAGTCAGTGTTAGAAGAGAAGAGAAGAGAAGAGAAGAGAAGAGAAGAGAAGAGAAGAGAAGAGAAGAGAAGAGAAGAGAAGAGAAGGAAAAAAAAGAAAAGAAGAGGAAAGTGGAAAAGGAGGAGACCATAGAGAAGTGAGATATGTTCTTAGAACTGCCTTCCTTAGAATGGGTTTACTCTTCTCAGGACAGCACAAGCATCCTATCTAATAAAAGGAGGAATGGAATTTCTTTCCGGTGGTACTGTTTTGCTGAATAAATCAGGTTAGTGGTTTGCAAATAGATGGATGGTGTAGTAAAATATGTTAAGTACACATGCAATACATATGCATGCTTTCAAGGCTGAAAATATTAAAGAGTCATAAGTAAAACAGACTAACTCTTAGTGAAACAACCACCCAGCAATTAATCAGTTAAGTCTCTGGCTCCATTGTGTTAAATATCACCTAATGTTTCTACCAACAAGATGAGACTAAATATTTTCTGCATCCTCATAGTTTTCATATATGATGCCTAGTGTTCACATGTTCAGGCAAAACTCACTGACTTTCACGGTTTTGCTCTGAAATGCTCTCAAATGTTCATGTGTTGAAGCCTTTATTTCTACTGCAGCCACTTTCAGATGAGGGACTTTGAGGGATGATTAAATAATGAAGGCTTCTACACCATCAATGGATTAAATCATAAGGTTAATAATTTAATGGATTTGGGGTAAATGATAGAAACACAATGCAATGGAGACCAGAGACTAAAGGAAAACACCTCTAAAATCCATAAACTTTTTTTTTTCCAAATGAGAATTTTTGTTGGATAAAATTATTATTGCAAACTAAAAGACAGAAACACACAATATATAATAATCTGTACTTAAGCATTTAGTAGTGAAATGCATAGACTAATTTGATTAATTAGAGAAAAAGAGAAAACACCACAAGAAACAAGTCAAATATTCTATAGAGGAGGAGAAAGCCATGAAACCTACACAGATAAGGTGGTAGTATACAGGATATGTCAGGGTCTCCTTAACAACCTCAGACAAAATTTCCATGAAGTCATTTTCAAGCAGAAGGTAAAATAGTCACTTATCCTAAAGACATTGTGGAAGTGTTACTGGCCTATTCCTACAAGCAGAAATTTACAAAGAAAATTTCATTTAAAAGTCAAATGTTAGCAAAATATAGAGGGAAGTGGAAGAAGGGGGTGATGCAGAAGAAAAAGTATGCTTGTGTGTGTACAGCTATGTAGATATGTTTCTATACCTATAAGTATGCAGGATTTTTTTTCTATGATTATAATGGTATGGAAATCAGAAAACTCATTTTTGTTATTATACATTACTATGATATTAATGTATGTCAAACTCCAAGATGGTCATCAGATAGATAATAAAGCAAAACAAAAAGATAATAAAACAGAGTAAGTTAATGTAAAATGAGTGGTAAATGAAAGTTTCACAATAGAGCTAAATTAAAAAATAAAACAATATAAGTGGCATGAGTACATTTATTTGTGAGTTAATTATAAGTTCATTAAACATAATAATTAAAAGAGAGGACTGTTAAAATTATATATATATATATATATGGAACATGCCTTACATAAATATTTAAAGAAAGAAGTTACAAGTTAAAAACAGAAATAATACTGCAAGCAAATGTTTTTTTTTTTAATGCTGGCATAGCTATAACTATTCAACTAATATAGAAAGAAGCATATAAGAAATATTCATAGTAATAAAGATGATAATTTTGTTTGGGATGTATTTCAGTAGCACAGCACCTGCATAGCAAGCATAAGGTCTTGAGTTTGATTTTCAGTATACACACACACACACACACACACACACACACACACACACACACAGGCAATTTTATGATAACAAACAAATAATTTAAATTTGTATGTACTAAAATAGGTTTAAATACATAAAATAATAGTAGGAGAGATTGACAAATTTACACCATAATTAAAGAGAGCAATTTGCTTTCATAGTTGGTAAAATAGGTAGTGAAAAACCAGTTAATATTTAACTGCCTTGTGCAAAAAAAATAAAATGAAATAAAAATAAAAAATGAATTAGCAAAGATAAAAATCATAAGCAGAATACAGAAGATATGAAATCCTTTTGTTTAAATTTCAAAAGCAAGCAAACATAGCTATAATGTGAGAAAACATTCTGGTGAATCCCAGGAGTACATCAGTGTGATTTGGAGCATTTTCTGTTACTGAACAAGAAACTAGTAACAAATTAAAAATGCACAGTTAGGGTTATGTGTTTTATATGTGTTGCATTTTCACTGAATATTTTCTAAAATCATACCACTCACAAAAATTGAAAAGTTTATACTGTTAAATAGTAAAACAACACCTAGCTTTTGAGACAAAGGAGAACTAAAGTAGCTTCAGCTTTCTAAGTATTTTGGAAACAATTGAGACTCTTATAACTCTTTATCATGGGCAACTTTATTTGTATCACTAATCTCAAAATCCCTTTGAGCCACCAAAATATTGATAATGAAGCAGTTTGATTCCCTGTCCCACACCCAGAAAGAAAGAAAAACATCTTGATTGGCGATCTCACCAAAATATCGCTGTGATTTTTGATCAAAGATACAAAGTCTATTGATGTTTCTATAAATGAAAAAAAATGTTATTTTCTAAGCAAAAAAAAATAATTCTATACAAAATAACATATAGTCATTACTGGGCAGCTTTCTCTGTTTATTAGTTTTCTTAAGCACAATTTCAATTCCTCCACATAACAAAACATAATTGTTTCGTATAAATAAAACTCACATTCAAACTAATTTTTTGAAATAAAAAAGCCCAAACGCTCTGTTACCGCCAGAAGCAAAAATTTCAAGATTTTTAAATGATAATCATTTCTTTTTACATTTTGAGTGATTAAACCACATTAAGAATATGAGGGACCACATAGTATAATTACTAATATCACTACATGCTATGAACAGATAAGCTGAACCAGACCATGTAATTCACATCTCTATCACTTATAATATGAGCTTTTACTTTTCTTCTGAACTGTATTTCCACTTCATATAAAAAATATTCTATACTCTAAACAGGAATATTACATTACTGCCTTAACTCATCTTCATGCCTGTTTTTCTGGAATCCTAATTTATCTGAAAGGCTGTATGACCTTGAAGAGTTCTAATTCAGTAGGAGAAAATGTTCCTATAGAGTTTGTTATATCTTTTATTATTAAAATCTCAAATGTAGCACTCTTAAGTATTCTGGGAAACCAAAAATTAAAAAAAAATAAAAAATAAAAACAAAAAAAAAAAACAAACCAAGCTAAGTATTCTGTTAAATATAATACCAAAACTTCTGCAATGAACCCTTTCTGTCCCCAAAAAAAGCTGTTTGTGGTCAATAATTTTTATAAAATGTAGAAAATTCACACATCATGAACTCGTAGTTTACCCAAGAGCCAATTCAACATTTATGTCTACTCTATGTTTATCCGGGTAATTTGAAAAATAGTACATCTGTTAGTGTAGCAAGAACCAGGAGAAAATTTCAGTCTCATGAGATTGGAAAGAGACACTTAAGTTACTGGTCTGGAAATGGGGGTGCTGTCTAGGCATGAAAGCCCACGTGTGGAGAGCACGAATCGCATTTTAAAAATATTTCTCTTAAAATTTCCAATAGTTTATTCTCAAAAGGTTTATTTTTCAACAGATTTTCACACAGCTAAAATAGAGATGGAAGCAGAATGGTATGGTTTAGATCTAGACTGGTCCTAAAATCATTATGCACTGAGTTTAGGCTTTTGGAAACAGTCTGTTACAATGGTGTTACATTGATTGGTGCAATGACAAACTGAAGTTTCCAGAAGCATCTGTAAAAGGTGAGATCCTGCGGGAAGAAACCGCACAGAAGGGAGGTAACTTGGTAGGGTCACTCTCTACCCCCTTCCTGCCTCCCTTCACCGCTTCCTGACTGCCTTGAGGTGAGCAGGATTTTTCTGCCCAGAGTCTCTCATTGCTCCCTTCTCGCCTTCACATCCAGCTATGAACTGAGTGCTCTAAAAACCATGAGCACAAATAAACCCCGCCCCCTTTATATTGTGCCTGTCACTTACTGTGTCCAATCATGGAACGACTTTTTCCCTTAACAGTTGGTGGAAAATGTGATTATAAACTAGAGAACTATTTTTTACATCTTTTAAGGTTTCTTTATTCTAAAATAATTATTTTATGTAAATTCAGCTAGATAAGTGCCAGTTATTTATTTATAACACTAGATCTTCTGCTTGAGAATTTAGGATACAAGAAAAATATTTATGGCTTAAAGTAAGTTCCTGATATTTCTTTACTCTGAGCTATTCCTGGTCCTTACCATCTAAAAGAAAATGGAAAAAGAACACAAATGTAAGTATCAAGCAGTGTCAGTATTACAAGAATGAATTTGTTATTCAAGATCCTTTATTTGGAAGTTGAATAATATCTTTTGTTCAGTCTAAACAGTCTGGATGTTTTATAGTTCAATCGCATTATTGGAGAGGGATTATGGTTATTTTAACTGGTTAATGGATGCATTCTGTTGATATCTAGGGGACTTCAAGGTGGTTCTTGTTCCACACTTTGATCCTAATTGGAAAACAGAAACTCTTGTTTTTTTCTAATCAAAAATGGAAGAGCGAATGACCCCTGTGCCACACACTGGGCAAGATACACCTGCTAAAGAGGATAAGGCACTGGGGGGAACTACAGTTTCCTCCTTGCCCCGTCTCATCCTTGTCGTTGCAGGAATGCTGTGTTTCTCTTAATAGCCCACTGTAGTCTCCATCACTGTTCCCAGAAACACCCACAGCACTTTACTCATCATCCTTGACTCAGATGTAGTGAATAAGTACCAAGGTTTGTGTGCCTTGTGGCCCTTTGTTCCCCACAAACAACTGGACATCCCTGATTTCTGCCTGCACCCCTATTTTGTCTCTTGCTCTTTCTTCTTGCCATGTACCATAATACTTGACAGGGGAGTGAGGACTCATCGCAGGGGTCCCTGATGACTGGCACTGTGGAAAGTGTCTCTGATAGCCCAGAGCAAATTATAGGTTTAGGACTGACCTAGCCTGAAATCCACTTTCTGTGAGACCGTGGTGATTTATCAAATGAAGCTAAAGATCTCAGGGTATAATCCTTATTCATACCTAGTGATAATATTGCCTGTTGTTCATAAATAAAAGTAGTGGGATTTGGATAAATATTAAGGATCAAAACCAGAGTTTTTTTCTATTCCTGAGCCATATCCTGAGCCTTTTTTTCTTTTTTCTTAATCTTGAGACATAGTCTTAGTGTGTTGCCTTGGCTGGCCCCAAGCCTTCAGTTCTCTTGCCTCGATCTCTTTAGGAACTGATATTACAGGCATGTGCCACCGTGTCCAATTCTTAAAACTGGACTTTTAACACAGCACTACAGTGTTGAGATTCTCCCAAGAAGGTATAATCCCCACAACATGAACCAAGTAAGCCTGACAAACTTTGGCAAAGAGAAGGAGAAAGAAACAAGAAAGGCACCATGATCAAGGTGACAGTGGTGACAGCTGTGTGTGATTTGCTCCCCATCACTGAGTCCGAGCAAGACTTCTACTTGCTGAAGTAAACATTCCAAGTCTCCTACAACACAACCCCAGTCCCTGCCTCTCAGTTCTAGGTCTTAGCAATATGATAATTGGTCTCTGGTCACTCCAACAAAATATCTGAGATAATTCATGTGAAGAAAAAAAAAAAAATAAAATAAATGTGTCTAGTGATTTTTAAGGTTCTTTTCCCGTGATTGGGTTGGGTCCACTGTTTTGGACATGTGACCAGGTAGCACATGATGGCAAAGTGAATAACAGCAAAAGCACTGCCCTCATCATTGAGAAACAGAAGAAAAAAGTACACAAAACAACGAAGAATGTAGTGAGGTGCGGAGGGATCCCACAATTCCCCTGAGGGCATAAGCTTAAAGCCCACCAGGCCTGACTTCTCAAAGGTTCCAACCCTCCCGGAAAGCACCGTCCTGGGGCTTCTGAGACATTTATCAAGATGGTAGGGGACTGAAAAATGGGGCGAACGGAAAGAAATGGAGCACAGGTAAATGAACGTGCTACTGCTTAGGGTTTGAGTCTATAGACATCACTGATTTTCCATGTGCATCACACAGTCTTCTAGAAGTTGGGGTCCCACTCTGAATAATCCATGCAACTTTCCACTGTTAAATTTTTCTTTAGATTCTGTAAATGCAACTTACTGAGTAGTCTATGGGAGAGCCAAGCTTAGATCATATATGTTACCAAAGTTTACATTTACAATGTAATCATGTCCAAGCTTTGGAGTCATAGCATAATTATTTTTGTTGAAATTAATTAGGCTGTTGAGATAGAATTTGCTAATATTATAACTAAATAAGCAAAGAAAAAATCTCTTTCAGAGAAATGGCAAGAAATGCATACTTAAAAACTTTGATTAGCAAAGCTAGCATTATTTAAACACAAACTATATCTTATTAGATAATAAAAAATTGCATTATCTATTAATCTGGATTTTAGAAGTGTATTTGTCACCCCAAAGATGACTTTTAAATATTTTATTGGTTGCTTCAATGTTATAAAAATAATGTTACATTTAGGTATGTAACTTTACCATAAATTTAAACATACAAAAATGAAACAAAAAATTATCTTTTGACTATATATAGTTTTTTTTAGTTCACAAAATATATAAGAATTCTAACAAATATGTTCACATTAAATTGATATAATTTTTCAGTGCCTCATTTTTATAAACATATGTATTTGGCAAATAAAATCACATAGACTATGCAAACTATTAAAGGACTTAGAAAACAGGTACAACAAGATTAGATGTAAAGCATAATGTGATGAATAACATATTTATCTTCTTAGTTTAAGTACAACTTACAAGATATGACATATAAATGATGAAGATTGTTTTTCCATTGTAATTTCCTTCACAGAACTGAAAATTATATTTGTCATAAATGATAATGCATGAGCAAAGCCAGTGTGATACAAAACATAAACCAGGCAAGTATATGGATGCTGAATTTCAAGTAACTATATTGGTCTTTGCTGAAGGCATTATGATACCTGAAAATAGATGGATTACCATCTGAATTACCAAAACATTGCTGTTGCCAAAAGCCAAAGTCTTAGAGAGTGAAGAACAGTAATGATTGTGATTTATTAGAATTATTTTTTGTTCCAGGAAAATATTTATTTTTATTCTCTGTATTTTATGCACAAACACATGTACGCTTTTAAAGTTGGAAGTAATCAGAAATTATATTTTTCACTCTCTTTGGCTTATTTTCAGGAAAATAGTATAGTATGACAAATAATTACCAGCAAACTCCGGAGACTGAATGCTATCATTAACTACTAATTTTAATCAACAATATTTATTTTATAAAAAAAACTTTTATGTGCTTTTCCTTTCCATCATTTAAGGTGAAACATAGATTTTAAGGACATTAAGAATATACTTATACACAATTATTCATATTTTCATGTGTTTTATTTCCAACTCATTGAATTTGTCTTCATGAATACTAACTAACAGTAAGTCCAGGTAAAAATCATGTAATATTTTTACATGTTATGTATGTTTCTGCATTCTAATACCAGAGCACAGTGATGTGTAAATGCAATTTTTATGGAATAACACTTTATTGTCTGTATACAATCCTTTCCAATAATTGTGTTCTGTGTTGTTATAATTATATTTATCTGTAAAAACCCCATTAATATTTCCACACTCAAAAGCTGCCAGTGTCTTCCTTCACGTTTAAACTGAATAATTTCATTGTATATATTTTCCAAGGAAAGTTAGAAGAACAGCCATAGACATGTTTGCCTTCAAGTAACAAGTTTATATGAAAAGACATGTTGCTACATCATTGTAATTTCTTGCATTTTCCTATGAGTAAAATATTAAAGTCAAAATTGTTGTACCATGAATATTTATTTTTGAACCAATATGATACATTTAATATTTATTTTATATTTTATTCTATATGATAAATACTGGAAACAATTATGGGCCTATGTGATTAGAGTGGATTAAACAAGCATTGAATTTTGAAAGAACATAATTGGCCCTATCATAGAGGCATTAATAACTCTAATACTTTTGTGATAACTGTGCTCAGTTTCCTCATCTGTGAGGAAGAGACAGAAAGGGATTAAAAATGGGAGTGTAAAACTTATAGATACAGAATATAACTGAAAAATTTATGGAAATTTTTGAAATTTCCATTTTGATAATGGAGGACAATATGATTGCCAAATACTAGGTAATGGGACATAATACAAAAAATAATTCAAATGTATTTATTGTGAACAACTGTGAAGGTGCTGGTGTTATTGCAATATGAACTACTTGTGGCATAGAAAAACTATGAGCAGAAATTGTGTATTTCTTTCCACATACTTAGTTGAGACCAGAGATGAAATTGCAAACTTAAAAAGTATAAAAACATGAATAGTTGTTTAATTGTTATCACTGTATTATGTCATCCCAGAATGAGAATTGCTAGAGAAGAAAATTTGGAGTTCTTATTACAGGAGCACAACAAACTTTAGAGGCCAGGGATGGAGGAAAATAAAAAATGACAGGGAAAGAATTACAGATGAAGTGGTATAGAATCAGAAATCGATAGAATCAGGGAAGGTGAAGTGCAGGTCTTAAATATAGAGTGATCAATCATTATGCATGTTATGGAAAACAGATTCAATACTGGACTTAACAATGTAGAGGGCATTGCTGATCATAACACCATTAAATTCAATGGACCAACAAGTAACAAAGTATGAGATGTGTGTATAAGAGAGGATGGAATCAAATCAATGGGAAACAGTAAATGTAGAGTTTAAAAATCATGAGCAATGTCATTAGAAACAGGTCACACATCTGTATAGTTGTGGAATTAAGCTGGGCGTGGTGCTGTAGCCTGTAACTCCAAAAATCTTTGAGGCTGAGCAATAGAAGTGCAGGTTCACACTCAACCCGGGCAACTCACCCATCTGAAACAGTGTCTCCAAATAAAAGGAACAAGGAAGAAAGAGAGAGGGAGAGAAAGAAGAGGGAGAGGAGAGAGAACAGAAGAAGAGAGAAGAGAGAGGAGAGGAGAGAGAGGCGAGAGGGGAGAGAGAGGAGAGGAAAAGAGGGTATGAGAGGAAAGGGAAGGGGAAGAATGAAACTGAGACAGATAGAGAAATGGAGAAGGAGAGACAGGAAGGAAAGGAGGGAGCGAGGAAGAAGGAAGAAGAAGGGAAAGGGATGGGCTATAACTTCAGCCCTCAGCAGCACATGGGTGAATGCACACAGGCACACACACACTTTCAGGTCTGAAATTAAGGTAAAACCTTATTAACACTAAACTATGGTAACTCTCAGACTTACAAATGATTTCCATTTCTTGAGAATATTTGTAAATTAGATGGGTTGGTAATCCCATAAAGTGAGTCTTATATGGTACACATGTGCCTTTTGCACAGCATATCCATGAAAATTCAAATTTGAATGATTATAAGTTAAAGACTTTCTGTAATCTTCCTTATTACTATATATATATATATATATATATATATATATATATATATATTGAATTGGAAAAAAAACTATGTGTGGTAAACTGCATCAAATGCAAACTAGAATGTGTGTGTAGTGTAGATTTATGCTTTTGTTAGTGACAGAATCACAGTTACAACTTGGTGATTTCTTCAGCAAGGCATATTGTAGCGCTTCTGTTATTTGCTAAGTATAACTACTCTCAATATCTATTGATGTTGTAGACAAATTACCAGGTGATGACTTCTATACAGCATCAAGCAACATGAGATGGGTTTGTGTGAAAACTCTAATTATCACCCAGCTCTCAGAATATCACCATTAGTCAAATATGGTGATACTCAGGTATGTAGGAAACAGTGTACGGGTAGAATTAATTCCTCATTAACTGTGAAACATCAGATTATTTTCTTTTTTTTTTCCAATAAACAATACCTAAGTAAATAACCTCAAATGTTTAGCTAAATATTTCCAGTGAATTTGAAAAGTTTCTTTCAATACAAAAAGTGTAGAGCCCTTTAGTTGCACATGAACTTTCTCTGGAAATGTAGATTAAATCAATAAAAAAAATTCAGCAGTACAGACAGGATTATCTACTCTGATTGTTGAAGTCAGATATTTTAGGTTATTTTACTTAGGTTATTAAGATTACTTAGGTTAATATTACTGAGTTATTTTTGTTCTTTATTATTAAAAATAATAAGAGTTTTTGGCTTTCCATTTTATTTTAGTCCTATAATACCAATAGGCTGAACAATTTTCAAGTCAATAATGTGCTGTTTATTATGGTCATCTCGCATTCTCTTTAGAGGGAAAGCATATATGATATCTACCACTTGCCAACTCACAATCTCCCCTAAAAACTCAGAGCTCATTTTAACTGTCTAACCCTTGGTCAGAGACATGGTGGTCTGTTAAACATTCTACCCACATTGACATAACTGCAAGTGCTTTGTAAACATTTCTTGATATTATATGTCAACATTTGTTCTAGGGCAAATCAATTGTAAAGAAACCAAATCTCTGTGCACTTAGAGGGTGTTTGCCCTGAAGAACTCAGATGCTCCTGTCTCCCACTGCAACCAGATTATTACTAACTTGAATGGAATGGAAAAACGTCTTTGTGTGATTTCACCAAAATTTGACACTTATTCCAACCATGCAAATCATTTGTGAATGTCTTTTTCATTTTCTTTTGGAAAGAACACATGGAATCTTTTTGAATTAACTATTTCTTATTAGAAAAAACATTGGAAATCCCTTTAGATTACTGTACGTATGGATAGTATTAGTTTTTATTGCTGTGACCGTTGTATAAATGCAACTGTTTATTCACTCATTTAAGGATTGAGGGTGTTTCTAGTTTGTGACTATTATTAAGGAAGTTGCTATAAATATTCCTGAGTGGCCTTTAGTGAGACCTACACAAAATTTGGATTTCTCTGTGTTAAATGTTCAAGAGTGTAATTATTGAGGTGTACGGTAGATACAGATTTAATTTAATTTGTCTTTATCTTTTTTCCCACTTCCACATCGTTTACTAAAGAGGTTACATAACTTTATTTCCCAATCAGCAATGTATGAGTGATCCAATTTCCCACTCAAATTGCCAGCATTTACTGTTGTAAGTTTTTTTTATATTAATTGTTCATATATATATATATATGATATATGCTTTTAAAAATTAGCATTCTTCATTTTATATGTATTTTTCAGCTTTCAGAAAGATTTCAAAAAAAGTATTTAGTGTTTTTATATGTCTTCTGTAGATGTTCGTAATTACACAAACATTAAAGACTACTTTAGCAGTTCTCAAATTTACTCGAACAGTTCTATCATTTTTAGGCATTAAAATCTCTCCTCTCCAACATCTGTGTAACAACCCTTAACATTATTTTACAAGACAGTCACTCGGCTCATGTGCTAGAATTCTATTTAAATAACTACAAAAGAGTCTGATTTTAATACCAGCATTTTAAATTCAGATTTTAAGATCGATGAACGCATCGATGTATATATCTCCACTAGAAATACTTTTCTTTTTGGTCTTTTATGAGTGGAATAAATTTTCAATTGTAATCTTCACATACTGTGTAAAGCATGAAGGTTTTCCTTGACATTTCTGTAAAATTCTTTTTACATTTACTGTGACTCTGCAGGTGACAAACCGATTCATGCTGGGAAGACTGCAGTTACAGCTCTGGATGCAGGAGGAGCAGTGGAGACGAAGTTGAATCCCTGTCGCTGAATACTCGTGAGAAATCACTGGGTGAAATCATTGATGGTGACGCACTGTCGTTAGTAAGACACCACACACAGGAAATTTTATTAATTATTGTGTTTATTGTTTTGAGGAACTTCTGAGCAGCCTTTTCAACCCATGGAATCATGGTCCTTCTGAATCACTCTCTTATTATTTCCTTACTGATGTTTTGGATACGAATTCAAGTGATCAAAAATTCTGGCCAAATATTTCAGGTGTGAGAAAGAAAAAGGATCTGATATTCTTTACAAACCTCTAGGTTGTGATGTCTATTAATACACAAAGGAAGAAAGTTAAGAATTTAGGTATTTATCTTTTATAAAGGGTTAGATGTCCAATCTTGAAAGCTTTTGATTTTTTTTTTAATGGCATGTAGATAGACAGATGTTAAGACCACGGTTCTATAAGCAGATATAGATATGAGATGCAAAAACTGAGTTCTAAGCTACATCTTTTCGAAAGTTTCAGAGGTAGTAGTTTTAGCAAAGAAATATCTGAATTTTCTGATATAAAAAAGGAAATAAATCAGAGAGGTCTTCCCTTCAGTATTGTCCACACAGACAGCAAGAGAGATTCTATAAAATATAAGTGGAGGCACCTCTGCTGAAAATATTCAAATATAATAGCAGATGCTCTGATTTAGATGTTGAACAGATCTCAGAGGCGTATGTGTTGCAGCCTGGTCTCAAGGTTGTACTTTTCGGAGATAGGGTCACATTAAAGAAGTGCAGAATTTCAGACTGAATTAGTATTCCTGTTGCAGAGTAAAGACACCTGCGGTAATCAGCTTAAGGAGGAAAATTTTATTTTATATCTGCCACTTTGAGAAGAATTTCAGAAGCTTTACTCAATGGTTGACTGAATTCAGGGCAGAAATTATGTGGTGCACTTGGCAGCACAGTGGACAGACAGGTGGTGTGGTGAATGGTGGAGAGAGAGAAAAATATCAGAAACAGGAGCAAGAATGCATGTCACTGTTGCCCCAGGGCTGACAGAGCCAGAGGTTGGTGAGTGAGGCGAACTGAACCTGTGCATAGGAAACACAACCAGGCAGGCAGGGGAGCATTTCATGTCAAAGTGCTCAGGGTGAACTCCGACAGCAGAGCAGTCCTGACTGCTTCACTGTCAGTGTCCCAGCATGGAATGAGGTGAGGGCCACCCAGTCACAGTAGACTGCTGGGAGTCGGGAAGCAAATTAGGAGGATGCTGCTGAAAGGTAGGACCTGGGACCACCACACATTCTCCCTCAAGTCACTACCAAGAGATACTCATATCTAAACGTGAAGGACGGGCAGAGCAATCTTGGCATGGTGCTGCAAACAGGCAAGTCACCCTTGACTAGAGCATGGCACAACCACTCCTCCTGCCCCACAACCAGTGAGTAAGAGCAGCTAATGGTATAGAGCAGAGGAAGCTGGGCAACATATGGAAGAAGCCAACTGCACACAGGTCTGGGAGCAACCCTGAGCTTTTCCTAAACAAGGGTGTCTCAGGAACTTGGAGAGCACCATAGAGACAAGCACAGCAAGGAGATGTTCCTTTGGACATCAACAGCATTGTCAGCTGAAGACATGTCCTACATCCAGAGGTCAAGATCAGCCTCACACCCAGAACAATCCTGCTACAAACTTGGTGGGTGAACATTTTTGGGATCTGAATGGGACTCTATCTCAAAACTGTAGACACAGAGAGAATTATATTATTTTTCATTTTCTATGTTTGTTTGGTTGGTTTTATCACAGTAGCTTTTTTGTACATCAGGGATTGTGATGTCCCTTGCCTAGCCTTTGTTACCCATAACTTTTGCTACTCTATCTGTCTTCTGACTCCAAATCATTTTAAGATTCTTTTCTCTAAATCTGTGATAAAACCATCATGGCACTGGCTATATATATATATATATATATATATATATATATATATATATAATCCTCAGAGCAATGTAAATGATTAGAAGATTTAGGAACAATTCCAAAAACCCTCAGTCACCTTTGTAAAGGGGCCAAACACCTTTCCTGGATGAAAGGCAGCCTCTTTAAAAAATAATGCTGAAAAACTAATTTTCACACAAATATTTCATGAACAAAACCTCAATCACATAGGGTGTACTACAAAAAATCAACAACTGGAATCTCATCCTATTTAAAACTTTTGCAAAGCAGAAGGAATAACAAAGGGTGAAAATAGAGGGAAACATTATCCAATTGTCACTCAGACATGAAGCAAAAGTCTAGAACATATTAAGAATTGAAAAATATCAGAGCTTCCAAATTTAAACAACCCATACAAAAATGGTAACCTGAGATTAATACACATTTCTCAGATGGAAAAAAAACATAGAGAATAAATATATGAAAAATATTCAACACCATTTATCATTAAGAGATGCAAATTCAAACATCACCAAGGTTCCATATCACTGCAGAAAGAATGGCTATTACCAAGAATTCAATGGATGACTAATACTGTAGGGACTATAGATCAAAAGGAACATTTCTGCACTGTTGGTGGGAGTGTAGACTCGTGCAAGTCATGCATAAATTATTGCAGAGATTCCTGATAAAACTAAGATTAGTGATCCCATTTGCTGTAGCTAATTCCCATTTGGGTATCTTCCTGGAAGAATTTAAAACATCATATCACAAGGATACTTCCACACCCATGCTTATAGAAGCATAGTTTATAACACTAGGTAAGTTTTAGAAATAACCAAAATGCCCATGGACGGAGAATGCATAAAAATGATGTATGTTTTTTTAATATAATGATGTACTACTCAGTCATAAATAAGGATAAATTTGAAACATTTTTAGGTAAATAAATGCACCTTGAGGCCATACTTTTAAGTGAAATAAATTGGATTTAGTGTTATCATAGTCATTACTGATGTAGACAAAATAATGACAGTATACTCAATGGAAAATTCCTCATTAATTAGTTTAAGAGTAATTAGAGAGAGAACTCAGGCTATGGTGTATAGAAAATTTTTTCAACAATTACTTTTAAAGGCAAGATGGAATTCTAACAGTTAACTGAAATTAAACAACATTTTCATTTCCACATGCAACAAGTAGTAGAAATGGTCAAATCAACAGGTTAAAAAACAGTTATACAATATGAGGATATCCTTTCTTCTACATTGATGTTACCTATTGACAACAATGTGGTCTTGTACAAAATCAGTATTCCTTGCATAGGATTGTGAAGAATTCACACACACACAAATAGGAAAAAACAGCAGGATATGTGCACAAGTACACAAGCTTATTGGAAAATTCTAAACTCTGCAAAGGCAAGTGTGTCTGGAAAACAGAAAGTCTAAAAGTGTTTATTAGACATTTATAATAGACTAAATATCTTGCTATTTTTATTTCCACAAAGAGAAATGATATAAAGTATCCACTGTCCTATATTATAGAAATCTGCAAAAATAACTCCTGAAACACAAACATGAGTACTACTATGTAGCTCTGCCAATGATCAAAGGAAAATATTACTTTTAGACATCATTTTTTTTTCCTTTCAAACTTTGTTAAATTTAGTTCCCTTTAAAAGTCTAGAGGAACTCTGCATTGAATCAGACCTCAGACATCATAACCCAATGTATCAAATTCTCCAAACACATATACATGAATTTTCAATTTCTACAATTTATTTTTATCCAAGATTTTTCTAATATTTAATATTGGTGTATTACTCTATTTATTCTTTATTTTTTACTGCTTGAATTTGTTAGAACTAAATTTTCATGTGTATAATTTTGAATTTGTCAACAGCTGTTTTGTATTTGATATAGATAGATTTTATAAATTGACTTAAAGTTGAGTCAGGGATGAAACAATTTGAAGATTTTTAAGATTTGATCATCCATTGTGAAAAAATAGTCTTTTCAATCTATTGTTTAACTGAGAGTCATCAGCTAAAAGTACAGGGCTGTATGTATTGGACTGGGAGTTATATCAACAAAGGTCAGCATGGATGTAGCTCAGATTGCTACATGGCCTGCCTTGTTTTTCATGGTTACGGGATCTTGGCTTGAATCTTGCTCAAAATATCATGCCATTCTTGGACAAAACAAACATTGATGGTTCTTGTTAATGTCTATATAAAGCCAGTATTTTTCCATTTGGGCATAATAAAGAGACAGTCTGATAGGAACATTAGAATATGTTGCATTTGAGTTTCTGTGATTACAATGTCATTTAACTTTTCCCTAGTTTCCTTGAATCACTAACCAGTGAATTCTTTTTTCCTAGGTTTTCACCTGCTGTGTATGTCTTTTCTATTTCTGTGATAATCTGACTGTTGCATTTCTGCTTCATTAAATGTAAACATCCAAGACTTTTCTTCTTCTGCATATCCTTTTTCATCGTTTAAATTATACTGAGACAGGCATGCTTGGCACACGAGATGGTTGTAGCCGCTCACAGTAAAGAGATACATTCTTTATCCTCTTCCTCCCCTTCACTTCTCCTTCTCTCTTGCTCCTCCTCCTTTTGGTTGTCACATCATTTCCCTTTGAAGGGTTTTATGTTGAACTTCTTGACTCACTGGGTGCCCCACAGCACCATTGTTGATGTCATCTTTTTATTTCTTTGTGACAGTTAAATCTATGTAGCTAGAAACATTGGAGAGAAGGCATAAACTTCTGTTTCCCAGTGTTACAAAGGAATAGAGTTTTTTCTTTTTCAAATCATGTTAGCAAAGGTAGACTTCAAATCCAAGTAATTAAAGCTCAAAAATAATTTAAATGTTAGTATAGGATTGAAAATCTTTGGAGGATTAACTTTTTGTCAAATCAGAGAACAATAAATTGCAAAATTTAAACTCAGAATATATAATAGCAATAAAATTCACATTTTAAATCAAATTTGTAACTCTATCATTTCAAATATAATACAATACAAGCTATTTAAGTCAGTAACACTCATAATTTAGTATGCATTACTAATTATGGTTCTTTAAAATGTTACTGTTATTTATAATTTTAAATTGTCTTATGTATGAAAAATATTTTTATTTCTTTCTGTAAAAACATTTTTATTTATATAAACAATATGATTTTTTTCTGATATTATGACAAGGAACAAAGATACAGAGGCAAGTGTAGAATGTATTCATGATAAAAAAAATACACTTGATAAAAACCAAGAATTTTCACTAGGAATTTATTTATATTAATATATATTTGGTATTTTAATGAAATCAATGTGGATCAATTTTTATGCCAAAAATACTTTTACATTTATTTGTATAGTGAATACACTTGATCTTAGCTAAAATACCAAGGAGCAATTTTTGTAGCCAATATATTCTTATGACAATAAGTGTAAAAAAGCACAAGTTAGAGGTATGGAGAAATAGTACTATTAAGGTGGAAAACAATACTTTCTCACATTCATCCCCTCAAAGAAGCAACAATTTCAACAGGTATCTTTTCATGACATGCTCTCATGGTGCTAAGAAAGAAGAAAAGCACCTGCAGTGACTAGCTGGAGCACAGAAATGACACATCAAAGAAGGGATGGAATTCACAACACCATCCTCTAGACCAAGCAGCAGAGAGGGAGGGGGACCCTCTAGTGACTGAAGGAGAATGAAGGCAGTGCAAGACTCAGGGCTGGTTTTACACTTGTCTCAGGCCAGGCTCAAGAGTAACCTATCAGAGCACCGCTTACCCTACAGAGTCCATGGGGCAGCCATGCCAGGACCTCTAGAAGGTTCATGTCATGAAACTAATCTGTAAAGAATGGGAGGGGTGCATATTTCTTTCAATGGGCCAACACTGATGCAAGATCACAAGAATAAGCAATAATCATGAAATCACAATACCAACTAAACTTTAGTAACTCACCTGAAAGAATTGAAGATCTGTGAAATGCAAGACAGTTCAAAATGGATGTAAAGAAGCAGATTGAGTCCAATAAAAGCTAGACAATTTAGTAGAATTAAGAAAATTATATATGGACTAAGTAAGTTCAGTAAAGAAAACTTTCCAGAGTGGTTGATAAATATTAAAGAATCAACCTATGCTATTACAGAAAATTTCAGAATCACAAAAGAAGAGAGCAAGAAAGGACAGAAATAAGAAAGACTTAAAAATAATCAGAAAGCAAAATTAATAGAATGGTAGCAGTAGGTAATAATCACTTTGAATAAAAATTCACTACATTTCATGATAAAAAGACAACATGGCTCCATGGATTAAAAAAAAACTATATATTGCCTATATAAGTTTCACTTTACCTTTAACAACAAGCATGGATTTAAAGCACAGGAATTGAAAAGATTATTCCATGTAAATGGAAAAGAAATAAGCATAATAGTAACCATTTTTAAAGGAAAGAATATAGAGTTTAAATAAAAAAGAGATGACAAAACACAATGATATTTTTGTACAATACTAAAAGGAGCAATTCACCAAAGAATATAATAATTGTGTCTATATATGGATGCAATTTGAAGCACCTAAACATGTAAGAAAAAATATTTGCTATATGAAAGAAAGAAAACCACAGGTATGCATTATGAATGTGACACTTCATTATCACACCTCCAAAAATGAATGGTTAACTCATCCGGAGGGAAAAAATGATCATGAAGCAATCCGTGAACTTGAGCAGCATTAGATGAAATATACCAAAAAGACACACAGAAAATTCCAACTAAAAAGAAGTGAATGTGAATTGTCTGAGCACAAACAGAATATTCACTAAACTAGATCACCTATTTGACCACAAAATAATTTTTAATAAATCTGAAATGAAAATCATATCAAATAAAATCTGACCACAATTATATGAAACTGGACAGCCAATAGGAGAAAATGGAAAATTGGTAAGCATGTGGAAATTAAACACAATACTGAATAATAAGGTTTGTCAAACAAAGAATGAAAAGGATAAGCAACGATGAAAAATGAAATTCAAAACACAAAATACCAAAATCTATGATAGTTAGAAAATTTAAGTGGGAAGATTGTAGAGATAATTACCAATATTAAGTAAAAGAAATATCTGAAGTAGTCAACCTAATTTGATATTTAACTTATAAACGGGGGAGGAAGAAAACATTCTAATCTTAAGCAGGAGTAATAATATAATAAAGGGATCCATGCCTGCACCTCTGGATGCCTTCCCATCTCCCCCAGCCCAGAGAGTAACTGCCGCTCTCCACCCTGACTCCAGCCTCTGAGCCACACCTGTGACCCAGCATGCTCCTCCCAGGTATTGACCCAGAGGACCGCTACACCTACCCTGGATCTGCCTGCTTCCCTCGGCTACCCTCTCAATCTCTTAGACCAAGCACTGTGGTGAATGCTTGCCTCACACTCCCCCTCCCAGAACCTTGAAATGCAGTGGATTGGCAGTGTTGTTTTGATGGGAGATATGGTGGACTCTTACCTACACAGAAGACACTGACAGGTTTCAGTCACAAAGTACCCAACAATTGGACATACATCAACCAGAAAGTAGGACCTAGGAGATACACTGCTAATAGTTGTGACTATTGGGATTAAATAAGCAGATATTGCCACAGAAGGTAAAACTGACAAAACAAAAAACCAAAATGCAATCTCAAACATCTATTCCACCAGGTGCAAGAACAGGCAACAGTATAATAGAACACTTTAAAAGTCATACACCAGAAATCTCTGAAAAGATAGCAAATGAAGTAAAGAATCAAATCCATGAGGCTATAGAGGAAATCAAGTTAGAAGTATGGCTTATTTAAAGACAGAAATAACCCTACTGAAGGATTTGTTAAACATAGCTAGGGAAGAAATAAATAAAAAATACAGGATCATGGGAAACTGATTGAAACTTTGAATGAACAATATAGAAAACAAGCAGAATCCATGAAACAAATTCAAAGAGATATCCAAAAACAAACAAACAAACAAAAAATCTATTGAAAGCTGGAAAAACTGTTTAAATGAAGCTGAGGATAGAATTTAAGACCTTGAGGGGAGGGAGCAAGGATGGCAGACAGATAGCAGCTGGCCACAGAGGCTCCCTGAGATAGTCATCTTAGAATTCAACATAATACAGTGTAGGGAGCACCAAACAGAGGGAGATGAATTCTCTCATCCCAAGAAGAAACTAAGGTGAGAAGAACCAATCAAACATACAGTCCTGGTGCTACTATTGGAACAGCTGAAGTTCGGTGCTCCTGCCACAGTGGGCAACTTGCCGAGCTGTCCTAGGTCCCACTGCTTTGGCTTACTGGTGGTGCAGTCACATTGAGGTCAAGGGTCAGCCAGCTGAACAGAGAGCAGAGTTGGTGGGGAGCCTGCATCGGGATGTGGTGAGTGAAAGGGGTGGAGCCATTCCACAGAAACAGGGACTCTGGTAGATGACATTCTAGGAATGGACAGGACTGGCAAGTACAAGGGGCAGCAGCGACTTCAGACAGTTGTTCCCTTCCTGAATGGGATTGGTGGAGTGAATTTGGCCTGAGTGATGTCACCTGGCTGAGACCTAATAGGTTATCTGAAATCAATTCCTTACTGCGGCGGAACACACTAACACAGTAAAGCCTCAGAAGTTTGACTGACCTGGAGTGGAGGTGGCACAGAGTAATACAGTGCAGGCCTCAGCAGCTAGACTGTCAGGGGGAAGGGCCAGCATGTGCTGCCCCTGTTGCAACTCACTAGCACACTGCAGTGGAAAGAGTCACCTAGCCAGCATGCTTCAGAATTGTAAGCAAAAAAGAAAGAAACTGGGACCTCCTGGAAGAAACAAAAAAGATGGGAAGAGGAAACAACCACAAAAAGTCCTCAGGTCCCAACCCTGAGGACATTGACCCACGATAGTAAATACAAAGGAGAATGAGGGCAGCAAACATGCAATATCAGAAATGGCACCAGTGGACATAAAGAGATGTCTTCTGGACCTCATAGATGAGATCAAAAGTGAAATGTTTAGCCAAGTAAAGCAAGAGTTAAGAAGATTAATAAAAGAGATGCTAAGCACCCCTCAAGCAGACACAGACAGAAGAAGGGAGGAACTCAGACAAAGGAGAGAACCATTTGAGAAAGAACATAAAGAAAATATACAATACATGAAACAGATTCAAAGAGATTACCAGGAAACTAAAAACTCTATGGAAAGATGGCAAATCTGCTTGAAAGAAACTAAAGATAGATTATCCAAACTGGAGGACAGTTTTGCAATGTGGGATTATGAAAAGAAAAACTTAAAAAAAAAAAAAAAAAAAAAAACAAGGAAACAATCAGTAACAATACAAATGCTAGAAGATGACAAGAGGATCTATATAATTTGAAATAAAGAATGTGAATGAAGAAGCTGGGGTACAAACAAAGGAACTACAAAGCCTATTCACAGAAATAATTTAGGAAAATGTCCCAAACATAGGAAAAGGAAATAATATTCACATATATGAGGCATTCAGAACTCCAGCTACCTACACCAAACAGAGCCATACCCAGGCATATAATAATCAAGATCCTGCAAATTCAATATAAGAACAGAATATTAAAAGCCGTTAGAGACATGAAACAGATAACCTATAAAGGAAGGCCCATCAGAATAATGGCAGACTTCTTGGCACAAACCATGAAGTCAAGAAGAGCCTGGAGCAAATTATTCCAAGCTCTGAAAGAAAATAACCTCCAACTCAGATTGATATACAGTGATAAACTGTCTCTAGAAATTAATGGAGAAACAAGATGCTTCCAAGACAAAGAGGAACTTGGGAAATTCACAACCACCAATCCAACTCTACAGAGTCTTAAAAAAGATGGTAGATGATATTGTTACTAGTGCGTCAGGATTTAAAAACCACATTATTTGCACCACTCTGCTTAGATAGATTTTATTCTTTTTTGATAGATTTTATTCTGTCCCAGTTTGTCTACTTGCATTAGATTTGAGGGCACAGACAGCTATCCCCAAAACATCAGGATATAGCACAGCAATCATCTTTAATATTCTATTATCTTAATATGGATCCCTGTATGACTTATACTGTTTTATCATAACTGATTATAGTTAAATCTGGTTTGTTTGATTGCTGTTTGATATCAACAGATTTTATTCAAAACTGATATGATTGTTAGGATCAAGTCTGAGAGTATATGCAACTACACTGAAGATGACAAAACTCTGCAATACACATTCTGGTTTGATATTGTCTGTTTTTGAATTTTTGTACTATATACAAAGTTGTGTTTTTATTAATATTGTTATGTACTGATATATTCAATTATACTGTTTGACAATATAGCCAATTCTATTGAGGATAACAAGAGACTACACAGGAACTATAGTAGAACTCTTTGGTTTTATATGTCTTTTTCATTTCATGTGTTTATAGGAATATGTTTTGTTATGTCTTGCTTTGTTTTGTTTCTCCCTCTAAGATAGAAAGGATAGAAATATATGTTAAGACTCATGCTTGGGTAGAATCTATGAACAGTTTAGGAGAACTGATCTTATGACACATGATGAAATGAACAGATACTTTGAAGAAAAAGACTAGAATGCCCAGTGCTGATCCCATAGTGTCATAATGTGAAATCCAGCAATACTATTATTCTTTGTTCAGAATGATTTTAGCCTGTTTTAGTTTGTTTAATCTCAACATAAATGAATAACTGCATGTATGTTTAAGTGTATAGGATTGACAACCATATTACTAAATTTTTGTTGGATAGTTGAACAGAACTGTTTGCAGTCTCTCTGTTTGAATTCCCACTTTATATGTTCCACTTTCGTATCTTGAACAACTGTTTGTAAGAAGACCATATGTAAACATCCACTAGTGATTTATTACTGTTTATTTTTTCTCTGAACATATGTATTATTTCTATCTATTTTCTGTTTCATTTAGTCTTTCTTTAAATAAAATTTAAAAAAAAGAAATTTAGATCTTGACGATAGGATCACAGATAGCGACCATGAAAGGTCAGAACTTATAAAAACAACAAAGTAGTATGAAATGACAATCCAGCAGCTTCAAGGCAATGCTAAGGGAAACAATGTAAGATGCAAAGGTATCAGTAAGGATGCAGGAGACAATGCAAAGACATAACAAGGGTGTTCACAGAAGTAATAGCAGAATATGTCCCAGACATGGGGAAAATGTGGTATGCAATTACATGAGGCATATAGAAGGCAAAACAGTCATAATCAATATAAATCTAAACTCAGACATATAAGAATTAAGATGCCAGACATACAGCATAAAATCAGAATACTAAAAGCTGTTAGAGAAAAGACACCTATCAAGAAAAGCCTATTAGAATCTTGACAGACTTCTCAGCACAAACTTTCACGTTAAGGTGAGCATTAAGTCTTTCAAGCCCTAAAAGAAACAGCTTTCAACACAGACTGATGTACCCAGCAACACTGTCTTTTAAATTTAATGGAGAAAAAAGATACTTTCGTGACAAAGAACAACTGAAGAAATTCATATGTACCAAACCAACACTAGAAAGAATATGGAAAGAGACGCTACACATAGACAAAAATGACCATAATCTCCAGAACAACTATATAAAGAAACAACCAGTGTGGACAAGAAATTAAAAAATGGAGGAAAGTGGGGAACCAACAACAGGAACATAATAGGGCAAAGTCAAGCCAGTACATATCAGTGATATCCATAAATGCAAATGGCTTCAACTCACCTTTAAAAAGAAACAGGTTGATGGAATGGATCAAGAATCATGATACCACAATATACTGTATACAAGAAACACATATGACTCAAAAAGAAACTCACAGTCTGAAAGTCAAAGGATGGAAAACAATATTCTATGCAACAGGAACCCAGAAAAAAGTAAGAGTAGCTATTCTGTTTGCAGACAAAGTGAACTTTAAACCTAAAAGGATTAAAAGAGATAAAGAAGAGCACTACATACTTGTAAGTGGAAAACTACATGAATAGGAACTAACTATATAAGACAAACCCAACTATATAAGATAAACACTAATGGACATGAAAAACCAAAAATACAAGAAAACAATTGTAACAGGGGACCTTAACACCCCACTGTCACAAAAATATAGATCAACCAGACAAAAAGTCATCAAAGAAATAACAGAACTGAATCATACCTGTGAAGGAATGGTCTTGGTAGATGTTTACAGAGTGTTCCACACAACCACAGAAGAATATACATTCTTCTCAGTTGCACTAGGGTCATTCTCCAAAATAGACCATTTATTAACTCATAAAACATTCTCAAGTAAATGCAAAGGGAGTGAAATTATCCCATGTACGATGTCTGACTATAGTGCAATAAAATTGGAAATCATTGGCAAGAAAACCTGCAAAGCCTGCATACATACAGGAAAATTAATAACAACCTTCTGAACAATCAGTGGGATACAGATAAAATCAAAGAAAAAATAAAAAAATACCTACAAAACAATGAAAATGCAGACACAACATACTGTAACCTATGGGATGCAACTTAGTTGTACCAAGGCAAGGTAGCATGGTGGAGTCACAGTTCATGGCAGCTGCAAACCACAAGGCTGACACCAGCAACAGAGCAAGGCACGCTTTCTTCCTGTCATTACATCACATCCTGGCTCCACCCCTAAGTGGGTGTAGCACTGACACCATCAATCCAAGCACTATTCAATAAACCAAATCACAGATGCACAATGTAAGTGCATGAGGCCTGTGGGTCACAGACCTAAACCATTACATTACACCCCTGGACTCCAGGATTCACGTACATCCTTTATAGAAATGACATTTAGTCCATCTTCAAGAGTTGTCAAAGTCCTAACAGTTTCAGCATTGCTGAGAAGTCCAAGTCCCAAGTCTCCTTTAAGATCTATGTCAAACTCATAACTGTAACCCCCTGTACAAATGAAACAAGGTTAAACATTTCTGAAATGCAAAGGAACAAGATAAACGTTACCATTCCAAAAGTTACAAACAGGGGAATATAAAGCATTGGAAACAAAGCAAGACCAACATCTAGCAGGGCAAACATTAAGTCCTAGAGTTTCATGCTCAGCATTTGAAGCAATCTGGTTGCAAGCTCCAAAAGGCTTGGGTGATTCCACCCCCATGGCACTTCCAGGGATTTCAGCTCCTGCAGCTTTTCTCTTAAATCCTCTCTGATTACTTTTTGCAGCTTTTCTTGAATCTTCCAACTTTCTGGCTTATCCAAACTTCTGGGGTTTCCACTGCATCTTTGGCTTCACCCTTGCATCTTTACAAATTGCTCTCTCAGATGCACACATGCTTGGCCTCCCAGACCATTTGCAATTTGGTGAAAGCTGAATTACCCTCAAAATTTGTGCATTTTCCTTGCACCTAAAATCAGCACCATGTGGATGCCACCAAGTTTTTCTGCCAGCTGGAGCAGGAGCCAGGCTTTTCTCTCTCTTGGCTGTAGGGATCAGGTGCCTGGATCATTGGGCTCTGTGAACCTAACTGCAAAGAAAAGCTTCTCTATGTTGCTGCCATTCTGGAACCTCATGTAGCCTCAATCACCATTATGGGGCATGGTGCTCTGCAGCTTTCTCCTCTGAGCAAATTTTTTTCACTTTTGCAATTTTGAGGCTGTAAGGCTGGGGACCTGATGCTTCCTGGAATGCCACAGGGCCATCTTTTTTATCTCTCTGTTTCTTCTCAGCAATCAAAGTCTCAGTTTGAACTTTACAGTCCACAGCTTTACTGGAGTTTTCCTTCTGGCCAAACTCATATTGTAAATTACACTGCTGGGCTTTTTGTTCTTGATTTGCATCCTAAAGCTGGCCAAAAGCCCCCAACAATAGCCATGCCACAGCCTCAACATTCGACTGCCTTGAAATTTCCTTTTCCAGATTAATCAGTTCATTTCCCTTTGTCTCAGTCTCAGGCCAACTCTCTGGGCATGAGCAAAATGCAGACAAACTTTCTGCCAAGGCATTACACACATCATGGGGAGTCCAACAACCAATGCAGTCTTTCTTTCTGGCAGAAACCTCCCAAGCATGGTCTTTAACTTGAGGCTTTCTATCAGCATTCTGGTCTTTGAGCTCTGGCCTCTACAGAAAACCAAAGCTGTTCTAGCTGTATGCATCCAGATTACATATCTGAACCTTTCCAAACTCTGCTCAAAAGCTATTTCCAAAACCTCTTGAAAAACATGGTCAGGTATAGTCACAGCAAACAGCCCCACTCGTGGTACCAAATTCTGTCTTAGTTACTTTTAAATTGTTGCTGAGACAAAATACTTGATGCACCAAGTTGGGAAAGGAAAGGTTTATTTCTTACAGTTTTTGGAGGTTTTAGTCCATACCCAGTTAGCTCCAAGTCAGGGTGGCATGGCAGGGCCACAGTTCATGGCAGGTGCAAACAGCAAGGCAGAAAACAGCAAGAGAGCAAGGCATGCCTTCTTCCTGCCATTATATTACACCCTGTCTCCACCCCTTTGTGGGTATAGCATTGACCCCATGAATCCAAGCACTATACAATGCACCAATCACAAATGCATAATGTAGAGCATGAGGCCTGGGGGCCCCAGACATAAACCATTACAGCTACTAAAATCGAAAATGTGATTAAAACTTACCAGCAAATAAAAGCACAGGCCCTAATGGATGCAATACTGAAGTCTATAAGAAATTTAGAGAAGATTTAATGCCAATACTCCTTAAACTCTTCAATGAAATTGAAAGGGAAGCAGTCTTCCCTAAATCATTTTTGGAGGCGAGTATCACTGATGCCAAAACCAGAGAAAGACCCAACCTAAAAGGAGAACTATAGGCCAATCTCACTAATGAAAATTGATTCAAAGATTCTCAATGAAATACTGGCAAATAGAATGAAGCAAATCATCAAGAAGATTAAACACCATGACCAAGTGGGATTTTTTCCAGGAATGCAGGGATGGTTCAACATATGCAAATCAACAAATGCAATGCACCACCACGACAGAGTCAAAAATTAAAAAAATCACATGATCATCTCAATGGGCACAGAAAAAACTATTGATAAAGTCCAACCCCAGTGCATGATAAAAACCATACAGATAAAAACCAACAGCCAACGTTATATCAAATGTACAAAAATTGAAAGCCTTCACTCTAAAATCAGGAGCAAGATAATAATGTCCACTATCACCACTTCTTTTCAATATAGTTCTAGAAATATTAGCCAGGGCAATCAGACATGAGGGATAAATAAAAGGAAAAAAATAGGAAAAGAAGAAGTTAAATTTTTATTATTTGCAGATGACGTGATTCTCTATGTAAAAGACTCCAAAAGCTCTATTAAAATATTACTAGAGGAAATAAATAAATTCAGGAGCATAGCTGGATACAAAGTCAATATTCAAAAATTTATAGCATTCTTGTTCACAAACAAAAACTCACCAAGAGAGAAATTATGGAAATATCGCCTTTCACAATAGCTTCTAAAAAAATAGCTACTTAGGAATCAATCTACCAAGAGTATAAAAAATCTGTATGCTGAAAATTATACTACTCTTAAAAAGGAGATTGAAGAGGATATTAGAAAATGGAAGGATATTCTTTGCTCTTGGTTAGGAAGAACCGATATTGTGAAAATGTCCATACTCCCAAAACTTTTATACAAATTCAATGCAATCCCAATCAAAATACCATTAACATACCTTACAGATCTAGAGAAAACACTCCCAAAGTTCCTACAATTCCTTTGGAAACAGAAGAAACCTAGAATAGCAAAAGTGATTCTGGGTAACAATGGCAAGGCAGGAAGCATCTCAACTCCTGACTTGAAACTATACTACAAAGCCACAGTAATAAAATCAGCATGATCCTGGCAAAGAAATAGACCTGATGATCAAGAAATTGGATTAGAAGATACAAACACTAGTACAAAGAAACTCAGCCACCTTATGTTTGACAAAGAGGCTAAACATGTTCACTGGAAAATAGATATCATCTTTAATAAATGGTGTTTAAAAAAATTGGCTTTCCACATGCCAAAGACTGAAACCAGACCTATGCCTATCACCACACACCAAACAAAGTCAAAATGGATAAAGGATCTAAACATTAAAACAGAAACACTAAATCTACTGGAAGACAAAGTAGGAAGAAATATTGGAGACATAGGGTTAAGCAGAAAATTCATGAATAAAATGCAAACTGCAAGGGAAACTTTGAAGAATCAACAACTGTGATCTCATGTTACTAAAAAGTTTCTGCACTTCAAAAGAAATCACCAACAAAGTGAAAACTCACAGAATAGGAAAGAATTTTAGACAACAATCTCTCAGACAAAAGGCATATCCAGAACATGTAAAGAACTGAAAAACATCAAGCTCTCCAAATTCAAAGACCCTCACCAATAATGGGTATCTGAGATGAACATACAGTTCTCAGACAAAGATATACAAATGGCAAATAAATACTTGAAGAAATGTTCACTATTACTGGCCATTTGAGAAATGCAAATTAAAACAGCATTGAGATTTCATCTCACCATGGAAAGAATGGCTGCCTTCAAGAAAAAAACTGATAACAAATGTTGCTGTGGGGAGAATGTGGGGAAAAAGGAACACTGCTCCACTGTTGGTGCGAGTGCAGACTGGTACAACTACTGTGGATATTTGTATGGAGATTCCTCAAAAAACTAGAATTGGAGGTTCCATTCAATACAGCTAATCCTCTCCTGGGTATTTTCCCAGAAAAATTGAAAAGCTCATGTCACAGAAATAAATGTGCACCCCCGTTCATAGCAGCACAATTTGTGATAGCTAAATCTTGGAAACAACCAACATGCCATCAACCACAGAGCAGATGAAAAAAATGTGATATTTTTATAAAATGGAATACTATTAAGCTATAAAAATGATGATCATGGGGCATTTTAGGTAAATGGAGGCAACTTGAGAATATCCTCATTAGTGAAATAAACGACTCACATTAGTAAAGATTATATTGTCTCTCTAGTGTATAAAATAATAAAAAACTGACAGAACAATGGGATCCAAAAATTATAATTGATACTGTGAAAATGAAAGAGAAGGAAAGTGCTCTAAGGGATATAACAGTGTGTATAGTGTGTAAGATATACGAATGTATTACTGAATCCCTGTTGGATCATTGAACAGAAGGGTTTGCACTGTCAATGTTTGAGGGTCTAGCCACTTTTTATGCTTTGATTTTGTGACTTTGGCAACTACATTTAAGATGACAATGGGTAATGTATCAACTAGTTATTTTATGATATTAATTTTTTAAATTCAGTATTGTGCTAACTTTTTTCTGTTCTCTATTTTTTTTAAATTTTCTTTTCTTTCTTTCTTTGAAAAAAAAACAGTATGCAATATAATAACCATTGTTAAATTTCTTTTATTATGTTTTGAAAATCTATATTATTATTTTAGGTTTGTTGTTGTTTATCTCTTTTGCTTTTTGTTTTACTTTTCTGACTTTTTAAAATAAAATAAGAAATCAAGAATATGATAAAGATTAGAATATAAATGAATAAAATAAAATGAAAATAAAATATAGTGAAAAATATGAATAAAATATGTTTATTTCTTGAAAAAATATGCAAATTTGGCAAACCATAAGCTAAAAAAGAAATAAAACTCAAGTAAATGAAATTATACATTATAGATGAAAAATTATAACTAAAAGCACAGAAATACAGAGACCACTAAAAAACAATTTTGTGTCAATAAAGTAAAAACTGGATATATTCATGGAACCAGATAAGTTACTAAGACTAAAAATATCTGTGCAGGCTTATAACAAGTAAGGTGACTGATTTAAAAAAAAAATCATGACAATCTTTCTCAAACTATTTAAAAATTAAACATGTAAATATTCCTTCAAATTCATTTTACAAATTCAGCACTACTCTGATCACTGATTCCAGTTTTAGATAAGGCCCAGACAGACAGGAAGGGACAGGAGGAGAAACCAGGAAAAAGACAGAAGGGAAGGAAAGGAAGAAAAAATAAGAAGCTAGTAAAAAAGGAAGGAAATTTTCAGAACAATATATCTAATAAACTCAGGAGCAAATGTACTCAGTTAAGTAGTATTGAACCAAATCTAAAAGCATATGAAAAGCAATCGTTAAAGAACTCCATAAATATAAAAGGTTATTGAGCAAAAAAACAAGGCTGGAGGAATTATACTGATTTCAAAGTAAGTAACAACGCTACTATAATCAAACCAACACAATAATCTTGTAAAGTAAATATAAATGAATTTCATTGATTTTAGAGCATGGGAATATATACATGTGTTCATATTCATCAGTTTCTGATTTTGCACTATCAGTAAAGGTGCCAGTAATCAGAAGCAGGGAAAAACACTTTTTTCAATGAATGATTGTGGCAAAAACTTGATGTCAACAAGCAGAACAATGAAATTGTATTGTTGTTCCACACTATATGCAAAAATAACCCCAAATAAATTTAATTATGCCAGTTTTGGAAATGAACCCAAAATGCAGGCAACCAAACGAAACCAAACAAATAAAACAAAACAAACAAATAAAAAACAGCAGTGGGATCAAGTCAAGCTAAAAATCTGTAAATCAAAGGAAAATAAAATTGTGGCCTCTACTAGAATCTGAATAGGAAGTGATAAAAATAGATGTGCTGGACAGTGAGGAAAATTGTCAACAGAGTAAAGGGACAGTGCACAAAATAAAGTAGGTGAAAACATTTGCCAATATGTGTGTATCTATATAAGAATATACATACAGATATGATTGTATGAAATATATGTTCATATGTGATATGGGTAGGTGTGCAATCTTTAAAGACAATCTGCGACAACGTCAATGAACTAAGAAGAAAACAAGCCAAAGATACATGTGTATTGTGTAATCTCATGAAGATGTGGAATCCAGAAAGTTGCAGTCACAGGACAGAGTGGAGTGCGCATTGTCCAGGGCTCTGAATGAGGATTTTAGAACAAAAGCTACAAAGTTTCAAGTAGGTTGCAAAATTTTTGATGATACATTGTGAAATATATGGGCTATTGGTCATAATAACATGTACTTGAAAAAGACAGAGAAGGTCGGGATGTAGCTCAGCAGCACAATGACTGCCTAGCAAGTTCGAAGTCCTTAGTTAAAATCCCAGTAAAAAAAAAGAAAAAGACTGATAGATTTGATTTCATATGCTCCTTCTATGAAAACTAATTCTGGCCAAGAGATTAGCTCAGCAACAAAAACGTGTGGTCATGAGTTTGATCCCAGGTACAAAAAAAAAAAAAAATCCTAATTCTGTAAGGTGATGGGTATGTTAATTAGCATGATTAGTTCTTAAAATACCAGTATCACATATACTTCATGTATATCAGTTATGCATCTGTAAATCTGAACAAAGACAATTAGAGGCAAAATTAGGTTGTTCGAATGTATGGTTATTTTATTTAGAAATAAAATTATCTTATGGTTTTCTGATGTGCTTATCTTACAAAACTCAAGTATAAAAATTTACTTTTATTTAAAATTAGTTTTGGGAATTCTACAGTTATATTAATGATTTCCATTGTCATATGGTAAATATTAAAATTTAGGTCATAGTAATAATACTATTAGTAAAACAAATATACAGAGTTAAGTTATAATTTAAAAAACAAAATTTTGGTTAGGTTATTCATCTAAATCTATGCTAAATCCTTCAGTTACGCAAAACTTTTCACTACAAATTTGTAAGACTATTGTCTTTTCAGTATCATTGTGTAATTTATTAATACTAAATTCTTACAGTTACTGACCTTTTTAGGCTAACACTGTCTTTCAAATAATAAAAATACTGTGATAAATAATTAAAAGATCAAGTGTATTTTAAAATAAATTCTGGTTATATTAAAGTGTATCAAAATTATAATTAACACTTCAAAAAGAAAAACACTTTGGGAGAGAATCTTCATAATTTATAACTTATTACAATCAATCATGATTCATGATTAATAGCTCCCATAGTATTGTAAATACTCTGAATATTAAAAAGAAAATTTAATATAACTGTATATTTTACATAAAATGTCCCTAGTAGCTTTGAGATTTATTAGTATTAAACAGAGGTATTTTTGTTATTTTTTGTCTTTTTGAGACAGGGTTTCACCATGAAGATCAGCAGACGTTAAACTCAGTATATAGTCCAGGCTGGCCTCAGACACAGAGCGAACCCCCTGACTCAGCCTTCCTGTTGCTGGGATTACTCTAATAAACTACACCACCTGGCCCAAACAGACATATTTTTAAAGAATCTGGAAGATGAATTTTACTATCAGTATCCTTTTTCACTATAGAAGCTAATATATTTTCATGGAAACAACAGTTTGTCACATTGAATTTTTCTTTTTATACCTTCATTTTTATATTTTCAAATGATTTTTTTATATCATGGAATATACGAAGTTTTATAGTTAAATATGTTTAGAGCAAAATATTTTCATTATGACTGATGGTTTTATTTAAGAATAATTTTTAAAACACTATATAAGAAAGTAAATCCATTTGCCTAATTAATTAGCTAGTTCTTATTCTCAGGTAAGTAATTTAACACTATTTCATCTTTAAATGTCAGAATTTATGGAATTAATTAACTGAAATCATTATAGTACTTAAAATTACATAGCTCTCACTAGTATAATTATCAAATTGACCTTATTTGATGTGATATTATAAACCTGCTCTTAATATAAGAATTCAGCCTTTATATGAGAAATCTGTTTTATACTATCTTGCGAATTAAAATTAAGAATGGTGGTGAAGCAGTATGAGGAAATAAAATCAATAGTAACTTTAGTTCCAATCAGCATTCATTAAATAAATTGTATTTATTAGTAGCAATAAATTTGCCCTAATCCAGCAAATTAACAGTGTGGACAGTATCACTGGCACCCTGTCCACCCACTGACAGTATTTACATTTCTGTCCACACTGGACAACTTCCACCTACTACTCTCTGAGCCTTCCACTGTTCCCTGCTCTCTGCAACCTGTCCTGCCTCACTACACAGACAGTCAGTGATGTTTTTGCCCAGGCAATGCCTCTCAGTCAGTGACTGATGCGAGCCAGTATGGGTGCACCCCTGGTTTCTTTCCTCACTGTGCCCTATTCCCAAAATGGAGCCCCTACCTCTAAACCAGGGTTTATCTTCAGCTGTCCACCATGGTAACTTGCTTACTAAGGCAACCTTGCACTGACCTGTCTTCCTTCTCTGTCTCTTTTCTCTTCTAACAATGTTTCCTGAGAAAACCCTTCAAAGAAATCATATGCAAATCTTCAGTCACAGTTTGTTCCTGGGGAAAACCAACATAACGCAAGTACTTCGATTAAGAATAAAACATACACAAATGACTTTGAAATGAGCTTCACAGTAAATGATCTATTAGAATAGAAGCTCTTTCTTATGTAACAGTTCTGGGAGAACTAAATCAGCAAAGTTCCAAAGTTTATCAAGGAAAGCATGAAGTAGCATGTTGGTCAGCAAGGATTCGCCTAGGGATGACTTTACTTGGCAGAAGATGACAGATGGCAGTGATGACTTCCACTCATCAGATTTCTCCCTTTGAGCCAGGTTTGTATTTAAGGAACCATTAGTTAACTGGCCTGTGTGATATTTGTTCTATAATTTTACTCTAGACAATTAAATATTAAAAAGCTTTACTCTGGTCGCCAAATATTATATCTTATGTTTCAACTCACTGTCATATTAAATTCCCAGTAACTGGGTGGAAGTTTTCATTTCCAATTCAGTGCAAATATTATTTTTCCCTAGTAGAATATTTTCTCTAACAACAACAAAGTCTAATTCAGCAAAGCTTTAAGATTTATGAAGTGAACCAAGCATAAAAGGAAATTTTGGGTAACAAAGGGAAAGGTAGCGTTTAATATTGTTTCCCTTATCTGTGTATTCCGAATTCAGAAGAAATAGTGTTGTATATCTTTTCCTAGGTTGGACCTTTCATGGTGTCTAACTTCTGACTGGTAGGTATTGTTTCTCTGTGCTGTAATTTGAATCTGGAACCTCCCCCAAAGGCCAAAGTGTTCAAGGTTTGTTCTTCAACTTGGCTTTACCTGGGGTTGGCAGACTCTTTAAAAGGTGAGAACTCCTGGGTGGAAACACATCACTAGAGTCAATCTCTTGAAGACAATATTAGGAATTCTGCCACTTCCTGTCTCCCTCTTTGCTTCCTAGCTTCCCTTGTCACATGTTCTTGCCATGATTCAGTGCTTCAACATAGGCTCAAAGGCAAGAGAGGCAACTAACCATGCTTTGGAAGCCTTGACATCACGAGCAAAAATCAGCCATTGCTCCCTTGAACTTGATTATTTCAGACATTATGTTGTGGCATTAAAAACCTGACCACCTTCTGCTCCTTCTCAACATTTAGTAATTTGGTCCATAGTTTAATCTGTGCCTCCATTTATGTTCTGTGAACAAGCTATGTATGTACTTGCCTTGCTCTCTTTCCACAGAAGTATCTTTAGAGAGAAGAGTGATAGAAAAAAACATAGATTCGATACATTCAGCAAATTTAGCTGAATCATTATGAACAGTGCAATGGTAATTCCTTTAAGGAAAAAAATCTTATAAGAAGTCACACCGTTAGAGAAAAAAATCCTACAATTCATTTGGAACCATATGATATCCAGAACAGTAAAAGCAATCTCAGCAACAAAGACAAAGCAGCAGTGGACATCACAATTCCTGAGTTAAAAATATACTAAAAACTTACTCAGTGATAAAAACAGTATGGTCAGTATGGTACTGGACCAATAAATAAATAAATAAATAAATAAATAAATAAATAAATAAATAAGTAACAGAACTGTGGTTCAGTGAAACAAACTAGAAGATGAAAAAAAAAAAAAAAAAACAAAAAAACAATTCCAATTCCAGACACACTCATCGACCTTACCTTTGACAAAGAGGTCAAGCATGTTCACTGGAAGAAAGACAGTTCAACAAATGATGCTGGAAAAACTGGCTTTCCACACACTGAAGAGTATAACTAGACCCAAGTCTAACACCATTTGCTAAACTAAAAGCAAAATAGATCAAATATCAAAACAGAAACACTAAATTTGCTGGAAGAGAAAATAGATAAAACAATTGAAGACATAGTTGTAGTCACAGAACTGGGATTTATGAACAAAATCCCGGACACACAGAATATCACAAAGTGTAAACACCTGGGATCCCATCCTACTACAAAGCTTTTACATAGCAAAAGAGATCACCAGAGTGAGAAGACAACCTATGGCATGAGAAAAAAAAAAATTTGCCAGCTGTTCCTAAGGCAAAGGACTAAAATGAATAATATATGAATAACTCAAATTCTTATCCCAAAATGTAAAGACTCAAACTAAAAATGGACATCTGAAATCAATACATACTTCTAAGCTTAAGAAATACAGATGGCAAGATGGCAAGCAAATATATGAAAAAAAATTTTCATTATCACCGTTCAGTCAGGGATGCAAACTAAATCAGTGTTGAGATTACATTTCATTCCAGAAGCAATGGCTACCATCAATAAATCAAAAAATAATAAATTCTGGAGAGGCTGTGGAGAGCAAAGGAACCCTTCTCCACTGTGGGTGGGAGTGTAGACTGGTGCAACCACTAAGGAAATCAGTGTGGAGATTTCTTAAGATAACTAAAACTAGAGGTTCCATTCAACCCAACTATTCTCCTTCTTGGTATCTTCCCAAAAGTATTAAAAGTATCATACCACAGTGATTATGCACACCCATGCTTATATCCTTACAGTTTGTAATAGATAAACCATGTAAATAGTCTAAATGCTCATGAATTGATGAATGGATAAAGAATATTTTTTAACAGAATGTAATACTACTGTGCTATTATAAAGGGATAAATTTGAGGTATTTCAAGATAAATGAATGCACCATACTCCTAAGTGACGAAAATCACACACATATTCAAAAATTATATAGTTTCTCTGGCATATGAAACTAAAACTATAAATAAGAACCACAGTGTGTTTTTTTATCTTTTTTCCCTTTTCCTTTCCTTTCCACCTTTCCAAATCACAGCTTTGCTTTACTTTTGAGCAATTTATTCTCATTTAAAAGTATGTATTGTATGTTTGATACTTGTTTACTCTTTCAGTTTTCAACATCATGGAGACAATGTCATATTTACTCATGTGAGTTCAATTTATTTCACTTAAGATTGTGGTGCCAAGTTGCACTCAGTTACCTACCAATGCCTCAAATTTATCTTTTTTATGACTAACCAGTACTCCACTATATAGACAAATGACAGCTTTTTTATCCATTTCTTGGATGGTGGGCATTTGGGTTGTTTCCAAGGTTTAGCTATTACAAACTCAGTTTCTATAAAAGCAGGTGTGCATATATTGCTGTGGTATATAAAAAATATAAAATGGGAACAGCTTTGTAAATAAGAGAAGAAAAGAGTGGTTGAATGGAGGAGACAGAAGATAGAGAAATCAAAATATATCATGTACAGGTACAAGTTCCCTGCAATGAATGTTATAATTCAATATACTCCATTATTAAAAATATATAATAGAAATTGAAAATAGGAAGAAAATGTTGAAATGGAAATAAATGAAATAAAATTCTATAGAAGGAAAATAGAAATAAGGAGGGGAAATGGGTTGAAAGGAAGGGAGGGAGAAAAAATAAGAAGCAAGATATATCATGCCAAGGTACAAATTTAGTGTGATGAGTGCTCTCATTATGCACATCTAAAGGATACCAATAAAATTAACTAATTAACAAAGAAGTCGTATAGTCCCTACTTAGCAGAATGATTCTAGTTTGTGTAGCCAGAATTTAGTTGATATGACTCATAAGAGATTCACAACCCCAAAAAATTTAGATGGTTTATTACACATAAGAGAGAAAGAATCAGAAATATTTTCATTGGTTCCTTGCTTCTCCTAAGTTCCATGAGTCGGAGCCAACCTGATTGTTCACAAAGACTTCAAAGCTGACAGATGCTGAGCATGGCCAACCTCTAACCTGCTAAGGGAATGACATCAAAACAACCCTTTCTTTATCTTGGTGGATGACTTTCTTTTTTTTCATCAGGGTTAGGAAGCAAACCTGTTCTTGACAAAGAGAAGATGCTGTTTAACTTTCAATGAAGTTTGCTACTGAGACATCCTTAAAAGTTATTCCTGAGCAAAAGTTGTAACACGACTTCAAACACTACAAAGCTTGTCTTCCAATAGCTTCCAAGATGACAGGTCTAATGCAATCAGCCCATTGCTAAGAACTGATAAATTGTGTCATTAAGAAGATTAATTTTGGAATCATTTAAAGAACTGAGCATTACCCGTGATATTACTAGATAAATAATGATGTGGAGAAGTTCATAATGTTAGCTCATGCATTATTTCTATTATGCTTGTTGCTACTAATACCACTTTGTTTATTATACTAATTAGTATTAGGAGGGTCTAAAGAACAGTCAAAAAATGATGTCAAAATTTGAGTTTCACCAGATTTAGAGATTTTCTTCAATACATATGCTTTTGTGGACATCTTTAGATCTTACTTCCATCATTAAAAGGCATATATTTCTACCTGTTTCCTAGTCCTTTATTGCATTCTTTCAGTGTTCTCTAAAGCTGCAGACAATCTAGGCTACCCTTAGCAATTGCCTTCAATGTTATGTGTATTCATGTTTCTGGTCACCTTTTAATTATGAACAGCCACTCCATTTTGTCTGTTTAATTTCAAGTTCATCAAAGAATTTCTTGTTCTATTTAAGGTTCCTCCCTGAAGAGGGGGAGGGACAGTGTCTTTGAAGTTGACATGGTAGAATTTCTGCATTTCTTAGACCCTGCTGCTGAAAGGAAACCCCACAAATCTCACAGAATACTAATGCAGAGCAAATGAATTATGCTTGATGTTTCCAGCATGATATCCTTCACATTGCTTCCTATGATTAATTTTTTTGAATATTGGAGTGGACTGTACTTTTTGTTTGATTTTCCAGCTTATGAGAACAAGTTCAAGTTGTACAGTCTCATAGTCAAACATATTTGGAACTCAGTTTTAACAGCTTTCAATAATAAGCTTAGTGCTCATTGCAAGGAAAAAAATCCACCTTTGTGCCATAATCTAAGTGCCCAATCTGTTATTCTTCTATTGTAGCTATCAGACATTCCATACAGAATACTGTAAGCTCTAAAAAATGTAGGTAATATTGACCTGCTGAATTTTTAGGCAAAAATGACAATTCTCATATGACTATGTGTCCTTGCTGAAGAATCCCCACCATACACACCTTGAGTCCTCATAAAAGCATCTTCTTCTGGGTTCTTTAAGAGATTGCCACAATAAGCCCAGATTATCTAAGTCCATCAAGCTAAACAACTCCACCAACCTCTCTTTTATCCATTTAAATTTAATGGGAGAGAATATTATTGGAACAGTTCAATTCACAACAAACAGAAAAATAAGTGAACCATTTTGAGTAGATTTAATCAAGACAAAAATAAGCTCTAACTTGTATGGAAAGTAAGACTTGGTGATTAAATTGTATAACACTTAAAAAGCTATCTGCTATGAAAAAGTAAGAAGAAAAACATTTTAAGTTGTCCGCAGTGAATATGTCATCTTGAATATTTTAAAAATGAAAACAGCAACTAGATAACTCCAGTGAATAATGAAGCTCAGATAGTTTTACTCCATGACTTTAAACAATAGTAATGCTAAAATGTTTTATAAATGAAAAGGTAAAATGAACCTATTTTAATTTCTAAAAATATTATTACATCTAAAATAGTATTCCCAAAGCATATCTTATACAAATTTAGGAAAATCAAAATATTCAATACACATAAATGCATGTGTTTGCTATGAACAAGGTTTTAATACAAATTAGTGCATCTCTGTCTAGAAAATGTTTCAATAACATTGCTAAAGAAACTGTTTTCTTAATTCCTCACTTAGGAAATTTATGAAGATGTAGAAATCACCACTGCATTTATCAATAATGTGTAACTACTATAGACTCAGGCACCTGATAAATATAAAACTCAAACTATCAACTTTTTGTCACTATATAGAATTAATCTATGATGATTGATCCATAAATAATTATTCATTTAGGTATTTGATACCAGTGGATATCAACTCAGTAGTTTACTAGGAAAAATGTGGAGTTTTTAAAACTTGTCTTTTGCTTTGTCCCAATCCAGGTGCATATGATTACCCAAAAATAAAATGTACATTAAGAAAAATATCATGCATATATTTACTATCTCTTTGCTAAGTTAAAATTGATACAAATGCATGAAAGCTTTCATACATGGTATGAGAATTTCAAATCTTTAGCTGAGATTTTTTGCACATGATAAATGCCCTAATTTTTAAATGGAAGTGAATGATCTAATGCAAATATACAGTGATTCATTTCCATGGTGCAAAGAAAAAATAACAGCTATTCATAGTATTCAAAGCAACTGCTAAGCCTTTATTCATAGTCCTTTTTACAGTTGTGGATCACTGGAACACAGCATTCAGATGACTGTCAAGTGGTCTTAATGATAACAGCTCGTGTTCTTAGTGCCTCAGAATCCCCATGAATATAGAAATCAATTACAGAAACAGGTGCACCAAAGTAACTGGGTTTTGTGCTCACTGAGACATCACAACATTTAAATTTGATAAACTTAATCCCTAAAAGTGCACTTTCATATACAACAATAAGTTAATAAGTATTTATGAAAATATAGGTGCAAGAATTGAGGCCTTGAATATGATTAAGGTTGATTTTTAGCAAATTTATGAAATTATTTCAGGTCCATATAAAGTTCTTTCTACAGAGAGAATGAACACAGAAGCGAAAAATCAGAGGAACTATTTTCATCAGATATACAGCGAAATGAAACCTTTTATTTTTCTGTTAATGGGAAAAGTGAAACCAAAAAATAAGGGATTTGATTGATAAAGTTGAGCCTTTAAAAAATATGCCAGTAATATTACAAAATCTACATCTTTATCAAAACAGTCAATGAAATAAAGCCATGAAAAATTACCTTTTGTCAATATAACATGAAATAATAACACTACTGAATCTTTTCAAGGTGTTTCATTAAATTATTTTTAAAGAGCATTGGTAGAAATGAACCATAAAACTTATGAGACAGCATTATGTTTATAAATTTGAATATTTATGAAGACTATTTTGGTAGTTTCTTAATCCTAGTAATGCTACTATATAATTTCATTGAATATAAAAATAATTTTTAAATCATGGGGCTATATATGCGGCTAGTGAATAAATAATACAAAAATATAGCCTTGTTTTAATGAGACAGTACAATTAAATATGGAATTTTTTTATAAACAAAGTAACTTTCAAATAAAGTTTTTTTTCTGAAAACATTCACAAGTAATTTGTAATGTATCTCCAACTTTTCACTAATAATATAGAATTATGTGGCAAAATAAAAGAGAGAATGCAGTGACCACCCCCCCCACAATAATGAATACTGTTTTTTTAAGATAGATTTAGTTGTTCAGGATTTTTAATTTGCTTCCACATAAATTATAGGACTGTCTTCCTAATTCTGTAAAGAATCTCAATACTGAACCTAAATATTTGTGTGATATGGAAATTTTAAACATTTTGACTTTTAAAACACATTGACCTAGAAGTCTTTCCAGTTTTGGAATGACATTTTCTAATTTTTTCATCAGATTATTTTATAATTGTCATCATAAAGTTCTAGTATTGTTTCCTAAGTTTATTCATATGAAATAATATATTTTACTACATAGTATTCTTGTTACTTCTTACCCAAAAGCCACTCATAATCACATTAAATAGACCTACACATGTAAAATCTGGTCGTATTCTACTCAATAAAAAAAAAAAAAAAAAAAAAAACAATGCTTGATCTGTACCCATGGTAATGTCAATCACGATCTGTAATTATCAGAGATCTTAAAATCCCTCCGACATGCGTATTACTTAATTAAATTTATTTTGTTATACTTAATGAATTATATAAAGATTGCAAATTATCTATTTATAATGTCTAGAACTGTGGTATCTTAGAACATCTCACCTTTAAATACGTCTTTGTTTTAGCAAACTGTCCTGTTTTGCTTAAATATTTAAAAAAACTTATGCTACTCCTCACCACAAAGAATCTATAAATAGAATTTTTATATATTTACTATAAGCACAAAATATAAGAAGGCTCAATTTCAACATCTCTATTAATTCATTCATAGTATACTTGCTAGACAATTCTTAAATTGTTTAGTTATTGCATGCATGTAAATTTATTTAAATTATTTCTGCCACTATTCTGATTCATATACATTTGTTTAATATGAAAATTCATTAAAAATGTGAAACTCATAAATTCACATGAAGAATGTTGTCAGTCATAAATTTTTGATATAATTCAACGAAATATAAGACTTTATTTTAATTGCAGTCATATGTATTTTTCTAAATTCCACTCAATATAATACCCTCAATTTGAAGTTTATGACTTTTTAAACTATATGTATTCATCTAATGAACACAATGTCCTGGGTGCTGTAAACACTTTATAACACTTTATATTCTATACACTCTTTCCTTGAAATATTTTCAATACTATATTTAAGTAACATGACTTAGATAATAAATTATAGTAATGATCTTATTTTATCAATGAATAGTACTCTGTTGTGGTTGCTACACTGTGTCAATTTGAAAAGTTTAGAAGTTTAACTGAGAGACTCAGCAGAAAGCCAGGATCCTTACTTTGTAAAAATCCTCAGTCTGTGCGAGAGGAAGTCACAGAGATTTGGTGAGTGCTTCACCTGCTTGGGGTAGAGGACGTGCCTGTGTGCAATATTAAAGGAGGAGGAGAGGCTTGAACTACCCTGCTTTTGCGCAGACTGCTGCCTTGAAGTGTTGTCCGGTCCCATGCCACCCTGCCTTGCAGCCAGCTAATTATGGACCGAAACCTCCAGAAAATGTAAACTGAATAAACTTTTCTTTCCTTCATTTTGGGTGTCAGGTACTTTGTCTCACCAATGAGAAAAAGTAGCCAAGACATATCCTTTTTATTTCTGATTTAGTTTCTTAAGCAGCTTTTTCCAGTTTTTCTGATTTTTAAAATATTTATGCATTCTTTCATGTCTATTATACTAAAAAGTGCCAGTATTATTATTTTGATAATTATTCTGGTATATACAAATTAAATAATGATTTTTAATTTAATTCATGAATATTTATGCTCAGATTAAATTTGAACAACTTTTGCTAAACTGTATCTTAACATTAAGATTTCATCTTTTGAAAATATATTGTCTTGTGTTAGTCTTACTTTTCAATTCATTTTTTTATTATGAGACAACATATTCAGGATTATTATCCACCTAAATTTCATGTTGTCAGACTTTTTATTTTCATAATTTTAGCCCATTTTCTTTATTTAATTTTGAAGTACACATATGTATGTTTATATTATTTGTATTTACCTGTATATATTTCAATTTTTCTTTGCACATTTCTCGGGTCTATATTTCTCATACTTTGTCTGTATTTGGTTTTACTAACAATGTAGAATAATTGATGGATATTTCTCTTTATGACTTTTGTTCTTCATCTATTACTGTATTTTCATTTAATTGCCTTCACTGATATATTTAAAAATTGTGTTGTGTAATTTTCCATTATAGAACACTTAAATTTGATCCTGGGCTCCATGGCTGCATGAATTTCACAATGAAACTGTTAGCCAAGCTATTTGAAAACGTGCAGGTCTTTAACAATGATCTCTCTCTTAGGCCTTCCTTAGAAAGTACGCCCTTGCACTGCCACGTCAATTTCATTATTTACCTTTTAAATTGCCTACATAATTCTCTACTTCTTTAATGCATTTGCATGTATAAACAATCACCAGTGGCCTGTAAGCTCAACAAAATTTGTCCTTTTCGAGGTGATGATTTGGCCATTACAAACCACCTCTTCTGATTTGAAATGTAGAACATTTGTTTGAGACCTATCTAGGCAGCATGGCTTCCTTTTAACTTTCTCTCATACATGTTGAACCTACTTCTCCCTGTTAAAAATTTTTTATGGCTCCAAAGCTTCGTGTGTCAATGCTTGGTCGTCAACCTGCAGGAATATTGGAAGGGCTTGAACCTCTAGAAGAGGGATGCATGGAAAGAGCTTGGACGATTTGAGGAATCCCCTTGAAGGAAATAGTGGAGCTCTGAACTTTTCCCCTTGCTCTCTTTGCTGCCTGAACACCACGAAAATGAAACTGTCTTCTCTGCCATCTGCTCCTGCAATAGTGTTTTCTACCAATAGCCACCACAGCAAGAGTAGTACGACGACCAATGAAGCCACGAAACTGTGGAGTAAAATCTTTTTTCCATGGAAGTTAATTTCTCCCAGGTATATTTCCAGGCTATGGATAATAGACTGTCTTTTCTATTCTTCTTACATTTAGTGTATATTTAGATTTATTTGACTGTTCCACATGTGTTTTCACATTATTTCCAAATCTCTTTTATATTATTAGTTTATTCCACTTAAAGTACTGTAGATTTTGACATATTTATTTACTCTTTCTGTTTATCCAGATAAACTCATTTTGTTTATCCAGTTTCTTCTTTTATTGGTCTTTGAGTTTGAATAGGACCTTACTTTTCTTTTTTATTTCTTCTCTCCCCTAAAATAATATTTGTAAAATTCTCTTGCAAAATGTTACTCTTTATATTTAAATTTTAAAAATTAAAGTTAATAAATATTTTATCACCATTGTTTTCAGTATTTTAGAGGAAATTGTGATAACCTCCTATAATTTGTATATTTATTCTTAGTGCTTGAACCTAATACAGTACAGATTTAATATAATGATTATGGCTGAGATCAGCTTGTCCATGCCAAGAGAATGAGTGATGAGTGAGATCATCTCACTGATGAGTATTCAGGTGGAGAGGCTTTAATAAGATCAATATGGCATTGTATTATTTACCTTGCCTGAAAATTGTCAATTTCTTCTCATAAGATAGCATCCAACATTGCATCTGAAATTTTAACAATTATTTTATTTAATTTTATAATTCATTTATGTTGAACTCATTACAAGTTTGTATATTTTTTGGTAAAATATGCTGTTTTAATCCATGTTCTCAGAGAATAAAGTTATGAGACATTTGAGAGGGTAGGGGTGAAGGATGAGGATAGAGATTGGTCAAGTACAGTAGAGTCGGGCGTGGTGGCTCACATCTGTAATCCCAGCACTCCGGAGGCTGAGGCAGGGGGCTCCTTGCGAGTTCGAGGACACCCTAGGCTACAAAGTGAGCTTAAGACCAGACTGAACTGCATAGCGAGACTGTCTCAAAGAGACAAAAAAAAAAAAAAAAAAAAAAAAAAAAAAATTGTACGTAAGATTCTCTGTCTCTGTCTCTGTCTGTCTCTCTGTCTCTGTCTCTGTCTCTCTCTCTCTCTCACTCTCTCTTTCTCTCTCTCTCTCTCTCTCTCTCTCTCTCTCTCTCTCTCTCTCTCTCTGTGTGTGTGTGTGTGTGTGTGTGTGTATGCCTTTTCTTCTATAATATATACCTTTGTTTCTTCTTCAGGCCAAACTAATGAATAAATTGGAAAATGAGAGTGGTTGCTATTTTTTCATTCTCTTAGTATAATAAGTGTAAAAATTCAATTTCCCTGATTCCTATTACAACTTTTTATATTTTCTTCTGGTATTGTTTTCTCTTGTTTTTTTCATTGAAAGTAGGTGAAGCTTTTCCCATGCTGCCTTTGCCAAAACAGAACTTTTTAATTCAACAATAAAGAACCAATGTGAAATTTTGGTAAACAAATATTTCTTAGCTATCTTTTGAGAAGATATGAACTTAGGATGTGTCTGTGGACATATCTTGTAAACAGTATGATATCCATGGCTTGAATTCCATTTCTATCTACATTGCACTCTTAACATTATCTCTGATATCAGATCAAACTCTTTATCTAATAGCCTATGAGAGAAATTCTTAAGAATCTCACTCCCTTGAAGTAGAACATTTTTCCTTTAGTGAAGAGTTGTGTAGATGATACACTTGATTTAACATTGTTGATTCTTTATCAAAGTGAATTTAAATTCTTTGAGGTTTTTCCTCTACTGGAGAAAGTTTACAAAGTAGATCAAACTCATTATGACCTTGTAGCTCTTGTATTCTGCATCCTTAGAAAACCAGCAACACAGGCATGACCTAAAGGTTTTTGTAAGCATTAGCATCACTTCAATTTGTTCAATCATGGCTACAGAGGTCTCAAAGCATTTCACATGCTATAGCTGAGGTCCAAACCTTGGATCAGTTCTAGACACACAGGACACTCAGTGTTTACCAATTAACCATTGCCTACATTAGGAGAAACTAGGAGAGGCATTGAGAGCATGAGGTGCTCTATTCAATATGTTCACAGCCAAATGCAGGAAATGGAGCCACGTGGAGGAGGAGGGCTGAGAGATCCACGCCTTCACGCTTCTCTCACCTACCTCTTCTGAGTTCTTTTTCCCAGCCATCACAAAATGATAAGCTCCACTCTTTCATATGTTTCCATGATATTATTTCTATTTTGGAGCTAGTTGACCAAAGACTAAAATCCCTAAAAATAAACATTTCCATTTTTAAATTATGGGTGTCAAACATTTTGTCCTTGCATCAAGAAAGACAACTAATGTATTGGAGGTCTTTTAGGAAAAATAAGAATTGAGTCCACGAATATCTTCAAAAGAAAATGTCTACACTTTTGAGCCTATAATTGTCAGGACAACCTGTCAGACTTCTAAGAAGTCCTCAGATACATTTCATATCACCCAATGTAAATCATTTAGCTTCTTTATTATCAGACACTATTAATACTATTCTTTGGCCACAACATTAACATGTTGTACTGATGAATAACCCTGGAGGCTTTCTCTCTGCTCTGCTCTGCTACTTTCTGGTTATAATTATGTATAAATGTGCCTAAATAGAGTCATCAGCTCTAAATCAGCCCTCTCAAAGAATCAAGTCATAGATAAAATATATTAGAAGTTTCTTAGTATGTGGAAAAATTGTCGTTTATTTCAATATTATAATTTTCATCTGATATTATATAAACATAACACTCACTATCCACGTTTCTCTCAGTTATCTGTTCTTGCAAACCTTTTAGCTTGCTTCCAATGTTTTTCCAACTACCCCCATAAAACAATTCCCAGTAGCCCTGGATATTGTCAGGGATGGCTATAATCAACAGCTTTAATTCTTTTGCCAGTTTTCTGTTACCAAGCTTTCCATCATTCTAATGAAACACCAGTATACATTAATTTATAAATGTAAAAGTTATTACTTTCATTGATAGCTTTGGAAATTTCAGCCTATGATCATTTAACCTCATTTCTCTGGAGAAATAGCATATTGTGGTATGGTCACCTAATGGAAAAAAAATTACTTATCTGACCATCTAAGAAGCAAATAGGAAGAAGGAAGACACCAGGGTTTTATCCTGCTTTTCAAAGGCATGAACCAAACAACTTACCAACCTCTCACACCAGGGTCCACCTTCTCAATGATCTACTACTATCTCCTCATACCATCACCCAGGGTAGGATATTTTTATCGCAGAGGCTGTTGGGAAGCACTTATGCATACACGGTAATGTGTGATTAAATTCAAAAGCTTCATCAGAGCAACAACAACAACAACAACAAAAAAAATGGCATGCTTAGAATGAAAAATGCATTGTAAATAGAGCATCCAAAATAAGAGATTACTATTCAAAATATATAAGGATCTTAAAAATTCAATGGCAAGGCAAGTAACTCAACTAAAAATTGATCAAAGTACCTGAATAGGGACTTACTAAAAGGAGACACACAGACAGGTTAACGGTTTATAAAAGAAGGTTCATCATCAATTGTCAGAGAAACACAAATTAAATCCATAGTGATATCTCCCCTCACAACTGTTAGAGTGTTTATTATCAAAAAGACAAAAATATGCAACAAAGAAAAACAGAAAAATCTACATTTGAATGTTAAATATCCATCAAAAGTTCAAGCAATTTTAGAGGCTTAAATATCAACTTGTAGTGCTCTTCAGTGTTGGCGCAAGATTTAGAAATTAAGGATTTTTGAGAGGTCCTTAGACCACTGGTGACTACATTTGCAAATGAGTGTGGTACAGAATCTTCTGATCTCTCTTTTTCTTTCTTATTGTTCTGTGGATAGCAGGTTCCAACATGATGTACTGTTTCATCAATGGCCAAATAAGAATAGGGTCAAAAGAATAGAGTCATAAGTATAGGGTCAAATTAAACCTCCAACATTGGGAGTCAAAATTAACTTTTTCTGCCTTGTAAGTTGATTGTCTTAACTGTTTTGTTAAAGTAATAAAATATATATTGTACAGGAAATATTTTTGATTTTTTAAAATCATCAGATTTTTACACAATATTTTTGCTAATTTTATTGATTAGATTATGAGTTTTCCTTATGTTACTTTCTGAAGTTACTTATATATAAGAAGATATGACAGTCTTTTTTAATATTTAAATCATGTTAAATTAAAGAGATATTTTAATATATTTAATATCAACTTTTGGTCACTTATCAGGGTATTAAATATATTTTTGTTCATTTTTTCAGATATATCTATTTTCCTCTATTTGCTTCATTGCATTAAAATTTCCAAAATTTAGAATATATTGATACTTTATTTTTAAATGTTCCTCATATATCACTACTTAAAATTTATCTATTCATATGTTCTCAAATTTATTTTCTTCAAACTTCTAATATTTTGAAGTTGAAAAAAATAGCAACTTGTTTTTACATCCTCCTCTGCCTGAACACCCACAATGTTTCAACAAAATAGATCCACATTTGGTGTTTGGATTCAAGTTAGCTTTGGATCAAAGTCAAGTTACAGTATTTATTTTTTCTTGTACTTTCTTTTGTATTAAGCATATAAAACTAAGCAATTTAAAAAGCTCTTTCCTTCTTACAACCTCATATGATCACCAATGTACAGACTTGCACATCAGTGACCCTGAAGTCCAACTAGGATCAGAGTCCTGTGAAACTCTGCTAAACTATATAGTACAAAGAAGAAAATGATTAATGGTAAGTAATGCTACTTAGAGTACAAATATATAGAGATATATACTATCACATATCTGAAAAAGTGATTATTTCAGGTGTAAGGTAATATCTCATTGTGTTTTTTATTTGCATTTCTCTTATAGTAGTAATGTTAAACATTTGTTCATAGCCATATTAGCAATTTGTCTGTCTTTAGAGGAGCAAATATTCAGTTATTTATTCATATTTTTTTAAAAATTTATTTAAGGAGCAAAAAAGAAAAAAAAAAACAGAAAATGGATACAAGTTATACAGCATTTCAGAAAAAAAAGTAGGAAATCACTAGTTAATAGATTACATATTGTCATCTTAGAAATAGTTGTTCAAGTTACAAAATTAAAGCATATAGACTGGTCATTCAAACAATGAGACTGCAAACAGTTCTGTTCAATATCCAATACAACTGAGTAATATCGTTATCTATCGTATACACTTAAATATACATGCAGTTATATCTTTGAGAGCACTTTCTTTTCCTCTCTTTTGTACAATGACAATTACACATTTTGGGTTGTATTACTCCCAAAGTTCTTATTACTTTTTTTTTTTTTTTTTTTTTTTTTTTTTAAGAGAGTAAAAGCAAATGTTACATAACAGGACAGATTCAGTCAAATCAAAAGGATGGACATAATACATAATGTAAAAACAAAATACAAGGTGATCAACAATGGCTACCATAATGCCTCTAGCTATCTTAAAAAAATTGTCTATATCATCAGTTATAATAAAATTGAATAAAACAGTAATGAACAAAACCAATAAAACCAAAACATTGGAGACATTAAAGGACTTCAAAAGAAAATAATAGTCAACCAGAATGGGCATCATAATGAATCTTATTGTCATCATAGTTGTTGCCTATACTTTCGAATTTGGTACTATCAAGCAAAACAAAATAGAGGAAAATCAGTCAAAACAAGATGGTGAGAGCAATATACGGTTTCAAATCAAGTAAATAGGAAATCAAAGTGGGTTACAATAATATATCCTGCTATTTTTTATTTATTTTTCCCTTAATTAAAAGGATAAAAATGAAAAATTAAATAATAAAAAAAGGAAATTAAGATAAAAGAGGGCATAACAACAAAACCGTGCAGGTCAAAACATAACCATTTAAGCAAAATAGTGTTTCACCAGAAGATAATCCTGACATAAAAGTAGTTACCATAGTGTCTCTATCCTTGAAATCATTGAGTATAATTTTGAATACTGTAGCATCAAACATATCAAGACAATGTAAAACCGATCGAGAGATTGACAGTATCACAGGATATTTAGAATCAACTAACAGAAAATGAACATTGGTTTCTGTATAATCTACCTTGTCTATAAAAGTTTTTGTTTATATTATCACATATAACAAAATCCAATAAGATACAACATTTTAGGACCAATGGGGACAGAAGAACAAAAGCTTGATGGGACTTCAAAACAAGATTATATTAAATCAGCACTACCTATTGTGATGTCTTGTTTTCTCCATAATAGCTGTTCTTACTATCCAACCTTCTCTGCCTCATTTCTGTTGAGCTCTTTTTCTGTCATTAGTTGTCAGTTTGTCTTCTTCATTTTGCTCTCTGCTCCATTCATTGTGGCCTCTCTGCCACTGTTTCTGGAATCTTGGTATTTTTCTTTTTTAGAATATACTGCAGTATTCTCTGTAGAGTTGAATTGGTGGTTGCAAATTCCCCTAGCTCCTCTTTATCCTGGAAGTAGCTTGTTTTTCCATCAATTTCTAGGGACAGTTGTGCAGGATATATCAATCTTGGCTGGAGGTTATTAACTTTCAAAGCCTGAATTATTTCCCCCCATGCTCTTCGTGATTTGATGGTTTGTGCTGAGAAGTCTGCTGTAATTCTGATGGGTGTTCCCTTGTAATTGGTCTGTTTCTTGTCTCTGATGGCTTTTAATATTCTGTTCTTTTATTGGATTTCTGGAATTTTGATTATTATATGCCTGGGTGTAGCTCTGTTTGGGTTGTAGGTGGCTGGAGTCCTGTATGCCTCATACATATGAGTATCTTTACCTTTTTCTAAATTAGGGAAATTCTCCTGGATGTTTGTCTGAATAGCTTTTGTAGTTCATTTGTTTGTGTCCCTACTTCTTCTTTTATGTTCTTAATTCTTAAGTTATAGATCCTCTTATCATCTTCTAGCCTTTGTATTATTGTTGTTTGTTTTCCTGTTATTATTAAGAAGTTTTCCATTTCATGCTCCCACCTTAAAATCTGTCCTCCAGTTCAGATAATCTATCCTTAGTATCTTTCAAGCTGTTATGCCAGCTTTCAATAGAGTTTTTAGTTTCCTGGTAATCTCTTTGAACCTGCTTCATGTATTCTATGTTTTCTCTATTTTCTCCATCAAACAATTCTCCCATTTTTTTTCTGTTCTTCCATTCCACCATCTGTTTTTTCTTGGGTGGTGCTTAGCATTTCTCTAACTATTCTACTTGTTTCTTGCTTTATTTCATTTAATACTTCACTTTTGAACTCTTCTATGAGGCTCCGGAGATATCGCTTTATGTCTACTGGTGCTGTGTCTGATATTGCATGTTTTCTGTCTTCATTCTCCTTTGCATTTACCTTTCCTGGATCAGTGTTCTCAGGATTGGAGGCCAAGGACCCTTTCTTATTGCTCCCTCTTTCTATACTTTTTGTTCCTTCCATACAAGCATATATAGGAGGCCCAGTTTTGTTTTTGGTTTTTTGTTTGTTTGTTTGTTTGTTTGTTTTTCCTTTGTCTGTTACAGTTTGTTTGAATCTGCCAGCTAGGTGTTTCAACCTACTGTAGTGTACTAGGGAGACACAGACCTGGGCAGCCCCTGCTGGGAAGCCCCTCCAGGTCAACCTAGTGAAGGCTTCACCACTAGGGTGCACCGCCAGGTGCTGGGACCTGGTTTGGGCTAGCCTACTGGATCTTAGTCCGCAGTGTCACCAGGCCAAGCGCTCCCCACCAATCCTGCTTGAGAGGGGAATAGGTGACTAAAGTCACTGCAGTGTCCTGTTCCAGCTAGTCTGCCCAGTCCCAGAATTATTCTTTTGGAACCTCCTAGTCTATGGAAGAGTCCCCATTCCTCTCACTCACCGCAGGTCGATGCAGTGCTCCCTGCCAGTCCCACTCTCAACTCTATTTGCTGATTCCCGCTCTCAGAGCTTTCATGTGCTCTCTCTCCCTGCTGTGCTGATTGGGACACAGCAGTGGCAGCAGGAAATTCAAATTGTGGCTTCCAGAGGTGCGGGTTCCAGTTTCTGCACTGAGATTTTATCTGTTCCTGTTATAGCATTGGGATTGCATTTCCAGTTGGTTTCTCTCAGCTTAGTTCATTCCTGGGTTGGCAGGATATATCTCCCTTGCTTAGGACTCCTCACACTACATCATATCTGGATTCTAAGCTAGCTATCTCAGAGAGCCTCCATGGCTGCTGTTATCTGTCCACTATGGCTAACAGAAGTCCCCCTTATTCACATTTTTTGAAATATATGATTGTTGGGGCTTCGGATTTCGCTCAGAGGCATAAGCACCTGCCTTGCAAGCAGGCAGTCATGAGTTCAAACCCTGGTACCAATATATATATATATATATATATATATATATATATATATATAATTGTTATTTTTAAATGTATGATTTTTCCATGTATGGTTGTTGCTTGTATTTAGATTTAAATGTTCCTTGGATATTTCTATTTCATTCTACTCCTTTATCAGATATACGTTTCCAATACTTTTGTTCTCATTTCGTAGATTGTCCTTTGTTTTCTTTGAGACAAATATTTTATGCATGACATAGTCCCACTACTCCCATATTTATTTTGCTTATAATGTTGTATTCAATAGAACCTTGACAACAACAAGATGTTTATTCCTATTTTTTCTACGAATTTTGTCTTCTATACTGTTACTTTTAACCTCTTTGAAGCTCAAATTTTTATGTTAAGTGGCTAACTGCAAAAGGTAATACAGATTCTTGAAGCTATGGAGAAAGAAAGCATTTATATATAATTGAAAGATTTTAAATTGGTACAACTATGGAAGACAATATAAAAGTTTCTCAAAAATTTAGAAACATAATTATCTTGTATTCCAGTAATCCCACTTCTGGGTGTACATGAAAGAAACTGAAATTAGGATCTCAAAGACACATCAACTTACAGTTATCACTGCAACATTTTTTCACAATTGCCAAGATATCGACTCAGCATAAATATCTATTGATGGCAAAAGGCATAAAGAAGAAGAAGCACATACCAATAACGGAATTCAATTCAGTCATCCACACTTATTCCTAGCAACTAGCATTACCTCGACTCCAAAACCCAGGCAGAACTTGGCTAAAACAGAAAACTCTCCACCAATATCTTTAATGAACACCGATGTGAAAATTCTCAATAAAATCAAGTCTAAATGAATGCGACAAATCACTAAAAGGTCATACATTATGACCAAGTAGGCTTCTTACCAGGGATGCAAGGAAGGTACAACATGCACAAATCAATAAATGTCATGCAGCACTAAACAGAAGCAGGGGCAAAACCATGTGATCATCTCAAGAAATGAAGAAAAGCCTTTGATAAGAAGATCTGATTTTTTAATATAGAAGGCCTAAAGAATTCAAGCAAAAAATTGCTAGAAATAATAAACAATTTATTAAGGTAGCAGGATAGCAAATGAACACATAATATGTGTATCTATGTATATATACATGATCACTAGCTATACTACTCATCTCTGTTAGTTTATCCAAAAGAACAGTTTGTGCTTTCATTGTTTGTATCACCTTTGTTTTCATGCCTAAATCTTGTAACCTGAACAACTACTTCTAAAATAACAATATGCAATATATTAATTAGTATTAATTTATTATGTTTTAAAAATTTCATCATTTCTTTCTTTGTTTTTTTAAACAACAAAACTAAGTCAAAAAGGGCCCTGCATTGTATAATGAAATCACTAGGGAAAAAAAAAAAGAAAAAATACATTCACAACAGCATCAAAAACCTGAATCTTTAAGGTTAATATTAGAAAGAAAGTGACAGAGTTCTATTAAAAAAAATAAAATAAAACTATAGTAACTATAGTTCTATGGAAAAGGAAATTGAAGAAAACTATTCCTGGATGCACGGAACCAATGTTGTCAAAATGGCCACAATACAAAAATGATATGCAGACTTATGCAATCTCAATCAAAGTACCACCAAAATTCCACGGGAAACGAGAAAAAGTAATCCTATAATTCATGTGGAACCAGAAGAGAACCATAATAGCAAAAGTGATCTTATATAACAGAAGGTGATCAGGAGGCATCAGAATTCAAGATTTTAAATTGTATTATAAAGCCACAGTTGTAAAAAATAACATTATATTGGCACAACAACAGATATGCAGACCAGTGAAACAGAATAGTGGCTTCCCACAACTCCAGACACATTCAGCTATCTGATCTTTTAAAAAGGGGTCAAGCAACACAAAACAAAACAAGCACTGGAGGAAATATAGTCTCTTTGATAAATGGTGCTGGGAAAATTGGCTGCACGCATGCAAAACTTTGAATCTAGACTTATATCTCTTGCCATGCACAAAACTAAAAGTAAAATAGATTGAATATTAATGAAAACTTCTCCTTAAATATAAAAAATAGGTACAACTCTTGAAGAGAGATGCATAAGTAAAGACCTTCTGAACAAAATCCCAATTGCACAAGAAATAACATGAAGAAACAGTAGAGGGATTCTATCAAATTAAAAAGCAAATTCTGCAAAGCAAAAGGAAAAAAAAAGCTAACAGAAAGAAGAATTAACCTACAGATAAAGTGAAAAAAAATTTTCTACATTCATTGTACAGAGGACTAATACGGTGAATTAAAAATTTTTAAAAAGCTAAACCCCAAAATAAAAGATCTTCCAAAAATAGGCAACTGGAAAAACACTTCTCAGAGGAAGTACAAATCTCAAAAGAATATATGAATAATAGTTCTGCATATCTATTAGAAATGTTCAAAACAACCCTGACATTCCACTGTGCTCCAGAAAGAAAGAATATCATGTAGCAATCAAACAATACTGCATGCTAAAGAGGCTGCAGAAAAAAAAAAAAAAAAAAAAAAAAGATTCATTTTACATTGTTGGTAAGAATGTTAGCTAGTACAACCACTTCAGAAATCAATATGGAGACTCATCAAGAACTAAAAATAGAACTTCAATTTTACCAGCTCCTCTCTTTTTTAGGTATCCTCCTAAAAGAAGTAAAGGCATTATATTATAGGAGTGCATGCATACACATGTTTTTAGCAGCACAGAACATAATAGCCTAAATCTTGCAAGCAGCCTGTATGTCCATTAGTAGATGAATGGGTAAGAAAATGTGATATTTATACATAGTGAAGTGTGCATAAATGAATGTGTATTGCTACCATAATGTTATAAATTTATTTATATGAAATAAATTTATTTATTACCTAGATTCTCCTATATGAGGAAGCCATGTAATAAAGAAAGAAAACAATTAAACGTAAATAATAGAAAAGTAGGTGATAGACACTATGCAAATGTCAAGAAGACCAAGAGATTCAGTTGGTGGACAAAAGGAAGAGGAAAGGTATGTAAAAAGAATTAAAGAGTTTTATATACATGTACCAACTCCCCATGATAAGTATAATCTTTTTATTCTACTAATATGAATTTAATTTTTTTAAAAAAATGTTCATTCATAAAAGGAAATTCTGTTGTTTGCTACAACATGAATTAATCCAGAGGCACCTACCCTAAGTGATAGTAAGTCAGGCACAGAAATACAAACATAATATGACACTTTTTATGCAAAGAACTAAAATACTCAAATTCATAGATACTTAATATAGTGCAATGGTAAATTAATGGGGCTCAGAGGAGGGGAAAAATGGACTTAATGCTCAAAGAAGAATTTCTAGTTACACAGATGTAGTGATCTTAGAGATCTGTTCTTCAGCATAAAGCCTGAAGTTAATAGCATATTATGTTGAATTTTGATTAGAGAGTAGATTGTGTTGTGCTCATATCATGATAATGATAGTACTAGGTAAAAAATATGAGAGGATACTTTTAGACTTGAAGTATATATAAGCTTATCACATAGACTGCGGTAATGATTTCAGAAGTGATTACTTATTTCCAAAGTCCAGTTATACATGTTAAATATGCACATAAATGTGCATGTCAACACATTTCAGTAGATGGTTTAAAATTAAAATAAAATATAAATTCACATATTTATTTTCCTAAACATAAAAGTGATAGTTTTATTTCTACATCTCTTAAATTCACTCTTTGCAGATTAAAAACAATTGCAAACTCTGAAGTTCCTCAGATATAAACTACTCATGGCTTTTGCCTGAAAAATGCCAGCTGCTACAATAAAAATGAAGCCCTTGCTCTGAATCATCAAGGTACTTAGAGCTGTGTGAGCTGGACCATAAAATCAATTAACAGATGTTATTCCTCAGCTCAATAGTTCTTTATTTGCATCCAAAGGATGACACATCCTGTTATAGACATGAACTGTTCTGTTTTTCAACGATAGGACAAATGGCAAATGCAAAAAGTATTTTGGCTTTGGACCTTTAGTCTTTTACTATAATTTTTTTTTCCATTAATGTTTCCATTTAATAACATCTCAATTACTCTATGATTATAATTATCTGTGTAAAGATATAAGATGATTGGTAAACATTATATAAAGAATTGTAGGTTTTAATTTAGTAAGCATACATTTTCCTGTAGCAAAATTTAATGCAGGTTTTACTAGCAACCTAGTGGAAATATTGTTTAGTAAAGAGCAGATATAATCAGAAAAAAACTAATTCATTATTTTATTATTATAATATTATTTACATATTATTTCATGTGTATATTATAGATAATGATATTCCATACAGTACATTTAGCCTTTTCAGTTAACGCAGATAAATTATTTTAAAAATGCAAAAACAATTATCAATTAGAAGTACCAAAATTATAGGTAATTACTAATGAAATAGTTCCTATATTGATGAAACTTTAATTTAGATACAACACAAAGTAAGGCCTTGGGTGTTCTGTATTTTTCTTCAAAATGAATGTAACAAATCACTTTCCTTTGTACAAAAATCATATCAAGTCTTAAAAGAAATATATTAATTATAGCAATGTATAACAAATGCTGAATGAAATGAAGTATAACATCATAAAAATCAGTATGTAGTATTGATGTTATGGAGGTGACTAAATCATATCTATTATGATTATCAGTTTGTCTAAAATTTAAATGATTTTATAGCAGAAACAATTTTTTACACTCATTCTTATCCTATTTTTTAATGTATGCGAACAAGTTAGTCATTACATTACATTGCTTAATATAATGTTATATATGCATACAAATGTTATACATAAATTTATAGCCCTTATAACTATACAAATTAACATTATTAAGTATAGCCCTTTATGCACTGAGGTCAAGATATATTGTTCAGTTCATAATTATAGTTTCATAAAATATGTCATCTGAGCTTTTGAGGTGCAATTATGTTTCCTGTTGAAAACCCGAAGATGTGATTCATGTGTTTAATATGGAACCCTGGGGAAGACTGAAAATAATCAGAGCCATCTGGCAAACATTGAAATAAGTGAAGAAAACATAGGCTTGAGAAAATTGCAACCTCAGTTTATTTATCAGTGTTCACAGGATGTGAAAACCAAAGTTTCTTCATTACAAAGGCAATGTAGCTACCATAGGGAAAAATGGGATTCAAACTGCATATATGGGGATTATTTTTAAAATTTTAAAAATCATATTAATAAACTCATTACTTTTCAAACAAAATAGTTTCATTGAAACTACTAACACTCAAATTTGAAATTAATCTGCAAATTATTTTCTACATATTCTCCAAATATGTTTCAAATGAAATAAATTTCAAGCTATATAAATTCTTCTGAAAGAAACTGGGACAATAATGGTCATAAGTTCTACTTATTGTCAGTATTCCCTAATATTTTATTTCTGTAATGTTTAGTGGCATTTTTTCAGAGGATGCTGACATAATTTTCTTTTTCAAATTTTGATTAGAAAATGTTTGCCGTACATACAAAAACATTCATTCACTGTGATGAGTGGATGCACATTCATACTACATTTTAAATCTTAATGGAACCCACTTGCTTTAAAACTTACGTCTGAAAAGTAAAAAACATGACCATTTACATATGAAAACGAAACACTTTGGGCCACAAGATGTCACTCTAGCGCAAGCCAGGCAAGGTTTTCTATGAAATTAAAAAGAAGTCTACATTAGATTTAGTTTATATGTTTTATCTGGTTTTTATAATATATCAGACATTCTTATAATGAAGAACAAAATTAACTTAGAACAAACAATAATTTGTAAGTAGAGAAATATCATTTGATTTCCCAGCACCTACATGATAGGTGAGAAAATAAAATTCAATTATTATTTATGCAAAAGAGAATTATAAAGAACAATTGCCATCACAATAAACCTGTTGGCAATCTTTAATCTTAGCTTGAATTTGTCTAGAATAGGTTGATTCACGGATTAGGATGGTTTAGGCTGCAGTGGTTCCTATCTTTGTGACTTAGTAAATGAATCTCAAACTAAACTACATTAAACTGTAAAATGAGAATAAATGAGGATAACTATTCAAAAGGCTAGAATAGGTTTAAAAAAGTCTATCTCTAGACCTAAGCATAAAATTAATTTTGGGATATTTCAGATAAATATGCAAACCTCTGTGTCCTAATACTACAATTTCATGCACATTTTTAATGTTGCAATAAATATTTCCTTTAATACTCAGATATATAAATTTTACTTATCCATTGCTCAAATTACACTTACTGTGCTTACATACATGGTAAGAATCAAAGGCTTGCTCACTTAATTCATGAATTTTTCAAAGAATTTTTCCTAAACTATTAAAAAGTATAAATAGATATGTAAATATTACTAAAATGTATCAGTTTAAAGAAAAATATATTTAAATCATTTAAAGGTTACCTAAAAGATTTAGTAGCATATATTTATCACTAAAATGTTTTACAGTATTTTATAGTACATATCCAAAATTTTGTCAAAATAATGTTATATTTTAATTTTACAGACTGTAACATTTTTCTCCATTTATTTACTTGCTAAAATAGTAGTAATCACTCAAATAGTATTGTTTTTCAAATGAAGCAAAATTAATTAAAATAATAAACAGGAATTCATGGTATTATAATAATGCACATTTTAGTACTTTATTGTATTTATAATTTTAGAAGCAATTGATTTTTTATGGATCCAAATCTGAGACTCAATCAACAATAAGTCAAATTTATTATAGAAAGTATAAATTTTTTGAACATGTGCAGACATTTTTTCTCATTCTCTAAACAATACAGCATAGCAACAATTTATATACAATTTATATCTCAGGTATGGAGCAATCTAGAAGATATTCAGAATATATGTAAAAGACTACATGAATTATATACAAATATTAGGAAACTTTCATAAAGCAAATTGAGCATCCCTCATCCAGAGGGTTATACTGGCAAGATGGCTATGTGTAGTCTAATTTAAACCCAACCATGAGTCCAGGTAAATATGCAAAACATTCAATTTTGTTTAAATAATAAAAATAACGATGTTTAAAATAGTGATAGGTAACAGATGTCGGAAAATATACTAGAAAAATATAATTTGTAATACAGGAATATAATAATATAGAAAACAATTAAAATATATAGAATATATAGTAGAATCCATGGTAAAAGTACAGTTTTAAAGGCTGTCATCATATCACTGAGACTCTAATTATCATGTTGGAAGCATGGAAGAGACCAACGACTGAATATTGAATGCTACCATACAATTACATCACGTTCAAAACTCGAATGTTATACTTCATGTAAAAAATGTGAGTAATGTTTATTGAAATGTTTCAAAAATATATTTGAAATAAGATTTATCATGAAAAATAATATTTTTATTCCTGAAATAATTTAAAATTTAAAATTGTTGGAAAAATAGGACACTGATTTAAATTTAAGAGGGACATTTAAAATATCTTATTACTGCAAATTGAGAAATACTTTAATATTTTATTTCAATTAATTTAATTCTAAGAATATAACCTGGAAGTGACAACGTGAGGGGAAAAGAAAATAAGATAAAACTTTGGACAGATGTGCTCCTGGCTTTGATGCCAAGATCCCTGTACTTCACCAGCAATTAAGGTCCTGGCAGATGGTGGAGAATCAGGAAAATAAATACATGGGAGAAAAATAAAATGTTAAAAACAGGGCAGAACTGAAATCTAACTTCAGAATTCTCATTTTTCTGTAAAATTGAATGAATTTTTAAGTCTGTGGTGTGTATTTCTTCATAGCAGAGTATTCATTCAAGGACTGAAAAATAAAAGCGAAAATAAACCCAAAGTCATATGATTTAAAGATGGAAAGCCTCACTGCATTATTTTTTTCAAGTTATCTGTTAGCCTGACTGTGCTTCCATGAGTGATAGCACCCTATGAGGCAGATCTAATTGTATATATTTTCTAAATCTTTCAAAGAAACAGAACTTTTTTTTTTTTTATTTTGATAATTTTAAAAGTCTGACAATGTCAACATGTTTCAAATTAAGGATTTGTTTGTGTTGGATTTTATGTTCTATATAAGTAAACTTTCATTGTTTAAGACGTATATTGAATCACAGTAAACAAAATATGAGAAAGCATGCTTACTTGAAAAATATAGGCCTGGTTGTATGATACTAACTGGAAAATTAAGTGAAATTTAATTTCCTGTGTATAAAATTTTAACCTTACATTTTTATGTCAAAGATTCTTTATACTAGTAGAATGGTCACTTTTGAATCATAGAATACAATTTTGTAAAATAATCTTGATATGCAGCAAATCAAGGCAATCAGTCCAATGATGAGGAGATAGTCCAATCAAATGCAATTGATTCAGAACTTCACACAAATGTTAACTAGCTTCTAGAAAGAGAGTTAAAGTGCAGTACATCAGGGCCCACAAGCAAGGTCATGGTGTACACATTTGAAATTTCTTCCTTCTTCATTGCTTGAAACGAATTCTTTGGCATGTGTCTGGGCTCTAGGACAGATGGAACAACTAACTGATTTGTACAACTTCAACTGATTACTTGACAGGTTTTCCACTGAAAAATACCAGACCCACTAACTAAAGGGCACAGGCCATGGGAGCAGAAATATGTGATCTAACTGATATATTTTGGATCATGCTGAAACAAGCCTGTAAGCTGTAAACAAATTACAAAAAGAAGTCACTTTTGCCACTATATTATCAAGCAAAATGAAATCAGATTATGTTCATGTGGCACCTCTACTCTCAGGTTCAGTAGCCTGTAAATCAGGTCTTGTAATGGAGTGGATCAATTTAATGATATTTTGTGAGTAAAGCAAAGTTAACTCACTCTAGTTTCCCTGTGGGATGTCCCTATAAACCTGTGTTGCAAGTCATAGGGGCAGCTTTTGAGCAGTATCCAACTGTAACTTTAATAGACAAGACCTAATATGGTAACATAAGGATGCTAATATCTATGCTTAATGGTGACTAGTGTGGCTGCAGTGACTGTTGATCAGACTGTTGAAAGAATGATGATTTAAAAATTAGGGGGAAAATAAGAATACCACCTATGAGTGAATATACTAAAAGCAACCCATGCATTTCAATATATGAGTATGTATAAAAGAAAAATCATCTTGATATGCACTAAAATATATTAACCTGAATACCATTGCTAATAAGTGTTTTGATTAAATTATAAATTGAAGGAAAATTCCTTGACCTACTGATGAAACCATCCAAGTTTGAAACACTTTTTAAGAAGCACTACATTTCATCATGAAATATTAATATTTTCTTTTGAAATATTAATATTTTCTTTTGAATATATGACAAGAACAAGGAATATTTGACTCATGTTTATATTAAGGTCCTAACCAGAGCATCAAGTTAGTTAAAGAAGCAAGTGTCATGCAAACCTGAAAGAATGAGTCAGCTTTTTCATCATTGAAGAACTGCATAAAAAGTGCACAAAATATAAATGAATATACCAGGTTCTTAAGACTACTCGCAATACTTTAAGAGGGCTAAATGAAAGAAAAGTAAAGACAGTATTTGTATTTCTACCCAGTTGCAACAGTAGCTATGAAAATTAAATAAGATGATTGAATATCTAAATATATTAAAAAGCATTAGGACAAATCTGAATAGAAATGTGCAAGGCAGACATTGCAAAAATATAAACATTCCTCCACTTACTAGAGGTTGTATCTACAGTTATAACACATCAAAAATTGATAATTTCATAAGTTGAAAATGTAATTAATACACTTAACATATTAAACCTCCTGTCTCAGTATGCCAGTACACTATAGCATATCAGTTGTTTTCCTTTGTGATCTCCACGCTGACTGGGATATGTGTGCCCTGATAAAGTCACGAAAGCCTATTCTACTCTATGCTAGCATAGGAAAAAATGGAAATTCAGAATTCCAATTATGATTTCTACTGAATAGAGATTGATTTACAACTATTATAAAGTCAAAAAATAACATGAATAATGATTTAATTACATGGCCTATGCTCTCTCTCACACACACAATGTATATATATATACATTGTGTGTGTGTGTGTGTGTATAATCTAATGTGTGAATATTTTTGAAACTTAAATGCGTTTGTGAAAATTAGTTGTAGAGGTTTAGAAAAAAGTGTGTGTGTGCGTATGTTTGTGTGTAGATAGATAGATAAACATCGTGTATATGTTTCCATGCTTTTCTTTTCCATCAGTGATTTAAGGTCTTGAAATCTATTATTATCAATTGTTTCAACTGACAGGTTTTTCTGATTTTGGATGTAAAAATTTTAAATATATTGACCTCATCAAAGTCATAAAGCATGTTGGTTTTATTAAACACTATGAAGTTGTTCTTGCTATTCTTCTGAAAATTAAAAAAAAAAAACAATGATTGAATATATATATCACTTTAAATATTGGTGGTACTGGAGATGTCCATTACATATGCATTAAGAAGAAAAAGTTTAAAACAATCATTATTTCTTATTTTAAAAAATTAATTGGTACATACCTTGGTTACTTTTTTGTTGGTCCACACTCACAAGTTAAAGAAGAAAGGAATGTTTTGGCTTAGTTTGCATAGGCTTGAGTCCATAGTCAGCTGGTTCCATGGTAGAGTGAAATGGCAGAGAGGCATCACAGAGGAGAAACAGTTCTTGTCAGAGCAGGCAAGGGGCAACAACAAAGCAACAAGAATAGCATTTCTTCCCTCTTTTATCCAATCCAGGTTACCAACTTTTGCGCGGTGCCATTCATACACAGTGTGGGGCTTCTCGTTACCCACATTCAGACCTGTGATAAACTAATTAGTGGACAAATTCACTATCACTGATGTTTAGTTCCAGTATCACATCCTTAACTCACATTTGCACACCCTAGATCCAGACACCTCTGAAAAGCCTCACCTATGACTGCATGAAGCTTTGGGGGACACCTAGATGCATAACAGTACAATGATGCAGGTAGAAATTTCTGCAAGAAAATGATGCATCTATATATTTATAATTGTAAAATATTCAAATCAGAGTTATTTAAATTGCATAAACTCACAAGTTTTCAATCTAAATAGCTGCCACATTTCCATGATGGATATATCAATTTTCATTATTTTATCTTCATTCTTTTCTCTACGTTTTTTATTCTTTCTCCCTAAAATATTACTTCATCATTATCTCAACTGTTTTTGCATTGTTTCAGAATCTTCTAAAAATATGTGTGACTAAATATGTAAAAAGGAAATAATAAACTTCAAAATATGAATGAATAGATGAGAACAATCATCTTCATGTGCACTAAAGTATATTTATTAAACTTCAATGACTTTTTGATAATTTAGTTGTAGAAGTTTAGAACAGAATTTATTGTGGCGATTGCCCCAGGAAGGTGGTACCAGTGAGAAGAGTGTAAGTTTGCACTCCTCCTCCATTGTCACCTGGCCTGCAGAGCCTACAGGAGGTGTGTGAATCTGCACTCCTCGCTACCTCCATTGCCACAGGATGGCATGAGCAGTCTGAGAACCACACCAGCTCCCTCCACTGATGGGGCTCAGGGCCTGGAGACTTGGATAAATGCCAGTGACACAGCAGGGATGTAAGATAAGGTACAGATGATAGACAGACAGAGCTAGAGGCATGGAAGTGTCCCATGGAACATTAACAATAGGAGCCAACCGGTGATCCCTAATCTTTCTTTTTGTTTTATTCTATTCATTCTCTTCCATTCTTTTTGTGAACAGTCTCACTTGACTGTGTGATGTTTCATGTAGGTAAATATTGTCTCTTCTTTTTCAGGTTCACTTCAAATCTCCTAGGTCTTCTCACTGAATCTTTCCCTCTTGTGTCCTAGAATACTCAAAACCTGGATGATTAACCTGTGCCCTCCAACCTTGCTCCTACTATATGTAACCTCATGTATCTCTCTATCATGCCCCAATCCTACTGAACCTTCTACCCCTACAACAGGATAAAATAACTATACTAAGGAAAAGTCATTGCATGCAAGTTCCTGGTATAAGTTGGATTACTTTATATTTCTGTAACCCTTCCTCTGACAGTTATAGATAATAGGCTAATAGCTATCTTACTTTGTCAATAGTCGGGCTGTACTTCAGTTTGTTATTAGTGTCAAATAAACTACTTTAATTAGGATGTCATACATGTTATAAACATTTCCCCCATAAGACAACACTGTGCTTGTAAAGGGTCATAATTATCACCATAATACAGTAATAAAGGAATTAGACCTAAGTCTAATCAATAAAATTTCCTCAGTCTTAATGAAGATAGCTTTAGGGATAGATATAGAGACCAAAATCCACGTCTAGAAGACATCTAGAGGAACAGACATTCTTGGAAAGACTTGACATCAATGATAAGGCTATCTAACATAAGAGTATATAAGCATCAACACAGAAAACAAAATAAAATAGAAAACAGAACAAAAATAAAAACAATCTCAAATGCTCAAACCACCTAGGAGTCCAGAGCACAAAGATACAGATGATATTGGAAACCAACAAATGAAACTCTCTTAAATGATAGAAGCAGAAGTAACAACAATAACAACAAAAAAGACAAGAAAAGAAAAAAAGAAAAAGTGGTGATTGAAAACATAAACTCTAAGATTCAAAAAGAAATAATTATCAAAGTAAAGGCATTAAAGCAGACCAACATAAACACAGAAGACCTCAGGAAAATGATGAAAACCGTGAATGCCAAATGTAGACCAAAAAAAAAAAAAAAAAAAAAAAAAAAAAAAGGAAACAAATCTAAACAGAAATGCAGATTAGAAATTACAGTGAAAGTATATACAGCAGATTGAATGAAGGCAAAGTTAGAATATCAAATCTAGCAGAGAGAAGCATGACAACAACCAGGAATAGAAAGATACCTTTAAAAAACAGCCAGGCCATGGTGGCTCATGCCTGTAATCCCAGCACTTGGGAGGCTGAGGTGGGAGGATCGTTGTGAGTTCAAAACCAGCCTGGGCTACAAAGTGAGCTCAAGGCCAGCCTGAACTGCATAGTGAGAGCCCATCTCAAAAAATGACAAAAAAAAAAAAAGAGAGATATCTTTAAAGATCAAGATTGCAAAAAGTCAGTTTAACATCGCAGGTGAAGCAAAAAAGAACAATATAAAATTGATAGAAATCAGTGAGAAAGCTAGAGATACTGCAAAACCGTTAAAAATGTCATAGAAATAATGGCAGAGAATTTCCAAAATAAGAATAGAGAATTTGACATGCATATAAATGAATCATATAGAAATATAAAGGGTCACAACCAAAATAAATCTACACCAAGGCATACAATAATCAAGATTCCAGAAATTCAGTACAAAAACAAAATATTAACAGCAGCTAGAGAAAATGAACTGATGATTTATAAAGGACAGCACATTAGAATCACAGCAGACTTCTCAGAACAAACCCACAAACCATGGACATCCAGATTGATGTACTCCAGAAGATTATCTTTCAAAACTGATGGAGAAATAAGATACTTCCATGACAAAGAACAACTAAAGAAGCGTATGACCATCAAATAAGTTCTACAGAATGCTCTGACGAATGTATTAGGAAGAGATAATGAATACCACAAACGTAAGAGCACCAATAGAAAAAAGCCACCAAACAAGAGGTAAGCAATTAAACAGAAGAGAAAGACAAGGAACAAACAGAAAAGCAACATGAAAAATAATAACAAAACATACCAGTTAGAGCTATCAATGTAAATGGTACCAACTCACCAATCAAAAGTAACAGATTGGCAAAATTGATCAAAAAGCAGGATCCAACAATATGCTGCATTCAAGAAACACATCTAATCCAGAAAGAAATGTATAGATTAAAAGGCAATAGATGAAAAACAATTATTCCTGACATAGGAATCAGAAAAAAAGTAAGTGTAGTTATTCTACTTTCAGACAATGCAAACTTTAGGACAAAACTTATCAAAAGACACAAAGGATGTCACTACATAGTTATTAAGGGAAAACTTCAAGAAAATGAGATAATCATAAATATTTATGTGTTAAACACAAGTTCAGTCAACTGCATAAAAAATATTAGCAGACATAAAAATTCCACATGAGCACTAACATGATATAGTGAGGACGTTAATACTCTACTCTCACAAATAGATATATCAATTAAATAAAAAGTCAAGAAAGAAATATTAGAATTAAACCAAGCCTATGAACAAATAGAACTGGTATATGTCCACAGAGTGTTCCACCCCAAAACATCACACTACACAATCTTCTCAGCTACACATGGGATGTCCTCCAAAATAGACCACATATTAGCTGGCAAAATACGTTCACATAAATATAGAGGAATTGAAATCATCTCATTCATACTATATGACTAGAGCACAATGAACCTGGAAAGCAGTGACAAATGAAATCACAAACATTACATTAACATGTGGAAATTAAACAACATCTTTCTGAACAGCCAATGGATCACAGGGGAAATGAAAAATGCAATTAAACAGTATATGCAATTAAATGATAGCTCCTATACAGCATATGAAAACCTATAGAGTGCAATGAAAGCAGTCCTAAGAGAAAAATTTACAGTAATGAACTCACACATTGAGTAAACAAAATAAAAGCAAAGGACCAACCTAAAGTTGAAACTGAAACTTCTTAAAAAAATGAATAAAATTAAAATATTTTACAAGGGAGAGTGATTATAAAGATAAGAATGGATACAATGTCAGAGAGAATAAGAAAACAATGCAAAGAACCAATGAATAGAAAAGTTGGTTCTTTGAAAGAATAAATAAAATTGATAAATCATTAGCTATTCTCATTAAAAGAGGAGAGAAAAAACACAAATTCCAGTAATTAGAAATGAAAAGTGGGAAATCACAATGTATCATACAAATCTAGGAGATCAATACTTACTATGAGGATCTATATTCTAATGCAATGCAAAGCACAGAAGAAATAGATTCCTAGACAAATTTTAATTTACAAAACAAAGTAAGTAAGATGTAAAAATTCTACATAACCCAATAACAGCCAATGAAATTGAAAATGTAATTAAAAATCTATCAATGAACAAAAGGTCAAGCCTTAACACATACACTCTTGACTGCTAAAAGAAACTTAGAGAACTAATGAAGAAATTCTTTGAATAAAATGAAAGGGAAGCAGTATTTCCAAAATAATTCCTAGAAGCAAGTATCACCCTCATACCAATACCAAAGAGAAACCATAAAAAAAAAAAAAAAAGCAAAAATACTACAGGCCAATCTCTCTAATAAACATAGATGCAAAAATTCTTACTAAGATACTGACAAACAGAATTCAGCAAATCCTTGAGAAGACAAGTAGGATTAATCCAAGAAATATAGGGGTGGTTCAACATGCACAAATCAATAAATTTAATGCACTATATTAGCAGAACCAGTGACAAAAATTGCATTACCATCTCAATAGTTTCAGAGAAGCATTTGACAAAGACTAAAACCCATTTGTGATAAAAACCCTACAGAAAAGTAGAATAAATGATCTTTATCAAAACCTTATAAAAGCCATCTGTGACAAACCAATACCTAACACCATATTAAATGGTCAAAAATTGAAAAATAACACTTTAATATCAGGCAAGAATGACAATTATGAACATCCTAATCAATATAGTTCAGGAAAAATTCACCAGAACAATTAGACAAAGTATAAAAAGAATAAATATAGGAAAAATGTTAAATTATGATTATTTGAAGATGAAATTAGACCTCAGAAACTTCACCAAAATACTTGTAGATTTAATATCCACATTCAGTAGTATATCAGGATATAACTCCAATACTCAAAAATAGAATTACTGTACAAAAACATCAAAATAAAACAGAGAGAAATTAGGGAAGGTACATCCTTACAATAGCATTTTAAAAAATGAACTACTTAGGAATCAATGTAACAAAAGATGTAAAAGATCCATACAGCAAATTTACAGTCTTAAAATAGAGAATTTAGGAAGATATCATAAAATGGAAAGATATCTCTTGTCCTTGGGTAGGAAGTGCTAACATAATGAAAATGGACATAGTCCAAATACTTCCACACAGATTTAATGCAATCTCAATCAAAATGCCACTAGCATGCTTCATAGATCTAGAGAAAACATTCCTAAAATTCATTTGGAATGGAAAAAAAATCCTAGGGTATCAAACCAATTCTAGGCACCAAAGGCAAGGCAAGAGGCATCAAAATGCCATACTTGAAAATATACTACAAAGCTACTGTGATACAATCAGCATGGTATTGGGGAAAAAACTTGAAGTTCACTAAAACAGAATAGAAGATTCAAACATAATCCAATACACACTCAGTCACTTTATCTTTGACAAAGGAGCCAAACATGTTCACTGGAAGAAAGATAGTCTCTTTAATAGATGGTACTGGGAAAACTTGCTTTTCACATGCTGAAAACTAAAACTAGATCCATGTCTCTCACTATTCACTAAACTAAAGTAAAAATGGATGAAAGATCTGAATTTTAAAATATAAATACTAACTTTACTGGGAAAATAATTACAAATTTCAAAGATATATAGGTATAGCCAGAGACTTTATAACAAAACTTGACTGTAAGAGAAATACTTCAAAGAACCAAGAAATGGGATCTCACTTTAAAAAAAAAGAAAAAGAAAAAAAAAGCTTTTTCACATCAAAAATAATCACCAACAGAGTGAAAAACAATCCACAGAGTGGAAAACATTATAATCAGATGTCCCACAAATGAAAGAATTCTATGTGTAAAGTATAAAGGATTGAAAATAATCTGATTTTCCACATTCAAAAACTCAATCTGAAACTGGGCACATGAGGTAAATACAAAATTCACAGATGAAGAATTTGACAAATAAATGCATGAAAAAGTGTTCAGCATCATTGGCCATTTGAGAGATCCAAATTCAAACAAAGCTGAGATTCGATATTATTCCAGAAAGAATGGCTATCATCAGAAAAATCAATCCATAACAAATAGTGGAAGGGCTGTAGAGAAAAAGTAATACATCTCTACTGTTGGTTGGAGTGTAAATTTGTTGCAACCACTGTGGCAATCAGTGTGAATGTTCCTTAAACAACTAGCATTAAATATCCTTTTTGACCCAGCTATTCCTCTGCTGGATATCTCCCCTCCCCCCCCCCCAAAAAATTAAAAACATCATACCATAGCAACACATGTGCACTAATACTTATAACAGTACAATTTTTAATATCTAGATCCTGGAAACAACATATTTTGCCCATCAATCAAAAAATGGATGAAAAGACGTGCATCTTTTATATACATAATGGAATATCACTCAGCCATAAAGAAGGATAAACTAAAGGTTTTATAGATAAATGAGCACAACCCAAGATCACATTCAGAAGTGAAATAAATCATACCTACATGTGGACATCATATTGTCTCACTGGTGTGAGAAAGTTAATGATTCACTGTGGCAGTTGGGTAGTTTAAATAAATTCAAACTTGGAGATTCTTTTCTTTTTCTTGGAGTGTCTATCTACTGAATGGTAAACATATAGAAAGGTAACAAAATAATAATCCTACACTCTATGATAGGAGATTATGTGAAGGATTAAGAACTAAAACATGAGTGAATTTCGTACCATTAGTTTACTTTCTCTTTTTCAATTTAAACGCGTGTATTTAGTAATTGTTCTTACTAAGAGTCTACATGTTTAGATTTTATATGTACAATATAGAGATATATTTTTTAAATTAATATATTTTTGCACATTGTTTTCTAGTTTCTAAAACATTTCCCTATCCCAGACAAGGTCATCAAAGTTGTTATATACAACCACAAAATGAAGAACTAGATAAATTTTTAAAAATCTTGTGATGTCCTTTTCAAAATTTTCTCTAATTTTATAAACTAAAACGTTGGTGCAATGGTAAGTGTAGCGACAGTTTAGATTCATAGCATGTCTTAGGAAAATATAACCCTAGCATTGATTTAAAAATTTTGAGCTCTAAAATAAGTGCCAAAGGTAATGTAATAAAGAACAAATAGAATTGATTTTTGAAGAAATTTAAAATGAATATGTATTAATCCTGAGCACATTATTGTAAACAACTAGTTGATCATGATTTATGTTATTGTATTTAAAATAATACATGCATCATTGTTTGTTATGAAACTTATCAGTGATGAATAATGAGTAGTGCTTACAATGTGTCAAGTATGTGCAAAATGAACATAGTTGGCATTTTCTACTCTGTCTTCACTGAATATATTCACAGAAAGGCTTCTCGGAACAAAATAAATGCTAACTAGAATAGTATTTAAACATTTGCTGATATTAAATCTTTCTTTTGGTTGCAGAAACAATGTATCAAGCCTATGGAAATTCATAGCACCTTTCATTTGATAAAATGTATCATATTCCTTCAAATATCTCAAGGATATTCTCAAGTTACCTCCATTTACCTAAAAAGCCTCAAGATCATTCTTTTTTATAGATGAGTAACACTCCATTGCATAAAATAATCACATCTTTTTTCATCCATTCTGTGGTTGATGGGCACTTTGGTTGTTTCAAAGATTTATCTATATAAATTGTGCTGCTCTAAACATGGGTGCACATATATCACTGTGACATGACATTTTCAGTTTTTCTGGGGAAATACCCAGGAGGAGAATAATTAGATTGAATAGAACTTCCAGTCCTAGCTTTTTTGAGGAATTTCCATTTGGATTTCCACATTGGGTGCACCATTCTACACTCCCAACAACAGTGGAGAAGTGTTCATTTTTCCCTGCAGCCTCACCAGCATTTGTTACTGGCTGATTTCTTGATGGCAGTCATTCTTTCTGGAGTAAGATGGAGTCTCAGTGCGGTTTTAATTTGCATTTCTCAAATAACCAGTGATAGTGAACATTTCTTCATGTATTTGTCATTTCCATATTGTCTTTCAAATGTAAAAAAATAATAATAATAAAAACTGAAAGAGTAATAATATCCAAAATGTACACTAGATATTTTAATAATAAAAGGGAAAAAAAGTGCTCAAAAGGAAAGAACTTGTAGGTATACATATATAACTGTGTATGTTTAAATGTGCAAGATAGATAACCATACTAACTAATTCACTGTTAATTCATCAGAAAGAGGAATTTGTGCTGTCACTGCTTGATTGTTGATTTTTTATGCTTTGTTTTGTAACTTGAGCAACTACTTCTAACATAACAATGTGCAATATATTAACAAGTGTTGACTGCTTACTGTTTTTTTTTTTGAAATTCTGCATCATTTCTACCTTTTTCTGTTTTGCTTCTTAAAAATAAATAATTTTAAAAATATATTGACAATGGATATGGCAACATCTTAAATGAGTATTGTATTAAAAATGGAAGCTGTTTTATCTTGTTTTTGCAAAACATTGCTCAGAATACTGTTAAATAAATGAATAAAATTATTTTCATCCTTTTCATGTTTCTCAGGGATTCATTATTTTTGTATTAACTCATTTATAACAAGATTCAGATGACCCACTTCTTATATTTTTAATTTATTTACCATTACTACTTTGTATTTTGCATTTTTATTGGATTATTTACATATTTTCAGTTTGAAAATAACCATGGCATATATTTATGGTGTATAATATGATATTTTGATCTATCTATCTACCTATCTAAATAGAAAAAGGAAGCTCAATCAATTTCATTTCAATTTCCTCATGAAAGTGTAATTTTCTTGGGCTAAGAATGTTTAAAAGTTTTTGAAAAAGCTTATATATAAAGAATAATTTTTAAATATTTTCACATCCATGTAATTCCAAGTAAAGTCAGTAAAAATTCCATTTTAACTAATTCCAAGTAAAGTCGTAAAAATTCCATATCTTAAAGACTATATTAGCAATTTATTCAGGCAATAAGTTTGTAAAAGTAATATACATAAAGATCATATTTTAAAAAGAAATTCTATTATATAATAATTTCCTAAATATACACAAAGAACTATTTTTAATGTGTAATTTTTTACAATAATAAAATATTAGATACATACATTTTAAAATGAGTCTCAGAGACAAGGATACCAATATACTTACAATAAACAGATTTATCATTATAAAAAATTACTTGGCAAAAAAATGAAAATATTTCAATATCCAGTAGTTCATCATATTTTCATTAAAAGTTCTAAAAGTAACATTTTAATTTTAATAATTATTTATATATGCATATTATATTAGTAATCAATATCATGTTATAAAATTGCATATAATGTAGTCAAAAGTGCTGAAATAGAGAATCAGATTACTTGAATTTAAAATCTTGTTGCAAGATAATGCTCAGGTAGGCACCATCAATTCAGCATGTGATTGCTGAAACTATCTGAAAGAAGCCTTGGCATTCCTATGCATTTCTACTTCATCTAGATTCTGCCAGAACGCATTTCAGGACCTGGATGCCTGCTGCAGGATTATTCTGTAGCAAAGATAATTTGTTCTCCCTCTACTGGTTTCCTTTTGAGGGTGTGGACAAGTGATCACTACTCTTGCGAGAACATAAATCTGCCCTCAATTTAAAGAAAAAAAGAATAGGAAAAGTTAATTGTTTATGATAGTATGGGTAAAGTAAACTTTTTAGACTTAGGAACCTAAACCACATAATATTTCCACATTTACTGCCTTATACAATATAATAATAAAGCTCAGCAACATGAAATAACATATTACTTTAGGATTCATCATCCTGGCAGCAGAAAACAGATAGTATAGTTTGTCTGTCATGACTGCTCAGACTTTGGCTAGGAGACATAAATTGCTGTAGGTGACTCAACTTGCTGAGGCCTGGAATCAAAGAGAGGCTTCTTCTTCATATGCTACCTTTGCCTACATGATAAAGAGACTGACCTCAATTTTGATATATAGATACTGATAATATTCATTTCCACAATCTGCTTTTAAAGAACAAGGCAAATTTTCCCTAAATCTAGATATCTGATAAATAAAAGTTCTCACGAGGAACTTCCAGGCTTATCTCCACAGTGATTGCACCAGTCTGCACTACCACCAATAGTACAGAAGAGTTCATTTTCCCAGCAGCCTCTCCAGCATTGGTGGAAGTCCCATTTGACCCAGCTATTTACTTCTGGGCATATTCCAAAAAGAACTGAAAACAGCATACCACAGTGATATATGTGCACCCATGTTTATAGCAGCACAATTTGTAATAGCCAGATCTTGGGAACAACCTAAGTGCCCATCAAGACGTGGTATTTTTATACAACAGAGTACTACTCAGCTATAAAGGATGATCACATTGAGACAAATGGATGCAACTCAAGACCATACTCATATGTGAAATAAATTAAACTCACATGTGTAAATACTTACAGTCTCCCTAGTGTAAGAAATGGTAAGTGTACACAAAAGAGAGCATAAAAAGTGCTCAATAAATACAGTAAAAGTATAAGAATTTGCTTAAAGTGTAAAAATAATATCTCAGGGAAAATGAGGAAAAAGAAAACATTTAAAATGATATAAACACATTCAGGATAGCGAAGACGATTGTGCTACAAATTTTATAAGTTCTTAGAATAAAGTGTTAACATTCATAGGATTGGAACGATTGTGCATATTATTGTATGGTGATATGAAGAACTCGTGAAGATCATTATGTAAAATAGCAGCTCTAGTCATGCCTCTACCACTTTTTTTGGAAGGCCTATAATTGTCACTGTTGGGGCTCTTTGCTATTGTTATTTATTTTTTGTTTGATGTTTTTCTAGGAATTTGTTTTATTTTGTTTTGTTTTCCCCTCTAATATAGAAAGGATAGATACACATATAGAGACTCATGCATGCATAGAACTTCTAAACAGTTTGTGAGAATCAATTATATAATTCATGATGAAATGAACTGCTACTTTGAAGAAAAAGGCACTGTGATATCCAGTGCTGATTTCCATACTGTCATGATGTGAAACTCAGCAATACTGTTATTCTTTGTTCAGAGTGACTTTAGCCTGTTTTGTTTAATTTCAACATGCATGAAGATATGGACAGCTATTTTGAAGAGAACAAGATACACGATGGCAGCCATTATTGATTTCTCTATTGTCTGGTTTTGAAGGCCTAGAATGCCTTTGTCTGATCAGTTTAATACTATTTTCTTTTTATGAATCCATTGTGTGTGAAGATATGGACAACTATTTGAAGAAAAGACAACTATTGAAGAAAACAAGAGACAATATGATAGACAGTGATGGTCTCCCGCTGTCTTGCTTTGAAATCTGTGTGTCCTACATTGTTTTCTTCTGATCTGCTTTGTTCTTTTCATGATCTTTAGTTTTACCCTCTTTAAATTAAAATTAAAATAAAAGTTCTCATGGTTTCTTCTTTGACGCTAGAGGAAACGTTTCTGCAAGGCCTGACTCCTGTGGGAAAGCCTCATCCTGGCCTCCCTCCCTATTACCTGTCTTAAACCAAGTGGAAACAACTGCATGGCTGCCCCGTACCAGTCAGAAACCTCTCCCTGCACTTGTACCAGTCAGAAACCTCTCCCTGCACTGCTGGAGTGTGTTCTGTGCGTTACTCTCACTGAGCCAACCACTTTCCTGGGGAAAAGATGGGGGTAGTTTTGTTCTTCACTGCTCAGCCTGGAGATGAGATAATTCAGTGTCCATACTTCACCAGAAACTCTCTAATGGAATGACTTTGTGATTTTGAATTCTTCACTTATAGTGACCTCACAAGACCTTTATGTCAGGAAAACAGGGTGACTGGAGAGTGATAGTACCAAACAAAAAGGTAAACAATGAATGACTTTTTATAACTTTCACAGTTCATGTAACGTCCTTTCTACTGCGTTCTATGCTGGCTCATTGTGATTTAGTCTCTTTGATTTTTTTTATCTCTAAACTTAATTTACTTAACCTGTTCTACTTATTCACAAGATTATTCATCTAATAAAATAATTGCACAAAATGCCTTAAATTATAAAGTATACAGTTCCAGTTTAACATATTATCAGACATATTTTGGGGTGCATATTATAAACTCACACATTTACATATTCACAATAAATGTAAAATTACAAGTGGTATTTTCACTGTATTAGTGAAGATCCTTTAATCTACTAGAAGCATACAACTATGAAATAATATAGAATGTGATAATTATTTCAGATATGGTAATTATTTTAATCAATTGTTCTAAATGAATGATAAAGGGCTCCAGAATCATTTTATGCATAGAATTTGTTTAAATGTATCATTTGAAATTACTATATATTTGTTATGATTAGAATACAAAAATACTTTCTTCTTACACATGCACTGTATGATTTATCCACAATAATAATTAAATACAGTTTTTAAATCATGCATAATTTTTATATATTTGTATTTATCTAGATGAGTATTAAACTGAATCATTCTGGAGTGTAGAATATTTATCTTCATTATATGAAGGCAACATCTAAAATATTTGAATATCCATAGATTAAATTAAAATATAACTTTAGTATAATTTCTAAATTTAGATAGTTTTATATATATTTACATAAAGCTGTTATATTTTTCAACTTTATGTGTCAGCTATATAACGTTATAATTCTCAACTTTACGTGTTAGATTTATAAAGTCTAACTCATTTACTCAAAAATCAAAGTGGGTGGAGGAAACTCTACCTATAAGTACAGTCATAGTTTCAAATTTTATTCATACATATTTCCAGATTTATGGATTAGGAATTGAAAGCTCAGAATTCAAATACAGTTAAACATAATATATTAGATTGAACAATAGTAATCAAGAGAAGAAAAGGAACATTTTCTATTTTCATATGAATTTCCAGGGATTCTGCCATATAAAAAATAGCTAAAAAAAACTGTTTAAGGATGTAACACAAAGTAGCACTAAAATTTGCCTACATGTTTTTGTGTTTTGGATCTGGACCATCCTCCAAACTTCTCCCATGTTCCGAGGTGGGTTTTGTGAGGATGACTAGATCAAGGAGAAGCTACACTCCTTGTGGGACTGATCTTTTGATGTGTGCTGTGAGTAAATTGATTCAGTTGAAAACTTTGTACTCAATCTAGGGTGGCACAGAATATTAAAACAGGAGACAACTAGGTAAGAAAGAGTTTAATGAGGGCACAGAGGGAGCCACCACAGGGAAGGCTGTGGCAGCTCTTCCTGAAGACAAAGGGCAGGTTCTGCCTGATAGAGGCTCTGATGGGGAAGGGCTCTGGGGACCTATATGAGCTGATTGATTTTGTGAGATTGCAGGGAACTGGGTAAATCTTTACATGTATGTGCTTTGGCAAAGACTTTTGGGAGGAAGAAGCCATAGGGGCTTCTGAGAAGAAGTAGGTTTGCATTATCAGGGCACAGTTTTGAACCATCGCAATGATGATTGTGCTGTCTCTCCGATGGGTGGGAGGATCTGTCACAGATGTTTGGTGAGGAGGTGGGACTGGTTTGGAAGAAGGGAATTGTTTTACAGTGTGCATACACCCTGCCTGGTTCCTTTCTTGTCTCTCAGCTTCCAGGTTACCATAAGGCGAGGAGCTCCCCTCCACTGTGTCTCTCCACCACAAAATTTCTGCCCTGTAATCAGCCAGTGGAAGACTGTATCTCCATGAAAGCAGAGAAAACCATGGGCAAAATTCAGTATTTTTTTTAAAGCTAATGATGTCAACACTTTGTCTCATCAATGGGAAAGCTGGCTAAAACACCTCCTAAATCACAAGCTAATTGTTTTTATATTTTAATATATTTCATACTATAGAGGAAAGTAAATGTTAAAATGTTTTTTGAACCAAAAATCAAAATACTAAATAAAAATTTAAAAAAATTTCACAGATAAGAAAACTATAAACTGACTGTTTCTAAGGGGCTGGGGATTTAGCTCAGCGGAATAAGGGCTTGTTTTAAAATAATAGAACTTATAGCTTTCATTTGTGTACATTCATCCAAATATTTTCATTTTTAATTTATACCATTTTAATATGCTTCAGAATTCTTTTATACTCTTTATAGAGTCACATTATTTGTTATTAAGAATATTGCCTATTATTACACTTGTATTTTAATTTCCAAATAGAATCTTGTGACTTACTTTTATATCTTTTCCATTTATTTTTCATATAAGCTTTGCAAAAGAACCACCATAATAAAGTGCTTTGCTTTGAAGTATGTATACTAATTCTAATCCAACTAAAGAAACAAATACAAAATTCTGTTTGCATTACCTTTCTATTCATATTTTTCTATGCAAATTCTGTCATTCTAAGTCTAGATTACGTATTGTGACAAGTTGGAGGAAAGACTTTCAATTCACATCAAGTTCATTTTGTCAGACTTAGATCACTAATTTTCTTAGCTAATATTCTTTCTCTTAAGAGTCCAAACAGAATTACTGTGTCAATAACTGCCTTTACTCCTTCCTGATGCTGGTAAGAATTAGAACGCATGCTAATAACTGGGAAGGAATGCTTCCAAAGATTCAATTTGCTAATAATATTTGAAAGCCTAAATTTTCATTCACTAACATATAATAAAGTTGCTGGCTAAATAGTTGCTAAGATCACATGATGAATGTTTTTTTTTTAATTATTAAAGCAGTAAGTATGGTACATTCAATAATGAATTTACAGTACACATTGTCAAATTAAATCTCTAGTTTCCGGTTTGACAGAAATGTACCCTTATGCTAGATATTCAGAGTAATGTTGTTAGGACTTGCCTAGCAGTATCCTTGTGATTTTTCACTCTGTTTCTTTTTCTTGTTATTCTATTGAACACCTGCAGAATGCCTTTCTCACTGTATGATCTGAATAAAAATGTTGAATCACTTCAATTTGCAGACTGCCTACAGAAGTGGAATTATATTAGCTTCATAGTTTTCATTCAAAGCAGACATTGATAGATTGACAAAAAGAGCAAAGTTTCAAATGATAGAACCAATAAACTATTATGTGCATCCACTTAAGGCATTTTATTAAGCAAATATTTTAATAGCAGAGTTATACCTTGAGGTCATTTATATCATTGAAAAGGGAATATAGTACTCCTTAAGCCCAGTAAAGTAAAACTAATTATCTTACTACTTTAAAAAGTACACAGCTCTTTGGGTAATTAAATTTAAAATTAATTTTCAATTGCCTTAATATTTTTTGTTGTGAATTCAAAACTTCTAATAGCCTTCAGAATGAATAAGACTTTCACCAAAACATCTGAAAGATAATTAAAAAGACAAAGAAAAGTCATTTCATTGTAGAGAGGTGTGTAATACTGTCATTCTGATATATAGAACAATAAGTAGAATAAAGCTGTATCACAGATGAACAAATGACTATATTATAACAACACAAACCATGACAATTCTATTACATGTTTTCAAGCTAAAGCAATTATGTGAACTATCTAATGGGCAGCAGTCATGAAAATAACGGAACTAGTGTGGGTCAAAATTATCATTTCACTTAGCAAAGACAATCAAATGAAAGACAAGAATTTGGTAAATGGAGAGCGATAATCTTGCCTGAAATCATCAGATAAAAGAACACATTCTTTTTCACATTTTACAAAATTTAATGCTTTAAATTATATTTACCTTTATGTGAAAGTGTATTTATTAACTTACTTCTGTTCAATATGTCTATTGGCTAAATCTAACATATGAAGACACATATACAATCTAACATATGAAGACACATATACAATTAACTTTAGAAAATCATTTTCAATAATGTATTATGAATCTTTAATATGATTTTGATGTTACTATAATGTTAGTATACTCAATGGGATAGAATAACTACTACATTTTTATTATAACTATGTTATATTTTAAAATAATAACTTCAGGTTACAATTTTGTAACATGCTTTTCATTTATATACCATAGTTTTCACAATTATCTAATTAAAATGTATCATACATTACAGTAAAGTATATACACCTATATTTCTTTTACTTACAATTAATTCATTTTAGTTTTCTCATTAAAAGAGCAAATTTAATAATGATCTTTTAATTAGAGTTTACATTACATTTCCCTGAATGTATTTTCAGTCAAATGGATTCCAAGACAAACACAGGTACTTTGTCAGGAGAATAAAATGCACTTGTTAGGAATTAAACATTGTCTTTTATAAAGCACTATTCCACACTAAAGTATATTTATGTTTGTTCTTTATTTAAAAACAATTAGTAGTGATTTGGATGTGCATATTTATGGACATATACATTTTAATCACTCTAAAATGTTTTTTCATTATTCTTTAATGCAAGACTTCTTTTTAACAGCCAATCACAAAGCTAACAAGGCATGTGTGACACATCTTAAATTCTTCTACTTTCCCTCTACTCAGCCTTGCTTTTTCAAACTCCTTTCCATTTACAAAACTTCTTTCTGTTTTTGTCTCAGGCTTTTATTTTTTCTATTTATTTTACTTCATTTTAATCAAATGGGAGATAAAGTAATGTTTAAGATTTTATGTCTGATGTGTTTCACTTCAAAGTGTTACATTTTTCGAGTGTATCCATTTTCTTTAAAATGTTCAGAATTTATCCTTTAAAGCCAAGTAGTGTTCCATTATTTATACATGCCACATTCTTATATCGAATTTTGTTGTTGTTGTTGAGCATATAGGATGTATCCAGAATTTAGCTTTTATGAATTGTGTGCCTATGAAAGTTGTTATGTATGTGCCATAATGTCTTTAGCTTTGGGGGGACTATCTTAGGAAGGGGACTATCTGGGTTAAATGAAATTTCTAGACTTAATTTTTTGAATAGTCTCCATATAAACTTTTATCATGGTCCTACTAGTTCACATTTCCACCAAGAGTTTAGAAAGGTTTTTTTTTTTGTTTTGTTTTGTTTTGTTTTCCTCACCATGCCAACGTTTGTTATTCTTTGATGTTTTTGATGATTGCTATTATTTTTGGTGTAAAATGAAATCTTAGTGTTGTTTTAGTTTGTTTTTCTCTAATGGTCCACAGATATTTGACATTTATTTGTAGTTTATTGGCCACTTTTACTTCTGAGATGTGTGTATTCCCATTTCCCTATCCAATATCATATGTGGGGGGTGGATCAAATGTTTTGAGTTCTTTTTATACTCTAGATATTTGTCCCTTTTTAAGATATAGCGGGAAAAATATTTTTCTCATTCTGTAGATTGTCTCTTCACTCTGCGAATTGTTCCTCAGATGTCTAAACTTAAATCAAATAGATCAAAGATCTAAACACTGAAATAGAAACGATGAACTTAATGGAAGACTAAGACTTAGTAAAACATTTGAAGTCGTCGATGTCTGCAACGACTTTCCTAACAGAACTTCAATTGAAGAAAAATAAGAGCAAGAAAAGGCAAATGTGGTTAAATTTAAAAGTTTCCACACAGCAAAGAAAACAATAGTAGAGTGAAGAGCAAACTTACAGAACTGCTGCCTTTTACAATGAAAAATAAATCACCTACAATGTAATTACCCCTTGATGTATCCCTGCCTTTATTCATTCTATGAAGATTGATTATTGATTATGTGTTTTACACACATTGATAGAATATTTATATAAAAAGATGTTTGTGTACAGATATTTCACTATTGATTTGTGCCATTTTCAAAATTATGCTATGGTTGAGAACTTTACTCAGAGTCTAAGAAAGAGATTTCAATGTACTGTACTTTGGTTTTTATTCTTCTAATAAATAATTAATTGTTTCAGTGAAATAATTTTGTTTCCCAATAAAATTCAAAGGACAGCTCTTAGTTACCACATTACTGAATTCTAGCTCGTGTAAATATGGATGTATAAACACCTAATCATGAAAGAGCCTGCAGCCTAGATCTTGTGCTCACTGAGACTGATGGGTTGCTGAAAGCAATCTTGTTTATTTCTCTTTAACCCCTGGATAATTGAAATACTTTGAACACCTGAAAAAACTTGTATATTGGAACTAACTTACAAATAAATAATCATTACAGGAAACCAAATGTCAAATATTGGAAGTCAGCAAAATTGCCTCATGCCAAGACAGGAAGACAAATGTGATACTGTGTGGAGTAGAAATTTAGAGATTAGTGTCATTTTAAAGGATGTATGGATAATGATCACTTTAATAATATCCTTCAACCCATGAAAATGGCATTAGGGAAGAAGGTACATTATGATAGACAATACCACATTAATGTAAGCTTAGGCAAATGCTGTACCCAGTTGCATCTGCTGTAGGGTACACAAATATGTAGATGGGGTATATCAGGTAGATCACTACAGTACCTTGATATTGTAGATCACATACAATCTTTAATATTCAGGTAAAATGAATTTAATTCTTTATAAGTATAGAGATGAACAAGACAAATAGTATTTTTCTTTAGCCTAAGGCATTAATATTTTATAACTGGTTCTTTTCATATGTTGGCTGAAATAGCTAAGTTCAGAAATACATTATACGCAGTAAACAATATTTTTACTTCCTTAGGCACTGTAATTATTCAAAAATGTTTAAAGTAGCATTTTCTTTTTGAAATACAGCATAGTGCTGGCAAAAAATCAGACCACAGAATCAATGGAACAGCTTAGAAGATGCCGAAACTACAAAAAAACACAGCTACCTTATCTTAGACAAAGTAGCCAAACACATTCGCTGGAAGAAAGATAGCTTCTTTAATAAGCGGTGCTAGAAATACCAGCTTTCCATGTGCCAAAGACTAAAACTAGACTCATGTCTATCACTATGCACTAAAGTCAAGATTGATCAGAATTCTAAATATTGAAACACAATCACTAAGTCTGCTGAAAAGGAGAATAGGCAGGACTCTTGAAGACAGATGTAGGTAAAGATCTCCAAACAAAACCAAGATCACACAGGAGATGCTACAAAGAATCAACAGTTGGGATCCCATTGTATTAAAAAGTTTTTGCACAGCAAAGAAATCACCAAAAACATCCCACAGAATGGGAAAACATTTATGTAGTTGTCCTCAAAGAGTTTATGTCTGGCACATATAAAGAACTGAAAAAACCCTTAAATCTCCCCCAAATTTAGAGACTCGATCTAAAAATGAGCATTTGAGAGGAATAAGAGCTTCTCAGATGAAGAAACAAAGGTGGCAAATAAATACAGTAAAACTATTCAACACCACTGATTATTTCAGAAATGCAAATTAAAACAAGATTGAAATTTCACCTCATTGTAGCAAAAATAGCTATCATCAAGAAATCAACCAATAACAAATGCTGAAAAGGTTATGGGGAAAAAGGAGCACTTCTCTACTGCTGGTGGGAATGTAGACTGGTGCAACCACTGTGGAAAATAGTGTGGAGAATTCTTGAAAACTAGGATTAGTGGTTCCATATGACCCAGTTTTTACTCATTTGTGTAACTTCATGGGACAATTAAAACCATCATGCCACAGTGATATATTCACACATGTTTAATAGAAATACAGTTTGTAATAGGAAACTCTTGGGGGCAATCCAAATGCAAATAAACAGAGGAATGGATAAAAAAGATATTTTTTTAATACAATAAAGTACAACTTAGCTGAAAAGAAAGATAAATTTGAATATTTCCAGGTAAGTGAATGCAACTTGAAACCATAATCTTTAACGAAATAAATCAGAATCACACATGTGAATAGCACATTGTTTCCGTGGTGTGAGACCAAAATGTGTATTGGATTCTGTGAAACGGGAAGAAGTCAATAGTTCAAAAGGAACTAGGAAAAGGGAAGAGGCAAAGGAAAGAAAACTATAAATAGGTTAAAATGGACATGAAGATTTGTAAATAGATTAAGAATGGTTGAAGAGGAGAGGGAATTGGGAGGAAAAAAGGAAGTCAAATACATCATGTACATGTAAAAATTCCCTGAGATGAACAGGATCATTATGTACACTTTGAATGTACCAATAAACTGAAACAAAGTGGAAAAAAAAAAAAAAGAAAATTTGGTTTGTGTTCCATTGAATAGATCCAGTTGTTATAGATCTCTCCAAATTGTCACTAGATTTCAGGTATTTTTCCCATTTATCTATGCTATCTCTTCTTATTATTCCTTTACTTTCCACAGTGGAGGATGTTTTGTAACTTAAAGGGTGATGTGATGAGAACTTGATCTTTCTCATTAGTCAATGTAACTTTAGATCAATACATTCAATGGTTGTTTCAGTTAGCATAGATCTTATCTAATGAATGTCCCTAGTTATAAAGATAGTTACACAGAATGGAAGAATGAACATGTTATATGTTTCACCACGAGATATATTTAAATGCAGTAAATGAATTTACATTTACACTTGTAAATGCATGAATAAAATATTTATAGCTTTGTTTCAATGCAGTCTTTTCAATATAAGCAGGATTAACTTGTTTACATTTCTGTTACTACATTTTAGACACGATCCAAAACACAGAAGAATAAGTATAACAATAATTTATGCAAATGTTAGTAAATATAAAATCACTAGTGCAGTATATAATAACTTTATTAGTATTTTGTATTTACTATCTAACAAAAGAAAAACTTGTCGAGACTTTTACTCAACTTCACAGTGGTCAAATACATCTTATGTTGGATTTCAGAAATGCAATCATCTAGTGTTTTTTAAAAATAAGCAGACTCTGATTTATATATTACAAAATAAATAAGAGTAACCATTAAAACAATAAAAAATAATGTATTGACTACCTTGTGACTATGTAAAATCCTATTTCAAAGTTTTATTGCTTGAGACATAACAATACAAATATTCCTTGCTATGTGTTTAATGACTGCTAAGACTATTTAGGATGCTTTTTGAACTTATGACCCTCCACTCAGAGTTAAGACCCATCCTCTTTTGGAGGATTCTTTTGTGCACTTCTAATTTTAGTATATGTGCTGCCAAAGCAGGAATTTTTTTTATGCTTCTGTGCACCTTGTTGATAGAGCCTCAGTGTCTATTTGCACAGTACACCATATTTATACCATAACATAAATTTTACTGATTGTACTATGTAACACCATAGTTTTATATTCTGTTATACATTACAGTACTGTATGTAAGAGTTATTCAAATAAAAACAAAGTCATCAAGCTGGATTTTCCTTTGACCTTCATCAAACTTTTTTTTTTTTTTTTTTTCCTAGTCAGAGTCTCACTTTAGTTCATGCTGACCTGGAACTCCCTGTGTAGTCCAGGCTGACCGTCAATTTGCAGCAATCTTCCTGCCTCAGCATCTGAGTTCTGGGATTACCGCCATGTATCACCATATTCGACTTGACCCCTTTTGTAGTTCTAAATATTGTATATTTAGTTCCTCACTCAGTGGCCAATCCATTTTTTTTTTACTTTTTTTATTTAAAAGAGAAAAAAGATAAAAATAACAATAAAGCAGAGTTTCAAAACAGGTTAGTAGGATAGTTACAATAACTCATACACTGAATATTGTTGTGTTTGTAGTAGTTATTCAGAACGTAAGACGTAGCCGTGATGTCTTGCCCAAACAATGTTAACACAAACCTTACTTTTCAATGAACTAAGAGAAACTAGCCACAAGACTACCTTAATATTCTTTTGTACACATATATTTGTTTTCTTTTTCTTCTTTTCTCATTTGACCCATCATAATTTGTCTTTCCTTTTGAACACTTTCCACCCAATTCACAATATCTATTGTATATTTTGGATCTTACTTCTTCATTCATTTTCTCACAATAGTGAGATAATATGTTGTTTATACATATGGGTCTTATTTATTTCACTTATGAGTATGGTCTCAAGTTGCATTCATTTGTTATAAAAGCCTCCAGTTTTTCCTTTTTTAAGGATAAAAAAAAAAAACGCATCTTTGTATCCATTCATCAGTTAATAGACATTTGGGCCACTTCCAAAATTTAACTATTGCAAATGGTGCTGTTATGAACATGGATGCACATATATCCGTGTGGTATGATGTTTTTAATTTTTCTGGACAGATGCTCAGAAGGGAAATAGTTGAGTCAAAGGGAAATTCTAATCCTAGTTTTTGAGCAATCTCCCCACTAATTTTCAGTGTCTGTACCAGTCTACTCTCCTAACAACAGTGGAGAAGGTTCCTTTTTCCCTAGATCTCTTCCATCATTTCTTTTTGGTTGGCTTTTTGATGATAGCCATTCTTTCTGCAATGAGATGGAATCTCAATGCTGTTTTAATTTGCATCTCTCAAATGGCCAATGATGTTGAATATTTTTTTCAAGAATTTATTGGCCATTTTTCTTGCTTCGTATGAGAAGTGTATATTCATCTCAGATGCAGACTTTTAGATTGAGTCTTTGAAGTTTGGGAGGGTATGTATTTTTTAAAAATTTTTAAATATGTTTTAGATGTAAGTCCCTGGTCTGTGGGACAACTGGATATTTTTTCTCATTCTGTGCATTATTTTTCCACTCTGTTGTTGATTTATTTTGTTGCACAATATTTTTTTAAATAAGATGAGATTCCATTTGTTTATTCCTTGTAATATTTTCCTTGCAGTCAGATCTTGTTCATGATGTCTCTGTCTACACCTATGTCTTTGATATTTCTAGCTATTTTTCTCTTTTTTTAGTAAATTCAGTGATTCTGTTTCAATATGTAAAATTTTGATATTTTATTCTCTTCTACTGATCCTCACACCTGTTTCTGTGTTTGCCAATACCGTGTTGATTTTATCACACTAGCTTTGTAGTATAATTCCAGGTCTGCGACTGTGATCAGTGCCCAATTCATTTAAAAATGAAGGTCCCAGGAGTTTATTAAACAAAACATGTTTGTATGTTTGGGTATTGATCACAATCGCAGACCTGGAATTATATTACAAAGCTAGTATGATAAAATATTTTCTTATTCTGAAGCATTAAATATTATATAATTAGTATTTCCTAACTTGCTGAGGCATAAGGAAGAAAACATTTTAGAAAGCTCATACATAAAACCTGAAACATAATGATTATGTTACAGTTGTGCAGGAAGATACATGAATCAACAAAAACATTTTTAAGATAGTTGGCACTAGGTTCCAGATTTTGTTTTGGAAATCGGCTGTATTACCATGTAATTAATTATCACACACTGCAAAACTTAGTAATATACTTTGCTTTTCTCTCGATTTCTATTGGCTAATTGCAGGAAGTCCTTGGTTGGATTGTCTGCTCAGGGTATCACAGGCAGTAATCAAGGCACCAGATGAGCAGCATTGTAATATGAGCTCAGAATCTTCTTTCCAACTTAGTTTAATGGAAGAATTTTGTTCCTGTTGGTTGTGCAGCTGAGACCTTCACTTTTTATCTGCAAGGAATTGATCATCTATGCACACATGAAGAACAGCAGGCAGCTTTCAGAGTGGGTTTGCTGTGACTGTGCCTCCCAGTACATTTATCTTTGTACAAACATCTCACATGTACGGAGGCTCATTCTAGTGATTTGCTGCTAATAAATAGAACTTACAGAAAGTGTTTGTCATTTCCAAGATTAACAGAAGGCAGACAGAAAATCCACATTCTGAGTAATCTAATTACCTCTCGCTTTTTCTTGAACTCTAGTGAGGCAAGCCGCCACATTGAAAGCATTCTTCCAATACGCAGCTAAGCTGTGCCTGAGTTTCTAAAACACATAAACATAAGAAAACAACTTTCAATGTTTAATCCACTATATTTTGGATTATTCCTTTTAGATAATAACAAATACCTGAAACAAGTTGCAACTACACACTCATTTAAGTAGCAGCAATTATGATAGGGTTTAATAATTTCTGACCAGTTGTAACACAAGACTGACAGATTATGTATTTGTATTGAATTTATCCTCAAGTAGGTTCAGAGGAAAACATCTTTATATTAGATGACACATGGCTTCCTGCAAGGTTCGGTTTATGTTACAATTGCTGAATTGTTGATCAGTCATACACCCTTATTTAAATGTCGCCATGAGACCCCACTATTTTCACCAGGTTTCTGCACGAATGTCTTTTACTGCGGTTTCTTTAAGTTGCTGACTGTGTGACGTATTTATTTAATTCTACCCTACTACAATTTCACTGTTCATAATGACAGGCTAATGTTGATGTCCATTTTATAACATCAGTGTTTAATAACACATACAAAAGTTAATACAAAACATTTAGAATTGATGGAGGCACATGAAAAGAATGGAAAGTCTTAGGCTGATAGCTAATCCTGATGTCTTGTTAAAAGTTCTATTCTGCTGTTTTTTTTTTTTTTTTTCTTTCCTTTGTGTTGCTAACAAAGTTGTAGACACCTTGAAATTCAGGTGCAGAACTTCCTGTGTTTTGTCACTGACAGCATCTCAGCATCTCAGCATGGCCTGGGAGGTATGGTACTCAGTAAGTGTCCCTTCCATTCTCGCTAGACCAGCTGCAGAGTAGTCACTTAGTCATTTCTTTGTTCTCTTTCCCTTTACTCTAAGGTAAATGTTTCATTTAATTGATCTCATATGCCAGCTTTGATTTTGTCCATGTATTTCTCATATATATATATATATATATATATATAGAAAGAGAGAGAGAGAGAGAGAGAGAGAGAGAGAGAGAGAGAGAGAGAGACCATTCAATCCCCTGAGTTCTTGTTAAAGTGAGCACAGGAATAGATCAAGCAAATGGTAAAATTTTTAAATTAAAGATTTCTACTTGATATTAGCTTTTCCCCTAGAAATGTAAAATATTTACTTCCTATTTTTGTCCTCATTTGCTCTTGCAAAAGCTTACTCTTAAATGAATTACAATATTCGCATTTAGTATTCATTTCCTTGTATTCTTGTTTATTGTAAATGTTATATTTTTTCACTGCAAGTTTTATTCTCTCTGGTTATTTAATATTTATAAATTCCAGTATGAAAATACTAGGCATTTTTATATTATGATTGCAGTGGTTTTTCTCAATTTAGAATGCTAAAATGTGTGTGCTGAATAATTTTATACTGCTACTTTTCTGATAGATTCATTGCTCTATCTTTCTTAGTCTCTATGTCTCAATCCTTTGTCTATTACATGGTGTGTCTCTTGAAATGATTCTCACCTTTACTTAATACTTTGCATTTTATGCAAGATTACTCTAACTGCATTTTTCTGAAACTTGATTCATGATTATTTCAGTATATTTTATTTGTTTTTCATGATAGAGGCTTTCATATTTGGTGTTCCTTGTTTACTTATTTGCAAAATGGTGAAAGAAGCTGTGTTCTTGCCTTGGACTCACACTAAGAATATTTTGCTTGTTTACTTTGTGTTTATTTTAACATATTTATTAGTTAAAAATAGGGAAAACTATTTTGTGACACAACGCAAGTTACATAAAATTCAAAGTTCAGTACATATAAAAATATTTATCAGAAATTAGGCCACCTCATTTACTTATATATTGTTCATGGCTATTTCACCCTATGATATCAATTTCACTATTTGAACAGTTATATTGGAGACCATACTTAGTGAGTGTTATACATTGAAGAGATATAGCTATGCAGTAATTGAGCGGAGCTTCCTTTGTTGTATGTGTTATCTTTGGTTTTTTGTTTTTGTTTTTTTTTTTGTTTGTTTGTTTTGGTTTTTTTTGTTGTTGTTGTTTTTGTTGTTGTTGTTGTTTTTTTTTTTTTTTGTCTTTTTCATTTTTATCAGTACCAGGGATCGAACTCAAGACCGCCTGCTTGCAAGGCAGGTGCTTATGCCACTGAGCTAAACCCCCAGCCCCTGTATGTGTTATCTTAACAACACATTTTTGGGCGCTTCTTATCAATACCTATGCATCACATCAAAACAGGAAAGAAGAGAGTGGATTTTAAGTAATGGTTTCAGGTACTGTGAAGTGTGCATTATTTTGTCATTTAACTATATGGCAAAGTATTTTAGTAATTATGGAACAGGACAAAGAATCTGATACACAGTTATGAATACTAAACTATGCCAAAATCAAAAATTTGTCAGAAAGACAAGAAAATTGAAAACCATATTTTACCATGGTAGAGTTCCTTTACGTCTTTTTAAAAATCAAGTTGAATCTGCAAAAGACAGTTTTCAAGTAACTTATTAGACAAATCACAAAAGCTCTTTATCTGTGGTGACTTAAATCCTGTTTGATTGCAGAAGCCAAAAAAAAAAAAAAAATGAGTGAACTAAAGTTTTTAAAGACCATTAACTTTTAGTTGGAACAGTGGTTTTACGAATCAGCAATGTCAGGAGTAATATCTATGGTCAACTGCAAAAATAAATAGATAAATAAATTAATAGAGGAGGCCAAGTGGTTGTCCTCGTCTCTGGGTGAGTTCACAGTTAGTATGAGTACGAGGTATTTTTGCTTTTGCTTTGTTGCTTTAGAAAAAAGTCAGTGCTAAGTTTCAAATGATTAAATAATTAGCTTCTATAAATAACGTGGTAGACAACCACACATAAAAGCATTTTGAAAGCTTATAAGAAAACACAAATTTAGTAAACTGAGAAAAATTCAATAAGTACTAAGGGGTTAAAATATGTATAGAATAGAAAAAAAGCTTAATTGGGTAATGGTAAAGGTTTCTGAAAACTTAAGAAGTTTCTTGCGTTTGGCTATGTTTCTTTGCTAAATAGCCTCAGAAGTCACTTGATTATCTGATAAACATATATCACATATAATTAACCGCATATAATTGGTGGTTAGCTTCCTTTCATTTTATAGATTTAACCACCTTTAATTGCTTGTTTATGTATTTACTTATTTGAAACAAACAGAAGGTGACCATGTGGGATTGCCCTACTATACAACGGTTTGATGGTAAAATCTTTCAATCACTTACAATTAAGTGTGATCTTAAAATTTTTGCAACATTTCAAAAACTTTCCCCAATATTATCAAAAACTGACTTTCTTTAAAATCACTTTTTGATGCTGAGTTCATTGTTTCCTTGAAATGCATTCAATATAAAATTGCAATGCAAAGTAAGTTATGAGCTCAAACTACAGCTTTTCTGTAGCTCTTCAGCAAAATCAAATGAAATTTCCACATTTCAAAATACTTTTAAATCTTTAACTAAAAAACTTCCACCTAACAATTGGAGGTAGTTAATCTACAATATAAAGACATACTTATAGGTAAATGTCAACAGAAAGTCTAAGAGAATTCTGTAAATGCCTTTAAAGCCTTAAATTAATTCAATTAATGTTTTCATTGATTTGTACAGTATTGGTTTCTATTTTGTGTAAAGACATTGTCAAAGAACATACAAAAATGGATACCTCACCACATCATTGTTATCATGAAAATTTGCAATCTACTTTGACAGCCAGGATCACTAACTTTGAATTTTAATGAACTGTTCCCTATAAGTTGGTTCACTAGTACGCTCATAACAAAATACCACAAGCTGGATGGCTTAAACAACAGAGTGCTTCACAGATTTGATAAATGGAAACTGGAGATAAGTCATGGTAAGTCTTGTTCCCTTCAGGACTGAGAAGGAAGAATATATTCCTTGCCTGTCTCCTAGGTAATTTGTCAAGAATCTTGAGCATTTTTTGGCTCCTAGACACTACTCTGATCTCCCACTGGTGAACATATTTATTCCTTTGGTGTCTGTCTCTAAAATTTTCCTTTTCTTAAGGACATTACCGATATTGGATTAGGGTCCATCCTTAATCTCTTGTTTTAATTTAATTACTTCATAATGATTCTATCTCTAAATGAGGTTATGTTCAGCAATATTTAGGCTTAGTATATCCATCTGAGAATTTTGAGGTATCAAAGCCTGTGTGGGATGTATCCATATATTTGTTTACTCCAGTGACATTATAGATCGCTTCAGCAGAGATCCTTTTAGAAGGTCAATAAATCTATTAACTGTTGCCTTCAATATTCTTGCTCCTTCTTTGATTGTTAACAATCAAAACCATCTTGTGCTCTTCACACTTAATTTTCATTGCATGTTAAGTGCCTTCAGTTTATCGTTATCTTTCTAAAGGCATCAATGCAGCTTAATACCAACCACCTGGTTCTACTGCCCCTTATGTACTATTCTAGGTTTCCAAACCTTATGTATTGAAACATGAGAGAACACTTCCTCCACTGAAATAATTTTCCAAATCACCTAAGGAGTATTTTAAAGCAGACTATCAGTGCTCCTCTTCCTGGATTGGACTCTTCCTGGCCAGTGAGACAGGGATGATTCTGTTCTCAAACTTCCACTTCCTGGCACTTTCAACTCCAAATGTGGTGGAGATGGATGCTGATATGTATTGAGTGGTGTTGAAGGGATGTTGCTGTGAAGAAGTAAAGGGGAAGGAAGCAGACAGAAGACAGCAAAAGACTTCTGACTGTGAAGTGAGTATCACATCAGTGAAAGGAAGGGGAGGAGGAAGCCAAACTGAGCAGAGAGAGAGTCTCAGTGTACTTCTAACAATAGCGCGAAACCAAAAGCGAGCACTGGAGTAAAGGTCCTGGATCCCGTTTACCATTCTGAGCTCAGTAACAGGCTGGGAGCAGATGCCTGGGATGAGCATGACCTCAACTTCAAGTCAGAGGCGGATCCAAAGAGATATTATAGTTAAGGGCTGTCAACTCAGACACCTTTGGAATTTGAAAGACGGATTTATCTTTAAGGGACAGTCAAGCAGTGCATTCCTGCCATGTATCTTTCTTTGATCTTTACATGTTTATGACTTCATTATAGACTTCAGAAGGAGATATATTCACATCTGTTTCAATATTGAAAATGTATTTTATTAAGCGAGAAGAATGCTAGATAAGTAGCTCACTGAACACACACACACAAAATTTCATATTAATATACTGGAGGAAAATCTTGAATGATAAGCCTAAATATTGTTTGTAATTTCTGCAACAGTTTTTAATAATGCTATTTTAACAAGAATATTGATGATTTTTTTCTAAAAAACCTATTTACTTATATGCAATCAGAGTTACCATATTTGAACAACAAATGTTTGTTAATGTTTGAGTTCAATTTGCTTTTCCTTCTCATGATACAATAGATACCATTTTAACAAACATGTTTAATGTTTTGTACTCTCGTTTTTGACTTTGCAAATTACTAAAGATATTTTTGGACAGTATAAAAATGCATTAATTTCCTAAGATACTTGTTCAGTCTTACTAATTGTCACTAATCCTAGTATTTAAGCATATTTATTGAGATGGCTAGAAAAATTGGTACTCAAATGATTTTCTTTAAAGTCTATTTATATATAGCACATATCCACAGCCTCTTGTATAATTCTGGTTTTCCCACTATAGGTTTTAAGTAAGTTACAAAGCATCTACTTCTATTATTGCAGTAGATTCTCAGCAAGCCAACTTAAGCCTCAAGGGTTCTATTTTCTAGCTGAGCATTCACTCAGGTGACCCTTGGGTCATACTCACAGGTGTCAAAAGCAATAAACCCACCAGTACCATCTTTCTATCATAGATGCCATTACACCTCAAAATCATGAGAAAAACAGACAGATATCATTCACAGAAGCATCCAGCTAAATCTCTGATCTGGATATTGGAAAGAACAAGGATTTGAAAAGCCCAGTGGGAATTAAAAGATCAATGTGAGGTTGAACTCAGAACATCAGATTGAGTGTCAAAACAACTTCAGGGCTTTGCCTCTGCAATATAAAACAAAAAAGAAACAGCAAATAACTTTGCTGTGTTAAGCAGTCAGTTGTAAATAGTATTTGCAAAATGAATAAAAATTAAGTTAGAAATATTCAAGTATCACAACTAAAATTTTATAAACTGTTATTAGAGATCCATGCATTCACAAATTTCAGGGATAATTAATATATCTCATTAATGTTTTACTGGTAACCCTTTGTTAGAAACCAAAATTCCTCCCTGTATTAAAAATATACTAAGAAATACTTTTTTTCTTAATATGCTCATCCAATGAACGATCTTGCTTGTTTTATAGTTGTATATTTTAGTCTTCATTTTGTTAATATTCTGCCAAAAATGTCGTAAATATCCTTAAATTCTTTCAATGCAAAACATTAGTTTCATAGGAGAAAGCATTACAGGACCCAATAAAGTACAAATTCCATGATTATGTGAAGTAGGTCTCAGTAATAAATATAAACTATTCCAAAGCAGTATTATAAAATTTTAGATTTTCACGTGTGCATGTGAGAGTGAATATGTAAGACACAGAGTCATAGTTGTTACACGCTGCTCAATTTTATTTGGCAAGATGGAATAGTAATTGCAATAATGACTTGACCATGATCTTCCAATCATTTCTAGCCTCTAAGAAAACAAATTATCAGCTACACAGAGATAAAGTGGAAAGATTGTTTAGGACATTTTCTTTGAAAAGACATTTCCTGAATTATATTTATTTCTAGACAAATAGAGCAAAAATAATTGAAAGTGCACATAGGCAACTTTACACTCTCCAAAAATCCCCCTTCGTTATCTTGATTTAATGGAGTTCATTTGACACCATGCTAATTATCTTTTACGTTTTCTAGTACATACGTTTTGCTCTATAAATTTCCCTCTATTAATTTTGTTGCATCTTATATGTTTTCTTTAGTTGTAATTTCATTTTCATTCATATAAAAGTACTTAAAAACTGTCTTGCACCTCTTTGTCCCATCTGTTATATATAAGTCTACTGTTAATCTAAATAGTATTATTCTTATTGCCATCATCATTATTTTTATTATTAGTTTGTGGTACTAAGGATTGAACCCTGGCATTTGCACTAAGCTGCATCCCCAACAATAGGTTTTGTATTTTTATTTGAGACAGACTTTCTGAAGGTCATCAGGTTAGTTTGAACTTGCAAAGACTCTCCTTCCAGAGCCTCCCACAGTGAGATTATAGGAGTTCACTACCATACTCTGCTGATTTTTATTGTTTTTCTTAAAAAATTGTTTTCTAGTTAGATCCTCTGAAACTTTCTGATCTATAGTTTGATATCTGTGACTGATTTTAATTTGGGAAAATTACCTGTGATTATTCTTTTAAATAATTTTTCTATTGCTTTCTTTCTCTGCAGATAGTATTTTTCCCCAGTCTAAATAGATTTCCACTTTGGTAACATGTCCAAGGTTGCTTGGATGCCATGCTTCATTTTTAAATTTCTATTTTCTCTGTATTATTTTCTGTTTAATAAGTCGCAATTGGCATATCAGCAGGCTGATTGATTCTTTCCTAATATTTGTCTAATCACTTGAAGATCCTATCAAAGAGATTCTTCCTCTCCCTTCCAGTGTTTTCAAAGTTTTCTTGTGATTTGTTTTTAGATTTTTCTTTTTATCTGCTTACAATATGCTTCCATTCTCACACCAGCTCCTTATCATCACTTTCTGCATTGCTGGGCCGCAACAGATGACACTATAAAGACTTTGGCACGCTGACTTCTAAGGAACAGTGGAAAGACCAGAAAGCAGATCCTCACTGTAACATTCTAATCCTACTTTTCCCCCAAGATTTTCCACGGAAACAAAGACTTTCTCAAGGTGGATCATTGAAATCCTGATCCTTAAGTCAACCGGTCATTCTACAAGGGTACTATTAGGATAGCTTTCCCCCTCCCATAATTTGGTATAAGACCTGCCCATAAGGAAGTTCCCTGGCCTACAGTGTCTATTGAATTACAAGATCCTCCTGGCATAAGGCATCTTTCCTCAGGTGGGAGAAATGCCCCACTGAGATGTCGGGAAGACTCTGAATAGACAGCTTTGCTGTTAAGTCATACCCATTTTTTCCAATTTAAATGTATACATAGCTGTATATTCCTCATTGAATCTTTTTTTTAAATTGTATTTTGAAAAAAAGATAAAATTAAACAGAACAAAACAAATAAAGAGAAAACAACATAAGAGAGAGATCAAAGCAAGACAGCAGGAGATCTTCACTGTCTATCATATTGTCTCTTGTTTTCTTCCAAATAGCTGTGCATATCTTAATATATAATGAATTCATATAAAACAAGTACAAAACTGATCAGAACAGGACGATGAAGGCATTTTAGGGCTTTAAGACCAGACAATTGGGAAATCAACAATGGCTGCCATAATGTCTCTCATTCTCTTTTAAATACTGTCCATATTTTCATGTATGTTGAAATTAAACAAAACAAAGCAGACTAAAATCACTCTGAACAAAGAATAATAGCGTTGCTGGATTTCACACAATGTTGCTATGGGATCAACACAGGCTACCATAATGTCTCTTTTTCTTCAAAGTGGCTGTTCGTTTCATCATGCATTATATAACTGATTATATAAACTGCTTAGGAGAAGTTCTACACATGTATGAGTTGCTACATGTGTATCTATCCTTTCTGTACTAGACGAAAAATCAAAACAAGTCAAGACAAAACACAACAAATTCCTAGAAAAACATGAAACAAAAAGACACATAAACAATAATAGCAAAGGGCCCAACAATATTAGCCCAGAATACTGACAATATAAGCCCTCAAAACAAGGTTATATGAGCATAGCTAGTGTTGTTATTTTACATAATGATCTTCAAGAGTTCCTCAGCTCACCATACAATAATATGCACAATTGTTCCAATTCTATGAATGCTATTTTGTTCCAAGAACTTCATAGGGATCGCAGCAATCATCTTAGCTATCCTAAGTGTGTTTATATAATTTTACACATTTTTCTTTTTCCCCTCCCTTTTCTTTTTCCTCATTTTCCCTAGATTATTTTTACCCTTAAGATGATTCTTATCTTTTCACTGTAATTATTCAGTTTTTTGTATCTCAGGTACTCTTACTATTTCTTACACTAAGGAGACAATCTGATAGTTATACATGTGAGTTTGATTTACTTCATTTATGAGTATGGTCTCAAGCTGTGCCCCTTTATTTATAAATATCTCAATGTGATCATTCTTTATAGTAGTGTAGTACTCCATTGTATAAAATACTGCATCTTTTAATCTATTCCTCAGTTGATGGGCATTTAGATTGTTTCCAAGATCTGGCTATTACAAATTGTGCTGCTATAAACACGGGTGCACATATATCATTTGTGTTATGATGTTTTCAATTCTTCTGGGAATTTGCCCAGAAGTGCAACAGCTGGGTCAATTGGAACCTCAAATCCAGCTTTTTGAGGTAACTCCAGACTGACCTCCACTGTGGTTACACCAGTCTATGCTTCCAACCAACATTGTAGAAGAGTTCCTTTTTTCCCCGCAGCCACATCAGCATTTGTTGGTAGTCTTATCCTGGCCCTTCTTTCTGGAGTGAGATGGAATTTCAGTGGGATTTTAATTGCATTTCTCTAATGACCAATGATGCTACACTTTTTTTTTTCATGTGTTTATTTACCATTTGCATTTCTTCATCTGAGAATTGTGTATTCATCTCAGATGCCTATTTCTGGACTGTGTCTTTGAATTTTGGGGATCTGATTTTTTTTCATCCTTTATATGTTCTGGACAGAAGTCCTTTGTCTGAGGGATTGTTCTCTAGGATTTTTCCCAACTTGTGGGTTTTCCTTTCACTATGCTGGAGATTTCTTTTGACATGCAAAAACTGTGGAATAGGATGCAATCCCAGTTACTGATTCTGTAAAGAATTAGTCGTGCAGTTTGATTCTTGTTCATGAATTCTCTACCTAGCTCTATGTCTTCAAGATTTCTAGCTACTTTGCATTTCAATAAATTTAGTGTTTCTGTTTTAATATTTAGATCTTTGATCCATTTAAACTTTAGTACATGATGATAGGCATGAATCTAGCTTTAGTTTTTGGCATTTAGAGAGTCAATTTTTCCAGCACTATTTATTGAAGATACTGTCTTTCTGCCAGTGGACATGTTTGGCCCCTTTATCAAAGACAAGGTGGCTGAGTGTGTTTATAGTTGTAATTATGTCTTCGAATCTATTTCATTGATCTTCAAGTCTGTTTTTATTCCAGTACCATGCTTACTTTATTACCTTGGCCTTGTAGTACAACTTCAAGTCAGAGATTGTGATGCTTCCTTCCTTGCCTTTGTTGCTTAGAACTGACTTTGCTATTCTAGTTCTTTTATGATTCTAGATGAATTTTAGGAGTGATTTCTCCAGATCTGTGAGGTATGGTAGTGGCATTTTGAATGGGATTGCAGTAAATCTGTATAGCAATTTTGGGAGAATGGCCATTTTCACAATGTTTTCTCTTCCTATCCATGAACAAGGGATGTCTTTCTATTTTCTGGGGTCATCTTCTATTACTTTTTCAGGATATTATAATTTTCCCTGAATAAATCTTTTGATTTTCTATTAGATTAAATCCTAAGTATTTCATTTTGTTGTATGCTACTGTAAAGGGTGTTGGCTTCATTTATTTCTCTCTCAGTGGTTTGTTGTTAGTGTATAGGGATGTTATTGATTTTTAAGTGTTCACTTCGTATCTAGCTACATCACTGAATTTATTTATTATACCTAGGAATCTTTCAGTGGAGTATTGGGGGTCTTCTATATGGAGTATCATGTCATCTGCAAATAATGATAATTTAACTTCTTCTTTTCCTATCTTACCCCTTTTATTTCTCTCTCTTTTCTAATTGTTCTGGATAGTGTTTTCAGCACTATATTGAATAGGAGTGGTGATAATGGAGATACTTGTCTTGTTCCTGATTTTAGGGTAAAGGCTTTCAGTTTTGGACCATCTAATATGATGCTGGTTTTTGGTTTGTCATAGATGGCTTCTATCATATTGAGGTAAAGACCATCTATTCCAGGTTTCTGTAAGGTTTTTATCATGAATAAGTGTTGGACCTTATCAAAGCTATTCCTGCATCTACAGATCATGTGGTTCTTATTTTTGGCTCTATTGATATGATGGATTACATTTGTTGATTTGTGTATGTTGAACCATCTCTGCATTCCTGGGATGAATCCCAATTGGTAACCGTGTATAATCTTCTTGAAGATTTGCTGCATTCTGTTTGACAAAATTTTATTGAGAATTTTTTGCATCTATGTTCATTACAGTGATTGGCCTGCAGTTGCCTTTTTTGGTTGGGTCTTTTTCAGATTTTTGTATTAGAGTTATGTTTGCTTCCAGGAATGAGTTAGGGAGAATTGTTTCCTTTTCAATTTCATTGAACAGTTTGAGGAGTGTCAGCATTAAACCTTCTTTGAATTTCTTGTAGAAGTCTGCAGTGAATCCATTTGGACCTGAGCTGTTATTTGTTGGTAAAGATTTAATTACATTTTCAATTTCATTAATTGAAATTGGGTTATTCAACTGTTTTGCATCTTCTTGACCCAGTCTTGGTAATTGATATGTTTGTAAGAATCTGTCCATTTCTTCTGTGTTATCAAGCCTATGAGAATAAAGGTTTTCCAAGTAGGTATTGATGATTTTCTGTATTTCAATAGGGTCTGTAGTGATTTCACCCTTTTTATTCCTGATTGTATGAATTTGAGTTTTTTCTTTGCTTTTTTAAAACGAGTTTGGCTAGGGGTTTATCAATTTTATTTATTCTTCTAAAGAACCAACTCTTTGATTCATTGATTCTTTTTATTGTTTTCTTAGTCTCTATTTGCATTGATTTTTGCAGTGACCTTTACAGTTTCCTCCCTTCTTTTGATTTTGGGCTTGACTTGCTCTTATTTTTCTAGATGGTAGAGATGTATTTTCTAACTTCTATGTGTTTGTGGGGTTTTTTTGCTGTTTCTTTTGTCATTGATTTCTAGTCTCATGGTGCTATGATCCGTTAACAAGCATGGGATAATTCAATTTTTTGCATTTACTTTTGCATTTTCTGTGGGCTGGTATATGGTCTATGTTAGAGAACATTTCCTGTGCTATTGAGAAGAATATATATTCTGACGTTGTGGAGTGAAAACTCTGTATATGTTTACTAAGTCCATTTGTTCACCGTTGTGATTCAGTTCTGTTATTTCTTTGCTGATTTTCTGTCTAGTTGATCTGTCCCTTTGTGTCAATGGCATGTTAAGGTCTCTTGTTGTAATTGTGTTAATGCTTATTTGATTTTTGATTTGTTAATATTTGTTTTGTATAGCTGGATGCTCTAGATTTTTGTGCATGTATATTTATGATTGTTATCTCTTCTTCTTGAAATTTTCCTGTCACTAATATATAATAGCCTTCTTTATCTCTTTGGATAATTCTTGGTTTGAAGTTTACATTGTTTGCAAACAGAATAGCTACCGCTGCTTTTTTTGGGGATCCTATTGTATGGAGTATTTTTTGCCATCCTTTGACTTTCAGTCTATGAGCTTCCTTTTGGGTTAGATGGGTTTCTCATAGACAGTATATGGTTGGATATTGTTTCTTGATCCATTCTGCCAGTTGTCTGTTGCTTTTAATTAGTGAATTGAGTTTAATTATTTGCCTTGCTTAGTGTTTTTTATCCTAAGTCTGTCTGCCATGTCTTTCAGCATTCTTTGCAGGTTGGTTTGGTGGTCACGAATTTCTTCAGCTGTTCTTTTGTCTTTGAAGTATCTTGTTTCTCCATCTATTTTGAAGGACAGTTTTGCAGCATGCATTAGTCTGAGTTGGAAGTCATTTTCCTTTAGGATCTGAAATAGTTCACTCCATGATCTTTTTGACTTCATTTTTTGTGTTGAGAAATCTGCTGTAATTCTGATAGGCTTTCCTTTATAGGTGATTTATTTCTTCTCTCTAGTAGCTTTTTGTATTCTGTTCTTATGTTGGGTTTCTGGGATGTTGATTATTATATGTCTGGATGTGGTTTTATTTTGGTTATGGTTATTTGACATTCTGTATGGTTCACAGATCTGTGTGTCAGTTTCCATTCCCATATTTGGGAAATTTTCAGCTATTACTTCTGTACATAGCATCTTGATATTGCTTGTGTTGTCACCTTCCTTTTTGTTTGTCCCTATTAATCTTATGTGTTTTTCATTGCATCATCTTGCAGTTGTTGAATTGTTATTTCCTGGCCCCTTGTTATTGTTAAGCAATCTTTCCTTTCCTGTTCACCAGCTGCAATCTTGTCTTCAAGGTCTGAGATTCTATCTTCACTTTAACTGAGGCAATTTTGCCAACTTTTGATGAAATTTTTGATTTCTTGTATATCTCTTTGCATCTGCTTCATGCATTTTGTTTCTTTCTTATATTGTTCACTGAGATTTTCCACCTTTTTGTATCTTTCCTCTATTTTTTTAACTATGTCTTCTTTAAATATGTTCAACATTTCTTTCATTACATTTATCATTGTGTCTTTTTCTGGGAGACAATTTCTGATTTGAGTTCTATTATAGCTTCCCAGAGTTCTTTCTTTACTTCAGTTGTTATCATTTCAGGAATTTCAGGTGTATGGCTTATATTTTCTTCTGTGTGCATGTCTCCTAGGCTTGCTTGGGTTTGGCTGGAAGTTTGAGATTATATTTTGCTTTTTTGTTTTGTCATTTATCTATATTTCTGGGTTTCAAGCAAAGTTTCAAAGCTTCCCTCACCCACTGGGAATCACCTGATCCACTTTCAGCCTCCTGGGGCAGACCGCAGGCAACTGTTAGCTTCTTGGAGTTCACTGGGTATGGCCAGTTAGGCTCCTGGGAACTCCTGTGTGTCCTCTCACCACCTGGGCGCATTGCCCTAAGGCTTCACTGTGTGCTGAGATTCAACCTGCATACATTCGGTACCATGGCCTGCCTCTACCAGATGCTTGACATTTCCTGGGAGTGGGCAAGTTAGGCTCAGGGTGACCTCCGGTGTGTCTCTCAGTGATTTCAGTGTGGGGCATGGTCTTACCACTGTGAGTAAAGTTTCAAGGCTTCCCTGTGTGCTGGAATACAATCCGTCCATGCTCAGGTCCTGGGTCCTCATTGAATCTTAACATAAAAGTAAAGCTTTTCCTTGGTCTTTGGTTCTTCATGTATGAAGTTTCTAGTGTTACATAAAACTGTGATTAAATACATCTGTTTTGCTTTTCTTTTGTTAAACTGGCTTGGATATAGAGATGTCAGAGGTGATCCTTAGGAAAGGAAGAAATATCCCTTGCAATTCTGTTCTGCTACATATTAATGTTTTTTAAATAAACTAAGTTCATTGATACATTTTAGATATGCATATTAATAGCATTCATCATAGGGAATTTGTATCTCTACATGATATATCTTGATTCTTCTTTTTTTCCCATTCCCCTCCCCATCTTATAAGCTTCTTCACTTTAAAGCTTTGTATTCTCTTTCTCCTTAGTCTCTCATTTTTAAATTCTCCTTTCTTTTCTTTCCCAATCCTTCCTACCCCATCTCCCTGCCTAGTTCCCCTTCCCATGTAAACATTTTCTTCTTATTTCACAATATCTATTGTATACTTGAGTCCTTATTATTTCCAGGTTCTCACACCAGAGAAACAATGTAATATTTACATATGTGTCTGATTTATTTTACTTAAGAGGGTGGTCTTGAGGCATATCCACTTACATAGAAATGCCTCAGGCACACCCTTTTTATGACTGAGTAGTATAGCATTGTATAAAAAAATCACATCATTTTAACCATTTATCAGTTGATGGGAATTTCTAGATTTTCCAAGATTTACCTATTACAAACTGTGGGGCTATGGTCATGGGTGTGCAGACATTGCTGTCATACAATATTTTTAATTCTTTCATGAAGATACCAAGAAGGAGAGTAGCCGAGCTAAATGGAACCTTTATTTTAAATTTTTGAAGAATTTCCACACTGACTTCCACAGTGTTTCTATTATTGTAGATCTGTTCTGGTTCCAAATGATTTTATGAATGTTTTCTATAGATCTGTGAAATAGGATTGCATTAAATCTATTAACAATTTTGGGAGTATGGCCATTTTCACTATTTCATTTCTTCCTATCAGAAGCAAAATTTATTTTTCCATTTTCTGATATCCTGTTGCATATTTCTTTTCAAAATATTGTAGTCTTAATGTAAATTTCTTTTATTTCTTTGTTAAATTAACTCCCAAGTATTTTAAATATACTTAGGAGGTTTTTTTTTTTTTTTTGATGTTATTGTGAAAAGTATTATTTCTTAATTTCCATCTTAGTTGTTTGTTTCCAAGAATGCTACTGATTTTTATGTGTTGACTTTGGACCCAGTTACTCATCTGAATTTGATTATTAATTCTAGACGTCTTTTGGTGAGTTTTTAGGGTCTTCTATTAAGGATATTCTGCCATCTGTAAATAATAATAATTTAAATTCTTCCTTTCCTATCCTTATTCCTTTTATTTTTTTCTCTTGTCTCATTGCTTTGGCTAATGTTTCCAGAATTAAATTTAATAAGAGTGGTAATAGTAGACATCCTTGTCTTGTTTCTAATTTTAGAAAGAAAGTTTTCGGTATTTGATCATTTAGTGTTGTGTTGGATGTTGGTTTGTCATACATGGCTTTTATTAGATTGAGGTAAAAAGTATCAGTTTCAATTTTCTGAAGTTTTTTGCTATGAATGGGTGTCTTGCTTTGTCAAATACTTTTTCTCTGTGTATTGAGATGATCATATGGTTTTTGTTGATATGGCATATGACATGTATTGATTTGCATATGTGGCTCTACCTCTATATCTGTATCCCTATGATGAATCTTACCTGGTCATCACGTATAATCTTCTGCATAATTTGTTGTATCCTATTTTCCAGTACCTTATTGAGGAATTTGATATCATTAGGGAGACAGACTCATAGTTATCTTTTTGGTTGCATATTTCTCTGTTTTTGGTGTTTGGGTAATATCTGCTTCCAGAAAGCATTTAGGAGTTTCGCTTCTCTTTCTATTTCATTAAAGATTTTGAGAAGAAGTGGCACTAGACCTCTTGTAAATTTTTTTGTAATATTCAACCCTCAAACCATTTATCGCTTTTCTTCATAGATATGAATTTAATTACATCTTTAACTTGATTGACTGATATTGGCTCATGTAGAATTTTTATAACTTCCCGATTCAACTTTGGTAATTCCTATGTCTAGGAATTTGTCCATTTCTGTGGTGATTTCTGTTTTAAAGATCTTTAAGTAAGTATTGAGGAGCTGGGTTTATGCAGGATATGTTGCAGTTTTAACTTTTCTATTCTGATTTGCATAGATTTGAGTCTTTACATTTTTGATAAGCTTGACTAAGCAGTTTATCAATTTTATTTAATTTTTCAAAGAACCAACTTTTAGATTCACTGATTCTTCATACTGCTTTCTTAGACACATTGCATCTATTTTTGCTCTGATCTTTATAATTTCCTTCATTGTGTGATCTTAGGGTTGTCTTGTTCTTTTTTTCTATTAGTTTGAGGTTCAACATTATATTGTTTATGAAGCTCAATCTGTTTTTTAGATGTGAAAATTCACTATATTAAATTTCTTTCATGGAAGTGCTTTTGTTGTTTCCAAAAATTTCCAATATATTTTATTCGCATTATCATTTACTTGTAGAAAATCTCTAATATCTTCTCTAATTTCATCTCTGACCCTTTGGTTACTTAAGAGGGTGATATTTAATTGCCACATGTTTAGGTAATTTTTGTGGTTTCTTTTGGTATTGATTTGCAATTTCATTTCATTATATGGTTTGACATTATGCATGGGATAATTTCAATTATTTTACACTTAATAAGCATTTTCTATAAAGTAGTATGTGGTCTGTTTTGTAGACTATCCTTTTTGCCTCTGAGAAGAATGTATATTCTGAAGCTGTAATGCAATGCTCTACAGACATCTACTAGGTCCATTTGTTCACAGATTTGTTTCAGTTCTGATATTTCTTTGCCGATATTTTGTGTAGTTGATCTATTTGTGACAGTGGAGTATTGAGGTCCTCAATTACAATTGTGCTGGGCTTATTTGATTTTTCATGCCTGTTAATATTTATATAGTGGGTGCACTGGTATTTAGTGCCCATTTATTTATGATTGTTACCTCTTCCTGGAGTTTTCCCTGAACGAGTATGTAGTGAACTTCTCTTTCTCTTCTGTTCAGTCTTGGCTTGAAGTTCACTTTGAAAACAGAATAGCTATTTCTGAATTTTTTTCCAGGTTCCTGTCATATGAAGTATTGCTTTCCCTCTTTGGCCTTCAGTCTATGTATTATTTTCTTAAATGTGTTTCTAGTATGCAGGGTATTGTTGGATCTTGCTTCTTGATCCATGCTCCCAGTCTCTTTCTTATAACTGGTGAATTGAGACTATTTACATTGATAGCTATAACTGATGTATTGGCTTACCCTTGTCGTGTTACTTTCCTATTGTTTGTTCCCTGTCTTTCGACTCTGTCTAATTGCTTGCTTTGCCAGTGGATTCTTTCTACTGGTGTTCTTAAAACTGTAGTCTTCCTTATTTCTTCCTAAAATATATTTTAGAACATTTTGGATCTGGTTTTATGGTCATGAATTTCTTTATTGCTCTTTGTCATGAAAATATTTTATTTCTCCATTGATTTTGAAAGATAGTTTTTCAGAATACAACAAATTCGTTGCTTTCCTCTGATGTCCTCAGTTCTGTGATTGTGTCCAAGTCAGAGCCTAAATCTGTCCTCAGTACAGACACAAAGTCTGCAGAAGGGTTAGTGCTGGTTGTGGGACTGATCTTGACCTCTGGATGTGGGAGTTAGGACCAGAATCTTAAATAAGCAACTTCCTGAATGTCCTTGGAGGACCACCCACATCTCTTTACTTTGTGTCATTCTCCCAGTTGCTCTGACACCCTCAAACAGAAAAACCTCAAGCCTGCTTGCCCTCCTAAGTACAGCTATCCTCTCAGAGTTTGTATATCCTCTTCTGCTCCACTCTTTGGCTTGAACAGTCTCTTTGCTCTTTTCTACTGGGATAAGGTGAGGGGAAGTGTTCTTGGCGGTCTCACTGTTCTTGCTCTCTATTCTCTTGCACTATTTAGGATGGTGTGGAAAACTGCTGACTTTCCATTCATTTCCCAGCATGGCTTAAGTATGCTTAATTCAAGCATCCCTCTCTCTCTCTCATGTCATTGGGAGCAAGGCAGGTGGAGTGATGGGCTTCCATATACTCCCTTCACTGCTGCTACTTTGGTCCCTAATCTTGAGGTTCCAGTTAACTTCTATGCATGACACAAAAAAGACAGACAGAGAGATAGAAGAGAGAGAGAGAGAGAGAGAGAGAGAGAGAGAGAGAGAGAGAGACAGAGACAGAGAGACAGAGAGAGAGACAGAGACAGACAGAGAGAGAGAGAGAGAGAGAGAGAGAGACAGAGAGACAGAGACAGAGAGACAGAGAGAGAGACAGAGACAGACAGAGAGAGAGAGAGAGAGAGAGAGAGAGACAGAGAGAGAGAGAGACAGAGACAGAGAGACAGAGAGAGAGACAGAGACAGACAGAGAGAGAGAGAGAGAGAGAGAGAGACAGAGAGACAGAGACAGAGAGACAGAGAGAGAGACAGAGACAGACAGAGAGAGAGAGAGAGAGAGAGAGAGAGAGAGAGAGAGAGAGAGAGTATGGTGGCCTATTCTGATGGAGCCGCTTCTTGGTCACTCATCCTTATCTGTATTAGCAAAATTTGCTGTCAGGCTGCCACATTCTCTATTTGGAGGGAGAGAAAATAGACCAAGGATCTTACAACCCCAAATCACCTAATTTGGCTTTAGTTCCCCAGGTTACTGCAGTCCAGAAAGTTTTTGTGAACTTTCCTGAATGGCAGTTCTTATTCCACATGCAGGCAGAGGTCCTGCCTACAGCCCTGTGAGATGCTTTATTGTTCTATAAAGAACTAAGCCTATGCTTTGTTTGATTCATAAGACTCTTATTTTGGATTGATTTTGCCATCAGGACATGTCCTTTGCATTCTTCCCTGTGATTTTAGTTGATTTTCCTGGAGTAACTCTGATATGGCTTCTCCTCTCTTCAGCCATGTTTAATCAATAATTTTACTTTAAATTTCTTTTCTTAGAACTTGAAGGTATATGTCATGTCTGAATTTGGAGGTGATGTCTATTCTATTTCTTTGACTTTGCTTTTGTCTTTTAGCAAGTCTAGTGCTTTTTTAGTGTTCTTATGAAAAATAATGAATCTCTCTGCTAATAGGAACTGAAGAGTGTGAACTTTCAATCAATCCAGCTAAAAACTTCAATGAGTTTAATGTCTGTTGTGGTTCTAGTTGCTAAATGCTTAAGTTCCCTGATTATTATCAGTGTTATTATTTTGTCCTTGGAACTCTCAAAAACACATTAAGCAGTCTATGTATGTGACAGCAGCCTGCTACAGCCTTGGTTGGGAGCCTTGTCTTTCTGGTGTTAAAGTCTTTGGAGAAGCATTCCATGAGCTAACAACTACATTTCAGTTTGCTCAGTCAGGCTGAGATTGGGGGTATTTCGATTTAATGTTTAGTGTGTTTTTCCCCAAAGCATGACTGGAAGACTCCAGGGAACTTCAGTTCTCCAATAGCAGTGTTATCCATGTCAAACGAGGCTCTTCTGTAGTAGCTTCCCTGGCGGGAAGGCTCTCAATATGGATCAAGCCCTCATTCTACTTTGAAATGATTATTTTCTTGCCTTGAGAGCAGGAACCTCAGGAGGATTTTTCTCTAACTTTAACCACAAGAACTTCGTTAAATTCTAGGTTTAAAAGACTTTGAAAATGCAGGATTTGGATAAGACTTGCCCCAATCAAGTTTTTAGTTTTTAGGGTGATCCACATTCATTCTCCAGCCATTTATCATTATCTCTTAAATTCTTTTCAGCTGGTTAGAGGCAGCAGTAGCTTCTGCTCATGATAAGTGGATCTGGGGTGGCTGTATTTGTCTACTCCTCTAATTTTCAGAGTGATGCCATCATTAGCGTTGGGGAACTCTCATGAAACTAAGAAAGGTCAGTTAGTTGTTTAGTTTCTTTTCCTTTTTTTTTTTTTCTAGTTGTTACTTTGAGTACACAAGACTGTAAATATTAGATTAAAAATCACAAGTCTCTAACAGTCCTTTCAAAGCATTTATCGCAAACAATAGGAAAAAATGTTGGTGGGTAAACTTTCTGAATTTCCCTTTCTCTAGTCTAAAATTTACATAAAAATTTACTTTTATTGATATTAGATCTTTATATTTATATGAGATCTTAAATTTATGCATTTGTTGACTAATACAACTCACATTTATTTGTAAAATTTTCTAAATGATGTTAAATAAATCATTGTTACTAGTTTACATTATATTTTATTTCTTATTACAATATGAAATGCCTCATAGTTTATGATATGTTGAATGCACTGTTCCCAAGCAAATAAAACTTCAGAAAATGGATTACTTATATACATATACAGGTATAAATATTATTTCTATTATTTTGAAATGATTTGTATTAGTTTCCTCTGGAAATATATTTTAAGAAGCATATGTTCACTTTTATATTCTCTTTTGGTGAAATATTAATCAAATAATTTTATGCACTTCAATATAATCCACAGACATTTATAAAAATGTAAATACATTTGTCTATACAAACTTTAATTTCATTTTAAATTACCATAATATTTAAAGGAAAATCAAGATAAAGTTGTGTTTTAACTTCATCTATCTTCAAGCACTTTGAGCTTCAGGTATATCGCTTTCATATCTTGACTGTTACTTTGTTATTTTGTTATGGATACTAATCAGTTTACACATTGTTTTGAAAGACTCTGACCTATTAGGAAGGAGAAATTTGACAAATGGGTACATTAAGATGAAATAATTCAAAACTGCCTGTTAATGTTGATACATTGTCTCAGCTTGAGAACTTTAGAAGTATTAACTCAGCACAGGACCAGAGTCCTCTCTTTATAAAAACACCCTCATTCTGTGAAGGAGGTGGGAGTGCATAGGAGTGCTATGTTCACCCTCAGGGAGGTGGCCTATTTACAATGCAATGTAGAAAGGAAGTTGGTTCTTTGCTTTTGCTCTCTCCTGCCTCCTTGAATTGTTGTCCGAGTGCAGTGCTGCCTTGTTTTGGACCCAACTGTTTAAAGACGGAAACCTCCACAAACTGTAACCTTTCCTCCATTAACTTTAGGTGTAAGGTATTTTGTCTCAGTAACAAGAACAAAGTAAGCAAGACACTGACTATTTATAAACCTCAATAATTTCTGAATAAACCAAAACACCATAATTCAAAAAGCTAACGAATAATCTAATATGATAATATCAGAGTGTTTCAATGATAACTACTAGTTACATTTTTCAACCTTGAAGATTATTGAAAACTGTACATTTTTAACAAGGAGAAAGGAAATAATCAAGAGTTGAAAGTGTATCAACTCACATCAGTGCTATTTCCCTTTGGCAAGCTATAATTATGAGTTATCATTGCCTGTATAACAATGCCATTAGTCCTTTATTCTAAACTTTACTTCACCATTCCAATTCATTTTGAAAACCTACTAGATCTTACTGTAATCTGGCTAAAACCTTTGTAAAAGTTTCTCATTCAACTTTACATAAAACAGCAATGCTTGAATGACCCTTTAGGAACGATAGGCTAAATTCTGCCTAACCCTCAAGCCCCACTGTTCTTTGATATTACATTTCATGGAACATGGTTCATAGTCTTAGATTTCCAGTGTTAGATTCTAGATCCACCATACTTTTAGCCTTTAGCCCAGAACATTATAGTGTTAGCTGATTTGCTTCTATACAAGTGTGTAAGTTAGCTTTTAAATAAATGGCATAATAGCTAGTGCTGATTTAATATCATCTTGTTTTGAAGTCCCATCAAGCTTTTGTTCTTCTGTCTCCATTGGGCTTAATATGTTGTATCTTATTGGATTTTATTATATGTGATAATATAAACAAAAGTTTTATAGACAAAGAGATTATGCAGAAACCATTGTTCATTTTCTGTTAGTTGATTCTAAATACCCTGTAATAATGTCATTCCCTTGAATGGTTTTACATAGTTTTGACATGTTTGATGCTACAGTATACAAGTTATACTCAAAGATTTCAAGGAAAGAGACAATATAGTAACTACTTTTATGTCGGGATTATCTTGTGATGAAACACTATTTTGCTTAAATGGTTATGTTTTAACCCGTGCTGTTTTGTTGTTATGCCCTCTTTTATCTCAATCTCCATTTTATTATTTACTTTTTAAAATTTTTATCCTTTAAAGGAAAAATAAATAAAAAAATAGCAGGATATATTATAGTAACCCACTTTAATTTCCTATTAACTTGATTTGAAACCCTGTATTGCTCTCACCATCTTGTTTTGACTGATTTTCCTCTGTTCTGTTTTGCAAGTTCGAAAGTATAGGCAATAGCTGTGAAGATAATAAGATTCATTATGACGCCCATTCTGGTTAACTATTATCTTCTTTTGAAGACCTGTACTGTCTCCAATGTTTTGGTTTTATTGGTTTTGCTCTCTACTGTTCTGTTCAATTTTATTATAACTGATGATATAGACAATTCTTTTTAAGATAGCAAGAGGCATTATGGTAACCATTGTTGATCACCTTGTATTATGTTTTTACATTATATGTCTATCCTTTTGATTTGACTGACTCTGTTCTGTTATGTCACACTTGGTTTTACTCTCTTCAAAAAAAAAGTAATAAGAACTGTGGGAATAATAAAACCCAAAATGTGTAATTGTCATTGTACAAAACAGAGGAAAAGAAAGTGCTCTAAATGATATAACTGCATGTATATTTAAGTGTATAAGATAGATAATGATATTACTGAATTTCATTGGATCATTGAACAGAACTGTTTGCAGTCTCACTGTTTGAATGTCCACTTTATATGCTTTAATTTTGTAACTTGAACAAATATTTCTAAGATGACAATATGTAATCTATTAACTAGTGATTTCCTACTGTTTATTTTTTTTTTCTGAAATTCTGTATAACTTGTACCCTTTTTCTGCTTTTTTTTCTTTTTCTCCTTAAATAAAACTTAAAAAAATGGCTTGAACCATAAAGGCATACAATTAAGCAGGATTTCTCATGATTCAGTAGATTGACTGAGAGGTCCATTTACTCTGTGTTGTCATGACTGGGCCACAATGAATTCTCTGTATGGCCCCACATAAGTTAGCAGTTAAGACAGCAATCATCCTGATGTCCTGTGGACTGGAGGAAATTTGCCCACAAAGCAGATAGTGTTCGTAGACACCCATTCCCTGTGAACAAGCATTGTACAAGTCTTTTCTTGCATCAATTCTTTCTTTAGAGTCACATAGGCATAAACAAATCTTATGGACAATTCGGACTCAGGAGAGATGGAAATCAACCCTGTTCCTCAATGGAAGTAGTGGCAAAGCCAAAATAAAAAGGAACACACATAAAAGGATAGAGGAGTTATAGCAGCTGTACTTGCAAAACACTGCTGTGTAGGTTCAGTTTTCTCTTCATTGGGAAAGTTCTTCCTGAGTCAACTTGTGTGACCTAGAACTTTTGTGTGCTTCTTATTCTCATAGAATCATGTTGTTTTATTCCCAGCATTGATGTTTTATAACTATACATAATTTCATACATAATTTGTTAATTTTTAATTACATTGCATTTAAGCCTGTTTGATATTTATACTAGGATAATCACTTTCTACCTTTGTGCCTATTGTAATGAAAATTTTCAGTATATTTAATCAACCCATTGTCAAAGGATGAGGGACGTGAATTTTCAATGGAATAAAAACTCTGGAAATATGCAATATATTTTAATAATTAGGCAGAAAATATATAAGGATATATGCATGATGGACGTATTATTGTGTTTTTTAAAAGGTAGTGGTTACATATTTTTTATTTCAGAGCAATGAATCACAAAACACATAGTGAAATTTGTAGCAAGTGGAACAATGTGTTACAGGAAAGCATAAGAACTGATGGGGAAGAGTCTACTCAGATTTGTAAATGTGAGGTAGGGATTTCTGGAAGGTGGCCTCAAGACATGAAAGCACGATTAGATAGATGAGTAGGAGGGTTGCAGGCACCAATAACAAAACATAGAAAAATGGCTCAAGTAGTTGAATTCTGTTTATAAAGTAAAAACAGAAGATAAAGAATGTCAGTGAGACATGAAACAGGTTTTAGATGAGCAACAAATAAATCAAGAATTTTATATCTTGCTGAGATAATTTGTAGAAGAAAATATAAGCTTATTTTGTTGACATTTTTGAGACATATGAATATATATGTATAAATGAGTTATATATTACCTATGTAACACACTGAGAGGTATGTATAAAATCTATAATGAAAGAATACACAGTCCTTTTTGTGCCCAGAATAATTTTATTACCCAAGTATTATAAAAGAGCAAGTATATCATTTTGGGTGGAATTAGATAAGATGTCACAATTAGTGTTGCAATTAGTTATTATAATAATTTGTGCAGTTAATATGTATATTTATTTTCTATGAAAGGAACATTTTTCTGGAATGTAAATTGCAAATTTGTATTTAACAAGAGACTCAAACTAATGACTTAGTAGTTTTAGTACACTTAGTCTTAGTATTCTTTTCCTTCCTGCAATTATGCTTCCCAAGGGGGCATTAAACCTTTAAGCATATATTTTAGTAACTGGAATATTAGATCAAATGGAAGACACTGCCACTATGCATCAGGGCACAGCTTCCTACCCTCTGAGGTGGTTTTGCTTATTAACTTGGCATCCAGCAGATGGCGAACTTGCAACAGATAATTCATTTTTCCTCTTTGGTTGGGTAGGAGAGGCATCACCATTTGTCCGGTAGTTATGGCTGAGTTTCATAAATATATCCTATCTCTTCTTCCATCTTATGCTACATGTTTCAAAATGTTAAAACTTTCTTAGAATATAAGATATAATTTATTGCTTCCTTTGTCTCCTCCTATTGGGCAGTAGATAATCACTTTTTCAGCCTCTCAAAAATAAGCTGTACACAACATGGTATCAGTGACTTTCTTTAATAGAATTCTAATGAGAGGCAGCCCATGGCTTAAGCGGTCTTTCCTTTATCAAAATTGTGTTTCTCTTCTCTAAGAGTTTTCTCACTGCTGTAGTTTCCCTTTTGATTCTGAGAATGCACCTTTTTGCTTTGAGATGTAAAATGTCAAAAGTTCTATTGTTTATTTATCATTCATTCACCTATTTTTTCAGGTGGCTGTGTGTCATTCTTGAAATCTGTAACTAGTTTGTAGGTCTTGTTATTATACTTTTATGTTTGTAAAACTCATTAAATCAAATATGATCTTTTACAGTCAGTGTTAATACATGAAATATATTAGTTACCATGTTTTCTACATGCCTCGTCTCTCTTAGTGCATAAATTTGTATAATCATTTTAACCAACAAGGTAATCTGTATAATAAGATTATTTGCTTACGGATTTTACTATATGTCTGCTGCTACCTACCATGCCAAAATCCTAAGTCAATTTTATGTTTCATGCATTTCCTTTCTTATTACTTTTATGTAACAATAAACAGTCTATCAGTCTATTAATTAATCCATGCTTCCATCCTATATTTGTTCCCTCTTTCATATTGACTTGAGGGTATTTTAAATATTGTGAGGCAGTACAAATATTTGATAACAAAATATTTTGCATTATCATGAACACTGCAGCACTAGTTTTTTAACTGAAAATATTAGATAATATTCTTGTATATTGTCTCCCTAACTTTATAACAACAATAGGAAATTAATATTAGTTTTAAAATAAATGAAAACTTACAGCAACTAAATGGCATATTTAACCAATTGTGTCAGTGTTCAAAATAAGTGTTTATTCCAGTTTTTTAAGTGTTTATAAGATCATGTATCCATAGTAACAGTCTACTGGGTTCTTGCCAAGGAACTTGTTTCCCATCAGAAAAATCACTTAACAAAAATGCACTTAAAAATGAGACATCATGCAATAGTACATTGCAAAGTTCCATGAGAATTTATGGATGTGTATACAGAGAAAATGTTAATGATTTAAATTTAACTCAGTTGAACGTAATGTTTCCATGATAGAGATTCAACCCAGCTCTACCTGTAAGCCAAGCTTCCAGCCCCTTACAAGATTTTTAATAAAAGAAATACAGTATACTTATCGGAGAAAAATTCTCTATCTCACCAAATTTTATTCAAAAGGAGTAACGAGTTATAAATTGCAAGATAAAGGTATTATACAATCATAATATTTTAGATGTAGGTCTATTTAAATGTAAAAACATCAACTTACTATAAAACTGTTTGCCCTGTTTGTATTACAAAGTAACATAATTTTGATTAGGATATTTATATAAAATTTCTCAAACTCCCTTAAAAATATTTCATTGGTGGGGTGAAAGTTACTTAGGGTCCAAAGAGCTTTATTTCTCATTAACGTCAATAAATACAAGCCATTCCACAATTAAGGGAGATTAGAAATCCAGCAAATGGAAATATCTTGTGCTAAATTTGATTGAGAAAATGGTAAAATGATTGATGTAGAGTTTTTCTAAGAGATCACAGATACACAGCAGTAAAAAAACTAAAGACACTAAGATGTCTCTCTTCTTATAAACTAGCAAATGACTATCTCATAGTCTTCTACTTTATTAAATGTCATATATAGTACTTTGCCATGAGAAATAGAAGATAAAATTAGAAATTATATTTTCTTCCTGGTAACTGAGAGTGAGTCAAATGGCTTTTCGTTGCATCTGCAAATTTTAATCCTTTCTATTCAAATTAATAGAGCAATTGAAAGGAAAATTTAAAAAGAAAACTCAAAAAACTAAAATTTTGTCTGGAATGTTTTGTGGGGTTAATCACAAGGTGATGCTTTCATCATTTTTGGAATGTTTTTTGCTTACTTATTCAATTCATAGCATCTGGAAAAAGATCATAGGGAAATGGGATAGGTAAGGGAAATCTAGAACACAGTGGATTGTTACTAAACTATAAAAACATTAAATTTTGTTTTGTGAGAATAAAATGAAAGGAAGTGGAGACCAGCATTGTGGGTGAAATCAGTGAGACCCCAGGAGATGCATATCGTATGCTTTCAGTAATATGTACAAACTAAAGTTAATGACAAGGAAATAGAATGGGCACTATTACTATTAGTTAAGAAAACTATTAGTCAAGACACTATTATTATTAGAGAAAAAGGAGAGAAATAGGGAGTAGTATTAGGGTGTCTAACAGGGGAGGTAGTAATGTGTTCAAGCCATATTATAGATATGAAGTTCCTCAAAAATATAAAACTAGGAGACTAGTTGGCAAATGCGTCATAGGGGAAATAATTAAAGTATTCTATGTGCATGTACAAATCTGTCAACATGAAAGCCATTAAACAGAATAACCAACGTACACTGTTAGAAATTATGCCTCACTAAGTATTCTTCAAGCCATATTAGCTGTTTTAATATTTTCCTGAAAAGGACTAATTTAAATAAACAAAATGATTCCTCATAATTTTTCATATAAGGAGAAGTATTTGTCAACTTTCCATTGTAACTTTTAAAACTGATTGGAGAAGTATTTGTCAAATTTCTACTGTAAATTTTAAAACTGATTGAACATAGTTAATTTAGTTGATTAAAAATCATTCAACATATTATTTTATGCATTTACTAACATACAAAAAATTCCATCTTTTTGGAACTGATTAGAATTTTAACTTATATTTATTCTGAATATAAACACATGAGAGATTCACATTTTGATAATTAATTAACTATAATGAATAATATCAAAATAACAATGTGACCTTCAAAGAAATGCTCTTTTGCATAACAAAACAGTGTTTAATTCCTATAATTAATTCCAATTATTAATGTTGATGTAAACATTTACACAGAACTTTTCTTCCTACCTGTGTTCACTGTATTTACACAGCTGTGTTAATCTTACTAAGTCAGTACATATTAAAATACTAACGACATGGGATTTGAGTTCAGTACCAAGATCTCTTTACTCCAGCCAAATTTAAAATCAAGGAGTGAGTTCAGGAATGTTAAGGTAGGTGAATTAGTAACTCTAAAGTAAGGTAAAATATGATTTAAAAAGCAGGAATTCAAATACAGGTACATCATGAATGTTATCATGTTTCATAATCTTCCTGAAAATTAACTCCAGGTTTCTGACACATAGAAAGCCTTTTTAAAAGTCTTATTTAATATATGGACTAAAAAGAAAAAGCAGGAAAAATGCCATGAACACACACTGTAATTTCTGCATTGGATCAGGCAAAAGCCCGCATGTCATACAGTAATAGGAGGAGAAAACGGCTGATGAAAGGTGGGAAAAACCATCTGCCTCACAAGAATGGGCTTGAGAAGATTACTCACACACACACACACACACACACACACACACACGAACTCACACTTTAAACAACTCTGTTATTGAAATAATGAATGGCAAGAGATAATTCAAGGAAAACAAAAAAGAATGTGTAGTTTTCAGAGTCAGATAATGAGTTCATTTTTACTCATGTTAAGGCTTAATGAAAATAAATGCAGATGTCTATCAAGCTGTTGGAAATGATATTGAGATAAAAATAAATTAAAGGAAGTTATTTTAATTTAGGATTCATTTACAGAGAAAATAAAATAATTGAAGTTGGCCTGTCATTGATTTCTGACTTAAATTTATTATTTGCACATTTGTGCTGGATTTTTACTTAGTTATTTTTGTATGATTTGTATTTACCAATGGACTGTGATTTTCATTTTCTCCCACAAAATCCAATTTCAAGGATTTAGATCTCCATGATCCATCCTTCTTCAATGTTTATGATACCTTTTTTTTTCCCCCTGAGATGCAGGTGTGGATTTTGAACAGGTTGCTTTATTGAACGAGATCCTCAGGAGAAAGGAAGTAAGTAATATAAAATATGAAAAAAGTTTATCATGGATGTCAATGGCTGATCTCAGAGGACTCCCTCAACATCATTTGCCCCTCAGAGGCACCATAAGGGTTAACAATTTTGCTTTACCCGTTGCTTGTTATTGTTTCTGGCAGTTATTAGTTTCTCTTCGAGATGAAAAAAAAAAAAAAAACATCTTCCTGGCATGGCAGTTCTTATTTATTAAATGAAAGTAATTCTTACCAAAAAGTGACAGTAGAATGGCATGATGATGAAAATTCTCAGCAGCTGACACTTTTAGTGTATTAGGTTCATCGCCTGATAAAAGGGATTTTTAGTTGGATGTCAAATAGAACTTCCTGCTTGATTCTGAAACCAGATAGTTACAGAAAAAAGTGGTACAAAAGGGAAGAACCTAAATCTGTTTTTCCATCTCAAATAAGCTGTCACATGAAATGAATGTTGTTTTGCATAAAACATCTCCTTTAATGCATACACTGTCTGTGCCATGAATGGGAAATATTATTTTTTTTCTTTTGTTTAGAAACTGTCATGCAAGACTAAATGCAGTCAGTCTTATTGTACATGTATCTAACAACTAATAAAGTACTTTAAATTACTGTAAGCTACTTCAAAATATTACTAAATGCAGAAAATGGTTAAAGAGATGTGGAAAGATTAAAATCAAACCGATAAAGGCATACAAAATAGTACTTTGAAAGCACATTAGAGACCATGATTCTGTCACGTCTAGCTTATGCTAGGTGTTTGTATTTTTTCCAGCACGTCTTGAATTTCCCACAGGTCAGGTCAGTACTTCCTGTAGCCTGGCTGAGGGCTACAGTTTTCATTAATCCAGAGTATCCCCAATCTGACAAATGGACTCAGGGTTACCTGTCCCTCCTTAGCTCCTTCCCATAGTATCTTCCTTCTTGCTCTCTTTCACCTTCCAAGAACGGCTTTATGTAATACTATATTCCTTATTTAAAAAACAAAACAAAACAAACAAAAAACCCAAGACAGGCTGCTTCTCTCCTCCCACCAAACTAAATTCTTGACACACTTTAACAGAAAATGCTCCCAATTCTAGCCAGCATATTTGTTTCTTAGCCACTCAGGTGATAGTTACTGTTGCAGTTCTGGTCACTTATGTCTCCTAGAAATGGGCTGGTCACTGTGGTGCATAGCTGGTCCTTGTGATGCATATTTTAAGAACCAGTCCTCAATTGACAAGCCATTTTGCCTCTGTGTTTCTGGCTTGCTTGTTCCATATAAGGCCTAGACCACCATTGGTCAGGGCCTGACATTTTGAAGAACAGTTGATTCCCAAACAGCGCCCATCAGCATAAATCAATGTACCTCCAAATCCTGGGTGTCATTTCAGTTTTTGTTTGCTGTTGAAAAACAACTGAGACATTCTCTTTCTCTGTTGTTTTTGCCTTTAAAATTTAGCTGTTCGTGGAAGTACACTCCTGTAATCCCAGAAATCTTGAAGAATGAGGTGGCACCTTTAGCAATTTAGAGACTTAGCAGGACTCTGTCTCAAAACAAAATGATTTTCAAAATAGGGTCAATGATATAGCTCAGTTCAAAGGCATTAAACCATATCCTAATGCAAACAAAAATCAAAATCACTTATTTTAAGTCTCAAATACTCACAGGGACATTTCAGCCTACCTGAAATTTGAGTATATTGAGTTGCAACTCTGATCAATCGAAATTAATGCTTTCTTACTCAATCTGTACCTCAGTTTCTATTAACAATTTCCATGTGTATGATACTGTCATGATTTTAATGCCATGGAAATACTCTTCTCCAATTTTCATTTGACTAAAAAAGATGAGGAGATAATTATAATGACAAATGCATTATGTCATATCAAATTTTAGTTGTATATTTTTCCAGTATTACATATGACTTCTCATACATAAATGAATAGTGGAGAATGAAAAAAACATGAAAATTTAAAAACTAATCAATGTACTAGTTTCAGACAATAAATTGAATTTGTATCAATTTTACTATCTGACCTCTTAGTTTTATATCTTCTTAACTTTGCATCATTGAGTGAATTAGTTAGAAATACAGTTCATCAAGTTTCTGGGCTATAATTCTTTTTTTATAGTCTACTGCTTAAAGAACCTTAGTCTTCACATACACATACACATACAGAGAGAGAGAGAGAGAGAGCGAGACAGAGAGAGAGAGACAGAGAGAGAGAGACAGAGAGAGAGACAGAGAGAGACAGAGAGAGAAACATAGACCACAGGGGAACCATCATTATTCTCTAATATATAAAATGCAATCAAAATATAAAAAGAAAAAAAAGAATGTTTAAATTATTATGTTGGAAAAACAGTGCTACTAATTGTCTTCAAAATAACTTATTTCTTTCAACAAACTTATGCCATCATTCTTGTCACTTTTTAAAGCCATTTCTGAAAGTCCTTTTTTTGAGTGTCTTTACAAGGTTCAATCAGAAATAAAGTCAAGAGGCTCTTTGGAAAGACAGCAGAACAACAAGCAGCAGAGTAAACAGCCTCTCTGAGACACACAGTCCAGATGCTGGAATATAGCATGGGGGAAGACACAAAGGAAGGAAGTGCATCCTCTGGACCCAGAAAAATATCTAAAGTGAGAACTGAAAGCTAGAAAAACAGTAAAAACAAAAACTCAAATTAAGAAAAAGAAAGTAGCTGGCAGGGCCCTTGCCCAGAGCCAGACCCACTATGTGAGAGAGCTGTTGGAACCTGGGGATGCACATTCATGGTGATGGTGGTGGCTGGTGACCGAGGTCTCTGCAGAGAGACACTGTAGTGGAGAGGAGTGGTGGACCTGAAGGACTGCATGTCTAGTGGAGAGTAAAGGGGACTCAGTTCTGCTGCAGGAGAGAGAGATTGACCAGCAGCCACTATGGAATCAGGCCAGATAAGCTCAGAAGTAGAACTGCTGCCTGCTTCCCCAGCAGCTCCTACCTGGGTGCAGACCAGTGGAAATTGCTCGAACTGAGTACCAACCCTCTTGTGCATTCTAGCAACCATCACAGAGATTCTTCCCCAGTAAGAAGTCTGCAGGCCGCAGCCAGCCCTGCCCCTGAATGCACTGCAGCAGCCATAGGGAACCAGCACCGTAGGGAAAAAGCAGCAGATAGCCCTGCACCAGCACACCAGCTCACCCAATGGCCACCATCAGATACCCATAAGTCAACTCTGGCTAGAAAAATCGAACAATCTTGTTTCAGAGAAATTGTAGCTAATGTGAGAAGTGCCTGGGATCCCACTACCCACTTGTAACGCAAAGACATAATTATCAACTAAAAGAAAAAAAATAAAATTCTACATTAAATATCTAAATCACTAAACTATTTAAAAATTAACTGTCACATTGTTTTCATTTATTGTGATGCTTTAATTCATTTATTTGCAAATATTTATGCATATATCTGATGTGTAGAATTACATGTTTTTTTACTGAGAGTTTACAATTTTTAATCCTGAAAGTTCCATGATTTTAATAGGAATTCAATAAATATTTGGTATGTTACACATTTTAGTAAAATACAAGGAAAAATTATCATACTGATTGTCTGCCTTAGACTGATGAAATTGCATAAATTTTAATTATAAATATCTCACTGTGAATCTAATGTAATGTTCATCAAAATAAAAAACACTAGAAATAAAATTCAACTTTTCAAGTTAGACACTAAGCTTAGTTCAGAAACCTCCTGATATGCAGGTTTTTGGAATATTTGCAAAGGTTTATGCTTAGCTAAAGAATGTATGATCTCTTGGAATAATGTGAGAAGTTTTTACTCTCCTTCATTCATGCTTTATTTACTTTTATTGAAATGTTATTTTACCATTTCAATATAGTAGTTTATAGTTCATAATTATGTATATGTATAATGTGTAATAATCAAGTCAAACATTCCCAAATTGACATTCCAAGCACTGCTTTACTAACTGTGCGGAACAGCTGTACAAGTTATTAGGATGGGGTTACAAGATGTGCAAAAGAAAAAAAAATAGCATATCAAGTATTGGAATTTGGATGAAGAAATAAAAAATGTTAACTACAATTAAATGTGAGTTACAAGTTCCCTTTGAGTGAAGACCATTCTCAAGGAAAATAACTTGTAAGGAGGCTTTATTTGTTTTCATATCTTAATTGTAGTATTATATATGTATAGATTTAAAGCTGAAATTTAAGTAATTTCTGTATGTCAACAAATTCATATGTGTATATTACTACATGAAACATGATAAAAAAGAACATTTTGGAATTACTTAATTGAAATAAAATTTTCAGTTTGTTTTATTCTATTTAGCCTCATATATAATGGGGAAAAGAGAAAATAAGCATTTCCATAAATGTTACTATGCAGGAAACATGATTTTTATTTGTATCACTTAGTAGTTACTCAAATAGACTAAGCCATAATTATTGACATTTATGATGCCATTAATACCATTTCTTTTAGAGTTTCTATTTTTAATGGTGCAATGAGCTAAGTAGAAAGTTTCACGATTATGCCACAAACAATGAAATATTAATGTTAAAATATTTTTCACCTGCATCAACTTAAAATTGGTGATAAACCAGGTGTGACAGCACATCCTGTAATTCCAGGGCTCAAGAAACTGATGCAAGAGAATGCCTGTGAGCTCAAGGTCAGCCTGGACTGCAAAGTGAGTTCAAGGTCAACCTGAACTGCCTAGTGAATCTCTCTCTCAAACAACAACAAAAAATGATGATAATAAATCTAGAACAAAGGTAGACATGGCCAATAGCTCAGGACAGTGTAAAAATTACTAGTTTCTGTGTCTTTTAACTGCTAGTTGTCAAATTAATTTTCTACAAAATAGCAGTTTTCTTAGCAATGAGTTATAGGGATTATCAGTCTATATTTTCCCTGTATTTCCTCATTAGTATTAATTTATTTATTCATCACCCCAGAAGCATAACATAAAAAATAAAAATCAATGTATTTAAAAAATAATTGTAAAAGCAATAATCACAAGATTACTCTGTTAATGACAGAAATGACACATGACATGTGATATCAAGAGTAACAAATTACTTACAATTTTTAAAATAAGCAGAAATAGAATTTTCTTTTCAGAAAAGTAACTTCATATATCCATGTTCTCTGTTAAGGAACATATTTTGGATTTATGTTGACTGTTGTTAGATGAATCTAGATAAAAAAAAATTAGGTGAAACTGTCAAATAATATCACAATTCTTCTGATTTATTTAATCTGATTTACTTATGCTTTTATTCTACAAAGACCAACACATTTTATCAAGCAAAAAATACTTAGCTCATTTTTAATCGCATTCCTAAACAGGAAGTTATGTAATTTGTATAAAGTTTCTGCGTGTAGATGTACTGTTAGAGAACAGCATACCAAAGTACAGAGCTTCTGCTCTGCATAATGGAACCATAAATGACAGCAACATCGTGTTCCATGTTTCTTTTCTAACTTTACTGCTCTAGGCAGCCAAATGACCACATCAATGAGAATTACCACAGACTCCTATTAGCTGAAGCAAATGTCCACATAAATATGCGTGGGCATTGACACACTCTATCTAATGTGTTCTGGACAGAGTCAGTATTGAAACAGTAATCTGCTGTGATCCCAGCATCTCAAGCACAAATACGAATGTTGGTGATACTATAATAACCTCCCATCCTGACTTATTATATTAATACAGATAATAATATTCTGCCTTTGGACACTTTATCACTTGTAGGTATATTTATATTCTTGGTCCAAATATCAAAGACAAATGTTTTTCTACCTTGCAATCTATTTACATTTTATAGTGAGCATGCTGATCTTTGAAAAAGGAGGATAATATGCTTCCTGGGCAGCTACCACAAACAAAGCAGAGGCGTGGGCAGGAGAGAAAGGGTAGGAGGAACAGAGGGGAAGGAGAAGCAAAGAGAGAAGAGACAAAATAATATAATCTTTCTCACTTCATTTTTCTGGAAAATTTACAGTGGTTTGTTCCAGAGATTGAGAGAGTCTCCCGAGCATTTGTAAAATTAACTGTCCATTATATTCCAGATGTAGTCTACATTTTTTAATTGACCATTACTTATGAAAAGTGAGCATATGTCCTTTGAGAACATACTAAGATAAGGAGCAGTGTTTTTAAGATTCTGTTGAAGAAAAAATACGCCAAATTGGATACGTAACAGTTGCTCTTTAGAAGCTTTCCGCAGGGGTTATACCCGCTGAACCAAATTTTGCAGCATTAATAGGCAAGGTTTCATCCTCTGTCTTAAACTATTTTGATATTTGTTTGACCTCAGAGATATTTCTCTCAATCCTTGTTGTCAAGAAGAACACACATTTAAAAAGATAATTACCTGCCAAAAAATTCCTTAGTTTTAAAAATAGTTTTTAATAGTTATACAAAACTGTAAGTTTTTTTCTCTTTCTGGAACACGTTTTTAGGATTTTATGGAAAAATCTAATTTGCATAGCAACAGTAGAGTGAAAATGTCAAATAGGAGAAAATATGATGACAGATGAGGGTTCTGAGTCTTATTCTGAGAAGAGCTCCAGTGAGCTGTGGACCTAATGTGCACCGCACTTGTGACAGATCATTGCTTATGGTGACAAGAGTCTTTTTAGTGGATAAATTCTGAGATTTAGAAACAAGTTGTAGATTAAAATCTTCAGAGATTATTTATTTTTAGGAAATCCTAGGGTACATTGCAGTATTAATGTCTTTAGTTTACATATCTGTTTTTAAATTGAAATTATGTGCATTTGAAAATGTACTTGTATATAACGCAGTTGGATGAGATTTGCAATTATTTTCCCATATTCCCACACTGCTCTTAACAGTAAAGAAAGTATTTTCATCTTCCCAGATAGACTTCCTGTGACCATCCTTAGTCAATCTACATTTTTCCACTTGGATAAAAAATAGAATTTATCTTTTCATATATAACCAAAGAATTTAAAGATATGAACATGCTCTGCTATAACTGTGACCCATTTGGAAAATTGTTTTGTTTAGATTTTATGCAATTAAAATATTTTCTAATTTCACATAATGTCATCTTTACTGGTGTGATAACAGTAATTGAAAATTATCTTGAATTTCTTTATGAAATGTTCATGTCAGCATTCAGTTTGCTCATGTTTTAGTCAAAGGATATGCAAAGTACTATTTACATGTTTTAACATTTATTATTTTTCATACCCAATATTTGTTACATTGTAAGTTCCATTAGCCCCACTGTATGTCTTTAATTTGTAACTATCTCTAAGTAATGTACTTGTTTCATGTAAATTTTGTATATGGGTTGTTATTGTTGATTTGTTGGTAAAAATACCATATGAAGATATTTTCCTCTTACATGTGGTTTAGGAAGGATCCCATTTGAAATTACTAGTAGTTTGTAATGCAATTTGTCCAGCCGTGAAAAATAAGGCTTCCACCTTCCAGTAAAGTAGGTTTGGAATCACTGCTTTGCCTTTTGAAATGTTCAGTTCATAAATTTTTATGGTAACACAAATAGGTGTCCTTGTTCACAATACTACTATCTGTCTTACTGCGCTCTTTCAACATTATTTTATATCTAATGTGGGCATCTTATATAGAAAGAAATAAATTTTGACATCTTATAGAAAACTATGATAAGATGACATCCAACTCATTATATTTCTATGAAGTTGTGGTTCCCATTATAATTTTAAAGATACAGAATGATTTAAATCTTTATATCCATCTTAATATCTTTTTAAGTTATACAAAATTAATAAAATCATGATTTACACACTTTAAATCTAGCTTAATTTTAGCAGATCCTTTCTCTTCTAAATTAATATTATACTTCACATTAAAAAACTGTCATTGATTTCTGACATTTGCATATTTCAATAAATATTTTATAAACAAAAGGGTTTTTATGAGCAAATATAATGCTTGTGCCCAATGTAAGAATGCTAATGATCCAAGAGAAAAACAGACATTTAAGATTGCTTTTATAAATTGTTTCAAATTTCTTTGAAGTATTTCAGACTGTGAAGTTTTTTTAAAGGCAGTGGTCATTAGTGTCAGACCCATGCATCCACGAATATTAATGCTCATAGGAAATTATTTCATGATAAAGTCAAACGGCTCATAGCTAAAGATAAAATGACATATCTGATTTTAGTTAAAAGGGCTCTATAAACTTTTCATTTTTTGTCAGCTTATGTTTCTTATCTATAAAGAGGGAATAGGAACGAATACCTCTACTTGGTAGGGAATGTGTTCACAAAGATTTAATTATATATAGATTATGAAATGTTTAACTCAATGCTACACAAAAGACAACTTTAAATATTCATTTGAAATATTTGTTTAATAAAATTTGAGTTAATTGAATGTTTCTATTAAAGGCAAAAGAATAAAATCTCAAAATGATCCTAAAGCCATCTACAAAATTGATAACTTAAATCAAAACTACAAAAAAGTATCTGACATTTCTTCTCCTTTCTTAAATTCACTTTAATACATACTAGTAGCAGGTGTTGAGAACAAATGTTGTGCAATAAATTCTCCTAAACATTTTTCCAAGAAGGTAAAATGAATACAAAAATAATAAAGTAATTTAATAAGGAAATAATGAAATGTGCCTTCTTATTATATTGTTTAATACTAAAAAAATTTGTATGAATTCAGCCCATTTGTAATAAGTAGCAGTAATTATTTATTGTTGTTAATTTACCAAGTAATTGCAAAGGGTTTAAATCCTTGTTTTAGATATATGATTTAAAATCATTTTTCAAATTGACTTTCCTTGGAAATTCACAAAAAATGTTTTAAGGCATGGCATTTATATATACTTACTCTCTATGTATCAATTTTTCCATCTATGTAATTAAATAAGGGTATAAAATTTTCCAGGATTCTGGATAATATGTCTACTGAGCTAAGGAAGACTCATGTAAAGCAATACATCATGATTTGCTGAAAACTGAGACAATAGCTAGCAATTTTTAGCAAAAGATTTTTAATTAGTACTTTTTTGGACTTACTGGTTGCTCAAAAACACATCTATTAAGTACAGTGGGAAACATTTTCACATGAATTGATTAACTGTGATACGTGTTTTATCATCTGGATCTCATTGAGCATTATCTTCAAGATACTCCTGTAACATCACAACCTCAAGAGAATTTCTTTTTAAAAAAAGAACAATGGATTTCTATTCAATGAAGTGTAGAACAAACTATTTAGAGTGGTGCTTTATGGAAATTGTACATGATCTAGGAGAGATGACACTGTACAAAATCAAGGCCTGGAAAATCTGTAGCTTCAGGAAATATCAAATACAGCCCAGCTTTCTTAAGGTTATTAACTCAAACCTAGGTGTATAAACCTTGTAGTAATCATCTATTCTAGTAGGAGGACAAAATGTGTGATGCCCACCAATTAAATGGAGAAAATGGTTCCTTGGGCTGATAATTTCACTGCCTTCCGTTCCTGACCACGTGGTTCCAAAACAGGAGCAGTATGGCGGAAAGGGGCGCTGGAGTAAAGCTGCTAACTTCCAGACCATCCCCAGGCAGCGATGCATAGAAGCGCTGAGGATGGAGAGACACCCTTCAAAGGCCAGGCACCAGGGCCCAGCTGCTCCATTGGGGACCATATCCAAGTAGCACATTCAAATCTGAGTATCAGAACGTTAATCCACTGATGCGCTTATAACATTTCTATGATTCAACCACTTCTTCAGGTTACCTGGCACCATCTTATCCAAAAATGGAAAATGATCCAAAAATGGAAGGTGAAAAAGAGCGATGGAGAATAATGGATATATATTATAATGGACGTAAACTTATACAAAGCAGTAAGTCTAATGCAGACACCAGTTTAATTTAAAAAACTTTCAAAGCTGATACTTTGCAAGAAATAAAGAGTAAAAGGCCAGATGTGGTGTTTCAGGTAGTAACAAAGAAGATGGGCGTCGCGGGAATTCTTTGCTGATTTCCAAATTTCTCAGATGAATGAGAAGCAACATCATCAGCTTTGTGTAAAGACAAGTATTTGCAGTTACAATGATTTTAAAAAGTGCTGAGAGAAAAAAGTGTGAAATAGAAGGTAGAAATTAAAGGAGTGGAGAAATTAGAATGAAGGTAAACACAGAAAATTATCTAAATCAAGAGTTGCCATCAAGTCTACGGTCAGCAATATAAATTGGGGTTTTTTGTTTGTTTGTATGTTTGTTTATTTGTTGAACTGGACAACCACAGGTTCTAGCGATCAGTTCAGAAATTACTAAGCAAACTGTCAAGCATCGTAAGCACGTGCTAATTTCCTCTGATTGTACACAGTACTAAATTGATAGTTGAGCATTTATTAAACATAGATCTTTCATAAGAAAGGAAAATGCTTCAAGTAGCGTAATAAATTGTTGCTCATGGATGTGGTATTTCTGCGAGAGAATCCCTGGGAAAAAGAATGGAAATATTTGGTTTTTCTCCCACTTTCACAGTTCCAATCTGAAACCCTGGCACCATCTTTTTCCAGGCCTGTACTGAGATGGCAGAGGGCATGATGGGGCCCGCAGTGTGTCTCTGGGGGGCCGGAAGAAGAGGAAGTAAGGGAGTCTGCCACAGAGGCAAAGGCCAGCGGTAAGCTCCAAACTCCAACCTTGAAAAAGGCACAAGCTTAGAGACTGACTTCCTCCAAACAGACTTCACCTTCTAATTACTGGTACGCCTAAAATTGTCATTAAGCCTGCTACCCATGAGTTTTCGTGTGATAATCCAGATCTAAGCAATAACAACTGGATACCAAAACAATCCTACAAGTTCCATTTGACTAAATATATTTTGACCCTTCATTGATATTTTAATCATTAAATATAAAAGATAAAAGTCATCTACATTTTATCAACTGAAATGACTGACAGATGATCAGAAGAATTGTAAAAGTGGTTGTTCAAATCCTCTAAAAGCAAACTAAATTATGTTTTCTGCTTAATGGTCTTCTAATGTTTTTGAAATAATGTGTTGTGTTAAAAACAAAAAGAAATTTTGTTAAAGTAAGTCATGTTATAAGGATCGAACAAACACATTTCATATTATGTTCTTGTATTCAATTTATAGATCCTTAACAAAGTATGTAGAACAACATTTGTCAACTTAATAGCATCAGTTTCTTTGGAGAAAATTTCCTTACATACTTCAAGGTTAAAAATGCCGTATCTTGTTGATTTCGTTAGCATTAACATGTAATATTCTGAAGAATGATATTGTATTTACACATTTATTGGGCCATCTGAATGGTGATTTTCCCTTGTTTTTAGCTCACAATAAAATTTGAACAAAGCTGGCTGTCCAATTCATAGTGATATATATTTAGAGATATAGCATCAATCACAATTAAGCAGAGAAAAAGTTACATTCTAATGAGTTTCTAATAATTCACGTGTCACATACCAATACTAATTGTTTTCTTAGGCTAAAAATTATTTTCAGTAAATGGTACACTTTCCCCTCAACAACAGATCTTGCTGACAGTAGATGCATTTTGGTTCTTTTAAATGTCTAATAATTCAGTGCTTAATCGACTGTATTTCCAAAGCTCGCTCTCACACACACACATACTCACACACACACACACACACACACACACACACACGTATAATTTAAATGTGTATGCAAGCATTTTAAAAGGAAATATAAACCATAAATTATTTGAGCCTTCTGATAAAATTGTTGTATTCCTTTAAAATATTTAGAATAGTCTAAGCAATATTTTAAAATCTAGCAAATGTAGTATCAGTCTACAAAATTTATGCATACTTTTAACAGAAAGGTTATATTCTCTGAAGCAGCTATATACAATTTTAATCCTGTATCAAGAACATATTACAGGACTGGGACTATAGCTATTGGCACAACCTTTGCCTGGCAAGTATGGGGTCCTAAGTTCGATTCCTGCTACAAAAAATAAAAGATTAAAAAAGGAAGTATTACAAATGAATCAAAATTTATTTTTCCTTTGTACTCTTCAGTAAAATTTTTATTTACATGATAATTCTGTAATTGCATTCAAACACATATTATTTTTAAGCACATATTTCTAGCAACATAGCTCACTCATTTGTTTAATTTTACATATAAGTAGAAAGCTATCCCCAAAAGGGAAATAAGAAAGGATAAAATTTAATTCAATTGAAGTCATACCATAACTGTTGCTTTCCTTTAGACTTATATTACATTGCCTAGATATCATTTACTGATGGATCTCAATAGTGAAATTTGCTATTTATAAAAGCCTAGTTTTTATTAATAAAACTTTATAACAATTCAAAAATGAAACTGAAAACCATTTTATGCACAACAATCTCAAAGTTACTTAGAAATGAATTTTTATTTTTATTCAATTAATGTCAACGTTTATACTTAAAAAATTTAAGAAAATTTGTTACAAAAAGTTTTGTCAAATTATGATTTAGTACAATCCTTATTTAACCTGCTGTAGAATAAATTGGAAAAAATCTAAGAATGAAGAAAATCTGATTTGTTATCTTTCACTAAGCTCAAGAAAACATAAGAATGTCTGCTCTTCTAAGTTATATTTAACATTCACTGTGGAATTTACCTAATGTCCATAGGCTAGAAAAGAAATAAAGGGAGAAAAGTAGAAAACAAAAACAAAATTAAACACAAAACAAAACTCTGTTAGTAGATGAAGTGACTTCATATGCCATATGAAAACTTAGGTTAAGATTGACTGCACATGTGTTCAACTGATATGGACTATAGAATTTATATTGTTGCTTGTAAAATTATTTACTGGAACAAATAAAAATATTAAATTTATTAACATATTCACTTTTTGGAATCTAAAATTTGGCATGATAAGACATACTGAGTTAAAGAACAGTTATCATTTTCAAATTAAAATGAACCTTAAAATGTCTTTGCCAAACAAAACTAAAACAAAATTATTGTTTGTTAAAATGGCATGTCAGCATTTATTCTCATAACACTATGTTTTATTGAAATAAATTATTTTATGATTTTTGTATTGAACTGAATCCCACATAATTTGTGTATCATGAGTTAATTTGTTCTACTACATTCTTTCCTTTCTCTAATTTTGTGCTTATGCTTACTTTAGACCCTGGAGCATTCCTTTAGTCATTTCCTTGATAGGGAAAAAATTAACTTTTTTGATGTTTTAGAATAAAGTTAAACAGGACAATGAATAAGGCACTTATACAACTGAAAAACTAATTCTAAATAGCGAATTGCACCCTGGATGCAGGGATCAGAGTTCACATTGCATATTGTGTTTTGCTAAAGCATCAACAGCATTTCATCAAAGAAATTTGTTAGTTTCAGTTAAAATTTCACACAGTATGCAAACTGACTTAAACACTTAAGCTAACTGAACTACATGTGAACCATCATTTTTAATCCTGTACTTTTAATCAAATTAGTCTGATCTTGTTTGGCCACATCCTACTATTGACTGTAGCATAATTTATAGCCAGGAATTTTCCTAAATCAAAGCTCCATAAAGTTTGTATTCATGAATAAACCCAATTAAATTTCTCAGGGCACTGTTTCTACAGTGAGAAAGTAACTTACTATGTAGATCAACTGTATCTGGAGTGGTATGAACAGTTGCACTCAGCCAGTGATGTTTAAATAGGCATTGATAAAATAGTTTGAGAAAAGATAAGTGAAACACTAAAACAGACCACAAATAATTAATTTACGCGAGGTGCGAATTTTTCTGGTAAGTATACATGATTTGTGGACAGTTTTACATATTGAGCATTTGAACTGTGTCCTGAACACTCAAGAAAAGTTATCACTTTGGGCAAACATAATCTTCTCACTGAGTGTATATTAATTTTCAGAAAGTACTTGTTTGAAATCTCTATAGCTTAAAGCAAACATTTAATCCACACTGGCTTACATTTTCATTTTTCATTAAAAATAAAACTATAGAAATTTATATGTTGGCATACTTAATATTTAATGCTAAGAATTGAAATAGTTGTCTGATTATGCCTTATATCACCAAAAATAAATGTAATTTGCATGAAGATGTGACTATACTTCCTTTTGTGATTTTTTTCATAGCTTTATCTATATGCAAAAGAGACTTTTAACCCCTTTTTAAAAATCACTTTAGCATTTACTCTCATAATACTTGAAGAGTTGTGATTGGTTTAGTATTGTTGATTTCATAAAATTCTAATAAATATCAAGATTTAATATTAGTTCCCAGATTTTGCCAGGAAAAGTGTTGATTCTGTGTGTCAATAAGTTATTTTATCAAATCCTTCATCTTATCAGTGTGCAAACCACTTGAAAGTCTAGTCTTACCCAGTACCAGCCACTGCCATACACTGAAATACTTTTTAAAAGTTTCTGTCATCCTTGAAATTTTATTGCTTCTTTAACCGAATAAATATCTCACTTTCTCTAAGTTCTATAAAAGTTTTTGAGCTACAGTAGAGAAACACTATCCATCCGATACTGTTTTTAGGATAGAAGGTTTTTCTTTTAATATGCTGAAGGATAGGAAACTCAGATTGGATACTTTTCAGAGACTATCTTATCACAGGTTGGAGAAAAGAGATAAATATTAATGTTGTTGGAAAGAATTATTTTACTTCATTTTAATCACAATTAATAGATTGTTTGATTACATACTTACTGATATAACTGACATAGTTTATGAATTACTGTCTTCCATCCAAGATTGGAATTTTGTTCTTAGAAGACTAGGTAAAGAGACACGTGGAGGGAACTGACACATTAGTCAGATGTGTGGTCTTGACATTCATCCTTCAGTATGTGAGGAGGTTATAGAGCTGGAAGGAATTGAAAAATGCAAAGGTTTAGTTTTTCAAAAATGATTAAACTTGCTACAGATTTTAAACTTTTGTCTTGTGATGAATTTTCCTAACTAACAATCTTCTTGTTCCCAGGAGGCCTGATTAGATCTTTAATTAACTCAATCTTAAAGTGTGATGACCTCTAATTAAATTAAATTTTCTTTCTACCAGCAGCAAAATAATGAATTTATTCAAGTAAGTTTCATAGTTATGCAAAATCAAAACCAATTACAAACTAATAATGAAATATGTCAATAGGTGTACAAACTAGAAAAAGGAAAGTTCTTGTCTATTTATCAAAATTATGATTGTTTGACATTAGATACTTATAAATGTAGTAAAGTGTAAACATGCAGACATAAGACATTATGAATAAATAAAATGATCCTGAAAAACAATTTAGGAAATCAGAAAAAATCCTAATTATTTTTCTCAGTGGTTTCTTTCAAAATTAATTGATTTTGTAATTGCTTAAAAGTGCTAATTTTGAATTGTCTACAGAATCAGAGTGGATCATGTTTGGAGTTCAGCCTTACAACATTTAGGCTACATAATCCATTTTCAATATTGGAATATTAACCTATTATTGAAAATTATTAAATATTACTGCCTATGATAAACTAGTATGAAAAATATAAAATGAAAATTTAAAACCCATCCTTTGCTCAAGTCCTTTGGACATTTAATTTTTAAAATTTTATTATTAATGTTTTACATAAATACTTTACCCATAATTGGCTAAATCTTTCTCTGGTGGTTCACATTTTTTCAGTATTTTAATCAGCTTTATTTTATTCTTTAATGATAAGGATCACATGTAAAGACATAAGACATATTAATTTGTTATTGTCACAGTCTAGATACCTTTCATATTTACTTAATATTTTATAAATTGAGTTTTGGTGTGCAGAGTTTTTTTCCCCTTGGTAATCTTTGCATCATAGTTAATTCATGTATTTATGTTCACATGTGTGAGTCTTCAAAAAAATGCAAACCCTCTATTAAATTATTAGATCTTTTTATTATCCTACTGAACATTTTCTTACCTTCCTCTCCAGAAAATTGTACAACCTCATCCTGATGCAAGCCTTCTTCATAATTTGTGAGGTAATTTTTTATTAAAGTTTTACTTTTTAAAAACATCATTGCTTGTTTTAAAAATCTGAGTTATGTTTTATTATGTATGTCATAACATTTGCATTAATTCTTGTTTTAATTTATGAAAGAAAACAATGCAACCTTGTGAATATACATATAAAACAGATAATTTCCTTCTGAAAATAATGCTGAGTATCTATTTCCCTCAACATAAGTGCAGTTCACTTTGGCATATCTTTAAGTTTCACATAATTTTGATTATTCATTTGATAAATTAAATAATAATTGAATGTTCAGGAAACAATATTTGTCAGATGTTTGATATATTAACAAACTCATTATTTGCCTTAGGACACAGGATAAATTTAAAAGTCTAATAAGTTAAAGTAGAAGAAATCTTGTGCAAGGAAATATCTATCTTCATTGTTACCATAATTACTTACAAATTATATTACAAGCATCATGGATCACTTTAACCATAATTTCCTACATCTGCATCAAAATTGCACAAAAAGCATTAACAAGGTGTTATTTCCTTTCAATAACGAGTTGCAATACATTCTTAATTGTAAAATGTTTTTAAACAAATAAGTTGTTTTAACACTCACTATTACTTATCTCAGTCCCTAACTGCTGAATGGAATGTCTTCCACACTCAGACTGCTCACACATATGCAATCTTCCCTGTGACACACTCACACACACTCATGATTATGCTTTGCATCTTTTCTAGGCATCCCTCTTTTTGGTTGTTAGGATAGCAACGAAAATTAACCATGACATTCTTAATAGTTTTGCTAACTAGAGCAATCAGTTTAGCATTTAAATCTTGAGCCAATTTTATCAGTAATGTAGAGACAAAGATAGTGCTTATATTAATGAGTTTTGAGGAAAATAATGAAACACCTATAAAATATTAGATCTTATATGTTATAAAGACTCAAAATTATTTATTAATAGTGTTACATGTTTAGTGGTTGATGCTTGAGGAGTGAAAGAGCTGTTTTATGTCAAAATTATGACTAAATTTTTAAGCAACTGTCAAATATATTTAAAAGAAACTATACCATTTTACATTGACATAGTATTTTATATCTGCATCCTGGCCACCATTGGTGATTAGATACCTGTTTAAATATAGCCATTTTAATCTTAATAAAGTGTATAACATTAAGGTTTTAATATATGTTTTAATAGGTGTATATTTATATCAAATGACCAAAAATGTTAATATATTTTTGTATGCATAGTAGAATATACGTCTGTGTATCCACTAAAATAAAATTACCATATATATGATAAATGTCAATTCAAAAATCTTTTCCCATTTTTATTTACTTTCCTCTTGTTATGATTTGAGTTGCTAGGTATTACATGCTCAAAATTTAAGTTCTTACCAAATATATTATTTTCAATGCCAGGTATACTATTTTCATTTTCCAAACTCTGCCTATTAAGACCATATTTCATAATTTTACTGATAGGTCGTTTAACAATATTTCTTTTAATAGCTAAGAATACTTATTTAACTTTCAACCACATTCTGAAGATTTCTTCCTCTGGTTTTCTTTTAGCCCTTTTCAGGTTATACTTCTTTAATTTCGGTATAAGATTGTTTAAAATTTGTGTATACTGCAAGGACAGATCCAAATTATCACAATTACTTTTCTGTTTGCCATGTGGCTATCCAGTTGACCCAGCATTTTTTGAGAGTCTACTCTTTCCCACACTGAATTCTTCTGTCTGATTTGGTGAAAATAAATTGAGCTCAGAGGTTTGAGCATGTTTGGTCCTCAATGTAAATAATGAAAGATTGTAGAGAGCGTGGGCTCTCTGAGAAGTACCATTAAATGGGAGATCCTTGGATCATCTGACCCACAGAGGGGTGAGACCAATCTCATGGGCTTCTACACACTGGAGAACAAGTTGGTAGGAGAGTCTCAACCCGACTCCAGAATTTTTTGTTTTTGGTACTGGCGCTCAGACTCTGGAGCTCAAGCTTGCCAGGCAGGTGCTCGTGCCGCTAAGCTAAACCTCCAGCCCAGAATTTCAGTTTTTAACCTGGAAATATAATTACTTCCTCCTCCTACTTCTTCCACTCTGCTCCTGCCATTGTGATCCGCCATGAAGTGCACCCCAGAACTGTTTGGGTATCAGCACTACTCCCTGGGTTTGCAGAACAGTGAGCTAAATAAACCTCTTTTCTTCAACAGTAACTGGCCCCATGATTTTATCACAACCATAAACAAATGAATACATCCATCTATAAATGGCTTATTTTTGGACTTTTCCCCAGTTATCTATATATCTTCACACTATACCAATTCTCTTTGTTACTGGAGCGATATAGTAAATTTAAAAATAAAAAAAAATGTACATGATCCAATTTAGCACCAGTTCTAATTTTTTGGGGGGTGGTTTGGAAACACTGAGTTTTTCTATCAATTTAAACTCTCTAATTTGTTTTTCTGGAAGTTTTGTAGAATCTGTTAATGAATTTCAGGAAAATTTTATCTTAAAAATACCAATTAACCCAATACACAATTCTTGTTTCTGTATTATTCAGCAATTTATGGCCACTACAATTGCTGATTTCTCTGATCATTTTTCTTATTTATTCATTCAACAAATACTTTTATTGTAAATTTTATCATGCCTGAGCCAACTTATTTTGTAGTAAGTCGGTGATGAGAGATTGAACTTAAAAACTGTAAGCCACATCCCTGGTCATTCCCCATGGTCTTGCACATGAATTAAAGAATGAATTCAGAGTTAAGACTGTTTATACCTCTTCACAGCTTTTACTTTCTTTGCAAATTCCAATTCTAATAAAGACCTATATCCATGAGCTGCAACTTCACTCAGGAGCTTATAAATATTTAAGGATCTATGCTAGGCTACAAAACATGCACACTTCTGAAGATGCTCACATTCTAATCTCTACATTTTATTTAAATATTATTTTATGTGGTAAAAATTACTTTGTACATGAGGTTATGGTGAGATACTTTAGAGTTAACTTACACCGAGTTATACAAGTGAATGAAAAATAAGCTTGTATCTGTTCACAAGAGGGAGGCAGAAAGGACCTTCTCAAAAGGAGAAGTCTATGTGACATCACCAAAAATAACTGCAGTGATGCCACAAGATGAGAAACCTACAAGACTTTAAATATGGGAAGACCCTAGGATCGATTTTTCTTGGTGCCCCCAGAAGACAGTAACCTGTCCACACCCTAAACTTAGTTCAACAGTATTAATTTTAGATTTCTGTCCTCTACAATTATGAGGTAAAATATCACAGTTTAAACTACCAATCGTATAGCAATGTGTTACAGAGGTAATAGAAAATTAATAAAGAACATCTTTGTTCTTCCCTGACCCGGGGTGTGTCCTAGCCAATATGCATCGCCTTGCATATCATGCTACATAAGAGAGAATCATCAAGGTTCACCGTGGCTGTCCCTGGCTTCCCTCCGACTTCTGCTCAGTCCTTCTTTGTGCCCATCAGGACACAATTCAGGTTATCTATGATTCGTCTCTTCGTGTGAATTTAACTTCAAGTTTGCCATTTCAGATTTTCAGATTTCTCTTTTTCTGAATCAAGTTAGCCCCTTTTAGTAGCTAAAGTGCTACATAACAATTAGCACTGCCTTTATAAAATTGCCTGTATATTGAACTCAGAGAATATTGAAGCACCCAAAGACGTAAATTTCATAGACTTACACTTTTCTAAGTTGCAGTCCCACATTTTCCTTGAGTAACTATATCTCAACGTATTATTATTTTGGGGGGTATCCAAATTGTTGAATTTTCAAACATGTATCCAGTTTTATCCTTCTTAACTAGGAAAAGATAACTTGTTCATTCCATTGTTTGCATATCTGAATTTGTTTTTCTTTTGAGTAAATTCAAGTGAAACTTCAAAATATATATGAATAATTTCTAAAATGAAGAAACGTATTTACTGTTCTGTTATTTCTTCTCGAATTTTTATTTTAAAAAGTAATTGACTCTTTGAGAGAAAAATAATACAGGAACTCTCCAGAAGTCTCTATGGAAAAAACATAATCTTTTTTCTCCTGTCCTAGTTAATCAGATTTCAAGTAGCATTATTAGTTGCCATAATTGTGGCAAAATTTTCCTTTTAAGCTAAAAAACTGCTAGAATCGGAGGACCAATTACTATATGCTGGGAAGTCCTGTAACATAGAAAATATTTACTTATATGTACACTTAGATTCCCTGCACTTGAAAATAGATAAAATATTTACTGTAATTTACAAATCAGGAGAAAGTACAAATTTTGATTATGATTACAAATAATACATTTTTTAAAAATCTCGTACTCAATACTTTCAATAATTAAAAATATATTTGAGTGAAAGAATGCTTGTTATTAAAAAGCTCATACATATAAATGATTAAATTAAGTTCACATTTTTCTTTGATAAGCTGTAAAAGTAATATGCTCTGGTTCTATATGATATTTATACAAATATTAACATAAGCTTTGAGCTGAGTAGATAATTAATATTAATAGATTTAGTGACAGATACAGTGTGTTTTTGATTTTGTGGTCCTCTATAGCAGTTTAGAGGTTTCTTTTTTCCCCTTACCAAGAACCATTTTTTTCCTTTATGGAAATGATTTCAAATTGTTTAAGAATGCGGGGAGTAGACAGAAATAGTAGACTACAGACTGTGCAAGGTTTTCTGGAATTACTTGGTTTGTAGAAGAGGAAAAAGTAAGCAATAGCTCCTGAGATCAACAGGATTTACAGAAAGTCATGTATGATCTCTCTACTTCACAATTTTCCCCCAAGATTTATATGGCAATGATTGAAACACTACACATCATTTACTATATATAAAATAAAGTTTATTTCTGATTTAAGATGTAATTTAGCTATAGACCTCAATTCAGTGTCAGTGTGAGTTAAGAATCCACTCACTTTCGTAGGGTCATTGTATTTTAAAACATTGTCTTTTAATACACAAGCATTTCTCCTAAAATTTAAGAAAAAAGGAGAAAACATTAGAGAGACAAGGGTGAATAATTTCATCAGTTGTCCCTATGATTCTCTGGTTTCAATAACATAATGAAAAATTCTGATTGACCCCCAAAACTGAAAATTTCTCATGGTGTATGTCACAAATCAAACTATGACCATTCATTTTATGCTTAGGCAGTATACTTTTAAATAAATAGAGAATTTTATGAAAAATTGTTATATAAAAGTTGCAAAGGCATTAGTAGTTTAATGTATATGGGCTATCTTTAATATTTAGCTAATTAATATTTAACCTTTGTAAAACTTATTTGGAAACTTCATAATTTTATCACCAAGTCAAAATGCGCTCCTTAAATTTGCAATATATCCATAAATGTCAAAGCAATTAAATATATATATATATATATATATATATGCATATTTCAGGATATTTTGTGACAGATTTTGAGTTTAAAATAGCATTTCTTATAATTAGAAGATAGCAATTAAGAATTTAGAACTCATTTAATTACAGTATAGCAATATCAGAAAAGCAAAACTTTGATTCACAAATAACTTTAATCCAACTCCAAATAATTTAGGTATTTTTGTGTGTTTCGTTTTAATTTTAGCATATTAGCAGTATCCCAAGTTGGATGATTTTCAGTGAAGAATTCGCTTCTTCCCCCAACACTGAAATAAGTTCAATCAATTGACAAAGTAGGTACTATAACTTACAAATGCAAAAGTTCTGTTCAAGGATTTAGATTTAGAATATATGATTAAAGTGAGTAAATTTTACTACTGTATAAATTAGATTTGGAAAGAAACAACATATACTTAATAAATACACTGCTAGAAACTGTCATGCTCAAGGGCATTTTTTACTTAAAAATCTTACCATAAAGCTGGATGAAGTAAAGTAGTTAAGAACCTGAATGTGATGCCCAGATTTCATGCATATTTGTAATACTGACAATAGCCAACATTTTGTTTAATATTTCTAAAAGAATTACTTCAATTAATAATTTCCAAGAATTCTTTTAGTAGATCAGACTGGCCTTGAACTCATTACGTAGCCAATGCTGGCCTCAAACTCTGTGTGATCCTATGTCTTCAGCTACTCAAATACTGGGATTACAAGTGCATATGTTAACAATTATATGCTACATAAATCTTTGTATAGTCTTAAAAATTTTTTAAATGAACTATCTATACATAATATAACATTGCAATGTCATCTTCTTAATATATTAAATGGAAATTATAGAAGTTAAAAACATATAGAAGTTAATTTATTTTAAGCATGGAAAATATTTCAGAAACATCTCAGCCATTTTTTCTTCTTTTTACTGTGGGCAAGGCTGACTTATTCTTCAAAGCTACTACTTATCATAAATTAATGATACATTGTGTTAAGCTAGTCTTTTGTAAGTTCTTTTTCTTTCATTTTTATTTGTGGTTCTAGGGTATAACCCAGAGCCTCAAACATGTTAGCCTGGTGCTGTACCACTGAGCTATACTCACAAATATTATTCTTTTTTATATCTTTTTTTTTTTTTTTTTTTTTTTAACGGAGACAAGTTCTCATTATACTAACCAAACTGTCTTTAACCTTGTATTTCTTCTCTTTCACCTTTCTGATTAGCTAGCATTATATGTAGATGCCACTAAGTCCTGGTGAATCCAATCAGTGTTATTGAGTATATGACTTATGTCAGCACATTTGAAATTTTATTTAAAAAAATTACTTTGTTTCCAACTTAGGGCATAAGATTAATTTTGTGATCAAGGTGCATAAATTTGGATTTGCCTGACCAATATATATTCTTTAGAATATTCTAATGATATTAATTTGAATCTTACAACTTGTATTATACTAAACAATGAGTACTTAAGAAAAATCACATAATAATAATTGACTTTTTAATATTTATTGTTTATCAAAAACACGAGAATTTTCCACACTGACCATTTTTTGGTGTACTAAGTCTAAAAAACAGCAATACAAATTAATTCTTATATGAATTACACTAAATACCAACAGCACTTTACAAAAAGCCTTTACTCCAATTATCAAATCTAAGGCAGTCTGCATATATGACAAGAGCATGTTCCATACGTACTCACCACCTACACTGGAGAATCATGTGTTTTGCTTTCCTGACACTTTCTATGCCATACTTGACATCTCAGTGGGCTTCATGTTTTCTCAGGAGTTTCTTATTGTACGATATAGTACAATACTGTACTATATGTAGATAACAGGATCATAAGATATCAGTAAATAAAATACTAAATTCTTAATTTGTACTGTGAATTTAGAATAAGCAATGACATTTTCATACCAGCTGTGTACTTGCTTACAAAATCTAAAAAATAACATCAAAACAAATTCCCATATGAACTGCAATAAAATACCAACAGAACTCTACCACAAGAACAGACACTGTTTCAGTGGTTACACCACAGTAGTATCCACACATGACAATGGCAAGTTCCATGCAAACATTCTGCTTACACTGAAATCACATGTACTTAGCTTTCCTTTCTTATATGTTAGGCTTGTCATCTTTTCTCTTGTCTTGCTGGGATCTTTCTACTGTATTGTACAGATTATACTTAGGGAAATTCAAATAAAATAAAATATCAAATATATAACAAGTGCTTAGAATAGACATCAATATTTTCACATCAGTTGATAGCATGTTGAAGAAAATCTAAAAAATGGCATCAAAGATAAAAAAGCTGTATGAACTACAACATAAAGAAAAATCTATGACAGAAATATACTTTACTTCACCTGCCATATCTGAGGTACTCTTCACACATGACACATGTATTTTTCATGCACCCTAAGTATCAACCATACTGATATGTTTTGTTTTCCTGTACTTTGTTGACATATTTTTTTCTCTTGTTGTCATCATATGTCTTTGTGATGCAGCACCTGCATTTCACCTGTCAACTAACCAGTGTGCTCCACTATTTTTTACTTCTCTGGATAGAAACATTTTGTTTCTCCTCTGTGTAATGCTCTTTTATGAGATCCTGCCTGGTTTCTGTAAGAAAATTTCTCTGTTATATTTCACACGTTATTTTCTTTGTAAACTATCAAACTATAACACACAAGTTTAGGATCAAGTAAAATGTAACCATTGGCCAGTCCTTTGTGTTTTAAGTGACATCAGAGTTCTGTTTCAAGTGACATCTACTTCATGTTCAGTTTTTTATAGAAAGTTTACATCTTAGGCTTTCAATTTGTCAATATTTCCTTCAGGGTGCAATTTCATATTGCCAGCACTGGTTTGTTTTTCATTGACATATACAAGACCAATTCTACGTTTTTCTGAAATCTAAAGATTGTAATATACAATTTTCTGTTTGAAATTGCAACATTTTATTTAGAATTTATACTTTGTTCCTGCAAGCAAGTAATGTACTTGTCAACTGGTGCTCTGCTAACAAAGTAACACAATGCTAACAAATTGTCACATTCTACAGTCTGATTAAGTTGGGAGAAGTAGCAATGAATATTAATTTTATTTTTATATGAGTAAGAACCTAATCACTGAGTTCCAGAATAAATGTCTCAATTGAAAATATAAAATCTTTGAATCTATAAAAGCATATATTTTATGTCATATTTTGATCAATTTCTTTTAAGAAGCCTTTTACATTCCTGCCCTCACCATAAGAAATCCCTGCTAAGTACTGTAGATCTAGGAACACTTGCAGTTTAGGTAATGAGATGTCATAGTAAGTACATTTTGGATATGATTAATGGCTCATACAGAATGTTTTACTTGCATTTAAGTCCTTGTGTACTTCACAGCATCATGTAGCTTTTCATCTGTTACAGTATCCAACAATGAGTGGCAGTGCTGGATTTCTACCCAATACCTTTCACCCTTGATAAGACCCTTACAATATTTTTGAATGTATTTCACACATTAGATTACTCCATTTGGTTGTGTGACCATTTCACAACATTTCAACAACCAAATATGTACTCATATTGCTATTTTCCTGTCATCTTAATCAAAGATTTCTGCATTCCTTCTGTCAATGTCAGTGCATTTTTGCTCCATTTCATTGTTCCAAGAACTTTGACTCACATGTCCAAAGTCAGTTGTCATCATCATCATCATCATCATCGTCATCATCATCATCAGACAGAGATACACTCTTTTGCTATGAAAGTATTTTACCTACATACATGCATTAATAATCTCATGCTTCACTTTTGACCTACAAAACTTGCAAATTTGGTTTTTCCTGTTTCATTGTGTGGAATTAGGCTGCTTGTACCACAAAAATCTAAAGAAAAAAGATTTAACAAATCCTGAAGTGATGTGTGTCTATTGGACCGTCTATGATTCTTCGGTAGCACATTCTAAACAAAGTAGCAAGGAGAAAAATCCTGTTTGTCACTTTTACACACATGCACATAACTTTCAACTTGTCAAAACAAGTAGATAAACACATGTATTTCTTGCTGTATTTCTCAGGGAAAGGAACTGAGATGCACAGCTGGTTGATATTACACTAAACTACAAATGCATAGAAGAAAAGAAAGGATAGGTCCACTGAACACAGTTTATGTACCTGGGGTTAACATACAAGTGTTTGTGTTGTGCTTTCTATTTACATCATTTACGAAGCTGAATATTTGTAAATATGTTTATTTAATTTGAAAATTTAAATTAGCATATATATTATGCTAGTTAAAATACACCTTCATTTTTCAGTTTTTTGAAATTAAATTTTAATTATGATTTTTGTATTAATCTATTGTTAATATATTATAAAAGGATAACATTTCTTTGCCATTTTTTCTAACAAGACAATGTAGTTTTTTAGCCTTTATTTTGCTAATGGCTTATTTTGATTTGGTTCACAATTAAAATATAAGCATATACTTTCAGGTTATTAAATTTGTTTCATTGATTGGATGCCTACTTTTGCTACTATAGAAAATGTGGTTATTTCTTCTAGTGTTTAATATGAAACTGATCCCTTTTCACTGTATATTTGTATAAGTAACAAAGTATATTTGGTTGAATAAATTTATAGACCAACAATTCAAATAGTAAAAGTTCGGTGTGTTTCAGTTAATAAATAAAGAATCTACATCTTTTATTTTCTATTTTCTTATTTTAATTTAAATAAAATAAAATAAAAGATAACAGAACAAAGCAAATAAAAATAGAACAATGCAAGCAACACAGCATTTCACAATAAGACAATTGGATATCAACAGTAGCTACCATAATGTCTCTTTTCTTTGAAATAATTGAGCAAACCTTCACACACAATAATATCAAACATAACAAAATAGTATAAAACCTCTCAAGATAATGAAAGTATTACAGGGCATTCAAAACCAAATAACAGAAAATGAACAATGGCTACTATAATATCTCATTTCCATAAAAAAATTTTGTTTGCACTATCACACATTTTAAAATCTAATGAGACAAAACATGATAGAACCAATAGAAACAGAACTTAGAAACATGGTTATCAATCATATACACTTATACACACAATTATCCATATCTTCAATTATGTTGAGATTGAATAAACCAAAGCAGGCTAATATCACTCTGAACAAAGAATAATACTATTGCTGGGTTTCACTTTATGACACTGCAGGATCAGCACTAGGTATTTTAGTGTCTCTTTTTCTTTAAAGTATCTATTCATTTCATCATGTGTCATAAGATCAGTTCTCATAAACTGTTTATAGATTCTACAAATGCATGAGTTTTAACATGTATTTCTATCCTTTCTATATTAAAGGGAGAAACAAAACAAAGCAAGGCAAAACAAAACATATTCCTATAAATACATGAAATGAAATAAACATATAAGGCCATTGTACAAATCCTTCTACCATGGTTCTCTTTTATTAATCTTCTTATATCTTGCTTTGTTTGGTTAAATATTTCACTTTTGAACTTATCTATGAGGTACCGAATATATTTCTTTATGTCCACTGGTGCTGTGTCTGATATTGCATGTTTGCTGTTCTCATTCTCCTTTGTATTTACCTGTTCTGGGTCAATATTCTCAGGGTTGGGGCCTGGGGACTTTTTGTTGTTGCTTCCTCTTCCCATCTATTTGCTTCTTCCAGGAGGCCCGTTTCTGTTTCTTGTTTCTTTGTTGGTTATAATTCTTCAGAAGCGTGCTGGCTAGATGACCCTTCTCACTGCACTGTGCTAGTGAGTCACAGACAGGGATAGTGTATGCTGGCCCCTTTCCTCTGGGTCAGTCAACCTGCTGTGGCCTGCACTACTATATTGCTTTGTGCTGCTTCCCCTCCGGTCCAGCCAAACCTCTGAGGCCCCACTAGGCCAGTGTGGTTAGTGTGCACCACTGCTGCTGGGACTTGACCTTGGATAACCTATTGGGTCTCAGCCGGGTCACGTGACCCAGGCCTAGCTCACTCCATCAATCCCGAAAGAAACAATTGACTGAAGTCACTGCTGCCTATTGTACTTGCCAGTCCTTCCCAGTCCCAAGATATTTTCTGCTGGAACTCCCTTATTTATGGAATGCCTTCACTCCTGTCACTCACTACAGGTTGATGTAGGCACCCTGCCAACTCAGCCCTCCGTTTGGCTTGCTGACCCCCGAACTCAATGTAACTGTGCCCACCAGTGAGTCGAAGTGGCGGGACCTTGGGTGGCTTGGCAAGTTGCCGCAGGAGCCCAGCAAGTAACAGCGGGACCTCGGGCCTTCTCAGCGGGACCTCAGATGGTTGGAAAGTCACCTTAATTTCTTCTTGGGATAAGAGAATTCATCTCCTTCTGTTTGAGGCTCCTCATTCTGTATTATGTTGAATTGTAAGTTGATTTTCTCAGGGAGCTTCTGTAGCCAGTTATCTATCTGCCATCTTCGCTCCTCCCCAGCTTTGAATTGTCTCCCCTCATCCTGAGAACAGCCATCTTGAGAACTTCCTAAACACCCAGTGAACGAATACTTGAGAGACTCGTCTTCTACAATAGACTTGGTATACAGGCCCCTTTGCTCCAAGCCTCCTTCTCCAAACACTGAGGAAACTACAACCCTGAGATATCTTCAGCAACACTCAGCAATGTCAGAAGAAGCTCCATCCCCAACAGTCTGATTAGTTTTTGGACTTTTTAGTACATACTCAGTTGGCTAAAAGGCAGGGAGGCATGGCAAGCTGCAGTTCATGGCAGCTGCAAACAACTTTTTTTTTCCATGCCTTAATACTTATTTTTGTCTTTCTGATTATAGCCATTCAAACATGTGTGAACTCTTGTAGTTTTGATTTGCGTTTCTGTGATGTTTAATGGTATTGAACAACTTTTCATGTAACGGTCATTCATGTGTACATCTTCACTAGTGTAATGTCTGCTTACCATTTGCATTTATTAATTGAAATTTTATTGTTTAGTTATATGAACTCTTTATATATTCTGGATATTAATCTTTTATCTAAATTACTTTGCAAATATATTTTCCAATTTTATAGGATGTCTTTTCAATTCGTTGATTTTTTTTTATACTGCAAATTTTTTAGTTTATTGTTAAAACTTGTATTTTTTCTTCTATTAAGTATGATTTTGGTGTCACATGTAAGAAATCATGACCACATTCAATGTCTAGGCTTTCCTTTCTCTTTTCTTCTAGGAATCTGAGTATTTCAGTTTTAAGTCTAACTCTTTAATCTATGTTGAGTTTCTCACTCTATCATATGTATCATGTGAATGAAGAGTTAAATTTAGTTGTTTTTCATGAAGGTACCTTACTGTAAAAACACCATTTATCTAAGAGACCATACTTTCCCAATGATTTATTTTATTGTATCATGATAATTGAAATGGCAATTCAAAGTTAAATACTACTGGTCAACAAAAGGTTATTTAAATATACCTACCAAATATGTTGGTATGTTCTCTTTGGAGAGTAGCTTGTGATAGTAAAAAAAGATCATCCTTTTATCAACCTGCAAATTAAAAATTTGAATGTAAAAAGAGAAGATTTTTGTATACATATATATATGTATATGTGTGTGTGTGTGTGTGTGTGTGTGTTTGTGTGTATTTTACCTGTCTCTGCAAATAACAAAACTATACAAATTATATAAAATTTATAGAACAATTATTTTTCAGGACTTGAAAATAAATACAGCTGGTAGATAAATGTAGAACTACTATAATGTATAATAAACAAATAATGAATTTACCATTTTCCCCTTTAATTTTCCTTAGCCTGAACTTAGTAAATCTAAATTTAGGGCGTGCAAGCTATGTCGCAAATAGATTCCATAGAATCTCCTGATTATCTCCTTTCTCTTTTCCCATTCTTGTAAAAAACAAGTTATAATGTAATGTATTATAAATTAATAAAAATAAATTGATGAATAAGTTAATAAATGGTGTCACGATGACTTAAAATATTAGAAATATAGATGATAGCAGAAGGAAATATATTGGAATCAATTAATTTTTATATTCAATATATAAACAGTAATAAGACTAGGGAAAATGCATTAAAATAGAATCAAATATAATTATAAATATAAAATATGTTTAGTAAAAATGGAAATATTATATAAGAAAAATTTATAAAATGATATTGAAGACAAATATTTTATAAACAAAGTAGACTATGTTCATAGGTAAAGAAAAATCATGTCACAAATAGAAAAGCATTCAAAACTATCTGTTTTAATATTTTAAACTAAATAAATACTATTAATTAGGGACAAGAGATAAATATCTCAGTGAATAGAGAAGTCTCACATGTAAATAATATTTGCTCACAAAGAACTAAAGTTCACTGTATAATATAAAATATCATATTACTGTAAATCATGAGTTAGATGCCATTCAAAGAACATAGAAATAGATATTATAATAGAAATAGATATTATAATAGATAGAAATAGATATTATAATAGATAAAAATAGATATTTATACCTTATCTCATTTTTTATAATAATACAATATCAAAGGATTGCTAAAAGATTTTCTTCCATTTCTTTAATGACAAAGTAGAATACCAAGGTATCTTTCTTTATTTTCGTTATTATAAATTTCTAGAGCACATAAAGATTATTTAGCAATTTGAAGTTCTATGAATAATGAATGCTTTCTTTCAACAAGTCGAAAGTCTAGAGCCTGGATGCTAGTTTCAAATATCAGTTTTGACATGTGCTTGCTGTGAGAACTTGTAAAAATTTGTTTATGTGTTCTTCAGTTTAATCACCTGTGAAGCTAATAATGATTATCTTGTAGGGACATTTTGACCATTATATGAATTTACATTAATAAAATATTTAAGGATATGTCAAACATGAAAATACTATTCAAAATAGCATGAAATTTAAAAAATGGTGACAAAACACAATGCAAATATTAGATTATATGATAAAAATAAACTCAAAACTTTGTGCATATTAAATGTGATAATACATGTCTTCACAATATAATTACGTAGTATCTGTATGTTGTATATGTCAGATTGCCTTTATTTATGTTATTTTGATTATTTTTCTCTAATTTGCTCTAGCGTGTAGAAAGTCATTAATAACTGGATTAGAAAATAGTCATATTTTTCTTCATTGGTCATTGAGTTTGTTTGTTTGTTTTTGGTAAATGGACTGAGTTTTTTTTGGAACACACTAATTTTATTAGCTTTGAAGCAGTTTTATGCTAGAAGATTGGTTATAATAATACTTCAATTTTATATTTCATTGATATCTGCTTATATGTTAAAAAGAATATCACAGCAAAATCATACTCATTATAGAAATCCAAATATATAGAAGACTATTCCCTGGCTAAAGAACATTTGTATTTAGCTGTATTTAGTACTCAAAATTTATTATCTACTCAAAATTATCTAACTCAACATGCCTCTGACAATTGTGACTTCAGTGATTTCTGATCTGATTTAGTTGATTATACACTGAACTTCTAGATTCTTAATATCACCAAGCCATGAGAAATAATTCTTCAACCTGAAATTTGATATATGTGGGCTACTAACTCTGTTTATTTGTAATGATGGTTTTATCCAACATTTCTAACAAAGCCCTAATTGCTGATCATTAATGCTTGGATATATGAAAAATTGAAATCATATCATTTTATATTTTTTGTAGAGAAAAATACTGACAAAGAAAATTTAGAATACCTTAGGTGATCTTACGTATTTCCAAAAAGAAATTTACTAGTGTTTCAAAATTTGCTTCATTTACATAATTTGTAAGTTTAGAAAATTTATCAAATTCAATTAAAATGTATATTTTTAACATATAAAATATAGACTTTAGCAAAACATATGCTCTTTTAGGTTTTGGTTACTCTATTTTCTTTAACTCTGGGGCATATACTGCAATGGATAAATTGCTTAATATTTCATTGATTTGTTTCATTTATAATCAACTAAATTAAAATAATTCAAAGTAATGTTACATAAATTATGTGGAAAAATTAAAATTTACAGAAATGATTCATAGATGAACAAAATTCTTACCCTGACTGTGGATACTATTCTTCACAACACAGTGAAATGTTTCTCTAACATTTCATCCCTACAGAACTTTTAATGCATGACTGTTCTCAAGTCAACACAGATTTTGTATCATTTAAAACACGTTGAATAGAACACTGTTTTAAGTTAACAACACTTCGTAAACATTTCTCATAAGTGTAAATCAAGGCCAAGTAATAACAGGATGAATATGGGTACCTAATCTCTGAGTCCCCTTTTTATTCTTCTTACCTAACTCTCTGAATTTGCTCCCAGTTATGAACCACTGAAAATAGCTGCAAATTCTTGAAAACTATTGGTTGTTTTTGCATTATTGCGTTAAGTACAGACTGAGAAAGTCTAGACACATTTACAGACTCAGATACTTACTGCACTATTTTTAGATGCTCAACTAGTAAACATACTTGAAGATAAAGTGACAAGTGAAGAAGGAATGAAAATGGTTTCCTAATTTTATCTTAATTGTGCTGCATTGTTACTTCATGAATAAAGCAGCAGATTTTAGATGTACTTGTTTAGGTTAGCATTCAATTTCATAAGATTTTTTTATTAGCGAGAACGTAAAGACTACATAACAGTTTTATTTGTCACTGGTTGAAAAAAGTACAAATCAGTGTGTCTTAAATTATGTTCTTTATTTTCAATCATAAAAAGTATTGGTTTTCTTAGTACCTGTCTTTAAATCCTGACTATAACCCATTTATAGTGATATGCAGCCTATATATTGATGAAACAGTATTGAAAGGATATATAAATCTCTTTAGTATAAAGAAATACATCTTAATAAGACACGTCTCTGCTATTTCATCTCTAAGAATAAAGTTTTCAACACATAAATGATACATTATTTTTCTTCAAGGAATTCCTAACATATTATTTGTTGAGTTAAATAATTATTAATGTGAAATATATTCTCTTAGCACTAAATTTGAAATCTAATCAGAAAAGCCATCCAGCTTCTCTTATTCAACTCTATACTACACATAGGCCAGAGTCTACTTTCTACAATGCGTGTTACTGGTTTAGTTGTTTGGAAAAGTATGCATCTCTTTATCTATCCATATGATGTCTTCCCACTTTATATACACTTGATAATATATAATCTCTAAAAGTATCAATGACAAAGCATGTTGCTAATAACTCAATCTCTTTTATAGATACATTTGAAATTTTTTTAGAATTGAAATTATTTAATAATAGAGCACTAATAATCATGTAAATTAAAATCATTAATTATTCAAGAAATAGTTGAAAAAATATTAGTTAGCAACTTTACATATTACTATCATTTTAGGAAAATTTATTTATAATAAAGTTCATTTTCCTTTATAATTATGCATAGAGCTCATCTATAATTCACTTTAAGTTTAAGTAAAACAATTTTGTACAATTTCCAGAACCTGAAATCCTTATGTTTATAATTTCAGGATATGAGGAGGTTTAGTGTCTTTTTTAGATGGAGACATTTTATGCTGTCTTTTGTATTAGTATGTGTTTATACTACATGATTATGTTTCTTAAGTAGGAGTTCATCCATGTACATAAAACTTATTTTTTTCTTTATTCCTCTTTTCTTCCTCTCATCTTCCTCCATTTCTTGGTCCCTTTTCCTTTTGCAAAAGATCTATTTCTGCTTCCCATTGTCTATCTTTTATTTTGCATTTTAACTTACTTGTACTTTCAATTTATCATTTAAGGAAGTATTTAAGTTTATGGGGATTGTCTGACTTATTTCATTTAACATTATATGAAGATACAATCATTTTCTTACAAATGACTCAAATTTATCCTCATTAAATAAGAAACTTTATTCTTAGAGATGAAACAGCAGAGTAGCTTTTTTATGTATAAACACTGCATTTTCCTTACCATTAATCTGTTGATACTAGTCAGTTATAACCCAAACTATGAGAGACTGTCTCGTTAGCTATGAAGCCCTGAATTTTGCTGTTATTTTACTTCAACTTTGGGCTTTTCTTACTTACAAAATAATGTTTTTATGTCAGCACTAAGATTTAAAGACTACTCTTCATTATTTTTATTAAAATTCTACCATGACTTGGAAAGAAGATATTTGAGCTCTTTAGCAAAATTATGTTCCTTTTAAAACCAGTTTTTTAGTATCAAAAAGAGTATTCTCAGTCCACATGGTCTTTCTCTTGGATTGGCTCCACTCAATGCCTGTAGCTTTCTTAGGTAGACTTCACATTCCTGACATATTTGACTTTCTGTGGTTTACACTTCACCCATGGCTTCATTCTCCCAGCTTGACATATTGCCCATTTATGGGCTCATGCCTGATATCCATGTCTCCCTTGGAAATCGAGATAGATGCCACTTTGGTGCCACAACTAGTACAGTACTCATGCTGGTAAATGCAGCATTATGTTGAAAACATCAGTGCCTGACACCACATGGGCAGTAAACAGGCCAACATAATACATGGATCCAGTGATTTCCAAGGGCCTCAACAATGCAGAATTGTTGAGTAAACTGCAGAAAACCAGTTACTTAGGAAGCCCTTCTGAAGCAGGTTCCCTGGAACTCTCTTTTCAAACGAAATCTTACCCTTAAACATGGAACAGAATGGATGGAATCTTGTTAAATGCTTTGTCTCCTTAAAGCATCTCCTTCTTCTGCCTGTAGAAAGTTCTGGGTCTCTTTTCAGTGGTATTAATGACTCAGTAGTCATACAGTGTTTGGTCTGAAATTTACACATGGTTTTTGATGAGTCAAAATGTAAGTTGATGAAAAAACTTTTGCTGTTTTTTTTTTTTTTTTTGCCTCTGATTTCTATCTGATTTTTTTTTTTTTTTTTTGCCTCTGATTTCTATCTGATTCTATCGATTTGGTTAAAATAAATCAAGGGTACCCACATCGCATTTTAAATGTAGGCAGCACTGAAATTTCCTCAATCAGATCAACTATTCTACTGACTTTAATTTCAATCTCTTGAAAAAAATCTCATGATATCAGAAAAATATATACAAATATTCTGCCAGAATATAAAGCACATAAACTTTTGTCCAACTTTCTGTGGAGCCCTTAGCCCTAAACTTAACCTCTATATGCCCAATCTTTATATTTCTAAAATCATTTTGGATTCATAAAGTTCCTACCAGAACCATGTATAATGATTTGCTGACAGTATTTTAAGGCTTCTCCAATCTGGGAACAGAACTTTTCCAAATTCTTTCCACAAAGCAGTTTCAGAGGATTCTAATCCACATGTATGTACAATTACAGAGACACATTTCCACTACTTTGAAACCGAGTTTCACTATTCATGTTTCTCACTACAGAGGCCAAATTTGACTTCCATAGGTTGAAAAAGGAAAAGTCTAATTTGGCTCATATTTTAAAGTTATTTAGTCCATGGTCTGCTGACTTTAAGGTGGAAACATGGCAGAAGGTAGAGTTAGAGCAAAGATGGTTAGTTTCTGGAAGCCAAGAAATAGATATGTGTAAGAGTATAGAAGAGAAATAGTGAGGGTCCAGAGACGAATCGTGCATTAATCACTTTTTCTTCCCTTTAAAGGAAATCTTTATTTTGGTGAAAATACAGTTCATATTAGACTGACCTGAAGGCTATAATGTTAGGGTGAAAGTGCCTGAATGGAGGAAAAACTGTTCATGTCATGACATACAGAAAGCAAGGAGAGAAGAAAGGAGCTAGGAAAGGACATATATCCTCCCAGGTTACATCCTTGTGACCTGCCTTCTGCTAGGCCCCAGTCCTTATGAGGTCCAAAGATCCATTCAACTTCCAAACATATTCTCATATGTTAATGAATACTCTAGAGCTAAAACATAACATTTTGTCCCTTACACCCAAATACTTACAACTATTTCATCATATAACAAAGCATTTAGTCTATTTCTATCCATTACCAAAATCTTATCAGTTAGTTTCAGTATTTATTAAATGTCTAAGTCATAAGTCTACTATGAAACTCAAGGAAAACTTTTAGCTGTGAAGCTCTATAAAATCAGAAAATGGTTCAACATAGAACACGTACAATATTTCAGGGTGCACAGTCTCATTCCAACAAAAAAAGAGGAATGAAGGGATACAACGTCCTCAGACCAAAATAAGACCTAAAACCAGGATAGTGAATGCTAATTCTTGTTCTGTTCCTGAGACTTGGGACAAGCTGTGGATAAAGGTGGGCTCAAACGAGCTTGTGGAGTCTGCACCCTTGGTGTTCCTTGTAGTGTTCCTAATGGCCTCTATTGGGGCATTTGGATGCACTGCCTTGGGCTTCCCTCAATTACTCTGTATTCATGGGTTTTCCAGTTTCCTGGACTGTCCACTATACTCTTAACTTCATGATCACAGCTTCACAGGTCTCTCTCTGGCGCAGATTACCTAGATACTCAGGTATTGTGGAATCTGGTTTGAAGCTTCCTTTGACCACAGAACTCTTGCATTGTGTGTGCCATTTATTCCAGCAATCCACAGGTGGCACCAAGTTCTGCAGTCAGTTCAAGCAGTAGCTGGCTCCTGTGGGTCATTTTGGAGAGGCCTAAGTTTCTGCACGGTTGAACTCTATGTAACTTTTTCCTAGTTGGCCCTAATTGAGTTGAGCTCCCTACATGTGTCGTCTCATGTGTCCTTTCAAAGGACTTAACTTTTAATCTTTAATATACTTGATTTTGGGAAAGCCAGGGTATTTTGGATTCCCAAGATTCCATTCAAAAATATGCTGTCCTTTATCTCACCTTTGAAGGTGTTTCCTTTCTTGCAAAACTGTATAATTTTAAAATAGATTTGTTTTTTCCTTCTTTTTCATCATAAAATTAGGGAGAAGTTACACCAGTAATATTCATGCCAGATCCAGAACATTGAGCTGTCTGGAAATTAGTCCCCAGTCTTAATCTTTGTCTCTTAGAAAGTTTTGGAACATGAACAAAAACCGTAACAGACCCCAAAGATATATATTCATGACCCATCCAGGCACACTCAGAAGCATCCTCCACCAATCATTATGGCAGCAAAGCAAGCAAATTTACAGTTCACTCTGTCACAGTTGTCATTTGCCATGTTTAGCATTTATGAAAATTTAATGGTGGAGGAAAATTATAGTTATCTGAAATTCTGGTTCCATAGTACTATTCAGAAACAGTTATAATGCAAAATTAAAACATTTCATTTAATTTTAAACTATAGAAATTGAGCCCTAAATAATAACTAGCCAAATAAATTAATTAAAAATTGATATTTTATAATATAGGGAAATATAAAAGTTATGAAAAGTGGCAAGAATTGGCTCTGGAGAAGATGGCAGATTAATAAGTAACAAGGTAAAGAGTATCTCTGAAAGAAACAGCTCAGATGCTAGAATTTATCACCCTGGAGAAGGTCAGACAAAAGGAGAGAGATTCTCACAACCCAGGTATAAACTAAGGAAAAAGTAAAACATGGACAGAAGGCTGGAGCCAGAGGTGCTCTCAACCATTTGCAGTCACAGTGCTCTCACCAGAGCCAGCCCAACTCGGGATCACAAGGCTCTTGTTTCAGTCAGTCTGACTGGCGGTCATGATGCTCTTGCCAGAGCCATAGTAGTGTGGAAATCAGGGGTTGGCGAGCCCAACAGAGAACAGAGCTGACATGGAGAGCTGCATTAATCTGCAGCAAGTGCTTGGAATTTGGACCTCCTGCAGGAGGAATGTAACTGACAGGATGGCATATTGGAATTGGGCAGAACAGGCCTCAACAAGGAATGGTAGTGACTTCAGTTGGCTACTCCTTGACCAGAACCGATCGGTGGGATCTGCTTGGGCTGAGTCATGCCCCTGGCTGAGACCCAAGAGTGAGGGAGGAAATTGTTCCCAAATTGTCCCAAACTGTTTCTATCTACACGGAACACACTAATTTGGTGAAGGCCCCTGCTGGTTGACTGGCTTGAAGGGGGAGGGGTAAGCCTACACCAACCCTGCTTGCATGTCAGTGACCAACAGTGACAGGAGAGGATAATAATCCCTAGCCAGTGTGCTTCAGAAGAATCATAACCAATACAGAAAGGGGCTGGGACCTCCACTAGACACCTGTATGGAAGAAACATCTAGAACAGTGGCAAAGCGGCCTCAATAAATGGAAGACAGTGGAATGAAGGAGAAAAAATAGACAACCAATGGCAGAAAAAATATCATAGCAGAGATGAGGCAGAGAAGGTTGGCTATAGTCTCAAAAATACATGGTCTTGATACATTAACAACAACAACAACAAAAACAGGCAGAGTAGATCAGGAGACAGAGTCCATCGAAATGCTCTCTATAGGAAATATGATTAACCTGAAAGAGGGTTTATGGACCTAAAGTCAAATATGAGAAAACAATGCTCTATGTGACAGGGACCAGTGAGAAATAGGGGCACCTCATCCAACAGCTGCAGATAGGTTGGAAAGACATGACACTTCTGTACAGAGAACTCCTCAGCCATAATGAAGGATAACCTGGAGGGTTTTGTAGGTAAAACAATACAACTTAATATCAAGCCCAGGGTTAAAAGGTTTAGAACTACTTAAGTAAATAGTGGGATGTCCCCTAATCTAAAAACTAAAGGACTTAGTGGGATCCAAAATGTATAATGCATCCTGTGAAAATGAAAATGGAGGAATTGTCTAAAAAAGGAAGGTAGAGATCAACGATTCAACTTAATGAATTACCCAAATTCTCTGAAAATTAATGTAGCATGCTTCTGAATATACTGTATACAAAGAAATGCCAATCATTTATCTCAGAAAACCAAATGACATTTCTTTTAACTAATAATGTTTACATACAAATTAAATACTTATTTGAGCAACCCAATTAGAAGTATTCTGCTGATGCTTTTACTAATTTGACAAAAAATTCAAATTGAATATTTCATCAGTTTTAATTGTTGAGAGCAACAGCAAAACCTTTATTATGCAATGGTCAGAATATGTGCTTTGATGAATACTAGTGATCCAAACTTGTTAATACTTGCATGTAATCTATAACTTTTTGTCTTTTTCATTCTTTCAAAACATTAAATAAAGCTAGAAAAAAAAAGGTTAATTTAGGAAAAAAAATCTCAATTTGTTTGGACATTTAAACAGCCATTAATTGTATTTTATGTTCTAATTCTACCAAAATATCAATATATTCTTTGTTCAGTACTCAAATATTCAAGTTCAGTAACCAAAGAACATAAAAACATTTTAGCACAGAAACAGATTCAGAGAAAAGTGTCAGCCTCTGCATTGCTGGTGTCATTTACATAAAATTGTCTGAAAAGCTTCTCTCTCAAACAACAGCCTCTAAAAATAATGTGCTCTAATTTTAGTAATAAAGATGACAGCAAGAAAGGGAAAATAAATTATTTGATGATTGCTTCTGTAAATAATTCTTTCTCTAAAAATAAAATTGAAAAAAGAAAACACTTTCAAGCATCTTAAATTCTTTACTGGTTTTTTGTGTGTACATTTTCAATTTCTTTACTGTGTAATTAAAAAATTATTGTAGCCTATGAAAAAATGTTTAATTTGTACTCTATACATATATTGCTTGCATAACTTAAACTGTTGTAATTCTGGTTAATATACTTATAAAAATATTTAAAGACTTCATGTGCATTTAACTACTGTATTGTTAGTAAAAATTAATCAAATAAGAACATGCATTCTTTAACATTAACTGTTTAAAACTGTATGACAAATACTTAAGACAGAAAAGTAACATATTTTCCATTACATATTTATTGATCAAATGAAAGAAAAATTAATTCTACATGTTTTATATGAAAAATAGTTATTAGGTATAAGTATGTTTATGTATAAATATGGATAAGTATGTTTCAATTCTACATTTTATTTAAACATTTATTATGTATGAGTACGTTGTATAATATATATTTCTATATTTTTTGCTAACAGAACAAAGTTGTCTGCTCACTGAACTTTAATACAAAAATCATACATACTAGATTGGAAATATGATAATCCTCACAAATTTAATTATTTATGAAAATGTTACTCTGTTTAGTCATCATCAAAGTAACAAAATTTATTTAAATGTTCTGGAATTTTTGTTTATTATAATAATAACAATATACACTGGTTGCTCCCATGATTTCAAATTGGATTAAATTAAAATAATTATCAAAAAGAGTGTGACACAGAATTTGACATTTGTGATGGTTTATTTGATGTGTAATCTTAGGCTACGATGCTTAGATATTTGCCAGTGAAGTTTTTCTTTAAAGACCTTAACACTAAAGTCAATAATTTTGAAAGAAGCTCAGCACCAGCCATACTATGTATGGGCCTTATTCTCACCAATAAACTGAAGGCCTTCAAAAATGACTCAGTTCTCACGAGAAAGAAGGAATTTTTGCTGAAATTGCCTTTGATTGAAATCTGAAACCTTCTTTTTTTTTGTAGGGTCTCAATCCTGAAGTTTTGAACTACAGATTTTAAACTTGACCTTCACCACAATGTCATGAACAAGTTCCTTAAAATTTGTTTATCTAGAGAATCCTAACTAATATGTATTTCCCCACCTTCTCTCTTTCTCCTCTCTTTCTTTTTCTCCCCAAATTGGAAAGCATGCCTTCTTTGAGACTTTAAGTTAAAAGAGCAATTTCATTATTTGTTGCTCTTACTATCAACTTGTGAGTCCTATAACAATTGAATCAAGCCAAATCATTAAGGAAATTAATACTAAATTCAAAAGATGCTCTGGGATGGTATCTACTATATTGCACTGACATACAAGGTAAACAAATATTAAAGTTTCAAATATTAAAAACCAATTATTCTGGCTGTGATAAAAAATGAAGTAAGGGGGCTGGAATTTAGCTCAGCAGCATAAGCGCCTGCCTTGCAAGCAGGCAGTCATGAGTTCGATCCCTGGTACCGATGAAAAGGAAAAAGACCAAAAAAAAAAAAAAAAGTAAAGTAATATGATTAATTTTCTATTTGGAAAGTATGAAATGTATTTAGTAGCATGTCAAAGAAAGATATCTGTATACTTTTTACCTAGATTTTCCAGTTATTTGTATATCTTCACATACATACTCATACAGATATATATATATTTTAGTTTAAAACATAAATATTTTCATAAATAAATGCTAATCATTATTAAAACCACTAACCTTACTGTTAACAAAATAATATTAATTTACACATAGTTCTTGAAAAAATTTCTCTGGTATCCTAAAAAAAAAAAATATAGCACTTTTTACTATTCTGGATTTTTAAAAATATGCATACACTACATTGTATTTAATCTTAGTAGAAAATAATTTGGATTTATATTCATGTTTTCATAGTAAAATAGAATGAATTAAAGAAAATGATTAAATGGTAAAATTAAAGCCTTAGATTCCTTAAATTGCTAGAAGGAAGGTGTCATGGCTGATGTGAGAGTGGGATGAACAATAGAAACGTCATGTTATCATTACCAGCACACGTAAAGTTATGTGCTGATGGCAAGACACTGGCACCAGGTTCTAGGTAATTGGAAAGTAAGTTTTTTGCTGAATGCTGGGAAAGAATTCATAGAGTCAGAACTATAAAATGATTGGAAACTTTTAGAACTGTGAAAAATGAGAAAGAAAGCTGGTGAAAGAAATGTAAGGCTGTCTTGTACTATTGAGGCCAAACATGAGGTTGAACATTTGAATTTTGTGGTGGTTATACTCTAAAGGGTGTAGAGAAAGAGAAGGTACATTTGTAGTTTCACAACTCATGAGTTTTCCAGAGAAGCTCAAAAAACAGTAGGAGAAAGAGGTAACATTTTAATGATGGAGCTTGACTGATGTAACGAGTAGACATGGCTGGAAAGCCAGAAAGCAAGTAAAGGGCTAATAGATAAATGTGTTGAGTGAGGTTTAGGAGGAGCAAATCTAAAATAAATAATAGAAAACATAGAGAAAAAATAAATATAGAGGAGGAGGAAGGGGCAAAACATACTGCATTGAGATCTCTAATGAAATAGGGACTCTCAGTAGACCAACTAAAGTAAGTAGTGTAGACACCAGAAAAAGAAAAATGAGGTGTAAATCAATACAATATTGGATTAATAAGATGTGTGAAGTAATGCCATCAAAATAGTACACCTGTGGCTACTTTGAGGATAACAATATGCACTGTATTAGTCATTGTTAATCCCTCATTATCTTGTTTTCAAAATTTTATTGTTCTTATTACTGTTTTTTTTCTCTCTTTAAAGTAAAAAAAAAAAAAAATACAGAAATGTCTAACAGAGCCGAGGACTTAGCTCAGTGGGTAAAGTGCCTGCATAACTGGCATGAGGCCGTGAGTTCAATCACTGGTATAAAAAAAAAAAAAAAGAGTCAAACAGTGGAAATAAAAAATGAATCCCTGATGGTAGATAGAATCTGGGTGAAATTTTAAAATATATTCCTTAGTTTTTTCAAGAAATGTTTCATATCAACATATAACAACTGTGCAAGTGTATGGGGTGTTGTGTGACGACTCAAGATAAGTATTTCTTCTCTTTAAAATTGAAAAAAAAAAAAAAACCCTGACATACTATATAATTTTTTTAATGTTTGTTAATAAGAGGACACCAGCCTATTCAGAAAGAAAGAACGAAGTATTTCTCCCATGTCAAAAAAGAAAAGAAAAAGAAAAAAGAAGTACAACTATGGCCATGGCCATGAGGCTGCATATAGATTCAGAGATGCCCAAAGCACTTACGTTAGGTTTGACATCTCAGGTAGAATTTGAAGTCAGCAAAAATGTAGAAATGTATTCAAATCAAGACTAAGTCATAAATAGGTTTTTAATTTGGGAGGGTCTGGGGCCAGTGTGCTTGTCAATAATAAGAGGGGTTTTAGAGAAGTATTTGATAGTGATGATCTTAAAGAAGAGAACTGGATTCCAATCTAATTTACAAAATGATTACAAAAAGACAGCAATAAAGGCAGCACTGGACAATACGCATGACTCAGATTTCAATTTAAATTTCTAAGGGAGTGTGACAAAAATAGTTTCCCAGGGGACAGAAGAAACCTGTCACTTTCCATTGGGACTGGATTATAAGGGACCCTGGCCTGAGCTGCTAGTCACCTGCAGGAATGCAACAGACAGAGACAAAAATAATCATGAGACTTGAGGAACTGAAATGGTCAAAATCCAATGAGGACGAGACCAAGAAGCCAGTGCATTCTATATTTGCTGGAATTTCAGTGCAGGTGATGAGCTTGTGGTGGGAAAAAGGCTGATTTGCTGACCCTGGCAGAGCTTGTGAATTGAGAAACAAAGCATTCTAGCACAGCTTTCAGGAGAGTAGCTCCAAGTTAACAAGCAACCTATTTAATAGTCACGAAGGCCTGGGAAAGTAATTTAGGTGCAATTGTACCATCCTCAGCCTCAGTGTCTTGTACTGAGACTGGGGGCCAGGGCTTCCAGACTGTGAGCTGGCCTCTGCCTGGCCAGTGGTGTGAGATAATTTCAACCAAAATGCCAACGGAGCCTCTCTCCCAGCCACATAGGCCTTGGACTTTCTTCTGATATTAATATTTGTGTATAATGTAATAATCACAGCCTCTCCTGCTCAACCTTAAGGTGGTCTCCTACAGGAGATGAGGGAAATGTGGAAGAAATAGTTCATTGGCAGAAGAACACAGGGTGCAGAATGAACTGTAAAAGGAATTCAGAAATCGGTGATTCGGTTAAATGCAAAGGAAGGACAATTAACTATGGTCAAGAGAGCATGAATAAGGGAAATATGGAAGCAGTAACTGAAAAATGATATACTAAAGCATTAATTAAGAATGGAAAATTCAACTTCACTTAGAATTTTTAGAAATGTCAACAGAACTCTAGAGACCTGATTTATTCAATTAAATGCTGATATCTTGTATAGGAGAAATTAATTTAAAGATAATACACAATGCATTGACCATTATTACTTTGTTTAGAATTTTTTTCCCTTTAAAATAAAAGACCCAATGTATTTTATCACCTGTTTTTTTTTTTTTTTGTTATTGTTATTAATAAGAGAACATCAGCCTATTCTGGAAGAATAGAGTGTTATTCGGCTGGCTCAACTATATAATTTTGCATGTGTTATGAGCCTGTAGGTAAAGCTCTGAGTGGTAACTACTTTCACTTATGTTCTGAGAAAGGTACATAAAGGAATTTGTGAGATTTCAGAGCTTAAAATAGAGGAAGAAGTTTGGGTGCTCCCAAGAGGAGGGAGGAGATGTAATGGAAAACTGGGCACAGACAGTTATAGCCCAAAGGCTTCAGAACAACAGGATGCAAGGAGAGCAACAGATGTAAAGTACATTGTCTGCACTTGGGAATTATCAAATAGATAAAAGAATCGCAACAAAATAAATTTCAATGTTTCTCACTGATAAAATACAGTGAGAAATAAGGTTCTTGTGGATGCAGTAATATTTTGTGTCTTTATTAAGGCACTGGTTTCAATGATGTGAAGATATTTTCATGTTTCTAAGTTTTTACTTAGAATAAATATCTAAGTGAGTGGCTTCTTATTCTTATAAAAAGTGCATATATAGTTTATTAAACTACCAAATATTTACCACAATATCAATATTACTGTTATTTCCCACTAAATATACAAATATTCAATCACTCTATATTTCTACTATATTTTAGCATTTTAATTTCTAATTGAGATGAATTTTTTTCTTGCTTAGCTTTGAGAATTATTCATGTATTCAGATACAAAACTACTTAAATAGGTAGTTTTCCAATATTTTATTACAACACGTAGCTTACATTATAGTCTTTACAAGGTCTTTTGCAAACTACCATATTTTTTTAATTTTCTTATTTCAAAGTGAATAAAACCAAGCAAAATAAAACAGAATAAATCCCATCAAAGCAAAACAGTGTAAATGATACAGAACTACAAAACAAGATAAAAGAAAATCAACTATGTCCACCCTAATGCCTGTTGTTATCTTCAAAATAGCTGCCTGTATATTCAGACATAGTAAAAATCAAACAAAACAGAATAGAACCAATAAAAACCAAATAATACACGTAATAAAGGACTTCAAAACAAGCTAATATTAAATCCAAAATGGCTACCATAATATATTGTATTATCTTTGAAATAGCTGCCCATGCCATGGGTATAATAAAGTCAGACAAAATAAAACAGAGTAATATCCAAATAAATAAAACAATGAAAATGACACAGGACTTCAAAACAAGATAATAGAAAATTAACAATGGCTACCACCTTCAGAAGGAGATCCCCCCTAGATGCTACATTGTGTATTGTTGTTTTCTGACTAGATGATCAAATCACCAGCTTTAGTCTGATCAACTGCAAAGTCAGTTAAACACTAAACACTAAAAGCATAAAATTATAATTTACCTCAATAGCTATCATCATTGTCTATGTTTTTCCAGATCAGCTAGTTCCTTACAGCTAGTTGGGTGGGAGGAGTGGAGATTAGCTTGTCTCCTCCTCCCAGCTTGCATGTCAGAGGGGCTGGCATCTGGTATTCCCTCATCAGTGGCCTGTGCATGGTGCTCACTCACAGAAAGGGCTTGCTTATCTTTGACTTCAAGTTCTCTTCCTCCGTCGTCTGAGATTGGTGCATACTCACGGGAAAAGACTAGAATCTGGTTCTCCCCTGAGTGGCCCTAACATAGAGCTGACTCCAGGGAGGGCTTACTTCTTCTTGACTTCTTGTTGTCTTCCCTTGCAGTCCAAGTATGGCCCAAAATATTTTAATTATGATGTACACCAATGTTCTATTATTTCATATTGTATCATACTTTTAAGCTGTCATGTCTAAAATTTTCTCCAATTTTTTCTTCAACAAGTTTTATAATCTTAATTCCAGGAATAATATTTAATTGATTGGTATATTTTGTCCTATGTTTTCTTCTAAAGATTTTATAACTTTATATTTTACCATTAAATATGCAATCTAAATTCAATTAAATTTGAATACAATATGACTTAAGTATTTGTTGCATAATCAAGCATTTTTTATTCTGGGCATGTTTAATAATTTTTAAATCTATCCAGATTGTATAGAAAATTATTGGTCAAAATAACACCCACAAATTGTTATACATGATCTATAATTATCAAAATACATCAAGAAAAAGCACTTTTTCTCACATAGTATATTCAATATTAACAATATATTCAATAAAATTTTAGACCTATTTTATATCTAATATGTATATCCTTAGCTAGTAGATTTCTCTTCATTTATTAACCCTACAAATATTTTTGTACATTTAAAACACTAAGAACTTTCTAGAGATAGATAAATTTTAAAATACAACATAGAATGTCATAATTGTAAAACAAGAATTGTGATAAGATTGTAATAAGAAAATAACTGTAATATAAGAATTGTAATAAAAGTTGGATATAATTAGAACTCCGAAACAATAGAACCCCTGCCAGTTGAATAAAACTAAGAAAGGATTTCAAAAGATTGTTCACATACTCCTGTTAATTAAATGAAAAGGACTAAATGAGATTTCATATGATTATCATCTCACAAAAATTTTGTTTTTATAAATTAAAATTTTAATTGTTTGGTTAGAGTGAGGACCACAGGGAGGATAATGAAGTCCATTTGCAGTTATTCCTCAGTTTAAAATGGACTCCTTATGTATAATCTCAGAATAAAATTATTTAGTACTCAAATGTTTGAAGTTAATTTAAATTCTACATTAGCTGAGATGACTGAAAACTGTATCTACTATTGAAGCAATATCTCATTTTTCATCGAGTATCGAAGAGGTCTTGTCCACTGTTTACTGGTACATTGTGTTAGTGTTTTCAGTTTTACAGAATGTCACGGTGCTCTTGCTCAAAAGATAAGATGAAATATAACTGTGCCTTATCTTCATAAAGGATTCTCAGGCCAACTCTGGTTTAAATTGGGCATGAAATGAATGTATTACACTAAACCGTGAAAATAAAACTCATTACAAACTGAAAACTAAACAACACTGGCAAATAGTGTTGGAAGCTGCAAGAGTCTCTTTGTAACTGTTTTTGCTTTACTCTTTATAATCCTGTACTGCAAAGTAATTATTTTTCTATTTTCTTTTTGCTATATTTACGACTTTCATATTAATAGCTATCTCCTCCACTTGGTACATATTTGAAGAACTAATTGCTTTTGAATATCCATTGATTTAAAGGCCACAGTTACTATTTGCCTTTGACTGTCTTTTAAAAATTTTTGCAACATGATCTGATTTTGTCATAAAGTAAAGCAGCTGATAAAACATTAATCACATAGAATTAAACTTTTATTCCTTAGTAACATAGTGCTCTATTATCACCTAGGACAGCAAGATTCTTGTGATTTTTGTTCTATTAATTAAATTTTTATTGTCATGGACATGTGATTAATATTTTACAAATAATATACCAATGCTTTTGTTCTTTATTTAGTAGATTTGTATATAATTTATATATTTGGGGAGATCATGATTCATTTTGAATAATAAATTAATTCAGGATATATATATATATATATATATATAGTATATATATAGTATAGATAAGTATATATGTATACTATATATATATAAGTATATACATATATATATTCTCTTTTTAAACAGTTGAAATTTTTTTTTCTTCAAAAACTTGCATAGTAAAATTCATTACAGAGCTCTATAAGTCAACGCCATTAAAAATATAGATGAAGACAGATTCCTTGCCTAAAACAACGTACATATTTTTGGAAAACATTGTTCATTAAGCATACACCTATATGTGAGTAAAATTAGTAAAGGAAAGTTGCCAATCTTACTTCACTATTTATCAGAGCGCTTATACAAAGAGAAATATAAAATATTTATATTTTAAATATAAAGAAAATTAAATATAAAGAAATTTTTTCATTCACCATGAAAAAAGTCATCATTGTTTTGGAGAAAGAACTCAAGTGATGCAGGAAAGAGCTGAATTTGCTAACAAAAGGCAGAATGAAAGTTCGTCTTTATATAAGAAGTCTAGGTGAGATGTAATGACGTCTGAAATAAAGTGTACTGGCTCTTTCTCTTCTGTTTGATTTCATTCCCACCATAATTTGAGTCATGGCATCCTGTTTGGAGCCCTGTCTTGATTATGGTCTGAGACCTCTACAATTTCTAATCCAAGTAAATTTTTCCTCCTTAAACTTTTGGTGTCCAGTATTTGGTCTCAGTGATGAGAAAAGTAACAAAGATAAAATTTGCTACCAGAAGAGATAGGTCAATGGTGTGACTATAACTGACTAATTAGTTCAAAAAAAAAAAAAAAAAAAAAAAGCCTTTGCAACTGGCTTGTGGGAAGAGTTAGTAAAGGTTTGGAGATGCTTTATCCAAAAGTACAGCTAAAAAAACTTAGGCTGTACTTGATGGGAGATGCAGATCAGAGTTCAGAATATCTGAAAGCTGATATAAATCTTGCTGGTAAGGGAAAGGCTAGGGAGTTTTTACTAGGAAGAAGGATTGTATTGGCTGCTACCTGAGAAATGCAAATTATACCTTCAAAGAAAGTTTTTCTGCATCTTGTCCATCCAGACATTTTGACTGACACTAAAATCAAGGATGGCATGATTAATCTTACAGAAAAAAAAATTCATGACATTCTAATGTTTAGGAAGCAGCATGGCTATTATGGAATGCTTTTAGCAAATTTTTGTTTAGAATCAAGAGTAAAAATCCCAGCAGAATGATTCAAAATGTGAGTTTGGTGAGAAAGGAAGCTATAGTAAAGGTACAGGCTTCAGACCTAGTACAAAAGAGAAACTGGTTACTGAAAATGCAAGAAGAAAAAGTATTTCAGAAGAATACAATAGGAAAGAAGCTCAAGGACAGCACAAGAGCCAACAGGACTTCAGATCTTTCAACTAACGAGTTGCAAAGGTGCAAGAAGCTTTGAGAAGACAGCCCCAGAGCATCACCTTCCAGAATAGCAGTGACCTAGGATAGTTGTTACTTGGGATTTGGTTCATAAGCAGTGGACATCTATAGTTAAATGTATCCAGGATGCGTGGATCCTATTCCATCTGTTGATAGACCTTGGCATTGTCCATGTGGTATAGGATGCAGAATATAAGTTATGGGGTCAGGAAAGCTTTCATCCAGATTTTAAAAGGCCTAGACAGTCAGACAGTGTGACATTGAGAGGGCAGAGTTTGAAGCTATAAGTTGAAGTGAAAAGTACAGTGGAGGCCGCCTAAATATGGAGAAGTCAGGAAAGTAGATCATCTGAGATCAATTTCAAGATAGCAGAACCAGCCCAAGAGAGAAGCTTTGGAAACCACATATCCTGGCACTGCAGTGTAGTAAGGACAGACGTAATCGAGCTCTTTGAAGTTTACATACTGCCATAGAGCATTTCAGATGCTGGACATAGAGCTGCAGGACTTACTGTTACTCCTGCTGGATTTTGAACTTACTTTGGTACCATTCCTTTGTATCCACCTACTTGTACCTTTTGGAATGTTAATGTTTATCTTGTGCCATTATATGTTGAAGTGTTTAAGTTTGTTTTCATTTGTACAGGGGCTTGCAGCCTTAAACTCACATAAGAGTTTGCCTTAAATTTCAGAAGATACTTTGAATTTAGACTTTTCAGATGTGCTGAAAATCTTAGGACTTTCGCAACTGTTAGAGATGGACTAAATGCCTTTTTCGTGTAAGAATAAGTATGAGTCTTTAGGCAGCTGGGGAAAATGTTATGGTTTGTGTCTAGGTATCCCGCCAAAGCCTCATGAAGTCATAGGTGAAACTTTTCAGAGGTTACTGAATCTAGAGTACTGATCTATGATGATTCATGGTGCAATGCTAGGGTTAAGGGCGTTAAGATTAAGAATGGATGATTACTAAGGTAGTTCACTGGTTCATTGGGCACTTCTGTAATCCCGGTACTTTAGATAAAATATGAAAGGGTTAAAAAAAAAAAAAGCTGTTATGCTCTCTTACCTGTTTGCTATCTTTTTTTCCTGCCATGAACTGTTTCTACTTATTGATTTCTGCCTGCCAAGCCACCATGACTTTGGTCCTGCTGATTATGGACTGAAACTCTCCAAACTGAAAGCCAAATAAACTTTTCATCTTTAAACTTTGGGTGTTGCATATTTTGCTTCAACATTGAGAAAAGTAATTATACAACTAGTTATGTAGGAATTAAGCATCCATTCAGCCCTGGCTGTTGGCAATTGAACAATGTGACTTGCATATATATGATACTTTTCAGATTATTACCTTATTTAGCAATTGCATGTGAACTAATTCCTATGATAGCAATATATACTGAAGCTGAATATATAATATCTGTTTTATATATTTCAATATAATTTTTCTTATTACATAAGATGTGCAAAGAATTCTTGTTGAAGGAAGCAACAAATATAGTAGAATCCAAGGGAAATGTTACATTTATATTGTTCTTAGGAAAAAAAAAAGTATGTCCTAATCTTGTAAAATGTTTTACATTTACATTTAGGATATTGTAAAATGTTTAAAATATCCTAAAACTAACTTACATATAAGGCCTTAAAATTATAGATGAGGAAGTATCCTCACCAGAGGTACATTTTATAATCTAAAATTGGTTGCTGGAATTAGCAGTCCCCTACATTCTTAGACTGAGAATTCTAGATTAAGATCCAGATCTGTAAGACAGGGACCAGGTCAATAAATGGTAAAAGGTTCTCAGAATTATTAATAATTGATAAATATTTATTAAAAGATTTCTAAATTAAGAAATCAAGAGAAAAATTGGAATTGAAAAGAGGTACAAGCCATTCTTCCTCTCAAAAGACTTTACTTTCCCTTGAAGGACTTCAGTCAATTCAACAAAACCAAACACTGTGATTAATTCTCTTATAAAATAGGATCAAAGTGAGGGAACATATAAGAGTGTATGGGAGAACAGTATAAAAGTCCAGTAAAATTTACAGGTGATTGCAATGTTTAAAATGTGGTTGAGCAAAATAAGTACACATTACAAAACATAAGAAGTATTAGAAATTTTACCAATTAAAGGGAGAATAATGTATGCAAATGCCTACCGACAAAATTTACTTAAAAGTAGTTCTAGGAAGACAGGAGGGAAACAAAAGTAATTGCATAAAGGAGAAGCCATAGATGACACCAGAGATCAGGGGCTGACAAGGACGTGAGAGATATTCAGTACTTTGTTATGAAATGAGGAGTTTAATCTTCAAAAAAATAGAGAATACATAAGTAATAAAAACATATTTTAAAATATATTAATTTCTTAATTTAAAATGACATATATTTTCATGTTTAAGACAACCAGAGATCTTCAATTATAAAATATTAAAAGTAACATCCACACATATGAAACAAGTATGCTAGCCTTTAAAATAATTTATAAAAGATGAGTTAACATTTAATATTAAAGTTAGGTAGAAATCTCTTAGCATTAATCATGATATTGAAGTAAACACACACATAAAATATAAAATGTTCAATAAATCTATTTTAGAGTTTGCTATCAACAAGAGCAACATGGAAAGATTGCTACCAGACACTTAAATATAACAGGCAAGCTCAAGCAGAAAATGAGATGCTATCTTAAGATAAAATAATCAGAAGTCATACTGAATTTAAATTACAGCATTTAGTAAAGGATTTGTAGTCACCTCTGCATTTAATGTAAGTCACTTGTGTGACTTACATGAGCAATTTAACGTGAGTTCAATACCTCTGTATTAGAGAAAAGTTTTAGCATGAAGAATGTCTCATGTACAAAATATGATATATGTTTTATGGGATATATGTACATTCTTATTTTGTATAAAATGAGAAATTAGTAGTAGCTTTTCCTAAAAAATCAGTATTAAGACAAGCATTTAACTAAACGTCTCAAACATTTTGTGGAACCATTAGTTAATTTACTCATATACACAAAAAGTAAAGCAATATTTACTAGAACAGTAAACATGAAAGTGAAACTAAAGCTTCAGAGATAATGTGACAAGAAGTCTGGTAAACTAAAGCATATTAATTTATACTATTTGCTAATGTCAAGGAAAATGTGAAAAGTCAGAATGAACAGATTATGATTAGCAAAATATTCCAGATTCTCTATCGTGTACTGTGTCTAAGTTATTTGCAACTTGTCAGTAGTGGAAAATAAAAATAACTTTTGCCCATAGACATACAAGTTGTTTCAAAGGTAACTTAATTGCATATTGCCCCAAATGTTTATTAGTTTTTCCTTTGTGTTTCCAGTTATAGATATTTTCACCATGTTTATCTCCCTGTATACTGGATCATTCTGTGAACACAACTGCAATATTCAATGTTAAAATAATTATCAGCTAATGTGTTTCTTCTTATACATTTGTATAGCAAACATTTATTATTTTACTATTTTTAATCATTAGAAATTGCAATAGCAAAATATATGAGCAATAAAATATTTTAAATCAAATGATACTTCAGACACAATGAAATAATATATTTAACAACATAAATATTGCTTTATCCCTGAAGAAGCGGTTGCCTTCACTTGAATGTTAATTTTGGAATATCATGCTGAGACAGCATTATACATGTGAGATATATTCTGAATAGTTAATAACCTAGCCATTTTAAAAATAATGTCAAAGGAGTGGCCAGAGATGATCTTGGGTCTATAACATGCTTCCCTAACTAGAGATATTAAGAAGTGGCTGAATCATGGCTGTGTGATACTGGGTTTAAGAATGTGTGATGATTAAATTGGTTTACAATAGTTCTGGGTGTGGCTAATGGAAGCCCCTTCTTGCGTGTGGGTGGCATCAATCCACAGCATTGTAGTCTGGATGGAATATAAAGGGACAGAGAGAAGTCAGCCCCCTTCACTTTGCTGCTGCTGCTTCCTGCCTGCCTCAAGATGGACTGTCACCTCTGCCATGGCCCTCTGCCTGTCCCTCAGTCTCAGATACAGCTGAAACTTCTGCATATCATGAGCCAAAATAAACCTTTCATTTTTTAACTGTGTCAGGTATTTTGTCCCAGACATAAGAAAAAATAATTAAGATCACACATTTAAATACAGATTTTACATATTTTAGAGTTATTTCTTAAAACTTTGTAAACTTTTGTTTTAATGAAGAGATATCAGAATTATGTCACCTAGCAGATAATTTTCAAAAACAAGAAACTACTATCAACAACAAAAGAGATGCACCTAAATTCTTCCTTCTTTGGAAAACGCTTCTAAAATGTAATTTGTCTTGTGAAGAAATTGAAAACAGTTATTTGGAAAGCTCAGCCAGTAAAGAACTCACAAGCAAAGTAACCTCTGATTCACATTTCATGAAGTTTCCTATTTTGGCTGGTTCTCTGGACTGTTCAACTGGTGCCTCTGGAGAAGAGATGGGAAGACTCGGTGTGGGTTTTGCTGGGCTTCATTTCCACCAGGAGCTGTGATCACAGCTCATACCTCACATCGATGGTGCTCTGATCTGGAATCCAACTTATTGCAGCTGTATTTCACATTCTTACCCAAAGTAAATTTGCACATATCTTCTGCAATTCATTGTCATATTCCTATTATTCACAAACTGTGATTCTGCGACTGATTTGTGCTAAACATTTTGCCTACAAAACTTCTCACAATATAAGACTGTTAGATTGAATATTTTAAGATCTTAAATAATTCTTCATTGGGAAACTTTTGCAGGAATTTTTAAATGAAATAAAATTATAAAAAATATATACCGGTTGGTCTTTCAGCAATGCTGATGAGGCAAAATATTTACTAAACTAATTTAAAACATTTGTGTTTGAAAACTAAATGCCACAATTTGTTTCACAGGTCCTGTAAGATACTTTTTTCACTTTAGGTCAATGTACAGTACAATATAATTTTTCTCTGAATCAACTGTTAAAACCAAGCATTGAATATCTACATGTATATTCATTCACTTCTCACTATATTACAGAGAATTGCATGATAAATGCCAAAAGAAGTATTATACACGTTATGTGACTTATTTTTACCACTGACTGACTCTTCAAATACTTCTTTATTAAAATTTTATGCTTTTAACATTACCATTTTGTGCATAACATAATATATAAGGGACCCAAAGTCTTCTCAGCTTGTAATCATTTGTTTCTGAAACTGTTTACTTGCATGCACAATAAACTTAATATTATAAATCAATATGATTTCTTTACACTGTGTATTCTTAGGTGTAATTTATATCATGTGTTTCATACAAGTAAATCTAACTGGCCAGTTCAAAATATTTCTTCTAAATGTTCCATCAAGATAATAGTGTTCAGAGGCCCAGTGAGAGGTTCTGACTGAGAACTTGGTTCTTTTGTGTCCTGATTTGTAAAGACTTTCTTAAAATGATGCTCTAGGTACATAGACTTATGAACAAGTACTAAGGGAAGTAAATCAAGTGTAAAGCCTGCTTTGCTACCTTTCATGCTTAGCACCATGGTTTACTCTCGTTTCAGAAAATCTGAGTGATACCCAAGGACTGAGGTTTAAAACAAGGTTTCAGTTGGCTTCCAGGTGTCCCTTTTGTTTTTCTAAAGCTATTCCTACCTCTGTGTATGGACGAGGTCCATGTTGTACACAGGTACAATGACTTACAATTTTATACAAAGAAAACGTCTTAGGGATTTTTCTTTCTTTGCATCCATCCTGATGAGAGCTAAATATGCCATAACAAACCTTATAAAATATTTTAAGCATGAGAAATACATAAACAATTGTAGTTTAAAACCTCAGCCTTGCTACTGAGTGGTGCCTGTACAGCAGAGTTAGGAACTGTGGCCCAAGACACATAAGTTAGTGGCAGAGACACGATGAATGGATTCGGATTATATTTTATAACAGAACATAGTGGAATTACAAGGAGAAGAGAAGTAAGAGAACTCTGGAAATTATTTCCAGATTTGGATCTGGGGATGGTAATTATCCAAGAGGAATGACATGGGGCTAACTTTTGTGGGGACGGAAGGAGATAAGTAGAATTTATTTTGTCTTAAATACTTTAAGATTTTGATACATGATGATCATCAAAATGGGAAGTAGGAGTTGTTGTATGAATGTACATCAATGTGTATTTTTTTTGGAAATGAATATATACAATTCTGAGCAGACTGATTTCTTTTTATTTTCTTTATTTTTTCAACAGTGCATATTGTTGCAACCAAGGCCTTAGCACTGAGCTCTCTTTTTATTTTTTATTTGAAACAGTTTCTCACTAAATCCTTAAGTTGCTAGTGGCACTCACACTTCTGTTATTCTGCCCCAGCCTTTCAGTCCTAGGCTTACATGTACACAGTAGCATGCCTCACTTGCAATTATGCTTTTAATGTTCAGTGTTATAAAGTTAATTTTTGTTGAAATAGCCATTTTGGAAATATAAATCGCTACTTTTTGGTCAAAATTTCCATTCATTTTATCTACATATGTATAAATATATAACTGAATATAAAAATATTGTAGAATTGGGTTAATAGGTTGTTTTTACACATGGTATTGTAACTGAATAAATCTTTCATAATTTATAGTTAGATTTTCTTACTTTACAGAATACCTTACTCTTTTTTTTTTTTTTTTTTTTTGTCTTTTTCCTTTTTAACGGTACCAGGGATCGAACTCACGACTGCCTGCTTGCAAGGCAGGCGCTTATGCCACTGAGCTAAATCCCCAGCCCCCAGAGTACCTTATCTTGAGTAAAATTATATCTGTATTACAAAATTATTTTACCTTATATTGCTTAAGTATTTTTGCACCCTAAATTAATAGAGCCTTACTGACTTGGCAATGTTCTTCATAAAACTAATCTTACACTTTCCAACTGGAAAGACATAATTACTTATCAGGAAAATAAAGAAAAAAAGTTGCATCTTCTTTCTTCTGCCTTGACAAAGCCAAGGAAATTTACTTACTTCTAAAGACAGAAGCTATTATCTAATAGGAAGGATCTCTGCAAATACACTGGCCTTTTACACTCAGAGGACAGCCTTCATGAATCAATTAAATTTAATGACAGCATGATATTTTTCTGATGTTCCACTGAAATATTTTTATAGCTCTCGTTGGATAGACAGTACTTTATATGCCTTAATCTCACAACACATGGAAACCAGGGCAATGAAATTCATATTTTAAGGCATACAGTGAATAATTGGTACACAGTCAAAATCAGGGAGAAAACTAGAATTAGATGTAGCTTATTATCTTCAGTTGTAATTTCAAAATACACTGAAATACTTTTACAATATTAAGAATGAATTGTCTTCACACTTGAAATTTCTTAGCAGCAAATAATTTTTGTTATATGTTTACTGGAACTCTTCACATTACTACTAGGTTTGACATAGAATGAATTGTACCGAACAGTTTGTTAAATCATTTTATATGTCCCGATAAAAACTGAATTATCTGGCTATGGAGCACTCATCAGGAAAATCACTTTAAGACAAATGATAGTTGGTGTGTTCTCCTATTCAAAAGGTTAAGCAATTCCAGGGATATTTTGACATTTGTAGATAGCATTGCTATATCCTTGCTTTCTATTTATCTTTTGTTTAACTAAGATGGTTAATAAAAGTAAATGAACATTTCCTTTATTATTGTGGCTATCACATCAAAAATTAATTTGGCTCAAGTCCTCTTCTTTTCAAATAAAATACATCATCCTCCAATTTTAAATGAATTACATTTATGTAAGAAGTAAGAGGATGTTCAGAAAAGGATTCAGAATAAAATTCCAATTTCAGCATACAATTGATAAGAAAAATCTCTTACACAAAGTTTTATGTGGAATATGATGCTCTTTCATTGGGAGACATTAAATATTTCATTTATCTGCTTAAGAAATACTTAGACCATCACACATAGTATATGCACGTAATATATAATCTCTTTTATAGTAGAAAGAGTATATAATACATGAATTTTTGGCTTTTCCAGCAACTGTGACAAGATGCTGAAAAAAAAAAGAATAATATAGAGAAAAGAATATGAAATAAAAAAATTAAACTTAATATTAGCATTTCAAGAAATAATGTCTTTTAATTGTCTGTGAGAATTTTATCTTTTTCTTGTGTGGGGAAATATGAGAGGAAGAGTTAGTGTTGTTGATGATTGTAGCCAGGTGTTGCCAGAAAAGCAATTATACAGGACACAGAATTTATAACATTATTTTATGATAGACACCCATAGGTAAATACAAAGAAAGTGCAGGACACCTGTCCACAACAGAAAGACAGGAAATCCAGCCACTGGCCTGGATCCCATATAACGTCCTGCATGAGCCCAGCTGAAAACCTAGAACCCCTGATACCACAATTGTAGCTAGGGGGTCTAGAGCCTGTCAGGACGGCTCATGCAAGTTTGTGCACTGGAAAGGTCCAAAGTTCAGTCACGGAAGCTAGAAAGTCAATGCCAGCAGGATGAAGGAGCTATGCCTGTAGGTTAAGCGTTCTACAGTGAGGCCAAGAAGTGATGCTCAAAATAAGGACCAGGGTTCCCCTGAAATGTACCACAGCTATTATCAGCAACAGAGTCCCAAATGAGACTGGCCTCTAATGAGAATGGCTGAATTTATATGGGGGAAACTAGCAATGAAAAGTTCCTCCAGGAGAACAAATAGCTCTAAATAACAACACTTAAGGGGACCCACAACACTTTCTTTTCCTTCCCACATCTCCTTTAATCTGGCACCTTCCTCAGGTGGGCCATCCACACTCAGCACCATGCTAATTCAGTTCAACAGGTGTCAAATTGGCCACCAGTTTTGAATCCATCACATGGATTCTCCTTAGAGTTTTGGGTCTCCTGTTGCCATTGATTCTGCTGGAGATTGTCTACTGGATTCTACTGGAGATTATCTGAAGTTGTCTGTTAGCATCAGAGGAGCTTGGGATCTTGTTTTTGAGAATGGCTCAGTTCTCTTTGGGGAGCTCTGGTCCTTATTTTGAACATCAATTCCTGGCTCTGGATGGGAAGATGTGTGGTATTTAATCTCTCGGAGAAGCTTGTTCACACTGGCTTCCTGATGTAAACTCCGTGTTCTCATCAGCTTTTCAGCGGAGACCTGGTCCTTATTTTAAGTGCTGCTTCCTGGCTCCAGTGCAGGTCCCTCGCCATACTAGCACAGATTTTTAATCTTGCGGGCACAGACTTTCTATATTCTACCACTGACCTTTTTGCCTTCCCAGCACAGATCCATGAAACAGACTTTCGTGAGTCCTTGTCATGGGCTCTAGGTCTTTAGGTGGACTACTGCAGGGCATTGTGCTGGATCCAGGCCTGCTGCTGAATTCCCTGTGTCTTAATGTATGGACAGATGCCCTGCACTTCTAATGTTTGACTCTTTGGGTGACTATTATAAATTAATACTATAAATTATGTGTCCCATATTGTCTTGTTCTCCTTGCAAACCCTGATTACAACATTCATTATTTGCTTTTATTATGTTGGGCATTTGAAAAATAAAATAAAGAATACCTGATGTTTTATTAACATAACTAGATAATTAATGTTTACCTTAGCAACAAGAAACAATAATATAGTGGAATAAAAAAACAATGTGTCTTTTAAATATATATTTTAATTGATATTTCTCACAATTCTATTGGTAAATTGTAAGTGATATAAAGAATATCTATGTATACTTACACATATATATTTATGCACATATATAAATATAAATATATTATGCATAGTCTTAATTTTCTCATCTATTTACAGTTTCTTAGAAAAATATAAAATGAATACTTTATTATTCTACAGTTAATTTTTATGCACACATTTTCTTACAAAATGTTTTATAAACATATGGCTGCTAATTATTGTATTCTGTATGTTTCTTATTTTTATTTTTTAATGAAACAATTTGAAATTATATTAGATCTTACAAGTTATATTATCATCTGTGATGACATAAATTTTCTGTTCCTAGAGCTATCAATTATTAAAACTAGTTTTAATTTTGATACATTAGGGTATTGTGATTATAATTATATACTTACTATTTATTTTAGGAATATATTTTTCCCTAGAAATGATTTTTCAAACTTTTTTTTGCATATGTCAGCTATCTTGAAAGTATCAAATATAGGCCTTTTTAAAATATAGTTTTTTTCTTAAGGGACAATTATTAAAATGACTAATATCTTACATGAATTTGTAGATTATATCTGAAGAGCTACACAGTTTTTAAATCAAATATGTTTTATTGTTCATTATTTAAACTCAGCCACCCAAAAGACTCAAATTAAATTCAACTGTGTCCAGTCCTAACTGTCGAGTAACAAACTCCTGAGTAACTTTTCTATCACAGATGTGGTGGTGCATGTCAATCTCATTATCAGGAGGACTGAGACAGAGATTCACTGCAAGTTCTAGGCCAGCCTGGACTGCATGATGAACTGAAGCTGCCATGAACCACCCAGAAACATCCTGTCTCAAATGAACAAACAAACAAATAATAGCAACACAACAATAGGTCTCCATCAATGATGTACCCGAACTAATGCAAACACATTTTCTAGCAAATTTAACAGAATCGTATCTGTCTTCAGTCAGACACTTAAATAAAGTATAAATGCCATGAAAAATATACCTTGTGTTCTTACTAACTGTGCAGTTGGGTTTTATTACATATTCTAAATATTACACAACACTGTTTTGCAAGAAAACACATCTTTTCTTCTTGTCGAGTCCTGTCTGTCTCATGTGACCCTCTTAGCCAACGGTACAATTTTCATCCATCTGTAGACCTTGTTCATCACTGTTCAAAAATATATTTCTTTTGCATAAGTGCTGAGCTTAATTCTCCTAGATCGATGGCATAAGTATTATGGGTACTGATGTCATCTAATAAATCATAAGTTTAAAAATCCACACTAAGAAATGTTGATCCTGCCACACATTTTATTAATTTATTTGCACTAAATCCAAGAATTTATGACCATTGCAGAAAATGTTAGATGTCGCAGAATCAGAACTTTTGGAAAAATTCCCCCTAAAACTTTCTGAAATTCATGCCTGTAGTCAAGAAAAATTTATCATTGCTTTCTTGGCAGTCTTAAAAAACTAACTTGCAAACCAAATGATGCTCTCCTCACCGTCTCTCCATTTTATGTTTAAATTTTTGTGCCTTCATAATTTCCTTCCATTCTTTCAGCTCCCTTGGGCTTCAAATTTCTGCTCCCTCTTCTGCTGTCACCCAAGAAAGCTCTCCTTTTAAAGGACTGAGATTACTTAGGTTCTCAGTATAATTCTCGTTGCTATATAATTTACCATAATCTTGGGGAATGTCTCAGAGGCACTTGAAGAGGAGTGGCTTACGTCAAAGACAAAGGTCAGTGGGAGCTCTCCTACAATTCTGCTTATCACATGTTTATAGTGCACACTGATCGAGGTACTACAATCATCACAGAGTTTACTATTGAGAATAGTTTGTCATTTTTTAATATGCTTACTTCAAGAAACAGAATAAAGTAAAAAAGTTTTCATTTAAAAGTCACAATTGAAACAGGTTTTTCTTTTAAACAGTTAAGAAAAAGAAGGCACACATAAATATTTTAATGATTCATCACCTTTCAGTTTACATATATTGAAGTCATGGAAAAACTTATGAATCAGATACTTTTGAAGGACAAAACCATTTTTCTGAATATTAGCTGTTGGCTTGTATACCTTCCCAAAATTGCCTCTGCTAAAAATTAAATGCAATAAGCCATCTTTTCGAGGTTAGAACGCTGGAATATCAGGTACAGGAATCATATTGGCATGTTATCAAAAGTACTGATTTTAGAATCAGTGAAGACCTGACTGGTGGGCATTATTTGCTATGGCAAGAATTGCAAATCATTCCAGTAACCAAGTCAGTTTAAGGTCTTAATTTTATGTCACATTTGAATTCCTTGATATAATATGTACATTTTGTTACATATTGCTAACTTCAACATTATTTCATCCAGTTTTTAAATTTGCAAAATGAATCTGTCCTATTTGGTAAATCAGAAATCGTTGAAATATTTAAGGCCCTGGAAATTTTATTCTCTCCAGCATCATTCATTGAAACTTACACAATTGCTCTGACCGATAGAAACGTCAGAGCCATCTTTCTACCTCTTCATGGAGCTTTGTCTTTCATAGTTTTTATTTTACTTTTAATTTGTGTGCTGCAATTTATATAACTATACATTTGATTCTAAGTTAGTTATTGTTCCTCTGTGTGTTTTGACCTTAGTTTATATTTGTCTATCTTTATTTGTTCACTAATATGACCATAGAGGCTAACGGTAAATATTTACTAAATGTTTATCTCCTGACATAAAAAGGAAGCTCGCTAGAAGTGATTTTTGATCTGCACATTGAATTCAGTGCTTCATTGACCTTATGATACAATTTATTTTCAGAGTAAACCATTTAGTTTTGTTTCAATATTCTGACATTTGAGCAGATGCAATCTATCAAAGCATCCATTGGAAAAAGAACCAGAAGATTGGCATTTCTGTGAGTGCATTCTGCTTGTGCATTAGAAGACTTCCAGCTCAGTAGAAACTTAGAGAGTGGTTTCTAAGTAAACACCGTGAATGTGTATGTTGTACTGAATTGGAATTGCTTGGTTTCAGTTTGTTATTTTTTTTTTTTTTTTGTCTTAGAGAGGAAAAAAAAAGATGAAAGATGAAACCAAGTTACAGGTTAAGATCCAAACTTATCTTGGGTTATTTTACTCTGTTCAATAGTCCTTAATTTTCAAACATAATATACTACTGATTGTTAAATAGGATACTTGCAAAGTGCTGGTAAATATAGCGGCCATATAGGCTACATCAACTCAAGAATTAAGAATTCATTGAAATAAGATCTAAAACTTATAGAACAGTTTTCCGTGCTTTACTGCAATCTGCCTACATAATGCTCTTCCAAGACATATTTGGCCCACTGATTAATGACCTCCTATTTTCCTTGGCTATATATAAAAAGTTCACAAAACATCTTCTATGACCCAACATACTTTTTCAGAGTGGTTTGTATACATGTTCTAGGGCCATAATCCTCCACCATTTTGACTACGCAAAAACTGCTTTCTTAAAGTACACTTGTTATTTTATTTATTTTATTATGTTGCTAAAATGCAGAAAAAGAACATTTCTAAAGCCAGTAGTATGTGTAGCCATCTTACCTAAAAGGTTTTTTCTACTCATGTGTGAAAGATTTGTGTCATTCTTTATCATTTGCCAATATTTCATTTAGTATTCCCTATACACCATTGTGGAGGTAATATCTTCTACTAGTTAGCAGGTTGTAGCTAATGTGCTTATTGTTTATTCTTAATGTGGATAGCACCTTTTACTCTGCCATAATCAATTCTTAGAATAGTATTATTTCAAACTATGAACTGCATATTATGTTTATGAATACATGTAATACTTGATAATAATTATATTACATATATCATGTAATTTTAAATAATAGAAGCAAAGTGAACATAGGAGAATAAGCCACTTAAAATTTATTATATTATCAACATTTTTTCCAGGGCTTTTCTCTTGCCTCCTCGAGAAAAAATCAAACTTGAATTATATGTTTTATGTTGCTATGTTTTGAACAAGACATAAATTCTTATACATGTAATCTTACATGATATATTATGTTCTAATTGATTTGGATGTGAAAAAATCATTATAATTTAGATCATTCCATTAATGACTTTGGAATGACTAGTTGGTTCTCAAAAATAATGTGTTAGTCACTTTCCCATCAGTGAGACAAAATAGCCAACACTGGCAGGTCAAAGAGAGAGATTTATTGAGTTTACAGTTTCACAAGGTGCCATCTGTGGTAGGCTGATTCCAAGACAGAAACATCTGGCAGAAGAAAGCTGTAAAATGTATGGCAAGAAAGCAAAAAGAGATGGAATGAGAGAGGGTGAAGACTTCACTTTCCCAAGTTGCACTCTTGATTACCTTCTTTCTTCAACCAGGACCATGTTCTAAAAACACACTGAGTTATGAACTCATCATTTGATTAATCCATTGTAATATGTGTAGTACTTGTGTGACCCAAGTACCTTTCAAAAGTTCCACCTTTAACATATAAAACTTTTGGGAGATATTTCTAATCTAAAGCAGAGCAGATAGTGATTTCAGTATGAGATCAGAATTCTATATGACACTGTAGAAAAATGAAAAGCATGTTGTTTTGGTTCTTTCCTATTTTTATAAAATTTTACCTCAGAAGTGATAATTGAAACAAATAGAAATATGTTTCTGGTAGTTTTCAGGGAAGTAAATGAGGAAGGTATAGATGGATTCTGCATTTCAGTAGAACTAGCTCTGTGCTTCAGAATGACACTTTTAAAGCCAGGCATGGTGGTGCATGCCTATAATCCCAGTACTTAGAAGGCTGAGGCAGGAGAATGTTGAAATTCTGAGAGTAACCTGGGGTACAGTGCTACAGTGTGAGCTTGAGGTCAGCCTGAACTGCATAATGAGACTCTTCTTCAAAAAGACAAAACAAAATGAAACAAACTGACAAACAAACAAAAACATTTATCAGCACTTTCATATTATATGAGAAAATAACCAAATAGTTGCCTTAAATCTCATGATGAGCTCTATAACCACAACCATAAGAGAAGATCTCTCATGATCCAACCACTTTGTGATTACATTTCTACATGTGAATTGGTTAGGCACCGATATTCTGATAATCAATCACCCATACATATTTGAATGAAAAAAGAATACTGGTGGGATATAGTTTATGTCTAAATGATGTTAAGGTGACTGGGTTATGTTTAAAAATTAGTTGACTAATCAGTTGCATATTAAGAAGAAAGCTGTTATGGTTCATGTCTAGATGTCCTGTCAAAGTATTGTGTGGTCATAGGGCTTTTTGGAGGTGCCTGAGTCTAGAATGTGTGATGCTGGGATTAAGAACATGATAGTGGGAATGGTCTACAGTGAGATCTACACTAAGGGGCAGGTAACCTGTATTCTATAAGGGAGAGGAGGAGGGATGATGTTATTATTTGCTGCTCTGCTACTTCACTGCTTGCTACCATGCTAACCTCTGCCCGCCATAAACCCTTTCTCCTGTGCCATGCCACTCTGCCTTGGATCCAGCCATCCGCAAATGGAAACCTCCTTTAAATCTGAGTGTCAAACATCTTTTTCTCAGCAATGACAAAGGTTACTAAGATTAAGGCTAAAAGCTAAAGTACACATGGTAATATTTGTGGAATATTATGTCTGAAAATTTATAAATTGACATCTTATACCACTGTAATGTGAATGTGACTCTGACTTTGTGATGGAACTTTTTAAAAATAAGAGGAAATTAAATGTGAATGAGGTCATTAAGATATGGAATGATCCAAAGTGATAGGTGTGTTCATAAAAAATAAAGATAAAGACACAGCTCCAAAAATGGAACATAATACAAACACAAAAAGAGATATACTTACTATATCTTACTATACTATATAGTAAGATATACTATATAGTATATCTTACTATATAGTAAGTATATAGATATACTTACTATATCTAGCTGACAAAACTGATGAACAAATTTTGTTATTTAAACAAATTTGTGTGGCCCGTTGTTATGGTGTCCAAGGGAAGCTAATGTAGTACTTTTGCCAAGTTCCATCAAATAGTGAATTACAAATTGTATTACTCTCCTTCCCTATCTCAGGACACTCAGCATTTAAATAAAGGATCAATTTTATTCATGGTTTCAGAGTATTCAGTCCATAGTTGCTTAAGGCAGAAATGAAATGGTAAGAGGAGGCTGGAAAGCAATCTTAATAAATGGTGGCTGGGAAATAATTTAGGAGAACAGAGAAAGACAGGAAATGGCCCAAAGATCAGATCCATTTCCATGCCGCCATGATAGAATCAGACACACTCAAAGTGTGATTTACTAATTACATAGACAGCTTTCAAGTTTCCAAGCTTATAATTAAACTTAATAATCATAACAATGCTCTACAAACTATAGAATTAATGTTTGCTTCTCTCTAAAATTAAAATGTTGAATCAAGTACTCAGTATAACTGGATCAGACATTAGAGAACAATACTGTTTTTGCCTTAGTTTATCAGTTGAATCCAGCCAACTGTAGTTTGAAAACACTAAAAATATTGAGATCCAATAATTTTCCCTCATTTCAATTGTCAGGGTTAGTATGGTGTCTCAGGAATGAGGAAAGTACCTAAGACAGATTTTAGTATGAGGAATGGTACATAATCATATGATTTAGAATCTCTCAGAATTGTCTTTCAAGAAGAGTTTGAAGATACTGTGTAGAAAAGCCCTAGAATACTATAAAGCAAACTTGATAGGAGCTTCTGGTCAGAATTCAGAAAACCACAGTGTGCAAAGGAATACAGACAGGAAAGTCTAGTCTTGGGAGGTTCAAGGTAGGCAAAAGACTCCATGGGTGGTTGGACCAGAGGCCACATACGTTATTCTCTGGAAAAAAAAAATCATTTATGTTTTGCTTGTGTTTTGAGACTCTGGGGGAGACTGAGATTAAGGTCAGCAGATTAAATTTGTAGAGAAATTTCAAAGCAGTTCTCTGGTCAAGCTGTAGCCTGATACTTCTTGCTGTTTTTACCAAGATCCATTTGTAGAAGCTGGAATGAAGAAATGTCTGAGGAAAGCCAACAAGCAGTGAGCAGATTCAACTCCGTAGCCAGATCACAGCTAGCCCCAGGTACTGGCCGTGGAGGCACAGAAGTTAATGTGTGCTCTGTCGTGTTTTGCTCTTGCTTTGTCCCCATCCCTTTCTGTCACTCTGTTCCTCTATGGTGGCATATAATATCTACTCTGAATTATTGTATGTTTGCAACTGTTAACTCTTGCTCTTTTTTTGGTTCTTTTATAGGGTACACAGCTTAGAATTACCTTGAGTCTCAGGGAAGACTTTGTGCTTGGACTCTATAGACAGATCTGAATATTCTGGAAGCCAGGGGGGTGATGTTAAGGTTGAGATTTGTGATAGCTCCCAAAGCCTTATGAGATTGAAAGGTGACTGGATCATGAGGGCACTATCCTGGATGTTGAATTCATCGGCTGATAATCTTACTGTCATTTGTGCCTTTGTGACATGGGCTCTGTTGAGATGTGAGTCGCCAGAGGAATGACCCGGAAGGGAAGATCTTCCTCCCTTCTATATTCTGTCTGTCTCTTGGTTGCCAAAAGGTGAACAGCTGTCCTTGACTCCAAATCCTTCTTTCGTGCTGTTTTACATTGGAGACTACACACTATTGAAATTTAAAGACTGACTGGGAGCCCATAAAACTTCTCTTTTAAATTGGTGTTGTGTATTGTGTCTCAACAGTAAGAAAAATGACTGAGAAAGCTCCCTCGTACAAAGTTTAGAAGTAGTAAGAAAATGACCATCTTTGGGAAAGGAAGAACATCCTAACCAGATACCAAATCTACCAGTCTCTTGAACTTAGACTTCAAAGCCTCTGGAATGGTGAAAATTTAATTTCCATTGTTTGTAATTCCATTGCCAGAGTAAACCATACAGACAAAGGTACATACTTTCATTTCCAAAAGCAGTCTATTTATAGTATCATCTGTTAGATCTCAGTTATCTTCAGTTTTTCCTTGACCAAATATATTTTAAGCAAGTATAATACTTTATAATTTCTTCATTTATTTCTAATATTTTTCTATACTTTTCATTATTCAGACTTTTTTAGCTTTTAATTCCTGACAATATCCAATAGCAGCTTCCTTTCATGTAACTGAGCTTTAATTTTTATTCTGAGTTAAGATTCCTTAAGTCATATGTTGAAAAGAAAATTTTAAACAATTGTCAAAACTGCTACCCATACAAAGTAATGCTGAAAAATAAAAACATTAACTAAAGTGAATATATTTATCCACATAATATACATCCATTGAAATATTGTACTATATTCTAGAAATATGTACAATATTTTCATCTTACCGACATAAAACTTAATTGCTCCATTTAATTATTACTTACTGTACATGTATTAAATTTTCACACTATCCTCATACAATTTCTCAAAATAATAATTTTACAGCAACTAACACCAAATGAAATGGTCCATATTTATAGAAAATTAAATAAAGAGCATTCTTAAAAATGTAAGCACGTGTCAAGTATATTTTATGACATAAACATATGTATACATACCACATATATACATTCCATATATACATACTATATATACATGTGTGTGAATGCATATATAAGTACATGCATTAATATGATTAAATATATAATTATAAATATATAAATATATAATATATAATATAATTATAAATATATAAATATATAATTATATTATATTATATTATATATAATTATATTAAATATATAATTATAAATATATAATATATAATATAATATAATTATAAATACATAAATATATAATATATAATTATATATTTTATTATATATATATTATATATTAAATCTTTTTATCTATTATATATATTATATATAACATAATATTATATATATATATATATATATATATATATATATATAATAGACATAAAGAAATCAGAATACTGCAACTTTAAGAAAGTTCTGGAGCTGGTTATATAGCTCAGTAGCACAGAACCTGTGTGGCAAGCATGAGATTATGAGTTTGAATCATAGTATCAAAAAATTGACAAAAGCAAGACAGAAAGAAAGACAAAGAAAGAAAGAATGAATGAAAGAAGAAAGGAAAAGAAAGGCATAGCTGTAAGACATAGTAAAAGTTACACAAAGTGACACATATTTTTACTTTCTAAAACACTTTCTAAGAGAATTTATTTCAGGTTCACTAATAGTAAATTCTTAAAATACTATTGTTTCCATAAAAGTAATTTCAAAAACTTTCACTTTTCAGAAGTTACAGTACTATCAAATGAGCAACATACTTCTATATTTCAAACATACACTTTTTTTTTTTTTTTTTTTTGTATTGTAATGAAGTTAAGAGCTTCGAGCTTTGGTTTTAACCTCTCTAGGGCTGTCCTCAGCTGCAAGCCCAGCCTTCCATGAACTGAGAAGCTCTGCTCATACTCCTGCAATAACATTCTTGCATTTGATTCAGGCAACCAGAGAGGTAATCCCCCAAAACTGCCATGCAAATTAAACCTTTTCTCCTTTAAGTGGTGGGTGTTGGCGGTTGTGTCTTAGTGAGGAGCCCCCTGACTGATATACATCAAAACACCAGATCATAGCATGTCTCACTCTCAGAGATTTGTTAACTCTGCCTAATAAATCTGTGTATTCTTTTCACAGCTATGTATTGAAAATTTTCACTGATGAGAATCAAGAACTTGCCCAGTCTGAGTTGCAGTCTCCATTCCTCTATAGAGGGACTTCCTTGGAGTCCACTGGTCCAAGAGGATATAGACACACCCTTGGCATAATGGCAAACATTACAGCTTCTTTATAGCCTTGAAGAGAGTGAAGCTATACTCAGGAAGATAGTAAATGTTACAGCCTTTTCTTTCTGTGCTGTCATCATTTTACTGTCATTTAGGGGTTATACAACTCTAGGCTTTTTTGAATCTTGGTTACATTTTCCCGAAAGAGGATTATCACAACACTTCTCTCTCCTGTCGTTGTGTTAAGTATGTAGAGATCATTCATCTAAGGTGTTTGCCAATAATATTTAGAAAATTCAATTTTTAACCTCCTGTTTCTCCAGGCTTTGGATTTGTTATTATTTGTTTTCTACGTACAAGTGAATGTAAATTATTAACTGCCTCTGGCAATCACATAACTGAGATTTGGTTTCATGTTTGAGATGTGTAAGTTAGAGAAAATTTATACTCTTGTATAGCACTCAGTAGGAATTAAAGAGATGCTATAAAATTTCTGCTGTTTGAAATGTCAGTAGTATTTATTTAAGTTAGTATGATCTTGAATTAGAAATTAAAGCCAAAGACATTGGCAGATGGTGCTATTTTTCTCTTCTAATCTTCAAATAGAGCATATCTATTCAATTACACAGTTATTAAACCTGAGAAAGCTGAACCTGTAAGCCCAAATAAGCATTCTGCCCTAGTAGTCCTTATTGAATGTGAAATTCTGTACCTGTATGGCTGTTGTCACTCAGCTATTCCAACCGAATATTGAAAATGGAAAAAAAAAATCTAGTATGGGTAGACTCTCTTCCTGATCTTTTGTCTCTAATGAAAAATTACACTGCTTTCCTTCAAGGTGAAGTAACTAATAAAGGTAAAAGTCACTCTAAAATTCCAAATTTTGTTTTTGAAAATGATGTTATTCAACGTGTAAATGCATGTCTTCTTAGTCTCTACATCTCTATCCATTGTGACCAAATTTGGAATGACTGATTTTTTCACAGTCATCTATCTAATTTCAAAATCACTATTTAATGATTATGGGTAAAGAAATAGTCTTAGCATCCATATTGCATTTTAGACTGTATATTCTTTTTTTAAATTTGTATTTAAAGAGAAAAAATACAAAACAGAAAAGGGGTACAAGTAATACAGAACTTTAAAAAAAGTAAGAAATTACTAGTTAATAGATTACATATTTTCATCTTATAAATAGTTGTTCAAGTTACAAAATTAAGGCATACAAAGTGGACATTCAAACAGTGAGACTGCAAATAGTTCTGTTCAATGAGTCAACAAAAACTTAGTAATATGGTTATCTATGTTTACACACTTAGATATACATGCAGTTATATCCTTTAGGCCACATTTTTTCCACTCTTTTTTACAATAATGATTACACAATTTGGGTTTTATTACTCCTACAGTTCTTACTACCTTTTTTTTTTTTTTTTTTTTTTTTTTTTTTTTTTTTTTTTTTTTTTGAAGAGAACAAAATCAAATGTGACAAAACGAAACAGTGTCGGTCAAATCAAAAGATGGACATAATACATGATGTAAAAACAGAATACTAGGTGATCAACAATGGTTACCATAATGCCTCTTGCTACCTCAAAAAGAATTGCCTATATCATCAGGTATAATAAAATTGAAAAAAAAAAAAAAAACAACAGTACAGAACAAAACCAATAAAACTGAAACACTGGAGACATTACTGGACTTCAAAATAAGATAATAGTCAAACCAGAATGGGCATCATAGTGAATCTTACTGTCTTGAAGTAGTTGCCTATACCCTCAAACTTGATACTATCAAGCAAAACAGAATAGAGTAAAATCAGTCAAAACAAGATAGTGAAAGCAATACAGGGCTTCAAATCAAGTTAATAGGAAATAAAAGTTTTTATTATAATATATCCTGCTATTTTTGTTTATTTTTTCCTTTAATTAAAAAATAAAAATAAATAAAGAGATTGAGATGAAAGAGGACATAACAACACAACAGCACAGGTCAGAACAGAACAAGTTAAGCAATATAGTGTTTCATCAAAGATAACCCGACATAACAGTAGTTAACAGTGTCTCATTCTTTGAAATATTTGAGTATAACTTTGTATACTATAGCATCAAACATATCAAGACAGTATAAAAAATTCAAGAGAATGAAAGTATTACAGGATATTTAGAACCAACTAACAGAAAGTAAACAATGGTTATTATATTGTCTCCTTGTCTATAAAAATTTTTTGTACTGTCACATATAATAAGATCCAATATGATAGGACTGATGGAGACAGAAGAATAGGATCTTGATGGACTTCAAAACAAGCCCATTATTAAATTATGATATTAAATTAGGACTAGCTATTATGATATCTTGTTTTCTTCAAAACAGCTGTTCATATCATCACAGACGATAAAATCAAACAACCTAGAATAAAACCATTCCAGTTAATGAATGAAAACATTATAAAGCTTCAAAGCAATATAGTGGGGAATCATGATTACCACACACTTTTATGTATTCTTATCATTTCTTAGCATAGGGAAATTATTTGGTATTTATACATGTGAGTTTGATTTATTTCACTTATAACTATGGTCTCAAGTTGTGCCCATTTATTTATAAATATCTCAATGTGATCATTCTTTATAGTTGAGCAGTACTCCATTGTATAAAAATAACACAACATTTTTATCCATTCATCTGTTGATGGAGACTTAGGTTGTTTCCAAGATAAGACTATTACAAATTGTGCTGCTCTAAATATGGGTGCACATATTTCAGTGTGGTATGATGCTTTCAGTTCTTCTGGGAATATGCCTAAAAGTGGAATAGCTGGGTCAAATGGGGCTTCCAATCCCAGCTTTCTGAGAAATCTCCAGACTGACCTCCACAATGGTTGCACTAGTCTACACTCCCACCAACAGTACAGGAGAGTTCCTTTTTCCCCACAGCCTCTCCAGTATTTGTTGTTGGTTTTCTTGATCCTGGCCATTCTTTCAAGAGTGAGATGGAATCTCAGTGTGGTTTTAATTTGCATTCTCTAATGATTAATGATGATGAACTTTTTTTCACGTATTTATTTTCCATTTGTATTTCACCATTTGAGAATTGTATATTCATCTCACATGTCCATTTTTGGATTGGATCTTTGAATTTTTGGGGTCTGACTTTTTTTTTTTATTATTATTCTTTACATGTTTTAGACAGAAGTCCTTTGTCTGAGGGAGAGTTCACTAAGATATTTCCCAGTTTGTAGGTTTTCTTTTCACTACACTGGAGATTCTTTTGACATGCAGAAACTTTTTAGTAAGAGGTAATCCCAGTTATTGATACTGGGAAGTATTTTCCACTCAGTTTGAGTCCTGATCATGAATTCTCTACCTATCCTTTTGTCTTCAAGGTTTTTATCCAATTTGTCTTCCAATAGATTTAGTGTTTCTGTTTTAATGTTCAGATCTTTGTTCCATTTAGATTTCAATTTGGTACATGGTGATAGGCATTGGTCTAGTTTTAGTTTTTGGCATATGGAGAGCCAGTTTTTCCAACACAATTTATTAAAGACTTTCCTTCTTCCAGTGAACGTGTTTGGTCCCATTATCAAAGATAAGGTGGTTGAGTGTGTTTGTAGTCGTGGTTGTATCTTCTAATCTATTCCATTGATTTTCAGTTCTTTTTTGATTCCAGTACAGTATTGCTTTGTAGTATAATTTCAAGTCAGGGATTGTGATGCCTCCTGCCTTGCCTTTGCTGTTTAGAACTGTCTTTGGTCTCTTCTGGTTCTAGATGAATTTTAGGATTGATTTCTCCAGATCTATGAGGTATGTTGATGATATTTTTATTGGGATTGCATTGAATCTGTATAAGAGTTTTGGAAGAATGGTCATTTTCACAATATTTACTATTCCTATCAATGAGCAAGTGATGTCTTTCCACTTTCTGAGATCCTCTTCAATTTCTTTTTTCAGTGTATTATAGTTTTCCTGTATAGGTCTTTCACTACTTTTGTAAGAGTAATTGCTAAATATTTCATTTTTTTTTTATGGTTGCTAGTGTGAAGGGTGTGGTTTCTCTTATTTCTCTGTGAGTGATTTTGTTGTTAGTGTATAGGAATGCTATTGATTTTTGAGTATTAATTTTGCATCCAGCTACATTACTGCATTAATTTATTATATCTACGAGTCTTTCAATGGAGTTTTGGGGGTGTACTATGTGGAGTATCATGTCATCTGTAAACAATGATAATTTAACTTTTTTCCTATCTTTACCTCTTTTATTTCTCTCTCTTGTCTAATTGCTCTGGCTAGTATTTCCAGTGCTATATTACAGAGGAGTGGTGATAAATGACATCCTTGTCTTGTTCCTGATTTTAATGTAAAGGCCTTCAATTTTTGGCCATTTAGTATGATACTGGATGTTGGTTTTGTCATACATGACCTTTATTATGTTGAGGTAAAGACAATCTATTCCAATTTTCTGTAGGGTTCTTAGCATAAATGAATATTGGATTTTATCAAAAGCTTTTTCTGCATCTATAGAAATAACCGTGTGATTCTTACTTTTGGTTTCATTGATATGGTGAATTACATTTATTGATTTATGTATTTTGAACCATCCATGCATGCCTGGGATGAATCCCACTTGGTCATGGTGTATAATCTTCTTGATGATTTGCTGCATCCTATTTGCCACTATTTTAGTGAGGATTTTTGCATCTGTGTTCGTTAGGGAGATTTTTCTATAGTTCTCTTTTTTAGTTAGGTATTTCTCAGGTTTTGTAATCGGAGTAGTATTTGCTTCCAGGAGTGACTTAGGAAGGATTGCTTCCCTTTCAATTTCATCGAAGAGTTTGAGGAGTGTAAGCATTAAGTCTTCTTTGTACTTCTTGTAGAATTCTGCAGTAAATCTATCTGGGTCTGGGCTCTTCTTTGTAGGTAAGGATGTTATTTATGTTTTCAATTTCATTAATAGAAATTAGGTTATTCAGCAATTTTACATCTTCTTGACCTAACTTTGGTACTTCATAAGTTTCTAGGAATCTATTTCTTCGGTGTTATCAAACCTATGAGAGTAGAGGTTTTTGAAATAGGTGTTGATTATCTTCTATATTTCTGGGGGTTTTTTTGGTTTTTTGTTTGTTTGTTTGTTTGTTTTTGTTTGTTTGTTTGTTTGTTTTTTTAAATTGGTACCAAGGGTCAAACTCCCGACCACATGCTTGCAAGGCAGGCACTTATGCTGCTGAGCTAAATTCCCAGCCTGATCTTCTGTATTTATATGGTGTCTGTAGTGATTTCCCCTTTTTCATTTCTTATTACATGAATTTGAGCTTTTTCTTCCCTTTTTTATTAAGGTTGCCTAGGGGCTTATCAATTTTATTTATTGTTTCAAAAAAAACTAACTCTTTGATTTATTGATTCTTTGGACTATTATCCAAGTCTCTATTGAATTAATTTTTGTTCTGATTTTTATAATTTATTCTCTTCTTTTGGCTTTGGGTTTGACTTGCTCTTCTTTTTCTAGATATTTGAGGTAAAACATCAGGTTATTTATTTGTATTTGTTCTGTTTTCCTATATGGGAACTGAACACAATAATTTTCCTCTGAGGACAGCTTTCACTGCATCACACAGATTCTGGTAAGTTGAATTTGTATTTTTGTTTGCTTGTAGATATTGTTTAACTTCTCCTTTATTTCACCTGTGACCCACTGATTACTCAAAGGTGTGTTATTCAGTTTCCATGCTTTTGTGGGATGTTTCAGTATCTTTTATCATTAATTTCTAATTTCATGTCACTATGATCCGATAACATGCCAGGGATAATTTCAACTCTTTTACATTTATTTAAATATGTTCTGTGAGCAAATCTATGATCTGTTTTAGAGAATTGCCCATGTGCTGCTGAGAAGAATGTGCATTCTGATGTTGTTGGATGGAATACTCTGTATGTGTCTGTCAAGCCCATTTGTTCACAGGTGTGATTCAGTTCTGTTATTTCTTTGCTGATTTTCTGTCTGGTTGATTTGTCCCTTGGTGTCAATTGTGTGTTAAGTTTCCTGTTATAATTCTGTTACTGTTAATTTGGTTTTTCATTTCTGTTAATACTTGTTTTATATAACTGGGTGCTCTGGAATTTGGTGCATATATATTTAAAATAATTATCTCTTCCTCTTGAAGTTTTCCCCTAACCAGTATGTAATGACCTTCTTTATCTCTTCTCATCATTATTGCCTTGAAGTTCACATTGTCTGTAATCAGAATAGCTACCCCTGTTTTTTTTTTTTTGGGGGGGGGTAGCGGTTGCTGTTGCATGAAGTATTGTTTTCCATCCTTTGACTTTCAGTCTCTGAGTATCTTTTTGGGATAGATGGGTTTCTTGTAGAGAGCATATGCTTGGATTTTGTTTCTTGATCCATTCTGTCAGTCTGTTTCTTTTCATTGGTGCACTGAGATCATATTGGTATAACTTACCAATAGTTATAACTGTTACATGTTGGTTTATTGTTGACACGTTATCTTTCTCTTGTTACATCTTTATTTTTCTGTCCTGTTTAGTTGTCTGCTTTGCCTAGTGTTTTTTTCCTAATGGTATCTAAACTGTCTTTCAGTATTCTTTGCACGGTTGGCTTGGTGATCATGAAGTTCTTCAGCAGTTCTTTGTCTTGGAAGTATCTTATTTATCCATTGATTTTGAAGGACAGTTTTGCAGGGTACATCAGTCTACTTTGGAAATCATTTTCCTTTAGGATCTGAAATATTTCACTCCATGCTCTTCCTGACTTTATTGTTTGTGCTGAGAAGTCTGCTGTGTTTTGATAGTTTTTCCTTTATAGGTGATCTGTCTTTTCTCTCTGACAGATTTTAACATCCTATCCTTTGATGTATTTCTGGAATGGTGGTTATTATTTGCCTGTGTGTAGTTTTATTTTTGTTAAGAGTTTTTGGAGTTCTGTATGCTTCACTGATAACAGTTTTCAATCTCCTGTTTGGGAAAATTTCAGCTATTACCTCTTTAAATATCCTCTTGACATCCTTTATGTTGTCCCCTTATTTTTCATTTATACCTATCAATCTTATGTTGTTTTTTCTTTTTCTTTTTTCTTTTTTGCATCATCATTCAGCTGTTGAATTATTTCCTGATTTCTTGTTATTTTTTTAAAAAAATGTTTCCTTTCCTGTTCACTAGCTGCAGTCTTGCCTCGAGGTCTGAAATTCTATCTTTACTTTCATTCAGGTGGTTTGCACAACTATCAATGGAATTTTTGGATTTCATATATATCTCTTTTCATCTGCTTTATGTATTCTTTTTGTTTCTTATATTGTTCATCCAGGGATTCTACCTTTTTGTCTAGTTCTCCAATTTTTTAACTGTTTCGTCTTTCGATATGTTCAGCATCTCTTTCATTTCTTTTATCATTTCTTCTTTTACCTGGGAGAGTATTTCTAGTTTGAATTCTTTAAAGCTTCCCAGAGTTACTTCTTTATTTCAGTTGCTATTATGTCTGATATTTCAGGTGTATGGCATATATTTTCGTCTATGTAAATAGTTCCTAAGATTTCTTTGGATGGGCTGGTGGTTTGAGATTGTAATGTAGTCTTTCATTTTGTCATTTTCCTGTAATTCTGTGTTTCAAGTGTTATTCCAAGGCTTCCTGAGGGCCCGTTGGAAATTCTCTTCTATGCCCTCAGCTCCTGGGACTCTGGCTGCCCAGTTCCCCAGATTGAGAGAAGGTCACTGGGGGTAGGGCAGGCCTACTCAAGTCCCACGGAGCTGGTCCAGTGCAACAGGGAGCCACAAAGCTCCCTGTCCAGGTCGAGTGAGGGTCCCAAACTACCTGGGCTCCGGGGATGGTACAGGGACACTCAACACAGACCACATAGCCTCTGGAACCCATGGCGCTGACATGCCCAGAACTCCAGAGTTCACCAAGCTAGGCAGGGAGCGGCGAGACCTGTGTCTGGACTGTTGATTCTTAATGATTAACATGGGAAATGATCTGCTTGGCAATAGAATTCCCTAATCAAATAAAATCTTTGAAATCTATTCTTTAATTGAAAAATGAGAATCATATTGATATGATAAGAATTTTTCTTTTTCTCAAACCAGGTCTTTAGTATTCATTGATAAAAAACAACAGCATTGAGTCAAATATTGTGATTTTAAAAATATAATTTTTATTAACCATGAAAATAAAGGGTATTTAGGAATGTATCAAACAATGTATTAGACTTTGATAAATGTCATGAAGAAAATGGAAATTAATAGAAGGCTACATAACAGTGAACAAGAAGATACATTATATAAAAATATCTCTTACTTTGATCTCTAGTGTTAATGTATATAAAACATTTCAAATAAATTTTGTAAATAATAAGAATAAGCTAACAAGTAGAATCACATATGTGATATGAAATGTATTAATTACATATAAATGCATTTTTGCATAGTTACAGTAAAGTGGTTGATTTAAAGTGAATTATACATAAGAATGTTCCCACACATTTGATACCTACATGTGTTAAGCTGCTTCATTAAAAATAACTGACAAGACATAATGTTCTGTAACAAGTACCAGCAAAATTATTAACCATGTAAAGAAAATGTATTTATTTTATCCTTATTTATGACATTTACAAAAATCAGCTCAACATAAAAAATTGATTTGCTTGTTAATGTGATTTCCAAACATATACTAAAGAATATATTATTATTGTGCCCTATGTAAGGAAGATATTTGGATAAAGAAAAATAAAATGTGAACCACAATTGTATAAAAGTTTAGAATTATTTTTTTGAAAAATACCATGTAAAGCTAATGAAAATACAAACCACAAATGGGGATAATTACCTATGATAATTAAGGTAGATAAATGATTGCTACAAAACCTATGTAAACAATCCCCATTAATCACCAGAAATCAACAATTTATTAGATGAATGACAAATCACTGACACATGGTATACAGAAGGTAAAACACAAACAATTAAGAAATCATGAAAAATTGTTCAATGTCTTTTGTAAAGAAATAGCTGCAACTGGAAAATGGTACTGAGCTATTTTATTGGCAACACACTGACAGAACTTTGTAGGCTACAGTGAAAATATTTCATCACTGTGCTCTTGACAGGATAATAATTGTTATGCACTTAGGAAAATAATTTTCACATTAACTATTGAACTTGAAGATATGCATGCTTCTTTCCACATCTGGGTAAAATTCTTTTCCATTGAGATGCAAGATAAAATATCAGAAATACTCAGAATGTACTGTAATTTTAGGCAGCATGTAATGAGAACTACAAGCTGGTGTCATTCAGCACTCTAAGGTTACATATTTGTGGGATATCCATAGAGTGAATGTCATGAATTAATTCTTCACTTTTGATATGCATTTTGCATTAATACTAATGTTTGAATAACCACAGTTTAAATTTAACACAGCTTGGTGATGTTATCCCATGCAATTCTATTTATGAGTAATTGAGGACAGACACAAACAAGCACTAAAACTATGAAATTGACAACATATAACACTAATCTCTGATTTTCTCCTAGGAGAATGACTTATTATGAAATTGAAAAGCACAAATTTAACACTCAAGATAGTGAATATTCAGATATTTCTTGGTAGTTTTTAAAATCATATATATATATATATATACATATATATATATAATGTAATTATTGAAATAATTTAATTTTATAGTATTTTTCCACTATGTGTGACACAATATATTGTAATGAGGAGCCGATCATTATTAGAGCATTTCAGTTAACTGTTAACATACAATGATAAGGCATATCAGACAGAATATTCTGGAAACCAAATGTCATTTTAAATCATGTGTTGTACCATCAATTAAAGTTTTTATTTTCCTAGTTTCTAGAATAGCTTTATGAAACAGAAAATATGTAAGACTGTTTAGCCTATGTTTACATGTTAAAGAAAAGAAATGGTGCTACTGTATGGAAAACGTTAGGTATTCTTTAATAAAATTTATTTTGTTTCCAGTACCATATTGCAATTCAGTTTAAAGGTCATCATTTGGCAAATTATCCAATGACATATGATATAGACAAAAAGAAAAACAATATTATATGTCCAGTGTTGTATTTCCCTTGGCAATGGTAGGCAGGAGAGTTATTCTCAACAAGAATTAGGTACAGCTGTGTGCAAAAAAGTGAAAGAACATGCATATATATGAACCAAGGACAAAGAGCTCTAATTTAAATGTAGGTACCAAGTATATTTCATACTCATTATTTAATTTTAATTGAATAACCTTAAGTGAAACAAACTTGTAAACTGTTTGATGGGCAAACCTGATGAGTTTGTAAAGTTTAAAAGTAATGTAGGACTTTGTATTGGAATGTAGATCAGGCATACCATAAAATGGAGTGACCTAGCTTTACTATATACACTCATAATCTGAAAACTCAACAAGACTCATACAGATAAGACAGTCTAAACTATTCGCATAGTTCTCTCAAATCAGGGTTTAAACCTAATTCACAAATATGTGGAAAAATAGGCAGAAAATAAACCACGGAAAGATAGGGTCATGAGGCAAATATAAAAATGAACAAATGACAAAACTGTGTCAAAAGAGAACAACATCCAGAGGAGGGGAGGTAGGAACGAGGTGTGTCATTTCAGATTTTAACCCACCTTGAGTAGCCAGGTAATCAGGTCTAATCAAACGTTCACTCACTCACAGTTAGCATGTGATGATAATAGCAGGTAGATTCCCCAGAAAGTTATAAGTAAAAGTTTTATGAGATATTTTATGGTTAGAGTTAATACAAATGTTAATTTTTCAAGAACCGACTATGGCTTAGTAGCTAGAAAACTTAGATCTTACTGAAAATACAAATTATTAGTGAACTGATGATAACACTATTCCAATAAGTCCATGTAATAGAATGAGACATCATCTGGAATCTAAGTAAGAGTTACTTGTTGTACACCTGAGATCACTGCAGTTTTTATAATTAGTCATAAAAATACTATATGTTATTTGAAAAATTTAAAAAGATGTAGTAAAATATAGCAGAGTTCTTAGCACAAAATGCAGCTTTTTAATTATTTTAAATACATTTTTCAAGTCTTATTTTTTAAATTTCTTCTCCATCTGGACTCTATAAATAGGATAATAAAAAATTTTTATATGACAAGTAAATATACTGAAAATCAAGGTAGCAAGTATTGGGGAAGACTTTATGAATAGTAGGAACATTTGCAGTAAAACAGATGAAAGTAGAGGACATTATGTTATGTGACATTAGACAGACATAGAAAAGCAAGAATGAGTGTTTCTCTTTCATTCTAGGAAACTAAATAGTAAAGAGTAGAACAAATATTTTTCAGGATGGGGAGGAATGCAGTGTAGGATAAAGGATTTGAAAGAGTACGTGAATATATGCTGTCTGCCTTTATGGAAATATAATACTAACTGTACTTGGAATGTACAACTACACATAGCAATTATTAAAAAAATTAGTAAGCAAATGAAAAAGATTGCTTGATTCCAAGTAACAATATATTCAAAGTGTAAATAATTACTGTAAGAAAAATGCTGACCTTTTATAAAATTTGAAAAACTATACTAAATAATAGTCATATTAACATAATATGAATTATAAGAATTTTGAAATATTAATTTAAACCAAAGGAAGATCATAAAAGTCTTTTAGCTTGAAATAATGAAATCAAGAAAGGCATAGACTATATTTGGCTTTCAAGTATAAAAAAGGAATTTTCTATTTTCTCCATTTCAACAAAGATATTTTACAAGTATTTACATTTTGTAGAAGTAAAATTTGTTCATTAAAAATTTAATAGCATAACGCGTTGTCAAGCAAGTCACACGATTATTATCATACTATGTTAATTTTTAATGTTTGCATTCACAGGAACTGTTTTACTCTAAGGCTTGAATCTTTAAAATATTGTGTTCAAAATAATTCTTCCAGGGATAATTTGTAATAATTAAGAGGAAAATGAAATTCCATATGATTTTATACATCTTTGCACTAAATGAAATAAATGGAAAATTGCAGAATATTTTCAATTTAGCATTTTATCAGACTAAACTTATGAAGGTTATATTTCTTCAAGTTATATCCTCTGTGCCTTCTAACTATGGAAGATTTTGTTATTAACTTTCAAACATTATGCTCTTTAGTTAATTCTTTCTTTTGGTACCAGGGAACCAACTCAGGACCTAGCACTTGACAGGCAGGCGCTTATGATACTGAGCTAAATGTCCTCTAGTCTCTAGTTAATTCTTAAGGCTGAGCAATGGAATCAATTATTAATGCTGAGTCAAGAAAGCAAAGGCTAAAATACAGATATAAAAAAGGGCAAAATAGTGCTAAAGAAAAAAAAAACTATTAAATGCTTTATCCTCACATCTAGAATCACAAGGTGTGACTTAAATTTATGTTAATTTTAGTAATTGAAAATTTATTATATGAACACTGACATGATGCCGGGGATTTAGCTCAGTGGCATAAATGCCTGCTAGACAAATGTGAGGTCGTGAGTTCGACTGATCACTGATGCAAAAAAAAAAAAAAAAAAAAAATACTGACACATTTCTTGAACCCAAAACATCATAAAGAACCGTAACAGCCAAGAAAGCTGAAAACTACTAAAAACAATACATTCCTAATTTCTTCATGGAGCTCATTCTTTCTTTACTTTTTCTTTCAGTTTTTTTTTTTTTTTTCCGATTGATTGTCAGTCTCCTTTGTTGTAACCTATTTTGTATTTATTCTCATTTGAATCAACAGAACAAAATTGGATTTCAACACAGAGGTCATGGGTAACTACATGTCTACATTGTAACTGAAAAAACTTCACATTCCAATTCCTACTGTGCTGGCAAAATCTGCTGGATTGTATTAAATTGCAGAGCTAATTCTGATGCTTTATATGTGGCTAGAATGAATTGTGACATTGAAAGGGAATTGCACGTGCCTTTTTTTTAAAAAAAAACAAATTGTTAGAAAGTCAATGATTACAGATCAATAATCTGTAAAACAAGGAAAATCCTCAGATAATGGGACATGTTTCATCAGGTACTTCAAGATGTCTCTAGATAGAAAAACTGCCAAAATTATTAACTATATTGCAATAATAAAATAATTGTTTTCATCTCTCAGAATCCTGTTCAATTGTGATGGAAACAGATTGCTGTGTAACATTTAGTTATCATGTGCAAAAAGTCAGAAAATTCTAATATTAGAGTGAAAGCAGATCTACTTTGAAACAAGCATACTGATCCTGAGAAAATCACCTTTGTTCATTCTGCTAACATTAAACAAAAAAAAAAGTAATTCTTTACATTTTTTTATCTTTTTCTAAGTTGTTTTCAATGGTGTCCAGCTATTTTGGTATTGCTGTTCTACCTGCTGAGAAAAGCAATAGTACCGTATATTTTAAAAAAAGAAGCAAAACACATGTAGCACTGAATAATAATGAGCTCACGCCTGCCAGAAAGCTGACTTATTTTCAATATAAATCCTTTGCTCAGTCCATCTTTTATGTCAGCAAATGCGAGGATTCATCCATAAGAGCGCCTGCCGTCTGCAGAGAAATATGGAGATCAGAAGTTCAGCTACTGTCCCAGCTTCCTAGTCCACTTTACACTTTCCATTGGTGACATTGTTCCCGTAATTGTCATTTCTTATCCTGTTATATCTGTGAGGAACCCAAAATGTTCTTCAAGTTTAGAGAAAGTGATGAGTGAACAAGTTTTATGTCAGCAGAGACAAAGATAATTGCTTCATAATCTACAGAATATCACTTCTTTCTGTTGCAGTTTTAAAAATATTCCATGTGTACCTTAGAAGCAAAGAACAATTCAGAAGCTGTTCTTCATATTATAAATTTAACCATAGATTTATGTATAATGACTTTTAATAATTGTCGCTGATCAAATTGGCCAAATGATTATGCATGCTACCAATATTTATTTTAAGCTTGCTTTAATAATTCATAAAATTTAAAAAAATAATAAATCATAAAATTTCTAAATATCACATAGAAGAAAAATAATTCTTTACAAATATTTTGACACATTAACACTAAAATTACTTATGGCATGCCATGTGATGTTTTGATATTTGTATATGTTTTTTAATGATCAAGTCAGGCTAAACATATTTATCCTTTCATATAATTATCATTTTTGATTGTGAAAACATTCAAAAACCTTTATTCCTTTAGCTTTTTAAAATATATATGATAAAATATCGTGATCTATTTACTTAGTAATGTTCAATATGACAGCCAAAACTATTTCTGTCATCTAACTTTAACTTCCTATCTGTTGATCATGTTTCTCCATGCCACGTTTGTCCCTGTATTTCAAGATTCTGGTAGCCAGTCTTTTATTTTTAATTTGTTATCCTTTTGTCATTTTATTGCACATACAAGGGAGATCATGCAGTTAGTTGTTTTCTGGATTATTTAACTTAACATAATGACCTACAGTTCCATCCATGTCGTCCAAAATGACAAGACTTCATCCTTGACGTCATTGATTGGTGCTCCGCTATGAATAAATGCCACATGCTTTCAGTCCACTCCTCAGCCGCTGGACACTCAGGCAATTTTCCATCTTGACTATTTTATTGTGAGTAATTCTGCAGTAAACACAGTGGCGGAGAAGATGTCTCTCCAACATTCTAACTGCATTCCCCTTGGGTTACGTCATCTGTAATGTGGTGGCTGGATCACATGATAGCTTTAGGTTTTAGTTTTTCGAATAACTCCATACTGTTTTTCCTAAGTACTATACACAAATGGCTCTTCAATAAAATACATCATACTATCTTATGAAGGATATATTTCATTTTATTAACTAGATATCTGACAATGAGGAATCTTAAAAATAAAACAATGGATTGAAAAGCATATCTGAGTTCAATGTTTGATTTAAATACCTTCGTTGTCCTGTGATTGAACCAGACTCATTACATCTCAATTTGTTCATTGAAAACCGGGAATGATGGAACTTTTATTCGAATTAAATATTGTATGTGTGCACAACACTGAAACTTTGCAGATTACACTTCTGAAAAAATAACTTAACTGAAAACCAAAGGATAAATTACAATTTTATTTGTTTATTTTTATCATTGTTTAAGTTAACCAAACACAAAGACAGCACTCTGTCTTCCAGTCATTAACCTCATGGATGTTCTTCCTTCCATCTCTGTGAAAATCATCTGTGTCTTAGAAGAAATCAGCTCAAGGAGAAATAAATGACAATGGTCTGAAAGACTCAGTTTAGTGCTGAATAACCTATAAAATATGCAAGCTCATCTTCCAAAGAGTTAATGTTCAGCCACACAGAATTAACTAAAAGAGAAATAAAATAAAAACCTTAAAGAAAAAATGTTTATCCACATGGAAAATGGGAATCATCAGTGATTATTTTTGGCACTCAGTCTGAAGCATCACAGAAGAAATAAGGAGACAAAGTACGTACAGGCCTTTAATAAGAGGATGGGAGAGCTTTATAGGGTGCAGCTCTCTCTACTAGAACAAGGAAGTGGAATTACTTTTATCAGTTCTGACCGAGGGAGGACTTTGGGAGGTGGGCAAAATGACATATTAACCACTGATTTAAAGGAGCATCTGCCTGTGTAAAACACCAGACAGAAAGATTTACTGAAGTCTGGGGCTAGAGGCTTGGGTGGTTGTGGAGTCTTGATATGGAGAGGCCTTTGGGCACAAGCAAAAAGGGAACCCGCAGTTTATTTCTGGAATGAGAAGGAGAACATAGACGTTTGTCTTGGAGAAAGAGGTTGCTTCTCTGGGTCCGTTACCAAGTTGAGTGAATGTCATGTTACAGACAGCTAAGCCCCAGGCTAGCAGAACATGTCAATCAGTACACATTGGCATCATTTTGGGGTCTCTGTTGTTAAAGTTCCCTTGTTTAGAGTTATTGAATGCTTTCGTCTTGGTTACATTTCTCTTGTTGCTGGGTGAAAAAACCCAGCACGCAAAATTAAGGAAGGAGAGGTTTATTTAGCTCACAGTTTGAAGAACTTTCAGTCCATAATCACCTGGTTCCAAGGCAGGTGAGATGGCAGAGGGGTAACGGTTCATGGCAACAGCAAAAAGCTGGGAGAGGAAGCCTTTCCCTTATATCTGTAAGCAGTCTGCGCCCCTTGGGCAAGGGTAACACACATGCCATATGCATGCCTTCCTCTTGTATAGGCTGAGGGTATGACAAAGGATGGACCTGGTTCCCTGCTGGATCACTTGGTTAAACTTCTGACTTTCTTAAGTTCACACCATGAACAATATCCTAGAGTATCACAGCTCCTCCTCTACACCCCAGGATGCAGAGCTGCTGGGTCACTGAGGTAAGCTTCTGTCCTTCTCAAATTGTCACAGTGTATCAACCATAACAGCTTCTAATATGAAAAATGTGTTTTTGCCAAATAAGTATAAAATAAGTAGGTTTAAATATCCTAAAATTTGTTATATGGAGAGGGCCCGTAATATTGAGTCATCTCTGGAACCTCTAAAACAGTCTTATTTAGATACACATTTCATATCAGAGAGTTTCTTTATATACTTTTTATTCCCTAGATATCAACATTTTTGATAAACTTTTAGTTACAATATTTCTTATCAGTGGAAATATCATACATAGCCTCAGCCAGGGTAAATCTGTACAGATGTGTCTTATATGCCCAGGACATGGGCTAAAATGAAAATACCCCATATACACTTGATAATTCAAATTCACTTGGCTCTTATGAGGACAGACAATATTTTTTGATTCATTTCTTTTTTATTTTAATAATAATATATATATATATATATATACATATTGTATATATGTATATATACATATATTGTATATATGTATATATACATATATTGTATATATGTATATATACATATATTGTATATATGTATATATATACATATATATATACATACATATACACACATTGATTCTTACCACAGGGACTTTCTACATAATATATCTTGATTCTTCTTTTTTATAACCACCAAACAATACTAAATTTCCAATTGTACCTAATGAGTTTTTCCACTATCTCTTATTTTTAGTAATCTTTTGCTTAACTATTTAAATTCTGAATATTTTTAATTTTAAAACAAAAAAAGAATAAAAATGATACAGAATTTGAGAACCATGTAATAGATTAACAATGGTTAATATATACCTATTTTTATCTTTAAAGTAATTGCTCAAATTACAAGATATGCACATGAAAAATCATGAAAGCACAAGATTTTCTTTTTGACGTTATAGAGATTATTAGTATGATTATCTGCCTTGTATATATACATATACATAAATATATAATCTTTTCCCTCTTTCATTTCTCCTTCCCCCAATTCCAATTTTTATTTCCTTTTGAGAGGGTTTTCCCTTTCCCTTTCTTTTTGTAAACTTCTTAAATACTTGACTTTTTGTAATTTTGAAATGTCTGTCTTTAATAATAGATAATTTTATAAAGATTAAAGCATATTTTGCTAATAATATATAATCTACAGTTCTTTCCTTAATTTGCATTTATATGGTGCATCAATTTATTTCATGTTTAACATTAATGTGTTTATATTTATATTATAGTGAACACATAATTTTTCATTTTATTTCTTCAGACAGGGTCTGACTCCCCAGTTCTGCTGGCTTTGAGCCCTCTATGTAGCTCTGGCTGACCTTGACCACTTGAGTGATCCTCCTGCCTCAGCCTCCTGAATGCTAGGATGAGAACTACATGTCACTGTACCCCTAGAATTTTTTCCTCCTGTTTTCTTTCTCCTCTTCTTTTTCCTTCTTTTCTTCTGGGGCAGGGGTCATTTGCACAGAATCTCACTGAGTAATTTAGACTGTTCTTGAACTTATAGTGATACTTTTGCTTCAGTATCCAAAGTACAGAGAGTGTAGCATAGGCCACTATGTGTGGTTCTTTCTCTTCTCCTTTGTTTTTATATGTAAGCTAAGATTACATAATTTTTATTTGTTTCAAAATATTAAGCATAGTAATCATAGATATGATGTGTTGCATATTTTCATGTGGCTAACTTTGTTTTTCTCTAGTTTTTTTTGGCATGGTTTCTTTTTGAGGAATTTAATTTTTTACATAATTATATTTTAGGTGAACGAATGATTTATTTCATATATGCCTTGATTTTCTTACATAGTTATTGATGCTACGTTTAAAATGTCAATCATTAACTTAGCAGCCTTCAAGTTGTAGTCATTACTCTGTGCTGATGTAAGATTGGTTCCACAGCCTCACAAATACAGAAAGCCCAATTCCTACCATGTTCAGCTCCTTACATTAAATGGAATAGTATTTTAATAACCTACACGTGTTTCCACATTCTGTGCTTTAAAACAAGTCTAGTTTACCTTTGATACTTAATATAGTCTAAATTCTGTGTTAGTAGATTCTAAAATGTGTGTGAACTTACGGATACGGAGGCTGAGCGAACACCATATGTCATGTGCAGTCTAAGGTTCATAGGGCTGGAAATCTCTTTCCCTGTTCAGTGGGTTTTTGTTGTCATATATATTTTTCTACATACATTATAAACCACAAAATATTTTTTTTTAATTTAATGAAAAGTAGGCAACTATTGTTTTGGAATGTTAAAGACAGAAAGAACGTATTATTTTGTGTTTACTTCCATTCTTTTTCCATTTGTTGCAGTCTTTATTAATCTGTGAAAATAGAAATTTACCCCCCTATATTTATTTCATCACATGTATCCTGAAAAATTCTCTGAACTACTATTATCTAGAAAAAAAAAATCCTCATTTTGTCATATACTGTTTTCTGGGTATAGAATTTTAGAGGGAAAATTTTGATCTCTCTCTCTCTCTCTTTTTTTTTTTTTTTTTTTTTTTTTTTTTTTTTTTTTAGTGATAGCATTGACTACCTTCTAGATTCCTTTGTTTCCTGAGAAAAAGTACTGCTTTTCTTGTTTGTTCCTTTGCATACAATGTGTTTTTCAAGTCTCCTGAAAGACAGTATTTATTTTCTGTGTTCATCATTTTCCAGCAATAATTTTACAACCCTGTTACTTGGTATGTTACTTTGCTCTTTTGGTTCAGGTTACTTGCAACTTTTTAATACATTCCAAAATACTTTTTTGGTTTTCCTTCAAATTTTTTATACCAAGAATTAAACTGGTGACCTTTCACTTGCCAGGCTGGCACTTGTGTTGCTGAGCTGTATCCCTGATCATTTCTTCAAATATTTTTGACTTTTTCCTCTCTTTGCTATCATTCTTAATTAAATCCTGCTGCAATGTTTGGCACCAACTCATAGGTTTATAACTCAGGGTTGTGTCTGTTTTAATGCTTACTTTTTGGGCTGTGTAACCTTGTAACATTTGCACTCACTTCTGATTCTTGCTGTGTGTATAAGCTTATTGATTTTTCTTCTCCTGTCCATGTTTTTTTAAAATTCAGTAAAGTTTTCACTTCTTGCATTGAATTTTTAACTCTAGAAATTCTATTTAGCATCTTAATTTTTCAGTGTCATGCATAATATTCAGATTGTCTACTGCTTTATGAAATACATGGTGTAAATTTTCAATAACTGTTTAATTTCCGTGCCTATTAACTCGGTCATTATATTTTAGCCACATGTATTTTAACTGATTGATTTTGTTTTTTTTTATGCTTCAGATTTTTCAGCCTCTGTGCAAGCCGGGAAATTTTCCAATATAGCCTAGACCCTGTTTGTCGGTGTATATGCATTTTTATAAAATTCTGGCCATTTGCTGGTTCAAATTGTAAATTGCTTTGAATTCCTTCGCTAATTTAACTCTTGTTTTCAAGTCTTATTACAAAGGGTTAAGTAGAAACTTTTATTAGGGTCTAACTTACTCTGCTTTCAAAGTCTCAAATCCCTTCCTTGATAAAGTATAGAACACAGATATTGAAAGAAGTCAAAGAAAACAATAGACAGTGAGACGTATGCCATCTTGAAGTGTCTGGGCCAGCACATGAGACTGACATGGTGTTTTTCTCAGTCCATTTTTACTATGCCAAAATGCAGCAACATCAGTACAATAATTGCTGAATTTCAAGGGAAAGGGAAAAATTCATACTTCTAAATTAAATCTTTTGTTAGATGTTGAAAATCAATTAAAACGCTAAAACAAAGGGAAGTCAAAAAGTATATAGACAACAATGTGCAGATCCGGAGCATGGATTTATTAAAAGGATCATGTTACACATAAAACACTGTTAAACTCTAGCATCCTATAGGCACATACTGAGGTCAGGTGCTTAGGCCTATCGACAGGATGGTGTACAAAAGCTGAATAATTATCTGACCTATTTCATGGATCATAATTCAAATATTAAAATATTCATGAAAATAAAATTGAGCTATTAATTCCTGTAATGTGAACATCTCTTCTGCTGATTCTGTGGTTTCATGGTTACTTTTCAAAACTGCAAACCTCGTTTCTCTGCAGCTCACTGTGGCAACACATTGTGTGGGCATATGTGAAGCAGTTTATAGAGCTTTGGAGAGAAGAGAAAGTAATATAGAAAATAGATTAGAAAATACATTAAATATAATGTTTCTACATTGGTATTTGTAATAAATGTCTCAGAAAAGATTAAACATATTTGAAGATATTCTAGAACAAAAATTCCCTATATTCAAAGAAACTCTTTCCATACGTTGTCTTACTAAATGACACCACTTTATCCATTCACACTTCCTGTAACGGGGGCGACAACATTCTAACCTAAATTCCTCACCTGCACAGTGCAAGTCAGGGTATCAAAATAATAAAGATGTTTGAAGAGTGTGGTACGTAATAGGTGTTCAGTAGATGGTAACTAAGGAAAGATGCTGGTTATCAACACTTATATGAACAGAATCAAAATATCTGCCTTTGTGATGGATCTCGTGTTGATGTAGATGGTTACAGTGTAATGCCATCCAAGACTATTTTAAATTACTGAAACTCTTGCCTCAGCATTCCAGAGTCTGAGGATTATGAACATGCACCACACCTGGCTTCAGAATGTTCTTAAATATGTAATGTTAGATATAAAATATATATCAAGTAAAAATGAAATAATTTCTTGTCTTACTTTTAGAAAATTAACTTGTCAAAAATTTAGCAGAAATAGAAGAGTGCATTTAATTTGCAACTACAAAGAAACCAAACCTGCACACAATGCTTGCGTTTAAGTTTAGTAAGTTTAAAAAAGCCTTTAAAAATAATAAGTTACATAGCAATATGTTATATTACTTTATTGTTCAAATATTCATTCTGTTTTAAAGTATGTAACATGGCCAGAGGTAGTGTAGTCCCACACCTGTATTCCTGGCACATAGGAGGCTGAGGCAAAGGATCACTCAAAGTTCCAGTCCAGCCTGAACTGCATAGTGAAACCCTGTTTTGAAAGGATAAAAAGAAACATATGATATCTTTTGATCTCTTTTTTTAATGATTCTTTTTTTTTTTCTTTTTTCCTAATACAAGGGATCGAACTCATGACCAAGTGCCTGCGAGGCAGGTGCTTATGCCATTGAGCTAAATCCCCAGCCCCTTTAAATGACCCTTAAATACAGTACATTTCATATACTCCTCTTGTGGATAACAATGTAAATGATATCTTTAACAGGATAAAAGAATAACACTGCTTAAAAAATAAAAATGTCATTCTGTGGAAACATTACAAAAATTTCTTAAAGCAAAGGCTACAGATTTGAAAATCTAAAAATATTAGTAGAAATAAAGTTGCACTAAAGCATATGTGTGCCTATATTTGCTTGTCAATGTGTGTGTTTATGTGTGTGAATGTTAATGCACAGGTGAATAAACTTGCTGATGTTTTTATGAAATTCTCAGTTATTACCTCCTTCATCCATCTTAAAAAGATAATTGCCTATGATAAAAATGATATTATTTACTAATTATTTTATGATTTCAAAGCTATATGGACAAGATTTTTCTGCAATGTAAAATTAAGAATGAATAAAAGTAACTAAACTCAAATATTATATATATATTAGCACCATAAGGATTCATCAATTACCTATTATTGTACTTGTTTGAATAATAAACTGTTAATGTTCATCAATAAAACTTGCTTTGTATCTTTTAAAATTCACTGTATTACAGAAGATGAATTACTTTAAAATATATGAAGAATAGGTGTTTTTGAAATGGTTTTATCTTTAAATAAGTTCCAATTATTCAAGAATATGTTCTTTTTTTCACTTTTGCTTTTGACCTCTAGCAATCATGCTCTCTGTGAATCACAGTTATCAGTTATAGGGACTAACCCCAAAATAATTATAATGTCTGATCTAGTGTATTTTGCATCCAAACATTTATTTAAAATGTACACTTCAATTATAGTTTTAAAAAATGTAGAATGACTACTGTTTATTAAGAGGCAATCATAACAGAAATAATGAATGTCACAGTCCAGATTTCCCACAATGTCCCTAAAACACAGCAGCAAAGAACTATATATATATATATATATATATCAGCAATAGATATATTTTACTATAATCGAAATAACTTTTCTGAGCAATTATTTCTTGAGGAAATTTAAGCATTGAGAAAATTTAAGCATGTAATAGCTACTAAATTAAAATTTATAAAATACATTCTTTTTTATGTATTTATGTATGTATGTATGTATTTATTTATTTATTTGGTACTGGGCATTGCACTCACATTGGTTTGCTAGGCGGCACTTATGCCACTGAGCTAAATTCCCATTTTCATTCATTTTTAATGTGTTTATATTTTCTTTTTATCATGGAGAGGAAATTGTTTTAAAATTTAAAATTAAAATATTGACTTTAAAATAGCAAAGAAAATATTTAAGTAAAGATTACTAACTCGGGGGCTGGGGATTTAGCTCAGTGGCATAAGGGCCTGCCTTGCAAGCAGACAGTCCTGAGTTTAATCCCTGGTACCAATAAAAAGGAAAAAGAAAAAAAAAATTACTAACTGCTTGAATGTTTAAAATGTTACCATCTTGCATACATAAGTTTATTATATTTTCATACTCCACTCCCGTTCCAGGAATGCCTTTTCTTTTAAATTAAAATTAAAGATAAGCTATTGTTGATGAATGACACTCGCCATATACCCTTCCCGTGTACCTCCAGATTGATTGTGATTTGACCCTCATTTCACCCACTTTGTGATTCTGATGTATAAAATACCCTTGACCAAAGTTCCCCAAAGGCCATACATTCTGGGCTCCAACTGGAAATCCAGGAGCTATTGTTTCTCTCTTTATTTCCAATAAAAGTCACCTAATATCTTTGGCTCCCAATTTCATTCCTCAATGTTGTGAGACCACAAACCTGGCGTATCTGACATCTAACAGGGTGGGAATTATTTTCCCCATCAAACATGGATTCCTCCAAATATTTCAGGGTAGAAGTTTTACACAGGTCAGTGGCACAAATCGTGCTCACAACACTTAATAGTGGTGTAGTGGGCTGTATTTGGAAATAAATGTTGTATCTCCCCAAGAGGAAAATGAATCCTAAAAGTAATCATTTAACAGTTTTATGTAATCCACAAAATGGTTACAGATGCAGGACACAGAAAAAAGTAGCCAGGCATTTGCTTTTGCATATTAAAATCGTTTCATTTTTATTGCTTTAAAACTTTAATTTGTTTTTATAAATTTCTAGTTTAATTTATTAAAAACATTTTTTTAAACTTCTGAGCTATCGTTTTCCTTTATATAATTAGTCTAATATAAACAATTGTGAAACCGACTCAGCTTTTATTTTGGGTTATAGCCAAATACAATACTCTGCATATATCTATCAGAGTTAATACCACATATCATAGAACTATGATACCATGTATATCATGGTATCAGAGATAATTTCCAGGTACTCATGTACATTAAGCACAGAAGTGCAGATGTATTCCCAAATGGCCAAAGAAAAATCAACTACTTCTATGGAAATTAATGGGAAGGTGTGCCACTTACGCAAGACTGTGACAACAAAAAGAACAATGAAAAGGGGTCCATGATGGTAGGTTAATAGAATAAGGCAAGATAAACAAGGCTTTTGATGCATACCCCCAGATGCCTCTCATTGGAGCTCTCTAGATCTGATTAAGAGAATGATTGACAGGGTGCTGCATCATCTTAGAGTCTCTGAGTAAGCACGCATCTCCCAGACTTCACTCTGCTTTAATCACATATGTGATATATGGCCCCTGGGCACGAACCTCTAACGATGTTACAGTGGGAATAAGATCACAGAAGACCAAGCCATGGGCTCGAAATGCTTGTGATCTGGGTTATAGCTTTAGAAATTTTCTGGGTCTTTGTTTTTATTTATTTTTCTTTTAGGACAATAGAAACAGAATTGGCCTGGATGGTGCCCAAATTCAGCCCGATGAAAGCAGAGTGGTTTCTCAGTCTTGCTCGTCCTACCTGTAGTAATGGGGACAGCTATAATACAAGAAACAAAGAAGTGAGAAAATCCAGAGATAAACAAAGACCACTAAATACAGCAGAATCAAAACCTAAGAATCATTCTTTTTCTGCAGCATTTGAAAAATCAGAAAGGCTAGCAGAAGGACTGAAGAGGCGGGCAGAAAGCAATTCTTTTCATAACTTGTGGTGTGAGAAATAAGAAAAAAAATATGAAGATAGAATCGACAAAGTACATCTTGCCTTATTAACTTCTAGACTTTCAATGACACTTTCAGATGGCATTGTAGGGTCAGGGGTGAAGCGAAATGAAATGACACCAGGCAGAGAAAACGCGTATAAATGCCGGAAACTACACTGAGGTGAACCAAATGCCTCTTACACCTGGATGTTGAGGGTCAGTCATAAATTTCTCTCAAAGATGATTGTATTATACTGGGATTCAAACTATTTTAAATATGTTAATCTATTTAGAATTTAAACAAAAGTAAATACTAACAGCAAAAGAAAACAAAAAGATGACAGATTTGTAATCAGATCAGTAAAATCTAACCAGCAGGTATATATCTCATAGACTTACTATAAATACTTTAAAAGTTTATTTTAAACATTTAAAAGGTAATAATTGAATCAGGCAGCTGTAAATAATAAAAACAAATGAAAATAAAAGCATGGGCTTCAGTAAGGTGGGAATGACAAAAATTCACGTAAAAACAATAAGTTGATAAAAGCCTTGTAAAATGTACACATAATTATATTTCAAGTAAGTGGAATTAAACCAGATAAAAAGAAAGTTGCTTTGTGAATCAAAAATTTAAAATGAACCAAAGACAAAATAACAAGAAATTTTTAATGACAACATAGGTTTTTAAAAAAATGAAATGGATTTCATACTTCATGTTGTTGAATTTAAATGGCACTTTATATCATTTAGGAGAACTAAAACTGTGTGGGGATATAACTGGAATATAACACATTCACACATGATTGGATTAGTATTAATGAATCTATACACTCTGAAATAATCACCATGATCCAGAGAGCAGATTTTTCCACGCACTCCAAAAGTTTCTTTGTACATCATTGTAATCAGGTGTTTTCAGCCTACCGTTCTCCAACAGCCATTGACCTATTTTCTGTGTCAATTGACTTGTGCACATTTTGTACAAATTTATATAAATTGCTCTAATGGTATACTCTTATTATGGGCTGACTTTTTAAATGCACGTAATTACTTTAAAATTCATTTATACAATTGAGTGCAACCCCAGTTCATTCTGTTTATCATGTGCAATATCCTGATAAATGCACATAGATCAATTAGTTTTCCTATCAATTGATGGGTGTTCACTTTGGAGACAGTACAAATAGAGTCTCTATACAGGTTAATGTACATAGGATATGTGTTTATTTAACTTGGGAAAATACCTAGGAGCAGGACATGAGGGTCATATTACATGCAAGTGTTTAGAGTTTAAATGACTTCCAATCTGTTTTTGCCATTTTTCATAACAACTAGTAATGAAGTAAAATTTCCATTATTTCACACCCTCAACAACTAATGGTTTTATCATTTCTGTTTTAATTTTAACCTTCTAATAATGTCTCAGAAGTGCAAAGTCAGTGCTGAAGATGGTAAATACTCAGAGGTTGAGGGTCACCTATCAGCTCCTTTTTCTTCTTTATGATGAGACAGAAATGCAGTCACTATCATAAAACCTACCTACATTCAATTGCAAGGATTTATTTTCTACAAAATGCATTCATGTTCAATTAATCCTTATAATTCTCTGATTTTTAATGTGCTACATCACATCTTTTAATGAAAGATTTTTTTAAAGTTATATTTTGCTCCTTTTTAGTGGCTAGATAATCACTGAATTCAGTTCTTTTCTGTAAAAATGCAATAACACACTATTTCAAGGATCAAAGATCCATGGATCTTTCAGCTGTAGTCAATTATCTTTCCAGATCACAAGAATATAACTCCTTAGAACATTTAGCAAACTTATACATAAAAATTGAACATGTAAAATTTAAACACACAAGGTTCAGCATACCTTCTCAGGAGTGGAAGTACCGTTATCGAAAGGGATGTTTCAAATTTGTAGGAATTCTGGTATTTTTGTTATTCTCTTTATTATATCTTTTACTAAACATAGTTCGCAAAAACACAAGGAAATTCTCACTGCAACCTAGAAAACTACAGCTTTGAAATCTCTTTTCAATGAAGAAGTTGTACTAATTTCTTTTTTAAATATGTAAGAAGGCTTATTTCGGGGAACACTAGCAGATGCTGTATGATGTGTCCTGCTGGAAACAGAATTCAAATCAACATAAATCCAACTCTCTGCCCTTATAACATTGTGTGGAGGGAAATCCACTGTGCCTATTAGGACGCAAATACACAAAACCCAAACTAGAAGCTAATCGCACCCATCCTATGCTGTCATTAAATAACGTGAAGGATACGGCTTCATCTTGCTCTGCTTTTGTGAAACAGTTAAATTCAACTTTGGTCAACAAGATCACAATAAGAGTACACATTCAAATAATACAATTCAAAACTTCAAATGACTTTATCTAAACTATAAGTTTCATAAATGAACAAATTAAAGTAGCATAATAGTTTCATAAACACAAAAAATTGGTTTCTTTTCTTTCTGTAGGGATCAGTGTGTCTATTTTATTTCACAGAAACCTTTATTATTGTTTTACAGAGAAAAAGTTTCAGTTTCCCTATTTATAACAATCTGCAGCCTTGTTCTCTCTGGTTAGTGGGTTTGCTATCATGCATAGAAACAGCAAAAACCAAGTGAAATATGTTAAAAATTTTTTCCTTGAGATCTTACAATAAAAGTAATTTTTGGACTAACAGATCATCATCTATGATCAAACATATGAGATATGGCAAATTTTTATTTATTAGTAGCCTGAAATTATTTAATCTTTCTAGGCATTTTATTTCTCTCCATAACGATTTGTCATCTCTTATGCATTCACGTA